>NC_087137.1:2535043-5070086 GCF_030705265.1 Helicoverpa armigera | reverse complement strand
AAGGTTTTATATTTAATGCACAATGTGTTTAGCCTATGGCACATAAACCAACATACATGTAACTTAAGTTTCATAAAAACTAGTGTAGGGATTAATATTTTTCTTTTACATCCAAAATGGGTACTAAGTTAGATTTTGCAAAAATGTTTTATTATATTCGTAACTGATGTTATAGTGACCATGAATTTATCAAATGTTCCAGTAATGTGTCAAGGCTGCTATTTGAAGGCCAGTATGCGGGGAGTGAGCTATGGAATTGATTCCTTGTTCAGTATGTACAGGAACAACATTCCATGGAGACACAGCCCTCATTGTCAACTGTGGTTACCCACCATACATATCATACCTGTCATCCAGGGGGCAGAGTTATTGTGGATCATGCTAGAAGAATCAATTTGGAGTAAGAATACTCCATTAAATTAAATTGAATAATCAATCTTCTTATACTACTTCTCCATCAAGCTTTATAGCAGACTAGCTTTTGCCTGCTTCGTTCGCGTGGAATAGTGACTACCGGCAGATTTTGATTTGACCAATGGATGGCTATATGTCCGGAATAATTTTATTTTATTTTTTTTTTGTAATAAAACTATCCTATGTCCTTTCTCAAGTTTCAAACTATGTCTGTACCAAATTTCACACAAACGTCGGTTCAGTAGTTTAGGCGTAAAAGAAAAGACAGACAGACAGACAGACAGACAGAGTTACTTTCGCATTTATAATATTAGTTTGGATGTACAATTTTATTGATGAGTGTACCTTTATTTTACATACTTATGCATTTTACTAAGAGAAAAGCTAAGTTTAACTGGTTTTAGTTCACTTTCTAACAAGTTGAAAATTTTTTAAACAATTTATATCATTCCAGTCTCGAATGGTCTCCGTCCATAAATCCGCTAAGTTCTGGCGCGAAGACGCGGCCCGCCTCAACGAGCGCGGCCAGGAGTTGCTGCGGACGCTCGTGCACCTGCTGGAGAACCGACCCCGTCGTGCTGGCCGTGGCCTGCTACGACGTCGGCGAATACGTGCGCCACTACCCTAGGGAAGCAGTATGTATATGATCTATATTCATTTGTTTATTATTCGATTTTCAACTTTATTTGCTGGAGGGTAAGGTTAAACAGCTAAAGAGTTCTGACAAAGTCTTGGCTTTAACTGGCTGTGATGTTGAGGAATGTGTCTACTACTCCCCCACAGTATGTACATCCCGCCGGAAAATATTAATTCCCACACTTCGAGAAGAATATCTTTAGAGATAATCTGTGCCCTTGTACAATTGTTTCTATTATTTATTCTTGTTTGTGTTTTTATGTGTACAAGAACTATTAAATAAATAAAGAATTATCTCTGGCCCAAGGTTGTAATACTTATAAATGTGAAAGTTAGTTTGTCTTTTATTTTTACAGCAAAAAGTGATAAATGCATTTGTAGAAATTTTGCACTGATATAGAGAATAACATATCCATATGCATGTTTTTTATCCAGGTGTTGGATAGACATATTTTTTGTGTTGGTTTCTCTGTAACAACGGGAATCAGGTAGTTTTTCCTACTAAAAAAGGTTAATTATATATCTATTCCTAATACATATTACTCTACAGTATTATCGAGCAATTGGGTGGCAAACAGGCGCGTGATGTACCTGCTCAGCCACGAAGACCCCAACGTGCGATATGAGGCTCTACTCGCCGTCCAGAAATTGATGGTTCACAACTGGTACGTTTTCATTTTGTGTATAAGTGCATATTTTAATCAAAATAATTCAAAGGAGAGTGGCCACTGATTCAGGCTTTCACTTGTTTGACTCGTCAAAATTGTAGATGCATATAGTCAGATAATATCCAGCTTAATTCGAAGATTGTCTGTCACACGCATGGGCGTGCAAGTAATAAGCTACTGAAGACAGGTTTTGACCCAATCAGGATAAGCATAAGCAACATTGTATTGCAAGTGAAAGTATTATCAAACTGCTTTATGAGTACATTGTATGTATCTGATTAGATGATTACATAATCACGATAACTTTGTATAACAAACGTTAATCTGTAAACATAGCGTCATTGGGTGGTCAGCTGACCTATGTTAATACTATGTTACACAGATTCTCTATATGATATATTTAATAATTTTTGTGTTTCTAGGAGTACCTTGGCAAGCAACTGGAGAAGGAACAGATCGACAAGCAGGCTGGCACCGTTGTCGGCGCTAAGGCCTAAACATGTTATATATTGTAAATGAAATATTTAATTCGTTGTTATTATTGTTGTCTTGAATGTACCAGGCAATATTACAGATATAGTAACTGCATTACGTAAAACATAATGTAAATAATGTGCCTCTTTCCATTCTGACATAACATGCATCTGCGTAATCTGTTATTACATGCCTATTATAGCTTAAAACAATAAAAAAATAGCACTAAATTTTTGAAATATTTAGTGTACACATTCCTTTAAGGGTTTTATTGCATAAAAAGTTTAATATGAATGTGATTTATTTAAAAAAGATATTATAATTATATAATCAATAATAAAAATCAATAGAGTTTTAGTGGTTTGTGATGTGATAACTGGCGACATCAGTATTGTGAATAAAGTTCATCATAAATATGTTGATTACTTGTTTTATTGTACTCATTCACATGACCCTTCCCTCTGTGGGTTAGCAGCGTGAGGGAATGTTGGACTCGTATCCCACAATGTTACTTCTTAAGCCCTTTTATCCTGGTAGGGTACATCAGGGGCCGCAGTAACTCTTTCGAACAATCTCTCAGCCCATCAACAATCCGCTCCTAAATTTTGGTGACCAGGCACTTATCAAAGGAGCAACTTCACATTTTGGTTCGGTCGTGATGGTAGTTATTTGGATTGGCATTTTCAGGTTTCGCGCATTGTCTGAGAATTTTTCCCCAACTGCCCACAAAACATGATAACCGCAATATAGGACGCAACAATAATTCGCCTGCAGTTACCCCGGCGTAAGTTATTCTGTTAAGTTGTATTACTGCAAAGTTTCATAAAAACATTTAATCGTTTCTGCATCAAAGAGAAGCAAACAAGTATACATATCTATTTCGTTCGCTAAAAATCATTGCTCTATCTTCTATTTTGGCCCAATAAACATACATTTTACACAATATCGTATATAGCGCAATTTTGTTGTTCTGTCTAAGGACCCCTACTTTTCTACTTTGGCCCCAAAGGACTTCAATTAGTCCTTCTACGACTTCAATTCACATCCCTACGAAAAATCCATAGAGTACTGTCAATAGTGTCAAATTGAAACTTGTTTATATTTTGCTTTTGTAGTTTGGATTTGCGGTTAAAAGTGAAGTAACTCTGTAAAACCGTTTCATTTTAATTGAAAAATTCACGAACAAAATGGAGAATATATTAGTTCTAAAAGACAACAAGACGGTTCCGGATATAGTTCACGAATATAGTCCTACGCTAAAGTTTGGACACATACCTTTGGTGATAGATAATGGTTAGAACTTATTTATTACAATTTATGAAAGAAACGTTTATTAGTTTAGTTTTCTAAAATTACCTTGAGTATGTCATATCATTGATATTTTTAAATTTAAGGATCGTACCAATGTAGAGTTGGCTGGTCAATTTATGACGAGCCTAACCTTATTTTCAAGAACTTGATAGCCAGGCCTAGAAAAGACCGATGTAAAAGATGCAGAGCCGCCAGCCACACCACCAATTCAGATTGGTAACGATATCATCAATATTGAAGCAGTAAGGTTAGTATATAAGTTAAACTTACAAGTTTTAGTCCTAAGCTATTCAAAGTTGTCTCTTATAATTTCCAGACGGGATTTAATGTTTAGATGTAGAATGTAAATGTAATATAGATGCTACTACTATGATTAGTGAGAGTAATGATAGCTTTTGGAGATTGAAAGGACAATGCGGTTTTGTATGGACCCTGTCCCCACCCACCAACAGACTTGAAACTAGTGTCATCGGAACGCATCCTTCGATAGATCATGATTATCAAAACGATTTACTCCAAATGTATGGGGTTTTGGAAATACACGACATTTTAGTATCCTTAATAATCAATTAACTTCAAGTTTGTTAACCAATTACTCGGAGTTGCGTGGACCGATTTTGATGACTTTTTTATGCAAAGATAATAAAATGTCGGATATTTCCAAAACCCATACATTTGGATTAAATCGTTATGATAATTATGATCTATAAAGGAGGCGCTTCCGATGACACTAGTTTCAAGTCTGTTGGTGGTGGTGAATGTGTCCTTACGACATCCTACATTGCCTCTTCATACCGATTATTTTAACGGATGATAACTCAAAAACTGCTTAAAAGATCTTGATGTAAATTAAATTAGACTAACTTTGAGATAGATTCTGTAAAATAAAAATAAAAACATCAAAATCGGTCCACCCAACTCCGGTAATTGGTTAACAAACTTGAAGTTAATTGATTATTAAGGATACTAAACTGTCTTATAGTTCCTAAACCCCATACTTTTGAATATGTCTCCATAATAAGAAACGATCTATTAAATGAGGCGCATCCAATGACACTACTTTCAAGTCTGTTGGTGGGTGGGGACGTTTTTAGGCATTGTCCTTTATTTTTCTTAACATGTATGTAGATATGATTTTGTATTAATAAGAGCATTTTGTCGAAAAGAGTTATAATTGGATTGGATTCGTTTTCTTTCTTTATACATTGGTGTATTTCGATGTTTGTTCGAGGCTCTTGAAATGTATCAATGTTTAAGTTTGCAAAACATTTCATATTGTTGCTTTTGAAACACTGTTTTTATTCTATGTTAATACTCATTTCCAGTATTGAATACTGTACTACAACTTGCTTGACAAACTTTTCAGGTTTCAACTAAAGACACAATTCGATAAGAATGTGGTGACATTTTGAAGCACAACAAGTGTTTGACTACATCTTCTCACATCTGGGAATAGACAGCGAGGGCAGTGTGCACCCTATTGCAATGACAGAAGCCTTCGTTACTCCCAACTATTGCAGGCAGTGTATGTATTAACTTTACTCTAAGTAAAATTTTCTAAATTTAATATAGTATACTGAAACACACATTATAAGGTTTTATATTTCAATGCACAATGTGTTTAGCCTATGACATAAACCAACATACATGTAACTTAAGTTTCATAAAACTAGTGTAGGGATTAATATTTTCTTTTACATCAAAATGGGTACTAAGTTAGATTTTGCAAAAAAATAATTTCTATATTCCGTAACTGATGTTATAGTGACCATGAATTTATCAAATGTTCCAGTAATGTGTCAGAGCTGCTATTTGAAGGCTACAGTGTGCCGGGAGTGAGCTATGGAATTGATTCCTTGTTCAGTATGTACAGGAACAACATTCCATGGAGACACAGCCCTCATTGTCAACTGTGGTTACCATACCATACATATCATACCTGTCATCAGGGGGCAGGTTATTGTGGATCATGCTAGAAGAATCAATTTGGGTAAGAATAACTCCATTAAATTAAATTGAATAATCCAATCTTCTTATACTACTTCTCCATCAAGCTTTATAGCAGACTAGCTTTTGCCCGCAACTTCGTTCGCGTGGAATAGTGACTACCAGCAGATTTTTGATTTGACCAATAGATGGCGCTATATGTCCGGAATAATTTTATTTTTATTTTTTTTTGTAATAAAAACTATCCTATGTCCTTTCTCAAGTTTCAAACTATGTCTGTACCAAATTTCACACAAATCGGTTCAGTAGTTTAGGCGTAAAGAAAAGACAGACAGACAGACAGACAGACAGAGTTACTTTCGCATTTATAATATTAGTTTGGATGTACAATTTTATTGATGAGTGTACCTTTATTTTACATACTTATGCATTTTACTAGAAAAGCTAAGTTTAACTGGTTTTGGTTCACTTTCCTAACAAGTTGAAAATATTTTTAAACAATTTATATCATTCCAGTCTCGAATGGTCTCCCGTCCATAAATCCGCTAAGTTCTGGCGCGAGAACGCGGCCCGCCTCAACGAGCGCGGCCAGGAGTTGCTGCGGACGCTCGTGCACCTGCTGGAAGAGCTCCGACCCCGTCGTGCTGGCCGTGGCCTGCTACGACGTCGGCGTACGTGCGCCACTACCCTAGGGGCAAGCAGTATGTATATGATCTATATTCATTTGTTTATTATTCGATTTTCAACTTTATTTGCTGGAGGGTAAGGTTAAACAGCTAAAGAGTTCTGACAAAGTCTTGGCTTTAACTGGCTGTGATGTTGAGGAATGTGTCTACTACTCCCCCACAGTATGTACATCCCGCCGGAAAATATTAATTCCCACACTTCGAGAAGAATATCTTTAGAGATAATCTGTGCCCTTGTACAATTGTTTCTATTATTTATTCTTGTTTGTGTTTTTATGTGTACAAGAACTATTAAATAAATAAAGAATTATCTCTGGCCCAAGGTTGTAATACTTATAAATGTGAAAGTTAGTTTGTCTTTTATTTTTACAGCAAAAAGTGATAAATGCATTTTGTAGAAATTTTGCACTGATATAGAGAATAACATATCCATATGCATGTTTTTTATCCAGGTGTTGGATAGACATATTTTTTGTGTTGGTTTCTCTGTAACAACGGGAATCAGGTAGTTTTTCCTACTAAAAGGTTAATTATATATCTATTCCTAATACATATTACTTTCTACAGTATTATCGAGCAATTGGGTGGCAAACAGCGCGTGATGTACCTGCTCAGCCACGAAGACCCCAACGTGCGATATGAGGCTCTACTCGCCGTCCAGAAATTGATGGTTCACAACTGGTACGTTTTCATTTTGTGTATAAGTGCATATTTTAATCAAAAATAATTCAAAGGGAGAGTGGCCACTGATTCAGGCTTTCACTTGTTTGACTCGTCAAAATTGTAGATGCATATAGTCAGATAATATCCAGCTTAATTCGAAGATTGTCTGTCACACGCATGGGCGTGCAAGTAATAAGCTACTGAAGACAGGTTTTGACCCAATCAGGATAAGCATAAGCAACATTGTATTGCAAGTGAAAGTATTATCAAACTGCTTTATGAGTACATTGTATGTATCTGATTAGATGATTACATAATCACGATAACTTTGTATAACAAACGTTAATCTGTAAACATAGCGTCATTGGGTGGTCAGCTGACCTATGTTAATACTATGTTACACAGATTCTCTATATGATATATTTAATAATTTTTGTGTTTCTAGGGAGTACCTTGGCAAGCAACTGGAGAAGGAACAGATCGACAAGCAGGCTGGCACCGTTGTCGGCGCTAAGGCCTAAACATGTTATATATTGTAAATGAAATATTTAATTCGTTGTTATTATTGTTGTCTTGAATGTACCAGGCAATATTACAGATATAGTAACTGCATTACGTAAAACATAATGTAAATAATGTGCCTCTTTCCATTCTGACATAACATGCATCTGCGTAATCTGTTATTACATGCCTATTATAGCTTAAAACAATAAAAATAGCACTAAATTTTTTGAAATATTTAGTGTACACATTCCTTTAAGGGTTTTATTGCATAAAAAGTTTAATATGAATGTGATTTATTTAAAAAGATATTATAATTATATAATCAATAATAAAAAATCAATAGAGTTTTAGTGGTTTGTGATGTGATAACTGGCGACATCAGTATTGTGAATAAAGTTCATCATAAATATGTTGATTACTTGTTTTATTGTACTCATTCACATGACCCTTCCCTCTGTGGGTTAGCAGCGTGAGGGAATGTTGGACTCGTATCCCACAATGTTACTTCTTAAGCCCTTTTATCCTGGTAGGGTACATCAGGGGCCGCAGTAACTCTTTCGAACAATCTCTCAGCCCATCAACAATCCGCTCCTAAATTTTTGGTGACCAGGCACTTATCAAAGGAAACTTCACATTTTGGTTCGGTCGTGATGGTAGTTATTTGGATTGGCATTTTCAGGTTTCGCGCATTGTCTGAGAATTTTTCCCCAACTGCCCACAAAACATGATAACCGCAATATAGGACGCAACAATAATTCGCCTGCAGTTACCCCGGCGGCGTAAGTTATTCTGTTAAGTTGTATTACTGCAAAGTTTCATAAAAAAACATTTAATCGTTTCTGCATCAAAGAGAAGCAAACAAGTATACATATCTATTTCGTTCGCTAAAAATCATTGCTCTATCTTCTATTTTGGCCCAATAAACATACATTTTACACAATATCGTATATAGCGCAATTTTGTTGTTCTGTCTAAGGACCCCCTTACTTTTCTACTTTGGCCCCCAAAGGACTTCAATTAGTCCTTCTACGACTTCAATTCACATCCCTACGAAAAATCCATAGAGTACTGTCAATAGTGTCAAATTGAAACTTGTTTATATTTTGCTTTTGTAGTTTGGATTTGCGGTTAAAAGTGAAGTAACTCTGTAAAAACCGTTTCATTTTAATTGAAAAATTCACGAACAAAATGGAGAATATATTAGTTCTAAAAGACAACAAGACGGTTCCGGATATAGTTCACGAATATAGTCCTACGCTAAAGTTTGGACACATACCTTTGGTGATAGATAATGGTTAGAACTTATTTATTACAATTTATGAAAGAAACGTTTATTAGTTTAGTTTTCTAAAATTACCTTGAGTATGTCATATCATTGATATTTTTTAAATTTAAGGATCGTACCAATGTAGAGTTGGCTGGTCAATTTATGACGAGCCTAACCTTATTTTCAAGAACTTGATAGCCAGGCCTAGAAAAGACCGATGTAAAAAAGATGCAGAGCCGCCAGCCACACCACCAATTCAGATTGGTAACGATATCATCAATATTGAAGCAGTAAGGTTAGTATATAAGTTAAACTTACAAGTTTTAGTCCTAAGCTATTCAAAGTTGTCTCTTATAATTTCCAGACGGGATTTAATGTTTAGATGTAGAATGTAAATGTAATATAGATGCTACTACTATGATTAGTGAGAGTAATGATAGCTTTTGGAGATTGAAAGGACAATGCCGGATTTTGTATGGACCCTGTCCCCACCCACCAACAGACTTGAAACTAGTGTCATCGGAAGCGCATCCTTCGATAGATCATGATTATCAAAACGATTTACTCCAAATGTATGGGGTTTTGGAAATACACGACATTTTAGTATCCTTAATAATCAATTAACTTCAAGTTTGTTAACCAATTACTCGGAGTTGCGTGGACCGATTTTGATGACTTTTTTTTTATGCAAAGATAATAAAATGTCGGATATTTCCAAAACCCCATACATTTGGATTAAATCGTTATGATAATTATGATCTATAAAGGAGGCGCTTCCGATGACACTAGTTTCAAGTCTGTTGGTGGTGGTGAATGTGTCCTTACGACATCCTACATTGCCTCTTCATACCGATTATTTTAACGGATGATAACTCAAAAACTGCTTAAAAGATCTTGATGTAAATTAAATTAGACTAACTTTGAGATAGATTCTGTAAAATAAAAATAAAAACATCAAAATCGGTCCACCCAACTCCGAGTAATTGGTTAACAAACTTGAAGTTAATTGATTATTAAGGATACTAAACTGTCTTATAGTTCCTAAACCCCATACTTTTGGAATATGTCTCCATAATAAGAAACGATCTATTAAATGAGGCGCATCCAATGACACTACTTTCAAGTCTGTTGGTGGGTGGGGACGTTTTTAGGCATTGTCCTTTATTTTTCTTAACATGTATGTAGATATGATTTTGTATTAATAAGAGCATTTTGTCGAAAAGAGTTATAATTGGATTGGATTCGTTTTCTTTCTTTATACATTGGTGTATTTCGATGTTTGTTCGAGGCTCTTGAAATGTATCAATGTTTAAGTTTGCAAAACATTTCATATTGTTGCTTTTGAAACACTCCAATTTATTCCTATGTTAATACTCATTTCCAGTATTGAATACTGTACTACAACTTGCTTGACAAATTTTCAGGTTTCAACTAAAGACACAATTCGATAAGAATGTGGTGACACATTTTGAAGCACAGGAGCAAGTGTTTGACTACATCTTCTCACATCTGGGAATAAACTCTCGAGAAGATTTGGCCGCAGCGATTGCAATGACAGAAGCCTTCGTTACTCCCAACTATTGCAGGCAGTGTATGTATTAACTTTACTCTAAGTAAAATTTTCTAAATTTAATATAGTATACTGAAACACACATTATAAGGTTTTATATTTCAATGCACAATGTGTTTAGCCTATGACATAAACCAACATACATGTAACTTAAGTTTCATAAAACTAGTGTAGGGATTAATATTTTTCTTTTACATCAAAATGGGTACTAAGTTAGATTTTTGCAAAAAAAAATAATTTCTATATTCCGTAACTGATGTTATAGTGACCATGAATTTATCAAATGTTCCAGTAATGTGTCAGAGCTGCTATTTGAAGGCTACAGTGTGGGGAGTGAGCTATGGAATTGATTCCTTGTTCAGTATGTACAGGAACAACATTCCATGGAGACACAGCCCTCATTGTCAACTGTGGTTACCATACCATACATATCATACCTGTCATCAGGGGGCAGGTTATTGTGGATCATGCTAGAAGAATCAATTTGGGTAAGAATAACTCCATTAAATTAAATTGAATAATCCAATCTTCTTATACTACTTCTCCATCAAGCTTTATAGCAGACTAGCTTTTGCCCGCAACTTCGTTCGCGTGGAATAGTGACTACCAGCAGATTTTTGATTTGACCAATAGATGGCGCTATATGTCCGGAATAATTTTATTTTTATTTTTTTAAAACTATCCTATGTCCTTTCTCAAGTTTCAAACTATGTCTGTACCAAATTTCACACAAATCGGTTCAGTAGTTTAGGCGTAAAAAAAGACAGACAGACAGACAGACAGACAGAGTTACTTTCGCATTTATAATATTAGTTTGGATGTACAATTTTATTGATGAGTGTACCTTTTTTTACATACTTATGCATTTTACTAGAAAAGCTAAGTTTAACTGGTTTTGGTTCACTTTCCTAACAAGTTGAAAATATTTTTAAACAATTTATATCATTCCAGTCTCGAATGGTCTCCCGTCCATAAATCCGCTAAGTTCTGGCGCGAGAAGCCCGCCTCAACGAGGCTGCGGGAGTTGCTGCGGACGCTCGTGCACCTGCAAGAGCAGGAGCTCCGACCCCGTCGTGCTGGCCGTGGCCTGCTACGACGTCGGCGAATACGTGCGCCACTACCCTAGGGGCAAGCGGTATGTATATGATCTATATTCATTTGTTTATTATTCGATTTTCAACTTTATTTGCTGGAGGGTAAGGTTAAACAGCTAAAGAGTTCTGACAAAGTCTTGGCTTTAACTGGCTGTGATGTTGAGGAGCGTGTCTACTACTCCCCACAGTATGTACATCCCGCCGGAAAATATTAATGACACTTCGAGAAGAATATCTTTAGAGATAATCTGTGCCCTTGTACAATTGTTTCTATTATTTATTCTTGTTTGTGTTTTATGTACAAGAACTATTAAATAAATAAAGAATTATCTCTGGAAGGTTGTAATACTTATAAATGTGAAAGTTAGTTTGTCTTTTATTTTTACAGCAAAAAGTGATAAATGCATTTTGTAGAAATTTTGCACTGATATAGAGAATAACATATCCATATGCATGTTTTTTATCCAGGTGTTGGATAGACATATTTTTGTGTTGGTTTCTCTGTAACAACGGGAATCAGGTAGTTTTCCTACTAAAAAGGTTAATTATATATCTATTCCTAATACATATTACTTTCTACAGTATTATCGAGCAATTGGGTGGCAAACAGCGCGTGATGTACCTGCTCAGCCACGAAGACCCAACGTGCGATATGAGGCTCTACTCGCCGTCCAGAAATTGATGGTTCACAACTGGTACGTTTTCATTTTGTGTATAAGTGCATATTTTAATCAAAATAATTCAAAGGGAGAGTGGCCACTGATTCAGGCTTTCACTTGTTTGACTCGTCAAAATTGTAGATGCATATAGTCAGATAATATCCAGCTTAATTCGAAGACATGTCACACTGAATGGGCGTGCAAGTAATAAGCTACTGAAGACAGGTTTTGACCCAATCAGGATAAGCATAAGCAACATTGTATTGCAAGTGAAAGTATTATCAAACTGCTTTATGAGTACATTGTATGTATCTGATTAGATGATTACATAATCACGATAACTTTGTATAACAAACGTTAATCTGTAAACATAGCGTCATTGGGTGGTCAGCTGACCTATGTTAATACTATGTTACACAGATTCTCTATATGATATATTTAATAATTTTTGTGTTTCTAGGGTACCTTGGCAAGCAACTGGAGAAGGAACAGATCGACAAGCAGGCTGGCACCGTTGTCGGCGCTAAGGCCTAAACATGTTATATATTGTAAATGAAATATTTAATTCGTTGTTATTGTTGTCTTGAATGTACCAGGCAATATTACAGATATAGTAACTGCATTACGTAAAACATAATGTAAATAATGTGCCTCTTTCCATTCTGACATAACATGCATCTGCGTAATCTGTTATTACATGCCTATTATAGCTTAAAACAATAAAATAGCACTAAATTTTTGAAATATTTAGTGTACACATTCCTTTAAGGGTTTTATTGCATAAAAAGTTTAATATGAATGTGATTTATTTAAAAAGATATTATAATTATATAATCAATAATAAAAATCAATAGAGTTTTAGTGGTTTGTGATGTGATAACTGGCGACATCAGTATTGTGAATAAAGTTCATCATAAATATGTTGATTACTTGTTTTATTGTACTCATTCACATGACCCTTCCCTCTGTGGGTTAGCAGCGTGAGGGAATGTTGGACTCGTATCCCACAATGTTACTTCTTAAGCCCTTTTATCCTGGTAGGGTACATCAGGGCCGCAGTAACTTTTCGAACAATCTCAGCCCATCAACAATCCGCTCCTAAATTTTGGTGACCAGGCACTTATCAAAGGAGCAACTTCACATTTTGGTTCGGTCGTGATGGTAGTTATTTGGATTGGCATTTTCAGGTTTCGCGCATTGTCTGAGAATTTTTCCCCAACTGCCCACAAAACATGATAACCGCAATATAGGACGCAACAATAATTCGCCTGCAGTTGCGGCGTAAGTTATTCTGTTAAGTTGTATTACTGCAAAGTTTCATAAAAACATTTAATCGTTTCTGCATCAAAGAGAGCAAACAAGTATACATATCTATTTCGTTCTAAAATCATTGCTCTATCTTCTATTTTGGCCCAATAAACATACATTTTACACAATATCGTATATAGCGCAATTTTGTTGTTCTGTCTAAGGACCCCTTACTTTTCTACTTTGGCCCCAAAGGACTTCAATTAGTCCTTCTACGACTTCAATTCACATCCCTACGAAAAATCCATAGAGTACTGTCAATAGTGTCAAATTGAAACTTGTTTATATTTTGCTTTTGTAGTTTGGATTTGCGGTTAAAAGTGAAGTAACTCTAAAAACCGTTTCATTTTAATTGAAAAATTCACGAACAAAATGGAGAATATATTAGTTCTAAAAGACAACAAGACGGTTCCGGATATAGTTCACGAATATAGTCCTACGCTAAAGTTTGGACACATACCTTTGGTGATAGATAATGGTTAGAACTTATTTATTACAATTTATGAAAGAAACGTTTATTAGTTTAGTTTTCTAAAATTACCTTGAGTATGTCATATCATTGATATTTTTAAATTTAAGGATCGTACCAATGTAGAGTTGGCTGGTCAATTTATGACGAGCCTAACCTTATTTTCAAGAACTTGATAGCCAGGCCTAGAAAAGACCGATGTAAAAGATGCAGAGCCGCCAGCCACACCACCAATTCAGATTGGTAACGATATCATCAATATTGAAGCAGTAAGGTTAGTATATAAGTTAAACTTACAAGTTTTAGTCCTAAGCTATTCAAAGTTGTCTCTTATAATTTCCAGACGGGATTTAATGTTTAGATGTAGAATGTAAATGTAATATAGATGCTACTACTATGATTAGTGAGAGTAATGATAGCTTTTGGAGATTGAAAGGACAATGCCGGATTTTGTATGGACCCTGTCCCACCACCAACAGATTGAAACTAGTGTCATCGGAAGCATCCTTCGATAGATCATGATTATCAAAACGATTTACTCCAAATGTATGGGGTTTTGGAAATACACGACATTTTAGTATCCTTAATAATCAATTAACTTCAAGTTTGTTAACCAATTACTGAGTTGCGTGGACCGATTTTGATGACTTTTTTTATGCAAAGATAATAAAATGTCGGATATTTCCAAAACCCCATACATTTGGATTAAATCGTTATGATAATTATGATCTATAAAGGCGCTTCCGATGACACTAGTTTCAAGTCTGTTGGTGGTGGTGAATGTGTCCTTACGACATCCTACATTGCCTCTTCATACCGATTATTTTAACGGATGATAACTCAAAAACTGCTTAAAAGATCTTGATGTAAATTAAATTAGACTAACTTTGAGATAGATTCTGTAAAATAAAAATAAAAACATCAAAATCGGTCCACCCAACTTAGTAATTGGTTAACAAACTTGAAGTTAATTGATTATTAAGGATACTAAACTGTCTTATAGTTCCTAAACCCCATACTTTTGGAATATGTCTCCATAATAAGAAACGATCTATTAAATGAGGCGCATCCAATGACACTACTTTCAAGTCTGTTGGTGGGTGGGGACGTTTTTAGGCATTGTCCTTTATTTTTCTTAACATGTATGTAGATATGATTTTGTATTAATAAGAGCATTTTGTCGAAAAGAGTTATAATTGGATTGGATTCGTTTTCTTTCTTTATACATTGGTGTATTTCGATGTTTGTTCGAGGCTCTTGAAATGTATCAATGTTTAAGTTTGCAAAACATTTCATATTGTTGCTTTTGAAACACTGTTTTATTCCTATGTTAATACTCATTTCCAGTATTGAATACTGTACTACAACTTGCTTGACAAACTTTTCAGGTTTCAACTAAAGACACAATTCGATAAGAATGTGGTGACACATTTTGAAGCACAGGAGCAAGTGTTTGACTACATCTTCTCACATCTGGGAATAGACAGCGAGGGCAGTGTGCCGCACCCTATTGCAATGACAGAAGCCTTCGTTACTCCCAACTATTGCAGGCAGTGTATGTATTAACTTTACTCTAAGTAAAATTTTCTAAATTTAATATAGTATACTGAAACACACATTATAAGGTTTTATATTTCAATGCACAATGTGTTTAGCCTATGACATAAACCAACATACATGTAACTTAAGTTTCATAAAACTAGTGTAGGGATTAATATTTTTCTTTTACATCAAAATGGGTACTAAGTTAGATTTTTGCAAAAAATAATTTCTATATTCCGTAACTGATGTTATAGTGACCATGAATTTATCAAATGTTCCAGTAATGTGTCAGAGCTGCTATTTGAAGGCTACAGTGTGCCGGGAGTGAGCTATGGAATTGATTCCTTGTTCAGTATGTACAGGAACAACATTCCATGGAGACACAGCCCTCATTGTCAACTGTGGTTACCATACCATACATATCATACCTGTCATCAGGGGGCAGGTTATTGTGGATCATGCTAGAAGAATCAATTTGGGTAAGAATAACTCCATTAAATTAAATTGAATAATCCAATCTTCTTATACTACTTCTCCATCAAGCTTTATAGCAGACTAGCTTTTGCCCGCAACTTCGTTCGCGTGGAATAGTGACTACCAGCAGATTTTTGATTTGACCAATAGATGGCGCTATATGTCCGGAATAATTTTATTTTTATTTTTTTTTGTAATAAAAACTATCCTATGTCCTTTCTCAAGTTTCAAACTATGTCTGTACCAAATTTCACACAAATCGGTTCAGTAGTTTAGGCGTAAAGAAAAGACAGACAGACAGACAGACAGACAGAGTTACTTTCGCATTTATAATATTAGTTTGGATGTACAATTTTATTGATGAGTGTACCTTTATTTTACATACTTATGCATTTTACTAGAAAAGCTAAGTTTAACTGGTTTTGGTTCACTTTCCTAACAAGTTGAAAATATTTTTAAACAATTTATATCATTCCAGTCTCGAATGGTCTCCCGTCCATAAATCCGCTAAGTTCTGGCGCGAGAACGCGGCCCGCCTCAACGAGCGCGGCCAGGAGTTGCTGCGGACGCTCGTGCACCTGCTGGAGAAGAGCTCCGACCCCGTCGTGCTGGCCGTGGCCTGCTACGACGTCGGCGAATACGTGCGCCACTACCCTAGGGGCAAGCAGTATGTATATGATCTATATTCATTTGTTTATTATTCGATTTTCAACTTTATTTGCTGGAGGGTAAGGTTAAACAGCTAAAGAGTTCTGACAAAGTCTTGGCTTTAACTGGCTGTGATGTTGAGGAATGTGTCTACTACTCCCCCACAGTATGTACATCCCGCCGGAAAATATTAATTCCCACACTTCGAGAAGAATATCTTTAGAGATAATCTGTGCCCTTGTACAATTGTTTCTATTATTTATTCTTGTTTGTGTTTTATGTGTACAAGAACTATTAAATAAATAAAGAATTATCTCTGGCCCAAGGTTGTAATACTTATAAATGTGAAAGTTAGTTTGTCTTTTATTTTTACAGCAAAAAGTGATAAATGCATTTTGTAGAAATTTTGCACTGATATAGAGAATAACATATCCATATGCATGTTTTTTATCCAGGTGTTGGATAGACATATTTTTGTGTTGGTTTCTCTGTAACAACGGGAATCAGGTAGTTTTCCTACTAAAAAGGTTAATTATATATCTATTCCTAATACATATTACTTTCTACAGTATTATCGAGCAATTGGGTGGCAAACAGCGCGTGATGTACCTGCTCAGCCACGAAGACCCCAACGTGCGATATGAGGCTCTACTCGCCGTCCAGAAATTGATGGTTCACAACTGGTACGTTTTCATTTTGTGTATAAGTGCATATTTTAATCAAAAATAATTCAAAGGGAGAGTGGCCACTGATTCAGGCTTTCACTTGTTTGACTCGTCAAAATTGTAGATGCATATAGTCAGATAATATCCAGCTTAATTCGAAGATTGTCTGTCACACGCATGGGCGTGCAAGTAATAAGCTACTGAAGACAGGTTTTTTGACCCAATCAGGATAAGCATAAGCAACATTGTATTGCAAGTGAAAGTATTATCAAACTGCTTTATGAGTACATTGTATGTATCTGATTAGATGATTACATAATCACGATAACTTTGTATAACAAACGTTAATCTGTAAACATAGCGTCATTGGGTGGTCAGCTGACCTATGTTAATACTATGTTACACAGATTCTCTATATGATATATTTAATAATTTTGTGTTTCTAGGGAGTACCTTGGCAAGCAACTGGAGAAGGAACAGATCGACAAGCAGGCTGGCACCGTTGTCGGCGCTAAGGCCTAAACATGTTATATATTGTAAATGAAATATTTAATTCGTTGTTATTATTGTTGTCTTGAATGTACCAGGCAATATTACAGATATAGTAACTGCATTACGTAAAACATAATGTAAATAATGTGCCTCTTTCCATTCTGACATAACATGCATCTGCGTAATCTGTTATTACATGCCTATTATAGCTTAAAACAATAAAAATAGCACTAAATTTTTTGAAATATTTAGTGTACACATTCCTTTAAGGGTTTTATTGCATAAAAAAGTTTAATATGAATGTGATTTATTTAAAAAAAAGATATTATAATTATATAATCAATAATAAAAAATCAATAGAGTTTTAGTGGTTTGTGATGTGATAACTGGCGACATCAGTATTGTGAATAAAGTTCATCATAAATATGTTGATTACTTGTTTTATTGTACTCATTCACATGACCCTTCCCTCTGTGGGTTAGCAGCGTGAGGGAATGTTGGACTCGTATCCCACAATGTTACTTCTTAAGCCCTTTTATCCTGGTAGGGTACATCAGGGGCCGCAGTAACTCTTTCGAACAATCTCTCAGCCCATCAACAATCCGCTCCTAAATTTTTGGTGACCAGGCACTTATCAAAGGAGCAACTTCACATTTTGGTTCGGTCGTGATGGTAGTTATTTGGATTGGCATTTTCAGGTTTCGCGCATTGTCTGAGAATTTTTCCCCCAACTGCCCACAAAAACATGATAACCGCAATATAGGACGCAACAATAATTCGCCTGCAGTTACCCCGGCGGCGTAAGTTATTCTGTTAAGTTGTATTACTGCAAAGTTTCATAAAAAAACATTTAATCGTTTCTGCATCAAAGAGAAGCAAACAAGTATACATATCTATTTCGTTCGCTAAAATCATTGCTCTATCTTCTATTTTGGCCCAATAAACATACATTTTACACAATATCGTATATAGCGCAATTTTGTTGTTCTGTCTAAGGACCCCTTACTTTTCTACTTTGGCCCCAAAGGACTTCAATTAGTCCTTCTACGACTTCAATTCACATCCCTACGAAAAATCCATAGAGTACTGTCAATAGTGTCAAATTGAAACTTGTTTATATTTTGCTTTTGTAGTTTGGATTTGCGGTTAAAAGTGAAGTAACTCTGTAAAAACCGTTTCATTTTAATTGAAAAATTCACGAACAAAATGGAGAATATATTAGTTCTAAAAGACAACAAGACGGTTCCGGATATAGTTCACGAATATAGTCCTACGCTAAAGTTTGGACACATACCTTTGGTGATAGATAATGGTTAGAACTTATTTATTACAATTTATGAAAGAAACGTTTATTAGTTTAGTTTTCTAAAATTACCTTGAGTATGTCATATCATTGATATTTTTAAATTTAAGGATCGTACCAATGTAGAGTTGGCTGGTCAATTTATGACGAGCCTAACCTTATTTTCAAGAACTTGATAGCCAGGCCTAGAAAAGACCGATGTAAAAAAGATGCAGAGCCGCCAGCCACACCACCAATTCAGATTGGTAACGATATCATCAATATTGAAGCAGTAAGGTTAGTATATAAGTTAAACTTACAAGTTTTAGTCCTAAGCTATTCAAAGTTGTCTCTTATAATTTCCAGACGGGATTTAATGTTTAGATGTAGAATGTAAATGTAATATAGATGCTACTACTATGATTAGTGAGAGTAATGATAGCTTTTGGAGATTGAAAGGACAATGCCGGATTTTGTATGGACCCTGTCCCCACCCACCAACAGACTTGAAACTAGTGTCATCGGAAGCGCATCCTTCGATAGATCATGATTATCAAAACGATTTACTCCAAATGTATGGGGTTTTGGAAATACACGACATTTTAGTATCCTTAATAATCAATTAACTTCAAGTTTGTTAACCAATTACTCGGAGTTGCGTGGACCGATTTTGATGACTTTTTTTTTATGCAAAGATAATAAAATGTCGGATATTTCCAAAACCCCATACATTTGGATTAAATCGTTATGATAATTATGATCTATAAAGGAGGCGCTTCCGATGACACTAGTTTCAAGTCTGTTGGTGGTGGTGAATGTGTCCTTACGACATCCTACATTGCCTCTTCATACCGATTATTTTAACGGATGATAACTCAAAACTGCTTAAAAGATCTTGATGTAAATTAAATTAGACTAACTTTGAGATAGATTCTGTAAAATAAAAATAAAAACATCAAAATCGGTCCACCCAACTCCGAGTAATTGGTTAACAAACTTGAAGTTAATTGATTATTAAGGATACTAAACTGTCTTATAGTTCCTAAACCCCATACTTTTGGAATATGTCTCCATAATAAGAAACGATCTATTAAATGAGGCGCATCCAATGACACTACTTTCAAGTCTGTTGGTGGGTGGGGACGTTTTAGGCATTGTCCTTTATTTTTCTTAACATGTATGTAGATATGATTTTGTATTAATAAGAGCATTTTGTCGAAAAGAGTTATAATTGGATTGGATTCGTTTTCTTTCTTTATACATTGGTGTATTTCGATGTTTGTTCGAGGCTCTTGAAATGTATCAATGTTTAAGTTTGCAAAACATTTCATATTGTTGCTTTTGAAACACTGTTTTTATTCCTACCCTTATACAGCAGTTAAAGTATTGAATACTGTACTACAACTTGCTTGACAAATTTTCAGGTTTCAACTAAAGATACAATGTCGATAAGAATGTGGTGACAACATTTTGAAGCTACAGGAGCTAAGTGTTTGACTACATCTTCTCACTCAGAAAAAAACTCGACAGAAGATTTGGACGCACGATGAAAACAATGACAGAAGCCTTCGTTACTCCCAACTAATGCAGGCAGTGTATGTATTAACTTTACTCTAAGTAAAATTTTCTAAATTTAATATAGTCAGCGACAATGCTAAGGAGTTTATTCAATGCGCAATGTGAGACGTATGACCTTAACGTTACAGTAAATACGTGCCTATAAAATGTAAGTTTAGGGACTTTTAATTTTTTTGCGTTATTTGTTATAAAGCGGTACTAAGTTAGATTAAGGCAAAAAAATAATTTCTATATTCCGTGACTGAAATTATAGTCACCATGAATTTATCAAAGTTCCAGTAATGTGTCAGAGCTGCTATGTGAAGGCTACTTGGTCCAAGTGAGCTATGGAATTGATTCCTTGTTCAGTATGTACAGGAACAACATTCCATGGAGACACAGCCCTCATTGTCAAGTGGTTACCATACCATACATATCATACCTGTCAGGCAGGTTATTGTGGATCATGCTAGAAAATAAAGAGCTTAATTTGGGTAAGAATAACTCCACTAAATTAAATTTGAATAATCCAATCTTCTTATACTACTTCTCCATCAAGCTTTATAGCAGACTAGCTGTTGCCCGCAACTTCGTTCGCGTGGAATAGTGACTACCAGCATCGATTGATTTGACCAATAGATGGCGCTATATGTCCAGGAAGTAAATTAATAGACTTCGTATTAAAAAACTATCCTATGTCCTTTCTCAAGTTTCAAACTATGTCTGTACCAAATTTCACACAAATCGGTTCAGTAGTTTAGGCGTAAAAAAGACAGACAGACAGACAGACAGACAGAGTTACTTTCGCATTTATAATATTAGTTTGGATGTACAATTTTATTGATGAGTGTACCTTTATTTTACATACTTATGCATTTTACTAGAAAAGCTAAGTTTAACTGGTTTTGGTTCACTCTCAAGTTGAAAATATTTTTAAACAATTTATATCATTCCAGTCTCGAATGGTCTCCGTCCATAATTCCGCTAAGTTTGGCGCGAGAATCTGCCCGCTAACGAGCGCGGCCAGACGAGCAGCTATGCTCTGCACCCACAAGAGCAGGATGCTCCGACCCCGTCGTGTTGGCCGTGGCCTGCTACGA
This sequence comes from Helicoverpa armigera, assembly GCF_030705265.1. NCBI lineage: Eukaryota > Metazoa > Arthropoda > Insecta > Lepidoptera > Noctuidae > Helicoverpa > Helicoverpa armigera. The sequence goes on along the minus strand of NC_087137.1, from coordinate 5,048,656 downwards.
CGTCGGCGAATACGTGCGCCACTACCCTAGGGGCAAGAGTATTATAATCTATATTCATTTGTTTATTAGATTTTCAAGGAACTTCACATAGCGTAAGGTTAAACAGCTAAAGAGTTCTGACAAAGTCTTGGCTTTAACTGGCTGTGATGTTGAGGAATGTGTCTACTACTCCCCACAGTATGTACATCCCGCCGGAAAATATTAATTCCAACACTTCGAGAAGAATATCTTTAGAGATAATCTGTGCCCTTGTACATTTGTTTCTATTATTTATTCTTTTTGTGTAGTTAATGTGTACAAGAACTATTAATATAAATAAAGAATTATCTCTGGCCCTAGGTTGTAATACTTATAAATGTGACAAGTTAGTTTGAATTTGGTAGAACAAGCAAAAGTGATAAATGCATTTTGTAGAAATTTTGCACTGATATAGAGAATAACATATCCATATGCATGTTTTTATCCAGGTTTGGATTTTGAATTTTTGTGTTGGTTTCTCTGTAACAACGGGTCAGGATTTTTCCTACAATAAAGCAGTTAATTATATATCTATTCCTAATTTATAATACTTTCTACAGTCTTATCGAGCAATGGTTGGCAAAAATACGTGATGTACCTGCGAAGTCACAAAGACCCCAACGTGCGATATGAGGCTCTACTCGCCGTCCAGAAATTGATGGTTCACAACTGGTACGTTTTCATTTTGTGTATAAGTGCATATTTTAATCAAAAATAATTCAAAGGGAGAGTGGCCACTGATTCAGGCTTTAACTTGTTTGAGTTCGTCAAAATTGTAGATGATAGAGTCAGATAATATCCGCTTAATTTGCAGATTGTCTGCATACGCATGGGCGTGCAAGTAATAAGCTACTGAAGACAGGTTTTGACTTATCAGGATAAGCATAAGCAACAACTAATTGCAATGAAAGTATTATCAAACTGCTTTATGAGTACATTGTAAGTATCTGATTAAAAGATTACATAATCACGATAACTTTGTATAACAAATGTTAATCTGTAAACATAGCGTCATTGGGTGGTCAGCTCCTATTTTAATACTATGTTACACAGATTCTCTATATGATAAATTTAATGGAATTGTAGTAGTTTATCGCCAAGCAAGCAACTGGAAAAGGAAAGATCGACTAACAGGCTGGCACCGTAGTCGGCGCTAGGCCTAAACATTTATTTTTGTAAATGAAATATTTAATTCGTTGTTATTATTGTTGTCTTGAATGTACCAGGCAATATTACAGATATAGTAACTGCATTACGTAAAACATAATGTAAATAATGTGCCTCTTTCCATTCTGACATAACATGCATCTGCGTAATCTGTTATTACATGCCTATTATAGCTTAAAACAATAAAAATAGCACTAAATTTTTGAAATATTTAGTGTACACATTCCTTTAAGGGTTTTATTGCATAAAAAGTTAATATGAATGTGATTTATTTAAAAAGATATTATAATTATATAATCAATAATAAAAATCAATAGAGTTTTAGTGGTTTGTGATGTGATAACTGGCGACATCAGTATTGTGAATAAAGTTCATCATAAATATGTTGATTACTTGTTTTAATGCTTATTCAGAAAAACGACCCTCTGTGGGTTAGCAGCGTGAGGGAATGTTGGACTCGTATAAATGTTACTCTTAGCCCTTTATCTTGGTAGGGTACATCAGGGGCCGCAGTAACTCTTTCGAACAAACTCAGCCCATCAACAATCCGCTCCTAAATTTTTGGTGACCAGGCACTTATCAAAGGAGCAACTTCACATTTTGGTTCGGTCGTGATGGTAGTTATTTGGATTGGCATTTTCAGGTTTCGCGCATTGTCTGAGAATTTTTCCCCAACTGCCCACAAAACATGATAACCGCAATATATGACGAACAATAATTCGCCTGCAGTTACCCCGGCGGCGTAATTTTAATCAGTTATGTATTACTGCAAAGTTTCATAAAAACATTTAATCGTTTCTGCATCAAAGAAAGCAAAAAGTATACATATCTATTTCGTTCGCTAAAATCATTGCTCTATCTTCGTTTTGGCCCAATAACATACATTTTACACAATATCGTATATAGGCGCAATTTTGTTGTTCTGTCTAAGGACAGCCTTACTTTTCTACTTTGGCCCCAAAACTTCAATTAGTCCTTCTACGACTTCAATTCAATCCCTACGAAAAATCCATAGAGTACTGTCAATAGTGTCAAATTGAAACTTGTTTATATTTTGCTTTTGTTGTTTGGAAGTGCGGTTAAAAGTGAAGTAACTCTGTAAAAGCAAATCATTTTAATCGAAAAATTCACGAACAATATGGAGATTTATAATTAGTTTTAAAAGAAACAAGACATTTGGATGGTTCCAAGTTACTTGTTATTAAAGTTTGGACACATTACTGACAAAGATACAAAACTGGTTAAAACTTATTTATTACAAGTTTATGTAAAAGAATGTTAAATAATTTAGAAGTTTTATTATTAATGAGTAATGACGTATCAAATATGTTTTAAATGTAAAATTGTCAATTCAAGAGTTCCAATCAATTTACGAACGAGCCAATTATTATCAAGAACTTGGCATCCAGGCTTTTGAGAGAAAGTTTAGATTTAAGATGCATTAGATGTAGAAATTTTATTATAAATTTTTTGGTTACAATGATCATCAATATTGAAGCTTAAGGTTAGTATATAAGTTAAAGTACAAGTTTTAGTCCTAAGCTATTCAGAAGTTGTCTCTTAGAAATTAACAGACGGGATTTATGTTTAGTGTAGAATGTAAATGTAATTTAGATGCTATACAAAATTTGAGAGTTATGATAGCTCTTGGAGTTTGAAAATACAATTTAGGATTTTGTATGGACAGTGTGATAATAACCAACAGATTGGAACTAGTGTCATCGGAAGCTTTTCCTTCGATAGATCATGATTATCAAAACGATTTACTCCAAATGAATTAGTTTTGGAAACATTGTAATCTACCATCTAAATAATCAATTAACTTCAGTATGTTAACCAATTACTCGGAGTATCCTTTGGACCGATTTTGATGACTTCAATGCAAAGATAATAAAATGTCTTGATATTTCCATAAAAAAATAATTTGGATTAAAACGTTATTAATTATAATATATAAAAAGGAGCTTCCGATGACACTAGTTTCAAGTCTGTTGGTGGTGGTGAATGTGTCCTTACGACATCCTACATTGCCTCTTCATACCGATTATTTTAACGGATGATAACTCAAAACTGCTTAAAAGATCTTGATGTAAATTAAATTAGACTAACTTTGAGATAGATTCTGTAAAATAAAAATAAAAACATCAAAATCGGTCCACCCAACTCCGAGTAATTGGTTAACAAACTTGAAGTTAATTGATTATTAAGGATACTAAACTGTCTTATAGTTCCTAAACCCCATACTTTAATAATATCATTCCATAATAAGAAACGATAAATTAAATGAGGCGCATCCAATGACACTACTTTCAAGTCTGTTGGTGGGTGGGGACGTTTTAGGCCTGTCCTTTATTTTTCTTAACATGTATGTAGATATGATTTTGTATTAATAAGAGCATTTTGTCGAAAAGAGTTATAATTGGATTGGATTCGTTTTCTTTCTTTATACATTGGTGTATTTCGATGTTTGTTCGAGGCTCTTGAAATGTATCAATGTTTAAGTTTGCAAAACATTTCATATTGTTGCTTTTTGAAACACTGTTTTTATTCCTATGTTAATACTCATTTCCAGTATTGAATACTGTACTACAACTTGCTTGACAAACTTTTCAGGTTTCAACTAAAGACACAATTCGATAAGAATGTGGTGACACATTTTGAAGCACAGGAGCAAGTGTTTGACTACATCTTCTCACATCTGGGAATAGACAGCGAGGGCAGTGTGCACCCTATTGCAATGACAGAAGCCTTCGTTACTCCCAACTATTGCAGGCAGTGTATGTATTAACTTTACTCTAAGTAAAATTTTCTAAATTTAATATAGTATACTGAAACACACATTATAAGGTTTTATATTTCAATGCACAATGTGTTTAGCCTATGACATAAACCAACATACATGTAACTTAAGTTTCATAAAACTAGTGTAGGGATTAATATTTTTCTTTTACATCAAAATGGGTACTAAGTTAGATTTTTGCAAAAAAATAATTTCTATATTCCGTAACTGATGTTATAGTGACCATGAATTTATCAAATGTTCCAGTAATGTGTCAGAGCTGCTATTTGAAGGCTACAGTGTGCCGGGGTGAGCTATGGAATTGATTCCTTGTTCAGTATGTACAGGAACAACATTCCATGGAGACACAGCCCTCATTGTCAACTGTGGTTACCATACCATACATATCATACCTGTCATCAGGGGGCAGGTTATTGTGGATCATGCTAGAAGAATCAATTTGGGTAAGAATAACTCCATTAAATTAAATTGAATAATCCAATCTTCTTATACTACTTCTCCATCAAGCTTTATAGCAGACTAGCTTTTGCCCGCAACTTCGTTCGCGTGGAATAGTGACTACCAGCAGATTTTTGATTTGACCAATAGATGGCGCTATATGTCCGGAATAATTTTATTTTTATTTTTTTTTGTAATAAAAACTATCCTATGTCCTTTCTCAAGTTTCAAACTATGTCTGTACCAAATTTCACACAAATCGGTTCAGTAGTTTAGGCGTAAAGAAAAGACAGACAGACAGACAGACAGACAGAGTTACTTTCGCATTTATAATATTAGTTTGGATGTACAATTTTATTGATGAGTGTACCTTTATTTTACATACTTATGCATTTTACTAGAAAAGCTAAGTTTAACTGGTTTTGGTTCACTTTCCTAACAAGTTGAAAATATTTTTAAACAATTTATATCATTCCAGTCTCGAATGGTCTCCCGTCCATAAATCCGCTAAGTTCTGGCGCGAGAACGCGGCCCGCCTCAACGAGCGCGGCCAGGAGTTGCTGCGGACGCTCGTGCACCTGCTGGAGAAGAGCTCCGACCCCGTCGTGCTGGCCGTGGCCTGCTACGACGTCGGCGAATACGTGCGCCACTACCCTAGGGGCAAGCAGTATGTATATGATCTATATTCATTTGTTTATTATTCGATTTTCAACTTTATTTGCTGGAGGGTAAGGTTAAACAGCTAAAGAGTTCTGACAAAGTCTTGGCTTTAACTGGCTGTGATGTTGAGGAATGTGTCTACTACTCCCCCACAGTATGTACATCCCGCCGGAAAATATTAATTCCCACACTTCGAGAAGAATATCTTTAGAGATAATCTGTGCCCTTGTACAATTGTTTCTATTATTTATTCTTGTTTGTGTTTTATGTGTACAAGAACTATTAAATAAATAAAGAATTATCTCTGGCCCAAGGTTGTAATACTTATAAATGTGAAAGTTAGTTTGTCTTTTATTTTTACAGCAAAAAGTGATAAATGCATTTTGTAGAAATTTTGCACTGATATAGAGAATAACATATCCATATGCATGTTTTTTATCCAGGTGTTGGATAGACATATTTTTGTGTTGGTTTCTCTGTAACAACGGGAATCAGGTAGTTTTCCTACTAAAAAGGTTAATTATATATCTATTCCTAATACATATTACTTTCTACAGTATTATCGAGCAATTGGGTGGCAAACAGCGCGTGATGTACCTGCTCAGCCACGAAGACCCCAACGTGCGATATGAGGCTCTACTCGCCGTCCAGAAATTGATGGTTCACAACTGGTACGTTTTCATTTTGTGTATAAGTGCATATTTTAATCAAAAATAATTCAAAGGGAGAGTGGCCACTGATTCAGGCTTTCACTTGTTTGACTCGTCAAAATTGTAGATGCATATAGTCAGATAATATCCAGCTTAATTCGAAGATTGTCTGTCACACGCATGGGCGTGCAAGTAATAAGCTACTGAAGACAGGTTTTGACCCAATCAGGATAAGCATAAGCAACATTGTATTGCAAGTGAAAGTATTATCAAACTGCTTTATGAGTACATTGTATGTATCTGATTAGATGATTACATAATCACGATAACTTTGTATAACAAACGTTAATCTGTAAACATAGCGTCATTGGGTGGTCAGCTGACCTATGTTAATACTATGTTACACAGATTCTCTATATGATATATTTAATAATTTTTGTGTTTCTAGGGAGTACCTTGGCAAGCAACTGGAGAAGGAACAGATCGACAAGCAGGCTGGCACCGTTGTCGGCGCTAAGGCCTAAACATGTTATATATTGTAAATGAAATATTTAATTCGTTGTTATTATTGTTGTCTTGAATGTACCAGGCAATATTACAGATATAGTAACTGCATTACGTAAAACATAATGTAAATAATGTGCCTCTTTCCATTCTGACATAACATGCATCTGCGTAATCTGTTATTACATGCCTATTATAGCTTAAAACAATAAAAATAGCACTAAATTTTTTGAAATATTTAGTGTACACATTCCTTTAAGGGTTTTATTGCATAAAAAAGTTTAATATGAATGTGATTTATTTAAAAAGATATTATAATTATATAATCAATAATAAAAAATCAATAGAGTTTTAGTGGTTTGTGATGTGATAACTGGCGACATCAGTATTGTGAATAAAGTTCATCATAAATATGTTGATTACTTGTTTTATTGTACTCATTCACATGACCCTTCCCTCTGTGGGTTAGCAGCGTGAGGGAATGTTGGACTCGTATCCCACAATGTTACTTCTTAAGCCCTTTTTATCCTGGTAGGGTACATCAGGGGCCGCAGTAACTCTTTCGAACAATCTCTCAGCCCATCAACAATCCGCTCCTAAATTTTTGGTGACCAGGCACTTATCAAAGGAGCAACTTCACATTTTGGTTCGGTCGTGATGGTAGTTATTTGGATTGGCATTTTCAGGTTTCGCGCATTGTCTGAGAATTTTTCCCCAACTGCCCACAAAACATGATAACCGCAATATAGGACGCAACAATAATTCGCCTGCAGTTACCCCGGCGGCGTAAGTTATTCTGTTAAGTTGTATTACTGCAAAGTTTCATAAAAAAACATTTAATCGTTTCTGCATCAAAGAGAAGCAAACAAGTATACATATCTATTTCGTTCGCTAAAATCATTGCTCTATCTTCTATTTTGGCCCAATAAACATACATTTTACACAATATCGTATATAGCGCAATTTTGTTGTTCTGTCTAAGGACCCCTTACTTTTCTACTTTGGCCCCAAAGGACTTCAATTAGTCCTTCTACGACTTCAATTCACATCCCTACGAAAAATCCATAGAGTACTGTCAATAGTGTCAAATTGAAACTTGTTTATATTTTGCTTTTGTAGTTTGGATTTGCGGTTAAAAGTGAAGTAACTCTGTAAAACCGTTTCATTTTAATTGAAAAATTCACGAACAAAATGGAGAATATATTAGTTCTAAAAGACAACAAGACGGTTCCGGATATAGTTCACGAATATAGTCCTACGCTAAAGTTTGGACACATACCTTTGGTGATAGATAATGGTTAGAACTTATTTATTACAATTTATGAAAGAAACGTTTATTAGTTTAGTTTTCTAAAATTACCTTGAGTATGTCATATCATTGATATTTTTAAATTTAAGGATCGTACCAATGTAGAGTTGGCTGGTCAATTTATGACGAGCCTAACCTTATTTTCAAGAACTTGATAGCCAGGCCTAGAAAAGACCGATGTAAAAAAGATGCAGAGCCGCCAGCCACACCACCAATTCAGATTGGTAACGATATCATCAATATTGAAGCAGTAAGGTTAGTATATAAGTTAAACTTACAAGTTTTAGTCCTAAGCTATTCAAAGTTGTCTCTTATAATTTCCAGACGGGATTTAATGTTTAGATGTAGAATGTAAATGTAATATAGATGCTACTACTATGATTAGTGAGAGTAATGATAGCTTTTGGAGATTGAAAGGACAATGCCGGATTTTGTATGGACCCTGTCCCCACCCACCAACAGACTTGAAACTAGTGTCATCGGAAGCGCATCCTTCGATAGATCATGATTATCAAAACGATTTACTCCAAATGTATGGGGTTTTGGAAATACACGACATTTTAGTATCCTTAATAATCAATTAACTTCAAGTTTGTTAACCAATTACTCGGAGTTGCGTGGACCGATTTTGATGACTTTTTTTTTATGCAAAGATAATAAAATGTCGGATATTTCCAAAACCCCATACATTTGGATTAAATCGTTATGATAATTATGATCTATAAAGGAGGCGCTTCCGATGACACTAGTTTCAAGTCTGTTGGTGGTGGTGAATGTGTCCTTACGACATCCTACATTGCCTCTTCATACCGATTATTTTAACGGATGATAACTCAAAACTGCTTAAAAGATCTTGATGTAAATTAAATTAGACTAACTTTGAGATAGATTCTGTAAAATAAAAATAAAAACATCAAAATCGGTCCACCCAACTCCGAGTAATTGGTTAACAAACTTGAAGTTAATTGATTATTAAGGATACTAAACTGTCTTATAGTTCCTAAACCCCATACTTTTGGAATATGTCTCCATAATAAGAAACGATCTATTAAATGAGGCGCATCCAATGACACTACTTTCAAGTCTGTTGGTGGGTGGGGACGTTTTAGGCATTGTCCTTTATTTTTCTTAACATGTATGTAGATATGATTTTGTATTAATAAGAGCATTTTGTCGAAAAGAGTTATAATTGGATTGGATTCGTTTTCTTTCTTTATACATTGGTGTATTTCGATGTTTGTTCGAGGCTCTTGAAATGTATCAATGTTTAAGTTTGCAAAACATTTCATATTGTTGCTTTTTGAAACACTGTTTTTATTCCTATGTTAATACTCATTTCCAGTATTGAATACTGTACTACAACTTGCTTGACAAACTTTTTCAGGTTTCAACTAAAGACACAATTCGATAAGAATGTGGTGACACATTTTGAAGCACAGGAGCAAGTGTTTGACTACATCTTCTCACATCTGGGAATAGACAGCGAGGGCAGTGTGCCGCACCCTATTGCAATGACAGAAGCCTTCGTTACTCCCAACTATTGCAGGCAGTGTATGTATTAACTTTACTCTAAGTAAAATTTTCTAAATTTAATATAGTATACTGAAACACACATTATAAGGTTTTATATTTCAATGCACAATGTGTTTAGCCTATGACATAAACCAACATACATGTAACTTAAGTTTCATAAAACTAGTGTAGGGATTAATATTTTTCTTTTACATCAAAATGGGTACTAAGTTAGATTTTTGCAAAAAAAAATAATTTCTATATTCCGTAACTGATGTTATAGTGACCATGAATTTATCAAATGTTCCAGTAATGTGTCAGAGCTGCTATTTGAAGGCTACAGTGTGCCGGGAGTGAGCTATGGAATTGATTCCTTGTTCAGTATGTACAGGAACAACATTCCATGGAGACACAGCCCTCATTGTCAACTGTGGTTACCATACCATACATATCATACCTGTCATCAGGGGGCAGGTTATTGTGGATCATGCTAGAAGAATCAATTTGGGTAAGAATAACTCCATTAAATTAAATTGAATAATCCAATCTTCTTATACTACTTCTCCATCAAGCTTTATAGCAGACTAGCTTTTGCCCGCAACTTCGTTCGCGTGGAATAGTGACTACCAGCAGATTTTTGATTTGACCAATAGATGGCGCTATATGTCCGGAATAATTTTATTTTTATTTTTTTTTGTAATAAAAACTATCCTATGTCCTTTCTCAAGTTTCAAACTATGTCTGTACCAAATTTCACACAAATCGGTTCAGTAGTTTAGGCGTAAAGAAAAGACAGACAGACAGACAGACAGACAGAGTTACTTTCGCATTTATAATATTAGTTTGGATGTACAATTTTATTGATGAGTGTACCTTTATTTTACATACTTATGCATTTTACTAGAAAAGCTAAGTTTAACTGGTTTTGGTTCACTTTCCTAACAAGTTGAAAATATTTTTAAACAATTTATATCATTCCAGTCTCGAATGGTCTCCCGTCCATAAATCCGCTAAGTTCTGGCGCGAGAACGCGGCCCGCCTCAACGAGCGCGGCCAGGAGTTGCTGCGGACGCTCGTGCACCTGCTGGAAGAGCTCCGACCCCGTCGTGCTGGCCGTGGCCTGCTACGACGTCGGCGAATACGTGCGCCACTACCCTAGGGGCAAGCAGTATGTATATGATCTATATTCATTTGTTTATTATTCGATTTTCAACTTTATTTGCTGGAGGGTAAGGTTAAACAGCTAAAGAGTTCTGACAAAGTCTTGGCTTTAACTGGCTGTGATGTTGAGGAATGTGTCTACTACTCCCCCACAGTATGTACATCCCGCCGGAAAATATTAATTCCCACACTTCGAGAAGAATATCTTTAGAGATAATCTGTGCCCTTGTACAATTGTTTCTATTATTTATTCTTGTTTGTGTTTTATGTGTACAAGAACTATTAAATAAATAAAGAATTATCTCTGGCCCAAGGTTGTAATACTTATAAATGTGAAAGTTAGTTTGTCTTTTATTTTTACAGCAAAAAGTGATAAATGCATTTTGTAGAAATTTTGCACTGATATAGAGAATAACATATCCATATGCATGTTTTTTATCCAGGTGTTGGATAGACATATTTTTGTGTTGGTTTCTCTGTAACAACGGGAATCAGGTAGTTTTCCTACTAAAAAGGTTAATTATATATCTATTCCTAATACATATTACTTTCTACAGTATTATCGAGCAATTGGGTGGCAAACAGCGCGTGATGTACCTGCTCAGCCACGAAGACCCCAACGTGCGATATGAGGCTCTACTCGCCGTCCAGAAATTGATGGTTCACAACTGGTACGTTTTCATTTTGTGTATAAGTGCATATTTTAATCAAAAATAATTCAAAGGGAGAGTGGCCACTGATTCAGGCTTTCACTTGTTTGACTCGTCAAAATTGTAGATGCATATAGTCAGATAATATCCAGCTTAATTCGAAGATTGTCTGTCACACGCATGGGCGTGCAAGTAATAAGCTACTGAAGACAGGTTTTTTGACCCAATCAGGATAAGCATAAGCAACATTGTATTGCAAGTGAAAGTATTATCAAACTGCTTTATGAGTACATTGTATGTATCTGATTAGATGATTACATAATCACGATAACTTTGTATAACAAACGTTAATCTGTAAACATAGCGTCATTGGGTGGTCAGCTGACCTATGTTAATACTATGTTACACAGATTCTCTATATGATATATTTAATAATTTTTGTGTTTCTAGGGAGTACCTTGGCAAGCAACTGGAGAAGGAACAGATCGACAAGCAGGCTGGCACCGTTGTCGGCGCTAAGGCCTAAACATGTTATATATTGTAAATGAAATATTTAATTCGTTGTTATTATTGTTGTCTTGAATGTACCAGGCAATATTACAGATATAGTAACTGCATTACGTAAAACATAATGTAAATAATGTGCCTCTTTCCATTCTGACATAACATGCATCTGCGTAATCTGTTATTACATGCCTATTATAGCTTAAAACAATAAAAATAGCACTAAATTTTTTGAAATATTTAGTGTACACATTCCTTTAAGGGTTTTATTGCATAAAAAAGTTTAATATGAATGTGATTTATTTAAAAAGATATTATAATTATATAATCAATAATAAAAAATCAATAGAGTTTTAGTGGTTTGTGATGTGATAACTGGCGACATCAGTATTGTGAATAAAGTTCATCATAAATATGTTGATTACTTGTTTTATTGTACTCATTCACATGACCCTTCCCTCTGTGGGTTAGCAGCGTGAGGGAATGTTGGACTCGTATCCCACAATGTTACTTCTTAAGCCCTTTTTATCCTGGTAGGGTACATCAGGGGCCGCAGTAACTCTTTCGAACAATCTCTCAGCCCATCAACAATCCGCTCCTAAATTTTTGGTGACCAGGCACTTATCAAAGGAGCAACTTCACATTTTGGTTCGGTCGTGATGGTAGTTATTTGGATTGGCATTTTCAGGTTTCGCGCATTGTCTGAGAATTTTTCCCCAACTGCCCACAAAACATGATAACCGCAATATAGGACGCAACAATAATTCGCCTGCAGTTACCCCGGCGGCGTAAGTTATTCTGTTAAGTTGTATTACTGCAAAGTTTCATAAAAAAACATTTAATCGTTTCTGCATCAAAGAGAAGCAAACAAGTATACATATCTATTTCGTTCGCTAAAATCATTGCTCTATCTTCTATTTTGGCCCAATAAACATACATTTTACACAATATCGTATATAGCGCAATTTTGTTGTTCTGTCTAAGGACCCCTTACTTTTCTACTTTGGCCCCCAAAGGACTTCAATTAGTCCTTCTACGACTTCAATTCACATCCCTACGAAAAATCCATAGAGTACTGTCAATAGTGTCAAATTGAAACTTGTTTATATTTTGCTTTTGTAGTTTGGATTTGCGGTTAAAAGTGAAGTAACTCTGTAAAACCGTTTCATTTTAATTGAAAAATTCACGAACAAAATGGAGAATATATTAGTTCTAAAAGACAACAAGACGGTTCCGGATATAGTTCACGAATATAGTCCTACGCTAAAGTTTGGACACATACCTTTGGTGATAGATAATGGTTAGAACTTATTTATTACAATTTATGAAAGAAACGTTTATTAGTTTAGTTTTCTAAAATTACCTTGAGTATGTCATATCATTGATATTTTTAAATTTAAGGATCGTACCAATGTAGAGTTGGCTGGTCAATTTATGACGAGCCTAACCTTATTTTCAAGAACTTGATAGCCAGGCCTAGAAAAGACCGATGTAAAAAAGATGCAGAGCCGCCAGCCACACCACCAATTCAGATTGGTAACGATATCATCAATATTGAAGCAGTAAGGTTAGTATATAAGTTAAACTTACAAGTTTTAGTCCTAAGCTATTCAAAGTTGTCTCTTATAATTTCCAGACGGGATTTAATGTTTAGATGTAGAATGTAAATGTAATATAGATGCTACTACTATGATTAGTGAGAGTAATGATAGCTTTTGGAGATTGAAAGGACAATGCCGGATTTTGTATGGACCCTGTCCCCACCCACCAACAGACTTGAAACTAGTGTCATCGGAAGCGCATCCTTCGATAGATCATGATTATCAAAACGATTTACTCCAAATGTATGGGGTTTTGGAAATACACGACATTTTAGTATCCTTAATAATCAATTAACTTCAAGTTTGTTAACCAATTACTCGGAGTTGCGTGGACCGATTTTGATGACTTTTTTTTAATGCAAAGATAATAAAATGTCGGATATTTCCAAAACCCCATACATTTGGATTAAATCGTTATGATAATATGATCTATAAAAGGAGGCGCTTCCGATGACACTAGTTTCAAGTCTGTTGGTGGTGGTGAATGTGTCCTTACGACATCCTACATTGCCTCTTCATACCGATTATTTTAACGGATGATAACTCAAAACTGCTTAAAAGATCTTGATGTAAATTAAATTAGACTAACTTTGAGATAGATTCTGTAAAATAAAAATAAAAACATCAAAATCGGTCCACCCAACTCCGAGTAATTGGTTAACAAACTTGAAGTTAATTGATTATTAAGGATACTAAACTGTCTTATAGTTCCTAAACCCCATACTTTTGGAATATGTCTCCATAATAAGAAACGATCTATTAAATGAGGCGCATCCAATGACACTACTTTCAAGTCTGTTGGTGGGTGGGGACGTTTTAGGCATTGTCCTTTATTTTTCTTAACATGTATGTAGATATGATTTTGTATTAATAAGAGCATTTTGTCGAAAAGAGTTATAATTGGATTGGATTCGTTTTCTTTCTTTATACATTGGTGTATTTCGATGTTTGTTCGAGGCTCTTGAAATGTATCAATGTTTAAGTTTGCAAAACATTTCATATTGTTGCTTTTTGAAACACTGTTTTTATTCCTATGTTAATACTCATTTCCAGTATTGAATACTGTACTACAACTTGCTTGACAAACTTTTCAGGTTTCAACTAAAGACACAATTCGATAAGAATGTGGTGACACATTTTGAAGCACAGGAGCAAGTGTTTGACTACATCTTCTCACATCTGGGAATAGACAGCGAGGGCAGTGTGCCGCACCCTATTGCAATGACAGAAGCCTTCGTTACTCCCAACTATTGCAGGCAGTGTATGTATTAACTTTACTCTAAGTAAAATTTTCTAAATTTAATATAGTATACTGAAACACACATTATAAGGTTTTATATTTCAATGCACAATGTGTTTAGCCTATGACATAAACCAACATACATGTAACTTAAGTTTCATAAAACTAGTGTAGGGATTAATATTTTTCTTTTACATCAAAATGGGTACTAAGTTAGATTTTTGCAAAAAAAAATAATTTCTATATTCCGTAACTGATGTTATAGTGACCATGAATTTATCAAATGTTCCAGTAATGTGTCAGAGCTGCTATTTGAAGGCTACAGTGTGCCGGGAGTGAGCTATGGAATTGATTCCTTGTTCAGTATGTACAGGAACAACATTCCATGGAGACACAGCCCTCATTGTCAACTGTGGTTACCATACCATACATATCATACCTGTCATCAGGGGGCAGGTTATTGTGGATCATGCTAGAAGAATCAATTTGGGTAAGAATAACTCCATTAAATTAAATTGAATAATCCAATCTTCTTATACTACTTCTCCATCAAGCTTTATAGCAGACTAGCTTTTGCCCGCAACTTCGTTCGCGTGGAATAGTGACTACCAGCAGATTTTTGATTTGACCAATAGATGGCGCTATATGTCCGGAATAATTTTATTTTTATTTTTTTTTGTAATAAAAACTATCCTATGTCCTTTCTCAAGTTTCAAACTATGTCTGTACCAAATTTCACACAAATCGGTTCAGTAGTTTAGGCGTAAAGAAAAGACAGACAGACAGACAGACAGACAGAGTTACTTTCGCATTTATAATATTAGTTTGGATGTACAATTTTATTGATGAGTGTACCTTTATTTTACATACTTATGCATTTTACTAGAAAAGCTAAGTTTAACTGGTTTTGGTTCACTTTCCTAACAAGTTGAAAATATTTTTAAACAATTTATATCATTCCAGTCTCGAATGGTCTCCCGTCCATAAATCCGCTAAGTTCTGGCGCGAGAACGCGGCCCGCCTCAACGAGCGCGGCCAGGAGTTGCTGCGGACGCTCGTGCACCTGCTGGAGAAGAGCTCCGACCCCGTCGTGCTGGCCGTGGCCTGCTACGACGTCGGCGAATACGTGCGCCACTACCCTAGGGGCAAGCAGTATGTATATGATCTATATTCATTTGTTTATTATTCGATTTTCAACTTTATTTGCTGGAGGGTAAGGTTAAACAGCTAAAGAGTTCTGACAAAGTCTTGGCTTTAACTGGCTGTGATGTTGAGGAATGTGTCTACTACTCCCCCACAGTATGTACATCCCGCCGGAAAATATTAATTCCCACACTTCGAGAAGAATATCTTTAGAGATAATCTGTGCCCTTGTACAATTGTTTCTATTATTTATTCTTGTTTGTGTTTTATGTGTACAAGAACTATTAAATAAATAAAGAATTATCTCTGGCCCAAGGTTGTAATACTTATAAATGTGAAAGTTAGTTTGTCTTTTATTTTTACAGCAAAAAGTGATAAATGCATTTTGTAGAAATTTTGCACTGATATAGAGAATAACATATCCATATGCATGTTTTTATCCAGGTGTTGGATAGACATATTTTTGTGTTGGTTTCTCTGTAACAACGGGAATCAGGTAGTTTTCCTACTAAAAAGGTTAATTATATATCTATTCCTAATACATATTACTTTCTACAGTATTATCGAGCAATTGGGTGGCAAACAGCGCGTGATGTACCTGCTCAGCCACGAAGACCCCAACGTGCGATATGAGGCTCTACTCGCCGTCCAGAAATTGATGGTTCACAACTGGTACGTTTTCATTTTGTGTATAAGTGCATATTTTAATCAAAAATAATTCAAAGGGAGAGTGGCCACTGATTCAGGCTTTCACTTGTTTGACTCGTCAAAATTGTAGATGCATATAGTCAGATAATATCCAGCTTAATTCGAAGATTGTCTGTCACACGCATGGGCGTGCAAGTAATAAGCTACTGAAGACAGGTTTTGACCCAATCAGGATAAGCATAAGCAACATTGTATTGCAAGTGAAAGTATTATCAAACTGCTTTATGAGTACATTGTATGTATCTGATTAGATGATTACATAATCACGATAACTTTGTATAACAAACGTTAATCTGTAAACATAGCGTCATTGGGTGGTCAGCTGACCTATGTTAATACTATGTTACACAGATTCTCTATATGATATATTTAATAATTTTTGTGTTTCTAGGAGTACCTTGGCAAGCAACTGGAGAAGGAACAGATCGACAAGCAGGCTGGCACCGTTGTCGGCGCTAAGGCCTAAACATGTTATATATTGTAAATGAAATATTTAATTCGTTGTTATTATTGTTGTCTTGAATGTACCAGGCAATATTACAGATATAGTAACTGCATTACGTAAAACATAATGTAAATAATGTGCCTCTTTCCATTCTGACATAACATGCATCTGCGTAATCTGTTATTACATGCCTATTATAGCTTAAAACAATAAAAATAGCACTAAATTTTTGAAATATTTAGTGTACACATTCCTTTAAGGGTTTTATTGCATAAAAAGTTTAATATGAATGTGATTTATTTAAAAAGATATTATAATTATATAATCAATAATAAAAAATCAATAGAGTTTTAGTGGTTTGTGATGTGATAACTGGCGACATCAGTATTGTGAATAAAGTTCATCATAAATATGTTGATTACTTGTTTTATTGTACTCATTCACATGACCCTTCCCTCTGTGGGTTAGCAGCGTGAGGGAATGTTGGACTCGTATCCCACAATGTTACTTCTTAAGCCCTTTTATCCTGGTAGGGTACATCAGGGGCCGCAGTAACTCTTTCGAACAATCTCTCAGCCCATCAACAATCCGCTCCTAAATTTTTGGTGACCAGGCACTTATCAAAGGAGCAACTTCACATTTTGGTTCGGTCGTGATGGTAGTTATTTGGATTGGCATTTTCAGGTTTCGCGCATTGTCTGAGAATTTTTCCCCCAACTGCCCACAAAAACATGATAACCGCAATATAGGACGCAACAATAATTCGCCTGCAGTTACCCCGGCGGCGTAAGTTATTCTGTTAAGTTGTATTACTGCAAAGTTTCATAAAAAAACATTTAATCGTTTCTGCATCAAAGAGAAGCAAACAAGTATACATATCTATTTCGTTCGCTAAAAATCATTGCTCTATCTTCTATTTTGGCCCAATAAACATACATTTTACACAATATCGTATATAGCGCAATTTTGTTGTTCTGTCTAAGGACCCCTTACTTTTCTACTTTGGCCCCAAAGGACTTCAATTAGTCCTTCTACGACTTCAATTCACATCCCTACGAAAAATCCATAGAGTACTGTCAATAGTGTCAAATTGAAACTTGTTTATATTTTGCTTTTGTAGTTTGGATTTGCGGTTAAAAGTGAAGTAACTCTGTAAAAACCGTTTCATTTTAATTGAAAAATTCACGAACAAAATGGAGAATATATTAGTTCTAAAAGACAACAAGACGGTTCCGGATATAGTTCACGAATATAGTCCTACGCTAAAGTTTGGACACATACCTTTGGTGATAGATAATGGTTAGAACTTATTTATTACAATTTATGAAAGAAACGTTTATTAGTTTAGTTTTCTAAAATTACCTTGAGTATGTCATATCATTGATATTTTTAAATTTAAGGATCGTACCAATGTAGAGTTGGCTGGTCAATTTATGACGAGCCTAACCTTATTTTCAAGAACTTGATAGCCAGGCCTAGAAAAGACCGATGTAAAAAAGATGCAGAGCCGCCAGCCACACCACCAATTCAGATTGGTAACGATATCATCAATATTGAAGCAGTAAGGTTAGTATATAAGTTAAACTTACAAGTTTTAGTCCTAAGCTATTCAAAGTTGTCTCTTATAATTTCCAGACGGGATTTAATGTTTAGATGTAGAATGTAAATGTAATATAGATGCTACTACTATGATTAGTGAGAGTAATGATAGCTTTTGGAGATTGAAAGGACAATGCCGGATTTTGTATGGACCCTGTCCCCACCCACCAACAGACTTGAAACTAGTGTCATCGGAAGCGCATCCTTCGATAGATCATGATTATCAAAACGATTTACTCCAAATGTATGGGGTTTTGGAAATACACGACATTTTAGTATCCTTAATAATCAATTAACTTCAAGTTTGTTAACCAATTACTCGGAGTTGCGTGGACCGATTTTGATGACTTTTTTTTTATGCAAAGATAATAAAATGTCGGATATTTCCAAAACCCCATACATTTGGATTAAATCGTTATGATAATTATGATCTATAAAGGAGGCGCTTCCGATGACACTAGTTTCAAGTCTGTTGGTGGTGGTGAATGTGTCCTTACGACATCCTACATTGCCTCTTCATACCGATTATTTTAACGGATGATAACTCAAAACTGCTTAAAAGATCTTGATGTAAATTAAATTAGACTAACTTTGAGATAGATTCTGTAAAATAAAAATAAAACATCAAAATCGGTCCACCCAACTCCGAGTAATTGGTTAACAAACTTGAAGTTAATTGATTATTAAGGATACTAAACTGTCTTATAGTTCCTAAACCCCATACTTTTGGAATATGTCTCCATAATAAGAAACGATCTATTAAATGAGGCGCATCCAATGACACTACTTTCAAGTCTGTTGGTGGGTGGGGACGTTTTAGGCATTGTCCTTTATTTTTCTTAACATGTATGTAGATATGATTTTGTATTAATAAGAGCATTTTGTCGAAAAGAGTTATAATTGGATTGGATTCGTTTTCTTTCTTTATACATTGGTGTATTTCGATGTTTGTTCGAGGCTCTTGAAATGTATCAATGTTTAAGTTTGCAAAACATTTCATATTGTTGCTTTTTGAAACACTGTTTTTATTCCTATGTTAATACTCATTTCCAGTATTGAATACTGTACTACAACTTGCTTGACAAACTTTTCAGGTTTCAACTAAAGACACAATTCGATAAGAATGTGGTGACACATTTTGAAGCACAGGAGCAAGTGTTTGACTACATCTTCTCACATCTGGGAATAGACAGCGAGGGCAGTGTGCCGCACCCTATTGCAATGACAGAAGCCTTCGTTACTCCCAACTATTGCAGGCAGTGTATGTATTAACTTTACTCTAAGTAAAATTTTCTAAATTTAATATAGTATACTGAAACACACATTATAAGGTTTTATATTTCAATGCACAATGTGTTTAGCCTATGACATAAACCAACATACATGTAACTTAAGTTTCATAAAACTAGTGTAGGGATTAATATTTTTCTTTTACATCAAAATGGGTACTAAGTTAGATTTTTGCAAAAAAATAATTTCTATATTCCGTAACTGATGTTATAGTGACCATGAATTTATCAAATGTTCCAGTAATGTGTCAGAGCTGCTATTTGAAGGCTACAGTGTGCGGGAGTGAGCTATGGAATTGATTCCTTGTTCAGTATGTACAGGAACAACATTCCATGGAGACACAGCCCTCATTGTCAACTGTGGTTACCATACCATACATATCATACCTGTCATCAGGGGGCAGGTTATTGTGGATCATGCTAGAAGAATCAATTTGGGTAAGAATAACTCCATTAAATTAAATTGAATAATCCAATCTTCTTATACTACTTCTCCATCAAGCTTTATAGCAGACTAGCTTTTGCCCGCAACTTCGTTCGCGTGGAATAGTGACTACCAGCAGATTTTTGATTTGACCAATAGATGGCGCTATATGTCCGGAATAATTTTATTTTTATTTTTTTTTGTAATAAAAACTATCCTATGTCCTTTCTCAAGTTTCAAACTATGTCTGTACCAAATTTCACACAAATCGGTTCAGTAGTTTAGGCGTAAAGAAAAGACAGACAGACAGACAGACAGACAGAGTTACTTTCGCATTTATAATATTAGTTTGGATGTACAATTTTATTGATGAGTGTACCTTTATTTTACATACTTATGCATTTTACTAGAAAAGCTAAGTTTAACTGGTTTTGGTTCACTTTCCTAACAAGTTGAAAATATTTTTAAACAATTTATATCATTCCAGTCTCGAATGGTCTCCCGTCCATAAATCCGCTAAGTTCTGGCGCGAGAACGCGGCCCGCCTCAACGAGCGCGGCCAGGAGTTGCTGCGGACGCTCGTGCACCTGCTGGAGAAGAGCTCCGACCCGTCGTGCTGGCCGTGGCCTGCTACGACGTCGGCGAATACGTGCGCCACTACCCTAGGGGCAAGCAGTATGTATATGATCTATATTCATTTGTTTATTATTCGATTTTCAACTTTATTTGCTGGAGGGTAAGGTTAAACAGCTAAAGAGTTCTGACAAAGTCTTGGCTTTAACTGGCTGTGATGTTGAGGAATGTGTCTACTACTCCCCCACAGTATGTACATCCCGCCGGAAAATATTAATTCCCACACTTCGAGAAGAATATCTTTAGAGATAATCTGTGCCCTTGTACAATTGTTTCTATTATTTATTCTTGTTTGTGTTTTTATGTGTACAAGAACTATTAAATAAATAAAGAATTATCTCTGGCCCAAGGTTGTAATACTTATAAATGTGAAAGTTAGTTTGTCTTTTATTTTTACAGCAAAAAGTGATAAATGCATTTTGTAGAAATTTTGCACTGATATAGAGAATAACATATCCATATGCATGTTTTTTATCCAGGTGTTGGATAGACATATTTTTTGTGTTGGTTTCTCTGTAACAACGGGAATCAGGTAGTTTTTCCTACTAAAAAAGGTTAATTATATATCTATTCCTAATACATATTACTTTCTACAGTATTATCGAGCAATTGGGTGGCAAACAGCGCGTGATGTACCTGCTCAGCCACGAAGACCCCAACGTGCGATATGAGGCTCTACTCGCCGTCCAGAAATTGATGGTTCACAACTGGTACGTTTTCATTTTGTGTATAAGTGCATATTTTAATCAAAAATAATTCAAAGGGAGAGTGGCCACTGATTCAGGCTTTCACTTGTTTGACTCGTCAAAATTGTAGATGCATATAGTCAGATAATATCCAGCTTAATTCGAAGATTGTCTGTCACACGCATGGGCGTGCAAGTAATAAGCTACTGAAGACAGGTTTTGACCCAATCAGGATAAGCATAAGCAACATTGTATTGCAAGTGAAAGTATTATCAAACTGCTTTATGAGTACATTGTATGTATCTGATTAGATGATTACATAATCACGATAACTTTGTATAACAAACGTTAATCTGTAAACATAGCGTCATTGGGTGGTCAGCTGACCTATGTTAATACTATGTTACACAGATTCTCTATATGATATATTTAATAATTTTTGTGTTTCTAGGAGTACCTTGGCAAGCAACTGGAGAAGGAACAGATCGACAAGCAGGCTGGCACCGTTGTCGGCGCTAAGGCCTAAACATGTTATATATTGTAAATGAAATATTTAATTCGTTGTTATTATTGTTGTCTTGAATGTACCAGGCAATATTACAGATATAGTAACTGCATTACGTAAAACATAATGTAAATAATGTGCCTCTTTCCATTCTGACATAACATGCATCTGCGTAATCTGTTATTACATGCCTATTATAGCTTAAAACAATAAAAATAGCACTAAATTTTTGAAATATTTAGTGTACACATTCCTTTAAGGGTTTTATTGCATAAAAAGTTTAATATGAATGTGATTTATTTAAAAAGATATTATAATTATATAATCAATAATAAAAATCAATAGAGTTTTAGTGGTTTGTGATGTGATAACTGGCGACATCAGTATTGTGAATAAAGTTCATCATAAATATGTTGATTACTTGTTTTATTGTACTCATTCACATGACCCTTCCCTCTGTGGGTTAGCAGCGTGAGGGAATGTTGGACTCGTATCCCACAATGTTACTTCTTAAGCCCTTTTATCCTGGTAGGGTACATCAGGGGCCGCAGTAACTCTTTCGAACAATCTCTCAGCCCATCAACAATCCGCTCCTAAATTTTTGGTGACCAGGCACTTATCAAAGGAGCAACTTCACATTTTGGTTCGGTCGTGATGGTAGTTATTTGGATTGGCATTTTCAGGTTTCGCGCATTGTCTGAGAATTTTCCCCAACTGCCCACAAAAACATGATAACCGCAATATAGGACGCAACAATAATTCGCCTGCAGTTACCCCGGCGGCGTAAGTTATTCTGTTAAGTTGTATTACTGCAAAGTTTCATAAAAACATTTAATCGTTTCTGCATCAAAGAGAAGCAAACAAGTATACATATCTATTTCGTTCGCTAAAATCATTGCTCTATCTTCTATTTTGGCCCAATAAACATACATTTTACACAATATCGTATATAGCGCAATTTTGTTGTTCTGTCTAAGGACCCCTTACTTTTCTACTTTGGCCCCAAAGGACTTCAATTAGTCCTTCTACGACTTCAATTCACATCCCTACGAAAATCCATAGAGTACTGTCAATAGTGTCAAATTGAAACTTGTTTATATTTTGCTTTTGTAGTTTGGATTTGCGGTTAAAAGTGAAGTAACTCTGTAAAACCGTTTCATTTTAATTGAAAAATTCACGAACAAAATGGAGAATATATTAGTTCTAAAAGACAACAAGACGGTTCCGGATATAGTTCACGAATATAGTCCTACGCTAAAGTTTGGACACATACCTTTGGTGATAGATAATGGTTAGAACTTATTTATTACAATTTATGAAAGAAACGTTTATTAGTTTAGTTTTCTAAAATTACCTTGAGTATGTCATATCATTGATATTTTTAAATTTAAGGATCGTACCAATGTAGAGTTGGCTGGTCAATTTATGACGAGCCTAACCTTATTTTCAAGAACTTGATAGCCAGGCCTAGAAAAGACCGATGTAAAAAAGATGCAGAGCCGCCAGCCACACCACCAATTCAGATTGGTAACGATATCATCAATATTGAAGCAGTAAGGTTAGTATATAAGTTAAACTTACAAGTTTTAGTCCTAAGCTATTCAAAGTTGTCTCTTATAATTTCCAGACGGGATTTAATGTTTAGATGTAGAATGTAAATGTAATATAGATGCTACTACTATGATTAGTGAGAGTAATGATAGCTTTTGGAGATTGAAAGGACAATGCCGGATTTTGTATGGACCCTGTCCCCACCCACCAACAGACTTGAAACTAGTGTCATCGGAAGCGCATCCTTCGATAGATCATGATTATCAAAACGATTTACTCCAAATGTATGGGGTTTTGGAAATACACGACATTTTAGTATCCTTAATAATCAATTAACTTCAAGTTTGTTAACCAATTACTCGGAGTTGCGTGGACCGATTTTGATGACTTTTTAATGCAAAGATAATAAAATGTCGGATATTTCCAAAACCCCATACATTTGGATTAAATCGTTATGATAATTATGATCTATAAAGGAGGCGCTTCCGATGACACTAGTTTCAAGTCTGTTGGTGGTGGTGAATGTGTCCTTACGACATCCTACATTGCCTCTTCATACCGATTATTTTAACGGATGATAACTCAAAACTGCTTAAAAGATCTTGATGTAAATTAAATTAGACTAACTTTGAGATAGATTCTGTAAAATAAAAATAAAACATCAAAATCGGTCCACCCAACTCCGAGTAATTGGTTAACAAACTTGAAGTTAATTGATTATTAAGGATACTAAACTGTCTTATAGTTCCTAAACCCCATACTTTTGGAATATGTCTCCATAATAAGAAACGATCTATTAAATGAGGCGCATCCAATGACACTACTTTCAAGTCTGTTGGTGGGTGGGGACGTTTTAGGCATTGTCCTTTATTTTTCTTAACATGTATGTAGATATGATTTTGTATTAATAAGAGCATTTTGTCGAAAAGAGTTATAATTGGATTGGATTCGTTTTCTTTCTTTATACATTGGTGTATTTCGATGTTTGTTCGAGGCTCTTGAAATGTATCAATGTTTAAGTTTGCAAAACATTTCATATTGTTGCTTTTGAAACACTGTTTTATTCCTATGTTAATACTCATTTCCAGTATTGAATACTGTACTACAACTTGCTTGACAAACTTTTCAGGTTTCAACTAAAGACACAATTCGATAAGAATGTGGTGACACATTTTGAAGCACAGGAGCAAGTGTTTGACTACATCTTCTCACATCTGGGAATAGACAGCGAGGGCAGTGTGCCGCACCCTATTGCAATGACAGAAGCCTTCGTTACTCCCAACTATTGCAGGCAGTGTATGTATTAACTTTACTCTAAGTAAAATTTTCTAAATTTAATATAGTATACTGAAACACACATTATAAGGTTTTATATTTCAATGCACAATGTGTTTAGCCTATGACATAAACCAACATACATGTAACTTAAGTTTCATAAAACTAGTGTAGGGATTAATATTTTTCTTTTACATCAAAATGGGTACTAAGTTAGATTTTTGCAAAAAATAATTTCTATATTCCGTAACTGATGTTATAGTGACCATGAATTTATCAAATGTTCCAGTAATGTGTCAGAGCTGCTATTTGAAGGCTACAGTGTGCGGGAGTGAGCTATGGAATTGATTCCTTGTTCAGTATGTACAGGAACAACATTCCATGGAGACACAGCCCTCATTGTCAACTGTGGTTACCATACCATACATATCATACCTGTCATCAGGGGGCAGGTTATTGTGGATCATGCTAGAAGAATCAATTTGGGTAAGAATAACTCCATTAAATTAAATTGAATAATCCAGTCTTCTTATACTACTTCTCCATCAAGCTTTATAGCAGACTAGCTTTTGCCCGCAACTTCGTTCGCGTGGAATAGTGACTACCAGCAGATTTTTGATTTGACCAATAGATGGCGCTATATGTCCGGAATAATTTTATTTTTATTTTTTTTTGTAATAAAAACTATCCTATGTCCTTTCTCAAGTTTCAAACTATGTCTGTACCAAATTTCACACAAATCGGTTCAGTAGTTTAGGCGTAAAGAAAAGACAGACAGACAGACAGACAGACAGAGTTACTTTCGCATTTATAATATTAGTTTGGATGTACAATTTTATTGATGAGTGTACCTTTATTTTACATACTTATGCATTTTACTAGAAAAGCTAAGTTTAACTGGTTTTGGTTCACTTTCCTAACAAGTTGAAAATATTTTTAAACAATTTATATCATTCCAGTCTCGAATGGTCTCCCGTCCATAAATCCGCTAAGTTCTGGCGCGAGAACGCGGCCCGCCTCAACGAGCGCGGCCAGGAGTTGCTGCGGACGCTCGTGCACCTGCTGGAGAAGAGCTCCGACCCCGTCGTGCTGGCCGTGGCCTGCTACGACGTCGGCGAATACGTGCGCCACTACCCTAGGGGCAAGCAGTATGTATATGATCTATATTCATTTGTTTATTATTCGATTTTCAACTTTATTTGCTGGAGGGTAAGGTTAAACAGCTAAAGAGTTCTGACAAAGTCTTGGCTTTAACTGGCTGTGATGTTGAGGAATGTGTCTACTACTCCCCCACAGTATGTACATCCCGCCGGAAAATATTAATTCCCACACTTCGAGAAGAATATCTTTAGAGATAATCTGTGCCCTTGTACAATTGTTTCTATTATTTATTCTTGTTTGTGTTTTATGTGTACAAGAACTATTAAATAAATAAAGAATTATCTCTGGCCCAAGGTTGTAATACTTATAAATGTGAAAGTTAGTTTGTCTTTTATTTTTACAGCAAAAAGTGATAAATGCATTTTGTAGAAATTTTGCACTGATATAGAGAATAACATATCCATATGCATGTTTTTTATCCAGGTGTTGGATAGACATATTTTTTGTGTTGGTTTCTCTGCAACAACGGGAATCAGGTAGTTTTTCCTACTAAAAAAGGTTAATTATATATCTATTCCTAATACATATTACTTTCTACAGTATTATCGAGCAATTGGGTGGCAAACAGCGCGTGATGTACCTGCTCAGCCACGAAGACCCCAACGTGCGATATGAGGCTCTACTCGCCGTCCAGAAATTGATGGTTCACAACTGGTACGTTTTCATTTTGTGTATAAGTGCATATTTTAATCAAAAATAATTCAAAGGGAGAGTGGCCACTGATTCAGGCTTTCACTTGTTTGACTCGTCAAAATTGTAGATGCATATAGTCAGATAATATCCAGCTTAATTCGAAGATTGTCTGTCACACGCATGGGCGTGCAAGTAATAAGCTACTGAAGACAGGTTTTTTGACCCAATCAGGATAAGCATAAGCAACATTGTATTGCAAGTGAAAGTATTATCAAACTGCTTTATGAGTACATTGTATGTATCTGATTAGATGATTACATAATCACGATAACT
Organism: Helicoverpa armigera; assembly: GCF_030705265.1. Taxonomy (NCBI): domain Eukaryota; kingdom Metazoa; phylum Arthropoda; class Insecta; order Lepidoptera; family Noctuidae; genus Helicoverpa; species Helicoverpa armigera. The sequence goes on along the minus strand of NC_087137.1, from coordinate 5,022,057 downwards.
TTGTATAACAAACGTTAATCTGTAAACATAGCGTCATTGGGTGGTCAGCTGACCTATGTTAATACTATGTTACACAGATTCTCTATATGATATATTTAATAATTTTTGTGTTTCTAGGGAGTACCTTGGCAAGCAACTGGAGAAGGAACAGATCGACAAGCAGGCTGGCACCGTTGTCGGCGCTAAGGCCTAAACATGTTATATATTGTAAATGAAATATTTAATTCGTTGTTATTATTGTTGTCTTGAATGTACCAGGCAATATTACAGATATAGTAACTGCATTACGTAAAACATAATGTAAATAATGTGCCTCTTTCCATTCTGACATAACATGCATCTGCGTAATCTGTTATTACATGCCTATTATAGCTTAAAACAATAAAAATAGCACTAAATTTTTTGAAATATTTAGTGTACACATTCCTTTAAGGGTTTTATTGCATAAAAAAGTTTAATATGAATGTGATTTATTTAAAAAAAGATATTATAATTATATAATCAATAATAAAAAATCAATAGAGTTTTAGTGGTTTGTGATGTGATAACTGGCGACATCAGTATTGTGAATAAAGTTCATCATAAATATGTTGATTACTTGTTTTATTGTACTCATTCACATGACCCTTCCCTCTGTGGGTTAGCAGCGTGAGGGAATGTTGGACTCGTATCCCACAATGTTACTTCTTAAGCCCTTTTTATCCTGGTAGGGTACATCAGGGGCCGCAGTAACTCTTTCGAACAATCTCTCAGCCCATCAACAATCCGCTCCTAAATTTTTGGTGACCAGGCACTTATCAAAGGAGCAACTTCACATTTTGGTTTGGTCGTGATGGTAGTTATTTGGATTGGCATTTTCAGGTTTCGCGCATTGTCTGAGAATTTTTCCCCCAACTGCCCACAAAAACATGATAACCGCAATATAGGACGCAACAATAATTCGCCTGCAGTTACCCCGGCGGCGTAAGTTATTCTGTTAAGTTGTATTACTGCAAAGTTTCATAAAAAAACATTTAATCGTTTCTGCATCAAAGAGAAGCAAACAAGTATACATATCTATTTCGTTCGCTAAAAATCATTGCACTATCTTCTATTTTGGCCCAATAAACATACATTTTACACAATATCGTATATAGCGCAATTTTGTTGTTCTGTCTAAGGACCCCCTTACTTTTCTACTTTGGCCCCCAAAGGACTTCAATTAGTCCTTCTACGACTTCAATTCACATCCCTACGAAAAATCCATAGAGTACTGTCAATAGTGTCAAATTGAAACTTGTTTATATTTTGGTTTTGTAGTTTGGATTTGCGGTTAAAAGTGAAGTAACTCTGTAAAAACCGTTTCATTTTAATTGAAAAATTCACGAACAAAATGGAGAATATATTAGTTCTAAAAGACAACAAGACGGTTCCGGATATAGTTCACGAATATAGTCCTACGCTAAAGTTTGGACACATACCTTTGGTGATAGATAATGGTTAGAACTTATTTATTACAATTTATGAAAGAAACGTTTATTCGTTTAGTTTTCTAAAATTACCTTGAGTATGTCATATCATTGATATTTTTTAAATTTAAGGATCGTACCAATGTAGAGTTGGCTGGTCAATTTATGACGAGCCTAACCTTATTTTCAAGAACTTGATAGCCAGGCCTAGAAAAGACCGATGTAAAAAAGATGCAGAGCCGCCAGCCACACCACCAATTCAGATTGGTAACGATATCATCAATATTGAAGCAGTAAGGTTAGTATATAAGTTAAACTTACAAGTTTTAGTCCTAAGCTATTCAAAGTTGTCTCTTATAATTTCCAGACGGGATTTAATGTTTAGATGTAGAATGTAAATGTAATATAGATGCTACTGCTATGATTAGTGAGAGTACTGTTCGCTTTTGGAACTTCAAATTGTAATAACAATTTCTTTACATGTTTATATTGTTGTATTAACAATAGTCATTTTGTTGAATATAGCTATAGTATTTAAAAAGAAAAGGTTCAAAGTTGAAGTAATTTGAATTTGTTCAGAAACATTTTGTATTGTTGCTCTTTTAAACACTGTCGCTTATATTAATACACATTTCCAGTATTGAATAAAGCCAGTAAGTCTGACACCAGTCTAACCTACGGGTATTGGGTTGCCCGGCTAACTGGATTGAGGAGGTCAGATAGAGCAGTTGCTCCTTGTAAAGCGCTGGTACTCAGCTACATCCGGTTAGACTTGCAGCAGACCCCAACATAGTTGGGAAAAAGCTTGGAGGATGATGATGATTTCCAGTATTGAATACTCCATTACAAATTGCTTACCAAACTTTTTCAGGTTTCAACTAAAGACACAATTTGATAAGAATGTGGTGACACATTTTGAGGCACAGGAGCAAGTGTTTGACTACATCTTCTCACATCTGGGAATAGACAGCGAGGGCAGTGTGCCGCACCCTATTGCTATGACTGAAGCCTTTGTTACTCCTAATTATTGTCGGCAGTGTATGTATAAACATTTATTACATTTAAACATACTTAAATATATTTTATTTTTATAATGTACTTCGAAAACTCACATAATAAAGTTGTGTATTATGCACTAAGAAAACAGCTTATAGGGCATCAAACATACTACTAATATTGTATTGTAAATGTAAAAACTTTGTAAAGATTTAGGTATGTATGTTTGTTTGAACCTAACAAGGTATATTACTTACTGTTAAGGTTGATAAAAACTACTGAAAGGATTCATGATTTTATAACACCATAAAGATTTTAGATAATTTAAGCAAGTATTTTTTTTTTAAATCTAAAAATGATGCCATGCTCTATCTGATAATTATTTTTATGTTCCAGTAATGTCAGAGCTACTATTTGAAGGCTATGGTGTGCCAGGAGTGAGCTATGGAATTGATTCCTTGTTCAGTATGTACAGGAACAATATCGGAGACACAGCACTCATTGTCAACTGTGGCTACCATACAATACATATCATACCTGTCATCAGGGGGCAAGTTATTGTGGATCATGCTAGGAGAATTAATTTGGGTAAGAATAACTCTATAAAATTAAATTGAATAATCCAATCTTCTTACACTACTTCCTTTATAGTAGATGTGCAATTTTATTTATGAGTTACCTTAATTTTACATACCTATGTACTTTGCTATAAAGTTAATGGTCACTAAAAAGTCTGACTGGTTTTACTCCAGTTTCCAACCAGGTATTATATAACAATTTTCCTATGAATAATATGCCAACATGTAAAAAATATGAACATCCTCGCATTACAGGAGGCAGTGAAATGATATACTACTTACACAAGCTGCTACAACTAAAGTATCCAGTTCATGTGAATGCCATAACCATGTCTAGAGTTGAGGAAATACTGCAGGAACACTGCTCTATAGCACTGGATTACCAAGAGGAGATCAGGAAATGGGCCAATCCTGATTACTATGAAGCTAATGTCAAGAGAGTTCAACTGCCTTATGTGCAGGCTGCCAGCTCTTCTGGATTGACAGGTAAAGCTGTTTAATTTTAGTGGATAATTTATTATAGTTCTTGTCAAACTTATTATCGTCATGAAACATTGCGCGTAACATTAGTATCAGCTTTTAGTGGTGGTTGTGGGGAAGGGATGCGGGCGCGTACTTGTGCTTGGAATTTAGTTGCGGGCCGCCATTGAGTTAAACGAGAACTTCTCAAACAACTCCTCATTACAAAAAAAAAACTATGGTTCATAAAAATGTAGTTTGCTGATTTAAGTGTTTACATTACTTCTAAATTGTAATTTTCGTTTTATTATAGCTGAGCAACAAAAAGAGAGAAAGAAAGAGATGGCGAGACGGCTGCTCGAAATAAATGCAAGAAAACGAGAAGAGAGACTAGCTGAGGATGAAGAACAGTTGAACCAGCTTCTTGCTATAAAGGTGCCTACTTATCTTTCTTTCATTAGGTACCTTCTACCTTAGAACCCAGTGCCCAGTGTTCTTCACTATCAATCATAATGTAGTAAAGTTGATATCTTGTCGTGTTTGTTTTTAGGACATGATAGAAGATGGTGATACTGATGAATTCAATGAAGCAATAAAAGGATTTGACATCAAAAGCTATGAAGATCTCCAGGTAATTATTGTTCATATTATATGTATATCTTTCTATCAAGAAGGATTAATTGTAAAGGGATCATGTTCGCATTCAATAATATAATAAATTAATATATTAATAAATTATTATTTAACAGAGACAAATATCGAACATAAACGCGCGCATAGAGAAAAACAAACAACGTATAGCAGCCGCTGCTACTGCTGAAGAGAATTTGGAGACGCGTCCCACTGGACGAATGAACCCTCCCACGGAACCAGAAGCGTTTCAAGCATGGCTCAGTGAAACACGGAATAAGGTAACTATGTCTTTATCATCGTCTATCTTCCGCTAGAGATTTCATCGTGTGCGTTCGCGCAGCGGAATGTTGTTAAATTTAAAGATTTTAATTATGGAGATAATTAGTGTAAGACGTCCTATAATTGTGTATGGTAAATAAAAATTTGTGTATGCAGCCATTGTGGAGAAATTCACCAAAAACAGATTCCGCTGGGCGAACGTTCACAAGCGTTAGGAAAAAATAAATTGCATTTCTTGAATGAAAAATATTTTTTTAATAATAATGCTACTATTTACGACATTTTAGTTAAAATACGTAACGTTTATTAACGTTATTTTCAATCACGTAGTCAACGGAACATCATTGATACTTGGCAACATGTTGGAGACACTTACAAGGTTTGTGTAAACGTGAAAATCTAGACCCCAAACTGCATACTTTAAGAACTAAGACCTAATAAGTGTATTTTACTTTTATATTTTTATCTTTTAAACCCTATGACTTTTTCTAAATCTGTTTTTTAAACAAATATAAACAAATTCAAAACAACGTATGTAAAAATCTACAGCTCTATGTAAGCGCTTTATATGAAAACTAGCTAATGGCCAAACGTTCGCGTAGCGGAAACTTGAATTTCTCCGAAGTTTATGCATGCACTGATTTCATTCATACATAATCAATTATACACAAATACACACTAATTTTCGGACACATCTCTTTTCTTCTAAAGTCTATGGATTAAAAAAAGTTCCGCCAGGACAACGTTCGCCAACGTTCGCCCAGCGGAATCTGTTTTTGGTGAATTTCTCAACAATGGCTGCATACACAAATTTTTATTTACCATACACAATTATAGGACGTCTTACACTAATTATCTCCATAATTAGAATCTTTAAATTCAACGACATTCCGCTGCGCGAACGCACACGATTTCATCCGCTTCCTGAGATAACTATTTCCATCACCCGGATAAAAAGTAGTCTATACTTTTCCTTGACAAATATCTATCTACCATTGAAATACTTTTTCTAATCGGTCAGAGTTTCAAGATTATCGCGTTCAAGCAAATAGGTATACAAACTCTTATCTAAGTGTTATTATATTAGTATAATATAGATGACAGATTTTAGAATTAGGTTTTTAGGACATTGATCCCTTAGTCAAAGGATATTATTTAACTCAATTTGCACAGTGTGCAGTGCACTTCTGACTTCTGGCTACCTTGTTTACTTTCGATCCTATATTATTGAAATATCCTGTGTAAAGGTAGGATTTGTAAGTGTGCATTTGCGGATGTCTGTTACTCTTTCAGGCAAAAACCACAGAATAGATTTTAATTCAACTGACGTATGGCTCACCCACATTCGTCAAATAAAATATCTGTAACAGTTTACAAAAGTCATAGAGTAATAATAATATATTGTCTGGTCCAGTACCGCGAGCTGGTGGGTCGGCGCGAGGCCCGGCGGGCGCGTCGCGCGGCGATGGTGAAGCGTCGCACGGCGGCGGCGGCCGAGCGCATGCGCGTCATCTCGCGCCTCGCCGCCGCCGGGGACGACTTCGGCAACCAGGACTCCGACTGGGATGCTTATAAAAGGTAACGTTGAAGGCTGGTTTGTAGGTAAACCCGTGATATTTAAACTTAGTACATACCTATCATTATAATTTGAACCCTTGACCTTTTGAATGAGACTGTATTTCAAGATTTTTTTATTTTCATTATTACGTACAAAATATACCTAATCCATGAACTTGTAGTGAAAATTAATCGAACATCTCAGTCACAATGCGTAATTCATTTTGATATTTCTTTGCCTATCATTAAGGCAATCTTAGACCCTATTTATATTTTTGTACAAATCCCTAATCTCTTGTTTCAGTATCAGCCGTGAAGCAGATTCCGACTCAGAAGCGGACGGCGAGCGTCTGCTAGAGTTGGAGGAAGCTCTTCGTGAATACGAGCCCCCGCCAGCTAACTCCAGTCAGCACCATCAACTGCATCTGGCTATAGAACCATTGAGGTATTGAAATCCTAACTATAATATTTTGAATACAAATGTGTGTTTCTTTATGACGCTTTTACAGAACAAGGTTAGATATGATTCGGGGGTGGTCAAGTCGTTAAAAAACGTTTTATTCTCTTTTTACAATGTATATGATTATTGAAACGTATAGACACGCTCTTTGTTATTTTCCTTCAATCTTTTAATTAAAAATACTCATGTGTGTGATGCATAATAGTGAAATATCGTCGCTGTCATGGCGTGGATAAAAAATTGTTGACCATCATCATTGAACCAGTCATTGATGAAGGCCCAATATATTAGGTATGATATTTCATTGCGAATATATTTATATATTTTATTTCAGGGCTCCAGAACTGATGTTCCAGCCTTCCATGATGGGCAACTTAGAGGCCGGCTTAGCCGAGACAATGGAATACATGTTCAAACACTTCAGCCCTGAGGACCAGCTGTTGTTAGCCAACAATGTGTTCTTGACAGGGGGCTGCTCACAATTCCCAGGTGAGTTGTAATGATAATAAAATAACATTTTGCATTCCTAAATGTGAATTCCGAATTGGTGTAGCTAGAGTTTATTTTTAAAAACTTCGACAAGTTTTTTAATTTGCATGTATGTGTATGTTGTACCCAAAATTGTATGCATTTTGTGTATAGGTAATCATAAAGATACAATCTTCATTTCCTATGGAATTTTTCCAAAGCCTATTTTTCACCGGCTGTATTGTACTTCTTGTATTTTGAGCAGTCCGTTCCTTTGGCTCTATGTATAATTATGTCCAATATTTCAAATCGATATTGCATTTTCTTATGGACCCAAACTTATCCAGAACCTTTCACATTCCAGGTTTAAAAGAGAGGCTCGAAAGAGAACTGTTAGAGATGCGACCATTCCAATCCACTCACAAAGTTGTAATGGCCCAAAACCCTAGTCTTGATGCCTGGTACGGAGCCCGGGACTTCGCGGGAAGCAATGAGTTCGAAACCTGGTGCATTTCCAAAGAAGAATACTATGAAATGGGCGCGGAATACTTGAAGGAACATTATGCCAGTAATAAGTATTACATGAGCCCAGCACCTATCGTGGATAATACGCTCGCCCCGTCCATCGATTCTAACGTTGTGAAGGAAGAAATAGTAGTGGATTGTTGAATGTGAAAGGTTTGCATTATTAAAGTATCTTTTAAACTATTAAAAATATGTTGTTTATATCCAGCTTATACTTATTGTATACAATCTCGGCCTAAACCTGGAAATTGCGTTGCATCAAAAATTGCAGCACATATTTTCTATATTAAGGCGTCTTAAAACTAAGGGATGTTGGTAAAATAAAATAAAAATGGGTATTGAAAATAAACAAAATAAATAGCCACAAATATCATGGCACGTTTATTTTTTTCCACTACATGGCGACTTCTAAAAGAATCGTGACTTGTTATTTTGCATTCATATAGTTTCATTTTTTATAGAGCTCTGCAAAATGAGCACTAAAGAATAATTTTACAATGTATATTTTTTTTTCATAAAATTAAAATATAAACTCTGTATTTATTTTGATCTCAATATAAATCACTATGAACTGAAAAAAATTAAAGGTTTTTTGTTAGTTCGCTAATTATAATATTGATTGATGAGACTATAATAAAGAGTACATTTAAAAAATCACATTAAAGCATATATATAATGCTGACTACATAAACGCTCTAACAGCCTCTCCCTACCGCTACATCACGTTGCAGATTGTATACTCAAAGTATCAACAATAAACAATATGAAAGACTCCAGTTCTACAAAACAAACCAATATAATTATAATAATAAATTTATCACAATCATTTCAGACTACAAAAATAACTAAATAATCACCTGTAAAGGAGGCTGTGAGAGCTATAATCACGTGCAATGTAAATGTAATACACCACAATTAACAAATCTAACTTATTTAAAATATAAACTAGCCTAAAAATTTTAACAATAAAGAAAAAACGGTTGTAGTTAAAATATTGGTCATTAAAACTCTGAAGAGCTATAACTAAATGACCGTACAAATTATCATCATGCCATGATGTTTGTATTTGAATTTTAATAAAAAATTGCACTCAAAGGGATGTAAAATACTCCAAAACTTGGTAAAGTGTGGCTCATAGCCTTTTATTTTTTGTTTAGCGTATAATTAGAAATAGTATAAAATCAGTGACTTAGAAATAGCTCTCAGTATATAAAAAAAGTTAAAATCCTTAGGCTGTACTCTCGTATGATTATAATGTAAGCAACGCAATATGTTGGCAAAGCGGAAGTTCACGTAAATCTAACGATACAATACAACTAAATATTTATGTACCTTAGACATTATGATTACACAAGGCTCACTGTTATTTCATAAAACTACCACGATCAAGTTTAGTGTAAGTGGTCGGCGGCTCGCGGCCCCCTAGACTAGTAGTCCGCCTCGACGAGGGAAGTATACGTTATACATTCACGGGGAAGGATATGTACGATTTTCTCTAACCAAAATTCAATAACGGCTTACAAAGAAAGAAACTGGTTGGTCCGTCAACCACAACCACTCCGATGTTAACAACAAAATAACAACAACACAAACCAACACTGCCAATTTTATCGCGTGAGTATTCTTTTTAACGTTGTGAATTCCTCAGTCTTTTCTACGGTTCAAAAAAATAAGTAGACAAAGAGAAACAAATCATCACCACTTTCACAATTACGTAAATTCAAGGGTATCATTATTCACTTCTTAAAATAGGTTAACTAACATCGGTATGTAAAATAGTTGCCAACGAAGGCACACAAATTGCAAATCCAACGTATACTTAGCAGCTCTTAGAAATCAGTTGCAAAGTGTGGCCTTCACGGTTATTTTTAGGGTCCTTATTTATTACGAAACATATTCACCGAAAAGTTCTCCTCTTATCAATATAAATATATGAATTATACTCTGCGTGTAGAATTAAGAATCCAGAGTACATCTCGTAATTAACAAGGACCGCGTGTCCTCGACTCGCCAGCTCACTCGGCTAGGGTGAAGTAACGATAGGGTAATGCAATAATAATAAAGATAAAACAATCATAAAGACAGTGAACATAATATAATAATAACAAAAATATATTACTAATCCTAGAATTCAAAAAGAAACAATCACCCTTGCCGAGCGTTAGGAAAACTGAGGGACATCAATATATTTAAAATATGTATTTATGTACTAGGTCACTATGTTGGTGTTTCTATTTCCATCAATAATATCTATGGATAATATAATTATATAAGGTAATCAGCATTGGAAGGCACCTAATACTTGTCGTCCCTACCAATGCTGTTACATACAAACTATTGATAACTATGGTTTTAAAATTTCAATGGTGATCTTTTATAATGGTAGCTGAAAGATTTATACTACTCTTTAAACCCAAGTTCTAGTTTGTCTAAATAATACTGTTATCAATGGCTTGGTAAGAAACTTACTAAAAACGTTTAAAAGTTTATTAATATACGGAAAAGTTTAGATGTTACTCTTAGATTTGTGGGCAACTAAATGCATCCTCATCATATTTTACTTTATCTTAACATACGGTGTACACATTTATTATTTTAAAATGATAATGAGATATTGGCCTATTTTTTTCGTGTTTCCATCAAATACAGAACTATCAAAATATAAAAAAATATTGAGGACTATCAAACAACATTCATATGTATATATTATTATATGTATACTTATGTACATCTACAAGAAATTTTGATCTTTATAGTACCCAAAGTATAGTTCTGCGCTAAATCTAACATTAATTCCAATTATATTCTCAGTTCGATATTTGGTATGACCGTAGAATGAGACATTCCTACAAATCATACACTTATTATAATTTTGAATGGTTTTCACCTCGATATACTTGAATAAATAAACACTACCAATATTTATTTACATTTGCTGAACCAGCACATGGACACATACATCATGGAAATAAAATAATGCATCAAAATTAACAACACGGGAAGTTGTAAAACAATAGGTATAAATGTCGGTTTAACACTATGTATTACATATTAGAGCTCTTACAATATTTTATTTCCAGTTCTACCCTGACCTGCAGACTTAACTAAACTTACTCTACCACATCATTTACATAGAAATGGCACCAATCTATCTTTGATATCAATAATGGCAAACCATAAGGAACCCCCGCAGCGGACACTTTAGCTGCACTACTCAGTGCGCAAGAACTGTCTCAAGGTATTGGAAGACTACTGCACTATACACTATTCATTATTACTATTATTCGAAAAACAGTAAAGTTATGCCTCTTGCCAAAATACGTTTGTTACATATATATGTATATATATTGCGATATCCTAAATGGGTAAATAATTATGTAACAATGTTTATGATGACTACACTTTAAAGTGAATATTTAATCTCATCAGAAATTTGAAAAATATAAATGAAGTTTATCAATGGTGTTATGATTGATATTGCCTAATGTCGCTATCCGCTAGAAGGCACACAAAGTTTTAGTAAGAAGCTTCACAAATTATGCTCTCTGTTTATGAAACGCCCACAAGATACAGCTACGACTCCTAACACCCAGTACGCCTCACTATTACTGCGAGACGCACAGCGCGGACTCCGGCCGGTGACCGCGCTCTCCACACATTGAACACTGAACATAACTTTAGTCTGAACGTAATACGTTTAAAAAATATTGCCAATTTTATGTTGCAACAGGCACTTCTCTGGATTTCTCCAATAAACATCATATTAAAAGTTATTAATTTTGTGAAGCTTTCAATATTGCCTCTCAGGACTCTGCTTGTTTATGGGATTATTATTTGTACTTATCATTTACTATTATTATTATTTTTTTATATGAAACCTGATTTTTATTTAAAGTATTCTTATGGATTAGCCTTGAGGAGTATTATCTAGAGTCCTTTATATTCTTCAGCGATCAAAATACATTACCACTCGTCGGTAACAGCTTTATATAAAATTACTGAACTTCCATATACACTGACACGTTCTAAGTTAAAGCATCGCAATAAGATATTGTTACATTTCTCTACAACTAATGAAGGATGGGTATGACGATGATAAGCGAATGACGAACATTAAAATTTAGAATTTTTTAAGTTGGAGATTTACCATTTACGATTCCAAAATTTATCACTAAGCAAATTAGAATATGAGATCAAAATTTTAGGCCTACAAACTATCATGATGAGACTTTTAAGTATTGATTTATGAACGCCACCACGGAAATTAATATAATCATGTGATGGTATAGATAAATCACAGTTGTAGGTATAAATCACAATGCATATATTATCATAGGCGGTACCGCTACGTGACTACTCACTACATCCTCGTCTCTATTGTGATGTCCACCGGGTGTTCTCGAGGGATTCCACAAGCGTAACGAAACCAACTCGATCCTGCGCTCTGCAGTCCACGCGGACACTTCTAGCTCACACCACGCCCGACCAAATCAACAGTATAAATAAATAACTCCAAATATAATAAACAAATAAGACTGCATGAGTCCATGCTGACGATCCTAGCGAGGAGCTGCCTGTCTCCTGCTCGATTACATCGTTATCAATGATAGCTGCTCTTGTTGATGGCTGCCAAATATATAATATTGCACTCTGGCTGCATGCTGTTCAACCGAGAGCTGGAAGAACGCATTCATCACAATTACAACTCCTGTATTCAAATATATAAAAACTTGCTACGTATAAATACTGATATTAAACATACCTAACTTGGCGATCAGTCTGCGAGATGCAGCTGACCGGACATCTGGGGCTGCGGCGTAGGGGTATGCGAAGGAGGGGGCGACGCTGCAAAAATACATTAAAATTGTAAACTAGGAGCTCAATTTTATCTCACGAATGCGGTTGTATTATGAAGGTAGCATGCACATTGTCTTCGCATGAGTAAGTTAGGGAGCGTTCAGCAGTGGTCGAGTCACAAAGAGCATAGTGCACACACCAGCATAGTTTACCTGCTTTCATGAGATAAAACTTCAGTAACAAGTTTCTTTGAAATTATACTTACAAATAGACGCAATAGACTGTGGCGACATCGCTGACATTTTGCTCGTGTCTTGCATGGACACTTGGGTCCCTTGGGATGTCATGTAACGATTCACCATTGGTACAAAGCTGCAAAGAAATTGGCGTCTATCAATCGCTTCTATGGATCTGATCGTAGGTAAAGCAATTTGTTCTAAGTTTGCGATGTGTATTATTAAAGCTTCAATCTACTTCGTGCTTTGTAGAGAGGGATTCTAAGCCGTACCTTGGTACCTCACTTGGAATGCATATGAACTAATTTAATGTTATATTTCTAAGAGACATCCTGATTTATAGCATACTTTATTTCGCTATGCTTACTACATATATGAATAAAAACTATAGATAAGCACCGATGTAATGAGACTATGAGAATGAGAATTCCAATTTATAGATACATCTGTTTGTATCTCTTTCCCAAAAAAGCTAATGATCGGATTTTGTTTCAACTTGCAGTGATACAGCTTATGCATCAGAACAACATACAGGCTATTTTTAGCCAGATGTGGGAAGTAGTCCCCTCGGTACAACTAGTGTACTCATAAATTAATTATGTAGAAAGCTGTACTGCCTTTCTAGGTTAAAATGTAGTGTTACTTATAACGTCATACCTTAAGTCACAAACGCCGGGGGAGTCGAAGTTGCTGTTGTTAGAATTGTTGGTGTTGGTGGCAACACTGTTGATGGTGCCGATGCTGTTCGCCGACACGTTGCTGTGGTTCTCGCGGTGGACGCGGTTGTGGTGTCTGTTTACAAGTAAGTATTTATGTTATATTTTGCATAGAATTGGTGTATCCTATCCGGCTGTCTGGTACAAGTGGATGACTGTCAAGAGTTACATTACGCAGCCAGTACTAGAACAGCCTCTTTGATCTAGTTGTCGTTTAGTGCGACTGCTGTGCACGAGGTCCTACGAAGAATGTTGACAGTACCGGGAATCGAACCAGGGACCATCAGTTCGTCGGTCCGGCATGGTCACCATTGCACCATATATATGTAATGCTTACTTTGAACAAAACCTCACCTTATTAGATAGCTGTCCCTGACGAAGGAGCGTCCGCAGACGCTGCACTCGTAGCACGAGCCGGTGGAGTGCGTGCGGATGTGCAGCGCGAACTGGGACTTCGACGTGAACGACATCGAGCACCGGTCGCAGTTCAGCGGCTTGTCGGCCACGTGGGACCATCTGGTGTAACGAGTTTGTGGTTAGCGTTTATATATCTTCCTCCTTGCAAGGTGTTCGAAATTTGAAATGTAGACCGGTAATCCCTTTTTTTTTATTTCGGGACCATCAGATGTAAGGAGTTAGCAACATTTATCAATCATCCTCCTTGGATGGTCCCCTTTTAATTGGACTCGAAATAATTAAGGTTTTTTTTTTCAATAATATTCTTTATATGGTTTCCATGTAACTTGGTTTAAAAATACCTTGAAATAAATGAGAATAAATTCTAGTAAACCCACCTGTGCGCTGTTACGTAGCTCTTTACAGCAAAACGTTTCTGACAAATATCACAAGCATATGGGCGTTCACCTGAAACACAAAGTTTGCTGTAAAACTAGAAAAAAAGGGAGGAAACAAAAGCAATGAGTTGAATAAAATCGGTGAAAAGCGAGAATGAAGGCAAATGATGTTAGAAAGACGGCAAGATGCGATTAGAGAGTGATGCAGTCTGAAATTAATGAATGTAAGCCAAGAAATTATAATAAATAATAATACTGAAACTCAAGTGATGATGTAGCGGATGATTAAAATTAAAACTTACAATCAGTTGTCGGTGCCACATCATTAAGTTCAGAATGACAAAGTTTCTGCCTGTTAAAGCAATTTGCCGTCTTCTAAACGAACCATAGCTATCTTCCAACCTAAGTGAATATATCACTACTTTCTATCAATAGTAAGCTACCAGACGAAAAACATTATTGAGTTGTGATTATATTGTGTTACATGCGATTTTCAACGCATTTGAAATGCCATGCAAATAAATCTAGTTGAGTAAGCTTTAATGTGTTTGTTTGTATTATGGAGCTTGTTGACTGCGCATCCAAATGTACGCCCAACATGCAATAGTTGCTTGTTAAGTTTGTGTTGCTAATTGACCTACTGTGTAGCAGTTATATAAATAGTCCTAGTTAAGTTAGTAATACAATGTTTTTTATCTGTTAGTCACACTAAGCTTTTACTATGAATCATCGGTTAGCATTCAATACTTCAAGTAGGCATGGGCGTAGCGAGGTACGGGCAGGGAGGGGCAGCTGCCCCCCCCTGAGCGGGATGCGGGTCGAGCGAGCGAGAGCCGCGAGAGGCGAAGCATTAGACATGGGCAAAATGTTTTATTGAAAAGAAAAGATAGATATGCATCTTTCAATCACTGGGATATGAATAACTCTTTCACATGGGCGTAGCCACACTGGGGCAAGCTGGGGCACTTGCCCCACACTGGGCCCTGGCTCTGACCTATAAGGTGTCTGATTAAACAAAGTTTTTTTTACTAACTCTAACTAACAACATCAACAACATATGTACTATCCATAAGTTACTGCACAAAAAAAATTCGACTTTGAAAAGAGCGTGATCAAAACAAAATGCACGCTCGAGTTCCCGAACGTCCGCGGTGCGCGCGTCATTTGAAAGCGAGCAGTATTCCCTAAAAGAATAGTTGCTATGTGGCGTAGCGAGCCGAGCCATCCATCTAATCCAAAAAATAATGCATTGAAGGAGATGGATCTGGTAGATGTGATCAAAATTTCGGAAATGCAATTTTATCCTAGTGTAAAAACCGCGCTCGCTATTTTGCTTGCCCAGCCATGTACGACCTGTACAATAGAACGATCGTTTAGCACAGTGGTTCTTAACCGGTGATCCGCGGACCACTGGTGGTCCCTGGAGGCATTCCGAGTGGTCCGCGAAGCTTAGCTGCGCGACGTTGCTATACGTTATCTAACTTTATTTTATCGACTTATCTATGCGAGCGAGTTGGTTTTCGTATGGACGTAAATCGGTGTGTCGTACCTAGTCCCCATTCATGAAAATGTTTATTTGGGCGACATTTTAGTTTTGGTTTTGAGTCTTAAAAATAATTATTTCGCGCTCGCTTCGCTCGCGTATTCAGAAACTATATTTATATTTGTCAAGAAACAAAAGTTAAGTACGTTTGGGCTTTTACGTAATAAAGTCCGATAATTTCGCTCGCTTCGCTCGCGTATTCAAAACTATATGCCCTTATTTTGCATTTTCAACAAACAAACAGTTAAGTACTACGTTTGGGCTTAATTTTACGTAATATTTGGTTTAAGTCCGATAAAAATTTCACGCTCGCTTCGCTCGCGGTTTCAGAAACTATATGCCCTTATTTTTGCATTTTTTAACAAACAAAAAGTTAAGTACGTTTGGGCAAAATTTTACGTTATATTTGGTTTAAGTCCGATAAAAATTTCGCGCTCGCTTCGCTCACGTATTTACAAACCATATGCCCTTACTTTTGGCTTTTGTCCTATGTGTGATTGTTTATTTTCTGTATCTGAAAATATAAACCTCTCAAATTAAGAGATTAACAAGTTTGAGATTAACGGGTCAAGATACAAAAAATCGGAGGGCCCCCGCCCTTTGACTGTTGACTGCTGCCCCACCCTGAGCCCAAAGCTGGCTACGCCCATGCAAGTAGGTTGAAGAGCTGTAAGAGCTTGTACACACAGCCGAGTCGTTTAGTTTCCACAGAGGGATATAAGTTGTTGTATAGATGTCAAGTATCCATTACTCTTAACCAGCCAGAAACAAGTAACAAAGGCCATTCCCAGATCTAATGCGTCTATGTCATTTGGTAATTAATTAGTGACCGATATCTGTCTATAAAAACTAAACGCTCCTAAAATAGCTAGGGCCGGTTGTGTGCACAAAACACGCATATGGAGGGAACGCGATGTGGTCGTACCGGTATGAATTCGCTTGTGAATGTTGAGCGTGGATTTCTGCGTGAAGCGTTTGTAACAGACATCGCACTCGAACGGCCTTTCCCCCGTGTGCGTACGCATGTGTATCTCCAGGTACGGCTTGCAAGTGAACGCCGCCGGGCACTCCATGCATTGGTACGGACGCCCTTGCACTGACCACCCGCGCACAATATTAGTCTTTATTCATTTCTTACAACATAGCTATTGCACCATACACAGCATAGCATTATACTCACATAAGACTTACGATTACATAGTTATGTGGCACCGACAACTTTGAATACAAACATGTGAAAATATAGAAAATATAGCAATAATGTCACGAAATAAGAATTTGCTAGTGAAAATGAATGTTTAAATAAAGGAGAAAAAATCATATGAAAGCGTGCGCTGAGCGTTGTCGACTGACCTGTGTGCGTTCGTTTGTGTATATTGAGTGTAGATTTTTGCGCGAATCTCTTGAGGCATACGTCACACTGGTAGGGGCGCTCGCCGGTGTGCGTGCGGTTGTGTATCTCGAGGTACTGCTTGCAGGTGAAGGCGGCGGGGCACTGCAGGCACTGGAAGGGCCGCCCCTGCACTGTGGACGAGCGACACAGTTAGCGCGCGGCGTGGCGGCCCGCCTCCCCGCGTGCACGCACTCTAGTAGCCCACATACGTTCATTCCTCCCTAGTGGCCGCTGCTCGCCGGCCACCCACGTACCTGAGTGCGTCCGCTTGTGGATGTTGAGACTGGATTTCTGTGTGAAGCGCTTCAGGCAGATGTCGCACTGATAGGGCCGCTCGCCGGTGTGGGTGCGCGTGTGTATCTCCAGGTATTGCTTGCAGGTGAAGGCGGCTGGGCACGACAGGCACTGGAACGGTCTGCCCTGGACTGGTGCCCAACACATATATTATAGCGGCGGCGAGCCCGCAAGGACGCTAGACGCCCTCGCTCTACGGAGGTCGCGGCGCGGACCGGTCGCCGCTCGCCGCGTACTCCGCTCCAAATCTTTCACTACGTTAGTTTGAGAAAGGCTCGCGATCGCTCGTGTACTCGGGACAGATTCGGAGGAGAGGCGGAATGCGAGTGGAGAGAGGCGTGGGCGGGCGGACGGCCAGTCCGGCCCGCGGGGTCACCCACCTGTGTGCGTCCTCTTATGTATATTGAGGCTGGACTTCTGCGTGAAGCGCTTCAGACACGCGTCGCACTGATAGGGCCGCTCGCCTGTATGCGTGCGCATGTGAATGTCCAAGTAGGGGCGGCGGGCGAACGCCGCCGGGCATTGCCCGCACGCGAAAGGACGCCCTTGCACTGCGCCCAGTGCACACACAAAAGCGAGTAACGCACGTCGCCGACGCATCGTAGCAACGTGTGCTTTGGCCACCCGCCCACTGCCAATCTCGACCGCATCGAGCGTCGCACGCGGCGACCGATTCGCCCCCAATTTCGTGAACCCAATTTTGATTTCCAGCACCGGACAACGGTGCTGGGGCGCCAAGAATGCGTCATTGCGGCGATTGCATTACCGCTTTTGTGAATGAATTAATATCCATGAAGAAATGATAAAATGATAAATGCTAAAACACCGAGTTGTATGCAGAATGAGAGGAATAAGAGGGCGAATGACCGGCAGATTAATAATATGATAGGCGGGAAATTATCAGTGATTGCAGAAGTACGTAAAGCGCGCAATTGAATGAGTTAAAGAAATCGAGATGTTAGTCGAAAGCAACGAGATGGAAGCTATCAAAAACAGGGAGGGTAAAAAAACGGGTTAGGCGGGCAACGGAAAAATAGGAGCGAAGCATGACGCTAAATGAAATGACTGCATGACGAGTCGCAAGTTAACGCTAGTCGTACCGATAGGAATACTGCGGATTATAATATATGTGGGCTACTAACCCGTATGTATTTTTTCGTGCAAATTGAGCGCGCACTTCTGCGTGAAGGACTTGAGGCAGACGGTGCACTGGAACGGCCGCTCCCCTGCGCCGCCAACACACGGACACGGGGGGACAGAGAAACAAAACAAAACCACGATGGACAAATAATTCTACTCAGCTCAGTAACCGTATACCGATTGCCATTGCTTCCAACTGACTACCATGAGGGAATTTTAACCACGTTATTTGTCCATCAGACATTCTCTCTCCTATAACTTAACGGAAATCATCACAACGTACACATGCTTTACTTAACTGTTTGTGAATAGTTTTTGAGCGTGTGTAACCTAATGTAAGCTTTATATATAGAGACTGAAACGAAACAATGTATCACTTCCAAATCGCTAACCATGTACGGATGACATGCAAAATAATAATTTCTATTACATAGGTCAGGGAGCCCTTAAAACTATTCACAAAACGTAGGTGTCAAAGCCAAAATTGTAGGTACAAGTTTGAATGAAAGATCTGTGTACCTACAGGCATTGTGACTTCGAGACCGAACCAAAATAAAGGAAATATCAAGGGACCCACCGGTGTGTATACGTTTATGAGTGCCAAGGCTGGACTTCTGAGTGAACCGCTTGTCACAGATGTCGCATTGATAGGGGCGCACTTTGTTGATCAGCGATTGGATGTGCTCCTCTAGAAATACCAACAAAATTCAGCTAAAGTAACGGTCCAGCTCGACGCACTGCTAATGTTACTGCCTAGTAACGTGAGCTAACGTATAATAACAAATTCATTGTCTACTTAAGGATTTTAGGGGAAAATGCCTACCAGTGTGTATTTTCCCATGTCGTCCCAGGCTGGACTTCTGAGTGAAGCGCATAAAACAGATGTGGCACTGGTACGGCCGCACTTTCTCTAACAGGGCTCGTCTGTGCTCCTCTATAAGTTATACGAGTTTCGATATAGCATCGCAGCACCCTCTCAAACAATATGTATTTCATTATATTACCTAATATGTTAAATAAATGAAACCATTCACACACATTCAGGGGGAGGTAGGCTATCTCTATAACATAATACACGTTAGTACCGTTCTGCCTCAAGGAAAACGTCACGCACAAGTTGGCAGGAGGTAGAGGTAGGGACCCACCGGTATGTATTTTTCCGTGCCGGCCCAAACTTGATTTCTGGGTGAATCTCACAAAGCAGATGCCGCATTGGTAGGGCCGATCCTTAGCCAGCAGCGCACGTCTGTGTTCCTCTGAACGAAACCATCGAATGAGTCAGAATACGGCTTACACTCAACTGTTGAACGGACTAAGAGGTCGGGCTTTAAGAGCCGAGTACGAAGTGGACAGTACGCTGGGACTGCAGCGAGAGTCGGCACGGGGCGGTGCTAAACATATCAACCCACCCGTGTGAATTTTCTTGTGTCGGTTGAGGCTGGAGCTCTGCGTGAACCGCATCTGACAGAGCTCACACTTGTAGGGCCGGTCCTTCACCATCAACGCGCGCATGTGCTCATCTAGAACCCAGGCCACATTCCAACAACACACGCTCACATTGTTGGCAACACCACGTTAAACAAGAACACACAAAGGATGCCCAGCGACTGGTTGCTAACTACGGCACAGTGATGCCCGAGCTCGCATCGTATCCATTGTGAGTTCTTTACCTCCCCCTGTTTACCTCACATCAACGAAGCCTTCCTCACGCCCTGATCTTTTTGCGAAAAGACTATTAGCTCTATTGGCACAACTCAAAAACTATTCACAGGTCGTATGTTAAGCATATGTATTGTCAACTAAGTCAACGAATTGTGTGTCGCACCAGTGTCCTACTAGGCTAAATGTTTTGTACGTGTACTTTCATTAGATTGAATATGATAAGTAAAATGGATGGTATATAAACAATATTGTATAATAAAGGTGTCTGAATAAAAGTCGTAAAAAGCTCCGTCCAGAGGCCGCGTGCTTATAAGTAAGAATAAATAAGCACTATGAAAATAAAGAAAATTAAGTTCTACCCAGTGAGGTACTGATAATTAATGGAAGAAAGGAGAGACGACATTATATGTACTGTAGGTAGGAATATAAGACATTATGGGGCAAATCTGATATCACATGGTGATACGAACTTGACCAACTCTTCAGAAGGACAAAATCACTATCTACTTACATACATAGTTTCAGAAAAAGAAACATATTTGCATAAAAAATATATATCATAATGCTTTCCTAGCAAAATGCAAGTTATAAATAAATAAATATGTAGCACATCCAGCGTAAATAAAATAATAAGTATGAGTAAACAAGAAAAAGACAATACATAATATGTATAAAATACAAAATAGCTCGTTTATCAGGGCGTCAAAACAGGATATAAGCCATAATCAACAACAAGTAGCCAATGGAAAATTTAAAACAATAACAAAATAATTTTAAATATTTTGGTTTCGCGGAAACAGGAGGAGGTCAACTTGAAAATATAAGAATCCAATTTGTTTCATAGGTAATTTTTGAACAATCCCCTCATGGTACATTCTTAAAGTATGGGAATTTATTTATTGAGTTTTTCCAGTTCAGAGTAGGTAAAATGTAACTTCCATATAAATCTCCTAATACCTCCATCCTAAAATCAGTGTTTAAACATTCATCCCTATAACAATTTAAATATCAGTTTTTTGGGGGGGAATCTTTTCAGCGATTTACAAAAAATAAAATGGAATTTTTCTGTGCATAATGCATTCTTACTTGACTGGCAGATAAAAAATAATATGGAAATTACATTAAATTGCATTCAACAACAATGATGCAATCATCAATATCATCTTAAGATACCACAACAAATATATCGAATAAATCAATATTTTTCAAGCGCTCATTAATTTTGTTTACTGCACAAATGCGATATTGCGTTCGCTTGAATTCGCATTAAAGATTAGGTAATAGTTTGAAAAATATTATTTATTTAGGCGGACGAAAAACAGAACGATTTTTTTGTGCAAGGGACTTTATTAGAATCTGTTTTTTGTAAGCCTGTATACAACACCGAGATGCTTGAATGCAAGTCTCCGTTAGGGTTGGTTTACACTGACCTGTGTGCACGCGTTTGTGCGTGTTGAGACTGGACTTCTGCGTGAAGCGCTTGAGGCAGAGGTCGCATTGGAATGGGCGCTCGCCCGTGTGGGTGCGCATGTGCACCTCTAGGTACGGCTTGCGGCAAAAAGCTGCATCGCACACCTATGTCGACAGGAAAGAGACTCTTAATTCGTACATTTCAATAGTCTAGCATTCTTTCATAATAATGCTACACGTTCTCCGAGTAAAGGGCTTTATTTATTAGGGTTCCTACGGGAAGTAGTTCTCACGTGAATTGGCTGAAATCGTGTAAAACAAGTAGTGTTCAAAGGGTCTGCTGAGTCTGTTAGTCGCATGTAGCCTCAATAAAATGTTTTTTATTAATTAAAAATCACAAACGCTAAGTACCTACATTGTTTGTTTTTTTATTTGCCTTACTATAACTGCTTTTGTAAGACCCTTCGTTACCTGAAAGGGATGGTATTGTACAAATGCCAATAGCATTTTGCATTTCTTAATACACCCAAGTTTTAAAGGTGAGTAAAAACCGGATCAGCCAAACAAAAGACAGTAAGAACCTGTACTTTACAATACTTCCCAGGTACGTTGGCTTTGATCAACATTTTCGGGCCCGTTGTAAGTAAAATTGCTATGGCGCTTACACGTGTTGGTGAGTTTATTTTATTATATTTCTGATCTTTATTGGGTATTCCGTAATTCATATACTTACAGTGCACTGAAAGGGTTTGTTTCCTGAGTGGAGCTTCATGTGGACATAGTATGAAGAAGCTGACGACAAAACTTTGCCACACACCTGGAAAAAGGGGTAACAAGATTTTATTTAGGTACTTTTGTCCACATGAGGTACAGCTGTACCAAATAATTGTCTATGTTTTTGAAGGGGATCGAAATTTCAAAACGGAGCTACTAGTTCACATGGGGTATCAAATGAAAGGGCCTGATGTGCACATTTTAAAATATTTTTTATTATTTTTTTCCAACAAATTTTGTATTTAGGACTACAAAAAACGATTCCTACACTATTTAGGTTTTATAATTCCGGAACATTCATCGATGGAGGAGTCGGTTTTTTTATTAAGCTCCTCAGACGAAGATGGAATTTATATTTTTTCTGTCTATAAGTTTTTTTTGTTCTTATTTATTTAATACATTTCAGATCCAGTATACGAAAGCTTTGTTATGTTATTTCACTCACCTTACAGGCCTGTGGCTTAGATCGAGGCGTCGACTGTCCACCATTTGATACTTCCATTTTAGTTTGTACTGATCCCATGTCCACCCCCATACCCTGTTCAAACGATTGCAACATTGTAAGAAAGAAAACTCTTCGTTTTGAGAAAGTACGTACAGTGAACGATAACCAAACCATTTTCGGCGCAAATACAGGTACAGGTGGTTCACCGTAAGTATTTTCTCGACATAAGATCTTCTAAGGTACGTAGTATTCCGTAATGTGTTAATAGAGAGCGAATAGTCGTACCTGAGAACATTGTCGTCCATCCATATCCATTTCAACTCCTTCATCTTCCATGCCTTTGAAGCTCAGCTGGAAAATTATTCGAAAGTTCAGAAACAGTTCCGGATTATTATTTATTTACCGCGTGAGGAATCTGAATTTATAGCAGAAATTCCGGGATTTGATTTTGATCCGGGATCTACATTTATGCCAAAAGTTTGCGACCGCTCGTATTTAATCAAAAGCATACTTTTATTACCAGATAAAGATGGCATGGGACCGTAAATTTGTGGAATTTCTACTGTCTCCGTTGATCACGTGAACCTCTAATTGGCAACTTACCTCATCGTCTTGTTGTTGCATTTCTTGTTGTTGCTGGTGTTGTTCCATGAGATCTTGCTGATGTTGTACTTGCTGTTGTACTATGAGGCTATCTTTAGAATCCTCCTGGTGTGTTTGGTGATGCTGGTTCATGTTGATGATAGAGGCATGGCTTGAATCTGACCGAATTATTGTTGGGGGACCGGTGTGTACGTGTGGATGAGATGTGTAGAAACTGCAACGTAAAAAATGCAAGTCAGTAACTTCCCCGAAAGTTATCCAGCTTACCTAGTCCTGTTCCTATTTCCTATATGGTCAATTGTGTAAAACCTTCCAATTAAATCGGAATTGTGTGAAGTGTGAAGTCTAGGTTTGGTATTGTTAACCAATATAGCAAGAACACGATATTCGTGACTTGGTGTGACTTTGAAAGTATAATTTTGAACTTTGAAAGTTTGTAGCCTGAATAATAGTTTAGTAATGCGACTTATTTTAAGTAGCTTTTAAAAATCTCTCGGTGATCATTTCAAAAGCTTTTTCTAGAAAAATATTCATAATGTGTTATGTGTTTCCTTGACTGCTTTCAAAACAGGTAACGACTATGACATTGCGCCAATGTTGTGCCCTGTGGAAGAGCTTACCTCATGGGTTCAGCCTTGATCTGCTGTTCGAACATGGAGATAGTGGCGAGTAGGTCGCCAGGGGGTGGCACGGGGACCCCCACGCCCCGTGCCACACCCCCGACGCCTACGCCCCAATGTGCTGGGAAACTAATGGCGACCTCTTTGCTCCCCCATTTTCAACTTCTGCCACCTGCAAAGAACTTCACGTCAAATGGTTATGGAAACTGCAACTAACACCACCTCTTCTCTCAACTTGTGCCAGATAACTTCGTGAGAAGGTACAATTATAAATTAATTTGGTGATCCAGGAACTTTGAAACACGTCCCGAGACTTGTGTCTGATTTGCGGGAGTTGAAAGATTTTACTTCATTAGTTAGTTATGAGTGCTAGCAAGCACCAATTCCTATATATCACCTACTTGATGCATCAATCTGTTCTATACATAAGTGAAGAATGCACAGTCTAAGACCCGAAAAGCCATAAACATTAGTCTCCGCACTGCACAGTAATTACTAAAATTTTTGTCTTAATATTACTGTTGTCTCTCCAATTGACGTCAATCATTGATGAATGGATTCTGGATTAGTCCTTCAATTCAACTTATTTACTTTAAACTTTAATGATTCATAGGTAAGGCGTAAACGTAACAAAATAAAATCAAGAATGTTTCGTTCATTTGGATGACTTTATTTGCAGTTTCTATTTGTTTTTTCGTATTTAATAGTAAGATAAGGTCGATAAGCTGAGGTCCCGCCTAAACATAAGCGGTGATCGTACGCTAAAACATCCGCAATGAGAGTTAAAAAAGCAGATGAGCTGACACATCCTCTGAGAAAATAGAATGTCTCATCTGCCTCTTGGAAAAACACCGCTAAACCTTAAAGCGGAATTTGTCGGCATAAAGTAATCTAAATTAATGGAGTAAATAACTATAAAACACTGGTAATTAATTTGAAAGGTTTGTTTAAATAACTAGATTAGAAAAGTTATTGGGATGGCTTGAATGCGGAAGTTTCTGGACCGGGTGTTGTGGCATAAACGCGCCCAAAAATGGACTTCGAAAAGCTCGGTTAATAGACTGCAGACTATAAATGAAAAATTATAATCCGTTAAGTTTCAAGTCCGATAAGGTAGTAATGATTTACGCAAGTCTTATAACCCTGAAATCATAAATATTGTACTAGTCATTCTTGATGGCATGACCAAAAAATCATACCAATGGGTATATTTATAGGTACCTATGATTTTTTTTATAAAGCAAATAAATAAAAAAATCCATTCGGTAAAATGAGAGACTAACTAATAAATTGGAAATAAAAAGCTTAAGTTTTCGTAACAAATGTAATTAGGTAGAAACAAAATAATACAAAATCAGGTGGTAACAAACAAACAAGGCAACAAAAAAAAATTAGGTACAATGTGCTAAGACACAAATAGGCAGGCACTGACATAGGTTACACGATAATCTAGCGAATATTAGACATCAAAGTACACTTGACAAACAAAAAAAATAAACAGGTAAACAAAAACAAAATAGATTAGGTATTAGGTACAATATAAATTGCAGTTTTATATAAGTAGTTAGGCCGTTGACTGGGCACAGTAGATAGGTGCATAAAAAGCCGGAGATATGTATGCGAAACGCAATAGATAAGTAGTTATATAGGCATGTATACGAATAATATAATAGCATACACTCACACAAGAACGCTTATCTTTAGCATATTTGTGTAGCATATGCAGATATGTATGTAAACTTGTTCACATATACAGCGGTAACTCTAATCGGTAGATATACGAAAATGTAAACAAGAAAACATAATGAAACAGCTAAAATGTCTAACAAATTAAATGGCGGAAGCTCACCGACCGACTGTCTCCACCCAGCCTCCCCCCCGGCCATCAATAAAATGGCCAATTCGTTATTGAATTTTGTCCCCAACTTTCAAGCCGAGGCTGCGCGACGCCGGTTGTCATACGACAAGTAATTTAGTAACCAATACAAGTCTAATGTAAACAAAACGGGTTATAATACTTTATTCAACGTTTCGGTGAAAGTTATGTCATATTATCCCGAGCTAAATCTACAGAAAGTACTTTGTGTTAATACTCTTTAGTTACTATCTGTAAACATAAACAACATTTGCAAACGAAAGACTTGTAGTTATTGGAAATACAACGACCTTTCATAATGTATGGGGGGAATGAGATACAATTTATTATTATTTCTTTTTTATGCAAAATGTTAGGTTTCATCGCGCTTATGTTATTATACCATTATATATGTATATCAAAAGTTATATTCTACTCACATAAGTAAAGAAACACCTAAATATAGTAGTGTATACAGAATCACATAAATTATATCACTAATTACACAATTTCGTTAAGATTGGCCATTCGAATTATGTTTTTCTTAGACACCGACATAAAATGGCTGCTACCTCATTGTTCTGCGCGTTCGTTCGTGCGCATAGAAGCCGTGAACGCTTGGGGACGACTTCTCCGCCAATTAAAATTATGGCGCGAAATTTAAGGCGTCGTTAACTACAATTTAATGTTTTATTTATGTTAATCATTAGCGATGGCTGTCAATACGAATGCAAAACAATTGTATAACAAAAAACGAATACTGTTATGATAAGAATTATGAATGCCGGAATATAAACTAGACTATTGCATTCAATTTTATCTAAATTGTCGCTAGTTAATGGTGAAAATATTTTCTTCTGTTGATGGCGAATTCCGTTTAAATGCTGATTTAATTGATATTCCGAGTTGGTGAAGATATGGCATACTGAGCAATAAAATTTCTTGTATTTTTTTTTCGATTTCCGTGTTTCTTCAGCCATCATAAAATGTGATGTCAAACTTATCTGATTCCTATTGGTAGTGTTATCTAGGATAACTACTGATTTATTGATTATGCTGTTCTGCTTGCGAACTAGGCCAGATAACCTATATCAAAGTCTGCAAGACAACTGACTCTTATTAATTATTCGGTATCTTTTTGCTGTACTCAATAAGGAAGTTCTAATACCTACCCACATAAATTTTATTTAGTCAAATTAATTTCAATTATCTACCAATCTGCACTAGTATCTAGGTATAATAAAATGGATCAGATGAGGTACTTAAGAATTACATTTTATGCTAGGTGATTAATAAAAATATAGGTCAATCTGAAGTGAGTTCGTAATATTATAAAGTTATATTACTGATTGTAGTAAATAGAACGGAACTTCGTCAAAATAATAGCAAATATAATTTTTAACATACTTTACATAGGTAATATTAAAGTATTTTGTTAAGTAAGTTTTAACTTGTGTTAAAGTTAACATTAAGTTTTTTAATATGTTACTAAACTTCCGTTGTTAGCGGGATTATACATTATTGAATGATATTAGTACCCAGAAGGCAAGGTATTTATTTATTTATTTATACCTTGGTATACCTAAATAATGATTTTCCTTTCTAGAAGAACCATTATTTGGTCATCATTCCATATCATGAACAGGTTAATGTGTCAGCTGAGGAAGAAATTACATTCATTTCTTTGATTTTATAAATTCATGTTGTAATAAAGTAAGATATAATTAGTTTTAATGCATAAATAACAGTTCAAAAAGATAGTCCATGTTCCATAAAGAAAGCCCGTTATTATGAAGCATTCAAGGAAAACATTGCATTGTAATAAAAGGTTGTAGTTGTAATCAAAATGAGGCTGCCTTATCGTTTGCAGATAGCAGTGTTGCCAAATACTTTAAAGGATTTATATTGTTTCAATTTATTGTAAATCTGGAATCACCGAACTACGGAACCGAAGTTTCGTGGTGAATCCCGTATTTAAATTAAATCAAAGATACAATTTTCATAGAAGATAAAATGACATTGTTACAACAAAGTTCACAGTTGTTACATGATCAAGTACGGGAATTGGTTCATATTTCATATATACAACTTCAGAATCTCCATGCGGTTGGTTTTGACTGACCGGCTTCTTTAGCAACTACGATATATCCCTTAAGTACCTAACTTAGAATGTCGCATTTTGAACGAAATGCTTGGTCTTAAAAGACATGTGTTTGAATACAGATAAAAAGATAAACGTTTGCTTCTGACTCTTGTTTGACATTGACTTTAGCAACAAAATTGTTTATGGTTCTTTTTGATAAGTTGTAACCATGGCGGTGGGTGTTTTTGATTTTTGTATTAATTTATCCATTTGAATCGGTTTCATTTTCGTAGATTCTACACTGTGTTGTATTACAATACCTAAGTAATATAAATATGTTGTTTATTGATATCCTATTTTTCGATTTAATCTCGTATATTGATGTTAGATACGGCATAACCTGGTCTTAGGTTAATCTGTTGTATTATTGAAGAAAATGTGTGTTAAAAGTGCAAAACGTAAATTACGAGTATACATTTCAGCGTGTACCACCGCCCGCGTTGAAGAAAGACAAGAAGGAGAAGAAGCCTCCTAAGGACAACTCTAAAAATGTTATGAGAAACCTTCACATCAGGAAACTCTGCCTGAACATCTGTGTGGGAGAGTCTGGTGACAGGCTGACTCGTGCTGCTAAGGTTAGTCTAGTGATTTAAAGTACCTAGTATTCAGAGTTTTCAAATAATTTTCATCATAACCCTCAAAACAATGACAATCGAAACCACACCATGTTCCTTACTTGCCATATAAAGTTATTGAAAATTGTTTGACATCACAACCAAGTGGCTATTTTTTCGAGAAATTTGGCTTGGTTAGCTGATACTGTTAAAGCTATATGTTTATGTGACCATCTTCATATTGTGGATTGTATGCATACCTCGGTATGCTTTTATAAATAAATCCAGTGTCCTAAATGCATAGAAGAAAATGAAAACTACGCAGCATGAACTTGTTCAAGAGTAACATAACTTGTGTTACTGTTTGTAAATTCATGCAAGAGCAATATTTCCAATTTGCAACTTCTGAGCACTATTTCTTTACTGTTCAGAATACTTACGGAAATAACATTACAAACTTCACAACAGACTTCAGTTTGTTACAAACAATGTTTGCAGCCTATAAAAATTTTTGTCTGTCATTTCAGGTGTTGGAACAGCTTACTGGCCAGCAGCCAGTGTTCTCGAAGGCCAGGTACACTGTCAGATCCTTTGGTATCCGTCGTAATGAAAAGATCGCGGTCCACTGCACTGTCCGTGGTGCTAAGGCCGAGGAGATCCTCGAAAGAGGTCTCAAAGTAAGTATACAATATTATTAATTACTAGCTGTTGAACTTCTTCCGGTTGGAGTGTAGCAAAGGGTGTGCAAGGCTTTTGGGACTTAGAAAATTTTTCATAAAAAATGAAAATTTCTGAAAATGTCTAGTTTTTCATTTCTATCGTATAGAATACTTAAAAATAAGACGAAAACCATCTGGGCACTTTTTGTCTAGGACCAAGGAGCCCCGCGTAGCGGGGCTCCGTCGACTGGCAACCTCGACTTAGGGCAACCCCGACTCGGACAGGTTAGGTTCGTTTTGTTCCTTCGTGGTTATTTTTTTTTAAACCACCCAGAAGTAGGAGACAGGTTAGGTTCGTTTTGTTCCTTCGTGGTTATTTTTTTTTAAACCACCCAGAAGTAGGAGCCCCGCGTAGCGGGGCTCCGTCGACTTTGCCTTTGTTTACAATGACCTTCAGTGCTCATTTTCAGGCGAACCGTTAGTCCTAGGCAAAAGGTGCCTAGATGGTTTTCGTCTTATTTTTAAGTATTCTATACGATAGAAATGAAAAACTAGACATTTTCAGAAATTTTCATTTTTTATGAAAAATTTTCTAAGTCCCAAAAGCCTTGCACACCCTTTGCTACACACTAACCCTTCTTCCTCACAATCAGATGAAATAGCCTATGTTACTCTGGATTATTAGTATAGCTTTCTAATCAACAGTAAAATAAATTTTCAAATTGTTTCAGAAATGTTAATTTTCTCATTTATTATATAATTTGTATGATAATGATACAAAGTTCTTAGAATTGACTTGCCCCAAAGTATTATTGTAATTATATTATAATTAGTAGTTGAAAATATTCTTTTTACATTCCAAAAACTATTTGGGTTGCTAGGAAATCTACTTTGCTATCATATTTAGCTACATGTAATTTGTGAGGTTACAGTGCTGTATTTAAACCTTTCCAATGTGTGTGTTGCAATTCATAATATTAATTGTAATGTTTGCTTCCAGGTTAGGGAATACGAGTTGAGGCGTGACAACTTCTCTGCCACTGGAAACTTCGGTTTCGGTATTCAGGAACACATTGACTTGGGTATCAAGTACGATCCTTCCATTGGTATCTACGGTCTTGACTTCTACGTTGTACTGGGTAGACCAGGTAAGCAATATTTTCAATTTACAATATTTGAATCCACGTTACTTTTCGATTTTTTGGCAAAATAGATTAATAAATGTAGCATACACAAAATTTCAAAAAAATATGTATGGTTAAAAGTTTATGAACTTGATGATTGTCTATTGTGTCTTTACAGTGTATTGTTATACTTTCTTTATACAATTCAGATCTGCAGTGTTATTGCACATCTGTTCAAGAGTGATGACAATAACAAAGCATCACTCTGTAAAAAATGTGCTATAGCAAAAACCTTACTTTGTTAGAATAATGGGGCTCTCTTCATATTCATAAAAGTATGGTTGCACATTAGCAAAATCACCAGACTAAATACTTTTCTTTGTTTACTAAAGAGTTTTTGATACAATCATTGTGTATTGTTCTAGGTTTCAATGTAGCCCACAGGAGACGCAAGACAGGCAAGGTTGGGTTCCCCCATCGTCTGACAAAGGAGGATGCCATGAAGTGGTTCCAACAGAAATACGATGGTATCATCCTTAACAGCAAAAAGTAAACTTAAGTAAACAATATCTATAAAGGTTTTTGTGTTTTATTTGTTTACATACATACCATTTATAAAACCTTCTGAGAACTTTATTTTTGAACAACTTACACAATCACATATTTCCATATGGAGTCACATCATTATCCTGGTGGACAAGCACATGTGCTATGAGGATCTAAGAACCTGAGGTAATCCTCTCATTCAATCTTAAGAAACTCACTTTCGCATTCGTATTTTTATTCAAGGACTGATCTCGCACAAATGAGACAGTGAAAGATGTTTTACAGCTTATTTATCAAGACAACACCGTGCACAACAATAATACGAACTAGGTTACAAATCTTAAAAAAATATCGCGCGGCGTAGCAGCAGCTGTGAGAAATCACATCTCATTCATAGCAACGTAAATACATAATATTATGATACATTTGAGATCAATGGAATCTACTGAAGCTGAAATGAGATGAGATGGAGACGAAATCATTTTGTTCGTCCACATAACTTAGGGTCCGTTCAGATAGACCGGCTCGGAGAGCATCGCCGCGCATTCTCCTTTTCACACAGACCGGAGTCTGCTCCGATCGGCTGCTTGAGATGCAATTGGAGCCAAACGTCTGCGTGACGAGAAAAAGTACGCGATCGGAGCTGGTCGACACATGCAAAAATAAACCTTACTATAAATACTAAGTACTCGATTTTCAACGTGTTAAGAATTTGCTCTCCTCTCCGAGCCGGTCTGTCTGAACGGACCCTTATACTTACTACCTACTGCATTGCAATGTTGAAACCATAGCGTCTGGTGTTGTTGGTGCTTTAAAACTCCTTGGTTCCGTAGTACCTACTTACATTCAATTAGTTGTCATAGTTACAACCAAGTGTTTATTTGTTTATCATAACAACGCGTAATTGTCAGTCCGACATGAAGGATTTTTTATAGTGTACTTTAAAAACGTATTTAATATCATCATAAAAAATAAACCATGGCTTCGAGATATGCAGATGACGAAGATGATGTTTTGGCGCCGAAGGAACCTCAGGTCACAGGTTTGGACCCTGAGGAACGGAAAGCAGCCCGATCTCTACGAATTAAAAGGAGGCAAGATGCACTCAAAAGGTAATCGCTTTAAGCCCTTTTATCTACCGAACGTAGATACCCACAGCAAGCTAGTATCATGAGAGCCATTTGCAACAACCCTTGTACTCGTTCTGTTTGGATTCCTTCTTCTAGCTAGGCGACTCCAATGTTACATAAACATAATTGTTCAATCGCTTATATGGGCAGTCATCATCATCTTTTTCCCAGGTCTGTGCAGCTATGTTGTATGATGGGGTCAGCTTCCAGTCTAATCGGCTGGAAATACTTACACGTGTTTTACATGAAGCAACTGCCTGATATGACTCGTCATCCCATATGTAAAAGATGTTCAAATGACAGTCGAGTTCTATAACAAAGAATCATTAGTCAAATTGTCACACATCAGCCAGAAACTGTTAGGTCATTCTAATAGGTACCTAACCAGGTAAATGTACTGTTTCTTTTAGAGCTGATCAGCCTGCTGAGGAAGCTGCGGCCGAAGAAGAAACGAGTCCTATAGAACAGGCAACTGCCACAGCCGCCGAGGAACTGCAGCGGTTAGCATTAGATGGCGCTGCCAAAGTCACTAATGTCAAGGTCACTACCGACGAGCGGGAAGTCGTCAGGCGCACGCAGTTCTTTCATAAAATGAATAGTAACTATTATTTTATATCTAACTAGCTGATCCCGCGAACTTCGTATCGTTCAAACCTTCCCTGAACATTTTAAAAACAAAATCAGCTCAATCGGCCCAGCTGTTCTCGAGTTTTAATCAGACTAGCGAACAACAATTCATTTTTATTTATATTGATTGAAAGCCTGTCTCTCCGGCCGGATGTAACTAACTTCCTAAACTGCAAAAATCAGAAACTATCAAATTCAATAGGTTGCAAATTAACCAGTGTCATGTAGAGCAGCTACTACAATAAATCCGTCCGAGGATCCATCCACTTCCTGAGGGAACGACTTACTTCAGCTATCGTTATATTGAGATTTTATTTACCTTACCGTTTTAAGTAATGGAACACCAATGTAGGTACCTACTTACCTAATAGGTATAGGTTTTGTTAGTGTATCTACCTGCCTATATTTCATTAGGTTCCATGCAGAAGATCGAAGCTGAAGCAAATAGCGCTCAGATCCAGTACGAAGCTATTTCGGGGAACTGGGATAATATGTTGGCAATCAAGGATCCGTTAGACATTGATGCTGAGATGAAAGAGCAGAAGAAGAAATGTGACGATTTACTTGCACAAAAGGATGCACTTATTGCTGAACTTAAAAGTGATCTTAAAAGAATGGACGAGGCGTATTATGCAGATCTAGAGAAACAGGTGACTTCACATTTATAACTACTATGTAGATCAATAAGATGCAGGACCGCAGTAGGTTACATTAGGAAGACAAGGTGAAATGAAATAAAATAATTCATAATTTATTGAAATTCCAGGACAATGACATTAAAGAACTGTCTGATAGAATTGAAAAGCAAGTAACGATCATGCAAAGGGCTTACGCAAAACAGCTAGGTTTGATAGAAACAGCGATTAATATTGAGCGAGTGGCGATGACTGAGCACAACAACAAGAGATGGGAAGCTCTTTACAAGCAGTGTGATAAGGAAGAAGTTGCACATTTGGAGTACAGGTTTTTACAGGTAGAAGAAACAGATTGGTGTTATAAGAGCATAACACGACATTATAAATATTTCTGTTTCCTTATCTCTACATACTCATATGTTCTCGTTCTTCAGTTAGATGATCACAAACGAGAAATGGAGACCATCATGTGGGACCATCATGAGAAATATCGCGAAGCTAAAATAGAATTGGAATCTTTAATTCAGGAGTTGCAACAGGAGCTAGAAAAATTAAAAGCTACATGTATCATCAATACAGAAAAGATTGGGTATACTTATCAGGTGAGATTCGTGGTTCAGATATCAGACATTCATCATAAATTCGAGAAATTACCTAATAAATATATTTACATTACATTTACAGGTGCTAAAAAAACGTGAAGAGGAGAATGTCTTTGTAAGATCTCAACAAAAGAGGAAACTCAATAAAATGTCAGATATAGCTAATTCTTTAAGATCAAAGATTCGGAAGGCAGCCGATGATGGCGCGATAGAAGAAATAAAAGCTGACGCCGAAATCGTAAAATTAATGCAGACAATGGACGACTTGGAGAAAAAATCTGATCATTTCTCTCGCGTGAATCATTACAAGTTCACCCAAGTGTGGCGGATGTCTACTGCCAGATGTACAGAGTTGAGCAAACAGTTGCGTCAGGGGGAAATAGCTTTGCATGCACATATATTAGCGGAACCACCTCCCCCACCACCACTAAAGCCACCTAAAAATCCATTGAGTAAAAACGGTAGGTATTATTACATACATTGCCTGCTTAACATTTCTTTAGAGATGATAAATTTTACATTTCTTCCGTAACTCTTTTGATTGTTGAAACTAGTACCCACATAGTGACTTTAATTTTTAGAGCATGATAGCAAACGTGCAGCAAAAGATGTTGTCAAGAAACCTACAGGCACCGAGGTTGAGGAGGCAAAGGATAAATTGGTAAGGTCATTTCTTGGAATAAATCCATCATAATTTTAACGTGAACTTATCCCATTTTGTTAAGTATAATATATTTATGTGTGTTCTCAGGTTCGACATATACTGCAACTAGTTGCAGATAATACTGGATTTTTAGTAGAACACAGATTACTTAAATTGATTGAAAAGTACCAGTTGAGCTCCAGAAATTTGTGTACGCTTGATGCTATTTTTATGGTAAGTCGCAACTATGTGCCTTAGTGCATTAATTATGTGCATTAAATATTTGTATGTTATTTTTAAGGCACTAGAAATTCAAGCAGAGGAAGACGTAGAACTTTTGTGTTCTACGTTTTTGAATTATGCATTTTGTCCGATTTGCGTCGGTTTGGAAGTGGCGACTGAACCAGCGCCGTCCGCGTCTCAGGATGGGATTTCAAAGGCAGATTCCTCAGGAGCTGTGAATAGACCCCGGGGTGAGTGATGGACCCTGGACTTAGTAGCCCATTTACCCATTCATTAGAAATTTTGGCCCAAGTATTTATTCGTTTGTGTTTGTCAGATCTATAGAACGAAAAGACAATTTGAAACTAATCGTTTGATTATAAAGAACGCCAATAACCATGTTCGCTAATTTTGCAGGAGATAGGATGTCAATGGTCAGGGGTCGTGCAAGTATTGCCGCTAGAAGTATTTCAGCAAGCACATCGCGATCAGCGCACATCGGCTTCAAGTTTGCATGACATACAAAATTTATAGTTATTTTTTCTATAGTAACAAAGTACTTAACTACATAGTATTTTTCAGGAGTCATGAATTATCGCCGTTGGAACAACTGATGATTACGGAGGCTGACGAAATAATGGCGAAATGTGGCGATCTTCAAGGTAAGACTTGGTGTAGTAGGTCAATTTCATAGCTTTAGATGTGGCTCTTGTAAAATACGATTGTGCCTTATTTCAGCAAATGTCATGGTGACAGCGGGCACCCTTGACACTGGGTCGGCGACTGGCAGGAGACCCGGAGCAAGAGGGGTCACAGTAGCGGCGCAACAGAAGGATGATGCTGGCCCTCCTAAGGATGTCAATCCTTTTCTATGCCCACGTTAGTAACTAAGTGACAGTAGGATGATGTATATGGGATTCCTGACATTGCCTTATTCCTATTTTATTCTTTCAGTGGGACATGTTTTGGAAATTGAGCCCATGCAAGTGTTGACAGCTTTGAGTGAGTTCATAGCGGCTTTCGTACCACCCGACAAGAAGAGATATAACGATATATTGTTAGTATCTACATATTGACTTCTACTAAAACCGAAACCTCAAAGCTAGAACGAAGAAAGCATGTACCCATATAATTCCTATTAAATTAAAATTACAGAGACAGCTTAAAGCCTCCTAATTTTGACACACCATCGCGCAAACTGACTGCAGAAGAAATCAGCAACTATTGGACTCAATGGAAAAATGTGTTCCCACCAGATAAAGACAAGTTCTGGGATGGACTACTGGTTGGACTAAATAATTACTTGTCCATACTGCAAGGTATGTTCTTATAAGCAGTTTAGGTTCCACTTTTCCACTTTGAATGTACATACATAATTATGTAACGTATGATTACCTACTTATTAAAATAAGATTATTACCTACACCATAAACTAGTCGGTCGATATCTATTTCTATGTATACAATTTTAAATTATTTGATAAAATGTAATGTTTATCCAGACAGAGTTTCATGTATTTCCAGAGCGCGAACGTATCCACGAAGAGGTTGTAGAATTGCGGCGACGCAACGTTGCTCTTCGTCAGTTGGTTCGCGGCGCGCTGCCCGAGCTACCGACGGCGACTCCCAAATACATGCGTCACTCTCCTAGGACGTTTATTGCACCTGTGCCTGATACTGCACCTTTGGCTTATGCCAGACTGCCGCCCATCAAAAACTAAAGGCCGATAAAACAACACTATTGCTTCTTGCTTTCTGTCAATCTCAAATGCTTCAATTGATGAGACTGCATAATGGTGAAGGTTAGACTCTCACGCATGATGAATTAAATAGCGAAACCTAACTAAAATGTGCTAGCGTATTAACACGTCATGCAATCGAGCCGAGATATATTATAATTGCATATTCTTAAATAATCTAAATAAATGGTTATAATCAAACAACGTCTTTTATTCAAGAGAGTATATTCTTAGAGGGTTTTATAATGCACTAGCGACTCGACCCGGCTTCGCACGGGTGCTATCCTGATACTTAATAAATACACTACATTATTTTGTTTAATCAATGGGTGATTAGGTTAGTCATGTTAATTAATCTGGAAAAACATGGCGTAAAACCCGTATAACTAACTGATAGAAAATAATTGATTCTCTGGGTACATTTTACTATTTGTCTCTTCACTATAAACGTCATACCGCGATATTGTCACTGACTGACAGCTACAGCAACAATCGGTAGGCATTGTCAATTTGAAAGTCAAGTCACAAAATCATTATTACAGTGCTGTGAATAATCAGGACCATTTAACAAAGGCTCCGTTGAATAAGCGTCTTCTCCAACCGTTAAATAAAGCAGAAAAGAAAATATACGGTTAGTATTTCTCATGCGCTAAATATTGTGATGTAGTTAATTTTTTTTTATTGTTATATTTTGTGAATTTCATGTAACAAGAAAATGTATTGTGAATAATTATTATTATGAACTATTCGTTAGCCTTATTAAGAATGCGTTTTTTCTTCTTCTAGTGACTCCAAACATGTTGAAGACATTATTTCATCTATTTGGAGCCATCCAATTTTTCTATGGATGTTACTATGATTATGTGTACGTTAAAATGCCTTTATCATATATAACACCTTACGGAGGGAAATTCAAGTACTTAACTTATTTAGATGCGGTAAGTGTTATTACAACTTTTGAATGTAACTGATACAAATAATCAGAATTGTGTTAAGGTTTTGAATGTCCTATTTTGCAGATGATACAAACCACATACTTTACACTGGCCCTGATCAATGATATTGTTGGTACCAATGAACCTTCACCATCACAGAAGCCCCTTATAAGAAGAGTTAAGGACACCGTTTTTAGTTCTTTAGCTTTCCCGTTGGCACTATTTGTTGGAGTATCATTCTGGGGCATATATGCTGTTGACAGAGAATTAATTTTGCCCAGAAGTATGGATGAATTCTTCCCAACATGGCTTAATCATGTGATGCATTCAAACATAGTTGTGTTCATACTGATTGAACTACTTACATCATTCAGAATGTACCCCAAAAGGAAAGTGGGCCTGTCTATTCTTTCTTTCTTTATGATTTGTTATTTAGTTTGGGTACATGTTATTTACTACAATACTGGTTTTTGGGTGTACCCTATCTTGCATGTCTTGAACTGGCCTTTGAGAATAGGTTTCTATTTATTCTGTCTTGCATTTGCAAGCTGTGGATATATTTTAGGAGAAAGAGTAAACAGGGCAGTTTGGTCCTCTGAAGTTGAGAAAACTGTAAGATCCGGAAAGAAAAAGGCCAAATAATAACAACATAGCAACAATTTAGATAGTGTAGCCTAGTGATAACCTCACTCAATGTTTTGAGGTTTGTTAGTAGGATTAATTTGTTTTAATTGGTGCATGGTTACAGAAGTAAGTAAAAGGTTTGGGAAATATATAGATACAGAATGTGTTTTCTGAATGGGCAAAATTTGAAAGTGGCAGGCATAGAAACACTGCTGCTGATGTGATTTAAACGTAAATACATTTTATTGGTGATTTTATTTAAAAGTGATAAAAATAACCCC
Organism: Helicoverpa armigera; assembly: GCF_030705265.1. Classification (NCBI taxonomy): domain Eukaryota; kingdom Metazoa; phylum Arthropoda; class Insecta; order Lepidoptera; family Noctuidae; genus Helicoverpa; species Helicoverpa armigera. The sequence goes on along the minus strand of NC_087137.1, from coordinate 4,983,909 downwards.
AATTGAGAAACCAACATAAAAATGTATTGTATCAGTAATTTGATTCCTATATTTATATTATAAACATTTGTAGATCATTCTTTCTCACAAAATAATATGCATTTGTTCATTGATATTAAGATAAAGTAAACTTAATTGGCTTAAATTTTTTATTTTATGTTTAGTCAATAATATTTTGTTTTATTGATTAAAGTGGTCTAGTAAGTACTATCGACCTTTGTCATTTATTCCTACAAAATATTGTCTTGAGAGTTCACAACAAATTGTAATTGTTATTAATAGCTGTGCCGTGCAGCTGTTATGAATTGTACTTATTGTTAATATCTTCTGTGCCGTTTCTGCTAAAAGTTTGTATTTAAATCTTTCAAGTTTCATGGCCTATTTGTAAAAAATAAAAACATTCTTAACCAAACAGCCCATGACACACACAAACATAGGTACCTAACAATAGCATTCAATTCATAAAACTGCAACTGTCTATAACTGTGTTTTAATTCAGTAATTCTCAAACAATTAAATACCATTGTGTGAACAAGGCTGTTTATTATACTGGATTGTTCTCAAGCGACTCATTTCGTAATTACGTAATCATTCATTGAGATAACCGATAACGCCGATAACATTATACACAAACATTGGTTGTGAATGTATTCAGCAATAAAGTATACAAGATACGAAAAGGTACATCATTGCGTACCTACCTCGCCTTTAGCGATAACTATTTAGCGCATGATATATGCGTTTCATAAGTAAAATAACGTACAAGTAGGTAAGTTAATACATGTTACTTAATTAAAAAGATGATCCACCAGAAAGGTGTTGTTAGTGTACTAATGATAAATTCTATCGGAAATTTTTAGAATTCAAGTTTCAAAAAATACTTGTCACCATGACTAGATGTTACTTACCAATAAAGATACTGAGCTCAGTGTCTCTTGATAATTATTGCATCAGCATTTATTTACGAAGATAGCTTTAAAATAAAACCAATTTCTTAACTAAAAATGTGTGAACTGCTTATGGCTTGATTATTGTGCAAATGTGAATAATTGTTAACTTAAATAAACTACTTATGTAATTGGGATGTGTTTCCTAAAAGTTTATCGAGATTAAGCTGTAGGATGGTAAATACGTTAAATAAGGAAATGCTTAAATACTCTGTAGTAACAAATTGTTAAAATAATTTTAAGGAAAAATACTCTAGTAATTGTATTTATTATTATATTATTTTGTTTGGTACAGACGTCTTCATTAATAGGATAATTACTTTTTTATTACGTATTTATAACCACAAAGCATCTGTAAACACAAACTTTAAACACTTTAAATTCACTGAAACATGAATAATTAACATACTTTACTCAATTTTAATAACAGAAAAGAGACGCACGTAGGCTGTCACGTCAACGCTATAAGGTTGCGCATGTTAATTGCGATATATCACCATAAAAAAAAAAAAAACTAAAAAGCAACCTTATTTAAAATGAAAATCTTATAGAAGTGTTCATTTCTGGAGTCGGCTGTACTAATACATTCCACAAAACAATGATATGCTTTATAACGTAGAATTATTTAATTTATTATTTTATTCTTATCTGATCTGATAAACGTTGTAATTCTAACTATTAATGAACAAACACCATTTATTTATCTGATAACGTAGGTCTAGATATGAAATTATTTTTTAAATCCAGTAATGAATAAAAATACTGTTAATATAAAAAATGTTTTTGGCACGATACTAAACGTTGAAAAATTGTGTAATGTTTAGGTAATGATAGATTTCTAAGTAGTGACAGCCCTCTATAGCATTTGCTAGATACGAATTGTTATAGATACTTGGTCCGAAATTAGAGTAAGTAGGCTTTTGATGCTTCGTTATTCTTATGGACCACGGTGGTCCCTATAAGTGATCTTGCTAAATTGTGGTATCTCTTAGGAATATCTAATAAGCACTGGATGATAAAGGCGCAACTGTAACGGTTTTCAATGATTTCTCTAACATATTCTCGTATCCTTTTAAAAATCTAAAAATCTCTTGATAACATAACGAACACTTTTTTATTACTCTAGATATACGACCAGTTCTGTCCATTAATTATGGAAATGATGTAAAAACCTATGAGTCAAGGTCCAAAAATGTAAACTTTTCAATTAAATTACTAATAAACTGGGCTTCCCAGTACAAAGTTGAAATTCAAATGGACTTTGCAACTAAAAAATCCTATCTAGTGGAACTGCCTGATAAAGTAAGATTTCATTGTTATCAAAAACGCTTTTACAAACAACAGGATTGGACTTTGATAGTTTGTTTTCTGAAGAATCATTGTGGCAACCAAGATAAATTTTACGTGCATTTTTATTTGACCTTTGGTGCCTACCTACTTATCTACTGTGGTCGAGTGCCTATTTTGCCTAAAATAATGAAGTGTTCAATCACTTATAAACTTTAGCAACCGATCACTATCTATAAGAAAGCAATACATTTTATAATAAATAAATTGTTTATATGATTATTCTGCGTTTTATTGCATCTCCTCCCATTCTATAACTACTAGATGCAGCGAGTAGGTAATATTGTTTTCAAGAAGCTTTGTAAGACTGGTTTTATAATAATCTAGCTTCTGACAAAAAAAAAAACTAGTCTCTGAGGCGCTATGGTATCATATATAGGTGATATGTATGGATATTATATCAAACTTGTTTTAACCTTTGATCGACCGTCTGTGTATCTGTTAGGTAGTCAGTAGCTACGATCTATTCGCAGTTTACTTGACACAAAACTTCGCGGATTGCGTGTCAACATAGAATAAACAATAGGCTCGTCATAATTATTAGGTACCTTTGTACTAGTCTCCGCTATGGCTTCGGTAATTTCGAGGTCACTTGCTCTCGACACGGAAAGTTATTTTTGCAATCGTTGAACTTTTGTTATTGAACTTCAATGTACATACATTGAAATTAAATAATATATATATAATATAAAAGCTTATTACATTAAAAATAAAATAAGTAAGTATTGAGTTCTATTTCGTTGGGATTTCTTTTGTAAATCATCCTGGTGAGCGATATCTATAAATCGAGGAAGGTAAACATTTAAAACAAGCGACTATGAAGCATGTTGCGACTTTATTTCCGAAGAACTTAAGTACACTCAAATTATAAAATACTTGTCAAAATCACAGTAAAAATATTTTACATAAATAATACATAGTATGCAACGTGTACTAAAATCTAAAATATTATCACTTAACACGACTAGATTATTCAATTATGCGCAATATTAACTTAAGTCTGGTCACACTTTAATGTCTTGCCATACTAACAACGCCTTAGCAAATTAAAAATTACAACGGATACAATAACCGTAACATTACTACATAATTATAAATAATTCTTTATGTAAGGAAAATATGATTTATGGCAAAGTATACTGTTTCTTATGATAGTTATTAGGTAAAATGTATCAATTTGCAACAACGATAACAATACCATTTACCATTTTCACACTCGAAAAGTGTCATGTAAATAGTATGCACAAAATCCAATAAATAAATTAAAAATATAAACAGTGAATAAATAAAAAATAATACCAATAAAGTTTTGTCCAAATAAATAACTTTGATGTAATTATATATTTAAGAAAGGAGATTAAAATAATCCATGCTGCAATAATACTTGTAAATAAAATTATGCTTACATCAATTTCTTAAGAACTTTACATAATTTCTATAGAATACATTTCTACTTATAGAGACTTACAAACTATTTGATACCTCCGATTTGTAATAACAATTTTAGACATTTGCATTCGACCAAATTTTAATACAAAAAATATATAATACATCAACAGGGTTGTTATCTTGTTCAATGTAATTATACATGATTTTATTTTGTGCTTCGCACGTGCTCTTAACTCTCACGTCAATGAAAATAAAGGTATTGCATGTAGCAACAGAGATGTGATGTAACAACCTAGGTATTTATATGATTAAAATACAAAAAAACTACTTTACTTATGACAACAATATTACTATGAAACTTTTTTGTCTAAAAAACCTTTTTTACCGTTGAAGGCTTATACCGTAGTGGCATATGTTTTTGTAATTTTCATTAAATAAGTTGACTATAGCAAAAACGCATCGGTAATAAATATGCAGGATCTAATAAATGGAGGATACAAAATGTATTTTCAGAAAAAAGATAAGCTTAAGAAATTTTTGCTGCAAGCCACATCTCCATATAGCAACCCTCTCAATGTAACGTTTATAAGTAAAAAACCTATCCTAATCTATTAGCTACATTCTACATTATTTAGTAAGTTTTTTCATAGCCATATTTTTTGTCGCGCTGGAATTAAAGTTAAGACTATTTCTTTTGTGCCTTTGTTTGCAAATAAAGGCGGATAAGTTATAGTTATCAACCAAAATTAATCTATCATGGATCAACCAATCGTGCCACCGATATCAAGGCGCAGAACACAATTGGACAACAGTAAACGGAATGTATAATAAACCTGATTTGGTCCCCCTGTACTTGTTTGTATTTAACGATACTTGCGGTTGAATTCTGACATTTTTGGCGACTCCATTACATACATTTAAACATTTAACGCTCATAGTCTCTGTGGCATTTTAATTTCTAAAACGAGCTACCTGAACGAACCTAACCGATTTTTATTGAAGGGACATATTTTATTTGCAATATAATAGCTGTCATTTTAAGGTAAATCAACAAAATGCTTTCATATAATAAGGCTTTTCACTAAGCGCATTGAAATCTAAATTCCGTCTCTTTCAATTGTTTGAAATAGACTATTATTGAGTCATAGAGTTAATTGTGTTTCTTGAGAAGTTATACAAACAGGGTTGTTTGAATCTTTAGAATTTCATACGAGTTTTGTACAGCAGGTACATATATATACGCAGTATATAAGAAATACAAAACAAATTACATATACATAATGAAACCAATACATGTAAATGTCAAAGACGTTATCTTCCTACTTATCCTAAACATGAACGACATTTTAGGCGATTATAATTCACTCTAGCATTTGTTCTATCCTACCTGCAGTAACACTATTTGCGTTATTATACACAATTTGGAATGGCAACGTGTTATGAATGTCCGTGTTGGGAATATGTAAGTTTACTTACAGTGACCAATAGCTGTCTGTATACGTAGGCAGCTAAGGCGTAGAGCGATGAACTACGTCTTCACTTTTCTAGAAGTCTTGTAGTGTCCGTTTTTCTTCCAGCCGTTGCCTTGAGACGCCTCGCCGTTCATGGCGCGCGTGCCGAACGATGTCGTCTTGCTTTTAGTTTCGAACAACACGTCCGAATCCGTCTCTGTTTCTGATAGGTCTTTACTTGTAACTGCAAAATGTGAAAACATGTGTTTTGTTACAATCAGTTTGAATGGTAGATGTCTTTGAGGATTAACAATAGTTTGTACTTCTGGTTCTGGATTAAGAAAGCCTTTGGCAGTGTTTGCACCCGGCCCAGGCTCGCGTACACCACCGGCCACTCTGAAGGTGCGTACGGATTGCGCGTACCCTGGTACGCGTACTCAGTTTACGCGTATCCGGAACGCCTAGTCCATACCTGTAGCTACGCGTTCACCCTTGGGGTACGCGTACCGCGCGAGCCAACTCGCAGCGCGAGCCACCGTCAGTCGGTTTTTGGTCGCGCGTCAAAGAGGACGCACGCGGCCGGCTACGCTATATTTGGACGGCAAAATGAATAAACACGCGTGTTCTTGTCGGAGTCATGGCGAATGACTGGGGCTCGCGGAGCGCTCTGGATCGATTGACCTCGCGTACAGGTTCGCGGCGGTCCGTACAGGAACTGTACGCGTATCCAATGTACGCATGGACAGTGTTTCCTAACTACGCGTAACACAGGAACGCGCTATCCGTACGCACCTGTACGCACCTTGACAGTATACTCACATGGCTTGTCGTCGTGCTCGGCGAGCGGCAGCAGGCGGTACTTGGACCTGGCGCGCGGCGCGCGCGCGCACAGCGCGCAGCGCCGCCGCCCAGCAGCGCGCACACCCCGCACAGCGCGCCCACCCCGCCCAGGCTCGCGTACACCACCGGCCACTCTGACAGTATACTCACATGGCTTGTCGTCGTGCTCGGCGAGCGGCAGCAGGCGGTACTTGGACCTGGCGCGCGGCTTGCGCGCGCGCGCCGGCGCAGCGCGCGCCGCCGCCCAGCCCAGCGCGCACACCCCGCACAGCGCGCCCACCCCGCCCAGGCTCGCGTACACCACCGGCCACTCTGACAGTATACTCACATGGCTTGTCGTCGTGCTCGGCGAGCGGCAGCAGGCGGTACTGGACCTGGCGCGCGGCTTGCGCGGCGCAGCCGGCGCAGCGCGCGCGCCGCCGCCAGCCCGCACACCCGCACAGCGCGCCCACCCGCCAGGCTCGCGTACACCACCGGCCACTCTGACAGTATACTCACATGGCTTGTCGTCGTGCTCGGCGAGCGGCAGCAGGCGGTACGGACCTGGCGCGCGGCTTGCGCGGCGCACAGCCGGCGCAGCGCGCGCCGCCCAGCCCAGCGCGCACACCCCGCACAGCGCGCCCACCCGGCCCAGGCTCGCGTACACCACCGGCCACTCTGACAGTATACTCACATGGCTTGTCGTCGTGCTCGGCGAGCGGCAGCAGGCGGTACTTGGACCTGGCGCGCGGCTTGCGCGGCGCGCACAGCCGGCGCAGCGCGCGCGCCGCCGCCCAGCCCAGCGCGCACACCCCGCACAGCGCGCCCACCCCGCCCAGGCTCGCGTACACCACCGGCCACTCTGACAGTATACTCACATGGCTTGTCGTCGTGCTCGGCGAGCGGCAGCAGGCGGCGGACCTGGCGCGCGGCTTGCGCGGCGCGCACGGCGCAGCGCGCGCGCCGCCGCCCAGCGCGCACACCGCACAGCGCGCCCACCCGCCAGGCTCGCGTACACCACCGGCCACTCTGACAGTATACTCACATGGCTTGTCGTCGTGCTCGGCGAGCGGCAGCAGGCGGTACTTGGACCTGGCGCGCGGCTTGCGCGGCGCGCACAGCCGGCGCAGCGCGCGCGCCGCCGCCCAGCCCAGCGCGCACACCCCGCACAGCGCGCCCACCCCGCCCAGGCTCGCGTACACCACCGGCCACTCTGAAGGTGCGTACGGATTGCGCGTACCCTGGTACGCGTACTCAGTTTACGCGTATCCGGAACGCCTAGTCCATACCTGCAGCTACGCGTTCACTCTTGGGGTACGCGTACCGCGCGAGCCAAGTCGCAGCGCGAGCCACCGTCCGTCGCACAGTGTGTAATTTTGCCTCAAACGCGGACATCCTCATTTTATATGCTATTTAGAAAGGTAGAAATCGAACAAATCCCCTAATAAAACTCCGGTGACGTTATCTATCATAGTTTTCGAAAAATATTGAAAATCGAGAAAAGTCCATAGAAACCAAAGAAACGTTTTATTTCCGTTTTTAATATTTTTTTCCATTACATGTTTTTTGGTTATGATTCAAATGTATTTCAGGCACCTATTTATATTGAAAAAGTTAAAAAATCTCGACTAGTCTCGACGAAAAAATTTTTTTTCTGGTATTTAGTTTTTATTTTTTTTCTGAGATGTCCTGCAATATTAGCATTTTTTTCAAATGCCATATTATTAGTTGCTGTACCTATTACTCCCACAAAAAAAACTAGATACTTTAAACATAGGACTTCGGAGATATTAAATTTTAAAATTTTAATTTAGGGTTGTCACTCAAGTGTATGGTTTACTTCAGTGATGGTCGTTATATTTATTTAAGGTTTAGTAGATGACAGTAGTCAAAGAAAAGGTCTTTTAAAATTCCTATAATATAATATCTGTCTCTTTTATCTTATTTTTATCACATAATATTAAAATTAGCATTACGCCATGTACCTATTTGTTGGTTATAAGGGGGTTATAAGACTTAAAATTGTATTCAGTTTTGTTGTTGTCACCCAACTCTTTGATTTCTCTTAAATTACAGTCACCGTAATTTTATTTTTGTCTTCTTAATATGGATTTTAAAATTATTGGTCAATTGTTTCCTGAGATGCCATTCATGGTGGCATACATGACAGTGTTTTAGTTTTAATTTGAAATAACTATCACAGACTTATTTCACCGTGGACTTGAATCATCTGATCCATATTTATCTACCATATCCCACAATAAAAGAAGTACACCTAAAAAATCTTTACCCCCAAAGGTTTATTCTCTGTTGGAAGTGACAATGGACAATGTGCGTTATATCCCAACGGATTCTATTTTCGAATTTGAAGAAGTGGAACTAACTTCAGACAAAATCCTCATTATTTCAGATACTGAAGATGTGGCGTAAACTGATATTTGTTTTTTTTTTGGTAATTCCCTTTTCTTTCATAAACTTAAATTTTAATACTGGCTATCCACCGCAGTTTCAACTGCGTTTTTGGTTCCTGCTTCACCTCCGGTAGCATTCATGCTTCATGTATTTTGCTTTCATATTATTATAAAATAAAAAACTGATATTCCACATTTGTTTTATCTCGAGGTGGTTCAATATTTTTAACAAATGTTGCTAATAGATATTGTGCAATTTTTCCATAACATACCTAAATAACATAATCTAGAACTGTATTTCATCACACCGTATAGTCCCATTAAATAAACTCATGCTTTTTTTGACAACCCTATTTCCATAGAAATTGTTAAAAAACTTAGAAACGTTATAGCTCTGAAGTCCTGCACGTTAAATGTTCCAATTTTTCACAGTAAGACGCTACATAACTAGAGTGTATTTTGGTGGTAAAACAAAATGCTAATGTCGTATAGAAAAATTTATATAATTTATTTTGCAAAATTAAACAAATATTTTTTTTCTCGCATTCCAGCGAAAGCAAAGACTTGTAATTTATACACAATATTATTAAAACAACCTTCAATTCATGGTTAATTTTAAATAAAGCGAGAGTTTGTTATTTTGGGAAATATCTGCAAAAAACTTTTTGACAAAGTTCATTGACCTTTCAAAAAAACTCTCGTAGCTTCAAAATTAAGAAATATATTCAAACTGGTGTTTCATATTATATTATATAACAGTTATATCCTTCAGAATTTACAATAAAAAGATGATGTCCGCTTTTGAAGCAAAATAATATACTGTGCGTCGGTTTTTGGTCGCGCGTCAAAGAGGACGCACGCGGCCGGCTACGCTATATTTGGACGGCAAAATGAATAAACACGCGTGTTCTTGTCGGAGTCATGGCGAATGACTGGGGCTCGCGGAGCGCTCTGGATCGATTGACCTCGCGTACAGGTTCGCGGCGGTCCGTACAGGAGCTGTACGCGTATCCAATGTACGCATGGACAGTGTTTCCTAACTACGCGTAACACAGGAACGCGCTATCCGTACGCACCTGTACGCACCTTGACAGTATACTCACATGGCTTGTCGTCGTGCTCGGCGAGCGGCAGCAGGCGGTACTTGGACCTGGCGCGCGGCTTGCGCGGCGCGCACAGCCGGCGCAGCGCGCGCCGCCGCCAGCCAGCGCGCACACCCCGCACAGCGCGCCCACCCCGCCCAGGCTCGCGTACACCACCGGCCACTCTGACAGTATACTCACATGGCTTGTCGTCGTGCTCGGCGAGCGGCAGCAGGCGGTACTTGGACCTGGCGCGCGGCTTGCGCGGCGCACAGCCGGCGCAGCGCGCGCGCCGCCGCCCAGCCCAGCGCGCACACCCCGCACAGCGCGCCCACCCCGCCCAGGCTCGCGTACACCACCGGCCACTCTGACAGTATACTCACATGGCTTGTCGTCGTGCTCGGCGAGCGGCAGCAGGCGGTACTTGGACCTGGCGCGCGGCTTGCGCGGCGCGCACAGCCGGCGCAGCGCGCGCGCCGCCGCCCAGCCCAGCGCGCACACCCCGCACAGCGCGCCCACCCCGCCCAGGCTCGCGTACACCACCGGCCACTCTGACAGTATACTCACATGGCTTGTCGTCGTGCTCGGCGAGCGGCAGCAGGCGGTACTTGGACCTGGCGCGCGGCTTGCGCGGCGCGCACAGCCGGCGCAGCGCGCGCGCCGCCGCCCAGCCCAGCGCGCACACCCCGCACAGCGCGCCCACCCCGCCCAGGCTCGCGTACACCACCGGCCACTCTGACAGTATACTCACATGGCTTGTCGTCGTGCTCGGCGAGCGGCAGCAGGCGGTACTTGGACCTGGCGCGCGGCTTGCGCGGCGCGCACAGCCGGCGCAGCGCGCGCGCCGCCGCCCAGCCCAGCGCGCACACCCCGCACAGCGCGCCCACCCCGCCCAGGCTCGCGTACAGCACCGGCCACTCTGACAGTATACTCACATGGCTTGTCGTCGTGCTCGGCGAGCGGCAGCAGGCGGTACTTGGACCTGGCGCGCGGCTTGCGCGGCGCGCACAGCCGGCGCAGCGCGCGCGCCGCCGCCCAGCCCAGCGCGCACACCCCGCACAGCGCGCCCACCCCGCCCAGGCTCGCGTACACCACAGACCATTCTAACGAAAAACAATATTATTTATTTTTCGGATTTGATTATACACTATTTTGTAAGTAGATGCATTGAAGCGACGAAAAAACCACGCTAAATATAGAATAATCAATTCTTTACTCATATACTTGATGCTAAAATATTGCCGAACGGCGCGAGTCGTGTCGACCGCGACGTCTGCAGAAAATGCACAGTCAAAGACTATTTAGGTATACACTCTATATCTTTATATATAAATGTATATAAGAAAGTCATGTGATTTACACATTGGCTGAATCGTTTCAAGCTGAAAATTAGAGGGGAGATAGCTGAAACCGGGCTACGGGACGCGGGTAAAATCGCGGGCGGAAGCTAGTTTTAAATAATTGTTAATGTGTGTCAACACTGTCAATATAAGTATTATTTTAGAAGTAGCAATATTGTTTTCTTATATTCTAGTGCTCAGCAAAAAAAATCCTTAAGTAGTGCAACATATATAGTTACCGCAGTCAGGCTGCGCGTCGGGATCGAGCTGCGCCAACAGGCTCTGCATCCAGAAGGCGTCGCAGCGACAGACGCGCGCCGCGTGGTCGCACACGCCGCGGCCCGAGCACGTGCTCAGGCAGCGCAGCGACCGCACCGCGCCGCCGCCCCACAAGCCCCACGCGCCCGATGTGCCCCGCACCAGGGAGAGGGCACGAATACCTTCTACTGGTTTGTCCTGGAAATTTGGGAGGTGTAAAGTAGCTTAGGGCGGTCGCTCCACCTTCTAAAACACTGGTACGGCTGACCCCATTATAGTTGAGAAAAGAGCTCGGAAGATGATGATGAGGCGGGATATCCATTTGTGCGAGCGGTAGTCAGATGTTGGAATAAAATTGAGCTAAGTAAATCTAATTGGCGCTGTAACTATTGCATGTATCATATACTCACAAAGTCAAAAAAATTATAGGTACTTTTTACACTAAAACGCCCGCCCTAATGTTCAGAGTAAGTGGCGGAAAATGTTAACAGAACTCACAAATGAGAGAAAAAATATTGCATTAATTAAATATCAACTTTGCAAAAACACAAAAAAAAATTCTTACCTGCTCAGACAGGAAGAAAATCAACTGTGTATTTCCAGAATCAATTTGTCCGTGGACCTCCGTGACATTAACTCTGATATCATCTTTGAGGAGCAGGGTCATCTTCTGCACTAGCGAGTCGAGTTGACTTTGCGTGAAGGTCGAAATGGGCACGTTCAAGGTCAACTCCATGAGGTTCATCTCTAGGGGGTCAGGTTTGACCTGCACGCTCACTGTGTCTTTGTCTGACTCGCCTTGGTCGTCCGTCACTGTTAGCTCGTATACGTATCTGCCTGCTTCTATGTTTGTCAGCTGTGGACGGGAAGAAATTATGATTGCCATGTGAAATTTTATTTGAAAATGTTTGAAATGATGGGCCCTGTTTTTTATTCATTAAATTTAAAAAATGCATCTCTCAATAAAATGTTGCGCTCGAAGTGTAAATAAACCGGCCAAGTGCGAGTCGGACTCGCGCACCGAGAGTTCCGTACAAATCCTGTATAGATAAAAAGCGAGTCTCGCGCCAACCGCAACTTTCCACATAGATAGGTTTTGACTGCCATTGTGGGATCGATAGCAAAGATCAGATATAGTTATGGGAACTCCTTTACAATTTATAACGTAACCTTGTGTTGGAGCTTATTTTATTTTAGGTGATGAGAATCGAGTACTAATGGGATCTTTTATTTTTGAGGGATTAATCACCTAACGAGCCCCAGTTTCAGGTTTTTTTTCGAAACTGCCTGACGACTTGTAACTGTCGAATTGTAACAACGACTGCTAGAGAGTAGGATTCGGGGCTGCTGGCTTGACAAAAGTGTAATTCTGTCCCTTTCTTTGTTTTATAAAGTCGGCTTTATTTTATTTTGTAGCATTTTACAAACAAATTCAACTTCAAACATATAAAAAAGCAACAAGAAAACAAAAGCAAGAAAGAAATTAAAAAGATGTTAGGTGCATCGATCTAGAAGTCGGTGTCTAGAGGATGCATCTATATTTATTTTACCACCGAGATCTAGACCGATGCATATAAACAGTTTTCTTGTTGTTTTTAGAAGTTGTTTTTTTTTTGTGAAAAGTTCTCGTCAATACGAATAATATAAGCCCAAACACGACGTTACTAAATCATACCGTTGAGGAGTTCTCTCGACTTTCTCACGTCTCCATCATCAAGAAAGCTCTAAACCTTCACTGTTTGATAGTATCACCAGACATACATCTGAGAATCAAGTTTTAATCCTACGCATGCCTACAATTTCTGATAGTTGCCCTCGATTTCTCAGGATTTCCATCATCAGATCCTGACCTGATGACAATGGAAATAAACGGCGAGTATACTCTTTTACTACAAAGAAATGATTTCTCAAATCCGTCAAACTTGGTCGTTTAAATTCCCCATTGAAATGAGGAAAATATTTGATTTGATTTGATAATATTTTAATATTTTATGTAACTTCAAATTTATCATTTTCGCAATTTTTCCTTTATCTGTACTATATACCTAACGTTGCTTCTTGCCGAATTTCAAGATTCTGAGTTCACGGGAAGTACCTTGTAGGTTTTGATTCCCTAGCGTGTGACGGAAATTCGTCTAAGGTGTCGGTATAACTGCTGTATCTTTTGATCGCGTTAACTTAGATGTTTGATTTTTTCACTGCCTAAAGGGACAATAGACCTAGGTATTTGGTATAAATTTCAATTTGATACCTTTATTCGTTCGTGAGAAATAAGGTAGTAAGTTTCATTTTATTAAAATATTTTTTTTTACATTATATAACTAAAAAAATGAGATTTTCGTAATTTTTCCTATATTTGCATTATATGACAATGCTTCATGCCAAATTTCAAGACTCTGAGTTTACGGGAAGTATCCTGTAGGTTTTGATTCCTTTGCGAGTGCCGAAAATTTGTTGAAAATATCGACATAATCGGCTGTATCTTTTGATTGGCTTGGCTTAGAAGTTTGATATTTTCACAGCTTAAAGGGACAATAAATTTGAGTACTTCATGTGAATTTCAGCTTGATACGTCCACGCGTTCTTGAGATAAAGGGTCTTGACAGACAGACAGACAGACAGACGGACAACAAAGTGATCCTATAAGGGTTCCGTTTTTTCCTTTTGAGGTACGGAACCCTAAAAATTGACGGTTGGTTAAGGTTTTTCCGATTGTAATAATTGTTATCATTCTGAATGTGTTCTGAAACTGCCTGATGTTATCCCTCTAGATAGAGAGTAATTATTCCGTGCTTCAATTTCAAAATTCTTTATTCTCCAATTTGTGACTACTTACCATAAGCACGGGTTGTGTATCAGAGTTAAGTATCACCGTCCCCGCAGCCAGGCCGGACGGCGAGCGGGTCCACTTCCACGACACGATGCGAAAGTCGTCCGAAGACTTGGATCCATTCAGTATGAGCACTGTCACTGGTAAGTTCAGTACTAGGTCACCGCCCGCGTCCGCTTTTGGGGGACTGTTCTTATCTGTGGGTTTGTTAGAGGTTTTAAAAGGAATATAAATTTGGTATTTATGATCTCTAAGGTAAGGGACGTTTTGTCGATTATCGATAGGTATTAATATCTGACGTTTAACACGTCGTTCTGTATGAGCACTGTTACTGGTAAGTTCAGTACTAGGTCACGCCCGCGTCCGCTTTCGGAGGTCTGTTTTTATCTGTGGGTTTGTTAAAGGTTTTAATAAGAATATAGATTAGGTTTTTCTGATGTCTATGGTAAGGGACGTTTTGTCGATTATCGATATTAATATCTGACGTTTAACACATCGTTGAGTATGAGCACTGTTACTGGCAAGTTCAGTACTAGGTCACCGCCCGCGTCCGCTTTCGGAGGACTGTTTTTATCTGCGGGCAGGATTGTCAGAGGTTGTAAGTCAATATTAAGTATGTATTTCTAATGTCTTTGGTAAGGAAGTGTTATGCATGAAAAAAAAATCTACTATTATTCTAAACTCGAGCTTGAAAGAATTTATAGTTCAATCATTTCTAATGTAGAGTTAAATAATAGAGATAGTGTTTGCTTGCGCGATGGGAGACGGTAATTAGAGTGTTTGGTTTTTTGATGCTGTTATTTATATGGTTCGTATGATATAGTGTACGTTAGTCCATGAAAAATCAGTGAAAATGACATATAAACCATAAGCACATAATCAAATATGAATATAATTCACAATCATGCATTACTTATTATATTTTTACAGACATCACTATTTCATTTGACCATGAAAATATTAGTAAAATATGTATTTGAATTTTGTTAAAAAAAACAACTTCTTGTATGTTTTTTGCCCTAGTGTTCCCAGCTTGAGAATAATATGGGAATGTCATAATTAGTAATATTCCCATATATATACATAAAAAAACATAACACTAACTTATACTGTGTGTAGTTGACACCAGAAATGGTGAAATAGCTTAAACCTTCTGATATCGAAGCAAACACTTCTTATAAGCATATTTTTTTAGACATATTTCGCAGAATTCTGGTCCCAATTACATTGTTACAACCTAATACTACGTTCTGAAGTTTATATCATACAAAAAATTAGCAAACTTACTTTGAGTAACAGTGACGGTGACATTATCTGATGCAGAATTTCCATTGTCGTCGAGTACAGTCAGCGAGAACACGTATTGCCCTTTTGTAAGAGCCGTGGCATTCGCAACGGACTCGTTAAAGTTGATAATGTTAGAGTTAGTAGGGCCAGACAGGCAACGCCAGGTGTACGCGACTATCCTATGGTCATCGTGCGATGCGGAACCGTTCAGGATGATCCACGTTTGCGGTAGTGATATGAACTGCAAGTATATTATATTACAGTGTTGATTAGCTGGTATGGTTCGTTGCGATTTGTTTACAATTTAGATAAGTTCGGATAGTCAGCAGCTACTTTGTGATGGCGATTACCTCTTCATTTATAACCCGGAAAAGGCCAAAGTAATTTCATATATTTCGGAAGCTGGCAATGCAAATCAGAATATTTTTTTTATAAACCGTCTTCTGTGATGGTTAAACATCGCAAGGAACCATTTTTCAGTTTTATCGTTTGTCAGTAGGTTTGGTATCATGCAGTGGTTGGGTAGAAGAGATGATCCTTCACAACAATTTGTCATAACATTAGTTAAAGAGACAACATGCATATGCACAACATATTATTATTTACCTCCAGTTACGTTATCCGAAGACTTCATAATTCACTTGTTAAGAGAACAATTTATTAGTAGCGATCATGCATTTTATTGTTACATAAACATCCCTTGCCATGACAGGTACATACATATTTATAATGTAGTTTCTTCCACCTTGAGTATTCATTAGAAATCTTTGAATTTCGATTAGCATATAAAGGGGCATTCGAATTTACTATCGTAGCAAAATCTATCTGATTATTCAGCAACTAATATTTTATCTATAGCCAGAAGTTTTTTTTTATTTCTTTACAAAACAGAAATACGATGCAAACTAACAATATGTTAGTCTTTTTTCATGTACCCAACTTTGCCCATGTGAGTGTAACTTGTGTGCTTTAAATACCAGCAAATATAATTTTCATAAAAACCTAGGTTCGTTTATACTTACAGCCTCAGCTTGTGCATCAGCGACGGGCGGCGTGTTGGTTGGCGGTTTGACAAACACGTGCACGTCGGCCGTGGACGACTGGCCGGAGGAATCCGTCACTTTCAGCACGAATGTGTACACGCCTTCCGATAGATTCGACAGCTGGAATATTAAATCCGGAGTTAGTATGAGATTGCCGATCTTGAGATATCTGATGGCAGTTAACAAGATTTGTACACATTTCTAAACTACCTACTATACTGAAGTGTCAGTGACCTGGAAAAAATCCCGCTGATGTTCATTCTGTAGCGTGTGTGAAAAAACGTCTGGATGTAGGTATCATGTCTTTATAAAGTGTAAATGTCAAAGGCTTCTGAAGAAATATACATATGCAGTCAAATAAGATTTTTTCTTAATGATTATTGTTAATATCTGCCCCTTGTCTTATTTATTGTGCTATTCAAAGTATAATATCTTAATATCTTTAATAATTTTTACTAGTACCTAGTCAAACGACAGAAATAAAGCATGAATGTTTATAAAAAGAGGAAACATTGTAAAACGCCATGCGCTAGATTGATAAGGGGCGATAACAAAAAAGGATATGATTATAAACCTCGTTTTTTCATTAACTCTTATCTATGGTATTTATGTAATGTTTATAATAAGGACGCCGGCATTGAACAGGAATAAATGGAACATGACCGGAATAGCTTCCTATGTATAGAAACATGCTAACTTTTGTGTGAATTTCAAAATATAATAAAACTAGCGACCCGCTCCGGCTCCGCACGGGATAACAGTATTTCCCCACTAATTAATGTATATTACAATACATATAAAAATTCGTCTTTAATCACTCTATCCATAAAAAAAACGCATGAAAATAAGTTGCGTAGTTTTGAAAATTTAAGCGTACAAAGGGATATAGGAACAGAAAAAGCGACTTTGTTTTATACTATGTAGTGATATATTATTGCATCGCCAATGAGAAAAAAGGATTTTCCTGAGTAGTCTGATTGAGATAGGCAATTTATTCAACACTTCATGTCAGTTAAAAATGGGTCCATCAAATAACTATTAGTTACGGAGATCGATCAAATCTATATAATAATGTGTATCATAAATAAGTACCTATGAATTATGAATGCAAAAATACCATGAACCTACTTGTAAATAAGGAGAGTGCGTGTTTTGCATGTCGACAGCTTTGTTTTCGTCCTCAGCGGATTTCGTCCATTCCCAGGACGTGATCTCGTGGTCGTCCGTAGAGAGACTACCATTCAGAGTCAGGTTGTTGTTCGGCAAATATATTATTACGTCTTGGCCTGAAGAAAAAAAAGGAAACGCATTAGATTTAGGATTTACGCTTACATTGAGTAAAAATTCATAGACTTCGCGAGGGATGGATCATAATTAATGAATAAATATTTATTGTTATAAATCGATATAGATTTGGTTCATCACTATATGAAGTACATCAATGAAGTAGAAAAAGTGAAAAGTGCTTTAGATACCAACTATGATAAGTGATCACAAGATTTTAGTAAAACAGAAACATTTGAATTGAATTCTTATTAGATAAAGAAAATATTTACTTTATTTCAAACTCACCCGCATTAGCTTCTGGTGGATAATCCGTATGATTTAACACAGTTATATTAGCTGCCGTTGAATTCTTTACATGATCTGAGTCTTCTACTGTCAGTTTAAATGTGTAGTTGCCAGGTTGTTTCAGATCATTAAGTACTAAAGTAGGTCCGTCTTGCAAAGGAGGTTGGTAACCAATAGGGCCTGATGTCAAGTCCCAGTGCCAGGATATGATAGCGTCGTCATCCTGTGGATTATGTTACACACAGCTAAAATTATGGATGTAAGCTATGTGCATTGATAAATACCTCAAATCAGGTATTGTCACAATATAAAGACCACTGGGAACGCGATGGTTACATAAAGGGAGATCAAAGATATATATTATAAGTTCCTACAAAGAAAATATTTTCTTTATTTGGCTTACTGATTTTACTTTCTTATATCTCTGCAAAATTCCGTATTAACAGAACAATGGCTGATTATATTCTGATTCGCAACAGTTTGAAGTTATAATCAGCATTACAGTCTAAGGAGTCTTTCCTACCTTGCTAGCGCTGCCATCCAGTACAGCTACAGTATTAGGAAGCTTCACAGTCTGTGTCTGTGGCGTGATGACCACTTGCGGGGGAGTATTCACGCGGTGAGGTGGTAACACCGTCACGTTAGCAAAACCTTCTCCGTAAGAGTTGGTACCGTTCACTGTGACCTTGAAACGGTACTGGCCTTCAGTCAGGTCTGTTAGCGTGACTTTAGCTCCGTTCTGGTTCATGTTACCTTGATGAAACAAAAGATGTAGTTATGAAAAACTTTTCGTATGGTTGTATATTGGAAAAAATTTGTTGCAGATTTTTTTAAATACTGTGAGATAAAACCTATATCATTTAAAAACTTAAGGGATACTTTATTATAGTTGTTTTATGCATTGAAAAATAAATTGGCCATTGATGGGATGTGCTTATCATATTTTAGGATTATTTCACTGTCATTTGCAATGCACAACAAATAGTTCTTCTAGGAACAAACAGCAATAGAGCATTTTATTATATTACCTGTAAAACCTCCCTTCGGTTGGTCAACTAGCGTCCATACATAGTTGTAATGACTCATTGTTGCCTTCTCATCAGGTATAGTGTATGCAGCCAAGGTCACTTCATTGTCTGGCAGTTGTACCTATCAAATACAAATACAGCACCTTAACATTATATTATATTTTCCAATTATTGATTATAGCTGCTCTCTAAGGAAATCAGCAGCTGTCGAGTTTTGCAACCACTACGACTAACTAGAAATAAAATCAAAATAGAAATATAGCATGGCTTATCAAAGTACCTATTATATGCAATTAAGATTATTATCCTTATAACACAGAACAATTACTTTGATTAAGTAAAATCCGTTTTCCTCTCCACATTAGCTAGAATTAGATTTCTAAATGCATTAGTAAAGTGATTACCTGCTTAGATAAAATAGAAACTGTCAATGTTTGCACACTCTTTGGTGATGAAGTTTCAGTTTTCAGAACATCATTTTTCAATTCATCGTCAGTTTTCTTCATGGCATCAACTGGTATTGTTGGGCCTTTAGAAAACGGTCTCATCGTCTGAACGCAAGCTCCTTGAGCATTCTCCTCTGTGCCGGGCACACATTTGCAAATACCACCTCGCATTTTATGACCCACTGGTATACATTCTGAGTTAAATGGACAATCACCAGCCCCTAGTTCACAGGGTATCTTCTCCAGAAAATTTGATGCATCCATGATCATGTCACTGTCGTTATTGTCACGGTATTTGTCAAAGGTTCTTGCTTCATCATCGTCCATTGTAGGCAAGTTGTTGAGGAAATGGGACAAAAAGTTGGATTCCTCGTCATCATTGAGCAAGTCATTGCGGTGACTTGTGTAAGGGGCATATAAGGAATCATCCTCAGGAGAAAAGTTGTTGTTCACTGGCCTATAACTAGATTGATCCAATATATCTGACCAGTTTTCTGTAATAGAAAATATTTATGAAGCTTTGAACATATCTGTCAGCAGAGGCATTAACAATGTTATTTATTATTCTTATCATTTAAATACCTACATTTAAACAATCGAGGAAGTGTTAAAATGGTTTATATTTATCATGTAGGTACCTTATTATGTGTTTACTACTTGGTAATAAAATGAGGTTTTTTTAAATCTACATATTTTTTAAATAGGTATAAGAGACAATAGTAAGCTAGAAAATATTTTTTCACTTTTTGTTTAAACATGTAGATAAGTTTAAAAAAAATGGACTACATAATTTACCATTAGGTAGCACTGGTTTCACAAGTATCATGGATACATGTGAGGCCTCCCACTTGCGGCTCCCAGTCCTCTGCAGAGGCAAGCACAGCTCGTCACTGACACACTCCACGTGGAAGCATCTCAAGTCATATATGAAGACTATGTTGCAGGTGTCCGATAGACAGCATTCCATCACACATTGTTTTAAGCCTTTTAAATTAGGTTTTTCTGTATAGTTTCCAGCTGTTAGATTTCCTAAAGAAATAATAAATTGTGTATGTGAATTTTGGATTTGTAAACTTGTGATCTTAGTTGATGCAACTATGTACTTATTTTTTTTTAGATTTGTGAAACCCTAAGACGACCCACTGACCGAAATTACTTTTCTTTTATTTAAAGATATATGTTGCATAAGTAACTTTAATTTGACTGAGAAATTGTTCTTAAAGTATCAAAAAATATTTTAGTTAAAGCAAAGTCATTAACAGCTGTTAGTTGTCCTAAGTAGTTTTAATAAAATATTACTCTTAGTAGGTACTTAAATAATTAATCTTCTAATAATTTAATCACTGAAGCACTAGACGGCAAATTACTTACCAACTGGCATGTAGTTCAAAAAATTCTTTGGATAAAGCTTAGGGCACTTATTGCTTTCATACTTTTCACTCCATGGTTTATTGTACTGAGAGAAACATAGTCTGATGTTTAATAAAACCACTATAATAAATAAACTCAAACATATGTTATGAATACTGTTCATTTTGGATTATCTAAAAAATATTCAGAGATTTATTAGTTTCGTCGCACTGTTTCCCTTCGATGGTAAAATATACTGCACGAATTCAGTTATCTCAATCACAGGAACCTAAACGTAACGAAAGATATGCAATTTTCGCGTGGGACGACCAATTTAACTGTTTTGTTTTGTTAACTCTGATACAGCTAGAAATAATCGAAATTCCTCATTTCTCATTGTAAATTGAAAACGTCGGACAACTTCAGAATGACATTAAATTGACTGAAAGAAAATCTGATGATCAAACAAAGTAATAAAACTCAGGCATAAATTAAGAAACACAAGTTAGTTGCTTCACGTTCTATCGGTAGATGTGCGCATTTTTTATCTCATTCTTCAAAATTTGGAATGCCTTAAATGGTACTGGAAGTTCCGTTTACCTGGAACGTGCTGTATTCGCGACAGTTTATGACGTATGTGACGTTTTACTGTTTTTATCAAAGGCAAGGCAAAGACAAAATTCGAAACTCCTTAGGCATTCTTTAGACGATCAATTAAAATGCGCAAATCGAAATAAATATTACGAAATGTGTAAAATTAACCGAGTAGAGTTAGTATTAAAGATTGCGCAATGACTTTAGACAACGAAAATTTAAATTGCAAAATATTTTTATTACTCAATTACGGCTCAGTTTCATTAAAAATTGAAAAATCACCGGCCAACCCAGTTTTAATTGGCCGTTTTAAAGTTAATCATATTTAAAATTAGACAGACGACGCTGCGACCGATTGTAAAAAAATAAAAAAATAGATAGTACCAAGTTAGTCGGCGTGAAAAATATTGCCCTCCTGCGAAATTCTCCCTTCCTAACAAGTTATACGCCAAATCACCACTCGTATACCTACACGAGCGAATTTCTATTTCCACGCTAGGTAAGGTACCTACGACAGGCGCAGGATTTTTTTACAATCACTTGTTCGGAATAAGCAAGGCAGAATTATGAATACTGAGTCAGTACCAGCATAGTTCTAGTAACCTTTATCGAGTCATTCGATTATGCACGGGTTAGGTACGCTTTGATGTTTTGAGCTCAATTCGAGTCAAGTACATAACTCTGTGTGCACAAGAAAAAGGTAAAGGTATTACCTATATAGGTACAAAAAAACTCTCTTTGTTTTGGCATGTATCAAGAGGGGCTGATCCAACCCTTAAAAATGGCAGTGGGGAAATCCATATTCCATCCTTGCTTTATGTATTGACTATTCACATTCATTACTATTACTTATATTGTCAGGAGTACATAAGGGAGTAAAAAAGAAAGAGTTTAATAAGTACATTCGGAGGGGTATACCTATTATTATACACTTGGAGAAGACGTACATGTCGAAAAAGTGCGACGTCACGAGTAGACGTAGGTAGAGTACATTGGGGTGGAGGCCGTTGTGGGCATTTCACAGTGGCCATTACGGTAGATCCGCCACTTTTATCAGTTCATATAATTAAAACGGTTACGCTCAAATAATTTTGTTTTGATTAGTTGTTAGGCATGATACGGAAATTAAAATTAACGGAATTAATTATAATTTCAATTTCTTTTTGTCAATAATGTTGAATGTTACATGACCTCTACGAAATTTTAATAACCCCTATTTTGGTTGGGATCGTAATAACTGAAAATGGGTGCAGGTCAAATTGGAGGCATTGCCACATTGGGTACCTATTCATTTTTATCAATAACAAATTTTATGTCTTGCTGTATTCTGTAATAAGTAAATAATTGTTATTACAGTGGATATAGATTTTAAAAATGCTCCTGGGTTTATTGGAGTACCAGCAGAAGTATCAGAAGCTCAATATGTTGTAAGTAAGTCCTAATGTAAACTATCCTTCAGTTGTGAAATTTAGATCGATATAGTTTAATTGAACGCCTATATTAGAATTGCATTAATTAAATGAGTGATCGAAAGTGATGTTTGAAGATAACAAACTAGGGAACAAACTTCACAAGAAAAATCAATAACTGCACTCTAAAATCGTTGTCTCGGAAAATATTAAAAACAAATAACAAAACGCCTAAGTTAGCACTCTATAAAGGATAATTTCTTTCGTTCAGGTTCACTTTTTATCACATGCGTTGATGTTTTGCGTGGGGGTGCTCATAGAGGCTCATGTAGTGCTTACACCCGCCACCTGCGTGCACGGAGAAAAATATAAGTTCCCCGTAGTTGCTGGTACACACAGGTTTCTTGAAAATGCGGGAATTAGCCGGACTGTGGAGCATCTTTGTATTCATAAAGGTATTTAAATAAATCCGTGTACCTAATCATGCATGATAACTCGTGCCGTGGTAGTATACCTAGGTATCAATATCATTAACAAAAATATTTCCGTTTACATAATCTGCTTGCTAAAGGACTTCTGTATAGTATTTAATTACTGCCTTATTAATTTCATTCGCTCATGATCTGTAATAAAATACATTCTTAAACTACTAAGCTCAAGAAAGCTGGTATTGCCGCTAAAACTATTAAATGTAGCCTACAAGCCTCTGTCCCAGTTAAAAAAGTAATTCGATTTCATCTTAATTAATAGGGATATTTATAGTAATATTTTCATTTTAACTTAGGTTACAATACGTCGCAGCGATGGACGGATTGTATGATTGACAATTTGGCATTACTGGTTCTGAACCACCAGTTTTCTTTCAATAAGCGGGAAGAGGGTAGCGATTTTTTGCTGAATCGTGTCCGTTACGGTGTAAGTGCACCGAGAGACGAAAGCCTGTACTCAGACACCTCATGCAAATATTTTGGTTGGGGCAGTAGAAGAAATGTAAGTTTTATTTATGTCACTCGATTGCATAGGTATCTAGATAAACTCCACATGTAGAATATGCGTCTTCGAAGTCCTTCCTTTAAAGCCGATCAGCCGATTCATGAAACAGTTACTAGTCTTTAATAGCATAATTATTTAGAAATCAGTTGGCTTTGCAATATTTTCCATGTGTTTCTGAAATTAATGGGTTTATCTACGAATCTTATTTGTACCAAGGAGCTACTATTAAAACGTTAAAAGAATTTTCTCTTATCCTCAGGGTTATATGATCCCCCTGTTGATTGAGTTATATCGCGTGGACGTGGTGATTTTGCCCAGGAGCAAATGTTTGGCGATGTTTAACTATCAAGACAAATTTCTTTGTATCCAGCAAGGACAGTGCAGGGTAATGTATTCTGCTGCATAACTGACGTAGGCAAAACAATTAGCGTTTCATATCCGACTGTTTTGGGGATGTTGAATAGGTACATCATCGACCCTGACAAATAAGTAACATGGTGTAAAAATAATCTGACCATTACTCAAATCTTGCATTAGGTACTTAGGTACTTATTTGCCATTGTCAAACATTGTTTTTGTAAGAATTTTGTACGAAGTACGGACGGTACCTACCTTAGGTACTTACTTCTTGTTTGTGAGTTAATTTCATCACTCGTACCACAAATAAGGCAGCATTTTATCAGACATTTACCTTAACTGTAGGTACATTGCTATTAGTGTAGTTAAATAACGGTATTTGCGGCAATAAGTGATTTGTTTTCATTTCCAGTCCCCGAAATTCGGAGCTCTGTGTCCAGTAAGTACATACTATAATCTGTCTAAAGCACATATTAAATGTACAAGATTTCACCTTCACAAGCCCGTGTTTATCGCTTATACAAATAGCTTATTGTTCAATGTAGTACAGTGCAAATAATGCAATACATAACATGCGCGGGCGCAAAACACGTGACCGTGAAAATTTGTGAGAAAACGTAATATATGTTTGTATCCGTGAAAATGTTTTAAGAACCTTATTTGGTGTACTTTGTATGTATTGCTTGATCCAAAACTACTTAAGTCCACTCATAATAGTTAGGTTTTGTACGTCCAATCACAAGTAAACATGGATGAATTCGTGCTTGCACCTAGAGCTACGATAAGTAGCTTTACTCATAATTATTTTCTTGCGTTTTAGGACGATGTAGGTTCCGTAATCGTATGTTCTGGCTATGCACAAGGAATTATGACATCTCGTCTGGTAGACCGGCCCTGTGGCGTGGGATTCCTGGATTTGAGCAAGTATACAAAGTTCCTGACTTGCGGGGTGGACGACTCTCGCGATGTTCTCGACCATGACACCCACATGGAGTATGATTTCACCACCGTCGGTGTACCTCACACACCAGAGCTGTCAACCATAAAGGAGCAGAATAGCACTAGTATTAGTATGGAAGAACCAATTGCTGACAAAGTCCCATAAATAATTAATTACATAAGTAACAGTATTTGTTTGCTATTTTTTATTACAAAAATTAAACACTTAATATTTGTCTTGGTAAATTGTTTTATTACTAGCGATAAGTACCTAAATTAAAGAGTTCTTTTAGAGATTTTAATTAGATGTCCATTTATAGGAAATAAAAGCATTTCTATTTTTAGTGGACCGATGTCGTCGGCTTCTATTTTGTATGATCTCACCACGCTCGATATTATACTTTTCATTATAAGCATGCCGAAGTTTCGCCCTGAAAAAAAAATGTCTTTAGAAACCAGAAACAGACGGTAGCAATTAAATTGAAATTACCTACGATACGTTGTTACTGATTTGTCCCTCTCTTCTCTTTATTGCGTCTTTCACTTGACATTTTAAGCTTAATTTAATTTGCCTGAACTTTTACTCCTAAATATTTCTTACCTATACAATTTCTGGAGCCATAGCTAAAAGGCAGGAAGGCAGCTGGGTGCCTGGTCTGGGAACGTTCTGGCAGGAACCTGTCAGGGTCGAACTCATCGTGGTCGGGGCCCCACGCTGCCGATCGGTGTATTGCAAAGGCACCGATCACCGCGCCTGTGCCCGCCGGCAGAGTGACTCCACAAGTTGCTGTAAACAAAATTAAAAGTGCTTCAAATAGACCCAAGCGCAGTTTTGTTTGGATCCAATAAATCTGAATTAAAAAAGAAGCCCGACCAAGTACCTATATTTAGATTAAAATGTCTTGAAGGATTTAACTTAATTTCGTTTGTTCTACTACGAATGAATATTTACTTTTTTTTTTTAATGTAATTGGAATTCACAAACTTACGCAAATAGATATCCCTGTCGACATTTCTGGCAATGATTGGTACTACGGTGTAGAGTCGCATGCTCTCTTTGATCACTCGCTCCAAGTAGTGCATCTTTTGTAAGTCATCTTTAGTAGCTCCTTGTGTTGATGTTCCGAAAATTGTTTGTTGCCTAAAATATTCAACAACAGTTAACTTAATATTTTTTTATATATTCGCAAATGTCAATTTATTCCGAACTTTAGAGGACATCGAATGAATAATACCCTTTATCCGTCCTTTTTTTTTTAACGACGTCAAAAATCATCAAATGACCCCTCCCGCTGTGGGTTAGCAGCGGTGAGGGAGTGTCAGACTCTTACTGACTAAAACCGTCGTGTTCCGTCGTAGGCCTTTTTATGTGCTAGGGCCGCGGTACCTATTTCGAACAACCCGCAGCTTCGAACAACCCTCAGCACCCTTTATCTAAGAGTCTTCAATTAAATTTTCCTCTAAATAAGATCAGTAGTCTAACCTGATGGCGTGACTTTAGAGGATGATTTAAGGACAAAGAGCTTACTTACTCTGCTAGAACTTTCTCCTGTGCATCCTGATGTATACCAAGGAGTACGAGAGTGTAAGCGATAACCAGAGCCGTGGTATCATTGCCAGCGATCGTGATGGAGTCAATGTGCTCTCGCAGTTGTTCATCAGTAAACTCTATTTCTCTGCCAAATAACAAATCGAGGACTGCACGAAGTTTTCCTTCTGTAATGTATAAAAAAAAACAAACAATAGTAGATACATACCTACATAATCTTACTTTTTTATCCTTGACAGTACCTAATAAAGGAAAGTAACTCCTATGATAAAATTATCCTAGCAGGTAAAGATAAAGGTTCCAAATATACTAATAATCGCTAGGAAGGTAGGTAATCTTGAGATTCATAAGAGGAGTACATAAGAGAAGTATGTAAGAGAAGTACATGAGAGAGTACATAAGAGGAGTACCTATATAAGAAAAGAACATAAGAGAGTTCTTAAGAATAGTACATTAGAGGAGTACATAAGAGAGTACATAGAGAGTACATAAGAGAGTACATAGAGAGTACATACGAGGGTATATAAGAGAGTACATACGAGGGTTCAGAGGAGGAGTACATTAGCTAAACACAATTACGTATAAGAATACTTATAATAAATTGGTTAGTACAGATAGCGCGCGAGTTGAATGCAGTCGGGGTCTGAGGTAAAGAGCCCCCCGCCACCCGCACGCCCCACCTCACGCGCCTGCAGTGTAGTACTGTGCCATCCTTGTCAACTATCATACCGCATTCCTAAGCTCTGCATTCAACTCGCGCGCTATCTGTAGGTAAATACTCAAGAATACGTAGGTCTGTATCGCAATAAATACTTAACTAATCCCATTAAAAACACTTAAAATACAATAATAACTTAAAAAAACGTTGACGCTTACGTAATTCATAAAACGTTAGAGATTACCTACATCAAGTATGTATGAATGACTTATGACGAAATAGACATATATTTTTTTGCTCTCTTTATCCACATACCTTATACGCACAATATGCTAATTGCTATATGCTTAAGTCAAAGAATTAAAAAGTCTAATGCAAATATTAAACCTTATATCACCTCGCAAACTGTGCATTAAATATGAATATTCTTTAAAAAGCTCTCTATTTTGCGGAGTGATTCGAGATCATATTTGAAAATCTGGTCAGATACCAATATTTACAATTTCACCAAGTTTAATCGATCTCTATTCTAGGTGTTGCCTCTTAAATAAATTGTAGCAGTTGGATTGTAAATCGCATAGTTACTTTTAATTTTTTATTAGACAGTTAAATAAACCTTTTCGTGGTTTTACTGGCGCTATAGTATCCTTTATGTACCTGGTACCGATATGAAGTCCTCTAGTGAAGACACTTATTGTGAAAAACAGGAAGCTACGGAATCCGACACCGAACGTGGCTCTTGGCCAAACATAAGTAAGTAGTACCTGTACCAACTCCTACTTGATATTTACTAATATATGACGTCAATATCCAGTGATTAGGTGCAAATAGCTAGATCCTACTATAACGTGTGAAATTCGCAATACTTTGCTATCTTGTCAAAACACTTACCACGTTGTTCCTCGACGATATTCTTCTTTTTATTCTCTTCGTACTCCAGTCGCCTTTTTTGGACGACCTGCAAAGTCAGAAGTAGGTATGTAGTAAAAGCTAGTTTAGGGTGCATTTTTTTCATGTAGATTTCTGAACTTACTTCATCGGTGAACTTATGAGTCAAATCGATGTTATCCTTCTGTTGTTTAGCGTACTGTGTAAGGTTGAAGAGGCAGTCTGGTTGGAGCCAAACTTTGAACAGACGCATGTTGAGAATCGTCATAACTGTGTGTCGAGCGCGAAGGTAAGGAGTATCAGGTGATTGCTGGACTCCCATACGCTCGCCCATGGCTGTTTCTGTAGGTAAATAGAGGAATAGGAATCTGAGTTAAGAAGAAAAGCCGTAAAAACTGTTATTAAAGTGTGTTCAAAGTGTCAGGTGACAAGAGTTTTTGCAAAACCAAAATGAACAGTTTAATTAAGAATGTAAGGTCTTATTATCAAGGTGGATCATGGATGGAACATTTTAAGGGTCGAGATCTAAATGATGCGAGTATTTCATATCTGATTCTCAATATTCCATCTTAACTTACCAAAAACAATGTCCAAGGTACAAGCAGTAATGTACTTAAGTACATCGAACTTGTCCCCGTCAACTCTTTCCGCGAGTCGGTCTATAAGCACGTCCGCTTGTTCCGCTATGACTCCCAAGTATTCTTCAACTATTTTGTTATGGAAAACCGGTAATAACACTTTTCTATGTGTTTTCCATAGGTTCACTGTGAAACATAAATATGGATGTTGAAGTAGTTACGTCATTCCGTAAGTAGTTGGGTCAATCTTTGTAGATAAGCAGTGCCGTAACTAGGGCGGTGCCAGCGGTGCCCAGGCACAGGGCGCAGACCCTGGAGGGGCGCAGAAATGACCAGACCAGTATCTAGTTTTGTTTCACGCATGGTAGTTAGTAGGTACATTTTGTTTTATTGCGAATATGGTGTAGACGCGCCCTCTGTACTATCTATATCTATATGGCATTTTTCAAGCGATCTTGAAACAACAACACTTGTAAAGGTGGTTTTATATTTGTCTGATGTGTCGTGACGTGACGCGTCAGAACGGTATCGATTTCATACATTTAGTACTAGCTGGTGCCCGCGACTTCGTCTGCGCAGGATTAGTATTTCGAACAATATGTTTATAAATTGTAGTCAGTAGCGGCTTTAGGGTAGGGACGGCCTAGAGCGCTGGACGTAAGGGGCGCCGCAGGCGCCCCCAATCAATCATTGATCAGAATTTTACTTCTATTTTTGTTTTAATTTTCATCAAAGATCGCAGCTTACAAGAACTGTATCCAAATGTATGGATAGCATCAGGGCCGCCTTAACCTATGGTGCATGGTGTGCGAATAACCCGGTACGCTCCTGGACCAAGAAATTTCAATTAAATTAATGTATTGTCATACAATGCCGGGCGCGTTAGATACACTACTTTTATGTCCCAATCCTCAAAAAAATTCGCGCTCCCTTCGCTCGCGGCTTCTTCACTTCACAGTCGCCTTTTATTATATATGTATGTTAAGGACTTTTAGTGATCCAAATCTCAAAAAAGCTTTTTCGGGCTTGCTTCACTTTATAGTTGTTTTTATTTTTCAACATTTTTTTGTCTACCCTAGCAAAAAGGTAGCGTCGTTTTTAAGTCCTTTTATTAATTAGAAAGTAACTTCTAGTTTCTATTTATGGTACTACTTTAAGTCCCAAAATTTTAATTCATAGGCGCCAACACCAACAAAGAGTTATCTACGTTTGGGCAACATTTTAAGTCATTTTTGTTTTGAGTTCTAAAATATAACAAAAAATTTCGCGCTCGCTTCGCTCGCGCAATCAGAACCTGTGTTCCCTTGTTTTTGCATTCACCAACCAGCAATAACTTATGTACGATTGGGCTACATTTTAGGTAATTTTTGCTTGGACTTGTGAACTATGAAAAAAAAAAAACGCGCTCGCTTCGCTCGCGCAATCGGTAGCTACATATATTGCGTCTCTGTTTTTCGTATGGGTTTGAATTGCAGTTGCGCCCGCGCCGTAGAAATCTCGCCCAGGGCGCTAGTAGAATTAAAGCCGGCGCTGATTGTAGCCTATGTGTTATTCTGATGTATAAGCTATATTATTGTAAAGTTTCATTAAAATCCATTCAGTAGTTTTTGCGTGAAGAAAAGTAGAGCCTGGTGAGAGCATTTTTCAAGGGCGCAGTTTTGAAAGTTCGCACCGGGCGCATAAAAGGCTAGTTACGGCACTGTAGATAAGTACTAGAGTTAAAGAGATTCATCTGCAATTTAAACTACGTGGCCTATTGTGATATTTCGAGTAATATACATATGTAGGTAATTATTCGCCAAGCAGAATGGTAAGTACATAAAGACGTAAGAGTATTTTTTATATCTCCAACAATAGACGCCTAATCTTGATTTTGTTTATACACTGAAAGTTTGTGTCAACCACAATTTTAATAAATCAGGGAAAGTTAAATATATTTTTTCTCATTTCTCTAGTCCCCTGTGTCATGATTAAGAATAAAGAAAATATGATCATTTTTTTTTTGGGTCAGACAATTTACCAACCCTGGATATCTTGAAACCCATTTCAAATGTTTGTTTCATGATTGAATTGAGCAACTCAATGCGATGCGTAAAGCAGTAGCTGATTGCCTAGAACTAATATCGAAGTCATAATATTGCAATTTTAAGCTAATGTTAAAAGCAAACAGTGAAATACTTATATTCTGTCGTAGGCAGACGTGCAAAAATGTATTGTAATTATTTGCTTCATAGGCAGTTAAGTGGAAAGAATTATAAATTATCCGGTAATTTGCTTTAGTAATTTACGAGTTTTATTGGAAAATCACTGATTGTTGGTAAGAGGGCGGGGTCTCCTACAAAACGTCTAGAGGTGCGACATAATAGACATGAACTCAAAAAGCAAATAATTTACACAAATGAAGTAAAGACGCAATATCAAAAGAAATATTGTATCAGAGACAATATTTGCGAAATGACAGATTAAGAATTCATGGTTCGTACATTTGCTCGCGCTTACTTCACATTTGTAATTAGATTCAACACGTTTGATAAACACGGCGTGTTTACCTGGTGCCACGAAGAGCCCGTGACCTAGCCAAGGCCGTAGGAACCGATACACTACATCCTTGTCAAGGCAGTTCTCAAGTACAACCTGCGCGTCTCCCGGATCTCCGATTGCTGAAAGATCAAACATATTACAATAAATCTTACTACTGTAATTTTGGAGACAAAGATTTTTATTATTTCAGAGAAAGAAGTATGGAAGAAGAACAAGATATGCTGCTACAACCTTAAAAAAAATGGGATAGGGGTAGATAGTTGGCTAGCAGAATAGCGTAGAGTCGCGTATGCCGCTCAACCCGGGCATGAATTGACAGGAAAAAAATATAATATTATGTTTTTATCGCAACTACCAATTCAGAGGAGATCAAAAATTACAAATCTTATCAACTTTTGAGTACGAATAGCCATAATTAAATATTTTACCTTATTTTGAACGTTTATGTGTGATATACATAATTTGACTGGTTATTTAGAGTTTTTTACACGTGCATGCACTATAAAGACCGGGAAACTGGTCTGTTTTATTGTGCATGCACGTGTAAAGATATTCAGAAAGAATGTCAAGGAAGTTTATTTTGTAGGTACTTATAAATTTCAAGAAAAAGAAGATGACGTAATATTGCCAGGTTATTAATTTCATTAAGGTACGGTAATTAATTGATATTCTACTCTCGTATATATCTAATCTAATAAAACTGTGTTTGTTTACTGGTGACGTTTTTTGACGCTCTCTGCCTCTGCGGACATACCTATGTAGGTACATACTTAGGTACTCCTTTAGTACGTTAGCATAGACGTGACAACTTACCTACGTATAATTTAGGGCCAAGCCAGAGCTTCGCAGAGTTTTTGTGTTTGAAAGCCAAATTCGCGACAGTCCAAAGGTTCTTAAGTATTTCTGGAACAAAGGGTTATGTTAATATAGGTAAGCAAACAAGCAAGTTTGTCATCTGTTATGAATGACGGTTAAGTAAACGTTTTGAAGGCGCATCTATATGTAAATACTATGTACCTACTTATTGCCCTCGAGTACTCCGTCAATAGATGCAGTGGCCGAGCAAATAGTTCAAGAGTCACAGTACTTACGACATACCTTTGAAGTGAGGTATTATGTTACGCGAGTTCCACAAGGATGTTGAATAAATTAGTTATGTATCTAGATTCAAAAAATCATAATAGATATAGTTTGGCCGTTTTTACGATCAGAGGAGGTGAACTTTCAGGTTATGTTAGTTGCTTCATAATTTCATTTTTTTTTCATTTTCATAGTGTTGACGATTTCCTGTTAGCCTCCTAGCCTTCGTTAAAAAAATCCAGACGGTGCTGTGCTTTGTCACCCTAGCCAAAACTGGCAGCTTGATTTTGTTCATGAGCTACTTACATAATATTTTTTACTTAATTGACCCTAATTAATATTATGAATTCTAGGGGCAGAATATTTTCCCGTAAATTAGTTGCATTGAACTGGCAAAAACTTCTGGATGAATATTGATGAAACTTAGCAGTAATTCGTATAGATAACGGGAAGTAGTTTCCTTAGATTGCGTCCGTTTTTCTTAAAAACACTGTTTACTCTGAAAATATAACGGGGAATTCCATAGAAAACAGTTGTTTTATGAAAAATTGAAAATTATGTTGTAGCTGTGAATTTTGCATTTACTTACGCTGGGTATCGCCCAAGAAGAGTGAGCCATTTCCAATGAGTGGTAGTGTCGGGAGCACAGGCAGAGATTTCGTCATGCGATCCATGCGCCGCGCATGCGCAAGCCAGTATATCCAGTAGATGCATACAGCTATGAATATTATTGCTAGAATAATCATGGCGAGCACCTAAAATTAATAAAAATATAAAATAAACTTACATATAATAAAGCTTAGGTAATAAGACGACATGTAGGTTATGTAGACGACAGAACGCACACTGTATTTGTACATTTTCCTTGTTATTTCCAAAAAAGTACCTACTCAATAATGCATCTGACCTCTTGAAATCCTGTATTTGATAATAATTTTTCAAAATCAAAAAAAAATTGTTACCTTCCCTGCCTCGATTTTCCTAAAAAGTCGATAATCCTAACAGAGTATATAATGTCTAGTTTCTAAGTCATGCACACATCTGCTGGTTATCTTCTACTGGGCTATACGAAGAAGTAGGTGGGATGGGCCCACTCTTATTTTTTTGAAATTATTGAACTTCAAAAAATGTTCCGGTTTGACTTCATTTTTACGATACACACGTGACTGGTATACATGTAGATGGACATTTAAAAGTTCAAAAGATTTTGAGGAAAATATTTATTTACTATACTTAGTGCTATCAGGGAATACGGTCACTGTCTAGACAGAGGTCTATCTCTGGCTAGAAAGAATTAAGGTGAGCTGTATTAATTTAAGTCCAAAAATATTGTAGGTACGTACTTAGAGTCAGCCTTTTGTTTTGTAGTGGTTTTTAATTTGTTTATTGACTAAATAATATAAGATTGAAATAAAATGTTTGGGCGCTGAAGGTAAGAGACTGAACATGCTTACGTTCTATTGTATATGAACGGTCAACATTGTGGGTCTATTTTCGTCAGTAGGTACTTCTCACGTAAAGTGACAAGATAGACACCTGCGATGTTTTATTTATTCAAATCAGTATACCTTATAATCAATTTATAAAAATACTAGCTTCCGCTCGCGGCTTCGCCCGCGTGGTGTGTTGAATAAAAGTGCCTGTGTTAATCCACAGCCTATCTACACACCAAATATCAACCGGATCGGTCCAGCCGTTTTTGCGTGAAAGAATAACAAACATACATTTTCACAAACTTTTACATTTATAATATTAGTAGGAAATTGTTCAAGCGATTGCGTTTTTTTTTAATATCCGTGACGTCAGGTCTATGTTATTTCACTACGCTACGTTAAATAGGACATAAGACTAACCTGAGACATGCTAAGTGTAACTATCAATATTGTGGTGGAAACTTTTTATTCACGAGAAAATATCTTCCTTTACTATAACACTGGGCCGCATGCCAGACGGCACGTAGGTATATTTTAGAGTTCTGTAGCAATGGAACCATATTTTAGTGAATTTGTAAGCATGTTCAATGAGCTATTTTGTCTGTCCTCAGCTGCAATCCCTGGGTTTGCGATGCCAGAAATCTGTGCCTTTGAGTAAAGTAATATCGTTGATGAAGTGTCGTTGATGTTGATTAACGAAAGACTATCGTTGCGTGAAAATCTGTATTTACGGGGTAATTTAACATTACCAACAGCGAATAATTATATATATATTATTTTGTTCGGTTATTGGGTTTATTTGGTACATTAAGATTAACCACAGATATCTTACGCGGAGACGGCATTTTAGCATTGACAGGGTGGAAGGTTTGCATGTCGACTAAAAAATAATAAAAATAAAAGTTCCTACAAATAAGTTTCATATGCTGAATTGGAATCTCAAACTTACTCAATTAATGCACGTGTTCAATGATAATGCGTTTTCAATTATCGATGATTTACCACATCGCTAAATAATGTTAATGAACTCTATGTCTATGTCTGAATGTCTGTGTATTTAATTCTATAAAAAATGAAAATTTAGTTTTCACGACCAATTAGCAGATTTATGTGATTATATAAAAAGCGTTAGTAGTGGTTAAGGTTGTGGCATTTTTGCGTGCGGTTATCCTACTTATATCAGTTTAATATCAATATAGCCCAATAAGCTTCATATTAATTACGCAGACACATTATTCGCGAACGCGAATTGTGCAAAAGGGTGCTTCGAGTAAATTTCTCTCACGTTTTTATATATTGTTAATTATTTTTATTAATACATTGTGTCTCATTTTCACAAATTAGATAGAGGTATCTTATCGGGCGTTTTTTGCGATTTACTTAACACGTATAGAGGGAACAAAAAACATGGTAGTTTTTTTTTAAATACTTTCTATACCTAGCAATCCAAATTATAAAGGCTAATACTCACAATTCTCGTAACTTCAAAAGAAATGAAAAACTAAATTTTCTTCTTTCAACACACTTGATCTTATTTCCATTAGAGGCGCGGACGAGTAACGCCGCTCGCGATTACAAATCAACTTATGTTAAAATCGTAGCACCGAACTGAGTAATGAGCTTTATTTACTCACTCACATCTAAACATACTTATATTGATATTACTTAGCTTGGTATTCGACAATAAGTTCCAGTTTATCAGAACTACACGTTCTAAGAAATAAATAGAACCTTGAACCATAAAACTACATATTCATAAAATGCATAAGTTGTAACCTCCTAAGAAAAACATAAGTATAGAAATTAGATAACATAGAATTTATGCTCTCAATTAGAGCCTTATTATAAACTATTGATTACACTGTTTAAAAATAGTTCTTTCGTTTCGTCAAAGTACTTACTGTAACTTACTTATTTGCTGGTTATTGACTCGCATCACGAGTGTCTACTTAGCTTTTAAATGAAAATCTGTGTTCTTTAAATAAATCTAGACAACAATGTATATCAACAATTGTTTTAGAACATAAGCCATCAGGAGATCTTAAAGTGTTGTATAGGTAATGTAATCAAATAAAATTTAATTTTGGACAACGAAATGTGTCCACAATTGCTCTAGAACATTTGACAACAGGATATCACCTCAAAGTATTTTATAGGTAAAGTAATCATGATTTATAAAATATCTTCAATTTTTCTCATAGTAACGTTAAAATCTCGTGGAGGTGATAATTAGACCTAGTGATGCTACATCTGCGCTAGCATGTGCAAATAGAACATACCAGTTGCCAGGATACGTTTAGGTAAAACGATGAAATATTATCTTTAAAATACAGTTTGTACGGACACCGCAAACGTGCCAGAGTGGGTATGTGTATAGTTGTAAAAGTTTATTCATAAATCAATTCAAAGATATTTCATTACTTAAAAGTGATCAAATTGGGCAAGGCAACCCTCAGTGAGTGTTATTTCTAAAGCTGACTTGTAGACTTGACACTGAAACAAATTCTAATCGAGTATATATTATATGCCAGTAGCTTCGTTTTCACAAATTATTATTAGCCAGTCGGTTTTCAGTATTCAGGTATCTTGCATCTTTATGTCACGAAAGGGTCATAACATTAATTTTGATCTTTCAACTTAATTTATCTAGTCATATATAAAAATACTAAGTTAGAGATTAGTTTTCCATTGAAATATCTTTACTAACTGAATTGTATGTTTTCAGTTTTGCTAAGCGTCAACGTCGGTCAATAGTACGCAAACTTTACATAGGCCTTATAGACGTCATGTGACGTCATACACACATAATTCGATCCTCATTGGCGACTTATTCACAAGATACATTTGAAGTGCTTTTAAGGAAACATCCGTAAAACTATAACTCTATTCGTCTTACTTTTCAGTGTAACGCGCGACATTATGGTGACAAGATCGGCATAGATACAAGTGTTCTATAAAATTACAAAAGAGTTTTTATTCACAAATAGAAGATGTTGGTTTTAATATTAATAGTGGTGTTAGCTGCTATATATTATGTAAAGTTTAGACATTCACGTAAATTGTTGTATCAGTTTTCTGAAACTTTGCCCAATGTTGGAGATTTGCCATTAATAGGGCATACCCATTGGTTCATTGGTGGGCCTGAAAGTAAGTTAGCACTTTTCGTGGTCATTTTTATTTTTTGAAATTAGAGCAGTGTTAACTTTTTGTGTTAATTTTCAGGAATTCTAAACAATATACGAAAGTTAGTTGAAAAAATTGAAAAGTTGGACAGTGTCACTAAGATTTGGATTGGACCGTCTCTTTACATAGGTAAGTTCAATTTCAGTTTTTCAAATTAGAAAATAAGGTGTTTCAAAAGAAAAGTTTATATGTATGGTTTAACAAATAATATTTTTGTGTACTTCTAGTGAGTTTAAACCCTGAGGACGTGCAGAAGATACTGGAGAACTGTCTTGAGAAAGATTACAGTTATAAATTCCTCCAAACTTGGCTTGGAAATGGACTTTTTGTTGCACCAGGTATTTAAGAAAAAATTATTAATATTTTAACATGTTTATTTTGAAAATAGAAATCACGTACAAATGCTTTGGAAAATAACCAAGATTTATTTTACAAATATGTATAGAACCATTTAACACCATACAATAACGAGCAAATAAATTATCTGAACCCGTGAACAAACATAAACAAATGGTCATAGTCCTAACAATAAGTATGCAATTTCCTAGCAATTCAAACTTTACAAAGTAACACAATAAAACACAAACATAGCATTAAGGTGTCTGTATTGACATTTCCTCAATGATATTGCGTAGTTGGATGATCATTGGTCATGTCAATACAATGTTTTCCAGAAAACTTACAATTCATTTTTGTATACAATTGTTGTTTATCCCGTAGCCATTTCGTAGCGCTCGTAGCAAAAGGGGTCGTAGTCAGTTCTGGAAAATTCTACCGTAGCACGCGTAGTCATGCGTAGCGTCCTCGTAGCACTTGTAACCAAAATACATAATTAAGTTTACGTTACGTTTAAATGAAGACATTTTTATTTAGTATTTGTTCATAATGTATTTTAATGTCGTTTTTATTTACAGTCGATTTATGGAAGGCCCATAGGCGGCTGCTTCTGCCGATATTCCACAACCGAATCATTGAGGATTATATAGAAGTGTTCGGGGAACAGGGAAACATTCTCGTCAAGACTTTGGGAGAGCAAGTTGGGAAGCGACCCTTCGATGTCTATGAATACGTTACGTCATGTATGCTGGACATCGTGTTTGGTGAGAATTAGTGTTTAAGTTACAAGTTTACCTTGAGATGTTAAAATATTCAACATATTTTTGATTTCCTGTTGCTTTCAAGATGATATTAGATTAGATAAATTGCTGTTATCGATGTTATTAAGAAACATATTTTGAAAATTCTAGGATCATCCGTTCATGAAGTGTCGTCATTATAAAAAATGTTTTAATTTCATAAAAAATGACGCCTTATTTCATTATTTATCCATTCTAAATTTTTACATGTATGTAAAACAGAGACAGCAATGGGCGAAAAAATGGATGTACAACACAACCCGGACACGCCGTACCTGCGCGCGCGCAAGACGGTCATGTCGATCATCAACATGCGCCTGTTCAAGGCGTGGCTGCAGCCCGACGCGCTCTTTAGTCTGACGTCACTAGCCAACGTGCAGAAAGAGAGCATTGATGCCACGCATAAGTTCACCGATGAGGTAAGGATATTATTATTTCAAATTTAAACTCATTATTCAAACTTGGCTGCAAACCAGTACCTACTTTTTGAACGTCAACATTTTACAAAAGAAAGCCTCAAATCGCCCACCGTCCCCACTTATGTTTGAATAGTTTTTTACTGCTGTTTTAAAAGGTGCTGATGTCTCTAAAATGCTAGCTTTAGGAGGCATAAACTTACGGACTTTTAGCAGTCGAAAGTTAAGATTTCAAAAAAAACAAACCTAGTTGCCCGTTTGTAAGTTTCGTTAAAAATCAAATTGTGCCAACTGTACGAAAAGCGGCTTGTAGCACAGGCACCGTTACGATACCTAAGTCCTAAAAAAACATAAATAATAAAAAAAGATAAGAACGTGCATGAATATTTATCTAGTTTAATACAAACTTTGATTAAAAAATAATAATAAGTGGAACCAGTTGTTAAAAGTATTTGTTTCCTCAAGTAGATATACCTACATTTTTTGGTATATATTTTATTAATCGTCGCGCATCTCGTCTTTCGACATTTTTTTATTATTTATTAGTTTTTACTTAAAATGATTTTGAAAAATAACAATTTATGTAAAAAGGTTGTAACCTGTTAAGATTTGATATAACATACCTCTCTGTTTGATCTCATCTTTGGATGAGATCAAACACCATACAGTGGATGATATTTTTCTTCCATGTTACAGGTGATAAGCAAGAAGATAGCTACTTTTGAGAAATTGAGTCACAAAGATGGTAATTATCTACACTAATGTAGCTCTCTTCGTGCTGGGGATCGATGACTTTGAAATAAAATCCCGTTTTAAACACTTATTACAACTTTTATTTCAACAACTTTGGCTCGTTCGTTACACTCAGTACCGCGTGGTTGCCTCTAACACCGTTCATTCAGTCCCTCTCTCTCACTCCTTCGCTCACTCGCTCACGCCTCCCTCATATTCTGTCACGTTCCATTCCACTCGACATTCATTCCCACATTCGGCCGTCCTGCACTCATGTCTGTCCTCAGACATACACCAAATCTTATGTACTAACTAGACTAAAACATCATAATAACCACTACATAATTGAGTTAAATAAAATAAACTGGAACCATACTCTACAACAACCTAATACACATAACTACTTCCTACAAGACAATCTTGTTTCTGAATTTAAAACATACAACTCTACATTGGCAAAAACATTTAAATGTTACTTCGAACTTAATACAATTTATAGGTTTAGAAACAAAATGTTTAGTTTTACATAGAAAAATAACATAGTAAATACTCTGGTACAGATAGCCCTACGCCATGGCACTGTGATAATGAACGAAAGTTAACCCCTCCTGAAATAAGAACTGCAATAATAACCTGCGGAGTAAGGTGACTGCTACTCCTCCGGCATCTCGGCGTCACCGTGTTGAGGCCATCTCTTCATTTGGTCAGCTGAACTGGATGAACGCTGGGGACCCTCTACAGAACTATCAAGTTTCTCTACGTCATAGCGATCCTTACGCTTGCATTTCACCACTCTATAAGGGCCTAGGTATTTAGGTTTCAGCTTCAACCCTGGACCGAACTGTGTTCTTTTAATCGCCACTAAATCACCTTCCTTATACTTTGAACTTTCCTTCCTCTTTCTATCATATTGTTTTTTATTTTCCTCTTGTATCTTTAGAATCTGTTCTTTGGCTTGCTGCCTTATCTTCTCTCTATTTTCATCATATTGTAGTGTATTTTCTTCCTGTAATAGTTGTAGAATTTCCAAATCTTCCTTACCCTTCATTTTACTCCCATCAGTAGTTCAAATGGTGTTGTGTTTATGCTTCTCTGGAAAGTAGAGTTGAGTGCCCTCTGCACTTTGCTTACATGCTTGTACCATACTGCAGAATTCTCCAAACATAGTTTTGTTAAAACTGGAATAAGTATTCGATGTACTCTCTCCACTTGGCCATTACCACGTGGCACACCAGTAGTAATCTTTACATGAGATATCTTTTCTTCTTCACAATAACTCTTAAACTCATTACTTGTAAATGCCGTTCCCGGTCTGTTATGAACCGGGGTTCCCAAATATTTGCTGATGAATCTGAATTTTCCTTAATGTCTCTGATGATGAAGTAGTTTTCGTGGGAAACAGCCATACGAACTTCGTAAACCCATCTATCACCGTGAGTATGTAGTTGTATTGCTTTCTTGTCTCTGTAAGTGGACCAATATGGTCTAAATGCAGGGTATCAAATGGAACACCTTCTTTCTCTATCGGTTCAAGAATCCTTCCTGTTTTCCTTCCTTCCTTGTTGCTAGTAGGCAAGGAATGCAACTCAATAAAAATCCTGCATCTTCTTGTCCACATCTCTAATGTAATATTCCTTATTCAGTAACTCTTTCATCTTAGACTTTCCAAAGTGACCTTTGCTGTGTACTCTGTTAATAATTTCTTTCTCCAAACTTCTTGGCACTACAAACAGCTTCTGCTCAGTCTTATACAACACACCATTTTCTAACCAATAATCGTCGTATGGACTTCCTCCTCTCAAAATTTCCTTTATGGCTTTTATGCCATCATCTTGATCTTGTGCTTGGCGTAAACTCTCCTGCAGAGTAGTAACCACTGCCACTGTTGGTATGCGGCTCAAAGCATCTGCATGCTGCATCCTGGAGCCCGCTCTGTGCTCCACTTCAAATCATATTCACTGAGCATGAGGAC
The DNA here is from genome assembly GCF_030705265.1 of Helicoverpa armigera. Lineage (NCBI taxonomy): Eukaryota > Metazoa > Arthropoda > Insecta > Lepidoptera > Noctuidae > Helicoverpa > Helicoverpa armigera. The sequence continues at coordinate 4,942,851 of NC_087137.1, read as the reverse complement.
CCACCTGGCTACCTTGGCTGACAAGTCTTTCTTCTTAAGTGTTAATTCAAAAGCCTTACAGTCTGTGACTATTTTAAATGGAATACCATAAAGGTAGTGCCTGAACTTCCTGATACCTTCTATGATGGCTAGTGCTTCCAATTCGTAGCTTGAGTACCGGCTCTGAATGTCAGTTGTCTTCTTACTCATGTAATGTACTGGGTGTAAGCCTGACCCTGGATGGTGTTGCATGAGTATTGCAGCCAATGCTACACCTGAGGCATCGGTGTGCAATTCAGTCTTCAACTTCGGATTGAAAATCTTCAGAACAGGTCCGCTAGCTAATTTATTCTTCAGTGTCTCAAAAGCTTTTCTTTCCTTATCCTCAAATATGAACTCTGTATTCTTCTTTAATAAATCAGTCAATGGCTTCGCCACAGAAGCATAATTTTCAATGTACTTCCTGAAATAGCTTGTCAATCCAACAAAACTGTGCAAGTGCTTGAGGGTTCTTGGCTCAGGGTACCTTATGACTGCATCCACCTTATCTGTACTCGGCCGTACTTCTCCATCCTTCACCCTGTGGCCCAAGTACTCAACTTCACGCTGCAGTAGGTTCGCCTTTTCCAATTAATCTCCAAGCCATAATGTGCTGCGACTTCTAGCACTTGCTTCAACCTCGATACAGCCTGAACTTCATCCAAGGCTGGAATTATAATGTCATCGATAAATATGATTAACACTCCTTGGGAAATCAAATTTCTAAAGATTATACTCACAAATCTCATAAAAGTCTTGGGACAGGTGGACAAACCAAGCGGGCACGGAGAAATTCAAACTGCCCGTGGTGAGTGACAAATGATGTGTACTTAATAGACTCCTCGCTGACCTTCAAATGAAAGAACCCACTTTTCAAATCAAGTACACTGAATACCTTAGCTTCCTGCAATTTGTCAATCAGATCATGGATTACGGGAAGTGGAAATTCATCCTTAACTATTTTCTTGTTGACCTGCCTATAGTCCACACAGACCCTAGTCGAACCATCTTTCTTCTTTACTAGCACTAAAGGACTGGAGTAATCTGAGAAACTCACCCTCACGATGCCTTTATCAAGCCATTCCTCGATTTGATCTTCCACTACCTGTTGCTCCATAAGTGACAGTCGTCTGTCGCTGTCGCACTGGGATGTCATCCTTCAATACAATTTGAAGTTGGATCGGGCCTCTTCCTTATACAATGGCTTATACTCCTCAACACATTGCATAACCTCACTCCTTACTGCTGGATCTTGAATGTGATCAACATTGACTGCTACACATCCTGGAAAACAATCAATTTGACCAACCCATTCACAACAACCAATGGGAAAAAACCTAATACCCCCTTCATTCATTACCACAGTAACACGACCCAGGAACTCTTGACCTATTATTACGTCGTAGGGCATCACCTCTGGTGGAACTAAATGAAAACTACACCATTAAAACACTGATTATCAATCTCAAGTCCAACAGAGACGCTGCCCTTGATTGTATTTCACTACGGCCTAATCCAGACATCGTTAACGTTTCACTCGCCACTTCGGCGTTCAACATAGGTAAATACAACAAAGATAATAGGTTCACATCACTACCTGAATCTACGAGAGCATTTAAAACTGTATTATTAATTTTAATGTCTTTTACCGGCTTCCGAACACATTTGTTTACATGCGTGATGTTAACGTTTCGATCTTCGTAACTCGTAGCTGTCACATTTACAGTGTTGACATCTGTCAATGTCAGTGACGTTTCATTGTCTATGACCGCGCGGACAGTCTCGTTTCCGCTTACTTCGTTCACCGTTCCGAACATAGCCGCGGGTCGCTTGGGTCCCAACTTTCCGGCCTCCCCGGAACCGGAAGCCCGCCTCCTCGGCCGCCGTGAGCGCCGCTGCCGCCTGCGCCCGCCATCTTGGCGCCTGAATGACCCGATGCCGATGCTGTAGCCGTAGATCTCATCGGATTTACGGGACACTGGTTACGAATGTGACCGAACTGATTACACCCAAAACACTTCAATCCGTTTTTACACACACCCGCTTCATGTCCCATGTCACCACAGCTATAGCACCGCCTCGCCGATCCCGATGCTGCCGAGGACGCCTCCGCCGACCTCGCATGACCTTTTAACCTCTCGGTTCTCTTTTCTCGCTCCCTGGTTTTGGACTTCATTTTCTCATAGAAAGCCAGCTTTTCCTTCAATGCTGGAAACGTGGTCACGCCGTACAGAATCACCTTATTGCTCTCGTAATCGTCGATGCCATCCACGATGTACTGTATCGCGATGTAGTCGGAAATTTCGCACGCCGCGCTAGCTCTTTCATATGCAACATGTACTGATAATACGTCTCGCCTTTTAATTTCTTGCGTGCCGCCATTAGCTCGTGCATTTCCTTGACGTTCGCGGTGTCTGGAAATTCCTTCACAAGCGCAGCCTTGAGATCGCCGTAGGTTTTGAATGCCTTCTCGGATTTTAACCATAGCTCAGCCGTCCCGGTGAGTGACCGGCGAGCTACGATCAAAGTTTGTTGCGGCGTCCACTGAAATATCTCAGCGTTATCCTCGATGTCTTGAGCCCACTTACTCGACGAGTAAGATTTGTCGTCTCCGCTGAACTTCTCGATGAGCCCCTCTGTGAGCCCGAACGCCACCGGCGCCGCTGCAGTCGTAATCGTCGTTGATTTCGATTCCATCGTGCTCCGTAACTTCGTAATTCAAATTTAATGGCCGCCGCGTCGCGCCGGCCGGTGCGTCGTAGAAAACTTCGTGGAAATTCGTCGTTGATCGATCCCGGACGAGCCCCCAAAATCTGTAGCTCTCTTCGTGCTGGGGATCGATGACTTTGAAATAAAATCCCGTTTTAAACACTTATTACAACTTTTATTTCAACAACTTTGGCTCGTTCGTTACACTCAGTACCGCGTGGTTGCCTCTAACACCGTTCATTCAGTCCCTCTCTCTCACTCCTTCGCTCACTCGCTCACGCCTCCCTCATATTCTGTCACGTTCCATTCCACTCGACATTCATTCCCACACTAATTTACATTCTTCAGTAAAAAGAAAACCGAATATATTATTTATTAGCCGTTCACCACGGTTTCCCATGCTAAAATTCTTCCCTTACCTGGACAAAGCATAGCCTATCTTATTGGGGGGCTATTCATCTGAGAAATATATTTTCAAATCGGTTAAAAAATTACCCTTTTTATTATTTTAAGATAAATTAGCCTTAATGATTATTTTATTTCCAGGCAGAAAAGATATTCTACAGTTACTACTAGAAAGAAAGTTAGCGTTCAGTAACATTGAACTGCGGGAACACATTGACTCGATCACGATAGCCGGCAATGACACCACGGCTCTCGTCATATCATACGCGTTAGTGCTGCTGGGAGACCATCCAGATGCACAGGATAAAGTTTATAAAGAGTAAGTATCAAATCTAAGGGAAAAACTAAAAAAAAAAAGTAAAAAATCTAGTTGCAAATGACGTTCAGAATTAAACAATAGTAGAAATTATTTTTTAAACGACCTAAGAACAATTAGGTTTGTGCTCGTTTGGCTGAATCGATTTTGATGCGGTTTTTAGCAGAGTATTTATGAGGCTTAGGTTGGGGTTTTAGGTATATTATTGAAGTCGGTTTTATTTTTTGGTATAAACGTTTTTTTACATTTAATACAATTTTACTATGCATAAGTATTTTTTTAGATTACAAAGTATTTTTGGAGACTCAAAAAGGGTGCCTACTAAGGAAGATTTAACGAAGATGGAATACCTTGAACGAGTAATCAAGGAGACGATGCGGTTATACGCTGTAGTGCCTATTATTGCCAGAACAACACAGAAAGAACTAAAGCTATGTAAGTATTAGGTATATGATTAGATAAATAAATCAAAAATCTATATAACATGTTCTGAATACACAAAAGATTATATAAAAAATATCGTGAATCGTAGAAAAAATATAGGTTTCTACTGTTCGATTTCCTTGACTAAATAAACATATTCAAATAAATAATAACATAAGTAGCTTCGAAACAGGTAAAAAAAGATAGGAAGGAAGATAATTTATCGACAATTAAAAAGTAACTTCTATCGCTTATGTCTTTTGTATTATTTTAGACCGGTTTTTTCATATAAAAAAATCAACATTATTACTTTTCCTTATTAATTTATGTTTCTCGCACTTGTTTCTCATTAGCCACGTGCACGATACCCGCTGGCGTGGGTTGTGCAGTAGTGCCGATGGTGTTACACCGGTCGAAGAAACTGTGGGGACCTGATGCAGACAGCTTCGACCCTGACAGATTCCTGCCAGAGAACAGTGTGGACCGACATCCCTGTGCTTACATACCGTTCAGCTATGGGACGCGGAATTGTATAGGTGATTATACTTTGAATACTAGTATCTAATGCTGCTTACAGAAGTTTCCCTTGAACTCAAACTGGCATAAAGTATATAGCCGAAGTAACGAATAACACATGCTGGCCAGCAAATATCTTGTAGTACAACTTGAAGTCGTCAATTGTGTACTGTATGAATAAAAAAAAAACACGCGAATCACTACCCTATTACCAGCGCATTTAAAGATCTTTTACAAAAAAATAAAAGATCCTTAAATGCGCTGGTAATAGTGGTAGTGATTCGCGATTAAAACCGAATTGTCTTTTATCCTGTAGAATTTCACCATTGTGACGTAATCATTTGTTAAATGTTAAAGTCAAAGGCAATTAATTATCTTTTTGTTTCAGGTCGTCACTTTGGTATGCTTGCCATGAAAAGTATCCTCGCTACTTTTCTAAGAACGTACAAAGTTTCTTCGAAAACACCCGATCGTTTGAAAATAGAAATTCTTCTCTTCCCAGTTGATGGACATCAAATAACTATTGAAAAACGGTCATAGCTGTGGGTTCCATTAATGACAGATCTGCATCACCACCGTTTTCTTTGTTCAGGTGTTTAGTACAAATCATTCTTGCAATAACATAATTATTTCCTTCAAAATTGGTACATTGGTTAACAATGAGAGCATATTATAAGATTTAGTTATATTTTTATAGTTCATAGATGTAAATAATTCACAAATTAAAATATACTTTTTTTAGATATTATATTATTATTATGTTTAGAACATATGTGTTTTACTAAAACCAAGTTACTAAAAAGCTTCCCGAAACTTTTCATAAAACGCAAAACACACTGCAGAAGAAAAAAAAAATAACTTCCGCTACAGAGATTATGAAATAGCCATCAAATCAAAGCTTATAATTTTTACGCAGCTGTAAGAGAGAAAACAAAAAATGCATTGGCCTGATATCATCAGCGCGCATGCGTTTATTGCATTTTTCGGTCAAGCCAGCTAGGGCTCTCCCGGGCCAGCCAGTCGGCGTTGGTCTTTATTGAGCTACCTTGCGCCAAAAAACACGATCCTAGTGTTAATAAAACTAGGTAAGTGTTTATGTTGTGAACTTTCCTTATGGATTTAATTTATTCAGGTTTCTTAAATTGAGGTCATTGCATAGGTGAAGGCTGAAACAATAATACCTACTTGATTACAATATATATAAAATGTATCTATAGTACTTAGTTATCCAAAGGTTAACGATTAGATGTTGTGCGAGTTCGAAACTCAGCAAACAAGGAGACCACAACACTACATTGTTTATGATCTCATCTTGGTTACCTGTTACGTCTAATTCATATTGCACATAAGTATAATTATTGCGTTAAAATTATGAATTTTATCAATAAAGACAAAGAGAGCTTTACGATATAAAAAAATCTATTCCACACTTCTACATATCACACTACCTATAATAAAGAGGCAACATTTTTATTTGTTTAGTACCATAAAGGCTCCAAAACTACGACACCGATTAGAAAAAATATTTACAGTGGGGATATCCCCGATCACCGATCACTATCCCCGAGTAACAGTGGCTTTTGTCCGGGTATGGCAAGAAGTATATATATACGGCACGCGGGAAAAAGACACCTATAATATATGCGCGCGAAAATTGGTAAGCCTTCTTGGCAATCGGCTAACCGCTAAAATGATTATATTCTATCGTTTTTCAGTCACGGTCAGTCACGGTAATCAGTGATATCAACCCGACAATGCTGTGTGCAAAGAGGGACTGGGATAAGACTATATCATACGTAAGTACTTATATCTAAAATCAATCTTAATAAAATTAAAAGTTTCCTCGATAAACCGAATTGCCGACATCATCAGATGCCTTAGGCACCTACTTAGCAGGTACCTATATACTTTATAGCACGTGTATCCAATATACATAATAGGAGAGTTCGTATTTATTTTAACACATTTTTTTAAGTAGGTTGGTATTTACTTTAACAATAGGGTAGTTTCCTAAAAAATAATAATTAGTCCGTCTTGTAGATTGTCCAAAATTAAGCGATACGTATTTTTTCTTTTTTAAATTGGATCAGAACTTGTTAAGATATAGCGTGTTAAAGTTGAGTGTGACGTCACAAGTTGCTACAATTTTCAGGAGACTGTGACGTAAAAGGCCCCCACTCCTAATTTTTGAAGCGTATTATCTTTGTCATTTTATGTTTAATTAAAAAAAGAAAAAATACGTATCCAATATTTTTTGATTATCTAAAAAGCGGACTAAATATTATTTCATTATTTCGACCCTGGAAACTACCCTATCTAGTGACGAAATTCGTTATGATAAGGCTCAAGTTCACCGGCAGAGATGATTTCATAAACTGCCCATATATACGAGACAATTTCTGAAACACAAAACAGGAATTATCTAAATAGGCATCAATTTCATTACACACAATTTATATACTACGATATAATTAAAGCAAAGTGATTAGGCTATGTATGGGTGGAATTTTAACCCGCATTTAACGCCGTATAATGGACTAGCTTCTGTCAGCGGTTTCACCCGCATCCCGTAGGAACCACGGCACGAACCCGGATAAAAAGTAGCCTATAGCCTTCCTCGATAAATGGGCTATCTAACACTGAAAGAATTTTTCAAATCGGTCAAGTAGTTCTAGAGATTAGCGCGTTCAAACAAACAAACTCTTCAGCTTTATAATATTAAGTATAGACTTGAAGTAAAAACGCTTTTTAATTTATTTTCCAGATAACGGTGAATGAGCTAATCTTAACCAAGCTCGACAACTTAGTCCATAATCGTGAGTAATTTGCTTTTGTTCGATACGTAGATACCAATAATATTTAGATTTTCGATATTGGTATTTTTAGATCTTTATTCCTTCATATCTTCCTGTAACCAGAAGTGGAAACAGCCCTTTAAAAAAATAAAGAACCATTTGTAAGGTAGGTACTACGGTAGTTACAATACTGCAGTGCCCACTATGCCTGTGTGAGATGAAAAAAAAACTCTCAAAAAACTAAATTACTGGTCACATTCAGATAGTAGAGGAGGTACTACGATTAAAATGAAGATTTGGCACATAGGCTAGAAGGCCATGCCATTAAAAATTAAAAAAAAGGAGGTACTACCTACGTATTTATGATAACCTCTTTTTTGCAGATCCTATGGAAACATTGTCTGAGGATGCAAGAGACATGATCAACAGTATAAGGTCATCATATCAAGCGCACGAGAAGACCCTAAGCTTGATTACCGAAAGAATAGAAATAGAAAAGGTCAAGTATCAACTATCCTTGATTTCTGACACTGAAAAAGCTCAACGTGAGATGCAAAAACAACAGGAGATGCAAAATGTGTTGAGCGAAATTGAATAAAAAAAAGATCCTACTTCTCCCTACCAACCATCTAGTACCTACTTCAAACTATTCTTTCTATTTTTGTTTCTCTAATTATCTCTTTAATCATTACCGCCATGTGGAACCTGCGGCCATTAGATTAAGACAGTATAATTAAAGATGTGTCCTAAAATTAGATGTGATTTAAAATATGTATTTTTTTAATAATAATATAATTTAAATAAATGTTTATTTGACCAATTATTCCTTTTTCTGTGGTTTTGCTGTTCTGTTCTATTTTTTGTTAAGTAGGTAGGTAGGTGATAGGTAGATGACCTGTAATGACCAACATTTCCATTGCCACCAGGTTTAAACCTTTGCTTGGTAGTTCGGGTATATCTGCGATCTCAACATGCACAGTTAGGTACTCTTGTAGCTATGGCCAGTGGCGGTTTACAGAAGAAGAAACTAAGTTTCTAGGCCCTCTAGATAGGTACTTTGTTTCCGTTTCTTAAATACTTATACATACAGCTAATATGGTTAAATACATTGGTAATTAAACATTTTAAAAGTAACGGATTTCAATATTGCTATACAAATTGGCCTGTGCGCCGCGGTGCGACGCATCGGTTAACCTTGGAACAACCGATGGCTGCCATCTTGAAAACGCGTTTTTTGGTGATAACAGTCCAAAAAAAATTTTAATTTTTTTTTTTGATACAAGCTGGTAAAACAAATAAACATGTTGTTTGGAAAGCGGAGACGTAGGTACAAATAAATTATCACTAAAAGTTAATTATGTGTACATGGTTGATGACCATTTTGTTTTTACTTTTGTTAGGAAACTAAGTACATTTTAGGAGGTCCCTGGACTGCATAATATTACGAAATTGTGCAAAATTAATGTTTAGAATTAGTATTGTAGATTGTGCAATGATTTTGCAATGAACAGCATTTTAATTTCACAGTACTTTTATAGTAATATTGCATAATTCATATTGACCGTCTAGGGAGCTCCTTACAATGAGGTCTCTAAGAACTCGAGTTGTGGTTGAAGTTTTACATCTACGAACAAGTATATTTTTTTTTATTGACATGAATTTGTACTATAATTTGATTATAAAAATAATATTGATGAATTTATGTTTACATTTTAGTGCTTTAAGCAAAATGCGTAACATTCATTAATCGACTATTTTACTTTTGTCAATTATCTTGATTTAGTAAATCTGTGGCGTCTGTTTTGGTCACAACACTATCATTTAGCAACATGGCTGATTTGCTTGGCCTAGCATTCCAAATAGGTTAACGTTGTGTTCTAAGTTTTTCTGTTTGTACATATAGCATTGTTTGGTGGTACTTATAAATAAATTTGTGTGTTGTGTAGTTGTGAAGAGAGCCGTATATAATGTTATAGTGTATTTCATAAGCATAAGGTAAGAATAAAAATACAAACGACTGTCTAATTGGCCATATTTAGTTGATTCTCAAATGGCCGAGATTGTAATGAACTTGTTTCTTTAATTAGGTATCGAAGTATAAAACCATGGATTTCGGACACCCTCCGCCGAATTTGGGGATGCCTCCTCCTGGCATGGGTATGGGCATGGGCATGGGACCACCCATGGGTCCGCCCGGTAGAAACAACATTCGTCATAATTTTAGACCGTTCAACTACCAGATGCGGTTTCCACCTCAAGGGCCACTGAACATGACTCAAGATGATTTCGATGGTAAACGCTTACGTAAATCCGTTATGCGAAAAACTGTAGATTATAATGCTGCTATTATAAAAGCTTTAGAATGTCGCGTTTGGCAGAGGGACTGGCGGGACAGGCACGCGCTGCAACCCGACGCTATGTATACACCTGATCTGTTACCGCCACCCTCTTACCCCGATAACCCTATAAATGCTGTCACTACTCGATTTGTTAAAACTGCTACCAACAAAATGAGATGTCCAATTTTTGCGGTGGCTTGGACGCCGGAGGGTCGTCGTTTGATCACTGGGGCTTCATCTGGAGAATTCACACTATGGAATGGGTTAACATTTAACTTTGAAACAATTCTACAAGCTCATGATTCCCCTGTGAGGTCAATGGTTTGGTCCCACGGTGAAGGCTGGATGGTAACTGGTGATCATTCAGGATTTATCAAATATTGGCAAAGCAATATGAACAATGTTAAAATGTATCAGGCACATAAAGAAGCTGTTAGAGGTATTAGTTTCAGTCCTAGCGATTCTAAAATTGTTACATGTTCTGACGATGGCACATTGCGAATATTTGATTTCTATAGATGTCAAGAAGAAAGAATATTGAGAGGTCATGGTGCTGATGTTAAATGTGTACAATGGCATCCCACCAAAGCACTCATTGTGTCAGGGAGCAAAGACAATCAACAACCAATAAAATTATGGGACCCCAAATCTGGGACAGCTTTGTCCACTCTGCATGCACATAAGTCTACAGTAATGGATCTGAAATGGAATGATAATGGCAATTGGCTCATAACAGCATCTCGTGACCATTTACTTAAATTATTTGATATCCGTAAATTAGGAACAGAGCTACAAATATTTAGAGGTCATAAGAAAGAAGCCTCTAGTGTAGTTTGGCATCCTACTCATGAGGGTTTGTTTTGCTCAGGTGGTTCTGATGGAGCTATCTTATTCTGGAACGTGGGTACTGATAAGGAAGTAGGTTGTATTGAAGGAGCTCATGAATCTATTGTCTGGACAATGGCCTGGCACCCTCTTGGTCACATATTATGCTCAGGATCTAATGACCATACATCAAAGTTTTGGACTCGAAACCGTCCTGGAGATCTTATGAGAGACAAATATAACCTCAACACATTACCACCAGGAGTTCAGGATGACCATGACTTAGAAGAACCAGCAATTATACCTGGCATGGGTCCTGAGGATAAGGTTGAAATATTCTCCTCTGATACTGATAAGGTCATTCCAGGTTTGGATTTGGACACCACTTTTGTTCCAATGGAGTTTGAGAAAAAGGTGAAAAAGGTACCATACAGTAAACCAATACCTAGAAACTTCCAAGCACAGTGGAATCATGGGCCTACTAATGATGATGCTGCTACTGAAGCATTGACTCAAGCATTAGTTGAATCTGTGCCAGGTGCTATACCCCTGCAGCAAATAACACCATCAGCTATATTTATTTATGGGAAACTTATTCCAGTAGAACCTGGTTCCAAACTGGAGAAGGCTATATCTGATGGTCCTTTATCATTGAAAAAGTACATAGCTTCAGGAGAAATAGAAGAACTTCATGATGTGATGCCTCATTTAGAAGATGATGCTGATGACGATAATTACCAACCATTTGAATACCCTGAACCTGGAAATGAAAATGACAATCCTGATGAAGAAAATAATGAACAGGAAAACTATGATAATTATGATCAAGATAATGAATATTATGATAATGAAATGGATGTGAGTGAACAAAACAATCAAGGCGATGAACAAGGTTTTAACAATGGGCCTCCTGAAATGAATAATATGGGATCTATGAACAATATGCCTCCACCAATGAGCAACATGATGCGTCCACCTATGCCAATGGGAAATATGGGTCCAATGGGTCCTCGTCCACCAATGGGACCTATGCATCCTATGGGTCCAATGCATATGCCGCCGCCACACATTGCCAATATGATGGGTAATATGCCTCCCATGGGTAACATGCCACCCATGGGCAACATGCCACCAATGGGTAATATGCCAGCACGTCCACCTTTTCCCGATAATGGATTTAATAAACCGCACTTCGACTCTGGGTATGATAATCAACAATACTCACAAAATGATGAGGATTACAATGAAGATGAATCATCCTATGATCAAAACTATGATGACGATGGTTATAATAATGACGACAATGGAGACGATGGATACAATAACAACAATATGCGGAATCAGAGATGGGAGGGTGGCTATAGAGGGCGCGGGCAAGGGCGTGGCAGAGGTCGCGGCATAAACGGCCATGGTGGGCGAAACAACTGGAGGGGTAACAGCGGCTCGCGAGGCACTTCCAGAGGTCGCCGCGGCGGCGGTGCCAACAGGAGCTTTAGAAGAGGCGGCAAACCCGTACCCAACTAGCACACCGCCGTTTTGTTCAACCTTAATATAGACTTTATTATTATTAATTTCCTACGTTTTAATCGAGACTTCGAGACGTGTTTCGAAAGTGTTAAGACAATACAGTGATGATGTTGCAAAAGGTTGTACATAATTTTTATTTACGCCTTGTATTTTATTTTGATAAGCTAAACACATAATAAAATTTATATTATGTCACAAAACATTAGATTTTTGTACAGGTGTGTTTTCATCTAAATTGCTGCAATCATTGGTAAGTTAATCAGTTTCTTGTGTATTAATACTGTTGTCCAAATGCTAACATGTTATTTGTTATCGTATCAGGTAATTGTTTGGTCAAGAAGAAAAGGAACATCGTCGTCGGTGTATTCCGGAGTCGGGCACAGCAGCAGGTCGTAGAAACACTCACCTTACGTCTGGATGATATACGTCGTGCGATCAACTCTACATCTTCACCATTCTTATAGTAAGAGCCTGGTATTTTTTGAATTTGTTTTGTCAATAATAAAGAAATAAAGAATCTCAAATGAATAAAGTTTTACCCGATATCCAATTTTGTAATAAAATATTTTTGACAGATTGGGGTTGAAATAAATGATTAATAAATAAATAAATATCACCCTGTCCAAGGGCCCTCCTGTCCTTATCGTGCTAGTCAGTACCATCATAATTGTTAAACATAAATGTGCGCCAGTGGTTTTGATTTGAAATTAACCCTTTATGTTGCCATTATTCAATATTTTGTAATGGCGTTAGGTTGCCGAATTTGTTTATAATTCTTTAGAATATCAATAATATTTTTTGTATTTTTCTGATATTTAGCGGTTAAACATTCTGAACAAATTGATAGGAAATTTTCTCATCGCCACGTTTGTCCATAGTAAAAAGCATTGCAGTGTTATGAGAAAGTGGAATATTTATAAGGCGACGTAAAATTACCTGTTCGTGATGATTACGCCGTTTTTATGTGGCATTGCTATGCATGCCATACTGTGAAGACTAAGCATTAGTAATTTGCTAAAACTTCGACGTCTACTGTAAAAAAAAAAAAAACGAAAATATTTTGTGCATATTGCTTAGGCACCAGCTTCTACCGGCGGTTTCACTCGAATCCTATCGTGGATTTTGAATTCCCGTCTATGCACATCTTATCATCCATTACTTCATATAAAAAATAGTCTATCCCGAAGTCATCAGGGACTAATTTCGATTAGCTACCTACACAATAGGTACTTATAACATGATTTGCTTTTCAAATGTTACCATTAATTTTATTTACATGCATTAAAATAATTTTGCGTAAGTACAATTTAGGATAGCAGTGAGCTAATTGAAGAACGCACTTCAATGTGCAGTTCAGGATATGTCAGGTAGCTGCCTTTTATTAGGTCGTAAAATATTTTTGACAATGTACTGACTCACCCGCACATACCAAAATTCCTTTTCCCTTGGACAATCATCGAACTTGGGTCAATAGCTATATTTCAACTAAGTAACCATAGGTGGTTTGATTGATAACACAACATTGTTGAATGAATAAAATTTTGAAAATTCAAAGGGTTTCATTTGATACCGTCGTCAACCTACATCAATAAAGAATTGTTGAGAAATGAAATGTAGTTTTAATTTTTTTTACGTATCGCCCCTGCCTTATTGCTAGACACAAATAGTCAACATAAGTTTCTTTTGTTCCAGATGACCCCTTGGCGATGGTTGAGTTGGCTGTTAATGATATTAGCATGTCGAGCGAGCCAATTCGACAATGGTGGCGACAAAAACGCTATAACAGATATGAACGACAATGCTACAGAACACCTTGAAGCTATTAACGGCACGCCAAACTATAGACTGATTAAACCAGACAAGAGTCCGCAGTGGTTCCCGGAGCCGCAGATCAAGCTCGACAGCTGCGTGAGGAGAGCTCAATGCGAACCACTCAACAAGACGAATTGCTTGGGGACAAGGCTGCCCTATGACAAAACGAGTATTCACCTCACGTTACATGAAAATCAGTATCAAATTCAGACTCAACTAGAACTCTATAGAGAACTGATAAATGTGCCAAACTGCTGGGCCGTTATACAGCCTTTGCTTTGCTCCACTTTCATGCCCAAATGCGAACGAATACTGGGCCAAGACATGGTTTATTTGCCCTCGTATGAAATGTGCAAGATTACAATGGAGCCATGTTCGATACTGTACAATACCTCGTACTTTCCGTCCTTTTTGAAATGCAATGTTACATTGTTTCCTTCGAGATGTGAGAATGCAGTGAGGGAGTTGAAATTCAATACTAGTGGGAAATGTCTGCCTCCCCTTATACATACGGATAAGCCGTTGCATTTTTATGAAGGTGAGTTTGGTGAACAGAACTGAGTGATTTCTATGTCATAAATAAACCTTTGCATTCTAAACGCTGGTTTATTATCTAGGAATATCGGGATGCGGTCTGCCGTGCCGGGACCCGCTGTACACTGAAGACGAGCACCAACAGATACACCGTCTAGTGGCGTGGGGCGCTGGCGTATGTCTCGCGCTGAACCTGCTGACGGTAGCCACGTTCCTGATAGACTGGCGCAGCGCGAACAAGTACCCTGCACTGGTCATCTTCTATATAAACGTGTGCTTCGCTGTCGCATCCATGGGGTACGTCCTACTTCAAATATTTTTAGTAATGAAAGTCCAATAGTGGGAGACAAAGATACAGCCAGAGATGTGTCATCATGGTACCGTCCTTATTCCACGCTACGAAGTGTCATTTTATGGTCCTAATAAAGCTGACGGTTGGCTTATTGACCCAACAGCCACGTCTGTCTTTAATTTAATTAATCCCATTCTCATGAGATCAATTGACGTTTGCCATTTTTGGTGGACACTTTCGCAACTGTCGTGGTTTTAAATTATTCTTTTAACAGTAATAAATCAGTAAAAATATTCAAGGCTGTTAAGTTTTTGTATTTACTATTGTACATGGGATCATTTTGTTTTTTTGTATGACATGTTGACTATTTTATTGAGCGTTAACTATGTAGTCTCAACAGCGATTTATATCTCATTTTATTGTCTCATTGTTACAACACTGTTTATTACATTCTAGTTAATGTGATGAATATAAAATGTAGCATTGAAATAGTTAATTTAACTTTATGTTTAGATTATTTATTAGTATTATTTCAATGGTTTAAATAAATTATATTTTAGTCATCTTGTGGAAAATGTCTAGAATGCCGAAATGAAAGTTTTATATAATCGAAATAAAATAAATGTAATGTGGTTCACATTTGTTATAGATGGCTGATTCAGTTTGGCGTGGGATCTCGGGATGATATTGTCTGCTCAAAAGACGGCACCAGGCGACAAGGCGAACCTTCTGCCGAGGAAAACCTTTCCTGCGTCGTAGTTTTTGTATTGGTAATAATATTTTTTCTAGAATGATTAGTTAACAAACAAAGAATTTTAATAGATATAAAAATATTTATTGTTTAAAATTAAAGATATCGGATAAAGTATCGTATTTGCTTCCAGGTGTATTACTTCATGATGGCAGCTTGTGTTTGGTTCGTCATATTCACATACGCCTGGCATATGAGCTTCCGTGCTTTGGGTAAGTTTTTAACTGTAATATTTAATTTAGAACTAACGTCATCCCAGTAATGTTTCAGTAATTTACTTTTTTGAGTTTGGTATTTATACTTTTTACGCAATGTGAAACAGCGGACTTAAGGCCAATAGGCTTTCTCTACCCGTCTACCGGTGGTGTAGAAATCACAGGAAAAAAATAACTCCTGGATTTCAATATGACTATTTTATTTATAACATGACCATATTTCTCCCATCACAGGTAAAATCCAAGACCGCATAGACAAGAAAGCAGCATATTTCCACTTGGTCGCGTGGTCACTGCCATTAATCCTCACGATAGCGACGATGGCGTTCGGCGAGGTGGACGGCAGCAGTGTGACCGGCATCTGTTTTGTCGGTTACGTCAACCATCCGATGAGAGCAGCGCTTTTACTAGCGCCCTTGTCGGTTGTGCTGGTTTTGGGAGGCTACTTCTTGTTAAGAGGTTTGTTGCATTTTTATTTTGTGACTAGATTTTGTTCGAGACGTCGTCAAACCAAGTCCTGCTCCCTGGCAGTAAGCAGTCTGGCTCCATGTCCAGAATATCATTCCTCTATGTGTAATTGTAAGGAGCTACCTCAAATAAGCAGATATGAATGCTATTATTTTCACCAGGGTTCCACTTCGACATATTATTTAAGCTTCACAATTTTAATTGTATAGCCGACTATTTTTGAACACCAGTTTTGCATTATGATTTAAAAACTCACCCTGTATGTAAAGCTTACCACCTACACAATACGTGCAACTGCATTTATATGTGCTACTGAACTAATCTTTAAACAACAGAAGTTTTATTACATCAAAATTAAAACCTACATACATTTTCCACAGGTGTATTCTCCCTAATCGCGGTCCGCGTGTCAAGCAAAGACGTGATTTCCCCTCGCGCCGCCAACAAAATCAGACAGACTATAACGCGCTGCTCTCTGACCGCCGCGCTCGTGGCTGTCTTCATATGTGTCACCTTCGCCTGTCATATCTACGAGTTTCGAAACGCTGAGCTCTGGAAGGAGTCTTTTAAGAAGAATGTTATGTGAGTAATTTTATGTATGTAAAAAGTAGAACACTTGAATTTTGAACAGCACTTTTTTTAGTACTTTTAACTTTGGACCATAATGCGGCTCGGCTGGGCGTTCAAAAAGCAAACTTCGCTAAGATACTTCATTTATTTATTTACCACTAGCGACCCGCTTCGGCTTCGCACGGGATAACAGAATTTCCCCACTATGTAATGTATGTTATTACATATAGACATTCCTCTGTAATCAGTCTACCTATTAAAAAAACCGCATGAAAATCGTTTGCGTAGCTTTGAAGATTTAAGCGTACAAAGGGACAGAAAAAGCGACTTTGTTTTATACTACTTAGTGATTATTTAATTTCAATTTCATCACAGTTGTCGTCTGGAAGCGCTAAAGCAACCCGAGAAGGAGTGCTCAGTGGGCGCCCGTCCGTCGGTGTCGGTGCTGCAGCTGCGGCTGCTGTGCTGCTTCGCGGCCGGCGCGCTCATGGCGTCGTGGACGTGGACGCCGGCCGCCGCCGCCGCCTGGAGGCGCTACCTGGCAAGGTGTGGTATGAATATACACTACTTACTATAGATTTTTTGTACCTGGGAAGAAGTATCGTATTTTCTATGGCCCTTAGTTGTCTAATGTTAAGGAATAAATAAATAAATAAATATAATTAATAGTGAGATAAGAAGTGAACTGGATAGAGTTAGCTGTGTTGTGTCCTGATTTAATTTGGAGTCTTATTTTTATAAGTAGAAATGAGCCTCATCTTTTCCCAAGTAGGCAATTTTAGGCTACATATACTAGGCCTAGGATTTTCCTTCACCATACATAAGAGTGCAAAAGTCAGTTCTTTGCAGATTTATTCTGAACTCAAGTATTTGTGCAAAGGTTCAAAAGCAGTTTACCACATTTATAAATTATTCTATGTTTTAGAAGTTGAGAGAATTTGCACAAGACATTAATCCTAACAAACATTCACAGGAAATGCGGTTGCTCCGTGGAGGAGGAAGTGACGCGTCGCGCTCGCAAGCACGAGCTCATAGCACGCGCGTACCGTCGGCGCGGAGAGTTCGCGGCGCGGGGCAGACTGTCCATCTCGCTCGGCGGATCGAGGCAGGACCCTGTAGGGCTGTGCATCGACCCCACTTCGCCTACTGACTACCCTGATGATGCTAAGCACGAAAGGTTAGATTATAACACTTTATATCGATATTTTGTCATGTAAAAATATATTGCTATAATTTTTATGCACTCGCATATCAGTTGTAATGATACTCGAGAATGTAATGGAGACCAAATTCCTTTCAGTGGAGAATTGTCATCATCGTGGGCGGCGACCCTGCCTCGCTTCGTGCGGCGCCGCGACGCGCTGGTGCTGCCTACACACACGCATCACTCGCTCAGCTCCACGCCCGACCGCCGCAACTCTCAGGACTCACAGATCAGTATTAGCTTACGCCACGTGTCCGTGGAGTCGCGCCGCAACTCGCTCGACAGTCAGCTGTCCGTCAAGATAGCCGAGATGAAGACCAAAGTGGGACGCCGCCGCCCCAAGCACAGCAAGGCCAAGCGCAAGGCCCGCGCCGCCTCCAACCGCAAGGAGAGCACCCCGTCCATCGAGAGCCAGATCAGTCGCTACTGGCTGCAGGCAGTCGCCGCCAACAACGATCCGTCCCGCGAGGAGGTCAAGTTCAGCTTCGACTGATACCACTCATATCGTGATATATATCCAAATTTGCAACTCATGCATAGCACTATGAAAACTATGATACTTATAAAACGAGTATCCATGGATTGTTTACTTATAATAATTTACACTCACTAGATTTAAGGATCAAAGTTCAAATTAGAATTGCAAATGCCCAATGGACTGCTAACTGTGAATCAAGCACACATTTTAGCCCTTTATTATTTGAAGGGTTTTTAGGGCAAGTTAATTTGTGATTATCATTGAAGATAACGAAACAAAGACTGATCAGAATCTCAAAGGAGTAATGTTTTATATTTCTTCTACATTAACAATATCCATGACAATGCATTTTTGTGATATTCATGACCTCTACATGTGCCATAAAACAAAATTATAAAGGTAGCACCTCAATGTTTCATTGGAATCGACTGAAATAGTTTTAGCATGTAAGGATCAAGTTTCTTATCATACATAATTGTTAAATGATGTTGAAAGCAATGTTGAAATCTTTCTAATATTTAATTTTTTACGAATATTTGATAGAATATGTTGCTTGTCCATAGAACTTGTGTACAAGATGTGGTTGTGATACCAGATATTTGTGAGGCTATAGTTTTGATGATGTGGACAATAACATCGCCACTTATTTTTTACTATCTACTTAGTATTAAATGTTGATCCTCAAAAGTTTTGCACCTGGCGGCTACAATAAGACTCACGTTTGTGTATAAGACATGTTTGTATATTATTTTTATTTAGTCTGGGCTAGCTTTAAATTTTGATATAATTTTGTATAAGTTTTACTACCAATAATTTACTTATGAACTTAATTAACTGTACAATATAATGATACTTTTTCATAAAATGTCTTTTATTTGTCAGACAAGAGAAAACGAGTGCTTTCATTGTTGCGACCAGATACCAAACCCCAGTATAAAGATGAAAAGGTATTCTACATTGTTGCGGATCCCATAGAATAGGGTCATGAACCTGAGGTTAATGTGTAACGAGGAGGAAAATAAAAACCATAATTATCCATTTACCATATAATTGAGAACCAAAGCAAGCAACTTAGTGTCCCAGAAATACTTGTATTACCTGTGTAATGAATGTCATGTATTTTATTTACTAGTGATAAAATCTATAGTAAATTAAAATATTACAAATCTACGATACCTATTGTACAAGATTTGTATAACTATTGGACGTTAACAATGCTATCAAAATAGCTTAGTATCACTGCATACGCGATCCTAATTTATTTATAGAGGCAAGATAAAATGTAACAACATATAATTTGCATATATTAGTTTGTAAAAGAAAAACGTTAACAAAATATTATGCAAAAGATTCCATTCGATAGTTTAGTGAAATAAAATATACTTAAAATTCTATGAAGAAAATATGAAGTCGCTTGTATCTCTTCAGTTTGACATTAACAGAAAAAACATGCTTAGTACATGTTTTTGAAAATTTCAAACTGTAAAGAGTGTCGTATGAGATGAAGTGTGAAAAACAAATTATGACGAAAAACGAATGGAACATACAAAGTATACTTATCCTCAATAAAGGTGAACAAAATTATTATGCATTGTCATCATCGTAAGGTACATTTAATCACAGATGCAACTTTATGAGTGGCAAGAATAAATTGATTAAGTACTTAAACACATATACTTACATAAAATGGTCGTATTTCAATATTCGAGTGAATCCAAATAACCGAAGATAAATCTTATGATCTTCTAGCTAAAGGTGACGGTATAAAGATAGCTTGCTCTGCAATTAAACTTGGTATTTTATCATCTATAATAAATAAATAATACTGTGCCTACATTCCATTGCAGAGCAAACGCTTCTTTACATAAAGAATTAAAAGATGTGGATAGTAATTTGATACAAATGTATAATAACGTTTTCATAAAAAATATCTTCAGTATTATTTGCATATTATCATTTCCATTATCTTAGTGAGAATAATTTGTTGTTACTGGAATGTCATAAACTGAATTTCAAGATGACTTTGTATTACAGATACTTATACCATTTTCTCACAGCAGTCTTGATTTTGGAAATTAAGTTGTTTTCAAAAAGTTGTTATAGACCCGGTATTTTTGATTCAGGTAATTTAATTAATTTAGTTATCATAGCCATTCTAAATCATATAAAAATGCTGACCAGCATGCATAGTAAAAATCAAAAAGATAGGAAATCAACACCAAAAGGAACATAATTTTAACACTTATTCTAAAGCAGCCCAGTATAAAAGATTGGCCGCTGTTAGCTTATTTTTAAGTAAAAATTGCACGATTTTATTACAGAAAACTCGATCTTTGGTGCTTACAAACTAAATATTTAAAAAATCACAATGTAGAAATAAATTCGGTTTAAAACCTAGCAAATTAGAAACTGTAAGTAGATATACACAACCAAAAAAATAACAAACGTTAAAAAAACAAAGAAAAACTTATGATTATGTGCAAACTTATACCGTTTAGACGCGACTTATAAGTACCGTATGTGCACACAACTAGTTACCTAAATTGTAACCTATATGAGCTACCTCGTCCCAGACGACAAATAATAAAATAAGACCTATCTAAATAGTAACAAAATTATCTAGTAATAATGTCATATCACACGTTCACAGCAGTCTTTTCTACGATGTCCTTGCTTTGCGTATATTCTTCTTTTCTGCATCGGTGAAGCCAAGTATGTTCTCGATAGCGTTGAGGTGTCCCTGGTGGTTCTCAGGGTCCGTAAGGAAGTAATAGATAGCCGATTTAAGGAACTGCAATGTCACTTCTGGATCTACGTTGGTCTTGTTACCCTTCTGCGACTGGACAATGCGACGGTACATTGCCTGAAATAAATAACATCTTGTGAGTATCTTTATTTGGATGAAGTGTGGGTGCATGCATTTTTCTACAAACTGCTATGTTAGAACTGTTTACACAAATCTGTTTTTGGGTTAATCACAAGTCCAAAATATATGTATCTGTTTCTTAATGTTTTCAAAACATTGAATCAAACGTTTACAAAAACATTTCAATAGTCTTTAAATACCGTGTAATAAGCGGCGTGAAATGTGGAAAGCTGTAACCTTTGCAAAACATTGCATACTGTGATTTGAGGCTTTATACAATAAATGAAGACAGATACTCAGATAGACTCAGCCAAAAAAGACTTGTGATAATTTAAAACATGAAAACACTTTTTAATTCTACTACTATACAAGCTATTTCCCGCTTCGACCGTGTCCCGAAGCATCTATTTGTGCACTCTGATAAAAAGAGTTATTTAACATTGTAATATTTTTTTACATCAGGCCAGCAGATCCTAAGAGCGTCCAATCAAACAAACAAACAAACTTATCGGCTTTATAATATTAGTAGGTATACACTAGTGATTTCTAACCACCGGATTTGTCAGGCCTATGCATTCGGTTTTATAAGTATGGATGCTCGTCAGGGTTTTTGCAGCGCATAATCACTGTATAGCAAGCGCGAGTATGCTAAACCCAACTTAGACGTGAAAAATATGGTAGTGTGAAATCAGACTTAGGTAGAAATAGAAATAAACATAATTACAATTTCTACTAATTACCAGAACTCAAAACTACGTAAATAAAACCATTGTCCGACACCTGCATTAATTAGGCCATTCGAATGTATTAAATGCGTCAATAAGTAGTAACTAATTAATGCAGCTGTCCATACATTTTACTTAAAAATAATAATCAAAAAGTAGGTTCATAAGATAACCCAAAACCAAAAGAGGCTGTTTCAACCAAGTAGGTTACATGCGAAGCTAAGGTTAGGCAGAATTAAATTAAAATATATTAAAACGGGTTAGTTATTACCAAAGGAAGCCTTGCTAAAGAGTGAAAATTAGTTGTAAGCTCTATCAATACCATACCACTACAACCTATGAAACTATTTACAATTAAAAAAACTAAATCTGCAAGTAGGTATAAACAAAATCAACAAATCATTATAACACAATTTTAAAAGAAAAATCCTACAATACCTACAACATTTAAGTCCAAAACCTTAAAGGAACATGAAATTAAAAATATCAGGTAGGTATGTAACAATGTATAAATGAATTAAACACAATTAACATTTCTCCTAATAGCCTGTGTAGGGAAGCAGGGTGTAATATACAAAAAAATAATAAGAAAATGTGTTCAGCAGCGAGCGCTGCTGGTCCGGTATAAAAATCCAACCTTTCGAGCTCCTAGGACCCATAAAGAAACAGCCTCCTTTGCACTTAGTAGTACTTGTGACTTTGCTGATCGGTCCTCTGTGAATGCCGTGTCCTGCAATGCACTACACGTTAAAGCTGGCATATGTTAATGGCCACTACATGCACACACTAACACTAATTCCGTGTACAATGCTGTGGGTTAATCAGAATCAAAACTGTTAATCAACTTCAAAATGGTGATTGTATCTCTTTCTATTTCTAAAGATAGTAGATAGATTAGTTTAAATTGAAATGTTAGAGTTTGAGAATGATTTTAGAACAGGATAGTGAGAATGTTGAAGTTATCACTGTGAAAAATATCCTTTGGTTTAATCTTTAAAAAATTACATGCTCAAGAAAATTGAGCTACAGTGGGATAATTTTCAATGTGATTTTACAATATTTGTGTGATATATTTAGGACAGGAAGGATATGGGGAGAGTAACTCACTCGAACTTTCTCGAGCTCGGTCTGAGTAATCTGCAACTGCTCCAGTAGTTCCTCCACGGACACGCGGCTAACTTGCCCCTGAGAAGTACCAGGTCCATTATCCTGCAACATTATACATACTTGTTCACTCACCAATTTACGTAGGATTTACAGATTCAACTGATATTATAAAAAAGGAAAATATAATCAAAGCTGTGAACAACTGTGTTTGTGTTGCTGCTATTTGCACACTGTTTTAAGGGTACAACTGTTGTAAGGGTAACAAAACAAAAGCAGTACAGTCAGGGCAAAATATAAATAAATAATTACCTTGTCGAGCTCAAACTTAGCAGCCTCAACCCCCTTGTTGTACATCTGCAGATAGATGGAGCGGTGTCTGGTCTCCTCCTCCTGAAGCTGCTTGCTGACCTCCTCCAGCTGCTTCTCTAGAGAGTGGATCCTCTCTTTTGCTTGCTCATAGTTGGGCAAAAGTTCACAATACCGGGTGTTCACATCGGCAAGCTTTTGCAGCAAGCCCTCTACTTTATCATTATGCTGTTTCTTCATCTCTTGTGTCTCTCCAACATGAGCCCTTATTATATCTTCTATCTTCTTCTCGTAATATGATATTAAACTACGACGCTCCTCATCTCCATCTCCTATCTCAGTCATACAGGACGCCTCATGTGTTAACATATGCACAGATTCTTTGGAATGTAATGATGAATTTGTGAGATCGTCAAAATGCCCAGAGTCAGTGAAAGAGCCCTGCATTTCATTGCGACATCTTGTTGGTGTTTGGTTTTTGAACAATGGACTATCAGTGATGTCAAATGATCTGCAAGCATCCCCATGTTTAGGGCTGTCTTGCTCAATGGATGCTTCATCAGCATTCTCTCTAATTGTGACTATCTCGCTGGAGTTGGATTTTTCATCAGGTGAACATATTGATGCCTTATAGAGTCGTAGTTCTACAACTTCTTTAGTGAGTTGGAATATTTCACTATCCTTTTTCTCAAGGTCTTTCTTGGCTTGGCTGAGGAGATTTTTGAGTCTTCTTATTTGTTTCTGTGCACGCTGAGTTGGTGTTAGATATTCTTCCCCAGCGAGGCCAGCATGTGATGAGCAATGTAACACATAACGCATAGATCTTCCACTAAATGTTGTTCCATTGAAAGGTGCATACCCTGCATCAACAGATGCAGCGGTGGCAGCACTTCCATAACTGTGCAGTGATTCATCATCAGGTAAGTCTTCTGGAGAGCCAGGCGGAGTGTGAGCAGAGTCAGTCATACTCAACTTCCTGTCCAGACCACTCTCTGTTTTTAAGCAGGACTTTTTTGGCTTTTGTAGAGGATTTGAATTAAATGACTGAAAGATAAGAATAGAGGTGTGAGAATTAGGTCAGAGTAATAATACTTTGTTAAGTCTATTTTTGGATGTACTTGACATGACTGTTTGAAAACAAATGCTTGAGCAGATTCTATTTATGAGTTGGCATCTTGTAAAGTGTTAAATTTATCTAGGTTTACAAACAAAACGACGATCAAAACAAATTGTATACAATGTCTAACCAGTTTGGAATGATGTTATAAATTATTTAACATATGCGTGGCTTGACTACAGTCGGTAATGAACATGTTTTATAGATACGTTATCACAAGAGTTGAAGGCTACTCACATGGCTCCGCTGGCGATGGCCAGGCTCCTGGAGTCGTGGCACATCGCTGCGCTGTTTCTGGTGTGTATTTTCCGTGATTATTGGTATTAATTTCCGCGTTGCTAAAGGCGAGCGCTGCACCATTTTCTCCCCGCGCAGCCGCAATGAGGAGCTGCGTCGGAAGTTCCCGGTGACATTACCCGCGCAGCAATGTTCATCGTGGAAGTCAGCGACCCTTCTACTATAATTCCTGTTCATTTTCTTCAATAATTCACATCAGCGTAGTGTACTGGAAGATAAATAAAACAGCTGTCTGAGACACATTCACGCCGCGCGGCAACTAAACGTAATCTAATCTGTGACATTTCTTTTTCAGCACAGTATTTTTTCATAATGCTACTGCTCCACCTGCGTCTTAACGCGTTAAATTTTGGCATTACGCAGATGTGGCCAACGTTTTAATGTCAATTTATACTAATGGCAATATAAATAGCATTAAACGTTAAGCGATAACTCGGGTGTCGGTTTTTTGGACGCATCAAAGGGTTTTAGTGCGTAGCTTATAGCGCTAAGTGATGTTGGCTACATTAATGCCATCTCATTGCACGCATGCAAGGACGAGTGTAGATACTTTGTTTAAGTTGTAACTGCATTTTACGAGCACGGTAATGGAATGGTCAAATGAGAAAGCTTTAGTTTTTAGAATTATTTTGTGTGTCTGAGTTTAATCTCTTTAATGTATGTTAACGCGTTACTTCATGAGGGATTAACTCTTTGCGTAAGTGTAGCCAACACGCATTTTTAATGCAATAAGTAACGCGTAGTTGGCCATTGACATTAACGTTAACGCTAACGCAGGTGTAGCAGGAGCATAACAATAAAGCAAAGGTACAAACATTTTTGGCGCCTTTTGGAATGCAATATTTAATTATTATACGTTTTGAACTTGTTTTTGTGCCTAGTACCTAATTGCTGTATTTTAGGTTGTTAATAATATATTTAGGCACCTACTTAAAAATGTGACACAAATATCACGTCCTTCAATTCACTTCAGAAACTATAAAGGTGTTGACGTGTTAAGCACTAGAAGTTAAATGCTGCTTTTAATTCGCTGACAGTGAGGTAGTTATTCTTAAACTTACCTGCAAATAATACTCATACAAACCAACTAAAATAATATTTGTTCAGACAGTTTGTTGTCTATTTTGCTACAATAGGTACTAACTTTGCGTTCTCAGCACTATTCATAGTATTCATACTGACATACAAAAAAACAAAGCGTTCGAGCACTTTCCCAGGCCTCCAAAAGTGACCCAGTTCCCGCATGGAACGTGGAAAACTGTCCTTCGCGAATATAAAACTGCATGCACGTAGCGCAACTGGCGCAACGCTTATATTTATCTACCTACTTCCTACATTTTAAACACATACCTGTCTACTTAATTTGAAGAAGTAGGTAAATAGGTAAGTAAGGTATGCAATTATAAATTGAAGCGGAATTTGTTTGCGGGAAATGGGTTGCGTTTAACAATAATACAAACAAGTAGTTTTTTTACGTTTTAGAATAGAATTGGCAGTTTTTGAGTGCTGTTTAGGTAAACTGTCGTCTAAGGCCTCAACTCAGACGTACTTATCATTAGCAATTACATTTAAATATAAGTAGATTTTTAAATTACCCTGAAATTAAAAAAAAAAATATAGGTATTAAGAACCCTCTGGTGACCATACTTAGGTAATTTATTTGTAGCAATTTAATTGCCTTATGTTAGTAATCTGTGCTTATGTATAAGTCAAAATAAAAATGTTTGATACTTAAACTTTATAATGCTTGAAATTGTACAATAGGTACCGAGCTGCCTAGGTAAGTGTGGAGGAGCCGATATAACAGTGCTTGTAGACGAATTATTACGACACCATTCACCGTTGCACAACTCGGTTAAAAATTATTATCTACTTACAAACATTATGAGAAGAACTTATGTATAATTAGACCGGCATTGCTCCGTACCTAGACATATTTATGGCATAACTGAGATTTAGTAGAGCTTATGTTTAATTTGAATGGATGTACAAAAATATTAAACCCTATTTTTGAGGTTGTCGAAGACGTCGACCAAGGATAGTGAATTTAGAGGTAGATAATATAGGTCAAAAGGGGCCTATATTTTCTATTTAGTTACAACAACCACTCTATTACACTCCCTGTTACGATTTGACCATAGATTTGACAATGAAAAATAAATAGCTGCTAGTTCTTTCATACGGATTGATTCAGTTGGTAATTATCTCTCATGAATTGTTTAGTACTTAAAACTTTTTGCGTTCATAACAAGTTTCAAAGTGCTTACAAAAACTTGTCGATTTCTCACCATCTGATTAATTTCCTGGCAGGCGTTTGACTTCACTACGCAATTCTAATTTTCTATAGCTTTGTTCATGTCTCATACAGTTAAGTTGTTTTACTTTTTATTGGCAAACTTTTTTAGCATTAACTGCTCTTCTAGGAGACACCTCTTCTATAAAATTCTATGAATAAGGAAGGAGGTCTGTATCTACCAAAGGTGAATTTTAATTTATGTTTGCAGTCCATTACTCTTTTCCGAAACTTTGGTTTTTTGTAAGTCTATAGGTACCCAGCCATTTTGAAGATTGAACCGGAACAGACAAACAGAGTGTCAGGCTTGTTCAAAATTCACTTCCATTGAAAATAAATGCTTCGCCGCAATTGGTCACTGAACCGTTAGACTGCTTTTGTAGCGTAGTAAATATTCGTAATACAGTGTTGAAATTGAGTTTTGTAAGAAATTACTTGACCAAGTTACTAGTACCTACTTAGGTAGTACCTATTTATTACCTACTTGGTGTTAAGTTAAGGTGCTTTGAACTTAATACCCCTTTTGGTCCCAATCACTGCATGTCACCGGCATGTGCATAGGTAGTAGGAACCATTTCGGCAGAATATTAGTGTTGCTTACAATAAAATTATGCAAGGTTTAATAGAGATAAACGAGATAAACGCGTGAAGATGCATGAAATCGTAATGTGATTAACAATGTTTGTATGTTTGTGTATTCTTATAAAGTTGTTGATTCGAATTTGTTAGTAAACAATGAATGAATGAACCTACTTACTTGATTTTATTGTACAGTTGGAGTTCTTAATAATATAATACCTATGTATAGCAAGAGGTAGTACAATGGTAGGGGAGCGCCAACCCTTAGCATAGACTCTCTCTGACGTCAATCTACCTATTTTTATCATAGCCCCGAAGATCGAAACAGTAGCTGTTCAATATAAATATGAGTTCTATACGTGGTTTAACAGCACAAAGAAACAACGAATCAGCAGTTTGTTTGACCTTTTTAAATAAATTGAATATCACGTACGACTTGTATTTGTGAACACAATTTCAGTATCTAAAGAAGTAAAATCAATTACTTGGTTCCTCAAATCAATCAAATAGGTACCGTGGAGATTATATAGGTAAGTAGGTAATTAGATATACCTATGCTTTAAATCAACACAAACCTTGATATTAGAAAGTTAACGCAAATGCAATTATAAAACTAATTATATGTTTATTATTTAACACGAATCTCTAATTAATAATTTAGTTGTTCTTGCATCCGTAAAGGATTAAATTTAAAACAGAAGTAGACTTTGTATACACTGAGGATAAAAAAGGGGCACTTCTAGTCTATGTTAGCCATGATTGGGTTCAATATTTCAAACTTCGAATTTTGTACGGGTCGCAAAAAATGGCTCCAATATTTGGCACAGTAACGTAATAATGAGTAATAACTTTGTAGTCTAATTAACACTTTATGAAAGCTAGAAAAAAATAGTTTAAAGTTTAAGTAACATATAAGTAATATGTTAGATAGTTGACTAATCAAAATGTTTGCTAAACTACAGTGTGTGGACATGGAAGGTACAATAGTACCTACCTACACCTATGTATGTATCTAATTGTTATTCCGCGATCAATATCTAGGACGACAATTGAATGACGTGTGCCGATTTCTAGACCAATAAACCGACATCAATCATTTTTTTTTCGCTTAACTTATGGTTGGAATTAGCCATTAGGGAACAAAATGTTTCCTGTGATTTACTTGGAGTTCGGCCAACTGCTAGTACACAGAACTGTTAGTAAATGCGGCATACTAGAAAAGTATAGGACGTAATGTATAAGTTAATTAGCGATTTTCGTATAGTTTGAAAGGCCGGCTACAAATGTGTCTATGACTGATTGAAATGACAAAAATCCGCTTCTAAAAAGGTGTTAATAACTAAAGACAAGCATACGAAACAAAACCTTACCTCATTAATAAATAAAACACAAAATAAGCACTCACACTTGACTTAGTTTTTCTGAATAACAATTAATACTAAGAAAGGTACGCACTCTATCTATTCTACGCTACAAAAAGTCAGAAATAACGATGTAAGACTTATACTTCTTTACGCAAGCTAGGATTCTCAGGAAAATGCATTTTGAAATTATGTTGCATGACATAAGCAGGTATAATCTACTACCATGCGGGTGCAACCTATCATAAATCACTCATTCGGTGTCATTCTATACGTAACTAAACACATATTACTTAGTAATACTGCACTAAATATATTCCGTACTAACAAATGAAGACAACAAAGTAGGTAATACAGTCATAGGTAGGTATAACGAATATCCTATCAGCCAGTAAGTTCACATATATAGAAATAGGTACGTAGGTAGGTACTAATGGTAGCTGGAAAAGCAATTTTCCAACCCTACTGGCTATCTACTCTGGCCGGGTCGTTATGGGTAGCGTGATCTGATAGAGGCCTCTATCGAAATGAAACCTACATAACATAAGTATCTTTTAGAAAACAGAGTGAAACGAAAACACTATGAAACGTATCGTGGGAAATGTATGTTTTTCTTTAGATGTTTATGAAAATTGAGACTTAATGTTTGAAATCTGTATTTACAAAAGTAATAAAGTGGAATCATTTTTTGTTTGTTTTATTCTATATTTTATCGGAGTACGGGCGCAAGTTCCCTCGGGACAAAGTTGGAATCGCGAGAAAACGGATAGTAATATTTAAGTTGTTTGTTGTTTAAAATTAATCAACAAATCGCCTCAAAAATGATGCATAACTGTTTTACGTGACCGAACAATGAAGCGTTCAATCAATTGTTTTGAAACCGCATTGAAATCAGTTTATCAGTTTGTAACGGTCGATTCGTGATACATAATGATAGGTATTTTACGTTCCTTAGCTGCACGTTCGATAATGAATTTGGATGCAATTAATATCACATAAGGACGTAATATTCGTGTGTGGAGGTAGAAATTGTAAAGGTAAAAAGCCTTCAATTAAACAATTTTATGAGTAAAGTTTACGCTCAATCGATTTTGTTTGGATGCCACACGCTGAAATTATAATAACGTCATGAACAAGTAGACTGATTTCCGCGT
Organism: Helicoverpa armigera; assembly: GCF_030705265.1. Classification (NCBI taxonomy): domain Eukaryota; kingdom Metazoa; phylum Arthropoda; class Insecta; order Lepidoptera; family Noctuidae; genus Helicoverpa; species Helicoverpa armigera. Next base: position 4,912,849 of record NC_087137.1, on the reverse strand, counting down.
AAACTGTAAACTCTCTATTTTTTGCACTATCTGCTATGGTTTACTTAGTTTTTTTCAAATTGTATGGTTTCGTCAATGGACTTGTAATTTGAGACGTTGTTAAATCATGTTCAAGGCCATTTTAATTATATGAAATTACTCTAGTAAGTATATACTTATACAGAGATAATATAATTATTTATTATGATGCAGCAAAAAAAGGAACATTCTCACGTTATATACGAATACGAATATTCAGGATCGAATAATTTGTTTTGTTTTTAATGCTGCTTGCATACTAAACGTCACATATAAATATTCAATTCACCATCAGAGATTTGTTGTTTAAATAAGTTCAAAAAACTTACCGGATGCACAGTCTCACGGAAAGTGTCTCGGGTCTCACCGTCGACAGTGAAACATTATTTATTGCCCGTTGAAAGTGAAATTAAATCAATCATACTCACTAATTGCATCTTGCACGAATTTTCCAATCTCCTTGGAATTCAGAGAAAACATTCTCGTAGCAACATGAGCAAAACACATCGTATCGCACAAAGGCAGTTCGGAATACGTCACAAGTCGGTCGCACAATCGTCGTCGAAGGGAAAACTTAGTATCAACTCGAACATCGCAAATTACATAGAGTAAACCATCCACGTTAACTTTTACGCTAAGAATGTTGCGGCAAGTTGTCGAGGCCCGGAGCGCAGTGCGTGCTTGGTCAATGTTTGTTCACGGTGTGCTGCCGCCGCCGCCAGCGCCCCTCTGCGGACACGTTGTCGCAACGCCTGCCTCGCCGAATCTACTCCATTGTACTCACTTACATTACAACACAATACCTGCTGGAAACGCATAAAAACGCGAATCTAAGAAATGAACCCGTTACCTTTTTTGTTAGAGCAGCGAGACGCCGATGTCTCGAGAGCCAGTGCTTGATGCGCCATCTGGTGGTGTTATTGCGCTGCAACGTCCGCTCTAGTTGCAGTCGGCATTATGTAAGAGCCACTACCAGGTAGTTCTGTTACTTTATTATCAAGATTCAGCATGTATCATGTTGTGCCCTACTTTTCTTTTCGTTATCAAAATGAGAAAGATTCTTATTCCAGAAAGAGACCACGTAGCTCAGCTACGGCGTAGCCAGGAAGGTAGAAGCATAATGTATCTAGCGTATTGTTATTGTTTTAAATGACGCAGTTATTTATATGTTATGATTATAAAAATGCCAATACTGGTAATTCATAAACGATCAGCAACTACATTGTCACTCGAGCGCGGATGGATTGGCGGCTAGTTTGTTCTGGCACAGTAATGGCGACATACTCTGATAACGATGAAAACATGTTCCACGGGTAAACGGGCGCGATTGCATGAAAGTTTCTAATTTGTTATATTTACATTTAATTATGTCGCAGTAAATTTAGCGGGTTTCATTATAAATAGAGCTTGTTATATAATAGCTTGAAACTGAATATTTCAAATATTTGCGTAGGTTTTTCTGCTTAGACGTCGGAATTTTCGTAATTGAACGCATAACCTACTCAGTATTTTTTAACATCCATCATAATATTTCATGTATTTCGCCTTGGACCATTCACTGCGCTAATTGCCTAAGTGCAACATATTATTACGTATTTCGCTCCTTAATTAACACACTTCCTGCGTGTTATGTACATGCAGTTTATGACCCTCGAAGCAGGTACAAAATCCACGGACTTCACCAACGATGCTTCTTTATTATAATCTAGGATATCAAATGTCAAGTCTTGATTTTTATCTTTATTATATTAACCCATAGTAAATCTTACGTTATCTTACACAAACAAAGTTATCAAATAAACTTAAACTGGATAAATAATTTTTAATCCGATTCCATAAAAATATCACGAGACCACAACACATACATAAACACATAAAAAGTATGTAGTGTCATTAACTTTCGTTTTGTTTAGTTCCTAACTTAAGCCTAGGTTTTCACTGTAACTGTGCGAAAAACTACGAATTTGATGATTGTCGACGACATCGCGAACAATCACTAGCATTACATAAAGTAGGTAATCAACGTTAGGCAAATGGCCAATAAAATGAGTACAACATTAAAGAATGGTGCTGAACTGTTATATAAGGCTTTGGCTTCAAAATGTTCAGTTGGTAAAAATCGATATTGTTAAAATTGTAGCAGCTTTGCACGCGGTGGGTTCAGCCAGCGAGACGGACTCGGCATTAAAAAAACTTGAATCATTCGTTGGAAGTCATGAATGAATCTGAAGACCCATTTATTGATTCTTTGTGGCCCGATAGTATGGTAGCGGTTTAGCCTTGCACTAACCAGGAAAAGCAAGAAACCATTTCCATGAAACCTTAAGATCTTCTTGTTGGTTTCATTTCAGTTTCATAATTGGCTGTTCGTTAGAGTAACTGACAGTTAATATAACATCAATATTATGTTATGAAACCTTGTTGTCGGAATGTCTATTTCTTTTTATTTCTTAAATTGTTTATGAAGGTCTTAGAACGTCTTGTTAGTTGAAACGGGGCAAGTTTTTGCAATCATATGACCACACACCGAGACAAAGGCTCTTGAATTGAAAATAAATAGTATTAAACGAATTCGTTCCAGAATAGAATGCTTGCTATGAGCACCGACTGGAACTTATCGTACACCCACCTGTATTAAAAACAAACCTAGAATTACACCGGTTTGCTATTAATGCATTCGTAGGAGAACACGTTCGGTTTCGCCAGAATCTTGAGAATTACAAGTATGTGCCCATTTGTTTCTAAAGCATTTAGTATCTATGATTTGCAGCTTAAAAGTAGGTCTATTGAAATTAAATATACCTCTAGATGACTCATTGTTTTAATTAGGATTGCAATCTCTTTATTTCCTTTATATAATGAATGTCTTGCAAAAACGTGCAAGTGTCTGCACTAAGTAGGTGCTGGATCGAGGACATATATTGAAAATACATTTCATCATCAGTAATATAAGGTTACTTTTAAAAGATGATTCAAGCAACATTGTAGGAAACCTTGCTACATACATACACTCAAACTTGTTCATAAAATGGCTACCGTATACTGCATTGCTCCAATACTCGCTCGTACCAAAAGGTAACTGGTAGAAGATGCGGCCCACCAAATGCGTCACTGCCACTTCGGTAATAAAGCCTTTGCTGCTAATCTAAAATCCAGTGCGCTGGCCTTTCATAGTTTTCAAAGTCAACGTTTTTTGTTTCATATAGACTTGTCATCGGTTCTCACGAAACGTTAAAGCTAGGTGCTCCAAGCTTATTTTAACATTTACATACATCTCTGATTGAATTGTATGTCGTCATGATTAAAGTTAGGTACTGCTAAATATACATAGGTCTTTCACAATATTCAAAACTTTGCTGCTATCAAACCACTAGCCAACCAATCTAAAGCCCGCATTGGTTTGCTGCCAAACCAACGTTATGAATATTCTGTAAAAACTTGATTGAAATATTATTTCGAAGGAAAGAAGTTCTCGTGTCTTGTTTAATGAGGTTTTAACATGCAGCATTTACTGTCAGACTTTCAGTTATGAAGTAAAATAATAAAACAGTTTTTTTAAAACAGTTTCTTAACTGGCTTGTAGTGCAAAATTCATGATGCAAAGTTCACATAAAAATGCCAACTCATGGTAGAGTCGAGGGTCAATATCAATCTAAAGTTAACCTTGTATTTATCATCTACTACAATTATTAATGCAGCATAAATCCTTACTCATATGTCTTTGCTTTTCGTGATCATGGTTAAAAATTGCAATAATGTGTATTTTATTAGTACCTCTAGGTATATACTATATGAAGGACTCGTCTTGATATTACTACAAAAGTGAAATAAAATCCAAAAGTTCCAAGACCTACTTGCATAGTTTTAAAGTAGGGAATCGCGAGATTTCGCAGTAGATCCCTAACTATTGATCAGACGAAAGTATGCGGTGCCTACAGCCTATATTTATCGGGGTGGGCTCTTGGACAAAACCGGCTCAGCAACCTTGCCGCCTGTGGAGGCCACTTTTTGTGCAACCCAACGGTCGCCATTTATTCACTCTTATGTGTAAGCAAAATAGCAAGTAAAGCAGGATAATAATAATTAGTGTAACTTGTGTTCCAGTGGCTTATGACTTCGCAAGGGTTTAAAATTAAAACAACGACAAAGTTCTGCAATGTATGCAAGTAAATTGTATGACTTATGATATTGAAAGAAATTAAATTAATATTTTAATATCTCTAGCTACAAATAAAAATAGTGAAACCAAATAACAGCATACAACATTTTACACAAGAAGGGTTGTCTAGAGAAAATATTTTAAACAGCAAGTGCTGAAAGCCACACTAGTATTTTGAAATCAATTGTAGTAAATCGCTAATAGCTTTTAAACTTACATGCTAACAGTAATTATTGTCAATGTCGTGAGTTTCAACATTCTTTCATTCTCGTGAAATGTTCAACGTTTCATTAAGTTTTGTTTCAAAACATTTAACAATCTATACAGGTATCTGGAAAGACTGGGGTCTGACTCAAAGGCTGCAATAACGGAGGAGGTTTCTTTATTCGATTCATATTATTTATGGTATTTATATTTTGTAACAGCTCTATAGTAAATATTACATCGTCCATCTTAAGTTATCGGCTCACGGTACGGCACTTACCATCTTCTTCATCGCTTTTGTCCGCAGTAACTGCGTTGATACAAATATTTTTACACATTTTACGTAAATGGCCCACCATGTTGCAATTGTTGCACTTATATTTCGCATATCGGCAGTCCGATGTCTTGTGATTATGAAAGCCACATACTTGGCACTGTATTTTACTATTATTATTTTTTAAAGGCGTTTCAGGACGGCCTTTTGTTTGTTCCTCGATTCTGTAAGACTGGTCAGTAGAAGGCATCGGTGGCGTCGTGGGCGTCGCAGCCGAAGCCGAAGCTCGAGCGTTGCACATAGTTTCTGCAATTTGCACAGCTTTGACTAGAGTGAGCTCCTTCAAATCCAGTTCGAAAAGTTTATCTTTCTCCGCCCCCGAACGCATCCCCATTACGAAGCGATCTCTGATAGTTTCCTCTACGTTACTGAACTCGCAGTGCGCTGTCAGGCCTCGCAGCCTCGCCGCCCATTGTGCGTAGGTTTCTTCAGGTTGCTGCACCGCTGCATAGAATTCGTATCTGTCAGCAAACCCACAGCGTTTCGGCGTAAAATGCTGGTCCAGTAGCGTGAGGATGTCATCGTACGGAAGTTCTTGAAGCTGCTTTGGTAAAGCTAAGGCCGCAGCTAATTTGTAAGTTCTATCGCTGAGAGTGCTCAGCAAAATAGCTCGCCTTCTGACACCCTCAAGGTCGGTATTCTTATCAATGTCATTGGCAATGAACCATTGAGAAATACGACTCTTGTAGGATTCCCAGGACTGTTCCTTATGGTCAAACGTCGACAATAGACCAAACAAAGCACTTGACATTTTGAAAACGGTTTCAATGAGTTTTATTTTATTATGTTTGGACTATGTAAATACGCGAGTGAAAGGGCTCTCAGTCGGAAGAGCAATGGCGTGCGTTCACTTATCACAGGTGACGGTGATTACATTAGCCAGTCATGTTCACTCTCAATACTCAACAGCATAAAAGGATTCACGCAAATTATCATAAAACACTTTTGCAATTTAGTGCTGTGATAATTTGGGCAACAGATAGCGTTACCACCATTGTGATACAAACGAAGTGCCTGAGATTTCAATACAGAAATGTCAATTTAATGATCGATAGAACAGCAGTAGCATTTGCGTGGGCGGCTATCAACAACTTTAAAGTAACGAGCCATCGAGTTATTTTATGTATGTTATCTATGGTATTGACGCAAGAAACATCAACGCCACGCTCCTTGCTTGAATGCGCGCTCTCTCCACCTTTCCCGGGAGCTATGAACATTTGCATGCTCATGCATTTGACTCAATCATAATTAAGTACATCAGATAAGATAATAAATTCTAACCTCATAATGCGGATCGTGTTGAAGGAGTTGGACGATCGTGCCGCTAAGTATAGTGCAAGTATTGCGATCATCTAGATCACTGAGTATGTAAAGCATTTGAAATTTTGTTGTGGTAGCCGTTTTCGTTTTATGTGGTAATTACTTTGTATCAGGTGCCTGCATCTTTCGTGATGAAAGCAATTAATTATAATTTCTTTTTAATGACTGTTGACGGTATCTTAGAATCTTTAAGAGTTGTCAGCACTGAGGCAAATGAAGGAGTTAAGTATGTAGGAATTTTTATATTGTGCGTTAAAAATAGTATTTGCTTATTTACTCGATAGCAGGCGACGGTTATATGACACTATAATTTTCTATTAGACGTGTTATTGAAATATGATTATGAATTTTATATCGAAAAGTGTAGGCAGAAGGGAAATTAAATATCAAATAAATGACATGGACTTTATAAACAGGTTTTACGATTCTTACGCATAATAATCAAGATATGAGTCACAGAATCGACTGCCTACTTATCTGACATTGACCTAACTTAACACATCTGCATGTGTTTTCTCAAAACATTTGCATGTTTGAACGTTCAATAGGTACCTACTTGACTTAAGTTTGTTGTCTCAGAGTTTCGTTTTCATTATTTTATGTAAGTAGAGCGTAATGAATTGTCAATTGTTAGAGATAGTCAGGTGTTTATTAAGGATAAGTAGGTTTAGCTAATGTTGAAGGTTTTGTACGAGAAAAGGTATTTGTTAATGAGAGAAATTCTGAGAAGAGTGAAGGAAATGTTTAAATATGGTAACAAAACTATTACACCTACCTACCTTTTCAGAATTCAGGTAAGTATTATATGTAGGTACCCTCTAAGTTTGATTCAACGGTTTACAAAGATATATAATTTAAATCAATTTTGTAGTCACCAAACAAGTTTGTTGGCATAATAGGCTCGCTCTATAAAGCCATGGTGTAAACGCAGCACAATATTTGTAATACCCACGAACAAGCGATAGATAACGATAGTGTCAGCTTATCATAACTTATCTGGCAATCGATAATATGACCGCATTTTGATAAAAGAGATAAGCATAAAAGTTTTTTGGATGTTGTTTGTCTTGATAACCTTTTAAAAAATGTTAAATCATGTAGTGTAACTTCTAAAAATAACATAGTGTCACAAAAACAAAAATTATTACTTATTACTTATACGTTTATTCTAATATAATAAAAGGATTTTGTTTGTTTGTATCCCAAAGACTCCGAAACTACTGGAACGGTTTGAAAAAATATTTCTTTGTTGGAAAACTACACTCTTCCCAAGTTACATAGACTTGGAATTCATCCAGGGATGCGCGTAAAACCGCGTGAAAATTGCATGTACCTATATTCTAAAATAAAATGAATATGATTATAATTTATTTATTCAGGCAAACCAACAACATATTTACAAAACAAGTAGTTTAATTGTTTAAACAAGTTGCTTAGTTTCATACGTATGTTTACAGTGTAAATATGTCAATTACAGGTATGCACAACATTTACAATAAGTTACAGAGAATAATACTTATTTATAACATTACTCTAGTCAAAGCTATGGAAAAAAAATGTTTATCTTTTCCCTTAGATCGGATTCAAGGGTTTTATTTCAGCAACAAGAAATCTTTAATGACATTAGCATGATAAGCAATTTTTCTGCACACGTCGGAGGGCGTAGGTATATTGAAAAGCGATTCGTCATGGCGATAATAAGTAATCTCAGAAATCAATTGTAATAAACTTCAAGGTCGCTTTGTAAGCCAACATTGTGATTTGTGATAAAACAACCTTGTTGTAAAAAAAAAATGGTATGCAATATACCTACCTAAAACGATAAACTAATTGAAAATGCTATTTAAAAACTCTGATACAAGATAGTTTAGATCTCAATTATGTGATTTGCAAATGTTTGATCAGATGTCAATTTTAAACTAGCGTAAAATCATTAAATGTAATTTGAAAAAGTTCGCTGCAGTTAGCTTGAAATCTCTATTATGCTATTTTACTTTTGAAAAAAAGATAGGTAAGTAGGTGATTCAAGATGTAAGGCGAAAAAGATTCAATGTAATACTTTGTTATATAAAACGCAATTATCAGTACAATTTATTCACAGGAAATAGTTACGAATAGGATAACATTTTTAATTGAATTGGCTTAAAGATAATGAAGGGAAGGGATAGTTTGATTAAAGGGAACTGTATAACTTTTTAAACATGTTAAGTTACTGTTTCAAGATTTGGTTTTGATGTTTTAATGGATCCTGTGGATATGATTAGGGCGTGTACTAAACTATACGAGCTTATTACAGTAGATAAATTAATTGTAAAAGGTATTATTGCACAATATTGTAACTGATTTATAAGATATAGATAATGCTAAGATTATCAGTGGCCAGTATTTTACAAATCTGTGATTCAAATGTCATTTTGATAGCTATCGGTTTATTTTAAACTTGTTTTAAAGACCAACGAATTTATAATTTTATATCGTTCTTAAATTTATAGTGGCCTAAAGCATCCCATTTATATTTAGAATAATGTATGCATGATTCACTCAACCGTCTGTTTCTTTGTTGCTATCAAATTAGATGAAAACTTGCTTCAAATAATTTAGAGTTTTTTAGTAGAATTTTACTGATGACTTCATACTTCACGGTAAGTAATTCAGCTCCGATATTACCAGCCATAAAAGCAGTCACACAAACATTTCTGATGCTCTTTTGTCTCAAAACTACTGTAAGAAGCTATGATAAGGTTGTATAAAACGCGCCATTTGTACTAAAGCCCTCGGCAGCTTGCAGTAGGGTAATGTGCGAAGGCTCTATCAGTTCATCTTGAGACGAAGTGCGTCTATTTTTACCGCGCGGCGCCACGGCCCGGCCTAGGCCACTCACTGCATGGGGCATCGAGCACGATGCACCGACACGCTTAATTTCAAAAAAGTCAATGCCCTTAAGTCATTATTGACAAATTCTATGGTGAACTATATTGTCAATTATTGTAGCATTGTTTACTTAATAAATAGAAAAACGTAAACCGTGGCTTTGTTGATAAGACAGGATTAAGAATTATAAACCGTCATCGCAGTATAATGTTTAAGTTTTGAGTGAAAGTCAGACAAAGGAGGTTCTTTGTTATGATTCATGTGAGACAAAAGATAAGTTCCTATAGATAGAGCCTTCGTATAGATATAAGTAGGTACACACTTGTATGCATTCTTTCTTTGAGGTTTTGTACCATGTTCCCGATGTGATGACGTTGATGTCTTTCATATTGAAAAACAAAACGTCATATTATATTGTTTAGCATAAATAAAACCCTTCATTGCTATTATTAGTGCATGAAGTACATTTCAATTGTTTTCAGTAAACATATAAGTTTTAAGGAAAGAAACGCGTGTATATAAAAGGTTGTTTGATACATAGGTAGAGCAATAATTTTCCTGAAGGTATGAACATAATTGAAAGACATATCCATAATTAAAAACGTTGTATACTTCAGCTCTACTTTCAATTAATTAATTTTCGCAACATAACGCAAGGATAATGCAATACAAATGTGTAGAGCAAAAGTAACTTAAAATAACAGCTACATAGATACAAGCAAGCGTATACTAGATGTACTTACAGGTAATAATTAATGCGGCATAAGTGTTGCCTGTTACGGCAACTTATACGATAAAGTGAACAAAGCACGGACGTTATACGATTTTCGGCCATCCGTTTATACGTTACGTATAAGGCTTCATAGAAATAATTGTTACAAAGTGTGTTTGTGTCTCGCTCACACGTGCGTATGCGTCCCTTGCACGCGCTACGTCATCGCAGAAACCAGCCAGCCAATTGACCAGAATACTGCCAACCTTCAGTTTTTTTTTTATTTATAACTCGCTCTGGCTGGTAAGTTATGCTGCGTTCGAACGTTACCTGTCCACTTGCCAGTTGCGTTACTGCGATCAGATAAAATTTGGACATTAGCTTTAAATCAACCATTTCTGATTTCAATCTCTAGTCTACAAGCGATTTCATTCTCTAAAAAGCAACGGATGGATCAGTTACTGCAATCTACAGAAAACTGATAAGTAATAGTTTTTTTTTTATAATAATGTAATGAGACACATGGTAAGTTATTAATTAACATGTGTAATTTATAATAATGTATGGGTGCTAACACAACTAATAAACTAGACTCAGGTTCGGCAGTCCGGCATGGTGACCATTGCGCCATCGAGGTTGTAATAAAATTATAGTAATAGCTCGAGTTTCGTAAAAACTAATTTTCTAATGATACTGCACTTAATAATAGTGTTTAATTTGCAATTAAGATAAAATTAGAAAGATAAGGTGAAAATTGTAATTTGCATGGAATTTAATATTATTTTATTACACTGAATAATTTATCTTTGTTTACTATGGACGGACACATTTCCTGACTAGCAAAAGTGGCTACTATCTTATCAAGGTATGGATAAGAGTATTGAGATAGTATCTCACAGCGATTTGATAGGTGATTCCCTGATGTATTGCCATTACCACAGTGTGCTTACTATAACATTAGGTCATGAAATACCACGGTATTGTAAATTAATATTGTGTACTTTCCTTATCGTGATTCGGTCGTGGGTGCGGTTTCAAAAACATATAACATTAATCGGTATTATTTTCCTTGATGCATAATTATTTAAAATTATTTAGTGTGATTTCAGAAGTACATACAAATCCTGCACATGTGTTGATTCGTAGTTTTTAATCAGTGCGTATACCTTCCCATAAAATGAATCAGGCAAGTTAACTGGAACAAGTGGCTATCGCGTGTGAACGAAGCATTACACGGTTTAATGAACGAGCAGCGATGGCGGCGGCGCGCGGCGCGAACTCGGTGCGCAGTCGGCCCCGAGCTACAGGCGGCGCGCGCGCAGCTCCGCGTTATACCAGTGAAAGGACGCATGACTCATACCAAAACCAGTCATGAACGAGTACGCCGAGTACGACTGGAAGCTGCATCAAATGCAAAATGAGCGCCTTTGTGAAGTGGCCAGGAAACGCCTCACAGACGGCGACCGACAACGTGCTCTCAACGGCCTGCGAGACGCAGTCGACAAGAGCCTCAACCTCGCCCTGCGCGACAAAAGTAGATGTCAGGATGACAACTTCCTGCGGCGCTTTCTGTATGCGCGCAAACACGACGTGCAGCAGAGTTTCGAGCTGTTGGTGAGCTACCACCAGTACCGGCGCGAGCACCCCGAGCTGTGGGCGGCGGCGGACGGCGGCGTGCTGCGCGCGCTGGCCGACGGCCTGCCCGGCGTGCTGGCGCAGCGCGACCGCCGCGGCCGCTGCGTGCTGCTCATGTTTGCCTCCAACTGGATACCTCACGCCTGCCCTCTGCTCTCCGTCTTCAGAGCTCTCCTACTCACCATTGAACGCACTCTGGATGACGTTCAAAATCAAGCCAACGGTTATGTCATTATCGTAGACTGGACTGAATTCACGTTTAAGCAATCGTGTAGTTTGCAAGCTAAAGTGTTGAAAATGATGATTGACTGTCTACAAGATTGCATGCCTGTGCGTTTCAAAAGCATACACTTCATTGGGCAGCCTTGGTATGTGGAAACTGCTCTCGCTGTAATTAAGCCGTACCTTAAGGCGAAGACTCGAGAACGCATCATGTTGCATGGAAACAATCTGTCAACGCTTCATGATGCTCTACCTCTGGACATACTGCCGGCAGAGCTCGGGGGAGAGGGACCTTCTTACAACTCGGAACTTTGGCTTCAAGACTTCTGTCGAGGTGAAAATATAAACCCTGCGCCAATAACAACATCAACTCCGGCGATACCTATTGAAAACGATCCGCCTTCTGCGAAACTGGATAAAGCATATAAACAAAAGGACAATCCAAACTTCTCTTTCAATGGAAGCGAAAAAAGTGCAAAATCAGAGTTATTGCGTGATAAAGATTGACCTATCGCACATTGTGGTAGCAGCATGGTTCCATTGGACACAAAGGACTGTTCCGTCCGTGAAAACGCGACAATGTGTCGTTGCACTCATGTGCTTCGGTTTGCATTTTGTGATATCAAGTGTATTTTTATTGTAAGGCCTTGAGACTGCTTAGACGATTAGAGTAAACTGCTTATTAGAGAGTAGAAATATGAATAAGTACTCAGGGGCTTATGTGCATTTATATGGCCTCAGATACGAGCGGCAACCAAACAGAAGTCGATTTTTGTAGGTTAGTTGCATTTCAATTAATGAGTCAGAGACATTTCGGTGGCGGTGGGAGGCGATGAGGTCGGCGCATCCCCCGCGTCCGGCGAGCGCTCGGCGCGGGCGCAGGTAACGGTGCTCAGCTCTCGTTTCGACGCATCCGCTCGAATCACGATCGCAGCCGCTGGATCTCGGTCTACATCCACATAAGCTTGCATACATACTAAGCCTATGTTTTTCGTGTTATTTATTCCGTTTACTAACCAGTTGTTTTAATTTATATACTTCAGATATCACTTGATAGTTGTAGACACTTTGCTTTAACCATGTGAGGCTTATTGCGCATTTATTATTATGTTTAAGTCCATGTTTGAAAAATATGTGATGGCGATGCGATTTATTTTAATAATAAGTATCTATTGTCCTGCTAGTGGGGGATATCAGTAATCGGTCTCAGTAATAACGCTTGGCTGGTGGATAAAGAACAGTATTAAATTATTGAAAGCATGGTCGGCGCGTAGCCGTCCGGTACGTGCCAGGCCTGTGTATGTGATGTGTAACGTCTTTAACGGTCTTATAGCTCTCACTAATGAACTTCCAGAGCTCTCTCATATTCATTACTTATTGTATAGTGTAGGGACCCTTTGTGTACATAGTAGACGTCGAAAGGACAGTAAAATGTATGATAAATGTATGTATATAATAAGGAAGGCAGCTGCTGTGTAACAGAAAGTCATAATAATATTTTTGTACTCGTACACCGAATCCTACTCGCTTAATAAAAAAGTTGTTTCGAATGATTGTAAATATTGAAATGACTGAAACAATGTATTGATATTATAGTTATAGTATTTGAAAATAAATGTATTGACGACATATTTATGTAATCATTTAGTTTTATTTACCAAGAGGTGATCCGGAAAGTTAGAGGTTGCTAACAGTTAGCGCACGAACTTAGTATGTGCTAATTAAATACAAATGTGTAATGTTTGTACTCGTAATTGTTGTCTAATTAATGTGCAGACGGACGAGGCATCGCTACGTGCATTCAAAACACCTTTGAGCTTCATATAGAAAAGGTCGCGGTTAGAGAGAAAACGTCTATGAATCACAGATATTAAGTCTGGAATCACGGATCGTTAGACGTATGATTATCGATGCTTGCATCAGTACAAGGCTGGGTATAATACGCAAATGTAAATGATATCTTAGTATTATTGCCACAGTCTGAGTAGAACGATTCCTAAGTACTATAAGAAGTAAAGTACCCACTTGATGTATAAACTGCAGTCAATTGCAGAATACGTTAACTTATTGAGAACATTACAACGATAGATGTTCAGCCAAAACTGGTACATAAACATTCACTAAATCTTTTCTCACCGATTTGATAATTCTGAAAAGACTTTAAGCCTGTATTTTAGTACTGTGCGTATCTAGAAAGTTAGCACTATTAGGTTTCACTAATCAACCTGCGCTCATACTGTAGGGCTTAGGAAAATTTCTCGGTGAAAGATTGATGACATAACTTGTAATGAAAACAGTTGCTTTGTCTTCCGCGTTGTTATCAAAATCATGAGGAAATTGTTTGACACTGACTCGTACACTGTCCCATATTCCGATACAACGATAGCCTCGTGGCCTCGTGTTAATACTGATCATAGATAGGTAATTATGTGTGAAGTAGATTAGTAATCCTATCAAAAATATATAAGGATCTTTCTAACTATGACAATAAATAAAAGACATTCTACAGGATTTAACAGCTCAGGAGATTTAGAAGGTGTAGCTAACTCGTAAAGAGTTTCCATAGATTGTCTTGCCGGTTCTTGTCTTCCTAATTTGGTCTTACATAAGAGGTCTATTTGGGCGCATTATGTGAAATAAAAAATACAGTTACGACTTTTAAATAGGCAGTGTATAAAATTGTTACTGTGCACTACCTTGTCACCTGCGATTATTCAATTTGAAAACAATTGGGGGCCCTATTCACAACTGACTCGTCATCATTTTCCAATAATTATCCATTCTGTCGCTCGACCCTAAACAATAGTAGCACTCCTTTCAATGTGACTGTATTCATTCACTCATATACATAACGTTCCTATTTTTGCTTCGCTTATGGCATAAATGAGCGAACTTTATGGACTGTGTAGACAATGGGTAGCTAGTGGATCGAGTGCTGTGCTCACGCGCACTGGGCATGTGAGTCACGTGGCGATGCTTCCGTCCACCGACCACAGCGGAAGGAACCCACCTCTTCTAATTGACACCTAATATATTTAATCCTCTTTATTCAGGTTACATTAGGAACCTCCGTGGTGAGCCCGTTATAGGCAATACACCGGAATTAGAGTCGTGCGCCGCTCTGCCATAACTGTAGATTAATTCCGTAGTTAAACTGTTGCCACATGCAATGTTCGTTAACATTACAATGCTATGTAACAATATATTTCATTTGGTCATGTACGGAAATTGGAATTAAATAGACATTAGATTCGATTGTATACTTATTACAATTAGATAATTATTTACACATATGTTTAAGTGTACATTCGAATTATAATTGAAGTAGTTCCAACTTGTTTCTTCACTTTTTCATCCTGTGGGATTTAGCGACACTTGAAAATTAAAACAGAACAAAAATATGTCAATCCGAGTAATAAATAGACGCATTTAATGTTAGAATCACGCACTAACCCCTTTGTCCGACCACTGACAATCAGACTATTGTTATACATAGATGTGCTAGTGATAATTATGTAAATGTACCGCGAACAGTGTTGACTGTAATCCAGTCAGACCGCAAGCTCCGATTTTCCTTGAGATTAATTTACAGTATGAACGCACGCACGTGTGACTGTGTAATAACTCTGGAGGTAATCAAATCGGAATTGTCTTTCCGTTTTGCTAAATGATGGATAACGCGAAATAGCGGCTGTACTTGAGGAATCATCATCAATCATTTTGAATACCTAATCGTGAAAGATTGATTGTTAGTTTTAGGTTTGTACCCTAGATTCGAAACTATTTAGACAAAATATAATTTCCAAAAGAAGATCAAATGATACCTAAGCGCCAATGTCTGAAATTATAAAAGTCAATATAGGTACCTATGTATTTAATATTTCATTTCATACGATTCCGAAATCTTTTAAAAAATATGCTTCCTTGCAAAATGAGAAAAGGTTATAAACACAGGATATAACATAATCTACTGAAATATCTTAATCTTATCTACTTATCTGGTAGGAGTATTTTCCTGAATGTCATGTGCCTAATCATTCTGTAATATCGATCGCTTTCAAATAAATATGACGCAATAACGCATCGCTCGATAAGAATCCACCAGAAATACTATGCTCATTTTTTAAAGATAAGTACATAATTTATGTACTTATCTTTAAAAATTGAGCTACCTAAACCAATTTTTTTTTTAATTCATAACATAATGCCAATATGATATAAAATACATTAAAAAAGGTATAGTTATAGACTTCGTTCATTCGAACTCTTCCTTTGACATTACTTTCTCAACATATTAATTTTTTTTTTTTTTTTGTAAGGATTTTTTTATTTACAAATAACTTTTTACAATAACTTAATAATAAATATATATACAACATACAACTAACTTATTACCTAATATATACACTTACTATAAATAAAAATATTTAAAAAATTGCATCAAAAAACTCCTCATCGCTGCCCACCGGGAGTGTACCCAAGAGGCTGGCAGCATTGCATTGCAAATATAATTTAGATAATACTTCGAAGAGAGGCAAACGCTTCAAAATGCAAACGTTTATTAATAAACTTCAGAAATAAATTATTGCTATTTTTATCACACGTACCACTAAATATTATTGCAATAAAAAGGTTTTATTTTCTATAAAACATTGACATTTATTAATTTACCGTTTCTATTGCTTCTCATACTAACCGCGACCTTAACTCAAGGATTTCTGTAACAACAAAATTGGTATTATTTTGTCATCAACACGTAATGTCATTCAATTTTAAGTGGTCCTCATGGTATCTCCATGGTCAGTAGAATCTCATGCTACAACATAATAAGTGAGAGAACGAAGATTTATTCGACCATAAAACTAAAGAAATTATGGACTTCACAAACCATCTGATTTATGATAAAATTTTCCTTTTCCATGTGTTCTCAATATACAGTACACAGGTGAGTTTTCCTCACTTTAACTCGTAACCTACTGTGAGCCGGATCAAAACATAATGCTACTTATGTATGCATGCATATTCATATTCAGAGGCTGTTTATGCGGCAGAATTAGGGTAAAAGACGCTACTCACTAGTAAGTAGCTGAACAAGCTATTATTCCCTAAGCACTAGTGTTTAACTAAGTAGTAATTTCAATAAATCATGATTTCGTAAACCATGTCAATGATATTGAAAATGGTTACAATGATTTACCTTTTTGTTGTAAATGCATATTAAACGCAGCAAGATGTGATGGTGAAAACGACCTGAAGATATCGTTTATTTTATATAGGAACAATTTAACTGAAAATCCTGGAGTTGTCTTTTTAGGTTACGATTAGTGTTTAACTGATATCAATGAGGCATTATTATACTACCTAATTAAATGAATGCTGATTTATTTTTAGAAATTCAATCATTTATTAGAGACAAAGTATGTTTTTAAGTTTTTGACTTAGAGTTCTTGCTCCAATGCAAACTTCTTTACTGTTTGCCATAATTTTTTCATAGATTCTAAGTTCTACATGTCGGATTTAATTCATCTTTAACGTAACGTTTCCTTTGATGCAAAACCATATAGGTTTCTACTTACTATCTATACGGTGTTCGAAGTATAAAATGAAAGTTACTTATACCTAACATCATAGTCTCTTAGTGTACCCAGAAATAAATTTCTTGACCCCGTTTCTCCTAGACTGGATTGTCGAGTCGTTTCCACACAATAGGAAGAAGATTTGCGCTTTATATGGTGACTCGTATTCCAGATACAGTTTCTTGAATAAATTAGATCGGAATACTGCAGATGGTATACTTTATTTATCAACTCAAGACAGAGCAATTTTGGTTTAAAATAAGCATCTCAATTAAGTTGTTTAATTGTGTATTATTTAATGGTAAGTTTATTAACATTTATGATGTTATTTATACAATACATCTTTGCAAGCCGTTATAGTACGAGTTGTGTAAAAAATCTGAAATGATCGTGTTCCGCTTTTAACTCCCCTCCAAGCAGAACTAATTAGGCGCAGCTGCACAATTTTGTGATCATGCAAATTGACTCCGGGCATGTAAGAGAATGTTTTAATAAATCAAACGAGATGAACGCCATATTGATGTTAAGTATGAACAAAGACTAAGTCAAGCAATTACTTTTAAATAATTATGCTATAAATCAGACAAAACTGGAACCGTTGTGACCCACTTGGTCGAGGAAAACCTGAAAATCTTCAAATGCACAATAAACAATATACCTATTCAAATAAGTTTACACGTCGATCTTCCTCGAACTAGATTTAAAACCACTCCTAAACATATGGAGTATACTGTTCCCCCATCCGTAAACAAATAAATAGGCTATTGTTCCAAGTTTCATCATCCGAGACAAAGCGTGCTCTTTCATGTGAGACAAAAGACTGCACGAGACTTATTAGCTGATTCAGACTAAGACATGCACAGCATACGTACGTTTTGTTACATGTCATCTCATCATCCTCCTCATGATGAATGTTGTACTAGTTTCTACCAGCTACTTCATTTGAGAGTTTCTTAATTACTTATTTACCGCTTTGTTAAAGAAATAGCTACTTGCCTCTGTTTCACCCGCGTCCTGGGGAGACTGTTTCTCGTCCCTGGATAAAATGCTATTCTGTGATAGTGTTGCTTCCCAACAGTAAAAATTGATTTTCAAATACTTTCAGTGGGAGAGATCCTATGAATCTTCAAGCTCATTTGCTTCATGCATCATGCGCTGTCTCTGCACTCAGTTTCAAGTAATAAAATTATATACTTACTTGTATAACATAGCATTTTGTAATGCGGTTAATAACAAACCTTGAAATGGATAGTTTGCGCTTAGTAGGCATATCATAATACAACCGTTCCCACACTTTCCGTATCAACAAATACCTATGAACTCATCTCACTTTTCGATAAGACGGTCTCAGTTGCAGCTAGAATAGTCAGCATTTGCGCTTGCTGATAATTGTTTCAGGGCTATCCGATCTATAGATTATGCGACCTTCCCATATCGCGGATCGATAAGCATATTAATTACCTACTCGCATGTCCGTATGTCTCGACTGATTCTTATAATATTTTTTATCAACTGACCATCATATGACCAAATCTGCTTTACTTGCAACTAAGCTATAAGGATTATGTAAAAGTAATTGGCAGCTTCATGCGATCATGCCACTGCCCCATAAATGACAAAATCATGAAAACTGAATGTAGGCACACTTTTTATGTAAGTAATCATAGCATAGATAGTGTTTACATTTTTCAAGAAAGGTTTCCGATGTAAGTAGGTATCTTCACCGTTACTAATTGTGTAGATATAATTAATTATAATTTGTATAAGGCTGAATGTTTATTTACATTACAACTAAGTTTGTTTTCCTGAAACGATAGTGATTCAATGGCCTTAAACTGTGACTCATTACGGTTGTATGTTATCAGTCATCACTCAGACTATGGCTGGCATTTCATCTCAGGTGATAAGTATTTACTTTAAAATGCTGACGTATAAGTTTTTAATTTACTTTAGTTTTTCTATCGACTTGTGTTGGTGTTCGTGTAGGTAAAATTTGTTCAGCAGGTCAGTTCGTAACTATCTACATATTATTTCTTAGGTTTTGTTTAATTTTTATAAGCCGTTACGACATGTTCGCGGATTAATTAATATTTGCATTGGGAATTAAATTATTGTATAGGAATGTAGTTTTTATCCATGCAGGTATCCCACCGGACCCCGGGCGTAGGAAAGTGTGCCCGCATGCGGGCTTTTAAATGGTAGGTATAGTATGTTTAGTCCTTTAAACAACATTGTCACAGTAAATACTACAAAGTAGGTAATCTCAGGATTTCCTAAAATTGAGTTTGTATTTGGATAAAGCAAAGAAACGACATTCCGCTTGATAACACCTACGCCCAAGTTCACCGACAATTTAACCGACAGTTTTTCTGAAAACAACTGTTAACTTTGAAGATTGAATGGGAAAATTCATTCTTGACAGTTGTTAAAAGAATTGACGTTTAATTTGTCGGTTAACTTGGGCCTTAGTATATGTTGAAATGTTTCGGTTTATGGTTATTCTTGCTTGCTTAGTGCGCCATACGGTATTATCTCCACGATAACGTGCTTAGCGACTATTAATTATTCCGTTGCCTTATTTCCATCTATTTATGGAAGAGTCAATAACCAGGTAAATGCAGAAATATGAATATGTATAGAAAGGTACTATATCGGGTATTATTGCGGGGTTTTTAATAGAAGTTTTGCCGCCTCAATGGTCATTTACTTTAGGGACAGTCGCCGCTTTTTATTCGTATATTTCTATGTCATCCGTGTAAATATATAAATTGTTTCATGGAATAGTGACTAACAGCAGGAAAGTGATGGCAAGACTAACAATGGACAACGCAAAGGTACAATGAGAACAATATCACCTATGTGTGTTATTGATACGATATTGTCTGTATTTGAGTGATTTTGGTGCTTCAATATTTTTAGCCGACTGAACGAATTTGTTGGGGAATTAAGATTCCCTAATTACTACCATTATACCTATAAATAAGTGTTGAAAATTACGAGTACTTTGCCATAGTCATATTAAATCACTGATCAATTTCTATTTAACTGAATCTCAACCGTTCACCAGACTCATTCAGTGTGTTAACTTACGCTAGATTGTGTAACACTTGTATTTTCCTAATTAATAGTGACATCTAATGACGAGATTATTAATCGATAGTGACATTATGGGTGACTATAGCTCGCATATAGGTTATCGGATGGCCTTGTTGTATTAATACCCCCTTAACTGGCAATCAAGAACCAGATTTTAGGCGTAGTATACGCTTTTAGTTAATGCATTAAAACGGTGAACTCAGTTGTAATGGTAGCAGATGTGTTCAAATTTTAATTATGAAAGGGTTAAGCCGTGTTGGCGAATAAAGGTGTGTGCTAACAAGTGGCGCAGGTGTAGCGCCCGGGCGTAGGGTTTCAAAACAACGTCAGCCACTGCTCGCGCGCAACCCGGAAGCGAGCCATGTCGCGTGGTATTTCACAAGAATTCCTTGTTGCTAGAACCTCAACGGATACGAGCGCCATAGCGTCCAGTTACAATGAAGCTACAAACATATGAATGTTTACTCTGCACGTGAATCTTACCTGTTTGTGCCTTAATGAACTCCGTGAAAGTCATTGTATTAACCTTTGTCGTTCAAACATTGACACTACAGAAAGATAAAGAGAATAAACCTTGACTCAACGTAAGCAGTACATAGCAATGTTTTTTAACCGATTTTTATTGTTATAATTCTCCTTTAATGCCAAGGCCGTCTTTTTGCAACGCGAAATAATAGGTGGAACACTGTAATGTCTGTCTGAGTCACAATCCTCTATATTTCAAAAGGTTCTCTGAAGACCTTCAATAGAAGCATTTTGTTAATATTAAATGCAGTGTGTGAATCAGTACAATGCCTTTATGACACATCGACTTTGGACGTAGGCAACAGTATAGAGTTACTCGGGGTAGATAAAACCCTATGGAAGAAAGGGGGAAAATACTCATAAAAGAACATATTTTACGATCGTAAATCCTTCCTTCGTGTAAATATTACAATGACCGCAGTGCTCATTGGTTAGCATGATGGACACCTGTCGTCTGCGTCATGTCAGTTAACGTCGTCATCAGACTTAAACTTGGCAGGCAAATATGATAAAGATTTGTTTTGTTGTCTTAAGGTAAGGTAATAATAGATGGAATGGATACATCTGTACCGAGGCCGAGGAGACATTTTGTAATTTTTCGTGTACCTACCTGCCAGTAACTAGGGCTATTCATTCCAAGATTTTTTGCTTCCTAGCAAAACATCGTTTAATGAAATCCACTACAATGGTAGTAACACCTAGTAACAAGTCTAATAAACCAATAGGAGTCGTGAACTTGTGTAATTAGTTAACGGTGCATACCAGATTGTACCGTTCGCGGTAAGTAAAATGTTGCTCGCAGTGTGGTTGCGATCTCATATCACTGGTCACCAGTTCACCACAATGTAGGTATCTGACAACTCGCAATGCCATATAGAGTTTCAGATATATAATACTGGTACAATACAGTAGTATAAATATATCGCTGTTCATTTGTTACGAGTATTCGCTTCAATTAAACAATTTACAGAACAAATTACCAACGTGGTAATTTTTTTTGCCGAAACAAATAAAGTTACGCGTCATTATGTTGTAAGATCCATTAACTCGTGAATTATCTAAAGTTATGCAAAATATTGTTATTATCGGATTAGCGATTATCTCATTGTAATAGGTAGGTAATTACAATTAGGTAAGCCCATCTTTATTAACAGTTAAGCAGAACGACAGTGATTAAAATACTTAAGTTATGCAATAAAGGTAATAAATATTAACATAAGCTGTACTAAAATAATATAATAAAGAAAGAAAGCGTGTTCTTTGTTTACAAAGTTGAAGAAGCGTAGTTGACTCACACCTTGAAAGATTGGGTACCTGCCTTCTGCGTAATAATAATGTAGGGACGGGTGCTACTTAGGTATCGGTCAGGTGGTCAATATGCAGATGAGGTTTGTGCATCATCGTCGCCATTTTTGGCTTGTTTGGCTTTATAGGAACAACCTTCGAGACCCTACCTTAGCTACCTACTGTTTAAAGTCGTGGTACCTACCTCAGATTGGTCAGGTGCTTACCTTGATGGTAGTATTGACTTCATATGTAGGGCTTGTGTAGAATAAAATCAAGATATTTAACGTTAGCGTCTCCTTAGAGCCCAACTAAGTAGCGGTCGGCTGTCAGACAAACGCAGAAAAATCTTAGAAGTAAGTAGGTATTAGGTATCTAAAATCTAAAACATATGAATCGCCTCACTTCTACACTCAGACATGATTGTGATTCCTATAGATTTTCTAGTAGGTATTTATTATAATAAACATAATAAATACCTACTAGAAAATCTATAGGAATATATACATAGGTAATATCACATAATATTTGTCTGACAAATGTTGTTATGCAGCAATGCTCAACGGTTAAGGTCGAGGTGGATAAACAAGCTAGAGGTCGTGGGTTCATCTCAAACAATAGTAATATTCTGTTACTTTGAAGCATAAATCGTTAGATCAAAGTACACTAATAACACTAGTTTGCAAAAACTAACACTTTTTTCAAAACTATTATTGTAAGTGCTAAAGCAAATTTATGTTCTGGACTTCGATTTATTATCAAATAATCTACAAAAAATTAAATATTTCACCTTGGCAACCAAACTGCCGTAAGGCCGCCTCTTTGGTAGTCTCATAGTGCGACTACTAAGTATGTAAACGTAGAGTTCGATTCTCGGGCCGATCCGAAATAGCTTTGTGGATTTAAGGAAACTAACAAAGCAGCTCGGAGTCTAAATGATAGTGATTCCTTGGTACATATATGTTGGTACGTACTTAAATGTTGGTCCTGCACCTGATCTCTTTACAAACGCAATCTGTCCCATCAAAGAAACAGAATGCTTCCCACATTTCTCGTCAAGTAACTTTGCCGCTCTGAAGGGTATTATTGGACGCCCCGTGGATGTGAGAAGTGTTTCATTCATATAGGTATCTTTATGACATGACTAACGTGAAGTTAGCCAACTTCGGGGTGACAAAGTTATTTGATGGGTCCTGAAAGATTTCCCAAGGTTCATAAACACGGAATCTAACGAGCTAAATAAATACAGCGCTAATCACATGGGGTCGAGTGCTCTCTGGATATTTTGTGTTGGCAGAAGATAACAAGCCGACAAGTACTAACATTGATCAGATAAGATTCCTTCGCTATGATAACAACATAAGAACTTAAACACCTGAATAAAATAATATTTACACACAAAGTCTTGCATACATTGGTTAAGATACAATACAGTCATCGTTAACTTTATTTGATGTTTTATGTCTTTAATTATGGTTTGAAACAAATAATGGTACTTACCTATGTATCCTTCTTCTTGTGAGAGGAGGCCTGTGCCCAGCAGTGGGACGATAAAAAGGCTGTAACAGTACCTACAACAACAGTACCTGTTTAGGCCCAAATCGCATGTGGTATTCTGTAATCTGAAAAAGACCGCAATACATTTGGGAAATGGTTAAGACACGAAGATGAATAAGGCAGTACCTAGGTAAATAGAATACTTTAAAAGGCGAATTAGGTACGGCAGACGCGGTTATAGGTATTTGCGGTCGGTAGGTAAATAATTTTTTTTCCATCAAAAAAATTATAAGTACTTAGCTCGATTCCTATAAGTATTTTATTTAAATGAATTATAATGTTTCATTTGCTGTACACATACCATCTCGAGGGATAGATATAAAGTATTTAACTTTGAGAAACTATTGAGAAAATCTTGGTTAAATTAATCTTCTTCAGTTAAATCATACGTAGACACTTCTGTCGATCAATATCAAGTTTTGAATATGGCGCCAAAACGATTATTTTTTATCTGTCCAACATTGTACTGATACTCTCGTAATACTAAACGATATTCATGTAAGTCAACTGCGAACGCAAAACAATGTTTTCTATCGAAGTTCTTGCAATTCAAATGTAATTCGATAATCTTTTAATGCAAAATATATAAATATTTCGGATTACATTTAAATTGCAAGAACTTAGTTGAACAAGGACAATGAAAATTGCCTTGAGAAATAATTATTTTTGTTACCTCTATAATATAGAGTCTACGTGGCGTGGGTCCTTAACGCCTATAGTATAAAACATTGATAAGTCAAAAAAATATTCATCTCAAGGTATTAATTTCTTCATACGATTTTAATATTTTTTTCTGGCAGAATATTGCCATGTTGCCATCGCCTAAAAAGAAGCCTATTGACATTAACATGACATTAACATACAACATGACAGTTTCTTATCTGACAGAATGGACAATGACATTAATCGGCAACTGAGTCATTGTCAAGCTTTTTTTTTGCAACTCCAAAAAGGTTCCAGTTAGGTTACATGGGCTCTCAGTCAACCAAAATCGTTCGTACTACCAAAATGGCGAGTTCAGCAGACGTGCAGCTATTTATCAAAAAAGCAGTAACTGACAACAAAGTTGTAGTATTTTCCAAGTCCTACTGCCCGTATTGTACGATGGCTAAAGAAGTGAGTATTATAATTTCAAATGTAAAAAACTTGAATTTTAGAAGCAGGAATGAGTCATATTTTTTGTTAGTTTTCATCCTAAATACCCTTTTAGTTTCCCAATATTAACCATCAGTGCAAAGTCTACATTTGATTATTGACAGCAATCATTTGTCAATAGTTTATTGCCTTTATTATCTTTAAAATCCCCTAGTGTATACAAAGATTACGATAACAATTTCAGGTCTTCCAAAAAGTAAAGCAGCCCATGACGGTAATTGAGTTGGATGAGCGTGATGATGGAGCTGTGATCCAGGATACCTTGGCACAGATGACCGGCTTCAGAACTGTAAGTTTTTTTCCAGTCATGATTCATTTTGTTTGTCTGTGAATATCCTTTTCTTGATCTATGCGTCATACTCAATATTTGGACAACAGATTATATGATTTCATGTTTAACTTTAGATGCTAACAATTTTATTTTATTGTATATTACCTACATTTCTAAAACTATGGGTAGTTTAATGTCATCATCTAATAATGTGTTATTTTGACAAACAACATCAACACACTACCTTCACACTATTATATTAATTTTCCTTATTACCTGCTAATATATATGTATGTATATCTTGTTCAGAGAGGCCATAAACATACAACTAGACCTCGTTTGTAATTCATTTTCAATATTGAGGGAAACATGAATATTATAAATGTGTGGTAAGATCTTGTAAACGTAGGTATGTGTTTATCAATTAAATCACTTGCATACCTACATTAGAAGGCACAATAACAGTTTTTATTGTTCCATTGTTTATCATACCAGAGAATAAAATAGGTATGACTAATCAGAATGAGGATTACATCTTCACCTTTTAAAAGTCACTTCTATGAATCATGTTTATCACATTTTTAGCACATAAATACATTTGACACAACACACAGATCATGTATACAGGCAAACTCAAAATAGATTGGGTTTTTCGATTCAACTTGTAGTGGGAAATTCAGAATAAAATAGTTTTTGGATGTTTTACCTAAGTTAACATATCATATGCAGCGTGATCTTATTGATCATGTTAATTTTATACCTAAGTATTTTTTTATGTCTTTGTTTTACTCTGAAAGTTCTTACAATTTAAATGTAGACAACATTTAGATAAACTTCTTAATGGAACATATTACATTACCTATATTACATTGCCCATATTAGATTGCATTTGAATTGTAAGAAACTTTCTAAATATAGTTCATTTTATTTAGTGCCCAAAATATATGTATTAAAACAAGTAGCAAAGTAGCATTTACCTTTTTCTTGCACTAAAATACAATATTTTTATAAAAGAAAATCGAAATGTACAGTATGGAAATGTACTATCATTAAAACTGTGTTTCTAATGTTCAAGGTACCTCAAGTATTCATCAATGGGAACTGTGTGGGCGGTGGCACCGACGTCAAGGCTTTATACTCTTCAGGAAAGTTAGAGCCCATGCTGATTGGCTAAATTTAAAAATAGAATGTTAATTTAAATATGGAAAATACTGTTATTGCTTTCCAATGTGCTGCTCACAAATAATATTTGCTAAGGATACAAATGATGTTAATGTAATGTTTCTCAAAGTACAAGAACCTATCATGTTAGTAATTCTCTTCTGTTAGTAGAGTATTATACCTTAAGGATCTACAACACAAAACATGCTGTACGACACATAATAACTTAACGTATTTGCCATTCGAGATTTATTTAATTTTGTGATGTATATGTATTTTTTTAAATAAACGATTTATTGAATGTTTTTACGGGTTTCATTTTAAATACACCTTTATAAGCTGTATTAACATCAATGAAATAATATGTAACGACTTATTTTGAGGCGAAATTGTGAAAACAAACAAGTCTCATAATAATCTTTATGATTTTTACAATTACGCGAATAATATTTAAATCTCTCTTGGCTTCAGCCTACAAGCGGGAGGGCCACAATCGGGCCGAATTAATTTTAGAGATTCCTCCATAAATCCTTCGGCTAAAGTCACTTGTCCCTCCCTAAGCGCTTTATTACGCACACGGGATGAAAACATCAGGCCTACTCAAGGCCACTACGCGCAGCCACCGAGGGGCCGGGGGCTCCGCTGGCGTGCCTACTAATATTATATCTCCTATGTCATTGATAAAAGCGTCGTTTTTGCGTAACGCGATAGAGTATTGTGACAATTAAGGCGAAGTGTGTGCGAACGAGACGGAGCAGGCCCGCGCTCCCCCAGCGGGCCCAGTCGCCGCCGCCCCAGCGAGGCTTCGCGCGCCCGCCGCTAGTTGGCGCTGCGAGCCCGCCCTAGCACAACATGCTATTATTATATCTTATTTAGCTAAGATTCATGTAAACAAACTGGATTGTGCTGTGTTTAGTGTTTATATTTTATGTTTTATATCGCTTGTAACATTCGTTTGTGAGAATCATGTGTTTGTTGTGAAGAGCGGCTGAGAAATCTTAAGGTGAGTAATGTTTTTACTTATTTAAATATATCTAGCTATACTACTGCTACAACAGAAGCCAGTGTTCGAGATAAATGAATGAACTAGGTTTATGTGACTGTCGCGTCTGATAAGGGTGGATTAAATTAATTTGTACAAAACATCAAACGTTATGTTTGTTTACGTTTTATTATTCTGAACGAGATTAGTTTATAGCAGCTTTGTTTCGTTTTAATGATTCTAAGCATCGGTGATTAATGACGATTAAATTGACGAATTTGTCACTAGACTCGTAGAATTTATTAGAGAACATGCTATTTGCTATTAATTTTACGTGAAGTCTTTATATGGATGTGTGTTACTCTTTCACGAACTAAAACTGAACGGATTTTTCATACCAATTATCTAAGGACTGGACTTTCTTCAATGATCTATAAAATAGAATAATATTTTGCTTATATTTATTCTCTTATAATATTAAGAAGCTAATAAATAAGCTAACGGTCCCGGAACCCGGATAAAAAGGCTATAGCTATTCCTTGATAAACCTAACACTGAAATATTTTTTCAAACTGGACTAGTTTTATTCTTGAGATTAGCGCATTCATTCAAACAAACTCTTCAGCTTTATAATATTATAATATCTATACCTAGCTACACTTATAGCTACAATAATGTACTAGATGCAACAACATAGGGCTTGCACCATTATAGATGATGGTGGGGATAATTATCCTCCCTGGATGCAACTAGACGGGTTAGATGCTTGATTAAGCAAACTTAATTAGAGGGGCATTATAGTGTTCACTATAGTGTTAAATTGCGAAGTACCTACTTAGTACGTATTTTTTATAACTATTTGTCTGATAGTATTAATTTGATTTGAGTTTGATAGCAATATAGCAATATAGGTACAAGTTAGCACATGGTTGGTAGAAGGCTTCTGTTAGCTATTTTCAATATAATTTATCTTTGTTAGCACAAAGGATTTTCTTGCTGTCACATGACAGTACCTTAGCCACGTCTGTAACCTTGAATTAATGCCTAAGTATTGTCCACGGGTCCTTTATTTTTATTAGTAAGAAGTCAAGAATAAGGTTCAAAAGAAATCAGTTTACGTAAAATATTTTTTAATATCTACTAGCTGTACGGGTAGTACGTATTAAAATATCCTCATTAAACCAGTTTTACGATAAAGCTCTATAACACAAAGCATTTCACAAATTTTAATATATCCCTAATTAACTTCAAGACAGTACACGTAACGTTCAAATCGCAAGAGCCTTTATTTCTTTGTCGAGCATTATTAAACCGGTCCCGTAGCAGTTAGCTCGAGAATCTCTGAGCCCGAACTGGGGGGATGTTTCGGCGGGAAGGGCGGGTTGCTACGAGGTGAATATAAGCCGGGCGTCAGACAGGCGCCAGTTCAGAGCGCTAGCAGCTCTCGGCTACGGCGTAGCGTCGCGTAGCCCGTGCTACGGAACTTTCTACACAACTTTCTACGAGGACATTTTAATAAGAACTTGAGTTTCGCGGGTGGTTTTCTTGTGGCGCGTTTATGAACTTGTTTTTGGCTCTTTAATTACTTGGTAAGGTTCATTGAATATTAAATAGTTGCTTCTTTAGATATTTTTACAGCACTTCAAATTATATTAAGCTCGAATAAACTTTTTGTTGTCTGCACATATTATTTTGATAGTACCTTTCAGTATAACTAACTTTGATCTTATTTTAAAAAGAATAAAGGATAGTTTTGCTTCACAGGTATTTTGGATTTATTTAATTTGACGTCACTCCAATAATATTTATGTACAGCCACTTTTTATTTTAATTCATAAATGTTACAGAAGATAAAGAAATTATATTATTTACGTCAAAATCAAACATATTTTTTCAATTAAAGAAATGGATGTTAACAAATTCTTTTAAAACAAGTTTACTTTCTTGTCTTTAGTTGTGCTACCAAAGACATTAAATCCAGTCTTGAAAAATAATATAAATAATATGCTTTGCAATGTTTACTATACCCGTTTGAAGTTGCAATTTGAAATTCGTGTTTTTTTAAATAAAAATATGAACTATTGCTACGATGAAATAAAATTTAATTTGGACTTTAATACCAATGTCGTTGTAAACCAGAAATGCAACATATTCCTACAAATGTTTCTTGCCCAATTAAATGGATCTTGGTCAGCGGAAAATTACCTATGACTTTTGATTATTAACAACAATAAAAAACTTAGTTGGTTTGATTTTTTCTAAATTAAATCTAAGTTCAACGACTCGATGACTCCTTGCATTCACGAAATAAGGAGTCGTGGCGGACGGAGATCAAAGTTATCTCAAGAGGTTGTGTTCCTCTTTTCGAGGAACGGAACCCTAAAAATACAGTTACTTCCATAAACGGCAGCCAATTTATTAAAAAAAAAAACTTCAGTTAATTAGGACATATAATTTGACTTATATTTATGAAAGCTCTTATAGACATATTTGTGTGCATGATGTGTCCTCCTGTAATTAAAGGAATAGGTAAACATGCTAGATTAAGGTATGTCTTAGTTTTAAGATAGTGCTGTGTATATTCTTTGTTGGGAGATCCAATATAAAAATAAATAAAGCTAAAAAAATTAAAAAAGAGAACACAAAGTGCAAAAAGCTTAGGTACACCTATTACTTACTATACTCTCAAAAATCTTTTTTCAATAAGAGTCTGTTCACACACGAGTGAGAACAAACAAACAAAGCGTCTCTTTATCTAAAAGCATGCGTGTCAAAACAAAAGCGAGTAAATAACGTCGACTTCCATTATATAATGTACTGCTAATTTTCCGTTTCACTCTCATTTCCATGTTGTTCAAACGCCAGACAAGAGTACTTATCGTTTTTTGAGTGAAACGCGCTTGATTTTATAATAAAAGCAGTTTATACGCCAACGTCGAGACGCGGGCTCACTTCACGAGAGTGGAAAAGTGAAAAAACGAAAAAGCCCCGTTTACTCGCTAGCATCTCAACAAACTTCGGTCTAGTGTAGGTTTGCACTTATTTGCACTCATTAATGAGGCTGAATATAAAAGAGATTTTATTCTCAGAGTGGATCTTTGTTCGGTGAGGCTTATAATAAGATTTGTGGTTATGCCTTTTAAAAAATATTTTGCCTATTTTTTTTATGATATTATAGGTAGGTTCTTATAATAAAAAATATGATGTATTAACATTATACTCTAAACAAAAGTTTTATCTTTCAATAGACTAACTTGATTATTGAAAATTCTCGCTACCAGTAGCTGTATGATTGACTTGCCTTGCTTTGAAATATAAAGCAATTAAAATTTTTGCTTACCCAATATCGCTTTCACGAATCTATTCGACCGTGTTTGCTTACAGGCAATTTTAATAACTGTATACAAACAAAAACAAACGAAGTAATAATTATTCACGAAAATAAATCATTAAAAAAATATCTGCGAGTTTGAAACTTTCGAAGTTTGATGGAAAATGTATTAATTAAACGGCGCGAATGCGTCGTCGGGTGGCTCATCAAAAATGTATAGAATTCGTATGATTTGCATAAAAGTCATTTTATTGCCTCGAAAGACAAACAGAATGGGATATTAGCTGTTGGAATGATTCCAAAATTGTGGCGTGAACTATACCTCGTAATGAAGGTATCTAGTTGTACCTAGGTACAGGGGTGTGTAGGTACATAGGTACGTAGGTACAGGTGCGAGTTTATCTACGTGTTGAACCGTGTTCCAGTTCCGTCCTCGTTTTTATTTTAATTAAAAGTTAGTCACAGCGCATATGCACTGCGAACATCTGTCGAGTTTATCTGCTATGAAGGGACCTGCACTAATTAATTAAACTTAACATACATTTTATTCAGGTGTGGGAATAATAATAGTAGAAACTTTAAAGTACACACATTTCAGTCCGGTACACAGATTCCCCCTAAAGAGAGCACCCGTTAAGAATTTAAATAAGTGTCGGCTCGAGTTTGGCAAAGAATTCAATGAGTTGGCGTAATTATGTCGAGCAAGTTGGCGCATTCATTAGTCGTGTTGTGTTTAATATTCATCAGGGCGCGGTCTACAAGTAACATTTTTACTTTACGACTGGCTGCCAAATCCCCGGTACCTACGAACGTAAATTACATGGAAATTAGTCTAAGTTCATTTTGAACCGAGCTTCGTTACAAACACTGAGTAAAGTAACGAAGTTGCTTATTGTTCTAGACAGTGGAGCTCGCTGTTTGCGAAACTCCAATATTTTAACTTATTTTTCTTTATTTACGTTCGTATTGTTCATGTATTTTATAAATATTAATTTTAAAAAGAATAACAAATAATAGTTCAGGATGCAGTGTTCCGGCTGCCGTTGCTCAGAGCTCTAGCGAACATTGTTATAGGGAAAAACCTTAAATACAATAAAATATTATTGTCATAACCTACTTTTGCTTCACATTATAATATTTGCTAGTTATCAGAATCAATAATTTTATGATATAGTGTATGTCACAAGACTTATAATGAGACTCTGTTCTATTTACTTACGAATACTACTGACAATAAAATTCATAGTATTGAAAACATAAGAAAGAACAATGGAAATCGTATGTCTCTGTGTCATAATATCCATTGAATTTTTGTCAATACACTACCATAAAATTCATTTCTTTAAAGTACCATAACGTGACACTACGACTTCGATATTCGGGCACTCCATTGAACTTTTTCCCGTGTTCAAGCGTACCGAATATAAAATCAAAGAATATTGTGTTAATCGCCTCGGCGGTAATGGTTTTTAGCGATTTGAATCTGTTTTGTTTGGCGATTTTGTCGGCTTATTCGGCTTAATCGCCTTATTAGCCTTAATCGATTATTGATGTTTTAACTTTGTGAAAAGCTTTGTTAAATGAGCATATTGATTATGAAATATTTTGTTGGAGACATAAAAATAAAATGTTCGTGATTACTAAACGAATTGGAAACCTACACGAAAAAGAAAACTATCAAATTAAATAAAACATCTTGAAAGAATAGAATACCCCATTCTTTTGTAGATTTTGTGAACATTCAGAATTAAAAAAAAACCTTTAGTATTAGCAATTATGGCATTCGTTCATTTGCTCGGCCTGCGGGTACAAAACGAGAATTTCAATCGTAAAACTAAACTCGTAGCAAAAATACTGTTTTAAAAGCATTTTCCTGCAAATAAAATAACGAAAATAAATAAAACTATTCAGAGCTTTTGCCCAGTTATCAGCGAAAGCTGTTATTTCTAAAACCTACCCATTGGACCAATAAATTGAATTTTACAATCTCGATTTTAATTTGATCTATTTGGGTTCCTTTCTCCTGGTACAGCGGATTCAATGCACGGCATAAACTTTAGATGATGTTGTAATCTTATTAACCGTTTCGGAAGATGAAATCTCGCACAAATATTCTACGTTGTGTTCTGTCATAGATTTTCTAAATTGACGCTCGTAGCGCTACGCGCGTAGCTGCCGATGCTTGGCGTAGCGTGTGTTGCGTACTATATTGCTACGCCTATTGCCAGTGTTGGAGACCATCCAAAAAATACCAATGTATGATGATTTGATGCTTCCCAACAATTTCTATCAGAAACTTAAATAAATAATGCATAAATCGTAGAACCTACGGCGTAGCAATAATTGCACTGTCATTCTCAGTGACGATGAATGATCATCACACGTTTAAATATTCATGAGATTGCACACTCTTTGTTGCAGATGCTGAACCGGACGTTAAAACAGCCTTCCGTACAATTATCATAGCAGTGCAGCTCAAATCATTAATTATTTCTAAAAATAGTACAAAGCTATCGAACTTAATCGCTTAAGGTATCTTAGTTTATTTTTGTACCGCTTTAAATAGATACCGAGAGAGAAAACGGTTTGGTAAATCGTGGCTATTTTCTATAACGTACAGCGGTAGATATCTGTATCGTGGTAGTTTTATAGGGGAAACAATGCCAGAGGTTCTCATAAAGCATCGATATCTTGGAGGTTGTGATTTTTCGTGGGTTGTGTAATGGTAGGGTGGTAGTAATGTGCGAAGATAAGGAGGAGGTCCGCAGCGAGGCGGGCGCCGCCAGCCCGCGCCGCCTGTGCTGGTCGCGCCGCGCGCCGGCGCCGCTGCCCGACACCCGCGGCCTCTGCTGCGCCAAGCTGCTCCGCAAGAACGGCAAGCCTAAGAAGGTATGTCAGCACCTTTACTATCTCAACCTATCTACATACATACATTGTCCAATGGCATTGTTCACAATATCTCGAGTGAGCGGACACTTTAATGGAGACATGAGAAAGATAAAGTTATGGATGGCGTGCAAAGGATTTTCAATGCTTTTGTCTGACCGTTTTTTGATAAAAGTTTTCCGTATGAAAGTGACTTCAATTAGATTTATATTTTCCAGTGTTTCTTTTAATTCAAATCCAATTCCATTTTGATAATTTTTGCATTCTGAATCTCAAAAATATTTTTACCACCTTTCCTTATATTATTGAACTAAGTTATTATTTTATAAACATTTACCTACTCTTAATAAAGTACTTTGAAGTAAAATAAGTACATAGGAACATAGTCGGATTATTATAGGACGCCAGATCGGAACGAATAACTACGAGTGCCCGGTAGCACTTTAATACGATTTCCTTCGAATTGAAGATATTACGTATAACTGTTAACGGATATTGGAAGGTAACTAAGGAGAATACAGAATCGACTTCTATATAATATATTTAGTTCGCTCGACTTATAAGGACGCTCCAATCTTGTTATTTAAATGAAACACCCGACCGAGGGTATCCGCCATATTTCAAGGTAGAGCGCGTTTAAGCTCAATATAATCGAAGTTTGAAGCAACTTCCAGCCATGGCGGTTGACTCGTACCGCACTTACCAAATACATCTTTGATTATCTCTATACACGCAAAGGCATAGCGAAACCTATTATGCAAGTTCGAGACTGGAGTTGATATTATGTACATTGTGTTAAGATCATAACTAGTAAGGCAAATAAGTTGTCCGCGAAAGTGCTAACTTTGGATCGAATTAGTTGTGGCTGACGTGGAGCGCTTCTCGACTTTGATTAACCTCCTCGGGGGAAACAAATGCACAGCGATGTATGTATATGTAGCTGGAATATAATAAAATACTCATTAAAGTACGTGCGGAGTGTAATAGAGCGCGAGTGTAATTGTGATCTACCGGCGCCGCCGATCTAGGAAGTTCAACCAGAGGTAACTTCTAGCTAATAGTAATTAATGCATTGCTATTTGTTTTAAAACTCCTGCTATTGTCTGCCCATACCATGGTTATAATAAAGCTATTTTAAATCTATGTAAGAAGTTTGGAATTTGAATGATTTACTCATAAAAACAATAAAATGTTATCATTGAATATTCTTGCCACAAACCTCAGTAAAATGTGATTCTTTGAATCAAACAGCATCCGGGAACGGTTGCAGTCACTATTTTGCAATTCTAAGTTTGGAAAAGAGGTTTCAATCTGACTAATGTGTCTACGTATAGCTACCTAGACGTGAAAAGCTCTCGAGTCTTATATCGATGTTTCAATCGAGAGGGACTCACCGCATACAAAACAGCCGGAAATATATTCCATTGAAAAATATTGACGCTAATGTAATAAGAACATAATATTTTTGCTAACAGTTTCCATGAAAAATATGTTTAATGAGGAAGCGGAAGGTCCCTATCAAAACGTGACGCAAAAGGAAAATTAGCAATTTTCATAATGACGAAATATCTCGTGGACGTCTACAAAACTGTCACCCTAATTTCTTAAAAGTAAATTAATTTACGCCCAGTTAATTAAGCTTTGCATAATAATTATTCTAAAAACTGATTTCTCTTTGAAAAAATGCTGAGTTTACTAATTTGTAATTAAAAGTGTTTGGAATCCTTTGTTGACGGTAAATGCTGATGAAACGAAAAAATACTTCAAAGTGAAAGTTACGTAAATTGGAATTAGATGGGAAAAAAATTAGGAGGACTTTTTTTATAACGACTTTTTCATAAATCATAAAAGTGTTCCGGAGAATTGAGTCTTCGACGAATGTACGAGTATGAGGCAGCGGGCGCTTTGTTCTCACACTGACGAACACGCAGTCTTGTTGGTTTCATTTTATTTTCAAGCTTTTAAATTCTTGCTGCATGCTAACCGCAAGAATATAATAAAATTGACTCAATTGAAGCTTTTCAAGTAAACATACGTGGTTTATTCACCTTATAGTGACTAACATCATAAAAGATTAGAATTACTTAACGAAACCATGCAAACCCTTTAAATAGTGTCGAAAATGTTTCAGAGGGTCGTAAACATTATGTAATTCTATGACAAACTACATAAAGTAGCTTCGCCTTCCGAGATTTACATACTTTTTACTCGACGAAGATTTGAATATAAATAAAAGAGTATCTTTTGAAAAAAAGATACGATTTCTGAATAAGTAGTTTCGCATTAACATAATCCAAAGATTAGTATAGATACTACCCTCCTATTGAAAGGCATAGCGCCGGAGTTTTTGTTACAACTTCAAGTAATAAGTTAGCTCGGTATTCAAAAGTAATTTATTTTCTTGTCCAAGTTTTTATAGCCTGAGGAATTTGATAGAGGTTTTGCGTAGGACTTTTAAATTTTAAGTTGAACTATTAAAGATGGCGACGAAATCATATTTAAAGTTAAACACTATTTTTAACAGTAACTTATTCGCGTATAACTTCGTACCTATGTACGGTAATTATTTTAATTGGTGTGGATATGCATTAAGAGTGAAATAATACATTTGCTCTCACTCTTACTTCAGTCAGTCTTACAATTATAACCATCACGTGTATTATGAGCATAGTAAATGGTGTGCCTGCCTTTGTCTGTTTGTGCAAATATATGCTAGGTAGGATAGTAACATTGTACAGTAACATACCCTTATCTAGTCTGTCTAAATTAATCA
Source organism: Helicoverpa armigera (assembly GCF_030705265.1). NCBI lineage: Eukaryota > Metazoa > Arthropoda > Insecta > Lepidoptera > Noctuidae > Helicoverpa > Helicoverpa armigera. Next base: position 4,876,777 of record NC_087137.1, on the reverse strand, counting down.
ACTAAATAAACATTATGAATTTCTCGACTCATCAATATTAAATGAGGAAACGAATAAATACTCCTACATTTCGTTTTTCGGTTCGGTCCGAAACTTTATTAAATTAACGTCACTCAAACTTATCCTAAAACGTCGGAAAGGAACGTAATGTAATCTAATTTCTTTGAAACATTCGAACATTGAATATCTATAGAGAGGCTAGTTATTAGTGTCCCACAGGTGACTTTGGAGCGATAAATTGTGGCTGAAACAGGGGCGCAGAGAGCAATAATTTACGCCACTGAGCGCCATTTAAAGATCCTTCTACAGTTACAGTTTATCCGTTGGCTGAACGAGTGTTAATTCTCGTTGGCTTCTTACCAGCGCCGATATAAAAGATTGCTCGCGGGACTCGATACACAGTCGCACAGTTCGATACTGTTTTTATTTGACACGCCGATATAAAGTGAGGGAAAGAATCCGACGTTTATTTGCTGTACAGGATTGTGTGCAGCATTTTTACTGAGTCTGGTCTTGTTATTGCGAATCGAGTAAATTGATTGATGAATCTTGTTTGACGGGGCGATGTGATACACGCCTTGTCCGTTTAGGGATTTGTATCTGATGGATGTTAGCAAGTAAACAGAAAACTTGGTAGTTATTTTGGGTACCTTGCCTTTGTGTTATAATAATATCCGGATACCATACGTCATGTATGCCGAGAGGGCTGTGTCTTGTCAGTTTTGTTAGGCGGGCTCGACTGCGTCGGTCACATTGAATCCGCGTTTAGCCCGCATCTCGAGCGTCACGCTCGTTTCCAACTACTTTTGTTCGCTCAAACTTCTGACTGGCCGGACATTTTAAAATGCATCTCCTTGTTGAACTCTTAATGCTAGTTCAAACATGGAACTTATCCTTCGCTAACTACTTTGGAACAGTAGTTTCTAAACCAATCCGCTGCCGGCAGCTGCTCACACTTTTTACGTCTAACATCAGTTTAGCTCCAGATATTGAATAAGAAAATTTATTACGAGAAGGTCTTACAAGTTTAAATTTAAAGTTGAACTGGAAATACCGGGAAGAATTAATTGGAATTTTCTTCACTGCTTCCCTGAGTAGAAAGTGGCCAGGTACGTACTCTAGTAGATGTTTAATTTAATTTTCAAGCTTCAGTACAAAGTGGAACTAAGTGTTTGAATTTTGCAAAGATTAATTTATGAAGTATTCGCTTTTAGGGACTCTCAATCATCGTTTTGTAAATTACGAGGAAAAATATTTGTAGGCTGAACTAATACGTCCGACTAATGGGCATTGGAAAACTTAGCAAATAAACTAAGTATTCCTTTAGCTACATAAATGTGTTTCTAAAGATTTTACTCTAACGAGCTCAGTTTTAGAAACATTCTAAATTAGAAACTTCAGGTGGAGTAGTGAGATTTGAAAGAGCGCGCAATAACGCGCGGCGCTGACTGCACGAGTCGGCGGCGACGTGCGATTTAATATGGCCTGCCGCTACATTCCCCAGAGACAAGCCCGCGACGATTCCAGCACCATTACACTATATATCAGCACTGTATTTAGCTACGTCGACAGAAAAGTTCATTACTCACACCAGGAAAGTGTCAGTTTCACTTTATTTCAGATGTTTTGATGTACGTTTGATATTACCGGAACTTTATAGGGAAAATATTAACAATATTTGTGATGGACTGAAGTAGATATTATGTTTTCTGAAAATTACTTTTTATGTTGTTGTTATACAACAGGAGATTTTTATTTAATTACTGCAGATACATACTTTCATAAAACGGTTGCGACTAATATAACACTGATTCCTATTTAGGTAGTTAAAAATTAACATTATACCTTTTTAAAACATTAGCTATTTTAAGAAACCATCGCAGCTAGTCACGAATTTTTAATTCAGTAACAGTACCTACATCTAAACTTTCAGAACACATTTAAAGCCTACCAGGAATAGGGTGTCCTATTTTCGCGACAGCTACAGGACAACATAGTGTGTTTCCACATCTGTAATTCCCGTCATGTCCTCTCGGTACTTTCACTAGCTTGTCGAGACTCTTCGGTGCGGTTGCAGGAATTCTTCGCGCGAAATTGAAATCACTGTCGGCTACGTGACTTCAAACCCCCACTAGTGTTCGAGGAAATCTCCAAATAATATTTACCTTGCGTTTGCTTTCCGATTGGCTGCTTCTCGCCACAGATAGATTCCCTTTGAGGTGAAAATTGGTATTTATTCCCGTGCGCTTTGTTGTACCGCAAAGATAGGTTTCTTTGCCAGGCTATTGCAGTACCTGAGGACGTTGCTACCGATTCCATGAATATCATTTGGAATAGTTTACCGAGAATACATTTTATTTTTCAATTTAAAAAATACACACGCAGATGTGCCTGACAGTATTGCAATATGTATATACTTATTTTAAAACTAGTTTATACATTGTCCATTACGACCATAGCGAAAAGCATTCATATTTTTTCATTAAAACAAACAAACGCCACGAACATTCATAATCCTATTTTCCAAAAGGCCAAACGTCCGTTCGTTTTCATTTCACGAATGTCTAAATTCGAATAGAATGGGCCGATAACGTATTTATACGTTGGGAATTCATTAAGCCGAGCGAAATCTGATGTGGCTGTGTGTCGCGCCGAGTGGGCTATTATCCCATCGTTGGACGTGGATGGGTGCTCGGCAAACACTCTGCTCTGTCACCCCCACTTGTCTGCGAGTATTAGAACTGCCATACCAGAGACAGGGTATTATAGGACGCTCTCTGATACTACAGAGGATTGCGAACCGGCCTAAGATATTAAAAACTTTGCTGTTGATTGATTTTCATCGGTTAGGAAAACATTTTGTACTATTATTAGTTACTTAGTTTTGCTCAATTTTCATTTTATTTTGCTGTTTCACTTAATTTTGTTTTGACATAAAATAGACTTATTTTTAATACGATGAAGTGAAATACGCTCTTTGACGCAAAAGCTATTTAGGTCTCTGGGAAAACTCATTTCAAGAGGCAAATAATCGAGCGGACCAGGCTTTCAATCTCCTCTTATTTCTCTGTGATTTTTTGACTATTTAATATGTCTACTTTAAACGTTAGAAGTCAATTTATATGAAATCAAAGATTATAATTAATATTTTTAATACCGCTGCTAAGTTTTCATTTGCTTTTAAAACTAAAAGCTCTTTGTGAATAGTTTGCTAAAATGTTGTGGCTTAGATTAAACCTCACTAATGCCTTTGCTAAATGAAAGTTTGGAGCACCTGTATTTTTGTTTCAGTGACATTGTAAATTTTTTCATTTACCTTTAAACATTTGGTTCCTGGTATGTTGCTTTCACTTCAAGAGTATTTTTTCTTAATTTTCCTCACTTCTTTCGTAGTGATGAAGTGCGATCTGAGACGTAACTTCTGTAAGATAAGCGTCATGAATTCATCTTCGTCTTGATATTACACTTTATGATGAACTACTCGGAACAAAGTATTTTAGCAACTGATATACATTTCTTAGTTTTTTTTGTTACTCGATTGCATTGAGTATTCGTTCCTGAGTCTTGTTGCCAAAATAATAATTTAGAAGCATTCCCACGTTGCGTCTATTGCTTTATTTCCGTTTTGACATTATTGGATGTGACACAGGGTTACCGATTTCAATTTGGTTTTTATTTTAGGAATGTTTATTTTAGTATCTGAATTGGCATTTATAAAAATAACAACCTTTATCTGTTGTTACGGTTGCATTGCCATGGCACTGATAACTAGACATACTCAGCGATCATATCGAATTAAATTCAGTTTATTTTGAGCCAGCTTTTAGACGTGCCAACTTTAATCCATAACTCCTTCAATTTCTAGTATAAGTTTTAATCCGTAAGCTGAAACACAGTTCCATTCGTCTGATACGGAACCACTAGACTCTGTTTCTATAATACCCATCGGAAGCGCCTCCATCGAGGAGACGAGGGTGGCTCCAACACTCCCGCGTTTCAAATGAACAGTGATTTCATACCTCACCTCACCCGTTACTGTCATTCAAAGTTCGCAAACTATTTGCGGGTGCAGGATACCATGAATTTAAACGAGGAAATGTGTCAGCCGGAACATAGACGACGACTCATTGCACTCGTTATAACCTCCGCACTTACACAAGTTTCCTTTGTTCACTCAGATAGTTCACAAAGAAAATGATCGTGTAAAACGCTAAGGTTCTTCCTTGATATTCTTTAGCGATAAGCCTTTGTTCTTATTTGAATAAAAACACAAACAAACTACAAACGCGTACATTTTTCATTGAAGCTTCGCTCCCATCAATATTAATGGATTGTTGGAAGGATTAATAGTATTGAAACCCGCAGTTCAATCTGAATAATTGCAGATGGCACTACACTTCTCCAGACTACCGTCGCTTTAGAGATATGTTTGTGCTGCAACCCTCTCTGCGAAATATATCCAACCGTTTGTTTAAGAAGTGAACTCGATATTCAAAGAGAGCGCGTTATATACTGTCGTCAATAATAATATAAAAGAGAATTCAACAAGCCGAACAGATATAAAGTTTCCATGTTTTATTTGTTTCGTCCTTTTTTCATATGTTTCACATATATTTCTTCTTTGTCGCTAATAAAGTGGTTTACGTAACTTTCTTTATTTAATAAACGAGTGCGGGGTTTGTATAAAATAGCCTTACATTGGTAACTCGGTGCGTATGTAGGCAGTAAAGCAAAGTTTTACCCTATTTTGCATTCACACGCGGCGGGGTGAAAGTGTTTTTCATTGTCGTACAGAGCTACCCGTCGCGCCTGACAGACAGAGGTTCTTTTTGTAACCGCTGTAGCCCTCCCTCGACACACGTATTCACTGAACTCCTATAGATTTGCCCTTTTGAGGGAAAACTATTTCACTTAATTGTGGAATGTGGTGTATCATTTCTCTTCGGGCACAGACTTTGACTACATTTATTTCAAAATGTAGGACAAGGCAATCGATATTCAGTATGAAATATTGACAAGACGAGACAGATCATAATACGGGTAACAGGTGCTAAACATTAGGGTTTAAAGTTGTTTCCATGGCCGTCGCTGAAAATATATTTTGTTCTTATTAAAATAGCAGCAAATGTATTTTCATTTTATTTCGCTGCCAACTCTAGAAAATATTGAAATAATAAAATTACAACTTCAAACAGAATATAAAATGAAATTGCTTTTCGATTCTAAAACAACAAAGAGGCTGAAAGTATACCGCAGCCGAAGTAACTTCGGCCAGAAATGTGATCGGTTACGGTTAATAAAAAGTTGTTAGCTGGCGGAGGTCCATTTGTATGCAGAGGAGCGGCCCGGGGAAGGGTTTCCGAATTGCGGATGGACGGCGACGCTATCATTGTCTTTTGAATTTTTTGCCAACCTTTAAAACTCCGTGGCTTATAATTCAACTCACGTGACGAGCGCTAATGAAAGACTTACTTAAGTAACTGCGCGGGAGACGGGAATTATCAACTTCCAAATACAATTCAGTCCTTAAACGAAGTTCATTTTAACGCCGGTAAAGTGGAAAACTTCGACCGTCTTCATTTTTTTTAAGAAAGAGAAACGTAAAGTTTCGCTGGTCGTATAACGAGATACGGCGGCTAAAAGGATTCGGGCGGTCGTTTTAAAATAATAGGGGTTAAAGTATGAAATTGCCGATTTGTACTGAAAACCTAAATTGTATTTTTTTTTAATTTTTAACAAACTTATTTAATCAAAATAGTTGCCATTATTATCTATACATTGCGGTCATCTAATAAGAAGGTCATTTATGCCTTTACGATAGAACTCTGAGGATCTAGACTGCACAAACAGTGTGAAAGAATTTTGTTCTGCCTCCTGGGAAGAAACTTCTTGTGACGTAGATAATTGTCCAAATCACAAAAAAAAATGGTCGTCCGTTAGAGCAAGGTCTGGCGAATATGGAGGAAGACGAATAGTTTCCAACTGCAGTTCCTGAAGAGTTAAAACGGTTTATTTTGCTGTATGAGGCCTCGCGTTGTCATGGAGCAATAGCGGTGAAGGTCGATTCATGAGTCGTGGCTGTTTTACTGCTAATTTTTTCAACATTATTCGGTGTTCGGCTGGGTATCTGGGTAGTTTGACTAGGATCGGCGTTCACCGTCTCTCTTAATTTCTCGTTAATCACCTGTCAGGCGGTCTTTCTCATGGCTCGTTCTTCAAGTCGAAGTTTCCACCACGAAAGCGTTTAATCCAAAATCGCACGGCGCGTTCTTTAGCAGACACCTCTTCAAATGCAGCATTGATATTGCGGGCTGTTTCTGCCGTTCAATCCCGCGTCGGAACTCATATTCAAAAATTACTCAAATTTTCGCAGTATCCATCTTTCTTGTTTAAGTTGAATAACAAAAACAATTGAACATCGATAATCAAATGTTTCACATTTTTTAAAAGAAGAACATCACAGAAACTGAAGACTCTATGGCAATTCAAAAACCTACTAGAATAAAACGGCAATTTCATACTTTAACCCCTAATATTTCAAACACTTTGACTCGGTAATAGGAGTTAATTTTAGTGGAGCGTATGGCAAGCGGAGTGAGCTATTTCGCGAGAAAAGGGTCGCATATTTCATATTTTCATTTAGTCGCGTCGTTAGATAAATATTAGTAATTTGTGTGGCACGGGCTGTGGTAGAAAGCTTATCTGCGCAGCAATTAAGAAAAACCTCGGAGGCTGTTTTTTTCAGCCGCTGCCGAGTGCCGTCGGCTGATTGCTAATTCCGCGACAAAGAACGCTATTACGTGGCCACAGCCGAGATACAAATGAAAATATTTTCAAGTCGCATTGAACTACAAAATTTACCGCAATAGATTGTGTTTAAAATTGTGTACTGAGCAAATGTATTCTGTGTGACATTATCAGACGCAAATTCTTTGAGTTCCAATGTTTATAGTTATGCGGTTTTTTATAGGGTTAAGTAATTTGCATTTTTGTTTCACGTAGCTTGCATTAGCATTACCTTTGTTCTATCCAATTTTTTTTATGAAAAAAGTTTTTAGCTAAATTAAACTCCTGCTAAACAACACTTTTCGCAATATGTCGCTAATCAAATAATAGTGGAAGGAAAACCCTTATTAAGTACCAATTTATTGCAATTGAGTTTTGCATTCCAACTCAGAAGAAATATGGAAGTCCACATTTCTCAAAACGAGCAACTCATCTTCAACTCGGATCCGTATCTTTAAGTACCTTAAATAAAGAACAACTTCGACTTAAAAGTTTGCGAATATAATGGCGAGCACAACTAGGGTATCGTAGCCCGTAGCGATGCGCCGTAGCGGTGCGGTGCTACGGCGTAGGCGAGGCCGCGAGTCAGCCGTACAACTTAAATTGCCTGAAAACACAAGTTCCTCGTCAGCCGCAAAATAAACGCTGAAGAGAAATTTATTTGCTGCATTCACAGAAACGAGAATAACAATACGGAGGAGTCACAATAACTTCAATTTGATTTCACTTGCCTTCTCTGAGCAGAACAAACATCTTGTAAACATGTTTGTCTGCCGGCGCACAATATATACCTCCACGGTTCATGCGCTTGGATTTTCCGATGTTATTTATGTTACTCTGGGTACAGCTGGATTATGTGTTCGTAAATTATGATACTGAATAGAGCATTATTGGTGGTTTTACTCAGTTTAAATTAGTTTCAATTATTAACGTGAAAATCACATTTATTAACACACATAATGATCACATACATAATTCAATCGCATGTGACACGAAATAGTTTTACTCAGTTTCCTACGACATACGTTTACATTAATTACCAAATTGAGATGTTAAATAAGGTTTGCTCAAGACCCGTGTCTTGACATTATGTATGAAACATGGCGGTTAAACTGAATTACTGGCAGCCAATCAGAGAAGCCGGTCTGCTAATTAGTATGTGTGGTACAAGCCTTATTTGCATGAGTTGTCGCATTAACGAAGGCCTATTGGTTTACAAGTAGCCACGTTTGAATTGAACCCATTATAACGTTACAATTATAGGGCTATTCGGTTATTTGTTAAATATTCAGCTTGTAATTACGTGTTGATTTAATGATAGTGCTTGTTGGCGCTGAATGGGGTTTAATTTGGTGTTCTTGTTAATAAGCATCTGTTGAAGCAATTTATGTATTCTATGAAATAATAAGCGTAATGCCCATTTTCGAACTTTTAAAACGGACGAAACGGATGGTTTAACAATTTTCGACCGCGTATTTTAAATTTAGTTGTAAGCAAGCACACAAGTAGTGAGGGTTCTTATTACTAATGCAAACAATATAAGACTCCATAGACTTATTCCCCGCTGAACACAAGCAATGTCAAACATAAAGACTATGCCAAACAAAAGTACTTTTCCAAAACGATTTCCCATCGAAGATCGTATTTTATATTTCCCAATAAACGTTCTTCGAAAGCCCAACAATGGCAATTTCGCTATAATTTAAAAATGTTAAGGTTGAACTTAGCGGAACGCAAATTCGCCCTCGATTTACATGCGGGAAGGCCGCTGGGCTCGGAGGGACTAAATCGAATTCCTATCGTTTCTCTTACACGGAAGTTGGGTCACAGGACTGCCCTCACTGCTCGACAACTACCATAACCTCATTGAAACACGGCTTATTCGTTTATTATCTGTTCTATTTTTACTTTGTTTTGCCTCTTCGATAAATACAGCTAGCTATCGCACGCTGTTTTACCGGCGCCCCGGGAGAACTACTGGCTTCACTTGGACAACATATATCCTATAAGTCTGATATATAAACGATATTACTGACAAATTTCATCAAAATGTATTTAGTAGTTTTCGCATGAAAGAGTATAAAACATACATCCTTACAAACTTTCGAATTTAAAATCCAAGTCGAGTTACAATAAAAATATAACAACGGTAATGGCATTAGTAATCAACGTAATGTGCGTCTCGGATGTATTAACATTACCGACATTCATTAAATGAATAGCACACAAAAATACCAATCCGACGACCCCGCCGTGCCGACAAACATTTGATTTGACGACGCGACCTCTGTTTTCACAACCATGAATTTTAATGTTATTGCCAATATCTGCATAGATTCAAACAATCTGCCAATAGATAGCGTTCGATATATATTCCTGCATAATAAATTTGATTATTTGAAGCAATTGAGTATTCATAAAGATCATTTCAATACGAATTCAATATTTTGCAGGCGAGTTTGAGTACTTTGTTCATTTTCTCCGAGTATCTCGCAGCCATCTGGATTTTATCTCGGCGATGTATTACAATTTTCGCTTAGTCATATTTATCTAAAAATTTCTTTTCGTAGTTCTGTTTTCCTTTCGAGAAGTGAATGCTTATTTAGTTAGAGAAACGAGGCGTAACAAAATTTACTCAACTCGATTTAGGAACGTTGAACGTCTGAAGAATGTAATGAAAACATTATATTATGTATTCACTATATCGCTGTTTGTACACGAGTCGGGTATCAAACATTGTATAGTGGGGTTCTATTTTAGGCTCTAGCTCTGATAGTTAGAGGGCAAACTGTCCCGGCTGGATTAAATATTGAAATTATATTCCTACACATAAGTAAGTTTTAAAATCTTGTTTATTTTTTATTAATTCATAATTCACTTCATATTAGAAATCTCCTAGTACATCACAGTTTGTAACAACCTCGTGTTTAGAATCGATCTCATAAAATGTAGGCAATGTAAAACTACTGACGGAAATAAAAAACGCTGGGCAACACGACATACATAATGAAATAGTAGGTATGATGTGTTGTGCCGTGAGAGCAGCGCTGACTACTAGCACCTGTCACGAGGAACATGAGCTACCGACAGCTAGTCCCGTGTATTACGTGTGTGTTGAGAGGCCGTTTTAACAGAAAGTAAGGATTATTTAAGCTGGTTTGGAAATTTTGTCTGGCTTTAAATGTATGGTGTTATTATTATGAGTTATTTTATATTGTAAATAGCACTAGGAAGAACGAAGAAGAAAGAGTAATCATAATAACTTTACACTTATAAGAGCTGATTTTGAGGTCTTTTATATATAGAGTAAAATTCTAAGCTTACAAATCTAAGAAAACTATTAATCTGACCTTTTGACGTAAAATACAATTAAATTACTGCCCTTTTAAAGCAAAAAATATACGAAATCCATTTCGAAATGAGGGTGTAAATAATTAAACCCTTAATTCTCAAACAATCAAACTTTTCGGGGGTCAAAGTCTTCAAAAGTTCTCAGCGCCAAAAATGTCGGCTTCCATTTATACCCGGAGTGAAAGAGTGAATGATATCGAATGAATTTAGCATACTTTGTCGGGGGCAACGTATCCGTGATGCCCGGGTCCGTCACAAAGGGTCGGATAAATCACATTACGAGCACGCGTGAATTGTAAATTGGACATTAGTAGTTACACCTCTGTGGGGTGAAGCGCACTTCGTGAATGCTCTAGTGACGAATGAACCTGAAAAATGGTTGCGTTTCATTACCATATCATTTTGTGGTAAATGGTAAACGGTTATTGACGGTTGTGTAGGGTTGGACAAAAATTTACGTTTGATTTTTTAATTGTTTTATTCTTTCGGTCGTGAAAGGGAGTTTGGAAAAGTTGTGTGAATGTGATTATTTACGACACATCCGATATGACAGGAAATTTCAAATTTTCACTAAATTGTTTTCTTTGAATATTCTGTTTTACTTCCTTGTTTAATAAAGGTTTATCTTCAAGTTAACTAATCCTGCAAAAGAAATAAAAAACAGTCAAAAGAAAACCATATCTTTGTTCAGCCCACTCGCTTGAAAACAATGTGTTTTTTTTTATATTTTTTACTCTCATTACTTCCACGAGTGAATTGTAAATTGGACATTAGTCCGTGACCCATGGGTAGGTGACTCCGGGCACCTAATAGATGTTGCACTGCAAATCAACCAAAAAATGGCTCTGTTTCATTTACATATCATTTGTTCATCTGTTGCAATTTCATTTGAAATTTTCGGTCTGATGGATAATTTCATTTCACAATTTCCAAATTACGAACATCGTCATTTCTTTAAAAAGTACTTATTTTCGTCTTTTAATGAAATAGGTACATTTTTGTAGTTTTATTTTTAAGTTTTATGTCTCGGCATTAAGAGTGCTTCTCAGTTCAAGATAGTAAATTGAATAGCTATTGTAGTCTGTTCGTGACTGAATGTTGTCTTCTACAGTCCTTTGATTTGTAGTACCGGCTAAATCATATCTCGAAAGCAAACAAAAAAATGTTTAGAGTCCTTTTTATATGAAGTATTTATGAAAATGAGATGAAACTCTAAATAATGTCTCAATTTTACTTTTATAAATGAATTAAAAAATACACACACAAAAATTATCGTCAACTTAACACCGAACTTTTTTTTCACAAAATTTTCAGCACATAAATTCATATGAATTCACAAAGCTACATTGTTTGTAATAACCCCAAAATTCGGGCAATACAGTTGATGAATACACTGGCTTTATAAATCTTGTTTCCTGTGCTGTTATTTTCCGTGCAATCAGACCAATAGCGATCTGTAATTGGCGCCCAACCGGGACCTAACGAGACCGATTGTTCGCTGATGTAGCAAATACCGCCACCCTCGTTTCATGTTTATCTTTTTAAGCGGTTATAACATTGTAAACATACTGACGGTGTGAATTGTTCCTGTTTCTAATTTAGATGTTTGATTTGTTCTGAAAGTTTGGATATTGACATAACGAGGTGGATTATGCTTACTGAGAAAGTTGCTTACACTTCTAAAATGAGTTGCTACTGAACACGAATAAATATTTCTTCGGATAAATATTTCTTCTAAAACAATTATTCAGTACATTACCAAACCAAGATTCAGATATGTAGGAACATCTCCACCCTTCAATGAAGTGTTTTATTCGGCTTCAAAGAAAACAGCGCACTTACATCACTTCTCTTTTACGAGACATCACACGTTTTGGCGGGCTGAATCAAGGACACCAAATAAAGTGGAAATACAGAGAAATGAAAAAAATACACATCAACAATAGCTATAGCGAGAGTATAACTGAATAGTAAATAGGAAGCTATTTGGTATACTGCGCGTCTCTCCGATTTCTGTGCGGAATCTCAATAAACATGTTTTGGTCGTTTTGCGATACATTAGGGACAATATCTTGGAATGAGAGCTATTTGTCTCGCCCGGCGTCGCTCGCCGATACACCCATATCGCTGCGTGATGCTCATTTGTTCACAATTTTATTTTGATGACCCTCGTAATGATATTGTTGTACGTGCGTGGATGACGAAATGTTGTGCTCAAATATACCATTATTGAAATGGAATTTTACCTCGTAAATATGGGAAAAAATCCGTACTGTATTATGTAATAATCAGGATAGAATTTTTGTTTCGAAACAATTTAATAAAACAGTACAAATATGTGCTGGTCACGATGGTATAATGAAGTATTGTTTAAATAATATTATGCTAATGAATGCTAAAATGAACAATGATCGGTATAGCATGTCATTTTCTTTCATTTTTTATCACAGTTCTTGCATTCAATATACACCGCATGTAAGATCAGAAAAAGCATTTACTGCACGATTTTTTCTGAAACAATCAAAGAAAACCAGATCAACATGAAAATAACCACACCGCCAAATACTCAATACATTAGGTTTTCAATGCCTACAAATTACCACGACATGTTAGTTTCCCATCGTGTATCGTATTAAATAGGGTTGTCATTCGTGCTCAGTGCATGGTGCGAAAGGAACATAGTTTCACAGGCCGTCAGGCTGGAACAAATGAATTATGCTCAGCTATTAAATTCAGCTCGTCCCACAGCGCAGTTTATGCCTTCGGTAATCGTCGGCTGTTAGTTAAACGTGCAATCGTTTATGATAAAATGTATTGTTTAATATTGATTGGCAGTGTCTACGCCGGAACGCACCCGAGTGTACAGTTGTATACAAATTGATTGTTAAAATATCTGAGACTCTTAACAAGGAGACGATTTTGTGTCAATTGAAATAGTTATAAGTAGTGGATTGGTATTCAATGATTAATTCTTCAAAAAAAATTACAGACGAATTGCCTATAAGAGACGGAGTACTCAGTGATGAACACATCAAAAGACACTGATCTTTAATTTCCATCAGCGAATCAAAACACAAGAAAGGGCTGAAAAACAAAGAAACATTCCTGAGTTACCTTTTACGCAATGTTATACATAAATCATAATAAATCATCTTCTAAACAACTCATACATTTTCGTAACACAAAAAAACCTGGATGATAAGTAAATATATACCTTATTTCCGTTATGTTGTTACGACGAACGCCCTCGGTACAATCGTAAACAAAATCATTTACGGCTTACAAGCCACTCTGGTTTTGTGCGAGAAATATCTCAATTTTTCGCAGTGTTCCGGGTAATATTCCCTTTGTTTCATCGATGAGCCGCGCTGCCACTTAGGGCCCTTTGTGCATTACGCGGTGCCCGGGGCGGCCGACACCGGCGCTCCGCCGCTCCGGGGCTATTCTACACTGGATCATGTACGATAAATTATGGCTACTTTTTCTACCACCGATATTTTCGCCTTTTTCTCGAATGCTGCGAGCTACCATTAAACTATCGAGAAGATAAGCTGATGCGTATTTTATACCCGTATCTAGAAAAACAGAAAATGCTGCAGATTTTCCTTCGATTCTACAAACTCGTTACTTAGTTGTTATTTTCAGAGCAAAAATGTGTTGTTTTCTCTTTGTATTGGACTTGGTTATGCTATGAGTCCGACGCGAATAGAATCCGTTTATTAAATATTTATAAATACAAACGAATTCAAAGCTCGATTAATCCAATTTTGAATATTAACAAAAGCCAAAGTTACAGTAATATTCGTACGAGAGTTGTAAAAAATAGTTTTATTGTTTCAATAACAGTTGGTTTACATGTAGCACGTTCGTATCGACACCTGTCGCCACTTCGTGCGATTTACGGTCTCGTTCACCTGACAATTTGTATAAATTGCCTTTTTATATAAATAAAAATAAATTCAACTAAACATAACAGTATTTTTTGTATTTTAACATCCTTTACTGAAAGGCCTATACATACATACTATATGTAATACAAATGTACATCATCTAATTTACCAACAACGTATTAAACTGATACCTTCAGATCTCCTGCCATGTATTGCAATCAACAAAGTTCGCGCATGCATATCAACCGATATTAGTTGGCAACTCACTTTACATAGCTTTGTGCTGTCATTATAATATCTGTGATATGCTGATTTTGTTACCAGTTCCCACCAGTCTGATTGGGGAGGTACGTCAGGGTAGTTGCTAATAGATCGGGGAGATGTATAGCTCGGAATATTGAGAATTAAACTTAGAAGTACCAACCAGAAAATGTACAGTGAGGTAAATGTTCATTGTTGTTGCGTATAAGTTTCTAGGTTCAATTTCCGAATGAGTACAATTTTTCTTATATCGTTAACATTTTTTATGTACCCAGGTCTATCCTAAACGCATATTTACATATAGCTACTCTCATATAGGTATTATGTAAGAAGTTGAAAGAAGGTAAAGTTAAGTCGCATGATGATAATGTATTAGCGTAATCGTGTGTAGATTTACCCAAATGCGCGCCGTAAATAAAGCTTTCGCTTGCCTCTGAATACTTAAATGTTTCGTCATGAAAATATCATGTAAGTAAATATCTTATTTACCACAATAACAGTCTAACTTCAGCAACCCGCACGGAAAAGAAAAACTATAAAGCTACAAGTCAAATATATGGTGATGACGGGTAGGCTCGACAACTTCGCACAATATACATATAAATAGTAGCTTCTTCAACATGAAACCTCCTTTATGTGAACTTTGCCAAGTTTTTTTTACTTACGAATAAATGCCAAGATCTTATGATTTATTAACCCTTGTGTTATATCGTGTCATATTTCACGATATAATCTCGGGTATCTGAAAGTATCTACTATGTGGATTTCTCGTCGCTTTTATTACCAGCAAGGATAATCAAATTTCGTGGAAATAAACCAGTAGCTACCTTTCAAATTATATTTTCTGTTTGTACTAATAGGACAACTATATAACTAGAGTTACTTTGATGTGTTATCCTGTAGTTAACATACATAACGTGGTTATTGGGGTAGTAAGTCAATTTACATATCGAGTGATCATGAATTCGGCACGTGACACAAATAACACTAGTGATCTCGACGGGGGAGTATTACTCCGTGCAATTCCTCTCGCGTCACCACTAGTTGCAGTCAATTATCTGATAAGCCACGTCACCCTACGAGTCGCGACGTGCCTCCAGCGCTCTCTGTTGTCACCCCGTTGCCTAGCAACGCCAAGACCCACCCGATCAGCCGCAAACAGAATTATTTCTTCCAATTTATTCTCTTTATCGTCCAATTAAAAGTCTCGGTTGTATAAAATTGATTTGTTGGTCGAATCAACGTTCTGTAACACAATTGTCTGGTCAGCGAACGTCTGGCGAGTTTTAATTTCCTCGTATGTTGCAGGGAAAGGAAGCTGCGGAAATTGTTACTGAGAGAAACGGCAAAGAATTACATGTTTTATGTATTGTTCCTAGTATTAAACTGTTTTGCGGCAACGAAGCTTGCTGTTACTGTTTGCAGTATAAATTGTGTGTTGTTTATGAAGCGGTTACCCATAAACACTAATACCATTGATGTGTTCACTAATTATGCACAAAGCAATTGCATAATTTATGCATTGGTTACCGTTAGCGGAAACTGTTCTCTCTAAATAACATTAGCCACTAATTCCTTCTAAATCCAAAATCGATGGAAATCGTTGTTTGCGGATAAAATAAACGAAATTAACGATGAATTGGCATGAATTGATTTCGTGTTAGTGAACTAATTAAAACTGCAAATGTTTTGTTAATTATATGAATAAACAACATACATAGGCACATAGGCACTGGACAGCAATTGACATTGTGAAAATATAAACCTAACTCACTACTCTACAAACGATAGACGACTACGATTTTATAACAAGCTAATAGATACATAAGTACACCTCGAGTCTTTTATTGTGAATCAAATTTTGAAGTAGGCTCTCTCCGTACATTGCGTTCGAAGGTGCTTAGATAGCACCAATTTACAAACAACTGAACATGAGTCTAAAAGCTGAAAATCCAAAAAGCAATAGTCCGAAGACCGGTGTGAGTAAATTGGGTTCGGTCATGGAATTGAGTTAGAACGCTATCGTGTGTTCGAAAGTTCCGACCCTTTGTCGTGTCATCAAACTGCAAATTGGCGGTAGCTACCGCTGCCGTGGATGGCTGCGGGCCAGTGCGCAAATATCGGCGTCCGACAAATAAAACATGCGTTCTATAACATTGTTCGACGATGACGGTATAAGCCACAGCTGCTGTTACAGTAACTTCATTATTGTGACACGTGTCATCTTCCAAAAAGGAGAAATAGTGAATGTTTACAACGTTTCACCCTAGCGCATTTTCCGCGCAAAACAAAACCGAGCGTAGGTATACGCGCGACATATTCCGTGTGGCAAAAATTGTCGCGCGGTGTGAATGGTATCTTTCGTAGTGTTCCATTGTGGTCGACTAAAACCAACCTCCGTTCCTTCTGAAGCCCTACGCGTACAAGGGCCGCGGTAACTCTTTCAAACAAACCCCTTAAAGGAAATAAGTAATCATCATTGACCTCTATTTTGATGCCCTGAAGCTCTATCATTCAATCTTGTGACAACGTAGCAGTTTCATCATTAATCGGGATTATTTCGACAAAAGTTTTCATTCAGCAATTTATTCGGTTAGTGTCGCATTCCGCTTCCTTAAACTGCATTACCTGAACGTGGTCTGTGTACTAGGTATATAGTACGTTGTACGTTTGTATGCGTCTGTTTAACATGCAATGTAAATTGTTGCAGTTAATGGAGGGAAGCCAGCCGCTTAATGTCACTTGTAGCTAAGTGCTCAGCTAGCAATCTGTTTCTATTGTATAGGAGGCTGTTTACAAACTTCGAGGAATTGTAACTATGATCATTTAGATCACAAAAATGTCATTATGATCTAAGTTTTCTTTTAAATTACTCCTTCATTATGTCGCATACTAGATCAAAATAGAACAATACCTAATATTATTGGACTGCTGATTGACTTTTGATCGTGTAAACAATTAACAGCTTGAAATATCAAAATATGAAGCAATAACAAAATGACTCAAATTAATTAACTGCGACATAGATACCAAATGAATCCTCACTAGGTTTATTAGCAAAACACACGTAGAAACTCGTCACTAATGAAAGGCCATGGAGTGGGCTCCGACCACCATCGTCTGGCAGTTTGTACCGCCCAACTAGCACAGGTTAATTAAATTTTGACACGAAACCGCGGCACTAAACACACGGAAAATGTCAATATGGATGATGCCCAACTAAATTGTAGGAAACATACGAGTTGAGACTAGTTGGCAAGTTCGAGTGCACCAGTGCTACTGTAAGCTACACATAAGTTTTTGTTTGGAACTCCAGTTTGCTACCGATACCGAGACGGAACGTCGATTTCGTTCAACTTTAAAATGGAGTCTTTATTTCCGTGTGTTTTGTTCGGTCTACGATACGGCTGTGAAGCTGTGATTTATTAAGAGATCATATGACATTTTGAAACACGATTCTTGTGAATCTTTTATTGACTCAAACTGAGTATCAAAATAGATGGTCTATTTCATTGATACATATAAAGTAATGCTATTTGTTTCTATCTTTCTTTAAAAAGAAATATCTAGTAGGTAGAGTAACATATTAATGTAGCTTCTCGATTCAAACCGAAAACTCACGCAAGAGAAAACGCGGGGAAAGCTAGTTTGTTAATAACTTGGTACCCGTATAAGGGTCACATGACTTACAAGGAGTATTTACGCAGTCGAGTTGACGTATAAGTTAATGAGGGAACTTGAGAGATAACCTCCCGCCCGCATCTCCTCACGTAACTTCATACAACTTCCTTAAGATGCGTCTAAGTCTCAACGAGGACTGGGGTAAAAAGTGTTTTGAACTTTTAATTAGGCGTCTGTATTTAGCGGTAATAAGGATGTGTAGTTATTGCATTGCATCGACTTCCTACAAAGTGTTCAATCATGAGAATATGAGACCTTCTCATCCTAATTTTAAGTTGAAGAGCTCACATAACTAAAATCGTTACTTCTTCTAACGTTCTGAGTTGCGGTAAACCACTTCAAGGAAAGACTTCAGTCCTGTGATTTGTCATCAATATAAGCCACAAGGAAAAGCCAACAATGGCCGTCCAACAGCAATATTTATGATATTACTCGTGTCGATGGTATCAGGTTTCGAGACGTCCAGCAGACATTGTCGTAAATCAATCGCGCGGCCTAAACAAACTCTATACAGAACAAACAGATACGCAATATAAAAGAATGATAATGTCCGAACAAACTTTCTTCCCTACAATAACATATGGCCGACAAGATTAAAGGTCGCAGTGTCATACATTTATACATACATGTATTTTACTTTATGTAGAATTTCGTATCAAATATTATACGCCACTGTTGAAACATTCTCTGTACACTAACTGCGTTGAAATATTTGCCAGAAGTTAAACAAACAATTTAAGGAAAAACAATAGGTAACTCGTAATGGGTAAATTGCTAATCCCATTATTTTCTTTATTTTTAAATACTACAGGACAAATCCTAACTGCACGGCGATCAAATAAAGACCGACTATTAATTCAATAACTTTTGGTAGCTAGTTAAAATTGTATATCATTAGTATGGCCCTTAAGGCCGTAATCCGCACTCCGTAGTCCAGACTAAATCCAATTACTGCGCGTCGAGCAAGCCCACAGAACAAGGAATTACATAACTTCGGCATAACATAACACCACTAGTTATTTTTGCACATATTCGTATTATTTTTGGGCATATCGCGAGAAAGGAGGAAGAGTAATAACTCCGTGTAATACAGACAAGGTTTTTTGTTATTTGGATAGGATCCTGTTGGCACGGACTATGGAAACATGACGAAGTTTTTTCAGTTGACTTCTGCGTGATGATATCAACTCGTGCATATTTGAGGGAAAAGGAGATGTGAATTGAGGACTGACAAAGTTTTACCTAACTAAAATATAAAGTAGAACTCTCTAGAATGCCTTTCAAGCTTCCACAATTTATCTAGTAGCAATTTCTTAAATTGAGGAACTAACTTTTTGAAATATCAATATTTTATTTAAAAATGTAATTTAACTGAAGTAGCCTACTGCGCTGAGTAACGGTCCTAACGCTCAAAATTGTCTGTGTGTTCTCCTTTTTTCGCACGATATTTTTTATTCTTACTTTGAAGCCAAAATATAGCAGTCATTAAAATATAACATTTGGAGTGCAGTCTGCAGATTTGGCAGGCAGGTCTAGTAAATTGCTGCTCATGTAGCGGCGAGGCACTAAACGCCGCTGGGTCGAGGCGCGAACTCTTGACTCGAGAGTCAGCGCGTGACTATCAAACGCGCGACATGCAATCTGCATCGACATTTTGAATTTCGAATTGCGAATTCCGTTTGCATGTTTTTTTTTGTTTTTTCGGCCAGTATTGGATAAAGAGGTCGGCCAAGTAGATAAGAATCAAAAACTTTTTGTTTGCATATGTATTTGTCTAGGAAAAACATTTTTCGCTGACTTCAATATGCGCTCATACAACATTCTCATTTACTTACTCAAGTAAATACTTCGATAATCCGAGTACACACGACTATGT
Organism: Helicoverpa armigera; assembly: GCF_030705265.1. Classification (NCBI taxonomy): domain Eukaryota; kingdom Metazoa; phylum Arthropoda; class Insecta; order Lepidoptera; family Noctuidae; genus Helicoverpa; species Helicoverpa armigera. Next base: position 4,856,932 of record NC_087137.1, on the reverse strand, counting down.
AGCTTGCCAAATTTTTCAGCAAGTTCAGCAAAGTCCGACATTTGCAGCGATCAGCATAAATTCATCTCATCCAATCTTTTGTTCTCGAATCGAAATCGACAAATATTTGGAGAGGGATTTAAAGTGCTTTGCCAATTTCGGTAATTGATATAAAACTTGTTTTAATTTATGTAGCTTCACTTTTGTTTCTTGAAGCAGTTAACAAGGAGATTTGCTTTCTTTCATATCCCATAATTATGCAAGTACAACTAGGGTACGACCAATATTTAAACTGCATGGTCCATTTTTTACGTATGAGTACAGTGCCATCAAGAATTATAGTAGAAAAATTATAGGTACAATCCGGACAAACAGAAGCATTGCAAAGATAAGCCAGAAAGAACTGCCCGATGTTATAGTAAAGAAGACTTTTTAATAAGCTTTAGAACTACAAACATTTTCTTACACGGCAAACTACCTAGGTACTTAGAGTTATGATAGGTAGATGTATGTACCTATGTAGTTAGTACCTAAGTACCTATGAGTGCATACGATTGAATCGCGCGCAGTTCACCAAGTAATTAATAGATCGTTTCGAGAACGTTCGTAATTGGACGACTGTCGAGTCGCGAGTTGATTGCTTCATATAAAAAGGTGTTGATAGATGGCGCGACGAGAGGTTCTGAATATTAATGGCTGTCATTGAAGTGGTTTTGTCTGCTCCCATATAAAAAGCTCGACTTTAATAGAAAACTCGTATAATTTGATGGCAGTTTTGTATTCATAGTTATTGCCGTTTACTACATAGTACAGAAGCCTGAAATAATGCTCTTTAGACTGACTTCATTACTGTTTAAAGGGCCTTTATGTCAGTTACGAGAAGAGGTATTAAACTCAAATAGTGTAGTAAGCGTATTAGCTTTGCTTAATTTATGTATCTGACTGCTGAATAAATAATATCTTACTGATGTACAAAATAATTTCAACAAAATTTCAAACGCGTATTACGCTTTATTAATATTTTATGGAAAACAAACATTAACGTTCTTTGATGAATAATTTCTCGTAACGATGTTAAAGCTTTGTGGAGACTCCGTTTGAGAAGTACTAAAATGCTTATGTCAAATGTTAGCCAGAATTATCTATCCAAAACTCGTAATGGCCATCGGCGAGTTGGCACACACCACAGGGAATAGACGTGACTTTCCAAATTCCAACTATCCCGTAGAGCTTTATATTACGACCAGTCAGACCCACGGACGTACTTTGAACATTAAACAGCTGTATTAATTTGGCCACCGCTCTATTGACATATCTAGCAGTCAACTTGTACGTTTTACATAAGTTTGCTATAGGTACTTAATGAAATATACAGTTCATGGTATAATATCAGTATTTCCCAATTAATAACCAAGGGACGTCTACACGAAAATGCATTTCCGCTACTATGACTATGGCTCTGAATAGGTAGGAGTTCAGATGCGGCTAGATTAAGTCAGATCCTTGCATTTCAAAATCCGTAACAATGAAATGCTTTTAAATCCATTAAACAGTGGAGTACATTGATCAAAGGGCCGGGTGCAGGGTGAGCGGACGCTGTCCCCGCGCGACGCCGCCGCGACGCGCCCGTCGCTCGGCCGCACCGCACGGAACTCAATCATTAGTGTGCTCACTCAATGTGAAAGCGATTTTATCCTCGACGACTCTGCCCCTTTGAAACTGGCGCAATATTGTCGAAAGCAGGAAAACATTTTACGAAAAAAAAATATTGCCCGAGACGCGGCGAAGAAAATGAGGACGGAATGCCAGCAGCCAATCGAGCGAACGAGTCTCGGTGGCAATATGCCTTCGCGTTTGCGTTATCGATGACGTAGCCGGCGCAACTACTGCCGCTGTAAACGTAAACGAGCGCCGAGCGGGTAACACACTCCTGCCGCCCGCGGTTGTAAACTCGACAGACTCAAACAACTTCGTTACAACTCCGCTCTGTTTTGTTTCTGGCCTGCAATATTAGTTTTAGTCAAAAAGCTATTTTTCAACCCGCCGTCGAAAGGCTTGTAAAGTTTTGTAATTTCGTTAATTCGTACTCAACGTTTCGTGAAACCCTCGTTCAGGTTCTTAGATTGAAGATAGACTCTCGTAAAATATTGCGGGGAACAATGCGATGATTGTTAAAACAACATCAATCGAGTATTCGCTGCGTAGATATGATTGGGGCTGGTGGAGTTATTAAATTAATTTATGCGGACTTGGAAATGTAAATAAGCCCGTCTGTTCCCATTACAAAGTTTAGGAAGTAGAAATAGGAGGACATTAAATAAGAATAATGTTGTTGAATTCAATGTTCCCTTCAAGCGGATCTAGCGGAGCTAGCGAAGCGGTTGGTTGACGTTTCCCGGTCCCAAAGGCTGACTATTACTTACTTTGGGAAAAGGATAGGCATTGCTACTCAACTCAACTACTCAATGCTGCAAGCCTTCGAAACGCACGCTCTCATTCGACAGCAATGGGGCGGAATTCTTGACTCTTTTATTTTAGATATAAATAAGGCATATTTTTCAACCAAACATGTAAAATGTTTATAATAATATATTCAAATAAGAATGTTATCTGTATCTGTGCAGGTGCTGATGTTCCCAGAAGAGGGGTGGGCGCGCAGTGCCTCCTCCTCGTACTGGACCCTGCAGCCGTGCTGGTGGCGCCGGTCACGTTGCAAGGTCGTCGAGGTCGCCGGAACCAGACGGTGAGAGCTTTTAAATTAAATATTCTCCATCGCGCCTTAATACGCCTTTTTGTTGCTAATGTTTCCGCTGCTTTAAATAAGAATAAACTATATAAGTAGGTACTATAAAGTATTTGATCTCACCCTTCTGAAATGCCCCAAACTATTTAGGAGTCAGTAGAAACTCTTCACCAATCATTTCTGAACTGTGATAGCGTACAAAAACGCATACAAAAGTCCCTTTGAGCGTGTCAGTATTAATTTTAAAAGTCATTACGACTAGCATTAACTTACTAGGTAGGTACTCTTCTATAATATTCTCCATTAGCGCGGCAGCTACTGTGCAAAGCGCCAAGTAGGTATGACGTTTTCTGAAGAGCAGGCCGACTTATTTTCGCGAAACAGGAAAATAAGACAATGCAATTTATAAAACCGCGGTTAGCTAAGAGATTTTAGCAAAAATCTCGAATAACAATTTTAACAAAACGGGGATTTAAAGTGAAAAATATAATTAACGCTTCCACAGCCGAGAGGAAACATTATATCATGTTTGTTGCACGTTAACGTGCTTTTCGCAATTAACCGGCGTGGTTCAGGTGAGCTCGCTAAGCCGTTGTTTGACAAACGGCGGGAAGTGGTCGGCGCCACTATCGCGCGATCGCGCCGCCATGCGCCACTGAGAAGTGGCGCGAACGTGCCGTAAATAAAGATGGCGGATGCTAAAGGGCTTACTGCGAATGAGGTGCTATTTATTATCACACCGCCACAACATAAAACATTTATTTAATGGCAGCTAAACAGCTTTATTTTGTAAATTAGACGGTTTTGCCGATGTTGCGGATCCAAAGCTGAATAGCGTAGCCACTACTCGGTCACGTTGATAAGTTCTCTTTGACGTAAAGCTATTGCCTCGACATTAATCGCAGTTGGCATTACGTTAAATACAGGATTAAACTGAAACATATAGGTTGCTCTTTCGTATAACCGGGAAATTGTGGAAAACAAATTGGTTGGAGAAAAACGTCGAAGCTGCGAGGCGACAGTTAAACGGGAGCAGTTAGCGTTAATGATTATTACCAGCCGTCCCACTACTCTGCCTCAATGAGTTGTATCTCACGATTCTCCTCTCAGATAGCTTTGTGCTTCCGCGTATTGCCGATGTAGATAATGCTCACAATTTAAAAGTAAATGTTTATTACATTTCCTTAAAAACTATGTACAGAAGCATTCGTCTGACGAGGTATTTATTTACCTATAAAGAGTACATAAAAATTAATCAGAGATGCAATTTCGCTTTTATTATCTTTCGGGCTCATCTTAACACACTAAAATAAATGAAGTAACGACGAGATTTAGTTTCAATGGTCGAGCTAATGTTACAAATAGCTGTTTCAGTGGCGCTTTACACAGTATTCGGGAGTTCCGATTACAATAACATTGATATAAATATTCTAAAAGGAACTTTGCCAACGGAGGCTCTAATTTCGGAAATGTCAATTTAATTTCGTTTAGTCCGGAGAAAGTAAGGTCAGAGCACGCATAAAGGGATTTTAATTTGGTGGTGGGTAGTCAGAGGCGAGAGTGTTCAGGACTATTATAGGGCGGTGGCCATTACAGGGCCGTTAGAGGCTCGTAGGTACGTGTTGGATTCGCGCCCTACTAACTGGGATACGTGACCGGCATACGACACCTCAGCCTTCCTAAATGCATCAGGAACACTCGAGTTTCCAAGTTTACACGTGACTTTTTCTCTTCAAATTAGTTTGCGTAACTCGGAGACAGTTTGACAGTTTGTTCGGTTACTCTTCAGCGATACGTCACCTTTGCCGGAGGGCGTGCGAGATAATTTGATTTGTTTTTCCTTAATCCGAAATCCGTAACTTATTTTAGACATTCATCTTCTGAAAGTAGGTAGGAAAATCTTAGGAGTAGAAGGCAATTTATCACTAGGTACAACGTGTCCGATGTCGTAGAGCAAATAATTCCTAGGGGCAGTAGTTATGAGGCAGTGGAGCGTAGATAAATCACCGCTTGTCTGCGGCGTATTACAAGGTGGCTGCGGGCCGAGGTGAGCGTCTCGCACTAATTCTCGCAGCGGTGACAAACGGCCGCCGATGTCACACATTATCTGTTGGACCTGCTTCTAAACAAAGGTCTACCTTGCTTTCTTATTCCGCAACTCTTTATGGAGAACAACACCTTTTTTTTATACAGACGTCTAGAGTATCTCAAGGGGCCCTTAGTTTAACTTTTTGGCGTGTACCTAATAAAGCATGTTGATAACCCTCGATGATCGTTGCAGGCACAGCACTCACGCTCGCATGGTGATAAGCGGCGCCAACGCGGTCTACATAGTGGGCACTTTCAAGCACATGGGGACTGACGCTGACTTTAAGGTAAAAGAAACACTCTCCTACTATCTCTCAGGTCTCTCTTGATCTTCCTTCTCTTATATTCTTTGAACATAATGTAATAAACTGAATACCTCCTTCCTGTTTCCTGTCTGAACGGTGTTGCCCAATTGCTTTCTTGAAGTTTTTACTGCTTGTAAAAACAAAGCCTGATATAAAATAATCGTTCTCCCACCAGTTATACCTGACGACGAACGTGACGCAGGCAGACTTCAACATGGGCTACACGATGACGGGCACGCTGGAGCGAGGCAGTCGCTCCTCCAACACCTTCCAGATGACTCACTTCGCAGTCCTGCGCCGCTGCGACCATGATGCACATCATCTCAAGAACGCCTAGCTCTAGATACTGGCCGAAATATGTGTCAGAGCGGTAGGAACGCCAACAGCCGTTGATTTTCAAATAAAGAATCCCTTTTTTGATATCTGACAGAAGTCGATGAGACATGAATGTCATTCTATTATTTACTCCATAACATATACGCAAAGAATTTCTATGTAATTTGATTGACAAAGCTGTTGATTCAAAATCTATAAGTACTAATCTATTTATTTGCATAATTCTAAACAAGTAAATCTGGTGAGCTTATTATTAAATTTAATCAACGATAAATATTTTACGTCAAAATCATTGTAGGTGTCGGTCTCGAATAGATTGCTAGTCATTATTATAAGATTATATTGCCAAGCGATATTGTGATCTCGAATTTTAGATGTTAGATTTTAAGTAGTGACATTTTCTAATTCGGTGTCTAGATTCTAGTTATCGTCTAGATTTTTCTAATTACTTAGCATAATATTTAGGCATGGATGACAGTTGTAGATGTAAATAATTTACTTTTAACATACATGTACAGCCGCTTTTAGTGTTAGAAGTAGAAACATTTATTAATTATTTTTATAAAAAATCTAGTTCTTATCTAGTCATTATGTAGAACTTAATTGTATTTTTTTCTATTGTGTAGGTAGTTGATTCCAATGTCAGCATTTGTAAGGGTAACTTCGAATAAGTAGGATGTAAACTGCGTGTTTTGAACGTAAGCTTCTTTGTCTAAACACGATGTAAAATGTAAGCCAGGAGTCACATGTACCTGCTTAAAAACATGTTAACTTTTAATGTAAGCTAAATATTTTGCAATATTTAATGCTAATGCATTTATTTTTAAAAGTTTCCAGCTCATCGAAAATATTTTTCATAAGTCAAACGAAATTCATTTAAAAATGGCTGTGAGCGGAATTCTGGTGTAGCTCCCCCACGGTTCGCTGAACAAAATAATAATATATTGGTCCGGCGTACATCGGCCGGACTCGCTGCCCTACATACCGCAAATATTAAGATATTTTGTTGATGGCCGCACCTTACTATCGAATCGTGTGTTACATGTGTAACACCTTTCATGTTGCGAAGCGTAGAATATAATCGATAGCTAGCAGTGTGTTCAAGTATGTAAGAACCGCGCGCCGCTCAGCCCTATCGCTAAGTTCCTCCACCGAAAGTATTACACTAAGTAGCACATACTTAAGTTTTAATTAGTCTACTGTAACTATAAGTACGTGTTAACGATAAGGTATTAATTGTAAAAGGGTGGTATAACACAAACGTCCAGTATCGCACTCCCTCCAGTGTTTACACACATCATTTTTGTACAAAGTTACGAGTGTTTTATAGCTACTATTCGGCTATATTTACTAGTGTACGGTAGAGTGCATTTAACAGATTTTACTCGCCTCGTAATCGTGAATTTTATTCTACTCGTATTTCGAAATGTTTTTGCCGGCCGTACATAGGCCTATTTTCTGATATCCGCGAACTATTTCATGATAATAAAATCCATTTTACAATAAAGCTTTTGTAGTTCAATGACTTAACATCCATTAGGCAATATCTATCACAATTGGAAATTGGGAAAATATGTTTTGTTTGCAGATAATAATAATGCCTGATAGCGAGTAAAGTCTGTTAATATTCTGCTTTCATTGGCTTTCATCAAACATTTTAAATGACGGATAGTTCTTGCCATTAGAAGGAACACAAATACGTAGTTCGTTTCATCCACTTTATTAAACTCCACTGATGTGGTTTAACTATTTTAATATACGTAACTTTCATCATAGTTTACTTAATATAAGATGATAATTCTGGTAGACCGCGGGGATTTCAGATACCTAATCATCGGTTACATAATTTTCAAATAAAGCCATGCTACATACTTATATGTAGATATTGATTGGTACCGAGTTGGCGTTATACTTAATCCTGTGACACAACAGTTTGACATTTATAAAAAATATTGAACGAATAAAAAAACATCATACTCGTATTTAACACGGTACCTACTCTCAATTTCGAACTGAAAAATGGCGGCGCTAACATTCTCACGTAGACACATAATTTAGGATCTCGCTGTGATCCCCGACTACTAAATAATGAGCTCACGCGAAAAACTTATCGTCCTAAATCACTAAAGATAGCGAACATTATTCATACCCTTTCGTTGAGTTAATAGCGACGCAATTTATTTATTAATATTGGCTACATAGAAAACTAATCTGCAATGATAATTCTGTTGGCTCTACATAAATATGCAAATCATACACCCGCTACAAATCCCTCTTGGGGAACAAACGGTTTCCCTCCTCAAGTATTGGGCTCACGATCCTTATTGCCTAAGGCTAAGTGTCCACCTGCGGAGATGACGAAGCTCTGAGAAACGTCCAATTCCTCTTTTCAGCGCGTTTGGACATCTGGACAAATGTCCGAGCAACTTAAATCGATCGCTACAAAGAATTCCACATGTTATGTTCCGAAGCATTTGTCCAAATGCCTGAATGTTTGAAAGGCATACTTTGGTTGTGAACATTTTGTGTTTCCAAAATACGTAAACTAAGAAAATACATTTAGCAGCTTCCTCTTGCTCATTATTCATGACTTCTCTTAAACTATTGTAATTACATTTAAATGTATTAAAGTATTAGTGTAAAGCAAGTGCCAAAGACAATTTAGGGAGCTTTTATCATAAGTTTCGATTTGATATTAAGTGACGATGATGTAAATAAAAAATTCGCTTCAAATTTTAAATGTTGTCTTTCGTATATCGAGATGACTCCAATAAATTGTATGAAAATTCAAACGCTTTTCATTTACCAAAATATTTCTTTTCCCCATCCCCACATTTATTAATAAGATTTATAAATTTTTACATCGAAATAATTAAAAACTTCGTCACCGTATTTTTTGTGAGTTAGATGAAATAAAATACACGAGGAAGTCAAAGTTGACATTAGATCCTTGCAGTTAGTGTGTGCGGCCACACAAAGCACGCGGAAGTGTGTTCACTGCCGGCTCGGCCGCGTATAATGCAAGCCCGAGCATACCGGCACTCAGTGCGCACTCGGAACTTGCGCCATGTTCACTGACAAAGTGGTGCTCATCACTGGCGCCAGCTCCGGCATCGGAGCTGCTTGTGCATTACATTTCGCCAAGTGCTCCGCCACATTATCATTAGTAGGCAGAAATTTAGACAACCTCACCAAAATAGGCACTCAGTGTGAAAAACTAAGTCATCTCAAACCACTCCTCATAGTCGCTGATTTAACGTCGGAAAGTGATATAGAAAAAATCGTCACAGAAACTGGAAGTAAATATAACAAAATTGACATCCTGATAAACAATGCCGGAATAAACTGCGTGTCAGGAACAATCGCGTCAGCAGAGGCTTACGATCGAGTTATGGCTACCAATCTGCGCGGCACGTATCTGCTCACTACTCAAGTGACACCTTACTTGGTGAAATCGAAAGGGAACATCGTAAACATCTCAAGTATCTTATCCAACAAACCTCTGCCGATCATGACACCGTACTGCATGTCGAAGGCAGCCATCGATATGTTGACAAAGTGCACTGCTCTACAGTTAGGTCCAAAAGGAGTAAGAGTGAATGCTGTGAATCCAGGACCAGTGAAAACTGAACTATTCAGAAGGGCTGGTATGAGTGATGCAGATTGTGACAGAATGTTTGTTGGCATCGAAATGAATAGCCCCTTGAAGAAAATAATAAAAGGGGAAGATGTGGCGGAACTAGTAATGTTCCTAGCCAGTGATAAAGCAAGTTGTATTAATGGAAGTTGCTATGTCATCGACTGCGGACTCATGCTGGGCGATGCCGGCAATTTGTGATTGATGAACGAATAAATACATATTAATGTACACAAAGAGCCTTTGATTGTTATGTGTTTCAATTTACATCATGTTGTCGAGATAATTCCCAACTTCCCGTGCTCACGAACAAAACATGTAACTGTGATAAGTTTGTTGAGAACTTCTATGTCTCGACGATATTCTCCAGAACAAAAGCTTGGAATATTAAAATATGTAACGCGGTGTATCGAGCCTCGTAATAAACAAAAGGCCTACGCGCCATACTACTGATAAAGCTTGTTGGATGCTCCCTCGCGTTTCATCGAGGCTCGTTTAGATTGCAGCGACAATTACATTACAGTGTTTTCTCTTTAATATATCTGTTCTTTTCTGGTAATGGCGGGCAATATATTTACTTATCTGGAATACGTAATCCTTCCCCAGGTGGGTCGCTAATACCGCGTTATCTTGCGTTAATTTCCCGCGCATTATCTCGCAAATTGATTGTGCTCCCTGCAACAGCGCTGAAAATTAAATTATAAATAATAACGCTGGGGACGTTAATGCTTTCAAAAATTACCTGGATTTTTATCTCGTTATTAAGTCTTACACAAAATCTTGCAGCGAGAAAATCTTGTCAGGTATTTTCTTCAGTGCTCAAAAGATAGTGTAACTTAATTTTATACTGAGCGTAAAAATGTTAGTAGCGGAATATTTAAACGTTAATATTCACATAGGGGATCTTCTAATTAAAGTTCTCGGATTCCTAGACTGTAACCGTAATAAAGTGTAATTTCCAGCTACAAGTACGTAATCCGCAACAAGAGTAACCTCGTTAGGCGCGGGGTGCGGGGGCGGGGGCGGCGCGCGTTATACGCGATTAATATAATTCCCTAATTTATACGCGGCGAACGTTACTGTACGGGGTTCCATTGTTATTGGGCCAAACCGCGGCTTTCAATTACGCGCCACTCACACAGATATTACTGAGCTCGCTAACTTTGTCAATGAGTGTTGTAATTGTCTTTCTTTCCACCTTTATTGTCGCGTGTTTATCGGTTTCTCATCACGTTTCACGGGGATTTATTACCCGGTGTGCCTTCAGCTACTCTTTGGTGAGAGATTAAAGTGAAGATACGTAAATACGTTAACTGTTGCGTGCTACCTAGACTTTTATGTTCTTTATTTTAATTAATTTTATGTTTTAATTTAAAACTATAAAGTTAAAATCTCCTCATTAACTTGAGAGATACGTGTGCAAGCTGGACATTGTATTTTATGATCGTTGTTTCGTTTTGTTTTATTACTGTACCTACTATAATAATTAATGGAAAGTAAAATTAAATTTATTGCAATGGTTTTCCTGATAAATAATGATACCCTGACTGACCGAATCTACAAAAAAGGTACAACATATGAAATGTAACATGCGACTACATGAACTTTTAGCGTACTAACTTACTAAATAAATTATGTAGATACATCTATATACAAGCAATTTGCTTAGACAATGCAGTTATGAGCTCGTTCGTGTCACGTGCCACATATAAACAGTAAACAGGAATGAAGCGATTAGAATAGGATTTGTAAGTCATAAATGTAAGCGACGTTGCAAGCTCACGTCGATTGCATTACTCGTTACATTCGGCTGTTTGTGTTCCTTTATGAGCCCCGTGATAAACTCCTGTAGTTGCCACGAGTTGGGACTTCGATGCATTAGTGCACTTAAGTATTTAGTTGGCAGGTAACTTGTCAACTGCGGGTCTGTGGTGCTAATGTTTTGATAGTTCTGTTATTCGAAGAACCTTTGATTTATTTCATTGTGGTTAGAATGAATATGTTTGCGTACCGGATAAATCCGGATCAAATCGTTATACAAGTACAGATAAAACGTATAAAATATTGACTGATTTATTTGTATGTGTTCAAACCTCCGCTAGATACTGAACACACATAGTTACGAGTATTACCACCGCGTCTTTGAAATATAAAATATATTTGTACAAATATTCGCTATATAGTTAAATAGCCGCTATGCAATATCAAAAAGAGATTACCACGGAGGTATCAGTGTATCTCGAGAGTCGAGCCAATGATCGGAAGTTGCACTAGGTCGCATTATCGGACATCTACTTTTCAGAGCACGTCGGCCTGTCCTATTTGCTGACAGTAATCTTGAAGAGTTGCCAGCCCGAGCCCGCACAAATATATTGGAACTCTTAACCCCCAGAGACCGGCCAGTGCGGGTTGTAGGTGATCATTTCTTGTTTTGGCACTGACATCAAACTATTTTCAACCTTATGAGTAAGTGCAGAAAGATACAATTCCTTCATCAACCAGCTAATATTTGTTTTGATAGGAAAGGGATGTGCAATCGAGAGACGTCTATTTAAAGGGACAGAAGATCGTTTTACTTGTAATTTGTATTGCGCGTGTTGGGAATGTATAAATTGCAGCTACGAGGAAAATGTTATGCATATGCATAAGTTAATTAAGACGGGAGGTAGTGAACACGATTCTGAAGAAGGAAAGATACAGAAACTACTGTAAACGGCGTCCTTTCTACTAAAGTTATCTTTAAGTTTGTTGTTGTAAGTAGTTTTAAGTGTTGTTTCTCAGCTCCAATGCTAGTTTTGGACACTAATGCAACACGAAACATGGACGTACAATTTAAACTGCTCGATGTGGCAGTTTCTGTGACCTACATCTATAGACATGTTCACCGATGAAAATGTGACAAGGTTCCTTTTGGTTTTCTAGTTATATTCTCGACCAAACAAAACAAATGAAAGAGCCTTCACCTTGCTCCTGTTTATTTACAAACACTGTACCGTAGGTGAGGACCCGAAGCAATAAAAAGATCCCACGCAATCATATTTTATCGAGAAAGCTATTTTTCGCAGACGGATCCCACTTCGACCTCCGTTTACGTGAAACGCCTCAATCTCCCTTCACCTACATGGAACGACTTGTTAACAATAATGGGGTAAGCACTAACCCTGGTGTTAATTTGCTAAGAAAGGAACCCTACAATGTTGCAGCTAGGTAGCTATACCTATGTAACATTCATTTGGTTTGTTTAACAAAGTAAAATAAAAATTCTTAATAAAAGTAAAAAAAACGACACTTATTCAGTGATTCTGTTATAGATTCCCGCTATATTATTTCAGCTACTTACAAAATCGACTAATAATGTGAGGGCACAATATGTAAAGAGAATAACAGTTCATTTACGCCGAGTAAAATATTCACAAACAAAGTTATGACAACAAACAACATGCTTATGAAGTAATTAATACCTCCAGCTCCCAGATAAGTTATAACAATTCATATGCAAATGTTATACAAACATGACACGTGAGCTTTAAGCCAAGGTTATAAAAATATATTCCCTATTTTTATACGAACCTAATTCGCAAATAAAAACGCAAACGACTCGGAACAAAAAACCACTCATTCGTTGTTTTTATTCATAGCAGACGGACCGTGAATCCAAATATAAATGGTCCAGTGAAAATTTGAAAGAGCCATTCAACTGTGGGTCCTCAATAAATACCAAAATTGACAGACTACATGACGGCTTTTCTGCAAACAGAAAATTAATGACTCTATACTGGTTGGTAGTTATATAGCCTAGGCCTGTAAGAGGACATAAGGTTGAAGTATATTTAAATATGTAGCAGTGCAGGCCAAATAATTATATTATGTCTTAATTATATTAATTTCAGTATAGCTGTAAATTGTGAATTAATTAACTTCATTACACTGATAATTACCCCTTCCATTAATTCAAGTTGGTTACTGTCAGGAGTTAAGACATTCAGTTCTTAAGATAGCTCGGTGCACGAAACTGGTTGGCGAACTTTTAGCACTTAGTTATAATTAGTTCAGACGACGGCTATGCATACAAAATGCACAAAATTAACAAATTGTTACAAGGTAATGAAGATAGTACCTACACGTAATTAAGTACTTCAAAACTGTGGAAGTCAGTGAATGTTGTGTAATTAGATAACAGAATATAAGTAGGTGTCGGCCAAGAGAGGAATCCTATAATATCATCTGTTCAGAAATTCCTTGCTTTGTCTCGTTTGTCCGAACATTCATCTCAACGCATCTCTATTCAGGTGTCCACATATTTCCCTTACACGGTGAAAAGAAAAATACCCCTCGAAAAACATACCCCGAGTCGATCGTAAGTTACGATAAAACCAGTAAAACAACACCTTTAGTTTTCCGCTTGACCCTTCAGCAGTTTGTGTGACAAATTTATTGTCAATACCGTACACTTGTTACATAAACATTACGAAAGGTAAACAACATACATATAATAAGTATAAATATATATGTGCCTGTACGAACTTTCGCACATTTCAATCAAATATCGCTCTGCAGAGAAATCTGTAAGCAATTACACGTTTGTGATTTCCCGATCATTCCCGTGTAACTGAATATAATTAAGGTGACGGCTGGTGGTTTGGGCAAATGTATTTGTAACTTCATTAATTTCGCTCCGAAATGTATATTTCTCTGTATCGGTGGGATAATATGCGATCCGGCGTAGTATGGATAGACTTTTGTATACTGTTAATACAAGGTAAGTACAGTTGTAGTCCAATTCAAGATTTGCTCAATTCATAAAAGCCTCAGTAATTTACATAAAAGTAGCCTCCAAAAAGTCTACATTATGGCTACGAAATATATACCTCATATCCTAGCCCAATGAATAAAACCAAATTACTGGTGTATGTATGAATCGGGTTATAAACATAAGTCTTATTTTTTTTATAGTGGACATACTACGCATGATTCCATGTTAACAGGTTTCTTTTTCTAGCTATAGCGAAGCTAAGACGAAACAACTACGCTTGAGTCAATTACACAAGCTTAAAATCCCAAAATTCCCTCGTAACCCAACATATCGCATATTAAATACATTTTACTACAAATATAACACAATATTCATAGTATCGGCGGTACGTGACCTGACGCCCCGCCTAGAAATTACAACGCAAGCAATAATTCAATCAGACTCGGCTTAACCGAGCTCTCTCCATGTTTACCAAACACACCTACCCTTATCATGTTGCATGACGACCTTATCCCACCTAGGTGTCCCTCCGATATAGTAATTATGATTAAAAGCAATTTCCACTCGAGTATGAACACAAACAGGGAAAAAAAACATTTTCAAAACAATTGCCGATAGTCACATAGCGCTAATCGCAATGGGCAGTTGTGTCGACACAGTTAGTAATATGTATAATCTGGTTTGTTTGGTGATTTTGGCGACCTGGCTCCAATGCGGAATTTGCAGGGACGAAGACAAGATCATGAAAGGTATTTTTTTTTTGTGATTGTTAACTAAAACTACTGCTTCTCAAAATAGCGTCAGGTCCAATGTTGAAAGTAATGTACATTGCAAAGACTAAATCACATCGCTACTCAATGTGACGTGAAAAACATGCAATGGTACCCCTACAGCATGAATTTATAGTATCTAAATCTTGCAATGAAAAGGCTAATTCTAGTGGTAGTTTGGACGTGCGTTCAAGCAACGTAAGCCACTCAGAGTGAGGATCGCCCATATATAACACACGAGACTCCCCACACTCGATTTTATCTAGTGTAAGTACGTTGTCTAAGTTTAGAACTACTAGTGTAAGTCGAAGGATATCAAGTAGCGCCCCTGGGAGCAGTAATGGACCTGTGGAAACGACTACAAAAGGAAAAGTCTAGTCCACAACTAGATTTAGTGCCCTTAGATACCCAATAATGTGCCGATGTGAGATATTGCGCACTATTTAAAAAGGAAAATGTATTTTGAACATCCACAGGGGAACGCCCAGTTGTAACTTCGGTTTTCAGAATCTTTTAAAAGCTTTTTAAGGAAACTTTATCGCTCTAGATAACTTATTACCTGTAAAGTGACAGTAAAACAGAGAAGTAGGATTTACCTTAAAAAGTTTAAGGTATCTTAAAAGTAGGATAAATTATATTCGATAAAACATTGCTACAAACTTTTCCATTTATATTTGATGAACATTATTTAGTTAGCAAGATTGAGCCTATTTTGTTGCACCCCAAATAAACAAAAGAATCAAATAAGGGTCACACTATGTCTGCTTCACAAATCGTGCGTTTTATAAATCTCCGAAAACTTTAGAGAACTAATCTAACAAGACCTCTGAGACTGCACCATTTTAATAGTCCAATTCAATGATCGTAAATGGAGCTTAAGTCAATCTTATAAACATCCTTTTTCCACAACCAATGCATGTATACCTTTCGCAAAATCAATCGACCCTATTTCTTTTTCCAGCGTGCTACTGGCCGAACGAGGCATATGAGCCGTGTTTCGGCGGGTGTGCGGAGGTGTCGTGCGACAACCCGCGCAACCACCTGCGACCCTGCTACCCCTACTGCGAGCCGGGATGCATATGCGAGGAGCCCTACGTCAGAGACGACCGAACACACCAGTGTGTTCTGCCCCAGGATTGTTCACCGTAAGTATCATAAACTTAAAAAAAAATTGACGATACAATTTCCGAAAAACAACACCTAAATTGATTTCTTCCATTTTATAGAATGAAAAACTCTTTTGATCTCTTATAATATCTCACTAAATATTTGACAGTATTCTCTATTCATTATTCTTTTTACATTACAGAACGCAAATGGGAATACCGGTTCCAGCGAAAAGAGCTCAGGAGCCAAAACAACCGCCAGCTAAATACCAGAACAGAATGCCTCGCACTCACACCAAGCGCTCGGACTCAGACACGATGGACTTCGTTGACGACGTGCCGAACTCTCTGGGCAGTCCCCCCGCCCCAATCAGCGTCAGCACCAGCGTGAACGCGAAGCAAGACGACAACTTCAAGCGCAACAACGAGGTGTCCCGCATGGGCAACTACTTCAACATCGTCATAGCCCCGCCGCCCATCAAAGCCCTGCAACCCAGGAAACTACTGCAGAATGACAACTTCAGAAACGGTGCCAAACGAATTAGCTAAATAACCCATGTACGAAATATTTCTAAAATTAAATGAACATGGTTACATTTTATAAATTCCTTTCATTCATATTATTGAAATCCTGAAAATGCCTGATTTACATTCTAAAACATCGAAAAATACCTAAACTGAAACAAAAGTTGAAACCCAAAACAAGTATAGTTCTTTTCTCAAACATATGTAGTAGGGAGACTTAATCAAGAAACGTTTCATATTAAGCTGATGTGAATCAAGTGAACTCAATTGCTAAGAATCTGCGTAAAAGAAGAGTTTTTCATACCTTGTTGTCCATTTTTTATTAGTTTCGACAAAGAATTGAAAGCAATCACATCCGTTTGATTTCTTTTCTTTATTTTTTGTGTGGCTTAGTTTAATTTTGTCGTTTAGTTACGAATGTGATACAAGGTGAAACGGAGCGATACCTATATCTAGCAGCCATTTTGATTACTACAACATGAACTAAAATACAGTCACAAAAAGTTTAACAATATGCGTAAATTACTTATTCTGGCATTGTTATTATGTAAGTAATTTCAATTTATCCAAAAAAAGTAGATACCATATTATCACAAAACAAAGGTTTAAGCAATGTTCACCTATATTTTACAGATAACATCATTGCAATGGGAACGAGAGTTAATAATTATGATTATGATGATATCGATGCAAACAAAAGACACTCAATCATAGATGACAGAAGAAACTGGAGGAAGAAAGCTTTGCTGAAACCAATAGACGATCACAAGGAATGGACAGATAGAAGGAGACATGATTATGATAATAGAGACCCTAGGTACATGGATGAACCGGAACAGAAGATGTTTGGAGGGATAGACAGGCCGAGAGACATGGATATATCATCGCCGTATCGTCCGGGGCCGGGGCCGCAGAGGCACTACGAAGAAGAAAAAATGAATTTACAGCAATCTATAAAAAGTGCAGAAGCACCTCATGTACCTCAGTACATGTACGTTCTCACAAGTACCTAATTTGTACCCAGATATTTTTATGATGTTTCAAGTCGTTTACATTTGTTTACAGTGATAAAGAACCAGAAAGAGAAAAGAAACTACCGATGGCAATGAACTGCGAGAGACCACATGAAAGGTAAAACTGAAATAGTTTTAGTTGATGATCAATGGACGAGGATTCTTCTTATAAAAAAAATACAATTTTGTTGCCTTTCAGAGCTTTTATGTTCTAGTTCAAGGACGATGTTTCAATTTTCGTAATCAGTAAATGAAGATAGCTCTACTGGCTTGAAAAAGTTTTCAATGTGTTTGTGTTTGTTTGAAATGGAACGAGCAGGTATGAAGCGTGCTTCGCTGGCTGCGCTTCTGTGACGTGCGACAACCCCCGGGACCGGCTGCGGCCCTGCTACCCGTTTTGCGAGCCGGGCTGCATCTGCGTGCATCCCTACGTGCGCGACGACAGGACCCACAAGTGCGTCCTGCCTGAGGAGTGCACCAAGTACGTCCTACTGATTTACTCATACTACAACTTCTTAGAGACAGCGACCCCAAGAATTAATACAACATAAATGATGAATCCTTCTACTATCCTTCTTCTATTATGTAAGAGAGGAGGCCTGTGCCCAGCAGTAAGAAGATAAAAAGATGATGACGATGAAATTCTAAATGATTAAGATGTTGTTATAGTTTATGTCCACTTGTTTATAACAAACTTCTGGCGCCGTTTTCTTCAAAAGATAGATCGGTATTCGATGATGATGGTGTCTTAAAGTTAACAATTTTAGCGATACGCGCATTTAGATGGTATAAATCGTTCTTTCTATAATGTCTTATTTTCCTTTACAGAGGCCTCAAGGGAATCCCAGATCTTGGAGACGATATTTAAGTTAATGAATAAAGTACTATGAAACAATGACGTGTGATGGTTTAATTGTAGCGTACGAATTATTCAATTTAGAGCTATTTATTTTATTAAAGCTATTTTCATTATATTCATTATTTTATTTTACCTTTTTTTTGTCACGATAATTTCCTCTAAATAGGCTTCAAAGTACCTATTCTTCATAACTTAAAACGATTAATTTCTAGTCAAAGATTAACCTAATGTACCTAGTATTAAGCCATACGTAGGCATGCAGAAAACTGTTTATCTTGATTTGATTAATTCTAAATGAAATTCGATTTTGTTCTGGATATATCTGGACATAACTGGATAGATCGCATATAATTTTTTAAGGAAAAAAGTCTAACGTAAAAACGAAGTAAGTAGTTCAGACATCGCATTCTGTCACGATACTGATCAGAGGAAAAAGTAAAAAAAAGTTATCTTAAGGACAATGTTATCGTCATGCACAGATAAAGAAATGAGTTTAACTCGAGTTAGCATTTGGCCACTCTATCATTTCAATACACCATTGTTTAGTGCACAGCAATAAGTCATCAAAGTATGTGGCCATTGTTAGGACAAAGATTTGAGATTTTTGTTACTTATAATCTACTTCTGAAATATAGGAGCGTGTTGTGTAAACTAAGTTCTACATAGAAATAATACTTATACATTTGGCAAAAAACAAGTTCAAGACAGTTCTGAACGTAATCACTGTACATGTTGTTTGTTTATTAATAACATTTTCAATGTGTACACTTTTCGTCGTTCCACTAATGAGTTTGTTAGTTTTGTTGTGTTTTTTGGTGACCGACCTGATAGCATTCTGCAGCACACACGCGACCAATGAGCTGCGGTATGGTACGTCATAACTTTATATCAAGGTGTCAATTGCACGCCTTTTGAGGTGCATCGTAGGCGATGAAGCAAGGTATAGTACACTTTTAAAATTTATTTTAGACGGATTAAAGAAGAAACAATTCAACTTCAACTCTGGAATAGAGTGGAACTTCCTGAAGAAAATTCGACATCAATCAATGCATCAAACTGCAGGTTTCACTGAACATCTCACTCAAACTTAATCTAGTTTGTGGCACGAATAACTATACTCTGCATAATAGTTGCTTCTTGAGTACGCCATATAGGCTAAACAAAACTGCGGTTTGTTTGTTTTCAGAATGTGGACCTCATGGGAAATTCGAGTACTGCATCGACGGCATCCCCGGCTGCGTCGTCGGCTGCCACTGCCACCCGGGATATTACTTCGATACAGATACCAAAATATGTGAACTAAAGTAATCTTCTTTTAAACTATCATGATATGTGTCAATTTCAAAAGCAATAGTGGTTTCATATATATTTTTGAAGTAAAACAAAGCCCAACACAATAACATGTTTATTTTTCAGTGTAAAATTGACACAAGACTTCCGACGCCATTATGCACCTGAACCCTCGCGTCTATACGAACCTCCTGCAATTATTCATGGTACAGACGTCACAGTATCAACGCTATCACCTACAAACAACAATGCTGATAAGATTGATGAAATTCCCAAAGATACAGATGAACTCGGTGATTGGCTGTACAATCAATTCTTCAAAACAATTGAGAGTCAAGTTATTAATAAGTCCAATAACACAAAGCCGGAAACTAAGGAAAAAGCACCAACGCGCAGAAGTGGAGGTAACAATGCCCCAGCTATTAAATCCAGGAGAAAAGCTCGTAAGTCTATGCGAAGCAGCAGGAGGAAAAAACACATGAAAGGACATGGTCTCAGGCGGAAACTGTTGCGCATTACTGAAGACGACAGCTTGTTTGATTCCGACTCTGACTCTGATTCAAGCGGCAGTTCCAGTGGTAGCGAGGACGATAGTGAAAGCTCGTCTGGTTCCGCTGAATCGAAGGAAAGCGAGGGAAACGGAAAAAAGCCTTCCAACGATAAAGATGACAAAGACCATGGACACAAAAAAGTGATAATTTTTAACAGAAGACCAAAGCCACCGTTGCCGTCGTTCATATTCTTGCCGAGCATGGACACGCCGTTCTACCCGCCGATAGGCCTGCCGCCGCCGCCGCCGATGCCCATGTACCCCATGGTACCAGTGCCCCCAATGTTCCCTCCATTCCCAGGTTCGTGAAAATTATCTTTTAAAACAATCTGTAATTTTTTATTTCCTAATTTTATAAACGATATTTTAAAAAGTGTAGTTTAACTGAATCCCAATCAGTGAAAAATATTTTTATTAAGAAACAATTGCGAATCCAAATTATTGAACGTTGTTCATCAAGCATTGATTACCATGTTTTACCAAAAGCCAAAGTACTTACTCAATTATTTTATTTCACACTCGTTGAGAATGCCAGAATTGAACCACTTAATTCTGAAATGTTATGTTATGTTCCTTTTGGTTCTAAAAATAGAAATATTTTATAAAAATAGTTTATGCTGCCAGCAGTAACAGTAGATTTATGTTATTTTTACAAATGACACGACTTCGTACGACTAGTAGCGCTATATGACCAGGTCACATCAACTTTCATAGTCGAATATGTCATTCAGATTAAAATCTTATTTAATATATAATATGTTGCAATAAATATGATGATAACTTTCTATTATTATTTGAAAAACGGGCTAGGAGTGATATATATTAAGCAGCAAGTCTGATTTGAAAAATTATAAATAGTAACCCATTTTTAAGGAAGGCTAGGTTTAGTTTTTGAAGGTGAAATATTTTCCTCTGGAGGCGTACGAAACATAAGTCAACAATATCATATATAAAAGAGACTTGTTTGTTAAGTTTATCTAGTACGTCATTTATTACTCAGTCAAGTTTTTTAATTTCAAATAAATAGCAATTCAGCAATAGGAACACAATAATTTTGTAATCATAGGTATAGAAATCTTATCGTGTACATATCTATACATAAAGTCGAATTTCTTGAAATATAGTTCCTCCGCCATGTGACGAGGGAGGGGGCGGCGCCAGCGAGGCGACTAGCCCGAGTACACCGCCTGGGGGCGCCTCTGAGGCATCCACTCCAGTCACTCCACCAAACGGCGCAGCGGCTCCGGCAGACGAATCGCCCACAACGGTCACCACGACCACAGTATCGGAAACACCGCCGGCTTCAAGACTTCGGAAGAGTGACCGGCGCAGTAGATTTGAAAAGCGCCTCAGAAAGCCGATGCCGGAAGATTTCATAGCACCTGCAGGCGAACACGGGTAAAAACAATATTTTATGACTCAGATGCATTTCTGTGATATTACATTTACATTTACTTACACCCAAGGAATCAATAAATGCACATAATGTAACTGAATAAGTATGTAGTTCCACTACCAGCCGTTACAATAACTTTTCATTCTAAAATATATTATTTTTTAGGAAACAAAAGAACCTCAAGCATGAACAACGAAAGAACCTTGTAAGTCCTATACTATATTTGATGTTAATACTCAAACGCTGAAACTATACTTAGTATACTAGAAGAGTTTGTTTGTTCGAATTCTCTATAATTTATTCTGTGTCTAAGCCAAAGCTATTAGTATCCAGGGGTGCAAATTAGTTCCCTTGGAGTGGGGAGAGAACAAAGCGAAGGTAGATAGTAAAATACTAGAGAAGAGACTTCTCATGTAGAGAAGATGTCATCACGACGAATATTAACTTGGCGATCTTATGTTTAATAGAGCATTATCTTTTATAATTTTCCTTATTTTCTAGATGCACAAACTTCAGGAGCAAATGAGAAAAAATAATAGAAAACAAATAAATACGAGTGATGCACAAATGGATAATCTAGAAGACGTGGGCTCAGTAAATGAAGAAGACATTCCGGATCTGCCGGACGCATTCCCGCATCACAAAAGGTCCAAACACAAACCAGAAGAGCCGAAGATGCCCAAATTAGAGGACGTTGATTTTACGTATTTATCTCAACTTATTCATCGCGTGAATGAAAGTCAGACTAAAAATAAACTACCCTCGATGCCATTAGATCTTAACAAGGATTTAAAAGAACTTCAAAGAATTCAGGCTCAACAAACACGTAGAACTTTCGATTCTTATAACTTACCACCTATAAACGATCATCCTGAAGTCAATCAACATAGAAATTTGCATAAACCAGGATCTGATGACATCTACTATACTAATTTAGGAAGGAAAATAGCTGCTATGATACGCAATGCAGACTTTAAATTGAATTCTCAATTTAATGAAGAATCTGAACACCACCAACTTCCATACCATTCAGTACTTAATGAAAACAGCCAAATGCCTCAGGCGTATTGGGAGCGATCTGTCCGATCTCCACTGAAGCAGTTAAGACCATTTAGTAATTACCTCGAAGAGGCACGTACTCTGAGGCATAGTAATGAAAGAAATCTTCTGAACCTCGAAAATGAGGTTAAAACATTTGCATCTACTCCTGAACCTCTAAGCTTACAAGATCTTGAAAACATTTTAAATACTATGCAAAAAGTACATGCTCACATTAAATTGAGACAACCCTCCACTAACA
Organism: Helicoverpa armigera; assembly: GCF_030705265.1. Classification (NCBI taxonomy): domain Eukaryota; kingdom Metazoa; phylum Arthropoda; class Insecta; order Lepidoptera; family Noctuidae; genus Helicoverpa; species Helicoverpa armigera. The sequence continues at coordinate 4,834,282 of NC_087137.1, read as the reverse complement.
CGAAGCGATCAGAGGTTAGTATGAATGTGAACTTATTACCAAATTACATCAAACCCGAAAACTCTTACAGAAGAATATTAAATGAGCCGAAAAAAGTTGAATATTTTCCAATTTCCACCACATCACTCCCCAAAGTGTACGCAAAGACACACGCACTCAACATAACTAATCTAACGGTCTTCCATAAGGAGGAAAGTAATGACAACTCACAGTTCCACGATTACTGGATGTATTCTGGTAATCAACAAGCAGTTAAACCGATTCCGATATCTGTCTCTACAAGTAAGCCACTTCTACATAAAACAGAAAGTCATCCTCATCCTCATTCTCATCCTGACCTTCATCCTCATGTTCAGAATCCTATCAGACCGCTGTCCGTCAGTGCAGTGCTCCCGCAGAATCCCTCCCCAACGAAGGTGCCGCGTACTGAACACCTGGCATTTCTTAGAAGCATGCCTTTAGTGAAACAGACTACTCCGAAAAGATATGAGCCAATACTTGGAAATAACCATAACTTAAATTACTTCACGGGTAACAAACATCATTATATGTTTGAACAAGGTTTATACCCGCTTCTTACACCTTTTCGAAGACAAATAAGAAGAAACTACAGACATCCTTCTTTTTTCCACCCTTCGTTACATCACTTTGAATTCTTCGATTGATATGACACTGCTTTTGTATTTCTGTATTTTTCGATATTAAAAGAATCAATATTTACAAATCAGATTTTGCATTTGTTAATCCTTCGACTGTTTACGATACACGAACCCGAGCGGGCGACGTGGCGTGCCAAGCTGTACCCCGCTGCAGTGCAGTGAATACCTCAGGACTAAGAGCTCCCAACAGATTCACTACGACCTGAACTCACCGACACAGCTTCTCATTCATCGCTTGTCGGGCTGCAAGTCGTTTCACAAAGTTTGAACAAAAGGGTCAGTGGATATGTGGAAAGCCATTTCGCACAAAATACCGCTTGTTGGGAATGAATGGTAATCCTGTTGTATTCTTCACAGACAATTTAATTCCCATTTCATAACGTGGGACGTGTGCTCTGCCGGCGGGTAGTTCGGCTGTGGCTGCAAACCTGTTTATATACCATCAGTGTGGGAGTTGAAGCGTGAGCGACGCGCCGACCTTATGCACCACAGCCTCCTTGTTGCTACTAATGAAATACTTTAAAATACGACCCGAAAAAAATGCTTTTTGTGAGCATAGATCTACGAATTTAGACGGATTTTTTTCCGGGTAAAATTTTAAAATAAGCAAGTAAAGTACAACGCGTACCTTCGCATTCCTGTTACATTGATAAAATACCAGTATACTACATTGATGAAAAAGGGCACAATAATTAACGACATGTACCTATTTTATTATGAAAACGTCGGGTTGGCTTTAGTATCGTTTGGCAGGCGGGCGGGGCTAAAAGTGGTTAAATCTGGTAGAGGGTAGGTCTCCGATTATAACGCTACCACTCTTGTTACAAGGTAATGGATATTTTACGAGAAATTTACAAAAAATGTTTCTAACCTCAAATCAGATAAAACGCGTAATGTCAACGTTATTCGGTGAAACGGAACGTTAAAATGGGCGATCGACAACCGAATGTGTTTTAGTATTTCGTCTGTGGTGTACAAATCCGTGAAAAGGAACGCAAAAAATAAATAAATGTCTCTGGTTTCTGCGTTAAGTGTGGTTAAGTGTCATTTGTAATTAGAGCTGTCATTCCGTTTCTCTTCGAGTTGCGTCAATGTACTATGATGTTATTTCAAATAACATCTTATTTGTCTTAGTATGCACGAGCGAGCGAAGCGAGCTCGCGACTTAGGGCACCCCCGACTCGGATAGGTTAGGTTCGAAGGGGATGGCGGGGTCTGCAAGACCCCGCCATTCCCTTCGTGGTTATTTTTTTTTAAACCACCCAGAAGTAGGAGCCCCGCGTAGCGGGGCTCCGTCGACTTTGCCTTTGTTCGTATTGATTAGAAGTAATTGCACTTAATTTTCCGACCGTAGTGGGTGATTATAGTGTTTTGAGGTTAGGTTACAAATATCTATTTTTCTCAAAAATTATGCGTTACCTTGTAACGGGAGTGGTACCAGAGGATAGGGGTGGAGCCCCCCACCACCCTCCCCCCCTTTTACTCCCCCTCCGCCTGCCAAACGATACTAAATTTTTACCAAAACGTCTACTAACAGTGCTTATTTTTTTCCTGCAACTGTTTTTAGTGTATTATAGGGTGGATTTTACTGTAGGAGTAGCTTAACCCGTGAATAGATATTAGCTACAAAGCACTAAGCTCCAACAATATGCAGATATCGGTTTTAAGTCGAGACTCCGTCTTTTGTTTAATTTGCACAAATTATTTGCTTGAGGCACGGAAAAGCACACTCTTTGTTCCATCATACATTTAAGTAAAAATGTTTTATTTTACTGTTAAAATAAATCGATGTCGATAGCATTTAGATAGGAAGTTCGAAAAAATTCTTATTCCAGTAGGAACGCGGCTGACAATTGTGTCTGGTTTGTTTGATGCCTTCAAACAGTGTGCGGGCGTGGAGTGTTTGTGAAACGCCTTTGCGTTCCACCGTTGGAAAATAGTGTTCTTATTTAGCCCTGTAGGTTTTCGATACTAAATAACATTCTACGAAATGGACAATACATTCGATTTGACTGCAATCACACACCAGTTTCCTGGCTCTTTCCGTTAGCGAGACGTCGTCATCGGCTTTTCAGCCTACTGGTGATCATCACACATTAAAATTTGTTCAGATAAGTTTGTTAAAAATTGCTTAAATTAAGCATATCATGGGAGGTTTACCTAAATAAGTATACCTACTTATTGTTGCTGTTCAACTTATTGTAGAAGAACATTACATGGGATTATTTTCTTTCTGGTAAACGCTCATAATTCTTTATGGTAAATTTCCCTAACAGCAGAAAAAGCATAAAAAGAACCGAAAGAGTAACCAAACAGCGGAGCGTAGTCGACGTGTTCAAAAATATAGTCCAAACGACAACCTGGCGGGAGTTAGCGGCCCGGCGCTGTTCGCCCGTTGAATACTAAGCAACGCAGTTTGCCGCCTTTTGCCTACCCTCATAATGCTCCAAATATTTCAGTATCTGACCGTAACAAACATGCTATGCTTAGTTTAGTCCCGGCCTGCCGGGTCAAGTGGCCAGAACTTAGGGAGCCTAACGCGTGGTATGCGCCTTGAATAACAATATCGGCTCTAGGTCTCGGATTGCGATTAGTTCCAGTCCAACTTAACAATTTATCAGCTACAGAGCTAGATTATTTTTTATGACTTTGTACTTATCAAGAAACCCTAAAAACAAATTCAGGACAAGTAAGTCCTTTTAAAAAAACTTTTGTCAACAAGAGTACTTAACTTAATTTGTACGCAGAAAACAAAATGTAATTTGCACATGCTACTTTGCACGCTTCAGTCACAACAAAAATAAACTCTTCTAAAACAATCCGGCAAACAGGTGAAAGTAACAGAAAATAGATTATAATTAGTGAGCGGAGGATGGGATGAGTAGGGACACCAGGGAACATATTAAACTCTGATGGACAAAACACAAGCCCAAGCCTGTCAGTAATCCCACTTCGACCCAACGGGGTCACACGCCGCAAGGACAGACCTTTTTATTTTATGTGAAAAAACCTTTTCTAGCAATGGACCGACCGACTCATTGATTCAGTGTTATAAGCTTAATACTTCAACGTACACTGCTTAATGGTTCAAAATTCAAAGTAAAACATGGCATGATTAGCAAGTTGTAATGCTATAAGTATGCCACGATCACATTTCTATAATAAGGTCCTTGTATTCTATAGTAAGACTATCAATGCTCCAATGGTTCGTCAATTCTCCAAAAGCTTCAAAAAGCTTTCTCCACGTATCGAGACGTCCATCCTAAATAGACGTGGCCGAGAAAAAGGCGAACACACATAGGTTTAATGCATCAGCTGTTGCTAGTCTCACGCATGTCGAAATAAGTCTGAGGGTACTTGCATGTTACATACTGACTATTACTGTACACGTACACAAAGAAAATTGGGCTGGGCAAAACTGATGATAGGTCCTGAACCTGTAATACTGATTGATCAATGGTAGCCTTTTTCTACGTGACCTTAAGCCGATTGCACGATGTGGTTAATTAAGTCTATAAGTAATATCTAGTTAATTAAGTACTCTACAGTACGTAGGTAAACAAATTACATAGAAATAAAGTGATCGAATTGTTTATATCGTTTTATTTCATCCCATTTAATTAGTCTGTACCTGCAGCAACCTAATAGAGGTTCCGTGATTTATGTGGCACGCCGATACTTTCGATTGATTAATTGAAATTAAAGATTCACGACTGTAGCGTACCTAATTGCCTACAGGACCGACATCAAGCATCGACCGAACCATTTTCAATTGTAGGGACGGGAAACCCTATTTCTAATAGAATACCTACATTCTTTTACCAGTAGACTCATAAACCTATAATTTCTTTTCACAATTTGAATTATAGGTAGTATCGCAGTCAGGTCCGACCGACGCGACGTGCTGTGAAGTCGACATCCTCGGGAATACGTACAAGTACTGTACTTTGCGATATTGAGGTTCGCTTACAAATAGGGTCGAAATTTATTCCGCGCCGTATCGGGCTATGCATGTATTTCCAATTTTCATATTTCCCACGGTGGGCCGGGCCCCGATATCTAGTAAATCTCCTACAGATATTTTTATGAAACCGAATTGATTTACAGCTTTCGGTACAGCGAATATAACAGTTTCATGCAATATTCAAGTATTTCATGTGAAATTATCGAAATAGGAATACGAGTTGTTGGTTATCTTTAATATATAACATTACAGCTGCGTATCAGTATAACATGATAACATTACTGCGTACATGGCAGTTAATAATGTTTATTTTAAGCAGCTATAATCCGAAAAGTACCGTGAAACACTCTAGATTTCCTTTCTTCAGATAAAAGTACCTACAATTCGCGAAATCACTACACGCCTCTAAACGAGGACGTCTGTTGAGATAAAAAGGTTATTTAGAAGCCCCTACCTTTACCGGGTAGCGATAACAGCTTAAACAATTGCGGCAGAAGAAAAAACTGGAGTTAAAGTAAGGTAAAGTACGTCGATGAGCGTTCGCTTAGTCAGCAGGCGGCGGGAAGTGGTCTCCTGCGACGGCAGCGGGCTGGCGACGCAGGTATACCTACGCGGGGACAGGTATTTCCCCGAGGCGTGTTTACGACGCACCGCGCACGGCCCAATCTTCACCTCCAAACATCATTGCCGACAAAATGTCCACCGAATTATACACAACAATAACAAACGGAAAGAAAACCTCGGCAGGAAAAGTTTTAAGCCTAACGAAAATGGCACGAAGTTGAGACAATAGGCTCGAAGGTACTTTGTCGGAGTAATTCCAGGGGCGGTGTTTGTTCTGTAAAAGTGAGCCGAATTGCCTCAGTGTATTTAAAGAAAAACTTGACTGAAAATTACTTACAATACATAACCACCAATTTTCCTCAAGAATTTAAGTGGATTTTGTTGAGTCGCAGGTACTTAAATTGGATTCGAATCGACGACTATTGATTCAATTAAATACATTTTTTTTATTTTTTATTATTAATTTGTACGAGAAGAGGCCTGTGCTCATACTTATTGCTTAGCATAAAAATATGTACCTAGATACAAACAAACGGCATACATCATTTGCATCATTTGAAGATTGAAGTACCTAACTCACCATCGGCGTCGGACACGCCTCAGATTCTCTCGACCTTAAACGATTTGGCGCTCCGACCAAATCCTCCAACAAATTAGGATTAGATGAGGGTGTGTGTTTTTAGGGCAAAACAGTAAATGTAATACCAATTGAAAACTCAATTTCCCTCTGAATTGTTCAGGTAGAAGGAATTTTATTTCTCTACGCATGTAGGCCCTTTGAGCTCCAATACTTTCACGATGATTTAATAGCACCTCTTGATTAAATATCTTCAGTTAAGGAAATTTAGAGGTAAGTTTTGTGACTTTTAGCAAGTTTAGCACCACCGTTTCCTATTCGGCTTGACACGTTTGTTTAATTTTCATGTTTGTCATTTAGATTTAACAATATATTTTGTTGCTAGGTATGTATCTCCAGATATTTGCTTAAATCTTTGAGTTCACCATAATGATCTGTAGATATACTTTCATATAAAAGCTGATTTATGGCGTATAAATAATTCATATAAAATAACAAATAAGCAGTGTATCGTTCCTCTGAGATATCAACATTATCAACCCTTACTTACGAGCGTCGGGCCGCTTGTACCCGAGCGGTGCGTATCGTGAAGGTATTTTGTACGTACATCATCATAAACGTGAAGCATTTGAGCACGTCATCTTGTAAATCTAAAAATGGAAATTTAAACGGTCGTTGGAAGGTTTTTATATATTCTTTTTGACTTAAAAGTTAAAGATACTTTTATATCAGTAGAATACCAAACTCTAGTTTTATCAATTAAACAATTAGATTAAGTAACAAAACCGTCTTCCTAGTGTTGTTATATCAATAGCTTTCTATATTTCACATGTACCAAATATTTATCATTCGGATAAATAAAAACAACTCGCAGAAACAAAGAACGCCGTGTTCGCGTCTCTAGAGGATGGCAACACAGACAAACAAAACACAGTCAATCAAGCAAATCTTTATGTACTTGTCGCATCGTTTTGTTTACTCTGAGTGACATCATACACGACACACAATTTTACCAAATACAAATTAACTTCAACGAAGACATAATTTTACCTTTAGCCCTCCTCGGGCTTGCGAGCGAAGTGTTCTAAAGTCTTTGTTGATTTATGTGAAAACTTGGCTTGCGTGCTTATTAGGCACATGTATTAAGGTATTAAAGAAATGTTATGTTAGGTAAACAGTAATGAGAAAATAAATAATTGTACCTCCACGTGTAACTATGTATGTAGATAAGGTGTTTAAATAAAATTGACAAAACGTAAAAATTCTCAGATATTTTTTCAATATTTTAAGAAACAAAAAACCTGTAAACTTTTAATAACAAAAAAATGGGATGAAAAGAAATTAATATAACGAATGATTTTCGAACGCAGGAGTACCTACATCCTGTTGTTCAGTTATTATACCATTTATTTACTTTATCAAATAAATAAATAAATACTCAGATAAAAACAAATTCAATGCAAACATGAATACGCTCGACATAGGTAATTTCAATGCACAAACCGCCTGAGAGCATCGAACTCGATTTTCGAGAAACGAATGTTGGCTTGAGAATACGAAGCGACAGATAAAACGTGCAATCGGAAAAACTGCTTATTTTACTACCACTTCGATCTGGGAGGCGGATGGGATAGGCCCGGGACTAGGGCTGCCATCCGTCCGGGTTTCCCCGGATTTGTCCTCGTTTGGAGGCCGTCCGGGGGACGTCCGGGCGGGGTTTCAAGAAGTGTCCGGGGAAAACCCGGACATTTTTCTTACGAGTTGAATTACAAATAGACACATAGACTGCAGAAGTCGAAGTGTCCCAAAACTCAAAAATTTTCGCGCTCGCTTCGCTCGCGGCTTCCTTTCTAGACACTATCTTTTTCTACGTTTAGCTACTTTAATTTCCTAATATTCATAAAATGTTGCGCTCGATTTGCTCTCGGTTTCTTCACTTTGCGAATTTTTTTTATCATACAAGTTTAGGTGCTTTAGTGACCCAAAACTCAAAAATTTTCGCGCTCGCTACGTTCGCGGCGACTTCACTTTACGGTGGTTTGTATTTTGTCTAACTTGTCAAAAAGGTAGCGCCGGTTTAAAGTCCTATTACTAACAAGAAGGTAACTCCTAGTTTCCATATGCGCTTTCTTATTTATGACCTTCGAAATATTAAGTCATAATCTTTCAATACTAAGTACTACTTGAGCTAGATATGGCCCTGACTTTTCATGTAAGGAAGCACCTCATTGAATTTAAGTATATAATAGTAGTAATAGTAATATTAAAAATTAGGTCTTGTTTTGTTATAAAAAAATCGGACTCGTCCGGGGAAAAAATGCGATTTACGCCAAATGTCCGGGTTTTTTTAATATTTGTCCGGGTTTTGCGAAATTCGAAATGGCAGCCCTACCCGGGACGAACCATCCTCAATTAGGGATAGAACGTATACTATCCAGCCACACATTCTAATCAATAGTTCGACCCTGGATTATATGTAGTTGTATTTAGAGGTACCTATACTACACGTTGGACAGATACATGATAATGTATTGTTTGTGATTTCCATATGAAATTAAAAGGAATAATTGGTGGAAATCAGGCACGTGTTTCGATTGCTAGAGTATTTTGCAGAAGCTGAAAATGCAGCTTCTTCTTTTTCTTTTCTTGACGAACCAGCCTTGCCATGCGTGTCCTTCTCTGGGTTTGGATTTGAATAATGCATGGTATGTAAGTATTTTGTAGTTGAAAGAAAATAATTTTAAGTTTTTTTAACAAATTAATTTTAAACTGCATAACTCTACTTGTACAAATGATGAAATTTAGTTCTGAGGAACAATATCAAGTGTAAGTGAACGATACAACTTAATGAAATGCACCTCGTCCGATGTTTTTGCCGAGCACCTATTGTTACACAATATCTTTAAGTTAATAAGTCACCGCTTGCACCCGCGTAACTTGCCACCACAACACGACGTCAGACTGTTCTACAAGAAGTGCTCGTGGATCCCGACTTATTATATGAATATTAATGACGTCAATCAAAATGTATCACAAATTAGTTTAATAATTTTCATTTGAGTACAGAAGCGCTGTTGGATGATCTTGAAGCCGTGAAGTAAAGTCAGTAGGTCTATGATCTACGATATGACTTGCTTATGACTCGTACGATGACAATATCGCAGGCAGTGTGGCACTTTTCCCTTGACAAAGAAATTTTGATTTTATCAGAATGGTACTAAGTGGTCCAGGGAAAATTACACGAATTTTACATTAACTGACTGATGACTGAAATTACAAATAATATATAGTTAAATTATTAAATGAAGCGTTACTTTGCAGAAATCCATGACATAAAATGTTTAAAAAATCCCATTCAACGTTGCATATTTTTCAAAACTTTTTAAATTATGGTTAACAAAAGTCATATCCAGTAAGTGATTGAAGTTGTCTCTTCAGCGCGTCTTGAACTAAGTTTGTATTACAAGCTTGAATATGCAGACAGCAGATGTTAGCAACGCCGCATATAAATTACTAACACGACCACAATCCGCGCTAGTTTTACCTTCACATCATAATTAAAGAATTAAATAAATAGCTTATTTACCGCAATGGGAATAATCCTCTTTTCTCCTTCACATTTTACTTCGAAAATTTCGTAGATACCAATCGTGTCCGTGAGCTTTGATTTAACGCCAATCGAAACCTAAGAATACCAAAAAGTTGAACCTTCTGTGTAAACAAATTAAGGCATTGCTATGCCATGTAGGTAATATATAATTATGTATCTTTTTTTAAACTTACCTAATTTGCTTGCATTTATACACCGCTTTTTTCTCGATGTTTATGGATGCTTGCCGCACTAAAAAAAACACACAATTATCTTTTAAATAAAACTACTTTTACGGATTTTATCGCGGTTTATATTATTTACTCCCCGACGTTTCGGATCCTTTACTTACAGTATCCATTGTCACGGGCAGACTAAGGTGTTGGTCGTCTTGATATTTTAGTTACAAACAGCTACCCTACATTTTGTTGATTTATTGACAATCCGATTCACGCAGAACGAGCTCTAGCAGAGGCTAGCAGTTTTCGGCTTGGATAGGGATTTAATGTTTCTATGATGGGTTTCCAAGCAGGTGGTACTTACACTTCAGCCATCTTCTCTATTGAAATTTGGATGTTTTTTTCATTTCAATAGCCTCGCGAATCATCCCAGGCAGGATTGGTTTTGTTTAGCATGGACTTGTGGTTTATCAAATCCGATGTAATGTTGGGCTTTTTCAAGTGTGTGTTCAGAAACTGCTGCCTTTCTGGAACGTCGGTGTTTGACATCGGCGATTTTATTTTATGCTTCTTTTAGTTTGGCTTATGTATGAGAGACTACAGTCAACTGTTTGTAAATATACATAGCTGAAATGCTTCATAACGGCGGTTGCAACAGCAGCTCCGTATGGCGTCCTCCGAAGTTTCAGCGAACTTTATAAATGAGAACTACAGCACGCGGCGGGAAATTAGAATTTTTTAGCAGTTACCTGCGCCTATAAATCAAGTGTAAAGTCGCCCTAAGCTCTGCGAGATAGCTTTCTGGAACATTTTAAAATGTAAATGACCCTCAACTCCACACCTCTGTATAGACGTCATAGGTACTGCTATTACAGGCTGTCTGGACTGCTTCATACTCAATGCTACGATGACGACTCCAGAATGTAATATGCTCCGCACAGAGGGTTTTTACATGTATTGGTGTCTTTTAGTATTGATATTTCAACATAATTATTCATGTACTAGCTTCCGCTCGCGGCATGGCCTGCGTAGACCTATGTTGATAAAAAACAGCCTAAGTGTTACCAAAATTTTACCAAATCGGTCCAGCCGTTTTTGCGTGAAAGAATAACAAACATACATCCATACATTCTCACAAACTTTAACATTTTACAATGTTAGTAGGAAGTAGGATACCTAATTATGATAATGCATGAAAAGAATGTACCTACTATTACAATACATGAAAAGTGTTGCTGTTAGATTTTTTGATTCAGGCATTCAGATAATGAAACAGAGGAATAAATAACACATAATAAGTTCCTAAAAACAAATACTAGTATATAGTTTGGTACCAAGTACATCAAGTTTTTCATATAACTTGACTGGATTTTACATATAAGTAGGTACTATGTTTCAGTAGTTTGTATACAAGTTTCGTAAAGAAAAAAGGTCATTCACAGTTATAATCTAACATTATTATCCCCTTACTTTGGATTTATAGATTTACAAAATCCTGAGCTGATCTTACCGCCACAGAAAACACGTGTCTTACCACTGAAATTCAGTTCTTGACGCTTTATATGAACACCCACGCCATCTAGTGCGTTTAATTGGAACTGCTGTATTGAATACGAACATCAAATGCATAGCAGAGGCCCAACTTCTGTGACCTAGCAAGAATAGTTCTAACTAAGCATGCAAGATGCCGCGTTTGTTCATTTTACAAAGTAGCTATATGTTCAGGAAACGGCAAGGTCTTTCATTATCATTGCGACGCGCACAGCAAACAACGATTTCCTATTTCAACGTTGTTAGGTAGATATAGCTTGATAGCTTGTATTTGTTTGCTGATCCATCGTAACGACTTCATCCGTACATAACCTTCCGTGAAATAAACAAATCACAATATCTAGTTAGCTACTTGTACACAACAATTTCGTATAACTTTGCTAAGTAGGTACTTATTCCTGTACCGTCATTAACCTCTTTCTATTCTCTCTTCGTCGTTACGACACGATAAGACATAAGAATGATAACCACCTATTTGCGATACGTATTGGAACATTATTTGAATTCAATATTAAATACCATGTATAACATTATTATTATCCACTAGCTTCTGCCCGCGACTTCGTACGCGGATCCTGTCCCTTATGCCAGCGACTACGGGGTCAGCAAAATCAAAGATCTTAATCGTCTGATGTTGAATTTTAAGAGCCCGTTGACTTGAAAACAACGGAATACGCATTAGAAACGTTCCACATATTTAATTTTTGTACTTCAACGGCAAAAGCACAGCAGACTAAACAAAACGCTGAGAACTGAACCGCAATAGACGCGATCATAGGGATAAAAGTAGTGATTCTAATTAGTCCGCATTTAAGTTGTGTGTGGCAAATATATTACACGTATTATTACGTAAAAAACATTAAATAGATGAGAAAGTCGTGGTGACTTAGTGGAAGTCGTGGTGGTTTAGTGGGTAGAGAACCAATCTCTCAAGTATGAGCGTGCGTCTTTGATTCCAGGTGTGGCAAGTACCTGCCAATGCAACTTTCCTAAGTTCGTATGTAGGTACTTTCTACGTATATTTTGGATACCAATGACCGTTATTTGGAAGGCATGTTAAACTGTAGGTTCCAGCTGTCATTGAACATTCTTGGCAGTCGTTATGGGTAGTCAGACCAGTAAGTCTGACCAGTTTTACCAAGGGGTGTTGGGTTGAGCGGGTAACCGGGTTGTGGAGGTCAGATAGGCAGTCGCTTCTTGTAAAACACTGGTACTCAGTTGCATCGTGACTGGAAGTCGACTCTAACATAATTGGGACAAAGGCTCTTGAGATAATAACGACAATAATAATGAGATATAAGCACCGCAGGACATCTGAGGCTGATGACGGGGAGTAGCTACCCCGCGGGGCTATATATACTGAGTTCTCCAGGGAGAGTATACTGCAACCATCTCCGGCTGGTCGGAGTGAACCATGACGGGGGTAGGTCTCAAGCCTCTGGCTTGGCTTGGCCGTCCAGAGTGGAGTCGCTAGAGCAGGGTTAGTAGCCCTGCTCGGAGGATGCCTCGTGGTAAGTGACCCACAGGGAGCGCGTAATCTGCGTTTAAAATCCGCCGAGGTATTCTCACACTTCAGCCGCTCATGTCCCTGTTGCCCTCTTGTTGCTATTCAGTGACTGATTCCCGGGGGCCTAAGTGAGCTGGCGAAGTCTCCACCTGCAATTTTTACATGTATCTAATACATTGTCATCGGCAGGTGCCATAGTTCCCGTAGTTTCCCCATTCCTAGTGCATTAGCATCCCATCACAATAGCCCAAGTAGTTTTCATCCACAGTTAGCAATGGTATAGCACAGAACCGGGGATTGTCTTTTTTTTAACGACGTCCACCGGGGATTGTCCTTGAGTTCATATTTCTATAGTGTATAAAGGGATAATCGTCGGTTTTGTGTCAACATACCTATTTCATAACATTCGTTTCTATACATTTCAAGTGTAGTATTGCTCTTGAAGTTCCACATCAGGTGTTCCAGATCTTCGATGTATATACGTCAATAGAGAGTGCTTATTAGATTGAACCACTTTTGCAAAAACGTCATATCTTTATATGCTATAGTCTTGCTGGGCTCCTGGGGTTCCACATCAGGTGTTTTACATCTTCAATTTTTATAAGTCAACAGAGAGTGCTTATCAGATTGAACAACTTTTGCTAAAACGTCACACCTCTATATGCTATAGTCTGGCTGGGCCCCTGGAGTTCCACATCAGGTGTTTTAGATCTTCAATTTGTATAAGTCAATAGAAAGTGCTTATCAAGTTGAACAACTTTTGCTAAAACGTCATACCTGTATATGGTACAGAGAAGCTGGGCTCTTGGGGTTCCACATCAGGTGTTCCAGATCTTAAAATTTATTATCTCAGCTGAAAATGCTCATCACATGAAACAATTTTTCTTATGGCACCATTTTGGTATCTCTTATAGTTTTGTTGGTCTGTTGGTGTTCTGCATCAGGTCTTCAAGTTTCGAAGATAAATTATAGCCTATATGTTGACCAGGCTTAATACTGATACAACAAAGAAAAAATCATTGAAATCCGTCCAGTAGTTCCGAAGATTAGCGTGTACAAACAAACAGACATACAGACATACAGACATACAGACAGAATTTTTTTTTTGGATTTGTGCTCCATTACTGTTTCTAAACCCCACCCAATTATTATTTTTTTAATATTTTCAATGTACAGACACAGTTTTTTTACAGATTTATTATATGTATAGATTAACGTTGCTTTATTAAATGCTGCGTAACCCAGATTATCTAAGATATTTGCCTTGGCACTAATGCAAACGCATCGCCACTGACATTAACTACAATGTCAATGCTTTTGCTCAGTCTTATTTGGTATCACTCGATACACTGCCCACTAATTGATTCCCATAGAGCAATAATGTAATAATTACTCAAAAAATCTAAATGCGTCTAAAAACAAAAAGAGAGTCAAGTTTGATAGATGAATGTGCCCCAAATGCGGAGTTACATCACAGCAAATGGTCGTAAATCACCGAACTCTGTAAATAGCCCAAGTTTGGTGACGATCAACAGACTGACAAGCCGACGATCTAAATATCGTAAAAATTGTTTGATGCTATATTTAGACTACCACTTCCTTGGTGCTATTCTAGAACCTGTAGCGGATCTGCCGTAGTGGGCACTGTGAGCACGCCCACAACAACCCTAATTTTCTTTTGACGTCACATTTATTTCATCTTTTTGATTCCTGTTACCATAGTCCTATAAACACAACCTATTTGTAAAAGAAGATAATGTCTAATCATACATTTAATAGATTCTGAGAGTTGCAGTTAAATACCTAAGTTTTATTTTTCTTGATTAAGTTATCAGCATATAGCTCTGCTGATTTTATAAAGATTAAAGGATTAAACTTGGAAGTAGGTCTGTTCATCATCCGTGGCATTAAAACACACAACTATACGTAGTAAGCTATATGACCATAGGCAAGTTCTCTATTATGTAGAAACAACGTAAGCAGAACCGTGGGCGGAAGCTAGTAGGTAATTTATACCTTGACCCACCACGCACTGATGGTTGCATCATAATTTAATATAAATCTAAACAGTACATGTGTCTAGTTCAATCTACTTACATAGCCCGCTGTGGCGACTTGCCATCTCATCACACCCAATTTAACAGAGGCAGAGACTGAATTGACCACAAATTGACGGTACCTATTGCCACCACTTAATGAACCTCCTCTTGTTCTAAAAAAAATAAGTATTCTTCATACAAGGCCGCGGTACAAGTTAGCCAATCTATTCCAAAAGAGGTGAAATTTTCGTCTTCTATAATGTTATATCAAGGATTGCTTAATTCTTCATATGACATTACACAACGTAGAGTCACAGCGAAAACATACAGTGTTAGATGTTAGTCGAAACCGGTTGTAGCAGTTCTCGTAGGTACATGCCCACGCGCATCTTATGTCACACAGCGATCATATGATAAGTAACATAGTTTCAAGATGGAGCCGATTTTAAGGTAACTCGCGTAGATATGTAGATTGCCAGAACCAACCACATGAGTGCTAGAGGATAAATTGAACTCATAGATGTCACAAAAACCCTGATATTTCACTTTAACTGATAATCACTATCTGCCTAGCTTTTTCCTCCACACGCACCGGATAAAGTTGTGTGCATACTTGTTCAATTCAGTTTCTAAATTAAAAATATATTTAAAATAGACTGAAAATCAGCACTTTCTGTGTGTCAAATATTATGTTTATAAAATAGCTCCAGGACAACTTATCGTACTCCACCACTTAGATACATTTCCGCTGAGAACAAAATCCCCGAATCAAAAATAAAGATCAAAACCAAGTACTTATGTGTTTTGTTCTTCACCGTATTTCCTATAAAGCTTTATATTCATGTTATTTAATCCCTACTTAATATTATAAATGTTAAAGTTACTCTGTCTGTCTGTCTGTTACGCTTTCACGTCTAAACCCACAGATCTGATTTTAGTAAAATTTGGTACAGAGATAGAGCTAACCTTGAGAAAGAACATAGGATAGTTTTTATTCCGGACTTTTGAAGATTCTCTTGGAAACACGATATAACGGAACTCTACGCGGACGAAGCCGCGGGCGGAAGCTAGTAATACATATTTACGAATGACTTGAGATGAGTATTTTTAAATGTTGCATGTCTTAGTAAGCGCTCTGCGATAACCTTATAATGAAATATGAATACTTCCCGATCTTCAAAGTTGCGTTTTAAGTGAGGTGAGCAAGGTTAACGCTAAATGCTTTGAGTGTGTGCTCTATGGCACAACACTGCAGCATTATGCCATCTATGTTATAAACTGGTAAGATGCGCCAAGCTTCGTTTTTAAATGCATTTCGAATAAAAAACCATTAACTTACCTACGATGATATTCTAAGTTTTTTATGTGTCGCATATATTGATGTAATAATTGCAATTGAGAATGAATTTCACTTTCAATGTTATGTAAGAATGCTGTGAGAGGCATCGTACATAGAATCGGTAGGTACGTGGTGCGCAGTTTGGATACGTGTCGGCGCAGGCACGCAGGGCGGGCGGCACTGGCGCCTTACCGCCCGCCCTGCTCGCTCGCTCCGCTGTGTCGCACCTAAACATATCCAACACCTCCCATATATCAAACTCATCACTACTCTTCCAAGAAGGCCAACCAGATAACAAGGTAACATTTCAAATGTATTTAATTCACCTGATATTTAATTTATTATTCTATAATTTGAAGCCTCACTTCACGATTCTGTGTCACTAGGTCGAATTCTTGCGGATGAATGCCACTGCGTCTGTTTACATATACGTAATATAAATAATATTGGTGTTCATATACATTTTTTTTAGATGTTTCTGGATAACTTACCTAATTATAAAAAAATATATTTTCAATCTTTTTTCGAATGTTAAGGAATAGGTTAATTGCCCTCAATTCAACCTACATAGGTACTGTTCGTTTCAACTGCTCTATCAAAATACTCTTTCTTTTCCGAAGAAAAACATTGTTAAGTCAATGTTACAAAGTATGCATTATGAACTGAATGTTTTCAAGGGATCGAGGTCTGTCACTTCGCTGTTCGGCAGGCTCTTGATTAAAAAAAAAAAAGATTGATACTAAGAATTATATGCCTCTATGTATTATATTTCCTAAAAAGTGAGTACCTATATAGGTATAATTCCTAAAACAGTGTGAACTTAATTATTATACTTATTAGACAAAGTTTCGAGTAAGTAAATCTATACATACATTCATCATCATCGTTCATACAAGATGTTAGGGTAGTGTATCATTATGAAAAAAAACTCTTCAGAGCAATCCGACCATAGAAATCCCTATTATCTTTGACCCTAATTGGGATTCAGCCACGCTACAGCCCTTTTGGATTTTTTTAACCCACTCAAATATAATGTCCCACTATATCTATCTCAGTCTCCACCTCAGTCTATCTTCTTGGAATAGACGTGCAAATACGAGATTTTGTAACTGTTCATATTTACTTTACGGTACTAGGTATTCATTGAAGACAATATTTATATACCTACCTACACTAGGTACTATGTACCTACACTAGGTAGGTACATAAATATTGTCTTCGCTGAATACCTAGTACCGTAAAGTAAATATGAACAGTTACAAAATCTCGTATTTGCACGTCTAATATAAAATTAAAAATCTATAGGTTAGTTACGTTTCCTAAGAAGTGTGTGTTGTAAATATGTATATTTCAAGTCATATTTTAAACATCGTCTAAATAGGCAACCTCCTCCCATTTATCTATTTATTTTTTTAGTTAAGGAACTAGGTATTTCCTAGGAAATGTAGGTATGATACAATTCCTAGACTTCACATATGTCCCCATATATGTGTATTACGAAAATGGTAATCTACAGAATGTGTTTTGTGTTAGTGTTTTGCTCTTCATCTGACTTTGGCGCCGTAATTATCCCTGGGCTATAGGGCATAGAACTTTCTATAGTATAGACACCTACTGTAGAGTTTCCCACGTTTTATTAGTTTACTAACAGTACTTGTTATCAGTATTCAAGGCAACATACGAGCTAGTACCTACCTACGCGAGCGTGACATGAATACAGGTTTAATATTTATCTGCGCAGATGACGTAATCGGCCATGCAAATGCAATGCCTAAAACGCAGCGTAGTCACAGATTAACTACCTAGGTAACTGTTAATTAAGGCAGTGTATTCAATAGACGAATAAGCTCTACTAAGTATGTATTATCTATTTTCAAAAAAATAACTAAAATCTGCAGGACGTTCCTCCATAATATTGCTATTACGTTATTAAAGCTAGTATATTACTCCGTAGGTAGGTTCAATTCGACCAATTCATAACAGTCGCGTTGTGAATGTGACATCAATTTTGTTAGGTCAGTAGCTACACGAGCGGCGTGCCCCTGAGAGACTATCAACAATGAAGCCAGTCGCGGACTGAACAGCACAGTCGCAGTTGTCTCACAGACTCACGGACGTACAAGTTGCCAGTGATTGTGACACGAATAAAAATACGAACAATCTACTTAGCCTAAGTGTATTTACTTAAAAGATTTTTTTTTGTTTTTTTTGTGTGTTAATTTCTCATTGCATAGAACTAGAACAGAACGTAGGTAAGTAAAAAAGAAAAAAGAAGTCATTTAGTGTACCTACCTTGTTAATGATTGATTTAAATATCAAAATAAACACTTTGGGCCTTACTACAAAAACTTTAAACCCTGTTTTACACTTGTCTAATAAAATTTTGGCTGCAAAATGAACCATATGTCAACGTCATAATTTGACATTTTTTTAGACAAGGCATAAACTAGGGCTGCCAGGTGGCCGGGAAATCCGGGATTGTCCAGGAATTACTAGTCTTGTCCCGTGTCCAGGAATTGCATCTTTTAGTCCCGGATTTTCGAATACCGTCATACACTAGTTTTTTTCATTTTGATAATAGTAGCAGGCCGCTTCCCTTCCTTTATTACCCCGCTGCATTGCAATTCTTCGTTTTAAAGAGCCCAGATTTCACAAGTCTTTTGAAAGGACTGCAAAAACAGTCTTCAAACATGCGAATTATGAATAAAGGCAAAAAATATAGATAGGTATTCTAATTTTTCATATTTTTTTCGTAATCCTCGAATTGTCCCGGAATCGAAATACCTGAATCTGGCAACCCTAGCATAAACTGACGTTTAAAAGTTTTTGTGGTAAGACGGCTAATCACCTAAGTAAGAAGTACCTACACAGGTATAGTACCTACCTATAGATTAAAGGTACTTACCGACCTATTTCAAAACATAAATAGGTAGGTATCTCATGTCATTGTTTATGCGGACTACCTTCTAGCTTTTAGTTCGATATACCTACACCAAAATATTTTTTTTTTTAATTGGGTGATGCGATTTAAATCTTTGATAAGCAGATAATATTAACGTACAAAAATATTAATCTGAAGTCTGCATACCTACCTAATAATGATGTGTAATACCTACGCGTTTGCCGCTCCGGTTATCTAAAGATACGACGAAAAGTAAAATAGGTCGCTAAAGATATTCCACCCACCTCGCTAGGTCGCAAAGAGGTCATTGCCCTACTTGTATTGACAAAATACACCTACAACTGTATTGTTAAGGTTGAAGCTCCGACTGGAACGGGAAAATCTCTGTATGGTTTTATTTTTAAAAATAATAATACATAGATGAAAAAATACATAAAACTACCTATTTTATTAAAAAAAAATTACGTAGGTACCTACCTAGGTAAGTGGCAGGTTAAGGCTGCCCGATCCGATCACGTTAGTCTTTTTGTAGGACAGTTTGCCTTTTCCCGAGCAAATACCTAACAGTAGGACGTTCTGACTAGGATTTTGCACTATTGCTATCAGTGTGTTCTACTTTTCTCTTACAAAAATCGGCCACCAATTTTATCGGACGTGGGCGGGCAGGCAGAGCCATATGATGACTGACAGATAAGAAGGATAGAAAAAGCAACAGCGCAAAATGGTCCCTTTCCATAAATATGAAGTTTAAAAAGATAATTAAAGGAAATAGAATTGTATCGCAATGTAAAACTACCTAGGTAGGGTAGGTACAATGTGACCGTCTCGCTAGTAGTGATGAACAAAACTGCTTTAATACCGCTTACCTAGAGCTACCTACCTAGATCGTATCTACAGAAGCGAACTCTTTATAACTGGATTTATGTAAACAAAAGTTTCTAATAAACACGTTACCAATTGTTCCATTTTGACCTTCAAAAACCTTCCTACTTTATAATTTTTTGTTGTAATCCTTTTTTCTTTATTTATCATCAATCAACTGCCAATAAGTACCTACCTATACAGTTTTTTTTAAATAAAAGTACAATTCCTAGCGATAATGTATTTTTTCACACACACACTTAGTTTCATCTGTAAGGTTAAGGGTCAATTCCCACTGAAAGAGCAGCGGCCGCGCTGGGCCGCGCCGCGCCGCGCTCTTACATTTTCCGTGCTCTTACGGCCGCTGCCGGCCGCTGCTCTATCAGTGTGAATTGACCCTAATAAGATTATTGAGTAGGTAGGTACCTACCTAACCTTACACGTCTTGAGTAGTCTCTAGTAGTCATTATACTTACCTTTTAACATTTTTTTACAGGATGACGTCACCTGCAATAACAAAATCTCCAGAAAACCAAAAAGCCGAAAAAAAGTCTCCATCGCATTCGGCGCGCACTCCCGAGAGAGTGCCCTCCAGCACCGACAATACCGCATCTTCTGCCGCTGGTGCCACGGCCCTTCAAGGCCCATCAGAAACATTTAGCTGGCTACGAATCTTTAAACTTGCAGATCTTATGATGAAACAGGGTTGTTAAGCCCTAGAAAGTTAACAATTCAGTTTATCATTGTTATTCAACAAAGATGTGAAGCTAGCAATAATTAGACGTTGTAGAAATAGGCAAAAATAAATCTTTATTAGGTACTTGTTATCAGTGGTTATATCTGCAGTAACACTAATGTGATTAGTTGTTAAATATGTTTCGTTAAATCAAATAAAGGCCAACTTGTCTCACGTCACACGCTTCGGCAGTTGGAGCAAGTCCCAAAACTGTGTTTTATAATATACCTACTACTTACCAGGGCCCCGATTCTCCTAAGTTAATAATGTCAAAATCGAAGAGAAATCGAATCGCAATATGATCGCAATAGCAGTTTTAACCATATCGGGCATTCTGCTACTAATAAAAGACCAATTGTATTCGATTGACATTTGATTGGTGTGCGATTGGTCTGCTATTTTGATGATTTTGGTCTATACGGTAGTTTGCTGTACAATCATTTTGCAATCGTAAATCATTTGCAGACAAAATGATTCATTATTGAATGACAGAAAAGGATAAACACGTTTATTTCAAAGAAAAAATAGCGGAATGCCACATACGCTTCAATCGTAATCGAGTCGGGATTGGATCTCAGTCGAATCGAGTCGAACGTCAATCGAAGGTCTCTTAAGTAAAATTAGGAGAATCGGGGCCCTGCAATACAAGTCGATTAGTATAAAGCTTGTGGCACATTATACCAGCACCGCAACAGCACGGCTCCACACCAGCATTTAAGTTGTCATTCAATTTAGAGCATTAAATCGTGTATATTATAATATATTTCGTAATTTCAATATGAAAAAGCCAACGGCGAGCACTCAGCGTGCTTGCCGCTTCCACACAACTCGCCTCGCCGCCCGCGTGCTGCAAGCGAGCGGTCCTCATGCGTACAGCGCGCCGACGGCGTGCCGACTCCGAGCCGGCAGCGAAACAACGTCATTACGTCGTGTTCAATCATAACATCAATCATAATCGTCTTAATATTGAGTTTGCGGTGACAGCAAGCTTACACCTCGCGGCCGGCGCGCCGACGGCGAGCGGACAGCGCGTGGTCTCTGCACACAGCGGGCGCGTAGTATAGATATTACGGAGGCCGCCACACAGAGCCGTCCCGCTCGACGCGACGCGACGTTCTAGTACATTGTGTCACGTCGCCGTCCCGTCCCGCCGCGCCGCGCCCGCTGTGTGCAGAGACCTTAAATTTGAGGCGACGCCGTGCTGTTGCGGTGCTGCTGTAATGTGCCACAAGCTTTACTCCGAATTACCATAATGACCGTCCACCCATTATTAAGTAATAAAGTGTGAGAAATGTTTTTTTTTTATTCTTTTCCTAGCTGATGACTAGATGGCGGTGACCAAGGTACGTGAATGTAAGGAACGGAACGTCATATCTTATCAACGTATAATTTACTTATTTTCTTATCATATAATTTTCAGGTGCCCGATTCTCCTAAGTTTATAATGTCAAAATTGAATAGAAATCGAATCGCAATATGATCGCAATAGCAGTTTTAACCATATCGGGCATTCTGCTACTAATATAAGACCAATCGTACTCCAACGACATTCGATTGGTTTGTGATTGGGCTGCTATTTTGGTTACTTTGGTCTATACCAGTGGTTCTTAACCGGTGGTCCGCGGACCACTGGTGGTCCCTGGAGGCATTCCAAGTGGTCCGCGAAGCTTAGCTTCGCGACGTTGCTATACGTTATCTAACTTAATTTTTATCGACTTATAATTGCGAGCGGAGGTTTTCGCATGGACGTACATATATCGGGTGTGTCGTACCTAGTCCCCCCCATTCATGAAAATGTATGTTTGGGCTACATTTTACGTAATTTTGGTTTTGAGTCTTAAAAAATCATTAAAATTTCACGCTCGCTCCGCTCGCGTATTCAAAAACTGTATGCTCTTATTTTTGCATTTGTCAACAAACACAAAGTTAAGTACGTTTGGGCTAAATTTTAAGTAATATTTTGGTTTAAGTCCGATAAAATTTCGCGCTCGCTTCGCTCGCGTATTCAGAAACTATACTATGGCTCTTATTTTTGCATTTGGCAACAAACAAAACGTTAAGTACGTTTGGGCTACATTTTACGTATTTTTTGATTTAAGTCCGATAAAAATTTCGCGCTCGCTTCGCTCGCGTATTTAGAAACTGTATGCCCTTATTTTTGAATTTGTCAACAAACAAAAAGTTAAGTACGTTTGGGCTACATTTCACGTAATATTTGGTTTAAGTCCGATAAAAATTTCGCGCTCGCTTCGCTCGCGCATTTGGAAACTACATAGGCAAGTTTTTCTTTATTTGCATTTGCTTACCTACACAACTGCCAACATGCGTTTAGCTTTGAGTTGACCCAAGCTGACCCAAAATTAATTTTTTTTTGGTAAATATTAAAGAAATGAGTACTAATTAAGGTAAACCGATGAGGTGGTCCCCGGCAAGACAACTTTAGTCAAAGTGGTCCCTCAGGTCAAAAAGGTTAAGAACCACTGGTCTATACGGTAGTTTGCTCTACAATCATATTGCAATCGTAAATCATTTGCAGACAAAATGATTCATCATTGAATGACAGAAATGGATAAAAACGTTTATATCAAAGAAAAAATTGCTGCCACATACGCTTCAAAAATTCAATCCGTAATCGAGTCGTGATTGAATCGCAGTCGAATGTGAATCGAATTAGGAGAATCGGGCCCCAGGTCGTATAACGAAATGTTTTGTCATCAACGCTAAAAACAATGGTATCGTCTCAAAGTAAATAAACGCAGGTATCTTTATCATAAAGGGCTCGGTGCAATATTTTAACTTGGCAAAACTTGGCACTCACGTATTATACCTACTACACACACATTACTACAACGCCACCTGTCACTTTCTTGGGGAACTATTTTTTAAATTAATTCTCAAAAAGAAAATCTCCTATCACACAGCGAAGTTCGGTTTTCGTATAAAATTCTTTGCAACTGACGGCCAGTTTCTTCATCAAAAGTTAAAGATAAAGTAATGTCTGTCCTAAGAATGCTGCAAGTAGATGAAAAAAATATATAATTTGAGGAAATTAAAAACTAAAAGCTGTAAATCGCACACTTAATCCAGTTTGTCCTGACCCTATAGTGCATTTAAAATTTAGGAACGAATTAGGAGAATTTACCTTAATAGTGTAGCACTGTAGCATATTTGACACTATATTAGGAGAGTGGTAAAATAATAAACAATATTATGTAATATTTTTTTTAATAGTATTGGTAGGTAGGAGGTACATAACACACAGGATTCTGGGTTGTTTGGATAAGGGAAGTAAAGATACAATACTATTTTCAATATTTACAAAATATACAATTATCTTTATATACTAGCTTTAAAACTATAATATAATTATGATCACAATATTTTTCTATACGTACGCTCTGTTAGAGTTCAAACCAACATCGAGCACACTGGCATCGGGTCGTGTCCGCACGCGACTGTTGCTCTACAACAATCTAACTCACGTTCACTTTTGCTGCACACTTGAGATCAAATGTTATTTTTACAATATTTAAACTATCATCTCACACACCGACAACAGTCGCAAGCGAAGGAGGCCCGAAGTTTAACCGTCCCATCCTCATAAAACCACTTCATGAACAGAATTAAAACATTTTAGCCAAATTCTGGGCCCGACGTCGCCGTGGCCCCAACAAACCAACTTGAAGCCACTGCGAAGTGGGACCACTTTGAGGTTAGCCTCAATATCATAAATAAACAAAACTATATTATACTTCTCACATGCAGTTAAGTGTGTAACTGTGTAAATGTTTTTGAAAAACGAAAAATAATTTCGGAATATGCATAATATTCTGATACATTTTAGTATTAATAATTGACATTTTCAGCATACCTCTTAAGGATGTAATTATTATCTAGGCAGATTGTTGTCAATATTTTAAAGGTTGGTTCACAAATTAAGTTACAAATGCATAATCAAACACTAAACAATACTCAATTTTAAGTGACTTTTATATACTGAATTAGCACAGTATTCATCATGCTACAGTAAGTAATCAAGTAACACTCAAACTTAAGCAATGCTTAAGTATTCAGCTTTGGTTCAATGTATACAACAGAAAGGATTTGAAAATAATAATACGAAGAAATGAACTTATTTAACACAACTTAGAAAATAACTACACCCCTGTTACAAAAAGAAGTAAATATTTTCACGCAATAAATTAGTAATTTATAATTCGCATGTTTCTTACATCATATTTTAATAGCGTGTCTAAATACCGTCATATTTATCACTATTATTCATGAAAACTTATTTACATTAACCTCCTTCATAAGGAGTTTAAATATGATTTTATAAGAGTGTACATCATTGGGCATCTGTTTGCTAGTAAAATTATAGATATTTTAAAATTAATGGACGAAGTGATGAGTTCGTTAGTGTTCCTCCTAGCCAAGTTAAGAACTGTTTGCGACGGAAATATGACAAACAATATGATTATTCATATTTATACATTCTAGTTTTAACCTTAAAAAGAATATACGTAATAATATTACCTGTGCTATAAATTTATATCGTACTTTATAAAATTACAATACATAAAATATTTTGTACTTTATTTTACGTACGACAGCACAGTCGCACCATTATCTAACTATAATAATAATGCAAGTTATGTGAAATGCCTTCTACTCGAATCAGAAAGTGGCAATATCACTAGAACTTAAATTATGAGAAGTACAATATTGTTAGTTTAAATGTATTGAAAGTTATCAAGTGAAGCTTTCTAAAACATATTTTTATCATTATGCGTTATAAGTACAAAAATCGCTTATTGAAAAAGCAAGTGAACAGCGGCAAATGAGGATGGCGAGTACAAATAGAGATAACCTGAGCGGCGGCCCGCAATTAAAGCAGCAATGAGATCCGAATACGTCGACACTGTATGGGCAGGCGCTCGACGTACATCAGCTGGCTGCTGTACGACTGATTCATTCAACCAAAAGAATGCCAATCCGTTATTGTGCCTTTAAGGAATGTTACATGTATCGTGCTTTCGATTTATTCTAATTAACAACAAGCCTCCGCCAGCGGTTTCATCCGTGTCTCGATGATCTACTTCCTTTACCCGGATGGGATCAAAAAGCCATGTGTATCCCTAGTTTTAAGCTACTTCTTTATGAAATTTCAGCCAAACCGGTTCAGTCATTTTTCATTTAAAAATGGTGTAATTGATACGAGTTATTGTATTTATTAATATTTAGAAAGATATACATACTATGATATATGTATTCGTGACCAAATAGTAATAATTTATTCTGCATATTTTTCTACCTAAAGGTCATCATTAACTAATAAAAAATATTTAAATATGAAAAAGCCGCGACGCACCGCAATATTCTTACACCTCGGACACGTTAACTGACTAAATAAATAATAAAATAAATGTGTAACTTTATTAACTAATTTGTATTATGATCGCTGAGCACAGAAGTATTCCAAGCTCGCATATCTATGCAAAAAAATATAATATCAAGGAAACGGGGACTAACTTAGACAAGAGGTCCTTTTTATACGAGTTCGGGAAGTAATGCAGCTTTGGACGCGTTGAAACCGCGGCGAATCAACACTAAATTACTCGGTCATTCATTTTTAAGGATCTTTTGACTTCAGCTAATACAATAACTGTCAAGCACTCATTTGTTTGAAGTCTGCCATGCTCCAAGCAACGCTTCACACCTCGTAACAGTAGTTCACATTCGATCTTCACACCGTTACGAAGAAAGAAGCGACGCAAAGCCAATACACAAACAATAATCGCTGGGATAGCCTTTTTTTAATAAAAGGCGATATTGCAATGATACCGCCTACTATATATTTATTAATCTATGTTTACATTTGCAATTGAATGAAGTTTATACCTACGTAAATATGCGAAGTCTTTTAGTGAACTATTACAACTGCAGAAAATTATGACATTGGCATAATAGTTTGATATAATACAATTGTCATACTGAAAACGCAGTTTCTATTAATATATAAAAATCACAACAAAATATGATCATCATTTTTGCGATAAATTTTTAGTAGTTTATAAATCAAAGAATAATATGACTTCGCACTGTTATATAGCTAATTCAAAAGATAGTCTTTCAGAACAGTATTGAACATATTTCCGATATCGCTAAAGGCGAGGCCGTACGCGCCGTCTATGCGCGTTCGCTTAGTAGCACACTGCACTCTATGCTCCATAAAATAGGGCTACCTACAGTCTACATTAAAAAGTCAGAATCACAGTTTATTTTCCACATGTATTTTTCCCTTACTATCTTATATAACTTAACTACGTAACTATGATTTTTACAAGTAAACAGTAATCATTCGACCCAGTATTCATGAGTTTCCATTACCTACCGTAATGACCTAAGCGAAATCGAACTTTAGTACGGATAGATTCGATATTTACAAAATTTAAATTATTTTAGACCTAATTCGCTTAAAACAAAATAACAATTTACACTAACAATAAAAATGCTCGATAGATTGCCACTCATCTAATCAGAACCCAAAATTAAATATATTTATCAACTGACTTTGCCATCTATCATTATTTTTTAAAAATTTAAACTCCGAACATCGTCGAACCCAGTCGACCATAACAAAAGTATTTTACAATGAATAAGCTATGACTTATATCTAGTACTTAAATAACTGACGGCTGCTTATCTATGTGAGACTTTATACAGGCGCGTGTGGGGATCCCGAGCCGTCAGAGACGACGCCGCGATACGCGATAACAATAAATAAACTCAAGTTTCATTACCACCTAGAGAGTTCACTTTCTCAGAGGTATTACAACTCAATTCCTCAGAAGTTTTGTCACTGTTAATATGACAAAAAATCTATAGTTACTTCAATATTTACTCCTACCAGGTCGATCTATTACTACAATAAAAATGAAGATAAAAATTTCACAACCTGGCCGTATTTACAATGCCTTCTTAAGATCGACTAAATCGATGACGGTTTAATGTCTTCATATAATATTTGAAGCAAACGTTTAAGGAATAAATGCGTCATGTCCAGAGTGAGTCCATGAATAAGATCAGGACTGATTCGTCAAGTTTTAGCTTTCCACAAGTTTGTAAATCTTCTTGCGAAATTGTATTCAATATCATAGAGCATACCTCAAACAGTAGCTATAACAATAAGTAAGTGTGCGATGTCTGCAACCCGATGCATCAGGTCTGGTGCGATACGGTTTAAATTCTCATTAGCGAACTCACACGAAGGGAAGATGTGAACTGTGAACATGGCCTGAAAACATACAACAATATTTAATACATCAATTCAACTACTTCGTAAGGGGCATATTTTAGATTCTCTGGGTGGATGATCATTTCCGAAATAATTTTGTGACTATCTGCCTAACCGGATGCAGCTGAGTACTGCCTGACACTGCATATCTGACCCTCCTCAACCCGGTTACCCGGTCAACCCAATACCCCTTGGTAAGACTGGTTGTCAGAGTTTCTGGCTTCTAACTTTCCATAACAACTGCCAAGGATGTTCAAATGACAGTCGGGACCTAGTTTACTATGGACGGACAACTTGTGTGTTATGACAAGATGGTGACTACCACAGATCGACCGCGCCAAACGTTGCTTAGCTTTATTGATCTACCGACTCCTGCGGCGGTTACTTAGCCAAGGGTTCCACACACAACGGCCACTCCGTAATTACGATAACAACTCGAGTGTTTAGGTCATCTCGAAATAACTGTCAAAATATACTGCTTCTTGCAGTTTTGGCCCCATTTTCCAATGCATGAACATACCTGATGATGTCCGGGCGGTGCTATGTTTACGATCCCAGCAGCTTGTTTGCGCTGGAGATATGTAATAAAGCCGGCAGTAAGGTTAGTAGACTGCTGTAGTACATCCATATGGTCACGACCGCACGGCAAAGCCAAGAGCATGCAGTGCTCGTTTTCCATCTGTGAATGATCGATGATTCATTACGATCTAATTATCAATATACTATATGAACAAAATAATATTCTCTTTCAGAAAGTTATTAGAATTGATATCGTTTTGCTTACCTTCATCTTGCGGTGCACTTGGTCCAGCTGCGGCTGCTCTAAGCGCATCCGTTGAGCAATACGCAACAGCGGCGTCGAGCCGTCCGCGTGTCTCGACAGCGTGTCGCCCGCGACGCCCGGGTTGCCGCCTACAAAGTGCATCTGAACGGCGGCCGAGTCGTTTTTAAGTGCCAACAACCCTTGCCACATGACCGGGTAGCGCTGGAATACAAAAGCATAATGAGCGATAGGGTCAGAAGGAGGGCACGGATCGGTAAGGAGGTCGCGGACGCGGGTACTGACCCGGAGCAGCATCTGCAGCGAGTCGGCCTCGCGCGGCACCTGCGAGGCGTGCGGCGGGCCGGGCGCCGGGCCCGCGCCGGGCGGCAGCGCGCCGGCGGGGCGGGTGGCGTGCGCGGGCGGCGGCGAGCGGCCGCAGCCGGCGGCGTAGGCGGGCCGGCGCGCGCCGCAGCACGTCGCGGTAGGCGCCGGGCGACGCGCGGCCGCCCGCCGCGTCGCGGAAGGCGGCGGGCGACAGGCGGCCGGCCGGCACGCGCGCCGACGGCGGCCGCCGCAGCTCCAGCGGCGGCGTGGGCGCCTCCGACCCTTCGGCTTCTAGAGACCTGTCGTGAGAATACGAGTTACCGTTTATGTGTCACTCGAACGCACAGTGACATTGTGAATAGTGATACTAACATAGATTTAAGTTTCTATAAAATGACAAGTTTTTGGATAATAATAAATTAATCATATACAAGATGTAAATGACTACTTAAATCGACACCATCTTTTCTACCTGGTGTGTCGTACCTAATCACATTAAATCCTATCACAAATACTTTATGATATTCTATAGCGAATTGTAAAAAAAAATACTTAATCCGAATGGTTTAGCCACAGGAGTAATTTTTCGTTTTCTCATAATTTACAACATCACGTGTAAAGCAGAGATAAAGTTAGGAGTACCTATCGAATGTTTCTACCAGTTGACAGCTGGCAGTTTTCAAGGGAGAATTTCCGATGTTTGTAATTACTGACTCTTATATGGTGTTCTAATTTTCGGACATTTTTCTTCTATTTACTTTGTTTGAGAAATGCATTTTTTTATTTTTACGTATTTTATTTTTTTCTTTGTGCTCGACATATACGTAATATAAACCAGTATATTAACGTATTTAATTTAATGTGATTAGGTACGACACACTCTGTATAATTATGTCATTTTTGATGACATTTTTATAGGTTGGCGATGTTATTGGCTATGATAATTTATGGGTATTTTTTAAATACTTTTATCTATACGATGTGTTACACGTTGTATATATTTCTGTTACTTTCGTCATCATCCTCGGAGCCTTTTTCCCAACTATGTTGGGGTCGGCTTCCAGTCTAACCCGATTCAGCTGAGTACCAGTGGTTTACAAGGAGCGACTGCCTATCTGACCTCCTTAAGCCAGTTACCTGAGGAACCCAATACCCCTTGGTTAGACCAGTGTCAGACTTACTAGCTTCTGACTACCCTGCCAAAGACGACTGCCAAAGATGTTCAGTTACAGCCGGGACCTACAGTTTAACGTGCTTCATCCGAAACACAGTCATTGGTGTTGGTGTCTAAGATATACTTAGAAAGTACATACAAACTTGCATTGCAAGAAAAGTTGCATTGGTACTTGCCTGACCTGGAATCGAACCCGCACCCTCATACTCGAGAGGTTGGTTCTTTGCCCATTAGGCCACCACGACTTTTTTTTTCTGTTACTTTTGTAACATAATATTGAATATGTTTGTTACCTTTAAGAGGTATATAAATACCTACATCTATTAGGCAATGTAGCCTAATATTAAAGGTATCATCATCGGCAATGATATTGAGCCCAGACCTTCACCTGCGCAGAAGTGATTTGTTAGTTTATTGCCATAAGTGTACGGTGCGCAAAGCGATCCCCACTCTTCCGCCGAGAGCTCATTATCCGTGCCTATTACTATACAATATTTGATTTTGTGTTAGTTGAACAAAGAAAAAATTACCTTGTATATGGAGAAGGTGTAGCTCGAGTTTCGTGCTGTGTGGCTCGGAAATGTTGCTGATACATTTGGTAATGTTGATGAGAAAAATGAGGATACATCCCGTCGCCCTGTAATCACAAACATAATATTTATTATCACGTCTCGCTTTTATGTATTTCCGCAAGTCACATATTATATGATTTTATTACGTTATGGTATACCGAAGTAACCGGAGAAGTTTGTTGATGTGCAGGCGGAGGACTTCCAACTAAATCAGCAGACTTCCGGACGGCATGAACAAAATTAAAAAATGAACACTTTGTCGATAAACTCCCACGTAAATAATACAAAACAAAATTACCATTCCTATTTGACCTTGCGGACTGATTGATGGCACACTCGCAATAGTAACTCTAGAAGCCGCACCTGAACAAATAAAAAATGTTTGTATTAATTATCACACCCTGTCTGGATAGGGTCAATCTAGTTAAGAATGGGATTCTGGCTAGTCAGACAAATCAAAGTGATAAATGCACAAAAAATATTTGGTATCAAAAATCACCCATTATCCCCTATTCCCTCTTCTCATTGAAATCGATATTGATTTCACATACCTAAAAAATTATTTCGGTGGTTGTTTTAACTATGCAAAATCAAAAAGAATAAATAAAAGACAAAACAAATTATTTTAAGCAAACTTGTATAATTTCGAGCTGTTAAATTGTGTAATTTAAAATGTATATATAATAGCATGAGCAAAAATATTATAAACCTACGAGAGCATTACTACATTACTTAGGCCCATTATTTACAAATTCTGATGAAAAACATAATTTTCATTTGCGATTTTTTTTTAAAAGAATATATATTTCATTTGATGAAATAACAAGTACAAATGAGCGTATCGCGGGGTACGTACCGGGATGGTGGTGGTGCGGGCCCACCACGGCCACCTGCTTGAGGTGGTGGTCGGGCGGCGGGTGCGGCGGGTGGTGCGCGCCGCGCGGCAGCGAGGCGGTGGCGGCGTAGCGGAAGGCGTCGGCGGGGCGCTCGTCGAAGGCGTCGGGCGCGCGCTCGGGCGGCCGCGCGCGCGCCACGGAGCGGATGAGCAGCGGCGTGGCGCGCTCGCCGCAGTGCGGCAGCGCCGGCGACTGCACGCGCGCGTCCGACGCCTCGGTGGCGCCCACGGGCACCAGCGCGCCCGGCACGCCGTCGCCCAGCCGCCGCCGCGCCGGCTCCGCGCCGCCCTGCGCCAGGGGCGACGACGGAGCCTCGCCCGCCGGCCGTTCGTTGGGAGCCGCCGTGACGACTGCGTCGAAAGTGCCCGCAAGTTTGGCGCTGATCTCGGAGATCATCTTTTAGGTGGTTTTGTAATAGGCGTAGGCGTAGAGTGTGGCGCAGGCGTGTTGAGCGGCGCGTGCGGGGCGGGCAGCAGCGGCGCGTGCGGAGCCGGCAGCAGTGGGGCGTGCGGGGCCGGCAGCAGCGGCGGCGCGGGCGCGGGCGGCGCCTCGGGTGCGGCGGCCGGTACGCAGGCGGCGGCCGGCACGCAGCCGGCCGGCGCTGCGCGCGCGCGCTGCGCGGCGCGGCCGCAGGTTCCGGTTCTGTCGCAGTTTCGTCGAGACGTGGAGCCTTTGGTTCACGAACGCAATCTCTGATGTTTCTCTCGTCGCCGCTATCCATGGATGCATCCGATAAGCTTCTGTCTCTAATGCGTTTAGCACCGCGTGGCGATTTCCGTGTTGTGTCAAACCCCGGAGACTTTTCCTGATTCGCTTTCACAACAGCTTGTCTTGTGGGCCGCTTTTTATTAGTTTCTTTTCCAATTTTTGTTTGACCAACGGGACCCTTTATAACGTCATCTATTACATCGTCTACTGTGCTTCGTTGAACGTCTTTCTCCTGAAGCCTTCTAGATTTGCGAGTATTTGGTGATGGTGTAATAAAGTCTTCGTTTTTCTCTTCTTTATTTTTTTCAATAAATTTCATTTGTTCTTTTTGAGCTATGCTGAGCGTCGAAGTGGCAGTCATAGAGGAATGTCCTGAGAGTGGACTCTTGATGGTTAAAATCAACCTCGGCCTTGTTTCAGTTTTATTAGGCGATGTGGCTGCTTCATCCCCAGAATCTTCGTGAAAATCATAAACGTCTCCTGGCATATTACTTCCACTGTTAACAAATGTTTTTACTTTCTTGTCAACTTTAGCTCTACCTCTACCTCTTTTTGAAGACGTACCACCTCTTGAAGGTTTAGAAATTTGCCGAGTCTGTACTCTGTCTTGATTTTTATCCATTTTCCTGCCCCTTACATTACGACCCCCTCTTTTGGTCGTAGCTGCGGTTATAGTTTTATCAGGCAAAATCTCTTCAATTATTTTACTTTCTAAGATATTATCGATTGGTGTATTACTAACATTTGTTGATTTTATATGTGGAGTATGGTTCATTATATTATCCGTTATGTTCGAGCTAGCTTTTATGGGATCAACAACATCGTCACCCACTTCGTCTGTTTTTTTAATAGATTCATCTGCTTCGTTACAAAATGATTCCACCTTTTTTAATACTGATTCTAAATTTAACTCTTTACCACCCCAAGAATCATTCTCATCATTCTCATCATTTTTGATTGGACTGTTACATATTTTAGATTCGTCTTGCTCTGATATGCGTAAACTAGATTCTTCAGATTTGATAAGATTCTCCATATTAAACGAAGATTCACTTTCGCTAGATGTATTCCTGATATCATTATTAACAGATACGTCCGACTTTTCACAGGTCATAGGTTCAGATGGCAATGTTGCCATTACCGTGTTATTTTCAGCACGAGGCAATACTTTAACTATGTCTGCGGGTTTACTAGAAATGTTCTCTTTGTCGATAACAGATTGCGATGACATAGGTGGAAACTGAGGATGGCCCTTATTTAACTCATTGTCCGTCTTCAGACAATCTATGTTTTTCGTTAAATTTGTGTCACGGTTCTCTTTACTACCGGTTATTAATGTTACTGTTTTGCCCACATTTATTTCCAACTTCTTCTCGGGATCATTGGTCACTTTTATCTCATTTGTATTATCTTTCAACAACTCTTCAAAGTCCGTCTCACACTTAGTAATATCAACAGGAGATAATATTGGTTTGGCTACTGTTCTTTCTCTCTGGTCTGATTTTTCTTTCTTACTATCCTCACTCAGGGATATTGAAGAGTTAACTGGATCTGTTTTTGTGTCAACTTTGGATTCATTGTCTGTTGAATGGTTTTGTAAAATCAAGGCCTTCATTGGTTCGTTATTATCTTTATCAAATTTTGTATTCACTTTTAGAGACCCTGAGCAAGTAGTTTTCAGTAATAATGGCGAAACATTACTAATACTAGTTGTTGTCATAGTTGGCGACGTGCATAATCCTAATTTGGCAAGAACTGATGGTGGTCTTATTGTAGCCATTGACAGAACAGACGCTGGTCCTTTTTTGGTGTCTATTTTTAACAGAGGTGCTTGTGTTATTAGCCTCTGCGAGCCTAAAGAATGAATAACATTGGAACCTTGGATTCTGTTTATCGTACTAGCTTCTTGTATAGGTGCGGATTTGCTACTACCTTGTATGATAGATGCTGTGTTATTCACAGCAGCAACGTGTATTATTGGAGTTGAACCAAAAGGTAAATGATTAACTTTGTCTGATTTCTGTGACAGATTTTCTCTTTTATCATTTATTTGATTGACAGTGCTTATTACAACTTTATTATTCAGATGAACAGTATTCATACTGCTTACATGTATTGCATTTTGCATTGATATCAAACGGTTTTGAGCCATAACAGTCGGATTTGTGCTATGTTGAATATTAGTTGGAGACAAAATTATTTTTGTATTTTCATTTGTATTTTCAGTAACATTTCTTGGGTCACTCTTTCTACATTCCCCTGATATGATTTTTTGCTGATGTATTAAAGGTGCAGAGACACAAATCCCTTTATTTTGTTGAATAAGATTGTTGACATTCATCTGTTTGGATATAGGAGTCAAAACTGGAGTTACAGGCAACCTATTAAAATGGATCGGCGTACCTTGGGTTTGTACTAGCACTGAATTAGGTCTATTCGGAGACAACATTGTTCTCGCACCATGTGGAATGTGCATTGTTTGAATGGGGCTTAACGGAGGTTGTTGCATTCGAACCACAGTAACTTGTCCAGGTGATCTTTGTTGTATGGCATTAGGTGATGTCATTCCAGCTGAGCTAATATTTTGTGGTGATGTACTTAGAATAGCCATATTCGTTAGTCTAGGTGATGTCATACTTTCATTCTGTGAGCTAGCTTTGGGGCTTTGCATTCTAGGATCATTGGACATTCGGGGTGATATTACGATACCTTGTGGTTTTTGGTACAAAATGTGTGGCTCCGGAATTTTTATGGTTGGTGGCTGTATGTTAGGAGCCTGACTGCGAATCATCTGATTAATGACCTGATATGGAGCTGTCACTCGTGCTTGGGCTACAATTGGTCTAGGAGAATTATTTGCTTGCACATTCTGGGTCGACGGGGCTTTAATTTGAACAATATTTGCAGTTATAGGTTTTATCTCATGTTTCTCTCTGTTTGAAATAGCATTAGACTGGATGTTTAAAACATGTGGCTCCAACATTTTATTATTTGTCAGGGTCCAGGATGTAATCACAGGAGTTGCTGTAGACGTTATTATTTGGACATTGTCCCTTTTAGCTAATTGTATTTTGACATCTGTTTCTTTTGTTTTGACATTGGAATCGTTAGATGTAGTAGTTACAGTGGAAACCACGTTTGTTTTTGTATCAGAAATTAAATTATTTGGCACATCTACATTTTTCTTTTGTTCCGCAATTGTATTCAAAGCTTGATTTGTTGCTATAATATTAACGGGTAATTTTTCTATTGCATCTTGAGTTGTTTCTTCTGTTTCTTCTGTGTCAGTGTCTATCAGTAATAAGTCACTATCTGAAACTGGAGTGTCTGGCTTCATTTCCATTTCACTCGCATTTAAATTTTGTACTGCTTGTCTCATTTCTTCGGCGTCTTCTTCCGGTATATTCTCATTTTCTATTGTTGTTATTTCAATTTCATTTTCATGTGTTGGGTTATTTTCAGACTCCTCATAGCAGCTAGAAAAGGCATTTATTTTTCCGCCGAAACTTTCACCTAAAAGTGCTGCCACTGCATCCTCGGTTTCTTCCTGAGAAATAATAGCTCGAGGTTTTTCATCCGTTTTCTTCTCCAACTTACAAGGCGAAATTTCTACAACTTCCGAATTTTGTTCTGGTTTTTCGCTTTTATCTCCTTCTTTTTCAGAGCTTGATATATTTCGCACCGCATCTTCACAGGAATCACCATCACTACTAAAGCTGGACAAGAAACTATCTTCCGTATTATTATTGGGTTTCATGGGTAAAGGATCTTTGGGCAACGGCACCTCGCTTATATCAGTAAGAATTGTTTCAAATGGTGGCGGCATTGGAATTTCTTCAATTTCTATCTCTTTACTTTCTACATACTCCATTTTGATGCCGTCATTCATCTCATTTTTTGAATCAATACTCTTTGGATCTGCATTTTCATTAGACTGAGTTAAAATTGGAGGACTGTCTGTTAATCTAGGTAAACTTGGCGATTCCATAGGTGAACAGGTTTCAATTTTATTTATATTAACTGTTTGGGCATCATTGGGCAAAGGTATGTCTAAGAGCAATGTTTTAGCTGAAGCTTCTTGATTCTCAGTCACAACATTTTCTGATTTGTCACCCTTATCTTGATGAAAGAAAGTATGGTGTTCTTTGCGACTTTGGCGGTCTTCTCTATTTTTCTTTTTCTTCTTTTTTTTCTCTTTACATTCCCTTTTTAATTTTTCATGCTTAACTATTTCACTTATGATGTTACCTTCAGCATATTTCATGTCGCTGTTTTCAAATTTATTGAGACTTTCAGTAAGAGTTTCTACTTTAAGGTAACTATCATCGTCTACTAAACCATCAGCAAACAGACGAGCTTCTATCGCTTTGCTTACAGCATCGACATCCAAACTATTGTCATCATCCTTGAAGAAACGGTTTTCTTTGCGTTTCTTTTCCTTTTTACGTCTCTCATCTTTCTCTTTCATTTTATACTCAGAGTTGTGAGCACAAAAATTAGATTCGACTTCATGCGAGGAATAGTCTAATTTATGAGTCGGATGTGGTCGCGTGTCTCGGTCAGAATCATCCGATAAGGGACCAAAGATATCTTCCATTTTACCATCTTTCCTAATAGCAGTGCCAATTGTATCAGTCATACTGTCAAAATTATTATTTGCAGATTTTTTTTCTCGTTTCAATTTATTTTTATCTTCACGTGTGTCATCAGTGTCAATACTTTCACGCAATTTGTCTTTTCTTTTATCTTTTTTATTGCTGTGCCTACGTTGTTTTTCAATATTTTTATGTTTATATGCTTCCAGTATATTAGTTTCATTGTTTTCACCTTTTTCATCGTCAGAGTATGTGGGTTTATGTTTTTTCTGCTTCTTCTTATGTTTCCTACGGCTTTCTACAGAATTTTTATTACACGTCGACTCACTTTCAGACGAAAACTCATTGCACATTGATTTGAGATAACTGGATTTAAACCAATTATCTTTTTCAAGATTTAACTTAACTTTACTGTCATCGCTGTCACTCTTCCCAAACAGGTTTAGTAGAGAATTCTTCTTTGCAAGCATTTCATTCGATTCTTTGAGATCATCCAGTTTTATTCTTGGTATAGATTCGGAATCAGACAACAATTCTTTTTTTATGTTATCGAGGAAAGAAGGGCTTTTGCTTATGCTTCTTTTGGAGGTTTCGTCATCAGAAGTATCAGATATAATGCGAGTTCTGGAGTTTTTCCGCGACAATTTATTACGCAAATCTTCTTCATTGGTGCTCCCATCACAAAACTCATCAGTTTTATTAGGCTCAAAATCGAAACGATGTGATTTCTCACGTTTTTTTGTGTGTATTACTAGGTCATCCTCAGAAGAGTTATCCATCGATAGATATTTTTTCCTATCTTGATCGGAATCACTATCTTCGTCCCAACTGGATCTCTTTTTTTCCTCTCGTTTTGCTCTGCTTTGTTTTAACTGACTAAACTTAGCCTTAATTTTTTCTTGACGTTTTTCCTCTTCTTGTTTTTGCATATTTTTACACGAACGAGCTTTTACTTTATCATACATAGATATATAAGTCGGCCCGTCATCGATTATGTCAAAGATTGAATGTTTTTTGGGCTCATCGGAATCAGAACTATCACTGCTATGCACAGGTTTGCGACTTTTGCGTTTACTGTGATCGATTTTTTCTTCTCGGCTCTTACGATCCGTGGACATTCGTTTTTCACGAGCGATTTCTTTCTTTTTCTCATCACACTTTTTCTTATCATCTTTGCTCTTACCCATAAATTCAGTTGGTTGTAACGCGTCCCGTTGCAGTTGTAATTCCTGAATTTGTTGTAATTGTTGAATTCTCTTCTTTTCTTTCATCTCTTTACGGAGAGCTCTTTGCCTTTCGTCTTCTTCACTTGAACGCAACTCTAATGTAGCAAGAAAATCCAAATCATTTTGCAGACCTTCTGTACTTATTTCCGTATTCGGTTTCTCATAATTTTCATCGTCTCCGGTCTTTTTGTAAGATTTGTTTTTGTCTGCAATCTTGGAGTCCTTGGACTCAGTAGTCTTGCTTTCAATATAGCCATCATCCGGCGGTTTAACCTGATTTTTCTTGTCTTCTTTTGTTTTGCTTTCGATTATCTTCGCAAAATGGCCTTTGCTAAATTTTGCAGTTTTATGTCGATTATCGGACCGTGACTCTTTAGAATCCCTTCGTTCCGAAATTTTTGTATCACTCCTACATTTTTTGACATCTTCATTAAATATATCAACACTATCCTGAGAAGACATTCTCCGCTTATGTCCAATGTTAGATGGCAGACTTGAACATGAGTTTAAACGTTCCTTCCGCTTACTGTCTACACTGGGCGAGTCTAGAGAATAATGTCTTTGTTTTTCACCCATTTCACCTTTCGATTTAGTGTTATGTTCTACAGCTACATCATGTTTATTTTGGTTGGCTGTATCTTTTTCATCTTTGATATCAGACTTTGAAGGTGCTTCTTTATCGCCGTCATGTTTCGCAAATTGTTCAGTGTGTTTCGACTTTGATTTTAGGTCATCCTTCGCATCAATTATTTCTAAATCTTTAAGTTTGGATGATTCATGCGACGCCCTAGATGTCGACGAATCAGTAGAATCTTTTCGACATAGTTCCCTAGACGTTTCATCTCTGGAGGATTTTCGATGTTTTACAGATTCAGATTCTTTTTTAGCTTCTCGTTTTGAATCATTATCCTTCCTGGATCGATCGTGTTTGTGTTTATCATCTTTTTTAACTTTTGCAGATGAATTATCAATATCTACAGAGTCCTTTCTTTTGTCTCTGTCACTTTTTTTGTGATGGTCATGTCGGTAAGATTTTTCTTCGCTATGTTTAACTTTTTCGATGTCATTTTTTTCTTTCTGGTGTCTTTCTGCTTCCCTATCGAGTTTGTTTTTATCGGTTACATTTTTTTCATGAAATTGCTCTTCTTTTGACTTTTTATCTTTATCAGAATTTCTTTCAGATTTACTACATTTTAATTTTTCGGTTTCAGATTTATCTTTTTCTTGAACTCTATCCTTGCAGTGTCTTATCTTATCACGATCTAATCGTACTCTTTCATCGTGATTTTTATCAGATTCTGCATTTTTTTTATCAAGTAAAGCAACATTACTTCTTTCTTTTTCTGTAGGCTTTTCATATTGAATATTTTCTTTTTCAAGCTTAGCCATATGGTAGTGATGATTCTGTCGATCCTTGAAAACTTTTTCAGCAATTTTTATAATATCTTGTTTGACTTCTGAATTAACCGATTTAATAGAATTGACTGTATTCAAATGATTTTGCTGCATTTCAAACTCAATAAAATCTTTGGTGTTATGGTTTTCATGGGTGTCCTTGCTAATATGATTATCTGTTGAGCAAAACTGATCTAACTGGCTTTTGGTATCAAGTTTAAATCTATCATCGTGTTTGTGATAATCTGTTTTTCCAATCTCTTTATTATATTTAGACGTGGTCTCGACTTGCGTTTCAAATTTCTGACCCTCATTAAATTTCT
Source organism: Helicoverpa armigera (assembly GCF_030705265.1). Taxonomy (NCBI): domain Eukaryota; kingdom Metazoa; phylum Arthropoda; class Insecta; order Lepidoptera; family Noctuidae; genus Helicoverpa; species Helicoverpa armigera. Next base: position 4,794,542 of record NC_087137.1, on the reverse strand, counting down.
CTACCCGTTTCAATAGCATTTCCATAACTTCTTTAGCACTGTTATCTTCCGAATGAAAGGCAAAAGAGCTGTTTAATGTCTCCTCTTGGTTGACTATATCAGGTTTTAACTGTTTATTATCAATCACTGTAGGCTGACTATCGGTAACGTCACTCGTTTTGTTATTTAGACCAGCAGCAGCAATTGAATAGTTCTTATTACTTTCCCGGCAAGTAAGATCAACTTCTTTACCCTCAGTAATGTCTTCTTTTCTGCTTGTCGTGACCAATGACCCGCCTTCCCGATCACCCAAAAAATAATCTTCTCGCCTCTCGGTTAACTTCGTATCACTTTCAAATAGAGGCCCAGTGTCGATCTGGTCAGGTCGTAGCTTAGGATCAGTATCAGGCTCAGATTCGGGCTCTGGCGGTGGTGGCGGCGGCGGCGGAGTGCGCGGGCGGCCGCGGGGCTCGAGGCTCGGCGGCGGCCGCGCGGCGCCGGGCTCGGCCGCGCCCGCCTCCGCGTCGCCGGCCGCGCTCGGCGGCGGCGCCGGGGGTGGCGGGTGTGCCGGGAACGGGTAGCGAAGCGCGCGTGGCGTGGGTGCCGAAATACGCCCACGAGGGCTGCTACCTGGACTAGGCGCGCGACCGGCACCTTCGAGTCGCTCAGAATCCTCGTCGAAAACGGAACGTTTCGCAAGTAACGAGCGGACAACCTCTGATGGTTTTACCTCGTTGATATCGACGTCGAGCAGCCGGTGCCGAAGACGTGCGCGGTCGGGAACGTCGACTGGCGCTCGCGATCCATTGAGCTTTTCATCGAGGCTGCGTATGCGCTCCTCCAGCGATGGCGAATGCGGTGCAGAACCACCACTCGAAGAAGAGACGGACGGCGGACGTGGCGGCGAGTCAGGCGCAGGCGCGGGGGAAGGCCGGGGAGTGGTGGGCGCGTTGCGCATGAGCTGGACGGCGAATTTGGGCAAAGGCAGACTCATGGGTAACGGAGGGCGCTCGCGAGGCGCGCGGCGCGGCTCGGCGGGCGGCGCGTCGGGCTCGTCGCGCAGCGGCGTGCCGGCGCGCGAGTGCGAGCCCGAGCCGTCGCGGCGCCGGCGGTGGCGGCGCCGCGCCCCGTGCCTCTCGCCGCCGCGGGATCCCGACCGAGAACGTCGAGTAGTGCCCACGCTACGGTGCCGCTCCTGTACAAAAAAGAACCTATTAATTTAGAAATGTTATTTTAGTGAAATAACACTAGAACAACAATACATATACAGGGAATTACTTAATCCCTATCCAAATAAAATACTTTTTAACCAAAAAAGTTTCATTCATTTAAAAGATATCACGATATTGTCACAGTTAACAGAATAAATAATTAGTTACAGCGGAGCGCACAAAGTTTATATTAACAATTCCATCTTTAACATCCTTTAAAAATTATCTCTTTCGCATGAAATCATTTAAAACGGCCAGCGAATAACAATATTTAGCGTATCCAAATCTATATATATAAAAGAAAGTCGTGCTAGTTACACCACTTATAACTCAGGAAAGGCTGAACCGATTTAGCTGAAAATTGGCAGGGAGGTAGATTGGAGCCAGGAGAAGGACATAGGATTTTTGTCACCATCCGGCTAGAAAGCAGTTATCTCGGAACGCGGGTGAAACCGCGGGCGGAAAGCTAGTAGTATGTAATATCTAAGCTGTGCACCTACAAAACTGTGTGGAATTTTCGTGATGCAGTCTTTTTACGAATTTGGGCATTTTGTTATTTAGAGATTTGGACAAATTGCGAAGAACTTTTTTCTCACCTTGGAGTGCTTCCTGTCGTCAGGACTAGAGTCACGTCGATGGCGCCGTGCGTGGTGAGGCGACACTACCACAGACTGTAGCTTTTCCTCGTAAGGCGTATCTTCGGTTTGTGGGCTGGTTCCTACATCATCATATACCCTGCAAAAAGATGATGTTTGAGATATTTACTATCTAGACATGACGCTTCATTAAAAATAGTAAAAATTTTATCACCTGTACCGTCGATCGGCAGCATAATCCGCCGGATCGTAGTGTTCTAGTGTTGAATAGCGTGGAGTTCTAGACGATCCGCGACCGTAGCTTGAAGCTCTCGATCGAGACCCAGTCCCGTCAAACCTGGAAAAGACAATTAATTAAGTACATTAAAAAGATAATACGAATTCATATATTTTTTTTATTATTCTGATGCAATTCGCGGGTGTGTGAGTTCATCTTGGATTTGAAAGTAGCCACCTCTCCAATCCGATCAGGAACTACGATGCCACAGGCTGACCCACACACCCTTTCACACACAGAATCGCACAAAATACATTTCACCTACGCCCAGAAATTTTTGCGTCGGTACTTAAAATATGTTTCACAAAAATAATGTTATCCATACAAACCGAATGGGTTCATGACGTGCAGATGGAAGATATCGCGTTGTAAGATCCCCACTCAGTCTTTCAGAACCCGTCAACGCCGCTGAACCTCCATGCTTCTCCAATTGTTCGTAAAACGCCTCCTGTCAAAAACAATTTCATAATTGATTAAACACTGACACTTTCGAGGTTTGTTACTTTACCTCTGCAAAACAGTACTGGGAATAAGGAAACTGTATTGCAGGCTGAACCTAAGATTCGCGCAACCAATAATTATGAATAACATGGGAATGCTCGTCAAGAGGACTATTAATAACAAGTGAGTAATACTGACATCAAATCTCTGTTAAACGCTCCCGGTAAGGGAGAACTTTTACAACATGATTCCTTTAAAAAAAAACCGGCCAAGTGCGAGTCGGACTCGTGCACGAAGGGTTCCGTAAATTACAGTTAAATCAACCTATCTCAAAAACTATAAGAGATACTTTGATCAAACCAAAAATCGTTGAAAGAGTTAATTAGCATGCATCACCTCTATTTTTTTTAGAATTTTATACCCCGTAGTTATAAAAATAGAGGGGGGGGGACATACTTTTTACGACTTTGAGAGCTGATATCTCAAAAACCGTTCACTTTAAGAAAAATGTTTTTTAGAAAACTTTATATCATTTTAAAAGACCTTTCCATTGATACCCCACACGGGTATGTACATCGAAAAAAAAAATTTCATCCCTCAGTTACATGTATGGGGGGCCCCACCCCCAATTCTTTTTTTTACTATTTAGTGTCATATTTTTGTAGCGGTTCATACAACACATATTCCCATCAAATTTCATCACTGTAGTACTTATAGTTTCCGAGTAAATCGGCTGTGACAGACGGACAGACGGACAGACGGACAGACGGACAGACGGACAGACGGACATGACGAAACTATAAGGGTTCCGTTTTTGCCATTTTGGCTACGGAACCCTAAAAAGAATGTTATTAATATTATACAGCTGAAGAGTGTGTTTGTTTGTACGAAAGCAGTAATCTCAGGCACTACAAGATTTGTTTCAAAAATCTTTTCAGTGTTCAATAAGCCATTTATTGAGCAAGGGGATTGAGGCTACTTAATGTATCTGGGTCGAAACGACGCAGGTGAAACCACTGCACAGTGAGGTAAAATCTGGTCTCAGACTGCAGTGCTTAGAATAAAAAATAGCGGTTCGCGAAAACAGTACATGACTGACACAGAAAAGGGTATTTTACCGCACTTTGCGCTGGCAGAAGCTAGTTGCCGATACTACAGAAGGCTATTCTTAAGTCAAGCTCAAGTATGCAGATAGATAGATAGATTATACTTTATTGTACACCTGTATGTACCTACTCAAAATATATATAGTAATTAAACTAATATTATAAAGGCAAAAGTTAGTAATTGTAGTGCGTATGTTTCAGGTAAATAAAAAAACATAAGATCATGCACACTGTAACGGCACAGCTGCGACAAGGCTCTGTCTCGTATATTGGCTAACGCCCTAGCTACCGGGAAGTGATCTATTGATATACACATTAGGAGATAAATAAGTGCGTCTACGATTGAATCACTCGATTTCAAAATTAAGTTTTTTTCCTTTACAAAGGCCTTGCGGGCGACCCGCGGTCAGCGCGCTGCCTATAAGCATGCGACCCATCATCATCTGCCTAGCCTTTTCCTAACCGGATGCATCTTTGTAACTACCAGCGTTTTACAAGGAACTTTCTATCTGATATCAACTCAGATACCAGGACAACCCAATACTCTTTGGTAAGACTGGTTGTCAGATTTTCTGGCTACTGAATACTCATGACGACCGGGACCCAAAATGTATGGTGCCTTCCGAAACACGGAAGAACTCGTCATATTCTTCGTAAGCAAGCGCACATGAAATGGGTGTCCCTCTACGAGTTGTTAGATAGCAGCCAGCGTGCAGACACCCTGCCGTTGGCTGTTATATTGGATAAGAAACATATACGACCGAAAATAAATGTTGTAGCGGTGCCCTTACCCTGCTTGCCTCTAGTATGTCATGACATTAATAAGGGTGTCCTAGTGCGTACGAACTATTGCATCACGCGTTGAACACTCAATGACAGGGAACACAACATAATAACTGATCGAAACTATAGTATTAAAACCAAAAGAGTGCACGTGTTGCAGAGGCCGTTATCACCTGACACTCGCGTGAAGCGTAATCGACACAGAGGCGCGGGTGGTCAGGCTCAGCTGCCGACACGGCGGCAGCCACGCGGCGCAACTCCCGCACTGCTGCGCCCGCCGCTGCCGCCTGCTCGAAGTGCACCAGTGCTGCGCCCGCCGCCCGGTCCACGCACACCGACGTGGCACCACCGCACCGTGACACCGCGCTCAGCACCTACAAACGCATTAATTTTTGTATCTTCCCACATCGAAACTACCGATATCCCGAACTAAGAAAACCGGCCCAACACGAGTCGGACTCGCGAACAAAGAGTTCCGGCACTATTTATTATAAAACGAGCAAAAAAAAACGATTTTCGTTTGGAAGCTCCCTAGATACTTGATTAAATATATATTTTCACAATTTTTTGTGAAAGCGGCAACAGAAATATATCATATATGAATATTTCAGCTGTCTGTCTAGCTATCCCGGTTCATGAGATATAGTCTGGGGCTCAACTCTGCTAATTTAATAATGTGTCAATTGAATCTCAAAAGCAGTTTTAACCTTAGCTACTAACATAAGTTTGGTCTGCCGTTAGCCTATATGATTAATAATATGATTAATTATTGAATCGTAGAAAAGGAAGAAAACGTTTATTTCCAACGAAAAATTTCGGAATGCCACATAAATGCTTTAATCGTAATTGAGTCGTGATTGAATCCTGGACCTGTTTTACCTTTTCGGTCCTTTAAAACGCGTATGACATGACATTGTAATTTAAGAACCAAAGAGTTCTATTTATTAATAGTTTTGATACAGAATGTGACACGATGCGGTGTGACATATATTACGTCACCTCTCATATCCTTTGTCAGAGACCTAAGCTCGAGTAAGTGACCTCCATTTCTTGATGAGACCTTAACAGCAACGAAATTTGCGAGCTAAAGCAATATGGTTCCTTCTTACTTTGCAGGAATGACAAGGTTTAAACTAATAAAGGAGAGTGGTGCCCTGTATTGTTCTTCACGAATGATGGTGGCAACATAATTTATTTATTTATAAACAAAAACAGCCAAGGTAATGCACACATGAACGGCACGGCATTGCATGGTGCAGCTCAAATAAAGCGATTTATGTCATTTGCATTAGGCCCTAAAATCTTATCTATACTAATATTATAAAGAGGAAAACTTTGTTTGTTTGTTTGGTTGTAATGAATAGGCTCAAAAACTACTGGACCGTTTTTAAAAATTCTTTCACCATTCGAAAGCTACATTATCCACGAGTAACATAATCTATATTTTATCCCGGTACAGGCAGTAGTTACCACGGGACGCGGGTGAAACCGCGGGAAAACGGCCAGTCTCATATAAATATAAAAAGCCAACGGCGCGGCGGCGGGGTGACAGCGAGCTCGCAGCTATCTAACACTAGCTACAATTTGCCGTGCCATTCATGCGGTCGCCACCGCTCGACAACGTCTCGACGCTACCACTAGGCGACGGCGTCGTCGTGTCGTCGGCAGTCGTCAGCACAGCGACTAATTCGGTGCGCTTGTCGTTGACCGAGGGTCGTTGGTAAACGCCCTTACGGTTCCCAAATGGTATTCCGCGGAACCTTGAGGTTCCGTGACAGGCCCTCACTGGTTCCACGGAAAATTCAAGATTTCCATATAGAAAATCGTTTCACTTTTTACAATATTAAATTACACTGGTCAACAGCATTTTTGGTGCAAAGGTGAAATACATCATTTCTTATAGAATATTTGATACGTAATCGAAGTCCAGAACATAAAGTTGCACTAGCACTTCGGGATTTAGAAATATACCCCTCCTAAAGTACCAAAAACGCGTTTTTTAACGATAAGTTATTTTTTAGTATAGGATATATGTATATATATGTGCCTAGTTCATTAATGTATAGTTCCCACAGGACTGGAATCAGTAGTTAATTGGAAATACTGTCAGTCGAATAGTTTTTTAAAAGCGCATTTCGAGCAGCTGGGGCGGGGCAGAATAGGTGCGCAAACGAATGCGTTTACGGGTGCGCAACTAAAACGCCGCGGATTCGCAGCTAATACGTTATAAGGTAAGTCATCGTACGAAATACGTATAATTAAATAATCATATTTCATTTTCCTATCGTGATTCTCAGGTCATTTTCAAAGGAATACTATCAAGAGAAAATGCTCATATTTACTATTAAGCGACATGACATCTGGCACGCTCAGTTTAGGCGAATACCACATTAAAATATAGAAAATAAAACGGCTACGACAGTAAAGACAAAACCAGTTACTGTTAATAGACTTAAAACTCATAACTCTTCCGCGCCAGAAGATGGTCAGATTTATTGAATTCAAAGAAATCAGTAGTCATACAAAAAAAACGTATTTTAATAGAATTACCTGCTTCTCCGTATGTTCTGTAAGACCGTCGACCCATACGCATGTAGTTGCAACGGGTTTGCCGAAGCCAAGTTTCACGCGTGAGCCTCCGACGTTTTCACCATCCATGGCTCGTATGGCCTCCACGACACTCGAAATAGAAGCGTATTGGCAAAAGGCATATCCAGCACCACCACTGCTTCCCTTTTTTATATCAATCTCGATAATTCTTCCGAAGTGTTTGAACTTTTCTCGGAGTTGCTGTTGCGTTACATCTTTTTCTAAGTTACCGATAAATAGCGTCCTTGTAGCCTGCAACAATACATTTTGTTTTGCTTTAAAGTTTACTGTTTATTTTACCAGAAAATATTTTTACACTTCTATGTTAACTTGAGCACAGTACGTAATTTGTTTTCTGAAAAAGCATGCTTTGTTTTTAGGATTCCTTAGCCAGATCAGAGATCTTTGTTAACTTCGGTCCATTTACTTGTTATGTTCAAATATGTATAGATCACAACACCTTACAGGACATTTTGAAAACTGAAAATATAAACTTTACTGCCGTTGCATCTAATATTCCTCAAATATTACCTAATAGGTACCTTTTGAAATAAATACGTAATAACAAAAGCTCTGAAATAAAACCTGCATTATCATTTTTGAACTGTTTACTGACCCACTTGCTTGATACATCACTTATATTTTTACTCCTGTACTTACATAACAAGGAGGGCATATGTTTGTATAAAGACTCCGAAGCTGCTCAAGAGATTTATGAAATCCCATCAATATGCTTCAAAGCCATACATAAGTAACATGGGCTTTATATAGTCCGGCTACAGAAAGAAGTAGATAACACTGGTCAACAGCATTTTTGGTGCAAAGGTGTAATATATCATTTCTTATAGATTACACTGGTCAACATTATTATTTTTTGGTGCAAAGGTGAAATATACAATTTCTTGTAGAATATTTGATACGTAATCGAAGTCCAGAACATAAAGTTGCACTAGCACGTCGGGATTTAGAGATATACCCCTCCTAAAGTACCAAAAACGCGTTTTTTAACGATATTTGACGATTTTTTTGAAGGACAACAAAATTGTTTTTTAGTTTCTATCTATAGCATTATACAGTACTACTCTTCCCGATTGAAATTCATTTTAAGAGTTTGAATTTTCATGAAATATGTATACGATAGAAGTGCCCGAAGTGAGTATCGAACAAAAAATAATTTTGCAAATCGGTCCAGGCGTTACATAAAAGAACAATAAAAGATTCCGATGAATTGAGAACCTCCTAATTTTTGGGAAGTTGAAGAAATTGGCACTGCAAGATTTGCCGCGAGTGCACGAGACAACAGTGAGCGACAATTTGCATAATATTTTTTAATCCGAGAGCTCCATTCGATACATACCTATTGCAGTTGGTTATATAGATGTTAATATCCGATTGTTTACCTTATATCGAAAAACATGAAAATGCCGAGTGATAAAGATATTGTATCAAATAAAAAAATGTTAGTAGGGACCTTTCAAACGTAAAAGAGCGAATATGCATTATCTAGGCAAGCATGGTTCATCTTCGACCACATTGTTACCATCAGGCGAGATAAGATAACATGATGTTGTAAATTATGAAAACGAGAGATGACTTCTGTGGTCAAACCACTGAATGGATTGGGTTATTTATTTACGTTATTGTTAGGTTACTAACCTATCACATATACTTTATATAAAAATAAGTCGGGTTTTCCTCCCTGACGCTATAACTCCAGAACGCACGAACCAATTTCCACAGTTTTGCATTCGTTGGAAAGGTCTTGGTCTCCGTGAGGTTTATAGCATAAAAAAAAAACTTTATCTTTTAATCACCAAACAAAATGTTACATAAAACGAAGCCTGAAGATCTGCTGGCGAAACGGAGTTCGCCGGGTTTGCTAGTACTTTATAATATTCAATAGCGAATTGTAAACAAAATAACCTTCCATTTAGTGGTTTGGTCACAGAAGTCTTTTCCCGTTTTCATAATTTACAACATCATATGTAAAGCGATAAAGTTAGGAGTATCGTATGTTTTGGCCAGTCGACAGCTGTCAGTTTTCAAGTGAGAATTTTTGTTGTTTGCAATTACTTACTCTTAGGCCCAAAACATACACAAGCGACGTAAGGCAGCAGACGTGGAACAGGCGTGGGACAGATACGGCGCAGACGCGATGTGAATTACATCAGAAGAGGCGTGGAACAGGCAAGAAACGTTTAAATGCGGCATTTACAGGGTGACTTTTGTGCGATAAGATTGATGTGTTCGTCTTCAGAAGACGAAGATGCGCTTGCTTTGCTGCAATTAATTAATGTGCAAAGGTCCAGAAGATATTGGGTGTACCCAGTGTGGAAATTGTCTCCAGAATGTTACGATTTTACACTAGCTTCCGCCCGCGACTTCGTCCGCGTGGAATAGTTACTTTGGGCTAACGCTGACTTTAACTTGCGACGGTTATAGTGAGCTAACCTTAAAAGATAGACATATGCTGTCGCGGACTGTTTTTTAGAACTTTTAAAGGGAAACAATTCTGTCATACATGATTTTTGCAAAACTTTAACCTTTTACAATATCCCTCGACGAAACATTATTCATTGGTGCTCCGCTCCTTTTGGTCTTAGCGTGATAATATACAGCCTATAGCGGACCAGTAGTTCCTGAGATTAGCGCGTTCAAGCAAACAAACAAAAAAACTAGAGGTTTATAATATTAGTATAGATTTCTATTACTGTACTCCGGCTTGGTATAATCGTAGAGGGCTGGATATTGTTCCAATAACACGCAGAACTGTACATATTAAAATCAATATCATCACACATTTTTGGTTGGTAAATACTGAGCATACCGTATAACAAGCGACGTGCCCCTTGCCTGACTCACGAGAATCGACTGCTAGCGACAAGTAATCAGTATAATTCAAAAATGTCGCCTGCATATATTTTGTATGAAAACGTTTTGAAGCGGCGCTCGCCTGCGTCACGCCTGTCCCACGCCTGCAGCCTGACGTCGCTTGTGTGTTTTAGGCCTTATATGGTGTTCTATATCTCGCACATTTTTATTTTATTTACGTTGTTTGAAAAATGTTTTTATTTTTTTATTTTTGCGTATTTGATTTTTTTCCTTCGTGCCAATCGACATATATTAACCAGCTTATTAACGTATTTAATTTAATGTGATTAGGTACGACAAACCCGATATATATCTATATTTACCTATATCATATAATAAAAAACAAGGTACCAAATCATCACTGGCCGCTGACAACCCAGGATTCATACAAATTCGCCAATTGTCCTTTTACCTTACCGGATTCTTAAGGCGTAGTAGCGCAAAAGGGGCTAAATGTATATCTTATTGAGACATATTTTATAAGATTTAAGTATGTACTGCATAATTGAATCACAAAAATTAAATTATAATATATATGTTACTGTAAAAACCCGAACTATGGTAAATCCTAAGATTTTCCAGTAAAACCTAAGATTTACCGACATGAATTGGTAAATGTAAGAATTAATTATAAAGTAACGATTTTTTCGGACTTATACCATTTCAATTCAATACAAGCTAGGTTTTACCTCCACATCTACATCCCCAATACTTTTATGAATACAACTTCGAAATAAAAATCATTTAAATAGTTAGAATTTTGCGTAAGATTTTGACTAATGGTTACTTAAAACAAATGACGCTAATTTGATTTATCAATGTTTTATTCCTAAAACCAATATTTACCAGTCCACATTGGTAAAACCTAGCATGTACTGAATTAGAATAGTAACAGTCCGAAAAAATCCTACCTTTATAATAAATACTTAATACCAACGCATGTCGGTAAATCTTAGGTTTTACTGGAAAAACTTAGGATTTACCATAGTTCGGGTTTTTACAGTAACATATATAATGTATTAGAAATAAACGTTCTAATAAAATAAGTATGTATTGAAATGTCTTACCTTCGGGTGGTATTCATCGATATCAGTCTCGTAAGGTTTAGCTGAATCCGCATCTTCATCACAGCTTTGATGAGGCGCGACGGTGATTTTACAGCCAAAAAAAAGTTTATCCTGTGATACTTCCAATGCCTTCTCCACGTCAGATGGCTTTTTAAAACGCACCACAGCATAGCGATCGGCGTTCTGACCCACTACTTTAACCCATACTACTTTCCCATGTTTCTTGTATTCATGGTAAAGTCCGTCCTTCAAAGAACTATCTGTAGATCGTGTCGGAAGATTCCGCACACAGATAGCCAAAGGTCTACCACTCGCTGTTGACGCCCACTATTAAGACAAAAATAAGCAATGTTACTTGAAATCAGATTTAAACAATGCACGTATGAATAAAAACATAAGTTCATTGGATCATTGTGAAAGTGCATACGCCCATATCTCAATTAACAGTATGTTTGATATTTTTCTCTATTTACGGATCTACAGTATTGAGCATTTTAGAGGTGTATATCATAAGATAGATATAATTTAGACTCATGGGAAATAAATTATTTTATAGTGACGAAACTAAAATTTGTGACCAGTTATAGGCGTTCAAATTGCCTTTAGACAGCATTCAAGTAAGCGTTACAAATCGTACTTAAAGGAAAGTTGAAGGAATACAAGTAAACTGAAGGTGATTTGCACCTTTTAACTATAACGATAACTGAACCAAAACCAACTGTGTACTAACCGAATCAATCAACCGAAAATGATTCGGTTATTGTTATAGTTAAATGGTGTAAGCCACCGTACGTAAAATAAATTCAAAGTACAAAATAGTGTGTTTACAACTTTCAAAACAGGAGAAAAGGTATGCATGTTTTCATATCCAAAATGCGTAAGGTTAAAAAATATGAGAATTCACTTTATAAAAAAAAAAACACCCGTTTCCGCTAGCGGTGCATCCTAAGGGGATTATCTCCCGAATCCGGGTAAAAGTGAGTTATTCTGATGTACATTAATGTCAAGTTTCTATCAGAATTGTTTACTTGTTTGTGCGTTGAGGTTATAATTACACGCAAGAAACGTTCAGGGTGGCTTTTGTGCGATAAGATTGATGTGTTCGCATTCGGAAGACGAAGATGCGCTTGCTTTGCTGCAATTTATTAATGTGCAAAGGTCCAGAAGATATTGGGTGCACCCAGTGTGGAAATTGTCACAAGAGCACAGATATTTTAAAATAATTGAACAATTACATGAATTCCCTGATCGTTTTCCCGACGTATATAAAATGTAACCAGAATGTTTCATTTTATCTAGTGGGTACATTTCTATTACTGTACTCCTGCTTGGTATTATCGTAAAGGGGCTGGATATTGTTCCACTAACTCGCAGAACTGTACATTAAAATCAATATTATCACAAATTTTTGGGTGGTAAATACTGAGCATACCGTATAACAAGCGAAGTGCCCCTTGCCTGTCTCACGAGAATCGACTGCTAGCGACGCGGCGCAGGCAACAAAGCGGCGTCAATGCGCCACGTCTGCGCCGTGTCGCTTCAGTATAATTCAAAAACGTCGCCTGCATACATTTTGTAGGAAAACGTTTTTAAAAGCGGCGCTCGCCTACCCCACGCCTGTCCCACGCCTGCTGCCTTACGTCCCTTGTGTATGTTTTAGGCCTTGAATATCATTTCTAATGTTGTCAGTGTATTACTTCCGTAGTTATTTTTATAAAATATGTTTACTACTTAAATCGTGACTTATTAAGAACCCTATTTACGGTTTGTTTACCATTTGGCTCATGGCTCCGTGAATAGGGTATAGTAAAGAACTGAAATACGCGTCAGCGTGAACATGAGACCACATATGAATGTTTTCACAAAGGAAACATTTGGCCGGATACTGAAAATATACATCTTTACGCTGCTACCCGCCCAATTGTCGGCCACGGCGGCTGTTCAGGAGATATATTAAGGTGCACACGTATTTACGCAGGCACAGGTGCACTCTGTATTCCTTTACTCCCATAAACTGATGGGACGGCTTTCCGACTATAATATGACCTGCGCGGCTGGGTGATCTCCTTATGGAACAGCCGCCCTGGCCTATGATCTGCTAGGGCACCATGATCATATATGCTGAAAATCTGCAAAAAATCATGACATAATGCAGTCTCAATTTTGTTTTGTGAATTATTTCGATAAAAATTAAGTCTGATTGTCGGTCGCGGTATTTTCTTCGCAGATTCATTCACATCCCAGATAAAGGACGGAATGAATGGCTTTTTCTGCATGTTGGGTAATTTATTTTCTGATATGTAGCAGCGCTTCTAGCATAATACCCTATTAGGATTTGAGGAATATTATTTGTAGCAGGGATTAATTGAAAGTTGTATAATACCTAGTAAATGTGTCAGGAGACAGAGATTTTTTTTAAGGTGTCATTTTCAAGGTGTTTTTAATTAATAATGTAATTACGCATTTTGAGATTGGCTTTTACTTATGTGATTATGATTAACGCACATCTATCGAGCATTCGAGCTGAACGCGGCGAACGTCCCACACGAATTGAATTATAGGTGAGCCTTAAGGTACAAGTTGGCAGCCGACCGCAGGCGACAACTGCAGACGACATGTCGTCGCTTCATTCAACTACGGAGAGAATTTCATAGAAATACATAGAAACCAGTAGTGTCGTTGCGACACGTCGTCTGCAGTTGTCGCCTGCGGTCGGCTGCGAACTCGTACCTTAAGGGTTAGACGATTCCGTGCTGCCATATGTGGTCCAACCCTTATCCTAACTGGACGCGTCGACCGCACCGAAGTAACTCTCTTCAGCAGTGTTGATTAATAAGTTCCACAAATTAAATTGCAATTGCAAGCACAATTAAATGCAAGTGTCCATATAAGTTTTTTTTTCTTATCCCTAACTGTCCCATTTTGTCTTCACACTTCTCGGTCCTTTGATTGTTTCTACCTATCAGTGACTGCGTGACTGTCTTGTGATATGCACTGGGTCACTGTTATCCCACCTGTCTAGATGCTTTCGTCTGACATGTCCCAGTCGGATTTTAATTTGCCTGATTTTTGGCACACATCGAAAATTTTCATTTTTGGAGCGATCTCGATGAGGCGATAGATTTCCTTTTCTTGTCTGTTTTTGTAAGACACTAACCGGTCCAAGTTGATGTACTCATCTACATAGTGTAAAGTTTGCCCATCTGCCTCGACCCTACGTTTCGTGCTGTTGCTCATTGCCTACATGTGGCTTGCTGTGCTTAGATATTGGAGCGCTTATCGGAGCTTTTCTGATCAGTACAAGTGTTTTACAAGGAGCGACTGTTTATCTGACTGCCCAAAGACTGTAACAACTGCCAAAGACGTGCAATGACAGTTGGGCAGTTTAACTTGTCCTCCGAAACACAGTTATTGGTGACCAAGAGTTACCTAGAAAATGCATATAAATTTAGTGAAGTTGCATTGGTACTTGCCTGATCTAGAATCGAACCCACACCCTCATATTTGAGAGGTTGGTTCTTTACCCACTGGGCCACCACGACATTTACTTTGATATCATCAACAAACCGCAACTTCGTCAATATTTATTTTGCTCCCGATCACGATACCTTTAGGTGACCAGCGCACAGGTAAACAGATCGTTAGGTGACAGTGGATCGTCTTTTTCACGCTTTTCTCTATTCAAAACGATGGGTCTGGGGATAGAAGCTTCACTGATTCCGACTGTGCTTTGTAGTATTCATTGTATTTTCCAATTATTTGATTCAGTATAAAAAGATGATCGGTTGTGAAGGAAGGGCGAGATCCGGCCCGTTCCACTGGTTGATGTTAATCTAGTTGTCCTCTAATGCGGTTGTATATGACTCAATTCAATAGGTTGTACAGATGACAGATACATACGTTAAATAGTACAGTTCAAATGCCGTTTATTATTTTCCGAGAGTTGATCAACTACCTACAAAATTGATCAACTTACGAGTCTTTTTATTTTCCGCTGACATGTATATTATATACATATATAGTGTGCCACCAGCTTCGGTAACATGGTCCAAGCTAAAGGCAATCAAAACTCCATCGAAATATACCTACCTTCTGACAATGCGTGCGGTAAAGGGTAGTAGAGTCGAGAAAAGAGAGCCTCATGTAAATTGAGGCTCTTGGCTATCAAACCATTCGCTGAAACGACTGTCGGCACAATGATAGTAGAATCCACATGCCAAATGTTGAAAACCTCATGGTAAGCACAGTTATTCTTCACGTTGGGTTGGTAACATACAACTTGCTTCTTTTCTTTCCTTTACACTTGTCATACTCGTACACATCGAAAGCCGCGTCGAATCAGATTTTTGTGATTCTGCCAGATACGGACGATTTGAACGATTCGCCGAGCGGAGGTTGGCGAGATTTCATATGATTTCATACAAGAATTCTAAAATGAGTTTCGTTTTGATAGGTATGTGTTCACCATTAGAATAAAGCTTTCAATTTTCAAATAAAATTTACAAAATTGGGACCTACTTGATGTTGTAAGGACGGTGGCGTACGATGGTTGATGTGATGAGACAACGGCGTTTGGGTGGCTGGTGTTGAGGCACGTGAAGTATCACTTGGCTCAGGCGAACTAGAGTCGGAACGTGACGAGCCGGAACCAGAGTTGCGTCGCCGCCGCCCCCCTTCAGTACCGCCACCAGGAGTGCTAGGTGTGCTTTCACCACCAGTCGCGCCAGCGACTCTATCGCTACTTGCATACCAGCGATGATGGGGAGTTGTTCTGAAAAAAAAAAAAGAAATGTTAATTTTTCGAATGGACTTCTGATGTGAACTCTCGATCATCAGTGCGAACTCTTTGCCGTTGTACTTGAAAGGAACAAGGCTGGAATGCAAACTACAACCGCAAATGCCAGATGCGGCTAACTGCAGCAGGAAATATGTCTGCTATTGTAGAGTAGCATACTTAGTTGATTAACTGTTCTTTTGTTAATCAGAGAAATTCATCCTAATGTTGTAAGTAAAGGATGATAGGGGTAAAGTTGGCTGGTATAATATCCAATAAAAAGCATTTGGATAGGAATTGAAAGCTCATGTCATAACTCACAAGCTTAATTATTTATTATGGGCAAAACATTGTAAACACCGGAGAACGAAGATATCACACCTGATAGCACAGGACTGTCCATGGACTTGAACCACTTCTTTGCGTATGGGAGGAATGTTTAAGTGCATTATTACTGCTAATATCTGTCAGAGCATCCCACAGGAAGTGTCTGTGCCCATTTCAATCATATTGAAAAAAAAAGACTATTAGTAATTTGGTTTGGGTTTGGTTGTTTCGGGAGGTGCCTTCATCTGATTGGGCGGCTGGAGGTAGCACGGGAGTCACCACTGTAAGCACGGCCCGGAGGACACGGTGGAGCATACACAGTATAGGTGTTTTCTGCGCGGGAAGAGCACCGCCGTGTCCTCGTGACGGTAATTAATTGGCGGCGGCGACCTCTGGCCATGCTCTGGTTTAAGCTGTGGCTCGGGGTGAGAGGGAATGGGACGCCGTCGCCTCCTCCTGCGAAACAGTCATGGCAGAGGAGGAAGGGCGGAGCTACTGAGAATTCGCACCTCGCATCCCAGCCGTGAAGTTGGACGTTCAAGACACCATGGGCGCCCAGCAGTGCTGTATCTACGTTGGTGCCACGACATTGCCTTCTACTTCGGAATGTAATCTATACTAATATTATAAATAGGAAAACTTTGTTTGTTTGTTTGGTTGTAATAGATAAACTCAAAAACTACTGGACCTATTTTAAATATACTTTCACCATTAGAAAGCTATATTCTCTGAGAGTAACATAGGCTATATTTTATCCCGGTGCGGGCAGTAGCTCCCACGGGACGCGGGTGAAACCGCTAGCCGTTTTCCCGCGGTTTCACCCGCGGGAAAACGGCTAGTCTGATATAAACTTAAAAGATCTTATATGTTCTCTGTGACTCAGACCTTGAACAGTCCTGAGGCAAGGACGCTGAAGTTTCGTTCCCTCGATTGCGAACGCATTATCCTTTTTTTTTACTGTTATCTATTGCTATCTCCGTTCCTTTTTTTGTGACAATTATTTTACGTCGAATTGTTATTCTTTTTTTCGTGGCGAACAGGTCTGCACTGCTGCGGCAGCACTGCTACTTGAAGTGTGGTTTGGAATCATGCTTTTATGGTGGATCGAGAATCAGATTATCGTCTGGCCAACTTGTTAGTGAAACTCCATGAGGGAAGCGGGACGAAGGCTGCGGGGTTAATTACAGGAGCGCGCGGCGGGTTGTTACCAATGCGCATCTCAGGTATTTTTTTTTCTTGAATTGCGAAAACATAATTAACAATTTCTCCGATGTTTCAAAATATATAATAAGGTTTTTTTGGGTAGAAGAACAGACAGAAAAAATGGTATGTATGAAATGTTTGCAGCAATTTGATAATGAGTGTATTCAATACACTGAAACGTTTTTAGCATTTTCAATATACAAGGTACAGTTTCAAGGTCGTAAAGAAGAATATTAACATTTGAATTACTAATTTTATGATACTATTTTCGGTCACAAAAAAAAATCTTATGGACGCATTGGGACTAACCCGTTGTAATGACGCTATTGACATTCACTTCCCTTCACACCCGCGTGGCCCATGGGAGTGTCCTTAACGCGCTTGCCAGGCTTTAATTGATAGTACTGTACCTTTCAACATTTGATGGTGGAGTGGAATACGGAGCAGTGGAGTTGTTGCGCTGATACCTGCCGTATGCGGCGGGAGTGTTACCACGACGACAATATTCAGTCGCGCTGTCATTAGTACCACGCCACGTAGCTGGGGCAGCCGCCGAAGCTGCTATTGGACATGTATTGCTCGAACTATCTTCTCCGCCACTGTAAACAAATAAGAAGTTCACTGGATAAATCTTCATCGACAACAATAGTCAAAAAAATCACAACTCCCCGAAAATTAATAGCTAGGTTTTAACCCTAAACACGCGCATGTACCCCCATCATTATTGGTGTCATTTGAAGTCCCATTAAGTGAATTAACTAAAAAAAATCTTTAAAAAAACTTCATACCACAAATGTAACTTTAAATTAAAAAAAAAAAACAGATTTCACTGATTAAACAAGCAACTTCTTGAACTACCTCAGCTCCGGAGCTTTTTCCCAACTACGTAGGGGTCGGCTTCCAGTCTAACCGGCTGCAGGTGAGTTTTATAAGGAGTGACTGCCAAGCTAACCTCCTCAAACCAGTCACCCCGTGTAGGGACACACACATGCACGTACTTAGGTATAGTAAGGTGTCGCGTGCATTATTCCCGATCCCATACTTCAGTTTGGTTGAGATCGTCGTTCCTAATTGTCGTTTCTAAATTACTATATAATTGGTCTGTAACTTAATCATATTTTTGAGAACTTAAGTGTCTGTAACAATATCGTATCGATGAACTGTAGTCCTGAGTAAATAAATAACTTAAGTGTCATCAAGCATTTTATTTAATATCCTACCGGACTCGCTTCTACACCCCGGTAACCCAATACTCCTTGGTAAGACTGGTTGTCAGATTTACTGGCTACTGACAACCGCAAAAGCAAAATACGTAAGAAAGAGAAGCCTGATGACGTGCGTTCGTAACGTTTTACTTGATGCGAGCTTACAATATTCGAGGTGCCCTCGATATCTCAGCGATCATCATTGAATTGACATCTTCCTCCTTTTTAGGATACCGTACCCAAAGGGTAAAACGGGACCCTATTGTTTTCACTCCTCTGTCCGTCCGTCCGTCCGTCCGTTTGTCACCAGGCTGTATCTCATGAACCGTTGTAGTTAGAGAGTTTAAATTCTCACAGATGATGTATTTCTGTTGCCGCTATAACAACAAATACTGAAAACTAAAATAAAATAATATTTTGGGGTGCTCCCATACAACAAACGTGATTTTATTGGGTATTTTTTTCCGTAATTTTCATTTCAACATTGTTTTTCTATTTTACCTTTTTTTCCTTTAGTTTACAGATGATTTTTTGGTATTTATTCATCGTGATAATAGTTAACACCTGAAAAAAGCAGTATGGCTAAACTGCTTTTTTTCGAAACAAAATTTTCCGAAATACCGAAAAATCTCTACCTTGAAACAGATTTTGAAGCATCTCGTAATGAAAAAATCCTTTTCTAGTACTTTTTTTACATCAAATTATTCGTGAATGGTTACTTTACTTATTAATAAGTATTTTTTTTTAATTTCATTAAAAGTTTGTAAAACTGTAAATCCGTAAGATTTTGCTGAACATATATTGTGTTGTATTGATAGGCAGTGACCCTAGCTATCACCCCTTGCAGTATGTCGTGCTATTTACTGGACACCCTGTATATACAGCTTTTTACTTATTTGGATAGTACTCTTTTGTACCTTTTTGGATAGCTAGATAAATGTAGATATTTTTAAGTAATCTGCACAAAAAAAAGTAGAGTAATATTTTTGAGAAAATTTCTGTTCTTTGTACAGTTTTATGGTTTGTTATTATGAAGTGATTCATCTTCTGTCCAAAAACACACAAAAATCCGCAAAAACGAGACTTAACTAATAATAAAAATTTATACGTGTACCTAGACGACTTATTAAGAAAAAATCTTCAAGTTGGATTATCTTGAAAGGGGTTAACTTTTGCCCAGTGTATCCCATCGTCAAATTTGTCCGTATTGACCTATACTATCACCTCATGAAAGGATGCGCTCTTCTTACAAGTAACCCTGTATAGATTTTGTCGTGGATCTTCCTTGGGAATAATTCGTGGATGAACTTGGGGAGTCCACGACGGGAGCGGGCGTCCGTTAATAAATAATAATTAATGTGTGATGACCTTTTTTTACCTCATCATATTACAACCTAAGATTATAATAGAATGTATCTCAAACAGTGTAAGATGTCTATTAACTGAGTTTAAAATTATTGAACTTAATGAATCTGCATATATGGCTGACATACTTATTTCTATGTCGATTCAACTTTTATCGTTACTCGGATCGGACAGCAAGTTGAGGCTTCTCTTTCGTACGTATATTGTTTTGGGTGTTATTAGCCTATTAATTTGGATGACCATGCAGGATATAATAAAAGATAAAGATAAATTTATTTTTTTAAAACATACATATGTTGTATAGGGTGGTACAATATTATTTACAGTTTCAATATGTTTTGCCCTATCTGGCGTGCAAATATACATTTATAAAACTTAAAATCTATATTCTTAAGCTTAAGAAGGAACGTGATGGGTTTTAGTCAGTAAGAGTCTGATACTCCCTCACGCTGCTAACCTACAGCGGGAGGGGTCATTTGGTGATTTCCCCTTAAAGAAAAAAAAATAAAACGTTTGGGCCCCTCAGGTTTGGCAGGGGCAAATAATGAGATTTTTTTGTATTTCAAAAGTCCAATGGCAGCCTGGTGGTTAATTGTAGCCGATTCTGGTAGTAGTAAAAAATCTTCAGGGCATTATTCTCTACGATAATATATTATTTTGTACTCTGGCCGGCACTTTCAGTTGTGGGTACGAAATGAATCATATCCTTTCTATAATATACAAAGACTAGCCATTTTCCCGCGGTTTCACCCGCGTCTCGTGGGAGCTCTACTGCCCGCACCGGGATAGAATATAGCCTATGTTACTCGCAGATAATATAGCTTTCTAATGGTGAAAGAATATTTAAAATCGGTCCAGTCGTTTTTGAGTTTATCCATTACAACTAAACAAACAAACAAAGCTTTCTTCTTTATAATATTAGTATAGATAGTATAGATGGTAATGTCAGGATATTATATGTTTTATAAAGAGCGGTTTGCAGCTATCTGTGACTTGTAGACCAAATATAGCAAATAATGCCATATCATAGTGCAGACGCAATCAAACCGTGGTAGGCAATTATTAGGGTATCTGTATTTACTGTTGGTGCGAGTTCGTAGGATGAATGACTTACTTTTTTGCAAATTTTATCAATGCGTGCTTTCCAATTGAGTTTTTTATCTATTGTTAGCCCGAGAAATCTAGTATTATCCTCCTCTTGTATTATCTGATTGTTATAACTTATGTTCATGAATTTTTAACAAACTTATTTATTTGAAATAGTTTAAACATTGCTGCCACCTAATGGGAGGGTCATTTGTGCCTTTACGATAGAACTCTGAGGATCTAGACTGCACAAACTGAGTGAAAGCATTTTGCACTGCCTCCTGGGGAGAAAACTTCTTGTCACGCAGATAATTGTCCAAATCACGAAAAAAATGGTAGTCCGTTGGAGCAAGGTCTGGCGAATAAGAAGAATGACGAATGGTTTCCAGCTGGAGTTCCTGAAGAGTTAAAACGGTTTCTCGTTCTGTATGAGGTCGCCGGTTGTCATAGAACAATAACGGTGAAGGTCGATTCAAGTCGTGGCTGTTTTACTGCTAATTTTGCCAACATTTTTCGGTGTTCGGTTGGGTATCTGGGTAGTTTGACTAGGATCGGCTTCCACCACCTCTCTAATTCCTCATTATTCACCTGTGTAGGCGGTCTTCCTCGTCGCTCGTTCTTTAAGTCGAAGTCTCCAACACGAAAGCTTTTAATCCAAAATCGCACGGTGCGTTCATTAACAGACACCTCTTCAAATGATATTTATTGCGGGCTGTTTCTGTCGCGTTACTTCCGCGTCGGAACTTGTATTAAAAAATTACTCGAATTTTCGCAGTATCCATCTTTGTTGTCTAAGTTGAATAACATCGACAATCAAATGTTTCATTTTTTAAAAGAAGAACATCACAGAAACCATGTGAAAAAAGTTTCATTCGAAAACCTCATGAAGATTTTATGGCAATGAGGGTGTTCTAAAATGGCGTCCACCAGGTGGCAGCACCGAGTCGTCAGGTCCAGGTACCTGTCAAAGTGCTTATCTTTACTATGAATAGTGAACGATTTTAGTGTTTTTTTTATTTTATAATTTTATTTTATAAAGCACTGCATTATTGTTTTACTATTGCGGTTGAGTAAATACAAAAAACTAAATCATATTGTGTTAACAAATTTTTCAACAAGCTTTTCCTTAGTACCAGTGACTTTTGCACCCTCTCTCTTAGCTCATTTTTAGCTAATTTTTAGTTCGGAAACCTTATTCTGACCGTAGTCCATAATAAAATCAATAACACTTCCAATATAACAGAATTTCAATAAACAATAAGTTCGGCACCTACAATTCCATACTATTTGACAGCTGTTTGGACCTGACGCATACGAAGCGTCGCCTGGCGGCAGAAAAAGCATCGAAAACCCTCATTCAAAAAACCTATTAGAATAAAACGACAATTTCATACTTTAATCCCTAATATTTTAGATGTGATAGATATTGTCTATGGGTCTATAATTATTCATTGATTCTTTGGCATTTTTTTATGAATTGGTTTTATAATCTGAATTTTTAACCTCCCGGTGAAAATACCATTACTTATACATAAGTTGAAAATACAACTTAGATGTTTTAGCTAGCAACAGATTTAATGGTCGCTGCACACAGCGGGCGGGGCGCGACGGGACGGGACGGCGACGCGACGCTGAGCAGTTGTGATGTACTAGATATTACGGAGGCCGCCACACAGCCGTCCCGCTCAGCACGACGCGACGATCTAGTACATTGTGTCACGTCGCCGTCCCGTCCCGTCGCGCCCCGCCCGCTGTGTGCAGAGACCATTAATTATTTTGTTATCAATTTCGTCTAACTAAAGCTATACTACTTGTATTTTTCAGACCTTTCATTATATTTTGAATATCAGTGGGTAAGCTTGGAGCCATAAACATCGAATTTGTTCTGTTAGTGATATTTATGGAATTTCTATTACTGATGTTTGGTATAGGTACAACTTTGTCAACGAAATACTTATTAAATTCATTAGCTATAAATACAGGGTAAGTGATTGTTTCATTGTTAATTTTAAGTTGTTCTACGGTATCTTTTGGTGTATAATAATATGCTATTTGCCGTCACCATAAATTGGATTTATGATGACGGCAAATAGCATATAGTTTTCTAAGTTAGTATGTATGTATTTTCTAAGTATATCTTAGACATCAATGACTGTGTTTCGGAAGGCACGTTAACCTGTTGGTCCCGGCTGTCATTAAACATCCGTGACAGTCGTTACGGGTAGTCAGAGGCCAATAAGTCTGACACCAGTCTAACCAAGGGGTATTGGGTTGCCCGGGTAACTGGGTTGAGGAGGCCAGATAGGTAGTCGTTCCTTGTAAAGCACTGGTACTCAGCTGAATCCGGTTAGACTGGAAGCCGACCCCAGCATATTTGGGAAAAGGCTCGGAGGATGATGACACAAATATATAGAAAAAAAAATACTATGCAACTAACAAAAAGATTTTATTAGGTACTAGCCGTTTTCCCGCGGTTTCACCCGCGTCTTGTGGTAACTACTGCCCGTACCGGGATAAAATATAGCCTATGTTACTCGTGGATAACGTAGCTTTCGAATGGTGAAAGAATTTTTTAAAACGGTCCATTAGTTTTTGAGTCTATTCATTACAACCAAACAAACAAACAAAGTTTTCCTCTTTATAATATTAGTATAGAAAATATGAGCATCAATCTGGCAATGATTTTTATGAAATATTATGTTAAAAGGTCGATAAATGTTCACCTGTATGTTCAGTTCTTTGTGTCATTATGGCCCTTGCTTTTGATTATGTTGTTCACAAAATATTAATAGGAAAATTGGAACGCTACGGTAGAAGAGGAAACATTTTTAAACTCGTCAATTCTTACCTATCTAAAATAAGACAAGTAACTGCCATCACTAAATCAGACACTAATACAAATACAAAAAACCAGAGAGTCTATCCGTCTCGTG
The DNA here is from genome assembly GCF_030705265.1 of Helicoverpa armigera. Classification (NCBI taxonomy): domain Eukaryota; kingdom Metazoa; phylum Arthropoda; class Insecta; order Lepidoptera; family Noctuidae; genus Helicoverpa; species Helicoverpa armigera. Next base: position 4,770,729 of record NC_087137.1, on the reverse strand, counting down.
AATGAAGTGTAGCATTCGGTTCCCCAAGGTAGCGTCTTAGGACCTTTGGTATTGGTATACTCATATAAGTTATGCTACCCTGGTACATGGTGAGCAGTTGCATCGAAATTTCGTTATTGGTATACTTATACTCCGGTGAATTATGCTGTCCTAGTACTTTACTTTTGTGGTTCTGCGGCATTCCGTAAGTTGGTTTTTGTCTAATCACTCCCGTCCCGGGAATGTTACTCGCAATTTTTCCTTATTTGCTCACCGTTTAGACCTACCCTGGACTACGACAAACATTTTAAAACCAAAATCAGCTCAATCGGCCCAGCCGTTCCCGAGTTTTAATCAGACTAACGAACAGCAATTCATTTTTATATATAAAATTTAATTAACAAAAATAATTTGAATGTAGTACGCAGTTGTGTTGTACATACTGCAGTTTTTCTTTTAAATTGGTCCTTGTCCGGTTAAACAGAACGTTTCAGTTCAATTACCTTCTTAAACTTCTTGTTCTTACTATCCATACACTTCTTCTTCCGAGCCTTTTTCCCAAACTGTGTTGGGGTCGGCTTCCAGTCTAACCGGATGTAGCTGAGTACCAGTGCTTTACTATCCATACACAATTGAGAAAATATATTTATTTTATTTATGTATACCTATGTGCTTAAGTTTTGGTCACAAGTCACATACACTTCCAGGGCACTCAATAACCAACTAATAATGCATTTACACCACATGTTTTTTTGCTAATACCGATAATAGTAAATAGTTACTTACACAAAACAATAGAAACCGGACCATACTTTGCCCCTTTTATATATTGTCTCTTTCTAGAAAATAAAAGGCTTCTGTTTTATTACCTGATTTTATATATAAATAAGTTATACCGGGATTTTCAAAAAATTGGTTCACATACATAAAATACAATTCATCGACTTGGTGTAAATTGGTATGTTTATCTACAATTAGGAAAAAAATCGTAAAATCCTGACACTCTTGACTGCTATACTCCTGTATGTTATGCGGTCCTAGTACACGGTGGGCAGTCCCATGGACACTCGTTGATTGGTATATTACTCATCTGATTTATGCGATCCTGGTATTTTCGTTTTGGCGTGTGACCTTGTGTGACGCCGTTGAAATCGCGATTTTATTAATAGCGTCTTGCCATAATCGGAAAAAACATAACCAACATAAATAAAAAAAACATATTACAATATTGTAAAGCTTATCTTGTTGACAGTACTTTTTACAAAATAAAGTACGGATGACCAATTGGGACTAAGCAAAATAAAATATTTTATTGAATGACAAACTGGGACACGTTCTTTATGGATGCCAAATCACTAAAATGACGAATCGGGCATAACTCGTTATCAGCATGAGGGAGTATCAGACTCTTACTGACTAAAACCCATCACGTTCCTTCTTAAGAATATAGATTTTTAGTTTTATAAATGTATATTTGTACACCTGATAGGGCAAAACATATTGAAACTGTAAATAATATTGTACCACCTTATACAACATATGTTTTTAAAGAATAAATTTATCTTTATCTTTTATCATTGTGCATGGTCATCCAACTTAGAGGCTGATAACACACAAAACAATATAAGTACAAAACAGAAGCCTCAATTAGTTATCCGATCCGAGTAACGATAAAAATTGAATCGACAAAGAAAGAAGTATATCAGCCATATAAGCAAATTCATTAAGGCATATGTCGTCAGTTCAATAATTAATTTTAAACTCAGTTAATAGACATTTTACATTGTTTGAGATACATTCTATTATAATCTTAACGTAGTAATAGCCTATCGAGTTATACTACGGAAATTCAATCGTCATCTGATTTGACAAAAACTCAAAACATTTTTGTTGTTTACAAAGTGGCAAACAAATATGGAACAAATATGGCAGGACCGACATTTACGTGCTCTCCGATGCACGGGTGTATCAATCACCAACTTCCAGGCTCCGGGCTGCGGGTCCCACACCTGTTCCACGACTGCTGGTATGTTTTGGGAAATAGGTGTCCGATTTGTTTTGCAAAAGAGTGTAAGTATTAACACCTTATTTTCATGCTTTCATATTTTAGCCATCCATATATTTATACATTTTTCTCGCTTTTAACTATCTAATCTATACTAATATTATATTATAAAGCTAAAGAGTTTGTTTGTTTGTTTGAACGCTATGCTAATCTCAGGAACTACTGGTCCGATTTGAAAATTTCTTTCAGTGTTAGATAGCCCATTTATCGAGGAAAGCTATAGGCTACTTTTTATCCCGGTACGGGAAGTAGTTCCCACGGTATGCGGGTGAAACCGCTGGCAGAAGCTAGTAAATAATATTTTTTGTTGTACCAATTTCACTCGAAAGGATGCTCACGCTCTTAAAACGAAAACTTATATTGGATGTAGGAAACAGTAGGTCTGCTCTACCTTACCAAACATACATAACATTGTATATTATTATGTCGTTTCAATCGATTCCAGGTTTTTAGTAAATTTTTTGTATTGTCCTTTGATTAAATTAATAAAAAAGTAGGTTAGATTTAGGTACTATATATATGTCAGTCAGTCAGTGCTAAAATTTACGTCTTTTTAACCTTTTACTGTTTGAGCTGGCTTAGCGAAATTCTATATGTCTCTGTGGTTACAATTAAACATTGTTTTATTTGTTTACGTTAAAGAAGTTGAGTTACAGAAGGGTCAAAAGTGGCACCTAGTGCTTCGTGTAATCATTTTGAATGTTGCGCTCATTTAGTGAGGACCTTTTTGAGAGGTGAAGTGTGCATCTTGGGTTTTTGTATATCAATGCATGTTTTTGTAAAGGTAGAATTCCGTGGATCGCGGCTGTTGCAGCCGCGCGCCGCGCCGCTACCGAGGCCGGCGACAGTCGCGCGCGGCATTGTCTTGAAATTAGTCGATTTTGTTCGTCCGTTCCCTATAGTCCGAAGTGCTAATTGATATCCTTGAAGAAGAGGATGACGTGCTGCTGTGGCTGTATAATGAAAATAGATTTCCAATCGACACTATCTTTAAAATGTAGAAATGAAAAAGAATACTACCAAATACTGATTCAAAAGCATTTGTATTGTAATGAAAACAAAAGGAAGTTTTGCCGATTTAATAAAAACAATTCAATACTGGTTTTACTCAGATTCTATAGATGTTAGAGCCGCCGTACACGGACTGCTTCAAGCAGTTGAGACCGACTGCTTAAAGCCGCGACCGCACAGTGAACTATAGTCATTCATTCGCTGCCGTACACACGACTGCTCGAGCAGTCGCGACCGCTTCAAGCCGTCAACTGCATGATGAAATTCCATCGTGCCGTCGACCGCTCGCGAGCGGTTGCGAGGCATACACCGACTGCTCGAGCCGTTGACTGCGCTAGAGCAGTCGACAGCTCTCCGACTTCCCTCTCCCCCCCGCCCTTTGCGGCCTCGCGGCGTCTGTTTTCTCATTTGACTGCTCGAGCAGTTGGGTCGTAGCTCGAGCAGTCAACAACCGACAGCTCAAGCAGTCGACGCCGACCGCTCGAGCGGTCCGTGTATTTCACTCAGCCGCTAACTGCTCGAGCAGTCCGTGTACGGCGGCCCTTATTAAGCGCTATACCCCGCGCGGCGAATGATTATCCCTATGACAGTTCGTTAGCGCTTAACATTGTAGTGACGGCCTGTCACAACAAATCCTTAACAGGCCCATTAAAAATTGGAAAAAATCATAATTGTGTACATTTGTAAATTATAAAAATGAATATTAAGAAATTATTACGTGATGTTCGGAAATAATGGAAAAAAAACTCAATCGAAATGTACATGGTACATGCTGCAAAAGTTACGTCATCAAGCTGTTATCGAAAAAAAGGGACACATCGATAAACAAAATATCGATAATTTGTTGGAAGAAATTAACAAATGCTTTGAGTAAAAAAAAACAGTGTATTTGTATTTTATTTAATCAATCTGAATCGGATACAGGGTCAAGCGGATCCTCAAAATCTGAGTCCGAACTGCAGCTATCCGTGACGTTTATTAGTAAAGGTTGGTCAATAATATTGTCGAATTGAACATCTCGATCCCATTTTGTTCCAAAACAGAAACAAAACTCGGCTAACAAAGAAACACGTGGCGCATACAAGGCGTTAGAGCACTCGCAAGTAGTTGCAAGCAGACTATCAACAAGACATGCTTGACAGAATTAAAAAAATACGATAGGTCTATGTCCACCTTTTAAATATTTTTCCATGAAGCTGGAAATTATGATAATTAATATGTAATTGCTGGCCTCGGCAGCGGTGCCATACATTTTCATAGGTTGACTATTGTCGCGCGCGGCCGACGACTGTCGTAGGCCGCGCGCGGCTGCGACAGCCGCGATCCACGGAATTCTACCTTTATATTACACTCGGCGCTTGCTAGCTAGTTACTTTGCTCGAATCTCGTGCTTGCTGACTTGCATAGATCTATCTATACTAATATAATTAGGAGAAAACATTTTTTGTATGTTTGTAACAATTGTAACCCTAAAGGCCCCGAAACTACTGAACCGATTTGGAAAACTCCTCCAATGTTGGAGTGCTTAACTCTTCATATTTTATCCTGCTACCGGCAGCAGATCCCGCTGGACGAGGGTAAAATCGCGGGAAAACGGCTAGTTAAATAAATAAATAAACTCTTTTGCAAAAAAAGCGGGCAGCTGTGCGAAATTTTGATTTTAAGGACTTTGTGTGTGTTTCAAAAGGTTTTAATAACTGGAATATATTACCAGCATCAAAAGGGTTTGCCAAACAAGTGTAAGAGTCTATTCTAAAGGAGATGGCCAAAAAAAAATCCAGAGTCGACAGAAACTTCGTATGTATGGTTGGATTCAGTATAATGTGTAGATTACAAAAAGTATTTCATATCATCTAAAAACCATGGGGTTTTCTTTTTACAAGGTTTTTTCGATGACGATTTTAGTACATAAAAAGCTTAACTTTTCTGATTGCTGTTCATTAGGAGTTGTGCATAGGGTAAAAACTTTACACTCAGGTGTATGTCTGTTAGCACTATACAATAGTGAAGGTTTAGAGCTGACCTGATGATGGAGAAGAGAGAAGGCCAAGGGAACTCGGCAATGGTAAATATTAACTACCTCGTGTTTGGGCTTACAGGTATTATTCGTATTGACGAGAACTTTTCACTAATGCGAATAGTCACTAAAAAGCTAAAAATAAAAAAATGCCATTTTTTTTTTTTAATTAACCTTTGCCAGTTCACAATGTTACATATAATAGGGAAACCTCTTCAAGTAGGTAAGGTCGGTACTTAATCGTATCTGGAGTGGTTCATGTCAATAGTGCAACGGGTGGGGGTCAAACTCAAGACCTTTTAATAACCAGGCAAACTCTGTAACTGTAACTATGGTGATATTACCTACTATTGGCATTTATAATGTTAATATACTTTATTCTATAATGTTAATCTTTAAAATCAACATAAATTCAACATAACCTATTTTCGTGAAAATATGATATAGCTCCTATGCCTAGCCCCCATGGATTTCAGGCTGGAATTTTTGGCACCATCAAAGGTCTATCATAAATTCATAATGAACCCATTGGTACCCATTTCGTTGCTGTCGATTCTGGTTTTTTTTATTATGAAAATATGGCCATCTCCTTTGAATTTTGGAGAATTGCTAAGAAAGTTTTCGAAAGTGATTTTCAGAAAACTAATAATGCAGTTTTGATAACTGATTGATGAACCTTTTTGCTACATCAAGCAATTAAGAAAAATTTAGCACATTTAGTAAAATTGACCGCTCTACTATTGACCGGTCCGTATTGTTGACTGATGCCGATGTTAAGAGAGTGTACGGGCGGCGCGCGATGTCAACTTTAGGTAATTCAGCGCAAAAAATCACGCAGACTAGCGTCGCGGCCACTCGCGGCTGTGTGCGTGCCTATCATACTTCACGTTTAGTCACACACAAACCATTTTGATCCTTTCGAGTAAAATTGGTAGAACAAAAAATATATTACTTAGTAAATAGTTAATAGCGAGAAAATAGTGTAAATCTATGGATGACTAAAATATGAAAGCATAAAAATAAGTTGTTAATACTTACCTACTTACACTCTTATGCAAAAAAAATCGGGCAACTATGAGAATTTTGGTTAATTTTTGAAACTGAATTTTGTATAATAATAATGGTTCCGAAAAACAAATTAATCTCCAGCGATCTGTGGCCGACTATTATTCTAATTTACCAGCGTTATAATGAATTACCGACAAAAAATCGAAAACATAAACGACAAAAAATATCAATTTTAAATACAAAAATGAGCAGGTTCGAATAACTTTTTCTCCTAAAGAAAATTCGATCTTCGAGTAATAAAACTAAAGTTCCGACTAAATACTGAACTTCCGACAAAATTACTAAGTTACCGACAACAGAGGTTTTGACAAAATAATCATATTTTTACAACTTGCATGAACTGTTATAATTTCTTTTGTTGGTTATTAAATTTATTTTTTAACTCTCAATAATAATGAAAATACCTCAACACTGGCACACGCGATCGGGTTCGGGTCGCGTTCAGCTGTTTTCGTGTGCGAGTTCGAAAGATCCGAGCGCAGTGCGTTTGCAACGACCGATGCTTGCATGTTACGTCTGTTTATGTTAAGAAAATAAATAGTTTTTTCTTGCTTTTGCTTTCGTATTTTCAATAATATAACTATTAAATGTACTAAGGCAGTGGTTCTTAACCGGTGGTCCGCGGACCACTGGTGGTCCCTGGAGTGCAAGTGGTCCGTGAAGCTTAGCTTCACGACGTTGCTATACCTTATCTAACTTATAATTTTTATCGACTTATATATAATTGCGAGCGGGGGTATTCGCATGGACGTATATTGGGTGTGTCGTACCTAGTCCCCCTATTTAAGAAAATGTATGTTCGGGCTACATTTTACGTAATTTTGGTTTTGAGTCTTAAAAAATAATTAAAATTTCGCGCTCGCTTCGCTCGCGTATTCAGAAACTGTATGCCCTTATTTTTGCATTTCTCAACAAACAAAACGTTAAGTACATTTGGGCAAAATTTTACGTAATTTTTGTTTTAAGTCCGATAAAAATTTCGCGCTCGCTTCGCTCGCGCATTTAGAAACTACATACATCTAATAGGCAAGTTTTTCTTTATTTGCATTTGCTTACCTACACAACGGCCGACATGCGTTTAGCTTTCATTAGAACTGACCCAAAAATTCAGATTTATTTTGGCATGTATTTAACGCGGCGACTAAGTAAAACGAATATAGGTTTTAAAAAATAATAGAGTGGGTACCATTTATAATGGGTTGGCAGCTAAAAAGGAGTATCATAATAAGTCAAAGGTAGCATATTAATATATCAGTTATGAGGTCCGTTTTAATTTAAACTAGCATCAAGTTTTTCTTTTGGCGACTGAATTAATATCTAAGCGAAAACTTAATGATGACAATAAAATAGAAAATGGGCATTCATAAATAATACAAATCAGGTTCTATTTAAAATTGTTTGGATGAAGAATAAATATAAACTAGCTCTTTTTCCTCTTTTATAGAGGAAAAAATTCAAAACTTCAATGACATTTCGGACAGGTTACTTAAAATTAATGTACATTCGGCATATACCCTTATCCGATATTGTTGTTTCGGACCAAAATTTACTTATATCCTTCGCTCTTCTCATTTGTGGAAACATCCGAACCTATTAGATAAAGTTGACAAAATTATCAGGAACACCCTTTCTCTAATATTAAATGTGGCCCTGGACGACCGAGCCTGGCAACAGGCCTCACTGCCTATTCGCTTGGGAGGCCTCGGCGTCCGCAAAATTTCCAGTCTCAGTTTGCATTCCTCTCCTCGGTCCACAGCACCGCAAGTCTCACTAGGAAAATTCTATCTTCCTCACTGGTGGACTTTGGGGTGCCGTGTTTGGCCGATGCGTTGAATGCTTGGAAAATGACTTGCCCAAATACGGTTATGCCCAGTGACCCCTCCTCTCAGAGACAGTGGGATGGGCCGCTCTGCAGCATCACACGGAATGATCTTCTTAATACGTGTAATGGTGCTGCCGAGCGTGCTCGCCTGCTGGCTGTGGGAGTATGGGAATCTGGACTATGGTTGCAGGTTATTCCGTCAACCAGCATAGGCACTATGCTGGATGACAACACCTTCCGGATAGCTACATGCCTTCGATTAGGCGCTCCCTGTGTTGCTCCGCATCGCTGCCATTGCGGTGAAGCTGTCGACAGCCTCGGGCACCATGGTCTGTCGTGCTGCAGAAGTGCTGGTCGTATTGCACGGCATGCCAGCATTAACGACATTATCCGTCGTGCTCTTTCCACCGCCGGCGTACCAGCCGTTTTAGAGCCTAATGGACTGGTACGTGACGATGGAAAGAGGCCAGATGGTATGACGTTGTTGCCATGGAAGATGGGTAGGCCCTTGGTGTGGGACGCAACATGCGTCGACACCCTGGCGCCATCACATCTTCCTAGCACGGCAGTCTGTGCTGGGGCGGCTGCAGCTTCTGCAGAGACCACCAAGCGGCGCAAATATAATAACCTTATTGGAAATTATAGTTTTGAGCCGTTTGGGGTCGAAACGCTCGGACCGTGGGGCCCGAGTTCGCGGTTACTTTACAAGGACATCGCGAAAAGGCTTGTCGACGCTTCGCGTGACCAGAGGGCTGGCTTATTCTTTGGGCAAAGAATTAGCATTGCCATTCAACTTGGCAATGCAGCCAGTCTTCTGGGCACGTTTCCGGAGGACAGTGATGCGGAGGAATACTTCGACGCCTGATCGATGCTCTTTTATATTATGTTTTATGTTTATATACATTTTGTATATAGTATTTTATTTTTAGTTTTGTATAAAGATAAGTAGCTTAAGTTTGTATATATGTATAGTGTGTACATTAATAATTCAATAAAAGTTTAAGAACTAGCTCATATTATAAATATATTGTGCGACTTTTTAATAGCTTTAAATAAAGTCTAAAATGGCATGAAGAAAAAATATTTTGCGGCTGTTATTTTCAAAATTATAGGTGAATAGCATGGAAGTAAGCATGCAACATGCAGCAAGCATGACTTCTGTCACGGCTCCGGCGCTGCGGGGCTCCGGCGGTCCCATGCGAGCTTATAGTCGCAGATGGTTTTCACGCTCACCACCGCAGCTTCGGCTTGCTGGCCGGCAGGGCCGGCAAGCCTCAGCCGCGGCGGCGAGCGTTAAAACTACCTGCGCCTCAGCTCGCAGGCCGCCTCGCCCCTCCGCGCCTACGCGGTTTTGAATTGCACTCTAGGGGTAGGGCAGACAAGACTACGTGGAGTCGGTTTTGCAGCGATTCGTTTTCGTCACTAACTTCAATTTTTAATACAATGTTTTTTTAATTGAAGGTTATAAATGGCAATATGCTAAATAAAATGAATCCAAATTAAATTCTACCATCTTCATAGTGCGCCAAGTGAGATAATACCACCGCACCTTTTTTTTTTTTATCGACGTAAAATCATCAAATGACCCCTCCCGCTGTGGGTTAGCAGCGGTGAGGGAGTGTCAGACTCTTACTGACTAAAATCGTCGTGTTCCGTCATAGGCCTTTTATGTACCAGGGCCGCGGTATCTCTTTCGAACAACCCGCAGCCCCGGATACCACCGCACCTTCCGCCGTTTTCATTAAATTATGATACACAATATTAATAATTAACTCTTATTCCTTTTTATTGTACTCCTTTTAATAAAGGGTGATTTTTTAGCTGGTATCTTTTTGGCAACACTGTTTTTGGTAGATCACGCGTGAATCGTGTCTTGTGTCATTGTGAAACTTGTTCAGTATGGTCTATAATTTAACCATGAATCAACTTACGAACGAACAACGCTTGCAAATTATTGAATTTTACTATCAAAGACGACAATGGCCGAAACGTTACTGTGAATGGCGGGCGTTACCGTGTGATGATTGGCAATTTTTTTTTGCCCAAAATGGAAGAATTGGACATGCCTGACATGTGGTACCAACAAGACAGTGCCACATGCCACACGGCACGCGAAACAATGGCCTAATTGAGAGCAGCCTTCGGTGAACAGTTTAACTCACGTTTTGGGCTCGTCAATTGGCCGCCTAGATCATGTGATCTAACGCCTTTGGACTATTTCTTGTGGAGCCAGCAACGATTGACGCACTGGGAGCCAATATTGAAGCATTTATTCGTAATATACCGGCTGATATGTTGGAGAGAATGCCGAAATTGGGCCTTGCGAATGGGCCATCTAAACCGGAGCCGCGGCCAGCATTTGCATGAAATCATCTTCAAACATTAAATTATATTGATCGTTCCATCGATTCCAATAAAGATTTCATCAAATTTTTCAAGTTTTTTGTGCTTTTTTTGAAAATCAAATCCTATACCTCTTAAAAAATCACCCGTTATTTAGAGCTATCCACAAAGCGAAGCCTGAAACTGGGTTTTTAGTCGGTACGAAATAGTCGGTAACATATTATCTTTGCCACCCAACTAACATTATTAGTCGCCAAGTCATTATAAATAGCTCCTCACCTAATATTTCAATTGACTGGTATAGTTTATTTGCTACCCAAACGCAGCTGCTAGTTTTTAGTTTTTATAACACCCTTAATTTTGAACCCTAAGGTGTCTACACACCAAAGCCGCTGATGCCGGCGGCACAGCCCGGCGGCCCAACCCGCCGGCCGTATTTTGTACAATCATGCCGCCGGCTTTCATAGAGTATTTGACAATTACTAGAACACCACATGCCGCGGCTGTCGTGCCGCCGGGTTGTGCCGCCGGGTCAGCGGCTTTGGTGTGTAGACCCCTTTACATATTATAATAGTCGCGAAAATATTTAATCGCTGGCATTTGTAGACTTTTAAGTTATTAGTCACCAGGAATATAATAAGCCATTTATTTTTGATAAATAATAAAGAAATGAGTGCTAATTTAGGTAAACTGATGAGGTGGTCCCTGGCAAGACAAACTTTGTTAAAGTGGTCCCTCATGTCAAAAAGGTTAAGAACCACTGTACTAAGGAAACTACTAACTTACTATCTATTAAGGAAATTTAGTATTGTTATGAAATATGGATGAGGTACCCGTGTACCGTTCTGGATCGGAGGAAGAGGAGGGAGCTGGTTCATCAAGACCGGTAAAGAAGAATCGTCGAAACAAAAGTAGGTTGTTGATCAAATGCCTACAACTTTCGAAGGTTGCCCTCGATTTCTCAGGGTTTCCATCATCAGATCCTGACCTGATGACTATGGGACCAACTGGCAGCTATTCCGAGTCGAACAAAAACAGAATCACGTAAATCGGTTTATAAACCTCGGCGTAATCGATGTACAGTACACACATAGAAAAAAACATACCAGCCGAATTGAGAACCTCCTCCTTTTTGGGAAGTCGGTTAAAAAAAAAACATACCGACCGAATTGAGAATCTCCTCCTTTTTGGGAAGTCGATTAATAATATTCTAGGAAACCAAAATCTACTTGGTTTTAGATTAAAGCGTAAATACTACTTTAATTCTAACTTTTTCCTGAACCTGAAATAAGTACCGATATCAAAGCATACCCATGGTAAGTAAAATTCATGATAAATGAAGCAAGTAAAAGTTATTATTACAAGTAAAAGTATTGTTTAACCGCTGAGAATAATATTTTCAGTATAATGTTATAGTTAAAATGGCACCAAGTCTATCCTTACTAATATTATAAATCGGAAAGTGAGTTTGTTTGTTTGTTTGTTCCGCTTTCACGCCGTAACTACTGTACCGATTGCTTTGAAATTTTGCAGACGTAAAGTTAGAAGTCCGGATTAAATAATAGGGTACTTTTTATCCCGAAAAAAATAGATATTCCCGAGGGAAAACAAAAATATTGTTTGCTTGATGGATGGATTGTAGATGGCGCTGTGTGTCGTTTAAAACAAGGTAATATATTGCAAACGAATATAAACATGTAAATTTAGAAGCTAAATGATACGATAGTGAATCCTCGAAAATGAGGAATTCCCGAAGGATGATGTACAATTTGTTTAATCGTCTAAACTGTTTTTTTTTTACATCTACTTATATATTGCAAACGAATATGAACATATTTTAGAAGCTAAATGATACGATAGTGAATCCTCGAAAATGAGGAATTCCCGAGGGATGATGTACAATTTGTTTTATCATCTTAACTGTTTTTTTTACATCTACTTATCCTGAAATAACTATAATTCAACGAATTACTAATTGGTATAAGTATTAGTTAAGTTATTTAGTTCTTGAGGTATGCGATAGATGGCGCTGGGTGTTTTTAAAACGTGGTAACGATGTGTTTTTAAAATACGTAAGAAGTGGAATGATAGCTTTTTAAAACGTGGTGACGTTGTTTTTTTTAAGATACGTAAGAATTAGTCTTAAGGTGTTTTGAAATCAGTGGGGCCCAGTAGCGCCAGGGCCAGCCGCGGCTGCGGGTTGTTCGAAAGAGGTACCGCGGCCCTGGTATATAAAAGGCCTAGGACGGAACACGACGATTTTAGTCAGTAAGAGACTGACACTCCCTCAGCGCTGCTAACCCACAGCGGGAGGGGTGAACCGAATTCCACGCGGGCGAAGCCGCGGGCGGAAAGCTAGTGAAATAATAATAGTAGGCAAGTAAAGATTAAAAAATACAAAATTTTCAGTAGAACGTAATTTATACTGGTAGAAAAGTATTATAGCAACAAACAGTGATGTTTATTTTTCGAAGACTTTAGAATATCATTCGGTCGTTTCGTAAATTTTATTCGGAAAAATGTAGTCGGAAAGTCAGTATTTTAGTCAGTAGCTTAAGTATTTTGAGTATGGGCAATTCTTATTTTTTTGTCGGAGCTTTTATTACTAGCCCTTAATTTTTATTGATCTGCTTAGAGAAAATCCTTGTCTGTACGACCGTGCACGTCCCGATTATTTATTCTAACATTTATTTTTATTTAATTATACACAACCTTACATTATAGCATAAACGCCCGCGACTCGACTCTTACACGGCCGCTGCTCTTTCAGTGGGAATTGACCCTTACGCATGCTTTGCAAACCCTTTTGATGCTGGTAATATGTTCCAGTCATTAAAACCTTTTTGAAACACACAGAGACCTTAAAACCAAGATTTTACATAGGTGCCCGTTTTTTTACAAAAGAGTGTATTTGGAAAAATATGTACCTAGCGTTTATGTCAGAACGACTGTTGCATCGACCAAATAACAATAGAAAAACCAGAAAACCGGCCAAGTGCGAGTCGGACTCACGCACAAAGGGTTCCGTACCAGAGCAAAAATGAGCAAAAAATCACGTCTGTTGTATGGGAGCCCCCAAAATATTTATTCTATTGTAGTTTTCAGTATTTGTTGTTATAGCGGCATCAGAAACACATCATCTGTGAAAATTTCAACTCTCTATCTATCACGGTTCATGAGATACAGCCTGGTGACAGACGGACGGACGGACGGACGGACAGAGGAGCGATAATAACAGGGCCCCGTTTTACCCTCTGGTACGGAACCCTAAAAATGAACTGAACGAACTGACCATATCTTGGTAATCGAAAAACAATCGGAAGTGTGAACCTCCTTCTCTTTGGGAAATCAGTTAAAAACAACTGTTATCTATGAATTTCCATGTTCACTGTTCACCAGAGCAAATGCAAACCCAGCAATTATACACGAAAATGCCGTTTTCGGTAATCTACGGAGAATTTTGTGGTTTCGTAATTAGTAATAAAGTTAGCATCGTATTTTTTACACGCTTTTTATTAGCTTCACCTGTATGTTTGTATGTAACCGACTTCTTTGGGCGCGATTTTGACCCACTTTAACGGCCAGATTTCGTTCAAACTTTGTAGATTTATTGAGGACCGATGACAATACACTAATTTGATAAAATTATTCCATTTTTAACCGACTTCCCAAAAGGGAGGAGGTTCTCAATTCGGCCGGTATGTTTTTTTTTCTATGTATTTACATCGATTACTCCGAGGTTTATAGACCGATTTACGTGATTCTTTTTTTGTTCGACGCGGAATAGCTGCCAGTTGGTCTCATAGTCATCAGGTCACGGATCTGATGATGGAAACCCTGAGAAATCAAGGGCAAACTTCGAAAGTTGTAGGCATACGTAGGGTAAAAACTTGACACTCAGGTGTATGCCTGAAAGCACTATTCAACAGTGAAGGTTTGGAGCTGACCTGATGATGGAGACCAGAGAGGGTCGAGGGAACTCGACAACTGAATATGTAAACTACCTCGTGTTTGGGCTTATATTATTTGTATTGACGAGACCTTTGCAACAGTGAAGGTTTGGAGCTGATCTGATGATGGAGACCAGAGAAGGTCGAGGGAACTCGACAACTGAATATGTAAAATACCTCGTGTTTGGGCTTATATTATTTGTATTGACGAGACCTTTGCAACAGTGAAGGTTTGGAGCTGATCTGATGATGGAGACCAGAGAAGGTCGAGGGAACTCGACAACTGAATATGTAAAATACCTCGTGTTTGTATTGACGAGACCTTTGCAACAGTGAAGGTTTGGAGCTGATCTGATGATGGAGACCAGAGAAGGTCGAAGGAACTCGACAACTGAATATGTAAAATACCTCGTATTTTAACTTTCGACTTATATGGATAGTGACAACTATTCGTATTATAAAAAACTTTTTAGTGTTTTTGGAAGTCGGTTTAATTTTTTTGTAAAAAAGTTTTTCAATTTGCAAAATATGATTTTTGTTAATTTATATAATTTTCATTCATAGTCGATAAGGTAAGAAAATTAATTAAAATTTTCTATAATTTTTCTCTACAGTCGATAAGGCAGGACTCGTTGTTAATTTTTATTTCCAATAAATTATCTTCAGCCGTTTTCTCTTATATTGTCAAATTTTTGTATACTAAAGAGAATTTTAATTCTACAAAACAAATAATAGTTTTAAAAAAATTAAAAAATTACGCTTTTATAAAAAACCAAACTAAAAAGTAGAAAATAAATAATAGTAAAAAAAAAATTAAAAACACGCTTTTTATAGAAAACCGAACTATAACGAAAAATAGAAAACAAATTTTAATGAATTTAAATTAAGAAAAGTGTTCAAAATTTCAATGAATATAAATTAATAATAGTGTGAATAAAAAAAATATATTAAAAAAAAAGCGTGGGGTGTCTTTTAAGATACCTATTCTCGAAATGATAATCACTCTACTCATATCTGTCAATAAAATATAACTATTGACACGATGCACCCCACGCTTTTTTTTAATAAAATATTTTTTTTATTCACACTATTATTTATTTATATTCATTGAAATTTTTAACACTATTTCCTTAATTTAAATTCATTAAAATTTATTTTCTATTTTTTAGTTCGGTTTTCTATAAAAAGCGTGTTTTTAGTTTTTGTTTTTAACTATTATTTATTCATCTTACGCTCACAATTTCTTGTAATAATCGCTTTCATGGTGATCTTAATGATTTTCTGAAGATTATATCTATATGTATGAGTGTTTATATTTTGTAGAAAGTTAATTTTACATAAATTAAGGTAAAAAAAATCTTTAAAAACAAGCTTTTATTTAAATGCACTAAAAAGAAAATAATAAATTTTTACTGTAACTTTACTGTCAACTTATAACGACATTTCAAATTTAACATATTTGACACAATTTATATGTTTTAAAAGCTTGTCGCGATTTTACTAAGACAGTAAATACGAGTACTTAAATCTCGCGACAAGCTTTAAGGCCGCGTTTCCACTGACGCGGAGCTGGGCGATTAATACATTTTCAGTTTCTTATCAAAATAAACGATATGTATCACAAGTACTTATTTAGAAAAAAGATGACCGGTAAGTCTACATGGTAGTTTTAAAACAACAGTGTAGGAGGTATAATATCATACGTAGGTATTACACGGTGCGGCGGTAGGAATGGTAAACGCATGCCCAGACGTTGTTGACGTACCCATTTCGCATTTCTTTTTCTTTCTTATTCTTTAATACCTAAAATCCTAATTGAACGCGTACGCGCGTCAGAAGGAAGTCATAAATAAAATAAAAAGTATATACAAGTATAAGTGTTTATTGTTATATACTTTAGATCTAGTAAAAAAAATAAAGTGTTATTGGGGGTGTTTTATAATAATTTACAATAATTAGTAAAGGCGGTGTTTCAAATCTGGCACAATGTATGTACAGAGTACCACGATAAATCAAAAATCTATAAAATTCGGTAAAAATACAGACAAAATACAATTCAATAAAACTTTTTAATAAACAATTTTTTGTAATTATTTATTAAAAAGTTTTATTGACTTTCAATATGGCGTCTCACCATTTTAGATACTCTATTACCAGCAATGACAGCAAACCATAGATATGAGAGTTAAGACAAATAAACATGTTAAACATCATTAATCAATCACCATGATGGTAGCATAGGCCCATACATTAGTAAGGGCGTTTCGTATGCCGTCCGGAGACACAATTTAATATAGAAGTTTTATGCTGCTACAGGTATAGAGTAATTCAACAAAAAAAATGTCTGCCCTAAATGAGGGTATGAAGATTGGACCCATGTTCATTTGAACCGATTGACAAACCGTATATTCGTCACCGGAAAATAACAAATAACCGTAAGTTTATAAAGGAGAATTACCAAAAGCCGTCTAGCAATGGTTCGCGTTGCAAAACTAAAATACCTCATTTAGAAATTATTTTCAGTTTTTTTACAAGCACTTCAGGAACTTTGTTTTTGTGATAGTCATCAATGTATCTAGTGTATTAATTTCCTAAAAAAAAATACACATTTGGTACAATTTTCATCTGAACTAAATGGTCTCCACTGATCATTGATGGCAATGTTATAAGTACAGTCAACTTCAGGTCAGTGGTAACAGTTTTATAGGAAAATCGTACTTATTACTATTGAGTTAAGGTGCATGACAGTTACCACTGATGTGCGGTCTACCGTACATACCTATAAGTTCCGTTATTTTTGCGTGATTTGATCCACTATTAGAGTGCGTCTACACGGTGCATGAGGCTGAAGCACGTTAACATACGGGTGGGTATCTTGCTTGCTTGCGTGCAAGTGCGAATAGCTGGACGAGCACGTTTTTAAAATGCATGTAAATTGCGCTTGTGCCTCAACATGCGCAAGCTACTTGCACCGTCTAGATGCACTCTTAGGTATTGTAACCGTGCGTTTTAACACATATAAACACAATAGATTAGAGGAGTATCGATAGTTTGGGCTGCGATAAAACCAATTTTAAGTTAGTAATGCTGATAACAACTCTTCCCATATGAACAACTAGCCGTTTTCCCGCGGTTTCACCGGCGTCCCGTGGGAGCCACTGCCCGCACCGGGATAAAATATATATTATGCTACTCGCAGATAATATAGCTTTCTAATGGTGAAAGAATATTTAAAATCGGTCCAGTAGTTTTTGAGTTTATCTATTACAACCAAACAAACAAAGTTTTTCTCTTTATAATATTAGTATAGATAAGGGTCCGTTCAAACAGACCGGCTCGGAGAGCATCGGCGCGCATTTTTCTTTTCACACAGACCGGGAGCCATGATAAATAAAGATTTGTGGCGCAACAACATAAGGCCTAAAACGCACTCAGGCGACGTAGGGCCTAAAACATACACAAGCAACGTAAGGCAGCAGGCGTGGAACAGACGCAGCGCAGGCGTGGGACAGATACGGCGCAGACGCGATTTGAATTATATCAGAAGAGGCGTGGAACAGTCAAGAAACGTTCTAATGCGGCATTTACAGGGTGACTTTTGTGCGATACTTTGCTGCAATTAATTAATGTGCAAAGGTCCAGAAGATATTGGGTGCGACCAGTGTGGAAATTGTCACAAGAGCTCAGATATTTTAAAATAATGGAACAATTACATGAATTCCCAGATCGTTTTCCCGACGTATATAAAATGTCACCAGAATGTTACGATTTTATGTTGTTAATTTCTATTACTGTACTCCGGCTTGGTATAATCGTAGAGGGCTAGATATTGTTCCACTAACTCGCACAACTGTACAATCATTATCATCACGCATTTTTGGTTGGTAAATACTGCGCATACCGTGAGCATATAGGTACGTGCCCCTCGCCTGTCTCACGAGAATCGGCTGCTAGCGACGCGGCGGAGGCAACGAAGCGGCATGCCCGTGCCGCGTTTGCGCCGCGTCGCTTCAGTATAATAGGCATGATGACAAATTTTTAAATACCTTTATAAGGATCCCGTATTTCCCCAAATCCCGTTTCGATTTACCCTTTGGGTACGGAACCCTAAAAATGTAAGAAAGCTATTTCGAGGTTAGGTACTCTCATCGCTAAGTATATTATATTACGTACTAGCTGTTCCCCGGGGTTGTACCCGCGTCCCGAGGGTTCATAAATTTTATGCCGCCCTGGTTCATGGTGAACAGTTGCATCGACATTTCATTATTGGTGTACGCTCCGGTGAGTTATGCATGCTGTCCTAGTACTTTAGTTTTGTGGTTTTGTGGTACTTCGTAAGTTGGTTTTTGTCTAATCACTAATATCCCGCGGAAACTTTTTCCACATCCGGATGGTGACAAAAACTATCCTATGTCCTTTTCCCGGGTCTAAGCTATCTTCTCCCCAAAACTTTAGCTCAAACGGTTCAGCCATTCTTTAGTTTTAAAATGTTTAGGTAACACGACTTTCTTTTATAATACTAGCGACCCGCCCCGGCTTCGTACGGGATAACAGTGTTTCCCCACTATTTAATGGGTGTACTATGGTTAAATGCATCGCATATTCATCCCCTATCGAAACATCAATATTTTTGTATGAATTTGTATTCATTAAAAACACAAAATTTACTAATAAATTACATTTTAATCTTTAATTCTATAAGGTACATTTTAAAGTTTCAGTTTAAGGTAGATTTCAGTTACCCGATAATAATATTATTATCTTTATTTGATTCCAAAAACTCTAAGAGCATTATTATGTCGATTCTAGGCAAATTAGCGCTGTTTGACTTAAGAGGGCTGTCACAAATTTTCGCGAATTTAAACGTTTTATACGAGTTTTGATGCATCATTATGCTTTGGATATAGTCATATAATAAGATTAAGAAAGTTTGATAATTTATCTTGGGAGTGTTCTAAATAAATATTTTAATTTGTCCACTTACATCAGTAAAATCTTTGTCTCTGCAAAGGATGTTTCATAAAATGTTGCTTTTGGAAATCTTTTGATGCTTCGGTACTCCGAGGATATAGCAATTTAACCATTTATAAAAATGTTCAAGATACAACTATATCTTGTACTTTGGAATGCTCAAATCAATTTATTACAATTCATACGGTACACCAAAAATAATTCTGCAAAACTGAGAGTTACTGACAATTTTCCGTACGAAACTATAGTTTTTATCTATGAAAGTATAATCCAAATTCAAATAAAAATAATAATAATTAAGGTGGTATTGTTACAAAGTATGAAAAAAAATTGGTCTATTTAAAAGTAAAACAATATTTTAAAATAATTTTTGCAATGCAAAGAATCAATATAAATCTTGTGACGCGCGGTGTTCAACTTTAGTCAGCTCAGCGCCAAGCGCTTACCGAGGAAGGACGTATCGCTCGCTGGTAACAATGACTCGTCGTGGTCATAATGTAACCCACAATGCTAACCGATATTTTTTTTAAAAGAAGTATTCTAATCCCTAAAATCTCTTCGCTAATAAAATAAAACCTCTTTCGAAACGTCCAGCTACTTGCACGGTTACAAGGAGTGGGTCTCATGGAGAGGAATCGGCAAAGACGACTTAGTAGACGCTGCCGCGCTGTTTTCAAAAAAGTGATTTTTTTTACTCTGATTTAAAAAGGCAGTTGATATTAGCAGTTTTGGTGGAGTTAAAATTATAAATGACACGTTCAATAAAAAATAATGACATGGATAAGTGCATAAATAACCGAACAGGAAAATAACGAAATGACCGGTAAAAATGACTGAATGACCAGTTACGTGCGGGCAGTAATTAATCGGAATTTAACGGTAAGGAAATTCAGTCTAGCGATTCTATAAACAATGAGTTGGTAAAATAAAATAAGAAAACAGTACTTAAATAGTAGTGAAAAATTAAATGACTTTTGCTTTGACTGAAGGCCTGGTGACTCTATAGCAAGTCGACTTGTTCCACGTAGTTGAAAAAATTAAAATCTAAATAACTAGGGCCCGGACAAATATGTATTAATAAATCTAAAATATGTACATATAATATGGACAAAAAAATCTAAAATATGGAGTGTAAAATAACAATACCTTTCATAATGAAACATATATAATCTTGAGAAAAATAATTACTATGAATAGTTTTATTCATTTGCTTTACTTGACGTGCATACATAAACATGCATAATCCGGTAATTGTGTAAGCCAGTCTATATTGCCCTCAAAACTTCCGCTCATAATTTTGATATATTCTTAAGGTATCAAAAAACCGCAAAGATTAAAATACAGAAGGTAAATTCATGGATGATTGTGACATTTTCTTGCAAAATGTGGTCTTATGCCTTGAAATATGGAAAATAAAACTTGGTTTTTCACAGTCTAAATATGATAATCGATGTAGAAAACACATTCTAGACCGAATTTAAAATATGTGTTTACATATTAATCCGGGCCCTACTAATAACCTACTTCGTCCAAGTCGGGGTGCCCCAAGTCGAAAACTGACCTTCAGTGCTTATTTACAGACGAACCGTTGGTCCTAGGTATTTTTCAAATATTTAAACAACTGTTAAAAAAAAAATTGTTCCTTTTTAATTTTTCATTTCAATTTAATGTGGGATTATCTTTTTATTCATTTCCAAGCTCATATGCCTAGATAGCGCTGATCTTGGTACTTTAGTGGATGGAACGGAGCGTCATAGCAAAGTCATATAATTTTGAAGTCGTGTAAATGTAACTTTCTTTCTCGCATAACGGCGACACACACATATTTGGCATGGAATAAACCAAATCTGCGCGAAAGTCTGTCCCAAGTGTTGCCAAGGAATATTTATTTACTAGCTTCTGCCAGCGACTTCGTCCGCGTTAGATTCGGACTTTGTGTAAAGAGAGGAATAAATAATAAACACCAGCCTATCCAATTATCTTAATCTATGTGTACCTACTACTACTTCACCTGAAAAGAAATAAAATGTAAACTATTAATAATCATTTGTAATTGAGTGAATGTTTAAACGCTACCAAAATTACTATACTTACCTATTTTATAAAATAACAAAAGAAAGTTAAAAACATTGTTTAAAGTCTAGCTGTAAGGTTTGTTATATCAATTATTGTCGGTCAATAAGGTTGAAAACACTCTGAACGTCTATTCGCATCAATCGCATCAACAGCCAAATATTGTATGAAGCTCGCGCGGGTCACTAATCACCCCCTGATAGTTTTTTTGGAAATATATTCAATGTACAGAATTGACCTCTCTGCAGATTTATTATAAATATAGATTTAGTCTGTATTTATTTTTTCTATTATAATATCTGTTTAGTTTATTTTTTTCACTTTATTTAATTCTTGCCCCAGCAGACGTCATCGCGTCAGCTTCGGCTCTCGCTGAAAATCAGCGCTGAGGCTTTTGTGCCGTATAGGGTCTCAGCATTATGCTGGGACATGCTGCGAGGGCCGTTTCTCGTGGGGTGCGACACATATTTCCCATTACTGTATTTAATTGTAATTCGTCTTTTTTTTTCTTCTTCTTATTCTAACGACTGTAATTTTTATTTTTATTTATTTTTTGTATGGCAGTGTCACACGCGTGCATGAATAAACGTATTTCATTCCATTTTTCATTTCTTGAACCAATTGGCTCGGCGCTGTGTTTTTTTTTAACCTTATAAACCATTTTGACAAAGGCCCAGTAACATAGTAGGTACTACGTCATCTATCACTTTCTTGGGAACAGTTTCTGTTTTATTTTAAAATAATGGAACAATTACATGAATAACCGGATCGTTTTCCCGACGTATATAATATGTCACCAGAATGGTCCGATTTTATCTTGTTCATTTCTATTACGGGGATAAATATAATGAAGACCATAATAAAATGCTTTGATACCCTTAGTTTTGTAACCAAAAATATCTACTTAACACCAGAAAAATAAAGTCTAAAAATATAAAAGTACCAGCTATTTTAGTCACGACTCCACTTTAAATTGTATCCGACCACCAAAGGACAATGGGCAGATTGGTATACCCCACCAATAGCAATGTCATATATATCATTGGATAGGCCTTTTTATGTAGAACAACATTTACTATGACAGCTTTGCTGAAATGTTTGTCCGTTCTGAGATATAGATCAAAAACTGTGCAAAAGTTAGAACCAAGTAATCTATTCATAACTCAAGTTTTTAAAGGAAAATCTAAGTACTAAGTGTATGTCTTGTAAGTACTACCTGTTGTGCCCGTTAGGGTCCATAACTGTTATTGTTATTTAACATTTCAACTTTTTACTGTACCAACTGGATATTGGGCGTAATGAGAAACCGCACCAATAGCAAAGTCATATATCGTTGGACAGGTCTTTTTAACCACCAACCTTCTTTTTAACCCAAAATCCAGTTGATACAATAAAATGAAATGATACATAATAGTAACAATTATGGACCCTAACGGGCACAGCAGGTAGCACTTACAAGACTTACACTTAGTAGTACTTAGATTATCCTTTAAAGACTTGAGTTATCAATAGATTACTTAGTTCTTTTGCACAGTTTTGATCTATATCTCAGAACGGACAAACATTTCAACAAAGCTGTCATAGTAAATATTGTTCTACATAAAAAGACCTATCCAATGATATATATGACATTCCTATTGGTGGGGTATACCAGGTCCCATATATTTGTGCCCATTGTCCTTTAGTAAATGATCACCAAATCTTGACGACCAAATTAATGTATTATTTTTGCCTACATAAATCACTGTGATTGCCATAAAATGTAGGCTTATTATTAAATAAAGTATTAAGATGCAATATTAAGTTATGTGTATATAGACTCCACGTAGGTAGTCTTGTTTACCCTACCCCAAGAGTGCAATTCAAAACCGCGTAGGCGCGGAGGGGCGAGGCGGCCTGCGAGCTGAGGCGCAGGTAGTTTTAACGCTCGCCGCCGCGGCTAAGGCTGGCCGGCAAGCCGAAGCAGCGGTGGTGAGCGTGAAAACCATCTGCGACGATAAGCTCGCATGGGACCGCCGGAGCCCCGCAGCGCCGGAGCCGTGACAGAAGCCATGCTTGCTGCATGTTCGCTTACATTAAAATGCGAGTTTCATTTTGGTGATCATTTACTATTTTTGTCTGCTATTTGTTACTATATCTGGTGGTCAGTCAAACATAAGCCTTCTATTACTATACTCCGGCTTGGTAAAATCGTAGAGGGCTGGATATTGTTCCATTAACACGCAGACCTGTACATAAATATCATCACGCATTTTTGGTTGGTAAATACTGAGCATACCGTATAACAAGCGACGTGCCTCTTGCCTGTCTCACGAGAATCGACTGCCAGCGACGCGGCGCAGGCAACGAAGCGGCCTGCCTGCGCCGCGTCTGCGCCGCGTCGCTTCAGTATAATTCAAAAATGTCGCCTGCATACATTTTGTATGAAAACGTTTTGAAGCGGCGCTCGCCTTCGCCACGCCTGTCCCATGCCTGCTGCCTTACGTCGCTTGTGTGTGTTTTAGGCCAAAGAGTGGGCCGGGGCTACATATATTACGAAACATTTCCTTCATTCTCAAAAGGTTATTCCAAATAAATATGACATCGGGTGTGTCGTACCTAATCACATTAAATTAAATAGATACGACGTTAATATACTGGTTAATATATGTCGATTAGCACAAAGAAAAAAATAAACAAAGTAAATATAATTAAAATGTACCAGAATTAGAATACCATATAACAGTTAATCATTATAAAAAACGGAAATTCTCCCTTAAAAACTGACAGCTGTCAACTGGTCAAAACATTAAATTTTTTCTAACTTTATCTCTGCTTTACACATAATGTTGTAAATTATGAAAACGAAAAATAACTCATGTGGCTAAACCAATTAATAGATTAGGTTTTTTTTTACAATTCGCCATAGAATATCATAAAGTATATGCAATAGGATTTTAACTCGATTAGGCACGACACACCCGATATATTAATGAATATAATAATATATCTTAGGAGATATCGCAGTTTTAAAATACCATCACAGCAAAATAATGATCCAGTACTGCGAGCAACAATATGCAAAGCCTAGGACTACTGAACCGACTTAAAAAATCTGCTGGGAGGCTACACTGGGCGAACGCTATAAAATTACTTAAAATCGTGAATAAGCCGAGTTTCGGTTTCTCAGTAGCTAGAATTGAGATGCTCCGATTAGGGAATGCAATCTCGTTCTCGCGAGATCTCGGCTTTTCTGAGCGAGATTAATCTCGGGGGAAAAAAGGCGAGATCTCGCGAGATTAACGAGATTGAAATCGAGCATAAAAACGTCCTCTTCGAAGTTTTTAAAGACTATGAGAGTGTATCAGAAATATGAAAATACTTTCTTAGAGCCGAAAATGGATTGAGTGCTAAGTGCAAACTTTGTAAGAAGATTTTTAAAACCAAAGATCGATCTCCCCGTGGCTTACATGTGCATTTAAAATCTATTCACAAAATTGATACGAAGAATGTCATATCACTCCCGCCGTTGCCGTTGCCACTACCATCAAAAAATAAAAATAAATGTTTATATTACAATTCCTTTTTTTTATTTTTCTAATTGCTATAATATAGTAATTATTTGAAAGAAAAAAAAACTAAACTACCAATCTCGCGAGATTTGCATTCCCTAGCTCCGATCTTTGCCAGCAAGTTAGCCTGATGGCATCCGCCAAGCTAGTTAAAGACCCTTACAGGCATCGGCGTCACAGACCACACCCAGTAGTAAAAAAAAAAAAACAAATTTCTAAGGCCTAAGTCCACCGAAAATGAGATACCTAAACACTTATAACTGTAAATGTTATCACTTGTCTTACAATGAAGCGGGAATATTTGTGTTCACATCTCATAAAAAAACCTACTACATAGCGCTTCTACATAAATGAAAGAGTGAATAATAACCCAAAAATGCCAAATAATTATACAATGTGTCCCGGGGATAAGTGACCGCCCGAAATTTTTTGAATATTTGTACAAAATTAAGGATAATTTCATTTATATTTTTGAAAAAAAAAATCATTTAAAAATTTTTATTGTCAGGCCTGTTAATAACAGGCTTTGCTCTTTTTTTTCAAATTTCAACTGACTGTATTTTTGCATTTGTTTGAAATAGCAGCAAACATTGTTGTGAGCTATTGTAGGAAATATCATGTAGTTTATTAATAAATTAAAAGAAAGTGATATTCAGGGGGCATTTATTGGACTTATTTTGAAAAAACTGGCGGTAGGAAATATCATGTAGTTTATTAATAAATTAAAAGAAAGTGATATTCAGGGGGCATTTATTGGACTTATTTTGAAAAAAGGCGTTATTTTCTTTGAATTTTTATTTTCTTTTTTTTCTAATAAATGTTTTATTACATTTTTGTTATGTTTGATAATTTTAATTGATAAACTATGATGTCGGCTAGTCAATAAAGAAAAAAGAATTTAAAAAGATGTAAAAACTTAGGAAATATCTTTAAAAAACTGCAGCACGTCACAGTATTTATTAAAAATCATAAAAAAAAAACAAAGGCGGTAAGTCCCAAATATAAAGGAAATTATCCTTAATTTTGTACAAATATTCAAAAAATTTCGGGCGGTCACTTATCCCCGGGACACATTGTATATATAAGCTATACATCTACGTAGTAGGGAATAAATACGTAGCAGAACAGCTAAGAAGAGCTCGTGGCTACGTCAAAGCCGCGCGGATCAATCGATCATCCCACAAAAAAATTGGTTGCCTGTAAAGTCGGTATACGGGCGAAAGTTTTGCGTGACAACGACTTTGAGTGGTAAAATAATTTTAATGTGAATATTCATTCGTATAGTAGGAAGAAGGATGATTCATGTCTGTCTCTCTCGCTCTTAGGCGGGCTAACCATGCCCGAGTGGAAGGGACGCGTGCCTCTCACTCGCTCTCATTGTGAGCGCATAACGTGAGCGGAGCGTAACGCAGTTTCTTGAAGTCACACGGAAAACCAATTAATAAGACGTTGTCACGTCAAAACTGCGATGCGATGCGTATTTCTGCGATAGGTACGATTTTGTGCGGCAAACCGTTGGATAGGCCAATCATTGTATTCAAATGTAGTATTGGATGTGTTTTTAGGAAACGTAAGCTGGATCACAAAAAGATTATTGCACTGCTGTTATTGTTAAATAGATATTAAAGAAAAAATGGATTCTGGGTTCATCCATTTATTACAATCATGAACTCCGATGGGTACTATTTTACTCGAAAGTGTGATCGGCCCCTAAAGGTCTCTGCACACAGCGGGCGTGGCGGGACGGGACGGGACGGAACGGGACGGGACGGCGACGCTGCGCTAGCGCCGGCATCGGCGGCATCGGTCACACTGCGGGCGCGATCACGTCCCGTCCCGCGGTCCCGCCTGTATTCGTGTGTGTTGTATACGTGACTTGTATTCCCGCTCGGCGTTGCGGCGGCTTGGCGCGACAGTTACAGTCGCGTCGAGCGGGACGGCTCTGTGTGGCGTCGTCCGTAATATCTAGTACATTACAACTGCTCAGTGTCACGTCGCAGTCCCGTCCCGCCGCGCCGCGCACGCTGTGTGCAGAGACCTTAAAGGTCCCGAAACCACTGAACCGATTCGAAAATATTCTTTCACTGTTGGAAATGAACACTGTTCCCTAGTAACATATGGTATTTGTAAAAAAACCGCGATACCGCGGTAAAATAGCTAGAGTATTAAATAATTATGCAATACTCTAGCTATTTTACCGCGGTTTATATGTAATATTTGTTACTTAAGTGTTTTTTCCTTTTTTATTCATAAATAGTATATAAATGTTAATATGTCAATATAAAAATATAAATAACTTTTTTCTTAACCTCGAGGGTAACCTTCAGCAAAAGTACCTCTTTATTTAAAAAATCGAAATATATTTCTTCCAGATTATCATTAAATATTACCACGTGTTACAAGGTACAAATATGGTTACGCCGAAAGGGGGTTGAATGGCCTCTTATGAAGCGACAATTAACCTTATTTTTATCGTTGTATCGATTTTTGACTAACCGCGAAATAAACAAAAGTACATAAAATTTTCATTGAAATGCAAGCCCTTGGATCGTCAGGATTCATTAGGATTAAGGAGTAGGTAAAATACGCATAAGCTACATTTTTATCTAACATGAACTGACGAGGAAATTCTGAATAAACACGTTGAATTTGCTTAGATATTTAAATTTAGATGAAAAAGATTTGTGTCAATCTTACCTAGATTGTTTACGAGCGACAAATATGTAGTTTCATTTTCCAAAAAATAAAAAAACTACAGAAATGGTTTAAACATGTTTCGTAACCAGTTAGTTCTTTATTTATTACTAAAATGAGGTAAATGTTTATAGATTGTAAAATTTTGCGAAATTAAGGAAATTCAAGTTTAAAATACGATTAGACAGTGAGTTCAGTATCGTATATTTTCGTTTGACATGTCGTAAAACGTCGAAATTCTCCGATGAACCACCCGTCCTACCTGAATTCACGAGAAGAGTCATTTTACGTGTTTAATCACTGAATTTGCTCTGGCAAACGTGGAAATTCTAGTAAACTTGTTTTAAGAAAAGCCGACGTTTATGATGTTGGTGAACTTGGGCCTCGGTCACGTAATCTGTGTTGTTTTTATTGACGTGATTGTATTTAGTGTTCACCACGTATCTGCGTGTGTTCGCAATAAGTTCAAAAAGTACAGCACAATTTCAAGCGGTTTTCATCACATGATAGCGTATTTCTTGAGGAAGGTTTTAGTACATATTTTTTTAAATTATTTTAATGTACATCAACGAAAACTTCTCAAATAATTATGAAAAATGATTATGAACTTTCATAATGAATTTCATTAGAGCAGTTTCAAAAACGGAAAAGTTTCATACTTAATGCCAACCCACGTTGATTAAAGCTATTTTACGTGTTGCATGTTTGATCAGGAACCTTCTTATTGCAATTTCATTGGAATACTTAACTTCAAAACAGTAAAGTTTCATACTCCCTTTTTCATTTTTAAAGGGTGATTTTTTTTTATATTTTAAACTTCTTTTATGAATCTTAATAATGAACCTTCATAATTAAATTCATTATCAAGCAGTAAAAAAGAAACAACGAAAAGTTAAAAAGAATAAATAAAAAACGCGAGATCTAGAACACGTAAGAATAAAAAAAAAGGTTGGCGCATCGGGTCTGGAATCGGATAAGATCGGTATAGAAATGGATCTCCATGGTTCTCGTCAAGGAGGGACCCGAAACTGACTTCACTATCTTTGACAATATAAAATAAATTGGGGGGATCGTGGACGGAAACCTCGGAGATCGGGTACCTGTAGTACTAACCCAAATAAACATAGCCATAGCATCCACTAGACACCGACTTCTATACCGATGTGCCTAAAAGTTTCTTTTTAGTGTTTTTAGAAGCCAGTTTTTATTTAACTCGTTGTTAATAAAAAGAATTGGTTGCCTGTAAAGTCGGTATACGGGCGAAAGTTTTACGTGACAACGACGTCTGTCTCTCTCGCTCTTAGGCGGGCGAACCATGCCCGAGTGGAAGGGACGCGTGCCTCTCACTCGCTCTCATTGTGAGCGCATAGCGTGAGCGGAGCGTAACACAGTTTCTTGAAGTGTCACCCGGCAAACTAATTTATAAGACGTTGTTACGTCAATAAATCATCATGTAACACTCAAGCTTCACCCCACGTGCTTACACAAGCCGTCTTGTACAGGAGTGCTCTCGGTAAACTTTCCAAGGTTTTCCGTGTACGGTATGCGTCAGCAAGAGTAGTGAAGCTTGCGCTAGCAGCTAGAACCACGCCATGACTTGTCTATTCATTTATAACAGCTAAGAGTCCAATTTGTTGCACAAGGGCCATTCTAATATCGCAAACTAACAAACCATCGATGGAATTATAAAATGTAGGGTTTTTTTTAGGCTTGGTTAAGCGCATTTAACACATTTAATATATCTAAAACACACAAGAGTTATTTACAAGGTGCATAGTAGAAATTATGGGGCCGCCGCCAGCCATCTAACTTTCCTTTCGAAAATTGTCCACTATCGCGTCAGTTTCACTGCACTCCACTTAAACACTCACTGACACAATTTTAACACTGCACCCGTCACTTCTCCGGCAAATTCCGCACTGCAATCCAAATAATTCACTGCAATCCTTAATTAATAACGCCGTTTGCCACTGTGGACGGCGGCGGCGGCACCGTAATAGTGCATGAGAGAAAGTTTTACATGCCACTTACACCTACTACCATGAAAGCAGAAAACTCTAAGAACACACCATATTACAACACATAATTGCGTAAGTTATTCATGTTAAATTTTACACAATACATAGACATTATCAAGACCAAGCATATTTTATTAGTGACCTAAATCCACACTATAGCTAAACTGTATAATAAATTTAATGGTAATTCATATGGATTGATAAAATAAATCTCAAAATCCTTTATCATATGCATGATTGGATTTAATCATGTGTTCCATCAGAGATGAACTTTTTAGTAGCCATCCATCTAGATTGAAGTAGAATGGACACCAAATTCAAATCTGAGGGACTATCGGATAGCATCCGTGAGAAACGCACTTAACTGTGTGGTTTTAAGCCCTAGAAAATGAGTCAGTGATCACGTTTCAAGTTACTCTAAATCGTCTTTATGTTTCTTTATTCCAGCCGTATCTATAAAAAAATGATAAAAGCTTGTCAAAAAATGATCCCTGATTCTTGATAAAAAAGCCCAACAAAATTTGTACTCACGATAAGTGGTAGCGTGACACGGAAGCGGGAGCAGGGGTAGAATTCACGGAGGACGAAGAACCTGAGTAGCCTGAACCGGCAGGGGATGAGCCGGCCGAAGGCGCTCCTGCAGCCGAAGGTATCGCTGCTGGCTCATAATACTCGGTTGTAAGCGTGCGTTCGTCCAGCACGTGCTCTGCATTATGTGCCTTTGATGCAGACTTGATGTCCATAAAGGCAACCGTTGCACATATGCCACTGGCACCTCCGGCATTGACGCCAGCGGTAATGTTGTCAGCCCGACCCAATAATTTGATATTCTGGACTCGGCCATAGCTGTGAAAAGAAAAAAACTTTCACATATCAATAATCTAAACTTGAGATGACACATCAACTTAAAGAATCATATATTTTAAAGAATATTTGAAGCATTCCAATTGCAGCAATAGTGCCATCGAGTCTACATTACTACATACACCCCCGCCATCAACGAATCAATAAAATATGCAATGTTATGTAGTGTGATTTACGAAACCAATGAGTTTGGAATCTATGTAGTATGGATAACAGAAGAGCCCGTGTATAGTAAGTATGCAATATTAATGAAGAAACTGATCGTGTGTACTTTAAACCACCTTTTAAAATTAATTATCAGCCGCTCTTCAGTCACAGATAGGAGGATGACAGAATTGTCAGAAATACCAGGGGACCATATATAGTAGAAAAAAAAAATTAAGTGCCCAAATTGCGCAAAAGTAAATAATACGAAATGTGTCATTAATTTTTTAGAAGTAATAGATTTGTAACAACTAGTTTTTTTTTAAGAACTACATTTTTGTTTATAGCCTAAAGTTCCACAGAGCAGGGTATGTATTTACAAAAGTAACACTTACTCGCTACACATGAGAACGGAGTAGTTGGTTCGTTCGTCATCTCGACACACTTAACTCACCACGAATGTGTCCACTTGGTGAAACTCAAAATTTTAACATTTATCATGTCGTCAACTTGTACAGTCGCTTCTTGTAAAACAGTGGTACTCAGCTGAATCCGGTTAGACTGGAAGCCGACCCCAACATAGTTTGGGAAAAGGCTCGGAGGATGGATGTCGTCAACTCGACACGTAAAAGATTTTGATACGTGTCCAGTTAGTGAAACTTAAATTATAAACTTTTATGTTTTCACCAAGTCGACACGTTTTAGAATTTAACCCGATTTCAAGCAAAAAGTACAGTCAACAAATGAATGTGTTCATTTTCTGTGTCACAAACATCAGCCACTGAGCTTAGTAAACGCTTGAAACGCGACTCGAACTACTAACCACAAGTACTAGGAAATCATAAGTGCATTGAAGCCAGATGCATTACGAACTTTTATAATTTTCTACACTAAAATAATGGTATTGAAATCGAATCATTTTTCGTCACATGTACCAGGGTGACATGACAGAAGATATTCGCTATCGGATTACTAAGTAATGCACTTTTTCGTTTTCTTTCTCACGACATGATTCACGACATTCTATTTCCAATGTTGATTTTATTGATCTCTGTAGTTATTAGGTATTTTTGTAGTTATTAGTTCTTAGTCTAAGTAAAATGATTGTGATATTATTACGATTGCGATTATGAACCTGACAAGCAAACGGAATGGCAGTAGTAGACCATATAGTGAGAAAGAAAACGAACATAGTACGTGAGGAATAATTAAAATCAAACAGTGGGTGATTTTCAGTTAAACTCAAATAAAAACAGAGTATTATGAATTACAGACAGTACTTGAAAAGTCTTCTGTCGATAAATTGTAAAAAAACAGATATATGCATTACTTAGCAATCCGATTAATATTGAAGATAGAATATCTTCTGTTCAAATCTGTTACCCACTGTTACAAGTACTAACTTGTGACAAACAATGATTCGATTTCAATACCATTATTTTATTGTAGAACTTTATTAAAAGTTGCTAATGCATCTGGCTTCAATGCACTTAATGATTTCCTATTACTTGTACTAGTTTGGGAGTCCATGTTCGGGTTTGAAGTGTTTGCTAAGCTGACGTTTAGTGGCCGATGATGTTTGTGACACAGAAAATGAATACATTCATTTGTTGACTGTACTTTTTGCTAGAAATCGGGTTAAAGTCTAAAACGTGTCGAGTTGGTGAAAACATAAAAGTTTATAATTTAAGTTTCACTAACTGGACACGTATCAAAATCTTAAAGTGTCGAGTTGACGACATGATAAATGTTAAAATTTTGAGTTTCACGAAGTGGTCACATTCGTGGTGAGTTAAGTGTGTCGAGATGACGAATGACCCGAGTAGTTCTGCCAGCCTCACTATCGAAGGTAGGGCGGTATGATAAAGTTATACTGAAGTGATAATTTTTACTGAAGAACTTGTTCAGTTGTGTATCATTAGTGATGATACACAACTGAACAAGTTCTTCAGTGCTAGCTCACTAGCGCGGGTGCTCTACGTCGAATTCTTTGAATTTTTAATTCGCCCATCTTTTTGAAAACAGTGGGTCACTTCTGCGATAACGACCTATATGGAAGACATCTTGTCTCAATATGTTAACAGACGTATTCGAACAAATTATTTGCATGGACGTTCTTGTTCATCAATAGAATATATATCAATGGATCATCATCTGCCTAACCTTTTCCTATAATGTTGGAGTTGGTTCCAGTCTCACTGAATGCTGCTGAGTACCAATGTTTTACAAGGAGCGACTGCCTATCTGACCTACTCAACCCAGTTACCGGCAACCGAATAGCCCCAGGTAAGACTGGTTGTTAGACTTACTGGCTTCTGAGTACCCGTAACGACTGCCAAATGACAAAATGTCAAAACTGTTCTGACTGTTCAAATGACAGCCGTGTCATTCAGTTTATCGTGCCCTTCGAAACCCGATTATTGGTGTCCAAGAAATACTTAGAAAGTACATGTACACAAACTTATAAAAGTTGCATTGGTACTTGCCTGATCTGGAACGGAACCCACACTCAGATTTGAGAGGTTGGTTCTTAACCCACTAGGCCACCACGACTTTATATGTTTATGGATAAAAACAGTTATTATCTAGACGAATGTTTAGAATACATAAAGTCGATGAAAATATATTTTTTAAACCTCACTGAAAACCACATAAAACACCAGTTGCTTTAAAGTTTAGCCCTGTGCTGTATTAATGGTCATCGCATAGCTATCATACGTTAAGAAATTATTTGATATTATTTTTATCTTATTAGTGGGCAATTGTATTTTTCTTCACCAATTTTAAAAATAATTACATCTATATATATAAAAGACAGTCGTGTTAGTTCCTCCACTTATAACTCAAGAACGGCTGAAACGATTTAGCTGAAAATTGGCAGGGAGGTAGATCAGAGCCAAGAGAAGAACATAGGAGAGATTTTTCTCACCATCCGGCTACGGGAAGCAGTTATCTCGGGACGCGTGGATATTTCAGAAAAACTACATAGATACATCCTAGCGTGAAATAATCAAAGCAGTAACGATCGCCTCAGCACAGAGTCACAGACGTCTGTCATGTGGCTTCACAGTTTGCGTCTGTGTGAGACCGATTACAAAAATAAATATTATTATATAACAAAATCATAAAATAAATAAAAAAGCGTAATGTTTTTAATGGTCATAATTATTTGGCTATAATAAATTATGATTCCTATTATTTTACTATAACAAGTCTGGCTAAAGGCTTACACTTACGTAACTCGTATAAAAACAATGGGAACCAAACACGGAGCAAGGAAAGATGAGCGGAGATGTCATAATGCAGGTACGTTCTTCTAGGTCAAATATGTACGGTGGGTGTGACCAAAAAATTCAGTTGCGAGTGAACTAACGAAGCTTTCGGGGTCTTCGAGACATCTATCAACAATTTATGGTATTAGTAAGGCGTATAAGGGGGAAGACAGTTACGTTCCTCGTCCCCCGCAAACCCGCATTTTGGCGCGTAACTTTCTTAGGAGATTTTCCGTTATGCCACCTCCGTTAGTCATTTCGTATCCATGGAACCAAACGTCAATCATAATCTGATAAATAAATGTAATTAGCGATCGTTTAATTTTGCTAAAATACTCCGGGTTCGAAAACAAAGTTTCTGAAGTGAAAAGCTAGTAAGAAAAATATGAACATCGTACCTGTTCAGATTAGGATAGCCCTGAAGCAGCTTAAGAACAACAAGGCACCGGGCAAGGACGGAATCTTTTCAGAGCTTCTGAAAGCGGGTGGAACACCGGTACTTAAAGTCCTCCAGAATCTCTTTAATTCCTTCCTGTCCGAGGGCAAAACGCCTGAAGCATGTAGCAGGGTTGGGGTGGTGCTGTGTTCTTCAAATAAGTTGATAACAGCCTATTGAAGAACTACAGACCCATCACGCTTCTAAGCCATGTTTATAAGCTGTTCTCAAGGGTTATCACGAGCCGTCTCAAACACAGACTTGATGACTTCCAGCTACCAGAACAAGCCGGTTTCCGAAGAGGCCATAGTACCATAGACCACATCCATACGCTGCGGCAAGTTATACAGAGACCGAGGAGTTTTTGCTATTATGCGTAGCGTTTGTGGACTATGAGAAAGCCTTCGATTCGGTGGAAACATGGGCGGTAGTACTTGAGTCACTCCAGCGATGCCGTATTGACTATCTGTACATCGAGGTGTTGAAGTGTTTGTTTAATAAAGCCCCCATGTCGGTCCGTGTACAGGAGCACAGCACGTAGGCGATTCCATTGAGAAGAGGCGTAAGGCAGGGGGACGTTTGCTCCCCGAAACTGTTTACTGCCGCAATGGAAGTCTTCAAACTCCTGGAATGGCAAGGACTTTTCATCAATATAAACGGCGAATACATCACTCACATTCGGTTTGCCGACGACAACGTAGTCATGGCAAAGTCGATGGAGGAACTCAGTATGATGCATGTTGGCTCGCTCGACCGAGTTTCACAACGGGTAGGCCTGAAAATGGACATGGACAAGAGGAAAATTATGTCAAATGCTAATGGTGTGCCCACCCCAAACTCTGTTGAAAACTCGATACTGGAAGTTGTTGACTCATATATCTACTTAGGACAAGTAGTATAATTAGGCAGGCCAACTTCGAGACAGAGGTCAACCGCCGAAACCAAATCGGCACGGCAGCGTTCGGGAAACTACGCAATGTCTTTTTGACATACCTCAGTGCCTCAAGACGAAAGTACTCAACCAATGTGTGTTACCAGTGATGAATTACGGCACCGAAAAGAGGTCTTTCACTATTGGCCTCATCTCAAATGGCAAAGTAGCTCAACGGGCAATGGAGAGGGCTATCCTCGATGTTTCTCTTCGTGATCGAATCCGAAATGAGAAGATCCGTAGACGAACTAAAGTTACCGATATAACCCACCCGATAAGCAAGTTGAAGTGGCAATGGGCAGGTCAAATGATCGCAGAACAGATGGCAGATGGGGTCGAAAAGTGCTGGAGTGTAGACCACGGAGGCACGGACTAGCAAGCGCAGGACGTCCACCAATAAGATGAACAGACGACCTTATAAAGGCAGGAAGACGCTGCTGGATACAGGTCTTTTCCAACCGGTATCTATGGAGATGTAAGGGGAGGCCATGTTCAGCAGTAGACGCCCTATGGCTGAGATGATGATGATGATGTGGCCTACCTAATCACATTAAATTATTACGAATCTGTGAATAACGTAGTTGGATATACAATTGTAAAACCTTGTTATCAATGCTTGATATAAATCTATACTTATGTGTTTTTCCATATTGTTACTACATTATATAAAACACATTGTAAATCTGTTTGTTGTTCCTAAGAAAAAAAGAAAGAAATAAATACGTTAAAATACTGGTTAATATAATATGTCGATTAGCACAAAGAAAAAATAAAATATGCAAGAAAGTATTCTATTCTATTTTTATTTATGGCAATCCGTGTCTAGTAAAATTCTCCCTTGAAAACTGACAGCTGTCAACCGGTCAAAGCATTCGTGACTCCTAACTTTATCTCTGCTTTACACAATGTTGTAAATTATGAAAACGAAAATTGACTCCAGTGGCCAAACGGCCAAACCACTGAATGAATTAAGTATTTTTTTTTACAATTCGCCATAGAATATCATGAAGAATATGTGATAGGATTTAATGTGATTAGGTACGACACACCCGATATATTATTTTGGTTCTGCAACGTGAATCACTGCTAGACGGCTTTTGAGCAATGTCCTTTATTATAAATAACATTTTGTTATTCATTATAAAAGAAGCATGTTTAACGAATCCTGTTTTAAATGGTGATTATGGGACCAAATGGAAGGTATACCCTATCAAACAAAAAAAAAATTTGCAAATCGGTCCAGGCGTCTTCGAGTAATCGGTGAACAACCATACAAAAAAAAGGATCCCGACGAATTGAGAACCTCCTCCTTTTTGGGAAGGCTGTTAAAAATACAGAAATTCTTAACATTGTCAGTATTACACTAATCTGCAGCATTTTCATCCCCAAGGTCAAATATAAAAATTCTTTCAGATTATTTAATAAGTAATCAAAGTCCAGAACATGGATATGGTGATATACCCGGAATAAAATATTGCTGGGAAAGAAGTAGGTACTATAAGTATGATGCTAGGTAGAGGTATACGTGTTCGTGCAGCTTTATGTTCTGGACTTTAATTACGTATGAAATAATCTACAAGAATTATATTTTTTTTTTTCCAAGGGGATAAAAAAAAATGTACTGTAATCAGAATTGACCATTTAGTACAGGTTACTAAATGTACAGTTTTTCATAAAACGTTATTATGTAATAGAAAGGTGTATGCATATATATACATAGGTAATAGTATAGTAATATATGCGACTAGGAAATTGTTTAGACTGTTTTTGACAACAATTCAATTAGAATGGCATTATTATGAAGAGCCAACTTTAAATAAAAAATAAACAACTAGCCGGACGACTGCAGCGGTGCGGATCGGCATGACACGAGAGTGAGCAGGCCAGAAGCTATATAAAAGCGTTGTTGCCGTTCTGATCACTGTTCACAATAGGTGTATAAAAGATAAGCGCTGTTGCCGTCCCGCGCGCCGCTTGCCTCCCCATTCTCTATCGTAAGTTGCGAACACGATTCATTATGTTTATGGATATCACTGTTATATTTTTTTTACGTTTTGGTTTTAAACAACACAAATTCCACGTTATTGTTTAAATAAAGTAAACAGTCAAGCTTATGTGTCTTTGGTCGGTTTCAAAAAGTTATAGATTTACTTGTACCCAGGCCGGTTATATTTGAGGATTTACGTAACACACTAATTTTTCTTTGTTACACATAGTATCAAATATTGTGTGTCTTAGTTAAGTAAGTTAGTTTGGAAGTGTCTTACTCAGAACCCTTATTTAGAAGTAACCTATAGATTTAGAGAAATTGATTCAAACAAGATTAAATCGGTCGTCTGGTGCGACGTTGCCAGTTTTATGGTTCTTACAACATGGCCGCACTCGATGCCGTAGCCGGTTTCCGTGTGAAACTCGACTCAACACACTGCGTGTGTGTTTGTGATAACACACGCAGTCAGACGGGCGGTACAGGGGAGAGGGGTTCGAGGTGAAGTAGCAATGGCGAGTCAGGCAAGGAAAAATAAGCATTGTGGCGCGGAGTGGGAGGGGCAGGGAGATACCGGGTCGGTGACGTCATCTACTTTCTGAATACCATACATACATATACATATTGTTATCAATCTTTGAGAATCTTCCCACTTTTTATATAGGTATAGCACAGCTATTTATATCTAGCTTGTGCCAGCGGTTTCACTCCGTAGGAACTTCTCCACGAACCCGGATAAAAAGTAACCTAAAGCCTTCCTCTATTAATGGGTCTAACACTGAAAGAATTTTTCAAATTAGACCAGTAGTTTCTGAGATGAGCGAGTTCAATCAAACAAACACAGTCTTCAGCTTTACAATATGAAGTATAGATAAATAACCCACACCAAAAAAATATGTTATTTTAACTACTCCATAATTTGAACACAGCGCGTTTTTAAAGCATTAGAATAAAAACAAATTTTAGATTCTTGTAATGAGTTATAACTTATGGGCCTCACCTCGAAGGACATTTTGGAAACAAGATATTTGCATGTTACTTCGTGAGAATTGTATAAGCAAAGTCATTATTCGCAGTTTTTGATGTTTACTTTATCCTGTGCTTTTAAAAAACCTTCAAGCTTCTATTCAGATTCTGGACTGTCATTTCTAATCAATCCTGGTCCTGATGAACTTTTTTGTATTTTTTTTTTAGTTTGGACTTCTTTATAAAAGGAGCTTATCACCAAATATATGTCGCATAATATGCATAATCCCCGGCTGTCATTTATGCAGAGTTAACACGAAGCCAGTTATGCTGGCGCCAGTCCTGCGGAGGTCACTGGCTAGAAAATAGACGGGCAATATTTTCGCCAGTGCTTGAAAAACTGAGGCAAATTTCAAGCCAGCGATGGTTGCCAGTCTTATTGGCAGCCAGTGTTGGCTTTGTGTAAACTATACTTTACACATGTTCAACATTGGTTATATTATAAGTATGTAGTCAGAAGCAAGTTAAGGCATACCTGGGTTGTGTTACACCAGATGTCTGAAAAGTTCAAATTTTTTTATGGTTCAAAGTACATCTCGGGGATAAAACATCAAAACATTAAGTATAGGAACATTCTGCATCCCTAAATACCACTGACCGCTGATAGACCAGGGTCCATAATTTTTTTTTGCATTGTTTTATACTTTTTATTAATCCGTCAACTGCCTAGCCTTTTCCTTACGATGTTGGGGTCGGGGAACGGATGAGTACCAGTGTTTTACAAGGAGCCACTACCTATCTGACCTCCTCAACCCAGTTTCTCAGGTAACCTAATACCCCGTAGTTAAGACTGGTTATCAGACTGATTGGCTTATAGTACCCGTAACTACTGCCAAAGATGTAGAAATAACAGCTGCAGCCTACAGTTTATCGTGCCATCCGAAACACGGAAGAACTCGTTATGATAAGATGGTCCCCCCATCCAAGGATCGACCGCGCGGCTTTGACTTAGCCACGAGCTCTGTATTAAACCATGCCCATAAAATAATGAGGAGCTTATGACCAAGTAAAAGCAGCACGATTCTACAGCTGAAAGGTTAAAGAGCGTTTGACGTTATGTCGAACCAGTTAAATGCCAGAAAGCCTGACACGACAGCCAGTCTTCACCGAGAGGTTTTTTGTTGCCGCAGACCGTATTTATTAGAAATGTATGTATGTAATCCGCCATTATGTATAACGTCAGAGTGTTCTCTTGAATCTCTTGAATCAGAGTGTTCTCGCTGTTATGTTGAATTTGTCTCCTTTCCGAATAGCAGAATAGCAAAAAAACAAAATTTTCCTTATTTTCAGCCGAGAAATCTCGCGACTATACGCTTTTACATAAAAGTAGTTGTTCCCCGCGGTTTCACCCATGTCCCGAGAGTTTTTTTCATGTATGTTATGCTGCCCTGTAATATGGTGAGTAATACGGCTGGAGATTGGAATACTCAGGTAAATTATGCTGTCCTGGAACATGAGGAGAGCAGTTCCATCGAAATTTCGTGATAGTTTTTTTCAGCGTGGCGTGGCAGAAACGAGTAATAATTACATGAACGCTACACACTTTATTCTCCTGGCTGATCTCCTTAAATGAGAACAGCCGCCGTAGCCGATAATCGGCTTGGAGGACATCATTCTCCTATCCTTCTCCCGGGTCTACTATCTATCCTCTTATTTTCAGCTTAAACGGTTCAGCAGTATATATGTAGATTAGGTGGTCTTCAACTTCAAAAAAAAAGAGGGGTTTCTCTCAAGACGATTGTTTTTTTTTTCTCGAAGACTCCTAAACTTGGGCTAGCTCATAAAACTTGTAGGAACGCCATCGGGTGGAAATTTGATATTTGTGTGTTTATCGGGTAAGACTTATGGCCATGAAGGGTTGCACCTTACTTGATGATGGAGACGACAGAAAATCAAGGGAGCTCCGCATCGGTATTTAGCAACTACCAAGTGTTTAGGTTCATTTCATTCGTATTCACACCGAAATATGTTATGACTACCTGACAATGAAGGCAGTTTAGGGAACTCCATAGCGGTTGGTAGCAGTGGGCATATTTTATTTATATGGGAATGGACTTCTTCGGTGGCCTTTGCCTCTGTACGGTTTTTACTAATGTGGCCAAGACTGAAGTCGTGACCAGCAGCAGATTGAAATAGCGACCAGTATAATAAACCGGCATTAGGATTTAGACGTAATCGTTAATCACAACAAACTTTTAATTCTTGGCTGGCACCATACTGATTAATGATATTCGCTTGTAGTTCTTTAATAAATATGGTTCCAAGGCAAACACACAAGTAACAAAATAAGTTTTACGTAAGAAACTTCTGAAATACGAATTTAATAATAGCTGAGTTCATATACAAAATAAATGAGGGGACAGAAAAGTTTAAATACTGTGAGGTCGGTCGACGAGCTCCTAGTAGCCTCAGGCCGGATGCTTGCGCAGGTCGATAGAGCGGGGGCGTGGGTGGAATACAGCTATACTCTGTATGGAGGGTGGTTCCCTCACACTACGGCCCCGTCACCAGGCACCAACTTTCGCATTGCATAATAATGTTGCAACACCTAGACCACACACAATCCCCCTGGCATGCTTATGGGGACATCCGTTGGATGGCAATACTACTATAATATACACACTTGCTGTATCCCACGGTTTCACCCGCTTCTTAGGAGAACTTCTTCCTGTACCGGTATAAAATATAGCCTTTGGTATTCAGGGATACTGTAGCTTCCTAAAAGTGAAAGAATTTTTCAAATCGGCTCAGTAGTTCGGAGACTTTACAGACTTGTACAAACAAATAAATAAATATTTCCTTTTACTATATAACGTTGAAGTATAGATAAATAAATATCAGCAAAAAGTGTAGGTAAACGTATAATTTAATTAATATAAATAAATTTGCAAAAGAACCGAACGGGCGCTTATGTAAATCTCGGATTAGAATAATTAAATAGTCGCTGGCGTATAACGAGCGTTTTTCGGTGTCATTTTGACGTCGAAAAAGTGATGTTTATCAGCCGAGTTCAAAACATGTATTCAAATACATGTTTTTCGATTTTGAATCTAAGGGTAGCCAAGAATGAATCAGAGTATATTCAGAATTCATCGTTATAAAGAATTTTTAAGAAAATGATTTGAAATGTAAAATACACATTAAAACGCTTTTAAATTAAGATACCGTACCTCTTAACATTGCCATTGATGTATGGTGACGGCGACTCACGAAAATCATAGACATGAATCCTGGTTAAACCGTTATGGCTTGTGAATAAGTATAAACATTTTATAACGACAATGTAAAAGCCCTCGACGTTGTAACAGCGAGCAACAACCGCTGCGCAGTTCCATGCCCTGCCGTTTCGACTGTCGTTCAAGTGTGAAATGACCTATAGCCAACTGATTTGTTTAACATTAGTACATGACAACTTGGCAACTGGTTACGAACTCTGAATGTGATAGCAACGGGGACAGTTGGTTAAGGTAAAGTATTCGTTTTTTTTTACCATCTAGAAACAGGACTACAATTTGTTAACTCAGGCCCAGTCCAAAATTAATTAAAAACCTACGCGATTGATTAAATGGCGACGTTCAGTCAAAGGAGTAGCTGACTGAATGAATGGCTATTTTAACCAGTTGGCGAGTCCGATACACTTGATAGGGTTTTAAGATTCAAAGGATAAAACGGGACCTATGTCATGATAATCTGTGATAGTCAGAGACACCGTTAGATCCGACTAGACAGAAAGAATTTTCACAAATGATGTAAATATTGTTGCCGCTTTTACTCCAAATACTGAAATCGAACTGAAAACAAATATTTTAGTGGGCGCCCGTACAAAAATCTTTACTCTTTCGGTTTTACGGAACCCTTCGTGCACAAGTCCGTACTCGCACTTGCTGGTTAATAAAAAAATAAGCCTAAGTTTATTGTGCAATTACTGAAATGCAAGTCCTTCAGATACAAAATTTTAAATTACGCTATGCTTCTATACTATAATTATAAAGATGAAAAAAAAAACATTGTTCCTGAAGGCTTCCAAACTACTGAATCGATTTATAGGGTAGCATAGGCTTTATTTAATCCGGGTTAGGGCAGAAGTATCCCGAAAAAGAAAACGGCGAGTCTTTAAAAACTTTGTCTGGCAAATACGACGACGCAAGAAAGCAGCAACCGCTTCCAGGTAGGGTAGGCAACAAGCTCAATATAATATAACATTACATGCAAAATTTTAATAACGAAAACAAATTATAAAACCATTCCAAAATTAAACATAATAAATAGGTAACATCAAAACTTGAACTCGCTAGTAAATTATATACTCTACATTTGACTGGGAACGCAG
Source organism: Helicoverpa armigera (assembly GCF_030705265.1). Classification (NCBI taxonomy): domain Eukaryota; kingdom Metazoa; phylum Arthropoda; class Insecta; order Lepidoptera; family Noctuidae; genus Helicoverpa; species Helicoverpa armigera. The sequence continues at coordinate 4,728,177 of NC_087137.1, read as the reverse complement.
GCTGATTGCAAAGTATTCTTGGTCGCTGGACGCAGTCTGCCATGCGATCGATGCCAGCCAGCCGGTCCAACGCCATGAAAAGGGGGTGAGGTGAAGTGAGGAGTAGTGCGCACAACTTCATTGCGCCGACTAACATGAAAGGCGGGCGCGGTACAACGTATGTTTATATTATGTACGTATGATTCACATTGTAACCAAGCTTTCTATTTACTATCTTTGACAGACAAGGTGGTTAAGTCGTAGGGTATCAACGTTTTTTGGAACATAAAAGTGCATAAATCTGCGAGTATAAGTATGAAGCATGAAATAGGTATGCTCTTAGGTGTTGAAAATCAGCATAATACATGCATCGATTGCCAGTAAAGCTACAATCCTTCTTAGCAGTCGTGTAATAAAATGAAGGTTTCATCATTGGGTTTACCTAAAACGAATCGTTGGGTTGTCTTCATGGAATTTTGCAATTTTTGAGCAACTACAATAAACAATGGGAAAATAAATGAGTAGTCAAATAAAGTTGGGTACTTTCCAATCAATCAATGTAATCGTAAAGACCATTAACTTATTAAGTCAGAGGACACCACGATAAAAAATAAGCGTAGTTCCCTCTTATGTATTCTGTTCCTTACTAGAAAACAAATTTAGAAATATAAATCATTTATTTGAAAAAAAAAAGTAGGTTACAGATATGGTGATATATATATTAATTTATTTTGTCTCAATACATTTCGCCTTACGGCATGCAAAGTATTTCTTGATGATAACGACTAGTTGACATTGACAACTGTGAACTTGTAAATTTTTACATGTAAATTGTACTCAAACTCTAAATATAAATTGTCAAAAAAAAAAATGCTAAATAGAAAAAATCTTTATAAATACAAAATAAAAAGATAAAAAATTAAATAAGCCTTACATAAAATTTTCAAAAGTAAACTCTACAATAAGCTCATAACTTACTATTTACTGTAACAAAGGACAATACCTTAGTTTAGTTTTAATATCCCAAGCCGCGTAATAAGGAGCATTTTATTTTTTATAATTGGTATTCCCTGTTATTAAGGAACATTACATTAATTTAATATTAACAAAGCTAAATAACACAAAAATAAATAAATTGATTTACTGAGAACTCTGCTCTTTTTTGGGAAGTTGGTTAATAACTACTCGGAAACTAATAAAAGGCATAAAAAACGGTCCTTTATTCATTGAACGAAATAATATTTGTTGTTGTAACAGTAACATAAATCCACAAAACTGCAGAGGGGATGAGGGATTATTATTTCAAATTAGAAGTTTTCTAATCAATGTCGGTAGGCATAAATCTAGTTTGAAGGTGGTGGAGCTGACTATCACGATCCATTGGGACTACGTTCGATGTATGTACTTTGAAACATTCTTATTGAAGAAACACAATTTCATATGCAAGTTTTGGGTGGGTACCTACCTAGTATATGATTTTTGTCCACATGCAAAGCCGGGACGGCTCGCTCCTTCTTTACAAAGAATTCTTAAATTGTTATTACCAGATTCAGAAAATATATCCTTGAAACCAAAACATTTGTGAAGATTGGATTTTTTTCAATTTTGTTCGTGGAATGTTATAGATCTATCGTTGGCAGGTAACGTATCTGTCGACGCGACGTGCGCAAGTACAAAACACTAAATGCGACGTTGCCAGCTCGCACGCCGGGCGCATACTCAAGGCGAGGCGAAAAGAACACGGTACAACAGAGCGTTATATTCCACGTTGGTTGTTTCATGTCATGTGTATCAGCCGTTGTTGACTTCTTAAATACAAGATTTTTAACAACGCGTACGTTAAAAATAAGAGTAATTATACTATACTAATATAGATTTTTTTTATATAGTTATTTCATTTTCAAACCTTATATTTGTTTATCTTAGTCTAAATCATGATGTTTTTGTTAGTCTGTATATTATGGGTTTTAATACAAAATGTATGCAGGCGACCTTTTATGCTGAAACGACGCGGCGCAGACACGCCGCTTCGTTGCCTGAGCCACGTCCTAAAACCCTAAGGCCTAAAACCATGGAGAACAAAATGACGAGCGGAGGTGCTATAACGGAAAATCGCCTAAGAAAGTAGCGCGCCAAAATGCGGGTGAGCGGGGGACGAGGAACGTTACTGATTTTGCTCTTATACGACTTCTTTGGACCCGAAAACATTTTGTTTCATTAAAAATCGTTGACAGATGTCTCAAAGAACCCGAATGTCTCATTAATTCACTCCTAATTGATCATTTTGGTCATCTCCACCGTACGAATTTGACCTAGAAGGAGGCGCCTGACCTACCTGCATTATGGCATCTCCACTTATCTTTACTTACTCCGAGCCTTAAACACACACAAGCGACGTAAGGCAGCAGGCGTGGGACAGGCGTGGCGCAGACGCGATTTGAATTGAGAAGAGGCTTGGAACAGGCAAGAAACGTTCAGATGCGGCAACAGCTCATAAGTTCGTACCGTAACAGCACATAAGTCAATTTAAAATGGGCAGCGATCGGCTGTCGGCATCAGCCGATAAAAGGCTAAACTCTTTCGACAATCAATACTTTGTGAAATTCAACACAGAGACTCACACAACACAAAGAATCGAACCTGAGACCGACTGCACAGTAGTTGCACTATAAGACATCTGGACCAACGTGTCAATTCGCCAAATAACTTTTCTCTGCAGAATGTTTGACGTATTGACAGCTTTTGTATAGAAGATGTGTAAAACCGCTATATTTATTGCTCAGAAAGTAGTTGAAAATCGGCCCATAGTAGGTATCATCGGCATAAACTCAGATGTTTCCCTGTTGGACCATTAAAACTATAACGTTAACCAAGTTATAAACCAGCCCCGTACTCGGTCATTGTTCAAAAAGTTAAAAGGCGCAACTCATCATTTATCAGTATTCCGGTTAGACGAGGTGTAATCTAGGTACATAATATAAATGTTGATTACATGCGTTTCGTTACTAAATGGCACACTATTTATGAGCGGCCCATTTCTCAATAAAAATAATTGTCTCTTCTATGCCAGTCGGCAGTCCCCCGCGGTACTGTGGGCCTTGTATGTTACAAAAGGAAACCCTATGCAAAATTTTTAAGTTTAAATAATGGTTATGAAAACCATTATTTATTGTTCAGGCCATGCGTTGATGTGCCAGTCATTAAGTCAGCTTTTCATATAAATTATACACATATGCGCAAAATGATGACACAAGTATTATTCTTGCTTGTTCTGGGTTCAACGACCTAACCGTCCCCGCCCGCGCACCTAGGCTGCTTTTGGAGCGCAACATTGCAAAACCGTGGTGGGGCGCTAGACACCTAATAATGCAATGGTTTGCTGCTAAGCTCAGACAGACACGTAAAATGTAACTTATTATGTTTAAGAAAATTATTATTTTATTATAACAGACGCGAAAATAGACTTATTCAATTAGGTATAATTTTAATAATAATTAAAAATATTTCCATAGAATATTTAAAGGTGATAAGTATGAGTAAACTACAAGAATTAAACAATAATGTAAATTTCAACTATCAAGTCGATAAAAATCAATAGGCATATAAAAAAATAATATTTGCATGATCAACATGCTAATTGCTAGAATTAAAATTCCTTTTCTATACAATATCGAATACAGATTAGTCATCCATAAATAAGCTGTGTTCTATTGATTATTTCATTAAAAATCACTTTTAGAAAACATTCACCAAACAACTTTTTTCATTAAAACCCAAAATTCCTGAGATGTTAAAAACCGTTGTATGTATTTTCTGTCATTTATTTATCTTACAACTTATAACAAACGCTTCAAACGCGAACATAGACTTCCAAATTACTTAGTACAAGTACTAGAAAATCATAAGTGCATTGAAGCCAGATGCATTTGCAACTTTTAATAATGTTCTCTACACTAAAATAATGGTATTGAAATCGAATCATTTTTTGTCACAGGTACTAGGGTGACATAACAGAAAATATTCGCTATCGGATTACTAAGTAATGCACTTTTTCTTCAACTTATCGACAACAGACCATTAATTTTTCTTTCACTCGGCATTAGGCTTGCCAGACCGCCGGGAAATCCGGGATTGTCCCGGAATCTTGCCTCTTGTCCCGTGTCCAGGAATTAGCGCTCATTGTCCCGGATTTTGAAAAGTTATTATTTTTTAACCGGATATCCATGGATTTAATCAAGTCCGAACTGCAGACTCGTATAAACTTTGACGTGTCTACCAAAGTTTTAATTTATAAGCTAATTACATACCTACAGCTAATAAATATGTTTTTTGAAAAAATGGCATTTCATCTTTTAAATATAAATATGAATCCTTTGAAAATAAAAAAAATATATGATATTTTCTATTATGGCCACGACCCGACATTGTTTTTTTTTAGAACTGTCCCGGATTGGGAAGTTCCTATCTGGCAACCCTACTCGGCATACACTCATATCGGAATGAAAGATGCAATAACCAACATCGTATCGATCGTTTCACCAGTGAATTCATCCCGCGTTCGTGTTTCATTTTATACTCAAGACAATTCAATTCGAGTCAAAGGCGAAAGATAATGTACGGAAATTGAAGCATCTGATATCAGCTTAATATACATCAAGAGTTCGTGGCTGATTCAAAGCGGCGCGGATCGATCGATCATAAAGTTAAGCAACGCCTGGCGCATTCGGTCCGTTTATGAGTGACCATCGACAAGTTCTTCCGTGTCTCGAAAAGTACGATAAACTTAAGATCCGGCTGTCATTTGAACATCTTTGGCAACCATTACGGGCAGTCTGACAACCAGTTTTACCAAGGGGTATTGGGTTGCCCGGCTAACTGGGTTGAGGAGGGTTGATAGGCAAGTTAATCCTTCTACATTGGTACCCAGCTGCATCCGGTTAGTCTGGAAGCCGCCCCTAATGGTAAAAAGCAAAGGCTATGTAGATGATGTTGACACATCACGATTAACAGATTGCCATCAAGTAGCGTAACATAATGTATATCGGGCTAAATTAAAAAACGATCGTAAAAGGATTGCCTTATTGTTTCTTTAAAAAAAACAAGTTCACGTAGAAAAAGAAATAATAGCTTCCTGTTACTATTTCGAACGAGCAGTTTTTCCACTGTTTCACTTACGTCCCGTGGTTGCTTCTGACCGTTCCGGGATAAAATATACTCAATATTCCTCGTGAAGAGTGTAGCTTTTCAACAGTAAAGTCGGTCTACTAGTTTTTGTAGTATACCAGTAACAAACAAAAACTTTTTTACAAAAAAATAAAACCGACTTCCAAAAACACTTAAAAGCAAAATAAAAAATTATTTTAGAAGCATCGGCCTAGAAGTCGGTGTGTAATGGATGTCCCTAAGTTAATTTTGCCACCGACTTCTAGGCCGATGCTCCTAAAATTAGTATTTTTTTTTGCTTTTTAGTGTTTTTGGAAGTCGGTTTTATTTTTTTTGTAAAAAAAGTTTTTTATTTTCAGCTTTATAGTGATACGAATAGGTCACTATTACACACATTCCACATTACTGGAAAGTTCTCATTAATACGTATAATATAAGCCCAAACAGTAGTTTTCATTTTCAGGTGTCGAGCTCCCTCGACCTTCTCTGGTCTCCATCATCAGGTCAGCTCCAAACCTTCACTGTTGAATAGTGCTGTCAGGCATACATATGAGTGTCAAGGTTTAATCCTATGTATGCCTACAACTTTCGAAAGTTGCCCTCGATTTCTCAGGGTTTCCATCATCAGATCCTGACCTGATGAATATGGGACCAACTGGCAACTATTCCGCGTCGAACAAAAAAAGAATCACGTAAATCGGTATATAAACCTCGGCGTAATCGATGTACATACATAGAAAAATAAAAAAAACATACCGGCCGAATTGAGAACCTCCTCCTTTTTGGGAAGTCGGTTAAAAAATACAAATATTTCATTTTTATATTTGTATGTGTATGTATGGATTAAATAAGTATGTCGCTTTTTATGTATGTATATCTAACAATTACGATCCTCAACATTAAAACCAAGGGGTAAGAAACTATGAGCAGAGATGCCATGATGCAGGTAGGATAGGTCCCTTCTAGGTCAAATTCGTACGAATGATGGACATGACCGAAACGATCAGTTACGAGTAGAGAAACGAGGCGTTCGGGTTCTTGAAATATCTGTCAACGATTCCAAAGCGAGCGGGTACCAAAGAAGCGTCGACAATAACGTTTCTTGTCTTTCTAATAAGCGCATTTTGGCGAGCTATTTTCTTTTTTTTTCGTCATAGCGTCTCTGATAGTAATTTTGTTCTACATCTGGTCTGGTGACGTTGACGCCACGATCTTAACTAATATCCAAAACGTATACGCCGCGTACTACGCCGTGTACGGAGTGCCAAAATGTCTGAATGGTAGACAAAAAGTCGGTATATCGGCGGAGTATTTGTATTGGCTCACGGCTCGGTGAATAGGGTAAAACAGCATGCTAAAAATTACCTCTGATCGATTTTTAATTAATATAATAAATAAAAAGATAATTATGGAGAGAAACATTAAATTCCTTAACAATTTCAATTTCCTTTGTGTCTTTGGACACATTTGCTGAGCTGTTATTAATTGTAAGACATGCTTTGACAAATGCGAAAACAATAATGAGGAAGGGCATTGGTCTTGAAGTAAAAGGTAAAATATGCTGCTATATTTTATTGTGTTCAAGTAATGATATTCTATAATAGACCATTAGGTTCTTAGAAATTAAATCTGTCTATCAAAAATTGAATTCCGATGAGATTGACGCATCTCACGCATCGATCTTTAGCGCCATAGCACATACGTCACGCCCGCTTACTAGTGAGTGCAGACAGTATACGGAAAGTGGGCGTCGTATATACGTCCGTACGTCTGCATTAGGACCTGTCGAATTAAACGTTTTATTTTCTTGAACACACGTTCGTAGGTACTTGTGTTATGCACGATTTCGATTTTTACGAGAACTGTAATCGTAAACCTCTCAAACTCAAACAAAACCTCAAGATTATGGTAAAGAATAAAATATGTGCTTACAATGACATTAATAATTTCAAGGTTTGGTAACAACGGGAAACCGAAGCCAACGAAAACTAGTTTCATTTGGCAAACAGAGAATCATTTTTATTATCAGAACTAATATTTTCGGAAAAAGATACAAAACAGTGCCTGCAGAATTTGTAGACATCGACAGTGTCAGAAAACAGAAAATGACTAAAAATATTATATCTTTGCTAAATTTTCGTATCCAAAAATGTGTAAAACGGTACAAGACTTCGCTGGTCATCTGTCACCAGGCTGTATGTTATTAATCGTGTCGTGATAGTTAGGCAGTTGTATTTTTCACAGATGATGTACCTATTACTGTTGCCGCTATAGCAAAATCAGAATAAAATAAGGTGGCTCCCATACAACAATCGTGAGATTTTTGCTCGTTTAACAGATGTACGTAACCCTTCTAATGAGCCCGATTCAGACTTGGTTGGTTTTTCTTTAAAATAATATGAACACTGAACTGAACTAACGGGAAAATTTACTTTTATTCATGAAACAAATATATGATTCATACCCACAAAGTGATAACTCTTTTATATTTACCTTCTCTAAGAAAATACTTAAACATAAGAGGCGGAGATATCGTATGTTTTCAGTAGTTTTGCTTCCATTAGTTGGTGCTGACTGGTATTTTTAACTTTCAGAAAGATTTTTTGACGGTTTTGGATAAGCCAAGCAAAAATCAAATCCAATCGTTTTTTTTTTTAATAATGAACGAAAAACAAAATGGTTGCAGCTTTTAAAGGACAATGCAAGTAAATTCTCCTAGAGACTCGTTGAAAATTGCTTACATGACTAGAAATGTCGTTCTGTCATTGAGGTAAAGAAAGGAAATACTTAAGACGATAATATAATACGCATTTGTTTTAAATTATAATTCAATGCAGTAAAGAAATCAAACTCCAGTCTTCGAAGTTTGTCCAGGGGCCCGAATTCTCCTAATTTTACTGAAGTGACATACGATTCACATTCGACTGAGATCCAATCACGACTCAATTACGATTGAAGCGTATGTGGCATTCTACTATTTTTTCTTTGAAATAAACTTTTTTATACTTTTCTGTCATTTAATAATGAATCATTTTGTCTGCAAATGATTTACGATTGCAATATGATTGTAGAGCAAACTACCGTATCGACCAAAATCTCCAAAATGGCACACTAATCGCAAACCAATCGTATTCCAACGGAATTCGTATCGGGTCATATATTAGTAGCACATTGCCCGATATGTTTAAAACTGCTATTGCGATTTAATTTCTATTCAATTTTGACATTATTAACTTAGGAGAATCGGGCCCCAGTTGTCCAGGGGCGCGATTCTACTAACTTTACTTAAGCGACATACGATTCACATCCGACTGAGATCCAATTACAACTCAATTACGATTGAAGCGTGTGTCATTCCGCTATTACCGTTTTTATCCGTTTCTGTGATTCAATAATTAATCATATTGTCTGCAATTTATTTATGATTGCAATATGATTAGAGCAAATGACCGTATAGACCAAATGGCAGACCAATCGCAAACCAATCGAATGTCATTGCAGTACGATTGGTCTTAGTTAGTTAGTTATTAGTAGCAGAATACCCGATATGGTTAAAACTGCTATTGCGATTCAATTTCTATTCACATTATTAACTTAGCAGAACCGGGCCCCAGTCCAGTGGCAGTTTGAATAAAATAATACTGTTCCGGTAACTGAATATTTGATCAGTTTTTAATTATATTGCCACCAATGAATATACCTTATCGAAAAGGATTTTTCACTTACATTCGAACTTTTGTCATGACGACAAGTGCGGAATCGTCTACGAGATAACAAGAGTAATTAAATATGGAGCACGTGTATGGAGACATCAAAGAAAAAAAAAAACAATTTATGTGACCTTGATTGTCTCATGACAGGGACAAGAGATGAGGCTTATAAGTCTAGGACGTGGTGATCAACGCAAATTCCGTCCACCTCGATTAAATACAATCGCAATGAAGTAACTCATCATTATACTTCCGATATTCCGTATGTCAGGATGTAACCTGCTCAATAAACTTAGTAATTCGTCCTAGCATACATTTTATCTCATGTTAATCGTACTTCTATTCATTCACTATTTATTAGGTATATATTCCAGACCATGTCGAGATCGTTGCCAAATCTTAAATACAAATTGTTGTCGTTTTAATTAAGTACATAATAACTAAGTAAATTATTATGTATTACATGTTTTGAACATTTCCATAAAAAAATAAATGTAGGTACCTATTTCAGTATTGAGTTTCATGGGAATGAAATGGTAAGCAGCTAAGAACGGTGAATTGAAATGGATGTAAAATAAGACAAGTAGGTATAACGAGAGAGCAACGACCTTGCTTATGATTTTGTATGTCGACAAATAATGTGATAGTTAATGAAATTATGTGCAAATATTAGAAGATTGCAAAGCTTTACTACCTGTATCTACTTAATACAAATACCTAGCAGATTTATACCAATATCACTAGAATAAATTGGTCGCCATAGGTACTCAGTGAACGTAAAGAATGAATCCTACAAGGCTACTTAAGACAAACAGCACAAAGAATGAAAGCACGTCGCCCAATGGAAGGGTAGAGTTTAAGGCGAACCAAAACATTTTTACCCCTTTAGATATAAATAAACTTAAAATTTTAAATCAACAATGTTACTTCGTAGTAGGCAGGAACCTATTTACATAATTAGGAAAAGGTTATAAATCGACTGCGAAATTCTATTTTATTTTGCAGGTGCTATAGATAATAATAATAACTGAACAGGAAAAAATAACTGGTTTTAGACACCGGGCTTAAAAGACATTGTAATCATTAAAAGTACCTAAATAAACACATAGACCATTCAACGAAACAGTCCCTTCTACATTATAGTCGGTTAGTGTTTATATTCAAACGCCCACACACGACTTTCAAGGAGTGATCAGAACTTCGAATATCCGGTACAGGGATTCAATTTATTTATGAAACAACTCAGTAGTATCTGGAAATAAGAAGATAATAAAGTATATATTACCGTTTGAAGTGCTCCCTTATTCGGTCTTCTCGAATGTTATCGGGTAAATTTCCAACCCACAGGTGCCGAGTCTCTCTAACCATCTTGCTTCGAACTCCACATTAGGAATCATTACCCGTTCGCGTCACTACGTGGCATAAATCAATTTTGCACACAATTGTGATTCACACATTTTGATTAAATCACTATAAATTAACCATAAACATTGTACAGCCCACGAGTTGCACTTTTTGATAAAACAACACTATCTTTCACTTCACGACATTCGATAATCTCATCACAAAATCCACTTCACTATAAACACACCACGTAATAGACGCGAGCGTACTCTTCGCGGCTCTCGAATTGACAGTGAAGCCAGCTTCGACGCGAGTTTGCCGATAAGCTCCGCCTTCTGACCGCTGCCGCGCAAAGTGGAGTAGGGTGCCTAGTCACTTCTAAAAAAATACCCAATTTTCAGTTTTTTTATTTCGGTTTCTGCATAGTCCAATAAATAGCAAATAAATGTTTAATGTTTATTTAATTAAATTAATTTACATAAAAAACTTGTGTAGCAGTAAATCCTCTTGAAATACAAAGGCACCTGTGGTTTCCTTCGTAAATCCTTACAATTCAATAAAAAAATTAACATCAACAGGCCCTAGATAATTTATCACATAAATATCAGATATTTATTTAAACAAATGACATTCTGTAAAGAAATAAAAATAAACAAAATTAGAAACAAACATGTTGATGCAGCGGTCCGCTGGCCAGCTTTCCCCGAGTCGGTTGTTCTTCTCTTTCAGATTACGTATATCGTTCTCGTTTTAACTTATGGATGAAAAACATCGGTGTTGCAACTGAAGGAAAAATACATTGCTCTAGGCTAATTAAATCGTATCACCTAGACCCTTTTATTTGATTCAAGATTGAAAAGTTGGATGCATTTTTTTAAGTTAAGCACTCAATACACGATAAATCAAATTATGCAAAATTGCGTAATGTGCAATTTTTTTATCAATTTGTATGGTTAATATTGACGATTGCGCAATAATAATATTTTAAGCGACTAACATTTTCAAAGAAGTTTAGTTTTCAGGAACTTTTTAGATGGCGTTGTATCTAAAAAAACATTCCGATGAGCACTTTAGCTGAGCTCCTATAATTTGTGGTATGGTTCAATAAAGTTACAGATATTGCACGAATTTATTTCAAGATCATCATAATATTCTGGCCGACCTCTTTTCTCTCTTTTATTACATTTTTAGTGTTCCGTACCCAAAGGAGGAAAATGTTTATTTTATTGTAGGAGCCCCCCAAAGTAAAATAAATATTTTGGGGGGCTCCCATAAAACAATCAAGATTTTTTTGCTCATTTTTGCTCTGGTACGGAACCCTTCGAGCGCGAGTCCGACTCGCACTTGTCCGGTTTTTTACTCACCTGTCGTTTTTGAAGTTTTCTGTGATTGGATGGAACCATTAAGTGAACCTTAAATCTGTTCGGATAAAAGACAACAAATCAACATCGGTAGAAGATTCCGATATTGGGGACTTCAAATCTTCCGACTAGTTCCGACAGTGATCGGCGATCGGCGAGTTTGTGCAGCCAGACTAATACTAACCATTATTAGTTCTACGGAGGAAGAAATTGATGGACCTGATGGAAGTATCTACCTACATCATTTACACAAGCTCGTGGAAGAACTAGACGAGGCTCGCGGGGAGTGTCTCGTGGCTAGTCAAGAGGAAGGTCGCATGGCTGTACACGTAATAGCATCTGTGGCTGAATTACAGGTAATAATATCAATATCCAATACCTTCAACTATGTGTGAGGGATTACCAGGATTACATAAAATTACCAGAGACCAGCTGTGGTAAAATTATGTCTAAGTAAGCTGACTGGACTATACAAGGTGTTGATTTGCATTTGTGCCATATTTCAGGAGGAGGACATAAAATACGTAAATAATCGATTGGAATTACAGTAGACGGGAAATAGCTAATAATAATTATGCACTGCTTTTTTGTTATTGTAATGTCGTAGTATTTCAGAAGTAATCCAATTTTATGAATGAAATGTGTGAATGATCGTTGCGTATGCTTTGTGTTTGCGTTTGTGTGAGGGCGCAGCACGGTTTTAAGGCCAGTGACATACGCGCCAAGTTTAAATACGGCTAGATGACATTGAAGGAATTCCGAAAAAAAAAATACGTACAATTTTTTTTGTTGATTTGGATCGAGAATCATTAGCATAACTACGTCCTTGAATATGGCACGGATGCAAATAAACAGCTTGTACTACTAACTTATCCAATAGTCTGGTATGTTTGCACCTGTCTAGGTAAACGGCAACAACAAAATTTCAAAACAAGGGAACAGGTAGCGCAGACAAGGTTGAAAACTATTAAAATTGCTATTTGGGTGGATAACATACAGTGTATCCAGTAAATCCCTTGTCTGTCAATAAACGTCTTTGGCAGTCGGGTAGTCAGAATAAGCCAGTAAGTCTGAAACCAGTCTTACCTCAGGGTATTGGGTTGCCAGGGTTGAAGAGGTAACACTCAGCTGCATCCGGTTACACTGGTAAAATATAAAGACAAGTTAATTTTGTTTTACCAGTCCATGTTAACATACTACATGGGGCGGAGCCGGTATAACATTGTTACTAACTACGGGGGAACCCAGCGAGCAGTTCTCAAAGTATCTACTTTTTGCCCTTTCCTTTATCCCACTAATTTAATTTATATACATTGTGAAGAATTAACAGTAAAGTATTACTAGCTTCCGCCCGCTCCTTCGCCCGCACGCGCGTAGAGTTCGGTTATATCGCGAGAGAGACCCAAGAGAATTCTTCAAAAGTCCGGGATAAAAACTCTATCTCTATCTAAAAGGTCAACTCTATCTCTGTACCAAATTTTATTAAAATCAGTTCAGTGGTTTAGACGTGAAAACGTAACAGACAGACAGAGTTACTTTCGCATTTATAATATTAGTAGGGAAGTAGGGATGTGTGGTGGCCTAGTGGGTAAAGGACCAACCTCAAGTATGAGGGCGCGGGGTCGATCCCAGGTCAGGCAAGTACCAATGCAACTTTTCTAAGTTTGTATGTACTTTCTAAGTATATCTTAGACACCATTGACTGTGTTTCGGATGGCACGTTAAACTGTAGGTCCCGGCTGTCAGTGAACATCCTTGGCAGTCGTTACGGGTAGTCAGAAGCCAGAAAGTCTGACACCAGTCTAACCAAGGGGTATCGGGTTGCCCGGGTTACTGGGTTGAGGAGGTCAGATAGGCAGTCGCTTCTTGTAAAGCACTGGTACTCAGCTGAATCCGGTTAGACTGGAAGCCGACCCCAACGTGATTGGGAAAAGGCTCGGAGGATGAGGATGAGGATGAGGGAAGTAGGGATAGAGTTTGGCTAATGAAAGTAGACACTGGCATTACTGCTTTTCGCATGGCAATACTCAATATCTGTCAAACGTTCGACAAATGTCAAAGTCAATTGTTCGTTTGTGTAGGTTAGTATGACACTGTAATTTTGATACTTTAGTATTTTGCCTCGAATATTATCGTTTTCGACATTCGTGATATTTAAATACAATAATAATGACAGTAGGTATTATGTTTTTTTCTATGCCTACAGTAAATCTGGAGAATGTGGCAGGAGTGGGTGAAATAGTAAAAACTATTGAAAAACTTACGGATTTGGAGCAAAATACAAAATTAATTAATAAAAAAAATATTTCAAGGATCAAATTAGGTTTTTCCAAGTATTATTGGGGTGGTCATGCTAAATTTTATTAAATTTCCCGCGTTTTTCCAGTCTCTACTTTGAGTAGCCAGACTCTAGTAGGGAAGTAGGGATGAATATCGTATTAAAAAACACTCGGACCTTCCATATAACACTGAACACTTGAATAATAGACTAAAAAACACGAGTTTGCACACTAAACGTGGTATTAAAACATGTGGGTAGGCATATAAATAAAACTCACTAAAGTAAGTTTTCACGCAAATGTACCTAGATACTTAAAATACCCTGTCCGAAGTTGAGTCACCCAGTGGTACAGTAACAGAACACACACCCCCGGTGTATTTTGATTTCAATCACGAACTTGTTGACGGAGTGGCATGCGAAGTTAGCAGTCATCATTGTGCCGGCAATAGTTTCTTTTGGCATTAATAGCCAAGAGCCTAGAGCCTATCTAGATGCATGCACCATGTGCCCACCATATACTGTCAACACATCATTATGGCAACATTATTTGCATTTTTCACAGATACGAGTCCTGAATATTTGAAATAGTTGTATTTTTAGAAAAGTACTTTAGAGCTGTATTTTCTTTAGATTTGGCCCCAACGTCCATACAAGTTGCCCATTGTTGGTCTCATTTTGCAGGACACGTTGTCTAGATAGGCAGATAGTATAGTCTACATATAGGTACACTACATTTTAGGCACTTTGTGTACCTACACGGACCAAATATGTCTCCTGCTTCCTCAACCTTCAGTTACAACCTGTCTCCTCAACCTCCCTCTTCCCGTGCCAGCAATGAAACTGTTGCTCAATCGCCTTAAAGTTGCGCCAACTGTTGCCAACAGGACCCTGGCGCTTTGCGCATGGAGTAACTATTGCAGCAACTAGCTCTTTAGGTACATATATTTCAGTTCGAATGCGATGATCGACTGAATTGGACACACCTAGAAACTCGAGTTCCGGTCATCGTCAACAGTTTTCAGCTGCTGTGATCGATGACTAAGCTTTTTTCTAATTGCCACAACTAAAATAAGATACGATAGAAACTGTTGAATATTTATAAGATATTTTTAAGGCGCTTTGTACATGGAGCAACTTTAGTTGTGGCAACTATAAAATTTTTGAAAGTTTCCTGTAAAAATTGTCACTTTCTATATGGTGGCCACTGTTAGGCGATAGAACACACTGATAGAACATTAATGCAATACACGCGTCCTACAAAATATCGGTCAGAACGTCCTACAAAAACGCGGCCCTTTTATCTGTCCTACAATAAGTCTGACTTGGGTGGGCAGCCTTAACGTATGTTTTGAATGCTAGCTGCCGACTTCATATGCAGCGTCAGCATGAAAACAATTTATATCTATGTTATACAGGTATTGACCGATGTCACTGCACGTGCTGCTGCCGCACCGATCCAAAACGGTTTCATGTAAATACATACAAACTAGTGATGCAGCTGTAGTCGATATAATGCAGGCGCGGCATGTGCGGTCGTCAGTTGGTCATCAAAACGTACCTTTATTCTTGAGGCCCTCAAGAATAAAGGTACGTTTTGTGTTGCCAACCTAGGGAAATTTCCACTAGGTGTTGTGGTTTAGACCAACAGTACTCCGCTGGTCCAGTTACTAAGTGCAAGTTTTGTAGTTCAGTTTTAAAGGCAAGGAAGAATGCTGCAAAGCTGCAATAACTGCAAATGCCTTCAAGATATATTGTTTTCTTTTTAATAAAATTTATAAGTTACTAAATAATAATACGAACGACCAGGGGCCCGATTCGCCTAATTTTACTTAAGCGACATACGATTCACATTCGACTGCGCTCCAATCACGACTCAATTACGATTGAAGCGTATGCGGCATTCCGCTATTGTTTCCTTAAATTAGTTTAAATAAACGTTTTTATGCTTTTCTGTCATTCAATAAGGAATCATTTTGTCTGCAAATGATTTACGATTGTAGTATGATTGTAGAGCAAACTACCGTATAGACCAAAATCAGCAGACCAATCGCAAACCAATAAAATGTCGTTGGAAGACGATTGGTCTTATATTAGTAGCAGAATGCCCGATATGGTTAAACCTGCTATTGCGATCATATTGCGATTGATTTCTATTCAATTTTGACATTATTGACTTAATAGAATTGGGCCCCAGATTGTTTTGTTTTTAATAATATTTATACTCCATTCAAAATAACATTAGAAATTTAAGTAAACCTTTTTTACTGTTTGTTCAACCGATTTTGACTTCTATTGCGTTAGTAGTATGATTAATGGCGGCTGCAGTAAATACTTGGTATTGTAACCACTATTTTGCTTTCAATTCCGTTCTTTTGTCTACGGAATAGAAGTCAAAATCGGTTGAACAAACAGTAAAAAAGGTTTACTTAAATTTCTAATGTTATTTTGAATGGAGTATAGCATCTTATATAAGTGATTTGAAGATGACCAAAAGTGGTATTGTTTGGAATATGATATTACGTTTTGTGGATTCGTTAAAATAAAGTTGGCAACTTCATGATTCATCGGATGATCCTATTTGAATCCATTGTTGCTGTGTAACAGTTTTCAGTTTACATAATATATACCAACAGTAACTGGTTTAATCCATTGAATTCGTCAGAAATAAAGACAATTTGATAAGACACACAATTTTCTTGTTATAAGCTGATATGTATCAACTGAATATGAATATGTAGGTATGAACATAATAATAATAATAAGAGTGAATTGCAAAACTTTTCTATAACGATAAATAAACCATAATCGTAATAAAACTTTTAAAGCTACCTATTGGTCAATCAGCGATTTTACAACTGAAAATGGTCCGGTTATCTTTAAATGTCGATTCTATTCCAGTTTTTTGCACAATACGCAAAAATTGCGTCTAGGAAGCGAATATGGGCAATTTATTATCCACATCTGGTATCATTGACTGGTTGACAGCACAAAATAATACTGACAGCAGCTGTCAACTAGGGATGGGCAAATGGGGAAAAAATATCGATATATATCGTATCGATATTTTTAAAATATATCGATAATAATTGACTAAAAAATATCGATATGTTGATATATCGATATTTTCTGCGCAATAAGCAATTATCTATAAAAATTGTCAAAATATTCGAAATTTTAAAGCAAATACACATCTGGCTGTTTTGACATCAGTTTTATTATTAAAAAATAAGTACATAAAGCCAAGAAAAAAACAACATCATCAACAACAAAAATTACATTATTCAAACCAGTATTTGTCTGATATTGACATCAAGAGCACTCTTTGCTTGATGTGCTCGCCTGTTAATCTGCTCCTATCATTCGGCACAGCCAAATTCACCATTGAAGCTACTCTTTCAGATGACACTGAAGAAGCTTGGCAAATCAAATATTTTAGGGCGATATCCGAGAGAACCGGCGTGAAGTGTCGGCAATTTACCCAGAACTTGATTGGATCAGATTTTCTTTCTAAAAGTGGTTGGTCCAAATACTGCTGGTCAGTTCATTGGGGACACAGCCACTGCTTGGAACCTCTGACGTAGCTATGTTCAGATTTAATAATTTTTCATGTCTGAACCAGATAGAGGACCCACTAGCTAGCTAGCTATTAAATTTAAGAAATCAGATTGGTCAAAGACATGATGTGACGCATGAGCAGACAGCAGAGCTTTAAAAAATATATCGATTTTGATACCTAAAAATAAATATCGAAAGTTGATATATCGCGGGAAAAAATATCGCTGATTTATATCGATATTTTTCTGAAAAAATATCGATATTTTGATATATCGATATTTTTTGCCCAAGCCTACTGTCAACTGCACCAAAAGACGGTCAGTCAGTACCTTCTGTATTTGGTTTGATTTCATTTTAATTAACATTTTAAATTTGATAATATCTCCAAGTACCATCGGTTAAAATTTTTCCCCTCGATTCTATATAAATATACATATTTAGAAGGTGAAACAATAGTAAATCCTAAAAAATTGAAAGAAGTTTGATTACGAAACCGAGAGGTACGATTATTTTAGTTGGTGCTGATTGTTACTTCAATATAGAACACCAGTCAATATGTTTTCAAATTGCAAACTGTTCCTTAGATATGGTTACCATAGATGCCTCATTGGCAATAACTTATATAGTACACGGAAAGCGGTGGCTCCTGTATCCAGCGAAGGAATAACCATAAGTGACAATTGCGTTCAAAAATTAAAGCAGCTATGTGCTGATGACAACAATTTCTTACGAGTATGTGTGGAGAGTGGTGGGTGCTCGGGATTTCAATACAAATTTGATTTGGACACCAAAGTGGCAGATGATGACAAGTTTGTATTATGCTCTAGATTCCTCATTTAGCTTTGCCCAATTACTTACCTAATTAATAAACGTAAGGATTTAGAAACATGCTTCATATTTAGATTTTAGAAACTGCTATATAAAAAGATGTATATGTGCAATTTCTTTCTCCAGGTTTTTAAACACATCTGGTCTTACCTTGAAAAACTTAAAGTCACATGCTTAAAGAAAATTCTCCATAAACAAAGTTTTCTAAAATTTGACAAACATCTGTTTGACTTCTTGTAGTAACACTAATTATGTTCAAGTTAACATCTACATTGAGAACTTTCATTGTTTCGGGTTATTCCCGCTCGGTAACACCCTTTCATCAACACTGTTGACGATCTGGAAAAAAAGTTTCGTTCGTTCACAGTGTTGACGAACGCTACTTATTATTTTAGTGTAAAATGGTTATTATGCACATGATGAGGCCACTTTTATTTTCTAGTTAATTGTGTTTCAAAAGATCTAACATAATCTATTAAAACATTTTAAAAATCCATGACAAGTCTTTCCATATTTTAAAAATAAAAACCAGCGTTCGTCAACACTGTGAACGAACGAAAGTTTTTTTTCCCGATCGTCAACAGTGTTGACGAAAGGGTGTTACCGAGCGGGAATAACCCATTGTTTCCATCAATCCTGAGTAATAATATCTTATGAATGATGTGATTCCAGCCTAGTTTGAGTTTTATGTTATG
Organism: Helicoverpa armigera; assembly: GCF_030705265.1. Taxonomy (NCBI): domain Eukaryota; kingdom Metazoa; phylum Arthropoda; class Insecta; order Lepidoptera; family Noctuidae; genus Helicoverpa; species Helicoverpa armigera. The sequence continues at coordinate 4,709,261 of NC_087137.1, read as the reverse complement.
TTTTTTTTTCAGAATTTTCGAAAAAGATGGAGTCAAAGTGGTTATTGATGAGACTTCCTTGGATTACATTAAAGGTTCAACGGTCGACTATCAGACTGAATTGATTAGATCAGCTTTTAGGATAACACAAAACCCAAATGCGGAATTAGGATGTTCATGTGGAGCTAGTTTTTCTATAAAAATTGAATAGATTTAAGTAAGTACTACAATAGTTTATACTTTATACCCATGAATAGATTATCCTTAAATTCTTGCCATTTTCAGTGCTTGATCTGGTAACTAATTTATCTTTAATAAAGATGTTTCAGACATATTGAGAGTATTATAATATCTGTCAAATTATTAACATGACTGAGGTTTTACGGTGAGTTGCCCCATTTAACTATAACAATAATTACACCATATTTACTTGTTAAATTGTTATGGATTGGTTATTGTCATATATAGTTAAATGATGCAACCCATCCTTAGTTCTCAATTATTTTTTTTAATATGTATTTGATGAATATATTTTAGGACACAGCAACAATATCCAAAAACATTTAGTTTTTTATTTGTTTCAGTGAGAACTGCAATACAAAAATTAGGATAAAAATGCAAAATAGAACTGAATAAATGTACTAACACAAAGTACCCTGGAAGGAACCTTGCAAACTTAGAAGGCTTTTATTCTATTTCGAAGGTAGGAGGAGGTAAGGAAGATAAAAGTCCTAAACTAATGAATATAATATTTTCATGCAGTTTTTGTCTACTTATAGATATAGGACAAGGAAGGAAAGTTATAATCATATAACTTGTACCTGCACGAAGTCAGGTTGCTAGTAAGGAATGGAATAAAAGTACATACTTTAGCATCTTTGTAAATTTTATTTTAAACTCAGCTAGTTATTCTGTGATATAACTAATGAAATATATTTAATTGTGGTCAGTTAAATGTTTGAAAATATGATTTATTGATTCAAGTGAGAAGTTTTTGTGCTATTAGTTATATAATAATTACCAAAAATATATTTATTTTAATTTTTAACCATGTTTTATTTCTTGAATCGATTTATTCTATCTATATTCTGTATAACAGGCATAGAAATTTATTTCTAGGCAGCACCTACACAATCAGTAAATTACACATTCCATCCCCTTGTTTGACACAATTCAGTTCAGTGCTATTACAGATGACGTAGTTTTTGTAAGTGGTGAGGCAAAATAAAACAATGTTTTTTTATTAGGTATTATAAAAGTAGTATATTATACAGTTTACATTTGAAATTAAACTTTACCAAAAATGTATTGAAAAAAGTAGATAAACATTTTGTTTATATTATATATTTCATTATAATAATTCAGTGTTTTGACATGTTTATAGCAGCCCAAACATTATCAAGTTTGGCTGAAGGCAAAGTGATCATTGGTTCATTCTTATTGTTGGAGCTGGCAGCCGATCTGAAATAAAAGTGATACATAGCTGAATGCTTATCACGTCGTTAGGTAAGTACCGACTACCTAACTAGACTCTAAGGAAAGCAACTATTGAACTGGTTTGAAAAATTCCTTGACTGTTGGAAAGTTAGACTACCCAAAAATATGTATTTCGATTTTTAGGATCCCATAGGTACCTAAAGGGTGAAACGGGACCTTATGACTAAGATTAAGATTGTTTGGATAAGAAATGTTCTTCTTATAAATAACATTGTACAATGTTTTCAGTTCAACTATCAATCAGAAAATTTTAGCGGATTTTTGGTCTTGTAAAAAAGCAAGCGTTAAATTAAAATAGCATTACCTATCTAAATTTTTCCTCCTGTTTTACCGATTGGAGTAATGTTTCATGAAATTTCTTTTTTTGTATTATATAATATTGTGAAATGTTGATCCTCATATGATGAAAGAAAAAAACTGTTGTTCGGTTATGTAGGTACTTACTGCTGCAACTCCGCAGTGGAGTCGTGAGCATCGTTGATTTTCTTCACGTTATGAGGAGAATATCTGTTATACAGGCCCCAGATACTGTTCATCAACTTGCTGTTGTATTTCAATGGAGACCACTCCATGACTGAAAAGTATAATAATCAGGTGTAGGTATAAGTAAGTAACGTAAAGATAAGTATTCACTAAGTCCCTACTTAATGCATATCGATCGTCCATTCATCTTATGTTGGTTTGCAGTTGTGTTACGGGTAAGTATGGCAGATCGCAAGGCGGGGGAAGTCCCTCTTGAGCGCCCTATATCCTATGTAGGTACTGTGCCAATTTCCCAATCGTGTTGGACCCAGCTGGATACAGATACGGGATAATTCGAATGAGTTACCTCTCAGCACCCTGGCTATTCTCCACTAGGTACCTAGGTGTGCTTTTACCAGACACAAAAGAACTCTATGACATAGATGGTCGTCTGCGGGATCAGCGGAGTTTTGTGGTATAATGGATCTGCGGTAAGTAGGTAGGTAAGTCTTGGACCTTTTTTACTATGCGTACGGCAAAGTGGTGAAGTTACAGACCCAGGTCGTTACCTGCTAATACATTCTTACCTAATAAGACAAATATAGTTCAACTTACACGTAGTGTTGAAAAACTTGGTAGATTCGTTCCCCTTGGTCTTGTTAGATATCTTCATATCACGCTGTGTGTCGCGGATGCGACTAGCAGAGAACGCGGAGGGTGGAATTGAAGCCATGCTTTTGATTTGACAAGCTGTAACATTTTACTTATTGTTAATCCGTTTACCTAAATCACCTAGTTTTAGTAGGAAGACTGATTGTCGGTCACAACGGTTGTTATAACAGCCAGCAGCGAAGGACATATTATAGTAAGAACACAAGCATTTTCACAGATACCAACTGGGTATGTTTGGTTCGGCTTCCAGTTTATGCAGCTGAGTACAAGTGTTTGTAAGCGACGCCTATGTAAAATGACCTCCACAACTCAGTTACATGGTCAACCCGATACCCCTTGATAAGACTGGTTGTAAGACTTTCTGGCTTCTGACTACCAAAAAACAGACGTAGGTAGATACCGGTGGCTGTATTCTATTCGTTCACTCCCATAGCTCGATAGGCCGGAAATACGACACGACCGGAGAGAGATCAGACTTGGGACTGACATTACCGTGTTCTCCAATGCACGGGTGTAAAAATCACCAACTTCCAGTTTTCGGGTTGCTTTGCGAGTTTCTAAAACCCATAAAGCGGTTTCGACAAGAGCCGGGAATCGAATCTGAGCTTAAGTGCACAGCAGTCGCGCTATGCGACAACTAGACTAACGAAGCAGACTATTAAAAACAATTGGTCATAACTATAACATAGCGTCGGTAGGCAAGTACCTACTAGTAATTTTCATCAAAATCCATTCAGCAGTATTTGCGTGAAAGTAAAACAAAACTAAGAAAGTGCCTATGCAGGCACTTTTAGGCACAGATTAAATTATTTTTGCTAAATTGGTAAGTAGGTAAATATCGTTCCAAAACCTAGATTGAAAAATAATTGGAAATAATTCTTAGTATGAGTACTTAGCGGTACCTACGAGTTGGTTCACCAATACGACTACCTTCATTTAAACACTAGGTACCTATATTTGAAATAGTACTAAACCCAGAAAACTAAAACTAAGAAACTTAGGAAGTATTATGGAACATCATACCTCTGCACAAGTTGAAGAAAATCGTCTCGAGCGTCAAATTGTTTAGACCTTCAATCTTGAGGCCGCTAGCAAGAGGGCCTCTGCACACACCGTATGTGTTCCTTGGTTTTATTGTGCCAAACAGCACCATGTAATCTCAGTATAGTTTTCAAAAAGAAGGGAAGAGAAGCACCGAGCACTGGGATTCAACTGAATCACAAGACGTCAAAGATATGACTGCTCAAAATGGCTGCGACATGACCCCTGAGGGAGTTATCAGTTGCTAGCGAGCCAGCGACGTAATGCATCATTATAATTGTACCGAATGTCCAAGCTTTTCAAGATAACGACACCATTTTAATAATTTTGAGGAATTCAGTGTTATAATGTTTAGGTATCTGGAAACTAAAGACAGTGTTCGTAACCAAAATTGTCCTTATATAAAAAAAATATATTTTATATGATTTACGTAGTTTGGAAATTATAGATAGGGACTATAATTATTGTAAATTATCTATATTTACTTTCTTTAATAAGATCATATTTATTTTTTAAATAAGTTGTCTTATTTGTCTTGGAGCAAGTTATATATTATTTGAGAAGAATTCAATCAATTTAAAAATATTTAAAAAAACGTGAAAGGCTCCACTTCTCGCCAGCTCTATAGGTAAGAAAAAACGAGACAAGAGATCTAGCCTGACTTAACTGTCCACCAGATCTCGGGGTTATTTGAATATGGTATTCCTTTGTTTTCGGTTACCATTTCGGTTGGATAAAATTTGGCACACAGCTAGACAGACAGTACAGTACAAAGCCCAGTAATTACGTAATTTATAAAATAGCAGTAAAAACACGAAAGAAAGGTGCTGTTTCTATTATTATTTATATTTAATATTTTATACATAATTGTCTTAACATCTACACAGTGTTGTACATTCTTGATTTGTTTAAATTTCATTGTAATACTGAACATGAAATAAAATTTTCACAACATATTTAACATTATTAATTTATTTATCTTAAAATGCGTTACAAAGATACTAACCATTACAAACACTAAGAGAAACTTAAACAGTTTGAGACAAAACTCGGCATTCCTGTTTAGCTCTAGATTGTTAAAATATTTTGACAGAAACGACGATTCTCGTAACTAAAATCCCCACGGAGAAACATATCATATCAAAAATCCTGCCAGATAAAGTTGTTCCATTATTAAATTGCAGGAGTACTTTGTATACAAAAGGGGTGCTCATCGGTACCATGCGTCAACAATACATTTCTTAAGTACCTGGGGGCTGCTGAAGCCAGTATAAATAATATAAAATCATAATAAATGCTGATATTTATTATTAACGAAATATATAACAATATATTTGTCCATGATTAAAAATAAGAGCCAAGTATCAATATGAACAGAGACGTTACATCTGGCACAATAACATTTGTACTGTAGGACGATATCGGAACTTGCTTCGAGTGTTAGTTGTGTTTACGTTTGTTTCATTTAGAGAGTATTGTTTCTGTAAAAGATTGTTACGCTTAAAACCATGCTACGCTAAAAATAAATAAACATAAATAGTGGCATTTGAATGAACACTAAATGGGCAGGGCAGAGTCGTGCGTTGACAATACTGAACAGCTCAGTCAGCACCCGTGTTGAGAAAATTATAATTAATACCTGAAAACAAAAGAATAACAAAATCAGCACCAGCCTATATTTTTCATTTGTCTTGTAATCCATGATCTTATGTAATATTGACTATAGTTACTTTCCATCATAGGCTACTTGTGGTGGCGTAAAGTGATTTTCTATACTTAATTAGCATAACATAAAGTGATAAATAAATATAACATCCAGCTATAAACTGTAACGAATTGGCTTAGACCTAAAATTAAAACTTTCTAATTGTAGGATTTTTGTAATAAAGCGACATGAATAAATACATGTAATTTTCTTGAGTCTTTTCGACCCTCTTGGGAGTTAGAACGACTCACAGTTTAAGGAAACTATATTTAATTCGTCTTGCACATAATTTACAATGGCGCACTGAATGCCTTAGGCGTTCTCTACTAGTCTACCTTTGGGTGGCGTTTATATTGTGTTATACTTACGTAACGTGAACTAGGAACGTCTAGTAAGTCCTGATGACGGGCGGCACAGTCTTGCACTCTTGCGCGTCGAGGGTCTGGTCGATAACGGGTCTGTACGAGAGCTCCGTCTTGCCTGTAGCCGGGTCTGTGGTAGCCAGTGTGTGCTTTCTCCAGTGTTTCTCGAATGGCAGCTTTGTCTGTATGGCAATTATAGGTAATATAACATTTTTAGTACTGGTATCAATCTTAATTGTGACCAAGTGTAAGATCTTTATCAGTATAATCCTGCCCTTATCCCAATTGTACAAGGTTTTTTTTTTACTTCTTTCACGATATAGTTACCGGCACGGATATTGAGCTCTCGGCGGAAGAGTGGGGATCGCTTTGCGCACTGTACACGTAAGGCAATAAACCAATAAATCGCTTCTGCGCAGGTGAAGGTCAGGGCTGAATATCCGAGCCGATAACTATACCATCACTGATTTATCAAATAGGTTGGCGATCAAAATGGTGAATTCTATACGCTTCTGATGAACGTTTAAGACAAAACATATTAGAAAATCGTATTATATAAATGTACGATATTTTACTTTCATACTACATAAGAAATAAATATATGTTAATAAAAAAATAATAATATTGGTTTCTTTGTCTACTTTATGGCTGGTATTAAACTGGTTTATGTGATAAAAAATAGAAGTGCGATCGCGGAACAACGGAATCAAACAGGTTTGTATTAAAACATAGTGTGACTATCAGTTGATAATAATATAACCGCCAATCGCGATACTTATGATACTAATTTGCACGTCGAACATAATTTATCACTGTTTTAAAGTAACATTAATTGTGTAACTAATAATGTCTACATTCGCACATTGATTGCTGTTACTCCTAGAGTAGATCGGTATTTTTCTCGCGATTACACCCCGTGATAAGGGCAATACTGCTGCTAAGCTATACATTTTCATGCTTTCCGCACCCGGATAAATTACCTTATCAAAATGCGTTCAGTAGGTAGTAGTTTTTGCTTGAATATCACAAACATCGCCCACCTTTGCTACCTCCCCTCTACCCCTTGACAACCATTTTTCTAACAAATAGATAATTTCTTTCATGCTATATCATATCTGATGATTATCATACCTGTCCTTCCAAAGGTTTGGAATAGTCGAGTTCATCACGACGAGTCTTGAAGTCTTCACGCGCATGCGCTCCGCGGGACTCCTCCCTCGCCAGGGCGCCTTCTACGATCTGTACCGAGTTGATGAGAAGGTTCTGCAGCTCCAGGGTTTCAATCAGGTCGCTGTTCCAGATAAGGGAGCGATCCGACACTTTCACGTCCTTGATTTGCTTGTAGATCTCGTGGATGAGGCGCTGACCTGGTAAAATGAGGTAGTTGGTTGATGTGTTCTGGGGTTGTGGAAAATTCGCTATTGCGCTAAATTCGGGGCTGACTTTATACATAAATATATGCGATATACATATAAATAGGTAAGTAATTAAGCTGCGCTTATCACATAAACGCTATTTTCAATTCCAATTTTAAGTGCAAAGTCATACAAGTCCTAGAAACTCGACAATTATATCATACCTTCTTCAAGAGTGCTCTTCTGTCGGAAGACAGCGGCGTTGGTCTGCATGCACTTCTGCATGCGCAGGCGCAGTTCCGCGGTCGAGATGGAACCGTTCGCGTGTCTCACGCTGTCCAGGTTAGCAATGCTAGCCTCGCCGGTCGACTGTACAAATACATTTAAGATTAAAGTATAGGATAAAGACGAATATTATTATTATTGAGACGAAGATTTTGTTTTATAATGACAAATTCATGAACAAAATTAACATCTGTCCATGTATTTTAAAGGGTTGATCAATATCAATCCTTAAAATACTGAATTAAATATAATTTGAATTCATAACCTGTACTTTTTACCACAAAGGTTCATTATGTGCAGTTTTTGCTATCATATTCCTTGTTCTCGTTGTATATTAATTCGTATATCTAATAGACCTGTTTAATGATATTAACATGAGAGTCAAGATTTATAAATTATACTGATCATTGCTGAAAAAATGATTATCATATAATATTCTAATAGTTATTATATAGGAACAGTGGTCAGATAAAGTAGTCAGTGAACTGGTGACCACTTTTCTCTCGTTCTGATTATCATTAAGTTTTTGTAGACGATAGATATACGTTCGATTACCACGCTCCGCGTTAGTGCGTAAGTGCGCGAAAGAGTTAAGAAGGTCAAACTGTAGTATAGATAAGTGGGGTTATGTATATGGTTTGTCTGCCTTTTTCCATCCGTCGGTGTCTGTGTAACAAGCGGGGTGATAAGCATGTGTTTCATATCTAATTTGCACTTTGTATCTATTGTGTTGTTTGGATATTAAAGATCGTACTTCAAAAAGTATTTTTTTAATAAGATTATTAGAATCCTTATGATGAGCCCTTTAATTTGATACCCATATTGCGGATCACGTTGTTGTTTTTTACTTCTATCTATGTATCTAGCGTCTCCATATTGGTTTGTTATCTAGGAACGCTTGGGTAATCGCGACAAATCCAAGTATTGGATTACCTGGTAATTCGTTCGGGCGTTTCGAAGATATGAGGTAATAAGGTCACATGCAGTCATTCGACTTACTGAAACATAGCCTTTCTTTGCAGTCGATTAAAACGTTGTTTTCTCGCCAAACTATCAGACTCAAATGATTACAGCACTGTTGCCTCATATATTTCCTGATTCCACCTACGCGCAGTTTAAAGTCGACGAAAAAAAAACAACATTATCCAAAACCGGCTTAGCAAGTAGCGTTTTTATTATCACACGTGGATTATACAAAAACAAAAAACGGGCGCCCGATGAGGTGGAAAAGTTTTCGACGCTATCGGAATATTTTGAATAGGTACCTACTTATATTTATAAAGTAAGTTGCAGACGATCATTGATTTAACCATTGTGTATGAATTTCATCATATTGATATTTATTGCTAAGAGTGCGATTCTATTTTTGGAAGCAGTCGCTAGTGCATATCGTTTATGTATTTGTTTATCTTTATTGGCCAACCATCAATTGCTTATTTACACTAATCAAACTAAATAAAAAAAATCCTCAGCGTCTATCCAGAGTTCTTCATTAGATAATTTATATTAAAAAAGAACTGGATTTTGCAAGGACTGAGAAACAATAAGTGACACAATGAAAGTTCTGACAAAATCCGTCCAGCCTTTTTAGGGATTAATGTTGTTTTGGTTTATGTACCGTGTATATACGCACTTAGTAAAAAGGTTTTTTTTAATATCTCAAACAGACACTATCATCTATAATTTTATTCATTTATACAAATGTTATTTTATTAAGTCTTCTCAATTGAGGTTCAATAATGGTTCTTACAAGATATAGTTTGAAATATTTATAATTTCCTTCATAGATAACTCGACGTTATACTTTGTTTACTGTTTTCAATTTCATTGTTTACGGTTTATGTTATCAGTTGAAATCGAAGGGTGTGTCTGAAAATATTCCGTGACGTAACGCGTGACGAAACATACGATATGATTTCTATGACACATTTACATAATTTCTCTGTTCTTAACAACTACCACTCTTGCGCAATAAATTGCTAGTATTTCTGAGTAATTTATTACTTTCAAAGGGGCTGAATTTTAACAAAAGCTGTCTGGTCTTCAAATAAATAGGGTCTTTTTGTTCGTTGTAGCGTTTTGTTTCTTAGGTAATATTTTGTATTGAATACAAAAAAGTTGTTGTGTTGCTTCGTTTAACCGCTTTAGACTAGGAAGTGGTCAAACACGTTTGGTCATTTAAGGTAACCTGCTATTCACTTTACATAAAGTTATATGTAAAGTAAGCTCAAAATATACGTACTGAATCTTATTTTGTCTGTAATTGTCCGTTTCAAATTTGGCTAACTTCATACAGCCACCATTTACAATATTTATATTATTGTTTTATGATGTGGTCAGCGTTTGACTGTTTCATTTTATTCTATCTTCCGTCAAATCATCTTATTCCTTCAATTCCTAACTAAGAGTATACTTACGTCCTTAAGCGGTGCTTGCGCATCACCCGGCTTGCTGGTTTCAGCGACGGTGAGAGCGCAGGCGCGGCCGAACACCACGATGTCCAGCAGTGAGTTGGCTCCCAGACGGTTGGCGCCGTGCACGGAGGCGCACGAGGCTTCACCCGCGGCGAGTAGGCCGGGAACCACGCGGTCTGCACCGTTGTGATGGGTGATCACCTGATAGAACAAATTGCCATATGTTATGATTATCTTTTTCAGGTCTCCCTTCCCAGCAAAGACACATAAGAAGTGGTGAGGGAAGGGTGGGCGTTTTGGGGACAGACTTTTGTAAATTTTTGACGTTCAAAAAGTGCTGTTTTGCAGCCAAGTTTGAATAAATGATTTTGATTTTATTAATAGGGTAGTGTCCAGGGTCGAAATAATGAAATAATATTTAGTCCGCTTTTTAGATAATCAAAAAATATTGGATACGTATTTTTTGTTTTTTTAATTAAACATAAAATGACAAAGATAATACGCTTCAAAAATTAGGAGTGGGGGCCTTTTACGTCACAGTCTCCTGAAAATTGTAGCAACTTGTGACGTCACACTCAACTTTAACACGCTATATCTTAACAAGTTCTGATCCAATTTAAAAAAGAAAAAATACGTATCGCTTAATTTTGGACAATCTACAAGGCGGACTAATTATTATTTTTTAGGAAACTACCCTATTACCACGTTTGCCCAAAAAGGACAAGCGATTTCAGACAGAGTCGAGGCTTTCTTTAAGGTACACGAACATTTATCTATTATTTGAAAACGCACAAGAGCAAGTACATGGAAAATTTAAATAAGCATATTCGAACTTGAAAAAAAAATTGCAAAATCTCATACTCATTAGGATACTTATCTGTAGGCTCATTAAAACTATTGTTTACAAAAAGTTAATCCAATGATTGATAGGTAGGTATTCTTTGTTTCATAAAAAAGCAGACGCAATTACGATTTTATCATATTTTCCTGTTGACGTTTTCTAGAGTGAATCTACCTCATATGATAACATATGTTCTAGTTATTGTGAATGCGTACAATTGCCCTTAACAGTAAGTACCTAGATATAATGATATTAGTATGTTCTTTGTAATGTTCGAGTGGAACGCGCCAAAGGGTTGATAGTTCAATTAATCATTATGAGACACGAGAGTCAAATGAATATATCATTTGTTTACTGTCAAAGAGAATACTCATAAAGCTGACCTCTAGGTGATAAGTACTACTTATAATTTCTACTATAAACTGTGTGTCGTCGCCTTTTATCCATATCCTGTTCGTGCATCATAGATATTCTGGAATATTCAGGAGATACTGACTGGCTATTTCATCACCTCCGTAGTGACGTCACTATATACTATCAGTCAGATTGTGTTCTAATTTTGAAAACAATAATAGATGTCGTATGAAGCTGTCTGTTGCAATAATGCGAGTTGAAGTGAAAGGGGCGGCAGTTTTAAGCACCACTTAAAATAAACGAATACTGAGCATTCAGGCAAGGAGGAAATACGAATGTTGAAATACTTAAGGTCCATTGCAGACCACATTTTTGAACGTGTGTTGTCAGCGCGTTTTTATCCTAAAATACAGTTTAGTACATAGGCCTAAATGGTGCGTAAAATGTCTGCAATATTTGTTGAGTTGTTTATTTAGGCTGCCATTAGTCATTCTACTTAAGCAGCATTATCTCGAAAGGTCATCGCCCGGCTTAATGAGGATTTTATTCGGAAATTATAGTTTTAACTCAGATTTTTATCAGGTAGTTCTAATTAAGACTTTGTATGTTGTGAACGATGTCTGTATGCAGAAGAAAGGCAGTATTTTTGACGAACGAAATCATTTTAAAACTATTAGTTATTTTTATGATTAAGTTAAAAATAGGGCATGAAATTGAATGTGAAACAATTTAGCACCACCAAAATATGTAAACAAATAAAATTATGATTTGCCTCAATATACAGAACTTTAACAATCCTATTCCAAATCAACAACATAATTTTAGTTGTTTAATTCATCTCTTTGGCTGAACGGTTATTTAAACAACTTGGCTGCTCCACATACCCTATTACTTTTTAGCATATTATTGAAAACAGAACGTTCTTAAAAACTCAGTAACCAACACCAGAAAAGAAGTAAATTCTACTTATATCATCACCATCATCCTCCTGCCTTTTACCCAATATTGTTTGGTACGGCGCAGCATGTTTTTTCCTTCCATACTATTCTGTCAAGTTCTATATTTTTGACAATTATATATAAAAAAAAAACATCAGTATCATACATACCTCTCCGCGGAAGTTAGTAGGCGTGCCACCCATGTTGTAATGCACGGTGGGGAGCACCGGAATGGGTTCCTTCGTGACGTCAACTCCTGCGAAGATCATGGCTGTCTCCGAGATACCGGGTAAGCGCTGCTTCAGCTGTTCCGGGGGCAGGTGGTGCAGTTGTAAGTGCACGTGGTCTTTCTCGGGACCGCAGCCGCGACCTGAGATAGGGAACATAGTTTAGTACTTTGGTGGAGGGGTAAAAATCATAGCAGTGGTGAAAGAGTCAAGATCCATTAATTGAAAGAAAAGGTCTCTGTTGCCAAGAAATAAACAAGAAATGAATCGTTTATCTCATGAAATTATCACCAATATTGTCATCCGTAAGCAAATTATCTCTTCATTCTATAAGAAGCAGCCATCTAGCTAACGATAACTCAAAGGCAGGCAAATGTCTACCTACGCATACAAAATGCAGATTTTAGCTGTTGTAGTACTCAATTGTTTCTTGTAGATTTCAAAGCGTCATACAAACCATCAACAACAACATTAAGCTAAACTTTATGAACTCAAGCATAAGTTTGCATTCAATGCTGTTTATTACACAATAAAATGTGACATAACGGGGTTTATAAAGCTCAATAATAGTTGCGAGCAGGTGTGAAGATATAACGATAAACCATAAACTGGCTTAACTTGCTATTGTTCATATTGCATAACAGTTATAGCTGCGGTTAACATCGTTTATATTAAGTACTCACGTGAGGTTCGTGAGTCACTTATAGTGTTTACATCAATTAAGGTGAAACCGCAATGTACTGCTATAAGGTTTTACCCAGAAACGTTTATTTTGTTCAATATCAGATAAAATTTTCCGGTAAGATGTCTGCCTACTGGTAATTGCATACCTTCTATGAAACCCCAACGAATTAAATGATACCTATGACTAACTTTTATGTTTTATATTATATAAAAAATTATATATTGATATACCAAAATTAATTATCATTCTTATGGGTATCAGATAACATTGTTAACATGAATTTTCAAAATATATTTTCATCCCAACCAAACGTTATTCACAATGTTCAATAGTGAATAACAACGTTGAATGGCGCTCAAACAGCTATTACAGCTAACAAAAGTCTAGGCGACTTATCCAGTTTTTCAATCAACTCACCTACCTATTTATCAACATCCTAAGATTTATTATTATTTATTTATTTCTCCTAAAATCATATAATTCACAACAAAAGCAAACAAGACATACCTTCCATGATCTCGACAGTCATAGCCCTTGACACAACGTCACGGCTAGCCAGATCCTTAGCGACGGGAGCGTAACGCTCCATGAAGCGCTCGCCCTTCGCGTTCACGAGGAAACCACCCTCACCACGGCAGCCCTCGGTCATCAGGCAACCGGCTCCGTAGATACCTGGGACAATGTATAAGGATATTGTTAGTTATGGAATAGAAATAGTACACTATTGTGTGTGGCAGTGTTAGAACAATAGCTAACCATAGGCTTTATGCGGAACGGCTTATCTGCCTTTTAGGAGTATTCTAGAAGTTTATTTTTGTGAAAGTATACAAATTAGTAAATATCAACCACGCATTTGTAGACAATAATCATTAGAGGTGATAGATAGTTTCATTGTATCATCTACGCCGTCGACTAAAATGTATACTTATGTTTATTTTTTGTAACATTTACATTACATGTATTCTTTCAATCATCTGCTTATTTTTTACCATGTATTACAATTTCAATCTCCAATTCTAATCAAGAAGAATCTACGATATAGGATATGTACTGCATATCTGGCTTCCTTGGGATTCAGCCAAATTTTTCCAAGTGAATGTAAATAAGAATGTTATTTAGTCTATTATAGGCGCTTGCCAAAAATAGATTTTTGTACTCTCAAGGTTAGAAGCATTTTGTAAGTTTTGGTCAATTATATAAATACCGTATTATTGTCTGTTACATGTTACTATATACATACGACGCAATTACGTCTGGAGGTACAACAATGGCAGTTTTATCACTGATAAGACTATCAAACGTTGATTGTGTGATATATCGTTTAATCGTCACGGCTTAGACCATAGAATATTTTGAAAAATACTTTTCAATCTGCCTCTCAAGAAACAGGAGCTTCTCAATTCGTTATTTTTTTGGGGCTTCTAATGTGGGAACTATGAATGTATGGTTTTAGAAACGAAACAATAGTTTATCTGAACTGTTTACCAAAACGCGCGATAACATCCGGCACAAATTGATTAATGTTTTAATAGCCCTTTTGAATATAAAAAATATTTTCATTGTTTCAAACAGTCCGCGGAAACGACATAGATATCGATTAAATCTCAAAAGTTTTGAGAACAATGATAGAATGAATGTAAATATTTTGATATACATAATATATTTTTGTATGGCTATCTAATTGGTACATGGCCAAATAAACACTCGTGTTCGTTGAAAGAAATTGTCACATGATTGTGACGTCACTCGCAATTCTAGCAATAACGATGTATTTTCTAAACAGGAAACGGACAATTGCAAATATCTATTGTTTGACTTTTGATTCTCAGTTTTAAATGCAATTGTAGGAAATTGTGGTTTCCTTTCAACATCACGGTTATTTGAGATCATGGCTTGTTTGTATTGAGCATTTTCCAATATTCAAATTGGCATATGGCGGGAACATTTTGGAGATAAAGCATCAAACAACACTAGTAAAGAACTAGCTACCAATGAGTGTCAGAGAAACGTTTTTTGAACCAATCCTAAATCACATAATAGGATAGGAGAAGTAATAATAAATATGAAAAAGATAATTTTCTTCAGAGTGTATAAAATTTTACATGATCTGGGAACAATTATCTGGAAAATTATAACTTTATTATAAGTATTTAACATTTTACAGGCGTGTCGTTAAAATACTATTGTTTTCAACAAGTGCCAGTCGCGTATTTCCGACCTACGCTAACTAGGTATAGATTGGTACGGATATAACACGTAGGTACATAGTTGTTCCGCGTCCTCGTTTTGTAAAATATTTGTGGGCAATTTAAAATTGTGCCATTAGCTCATATGTTCCATTTTTCAGACATCTTAAAATAATTAACTACATTTACAGTTTGAAAATGTTTTTCCACCATTATTGCATTACCTAGACCACGGATTCGGGACACCCGTACCATATTGTTATGTGATTATAATATTAACTATATTTCATATTCCATATCACCACTTTAGAATCAACTTGAATAGCTCAAACTTTAGTTATTTTGATTTTAGTCTAGTTAGATGGAACAATTGTATGAAGGTTTGGGATGAATGGTCTGGCTGAAAAGCCTATGATCAACAGTAAAGGCTAATAAGCGATTTAGTGAAGGTGATATACTGTAAAGAAAATTTATCAAAACCTTCCTCATTAATCACTTTGGGAGTGGAAATCTTCTGCGAGCAATATGCCCCTGATGAGGGAATATCAGGATGTCATTATCATCATCATCCCACAGACATAGTGGAGGACTTTGTTTTACAATAGGTATATACTTTCCACCACAACAACAACAGTAATCAGAGCCTTCTCTACGTAAGAAGTATTTCTATACCCAACATTAAATACACTAACACTCAACCCTTTTTTTACAACAATCGGGTAAAATGCACTACTAACCAGTAGGATGGAACTGCACGAACTCCATATCCTCATTCTGCAGGCCAGCTCTAGCCGCCATGGCTGTGCCGTCTCCCGTGCAAGTGTGGGCTGAAGTGCAGCTGAAGTACGAACGACCAGTGCCTCCGGTCGCGAGGATCGTGTTCTTGGCTTGGAACCTGTCGAAAAAGTGTAGTAAATAAGTTAGAATTGTATTTATGTAGCTGTAGTCTTGATTTTGGTAAATAAAGTCTCTACAAAGAATAGCACCGAAACTATTTGAGTATCAAAAAGAAACATCATATGGCAGGACATCTGCCCTCCAGGAAGTTATATTGGAAGGTATATACCTTACATGTACCTTGATTATTCCTTGGAATTAGGAAAAATTTACTGCTCACTGAATATGTCCACTATTTCTTTTAGAAGCATATTTAGTTTAGTTAGCAAGTGCGTTTATAACTTTTAATTTAATAAGTATGTCTACTATGGAATAATTCCTTTACTCTTGAGAAATTAATTAATGCATTCATTATGGTATTAGAAGCGTGGGAAATAACTACCCACCATAAAATAAAGGCCCACCAATGATAACACAAAACCTCAATCTTGAAACATAGCTTTTATCGTGGCGTCATGTCTTCTTATCTATCAATCACATGTGATTTAACTTTGATAATTTTATCAACGTCATTTATATCAAAGGTATGTCAAAATACAAGGCTCTTTTAGTTATATAGAACTTAGGGCTGATTTTCAATCAACAGTTAAACTTCTATCTGGGGAATAAATATGGCGGTTTTACATATTTTCTATACAAAATCGTCAAACATACTCGTCAAATAACAGTTATCTGGCGATTGGAAAACCAGCGCTAAATGTTTTTTTTTTGTGATTTACTATACCTACATATTACGTTTTATTACAGTAATTAAGAGACTAGAAAATTTAAAGCTGGCTTCAATTGTATGACTTTACATGGACTACAAGTAACTATGATGGTGGTATTGTCATTGTAATTAGATTACATGAGCGTACCAGCGTGACGCATTGTTTTAACAGTGATTAGTTGCGTTTACGCAAATAGACACCTTGTATGGATAATTTAGAACAAAAGCAGACCAGTTGAGACACTGCAACACTGACCCAACATGGCGCTTGGCATTTTGATAAAGCTAATATGAAATTTAGCGAGAAAGGCAATTGCGCACACAGATAATATCTGATAATGATTTTCAAAAATAAAATACAAAACAAGATAATCAGGAATTTACGTAAAAGATTACTTTTTTGTTTACAGATGCAACTGCGGTAAGTTACATTACTTTAGCTAGGCTACTTTAAATTACTTGTCTCCTTAAGACCTAGCTAGACTATAATCCTTGAAAAGGTAGGTACACTTAGGCCATATTTCACTGGCTATCCACACAATGCAATCGTAATTCTTAAAGTTCATAGGACTATTAAAACGATAACAATGTAGAACAATCACGTTTGTTGTAGAAATATAACCTATGATTATCTATGTATATCTAGGTTCATAGCTACATAAGCGTTGCTCGTTACAAGTAAAGTTAGCAAGCTAAAGACAAGTATTTAAGGATGTTCTGTTCCAAATCTTATAAAACTTTTTACCATAGGTGCATTTTTTGTATATTTTCATAGTAAATAACATCAGATTAATGCAGCAGAACCATTAAATCATTGCAACAAAAATACAACATCGACAGTTCAATGACCGCCGCGGGATCTATTAAATGACATAAAAACTGCATTTGGTCTAGCATCTAGCTGTATTTTAATACAATAGTCTAACTGTACCGTTATTATTGTTTGTTGCTTCTCACGCTACGCTCATTTCTTGAAGAGAGTTCATGGCAATTAATGTATCTATTGCATGTATGTATACTTTTATTTGTAGGTTTACATTATTAATTTATTTAGCGAACCTAGCATTACGTGAATGTGCTAATTGTAATTCACAAACTTTAGGATTGGGAGTTATTTCTGGTATAAAATGAACTGGTAGGGTGCCCAAAAAACCTCCCAAAATAAAGATTATTCACTTCGAACCACCCGAAACCTTCCATAACTTTAAGTATTTTTGCCATAGCAATTTACGTCAGTGTCTCAGAGATAAAATGTCACAGCTGTACTTAAAATGGACTAGGGTTTTAGTCTACGGCGGTTTATGTAATAAAACTTCACCTGTGTAGTGTTCCATCTTCAAGGTTAATGGCAATACAGCCTTTGCAGACTCCATCCTCCATGAGAAGGTCCAGTGCGAAGTACTCGATGAAGTACTCGCAGTCGTATCGCAGAGACTGGCCGTATAGGGTGTGCAGCAGTGAGTGACCCGTCCTGAACAAAAGAGGAATAAGATCAGTTAATTATTTTAAAAACCGGCCAAGTGCGAGTCGGACTCGTGCACGAAGGGTTCCGTAAATTACAGTTAAATCAACCTATCTCAAAAACTATAAGAGATACTTTGATCAAACCAAAAATCGTTGAAAGAGTTAATTAGCATGCATCACCTCTATTTTTTTTAGAATTTTATACCCCGTAGTTATAAAAATAGAGGGGGGGGGACATACTTTTTACGACTTTGAGAGCTGATATCTCAAAAACCGTTCACTTTAAGAAAAATGTTTTTTAGAAAACTTTATATCATTTTAAAAGACCTTTCCATTGATACCCCACACGGGTATGTACATCGAAAAAAAAAATTTCATCCCTCAGTTACATGTATGGGGGGCCCCACCCCCAATTCTTTTTTTTACTATTTAGTGTCATATTTTTGTAGCGGTTCATACAACACATATTCCCATCAAATTTCATCACTGTAGTACTTATAGTTTCCGAGTAAATCGGCTGTGACAGACGGACAGACGGACAGACGGACAGACGGACATGACGAAACTATAAGGGTTCCGTTTTTGCCATTTTGGCTACGGAACCCTAAAAAATGGGTACATTTATCAAATAGCTCTTTCGAATGTTATTTATGAGATTTTTCGAATCTGTTTCGAGTCGATATAATGGTAATAGCGTAATGTACATTCTTTCAAATCAACTTCAAGGTTAGGTAAACAAAAAAACACCTTCGTTACGTTGCGTAATTACTACGAACATTCGTAAAGCCTTAATAACATGTTCATGAACAATATTTTCAGTAGCTAAAAATATGTGTGAATGAAATACTAATTTGCAACCTGCATAAAAGATATGATTTACATAAATTTTCATTTAATTCTTTCATGATCATGACTGAAACTTGATTTCACAACATACTAAGCGCATACCAATACACTTCATATAAATAAATGCTTGAGTATCATTGGTTTTCACTGTTACCTGTTATTCCAAAATCCATAATTAAGTGCATAATCTAGTAAGAATATGACGGCTCCATGTCCGCTCGTATATATGGATGGAACACCGTATTATTCTGTATTATGATTAGCAGTATAACAAAGTTTACCTATCAGCGACAGCGCAGCATCTATGTGCCTGACCTCCCTTGCCGAACTTGAGTGACTGTCCTCCGAAAGCCCTCTGGTAGATCCTGCCCTCAGGGGTGCGGGAGAAGGGCATGCCATAGTTGTCCAGCTCGATGACAGCGTGCGGGGCTTCGCGGGTCATGTAGTGAATGGCATCCTAGAAACAAACAACAGTTTTCAGTTGTAATGGAAACTAACTATAATAGTAATAATGACTAGGAAAATTGTTTGGAATTGCGTGTGTAATTTTGTCATTAAGTCTACCTGTGCTGTACCTAGCTCGAATGAGTTTCAAGAATTACATAAATAGATATGTTTTGTAGTTCTTCTCAATGTTCGTTTTTTCAGCTGTGTTTTGGTGTTATTTTACAAATGACATAATAATTTGCACAGCTGTTTTACGTAGAATTTTCGGCACTATTATACATTGAAGGAATTTCGAATTAAAAAATGGATCCTGTTGTAATTTGTCCATAGTTTGATTGCTTGAAAATCAAGATTCGTAAGCCTTGCTTCAAGAATACCAGCCATAAGAAATGTTTTATTGCTTCTGCCATTAAATATTCAATCATCATTATATCGGGTGTGTCGTTCACAATCACATTAAATCATATCACATATACTTTATGATATTCTATGGCGAATTGTAAAAAAAATAACCTAATCCATTCAGTGGTTTAGCCACAGGAGTCATTTTTCGTTTTTATAATTTACAACATCATGTGTAAAGCAGAGATAAAGTTAGGAGTATCGTATGTTTTGATCAGTTGACAGCTGTCAGTTTTCAAGGGAGAATTTCAGTTGTTTGTAATGACTGACTTTTATATGGTGTTCTAATTTTTGCACATTTTTATTCCATTTACTTTGTTTGAAAAAAACATTTTTTTATTTTTACAAATTTTTCTTTTATCTTTGTGTTAATCGACATATATTAACCAGTATATTAACGCATTTAATTTAATGTGATTATGAACGACACACCCGATATTTCTGAGCATTATGCCTACTATACTTAGACAAACAATATTGATTTTCTTTCGCTAAGTATTTCTCTAGTTTAGTCTCACTGTCTCAAGGCCAAACAATGGCACCCTTGCGTAACGCCGACAGGGGCGTTACCCGACATTCATGATGGCGTAACCCTAAATTATAAACACAGATTCGAAGACAAAATATCAATTGACGTAAAACTAGATACGAGATAATCTGTAGTGCGCATATTCCTAATCACATTGTTTACCTATCTACTAAAAAGTAAAAGTGAAATTACTCGTTAACTGCTAATTAATAGTGGTCTATAGTCCACAGCAAGTTTAGAATGGACGGAAAATGCCGTAACGTTGATAAAACCTTGTTCAAATACATTTCCGTCGTATTATGATAACACGCATATTTTTCAATGCAGGTTATTGCAAGAGAGAGACGTATAACGCGAGTTGTTATTGCTTTCACGTTGTTTGATGGGAAATCGAACAATCATGCGTAACAACGTAAACTGATTTGATGATTGTGATTTTTAGAATTTCGTCAACATTTTTAATCTCTTTTTTTCTAAGGTCTAAGGGTGTACCTTAATGCCGTATAGTTTTCTGACATAGTGGTTAAGATGTGAATGGCATATATTGTGCCCCTATCCTGCAATGGCTGCTGATAAAAATTATAGCACTGATAAAGGCTGTATGTGGGAGCCAGGTTTTCTTTTACACATACTCAATTTTCAATACAAATTAGATAATTCTAGCTACTGTAAACGCCTTATCAAATAGGATTCTAATTGAACGTCAATAACATGCAATGTCATATGAAAATCTCGCATTGGTTTGCTATGAGTTTTGTGCAAATATTATCTTACAGTGCAAAATATTATTTGCATTACTAATATTGACAATTGACTCACACCATTTCGATAATTGATGTGCAAATAGTCATACAATGGAGACTGTCAATCAAAATTGGTATATGATGTATGATAAACTTTCTGAAAGGATAACAAAACTTCTGAAGACTTATTGTCATCATTTCTCAGAGCTCTGAAAGAATAATGTTTTTACATTTCTTTGTAAAATATTTTGTGTTCAGAATTCCTAGTACATGTTGGTTATGGTTTTGTTAGAAGGCATAGAATAAATTGCTTTTGTAAATAATATTAAACCTCTTTCTATTACGAAGAGTGTTTGTTTTACTATTTGTTTCTAAGGAAATAAGGCTCAAAGTTGGGCATTTTGTTAGAATTGTATTCTCACCTGATCTCCTAGCCAATCAGATCCCTTTACTGTGTCGTACATGTGCCAGAGCCAGCTGTCTTCTTCCATGTTACCTGAAAGACCACATCATGTTACTCCTTAGCTAGATTATCAAGGAAGAACCTCTTTTGTCCTGTCACCATAGACTAAAGTTAGAGGTAAATAAATAGTCAGTGACATGAAGAAGATACCTCAAGTGCAAGTACATACAAGAAATAGTAGATGCTATTTATATTTTCTGAAAGGATTTTTTTGTAACATTCTTTGCTAATTAACAGTGTGACATAGGCCAATGACATAACTATTTTATCAGTAAAAGATAAGATCAACTAATGCAATGTTTATATAATGAGGAGATTACCTAGAGCAGCATTGATTCCTCCCTGGGCTGCGACAGTGTGGGACCTAGTTGGGAACAGTTTGGTGACCACAGCGGTCTTGAAGCCTTCCTGTACAAGACCGAAGGCAGCTCGCAGACCAGCTCCTCCTGCTCCGATGACCAGGGCATCATGCTTATGGTCTATTACAGTGTAGGCTTTGGAGGTATTTGTGTTTGCTGAGGCATCTTTGGCAGCACCCCCAACTGTTAGGTGCAGGTTACGGTATAAATAGGTGGCCTGCAACAATGCAAAACATTTGAATTAAATAGAAATTTAAATTTCATTTGTTTTATTTATTTCTACATATAAAACCCTTTGATCTAAGTTGTTTTGCATGCATAAGAGGTAATTTTTATTAGTGTTATTTGTGTTTTGGATCAATATAAGTAGGCCCTGGTGTTTGGAAATATTAACTACGCATTTTTAGGTGAACTAAAAATACCACATTGATGTCGGTAGAAACGTAGATAAAAAAATGACGCGACATTAGAAAAAAATAACATTTTTGGAAAAGTTACCAAACGTTAAAGTCACCTTCATCGGTCAGTGGGTCGTCTTAGGGGCGGAGTTGTAGGAGTTGGAGTATACGCTTAGGGGCACTATGAGCAGCAAAGAAAACCAAAAAAAAAATTTTTCGAAAAAAAAAAATTTTTGGGACTTAGTAAAATTTTCGTATTTTTTTTTTTTCAAAAATTTGCCGATTTTTTTGCAGAATCGGATTGACCTTGCCTGCAGCAACCATTTACGATCTGAGAAGCATGGCCCTAGGATGCACCGTTTCCGAGTTATGGGCCATTTCCATTTTTCGTATTTTTAGAAAATGGTTTATATTTCCAAAATGGTAGGTCGGACGAGATTATTTTCGGGAAAGAAATTGTTGCTCCACTCGAAAGCCATGACATCGTGTAAAAAAAATCAGCAAAATTGAGAAAAAAAAAACCAACATCAAAAATTTTCTAAGTGTCGGGCGTCGTTTCAGCTTGAGTATGGTTAGGGGCGCAGGACTTAGTAAAATATTCGAAAAAAATTTTTTTTGTCGAATTCGACCATTTTTATTTCAGCAACTGATTTTGTGACTCCTTAGAAAGCGTTTATGATCTGAGAAGCATGGTCCTCCGACGCACCGTTTCCGAGTTATGGGTAATTTCCATTTTTCGTATTTTTAGAAAATGGTTTATATTTCCAAAAAGGTAGGTCGGACGAGATTATTTTCGGGAAAGAAATTGTTGCTCCACTTGAAAGCCATGACATCGTGTAAAAAAAACCAGCAAAATTGAGAAAAAAAAAACCAACATCAAAAATTTTCTAAGTGTCGGGCGTCGTTTCAGCTTGAGTATTGTTAGGGGCGCAGGACTTAGTAAAATTTTCGGAGAGTTTTTTTTTTTCTAAATTTTGCTGGTTTTACACAACAATCTTTGAGTACTAAAACAATTTCCGAAAATCAAATGACCCATAACTCGGAAATGGTGCGTCGGAAATATGCTTCTTCAAAAATTACTGAAATAAAATGGTCGAAACGAAAATTTTACTAAGTCCTGCGCCCTAACAATACTCAAGCTGAAACGACGCCCGACACTTAGAAAATTTTGATTTTCTCAATTTTTGGTTTTTACACGATGTCATGGCTTTCAAGCAACAATTTCTTTCCCGAAAATAATCTCGTCCGACCTACCTTTTTGGAAATATAAACCATTTTCTAAAAATACGAAAAATGGAAATTACCCATAACTCGGAAACGGTGCGTCGGAGGACCATGCTTCTCAGATCATAAACGCTTTCTAAGGAGTCACAAAATCAGTTGCTGAAATAAAAATGGTCGAATTCGACAAAAAAAAATTTTTTCGAATATTTTACTAAGTCCTGCGCCCCTAACAATACTCAAGCTGAAACGACGCCCGACACTTAGAAAATTTTTGATGTTGGTTTTTTTTTTCTCAATTTTGCTGGTTTTTTTTACACGATGTCGTGGCTTTCGAGTGGAACAACAATTTCTTTCTCGAAAACAATCGCGTCTGAGCTACCATTTTGGAAATATAAACAATTTTCAAAAAATACGAAAATTGAAAATGGCCCATAACTCGGAAACAGTGCATCCTAGGGCCATGCTTCTCAGATCGTAAATGGTTGCTGCAGGCAAGGTCAAACCGATTCTGCAAAAAAATCGGCAAATTTTCGAAAAAAAAAATTTACGAAAATTTTTCTAAGTCCTTGCTCCATAGTGCCCCTAAGGCTACACTCCAACCCCTTCATCACATGATGTAGACTTCGAAATGATATAATGAAAGTTAATTAGGTAGCTATTACAAAATGTTACTCAATATTTATTTATGTCCAAAACTAGATCTAAGTATATCAAAGTTTTCATATTTATGTTATGTAAAATTTTAAGCATGTGGTATTAAGGTACACGATGACATTCTACGACTTTCTAAATTTCAATACAAGTACCTTCTCCCAGGTAGTCAGGTGAGAATCCCGATGGTATGCCCAAACATTTTTTTGTACCGTTTATCGATTACATAACGTTCTCACGAATATTTATAAAAATATGATAATGCAAACTTACCAATGAAGCAGGGCTTCGAGAAACAGCTACTTTCATTAATGCACTCATGATGGAACTCTCTGTCCGCACCAGAATACAATTTTTTGTTTTTCGGCAATCAGAAATCACATTCACGAACACTACTCTGCTGCAGCTGTCACAAGTCCGTCACGCTCTTGTCATACTACGGTTGACGTTAATGACGTATCGATTGAGGCCTTTTTAGTGATGGATGGAGGATAAAAGTGTTGTCTTGGCTCGCTCGCCTCACCTCGGTCCCTCACCTATTAAATTATTTATTTCTACCCGACTGCCCGAGAAGTGTTACGTTTTTTACATTTACTTTTTGTATAACAGATTATGACTAATCCTCAATCAATGAAAGTCGTGGTGGCCTAGTGGCTAAAGAACCAACTTCTCTAGTATGAGAGTGTGGGTTTGATTTCAAGTTAGGCAAGTACCAATACCCAGCGGCGGCCCTAGCCATTGCGAGGCTACGTGCGGCAGGTCTATGCGAGGCCCTTTGTCCTACGTGAAGAGTCTGTGTTGCGAGCTAGGAGTTATTTTCTTGTAAATAATAGGACTTACAAGCGGCGCTACTTTCTAGGTTCGGCTAAGTGGAAAATAAAGCACCCGCGAGCGAAGCGAGCGCAAAAATTTTTGAGCTTTGGCTCACTAAAGCACCCAAACTTGTATAGTAAAGGTGAGGTCGCGAGCGTAGCCAGCGCGAAAATTTTTGAGTTTTGAGACATAAAAGTACTCTAATCATGTTAGAATGAACGGTACCGACAAGTGAACGGGCGCGAGCGTAGCGAGCTCGAAAATTTTTGAGTTTTGAGACATAAAAGTACTCTAATCATGTTAGAATGAACTGTACTGACAAGTGAACAGTCGCCAGCGTAGCGAGCGCGAATTTTTTTTAATTGTTTGTTTAAGGACTCTCAAATTAAACTCGGAATTAAGCACAAATAAAAAGAATCCGTGACTGGATCGAGAGCCAGTTTTTGTTACTTAGGTGTTCCAACTTTTTGTTAAATTGAGAACTCAAAAAGTAAACGCAGAATGAATTAGAAATAAAGAAAAAATGCATATATTTTTTCTTGGACCAGATATATATTATTTAATTATTATAGTTTTTTATATTAGTGTGGGTTGTAGCGCGAGGCCCCCCCAAGCGCGAAGCCCTGTGCGATGGCACAGTTCGCACACCCCTAGGGCCGCCACTGCCAATACCAATACAACTTTTCTAATTTTCTATATACTTTCTAAGATCATATATCTTGGACACCAATGAATGACTGTGTTTTGAAGGGCACAGTAAACTGGGATGAGGAGGTCGGAGAAGCAGTCACTCCTAGTAAAAGACTGGTACTGAGCTGGAAGTCGACCCCAACATAGTTGGGAAAAGACTTGGGAGATAATGAGATTCTGACTGAAATGTATACACAAATCATTTATATTCGAATCAATTTTTATCTTTGTGAGACTGTGTTAGCGATTATGTGACTTCTTAATCTGCGTAGTACGTAGTGTAGTCTGTGCTAATTCAGTGACATTGACAGCTAGTCCTTCATTCATTGCTCTTTCTCTTTTCTGCAAAATGCGTAAATATTATGTTACGTTGATATTATTTTCATATTATCCATAATTTAATCGTGACTTTAAATTAATAACATTGATATTCAGTTGTGATTGCATTACAATGGCTGAGAATCCTAGTAGCGATGGTCTCTCGGAAGCTGAAAGATTAAGAGGTGGGTGTTAGAGAAGATTGAGAAATTACTCTATTTTTTCCATAAAAGGCCGGTCTGCATGTATTTTTAATATAAAATGTTTGCTTTTAGAAGACGAATTAGCTCAGGAATTGGAACACAGCGATTCCAATGAAGACGATTCACAAGAGATATCATTAGAAATCGAAGAAAAGTTGTTGAAAGATGAACCAGAATGTAAGTATCTACATCATTCCTTATTCTTATCACTTATACAAATATAATAATGTGGACCAGTGCTTTATAGAAGTAAATAAATAGTTATGGGAATCTCACTTTTTGTGAAAAGTAAACTCACTCAAATTACAAAAAGTTCAGTTCTTTAATGTCTAAAAATATTCTAAAGCTTAAATAGTTGTCTATTTACTATTATATCAAAACTACAGAATAATTATATTTTTTATTTATTTTAGATACAACACTTGTGAACTATGGAGAGAGTACACAAAACCCTAACTTGGAGAGTGAGGTAATAGAAACCTATTCTGACAGTTCCCAGAATGTGGAGACTATACACAGAGCTGACGAGTTAGGCAACATTTACACTGAGAACTCTGACACATTTGTTGGTTCACAACCAGACACTCTCACTGATCAATATGAGCCATATATCAATGAATACTCATTTGATCACTCAAACTTAGATCAGCAGCAAGTGGATATGATTGATGAAAAATATGAAAAATTGGATGAAGACAACAAGGACAATACTATTGTGCCAAATATTAATGAGTTCCAACAAAGTGAACCGGTAGAGTATGAATCTCAGATAACAGAAGAAATGCTGATCAATGAGCGGGAAAGAGAAAAGAAGAGTAAGAAGGAATTGGAAGAGGAGGAACGTGAAAAGATGCAGTAAGTTTAACATATCCTAACATTATGAAAACTATGTTTAGGCAGGCTACTATTGTGTACAGCAGAGCTGTAATAGAAATGACCCTATAAATAAACTATTCACCTACAAACCTCACACTACTGTGGGAGTTATAACAACCTTCTATTGGCGCACATAGCATTACCTTGACATCAACACTAGCTCTGAATCATTCTCAATAAACTGCATTATTTCCCAGAGTTCTAGTATCAAACTTCACTGAAGAGCAGTTGGACAGGTATGAGATGTACCGGCGCGCTGCATTTCCCAAGGCTGCTATAAAAAGGCTAATGCAGACGATCACAGGATGCTCTGTCGGGCAGAACGTTGTGATAGCTATGTCTGGTATTGCTAAAGTATTTGTTGGAGAAGTTGTTGAGGAGGGTAAGGATTTATTTTTATTTAGTTAACACATAAGTATTCATTTATTTGGCTGGTTATATAAGTTATTATTTATACATCTCATCTATGAAACAAATTCCAAATATATAAATAGAACCTATTTTCTTCTAGTTACTGAGGGGCAGGTTTTTAAACTTTCTTTCAAAACATGTTTTTTCTTTTCAGCTCTTGAAGTATTAGATAAGTCAGGAGAAGCAGGTCCGTTGCAGCCTAAGCACCTACGTGAGGCCCTCCGAAGACTTCGGGTAAGAGGCGCCATACCAACAAGAAAAGCACATAAGAGTATGTTCAGACTTTAGCTACTAAACTCTTATTAGATTTGAATATAATTCTCTAACATTTAAGAACAAAACAATAATTATTTTGTAGTTTGATTATGCTGTTGACGTTGTAAATAAATTAGTATTTAATGTTTAAAAGAATTGTGTAAAAATAATGTAAAGTATGATTGCAAATAAGATTTACAGTTTTTTGGTGTCATAAAAATTTATAGGTGCATACCTTCTAAATGAAACTTTAAATGATATAATGTCATTAGTAATAATATGTATAATACTAAGTGCCCTTGAAAAGCAATAATACCTAATTGTTATTATAAAGACCGAATTATATAATTTGAGGAGTTATGAATACTCACTTGTTCCAAACTCTCAATAAAATGAATGCAGCGTCAAAAGTCTTTAATATCGTGTAGAAGGGTTTCACTGTGATTATCACAATATCAGGTTTTAAAAAAAAAACAACAAAGTATCATTATTAAAATGTTAATTTATTACATGATAAAATCGTTATTTTTATTAAAAACAATATACAACAGTAACTAAGGATTAATCAAGTTCGAAAACTTTGAAAATAAAATCAGTCTTGTTAAAATGGCCAACTATGTTGTGGACAAGAGACGTTAATGGAAATCCTTGGAAGGGTAATCAAAATTATTAAAAAAATAAAATGGTATTCGCTAACAATAGCAAATCAAAAATTAAACATGTACACAATATTCCATTCAAAACCCAAATTACGTAAAGAAATTGGCACTTAAAAGTTATTTTTGAAATCATTCAAATTAAGATATTTTTGATCTACCCAATGTTGTTCGTGTATCACAGATATTAATTACAATTTCCAAGGTTACCCTGGCCAGTTCATACATTTTGACAAAAACATTGCAACAGAAATTAAAACTTCGCAAACTAAATAACAGATCATACCAACAGAATCAGAATACAGGATATTATAAATATTTTAGTTAATTATGAAGGCACAAATTAGTTCATAAATTATAGCATTTTGGTAACGTTTTGTAAATAATATTACGTTATTATTTTATAGATACCTTTACACATTACTTTAAGTTGTCAATTTATATCTAGATAGTGGTCCAAGATTCTTGATTTGTGCATACAAATACAGTAGATTTTACCAAGTATAAAAATATACTTCTCAGTTTTGAGGTAAATGTATAACAAATAATTATTAGATTAACAAACAGATTCTTTATTAAATAACGTAATGTGTAATACAATAGTGTATTTTTCATTCTTCGCTACTACAGTTGGTGCATCACCGCACCTTGGTCATCTACAATAAACTCATATAAAACGTTTTAGCACGCAAATTATAGAAAGAACACATTGCTTGTTTGGTATCCTACAAAACATACTCTGACATCTGTACAAAGTGAACAATTAAGTTTAAGTGATACGTATCATCATGATATCAATACTTAACTGTTATTTCGTCAACATCATATGCTGGATGTGGATTGATTGCGGTAAGACACGCGCATGTATCCTCCGCAGTGTCGCGGCGCTAATACTTATGACCAGTACGCCTACATAGAGCGGCACTACTTACACGACTAGAAGTGTACGCCACTAGACGACGAGCCGCTTGACGCCGCACTCGATGCAGAACTTGGCGGTGTCGACGGGGAACTTGTTGCCGCACTCGTGGCAGAAGCGCGAGGGCCGCGCGCGCGCCGGCTCGCGGCGCCGCGCCAGCGACGCCTCCGACCCGCTCGAGCTCAGCGACCCGTGCGCCCGCCACGCGCCGCTCGCGCGGGAACTCGCTCGCGCCTCTGGAACAATATCAATACCAAACATGGTTTTGATAACTGACGTCCCGCATCAGGGCCCTGAAGCCCAATACACCTATACGCACAGCCGATGTCCGGGCTTGATTTTGAGTGGTTACAAATAGGCAACGTATGCACTTACCGCTGATATGATTATCCTGTTCCTTATAAAGTAAGTCTGGCGGCGGCAGTGGTTCGTCCAGCTCCGCCGAGCGCTCCATCGCGAGGAACTCGTCGCTAGAGATGGAGCGCACGTCCTCCTTGTGACTGCCGCTCGAGTCCGAACCCGCCGGGATTTGTTCTAAAGACGTCAGTCCGTTGGGATCCTTGGAAGTACACAGTGAAAGTTTCGATGGAGATATCCTGTTTAAGCTGAAAAGCAATACGGTCAGTTTAGCAATTTAGAATGAAATCTAGAAGTTGCATTTATCAACTGAAGAATTCATAGTTAATATTTTCCCGTATAAAATAAAACAATTACCTGACTAACCTGCTATAAGCTGAATCATTACTCTGCTTTCCGTTCGGCGTGTGGTTCCCATTGGTAATATTTTCAATTTTCTTAGTCTTTCGTTCGGACTTGATTCGCGTCTCTCGTTTTGCCGTACCGTTAAAGCTCATTTCACGACTCAGCTCTTTACTGGAGTGATTTTCGTTCTTCTCATTTTCGTAGAATTTGTCAAAATCTTTAAGGGACTGCATAAGGTCTTGTTCGAGTTGGTCCGTTTTATGGCGACTCTTAGCGTTGTCCATCTTCAGTGTATTCTTCTTTTGAATGGAATCGAGGAGGGAAGTGGATCGTTTCACAGAGGATGGGAAAAGGCTCTCACTGACTACATTGTTACTGCTAAAATTGAGAGACATTGATTTGTTAACTGGGTTCATACCATTAATAACTTTGGGAGACGAGCTAATACTATTGAATTCTGATGTCCTATTGCTGTCGACAAGATCAGACTGCTTAACTATCCTAGTGGTGGAGCTACATGTACGTTTGTTTTCTAGTCTCTGTTTATGTACTTCTTCATCAAATGATGTCATGAATTCTTCGAGATCAAAGTCCTCACACAGAGAATCGTCGTCTCTAGTAGAGGTCTTAGAAGCTATGCTTTGTTCTAGAGAATACATTATTTTATCATATTGAATGCTCAAATCATCATTTGTTGGGGCAGTGGTTTTGCTAATATTGTTATTGGGCTCATCTTTGTGGGTTTTGTTACAGACAGCAGTTATATTATTGTTGACATTTTTGTTATTATTTTGGTTAACAGTATTAAATGATTCAAATCTTTTTGGTAAGTTTTCAGTGGTGAGAAGAGATTCCATACTGCTGATGATATCTGGATTATTTAATATGGTATTAACGTTAATAGGAAGATTGTCATTTTCATTAATGAGTCTCGGATCAATATAGTTACTATCAGTCATAGAAGAATTGTCATCAGCAAGTATGGCATCGAGATTGACGAAGTCTTTCTTTTCATCGTCTCTCTTTATTTTGTCTAACTTAACCGGCTGTTTTATAGTTGTGCGTTGAAAACTATGGTACATTGATGTTGCAATTTTAGGGATTTTTTCTTTAGGTTTTGGTGTGCTATAGCTCGAAGCTGTGTAACTAGAGAACGACCTATTTAAGTTGCTATTTCGATTAAAATAATTCTTTTCTACTGTACTAATGTTTTCCTTACTGGACTTTGTAAATGTTGTATTTAATTTTGGACTAGGTTTTTTGTCATTTCTGTTTAATCTAAATGAGCTGCACCTACCACCAAACGTGTTATTATTATTTTCATTGTTTGTGCTGCCGAAAGATTTCATTCTTTGCAGTGTTGGTGTTTTCTGGTATGTTTTATTGATTGTATCTTTAATCATTTTGCTGTTATCAGATCGAAGGTACGAGGAGGGACCTTTGTCCTTGGCGGGTTGGAGGGCGGGAAGGGTTCTACTATGGTCCTTTGTGGTTTGTATTTTTTTAGGAATGTTTGTGTCGGAGGACATGAGTTCTTTCATTTGCCTAGCAGCAGATACAAATGGGTCGTAATTGTCGTCAAGCCTGTAAGTTATAATAATAAATACAAATATTATTGAGTTCAGTTCATGGTGCATCGGTCATTTTGTAAAAGTTCGCAAAGAGACTTGAGTTTTTTATTTGGTTATTGGAAAATATATGCAAACCTGCACAGATCAGGTCTCCGTAAAAAGAAA
Organism: Helicoverpa armigera; assembly: GCF_030705265.1. Taxonomy (NCBI): domain Eukaryota; kingdom Metazoa; phylum Arthropoda; class Insecta; order Lepidoptera; family Noctuidae; genus Helicoverpa; species Helicoverpa armigera. Next base: position 4,677,547 of record NC_087137.1, on the reverse strand, counting down.
ACTTACGTCTGTTTGCGAAAATTTATTTATTCATAGTACATATAATAATATGACCTATCAAAAACATAATTCAGTTGAGGGGATTTACCTGGGAAAGGAATGTATTGGTTAAAGTGTAAACAAAGTAATCTAACCTTCTGTTGTCTATTCTTGGCAACTTCAATGGAGGCGCATCAACTGACGATACTGAGTGCCCATCACTATTTTCATTTGAGTTTTGATTGACGATAAACGTTTGATACTCTTTATTATTTCTAGTTTGTTCACCCAACATTGTGTATTTTCTGTTTGACTTGTATATTTTTTGCATTCTCTTCTTATTACATCCTACTTTATCACCTGGCTTGTTCGATTCTGTTATTGATGGTAATTTAAATTGAGGAACTTTATCATCATCAGAATTATGTTCATCAGGTTTCTTTTCGTAAAATTTAAGTTCATAAACAGTTATATGTTCCATATCACAAATACTTCTATCAGATGTATTTTGAGCTGATACATCTTCATTCACATTTTCTGCGTTCTTCATCGCTTCACTAACTGTATTTCCAGCCCCTTCTAACAACTCCCTTAAATTGCTTTTTAATTCTTCAAATGTGTCAGAAAAATGATGTTTCGGTGACTCCTTGATGGTAGCCTGCGATGTTTGTTCATTAATAGCCTCAATAGAATTCGTTTTTGGAGTGTGAAAACTGTCTACGTCCTTTGCAACACTGGACCTATCTGGTTCCGTACGATCGTGACTCAATAATTTGTCTGTTATATGCATAAATTCTTCTAAGTCTGCTGGGTCTTCGATAAATTTTGTGTACGTCTCACCACTTCCATGTCGACACTCGATTTCATTGCTTTCAGTGATATGTTCATCAGACTTATTTTCTATCGAATCATTATATGATAATTCTACACTAACATCTTGCTCGTAATTTTCTTCAAAATGTTCTTCAGACAAACAGTGAATCTCTTCTTCTATTTTCTCACTAATCGAGTCCGTGTTTGAATCACTAATTTTAGGGATTTCAATTTCTATCTCTTCGTCAATTCTTAGATTTAAATTCATATCAATATTCTCTCGGTTTTTTAAATCCGTTACCGATTCCAACTCTTCAGGAATATAATTTCCAGAAGTGCTAGGAGTAACAACGGTACTGTCAAAATTTGGATTTATTAAAATATCACGCGTGACATATGAATCTCGTTCATAGTTTCTTTCGCAGGATCCAAGTATAGTTGGATTTTTATAAAGTAACTCGACTTTCGGTTCGGAAGTTGTACTATTTTCAGTGTCCCGAGCACTTTTGTTGCCCTTTTTATTACTTTTACTTTTTCTAGCACTTTTTTTCTGGTCCAGGTTATCGTGGATTACACAGGGAACACATAAGAGTTCCGTATTGATTCCAATTGATTGTCGGTTTCGATCACTACGAGCAGTAGTGGAACATTCTTCGAGACTGTCTAGACTCATACTGGTTTCTTTAGTTACCTTTTTGCTTTTACTCTTATTTTTTTTATCCCTGTCAGTTCTGTTTTTTACAGGTTCAGATGTTTCAGATGGTGGTTTAGCTGAATTATTTTTCATGATGTGTGAGGCATTGCTTTCTTTGATATCGTCGCTTATTAATTTATCAATTTCGAGACTCTTTTCTTTGGTTGTCTTTCCAACATTGAACTTTTTTGGAACTGGTATCTGACTCTTATCACGGGAAATCTTTGTATCTTTCATATCATCGGTAATGCTTAGGCTTTTTTCGCTGTACTTGCTTACAATTTCTTCAAGTTTCTTCAACTGTTGTTGTTTTCTTGCAATTAATTTATTTTTTGGTTTGGTTTGTGTAATAATATTTTTGATATTTGGATCAGTATTGCTTTGCTGGACTTTTTTCCTAATAAGGTCAGTGGTACTTGGCTGCCTTTTTGTAATATTCAAATCCGTATTAACTGGGTGATTTTTGATACTAGGGTCTGCAGAACTCAGTTGTACTTTCTTAACAGATGGTTCAGGTTTGCTTTTGCTCTTCTTGACATTTGATTCTACTTTACTTTGTTGGGCTTTCTTGATATTTAGATCAGTGTTACTTGGTTCTCTTTTCTTTGTATTTTGATCAGAACAATTTTTTGTATTACTCTTGATTTGAGGGTCAGTATTACTTTGGTTGGCAGAGGATAGGCAGGGAGGATCTTGTTTTTTTCTATGGAAATAGGGGAAAGGAAGGGTAGAATCTTATTTCATTGCTGACATAGTAACAAACAAGGAGTCAGGAACTAAATCCGTGAAACTGTTTACTAAATAATAATGTAACAAAAAGTGGAGATCCTTCCTTTCCCCTTATTTATTACATGGCTTAATCGATGTGCAAATTGTAAGTATGAATTATAAGTACCTGGAGCTGCTAAGATCCCTAGCTAATCTGGCTTGCCTTGCCTTAACGTTGGCATCGCCTGAGGAGCTGTTCTGAGAGTTACGAGAGTTTCGTATCACTGGCATGTGTGGTGACGCCTCTTCGTGACAGTCGTTGCTAGATACCGACTCTGTAATTATTCAAACAAGAGCTAAATTGGTAAAGGGTTCGTTCTTATTAGTACTCATCTAAAATTCTGCTTAATGTATCCGGGTATTAACCGCCATTATTAAGGTCCAAGTATGCTGAACAAAACGTGAGTATTTAAACAATGTTTTACCTGAGGCTCTTGAACGTCCTTGTTTGTAGTCGCCATATTCCCGTGGCTGCGGAGGAGATACCCCGCGTGAGGAGTCCACGGATGCTGATCTACTGTTCGATGACTTGTCGCGAGTTTGTGAGGACCTGCAATTAAAACACCAGAAGATTGAAGGTATATTTTCGGATATAATATTTTTCTTGGTAGGAGCTAAATTCATGTATTTTTCCAATTAGACTGCCAGCTAATCTATGTATTGGTATTTTTAAATGTTATTTTTCAAAACCAGTATAATTAACGACAATCACATACGAAACAAATTCATAAACGTTGCAAAAAAATAAATATATAGTAACGTCTTAGTTCACAAGCTACATAATAACAAGTGTAAGTAAAAAAGTAATGATGGGTTATTATCAATAATGACAGTGACCAACGTTCGAGCGGAGATGTTTTAAATTGACTATGTCGGCTGCCGCGCACATCAATAGCTCTGTGGTTAAGTAGGCAACGTTGCAATGTTCGTGAGGCGGAACGGTTTTTTCAACGCCTCGGCTTCTAGTCTTCAGAGGAATTTAATTAATTCCCCTATGTCTTCTATTAAACTAGGATCGACTACAAAACCCTAAATCTAATGATGTGGAAGCCAAGCAGTGCGTTTTATTTTAGCAAATTGTAGGCATAAGCGATTGCATCAATTTCATGATAAATTAATTAATTGGACCTCATGTTACAATAACGAACATAATTTTCAATGTCTTCCATAAGAGTTTTAGGTACCTCTTATTTAGACTCGAGTGAATACATAATTACCTATAGGGGGCAATATTAGTACCTCTAAGAACTGAGATTTCAATCGCCAGATATTTTTTTCTGAAGAATATGTTCGTCTTTTTGTCAGCTTTTGTATAGAAAATATGTCATACCGCAATATTTTGTTCCTCAGATAGCAATTGACTGATAATTGAAAAATCGGCCCTAAATTTTATATCAATTGCGTACTGACCGTCGTCCGCGCACGGGCGGCGCCTTGTACTGCGTGCGCGCGTTGAGGCGCTGCTTGGCGTCGGCGATGTGCTGCGGCGGCTGCGCGGGCGCGGCGGGCAGGATCTTGGCCTTGTCGGCGCACCACTCCACGTGCCGCTCGAACGCGCGCACACCGAACGCGCGGTTGCAGTGCGGACATCTTTGCAGTTCCGCCATTGGCTGGAAAATTAAATATCAAACGTGAGATTTATTACATTCTCAGTCTATACTCTGACATTTAAAAAGGCACCAGGTACATCAATTAGTTGTAATTTAAAAATTAGGAGCCTTATTTTTCAGACAGTTTAAGATGGCAAAAAACACATCTCATATCGTAGGTATGGAATTCCAAGTTTGAGTGATTTCTTAATGCAATATTTTTGAATTGCCTCTAAAAGTAATTCTGTTACCTATCAATGTTTTTATTCTACTTACAAGGAAATATGTATATCTCATGCTTTCTTTCTAAATATGCTACTTAAATGTAATTTTCATTCCTTTGAATTCTAAAATGGAACAGAATAGAAGGTACTTATGGCTTCTTAGTTAAATATTAACATGACAGTTGGAGTTGGAACAACGTAGGTCATTAGCACTCACAAGTGAAAAGACTATTCAATATGTAAGGACTTATTTCCACAAATGGGTTTATTTTCTATTCCGTTTAAGTGTTTTAGACGGGACTTTCCTCAACTGACATTTACAAATGAACGGAACCTTTTTGTAAAGAATCTACATCTAAGCACATCCTACTTCATTTTGTGCTTACTGTTGATGAAACTGTTTTCTTCAGTCCACTATATCACGCGATCATTTGTTACAAATTCTCATACAATTCAGAAAAGATTTACGTTACAATTATTTTTAATTAACTAACAATACGGTTTGCAATTACCTTCGTGATAGCGTTTCTGACGGACTGTGGCTTAGGTTTTGGCGTCGGTTTCGCAGTGTTTGGCGGACTTTTCTCTAGGAACGGACTGTTTTCTGGAAGACCGAAGTTCTTTGGCAAATACTGCTCCAAATCTGTGCCTATAATGAGAACAAATAAATGCATTCGTACAGGTGCGTTTGGGCATATGTAGATGTATCTATTTACCCAATCGATATAGTTAAGTAATTTATAACATGCTCCAATCGGCAATCACACAAGCAATTACATATATATTTTATGTCATTCCAATAGACCTTGTATAAGTTTGTTAACTCTAAGTGATTTATTATGCAATATTACTTTCTACGCACACGGTGCTCATGTCACACAGATACATCTACTTAGATAAACATATTAACATCACTCTGTATTGCTACTTGACATAACACACGATTACCTCTAAGTCACACACACAAACAAACAGTGCACATTACTCAACGAATACAATTGAAACAGACAAAATTCATTGGACACACTTCACTAATTTGTAGAACAAACACTTGTAATGCCGCCAGATGTTCAGTAACAAGCCGTGACAGACATCCCATGCATTTCTAAAGACTTAATTAGAAACATGAGCCATGGTGCTTAGTATAATGACGATGACGGTTGCTTTACGAGGGCGGAGTTGCTAAACGTATGGGCAACTGACACAAACAAATATGCAAATATAGACCTCGTTGGAGTCGCGCTAGGATGTCATATTGTCATTGCAATACAATAAACATTTACATAAATATTTTTCTTAGCTTTGCTTTTGGCGGGTTAGGGGACTTTGGCGGTCATTCGTTTATCTTACCTCGATAAGTAATAAATAATTGTATATTATTACACAGGTTCATGAACTATCCAAACAATCTTCAAAAGTTAATAAGCCAACACCGTTATAAGAGAATTAATGTTGTCATGTTATTATGGTAACGAGAAGGTAATTTTAGTAATCTTTGTCTTTAAGATAGGGCGTGACATTTTCATCTCACGAATTTGACTTGAGTAGAACTTTAATGAACTTATATAAAGGTACTCTGGCTCGGTAATAACGATGATGTGCATGATAAAGATCAAAGAGAAAGATTAACTTGTCTCATCTCTGGCAGAAAGCTTGTCTCGATGAATACAAAAACAAGTTGTTTTGTTGGAACTGTACCTATGTAAAGTATCACGAGCATGTATAATGCAGTAGTAGGTGTGTGGCTGTGTTAGTAAAACGTTCACATACAATGGCAAGGAGTCACAGTTAAATATGAATGGCAGGGAATATGTAAACCGTTCACCCACTCACCGGAATTAGCACCGTTCGCCGCGGTCAGCCCTTATTACCCACAACAACAAAGGAAACGTCAATATACATACTAAATATAAATCATGCTTATATCAAAACAATATAAACTACTTACTAATATAAAAATAAAGACTTTTACTACAACTCATCTACCTCAGTCAAATAAAATCATCAAAAAAAGTTCAATGTTGGGGTCATGCAAGTCAAGATCTGTAAGAGCAATTGGAAGGTATAATTGTTTAGATACAAAATAAAACGCAAGACTATGAGTAAAAAAAAAACAAAAGAAAAATGAGTTAGTGAACCCAGAACCTTCAATCAATCCTATCTCATACAATACTAAACAACTTCACTTCATATTAACTACTTATTCAGATTTGTGGTCGATGACCCTACATATGTATGATATTCCCCTAAAATGCCAAACAATCCATATTTGTTTATACATATTTAGACATACAATTTATTTTATTCCATTCATCGTATCGTATCTTTTATTAAGCATGTGATATATCAACCTAAACGCAGTAAGCGTCCATATATGCATCTAAAAAGTTTTTAGCTTTGGAAGAGAACGAAGAGAAGATAAATAAGCAAAACAAACACACCTTCTCGCCTCTGTCTGGAGGAGTCAAAAGTTTTCCTTTTCTTCACCGTCATCTTTTCACATATCTTAACATGTTTGGCCAGTGACTGTGGGACGAAGGTCCGTCCGCAAACAGCACATGGCATGAGAGGCAGGGGCGCGGCTGGTTCTGGCGCGACCGGAGCCACGGGGTGCGTGGGCACCGGCGGTGAGGGCGGCGGCCCGGCTCGACTCGGCGGCGGAGTCCTGAGGATCGGCCGGAATGAATCATCGTTGGGGCCGGGAACCGGGGACGCCGCCCCCACCGGCTCTGGAGACGGTGAACGTGAAGACTTCGAAGAATGCTCTTGTTGAAGTTGCCGTTTGCCTGGAAAGAGGAAATCGAGACACATTTAATGAAGGGAGTCTAGTAATTTCTTTAATATCGGTAGGCGTGTTTGGGTAAAACGACATCGAGAGAAGAATATATCGTGTATCTGGTATGAAGTTGGTCGACTTTATGGTCCTCAATCCTACCGATTGACCACTTGCAATAAAGGATATAGTTTTAGAATAGAAGTGAGTCTAGATGCTCCTCGTGAACTATTAAACCTTTGTCTGTTGATATTATTGTAGGTCTCAGTTTACTGTTTGAATTTAAAATATTTTTAAGTTTAAGAACAAATGTTTAACTATTGTCATGTCAAGTAAGGAGCGTTGAACCCAAGGGTGAGCGACCTCTAAACAGAATAAGGAATAAGAGGGCTTTGTCTTTAGTCCTACACAGACAATTTCGCGCAAGCGATTTAAGTTTAACATCCCCTCAAACTGTCATATCAAACAGTTTTAAGTAATAAAGCCAGAAACAACACCCACTTAGTCAGTGTGACATCACATTACTGAAATGGGAGAGTTAAAATAATAACAGCAAACGGTACACGAATGTTCAGTTAGAAACCTAACATAAAAGATGACTTGTTAGTAATGAGGAACATCTGTTTAATGATCCTTATTTTGAAATTATGTAATTACGTTAAATGAAGCTTCACAATATAAGCCTTGAAAGGTCTTTACAATAAAGCAAAAGGCAAAGGGCATATCGAATCACCTAGTGCATTATAATTTGTACATCATTACGGTAATCTTTTTACTTTCACATAAATGACAACTTTGTTGCACTTAAAGACCTATTGATCGGCGATCCCTTAGTACCGGATCCGGATGGCATGTTTAATGTAACCGCGATGCAATACCACAAATCTTTACTACTAAGGTTGAAGAATTTTTATGTACAAAATATGTATATTACGTCCAAAATATTGGTAGACCATCCATGTAGAACACGTAAAAATTTTGCCGTAGATTTCAAAGTTAGAAAAATAATGTAGACTTTACAATAAAAACGCAGTTTGAATTCAATCTCAATACGTTTAAGCCAGAACAAATCGGAATACAAAAAGTTTTTTTGCAAAACATTCATAAGCTAGATTCGTGACATAAGCAGTGGGTACCGTTTCAAGGTTACACCAAAAATTCCTCGAGTGTAGCCGATAAGCCGAGGCTCGTGGAGTGGTTATTTAAAAATTAAAATACAAAAAAGCCTTCATTCATCGTCAAACTCATGCAAGGGCGAATAGCATGTAAACATGACGCAAGCCAGCGACCACAACCTCTATATCGATTAGTTCAATTACAGGCTAGGTCACGCAACCGCCAGCTAAATAAAACTGTTCCCTAAATGTCGCCAGACGCTACAGCTTGAAAACTGTGGCTCATACAAAGCTTACGAGTATCAAAAGAGCAAATTACTTGACAAAGGCACCGGTTAAAAGCAACGTAGGCGGGCGATAATGAAGAGGGGACACTTGACCTCAAACAACAGAGATAAAGGATAGGATGAAGCGATTTCATTCGTCCATTTTATCATCCATTATTATAATCCTTTGCAAATGGGTCGATACTGTGAATATAACTGTTAAAATAGATGTTACGAGTGGCAATATTCAAATTGCGCAGCTCTGAGTGGAGAGACTAGATAATGCCTAGCTAACTTGCATGATCTGCATTTTTATAAAGTTCCTGCCGATACAAGAGAACAAGCCTTAAGGAATTACCATGTTCAATTTCACTCCGGCTGCTAATTAATTCTACTATGTGGATGTTAAACGGCCGCTTCCTTTCGTAATCATATTCGTAAACGATTAATATTCCGGTTTCATTGATACGTCAACCGGTATTAAGGTTATGTGTAATCCATAGAGAACATATCGTTATAAACCGGTAGAACCCGACCAATAATTTTTATGTGGTTACTTGTCAATCGGATGGATGCTAATTTTGCTCAATTTCAGGTAATATAGAACATAAGAACTGGAGAGCAACGTAGGTGAATGTCAGATAAAGGCAGGTATTATTTTTTACAGTTATTTAGGCAGTCAGGTACCTAGAAGCTCGATGGTGTGGGAAACGGAATTGGTCATAATAAGTAATTGTTATTTTACTAAATGTAATCATAGCGTATGACCTGCCACTGCCTAGCCCTTTCAGGTAAAGTCGACTACAGCAATCCTCAATCTGCGTGTGGCTACAACCTGGCACTTATCAATCCACTATGCTGAATGCCTTTCTACCAGTAAGTATCGAGAATGAAAATAATGTGACGCGTACATTACTTGTAATAACAAATTGTAAAAGTGGTTTCACATAAACATATCTCAATCTAAGCCTGTTAACCCAAACAAAAGGTGCATTTTATGTGCAATAAATCATAAATACCATCGATAAGACGGGTTGCGGCCGGGTGGCTGAACTCGCAGCAGCGCAGGCGCATCCCGTTCGAGGGCATTCAAGTAGCACGCATGACTCGACTACTAATTGACTTAAGTCGGTTTCGGTAAAACAGTTCTCTAGTTTAAAATAGGAACATCTCGATAATTTAGGAGGAACCGGACGACTGCGGCCCGATTCAACTAATTTATTTTTGGCACCAATGGGCCGGTCTATGAAAACGTTCTTTAAAAGACACTCATCTTTAGTTCAAACTTTATTTTAATAGGTGTGTGTGTGTGTGTGTGAATTAATACATATAAATGCTAATTAACTTTACTCTCATGAGCTCGTCGTGCATAAACAAAAACAGGCAATTATGAAGATAAATAAGTAATAGTACCTTTATAAATGATTCTACATTTGTAAATACAGCACAACATCACAGACGTTAAAACTTAGCATCCTCAATTCCAAGGTTAAATAAGCAAAAAATACGTATACTTAAAATTCAGAGACTGTCGAGGGAATTCACCAATTTTAACCTTTCCGAGAATATGTTCGCTGTTCCCAATATTAAAGAGCGTAAATCCTATATGCGGTACACGGTACATCAAGTGACGCGTGCCATGAACACAAATTGATACAGGTTTCATTTAACGTTGGGGCTGTTAACAAGCGGACCGCTGTCTGCCGGCGTACGGCGTACGGCCGTACACACACGTACTACATCAAAGGATTCAGTGCAAGTAATGAGCGGAAAGCAACTGATGAACTTCGATAAGGAATGCGGCAGAACTACATTTGCAGCTGTGAATAAAATAGCGTTTACAGCGATGAATCAAACTGCATGGGAAAACAGGAACAATGATAAGTATGCCAGTTAAATACACTGCAGCACTATGCATAGTTTTCCTAAAATAGACTTTACGTTATGTATAAAATGTCAAGCTAATCTACCATATATTGTACGGCAAATATAATTGCAAGCACGACGCGAGCCGACCTGAATACCTTCCACTATCGCGACGGAGGAGGAACCAGATCACATAAATTGTTTGATTTTGTATTAAGTTGCTAACAACCCTAATCACATTTTTGATAACAAGTCATGTTAAAGAGATCATAAATTAAATTGATTACCACGGTGGTTCGCCGTTTAAGCATTAGGGAAAGATCCTAGAAATAAATTGTGAATGTTTAGATTCCCTGGTAATGAAACACCAATTAGAGTCCGTAAGCGGCCAATAAGTTTCATTTATAGGAGGGTAGAACATAGGTAGCGAACGTGTCGAGTGAGGGTTAGGGTGACAGGTACTTGTCAGTGCCTGGCACAGAATGTTATGCACGAAATCCGGAGGTGCTCCTATGGGGGGCATCGTCTTAGTAAAAGTTGAATGCTTTCAAGTTCAGTGTAAAGCAATATGCGTAAGACATAAGATTTCCAGAAATAGATCCGGATTGCTGTGCGCCATCTTTAAATAGAATGTTGGATAACCACTAATTAACTTTATAGTGCATCCACACGAACCAAAGGCATGCTACGAAAAAACGTACTTTACCTACAACATGCTTAATTATCTTGTGCTGGATTGTTCTTATTGATAATCTTGGTATAATGCTCACTAAAGATGTCCATAAGTTAGCACGGATTTTAGAATTGGTAAAATAAATCCATTAATATTCCAGCCATACCAACCAGCCGGATAACGTTCAACAGAATAAAATATTAAAGCCAATGTTTATGATGAATCTATTAACACATGAAAAAAACGATTTAAGAAAATTATGAAATTTTGGCTATAAGAGACAAAATTGTTGTGTGATGTAATAATTTTCATTAGAGAAGAAAGCGTGTCTGTGCTATGAACTTTAATTATGAGCCACAAATCGCGTGAAGAATGCAATAAAGCACGAAATTACTTCCTACCTGAGCAAACATTGCGGTCGAAGATTACTTACATGGAGAAATATACTTTTTACCATTATAGCTTCGATCAAAATTATCGTATCATGACGTGATCATTTACACCTACTGGCTCGTCCAACTTTGGAAAATATTGTGATACCCGAAGAGAATTCATGATTAATGGTCGTCCACTTATGAAGACGAAAATCTCAATTGGAAACGACAAAGATTTTTACCGTTTGCAGATTTTTCGATTATATAGATAGATAGATAGATAGATAGATAGATATATTCTTTATTATGCACACCAATTAAAAAATAACAAGAACAAACAAAAATATATATATACTGAGACTACAAAACGGGTTTCGTATTAATGATAGCTTTGTGATAGTACTTCCAAATAGACTATTAGTCCAGTTTGTTAAGTTCCCATCCACGCATTGTTCATCAATTTGCAGCGACTCACGACCTTGCTTGACATGGGAACGAAAGTGACCGGCAAGTTACATGAAAGAAATATTACAAGCGAAGCTTTAGAAATATCAGACACTTTCATACGAAAGGTTATATTGTAGCCGTGAGAATTACCGTATGCAAACAACTGGACGTACCTGTGCGAGATAACGTATGGGAGTTTACTCGGTTACTCGGTTCGTTCACGCCTCTTACGTAAATAAAGGTCAAGCAAGTTCGGCCATACGACGTTTTGAAGAAATCTCCAAAGTAGAGTAATTATATCTTCATTGAGTTTAGTAAGTTGTTTTAGCTTGGGTCCCTGTGTCAAATGTAATGAATCTTCCGTCAATCAAGCAGTTTTTAGAGAAATCGCGGTGTTTGTTACAAGTGACCATTCATATTACATATTTTTTCAGAGCTGGACAGTTACAAATTAAGAGCAATCAGTGAAAGTATAATTAATGATAGGTCTATCTGAAGTTATTGCATCAATAAACAAATAGAAATCTGTATCTTCACGGCGTGTGGCGCCGTTGCGTTGTTCATTGCTCTGATTCCGTATCATAAGACGCTGATGAAAACTAATATCGTGATCTCAAATATCTTGTCGGAATTGTTCGAATGCGGTGATATCGTCGCGTCGCGGCGCAAATATTATGTTCCGAATTGAGATTTCACAATCGCGTTTTATCGAACTATGTGCACGAAGTCTTCGAGCAGACTCATTTGATCAACGCGCCGTATCTGCCTGATGAACATAACTTTTAGCAATTGAATTTTATTGAATGTTAATTCTTTACGCATGTGTAAGCGTGGGTAGCAGACACCCAATCGAGGTTTTCAATCCTACAAGGCATATTTATTTCTTCAGAATTGTAGCTTGTACAGCAACAGGAGAAGTAAATAATAAGATTTTCAAAATTAAAACAATACAATGGGATGACGTAGCGTCAACTGACATTTGACCGGCCAACCTGAGAGACGTATTGTAGCTACCTATACAATTTATAATAACCATAATGAATAGTTATTATTACTCATAGCCTGTAAGAAAAAGTCACAGCAATGTATTGTTGTTTCATGTTTCTATAAAACTTAAAGATAAATTAATAGATTTCATCTTAATAGGGGCATTGAAGAGTTATCTCAATAATTAAGAAAGTGATCTCGTCGGGGACAAACGACCAGTTACATGGTGTGAAATGTGCTTGGAGACAATCCCAAAGAAACGGGAGCTATCAGCTAGCTAGATCATATCAAACAATTTGTCGAGGAAAATGCGCTTACTGAAACTCCCACGGAAGCTATCGTAGACCAAGTCAGACAATAGGAACCTGCGACCGTATTTACCACAGTCGTCCTACTATTAAGACGGTAGATGTCAGAGTTAAAAGTGATTAATGACCAACAAACTAATCAATTTACTCACAAAAGACACAACATAAACTTGTTCCTTGATTATAATAATAACGTTGAGAAGCCATTAAAAAGTAATAATATTGTTTAGACTGGCTGCCTGCCATTTAATCACAAAATAAACACACCAAATTGACAAAACATGCAAATAGTGACCGGAAAACTTACTTTTTTTGCGGCGAATCCTAAAACCGCAAAGCATGATGAATATAATGTTAAACCGCGGTAATATCCACACAAACAAGCAACACTGAGAACATTATCTTAAGCACTGAACTTAAAACACACAGTAAGCAGTTGGTTTCAGTATTCACAGTACGAGCACCACGTGCTTATCAGTATTGTTTTATGCCTAGACCAATGGTACCTACATGTGGTAAGTCACTGGTTGTGTTCAAGGTTTTTTCAACGAATGAGTTAATTTAATTTGTTTTTATCATCGCCGTTCCTTTCAATATTGTGGTTAAACAAGAATATTTTTAAAACTTGTTTAATTTACGAGTAATAATGTACTCGGGTTTTTGTTAATTATCAAAGATCAAATGACGTCAAGAGTAACTATTATAAACAACTTCGGGTAATTTTAAACTGAAATGACAGATAAGTAAGAATATTATTGAATTTGTGTTCATTGACATTAGGTGAGCAAGTATGTCATCTAATAAAAGCTGGTAAACTTCCCAAGTGAAGCAAAGAAAAGGGCAAAGTTGAGGCTGAGCGACCGTTACAAAATCATTAAATGCACCGCCCATCTCTCACCATACCAGTTCAAGATATTACCAGGCTTTTTATAATAGCATCGGCTCGTTTGTTGTTAAAAATCAAAGAGCAGCAGCTGTACATCGCGAACAGGGTCACAATGAATGCAATAAAAAAATGTGACAGTTGCTCCAGCTGCGTACTTGCGCAAAGAACTGCCGGCTGACACTATTCCGAGTTACTCTTCGTTCAGACCAGTCAACATGCCAACGGCACAATTAAACATACAACGATAACTTACAATTAACGTGAAAATACAATCCAATGATCATTCATTATGAATTTAGAGAACGTAATTAGAAATTTAAAACAAAATTAGGAAAAAAGCAATTGATACAATTGAATGAATATTTATGGATCCAACAATGATTGCAGTTGTTGCATGTATTTCATTTTTGCAAAGCACGAATTATTTATTAGGACGAGTTTATAGACATATTTTAGTAAACGACAGACAATTGCTTGAAATGAAGTTATTTAAGAGATAAAAATATTGTTAACTGTTAAGCCGTTATAGTAATATGTGCTTAAACTTGAAATTAAAACAATATTTACCTTTCTTGGAGCCGAATATCGACTTGAGCTTTGATAAAGTCCTCTTCTTCATTTTAGGGAATACTTCTTACAATACTTAATTCTTTCCACAAGTGTTGTAGACATCGGTTTACAACCGACAGAAATACATTCGACACTACGTCCTAAAGTTTTTCAGACGATCTCGACTTTTTGCTCCTTTTGCCGCTCTTATTTCCGTGCTACGAAAATAGTCCTAACGCAACACTTGCATCGCCGCGCAGACGCATCACTCATACGCATATTACGTTTAAACACGAAACTCTTCACTTAATGTTTTTTGTAACACGCATAAAACCCATACCCCCAACGGCAGAAAAAAACACTCATAACCTCATGTGTGAAACCGATTTTTTGCCAAAACAAACACATCCATTGCCCATTTTTGGTTATCTTTTAACTTATCTCACTCACTATCAATATAAAGGCTCACGTCATGTCAGGTGATAACGTGTTAAATATCTAAATTAAATATAAATTACGCGCACAGGTTTACGACTCGGGATCGAGCGGAGTACTGAAGTCTTGAAAATTATTTCTTCCATATAAGATAATATGCAGTGATAGGCGTAACAATTCAAAGAAAAACACAATGGTGTTACACAACTTGCTGACCGCTCACGAGTATGGAACGGTACAACCACCGAGCAAACAAGATAAAACTTTCAGGCAGGAACCATCACTGTGACGCCTATTCTTGGTCGTGCTGCGAACGCAACTAAACACGCAGCGGCGCACGCGCAACACACGAGAATAATAGAGAGCTTGACCGGCATACGCTATACTGTCACAAAAATTGACAAACTTTGAGTCCCCTTCCGTTTACAGAATCCCATTTCCGTCGGAATTCAATCAACCGGAGAAATGTATGGAACTCGTTAGCAATATTTGGATATACAGGCGACACAGCGCTGACAACACCGGAGGCAACGTATCCGCCGACTTCTTTTTAAAAATGGAATTTAACGAATGGCACTTTCGGGAAGAGCGACGATTCAAATCGGGATAATGGGCTTGGACTACGTATAAATTACTATGGGGTGCGAATGAAAAAAAGATATCGAGTTGTTCGGGTAGGGGAAGAAGGACAAAAGACGTGAAAAAAAAGGATTCGAAGCTCACATGGGAAGAATACCGTAGTAAGATTTGTGGGAACCTTGCAATATTTTTTTTAAATAAAAGATTGAATAAATAAATTCGAGATTGAGATTGTAATTTAAAAAATGATTTCTATAGTTATTGACACTAAACGAAGAATACTTTTATTCTAAGGACTCCTGTCCGTAATTACGACGACGACTTTAGATGCGACGTCGTTAACGGAAACATAATGCATCCTCTTTGAACCACCGACTAAATTGGTCCTGTTGAAAATTGCTTCCTTATTTTAAGCACATTATAACGAATTTATTATTGGTTCAATGAAGAGGACGCGTGACTAGACAATTTCAGCTTGCCTCATTCTGGCCTGTTAACGAGTTACATTGACACTTTGCAGAATACACTCGTAATTTGTCTAAAATGCTGTAGCATACCATGTCAAAGCTTTTTGTCGATTACATTCTCTACGCACGGCTTGTTTGCCCAGACTCCCATTTCGCAAAACAAACATGGTTGTTTATTCCGTGAAATATGCTAAGTCGTAAACGAATCATACATAGTTGTGACACAGTTAGCATATTCAGTGTTTGTTTAGGTTTACTTCATCCGACCGACGAGGAGTGCCACTTGCGAAATAATGTTCACACTGTAAAACAATTTACAAACCACATTCGACATGATACTCAATTGGTTAACGATGGAATGTGTAGTAGTGTATAGGGCATGAATAATTGGTCTATTGCATTCTTCTGGTTATTCTTACATAAGCGTTACAGAGTTTGGTTTCTGATGAAACAAAAAAAAAAAAGTTTTTTTTGAAAAGAAGTAAGATGAATTATATCTATCAACTTCAGATTATTCGAATGAAGAAGTTTTATATCAAATCGGCTAAACCAAAGTAGGAATGATAATAGGTTATTATTGTAGCATGCTTGGTGGACCACGGAATAGGTCAACCACGGCAGGCTTGACGAGAGAAAAGGAGGGAGAGAGTATAATGAATTCATTGCCGATTTCTGAGAGCATAATGCTCGAACAATCGCACGCAATGGTGCGCGTCCAACCGCTGTCTCACACTAGGTTGCGCATCCTGACATATCCACATTTTTGGAAGCTTCGGATGCGACGGTTGTACTAATCACAAAAAAGTAAGAGGCACAGTCTGTAAACATGCGAATCATTTATAAATTATAAATTTAAAAAAACCCCCGACCCAAAAAAAGTATGCAATAATTATGACAAAAGGTTAAAAACGCTAGACCCTATAAAAAGCAAAAAATAACTTTTAACACTACGTAAACTAAATTTTGTCGTGTCGGGGGACCGCTCTAATTCATTACTTTAGATACGCGTTTTTTTTTTAAACGAATGTTGTAATATCATTTTATTTATGCAAGTATTTATGAAGGTAAAAAGCGGTCCCCCGACACGTCAAAATTTAGTTTACGTAGTGTTAAAAGTTATTTTTTGCTTTTTATAGGGTTTAGCGTTTTTAACCTTTTGTCATAATTATTGCATACTTTTTTTGGGTCGGGGGTTTTTTTAAAGGACAATGGGCACTTTGTATGGGATTTGGTACCCGCTCCAACAGTAACGTATGATATATCATTAGAAAGGTATTAACGTGAAGAATAATAAAAACTATGGGGCTTGCCTCAATTAGCTGTCCGATCCGAGTAACGATAAAAATTGAATCGACATACAAGTATGTCATCCATATATGAAAATTCATTAAGAGGCATATTATGTCGTCAGTGTAATAATTTTAAACTCAGTTAACAGACATCTTACATTGTTTGAGATACACTCTATTATAATCTAAAGGTTGTAATAGTCTATGGAGTCATACTACGGAAACACAATCGTCATCTAATTTGACGAAAGCTCAAAACATTTATATTCATCTTTTTTTAAGAAGAAATCCATCATTATCTCAGCACGTCTTGACGAACAAGATTGAGTCGTAATATGTACTATGTAAACATCGTCTCCTGACTTTTCAACCTCAATTGATTGTAAAGACTGAAAAACTTTCACCAAATACATCAGCTAGTTCTGCGTGAACTGCAAAGGTTTGCACAGTCTTTTTTCAAATCAATCGGCAGGCAAACATTCTAAAAAGGCCAAATTCTAGTTTTTTTGTTACTTTACCAGTTTTTATTCGATACAGTTGGATTTAAGAACTACATCTACGTTGATGATTTATGAACATTATGCATTCTATTAGTCGATGTCACGCGAAATGGACAAGGATTTGGGACTAGTCGTCATAGTAAACATTTTTTGCCTTGCCAAGACCTACGCAATGGTACTAGAATCAACACTGTTGGACAGGGTACCAAAACGCCCATCGTCCTTTATAATTTAATTTTATTTCATGCTTTTTAAAGGAGCTCCTTAATTTTTCCTTCTTTCATTTAATTTATTTTATCTTAAGATGGGGTCGCTATATGCGATCTCGGCCAAAGGAAGCTGTTTAACAATCCTCATGACAAACTGGCTCTGGGAGAATTGCACAAACTGAAAAACAATAAAGATTAACCTTTGGACATTCTAGATTTTCAGCAAAAATATAAATCGGTTTATCCGTTTCATTTCGGCATTTCAGGGTTTCATCCGCCACATCCCATTTCCAGCATTAGGTTCTCGTCAATCAGAAACATGAAGAGAACTCGTCAAGACAAATTCAACGAGCCCAAACTCGATGGGTTTACTAAAAGGCAGTTCAGGGTTACGTCTCCTACCTTCGTGCCCTAACAGCAGACCAGCTCAGTGGTTCCAAAAGACATTAGTGTTTCAAATTTCAGATCCCACATACACTTGCAAGTAAACAGAGCGTGTAACATTCCTATCACATCTAGCAAACGAGCTGATGACCTTGAAGACCTGAACCGATTTCCACCAAACATAGCTAAGAACACTCCCGACTGACATACCTTTTAAACAAAAAAAACCGCATTACAATCGGATCATCCGTTTGGGAGCTACGATGCCACATACACACACACACACACACACACACACACACACAGACACGTCAAACTTATAACACCCCGTCGTTTTTGCGTCGGGGGTTAAAAATTAGAAAGCAAGATACAAGATACCAGTTCCTAAATGCATCAGACATCAATTAACAATCTTGTTATCTCTTAAGTCATAACTTATAAGAGGTGTATAAAATTTTTTGCGTGATTTACATGTAAAAATTACAGTCTCTTTGGCTTGTATAAATCAAGTATTGAAAAGTCCAATCCTAGAGATTTTATTACATATATTAGACATCAGGCAAGTCTGCAACCGAGTGAATCAAGCCATTCGGACGTGTAACATAATATGAATGTACAATTTTAAACTGAGATACGATCATGCTTGGACACATAACGGTAAATGTCACAGAGAATTTTATTAAATACGTAGGCAGAGGAATTCAACGGATAAAATGCTAAACTTGGCAATAAAGTTAGCTAAGAAATACAGTTTTTAACCATAAATAGCGTACATAGCATAAATAGGCAGCCTACAATTATGTATGTCAAGAAAACTAAAACACGCATAAGAATATCCCGTTTTGACAAAGAACGAAAATATTGTCTCTATTGATATGCAGTATATCAGAAAGAGCAGTTGGTTTACTACTACACAATGTTTACCTATAGGATTTGTAAATGTAGTAAACAATATACACTTAATAAGTTAACAAGTCACTGATATTTACATATCCCAAGGTTAGCTGCATCGAATGTAATACTTTATACGACTATCTGGACAGGATGGAGCTTAGATATAAGTTAAGTGTCAATGTTGGCAGATATAACGATACAAGCTGAGCTCATATTGAAGGGCATGGCAAAGTTAACACGAATGATGTCGTAACAGAATTAATTTACTCGCATATAGTCAATGCAACAGGTGTCCGAAAATGTGTGTGGGCTGATGTTTTTATAAGAAAATTAAAGCAGCGTTTATTTCGTAAACTGTAGCTCTAAGGTATTTAAGTTCGTTATAAAAATCTTTATCGACGAGGAAAGTGGCCGTTGAAACGAAATGGTCTCATCTGAACAAATTGCCTGACAAAGAGAAATAGATACACGTTAAGTTTATCATGCTTTCGTGTACAGATGACTCGCAAACATGCTGGTAATGGTTAAGACGTGACTTCTATTTGCGATATATAAGCTGCATTGTATTTGCTGCAATAAATATTCGATTAGAGATCGAAACATGGCAAGAGTCGGCAAATGCATTTATTTAACTTCAAAATGTTACGTGAATGAGATGTCAACTGAGGTAGCCTGACTAGACCGTCTGTCGACTATGTTACAAGCACAAGTAATATTTTAAATATTTGCTGACTTAGAAGTCGTTGCTTGTAAAACCCACACACCTTTAGATAAATTCTGAATAATAAATGATCAAAATGTGTTCTTTTATGCAACTATCGGCATACCATTTGGTTACATTACTCTGGAAAATAGACGAAAGCAGAAATCTACATTTCAGGTGTACTCAAAATACATGACATGACAAGCTAATTTCACAGCCATTTCCATCAGATTGATGATATACAAACTTCCAGCGCCACATAGATAAGATTTTTCCACGACATCATGGAAAATGTAACCTTGATTTGATATTTTCACATTACATTAAGTGGCTATAAAAATAAGTACCTACTTCTAAGTATTAAAGAATGAGTATATGTAGATACGGTTCACGGAAGGGAATGTCGGTCATAAGAAGGGAATGCATGATTGATGATGCTAATTTCCTATTGATCGACATCGATTTGCTTTTATTTGCGTAAAGTAGACCGCAAGCTCGATTTTTAGGAATAGTGGGTATGAACCTCTTTGCTAGAAACCTTATCAGGCTTATTTAAAATATTCATGGAAATTATAGATCAGTAATTTAAACCATTTCATGATATTTGAGAAATATTTCGGGTTTCTGCTACCGATTGCTTTTCTTTCCTGTATTCTTGCAATTTATTTATTCCGCCAACATTTGAAAAGGAAGTACTCTAGCTATAATTAAATAATATTTGATAAGAGCTATTGCGATGTCATTGCACTATTTATTAGTGGAACGATGAGAGACTTTTTCAATTGCTAGCACTCGCGTTGGAGTCTGGACTCAATCGCTTTTGCTTAAATGCAAATGATTGAGACTCATCTGCACACAGATGGCGAAATTAGTCCACGAATCATAACAATAAATATCAATAGCTCAGAGTAAATCTGCATTATACATTGGCAGCACATGTGTTTAATGTCAACAGACAGATCATAAATTAACTCTCATACTTTTAAACGAGTTTTCTTTTGATTGTGATATGAATGCAATATGTTTATAGCCACTCAAAACGAGTATCACGACCTTCGGTACATTAAAGAACGATGACCACAATACAAAAAGCTGATCGACTCTGCTTTAGAGTGGGCGAGCGCCATGGAGCCCACATATAAAAATATTTGTTGTTCGCGCGTGTCTTACGCCTTTGGCTTTTTATCCGATTAGGTTATTAGTGACAATATGATCTCATTCAATACCACAGATTATGAATTTAGAGATTAGTCTGATTGTATCACTTTCACTTGTGAGTAATGAAATTCGGTCCATTGTCGATATATTTTCACAAACCATGACTAAGCCTAAATCTGGTTTGAAAACGTATTGTAACATTTACGCAATCTACAACCATTGATGGTGGGCTAACTAAACACTTTGATAGAGATCTACACAGTCTTTAATTTGACAGAAGTATGAAATCGTTTTGAATGCTACAGTGTAAAGCATAAAATAGGAAAGTAAATTGAAAGTTGTTCCGTCTGTACAAAGACAAAGCTAGATGATATTTGTGAGATTATGAAAAAAAAAACCGGCCAAGTGCGAGTCGGACTCGTGCACGAAGGGTTCCGTAAATTACAGTTAAATCAACCTATCTCAAAAACTATAAGAGATACTTTGATCAAACCAAAAATCGTTGAAAGAGTTAATTAGCATGCATCACCTCTATTTTTTTTAGAATTTTATACCCCGTAGTTATAAAAATAGAGGGGGGGGGACATACTTTTTACGACTTTGAGAGCTGATATCTCAAAAACCGTTCACTTTAAGAAAAATGTTTTTTAGAAAACTTTATATCATTTTAAAAGACCTTTCCATTGATACCCCACACGGGTATGTACATCGAAAAAAAAAATTTCATCCCTCAGTTACATGTATGGGGGGCCCCACCCCCAATTCTTTTTTTTACTATTTAGTGTCATATTTTTGTAGCGGTTCATACAACACATATTCCCATCAAATTTCATCACTGTAGTACTTATAGTTTCCGAGTAAATCGGCTGTGACAGACGGACAGACGGACAGACGGACAGACGGACATGACGAAACTATAAGGGTTCCGTTTTTGCCATTTTGGCTACGGAACCCTAATAAAACGCGGTAAATGATCGACGATAAAATGTATTGATCGAAAAATTTAACTCAATTTAGATTACAGTTTATTTTACTGTTAGAAATTGTTTTCTATATAGTACGTGGGAGTTGGCTTATCTACCTGGCTACACAATTACTTGCTAATAATGAGGATATTCGTACGTTTGTATATTCGAAAATCTTCCACCCTTATGACGTTACATTATTTACATAAACCTGATTTACATAAACTATAGTTTATGTCATAAAATATATTTTATCCCAATCTATATAACTACGAATATGTCGAAGTTTGAAGAATTTCCACAGTCATAACAAAATCAGTCAGTAGGTACATATATTGTTTGCACACTGCAATCCATTTCGGAATCAATTAGTTTTTCTAAGCATTCCGAAGCTCTTCATCCTTTTATGATAAAAGTTTGTTAAGTGATTCGAAAAGTTTTAGAAGAATTTTCCATACTGTAAGGAAGATATCAAGATACATATATTCTCTCAGTAAACTCAGTTATATGAACTCTAAGTTTAATCATGATAGCATTGAAACGTTTGCCCTCAAACATATAACGAGCTTGAATGATGATCAGGAAAACCTTGCCTATTTACTCTTTTACAATAAAACGAACCGAGACAAACTTGTTAATTGTCATAAATAGAAGGCGAAACAGGTTCATGCACCATTTAACACCAATTTATCAAGTTATGGCTGGTACATCAAATAAATAATATTCTGTAAGTATGAACATTTTGCACGGCGATGTTGATATTTCGAAGAACTTTCATTTCTTGGAGATAATCATGTCAATTTTAAGAATATAATGAAAATAATAACTGTCTACCATTACTATTTAGAGGAGAACTTCTCCACAACCGGAGATTCCAAGTCCACTTACAATCTGGACAAAGTAGGTGGCGGAAGCTCAGAAACGGTTTGCCCCAAGGCAGTGTCCTAGCCCCCACCCTATTCAACATCTACACAAACGATCAGCCACAACCACCTAATACAACCAGTTTTATCTATGCCGACGACCTGGCACTGGCAGCGCAGGCAAAATCGTTTGAAGTGGTCGAGACCTGCCTCTCTGCTGCCCTTGAAGACCTGGACATCTATTACAGGGAAAACGCCCTGAAACCGAATCCTGCTAAGACACAGTCCTGCGCCTATCACCTGCGCAACCGTATGGCTAACCGCAAATTAGACGTCGTTTGGAGAGGCGTACGCATCACGCACACTGACTGCCCAAAGTACCTAGGTGTTACCTTAGATAGGTCACTGACGTATAAGGCCAACTGCGAGAACGTCAGGAAGAAAGTGTTCAGCCGTAATAACCTCCTGCGACGTCTAACCACCTCCAAATGGGGCGCTGCCCCGAATGTCCTGCGTACCACTGGATTAGCATTATGTTTTTCTGCCGGTGAATATGCTTGCCCGGTTTGGGGTCGCTCCACGCACACAAAGGGGGTGGATGTAGCTCTTAATGAGACGTGTAGACTAATAACAGGCTGTCTCAAACCAACACCGGTTCAAATGCTTTATCCACTCGCCGGAATTGCACCCCCAGCGGTACGCAGGAACGTGGCTGCCTCCCTGGAAAAAATGCGCCAAGAAACGGACCAACGTCATCCGCTACATGGCGCTAAACCACCGCGCAGCCGACTAAAAAGCAGGAACAGTTTCCTCGCCAGTGTGGCCCCAGTTAAAGATGCTCCTAAGACCCGCATCGAACAATGGGGAGAACTTGCTCTGCCTGACTTCCTTCCACCCGTGGAACGACTTCCACCAGGTTACGACCAACCGTGGCCTGTATGGAAGTCTCTTAACAGGCTACGTGCACAGGTAGGCAGGTGCAGGGAAAACCTATGTAAGTGGGGCTACACTGACGACAATAGCTGCGGGTGTGGTGCCATACCACAAACCATGCGGCACCTTTTATGCTGCCCACTATGCCCCCACAGCTGCATAGTGGAGGACCTCTATAAAGCTACTGACCATGCCGTATGCGTAGCGAAATATTGGGCCTCAAAAATTTAAGTTTGCCATCGACTCGCGAAGAAGAAGAAGAATTACTATTTAATAGTACTATCCGTAAAATTATTAGGAGTTAGTGCTGTTGGCATATTTTTTTACAAAAGCATTCGTTTCTCACATAGACTAAGCGTTATGAAATGGTACTATTTCCTTTAGATATTAGACTAATTTTGTAAAAGAATGATGGCCCCGAAAGGTGAAAAGTTCGACAAATAATAATATGGGCAATCCTATGATAATTATAGTGTCTACGAAGATGTAGTATTAAAATAATAAGACATGCATTGTGCATGAATTCTGTTCTCACGGAGAAAGGAAGACGTTTTTGCGAATTTAAAACATGACACTAGATCAGTGAGATTTATGTTCAAAGAAAGATGTCTGGCTCTTGTCTAAGATTTTCCTACTGTTTTTTAGCCTAATGGAAAAGCTGCAGATATTGGTTTTTAACTCATATCTATAAATCTTTAAGATCTATCCTCTACAACTAAAAAGACAAACGATAAAACTGTGTAAAATGCAATATTTTCGTTTTCGTAAGAATCTAGGACTCTCAATATTCGTAAGTTACGTAAAAATAACGTAAGCAATCATATTGTATTATAAAACACTACTTATACAAGTTGTACACGCGATCAGCACCCGTGGTTTGCAATTACGACCGACCACCATTAAGAACTATGCATAATAAGCACTTAAGTCCTTTGTTGTGCCTACTATGGAAATAAAAGACGACTAAGTAACTGCTGAAATTCTGCGACAAACACTAATTATTTCCGAAAAAGTGTAAGTATATGAGGTATCTTCAGGTGTCGCCTGACCTGGGGGACGTGAATTCTGCTGAAGATAATTGTCAGCTCGATATACGTACGTACAATTCCGTCATTTTGTTGCAAACTCTACCATCTTACATGGGTATTTTGTTGCACAATCATGTAATTTAATATCCTAACGGAAATTGGAACTTATTTCGTCTGACACATGAGATGAAAAAATAACTAAGTCTGCTGACATGCCTTCCTGCTTATTAAATCGTAGTCGTAATTAATTTGAAATTGAAATCCTATACTTTCAAAGTAGAACTAGAATTGACCGCAAAACCAATACTAAGCAAGGCTGATCGTAATGACAACCATATTTTGATACTTAAGACGTATCTAATAAGATCACCTCTTGGAGACTCATTACAAGGAGTAAAACTTGGCAGACAAACGACAAAACAGTGTTTAATTAGAGATGTTTAAGCCCGATCGGTGTACACAAACATGACGTAATGTGGCCTATTGCGCGCCATTGCATATTTACTGCCCATAGAGACCAAGTACGAAACACTGACTGGACTAGCCATATTCGTGTTGTTCACCTTATACTCAACGAGAACAATGTAGGTTTATTCCACGGCGATTAGAAATGCTAAAGCAACTCGATCTGCCATCATGTAGGTAAGGTGTTATGTATTGTTATGTTAAAAAATTATCTATGGCTATTTTAAAAGATTACGTAATTGAACACAATTGAATCGAGGGAATCGAAGTGCTGGACAAGTTACTGCTGCGTTGATTAAATTGATGTCGAGAGAACTCTGTGCTAGGTGATGTCGGTAAACAAAGATGCAAACTCGGATGCAAAGCCCTAATGACGCAAGTTTCTTTGTTTTCCCCTTCATATTATATCTAGTGCTGATCTAGTGTTAATTGCCAGTTATTGGCTGAATTACCTAACTACACTTTCGCCGGCGTCGATTCTATTTTCTGACTCTACATGTTTCAAAATGAAAGTTCGTCAGCAAAGCTTTACGAAATATGGAAGCGAATGTGCTTGAAACTGCAACAGCATTAATAACTGATGTAACTGTCAATTTTATATTCTCACTTTTTAGTCAGAAGCCCCCGGATATCGCGTTTCGTAATTAATAACGACAACAATTTAGAACTTCGTGTAGCTTGCAAGGTGAACTTGATTTGCTGACTGAGTGCTGCAAAAACTTGCGGTGTGTGGTTAGCAGTTTATGCTGCCGATAAAGCTCTAACAAACAGTGGTAATAAGTCTGAGAGATCCTTAGAATAGATAGTGTCTGATAACTTCGAAGGCTCGAGCAGTTAGACCATAGAAATATGGACTTTTCGTTCCTCACTTCTATTCATTTGATTTGGTCTTATATATTTCGTTTAATCGTTGCTATTTGGATATTAATTAAAATAGATCTAGAAAAGAAACGAAGGCTTCGCTTGGAATCTCAAAGCCGGAGGCGAATCTCACGTAAATATATTTAGAAGGGCGGACGGTTTAATGTAATACATTTGGAAGGGATTTCAAACACTTATATTATATCCCACCTTCGAGAAGATTCGGGATTTTAATAAAATAACGCTGAAGGAATTATTATTTGCCTTGTGGAATGTAAGGAGCGTCAAGTCATCATAACAGAATTCACTAAGAGGTCCTTCGCTCAGAACCTGTTCTTGTTTTAACATATAATTGAATAATAACGCTAAACTTACACACCCGGGTATGTTGGAAAATTTTAAATGAGATGGAAAAACCATTTTAAAAACTCACCTTCGTAAATCTCCATGTCGATTCCGGCCAAAAAAATGAAAAGTTTCTAAAATAAATCGTTTCTATGACGACGCATGACAGCAAAACTCTATTTGGATTCCTATTGGTTGGTTATGTCAAATATAAAATGTCAAACAGGGAATGTCAAATTCTACGTCACATAGAAACCATAGACACTTTTTTGATAAAAGCCTTATTCCTTATTCCACTCATAATGAACTTAATTATATATTTAGCAACTAATAAAATCAAGTGAAAGTGAAGTATCATTTAGGAAATTAAAATTCTAAGTAGGTATAAATAATGCGTATTCCTAAATACGAAAAAGTTTTGCTTCTGCCTGACTAAATCCAATTATGAAGCGACTGCGGCTACAAGTACCGAGCAAGCGCTAAAGCGCAAGCAAGCGCAGCATTATTTAAACTGACGATTCACCATTATCTTTTTTATTTAGTTCAAGTACCAAGAACAAGTCTATCAAGTACTTCGGTATACAAAGGATTGTACAATAGTTTGTTTACCCAACTATTTTTCTAATCACAAGTTGTCGGCTATAAGGTGAAAACTAAACGCAATAAAAAGAAGCGGTAACGTCACTAACTGGAAAAAAAAAAATTGGAAACGTTGACGTGCGTATGGTCATCAATTTTTATTTCCCCAGAATTTGTGTTTTTCGTTTCAAAGTTACGAATTTAGTTATTTAATTAGTTGGTACTGATATCTAAAACCGAAATCTACAATGGGTTTGACAATATCAAGTGTTTTTACTAAGCTCTTCGGCAAAAAACAAATGCGTATCCTTATGGGTAAGTGACATGACAGCTCATCGGTCGAAGATTGCGTTGAATTTTTGCATTTTTACGCTGTCGACATTGTTTTCATGTTATTTTGTTTTCTTGCCTTACTTATATAAACGTCACTGTTGCAGTTGGACTGGATGCCGCTGGAAAAACAACTATACTTTATAAGCTTAAGTTGGGAGAGATAGTGACCACAATACCGACGATCGGATTTAACGTAGAGACAGTAGAATACAAAAACATCAGCTTTACTGTGTGGGACGTCGGCGGTCAGGACAAGATCAGGCCACTGTGGCGTCACTACTACCAGAACACGCAGGGCCTTATCTTCGTCGTAGACTCTAGCGACACAAAGAGAATAGCAGAAGCCGAAAATGAGTTGGCTAATATGGTAATCACACACTATTATTCTTATCACCTATGTACAAGCTATTAACAATGTAATGGGCACTTATCCTGTTTCAAGTCTTAGTTTTAAACAATCAGTTTGAATTTGGTTGATTGCCAGTCCTCAACATTGCTTCTGGTTGGAACCTTATTTTGAAATTTCATCATCATTTCTATCTTTGAAATTAAAGCTGTCTATTGACATCTTAAACCTTTTTCATGTCGCTAATTATAAAATAATAGAAATTCAACTGTCTTGCGCGTAATGTACATAAATTATAAACGTATATTGCTTCTAGATTTACTTCTGTGCCACTGATTTCAGCTAAAGGAAGATGAACTAAGGGATGCTGTGATCCTCGTGTTTGCCAACAAGCAAGATATGCCCAATGCTATGACTGCAGCTGAACTTACGAATGCCCTCAACCTTAATAATTTGAGAAACCGCCGTGTAAGTAGTCTAGAACATTCTATTAGGTTATCAAAATATTGTTTGAATAGTTATAGTTGATATTAAAGTTATGTTTAAATAATAGATTAAGTTCTCTTGAAATTGTTTTAAAAACAGACATAAATATGTTCCTTATTTCATGACTAACTTGAACATTTGTTTGACAGTGGTACATCCAGGCTACGTGTGCGACACAAGGGCAGGGCCTGTACGAGGGACTAGACTGGCTCTCCAATGAGCTAGCAAAGAAGTGAGAATCAATTTGGCTTACGGTCACTGGGAACAGACTACAAACATTCCCGTAATGACTGACAACTTTCATCTTGTGGTTGTTGTTGTTCATTCTACAAAAACCTAAAAGACTATGAAAATTTCTATGTAATTATACAAATGTCTTTTTAATACTACTAGGCTCTTTTCACAATGTTTTGCTGAAGCAGTTATTTATTATTTGGCTAGCCATATAAATGATATTGTGAAAATGGCCCCACATAGATATATAATGGTCTATCTATATTAATCATTCATAGTTTAATCAGTTTCCTATATTGTCCTTCAGCAAATTTCACATAATTCTTTTTTTTTCTTGATAATATGAAAGTACTAAAGAGAAATGTTGATCATGTTCTCATAATATTTAAATGTAAAATGCAATAATGTAGTATTTGTAATGTTCGGTATAATATGTCTTAAACTAAATTTAACAAGTGTAAATCATTGAAAATATTTGGTTCGTTTTAATATATTCTGAACGGAAAATAATATTATTTTGTTCTGGTTATTCTCAACATAAGTATTAACTAATGCACAACAACTATGCAGTGCTGACAATAATGAATCATTTACTTTGGAGGATCTAGCAGAGTATCTAACGTAAATTATTATTCTTTATATTAACTTTAGATGTATTTATCATTAACTTTTTAAAATTTTCCTTTAGTGAATAAGTTTATTATTACAAGTTTTTGTATTTGTGAAATATGTGTGCACTGAATAATAATACAGATACTAACATAACACGTTATGTGATCCATCTTGATTGATTAAAGTTAAATATTACAATATGTAAATAATGTAAGATGTATCGGCCAAAAATATTTTAATGTCCTGTGTCATGTCATGTTGTATGCTTTAACATTATAATTTATGCTTTGCGGTTTGTTAAAGTATATTATGATAGTGGCAAATAAAGGTTAGGTGTAAATAAAAATTGGCTTTTAATTTATGAACACATCATTATATCCATTTGGCACATACTGTCACATTTATGAATGTTGTACCTACATATTGCCTTGACCAGGTAGTCTCCTTTTACACAAATACAAATAATGTAATTTCATTGTGATATGAAAGCAACAGTCTTTATCAGTAAGTAACACGAAAATTTATATAGATAAAATACACATTATTCGTAAGTAATTTGTGTTGTTCTTGAACATACGCGATAACAGCTACTCGTGGCTCCAAATTGCTTTTCGTTTCTCAACAAAACTCTTAATGCCTTCTTGTCCATCATTTGAATTGATGTTCTTGACCATAATATCTTCTCCTAGTTTATAAGCTTCCATTAAACTTAGGTCAATTTGTTTGTAATAGAATTCTTTGCCAAGAGCAATGACGCTTCGGCTCTTATGCTTAATTTTCTCAATGATTTTATTAACTTCATTATCAAGTTCACTCGCTGGTACTACTTTTGTGACAAGTCCACTTTCGTAAGCCTCTTGAGCGGTTATTGGTTCACCTGAAAGATTTTAGGCAATAATTGCAAAATTGATATCTTTTCTGATTCAGTGAGCCGAAACGAGTCTTGTGTCGATAGAGTTCTCACTACACATAGTAGCTAACGGTTGTGAAGAGGTACAGATATATAGAGTTAAATATTCATACGACGTGGTGGTACCAACGTGCTGGCTTTTAGATTAGTTATTAGTTTACCCTACTCGGCTAACGTTGCACAATTAAGGCGTAAAATTACACTGATAACGCGCTACGACTTACTGCCTCGATAACTTTTACCCGACTGTGGCGAAGTCCAAAAAGAGTATACTGTGTGTTACTATTTCATTTGTACCTATAGAATTAAAAAACAAACCTGTAAATAGCATATACGTAGCTCTGGATTTTGGAACACACCTTCCAACAGCTATGCCTGGCGTTGAACAGAATATGCCAAAGTTGGCTCTGAAATGCGTTAATTTAAAAAGTACGAAATAATAAATGTATTCCGTCAATATGATTAAAATGTATCTGCATATTATTTACCCAGGTGTGGAGAATTTGCTTGTGTCTGAACATACAACCATATCGCAAGTTGCGACTAGCTGACACCCTGCTGCCGTCGCGAAGCCATTCACCTACCAAGTACAAATAGGTCAATAAGTGTTATGACTACCACGATTGTTTTTATTTTTCATTAACGTTAATTTAATAGCACCTTGTTTGCGTTAACGAAGCGACGATGACAGCAGAATTCATATGAACAGGGGAACATTTAGGAATCTGATGGTCTGTGTTAATATTAATAGTGTGGATTATAACGGAAATTACAGATTAATTTTTAAAAGTTAGCACAAAGCAATTTTCTTAAATGATTGCTCTCTTTCACGCTATGGTGGATTAAGCGATTTTTATCATAATCAACTGTGCGCAACTATAAACAATATAATCTTATGCAGTAGCTTAGCTGTATAGTTCAATCGCTTGAAAGGGGTGCGTTAACAAACAAGTATACAATCCCATGAATTTAAGTCGTACTTGAATCGAACCCGCAACACACCAATGCTAAAGTACTGCCATGTTCACGGTTATGAACCGTAAGAGGTGTAGTGAGAGGCACCATACTCATGGTGTTAACGATATTAATGAGAGCAACAAATAATTAATACAAATACGTTATATACCTTAGCGATAACAGGAACGGGACTTTGTATAACGGACTTCATTAGCTCGCTTGCTTTGCTAAATATCAGTCTGTGTTGATCTACGCCGGTATTAGATTGCTATAAATTAAAATCATCCGTTACAGTTGCTGTTATTACGTTCATCTTATAATTATTATAATCTTTTCAATTTCTGAACATATTTATAGAATATAGATAACATCAGTAGGTAGTACCTATTACCTAAGTACATAAGTACCTATGCGTAAGACTTAAAATTACTGAAACTAGTATGACCAAAAGTTAGAATTTTCAGAGCCACAGTACTCAAACATTTCAAATTAAGTAAGTAGTAGGTACTTAATTGATCTCAACTCTTAATTGATTTCACATCGTATCATTCTAGTTTTTTTACATCGAGGTAATACCTATGGTACGAGGTAGGTACGCCTTCTTTTCTATAACTTACCAATTCTTTTAAATTATGACCTGCCGAAAATACATTCCCTTTGGCACTTAACACTATAGCCCTCAAAGATTTGTCGTCCTTATTCAAATTAATCGCTTCTATTAGGCTGTTCATCATATCCAGAGACAGAGAGTTTCTACACAAAAATAATTCACAGTAAAACATAATTTCAATTCTTAAATAATTCCTATTACATATTATAATTTTAGTACAGATACAAACTTTGTTTTCTCATGATTGAGAGTAATTTCCCGAGTTCCATTAGTCTCATTTGTAATTAAATACTGGTTGTGAAGAGCTCGACAATGTATGAATAGAGGCCTTATACATTTATTCTGTAAAATAAAATATTTTAAAGATCATAGGTATTTAAAGTTTAAACAACCCTCTTGCGGCTATTGGCTTAAAGTTAAATCAATGTTATCATGCAGTTTTATCTGAATTAATGGACTGTTTAAACATTATTCATGAATAGACAATGAACTTATCAGGGATAATTAGAAAACATGTCAATATTCCAGTACAAAATATTTGATGTAACTTAAATTTTTCTTTCCTCACCTGAAGGGTAACTAACATTTTTGGTTATTATTAATAGACTATTAAATATCAGACTTTTAGTCTCAATATAGTAGTAAAAATAGATATAACCAAATAAATAAAAAAATCGAATTAAAAATAGTTTAACTTTTCCAACCAAAGTATCAAAACAAGTTGTTATCATAGGGCTGTCAAAATAGGGTAGCCAGCTAAAAAAATAGGTAGCATGTTCAAATAAAAATACGGGATAAGAAAAAAAAAACAACTATAATATCATAAACAACTAAATTGAAAGTCTTCAACGTATCTTCAACGTCGCCAAGAATATCTGCTGGAGTAAAATTCGGAAGTATCGGATTCTGAATCATCATCATCGGCGATATACTCGGCGCGTTCATCTTCAGCAGTTATTAACTCCATGACAGCACTAAAACAAACGAAACACGATTATTATGTAATTGCTTTCAATAATATCACGACTCTACTTATCGTGTAATCGTTTAGCAAATATTTTAAGTATGTAATAGGCGTTTCAAATGCTCGTTAAGATAAGCCCATATTTCATTAATTTTACCTCAGTATTACAGTTTAAAAAAAGTAATTTAAATTCAGTGTTGTCACATGACAAATACCAAAAAGTTTGTGCCACACGGCTAGCCTTCTTCAAACCTTGAGCATAACCTCGCTCACGGTCGGCCTCGCAACTAAGGCCAACAGCCAAGGTTGCTGACGTCATCACTGACCTCCCTGATATAAAAATTCGCACATCATGCATGTGTGCGTACAATGCGATACTCACTCAAATACTTGATTTTCAAAGGGATTTCTAAGCGTGGCTTGTTTGCTTGAGTCACCAATTTTGGAAGCTAAAACTTGGTCTAATAAAGACCGCATTTGCCACAGAAGATCCATAGTGGTTTTCTTGCAGTTAACTTTGACATTCGATATCATAACGCAGTAGTCTGATGGGTCCGGTGCTAGAAAAATGATGTAATGTTAGTTGATGTTTATATTGTGCACCCGTTAGAGCACATGGGATTAGAAGAAAGATTTTTATAGTTGCAGTATCAGTTACAGAAATATTTTTACTGTAGCTTTAATTTTAGAAAGAGCAATTAATAGCTATATGAGAGAAGTAAACAATATTTAGGCAAGATAAACTCTTTCATTAATGAAATTGAATATCTAAACATACCTTCAGAAACCACCAATTCACCGAAAAACAGGAACGGTAGCGTGTATATCAGGGTGACATCAATGAGGAAGAGGTCAGATGACCTCTGCTTGAGCCAGTAGACCAGCCAATTGGCTCCTGGCGTGATGCAAGCCGGTTGCATCGGGAACCTTTGACCCCCGTGCATTTTGTACGCCATCACACTACTTGGGTGTATGGCTATGGGCCCATCTTCAGATGTACGAACTTTCAGTCTAGGCTGGGATTGCGGATTGCGCCCGTGAGATTGTCGCCATCTACAAATGTAATATTTATTGAATTCTTAATTTCATAAACAGCGAGTCTAACCAAGCTTGTAAACTAGATACAAACAATTTCATGTGAATAAAGATTTTGAATTCACTCATGTTTCGGCTAAAGCTGTAGAGCCGTAACAGATAGGTAGATATAGTAAAATAAGAAAAAAACAAAAACATAATACTATAAACCTTACCCTACAGTAGCAATATTAGGATACAAAGAAGCGGCAATGATAGCTTTGAAGAGGCTCATGTTATTCATATTCCTATTCTCCCAATCGGATGTAACATCAGCCCTTTGCAAAAATCCCATCTGCTTCAGATTATCGCCAAACTGTTTCTTCATGTCACATAGAAGTTCTAGAGTGTTGAATGCTAGGAAGTTTTCGTAGGCAAAGTTGCGTTTTTCTTGGTAGGAGCGGCATTGCTCGAATTGTATGATGGCTTCGGATATAGCCACGTGGTCACTTGGCTCGCCGAGAGCGAGAGTGCGTTTGGCTTCATCTACTTCTTTTTCTTTGCCTAAAATATTGTCAAGGTTTTATTAAAAGTTAATGGGATCTGTTGAAAATTTTACAACATAGTGCTTGAAAGTTCCAATAGCTACATTGATGGCTTAACTTCCTGATTATGGATTAGTTCTCGAAGTAGTCACAATGCTCTCTCGCAGCTAGACTATTTTTTGAACAATATGTGAGTCAAAATGGGAGTCATTTAAGATTATCCTTTAGAATATAAGCCGAAAGTAAAATTATATTCTAGCAACGTCAAAATACTTAATTCGATCATTTTGTAATTTGTTGGGTATTGTACATGAAAATTCTAATTAAACTCACCAATAACAAGTTGGAAGGGGTCCTTAAAGCCCCACACGGCCGCCACACTGGCCGCGCGGTTGAGACACCCGAATATAGTTCCTAACAGCAACAGCTTGCCGGCGGCGGGGTGCACGGGTAGTCGCGCTAAGTGCCAGCCTAGAGGGGTTAGTTTTTCTTCACTGTTAAGTGCTCCAATCCTAGTGGAAAATAGATGAAAAATATTATGATAAATTACAATAATGGATAAATAAGATTAGGGGCTGATGATGTAGCTATATACCTGCTATCTGCTGCATTCGCTTAGACTGCCGACCCCAACATAGTTGGGGAAAGGCTCACTCAAAAGGCTATGAATGGGACAGCCTTTGAATAGTCCGAGACATAGAGAGTTTCTCAACTTTTCGTAAGACGCGTTGAATTAGTGGGTCCCGCTATTATGGGTATCTGGTCGAGGTTGGGTTGGTGGGCGATCCCAATATAGCTGAGAAACTGCTAGGCAGACGATGTGACAGAAAACAATCACTCCAACCCTAAACACATACAAAATACTTACTGAAACAAATGCTTAACAGCCCTCTCGGTTGTAGTAACAGCAGGTGGCGAGGGCATCATACTCATAGCATCCACAGCCTTGCCCAAGCGCAGTCGTTTGATAGCGAGCACGGGTTCAGCTAGCGAGTTCCTCTGTATTTCAGGTAGGAGGCGCTCTGCTAGCTTGCTGGCGCGGAATGACGTTACGAGGTGGTAACATACCCCAGGCTGGCAACGGCCGGCGCGACCACGACTGTGCAAATAAATTTATAATAATGCACGTTATGTAAATATGGAAGAGTTCCTATATAATAAACTAGCTTCTGCCAGCGGTTTCACCCGCATCCCGTGGGAACTACTTCCCGTACCGGGATAAAAAGTAGCCTATAGCCTTCATCGATAAATGGGCTATCTAACACTAAAAGAAATTTTCAAATCGGACCAGTAGTTTCTGAGATTAGCGCGTTCAAACAAACAAACTCTTCAGCTTTATAATATTAGTATAGATATGGAAGTAGAAAAAAGAAAGGCTAGATGATATTTCCTAGTGTCGGATCTATTGTAGTGGGCGATGTGGGCAAGCCCACAACACAACCCTAATCAATTTGCGACACATACTTATTTCTTCTTTTGATCTACTCTCTAATTATTCTCCCTTTAAATTCCTTTTTGTCCCCTGTGTATCAGTATGAACTCTAACTATGTACTCCCTCTAAATTCCCACTCTTCCCTTATTTTATGCCTTATGTTACTACCTTTATCTAGGTGACCCTAATGTATTACCCCTACGTGCTTTCCCTATGAAATCTTTTAGATAATCTATTAGAAAAGTTTCTAAATGCTTACCGCTGTCGCAAATTCGCTTGAGAAACCCACTCAGTTTGTAAAGTAGGGATATTGTCTTCTATATTAAGTCCACTGTACTTTATTTTTCCACAATCAATAACATATACAATATCATCTATAGTTATAGATGTTTCAGCTATATTTGTTGCTAGGATTATCTTCCTCACATTTTCTGGCGGACGCTGGAATATTTTGTGTTGTTCCAAAGATGGCAACTTAGAATGAAGAGGATAGATATCATAAAGGGACTTGGGGAAGAAATTACTCGTATTAATTTTCTTCAACAATTTCGTTATATCGCCTATTCCTGGCAGGAATATGAGCACAGCGCCGGGCGCGTCTTTACAAATATAGACTAACAGTTCGTAAATGAGATCGATGTTCAAATCCTCAATTTTGCTATCTTGAAGTGCTACATAAACATCTCGACTTATATTCTTTCTTATAGATTCGAGCCATGGAGCTGAAAGAAGAAAAAAATGCATTATTAAATGATTTGATCCACGCTTCTAAAATTGTCCAACAACGTAGGCATAGACAAAGCCAGCCTAAGACCATGTAAGTTTCATGTAGTCACTAAATGGAACAATAAAACAAAAAAAAATACTATGACAATCATGAAGTTCATCTCACCAATTTCAGCTTTATACTGTATATCCCTTTGCATTTCAGCTTCTTGTCTCTTCATTTTCTGCCTTTGCCATATCTTAACATTTTGGTTATTACCCTGGTTTACAGGTGGGATATACTTAATTAAGCTTAGAATATCTTCTAGATAAATATCTTGTACAGGATAAGCTAATCCTTCAATGTGCATCATTGGACAGTCGTCAAAATAAGACTGCAGCTTTTCAGCATCTATTGTAGCACTCATAAGAATAAGTTTGAGATCTTTGCGTTTTTTGAGCACCTGAAATATTACAATGTTTGGTTATTTTATTATTGATTTAAGCGTTACTCAATACAAGGTGAAGTTTTCTGCGGCATCTGTCCGCTATGCACTTAAAAATCACTCAACGGATTTTGATGTTGTTCTCGTCAAAAGACTGACAGTGATTCATGGGGAAATGTTATAATAGGAGGTCGCACAGTGCGGTAAGTGAGTTCTGCGTACACAGCTTTAGTCTAAATTAAAGTCTAGCGTTCGAGAGTACAAAGTCGTCATATCATTACTCCGTCTAAATAAAATAATTTCAATAAAAAGAATATGTCCTCACCTGTTTCAACATCAACATAGATATGTCAATATGGCAGTCTCTTTCGTGCACCTCATCAAGTATCACATGACTATAGTTAGTCAAACCCTGATTGACTTCCAGCTCAGCTAGTAAAATACCCGTCGTACAAAACTTAATGCTACCGCGCGGCCTAGGCTCCACACTGAAATTATTAATAGAATTGAAAGCATACTATTCCCCAATTTTTGATAGAAAAGAAGAAAAGGGCCTATGTCTGAGCCTTGGGGTACACCTGTGTCAAAGTTAGAAATCAACATAGTGGAAATGCATATATTCTATATTTTGTAAGGAATTGTAAATAGAAAAGAGTGCACGCTTTTTCCATAATCATTCATAACAATAATTGTACTCAAACCCATCTGTAATTTCATTTGTTTGAAAGGATGTTTAGGGCATCTAAATTAAAAGCTTTGTGTAAATAAGTACCTGTTATAAGTTATAAGCCGACCCCAACATGATTGGGAAAAAGGCTCGGAGGATATAAGTTATAACAAGTTACAAGTTGATTTTGAAATTCATATTTAAATAATAAACGCTAATGGAACTAACGTCTCCAATCTTACAGCATATCCTATGGATTCACCAACACGTTCAGATCTTTCTTCAGCAACTCTCATTGCCAAAGAAGAGGCTGCAATACGTCGCGGCTGTGTGACTAGTATATGGACTTTAGAACCTCGGTTATTGACGATTGCATCATCTAAAATTATCTGTGGAATCTGTAAGGAGCAAAATGGAAAATCAATACTTTGACAAGTTGAAGGTATTTTAAGTATTCTTCTATTAGAAGTATGTAATAAATTGAAAACATTTAATGTTTGTGTTACAGCCTGGAGAAAATGCTAACTGCTGTGCCCGTTTCAAGTGAAGAGAAGGGTTCAATTTATCAATGCTATTTACCTAATGTCTTCTCTAGTAAAATTCCGATTTTTTGGGTATTGTGTTGCAATTACAAGAGTGATGGCTATTACATAAGTAAAACAATTTTTACCTGTGTAGACTTTCCACATCCAGTCTCACCACTAATTACAACCACTTGATTGTTATTTATCACCTCTAATAATTCCTTCGACTTTTTGTAAGTTGGCAATATTTCTCTGAACACCTTCATCTTTTTGTAAGTTTTAGAGTTTATCATATTTTTGTAGTTTTCATAGAAGGTTGTGTTCAAAGTTTGGGTGGCAGAATTTTCCATGGTTATAATAATACCCTTTGAGATACATTGTTCAAGTTTTTCTTCAAATGTTCCAGTGATAATGTCTGCGTAACCATACTTGTAATCTCCTGCTCCTTGCAGAGCACTCATTCGTATATCACTGGAATGACTAGATTGTGCTACCTCAGTTTCATTTGTTGGTTCAGCTTTAATAATAGCTCTGACAGTCTCCGACTCTTGGTTCATTGGTTCCACAACATTACTGCTGAATGAAGTGCCTGGTCTCTCAAAAGAACTTGTTTCTCTATGTAACTTCATAAAGTTATTCACAGCGAAATTATCAACTTGATTTGCACATTCATATTCAGATGGCTGTTCTTGTTTTATTTTAACCAAGTTCATGCGCCTTGGTGGCTGTATGTTGATATTGCACTCTTTGGCAATTTTTTTAATGGATTCTATGTTTTTCTGTAAGCTATTTAATATTCCAGGAGGAATAGCAAAATTGATCTGAAATTAATAAACATAAATTATTTTAAAGTAATGTCTCTCATGCAATCTCACATGCAGATGCAGAAAAAGAGGGCTCTGCAGTCTTCCCATAACTAATGCAAAATGTTTATTGTTACTATACTTTAGCAGATGATTGAACCAGATTATTACAATATAAAAATATGTGTTTCTTCAATCAATATTTCAACAAAATAAAATATTTAAATACCATGAAGTCTTGATCCTTGTTTTTATTTTTTTTCATTTGCAGGTCTCTGTAATAAAGGCCAATATTTTTACCGCGCAAACCTTGTGGTCTGCCCCTGTAATTGTTATTTTTGTAAAACGCTCTATTCCAATTCCCACGACGAGACATCCTGATTGACTGCACTACTGATATTCTGCCAAATCAGTCAAAATAATATTTTTTCACGTAAATAAGTGAATTCTCACGAAAAAACACCGGGTTTATTAAAATTTACAACACATTACGAAAGATTGATTATTTTATAAAACTCAATTAAATAAACCACGACATCATTGTTTTATGACATCAAGATAGAAACCAGAATTCCATCAGTTCACATTAAAATTAACAAATAATTGTTTCATCTGAACGGTGTTTTGTATTTTCGAAAAAATATTGGTTATGTTGAATTTGACATTTATTTGACACTCGACAGAGAAAGGCTCACACTGACATTGACACATTGACATAGGTTTTTTAGGGGTTCCGTCTCTGCGTCTCGACCACCAACAACGTAAAATATCCGAATTTCAGCATCAAAATAGCAAACTGATACCCAAACATTTATAGTAAAAATAATTCAGTACAAATATTAATTAATTACTATTGTAATAAAAGGATACGTTCGGAAAAGAACATGTGAATTAAATGGTATTCCTTCTAATCCATACCCTGAGTTCAATAATTCATAACTATATGATTTTGTTACAAAAGTTACCAATGCAGTGTCTAGACAACAAAATTACGAAATTTAAAAAAATATATATCACACATACCTAGAAGCTTCTGTGTAGGTTGAGGTAACCGATTGCGTACGTCGAATTGGTTTATTTTCGGCAACTTCCAATTTTAAAGACACTGGATTTCCTAGTTCTTGTTTTATTTGAAACTTATGGGGAATTTCTTGTTTTATCGGAACCAAATTACCCATATCACATTCCATTTTTAATTGATTATTCCAGGGGTTTGGCGTCCATTGATGAAATTCATCAGGAGGTTCCTGTTTTATTTGAAAATGTTGGTAGGGTTCCTGTTTTATATAAAAGTTTTCATGAGGTTCCATTTTTATGTTCACTGGAAACTCGTTTGGATTTATTCCAGCTGATAAGGGATGCATTCCAAACGATAAGGGATTTAGTCCAATTCCATTCATTTCATCCATTGATAAATTGAAAGTGTTTGACCTGAATAAAATAGAGAACATGGTGGTTAACAATACAACATTGTATTTATTTAAAACGAAATTAGTTACTAGGGTCTACAAATCAGTCCTTCCTATTCCTTCACTCTCATAGCTCGATGGGACGGCAACCTGACACGACTGGAGAGAGATCAGGCGCTAAGCGACAACTAAGGACAATGGGCGATTCCGGTCCAAATGTCCACCACGAACGAGACCTATATGGCTGGATAGCCCGTTAAATATAGAACATTTTTTGTTAAAAAAAAATATAATGCCAGAAAAAAGTTATAGCAAAATCAAATAAAACATTTTATAGATTTGTTCAATTTAATTTTTTCAATTACTTTTCGTGATGTTCGATTTTCTTACTTTCTGTAACTTCTGACCAAATAGAATTGCTCATTATTAGAGAGAAGATACCACCAGTTACATCGAACTTTCTTAGATCCAGGAACCGCTGAGTATATTCAAGCACTACTGGCGCCTCAATTAGTTAGTGATTCTCACATCCATCGAGCAAACAATATGGGCTGTTTATATGCAGATGTGTCTTACTCATCTTAGTTTTAGATAAAGTGCGGAAATGGAAGTGGAATAAAATAAAAAATAATAATGATAACATACGAAAACTACCGAAAATTAAGAATACATTTTTGCCTATAACTTTTTTTTGGCATTGTTTTTTTTTTTACTTTCTTAGTAAAAGTTACTCTAAATTAAGTGGACTATTTAATTATATAGGTCTCGTTCGTGGTGGACATTTGGACCAAACTTCATACATTCTTGCCCAATCTCCTTTAGTAAAACTGTTTAAATCCATAGTGGATTTATAAAGCGCATCGCGTGAAATGCGATGTGGAGAAGATAACTACTGAAGTAGGTTAATTGAATGGCTCCAAACGCAGATACTGAGGAAGACGATTTGGTCTGAAATATTTTAGTAACGTCTTTATTAGTTACCAACCAAGGCGAGAGTTTATTCAGCTTTCTACTTTCAACAATGGCAAATTGACGATGTGTATTAAATCTTGCCCTACAACATCGGTCCTTTATTTACCAAAACAGGAAACACGGGAAACAAAATAGAACAAACCATAAATCCGAAGACCCACTGTCAGAGCTGTGATAAGTGACCGTCTCGAACATAATGTAAAACAAAAGAGTTTTGGTCAAAACTTCACAAAACAACCTGTTTTCTGAAATAGGCATAATTCAATGTTTATTTCAGATTTATTTAAAATAATGAAATTTTGATGGGTCCATTCCTTCCAGATGTGTCATATTCCAAGAGCCAATGTAAAAAATTGAAATCATTGCTAGCTTTCGTAGGAAAGTCATTGCAATAAACTCATTTGTTACCATTTTTTAAAAGGAACGCAATATTTTCACGAGACGTCAACATTGGTCAACATACGTCTGTCAAGTGAACTGTGAAGTGTCAAATGATCGCGTTTCACGGTTTCACTTGCCTTGATACGAATTTTTGTCCGGATACAAAAGTAATGAAAGAGAAACTAGCATAGGATGGCAAAATAATAGAAAAAGAGAAAAAGTGAACAATGCTGAATGCAAAGCCGAACACGCAGCAGAGAACAGTCTTCAATCAAATAGGAATCAAAGTACCAAACAGACAGACAGAAGTGCAGTGCAACTGAGTGCACCAGTAGAAGTTGAAAACAATATTAATTTCTGTAAACAAGCAGTATGTTGTGTGTAACGTTACAAAAAGTAAATAACAGAAACTTGTAAAAAAAATGTTGCACAAAAGTGTAAGACTAGAACTTAGATGGGTTTTATTTAGGGATAAGTTTATTTTAATTTTAATTCAACTTTATTTTATTTTAAAAATAATGTTTTATTTTAGGGTTACTGGTCGTTATTGTGCAGAGGCCGAAAAAAGAAAATAGTGGTGCTTATTATCATCTTAATATTCTTATTGAATGCTCTGTTTTATGTCTCTTTGGAACTGTACAATACTATTAAGAGAAAGGAGAAAGAACCTTGGTATAACAGGTGAGTGGTCTTATAACAAAACTTCTAAAGTGTAAGATTTTATGAATAAACATGTAATAAAATCAATTCGAATTTGCTGTGTTTGCTATTTTTATGACTTGAAATGTAAAAAACTAACTTTATTTCAGTCTGCATTTTGACAAAAACTCGTATGTTGACGAGAGTGGAATGAGAGTGATAGTGGGACACTATGTAGGTGGAACTAATGGTGGAAACTTATCAGAAGGTAACAAACAGTTATTACTTAATAATTACACTGATGAACTTGATGGAAACTTTTCAAACTTCCTTCAATATGTATCTTACTAGAAAGCACTGAAAGAGTCTACTCAAGTACTATTTTAAATTTTTATTTAGACTCAAAGAAAGAGTGGGTTCTTTTTTCCCCAGTGGTAATGTAATATTCTGTGATTCAAAATAACTCAATGTAATTCTACAATGTCAATGTCGATGGAACCTTGGATGTGTTACAGATAATTATCTCCCTGCATACATTGCTATTCAAAAGGATTTTGTTTGATTAATTATGTCAAATAGTTTTTTTTTAATTTTCCTCTTTGCGCTTCCTAACCCAGTGCCCAACAATGAGATCTGATTAACAAATGATACAAAGTATTTCAGGCAGTACGATAATTATTATTATTTTTATACACAATTCGTAAACATTCAATCCACGAGTGTAAAATTAATAAGCCTTTGTTTGGATTTGCTAACCATTTCATGGTTTGTAAATTAATTTGAATTAGCCAATCAGTAATGCCTTGCATCAGTGCAGTTTAATAATGTACTGAGAGAAGTACTAGCGTTTTTTTTTTCATACAATATGCAGCAGTTGTCATATAAAAACAGACAAACAGTTCTTATTTTTGCTTCTCTTGATAAACGCTTGTGATAACTGCGAAGGCAATGATTACCTGATAAGCTAAGAAATGTAATGAATGTCTTCTTAAATGAGTGTTTAGTGAAAAGCTGATTTTTCATTTAGTTTTTAATGAAGTACTGCCCCATATGTTCATTTATGAATAAAAAAATTGCAATTGGATTTTTCTGTCATTGTGAATACTCTTTTTTTAAATACAGATGTTTCGGCTAGCAAAATATTCCATTACCCTCTTGGGAAAAGTCTACAAAGGGTTCTAGATTTATTCAAAATGTCGCTGATTTAGCTAATGATCTTTACAAACATTTTCAGATGTCATACATAAAAACAACTATGCACCAGTACCGGGGGCTGGCGAGGGCGGGCGCCCGGTACAACTGTCTCAGAGAGAACTCATCACAGCTCGGGAGTTGTACTCCCTGCATTCCTATAATATACTCGTTAGCGACAAGATATCAATCAATAGAAGTCTTCCGGATATGCGCAGTGACAGGTGAATATAACATCTATTTTATAAACTTCTAAACATATGAATGTCTTTGAGGTGTATAAAATAGTTGTTTCATATTGAGTATTTTAGTGAATTCTCTAATAAGCAGGTAAACAACCACAACCTTTGGACAGAGTGATGAGGCATTGGTACTTTTAAAAGAGAAAATAAAGAAGATTATTGATTGTTCTATAGAACCTTAAGATAAATTAACTACACTTAAATAAAATGTGGACTCTGTAATTCTCGCAAAGTGAAGGGAGATGAGATGATACAATTTCAATGTAATAAACAGTACCTATATACATAATAACGCTCATTTAACATGGAATGTCAGCGATCTCATTAATTACCGTAGGTACATGCGAAAGCAATAAAGAATATAGGTACCTCTTTGAGATAATATTTGAGGAAAAACAATATCACTCGATGTTCTTTAAGTCATAAAACAACATAACTCACCTAGCCTTGAACGTAATTTCGCCGTGAATTAGTAAAATATACGCACTATATTAAGACCAGCTTAATAAAGTATACACAATTCTGATCCTTCCTTCCTCTGATCCTTTGAAAGACGGTAAAATATGTTACTCTTTTTCGAGGACGGTTTATTCTATGTAGAAAATAACCGAGTATTAAATTCTTGACCGTTATTTGAAGCTTACTCGTTTGAGATAGGCACCTACGTGTTTTCCGCTTTTATCTCCGTCCTTTTCTACCCCATATCTTGCATCTCTCTCGCACATCGACCAGTTTCACTCCCCACCAGGCAGGAGGCGACGAGTGTTCTCGGCGGCCACAGTTCGTCATTGGCGTCTTGTTTTCCGCCCGAGAAGGTTGGTCTAACCAACCGCTGTAGTATTTCGTTGAAAAATAAACTCAGTGCTCTCGCAGAACACAGGTGAGTTTATAATATTTTATACAATTTGTTAACGGTTTTACCGTTCGATATTCGATTTTGCGAAATCAAGTGTTAATATTTTGTACATCTACCTCTTTTTTGTCACGAGTTTCTTCCGTGTACTTTTTTTTTCAGTAATTTGTTTTCAGAATGAGTGGCTTATAAAGCAAATACAGATGCGGTAAATAATAAAGCTACCACAGCCCGTGCACGTGACTATGGAAAAGAAAGCAAGCCCGAAGTTCCTAAGGCACCTGTGGCCCTAGTTCAATCCTGCAAGGCGTTCAACGGTTTGACAAAAATGAATGGTGTGAGGTGCGGTCCAACCAGCATCTCCTTAGTTCGGACTGATCACTACCGCACTTGAAGAGGGCTGATGGTGTCAAGAAAGCTTTTCGGCCTTGAAAGACTTGGTACGCTCCCCTCGGACTACCAGTAAGTCTGTTAGCCACCCCCCATGGGGGTCGGCTCATTATCACGGCGTGTGATGGTTTTCGGCCTTGAAAGACTTGGTACGCTCCCTTCGGACTGCCAGTAAGTCTGTTAGC
Source organism: Helicoverpa armigera (assembly GCF_030705265.1). Lineage (NCBI taxonomy): Eukaryota > Metazoa > Arthropoda > Insecta > Lepidoptera > Noctuidae > Helicoverpa > Helicoverpa armigera. Next base: position 4,632,728 of record NC_087137.1, on the reverse strand, counting down.
CACCCCCCGTAGGGGTCGGCTCATTATCTCGGCGTGTGATGCTTTTCGGCCTTGAAAGACTTGGTACGCTCCCTCGGACTGCCAGTAAGTCTGTTAGCCACCCCGTAGGGTCGGCTCATTATCTCGGCGTGTGATGCTTTTCGGCCTTGAAAGACTTGGTACGCTCCGCCTAGGACTGCCAGTAAGTATGTTAGCCACCCCCCGCAGGGGTTGGCTTATTTTCACGGACCCGCGCAGGGTACCAATCTTGCATGTTGCGAGACGCAGCATCATTACAAAGTGGGGACCAGTAAGTATACTAGCCACCCCCCAAAGGGGTCGTTTCATTATCACGGACCCGCGCAGGGTACCAATCTTGCATGTTGCGAGTCGCAGCATCATTACAAAGCAGGGACCAGTAAGTATACTAGCCACCCCCCGCAGGGGTCGGCTCATTATCACGGACCCTCGCAGGGTACCAATCATGCATGTTGCGGGTCGTACCATCATTGCAATCTACCCTCGCAGGGTGGCTATTTGGATCGACTTTCGAAGAGTCGCCATTATAACCTTCCCTCGAAGGGAAATGGTAATCACACTCACGCTGAATGGCGTGTGACGCAAAACTCTAAAGGCTCCCTTGGGACATCACGAGTAAATTACAATAAGAACCATGTCCAACAGACGAAACAAAGCGTCCAGGACCGCAGGTGGACTTTGATGCGTCCAACAAGGCACGTAAGTTATGACTTTCGAGGCGGGTTGCCTAACATTATATCAAGACCAATGGAAAGAAATGGGAGCTCCGCCTTTCTTGTCAAAAATAATAACTGGGTATCGGATACCATTGGCCAAAAGCCACCTTTGATAGATAATGCCAGATTTGACCAGAGAGTCCAAAGAGATGGATGTCGTCATATCCCAAATGATAAAACAAAAAGTTCTATTGATAGCTGCAAATTCTGCCAGCTTTCTTTCCAATATGTTTCTTGTGCCCGAAAGGCGACGGAAAGAACCGTCCAATACTCAATCTCAAGGTTCTCAACAAGTTCATAATTACGGAACCCTTCAGTTTAATAAATGTTTTTCGGGTGCTAAAGTTTCTTCAGAAAGACGAATGGCTGTGCAAGTGGATCTCGCCCAGGCTTACTTCTACCTTCCGTTAGCCGAAGGTCACAGACATGTTCTTCGACTAGTACACAGAAGAAGACTGCTTCAGATTACGTGCCTACCATTTGGCTTAAGCACGGCACCCAAGACCTTCGCCACAGTGACCAATTGGGTGGCTCAAACTTTGAAAACTCAAGGGTTACTTATAATTGTGTACCTCGATTTTCTGGTGGCTCACCAAGATATATTCGCCTACTTTGGGATCATTTGCACCACGTTTTGGATGGCAAGTGAATAAATCGCAAGCATTATCAACAAGATAATGACAAAACGCACTACGTGACAAACAGCACGACAAACTTAGAAGATCTGCATAGCTTGATAGGACTTTTAAACTTCGCAAGTTTTTGTTGTCCCATACGGCAGACTGCATTACCGGGCTCTCCTCATTTTCCTCAATGCAGTGTTGAACAGCAATCTATACCTACCCTATTCATGGAACCGTGAGCCAAACGGTGAACAAACCATAAAAAGGGTTCTTATAAGTCACGATTGAAGTAATGATCATATTTTATAAAAATAACTACGAAAGTAATATACTGACAACATTAGAAATTATATTTTAGAACGATTTCTAATCTTGCAATGCAATCTTTTCAAACTTATTTGAAATCAAATATAATAAATGCCGTAAATTGTTTTCTTAATTTTAATTAAATATGTAGTAAATCGTTTACATGTAAAAGGAACCTAGAAGTCTTGACTGTCATACATAGAACCCTACTTAATTGAAGACCACAGATACTAAGAACATTTTACATAAAAATGTGACGTTTTTGTCATCGGTCGGGCTATACCCACCATTTTGAAAAGTGTCATTCTTTGGTTACATTGTGGACTCACGGCTCGGTGAATGGAGTATAGCAATGTTGAACCTACCAGCAGATGCCTTAGCAGATCTAAAGTGGTGGCTGGTCAGCTGCCACCAAACCTTGGATATTCATACGCCACTTCCCTGTCACCTTATAACCACGGACGCCTCCGATGTAGGATGGGGGCACAACTGAACGGAACGCCCGTAATGGGTTCATGGAACAAGAGAGAAAAAGGCTTTCATTGCGATCTGAAAGAGATGCTTGCAGTATTAACTGGATAATCACGGCGAGTTGCTAAGGAGATCAACAGCCATTTTTCAATGCAAAAATGGGACTGTAGTGTCATATCTAAGAAATCAAGGTGGCACCCGATCAAGGAGCCTACCGAACTTGACGTACAAAGTATTCAGTTATCTCGAGCTGTATCAAATCTATCACGTCGTGAATCATATACCAGCCCTATTCAACAGTCATGCAGACCATCTCTCCCGACACAAACCTCCACCGGAGGGGCATCTTGTATCAGCAGTGGACCTATTTGCCTCGAAGCGAGCCCAGGGATACATAGTTGTGTACTACGTGCCCCTAGATCTGAAGGACCCGAAAGCGGGGTTCCACGATGCCCTTTTTCTCAAGTTTGGACTTACCCGCTAGCATGGGTATTACCGCCACCTTACCTTATACCGTAGGTCCTCAGTCATCTCAATTCAGGAACGGGAGTTAATCTCATAGTAGTTCCTTCGGTGGCACCAGGTATTTTGGCGAGCAGATTTGAAGTCCCGATCATTAGCAGTACCCTACACACTGATGAACCTCGAGCAGAAACCGATAGATACAGCAACGGGGATACCCCCTGCCAAGGTCAAGGAAATGGGGAGGGGGGGGAGGGACAAGGAGTCTCTCCGACTGAAGTCTTCTTCAATCCACACGCAAGACTTATCAATCAGCTTGGAGTCGATGGTTAAATTGGGGCGAAAAGTATGAAATTGGATCCTATGAATCCTTGAATCCCTATTTGGACCTATACTTACCCAATTTTTTTTTGCGGACTTACACATAGTAAATAAACTAGCATACAATACTATTTTATTACACAAGTCAGTTATAGCTACACTATGCAATGCAGAAACCACTGGAGAGCTAGGTTCACACGTTCTAGTCGGACACATTTTAAAATCAATAGCGCTGAGCAAACCTGTTCCCCGGGAAGCCGTCCATCTGGAATATTGACCAATTGGTAACCTACTTAAGTGCAGTAAACGTAGACAAGAATAATCCTTTTGCAACTTCCAGGCACACTGCTGCTCTTTCTTTGCTAGCTTGTTTCGGAAAGGCGAGTCCATGATCTTTCCTTGCTTGCAATAGACCCAGAACATTTCAAAAACAACAAAGATAATTTAATCTTATGGCCAGTCTTTGGCTCTAAGACCGACAGTTCTAGTCATGGGCAGTCGGGTTGTTGTTTGATGGATAATCAGGAAAATATAAATCTAAGTCCAGTGTATTGGGTCAGAAAGACTAAAGCCTTGCTAGAAGATAGACGGACATCGGCTAATTCCTTAAATTTATTTATATCCGTTAGAGGCCAACCAAAGGCAGGCACCCGAACGATGATTGCGGGTGGATTAAGACATTGTTAAAAGAGGCAGGAATAACTACAACCCCAGGAAGCTTCCACTCGGCGGTAGCGTCAAAATCTGTGTTGACAATATACCTTTGGACGATATATTAGCCAAGGGTAATTGGCGATCAGGCAATACATTTGCCCATTTTTACAGAAGAGAAAGATACCTACTAAATAGAAGTAGCAAGTTATCTCGATTATTTAATTAATCCAGCTGATTAATGTCTATATTTTTGTTACTATTGTTATTAAGAAGTATCGCAATATTCTTGTTAATTACTATTAGAAAATGAAATCAATTTTGCTTTTGTTCTTGCATCTCTCTTTTAATTTTATTACTCATCCTCCGAGCCCCTTTCCCAACTATGTTGGGGTCGGCTTCCAGTCTAACAGGATGTAGCTGAGTACCAGTACCAGTTAACTTTTATTACATTAGTATTCCAGGACGCAATACACATACTTACATGTGATTACTCGTGTACCTAAGTACCTATTTACATGCACAATTTCATTGTGCTTTTGCTCACATTGGCGTCCACTTCCACCAGGCGATAACAAACACGTCTCAAACGAGTAAGCTTCAAATAACGGTCAAGAATTTAATAGCAGCGTTTTACCTGAAATAAAACGCATATTAAATACTTACCTTATTTGAAGCTTACACTTGAATTTCTGCCTGGTGTTTTCGACTCAATGACGAACTGTGGCCGCCGAGAACACTCGTCGCCTCCTGCCTGGTGGGGAGTGAAACTGGTCGATGTGCGAGAGAGATGCAAGATATGGGGTAGAAAAGGACGGAGATAAAAGCGGAAAACACGTAGGTGCCTATCTCAAACGAGTAAGCTTCAAATAAGGTAAGTATTTAATATGCGTTTTATTTCAGGTAAAACGCTGCTATTTTAAAAAATTAGAACTGTTCTAACTCCGTTAACAGTTTTGGCAGTTACGCATCTGAGTCAGAATTTTATTCAGTCCACCCTACTTTTTACTTACAAAATCATGACATTAGCAACTTAGTTAAAATCGTTGTGCTTTTGTCGGTATCGGATTGTGATGACCTCCAAATGTATGAATTTGTACTGGTACTTTGTATTTTAAGGTTTTGATGGTTAATTAAATTAGGTACATAGATTTAACTTTAATAAAGTGTCTTTTAGTAAACATTGTAACATGGAGAATAATGTTAGTTTTACATTACATTACAGTATGCCAATTATTTTCATGTCATTTCTCCGTAATGCGTTGTTATTTTTGAAATCAATAATATATTTGGATCATCTACAAAATGCCCTGTGGCTTTCATTCAAAATAAGGTTTCATTATGGGTAATTGCCGGTGTCAATAAATTGAAATTAGGACTATATAAAATTGCTAGTACTGATAGGTACTCGCGAATGTGCAGTGACCGATTTGTGCCACATCACACATGACAATACAATTTCCACTAAATATCGGTTCCGAGGTTGAACTGACTGACGTGCCTATTTACCCTATAACGAAAATTTCATACTGAATTAACAGATAATAAAAAAAAGATTAAAGTGAAAATTTTATCAGTGAACTTCCTCATATATCTGTTGTAAAAAAGTAAGTGGGGGGGGATATGTATAACATGATATGATTATTTTTACTTGGTCGCAAAAAGCTGGCGTTATGTTCCTCACCATTCCACTTGATGATAAGTGGGGTGCCCACTTATTCTATCACACATGTTGCAGTGCCAAAAGTATTATAGTATGTATTTGAAGTACAGTGCCAAATAACTTTGCAATTCTAAAGTTAGCCGTTTAACTCCTGGCACATTTCTTAGTACATATACCTTTGTCAAGAATGTTTGCTTCTCCGCAATTATCTATCTCTTGACTTCACAATAGTAAAAAAATATGAACCTTTCTGCACATGCCTACGGTGCCAAAATGGCTAAATTCTTATTACCTAACTTATTTGGCGTCGTTATAATCAACTGCAATCAGTTAGGTTTAAGTAAGTTCTATTTATTTTTCTCAGATGCAAAGAAGTGGTATTCGATCTAGACAACCTGCCGACTGCGACGGTGATCATAGTGTTCCACAATGAGGCGTGGTCCACTCTCATGCGCACTGTCATGTCTGTGCTTATGAGATCGCCTACCAAACTATTGCGGCAGGTAATATTAACTTATCACTGTAGGTCTTTGTATCACTGTAGGTATATTAAGTTAATGGATTCGCCGTAGCAATTGTACAGATTAAATATAGAAAAATATGATGGAAATTTTTGATTTCGTTATCCACAATCGTCAACTATTAAAAGTATAGACGAGTATCACACTCCTCAGTTGCATGTTCTTAAACCTATATAATAGAATGAGTGTGATCTTTCTAAATTTTTCTACGAATTTTCAATCAAATAAAACCTATGGATATCAAATTCTCAGAAAATCTGGGTTGAAAAAGTGTGTAGTGTTTTCAGCTTGTAAAAGTAAATCGATATTTTTTAATCAGTTCATACGTTGTCGAAGCAAATGGCATTTCAATTCGGTCAATTCGGTGTTGTTCTGCTTCAGCACGTCGCTTATTATAAACTTTTATGTAGAACCTTCTACGCAAAAATATAGAGATAATGCACATTTAATTTTAATGTATGCACATTTAATTTTGTCTTTACTATTTCTAATATTCCAAACTATCTTGCGTGCGCGGTTTCATCCGCGTCTCGTAAAATATAGCCTAGCCTTCCCAAATACATCGAAAGATACAATCGTAAAACATATAAAAAACATCGAATCTATTTATCATTTACCTCAACAGTATTTAAATTAAGAAATCAATAAACTTATAAGCCAATAAATCTATTCAATTAGCAAATATGATGTTCCAGATAATTTTAGTGGACGATGCGAGTGACAGGCGGTACCTGTTCCAAGAGTTGGACGAGGCCATAGAGAAGTTAGACAGAGTGCAATTGTTAAGGAACCCTGAGAGGACGGGGCTGGTCGGAGCGAGGCTCTTGGGTGCCAAGAAGGCTACCGGTGATGTGCTGGTGTTTCTTGATGCTCATTGCGAGGTGAGTAGTTACTTTAGTTATGCGATTAGGAAGAAATGTTGATGGATAGGTCGGAATGAAAAAAAGCATGTCTCCCTCGGCTGCAAAAAGGTCCATCAAAGTTAAAGCTTCTTTAAATCGATTGCTGACTCTTTCTTTGTCAGCGAGATAAAAAGTGTTAGCAATAGATTTAAGGAAGTTTTAATTTTAATGGATCTTTCTGCAACTGACGGTTTGTGTAATAAAAACTCAGGTTTTTAAGTTCCTTGCCGTCATTACATCGCTCAAGTTCTTCGATACTTCTTGGCAAGAGAGATATACCGGGAGGTAAGTTAATATAATGTGTTTTGAAATTTCAGGTGACGCCAGGGTGGTTAGAGCCGCTATTGGATCGCGCAGGAAGCGACGATGTTTTTATATGCCCTCACATAGATCTGTTATCTGAAGATACTCTAGCGTATACAAAGAGCATAGATGCACATTGGGGCGCGTTCAGTTGGCGATTACACTTCAGATGGCTTATACCCGGTGGTGATGTACTCAAGAAGAAGTCAGAGAATCCTTCCAAGCCATATCCTACTCCAGCAATGGCTGGTGGCCTTTTTGCAGTACGAAAAAGCCTTTTCTGGCGTCTAGGCGGTTATGACGAAGGTATGACTATATGGGGCGCAGAAAATTTGGAACTGTCGTGGCGGGCATGGCAATGTGGAGCGAGAGTTGAGATTACATCGTGCTCTCGAGTTGGACACATATTTAGGAGACATAGTCCTTACAAATATCCGGGAGGCGTGACAAAGGTTCTTCATGCAAACTTAGCGCGGGCAGCTACAGTGTGGATGGATGAATGGGCAGACTTCTTCTTCAAATTCAATCCGGACGTCGCCACGATCCGTGATCAGCAAACAGTCGCAGATAGAGTGGAGTTGAGAAAGAACTTAAAGTGTAAAAGTTTTGCGTGGTACTTGAGTAACGTGTGGCCGCAACATTTCTTCCCGACCGACCAAAGGTGGTTCGGGAGAATTAAGAGTGAGAAAGGTGGTTGTATAGGAGTAAACCCTGGTACATTAGGGTTGGGCAGCCCAGCTGTCGCTGTAGAGTGTATCACACAAATGGGTTTAGAAAGTTTAGTAGTTTTCACTCCTGAGGGGAAAATAATGACAGACGAAGGCCTTTGCTTGCAGCAAGGCAATGGACGGGCTCTTTGGAAGAGTTGTAGCGATAGTAGTAAACAGATATGGATACAAAAAGGCCCTCGGTTAAAAACTCAGGAGGGTTTGTGTCTGACCTTAGTAGTAAACAAGGATTCGCATGGCGTCGGCGATCCTCTAACATCAAAGAAGTGTCTCACAGATGATAAACAAATTTGGCATTTCAATCGCGTGCCTTGGCGTTAATGTTGTGATACAGTTAGGTAGTACAAATTAATAATTAACTTAGCAATAACATTTACAGTACAGTTTAGGCCAGAAAGCTTACAGTACACATTTTAAGTCCAAAATGAGATTTTAACTAAGTACTTAATATTATTTGAGTCTGATCCCGATTTTTATATATGTAGTAAGTTTAAACGTTTTGTACAATATGTAAGCCAGCATTTAGTAATTGCAGCACCTGTGATTTGTTATAATATTTTTTTAAATGAGTAACTAGTTTTAGGAGGAAGACCATATTAAGTTGTGATTTTGAAATACTATTCCATATTAACTCCATAGGTATTATTGTCGTAGTTACTAATGTTACTGTGTTAGATTGTAAAAAAATGGCGGATGGTTTTACCGCTTAATAACATTCCACTGTTAATTCCTAATTTTACTGTTTATTAATATTTTGAAACTAAGATTATATGCCTGTTAATACTTTTCTCTTCCTGGAATATTTTTTAAGTATGTTATAAATTTTTGGGAAAATCTTTTTTATAGATCATTTTTGACATTTACTTTTAAAACCAATAGAAGGTACTTACCTAATGAGAAAAGAAATGTGAATGTAATTCATACAGTTTTAGATTATCTCATTTATCTCAGAATCTCTGTCTATTGCTTTATTTTGCATTAAGGAAAGATTTATATGAAAGCTTTTTTTATTTTAAATAAGTATTTATTTTCTATTGACTAAAGCATGTGCCGCATTTATACTTCTTCTAGTCTTGAATCTATTATTTCTACTTAGGATTTAGTTAATTAATACTTTTACTTACGAATAATTTAATTAAAACATCTCAGTTACCACTTCAAGCTTTTGCTTAACCTTTCACTAAAATATTAATGTAGTTTATTTTTTGAAGTGCTTCTTATAATCTGCTTACTTAAACTTCACTTGCAAACAAGTAAGCAAGCACATTTACTTTATATACTTACTGGAAAACTAACTTCCGTGGATGTGTCAGATAATATGTTACGAACATATCATTTTATCAGTAGATGCCGTCTTAATAATGAGTTCGTAATTAATTTTAACGTGGTGCTTATAAAGGAAAATCTCAGGAATCATTCCATATAAAAAATAGGTAATAAGGATTATTGTCACAAATGAAATACGGAATAAAAAAATATAAAGTTTTAATTTTATCGATATGTTTTACAAAAAAATGCTGTACAATGAAATGTATAAAATATTTGAGTATCTATGTCATTAAATTAACTGTTTATTAAACAATTGTTTTATTGAATTTCCCCTAATTTTTTGTATTTTTTCACCTTAGTATGAAATAAAGTAGTGATATTGCTATAAATGCAACTAGTGGTAATGGGTGTGCTTTTGCAACGGAATTGCAATCGTTCCCATTGCATATGAAGCAGCGAGCGTCACTGTGACCGCGTGCTCTCTCGACGGCGAGCAGACCAAGACAGACCGAGTCTATCTGCGCTCGTGGAATACAGCCTCGGAGAGTATCCACTGTGTTGCCAACTGGAACAGAAAATGTTGATAACATCAAAAATTATGCAACTTAAACTGCGTACCTATAAAAATTTCGCCCCTTGGTGTAGCTTTTTACTTAACATGGCTTTTTTTTAACAGGGGGAAAATCCTCATGGACTACCCTCCACCTGGGGTCGGTGGAGGGGGTGTGCCGGACTCTTACCGGCTAAAAACCCACCCAGTGTTGCCACCAATTACCTTGTGTCGAGGGCACGGGTATCGCCTAAGCATTCTTCCGCACCCCCGACAGGTATTGGCCCGTCAGATGTTTGAAGGCGGGCCCCGTCACCGTAAGTGGCCATCAGCCAGCGGCCACAGTGAACTCAACTAGGAGAGGCGCGCGCAACACTACGCCACCGTCTCGAGGCCTGTTTCTGTTCGGACGACAGACGCCCCTAGTCTGTCGCCCGCAGGCCGCGCCCTATGGTGGCCGGAGATCGGCCACCCTGCGACGCCCACTACGTCTACTGCGGGCGGGGAGAGTGGTACTAGTTTCCCTCTCCCTTTCCGCCGTCTCCTTTGCGACCATCACATCCTCGCAAAAGGAGGCGACAGCGTTCCACCCTTCTTCGCTGCCGACCATGCAGGACACGATAGCCGGCAGCGAAAGACTACCCGCAGCATCTACTGCTGCTGCCAGGTCACGGCGCTGCGTTGCCCATGCTGGGCACTCCACTAACGTGTGCAGCGAGGAGTCTTCGCTGCAGATGCCACAGTGGTGGCATTCGGGCGTAGGCTCCCGGCCTATGCGACACAGGAACTTTCCGAAACACCCGTGTCCGGTAAGAACCTGCGTCAGCCGGAAGCTGAGGGCGCCGTGGCGTCTAAAATAAAATAAAATAATGTTTATTGTCAAAAAACGCAACTTTACATTGTGGTAGTTACCGTTGAGCCACAAACTAAGCACAGCTTGTATCTTGTGGCTCTGAGTGCTTTAATATTGCTTATATTATAAAGTTATATAGGTACCAAATCTTTGGAGATGGAATAGTAAAGGAAATTATGAGCTAAGGATGTTGGAACTTAAATTGAGGTACATAATATAAAGAAAATGATATTAAAACTAGGTGAATTAATCGGGCTTTTATGCTAGTTTGGTGTGTATGTGAGGGCATGTGTGAATGAGTGTATGTGTGAGGTGAGAGAGTGTGTGGTGTGTAGTGTCGGTGTGAGAGTGATAGTGTTGATGGTGTGGGTGACTTTGTAGGTATGTTGATGGTGTTGGTGGCTTTGTAGGTACTACAGCAGAGCTTCGGTTTCGATGTAAGTCAGTTTTAGTAGGGCTGCAGTTATCTTCTTTTTACACATATTGTGAGTACAGTCTCTAAGGTCACAAATTCTGTTGACCTTGTTGTACGTGCTAGGATTTGAGTATTGGGTGCAACGTCTGGCTAATTCAGAGTTGGCATTTGGTAAAGGTATTCTAAAGATCCGTTTTCTAAGTAAGTCCTGGTAGTCGGCGCGTTTTTTGATGACGGCGTGAGTAGCAAGAGTTGCCATGAGTATAAATAGCTGTCGAACCCTTAGTACACGGAACTTTCCATACAATGTGTCTGTAGGAAATTTAAACGGTAGTTTTAAGGCTACCTTAATTAGAGCTCTTTGTGCTCTTTCCAAAGTTATGAAGGTGCTTTTTCCAGCACTCCCCCATATGCGTATGCAGTACTGAATGACGGATTGGCAGAGAGCGAAGTATACCGTCTTCAGTACGTCTAGTGGTGAGCAGTCCCTAAGTTTTTTCATGACATGAATTAGTTTTCGGACTCTAGCAGACAGTGAGTAGATGTGTGCCTTATAGTTTAGGTGTTGGTCTATGATAACTCCGAGGTACCTAATGGTGTCAGTACGTGCGATTGTTTCGCAGGCGCAGTGTTGTTGGAAGTCATTATTTTGCGGTTGTGTGCAAGAGTGTATTTTTAGAGTGAATGAGCGTGGAGGACAGGTAGAATTTGTCTTGCAGAACGTAACGAACTTGCTTTTGGTTACATTTAGTGTCAGTAGATTATGGTCTAGGGATTGTGCTATCTCAGAAAGTCCGCGTTCAGCCAGTTCCCGTACACAGTCCCAGGACCTTCCATGAAAGACAATGGCTGTATCGTCGGCGTATGTGACAATTTCGGCACCGTTAAGAGGCAGGCTTACTATGTCGTTTATGTAAAGTGTGAACAAGGTGGGGCCCAGCGTGCTGCCTTGAGGTACTCCATAATTAATTGGAAGGAGTTTACTTTTATGTCCACCTATTTTGACGTATTGCTTACGGTGTGTGAGGTAGCTGCGGAACCATTCCAGTGTGTTGCCCCTAATGCCAATGAGCTCGAGTTTTTTTAGTAGCAGTCCCGTCGACACCGTGTCGAAAGCTTTTGCCAGATCGAGGAATACACCAATGCAGTATTGTCCGTTTTCAATATAGAAGGAAACTCGATCTGTCAGAAGTGACACTGCGTCTTCGGTGGATCTGCCTTGACGGAAGCCGAATTGCCGGTCTGAGATGATGTGATTTTTATCGAGATATTCTGTGAGTCTTTTGTTAACTATTTTCTCTAATATTTTTGAGACTATGCTTAGGAGAGCTATGGGTCTGTAATTTTTAGGGTCGTCTTTAGATCCAGTTTTATAAATAGGGGTCACGGATGCCGTCTTCCAGGAATCTGGAAAGACACCGGTTTCTAGACTTAAATTGAATATGTGGGTTAAGGGTTTGATAAAGCTATTGATGCATTTAGAGAGTAAGTAAACTGTGAGTTGATCGGGACCAGGTGCACTGTCTATTTTTAGATTCCGTATAATGTTGGTGATTTCTTCATCGTCAGTAGGACTCATAAAGAATGATTGTGAGTTGTTTTGTTGTGACCGGTAAGAGTCTATTAGTGTGTTGTGTGGTATCCCGAGTTTGTTGAGGATTTTGGCTGCGTGCTCTTCTCCTACGTTGACAAAGTGCTGATTGCAGATATCAAGTGCTTGTGTGGGGGAGGTGGTAGATGTAATTAGTTGTGTAGCGCTGTTTTGGGTGCTCTTGTTTCCGCAGATGTTTTTTATAGCCGCCCAGAGTCTTTTAGGGTTGTCTTTATTTACGTGTATTTCCTTTTTGTTGTGTGTGTTTTTAAGATTGCGTAGCAACATGTGCAGGTAGTTTCTATAACGTGTATAGATTAGGCGTTTGATGTCATCACTAGGGTTAGCTTTGCATTCTAGATGTAGTTTGTCACGTTGTCTCATGCATCTTATTAAGCCGGGTGTGACCCATGGTTGGATGTTAGCAAGTTTCCTGGAGATCTTTATTTGTTTTGTGTGCTTGTTGATTGCGCCGGTGACAATATTGTTAAATATTTTTATCGAGTTATTTACGCAGGAGGAAGTGTAAATGGGTTCCCAGTCGGATTGGGCGATCTCGGCATCCACAGCATTCCAATTAGTTTTAGTTTTCCAGCGTTTGGTTTGTATCGTATTCGGCTTAAGATGTACACTGCACAGCGCTAAGTCATGGTCCGTGATGGAGAGGTTGCAGACGAGACCGACTGCAGTTGCGTTGGTTTTAACAAATATGTGGTCAATACATGAACCGCATCTCGTAGGAGCAGTGATCGCAGGGGTCAGGTCGTGTGAAGCCATGAGACATGAATAGCTAGAAGCCTGGTTATTTTCTAAGTCTATAATGTTAATATTAATGTCACCAGCTACTATGATTGTTTGCTTATGTTTTAGATCTGAGAGTATAGTGTCAAGGGAACTGAAGAAGGTGTCTGCGTTAGTAAAAGAAGGGGAACGGTATATTGCTAGAAGTGTAATGTCATATGTGATGTTTAAGAGCAAACTGTCAGCGTCAGCTAGATTGGCTTCTGTACTAGTGACGTTATTCCAAGCTGTTCTGATGTAGGTAACAATACCTCCGTTTTTGTTAACTTGGGAAGAGGTTCTGTATATGTAGTACCCTGGCATTTCTTCTAAGATTGTGCCTTCAGACAGCCAGCACTCTGTTAGCACAATTACGTCAATGTTTGAGTTCAACCTATATAAAGCAACTTTAAAGTCGTCGAAGTTTTTTTGATAGCTTCTTATATTGTATGTAAGAACTGTGAATTTATCTTTGGAAACATTTAGGATAATATTGCAACTTTCTGGGGAATCTACTGTGTGACATTCTATTGAAAAGGATTCGTCTATATCATTGGCGATGTCAAGTGAAGCCATTTTTATTTAATATAATGATGTATGAAAGAAGGTTTTGTGCGTGATTTTTATTTAAAATTTTTGTTGCGTCTTGGTTAAACTGAGTGAGATTGACAACGTTTCCATAAGAAAGAGTTTGTGGTAAATAGTGTTGTGTAGCCGTGTAGAGTATGTATTGTGTATTTAATATGTATTTATGTATTTGTGTAAGAGAGAAGCCGTGCGTGTTGATTACCAGTGTATGTTGGATTCCTAAGTTTGTTGAGATATGTGCATGTGGTAGGGAGAGTTGTTGGCGTGTTTGTGTCCGTGTATGTATAAGCCCTTGAGTGAGTGATAACATAATTTTCTTAAGAACTAATATAATCAAAGGAATTAAAAGGTAATAAAAATAGTTAAAGTAATAACATAACAATATATGCTTACATAAAATGTATGTTTTTATGTATTTGTGTTTATGTAATTGTAGTATGTTTTTTGGTGTTTGTGTGAGAGAGAATACGTGCGTGTTGATTACTACTACTCGTGTGTGTTTGACTCCTAAGTTTGTCAAGTAATATGCGTGTTGTGGGGAATGTTGTTGACAAATGTGTGTGTATGTGTAGTTAAGCCCGTTAGTGAAAAATGACATTAGTTTCTTAAGAACTAAAATAATCAAGGAAATTAAAAAAATTAAAAAATTGATAAAATAACAAAACAAAACATGCTTACATAAAATTTGAAATGATAACAGGTTTGTCTGAGCGTCAGCCGCTTGTTTGTGCAGTTGTCGCGGGGCAGTACCGCAACAAGTCATCCATGGTCTTAATAGTGATGGCGGGGTTTCCTTCCTTTTTGCGGATGTAAACAAACGTCTCTCCAGCCACTCCTTTAGGATGGGCCTTACCGCTGCGATAGTGGCGTGCCCTGCCGTGGGTTGCGCGAGTCGCTGCTCCCATTCCGCAATTACCTCTTGCCGGAGCTCTGCCCTGCGCGCCTCAACTTGCCGAGGCGCGAGGCGCTCACCCCGCCCCACCGCTTCCTCGCGCCATGTATAGAGTGACGCGAGGGTACTTAACATGGCTGCGTTTCGGTAGATGGAGTGTACCTAACTTATGGGACAGCTTCTCAAGCACAATAGTTTGGATCAAATATGGCAAGAAGCATTGAGATGTTTAAAAAAAAAATTGGACAAACTCATTGACATGAAGAAAAACAAAGAACTCGTCAACAGGAACAGAACAACAATGTGCCAAAAATGTGAGCTCCATAATTTTAAGATTGCATACGCAAAGTAGTACCTAGCATAAAAAAAAAAACAATATATAGTGTGTGTGTCCAACTTACAAGTCTTATCATCCGGCGTGGCCACCATTTTCAAGCAGCGGTACTCTATAGGTATCTTGGAGTCGGTGCTGGGCGGAGGATGTCCATAGTTGTGCACCCATGTTGCTGATACCCAGTTCGTTGGGTGGCAGTCCACCGACCTGCCTGGAGCTATCACTTGCTCAGGATGGCAGCCCAGACATCGCTGGTAGAAACAGCTTTCGGGGACCGCTGAAATCATGAGATTACATTTTCTGTTCTAAATCTGACATATTTTTGTTAAATCACGACAATAGCTCCTGAGATTAGTGCGTTCAAACAAACACACTCTTAAATCAAGGATCAGCGGATACGGATGCTGACATTATTTTTTCCTCAAATACCCAGCGATAATGCGAAAATTCAATACTTGCAGACCCAAAATACATGTTAAGAAGACGTGTAAATATCTAAATTAGTCGTCAGCGTGAGATTATTAACCATACAGGTACTAACTAATGTATGTAAAGGAAATTCTAGTGCGGACGCATGACGTCCACGTGAACTTGTTGCGGTCAAAGTATCTCAGTGACTTGCGAATACGCTGCAGTTGCTCAATGACTGAGGTTTCTGAACAACGATTGGACGTTCTCCGTAATATTCAAGCCATTGTAGCGTCAATTTAAGTTTATTTTAGAAGCACACCAGATGATTGCGGATACAATAACTCCGATGCGTATTTTATTATCCGTTGACGTTTATTATAATTGAAATCATTACGGAATATCTACGGTCTTGTTAACCACAACTATAACCTTTACAGCTAAGTTGATTGTTTGTTATTTACCAAGGAGGCTAACTAACAGCAACAGTTTAATCAATTGAGGAATCTGGTCAGCCTGATTACTATGCAAATTAGTAGCAATACAATCAAAATTAACACGTCTTTATTGTTTCAAGTGTTATTTACGTAAATTATGGAGCAATTACGCGAAACAATTTTCTTCGTCGTGTTCCGTTAAGACAATTTTTGGCGTGAGCAAAATCGCAAAATGTTGTGGTCTGATTTCTCTCGCATGAGAAGTATTTGTAACGATAAGTCGTATCTTTAATTAAGAGTAGCTTTAATTATTACATGTTAAGGTTCAACGTTCGCATTGGGCCAATACATTATCATCCAGTTAATAAGGATCGGATTTCGAAGTCATGGAGAGAGAGTAAAAGTTTATAATGCGGGGACTGATTTGGCAGACGAGAAAATACTCTGTAAATTGACAAAATGGAAAAACAGAAAGCTTATTATGTCTATAAAATAAATATTCAGTAAGTACGTATGAAAGTTAGTAAGTACATATGCCTGGATAGGTAGGTAGGAATAAGAATAAGTACCAGTGTCCACGACAGATTTATGACCGGCAGTGTAGTGCGGAGGAATCTTTAGTAATTGCTGATAGAGCCTAGCAGGCCATTAAGTAGACAATGGCAGATAGGCATTACTACCGACAGATCTCACTTTTCATTGTGATTGGTGGGTTAGTAAAGACGCGAAATTAATGATTGAAGGCTGCATCGGTTGGACTCACGGCATTTTCTCGCACAATGCTTGTCCATGTCTGATTGTTGAGTAGCGGCCTTTACCCGCCACAGTCGGTCGGACCCGCCATGTAATGCCACTCTTCACTGCAGTTTACGTTTGTTTTAACCGCCGCAATCATATGTCATTTTCTCGCGTTTCGCGCCATTTAACCGGTCATCAGGCCGTCGTTCGATCTGTTCGGCGTACGCTCCGTAATTATTGAAAGCAGAGAATCCGCTCTCGAAGCCCGACATCAAGGTATGCCGCACGAACGCCTGTTGACGTGGCTGTTTAGTTTCGCTCTTTATAATAAATACATATTTGCTTATATAAAAGAAAATATTATCATATTATCTGCGTCAACAATGAGTTTCATTACTGATATAATACTTAACACTGTTTGTGCCGGTAGCTGCCTATAATTAGGTTTTGTCTTTGTGTAGTTTATAAATAGATTCATATTTTGTGGAAAATATTGAGGTAGGTGAGATATATGTATTTAGATAAGATTTATTTGGACGTCATGACTTAACTATTAACTGTTCATATCTGCATTGAAATCAAAATTGAAAGTACTTATACGTAAGTATTACCTACAATGTATCTAAGTACCTATACCCGATTACTCTTGTGTGAACATAAGACTATATATACTTATTGGATTAACGATTATATTATAGTTTCGAATATTAAAATACAATGCTGCAACAAGACTATAAATATAAAATGTCTCATAAACAAGTTAATAGAAACGCTTGGTAGCGCGACGATGCGTGAGATTGCGTCGATGCCCACATCTTACACGCGGCGCCCGAGAAAGTGCTTGATAGGCGTCTGACATAATTGTGCATGGCTAGTTGTCTGCCCGTCTGTCGTGTCACCATTGTAATTTTATATAGCTAGAGTGATTTTTGTACCTCAAACAGGAAGAATAGTGGTTCCTGAACAGAGCCTGTTTTAATCTTCGAGGAAAGTTTGAAGTCTAATGAGTTGTTTCATTGCTTGAGGACAGTCGATTTTTGCGGTAAAAGTGAAGGTGTTATTTAGCATTAACACTTGTTTGCATGGCAATAGATTAATTTGAAAAGGGGAGAGGCTAAGCAAAAGGATGTCTTATGCTTAGGTGCTGCATGTCGAAGTAAACAAGGAGATATCTAAAGAAGCTGCGTCGCAACTGCCACTAAATTCCACATGTAATATTCTATACGGCTGTATCGCATTAGAAACATTTATGAAACATACAACAACAATGCGCTAGACAATGCTAGACAAACCTATATTTGCGCTATCTCTGCTTATCTAAGTCACAACACAGCACTGACCCAAATTCATAACTAGAGATGATCAACATAAAATCCTCTGCCCACGCGCACTGTGGCGACATTACTAGACGCATTGACAATGTAAATACTATTGTCAACAGAATAAATAAATATTTATCCAGAGGCAAGATGAGTCGGTATTCAGTAAGCCATTGTCTGCGAAGGCGCGGGCGGCCGCCTCACAAAATGAATTTAAAACTGCGTGATGTAACGATGTAACACTTTGTTTTAGTTATATTTTATATTCAATCGTATGTCAACTTGTAGACACAATAGATTAACAAATCATTACAAACCTCAAATATTTGTATTGTTTATCTGCAAGCTGCATTTTGTGGGAAAGTATTTATCTAGTGAAATGAAGGCTTACCGTAAGGAATGAGTCCGACTACGAGAATAAACACGAACATGGCAGTGCACTGATACATAATTCTAATAATAAAGTTAGTCCGTTGTTACGTCCACTACCGCCACAGTTTTTATCGCACTAATCTCAAGAGGAATACGTTTTATCTGTAACGTGCGCCGTTATCAATGTGTCGTAAATTATTGTGTCGTTCCCAGTGGAAAACAAGGATTTTATCACAGAGTTTTTCTGCAAACTGTTTGTGGAACACGCACGTAACTGCGACGAAAATAAATTTATGTCTGTAAGCGTGCTCTGATTATTCTCGGCATGTCGTTGACGAAGATGTATCCGAATGAACATCGGACAACCGTTACGTATTTAGTTAACTTGTTAGAGATTCCGACAAACTCCCCGTGATACATTTTACAAATCACTCTAGATAAACTGATGTCATAGGTAGGTATAGGTATGTCAACATACCTACTGTAATTCTTTTATTTATTTTATTAATGGAAAATAGCAGAACTTATTCCTATGAGCAAATGCGCTAACCCTAGAAAGTGCAATTAATAATTTCAGAACTTAATTTTGTCTTCCATACGTAAGCTAACAATTATTTTGCATAAACAGCGGCGAATTTTATACCGCATAAAAAGAATAATAGAGCTATCAAATCTTTTAATGAAATTCAAGTAATATTAAGTTAATAGTTTATTTAATGGCAGTTTCTCAACAAAGGCACAAATTAGATTAATGATGCACGTCTGCTAAGATGAGTAGGCGATGATATACGAACCAATTAAATGACACTCCTTCGCAAAATTTACTAATCCGGATTATAAACCGTTATTTGGTGATGTAAATTAAGCATTCCTGCAATATTTCAATTAAAACATTCGAATTTTATTAATGTACTGGTTAATTGAAATCGATTTTATTATTATTCAAGCTTAAGACTGACATGTCAAGACGATTAATACGAATACCTAAATGCAAATTTTCTGTCTAGCGTCTGGTCTCTAATAAAAATGCCAAATAAAGTTATGCAACTACTAGTTTTGTTTGCAGTTAGTAAGTAGTAAAATTGTACTGACAATAAAATGTATTGACAAGAGTATTCAAATACAAGAACAGAAACAACGGCACGCGATCGATAGAGGTGTCATGTCATTTCACTTCCTAACTGAGATCTACTACCAAATAGGGCTGACTGTGAACTCGGTACCAACTTAATCGTATCATCCACACGAACAAAATTGACCCTAATAGTAGTATAGATAAGGGTGATGGTGTATTTGAGGGTTATTTTGGTAGTATGTGCGAAATAGTGGCCTAGATCACGGCTGCGTCGGTTTGGAGCAGCGTCGCGGCATCTCACAACATGTCGCCATGTACGAGACACACGGATGCCTTGGTTAGATAAACGCAGATTATCCTGAGAGGACCGAAACACTTGCCTACCTTTATATGTGCACGATCAATTGACGAGTCTTCAATTACGCGAAATGTATATGCAATATACATAGATAAGTAAAGAGAAGATTTTATTTTGCTTTAGTCAATCTTCCAGGCTTTTGCATTTTACTTTCTTGATGTACATACAATTCAATAGACTGGGAGCTTTGTATCTTTCTTTAACTATAAAGATGCATCAGCTCCATTAGTTAGTATTTTTGTCATACCTACACTTATTATAAGGCACCAAATTTTGTATTCAGCGGTGCTCTGAAATCTGGTTTTGTAAGAAATGTAGTAAGCATTATTCAACGCATCACGTGGGTAGGCTCTAAAATGATGATAAGCATTTATTCTGTCGCCTAGTTATCCAAAAATATCTCATGGATACTTATCACAAGTCATAAAAGTACTGCAAAAGAGGATATCTTTTTGAAATAGTAAACTTACGGTCTTCGTATGATCCTGTGTTTATTTCATACGTGCACCGAAAATGCCAAATCTCATTGGGCCTTCGAAAATATATATTCATGCTTTTATTGTAGAGGTACACGTGAAAGTGTTATCTACTGCACCTCAATAAATATTTCTGTTTGTTATCTTTCAATTATTTAAAAATTGTTTTAACACATCAACTGCTACAGGCTTGTATGTTGAACGATTCTGTTAGATAAGCATACAAGTAGACACCTGTTCATCTAAACGAAGCTCCTGATGCATATCGAACCATACAATCCCATGTAACAAGGTATCTTATCAATTTATGATCTTCAGTCTCAAAGTGTTTTTGATGGTTGTAATTTAAAAGCGGCGCACCTTTCACTCAGAGGGACCAATTAATTCTTGGTCGATACATTAAGCGCTCAATAAATTCTCGAAAAACGCCGCGACTTCCGATAACAGGAACGGGTTCGGGACCTCTTCTTTAGATTAAAAAGGTTTTATTTATCTTGGACAATTTGTTAATGCCACTCTTCAGGCCTTCCGGTAGCCGTGTAATTGAATCTTCTGGTTTTTGAAGATTTATTACACTCATTTGATTGAGCTACCGTCCTTTGATTAGCGGCTCTATTTGAATCTTCGCCGACAACATTTGTGCTTCCTTTTTTAATGTTATTGCTCTCATTTTTCAAATGTTTTGTCGACTGTATCTTTTCTTGCGTATCATTTATAAATAAACACCGCTCGCCAGTTTTTTAACCTTACGAAAGCCTATTAAACTTTTGCAAAAACTTTTTCAATTAAGTTTTCTCTATATTTTAGTTTAACTTACGTATAATAATTATATGCTCCATTGGTCGCAAATAATAGTTATTGTTATACGCACTGAAGTGATAATATAAAGCTGAGAGCTGTATTATTGATTGTTTTGTTTTTATTCACAATTAATTCAAAAGATTTTTTGAAGGTAGACAACAAAGGCTTACTTACGTAAACAATTTTCTTTAGAGTGAACCTTTTCTTTCTATTACTTTAACGGTCTCGTAGAAATTTGGAAAGGTAGGTATATCTCGGAAATAAAGGAGCGGCATCTCTTTGTAGAGAAAATGTCGGGGGTTGATAGAAAGTACGTGCTATCTGCATATTGGACGAAATTATTAAGATTAGAGGAGGTGACGATGGAATGCGAAATGTCCGTCGGCGACACAGTGACCCGCGGTGTGGTGTGTCGATAGCATCGGCAGAAGGACGAGGCGGCGGCGACGATCGCGTGAGATACTCCCGCGCACGTCCGCGCTGCCCTCACGATCCTGCGCCGTTATTTTATCTTTTCTTTCCCTTGTTCTCTCTCGAAATGTTTGCTCTTTTTTTCAAATTTTTGTAAACAGAATGTTTACTTTTTAAATAGCCATTCGGCTGTGCCAGTTGTATTTCTATTTTATCTCCGCGTAGGTTTGTTGTTTTGATATTTTATGTTTCGCGCTATGGTAAATGAATTTGCTGTTATGTAAATTGGAGCTTGTTAGTTCTAAGAAATTCTGTAAACAAATGGTCGGTGGAAAATATTTCTTAACTGTTAGTAAAGTTGTACTGTATCTGCTGTAACCATTAGTAAATGGTATCGTCGATCAGTAAAAGTGTGCAAAATATGGTCGGCTTTGTTGAAGAAGGTATAAATAACCAAAATTGATAGGTATCGCATTGTTCACACCAAAAGGCTTTCGCTGCGAGCCTTATACTGCCAAAATCACACCATGAATTCTCGGTACACTATAATGAACTAAATCAACGAGTGGAATAATGGCGGCCGCTTTCCGCAGCTCATAAACCATACTGATCGGCTGTGCGCTTGCGATTACAATATTTTCTCTCGGACAAGCCTTAACGATACTTTAAACGGTGCTTCGTCCAATTTTCGCGCCTCCATTTCTTATTTGCGCGCTCCCCGAATTCAATTTAAGACTCATCGATTTTTGTGTGGTATATTTTAAAAATTTAAATTATGATAATGACGCGACACCATAGGCGGTCGGTGATAATTTCTTAAAAATTACACAAACATCGAGAAATGATCGGTTCTGTATGATCGTATAATTGCGATGTAATTTTCGACTGGTCGATCAGCTGCTACTAAAAGTCTTCGTAAGTATATGCGAGCAAAAAAAAAGATTTCAAAAATTGTTTGAGAAGGTATTTGAAAACAGCTTCAGAAGTTTATTAACAAATAATATCGACAAAATACTAGTACTTCTCACATATGAACTTATTCTTGAGAGTTGTTAAGAATACCCCATGATCCACGTTTTACGAGTCTAGCATATGAAAAAAACCTTAATTTCGACATCCAAAACTAAAACGAGTCACCTATTTCTCATCGTCAGTCGGTCATCGGGTTGCGTAACTGCGTGCTCGCAATTTCATTGACCAAACCTTTCAGTGTTGGCAGTCACGCAAAACCATCGATTGCCGGTGTCGACTCAATAAAACATTCGATAATGTTTTTATTTCACGCCAATTGTATTCAATTAGTTTCGGACACGAAAAACTGAGACACGAAGAGTCCTGTTGCAATACTAAAACGTTTTTAACACAGTAGTAGGGGATTGTACACAGTTTAGAGAATTCGTTGGTAAAGATAATTTCGTAGTACGTAGTGTTGTTCACGCTTTTATTTTTATCTGTATGAGTTTAGTCCTTATACGGCTAGTTTCTTCAGCGTAAACTGTTCATTATCGTGGCCAAATTACTCACGCGGTACAACATTATATGCCGACATAATTAACTACAGAGAAAACACGATAAGTACCTACTACCGCTAAAGAATCCTATAGAGGTAATATACGACCCATGTCGACTATAATTTTGAGAGGCACGATTTTTAATCGTTATTAAATTAATACAATGCTTGAAGTTATAACACTCAGTTGTAAAAATCTTAAATCACAAACTATAACCTCTACCTACGTACAAACATACTTTCCTAGCATAATTATACCAGGTTTTATCACTTTCTTCAAACCGTTCTAAGGGAGAATAGCAATTATTCCTATTCATCAATTGATCTATTCAGGGCATTTTACAGTAAAATATTTCTAGATTTATACCTACTAGTGTGTCAGCTACGTCTACATACATGATACGTCTATTAAGGGCCTCAGCTGTACGTCAACTTTGGACAATTCATTAGTCGATATCAAGCTGTCGTCGGATAAATACGACTTCTGATTTATTTAGCGATTAGACTGCACATGACAAAAATACGTGATCATTTGCAATGCAAAGCAAAGTAATACGTCGTACCTAAATGATATAATTTAAGAAGACACTGACTGAGAGATGTTATGCTTTTACCTAGGCGGTCCCATAATGAACTGGCCTGATATAGTTCTAGGCGACATATTGCTAAATATTATGTGGCATTAAAAAGTACGTTTATCGTGTACATAATATAAAAAATACGCATCGACATGAAATGCTTAGTTTTAGTTTAGTAGGCATTTGAATGACGAGAGTCGCGTATTTTTTCCGAATGTCGAAAACTGAGTATCGAAGTCTCATAAAGTTTCTGTTTAAAGCAGGTTTATCCCCTGCGTGAATAAAAAAATGAATAGATGGCGTGTATAAGGAGTCTGTCCCCTCCTATAACATAGTGAAAAATTTGGTTAAAAAGTTTCACCTCGGGAG
This sequence comes from Helicoverpa armigera, assembly GCF_030705265.1. Classification (NCBI taxonomy): domain Eukaryota; kingdom Metazoa; phylum Arthropoda; class Insecta; order Lepidoptera; family Noctuidae; genus Helicoverpa; species Helicoverpa armigera. The sequence continues at coordinate 4,608,919 of NC_087137.1, read as the reverse complement.
ATAAACCGTCGAAGACATTGGGTATGACCGTTGGCCTGTGGAAGTGCTCACTTCCGAAACAATTGCTCCTATTGAAGAGGAGGTTCGGAGTGACCGCCGTTTGAAGATTAGAGAAATTGCAGCTAGCCTTGGGCTCCCTAAAAGTATTTTTCATAATGTGCTCCATGAACATCTTCACATGAAAAAAGTGAGTGCAAGATGGGTACCGAAACTTCTTTCAGCGGTTCAGAGACGGGCGTTGCGTTTCAGAGTTTTTGGATCTTTGTGGAGGAAAATTCAAAGATGTGATCGAGCGGCTAGTGACTGGTGATGAATCTATGATTTTGTATTATGATCCACAAAGCAAGCGCGAGTCAATAGAATGGCGTTATAAGGATAAAAAGCCCCCTAGAAAGGCAATAGGCCGCCTTTTTTGGGGTAAAATTGTGATTACTTTTATAAAGGTGAAGAGATACTAATTCGCAGATGTCAGAAGTGTATTGGTATTTATTTTGATTATATTGAAAAATAAAATCGGTTTCATTTCATTTCCTCCACTATTTCATAGTTAGGCCAATTCATTATGGGACCGCCCACGTATGTTAAAACTCACTGCCAATTTGATTTCCACGCAGTTGTTACTTTAACGTTTATATTTAAAGACACAGAAGGACTTTTTCTTACATGTCCCTAGGATCGAAGACGAGGCTTACACGCTCAGCATTACAATTACACCAACAAGGTGGTCCATTTCAATTACCGATGCGCAGACTCAGCGTCTTGAGCACATCAATACGGTAAAAAGCAATTGTGAGATATACTCCGTCGTCCGTTTTATTGCGTCGTGCTCCGATACGAGAGATAGTCTCCAAGAACTACTATTTTACTACTTATTTATAGTTTAATTATAGAAAAGTCGCTCGACTGGCTATAAAAGTACACGGTAGGCATGGAACCACCCTGAAAATAACTGGGGTAATTCGATTGGGTTATACCTATAGTTAGTTGTGAAATAAATAATTGATTCTTTATTATTAATTTCTTTCTGTTTTGTAAAGAAAGTTACAGACATTTCATTTCCATATTAATTAACATACTGATTTGTACAATTAATAAATCAGTTCTATTGGTCAGTTTCTAAAGTTAACAGAGTGGGATATAGGTTGACTTAAAAGGGAGTATTTAGCGAAGTCCTTTGGTATGTTAAAATAAGAATAATTTACATTAAAAAAAGCATTACTCTATCGCATTTGTTAGTTCGTGGCACTGAATTTAATATCTTAAACCATTAGAAGCTATCACAGACCATTTAGCGCGATACGTGACTCCGTCATGGACCTAAAGCGATTACGAGGGTTGAAATACGTGTCAATAATGGAAACGACCCAAAACCTTGCATCACCGAAATTGTACAAAATCAAAAGGTCACGGTAAGTAGGTCTGTGTGGGACGCCCGTGGAACACGTACATGTCTATTGTAAAATACTAATACAAATAATAGAGGAATGATTGCAACTGTCCAAAATGGAGCCAATCAACGGACGGACGTGCCCACTGCGATTGGAGTGTCAAGGATACGTGAAATTGGGTGGTTACGGTAATGCTGGCATGTCTAATGCTTCAGTGAATTACCAATGTCGAGTAAGGACTAGGTTTTGTGGCCTTTTTTGTGGAATGTCCTGATGTAGGTCAGGACTTTACAATTGTCCGGACGCGGTATAATTAGGATCCCTTTGTTGACGTTGCTAGGCAACCTAAGTTTATTTTAATCATGAGTTGTATAAATTGTATCCTAAATTAGATAAAGGTATTTTTCCATGTTTCATTTTTAAACTCAAGAATATTTTTGCAAACTGTTAAACTAAATTCGTTTTTTTCTACGTCCAAATAGGTACCTACGGTTCGTGACTTAATCCGTCATTATATTTGGTGCGACAGTTATCCCTTGTCCGATTGTGAACGGAACTACATTCAAGGATGGTTTGATTAACAAAAAAGAATGCAACTAATTTAAATTTTAATTTCGCTTGTGCATTTAATCAGTTACGATGCAGAAATGGGTTAGGGCGGGCGTCTGTCACACAGTATCTGCATATGTGCAATAAATTATGTATACCTAAATTATTGAATATAATTTTAGTGTTCTTTTTTTTAAGGGTCTATGGATTTCATTTGTATAATTATTATTTATTAACAGAAAACCATCCCAATTTCGATTTCGATCTACTATTGAGCTCGATCGTTCGTACTTCGTTCTATCTTCTACTTCTGAAGGTGAATCAATTTTATTATGTAGTACATTCAATCATTCTATAACAATAAACGAATAGTAAAAGTATCAAATACCTCATTGTTGTATGAAATGTCGATCGTTCATCAAACAAAGCTTTATTACAGTTTGTTACATAACAGTGTGAAGACCGGCTGCCTTGATTCCACCTTGAAAAGTAAAATGTTATAGTTCAAAACTGCAAGTTGTTATGAGATTGCGAAACAATTGACCGAAATAATTCGCCATTTGATGTATTGGTAATTAAAATGTTTTCGTATAAGATGGATGTTATTGATAATTTAAGAATAAGGTTTTTTTTGTGTGCAATTCAAAGATTTGAGAAGCTGTCAAATATGGACAGATCAATCCTGGAAAATCATGAATTAATTAATGCTTTAAACTTAGTTGAACATTGGGCTGGCTATAGTCAATTTCTTATGCTGTCTTAAGCTGGTGCTGTATATTATTTGACAAAGTGGGAGTCAAACCATAGCACATAAACATGAGCTTTCGATCACAAAACCAACGAGACCATTTCATAAGAACTATTGGTTCAAGAGTCGGTAATTTACAACTACTTTCGCAGACTAAATTTATTTCATTACATTCGTTGTAAAGTAATATTTCTGGTGTAAATGTGAGAATATTAACATCGCAAAACAAAACGAGAATATACACGATTTTATTGGTCCTACATAGTGAAGGTTTTTATGGCTCGATATAATTTATCCAAGATATTATTTTACATGCGGTTACAATTAGCTCCTGTTACTTTATGTAAGGAACTTAATATAAATAAATACGAGCAAAGAAGTTATGTAATGAGACTTAGATAGGGGTCGGCTTGGCCCGCCAGAAACAGATGATTTAAATTGCAGCATGATGACTTTGCGTTTTTTTTATTTCTTTTCGCAATATAGACCTCGTTTTGTAGGGTTAATTAAAATATGCTAGAAATTTGCAATAACTAATTTGAAATATTGGATGATGATGCCTTAAATTTAAACCTTGACTGAATGGAATACGACTTTTTGCTAAGTTGTGCAAACGCTGATGTAGAACATTTTATTCTGTGCTTAATCACTAATAGAAGAGCATTAATTGTAGGCACTTGAGTCTTTTATTCGTCATTTGTATGAAGAGAGTAATTTTCATCAATACCAAGTGAAACTAATTTTCAAAATGTAGAAGTTATTTTAAGTACCTACTTATCTATATCGAATCCTTCATACAAAGCAGGCGTGATGCAATTCTATAAGTAGCATATTGAAACAAATAACTTACGTATCAAATTATAGCTGTAATACCTACCCAATTAGTACAGGTAGGTGTTTATATCATTCCACGAAGCTATTTGACCTACATCGTTATTTCGGTCATTGTTATCGACACTTGATAAATTAAAAGATAACCGATTAGCGAAGATGTATCGTATAATAAATAACACTTGAGTATTAAATAAAACCATTTCATTAGTACAAGGTAAAAGTGCCGCGTAACGCCTGAAGCCATTCGGAATATAACCAAATGATTTATTCCTTAAGTATTGGACACAAAATATGGATGACACCTCCATAATAATTACATTTTATGAGACTGTAACATTATATCATTTTTCAAGCCTTTTCCCAACTAAGTTGGGGTCGGTTTCCAGTCTAACCAAATGTAGCTGAGTCCCAGTGTTTTAGAAGAAGCGACTGCCTATCTGACCTAGTCAACCCAGTTACTTGGGCAACCTAATATCCCTAGGTAAGACTGGTTGACAGACTTACTCAAAGTCTAAGTCACTGATCGTTAGACTTACTAACTAATGACAAAGTAGTAACAGTAATAAATAATGTGGGGACAATAAATAAATAATGTGGGGTGGGGACACCTTTTCACACACGGTTGGTTAGCCCCATGGTAAGTTATTAATTAACTTGTGTTATGGGTGCTAACACAACTGATAAACTACATATAGCTACACATATACATATTTATAAATACATATTGTAACACCCAGACCACGGCCAACAAGCATGCTCATTACACAAATGTCGACCGAACCGGGAATCGAACCCGGGACCTCAGATTCGGCAGTCCGGCTTGGTGACCATTGCGTCATAGAGGTCGTCAAAACTGGCAAAGATTTTCCAACATTATAATTCACTGTTATTCAAAGCCTTCGTTAATTCCGACCTTTTAACGTTAATTGGTCCAAATGAGGAGGCCGTACAATAAGTTTTCAATATTACGTTTTTTTTCATGCAAATAAATGGAAAGTTAACAATCGTAGTGAGACTTGTCAGAGAATTTATTAACATTTGTGTTGACATTCGTAGCTTCCCGTATTGCGATTCTCAGCATGTAGTCTGAATATAAGATGATGAGGGAATCCGATACTGTTGATATTTTTCTACAAGAAAGCATGTCTTCAGTTTACAAGATTATGTAGGTAGTATCATTTCATCCGTAAAATCAAGATCTTGTTTTATTAAATTAACAATGATACTATTAATCGATATTTGATTATATTTCTTTTTTAGTTTCATAGATTATTATTTTATTTTCACCGCTACCTATTGACCGAGAGATGATAGCATTTTCATAACAAAAACCAACTCACATTTTGTTCAGTTTAAATTGAATTACAAAGCCTTAGAATGAAATATCTATTGGTATTGGGTATGGCCAATAACCTATACCAACAAAGTACCGACTATGTGAAAGTGAATTTGGTCTAGGTCAAAATGTAGAGCGAGTTCCTGACCCCTGACTTTAAGTTATTTACTTGGTGCTTAACGACGTGTTTCTGTGACCCTTGAGTTTTTCAGATGCCGTGTTTTCATTGGTCGTCTCGAAATAAAAGTTGTTTATTAACTTTACGTAAGGTTAAAGACAGGTTGCACAAAGGGACAGTTGCTTCCTTTCTTTTTGCGTTACAGTTATTGTTAATCTGATCTACTTATGTAATCGTGATCTTAGTACCCGTAGACTTGTTTAAGTAAAGCACTAATTTAGTACAACACTTACATTATAACTAAAATAAGTATTTACCTAATCACAGTTCAAATTTTTAAGAAAATCCAGCCACGAATTTGCAGCGAAACGTTATTATTATGACCATTAGCCAATATTTGAATTATTCAAAACTTAACAACAGGCGTAGGAAAGGGCACGAGCATGGCGGTGCTCGATATAGCAAAGAGAATAAAGGAGTTGTCGGTTATCTACGGAATTCGCGGCGCGGACGCTGACTCACGGCGGTGGCCACACCTGACGAAGCCAGACCCTGTCGAATTCCAAGTTTCATTTACCAAATACCCTTTAATTGACAGTTTAGTGGCTGTGCCTTTGTTTGTTGCGCTTCCATGCATCTTTGATGTTGTGTCATAGTTCTACAAGTGGGTTCTTCTAAAAAAATTGTAATGCTGATTCTTTAATGCCATCGCCCCATCTCTTCAAATCAAATCGAAACAAATACCTACATGTAAATAAAAAAGATAAGTTAACGTGTGTTCATGTGAAATGTTTTGGATACCAGAATTCAAGATTGTGGAATCTGATGTGTCCTCCTGATTAAAGTTTTAAAAAAAGTTGTAAGTCTTGTCATATTCTTCATATACCATGCTTGAACTATTCTTAGGTAGTAGGCTGTTGACTGAATATTCAATTAGTTGTAAGGGTCATAATGTAATAAATAATTCGCAATAAGGAACTACATATCTCTATCATAATTAAAATAATTACATACATTAAATGCAATGTACCTTGCTATCTACAGACTGAAAGTATTCTAAAAGTTTTTCATCTGGTTCACTAGAATGTGTGAAACATACAGTACGTAGTTCCTCGAAGAAGATAATAAATAAAATAATCTTTATTTCGGATAAGTGACATCCATATGGGTTATATATACCCATATGGGTATAATGCTTTAGTTCCGTGCTGGTAGTACAAAAACTCGGCTGCTCTGTCGATCAAAAATACAAACAGTTATGAATTCGTACGCTTATGATACAGATTTCATATCGAATCTTACCGCTAATGTAAAATTAAAACTTTCCAACATTAGGCTGGTTACAAACGTTATTGTATACGTGATAGAAAGAAAGATAGCATCGTACTGCATCAATCAAAATTTCACTGTTCCCGCGCACACCACGAAATGAGTTTTGTGGTCAAACAATTGATTCTATCGAACTCCGTACGGTGGTCGCTGATTCTTAATTTCACACTGAATTTATATATCGCGATGGTTCTTATAATGTTTTGTGTAAAATGAACTGAATCGTGTTGTGCCTACTTGACTGTGTAGCGTGACCACGCGTCTAATGTGTTACGTTAGAAATCGCGTTCAATGAGCAATCGACTCGATTCCAAATGTAACCGATAGGTCCGCGAATAAAACTAGATTATATAATCTGTGGCTTGCGTGTAAATTTGTAATTACATGGGAATTGGGAAACTGTACATGAACGATTTATGATGAATTGTAGATGTAGATAAAATTAATGTTTCCTATTAGGTAATCGTGAAATCTTTATTGAGGGTTAGCAAAGTATTTTCTTGAATTAGCATGAATTTCTTATGCACAGTCATAAGTTCAACGAAATCATAAACAATAAGGTTTCTCAGTAAACGGCAAATTGGTATAATAACGACGTTAATGCTTTAAATGAAGACGTTCTGAGAATTTATTTCGGCCATCGTGTCAGTGCGTTGAATGAAGAAATCTGAATCGGGTAGATAATGCAAATAAATAAAACGCAAATGTGGGCAAAGATTGTATCACGTAGGGGCACTGTCTGTGCCAACCACCTCTGTCTGTGTGACCACAGACTTGGGAAATAGGGACATATTATTTAGTTTTTTATGTATTCAGAAAGCAATATTATTTTCTTGTATATGTTGAGTATTTCACTGTAATATTTGTAGCAATAACTAATTATAGCAATAAGTATTAGTAACTGGTCTTTACAGCACAAAAAAAAAATTCTGCGTTTACAGTACAAAAATAAAAGATAATTCGTTTTTCATTATGTTGATGCTCGTTGTTAAATAGCACTAAGAGAACTAAAAAAGCTGAGCTAAAAAAAAAATTTGGGCAGATAATATTGAAGAGCTCGTGGCTAAGTCAAAGCCGCGCGGATCGATCGATCATAAGGTTAAGCAACGCTTGGCGCGGTCGGTCCGTGGATGGGTGACCATCTTGTCATAATGAGTTCTTCCGTGTTTCGGATGGCACGATAAACTGTAGGTCCCGGCTGCCATTTAAACATCTTTGGTAGTCGTTACGGGTAGTCAGAAGCCAGAAAGTCTGACAACCAGTCTTACCAAGGGGTATCGGGTTGCCCAGGTAACTGGGTTGAGGAGGTCAGATAGGCAGTCGCTCCTTGTAAAACCCTGGTACTCAGCTGCATCCGGTTAGACTGGAAGCCGACCCCAACATAGTTGGGAAAAGGCTAGGCAGATGATGGGCAGATAATATAAATATTTTCCATAGGTTGTTTTTGTGGGTGTTAATAATGAATAAGCTATTATAACAGTTCATTTATATTTATTTTATGCAGCAGATATCGGAGCAATAAAACTAAAGGAATGATGAAGTTGTATATTTTTTATAACGACTACGTTTCCTATGCACCGGAAAAAAGGCATTTTATTACCTGATACAAATTCTTGTCATATCTACCCGTTTCTTTAGACATGTAAGTGCAAAATCAGATAAACAAGATATCGATCAATCCATCAAGCGATTTTATTAACGCCATAAATTTTCGAAATTATTTCTCTCAGGTGAAAATCGAGGGCCATCGCAATTGGCCGGTAATGTTGCTACTAAAGTAAATTACAGTTGGTTCGCTCGCTAAGTATAGAGGATCAAATTGCCGCATCTCTGCTTATGCCCGAAATTGCGAGCTGTATAATTTGGGTCACATTTTAGGCCGCTGCGAGGACCGAGTGCTCTGAAACCGCAATGAGTCTTCAAAAATTAAGTAACTGTACATTAAGTTAAGGTTATTTGTTTTTGTGTTCTTTGCATACGATTTTTCGGTATAATTGATAAATTATATCCAATTGCAACGACGAACTTTCATCGCGTGTGACCTGCAATCTTTTGATGAAAGTCCAGGTTTTTAATGTTTATTGCTAAAGTTGCAATTGATTTTTATGTGTAGATCGAATCTGCAGTCAATTTGTAATCCATCGATCAAACGAGACAGACTGTCAAAAATATAGAGTTGGAGTATTGCAACACTGGTAGCGATTGTTCGGTAAAATGCATATTCTCCATTTAGTCTGTTTTGGGCTTACGTAAGGAAGTCGGTTGTCGTTGATTATGGGTCGTTCGTGCGCGCGCGGCGCTTGCAGCGATCCCGCTGCGTGCGACATGCCCCTTACTGAATCTCATTGGAATCTAGGAGCCACTATAAAGTATCGGACGCGAAGTTTCAACTTTCAATACATTGCAGGATCACTGTCTTTGATGCAAACTGGTCAAAAGGAGACTGTAATGTATGGTGAAATATTGTGAATTTGCCTTTTGATAGTTCTGGACCGATTCTGTAGGTCTGGTCTATTCTAATTTTAGATGCAATTGACTCTCGATTTTTGCAGTTGCTTCAGTTCATGTCGTCCTAGTTCCAAGTGGGCTTGTTTTTATGTTAACGATGTTCGATCGACGATAAATGCAAATGATTATGTTTGTTTTTCAGTGCCAATTATTTTTGACTGGAAAGATCTCAAAAAACTTTCAAATTGTTTTTGCAAACATAACCATAACGCTGAAATGATTAGGGTTAGAAATAGAAAGCTACAAACATAATACGAAACCTAAGCAATTAAAACCCGCTACATATACCAAAGTGCGAAACCCAGCAAAAACTCAGCAGTAACTATTGCAACACTGTCAATTTCCATAGATAGCCAAACATAGGCGACTCAGGACACCTGAACTACTTAAACACTATCACAGAGTACATTGCGGTCTATATCTATACATCTAGTTGTAAAGTTGAGCTTTTAGTAGCGAGCCGACAAACCCGGCCAGATGACCTATGATATATTTAACGCGGGTAGGGGCAGGGCGTGGCGACGCGTGCGCAACTAGGCTCTGTTAGAGGGGAGAGGGACGCGGGAGGGGTACTGAAGGGACAGTACGATTTGACGGTGGTGCGAGGTATAAGCGGAAAGTAGGTAAGGCATTAAGCATTCTCCTCATTTTCCTTTGCATCTCTGGGCATCGGTAGTTATCTAGAAAATCTTGCAACCCTGCTAATTCGTAACCCCCATGTGTTTTGTAAACTTGTAGTCAGCATCTGCATAGAAACGCAATCTTTGATTGTCCTAAACACCGTCACAGGCATTTGTTCTATGTGCAAACAGCATCGTAGCGTCAAGCTTTAGTTGTGTTAAGAGAGGCCTGAGTTCAAAAGTTGACAGACATGTTCAGACCACCTGCAGTGCATGCATGATGAGACCCAAAGCAAAGCAAAGGAGCACAGCAAAGTTGAGTGTTTTTACCAGATCAGTTTACTTTTTATATATTAGAAGCAATAACACTATAACTATTTTTAGATATGTATTTAAATAAATACACCTTTAGTGTCCTTAACTTATACTCGCACATATTTACTCGTAAAATAATGTTGTACAGGATTTTTTTAAGCACGTATCTGACTTTGCTTGTTTTTTTTTGTTATAAAATCACAAACATTTATACCCCGCTAAATCTTATACCTTGTTCCCATTGACAGGAAGAGTGGTGTCGGCCGGTCCGTCGTGCAGGCATCGCGGCGGCTATTGATAAATCATCGGCAGCCACGCGCGCCGCCGGGGTCTGCGCAACCGTAATACACGCCGCACTCTTCGGCGACACGATGCTAGCCTGCTTAGAGGTACACAGAAGAATTCTAACTGGTTTCAACTGGATTAGTAAATGCTCCAGAATGTATTGTCAACATAGAAAGAAACTGACAATAAATTCTGTTAGGAATTGTATAAGATTTAGGAAAGGAACAAGGAAAGCAAAAGTAGATAATAACAAACCGTATGTAAGTAGATCTGACTGACAGGCTACAGGGACAAAACCCTGGTGATGCTTGATATTATCGTTCATCAAACTTTTTTTAAGATTTTGAGGCTTGGACACGAGTAACAAATAAGTATGTACCTATATGAACTTAAGACGCCTGTTATTTTTATGATGTTTAGGTTTTCTGCAGTTAACATGTTGCTAATACGGAAAAAACTAACTTTTTGCATTTAGGTCTTACTACGATTAGGTCGATAGCCTCAGAAGTGGTAAGATGGAAAAGCAACTTAGGCCAAGTTTCCGATAGTCAGCAATATGATGGCACAAAAGGTTTCTAAGAAAACACATTGTAATTAACATTAAAACGACTGCTAAAACAAATCACAGCTTAATTGTTTCTCACTAAAATATCGAGTAATTTAGAAATGTCAGCGAGTGCATCTCTTCTTGGTATCTACGGGGCTAATGCTTCGTGCGTAGGCGCATGCCAGCCGCATGTCTTAATTAACCCATTGTAGACATCTTATTAGCAATGTTCTGCGTAATTGTAGCTTTAATTCAACTAAAGGTTAAAGGTATTGAGTCCATTATATTTTGAGTTTGCTTGTGGTCGAGTCGTGTGTCCTAAAGTCTGATTGAGAGTAACCGCATACTGCTGACAAAACAGTCGGCCGACAGTTGACAACGGTTGACAATTTTTTATATTTATAAGGGTGCGTCCACATCTGGCGAATGCACCGCGAATGCGCAGCACGCGAGCCGATCGCGAGCTGTCCGCGAGCTGCGCGCGTGCAGTCACTGCAATAGTTCGGTGCGCCTCTTTAGCGCAACTCACGCAAGGCTCGTATAGAGCGCGCGAGCGGCGCGCGATCTGCGCGCACTCAGTTCTCGCCCTTACAGTTCCGTATATTGGCTCAGTACTATCGAAGATGGCAGACGTCGCGCCCGCCGCGCGCCGCTCGCGCGCGAGCTGCGCGCGGGCGGCGCAGAAGCGGCGCACGAACAAAAATGCACGCGCGCAGCTCGCGGACAGCTCGCGATCGGCTCGCGTGCTGCGCATTCGCGGCGCATTCGCCAGATGTGGACGCACCCTAAGAAAATCCCCTATATATATATATTTCCTATAAGAAATTCCTATAGTGGCCGTGGTGGCCTAGTGGGCAAAGAACCAACCTCTCGAGTATGAGGGCGCGGGTTCGATTCCAGGTCAGGCAAGTACCAATGCAACTTTTCTAAGATTGTATGTACTTTCTAAGTATATCTTAGACACCAATGACTGTGTTTCGGATGGCACGTTAAACTGTAGGTCCCGGCTGTCATTGAACATCCTTGGCAGTCGTTACGGGTAGTCAGAAGCCAGTAAGTCTGACACCAGTCTAACCAAGGGGTATTGGGTTGCCCGGGTAACTGGGTTGAGGAGGTCAGGCAGGGCAGTCGCTCCTTGTAAAGCACTGGTACTCAGCTACATCCGGTTAGACTGGAAGCCGACCCCAACATAGTTTGGGAAAAAGGCTCGGAGGATGAGGATGGAAGAAATTCCTATCAAAGTTTGCAGTCGGTCTGATACCGGCCAAATGCCTGATCTTTGTAATGTGCGTAATATCATTCATTTCCTTTTGATTTTTGAGCTTGAACAAACTTTCGGCCGACTAAAAGTTTGCAGTGTGCTCTACTCTAAAGTCTGATTAAATATGTAATGTAGCATATAGTGCAGTTATGTTTGTACGTTGATTTAATTTACTTTAGTGTTTTATGACTTGCGATTATTATCGCTAGAGTAGCGGTAGTTGAACTGGTTGTAGGAAACTCGTTGAAAATGCAACTGAGGAAAAATATGTGACAACTGAATATAGTTATAAACGTTGTATCTATAGAATTTCGTTTGTAGAAAATCGTTTGTTATTGCAAATCTATCTTATTTTAAGTTAACTGTTATGTGTTTGTTTGAAAAATTCATTTTTTTATTTAGAGAGATTTTTTTATATTGAGTAAGCGTGGTGATTAATGCTCAATCCTTCTCCGTGTGAGAGGAGGCCTGTGCCCAGCAGTGGGACGATGAAAAGGTTGTAACTGTAACTGTATTTTACGTATATTTTTTTCTTTGTGCTAATCGACGTGTATTAACCAGTATATTAACGTGTTTCATTTAATGCAATAACAATTGGTGGGAAGTGTATAATGCATAATACCACCCTTCAAAAAACCTTATAAATAATATACCTATGATTCAATATTATTAGAGGGCTATATTGTGTTGAAAGCTCATATCGATAAAAAACTTTGAAATGCTCTAACATCCAAAGTATTTAAAATTGGTGAGTAGTATTTTAGTACAAAATGTTGCGCTTAAAAAGACCTTTCAAATGATATGCGACTCATTAATAGAGGAAAAGTCAACATCCAAACATTTCGCCCATTCCCCTATATTTATTTCAGTAAAATCTGCTTCAATCTTTCTTCCAAAATCCAAGAAGACCACAATTACAAACCAATAAAGCCTTCGTTCCTCAGTTTAGATTGTGGAACTCTTTCTATGACTGTGGAATGGTCATAAAAAGAAGCATATCGTCGTCCGATAGCATCGCTTAGTGACTTACCGGTTGGCACTACCATTATTTGCAAAGGATCATTGTAGATGATCAAGCACTGGATATGGCTATATTCTTGTAAAGGGCTGCATTATTTTATGAAGATATTTATGGCTAAGTATTTTATTTTATGAATTCATTAAATTATACAGGTTGTCTCAATGTTAAGAACACTTATATCTAATGTTTCATTCGTTATAATAATAGCTCCCTTTTTATTGTAGTCTGTACTTTTCCTGAATGCAGAAGAAAGGAAAACTAAATAACCTTTGCTTAAATAAAAATAAAACGCCAGATTAACATGTGTTTGTATAATAAAAGCGAAGTCACGTTTCCAAGCAAACACTGACCCTAATAACTGAACAGGAATTAAAAAACAAACCACAGAGCGAATTTAATTTCTCCCAAAGAACAATTCCACGCTGACTCACTATCTTGTACAAACCCTTTTGTAACATTTCCAATTGGATGTAGGGCCTTAAAGGTACAATACTAATGCCATATCTAGTTAGGTAGATAGTACATCTCTTTGTGCCATTATTCTGTAGCTTCGGAGACTAATGGGCCATCAGTGCAATAACTCAGGACTAGCTCATTGTCCACGCTCGCACTCTCGCGCTATCTATAACGCAGGACAAATTTATTAATGTTCGACATTGTAACGGTGCTTATTAATCTTATACTATATCTAATTTGATGTAGGTACTCGCGGCTGGGTTTTAGTATCGCATCGTATCTAAGTTTATGGGGATGAAAATGTGGGCTGAAGACATCTGCGCTCAGTGGGTGGGAAGGTTGAGAACCAAGAACTTGTTACAATATGACACGCTTGATTCAACCACCTATTAAATTAAAACTTTAAGTAAAGGAAATAAAACTGTAATTGAAGTTCATTTTTTGTAGATACACGGGTCTGTCTTGTTATGTAATTTATCATTTTAAAACCGTACCTACAACTAGTTGTAAATTGACTCGCACATCTGAGTTCATTTAATTGATTAATTACTATTTAATATGTCAACTGTGTAATGTAATTAATTATTGTGTAGGTACTTGTTTATATCTTTATTTCTAATCATAATAAAAAGTTTGAACGCTTCCGTGTGTGCAAGATTGATATTAAAATGATCGATTTATTAAAATGTAATCAATTTTCCATCTTGTTTTAAAGTTCATAATTGTTTTAAAGATAAAATCAAATCAATTCAATTCATACCAACAGAATATCTTTTTTTTTAACGTTAAGTTTAAATAGCTTGTCAAATATTCATACATATGTACATCATATAATATACGTCACAATCCTTAGAAAACGCTTTTGAAAGAATCTCACTGAAAAAAATCGTGCTTAGTTACAACACTTGCAACGCTCAACCAAGACTTCGCTCCTACTATCCAGTACAGAAATAATAAAAAGCATATATTGTCAATTACAAAGTCGAAGTAGTTCGTTAGATAATTGAATGGCAGTTGATAGCAATTGATGTAACAGTATTTGCATGCTATAACGAGACTGAAACCGATTAAAAGTGCCACTTATCTGCACTTTCTATTTTATTCACGTCATAGGCAGGTTATACAACATTGTACGTACACCTGTTAATGTATTCCCGGCTTTAATTGTGTTCGGTGTACGTTCATCTGATGTGACGTCAGTTTTTGATCGGAATTTCTTTGTCAAATTATACGTTGGGAGACGAGGAGATGAGTACGTATGCAGGTGGCGAGGAATTTATTTCTTCTTAAAAACTTTAATGTGACCACAGTTTTTAAAGTCCGCCAGGAATTACCATAAAGCTGAGTTTTCATTGCACAGTGACATAGTAGTTAACATTGTTTAATGCACCTCCAAATTCTTTATAAAAAGCCTGAGACCAAAGAGCTAAAAATTTTGCGGTTTCGCTAAAAAAGCTGAGTTATAAACTGGAACGTTTTTTTGTGAAACCGGAGCAATTCGCTTCGTTTGATGGTCAAAGGAGCTTCGTCCTTGACGGGGAAGCCCTAAAATTGTCTCCAAGGTGGTCTGCATCTCGGCTATGTACTTAATTACTTTCGATGGCCTTGCGTAACTCACAATGAGTTGTCTCCGCGATAACTAATTTCAATGTTGCAAGGCGGAATGTTTGTCTGTTAGCGCGCTCATAATTTGTGGCCCCAGGTTTAACTCCGGATAGCGTTTTAGTATTGTTTAGATAACTTACAACGACGTTCGTTAAACTAAATAATATTTATCACAAAATATTACTTGAATTGTACGTATATTTTATTGCTCGAGCCGTTGAAAGTTCTGTTAAATGCCGAACGAAACCGCAAGCGTTTCTAGTCAAACTTCTTTTCAACGAGTAAGGTTTTCGAGTCCAAAGCGTACTTTGTTACATATCCACATCGAGAATAATCGAATAAATTTTACGCGAAATTGGGGAAACACAAAGGACATCAACTTTTTGTATTCCAATACGATATCAAAGCTGTTTCTTGGAACTGAAACCGGAATGCTTCAGGTCGTTGGTAACACACAAAGAGAGCCGCGACTCAATCAGATCGATGCGTAACCCGAGCAAAATCGAAAGTGCAAGGTGAGGGCCGATGTACGACAAAAAAGTCGATGAGTAAGCCGCTCACAATGAGCCTGGACAATTAGCTCGACTAGGAAATAGCCGTTTGTCATCATAAGGTGGCACAAAAACCGATCACGGAGTTTACGTTGCGTGAAATTGGGTACGCTCTTTTTTCATGATGCGAGTACTGTCGTGAATGTCACCTGGTACGCGGCGGCACTGCGCCCAAAGTATTGTGTTGATGCTCTTGTTGGCTAAACTGTCCCAGTTTGTTATACATCCTGTGTCCGATCTAGTAGGTTTCGTTTTTTTGTACCATTGTCTAAGCTATTGGGTGAATCTAGAACAATTTGTTCAGAAAGTTTTTTAGGAATCACTCATGCAAAAAATGTGAGTGGTCTGCATCACCGAAAGAGCCTATTTTCTAAGAAATATTTTACCTACGAAAAAGTTAATATGTGCAGAAAAAAAACAAACATTCTTGAACTTTATGTAGTCGTTAATTTGTTAGGTATACATTATGCACGTTGAGGACACGTACCGTTTAATCTAGTATGTAAAACATTAAACACAATTAATGTCCAGTAGCTGAATGTTGTTTAGTATTCTAGTCTTCCGTGTAGCGGGGCCTTGGGAGACGGACTGATTCACAAAAAATGTCGCCACTTTATTATTAAGTGTAGCTAGGGGCATACCTGCATTGATAACACGCGATGCGATGATTGTAATGAATTCTACTTAAAGAAAAAAAAACTATGCTTTACTTCTTAAGTTATTTGAAGATTTCAATTCATAAGAAGCATATTACGGCTAAATAATCTGGAAAAGTCAAGAAAAGCACCCATTATATTCCTATCTATGAGTTAAATGTGCATGTTATCCAGGTATGTTGAATACGACCAAAGACTCTTATTTGTATTCTGTAGTTCCAAGCAAAACACTAAAGAACTGCGCCAATTCCCTACTATATACTTAACTTGAACGACAAAACAGTTAATTTCGTATCCAATTATTATCGTATCTATAGCAGCAGTTAACAATTTAAACTCCACAGGGTCAACAAAAGGCCTTATTAGGTACAACATTGAAGAATTCGCAGTAAATTACAAAGCTCACTTACTGTTAAGAGTGACGGGTGGCAAAGACGCATCAAGGTCGAACACTGGCCAAAAATATTTTGTAATGACACTTTTTTTTTAAATCAATTCGTCACAAAGTTTGCGAAACAGGCAAAAAGTGACCGATGTATCGTTTTTGCTGATCCTGAAAGTCATAGTTGTTTGTTACAGTCTAGGTTTGACAGGAATAGATCTCTGTGCTGCCTCTTACCTTACAAGGTTGTTTCTTTGGAGTATTCAGCACGTCGTTGTTGTAATCATTATCATAATGTGGTGTAAATGGGAATGCCCTTAGCCTGTGCTATGCTAGAACGTCTAGTGTCATCCAGGCTGGGATACACATGAAGTATGAATAAAGCTTGTTTGAAATTAAAATAAAAAATAATAAAAAGAACGACGCTACACGTGTACTTACATAGCTTTAGATGGACTTTGCCACATAATAAAAATAGTTAAATCTATTCACCGGTACGTTACGGAGTGTAACACGGCCTTATCGTTTATTCGAATCTGAAGGATACTTGTGTCTCCTCACTAAGTTTTCTCACGCTTCTCTTAAATAAATAGGTACTTGTACAGAAAAATATTCCATCTTACAATATTTTTAACACTTCTTAAAATCGAAACTTGTTTGCAATACTTGTCAAAAATGAAAGGGATATTCTCGATATCTCAAGCTTGCACTCGATTGTTTTATTACATTATATCACATCGGGGTTCGGTAAAAAACTCGTCTGCAACCCACACGATGGCCTTGCGAACAATGCATACTTTTTACATATTATATGTAACAAAAAAGATATATACTCACACCATATTTTTGTCCATTCAAGGCTCGAAGTTCTTAGGATTATTTATTTGCATATTCATTGGTCTGATTGTCCATTTTAGGACATCTGTCAGATGTGCCAAGTCGGATTAGGCGAGTTGGCGAGTATTATGATTTTTATGCAAGTTTGTTTTTGCTTTCCTTTATATTACGGATGCATGTCCTTGCCTTATGATTTATTAATAAAAAAATTGGTATTTTACAAAGTGGCGGCTTATGTTATCACGTTAAATATTCGCTTATTCCTTTAGACTGCCCAGTACCGATCGACCCGATTGGCAAAATATTTTACACGTTGCAAAGCAGTAACAATTTAAGGACTTTATAGGAACGCAAGGCTTCGAAGATACTTGGAAACTAGAACTTGATATTTGTAAGCTGATACTAGCCATTAAATTATACATCGGTACTTAACCAAACACTGACAAAACCCTTCTACAAATTGTTACATTTTCAAAGTGTATTTCAATGTTACAGAATGCAGACTCCAAGGCATTTTAAATGATAAAGGATACACATAGAAATTTTGAAGTATTTAATAAATAAAATCTTCTTACTCAACTGTTACAAGATTTATTTGGAAGCCACTCAGCCCAACTACTGGCAATGTTTATCATGTCATAAGATCACAAACACAGAATCGTAATCACATTCAAGAGATATAAATAATAATACACACACACACACACGTAACATTAACATCTGTACCAATAAATTGAAAGCTCCACATTCCATTGCCGGCAAATTACCCACTAATTATAATGGGTGAGTGTAGTGATCGAATCCTAAACCTCTACGTGCATATTAACATTATTTATTATAAGATTAATATGTCTTAGATGTTATCGCGCGTTTAAACTATGGTACTTCGGTACATCGGCGCGTGCGCCTAGATTTACAGGCGCGATATATATTGAGCCTTTACATTTATCTTCCTTACTTAATTCGCGATTAAATAACTCTTAATTGCTTTATTAAGCAACTATGTAGGTTAAGAGGGGTACTGAATATTTATTTGGTATATTTATTTGCAGTTACTTTGTATTAATTGAATTTAGTTCGCTGTATATTTTCTTGATGCATGTGTTTTGAATTTAAATTGCTATTTAACTCTTCATGCATTGATGTACTTAAGTAATACTAAAGTTATGGTATACTATCTTACTACATCTTTCTGCGATTTATCTCGGTATTCGTTTTCATTCAAATAAAAGAAATAAACAGTCGACAAAGGTGTTCAAAAACTGGACTTGTAAAACGATTGTTGTTTGTCACAACATCCAGGATAAAAACATTTTACGCTAAGTAAGTCGAACTTAGTTATACAAATACAGACATTATTCTTGTCTCAGATCAATCTGAGATTCTTGTCTTAAATGAAGAAAAAATTTTCACTTCGTACAAACAGACAAAAAATTTGAAATTTTATCATCATGGCGAAACTTTAATTCAATTTATCGATTAACTTGGTGGTGGTCTTTAAAATAATTTCATTTATTACGGTATTGACGACCACTTTGTCAGCGCTTAGACTGATTTGCGATCGCTAGGTTTAATTTTTAATTTTATTTGTGCGACAGCACGTAGTGTTTCGCACGACTGCGCAGGACCTTGACGACTGATCCTGGGCCACATGATGTGACTTGCACAACTTTACTCCGCTATTTTTGATACCAGTTACCTGTATTTATGATGACTTTACAGCTTTTTTATTATGTTTATGATTGTTGCAATAAAACCTTCGACAAGTACATTTTTTGTCCATATCTGCATCTTTGCTTACTTGGTGTCTGAAAGGGTACAGGTATGTATTGTTTACGTTTCACGCGGTTTCTCACTAATAGCCCTGAAACTAGATTTGTGGAAATAAATTAACACCAGTATGGACAGCTACGAAATCTTTATCGGTGTTGATAATAATTTCGTCCGCTAGGCGCGTCAGGTTGCGTGACTGAACCACATTTTACGAACCACCAACACAAATGAATTCACGTTTTGTTTTTGCAACATTGTAAAGCGATACAGCAGCGGTAGCGATCAATGACATCATTCGACGTCAAAATAATGTTATCTCCAGCTATCGCCATTGATAAATCATGGAGTTTTATTACGACAGTAGCCAATAAACCTATTTGTTCGCAAACGGATTCACATAATCGGTCGCCGGTTGACAGATATGGAGCCCTAAATCATAAGATTATTTTCTTTGTGGCCGTTCTACACTGAAATTGGAACCTTAATTGTTTAGCTGAAAGTTCAATTTCATCTGTCTGCTGGATGAATGTGTGTCCCTTGAGTTGTTATTTGGCTGTAGTAGGGAATTTTACGAGAAGTTCGATCAGGCTAGTGAATAGATAGTAAATAACCTGCAGATAAAATTTTAGAGGTTTGTTATGCGATACGTGAATTACGATCCCTGTAAATAAGCTCTTGTAGAAGCGTTTCATTTACCTACGATATAACATGGTGGAAAATGATAATATTATATTGGCTAGAAAATAGAAAATTTTAGTACCTAGAACTAAAACGAAATATAATTTTAAATATTAACAATATTGCATTCAAGAAAAAACCAAGAATGTTTGAATAAACATATTTTATCAATTCTGAAGTTCTTTATTTTCAGTTATTTATCTATCCCATCCTATCCTTTTACAGTGCTTGTAAATAATAAATCATTAATCGACAAATGTCTCAGCTTTAATCTAAAATGCTGAAATGGTAATACGGGTATCAAAAATGCTTCGAAATCCGCAATCGTCGGTTGTCTGTACAAATCTGCGCGGGCGCATATGTGTCGTAGAGTCACGACGCTCCGTGACCCGGCAGACAAATCGAGATGAATTGCCAGACTACCCACCTATGCTACTTATTCCGCTTCTTTACGAACTAACTTGTTAATGTCCACGGAGTAGGGAAAAATGGGCGGAGATGCCATAAGACGGCTAGGTCCGGCGCCTTTTTTAGGTCAAATACGTGGTGGGCGTAATCAAAACGATCACTTACGTGTGAATCAATAAGGTGTTCTGTTCGGGATTCTTGAGACATCTATCAATGATTTTGGTTTCTCTAAAAATGAGCGGTTGCCAATAAATAGGTATGCATATTGGGGCGGAGACAGTAAATTTACGGGTATCCTGTAGTATCCAAGGGATACTGTCTGTTGGCGAATTCGCTTTCCTATGAGATTGTCCGTTATGGTACCTCCTCTCGTCATTTTGTTCTCCATATCAATGTCCTATACAAAAGACGCTTGCAATACGTTGAGTAACCGCCCTACGTCCTACCTTTAGGTAAACTTCGAGTCCTTTTAAAAGTTTGGACTTGATGTTGTGTATATTAGTTTAGATTATAACCAGTGACTTGCATATGTAAGCTTGTGTAAACGTTGAATGAGCAGTCATGGTTTTCTGTATGAATTATTTAAATTTGTAGGCAAATAAATCTATAAAGGAATGTGCAAGAGGTCAAATAAATAAATTAGGTTCATATATATATGGTCAATGTTGGCCTTACATTTATTATAAAATCCGTAACTGCACTAATTATAAATTAAAATAGTAACGGTTCATTGAGTTTTCTTACCCTATAATTAAATTGTACGTTCATAATAAGGAAACTGTGAAATGTTGAAATTATTTTCATATGATAATCCCAAAATACTTCTGAATAACAGTTCGCTTCTGAAGTTAAATATCAGCAAGTTATTAATCTTATAAAGGTCTAAATTCTTTTTTCTCTTGATTCACTCGCTAAACATAGAATGAAAGCTTTTTATATGTCTGGGTTAAAAAAGTTCACAGATTTTATTTTTAGAGTTAAATGGGTTTTAAAAAGTGACTGGTTAGTGCATAGATAAGGGGTTAGCCTTAATCAAGAGTTAACTTTAAGTTCAGTTATTATTCATTACCTAGATGGGTGTTGTTAAAACATGTTGTTGAATGGACATATTCTAATAATTTAATTTTTCGGAAAAGTAAAGTTAGCCAGTTACAAATTGAGATTGCAAAAATCAAAAGAGTTATTTGCAACTTGAATATACATAAATAATTGTTGTGTGGAACAACAACATATTAATAATCGGCTTATTATTGTTATTAATTACTATATTTACATCCAGCAGTTATATTTTTAGATAAATAAGATCTTTTCAATTAAGTAGTCACAAAGAGACAATCAAAAATAAAATTCGAAATATGGTCAGTGTTAAAAGTAGGTGAAGAAAAAATTTTCATAAGTGCCTAACAACAAACTAAAATTTACTTAACATCCTAAACTTCAAAAAAGTAGATAAATGATAAGTTATCGACGGCATCGTGTCGAACAGTTTTGAAAATTTACATTTGTTCAGCTATTTTTGAAGCAGACTGTACTTACATATTTTTGTCCTCAACTGTAATCCAGAATGTAAATACTCTATTGACACGCCGCGTTATTTTCAAGGTGCGTTTATTGCAGGACATTATGAATATTATAATGATTATGTTTTATAACTCATATGAGCATTGTACGTAGTAGTTAGAGCCTATTTCCCGGCCAAATGTCCTTAAAGCCGTCGTATAAACATAGTCAAAGTGAATTGAATTATTGCAGTGAGGACATTACTAGAACTAGGAACAAGATAAGGAAAATCATATCAAAACTTATTACTAGAGTAAAGATTTTATCTACTGATAGTTACGGTTTAATAGAAAAAATATTCGTTAGAAGCTTACGCATAGTGCAATATTCCGCATAAGCAGAAACCATATACAAGAGAAGTTTATCTTTTTAAATATCCTTAACAAAATAGTACCTAAAGCTAGCAGAAGTAATGCATATACCTAGTAGGTATTTCTAAACATAAAATTTACATAAAATATCACATAGCAGTAGATGCTTCGGGTATCAGGTTGTCCAGATATTTGAATTGAGGAGGTGAAATAAGCAGCTCCATGTCATATACATTTACTTACTCCAGTGAGACTGGAAGCCGATCCTATAGTTAGGCAAAGCCTAGGCCAGAGGATGACATTTGAAGGTTTTATACTGCCAAAGTTTAAAAGCATAACACTCAAAAATGTTGCTCTTAATTTTATTTTCCTTTATCTTCACAGACCTCATTAACTCCTGTTTATCGCTACAACAAATCATATTTTCGGAGCGGCCATGTTGTCGCGTTTAATCCCCTCACACGTCGCGCATGCGCACCGTTGGAAACGGCTTCCACTCCTGACTGGAGATTAAAGGCAAGCCACACATTATGAGTTTAATAATTTACATTTACATATTGACATTCCTTAAGTAATATGCTTTATAGTCCGCAATTAAATGTGCAATTAAGAGATGTGGAGTTAGATAAATCTAACTTGCTTTATATAGATTATATTGTTAATAGAATTCATAAATCACTGGTAGGCGCTGTCAAATACAAATTGTGGCATTATCGCATCATAAGTAGGAACAAAGAATGATTTTAATTTACAACAAGAGTCGACAAGCTTTTCCGTTGTAGAGGTGACTATGACTGGTTTAGTTAGGTTTATTATTTTAGTTTATTACAAGATATTCAAGAAAATGTTATTCGCAAGCTTCACCTGTCCAATCAAGCAATCGCATGAATAGCACTCTCATTTCCAATCGTCAGTACCGAAAAGCACATTATATCTTGAACGAAATTGATTCGCAGTGAGGGTCCATCCATTATATGAATTGTAAAGCCATCTGTAACGGCCGATGCTACAGATTCCCATCAGCGATGTGTCCAAGCCCTTAAGTCCGCGAGAAAATCCGAGAGTGGCCGAGTGGCCGGCGTTTCACCGCAATATCAATCAAAATCAAATCGGATCTTTTAATCCAGTTGACGGGCCGACCTGTTCGTTTGAAGGTAAACTTTACACGAACATTAAGCGAGTATTCATTGACCTCAGCTTTTACGAGTCATCCTCATCCTCCGAGCCTTTTTCCCAAACTACGTTGGGGTCGGCTTCCAGTCTAACCGGATGTAGCTGAGTACCAGTGCTTTACAAGGAGCGACTGCCCTATCTGACCCCCTCAACCCAGTTACCCGGGCAACCCAATACTCCTTGGTTAGACTGGTGTCAGACTTACTGGCTTCTGACTACCCGTAACGACTGCCAAAGATGTTCAATGACAGCCGGGACCTACAGTTTAACGTGCCATCCGAAACACAGTCATTGGCGTCTACGATATACTTAGAAAGTACATACAAACTTAGAAAAGTTGCATTGGTACTTGCCTGACCTGGGATCGAACCCGCGCCCTCATACTCGAGAGGTTGGTTCTTTGCCCACTAGGCCACCACGACCACCTCAGCTTTTACGAGTAAATGTAGAATTTCACTGAACTTCTTACATGTTCAATGAGAAATTTCGGTTTTATGTCTACTTAATAAAACTATGGCCTTACTACAAGAGTACGTAAGTATATGAATACATTTTTGTATTGAGTGTTTCTGAGAAAAGAACAAACTGCTACTGCGCTTCTTTCAGGAATTTTTTATAATAATAATAAATCATTTATTTCGGATTCATCCTAAAATTACATCCATATTTGTTAGTAAAATTACAAGCTTATAAACTAGTGTTAGTAACTACTAATACCTAAAACATTTAAATCACAATAAATAATGAACTGGCAGGTTCGGTTGGACAGCTAGACGATTGCATGCAACCGTATCCAGCGTGCCAGTATCGGAGAGTCCCACCGATCCACCAGCGCGCGCAGAATGCTATTGGGACTGTCGCGCGTGCGGCGCATGATAGAAGCGCACCGCTTGCGCATAATGGCAGCAAAGCCGTCTGTGCCAGCCGCCGCAAACATCGCGGAGGCGCTGCAGTGGCGCGGCAGCCCCATCAGCACCCGGAACGCGTTATTGTATTGAACGCGCAGATCGCTGTACGTCCGCTGCGTATAGTTAACCCACAGGGTACAGGTGTAAAAGGACTGACAGTATGCTTTAAAAAGCGCAACTTTGACAGTCCCTGTGCACCGTGAAAACCTGCGGGCCAACATGTTACAACGGACGGACAGCGCTCTGCGCTCCCTTTCAATATCCTCACTGTCCTTAAGATCCTCGGTGACCCAGTGGCCCAAATACTTAAATTTTTCAACTTTATTTAGAGCTGTTCCACTTAGAGTGAACTTCGGAACGAATGTGTATCGCTTGTTGTCCGGTCTGAAAATCATTATTTCACTCTTTTTTGCGTTATATTTGAGCCCATGAGCCACCGCATAGGACTCACAAATTTTAGGAGCTTTCGTAAGGCACCAATCGATGGACTCAGCAGCACCATATCGTCTGCGTAGCTGATGTTATTCACGCATACTCCATCTATATGACACCCTATGCCGGTGCTGCTGAGCTCATCGATCAGCCCATTGACGTACAGGCTGAACAACGTGGGAGAGGTCAGCCCCCCCTGCCTCACCCCGCAATCCAGCCTATATTCCTCCGAAAGAGAGCCTGCCCATCTTACACAATTCTTTTGCTTATTATACCAATACATAAATAATAGCACAAATTCCCTAGGTAAACAAGTTTCGTCCTTTAATTTATCCCATAGAATATCGTACGATACTAGATCGAATGCTTTCGATAAATCTAGGTAGCATGCATAGACTGGGGTCTTTCTACTCGTGTAGTATTGTACAGTCTGCTTGAGGCACAGGATAGCACTCTCGGTGGAAAGCCCAGGCCTGAATCCAAACTGCGCATCATTTAGCGAGACGTGTTTATCCAGGTGCTGACCAAGCAGACTGTCCAACACTTTGGCTATCACTGTGGCTAGCGAGATCGGTCTATAGTTGTTTACATCCGATGTATCACCAGTTTTATTTTTAATGACAGGTACAACTATAGTGCGCATTAGATTATCAGGCAGATGAGCGTGGCCTAAACACAGAGTAAAAAACATAGCAAGCACTCTGGGTAAGTGTACACCTGCGTGCTGCAGGTGCTCGATGCTGAGGCTGTCGTGACCCGGGGATTTACCCCTCACCATGCCTTTGATCACCGAACGCACTTCCTTCGCAGTAAAATAAACACTACGTTCACCACCTTCCTCAGCATCGGGCTCCTGCCGCGCTGGCCCCAGAGGCGAGACCACTCTGAAATGGTTATAATGTTAATGTTGTTTAGATACCTACTTTCACCTTCAACTTGAACCGTAAAAACAAAATATGAATAAAATAATACTGTTTCTTAAATTACGCTCAGGTGGTGTCCTGTCAAGATTTACGCGAACACAAATGACTGGCTCATTCTTCGTGCGCGGCATCATGTGAAGATCGGCCTGTCGATGTTGACGTGACAGCCTGCGCACACGTCAGCTTTTCATAATTTATGCGAGCCAGCCACATGGGTCCTGACACCAACATGCAAAGAAACATTCAAATATTAACCAACTTTTTTGTTTGCACTCGAAATTAGTACGTAAACTCGTTGTCTTAACCTTAATGATCTTTCGCAAAACTTTAAATGTTTCACGCGAGAAATATTCTCGTAATTCTTACTAACGCTCAATTTAAAAGGAAAAACTTGAATTCGCCATTACATCGGTGGGCTAACATCTTTCCCAGGATTCGCGGTATTTTAATAGCAGCGCGTAACGGCGAGAATGGGCCGATACCACCCAAAGTTCGCATAGTTTCACATGCCGCGCATCACTCGCATCACTCGCTGGACACCAGCGCCGCGTGGGAATGTCCACATCGAACACACTTTATTTGCCCGAATTATTACTTGGGGGGCACAATTAATTATTGCACGACACTGACATTAACTGCAGCACATTTTTTCACTTTTACGTAAAACAACGACAAACTCTGAGAATAAAAGCCCAGGCAATTTGCTGTCGCCTGATAAATTGGAGTAGGGCAATATTTTGGACCTTCAGGGCGGCGGTTACGAGTGATCAAGAATTTTGCTTATATAACACAGCTCCAGTTTGGTTCCGAAGCAATTATTAGGTAAAACCTGTATCCGTGGTGTCTTCGTGACGAGTTCGGAATATTCGACGTTTAATTTTCATAAAATTTCGTCAGTTTACATAATGAATCGCGGTCGGTTTTAACTTGCAGTAAGTATCCGACGCTGGGTGTTAATTCACGCATCAGGGAACATAATTTATTCATCGACATGATTATTAATATGTGATGTTTAGATGCGATAAGTCGATATTTGTGGGTGTAAGTTATGTCGTAAGGTGTCACTTTATTAAATTAAAGTTTCCAAGGGCGATGTGCCGTCAAACTTGTTACTACATGTAGTTCACGCCTTACGATTGTAAGGCTTCAGATACATCGAGTGATGAAAATGTATGCAGACAAGTTTTTGGAATTGTTAAGCAATAACTTGATAAATATACATATTATTTGAAACTGAAGCAACTTTTTTTTCTCTAGTGGAATGTAAGATTGCCAATATTTTCCGTACTCGGACAGCCAGCTCTTCAAAACAATAATATCACAAGAAACATTAATGATCAGAGCCATAATTAAAAACGGTTATAGTTATAATATCACCTGCGTATCAATTTCCACATAGCTAATTATCACTTCAATACCCGGAAATATATTTTCATAACCGCCAAACACAAACACAAAAAGAGGTTCTTAATTAAGAGCTCATGAACAATTAAAAAATATCATAAGTTAATTACTGGTGCATTACACTCGTCCTCAATGTTTATCAAAAATGTATTTATAATGAAATAAATCATCTGGCGGTTGAAAAACTTGTGTAATTATGATCTTTACCGTGAGGCAGACGAGCTTTGTGTTCATTATGTCAAGTTTTTAAGATGAAAGCTTTGTCACTGTGGGAGAGAGGTTATTATACTTATTATGTAAAATAAGAAGTCTGGACAATGTTTCGACTTCGGTTCTTTTAATTAATGAAGATAGCTCATTAATTTACAGACATCGCTGGCTGTCTGTCCATTCGTCTGTCAGTCATCAGGCTTGTTTGTATACAATTATTATTATAATTTCTTTACAGATAACAGTACAGAACCTCCTGCACAAAGTCGATTCGCAATTGTTTTTTAAATATTCCAATTTACACAAATTATGTACAAAATGGTGCAGGTAGGTACGCAATACGCACATTATTCAATTTCCACAAGTGTTAATTGAGCCTTAAAACAGCAGCCTATAAATCTGCCTTATGTAGAGTACTGTCTGCTACATGCACTCAGTGTTGAAAAGGCGAAGAAATAAGTATAAAACAAAACAGCGTGTTCGACATCAGACCGGTAGCCACACGTTGCTTCTACCATACACTGCCAATCCGACACTCGCAGTAATGCACTTATTATTCAAGTTTTGACATAATTTACCGGTTACTTTAAAAGAACTTTAAGCTTCAATATTAATATAAAGTCCAACCTTAAAAATATTTGTAGCCCCAAGCAATTTCCTTTAAACATGCAGCTTTAATTTCGTCTCATTACCGCTACGGCGCAAATCGCAGCGATGTTTGGCGATGCGCTACCGATTCCTACCTCCGAGATATCGGCCGAACCATCCAATAAATAACCAAAAATACCGCCGCAGATTAAGTGATTATTAAGCACAAAAAGCGTGTAAAAATTACCATAAAAATTGATAAGAATTTCTTTTGTTACTTCAGTGGCCAGTAAATTGGTGTGTTGCATTACCGATTAAAAAAGCCACCTTAAAAGAAGGGCGACGTTGCAAAACCTTGGAGAAAGGTAGGCTCTTTAATAAAGGCGATCGGCGAACGGACTTATTTAAAGTCGCAATAAAAGGAATGCCTTAATGATGCTGACGCCGATATTAATATTGGACGAAGTCGTCTGGCTGGCTCTTCGCTTAAATGTAGTTATAAATTACGTTTTTGGAGCTGTGTGCGCAGGCGCAGTGCGTCGGCCGTGGGGCCTCGTCTGCCCTTTCCACTTGTTGATCGCTGTTGCTGTCAACTGTGTACGTTGCACTGATTCTGTTGTTTATTGACGTGATTTATTCATTTAATGAATTAAGTTAATTGCAGATCAGGCGGTGGAAGCTGTGGTGTACCTTCCTACCAAGCATAATGTGGGTAATTTGTAAGTTTCTAAAATGGGTGACATCTCTCCGTCTTTCTTTAGAAACAAAAGATGCTGGTGAGATTATGAAAGACAAAAAAAAAAGAGTTCTTCTTCTTTCGAGTCGATGACATGTCATATATTGAGACTACACTATGTCAGCCCAATATGCCGCCACAGCGAGAGCACGGCCGGGGGGGATGTAGCAAGCCTTCTCGTAGAGCGTCACCTTTGCTCGGGCCCTCCCCGTATGCCGTGAAACCACTTGCTACACCACGATGACAAGTCAGAAAAAAAGAGTTGAGTTGCATTTAATGTGTCTATTATGGGCTTTCATTTAGACAATACAAATACAAACAGGACTGACTGGAAAGTAGATGATACAAGACTGAAATGGAGACGAAGTAGGAAACTGAGGAGGTATAAGATACCATCTTATTATTCTTAGCAATTAGGCAAAACGGATTGTTAAAAAAACTATGTAGCTCAAGACTGGCAATAACACAATAAATAATCATGTCAGGAGTATTAAATAACGGGATCTGAACAAAAGGAAAAGTATTACTATTAAAGCCAGTCTGTAGTACACCTAAGGTAGTGTAATTACAAAGGAACTAAAAGAAATAAAACCTTGAACAGATAAAGAAGGCATCGTGCTTTATTCTCTTCCACAATGAAACAATAAAAATGCAGATGCAATTGTAATGGCTACAATAAATAAGTATATTTCATCGTAAATAACGAAGTAACCCTTGAATGCTCCGGACATAGTGTAAGGTTTATAAATTAACAATAATTCAGAAGCTTTTATTTATTTAAAATAGGCACTAGTTGTTTATTATCAAGCATTAAATGTACAAGTTTCCATTACTATAAACTGTCGTATAAAGAGATAACCAGATTGAGCCATATGAGCTCATCATTATTTTTAGATTTTATATTTTATTTCTGTTGGTAATGCAAATAAAGAACTTAACAATTTATTGTACTGGTCGTGTAATTCTGATCGATAAAATGTCTAAATTACAATGTTGAAAATCATGCTTTATTGCTTCATAAGTACCCAAAAATGAAGCAGTGATCTTCGACTGGATCTTGTTACCGTAAGTACTTATTACTTATTATAGGCATTGCAAAGTATCTTCCTACATCGCACATACTATAAACAGTTTCTCAGAAAATCATATCGAACATCAATTTTATTGGTGGATGATTACGCTCGAGATTGTAAGTGCTCGAGAATAATTTAATGTAATTTTTGCGAAAATGTCGAATTTAAAGTTATCGAGATTAAAACATAATCAGAAGGCTGCTTGCGGGACGCTCAGTAAGTACTGGGCTCGTGTCCATGTAAAATTATGATGTGTATTGGTAGTAACTTAGTGTCAAATTCGTCCTTATCACAAACTAAGTCGATTTGGTGGATTTTAATGAATTGTAACCGACGAGTATTTTCTTAAATTATTTCTTGTTTTCTTATTATGTACATATGTCTTTAATTCGTGGTTGCTTTGCAACATCGTATCAGTTCATACGAATCAAGAGCTTATATTTCTCAATCGATGATTTTCAATGAAAAGAGTACAGAAATGACCTTATACCCACCACCTTATACCTGTGTTTCTATAGATATCAATTTTGCGTGAACTATAGTGTTTCCTGTCATTATGACGTCACATATTGATCTACTGCGGATGTTCAAGCGTATGGAAGTGCTTATTATGGGGTAGATGTGAGATTCTAATAATTATATTATTAGAATATAATGTAAGTAATTTTTGAAGTAATTCATAACTATTTTATGTTATACACATACCTAGAACTAACGTAATATCGCGAAATATCGTATGGACCTAATTAAGAACCTTTTCTGAAAATGCACCAGAACCAAAAATCTTGAAAAAGCTTTTCTAATTACCTGCTTATATTGAGGGATGTCTGAAAAATATATTTTTATTATAAGTTTATCTTTATCCTATGTATGATAGAAGTGACTGGGTAACGTAATATCAACTCAGTTATTCTCTCTGCCATTTTGGCAGGGAGAATAACACTAATAATAAATCTTATAAATTAATTGATTAATGAATTAATAATTGTAAATTACGCGAAAATACCTCAGTGACAGTGAAAATACAGCATACCAAAGTACTAGCAACAACTTACGTAGGTATGTCTGAATAGCTCTTTATACTGAATAAATTAAACCGCCTTATCTACATGATTGTATCAAGACATATGACAAGTACAAGATCTCTAATTGTTGTTTAATTATCATTGGCTAGTCTTACAT
This sequence comes from Helicoverpa armigera, assembly GCF_030705265.1. Classification (NCBI taxonomy): domain Eukaryota; kingdom Metazoa; phylum Arthropoda; class Insecta; order Lepidoptera; family Noctuidae; genus Helicoverpa; species Helicoverpa armigera. The sequence goes on along the minus strand of NC_087137.1, from coordinate 4,578,214 downwards.
ACCTACCTAACTTTAATAGTAAGGTAACGTTTACATTGATATAACGTTACGCTTGCTCAAAGTCAGTCACACAAATAGCAGATTTAAAGACACAGTGTGAGAGCTATTAAAAGCCTCATGCCTATTTACGTATTTGATATATGTATTTATGTTAACAAGAGAAGACTCCTATCTGTTGGTGCTTTATTAACTACAATCTGTTTTCCCGCGATTTCATCCTCATCCCGAAGGAACTACTACGCCCTTACCGGGATAAAATATAGCCTAGGTTATTCGGGATTAGTGTGGCTTTCTAACAGTGAAAGAATTTTTCAAATCTTTGTCCTTAGTATCCAAACAAAAAAAATCGTCTTCATTATATTAGTATATATAGATCCCTGACAATCAAACTTTTTTCTTTATTTTTATTTCAGTAGCAGTTTTGAGGTTTACCTATATTCGGCATGATAAAACTAAGTGACCAACTCAAACCCAGTGTTGTGTGAATAGTTCCTTATAGTAAAATATGTATGATGTTATAATAAATCTAAAGACAAAATAATGCAAATTAGATGTTTCAAATATCAAATGAACATTGTACGTAACTCGATTAAATTCACGTAACGCTGTCATTGATAAAATTTATCATTATAAAACCGTCGTAATTCGTTATAATTAAACTTTCATAACAACAATTATTCTGAGTTGTGTACGAGATTAATTAGAAATTGTTGAGTAGAGATCGTGGTGATAAAATCGTAATTGTTTATTGTTTCATATTAGTAGCCGCACCTAGGTCATTATCGGACACCTTTGAACGTTTTAAATATGTTCTGTGTAACAATAGACTGAGTGTAATAGCCAAAGGGTACATAGAATAGGCTTCATTTTGCAATATTGAGTGGCGGCGGTAATTAGACCCGCGTCCGGACGGTTACAGCATCCTGATCCTAACGCGAGCCGCCTATAACTGTAAACGACGCATATCTTGGTGATTTGAAAGCGATTTCCATCTGTAGGACAGCTAAAATAGAGTATAAAGTTGGTTGAATATGCAAAAGCACATTCCGGAGTGACTTCATCTATAGTCCAGCGGCTGTTTAGGAGTTGAAATAGTTTAACATGATTTTGGCTACATTTGATTTTGAACTCTACGATTTTATGCACAAAGAATTTTTCAGTCTAAAATGAGTTAACAATATGCGTCATTTTGGTTTACAACTTTGAATATGGTCCCTTAGAAGCCGGGCGAGTTTCGCAAGGGACCGCCACGCTATCGCATCGAATTCATATCATCTAATTATAAGGTACGAGCAGTAGGTAGTAGTGCGAGTCGCCCCACGGTAAATGTACCCGTTACGTTCATTCAAGCCTTTTTAATGCGCGTAGGTTGAAACGAAAGCAAAAGTGTATTGGACTTTTGTACGTAGGTCTTATGATGTTGTGGTACCATGAGTAACATGTTTATTTTCTTACCGTATGAATCGATTAGGTATTTGCTTTATTTAAATCGTAGGTATTTTGACATTAATGACATTATGTAATAAATAACGGCAATTTATTGATCCACATAAATGATTCACTACACTATAGGTATTTCAAATAAAATTACTTCCCACTCGGCAAACAGTCTCTTTGTCATAGTTAGATTAACTATCCGAACAATAATGTTTACATGCTATTGACCATTCAAGTTATTTGATGTTTTACCGAGTCGATAAATTACGTAAACGATAGGAAATAAATCAACATTCTAAAATAGGTATTTAATACTTGATTAGCATTACAGGATGTCAAATTCCAATCCTGAGCATTAAACGGTCTTAACATAATGGAGACAAATTATTCATAAAAGATTTTCGAATTACGAAGATAAGATCTAACGAGGTCGCTCGATCTGTAATCTGGGAATTCGGCCTTAGCTATCGACAGATACATTAATTCCTGTTATATAGAGCTAAGGTGTTATTACGTGGATGTCGGCGATCATGTCATATCTGTAACACTAACACGTTTTCAATGTTCGCAGTCAAAATACGGCTAAATTAATTTGGAGCACGGTGGAGGTTGGCGCGAGGTCACCGGAGCCAGCGAACGGCGATATCCTCACAAGAAAAAATACCTTCTTTATTATTACGATTGTGGCGAGAGGACGCCGTGAATTATGTACACGGCTTCCTTTATCGAGCTTTTATTATGCATAACGTCATCATTTTTATAATGCCAAAAGTACTTGAGAGATCTTGCCAGCACTACGACGAGTTTATATGTACAATTTCGTCGTAAAACGAGCAAACGCCGGAGCAGGTCGTATATTTATTTTTTAACGAGTGAATATATTTTATTCTGTGGTCGTTTTACATAATGGTGGTGCCCTTAGGTGATCTTAATGCGTCCGTCTCGTAGGCAGTGAGACGTCACCGAGGAAGGAGGCGACAGTAACGAACTGCGACGACCGTTTAAGGAGAACACATAATGTTGCCTTTTGACATCATTAAGGCGATTCTCGGCCTGGTCGCAGCCAACCCTCGGGGGATATGTAACGAGTCTGCTTATTGTTTTGGTGAAATAAAACTTCCTTGTAAGCACCAAGCCGGCATAATGTGACGGCTGCCTAAGAGCCTCTATTTACCTGTACACGTGCACTGAAATGTATTACACGTGGAAAGTAATCGGGTATTGAGAGCTCATGCACAAGTTTGGTTTTAAGAATCTCAAACTAAAAAGTTTCTCACAGATGACTCAGTGCATTTGCCTACTACATTAGTGCCGCAATACTCCAGATGCTTGAGCCATCCTCGCCAATTACAATATAATTAACTAGCCACGCTTCGTTTTTCCACCAAGGAATGTCGTCCACTTGGAATCTAAGCCGTCTATGAAAACGGAGTGAAGATTATCGCTCGCTATCTAGGCTCTAAATGCTTGGAAACTACTCATCAATTCCGTATTAGCGACATGACAAGAAAATTAGCTTCACTGCATCTTAGAACAGTTTTTTCAAAAGTAATTTGTTATTAGGCATGCGGTACGCAGTGTCGCAAATCGGTGATGCGTTTGAAGAATTTTATTTGGAGCGAAGTAACTGGTCTGTTTAATAAGTTGCTCACTTTTCCTTCTTAGCTAAGAGCAATTTTTTGTTGTATATGATTAGGAACCAAGGTTCAGTTGAGCGCGACTGAAATTCTTGTTGCATTCCTAAATATCGATGAGAAATGTTCATTGAATTGAATAACTGTAGGTGTTTGATATATTTGCTCCATTTTGCTCTTAGGACTTGAAATTACTTTTTTAATATCAGTTTACCATTTTGTGGCATGTATGTATTTTAGTAAGAGATAGATAGCTATTCATCGAAGAAATGACCATGTTCAGTAATAAGCAATAAACAATTTAAAGCAGAAATAGACGAAGTATTTATAAAGGCAAGAAAACTAGTATAAACAAGTGACGATCCCAATAAAAGTGCTACTTTAAATCTTGTGTGTTTAAGAACTTACGCTAATGGCTCCTCAATTCTAATGCAGAGTTTATAGACCATTACGGGACCAAAGAGCGTTTACTTGTACAATTTAAATACAAGATTGATGATATGAAATTGCCGAGTGACAGGAGTAAGGTAATGATGTCTCCGATAGTCAACTTGATGAGCTATCCATTATAAATTTACATAGTAATCATGTTTAAGCTACGTCAATAAGTGGTTTTGTAAAAAAACTGTGCCTCGTTTAAACTCGTCTGAGAAAGTCCAGTGTTGGGAAGATTTATTATTATTATTGTAATTTTCTATGCTTTTTGCAGTTCGGCGTCAGTGTTTTGTTTATTATCGACAAATTGGACTAGTTTGGTGATTGAATACTGGTTTTTTGTTTAACAGTAGCATAGATTGTCATGCTCTGTTTCTTGTGTCATCAATGAACGATGTTTACCGATGAGCATAAAAATCGACCGAATTTCTAAGTATTTACAATTTGTGGGTTGGTCTTTATAGCAGTATAGCAAAGTACATTAAAGTCTAAAGTACCTATTTGCTACATTTACGTTCAGTAAATTTTCTCAATAATGCAATACTATCAATAACAATCAGTAATAATATAAACCTACCTATATGTTACTTAAAATTTCAAGTCGAAGCTAGAATCTATTAGTAAAAGAAGCTTTTTTCCTGAGTAATCAAATAAAAACTCCACTATGCAATGAAGGCTACTATTACTGTTACTTTAAAAGATTTATGTATTAATTAACTCCGTGGAATTCAGTCTAATAAACTAACAATTTATTAGCAAATCATCAATAAATAAAATCAGAGCAAATTACACGCGAATTCCTCAAACATGGAGGAAATCATAAAATTTGTTCATTCGCTCCAATTCCGTTTACAATAATTCGAATACAAAATCGAGTGGAATAAATAAAATCGATTCAGTTCGATGTCTTGTTAGTGTTGATTGAAGTAATTAGTGAAAAGTCTGGGAATTAACGCCAACGTTGATTGCGCGTGAGTGGTTTTGTGGTGACATTTAATACTGTAACTGCCATGTACTTACTTTGACAATTTATATTTATAAGTAATTCACTTTTTGTTGGGACAGAATTACGTTACTTAATTAATTGTTGAGTTAACCTATGAAATAAATCAAGGTTGGTTTAATTTTATATGTTGTTGAAAATACTGCAGAACATAGATATTATGATACAGCTACATTTTTATATAAAATAGGTCAATTTAAGGGCGAATTAAAAATGTATTTATTACCTACATTATTATATGTAGCTTATATAGTGACATGTACACATAGCAAAAGTAAAACAAAGTACCTACTTATTGTTTAATAGTCACTGAAAAATGACAATAGCTTACTGTGCACTAGCTAATGTATGCCCCCAGGCGTCGCTCACGAGATTGTGACTAATTGATTGTTCAGTCATTAATGTGAAAGTTAATTACAATCAGACAGCAGGTTACACTCAAACAGTGCATTGTTTTTATTTTATTCGTTAATTACCATTGTTTATTTATGAAAGATTCGTTTGAAGCTGCTGGGCTTTGAGAAATTATTTATTTCAATTTTGGTTTGTTCGTCTGAAGTCTGATCTATATTGCAAGTTTGAATTTAATCGATTTTCGAAAAGTAGGAATAGTCTTAATTCGTACAAGTCTTTTGTATTATAATTCTTGGGTATGAATTCGTTTCATTTGATCTAAATGTGAAACATCTTGAAATACATAAGACGAGGAGGATGTATTTCGCCAAGGTGTGTCTCCAAGCGACGTATTTCAGACCTTTTAAATTACAATACGTAACCTGTACCCTGCTTTTGTAGATACGATACATATATGCATTTTCATCAAGGTCTCCATCATAACGGTATGCCAACAAACTATCATCTATTAAAAAATAAATAAGTCAAATCACTTGAGACATCAACTAGGTACATGTTTGTTTAACGCAATAATTAGCATACCACGCACAAAGTATTAATCAAAGAGAAAATAAACAAAACACAATCGAAAGAATTCCATCCTTTTTGCTCTCACTAATGGTTCTACGGTATCATTGCACTGCGCCATTCAATCTTTGTAAGTCATCTGCTTTTTCAACGTCACATACGTGCTACGCCTCACACATTCAAAAATGTACTTTATTACTTATACAGTAGGGTTGGTTTTAAAATAAAGAAGGAGAGGAGATGAGGCGTTTTAGTGCGCGATCGCAACGCGTGCCTAGCTCGTGCCAATTTGTGAATAGCGCCGGACGCTCCGGGCAGCTTTCTTTCCTTCATTGCTAAACTTGTTACTTGAATATCACTGCTATGTTAAATAGGGCTCATTTGATCACTTAACTATCGATATCGATAAACTGAAACTTCAAACGAATATGTTAATAAACAGGTATAGTGTTAGCGACAATATATTCATAACAATGTTTATTACAGCTGAATGAGGTACTATGCGTCGTAAAATTATAATTTACGTCTATCAATGATCACAATATAGTGGATTGCATACGTTTGTTATTTGACATACGCACAAGTGAATTATTCATGCAATTTATTTGTTTTGTAGCTTGGTATTTATTGCGATTGTGTAGGTGCGTTACCTATGCCAGAAGTAGATAATCACCTCCTTATTCTGTTGTTACTGAACATAAGAGAACGTTAATATCGTTGTCTTAAATGTACTAAGGAAGGATATTGCATTGTAATTCCGTTTACAACACAAAACTTCCACTCTCATCAACAGCAATCAAAAGTTGACACAATATCCCTTCACTCTATTCATCATCCCATAAATGCGCAACAGATAATCATATCCAGTTATTTAAATCCAGAACTAATGTGTAATCGAGAGGGCCATCAATCGATATATCATGAGCGCATCACTAGTTAGATCACGTGACGGCCCGTGCCTTAGGCCGGTACACCCGTCCTGCCTACTGGCCGGCTCATTAGAATGATTGATGCCGTGTTTGAGTGCATAAATATGTGCCTAGGGAGTGAACAGCATTACTCCAGTCACGAGGCACGCGTTACAATGGTTTCGCGGGTGGTACCAACACTTAGCACTCTTATAGATTTTCCTGGAATGGGTCTGGGCTATTGTTTATGTGTTGGTATGTGCTGAAAATATTGTTTAGTTTCTAGCTGGGTGATTATGATAGCGGAATTTTCTTATCTAGAAAATAATGACGATTGTGATAGTTATTTTGTCGCCTAAAAGTCGTACATATCGTTTCTTTGGGAGATAACTTTCAATCTTTAGCAGAGCGTAGCCGTTAAATCTTGATTGGGAAGTAAATTATTTTTTGGTACTTATGATTTTGAGGATAAGTAGCTGAATGTTAGTAAGTTTTTTTGAGTGATGAAGAAAAGTAAGTGTCTTTTAATATCCATGCCATATGTGTTACCTACTAACGTAACTAACTAACGTACTTCAGCATACATCACTTTTGATCTCTTTGTCCCATTTAAATTATAGCTAAATTCTAATAGACAATCATAAAACCATCTATAAATGGAAATAAAAGGAAGATATTGGTTGTTATTTTATTGCAGTTTTACTCATAATCGTATATCAGTCACTTACGTCTGTTTCCATGTATATTTCATTGATCCTTGTTAGGAAAGTGGAAGAATATTAATTGTAATTAAAAGTGATCTGTGTAGTAAAGGTGAGATCAGTAATTACTCAGAACTCATTAGTGATTATATTAGAGTTGTTGGTGGTTGGATGACTTACTGTAAAATAGCTTTGACTCTTGTTACTCATTTTCTTATATCCATTAAAATTATAAAATGTGTCTTCCATTTGTAACACAGTTATTGGACATCGTGATTATTCCAATTAAGGAATAGTATTGTAAACTAATGATGAAACAAACTTTATCTTTTTCACTTCTTTTTAAACACATTCCTGCATTGTTCTTTGGTAGGATCTAGACACACGGCAGTGTGTCCGCCAAGTTCGAGCAAAAAAGGCGACACACCGGCCGTGGGTTATATTACACGAACCATTTCGGGCCAAATTCGACCCCCCTGTAACTCAAAATCTATTTTATTTACGCATATCAAATTTCTAGTATCTGTTGAGACCCCCTCACTTATCTAAAATACAAAATTTCATTAATATACCTATTATAGGTCTTGAGATATTGACGTCAGAAAATCGCTATTTTTACTATACACTGATTCACTGATTCACTTATTCACTGACTCACTCATCAAAAACCTAGACCACTTCCAATGGTCGTATTGACTTGAAATTTGGCATGGAGGTAGGTCTTTGTGTCAAGGTAAAGGGAAAAATCTGAAAATGGCCAAGTGTGAGTCGGTTTCAAAATAATGAAGGTGTTTTATACCCGATGTAAATTTATACCCCTAAGGAACTAAAACGAACTAAATTTATATATATTTATATAATATATCTTCGAATGGTACAAAGGTTTGTATTTAGTCAAAGTAAAGTAAAAATCTGAAAACGGCCAAGTGTGAATCACTTTCGAAAATAACGAATGTGTAACTTTGATCCACGAACATAATATATGATAACATGTCATGTCAGTCAGTTGGTAAATCTAGTCATAGCTAATCTAGTTCATTTCTTTGTAAGAAACATAGTGCATATTAAAAAAACTAAAAGATAGTATAAATGAGACATTTCTTTAACTAACTTCATCATAAGAAAAAAATAAAATAAACAACCTTACAAAAATAAATGAAATCCCACCCAAAACAAAATGTGAAAGACTGCCAAGTTCGATAATATGGGAATGCTTCGCCTATAAAGAAGTGAGATCTGAATAAGTACCAAGTTCCATACACATACCTCAGTTAAAAATAGTTACTTTTTAATGATGATTACTTGGCAAGTTTTAATAGAAAATTAAATACTTGATTCATTGCGTTTAGTAGGTTTATAACAAGGTGTATGAAAACTTGCCAAGTAACATCATTAAAAAGTGACTATTTTTAACTGAGGTATGTGTATGGAACTTGGTACTTATTCAGATCTCACTTCTTTTATAGGCGAAGCATTCCCATATTATCGAACTTGGCAGTCTTTCACATTTTTGTTTTGGGTGGGTCTACTTAACTGCGAGAGACCTTAACAGTATTTATTTATTTGTTTCTATCATCAAATGTTTCACCTCTGTTTACTACCTACAAAAAATAACCCACGAGACCATACGTAACTGCCACAGCCGTCATCTTTATGAATGGCTAAACACATCCTACTTCGACCTGACATCTGAAGTCTGAACAAATAATTATAATAAGCGATAGTCGTGTGTGATAACGTGGTAAATTAAGAGATGTATGCTGTTCGTGACCGGCCGCCTTTCTTCTGAGACTCCTGCGCAGTCATTTGTTTTATAGTTCGTACAAACGGTTATGGCGACATTGCCTAATAGCTGCCGTGTGTGGTACCGTGCCGTCTGGGAGAACTACGGTGATTTTATGGCTTGAAATGGGTATATAAAGAGTTGTTTGCATTACTGCTTACCTGGTTTTTCTTTATGCTCTTCATCTTCAAATAATTTTGTTAGAATGATTGCTTCATAAATTGTAATATACGTACTTATTTAGTTCATCAATCCCTGGAACCTTGGCACTTAACATTCTTAATTACACCCCAAATCAAAATTATACATTACCATTCTTCGATAAGAATACGAGACATAAAGAAGACACAATGAAAGATAAAGGCACAAGGCCTTTCAACCTGTTCCTTTCAGTACCAAACAATTGCGCATTAACAAAAGGATCCATCGCATCAATCATCCAATCCTGAACCACCCCATCAAAGAGCCGACCGTGTAATATCAATGAATCTATCATTTTTTCCAAACCAAATAACCACTAAGCGAGAGCACTCCATATAAAATTGATTCCATATATTTATGATACATTTTATTACTACGATATAAATCTCGGAGCAAAAACGTCTGAGCGAACTTGCCTTGCGACATCAAAATCGCAAGTCGTCATATGAATAATACATAGATATGATGTATTATCATGTTGGTTGTGTAGTTTGTGTATTGGTAATGCATTGGGTTCGGTTACAGGTCGCCTAGAGGCATTAAATTCATTCGTGTGCATTACGCATTGATTGCTCAGATATTTTGAGATTAATTGCAATGTTATGCTATAGTCTGCTGTGTGATATGGGCTGTTAATTAATTAAATTGAAGTATAATAAATCATATTTTATATTGTGTAGTGCTTATATAATTATTTAAGAAACTTCTCAGAGATTTATAGTGAGGTCAAAACTTACTGAATGAAATCTAGATTTCGTCATAAGAAAAGTGATATCATGCGAAATACTGCTGCAAATGTCTATGTAAATGGCATTGATAAGACCAGCTGTTCAAAATTCATACAAGCTTCCATATGTGACCACTAACCGGTCCTTATCACTGCTATTTACATTCCTAGATAACTAATAATAAGGGAAGTCGTGATTGCAGCAACGCTATAAAATGACATCATAAAAAATGCATCTAAATTGATTGGAAACCGCACCTAACTCCGAATCAATTCGGTGCGCGAATGATTGATTCATTCACACTAAACAGCATACATTTTCAGTAGCCTTCAGTCGCCTTTCAAATTCAGTTTGAATTCTCAGAGTAGTGATAACAAACACGCTAATTGTAATGTTACGAAACGATACATTCCATTGGGTTTCGCAAGTAGTTTATTTGTGGCAAATTACTTTCCCATCATAGCAAGGGGCTCACAATGGCATACAAACCGATTGGTGTGGTTGCACAGATCGCTTCTTTTGTAACCGCAGCTCGTATGAAATCGCACTTAGATACTGAGTCTATTGAATACACAGGTAGGTCAGCTTGCTGGAATTTATCTATGAATCTATATTATTATTGAAATAAAATTGGTGGTTTCAAATATAGGCTCCTATGTTCTTTTTACCGAAACGTATGCATTTGAAAATGACGTGTAAGTATTTAATAAAACCTTCTTGTACATAAGTTTACCTACTTCAAAGTTATATTATCATATTAACAACTTATTTTACGAATCAATCCAACGTTAGTATTGCTGGAATTGATGCCAATTGCCCATTAAAATGATAAAATCGAAGTACAAAATGTCATTACCAGCCCATAGATCCGTCTGTATAATATTTTAAGAATTACGTATGCCATTGCGTCTGGTATGGCACGACAAATTATCTCTACGGTTGACACCTAACATGGCCAGTTAATACATTATCCTCTCGTAATAATTCTAATCCAAGACACTTTGAGGGTGCTCCACTTATAGGGTCATTAGTTTTAATATACATGCGACATTGCGGCTGGACACTTACATCGGGACCTATTGTGAATAAACGAGACTAGACCAGTAATACTAGGCTGAGATTTTCGATTCTGAACCGCATCGAATATATTATTGTCCTGGTAAAATGCTCGTAAATGATATCACGGCAATGATTTGTTGTGTCTAGTTTGTGAAGTTGAAATTGATGCTAGATCTGGTAAATTATGGGTGCATTTTATGTCTATATTCCTTTTCAAATAAAATTAAAATATGGTCATCTCACGAAGTCACTAATCGTGTAAGAAAATAATTTAAAACGGTATCGTGCAGTTCTAATAGTAGGGGAGGCCTAGAAGGGATTTCGGGATTTACTCAAGCGCGGCAGATTAGTATATAGGGAGGTACCTATTACCCCATTTAACACCTCCACCAAATATAAGCCCTGTATATGCAGCCGCGCGTCTAGAATAAAGGATCAGATTAGTAAAAAAAAAATTATCATCTGACATTCTCCAGCGCGTCAGATTAAGATAGGGTTAGTTAGTTATATGCTAAAAAGTGTATATTCCACTAATCTGACAATTTGCGATTGACGATAAGAAGTAGGAAGGTTACAAACTTGTAAAAAAAAAACGTCATCTTGACTTTCTCGAGCGCGGCTATTTTTTTTTTTATTTTGAAGGGAGTAATTCAACGTTCACGAAAAATATAAAATCTGACGATTCCCGTAAGCCGAAGTAAGGAAAATTAATCGATAAAGTTTAAAGCGTGCAGCTACGTGATGCCGGTATTCTCCTCCCAAGTTTCTATTCCTCTCTCTCTTTTTTCAATTCAATTCATTTGCAATAAGTGTTAGTACATTTTGGGTCTTAAATAATCTACACTAATATTATAAAGCTGAAGAGTTTTTTTGTTTGAACTCGCTAATCTCAGGAAGTTACTGGTCATGGTATGCAGATATATTGTTTTTAACGAAGACGATTCATTTTATTGGATACTTTTGTTAAATACGTGTGCCTTCCAGTTGCATTGTTTGTCTATCGTGATACCGAGAAATGCCGTTTCGTATACTTCGCCTTTTTTATACAGGTCGTGGTGGCCTAGTCATCCGGTTAACATTGGCTCTACTCTACATAACGTGGTTCACAAATTACGCGCGTAGTGTCGCTTCATCAATGAAAGCAACTGCTATCTCTTTCTATCTGTTCTGCAAGAGTGGCAACGCGCAACTCTACTGGATGGTTTTAAACTAATAAATTAAGTCAAATTTATACGTATTTTTTTTTTGTATGAAAATAGCTGGGAAAAAGGCTAGGCAGATTATTTAGATTTTAGATTTATCTATGTGTATTAAATTGAATAAAATTAGTTTTTGTAAGATTTACGCGTAGATTATTTCCGTCAAGCCATGTTATAGATTCTATTGTATTGTTTATGACACATGTATATTTATCAATGTCATTATAATTAAATGTAATTATTATAGAAATGTATGTAATGTATGAGCAGATTGGTACACTCCGCTAATAGCAATGTCATATATATCATTGTATGTGCCTTCTTATCGAGAACAACCTTTATTATAACAGCTTTGTTGAAATGTTTGTCCGTTCTGAGATATAGATCAAAAAGTGTGTAAAAGTTGATAGTACTTAGAAGACATACTCGTAGTAGCACTTAGATATTCCTTTAAAAACTTGAGATATCAATGGATTATTTAGTTTTAACTTTAACACACTTTTTGATCTATATCTCAGGACGGGCAAACGTCAACAAAGCTGTCATATTAAAAGTTGTTCTAGATAAAAAGGCCTATACAATGATATGTATGACATTGCTATTGGTGGAGTGTACGAGGTTCCGTATATTTGTGTCCATTGTCCTTTATGTTTTTCATACTTATTTGCTTATAAATAAAAGTTTTGTACTTCAAAGAATAGGTACATACTGGTTTATTTACTTGCAATTTTTTCAGTTCTTCAATTTGTTAAAAGGTTTGCAAAAAAACTTTCCGTTGTCAGATTAAGCGAATTCCTCCAGATAATCGTCAGATTATAAGATGATTACGTTAAGGGTACATAAATGAACCATATATATCTTAATCTGACGCGCTCGAGTATTTCAAAATGGCGATTTTTTTTTGCAATTTCAAGTAATGGCCACGAGTTTAGGTCACGTCTAAATCGTCAGATTATTGCATAAGAGCCTTCGTTTTGGTTCACTTAACACCCCTTTTGATAATCTGACGCGCTCTATAAAATTATTTTTTTTCCCATTTTTAACCCTTACCTACAACCACCCCCACCATGGAAACAGTCAGATTAATATACGTATGTTTTCAAAATGACGTAGGACGTGCATGCTATTAATATCTGACGCGCTCCAGTATGTCCATGCAACTGTTTTTTTTTACATGTTTGAAAGTTTATAGCCGCTCCACCCACCGATGAAAGTGTGTGTATGTCAGGACATTTTTTTCTTCTTATCATCTAAGCTTCGCAATCTAATAGGTCTCATTGACGCTCGAGTCACTCCCGATTTAGCACTCTCGCCTCCCCTACTATAAAACAAAACGACGCCGACGGTAAACAAAAGTGAGCCACAATAATTTGTCAGATTATGTACGTTTGAATTTAGAATCCCTGCACCTGTCAGGCGCTACCACTGACATTCCGACAAGGAATTTCCATTGGAATTCGATACCTGATCGTCATTTATTTTCTGCGAATTCTCACGCAGCGGGGAGTTTCGATATTCGAATATCGAGATATGCTCGAGATATAATTGTTTATTTATAAGTTCGTATCGAGAATGTATCGATATTCTAGCTCCAGATTTAGCACATACTGGAGTATGAGAAGATTTTTTCAAGCGCGCTGTTTTACGACCTACCAAGTATGATTGTAATGTGTAATATTTTAATTGTGTTCGTCGAGTCCAACTGTAACTGTGCAACAAATATGCAGTTGTATTGACAGTTTTTATTGGTATGTATAATTGATAATACACCTTGAATTAAAATATAGATCTGAACATGGCTGCAGCAGTAATTATAACATATTTCTTTTTATTGAGATACCAGTATCGGAAGTAGGACTATTGTATTTTGATGACATAGATGGAAACTGTATTGAAAAATACACAATTTATGATTTTAGGTCATTTTACAACGTAAATATTTCTAACAATTGGCACCTTTTTATGTCACGATTAAACGTGATTAGACAGTTCCATTAAACATTTCTTTGGAAGCATGAGGCCGAATTTTATTCAATACTCAGAAAAAGAGTTCTGTCAGTCCGCATTGGGTGCGTATACGCAGCGTGCTCTCGTTTTATTCTCGTCGCTAACAAGTTTTTTGCGGTGAGAAAAACGTTGGTACGTACTCATCTTGGGCTCGAGAAAGTTAAGCCACTCGTGCACGACGTCAATGTAGAATAATTTCAGTATTCAGTAACTGTAATAGTGGTAGCAATTTGGCAGCTTTTTTGTGAATGTGTGTTTTATTTCCAGATGGTTGTTTTTGTGTGCATTATGTTATAGTGCAGTTGATTACATAACTCAATAATAAACAGAGCCTGCTTCGATACCATTTTAGTATATCATCATCTCCCGAGCCTTTTCCCAACTGTGTTCGGGTCGACATATTGGTACCTACATGTGTTCTGAACTCTTCTGAACTATGACAAAAGGTGTGTAGTGTATGTAGGTACGTTTGCTAAGATATAAATCTGTAAGTGCCAATGCCTATTGAAAATAGATATTTCTTATTACCCATGAAGATAACTTACAAAAAAATATTTATAGACAATAAAAAAAAAACTACTTATTCACCCACTTACCAGTAGCCAACAATCAGTGAAACTAGTCGCGTAGTACGCCAATGAAAAACTGTATCACCGTAGAAAATCATCTAGCGGGATGGTATAGAGAGTGAAAACGACCGTGGACAAGTGACCAATATACGGAGACACCAATCATGTGATTACCTGCCTTCATTTTGTTCATAAGTGTGTGGGCAAAGAGCGGTGGAGGAGGTCTATTTAAATTGGTCGTTATATCATCAAGTCTTTCAATATGTCTATAATAGCGAGCCTCGGGCATAAGGGTATTATTCCAATAGAAGTTGGTGTTGTCATAATTTTGTTTACATCGGAATGTCACATGAATTATTCATTATTTGTATAGACGTTTGTGAAATCATTCTAGCGTATTTTAGCTTTAGAAAAATGCGCTCGTAATATTAATTGTCAACTTGTTATATGAATTGCGTAAGTTGAAGTCTGAGTTTAGGTTTTGCGATTGCACATGACTTTAAGATAGATTAAATTATATCTAGACTATTTTTATCTTAGCTATTTTAATTTCTACATACGTCTTACTGATTGAATTTCGAACGTGTATATTCTAGGTAAAACTATGGCAGATAAGAACTTGACCATTTCATTTGGGTTTAGCTGTAATATAATGGTGCCAAAATAAATCTGAAATTAGTGTTATATTATTTTTGAAAAGCTTTTTTGATTCCATATCGTTACAAGGTCCGTCTGATGAAGAAATGAACGTTAAAACATTAATTAAAATAGACGTACATTGAGTGAAAAACTGAGTGATGCGGACCTCCCAATTTGGTATAAATCACACGTGCAATTAACCGTACCTCGTGTCTGCGTCCGCGCATACGCCACTCCAACTTAGGGTTGCCACATACATATGTAATTATTCATGGCAATATTGTTTCGTAATAAAATAAGTTGTTAATTATGGTAACCCTTCAACACATTTGTTAGTACCGTCGTTACCTGTAACATGTAAGAATTTCTTGGAGTTGAAGACAATAGACTATAATTTGTTTTTATGAAGGTACGAAATGGAAATACTTATACCTCTCTCTCTTATGCCTCTTCTTACCATATACTCAACTTGTATAATGTATGTACATGTGTAAATATTCTACAAAGCAACATTTAGCATGAAGTTCGTCCCTGTTTCCAAAATAAGGTCGCAACCAAAGAGTCGGCAAATTTTCCGTTTAATTGGCAACCCTATTTGAAGTACCCGCGTCTTCCGCGCACCTCATTATTTCGGCATCTGCTCTTGTTTTGCAAGTTGCAACTGCTTTTTTCTTGTTTGGTCCGAACGCATGCTTTAAGTGACTGTGAATGCTCTTAAATTTACCTTTTTATATAACTGAGTTATGCTAAATTTAATCGTCTCGAGCATTGGTGCCAATTTGGACAATCTATCTATGGATTTTCTTTTATGAATCCGTCTAGCTTTCATAATTTGGCATACCATATTATAAGCGACATAGCTCAAATATGTACTTTGTACTTAGGTAAAAAAAAAAACTGTTTTATTTTTGTAAATATGTAAATGTAAATATAATTGTAAAATAATAGTTCTGTAAATGTCTAGGTAAAAAGAAAAAAATATGTTACATACGAGTATTAATAGAAAAAAAATCAAACAGTGATCATTACAAAATTGCTGGTTTTAAGTAGCTCTTTCATTTAAAATATATTTTAATGGGTAGGTACTAAAAGTACAGCTTTTAACATAGTATGAGTCAACCTAACGAAGCCACGCGAACGTTGAGATTTCCAAGCTGGATATCTATTCATTTGAGGCGGCAATAATTTGCGTATAAATCGAGTCGGTTGCGAAAAACTCGTCCACGATTTACACACTGACATGCTGGAAGGAAAGCAGGGTATGTACTAGGCACTTCTAGTGCATCGTGGTTTATTATCTATATCTATGTATGTATATAAAATGTCACTTTTAGTTGGAATTTTATTCTTAAGAACGGAATTCAAACCTTTTAGGCTTTGGTCGGACAGTTCAGTAGGTGGTGTATGTGAAATTTGCACAAAATTATAAAAATACAATATTGTACAATATACTTCGAATGCTCTAAAAATTTTGCTTTCTCAAGGTATACTTCTAAATAGTTTACTTTATTCATGACAACTATAGTCGTTTCTTCATATTTTATGAGCAAAATATAAGTAGGTAAGTAATGTAATTTTTACATGTCATAACTTTCTGATTATTAATTTAATCGACAGTTAACCTATTTTCAGAAGAAACGTTAATTTAAACCTGTTTAACATCCAGGAGAATCATTTTAATTTCCTTCAATCAGCGCGGGAGGAAATTACTTTAGAGTGGAATTTAATATAATGGAGCTAAACGGAAAATCTTATGCGCCTGCGCAGCATTTATAATATGACTTGTAGTGGTATATGGGACATCTAGATTATTGCCTAGGGTCCCGTATATGATGAGATGTACTTATATAATTTCCTCAAACCTCCGTTTTGAGAAGAAACCTTCATCGAAATATCAAAATTGAATGTTAATTTGGCATCATTTGAAAAAGTAAGTACCTAATTCTACATGATTTTTCTGTTTACGTCTTCGAAGATAATCACAAAAAACTGTCTTAATAGTTATCTGTCGCTGTACTAAGGATGCAATTTATGATCGAGATTCATTGAAGTTGCTATGACTAACTGAAGTTTCCTTGGTTTTCACAGGTACCCTGGCAGGACCGGTCGGAGGCAGTAAGTACCACGCATATGCACCATATAATTTAGTAATACACGACAACATTATGCACAATAGTGTCGACGCTTATCGACACTGCTACCGTACAATTATCGATCCTCGCTGCACTTCATATCGATTTGTGTTAACTGCATTAAAATGATGGATAAGGTCGGCCATCGAAATGATCCCATAATGGAATTTGTTTAAATTTATTTCGGTAATTACCGAACTCGTCGCCTCAGGCTGCGTACTTAATTTGTTTATTACGATTTATGAATATAAAATAATTTAATTAGTTGTTGTTATCACGTTGTTTCAAAGTGTTGCTGCTAACGTATTCTATATGCGCATAATCATTGGGTTACTTACCGTGAATAATGGTTTTACTCATCAAGTTTACGCCTACTCACAACAGAAATTAATTGATAGCTGTTAGAAAATAATCTGTTAAAACCTATTAATTCAATTAATATAATTAATCGACTGTCTTGTTGGTCTGCTGGTCGTTTAACTGCTGACAACTATGTTTTTGATTCGATTTCGAGTGGCTGCTGTTGTGAATAAAGCTTAGTTTTAGTCAGAAATATAATTATAAGCATAGGTAGGAATACTTCAGCCTTACTCCATAAAAATAGAAATGTGACATTGAGTTACGAAATACTTTTAATGATCTCTGCAAGTACCTAATCCACACATTGAAGATAAGCTGCGTCCTAGATCTTTTACATAAGCCACATTATTGTTTTAAAACACGTTGCTTCCTTACAAAACTTTCCCCATATACGGCACATGTGCCTAAACCGGCGACGTCATTAAGCGAGCGACGTAACTCGACCGGTCATTACCGTGTCTATATCTAGACTACGATATCGATAAGCAAGTTTGCCAGTTTATTAGTGTACGGCTATACGACTCTATAATTAATTTATCTCGTCCTCATCAAAATATCTCCGCGAGGCATGAGGTCCTGAGTTCCTGACCAAAGCGAGGCGCGGCGTCGCGTCGCCTCGCCTTAACTGGGTTCGAGTAACACTTGATGGCGCAGAGAGAGGGAAATGCACAATTTCGCTCAACGTTTAATTAGACCTGAAGCCGAATTTTCATATCAGTCTGAGGGCTGTTACACAACGCATTACGATACCGTGTCTCGAAGGTGTAAATGTTAAATACAGGTATTTTGTTGCCGACGGACGTTTAAATGGATTGCTGTACGGTTTTTGGAGCAAAATTTAAGTCGAGCACTTCACTTCGATAGCGTTGTGGGTTACATAAATAAGTGGTGTTCTGTTACTGAGGGGATTTGCTGATTTGAGAATATTCGAAAGTTTATGCTACCTACACTGATTCCTATATTCGCGATTTTATCTGCTTGTATCTAATAATAAGTTGATGTCAATTAAACAATTTCTTCACACCTCCGGTACTTAACCATCACCTAATTAGATACAGAAAAATTACCATATTAATAATATGCATTGCGCAGATTGGCGACATTAGAATCTTGCTAACGAGAGGACAATCCGTGGCGAAGTCGCGAGAGAAACGACTCTTGCGCAATGTAATTTTTTGTGACAAACTAGAGTGGGTGCTTAGGCCTGTTTCATCAGTTGA
The DNA here is from genome assembly GCF_030705265.1 of Helicoverpa armigera. Classification (NCBI taxonomy): domain Eukaryota; kingdom Metazoa; phylum Arthropoda; class Insecta; order Lepidoptera; family Noctuidae; genus Helicoverpa; species Helicoverpa armigera. The sequence continues at coordinate 4,559,278 of NC_087137.1, read as the reverse complement.
CCTTGCTTTCCGTTAATTAGTCTACGTCGGTGAGTCGGTGATGGATCGGTCACCTGCACTTACAACGACTTGCAACAACTAGAAACGACACTTGACTTGTGTAACCGACATTGGCCGTAGGGTTGATGTTCGTTGTGCTTTTTTCTACTTACTTTTTATTTGATTATTTTTTTAGTACTTTGGAAAATCAATATTTTAATTATTTCTAGCATGCTTACATGCTTTAAACACATCTTTTTCACTAACTTTGCTTAAACATTTATAATTACTCACAGCTTATTAAGGCCCTTCCATAACGAGATCACTTTTACATCATTGTAATCATGTCACTTCAGAGTACGCTCTCAAAACTCAGCCAGCTGACCACAGACAAACAGGTTGACTTCAATGGTCACATCTCGTCTGCACTGAGTGTACTTGTGAGCGAACATCTAGCTGACCTTTGAGTTTTGGGCAAGCTTTTATATAGAGCTATTTAAATTAAATTGTTATTTTTATGAAGTACTAGCCGTTACCCCTGATTTAATTAATTTATTTTTGTGTTATTTTTATCGATATGAATGAATATTATACGAATAGAATATGTATACATTTATGATGAAATTGTATTCCTATATTTAACCCAAACAACGGTCACGGTCGATTAGCAAAAAGGTGCAACTTTATTACTATTTAAATTATTGCTCTAGTTTTCATAAGATACATACGGATATATGGAAATATTTCGTCATAATTTCTATACAAATTAATAAATGCCCCGTTTCTAGTTCAATAAAGTTAGGCATATGAAAACAAAACTGTTTTATTTATATTGTCTCGAATTCAAATAAAGTATGTAGTAAACTGTCTCGGTACTGAGAGTGGCTCATTAATATTTTGTTTATTATGTCATCAAGAATTAAATAGGAGGGCTTGGTTTTCATTAGAATTGCTCTCGTTTTGATCTGTTGTGAAATTAATAATACTATGTGCGAATAACGAGTGTCACAACAGGTGTAGAAAATTAATCACAATAACCATTGATATGATGTGATGTACATGTAGTTAACATGTTTACATACACTACTTGATTTTTTTACTTACATTATAATGAAATGTTATGTATAACATAAAAATCAAGAGACGATCCGGCGGAAGTGAAGATTGAACAACAGCTATCTAGGGTGTACCAGTCGATATAAATGTATATGAGAAGCAACATTTTAAGACTATAAAGCAAACACCTAAACACAAACCAACACAAACAATAATTGCTTTCCCAATTTGCATCACACGGCAATCAGAACGAAACTCCGCAAAAACAGCAACGAAAGCAACCACAAAAGTGGGTAGGTTAGCTATCGGTAGTTTTTCAATAAGCAATAAATAATGCAACGCAACGGTGGCAGCGCACGCGCCGCTAACAAGGCGCCCGCGCCGTGCGCTCGCGCGGCCGTGCCATCGTTGTGCAACCTGCCCCACCCTGTGCAGGCGCGCGCGCAGGCGCAAGTCATCAGCGTGTAGCGGAACGTTGGCTGGAAACAGGATATTGAGCTTGAAGTATTTGTGCTTATGTGCTGAGTTGGTAGATAATCATTAGCTGTGTAAAGAGTTGTCGCTCAAACTTTTAAGGAACTGCTTATACAATCAGACAGGAAGATAAATTAAATTAAATATTCTTTGTTTTCAGGTAATTCAAACCCATAACATACACTAGAGGTACATACAGACTGATACAAACATCATGACTTCAAAGAGAGTTTGAGTTCGCAAGTTCCGTTGAAGAACTAATGGCTGCGAATTATGAAAGGTCGAGGTCAGCAGGTATTACATTCATTCATAAATCTTTCTAATATTATAAGTTTTGGCCTTATGACTTATTAGAAGGAAATATTACGTAAATTCCGTAACCGTACATACCAACTAAATTTAAACCGCTTTCATGAATTGGGCCAGCCCCTTAGTGATACCGTTCTTGTCCGACTCCCGAGCCCACAATATACTATAGAATATCTACTTCGGTCACTTTCTGTATCTATATTAGATCGCTACACATGCCTTATAAAAACTAAGCACAACTTTTGCTATCTATAGACTGATTAAAAAACTATGGATTACAGACTTATGTCCTCCAAACACGATATACCTTTCTAATGCTGCCGTATTTCGATATCGACAGACGAAAACAAGATTCTACATATAGATAACGTCTTATTCATTAAGCTGGTAATTATTTTGGTTTAAGTGGTTGTAGCCAATCGTCCTGTATTACGTACTCTATAGCTTCGAGGTAATAAGAGTAGCATTATGTTTGGTATGGTAATTCGTGTTCTTGTATGCTCTCGATCTTCTTTATGCAAACTGCCAAGCTGGTTACATTAAATTCAATCTCATCACTCAATAGGTAGATGCTTTCGATCTACAAAATCCCTTTCTTCAGATTTTTTCCTTTTTGACGGTTGCCATTGAAATTCTCTCGCCATGTATGAGTTTTAGACTTGATAAGAATTACTGGACTTTGCTTTTCTGCATAAAAAGAGCTACAATTATTACGCAGCACTTATCTAAGCTGCACGTGACATTCAGTTGTTCTGATTAGATCAATAAACTTAATAGTTTGCCAACATGGCGGTCTAGATGGTGTTAGGCGGTTTCGTTTGTCGCAAATTAATGGCAATAAAGCATAATCATATCGTAAACGGTGTTCGTGAGGCTGCGCCGGCGCAGCTAGCCTCCGGGCGCCCTTCGATTCCAAGATGGCGCTCAACTTTAATCGTATTTGGTGTTTTTTGCACTGTTTTTTTTGCTCTAATGTTTTTTTTTGTGTATATTTTTTGTTACTCTGGACCCAGAAGCGTAGTTATTGTGATAGGCCGTTGAATTAAGATCTAGAGTTCCTACTTTGTCAGTGATCGAATGGCGATTTTTTTATCGGCCTTCATTGTCATGGGAATTGAGTATACGGAAAGATTGCAATGTTTTTCTTTTGCTTTTAAAATTGTTCTCTAAAAATAATGGTTGAGGAATAATTTTTTTGGTTTGGTGATTTGATTGCTTCTAAATCAAAGTAACAGGTTCTAGGAACTGGAAAGATAACTGAAAATATTTTGTGGCCAAAGGGTCTGTCGGCTGTCCAATGTCTGGTTTAGACAATGCCTGCTTGGCGATTGCCCCATATACAGTGTGATGTTTTTGAGCCTTGATAATTAATAGCAGTGTGGTAATAAAATAAAAATACCAGAATAAAAGATTTATTGTTATTTATTCATTTTGACAAGGTAATCGGTGACCTTTGAACGACTAATAGGTATCAAAAGTACAAAATGATAAGGTAATAATCTCTATTCATTATACATCCTAGCGATATTAGTTAAATAGCATCTCTTATGTGATTTAAACAGGATTTGGTACGAGTATACTATGAAACATTCATACGGTAGGTAACGTTTGCTTAGGATAGGAGTTACAGTAACGGTGCTTTGCTGTAGATGAGCGAGTAAAAGCGACGCGATGCTGTTTTTTGTTGGATTTTTAACATATCTGGCAAATGGTCGAATTCTGAGTATCTTACGACAGTTTTTCTAAAAGTTTTTGAGGCAAAATATATAAATTCCGGTCAATGTTTGTGCATAGCGTCGCTTCGCATTTGCGCTCATGTAGAACAAAGGCTATAAATCATGCTGGGAAATAAATTCTCAATAATGTAATAGCGAGCAGCTTTTTATAAAATAAACAAAAGAAAGTTTAGAATCTGTATTCTACAAAGGAAATAAAGGATGAATGCTTCGTTGGCAAATCAACGTCTTATCTGACTTGTGGTTTAACCTGAGTTTTTATCCTTTGATATGAAAGAAATTGTATTTATTTTTATTAATAAAATATATATCAACTTTACACTCGCAACAATCATAGAGATCTATCTATACTTACAGGAACGTTTAAATTAGTTCTTTGAGAGATTTATTTAACTGATAAAAATATTTCTTCATTTATTGCTGTCCAGTAATAAATTAAATCACAGATTTGTAATTACATTAATTTAGTAATAATTTTCGAATTCGTAGATACAATGATTTTACAAAATTCTGAAGTTATCTCTAATATCTGTATAAGTTCTAATTTAAAATCTCAATATAATGATAATAAACATAAATATCTAATTCGCGTAATATTCTGAAACTTAACAATTGGGGTATTCTGAACACAGAAGCGGTTCACCCCGTGGCTGAACCCAAAACGAAAATAATTTACGCAACATTCAGTATACATTATATACATATATAATTTCGACAGTAAGATAATTTTTAAAACAACTTTTCTAACATTTCGTAAAAAATATTTAATAATATCTTCAATAAGCAACAAGTTATATTTTTATTGGTAACCGGCGTTTCCTCTCAGACTAATAATACTAATTATTTTACATCGAATAAAGCGAAATTTACAAAAAATACAAAGAAACTACTTACATCCATACAATTATATATCAATACAGCGTTATCTAAAATAGCGAACACTCTCGGAACACTTAACATTATTTGTCTATTTATGTCTTTACGACAAGGAATACATACGTACAATTACTTTTCATAAATCTATCGGTAGAGAAAATTCGGTACGCGTCCTAGCTACATACACTACAATAGCTTAATATTTACATTAAGTACACGAGATTCAATATCACTTTATTTATAATACATATCCTAATAGCCGACTTGGTGGCAAGTACATTTACTTTCACTCGTTTGCGCCAATTCAATGTGCTAACGCGGTAACAATAATGGGTATTTACAAAATTGATGATGCGTCATCATTGTGATTACATTGTATGTAGTGTTTCCTTAGATTTACAGGTGCTTACATTCTGTTGCGGCTCTATGTTTCGAAACATTTTTAATGTTATTATTGCCTGGCAATTTCCTATTTACTCTTTTTGTTTAACTAATCCAGAAAAGTTGGCGCTTAATCATAAACTTTTAATCAATGATTCACACTCAAATAAAAGGTCTCTAAAGTACACGAGAGTCATTTGGATGCATCGACCAGATTATTGTAATTGTGAAAGTGGTCCGCATGTGTCACTATCAGGTGTGGTCGGCGGGGCTGGCGGTGGCAGCCGCCGCGCGCCGGCCCGGCGCCACGCGCCCCATGAACGATCTGATCTCCTCGAAGTACGTCTCGTCCGGAGACCTCCGGCGACTGTCATCCCCGTTCTCCGCCTCGTGCTTCTTCAGATGCCTATCGAGATTAGTTTGTTGTCCGAAGCAGCGGTCGCAGTGACGACACCGGAACGGTCTCTCTTTGTTATGAATGTTTCTCACATGCCGTTGCAAGTTGGACGATATCGAGAAGGAGCGCTCACAGTATTTACAGCGGTAAGGTTGCTCTCCCGTGTGAGTTCTTAAATGTCGAGTTAGGTTGGCGCTACGAGGAAATGCCTTGCCGCAATACGAGCAGGTATACCGATCTCGTGCTCTAGGGGCTCCTGCATTTTGAGGCACTGGTGGTGCTCGTGGGGCACCGGGGGCGAGCAGGGTTGCTGCCGCCGCAGGTAGGAAGGGGTAGCGGCCGAAGGATGCTGGTAGAGCAAGTGGTAGTCTTCGACAGAATTGCAGCAGGGCTGGGTGTGCTGGATGGGCCGGATGCGTGGGGTGCGTGGGGTGCGGCGGCGGCGAGGGGGTGATGAGGTTGCAGTTTTCGTCCTCGAGGCGCGGCGGGCGCTTGTGCGTGACGCGCAGGTCGAGCGGCTCGTCGGCGCGCGGGCTGCTCAGCGGGCTGGGGTGGCGCTCGAGCGGGGACGCCGGCGGGGACGCGAGGCGGCGCGGCGCCGCGTGCTTTTCGCGCATGGCGGCCGCCGCGCACGCGCTCATCGGGCTCGTGCGCCACCGACCTGAAACAACGCAATAATTCACAAGTTAGCCTTCATCTTCGACATTGCTTTATGTATAGATGGTACTACTATAAACTAAAGTCATCTAATAATAGACCCGGATCTATCTCTATTCGCAATACGTTACCATGACGCAATAGGTGTACAACAACTGATCACATTTTATTGATCAACTTTGCCCCTATCAGCAATATCCTCCGAGCACCGGTATGCTAAAACTTGTATAAACATTGCGAAATGACGCGACGCGGTGCGGCGGGGGTGGCCGGCTGATCGATGTCGGCTCCTACGCTCGCCTTCGACTCACGCCCACTTACTTGCGACATCGGTAACTAGAGCACTTGCTACCGAAACCACCAAGTTTTTTGTTAATTATTAATACGCCTTTATAAAGCCAATATATTGCGTTCGAACCAGTTGCTTATGGAAGAGTTGCGAATGCGATCTACTGGCTAGAATCGGAGTTGACATCCACGCAACAAGCTGTTCGACCTGTCCAACGAAATTTTGTATTCTGTATGCTCATGACTGAACCTTGCCCTAGATATGTTCGTCTAGTATTTGCCGAATATTGTGTATCCTCAGCTATAGCTCTCATTGCGGGTAAAAGTAAAATCAAAGGCATGAATTGACATGACAGATACGAATAAATGGAATTAAAGTGCTTTCCTTTCGCTATTTCATGCTTCTGCCCACGTAGTTATAAGAGATAGTGTTATAACAAAAATATTATCCGCTGATAATCGTGCAACAATAAATTGGACAACTTCATTGAAGATTGATCGGCGCGCGCCATCACCCACGTACGTCACGCGCATTGTTGGCATGCGCCCGCGTCGATACATTTACATGTTAAACCACATTATGTTGTCATTACTCGGTACCGTGATCTATAATCGTTTTTGTCTCAATGCCGCTTCGGTTTCGGAACTCTTTGCTTTGTATGGATTGAAGCGTAGTAGTTTTTGTAGTCGGTCAACATTGAAAGCAAGTAGATCGAAATGACACTGATAGAGTGGACTGATAGTTGTACCGTAGGGTTACTATCTTGACTTATGGATAACTGTTATAGATCGTGGCGGCCAACACAATGCTAACTTATCTACTATGCTAAATACGGCGCAGGGCTTTGGTCTTCTGGATGTGGACCGGCATTCCTTAGTAACAGGGTTGCCCCAATGTTTTATCGGGCTATTAACATAAAAAGTAAGAGCAAAACATCCTAATAGTGCTGCCACAAATTTGTTCGCTCACGCCTACAGCCGACACAGGCTAATTTGCGCCAAAAGGAGCCGACATAAATCCTTTGAACAAGGGTCGGGCATAGACGTCAGGAGCGCCATATACGGCGCGGTCGTGAGCCCTCGGTTCCATACTTATGATTTGTGGCGCAGGCGCAGACGTGCCCCTTTTATGCAGGGATTAGGTGAATAATTGTGTTATGTTGACGCTCAATATTAATCGATTGGATGAGAGCTCCAAGTGTAAGATAGTTTGGACTATTATGTGAATGATGGAAAATGCAGACGAAATGTGTCTACGAATACGGTAGTGCAAAAATGGATAATTAATTAGCATAATTATTATGTGAATTCTTTTAAAGTTAAATCTAACGATTTTGCTTCGTATTATTAATTGTTGAAAATAATTGAGGAATGCCAATCGCAATCAAATTCTGAGTAAAATGTTTGACGATCGAGCTTAACTTCCTACATTAGTCGGAAGCCACATCTGGTGTTGATGTTAGTGTTCTGTTTAAGCACAGTTGCACGTTTCGTAAGTAGCGTTTATAGCAGTTTAGCGCGCGCATCTCCGACAGTCACGACCCACTAATTACTAGTAATTAACGATGTTCGGGCGCGGCGTGACGCGCGCGCCGGTGGGCGGGGCCAGCGTCGTTATGTATGTTAATGTAAATAGCGTGGCCAATGAGAAACATCATGCCGCGCCGACGCCGTGATATATTAGCATTTGAATCGCTTATTCGTTCCGTCGACTCGTGCGCACACCGACTGACCACTTTTGTGACTTTGTGTTACTCCATGCGTTTCATAGTTCGTCCCACCTCGTTTCTGATGCAAAACTATAATAAATTACCGCGATTCGTTTTACTATGCTCTGTGTATTTGGAATTCCAAACGTCTGCGATAAACTATAGTAGCGATAAATTGCTTTATACAGGCCATGTAATGTAGGTATCATGTTAGAGGCGAGGTGTGAATGGGGAATGAGCTGTTCACTCCGATGTTGTGAACTTATACTTATTCAGTCAACGTCCCGTTTATAGGTTATCGAAATTATAAAATAACATTACCGAACTGTATTAACTTAAATTTTGAATAGGTAATTTATAATTTAAATAAACTTATTAGCTAAACGTATTAATGTAAATTATAATAATATTTTATCGATAAATTATTATAATTTATTGCGCATAATGAGGCGTGATACGGAGCGCGCAGTTCCATCAATCACGTCGATTAATTTAGTATGTATGTATGTACATAGTGGTGTATGTACAATAGTGTTTGCTCAGTAGGCAGCCAATGGCAGGGGTCTCGCATGGCCGCCTGCCCGGAACATACGATGCAGCGCTCATTCGCAACGCCTCGTTAACTTTACCTACTACGAGTATATCATTGTATGACTGATGCATTTGAAAGCACACTTTATGTAACATTTTAATAAAAACTTAATACTATTAGAACCTTGTCTCATTTCTTAACGCTTCACTGATTCACCAATGTGACTGAAAACTCTAACGTGTTCCATTATAGTATTTTATCCTTTCATTTTCGATTATGATTGACGAAGCATAATTCGATTGAACTTTTCATAACAACAGTCCAAAGAATGTTTCAAGAGAATATTGTCGAAAAAAGCGTGAGCCGCACAACAATAGGTCTAGAGCGGAGATTGCACCACCGCTATTGCTACCGCGTATCGATAGAATGATTAATAAAAAAAGTTGACGGCTTCCATAGGTCGCAACACTGCGTAGTCACGAAGCCGGTCCTTCGCAATGCTGCGATGAAATAAGTAATAAATCGCAAACTATCGTCTTGCAAAAAAGAGGGAAAAATATTCGTGCGACTGCAATAGATGAAGTAAGCAATTTGTTAATAAATATCAGTATAGCTGCACTTGTATGTCGCTGCACAAACATGAGCATAAAGTCAAGATTTTTTAACGCAACTTGGGCCAGCTAAATAAAGATAAGGACTTGTTCATTACTGATACTGTAGATAAAAATATTGTTAATGGACACATTGGCAACATATTTACTAAAATTAGTAGTGGAAATCACATAAGTCATGTAGTCAATGGTCGACATTCCATATGATATTCTCATACGATCGCGGTCGTAGCAGATTCACACGCACCGCCCGCTTTTTTAGACGGCTTGGTATCGACAACCACGATCTTTGATTTATTTCACATCACTATTTTAGGAAACGCGTCGCGCCGATCGCCTTATGGCGAGATATGAAATTGCTCGGCGATGTATGAACTTAGAATCAGCACTAAACGCCCGCTCAGATGGATCGATTATGTCCGCGGACGTATCATGTCTCGTATTATGCGGTTGATCGTTGCAAAACCAAAGCTGACAGTACTAAATCCTCCTGTTAAGCGCACATTACTTACACTATATTAGGTCATGCAATTTAAAGCTTCTTCATTGAATATTATCTTTTAGATGACAACTAGTTTGTAGCCTGTGCGAATTTATTTAGCATTAATGTCTCTTAACTAGACGCGCTCTTCGATATGCCATTTATTAAGATCGTGATGGAACGTAGTCGTAAATATAGGTGTCTCTCTTAAGCATATTCAATGATAGCCGTGCTTTATTGACAAAGGCCATATCTTGACCTGTGCGTGACATGGTAATGTGTTGGTGGGCACACAGGCGCGGGCCTCGTCTTACACTATCGCATTGTTGTAATCGCAACCCAATAAACTGCGTAAATGGACTCGCAATACCAAAATTAAGTATTCAACGCACTCGCCGATGTTCGAGTTGCCACGCGAAATAATTATCTAATCTATTATCGAATTGCGTTTATGGACCAATCACAGCGGAATGCGACGTATTTTAGAGTGGGCATTTAATACACCTTGCGGCCGATTCTGGCCAATGGCGGATTGATTTGCCACGCATGCGCACTTATGACGATAATGTTGTTTATAAAAGTTGCGATTGCATGTGGGAACCGGGGCGGCACTGCGACGCGCGCCGTGGGAACCGCCGGAAATCGGGACTTTTTTTCTGTCAGCCTGCACCTTGGCTACATACAACTTATTTAGCGGTGATTAGTTATGTGAGCGCCGTCCGCAATTAAATATATTGACGCCGATTCTGCGAAGTATCAGTAGATAACGACGGAGGACCTTTTTCGTGACATCCTGATGACCGGACCGTTAAGGTGCGCTCCAAATTTCAATATCATTTCTAGTTAATATTGAGTATTTTATCACAGTAATTATTGAGGAATTGAGTCATATATTTTGTTTCGTAAGGTTTACGGTATTTATTTTTTAGTTCTTAATTATCGGAATAATTTACGATCAGCTCAATAAAAACTGAACTCGCTAGTTGGGTAAGTTACTTAGAATCGATAAGTAGAAGTCTAGACTTGTCTAAGTTATTTGCATGCTTCACTCAAACGCGGTTTTACATAGCAGTAAAACTTGTGAAATATTTTGGTCGATGACACCACGTGAAATATTTTCGTAGTGAAATAAAAGAAGTGTTAAACACAACAACAAATAGTAAACCATTATAACATAGCAACTTGAAGAAAACTGATTAAAAAAAAATGAAATAGTCTATTACTAGGGAATGCAATCCCGACTCGAGATTGCAAATTCGGGATCCCGCGGGATTAGAAATATCAATCCCGCGGGATCCTGGAATTTTCGGGATCCCGTCTAATTAAAAAAAAAATTGAATTCAGATCACTGAAAAGGCGAATAACTGCTTGTTTGTGATAGTGAGGTTAATAAAAATAACATATTACTCGAAAGAAAATAAACACCTTTATTCTTTAAACTTACCAACTAAATAATAATCAGGTTGTAAGGAAATTAACGTAGGTAAATTAGGTAATCAAAACAATAAGCTTATTTCAAGGGAATTGGGAAAAAGAGTGATTTTGAAAATGACTCCTTAAAAAACAAAGGGTATTAATAGTTTCATCTGCTAAACGGCATCTAATGTCCGTTGCAATGTACCCCACTGCTGAGAATCTCCGACTCAACGCTGGTTGGCAACAGCGTGGCGAAGCAATTATATGCAAACTGCAAAAATCGCCCCCTTGTTCCTCCAGACTCAAACAAATCCTGTCTAAGCTCGTGGACGTAGATATACGTGCAAAAGGACTTGGTTGTGTGTGTTGCGTCGCTGACCACTGCCGCCCAATCCCGTCAATCTCGAACGGGATCTCGTCATATGATGCGTCGGGATTGATCCCGAAAAATTGCACGAGATCTCGCGAGATCGGGATCCCGCGGGATCGGGATTGCATTCCCTATCTATTACAGAATTCATAAGCTAATCTGTAAATGAAATATCTATCAATGTAAATACTTTATTTTATATGCACTTGCTTTTATTAGGAAGATGCTATCATAATACCTACATTTCGAGATTATTGGATAAAGCGCAATCAGGTGAGAGATAAAAAAAATTGTGACTACATGAACAATATAATTTTTATTAGGCACCTCAGTCATAGAGACAATAATAAATCCAATAGTACTAAGTAGGTATTATTAATTGTTCTGAGTACACTTCCATCAACCAAATTCAGCTAACCATTTTATGCTCAAGAAAATATTACCAAGATGGTTCTTAAAGTCGCAATAATATTTTATGGGTAGAATTATTAAATTGCGTGCTGTAATTGGTATTCATCGGTAGCCGAGGCTTGGTAATTAAACACGTCTCGTTAAATGTATGCGCACGCGCCGAATTGCAACATTTAGTTTCACGCCGAGTAAACTAGTTACCTACCTACATTTCACAATGATGGCCGATGTCTCGGCGTTGTGTTGGCGATTCAATACGCAGCTAAGTGGAATGAATGTGATTGAATCCTACTTAATTAATATTTATTTTAAACGTGTAAAGTCTGTTCTAGTTTTGGTGTATTTACACAAAGCGTGTTCATGACGAAAGAGATGATAAAACTTTGTTTCATATTCGTAAGAATTAGATAACTTGAAAGCAAAAAAGAACACAATAAAATTACTTAAAGAATAACACGTTCGCTGTGCTTTAATTTTTGTGTAAGCGACTACAAAGATGAAGTAGCAACATTGCCCATTACAAAACAAAGTTCCTCAATGCAAAATTTTGCAAACGAGCTAGAATAATGTATTTACATTACGTATTCAGCGTATAATCTCGACGAAATTCTATAGAGGGACGCGCGCCGATAACAAAACCAACCAGTCTTATAATTTATCGGCCGCCATTAGATCTTACTTTGTATCCAGCCTGCATTTCATTTGCATTCGAATTTGCGGTGACATGTCCAGTATTAAAATGATGTATCGAGGTTTGATTGCACTCCGCAGGCCCATAGAGAAGCGCACCTCACCATAAACTATTACCGCGATAGAACACCTCTAACTCTTCATTGACTTTAACGGCAGATATTTACGTTTATGACAAGAATAAAATGATTATTCTGTGTCAGACTATGCTAATGCAGACCAGAAAATTATATCCAAAACTGTTTAGACAAAATATATTATGAAGATATTAAATAAGTGCCACAATAAATTCGCTTGCAATTAAATGAGAATATAATCAATATAGAATTAAGATTCTTGCTCTTTCAATGTTTAATTGAATGTAATTGAATTCGGTAGCAAATAAATCTAACTCGTTAATGCACTAATCAACTTTTTATGGCCATTAAATTCATTTAGGTAAATAAATCTTAAATTGAATACGTTAAATATTCATTTTATTACTTCATTATTATTTTAAAAGTGCACTAACGAAGCCAACGATGCAATTGACTCAAAATTATTATTATGACAGATAACTTAATTTGAATAAAACAAACATGATTGACTTCTTACAAAAATCATTAGATGCATATAACCTTTTTTCTAATAGTAATAATTTATTGGCACATATTCGTCAAAAAATTCAGACATGAGCCATTAAACAAGAAAATAAAAACATGTTTTCTTTTTTTAACTAAGTAAATAGCATTTTGTTTTTTTCCACAAAAAGTGGCCAGTAACAAAACGACAACACATAATCAACCTCTTTTTATGGCCATAAAATGTGAAAAGATTGGCCATACTATTTTATTAGTCGATGTTACTAATCGAAAGCCGACTAAACCTAATTTACTAAGGACAAGTTGTACGAAAACCGATACCTTTGCTACAACGCATTCCAGTGCCATAATAATGTTGACTGGTGAAATCCTTCGCGAGATTTACTCTCTACGATTTAAGTGTACGATGATACGATCAATGTAAATAGTGGGTTTCTAGTTTGTGTTGCAGCAAATATAATATAGGATCGTTTTTGACTGACTGCCAAAGAGGAGGCGGTTCTCAATTATTATTTTATAATATACTTTCTTGCTAGTTATTTTTTGTTAGGTATTTGAGCACCTCGTGTTAGGTATTTTTTTATATGTAATTTGTTTAGACACATTTTTATCATCTGCAGTGTTTCCTTTTAAGCTTTCACTATTTGTTGTCTATCACCAATCTTTCCTATAGTGAAGAAACATGTTCTCATCTTTATCATCGATGACTACCAAATCCATGCTATAATTTGATAATCAGTTAGGTACATAAAAAAAATGGCGAACAAGTCGTAAGGTATAAACGGCGTTTCGCCAACGCATTCCCAGTTCGTAGGTGGTCACGCCTTTATCACAGTTACAATACCACTAGAGGGGCCCGCTGCACTTTATTGGACTTCCCCTTAGTAAATATCAGTGTAGACCGGCTGATATTTCCATACTGAGCTAGAACAAGCGATTTGTTGTTCGTGAATTATGCTTTGTTTAGTAGCTTTAGTAAATTAGATTGATAAGTGCTATCAATTTGGCTGTGAAATGCTATAGAAAAATTTTGATGTTCGGAAAAAAAGTTTTTGTTAATCATATTGTATAAGTTGACTAGGAGACTGTGTATTACCATTTAAAACTAACATTATTGTCTTTAATTGTAAATAATCGATGAAAATATTCATAAAATCGACGATGATCACTTTAAGATACAAAAACCTACTAGGTATATGTTATGGACACGTATAGGTATCAATGTGTATTAATGCTAGCCACACGTGAAGACCCACACCTGCAATGTTTATTAAGGAAAACCACAAGATGTACCTACACGAATTGATTTCGTCACAAAAATGCTCAGTAATTTAATCTAAAAAACTTTATCTTGTTATTCATAAAATTAAATTAAAGCTTTTATTAAAAGAAGATCAAATACAAACAAAAATAAAAAACTCTATGCATAGATTAAGTAACGTAGCCATTATTTTAATTTACATAAATTGGCATGTTCCTATTGACCGTCCGGTATTTGATGTTCTATAATTATATCTCTAAAATTGACCATGTGTAAATTGTATTGGTTTTGGCTTAGCCATTTACAAGACTGTTGCGTTATTCAATAAGGTTGGTATATTATTAATACATATTGCATTATAGCTGGTCTAAAGGTTTTATAATTTTATTTCACGTGTCTTAAAAATATCGGAAGATAATTATTTTTCAATTTGAGTAAGCATTTAGTATTAAGAAGGAAACATTTCGGAGTTTTCCTCTAATCTCGAAGATACTTTAAAAAGATGTGGGATGTGACTATCATTACACAGGGTTGTTGTATTTTACACACAGGTGTACAGGTATATTTGATGATGCTAATTTCATTTCTGAGGTAACAACTGATATCTGTACAGCTACCTTTAATTACCATATGACTTTTCAGTTTACATTTACACCTACCATCAAATTATATGACTAGTTAAGATTTATTTATATATAACATGCTTATGATGTTACAAATATGATTAATTGGACGTATAAAACAGCAAATGATGTCTTCCATCATGCATACGATGGTAAGTTTGTCACCCACCTTGTTACGAACGCGACAAGTGCACAGATTACAGCCATACGTAATAAACGCCCGAGTTATTAGTGAAGCAAGAGAATTAACGCCTACTATAATTACAAATCTGATCGGTGAAAGCGAAGCTTCGTTGTCGCTTTATATCAGGGTTGTCACGGTATAAACGAGTAAAATTAATCTATAAATAATGTAGGAAAGTATACCAAGGTAAAAAGAAATAGCCTAGGACTTTCGGGAAAACCTCCTTTCGTTCAAAGTCAAAGTCAACTTTTGGCCGAGAGCTGCATTAAAAAACTTAGTTCTAGTTATGTATATTTTTTTAAGGCTACCCCTTAGCCTTTTTGGATTTTGGAGATTTCATATCCTTAAGCTACTACTGCGTTTTAATTTTGTAAAACTTGAGCTTAGATTGATATTTCAAAAAGAATGTCAGCCTGTTTGACAGCTACCACTTTTTAATGATATAGAGTTCTCTAAATATGAGTACAGTCGTTGACGAATTGTTTGACAAGCAATGATGGACCATGAGTCAAATTGGGCTCATTGTCCAACAGAGTTATAGCATATGCCGTTGTGAAGGTTTTTGTTTGTACTAAAATTGTTACTATGGGCACTACCTTCAATTCCATGGCAAAAAAAAGATATGCACCTAAACAGGTTTTGTAGAAAAAGAATTGTTAGGAGTCGTAGTGCGCTTGGTTGTTCATGACATAAAACCTAATTCGCAGGATTTGATTATGCTAGGATTATGGGACCACCTTCATCACCAGGTCAGGATCTGATGATGAAAACCCTGAGAAATCGAGGGCAACTTTCGAAAATTGTAGGCGTGCATAGGTTAAAAACTTGACAATGAGGTGTACGTTTGATAACACTATGCAACAGTGAAGGTTTGGAGCTGACCTGATGATGGAGACCGGAGAAGGTCGAGGGAACTCGACAACTGATTATGTAAACTACCTCGTGTTTGGGCTTATATTATTCGTATTGATGAGAACTTTCCACAAATGCGGATAGTGACAACTATGCTTGTCACTGAAAAGCCAAAAATAAAAAACTTTTTACAAAAAAATAAAACCGACTCCCAAAAACACTGAAAAGCAAAAAAAAAAACTATTCTTAGGTGCATCGGCGTAGAAGTCGGTGGCGTATAAACTCAGGAACATCCATAGGAGACATCAGGAGACTCCATCTCTAGCACAAAGAAGAAATCGTCCACGGACTGTCCACGCCGTGCTGTTGCGGTGCCGCTATACTGTGCCATGACCCTTACTGCTCGTGTCTAACAGGTAGACGCACAGTAGGAAGTTGTGCTCATATCATTTTAATAATATGGTATCTAGGGTTAGGCAGGCACACACAATTTAATCCACCGGCAGGATATTTAGACGACATTATTATTGGTATTGATTGAAATGTTAACAAAAATAATTTTAACTGTTAGCAGTTGTTTTATTTTTTATGTATACATTAAACCTGGAATTAAAACTAGATAAATGTGTTCAATAACAAAACCTACAATGCCATAACAGCACTACTTTTTGCAGAATATTAGTTTATTTATGGTCGGAGAAAAATATTTATAGCAAAATAACCCCATGGATTCTTCGCAAAAATGAGTTTAAATCTTTATATTTAGTGCTTTACAAGTATATTCAAAGTGGTCTCATCTCTGTTGGTGGGTGAGCCCAGGCTTCATACATTTTTGCCCATGGTCCATTCTACAATTTTCGTAAGCTTGATTTTTTTTTGAGAATCATCATACGTTTTGAGTAGTTCATATAAGTGGAGTTTTATTAACTGAAGGGCTAATTGTAAAGTTACAAAAGTAAATCAAAACACGATAATTAAAGCTAAAGACGAATTGTTCCACCTACTCTTAATTGGAGTAAACACCCACCATAAATCTTTACATTAATGAACAGCGAAAGATCAAGTGGCTCATTTGAAATATTGTTTTATTCGCCAATAAAACTAGAAATAAAATAATTTTCTAATTTTATGAAACCGTTACATTATATACAAGAGGCAAGAAGATACGCAATTAAGTACCGGCACTATAAATATTGGTGTTATCTATCTCATATTAGTATTGGGCTCCACATTGACAGATCGTAAAGCTACAGTTTTATAACTCAATTAATATTACTTAGTACGCAAGTGTAGAATGTTGCTGTTAAGATGATAATGTCATACTCGTAAAGGCAAGACGGGACCATTAGATTTTAATTATATTTCTCTCGCTGCGAACCCATTTGTTAGACTAGAAAGTTAAGTATTTTGACAGCTATAAGGGTAAGAAACTGTTTCGAAAGTTGCGAGTTGTTTGGTTAGCTCTCCATTTGCAAGTACTTTTATAGAACTATTTATTGAACTGCACAAATCGCTATGCATAGCCTCATTGGCAAGCAACCATCTTGTATTTACTTTTTTAATAAGCTTACCTAAAAATGTAGTACTGAGAGAATGCAGAAGAAAGGCAAGTTTATTTTGAAAATATTTTTCAATTGCAAGTGTAACTGTACTCGACTGTACTACGTCATATATTCGCTGTGCACCACTTTTTATCGAATCAACACAACCACATCCATTTAGGGCGCGTACTGATGTCCACTTAAAAATTATATCATATTAAATCAACTAACGATTGGCGATCACCACATTCTTTCCCATATTATTTCTACTATTTATTTGCACTAGTTCCTACATGCGGTTTCACTTGCATCCTTAGAAAACTCTATCTATGGTATACTAGAATTTTAAGCTAAGTCCTATGCGAAAGTTGGAGCTATCTTTAAACCAAACTCCATCAAAATGAGATCTTCTATTTTGTTCATGAAATGGAGGCGACAGCCAAACAGACAGAGAAACTTTCTGTTCATAATATAGGTAAATATGTATTGTATACATTTCGATATGTATATCGGCCTTCCATATGTTCCACTTATAACATCTATGTTATGTTAATAAAGTAGTTAGCATTGTTGTTGAGGATTCAGTACCGGCTTGACCCCGCTTTATATTACTGGCTCACTATAGTTTTATAGGTGAATACAGTATGTGAGTATGGGTGACGTAAGCATAGGTTTATTCATATCGCTTTTGTGTTCAGACGACCTGAAAATATTCTATTGATATATGAATGACAATTGACTTGGAATGTACAATTTTTCAGGACGTTTTAACGACCTTAAGATTGCCTGAAAATTATCACATCTTAAGTTTGAACAAAGCTTGCAAATGAAAACTGAAAATTACGATTATTTTTTCATTACACCAGTGACACGTTGCTTATGTTAGAAGGAAGTGAATTTTATCAACTTGGCATTCAATATCTACTGTGACTTGACTTGATTTTACTAACCGCTGTCTACAACGACCAAATTAATTTTAATCACACAGGATGTCAAACCGAATCGGATCAAGTGACAAAATTTAAACAATTTTTGATGCTATGCCGATAAATTTACAGATCAAAATCGCTTGATTTAATTAAACGGCGGCGTAACCAAGTGGTTTTGGTATAATTTTATAAATCAGGTGAAGTAAGTAGATGTCACTGGGCTCATGCAAATTATCAAGATTGCTCAAACACCTATTAAATTACAGATTAAGATTTTATCATATTTTGCCACAGTTTCATAATTTGCCTAGAAAATACTTGAAGTACCCTAGACCATATACGCACCATATAAAATGTAATTACATCATACAGTCATGCTATATGTTTTATATTTCTGAGTTACATCTAAGACTATTCTAACTTCATAATTCATAAAATAATCGCCAAAAACAGTTAGTTCCGGCCGATCTAAGCCACAGTTAACTCTATGACCACTTACTACTGCAATAAATTAAGCTTTATTTTATGAGAACCGTCAAATTAGTTCGTCAACACAAACTTGATGCATAAAAATAATTAACTAGAAATGAAGATGTCTCATTTACATAAACATCACATAATTTTGAACTACTGATTATTAAGTTGCTTATCATCGGACAAATCTGACAAATATTTATACGTATTATCAAATAGAGGAAATGCTTATTGGAAGTTTTCGGAAACTTGACTTTGGAGGCGTCCTTCTTGACTACTGTTTACTTAGTTTACGTAAAAACTAATTGTGTTTCTTAAGTATGTATTTGATTAAAGAAAAATATACCTACGTTTGGTCTTTTGTCATTCATGTGAGGTCCCTAAAGAGCATTGTCCCCCACAACGTGGACGTCTCTTATGTTTTTCTTATCTAATGACTACTATAAGTTTGTTCTAGAAAACCTGAGCTTTTTAAAAGCTTTTTGACCCTGAAAGTAGTCTTCACTATATAACCCTACAATAACAACGTTCATTGTCGAACATCAGAGTTAATATCACATCACCTCGAGTGATATCATCATAACCTATATATATTAAGTACCTACTAGTGATGCATATCGCTGGAAGTCGGGCAAGGCTGTCTCCTCCCTAGCAAGTTCATTATGTGTGCGTGTGTTTATCTATTGATATGAAACCGGTTGAAACCTACGGATCCGCTTGTCAATTTCATATTAGAATGTCGAGATTTAAATATTAGCTTGCTTTTTTAATTAGCCTCATTAGGCTTTCAAGTGATTCCTTCCAGGTAGAATTTTAGTATCTAAGAGTTAAAATATGGTATCCTGACTTAGCAATTCGGTGTAAGTAAGTTAGTAGTAAGTTGCCATGCTGTCAAATAATTAATGTAGCCATTAAGAATTCGACGCAAAAATGTTTACGGGAAATGAACGTAGATAACGATTCCTAAATAAAATAGTACGTGCGTCACAAATTACCGTTGTCCTTATAAGTTGTGACATTTTTAAGTATTCACATTTGTGTTACAAATACGTTAGGTACCGGTTTTCTTAATAAGTCTACTGTGAACCCACTCATTGATTAAAACGTATAAAACACTATTAGATCGTAGTATGAATACTACTTCGCATAATAAACAAACTTGGGTTCCTTATTATTTCGTTATTACACTTGATTGAAAAAAACTGTACACCTCAAAATAAAAACGAATCTGTAGGAGCAAAAAAATAGCCTAGGTATTGAAAATAGTATTCTTAATTATCTTCGCAGTCAGTTCCTTACTACATTGTTATCTAATTTTGTCTACATCGACTGGCCAGATTTGTTACACTAAAATGCATTCGTTATGGTTGTACGAGCGTAAAACCAAATTTATAACTGGCGACAATTTGAACAAATACAAATTTTACTCTAACTGCTCTAACTAAAGGATGAAATCTTTATTTAGTTAGAGAGTCAGTATATTTCTGTTTTACCTTACAAAGCCCTATGTATACCACAGCATATACACAGTGACGCACACATAGATAGCACAGCAATAGAAATGTAGTTTCCATGTGTGCGTCGTAATGACACTGGTATAGTTATGAAATGGTTAAAATTGTGCGCATGCGACTATGATTACAGTAATTTGTTGCGTTTGAACCGATATCGCGGCGTTCAAGATCTTGCCAAGGTAAGATTTATGCATTGCACACTTGATCATAGTACTCACACGTGATAAATTACAGCTTTCAAGTCAAAATTGAGATATTACTGGTTTTTACCGAACATCTGGTCAAAATATTAATGAGTAGTTTTTTTCGAGTTGTCTCTTTATCGTCGAGTTTAAGGTTGAAATATGGTGACTTTCATTTATTACACTTGTTGATGTCAAGTTTTTTTGTGGGGTTAAATTATTTGCAAGATAGTGTAACAAAGTCTTGAAGAATGTTGCCTATAATTGGAAGTATCATGTTCTTAGCCAAGCCACATTCAAATTGAGAACAAAAAATGTTTTACGCATCAAAATATACCAAGCACTAGTTAAGTCAAAATCCATCAATATATTTCGAAGCAGTTCTCGATATCGACAGTGAAAACTGGTCAATAGATTCAAAGACACCGTCTGAGGAACCAGTCCTTCATAAAGTAATGTAACAAGTACGTATATGTATCGGTACTTTACATAAGGATTAGATCGCAGAATATGGAGCGCGTATGTAAATGGCTTAATAATAGTGATGCCATCGGATTTAATATCTCGCGCTCGAGTTGGAATCGAGTAACGATTTCTGGTTGTTTTAATCGATAGTTCAGTTCTTGAATAAAGACGTAAGCATGTAAATAAATGATAAAAAATAAGATATATGTAATATAATTATGTAAGACGAAAGATATAATGTTAGAATGTTAAATAATCGAATAATTGTATTCGAATTGTAGTAGATCAATACTAGTAGCCAGTAACTAATCTATACATTAAGAAACATATTAACACATTCATTAGCCATACATTAAACCAGTTTCCATATGTAACTCTGAAGATAACCAAGAAAAAACAAACTGAGATAGATATCCGTTTATCCATCCATTTCTGAACAATGATTCAGATCACGTCACTATCTAAGCTTATCAGCTGACCCCTATAATTGCATCCCATTAGAACATCGGAGGTCCAACGAGGCCATGTGTATAACTTTATGTCATACTTGTATATTTGTATATAGAGATTTATACGACATTTATATGCTGTGTTCATATAGCTGACCATTGCAGGTGGTTTATGTAACGTTATTCCGATATTTTGGACTTCGTTTTAGATGGTATCTATTGTTATAGTTGCGGTTATTGTTATATCGGATTGTTTGAGTATACCTACACCTTCATATATGTATGTTGACATCTCTTTCTAATGGGAGTTCATATAAAAGTAAACTAAAAGAAAATATAAGCAATAAGTTTCACAGAAGCTTATAATAGTTGTATGCAAAGTACGCACATAGGTATGTACTACTAACCACACTCTTGCACATACAAAAATTTTCCACGAACGCATTGTACAACACGAGTACCATCAAAGAGATCAGCCATCAGTCAGAGTCAAGCCATCAAGCTCGCATTACATAACAGCGGCACCTGTTAATCAGGCACATTACAGGCAATCGACCTTCTGCCAGATAACACATAAATGTGGACCAGCCTCGGGCTGTCATTACGAGCATAGAAGCCGGTACAATGAAGGCGGGTCGTAAGTACGCGGGATAATCGCCAGTTTGCGGGACATAATGCTGTAGGTCAAGATCTTCATGGCTGTTGCCCTAGTACTTACTCAGCCTACGCTTTTAATGTAGCATCGTTTTGAACCGCTTATTTTACAGTTACTGGAACTAAGTGTCGGGAAAAATCAGCTCTAGTGTCTAATCTGGTAGGTGTTTTGTGATGATTTTCTAGGTGCGTGTTTGAGGTGTGAATTTAGCTGGAGGTAATTTAGCCACGGGCGAGTATGTAAATGTTAGGTTCTGTTTGACGGCTGCTTCTACTTCACTTTAAGTTTTTGCAAGTATATGCTGCCTGAGGCTATTGCAATATATTCAGATGAATTCATTCATTATAAAGGAAGCGTAGGTGACAGAACAATCAGTGCAGAAAAAATAATGCATCTAGATGCATATTATTTATCCGTTTGTGCAGGAAATAAAATTTAAATTAATGATTGTGACAAATTATCGAAACTTCAAAATAAAGGTTAACATGCCTAGGTAATCAATTTTATTGACGTTTCAAATACAATAACGGTATTTTTTCATCCATCGCGTCAAGATGACAACAAAGGAATCGTTCGAAACATTGAAAGGCGGAAGGTTCGTCATACATGACTAATTTCGCGCCACAAAAACGTAAAGGTCCTGAAACGAGTTTACCTACGAACCAAATGCCTTCATATTCATATTGTAACATTTATAATAATGACACAATGATAGAAGTGGCCCAATATTGGCGATACGAATTAACAATGACGCGGAGATACAATGGGCAGCCCACGTGGTTGCCTTGGCATTCACTTCAAATGTCTGGCAGATTCCTCGGGATGATATGCCAGGCGGTTGTGTTAATGCTGTATGTACGACGTTTATATTGATGAGCACGTGTTACACAACTGCAGATGTATCGGCTAGCATTGTTTGTTCTATATGACATTTCATTTGTATAACTTGATCTACTTCAATTTATTGCCCTTGTTAATCCTGTGTACACTAGTTTTTATGTAAGTAATATATGCGATTATTTTGCATAGATTATTTTCCTTGTCTTCTTGTTTATAAGGATGATTACAAATTATAATTGCCGCATTATTCGATTGCCCTATGATGACACGTGTAACCTGGTCGTTAGTCATAGATTTTCCTGTCAAACTCATATTATTTTATCCTGTGTATGAGTGCCTACCTGTATCATTCTTATCTACATTTATTATAGACGTCCGAAAGTTAATTATACTCTACTTTCTACTCAGATTATTGATAGTTTGGACTTTTTATTTATGAGTGCATTGTATTGAGCAAGAACATCTGGTATTACCGTTTCAGGATCCTACCCACGTGATTATCAAGTTATTGGTGTTGACGTGACGATTTATTTCATCGCTCTAAGCCCATTATAATCCATCGCCGGAGAGAATTACGCGGCTTAGAATATTGGAAATTAATTCGGTTAGTCCTACTGTATTTTGCAACAATAATCGTGAATTATTGATATTGATTTCAATGCGGTGAACTCGTTCTTAGAGAGTTATCTCATTTTACTCACTGTTTATTAGAAAGACTTGAAGCATTGATTTATGCTTACAAATTCACTAAAATTACCTGAGTCTGGGAAGCAATTACTTATAGAGAGTTCCGATAAATAAAGTCTAAACAAAAGTGACGTGTTACATGGATGCAATCAAACACTGAATGGCCCATCAACTAATCAAGCGGACAAGTTGGATCCAAATTGGTGCACTGACGAAGAAATTTCCTATATGCAATTACATTAAGATCAATGCAAATTCTGGAGCGTACAGATCCGCTTATGGGCTTCATTAAGGGAACATAAAAACAGTATTGAGTTCGCCTTGGCGTTTAAATAGCAACGTTTTTAATTAATAAACTTGAGGACTTTTGTTACCGGCCTCTTTGCTCGGATCTGTGACGGATGCTTTCGAAATTCTCTGTAATCCTGTTAAGATTGCCTTCGATTTATTGTGCAACGTTCAACTCGAGTCTTAATTGAATGAGCATTGCTTAATTTTTCGGAAGTTTTATGTGCCTCAAATTGGAGTAGAGTAAAACAGTTAATTCTGTAAATGATGAGGTTAGCGACTTTTTAACCATTTCGCAGCACACTTTATTAAATGTTTTTATTTATTATAAATTTGGATATAACTTGTTTATTTATATTGGTTTCGTGTAGCATTAATAAAATAAATTACGAGCTAAAATTATACCGGGTTTTACTATCGATACCAATAGCTACGTTGGAATAAACGTCGAACAACTTTTACCAACGACAGCGAGAAATTCAATATTGGTATTCTTAACTGAATTGGTATCTATTAGAAATCATCAGCGCGGTAATAAAGGGTCCCTAACTGAACATTACGCGGCGGACGGTCGTAAACCAGCCGCGCGGCCGATAGATGGCGGGAGGCGCGCACAATGGCGCGGGGGCGGCCAGCGCTCGCGCATCGGAAGCCGCGCAATTGATTTGCTGCTAACTGTAGAAGCTGAAATAAATTCATGTTTGTGAGACGTCCACCGTCATGTAGGGCCTTTATCTACAACTTTAAAACTACGCACCAACTTACTATTCGCATTTGTGTTCATAGACTTTCATATTTACGATGGACTACCGAGTTTTAAGTGTTTATAGCGTCTAGATATTTGATGATTTAATTTAAACCTGTAGAAACTAAGATTCCAATAAACATATAAACTTAAAATGGAATTGAGTTTATTGATTCATCCTAATTTACAACTATTGGCAGCTTACATTTATTGAAGATTAACTTATTCAATTACACAACATACGTATACCTAATAATTGAAACGAAAGTATCTGGATGTTTAAACACTACTATTAAACAGTAGTAAGATTATTACATTAATAAGATGTTTAATAATATATTTAGGAAGCCATTCATCAATTGATAGCGCAATTCACGAAACTCCGTGTGGCCAGCATCGGACTAATGGCCGTTTCCTTTAATTTCCAAAGCTTACTTATTACTGACGACTACATTCGATACTATAAAACGTCCGCAATGAGCTCTGATTTCGATAATGTATTTAATTAATAACGAAGAGAGAACCGGCTGCCTTCCTGTTCTACTAAGAAAGAAGTAGTAGATGTGTTACGAAATAATCATCAATGTTTAACGTCTAACGCGTCATGCGTAACGGAAACAAAGTGGCATCGGTAGCCAATTAAATTTATTGTAACACATTATTTAATGTGGTAGCTTGGGTTCTGTTTTTTGTATGTTATTAATTGTGGGCCGTGTTGATGGTGTTTTTGTTACTTTTTATGGTGTAACTAGGGTAGAATTGACGTAGATACTTAACAACGCTATGACGCATATTACTGGGTATCATCATCAACTAATCAAGTTATATGTATGTGTGTAATTCTCTTGTTATGGACTCTTGACTCACAATTTTATTCTCTGATGTCACTGTCTTAAAAATAAACCATTTCAGTCCAAAAAATAAGAAATCAAAGTACAAATAGAACTGTTTCGTAATCTCATTACTTTTAACAACAATTACATCAGCACTGAGAATGGTCTACTTTAATCACCCAGAGCAGAGGCGTCGAAAGACTTTCTCTTGAGAGGAAGTCTCCTGGAAAGCCTCCGAGCCATTACGCCTTACACGGCGCAACCTCGCACCTGCTTTACATACTGATCTCGTTCGTCCGGCGAGCGTGCACTAATTCCGAGTGATGTGACACCACTAGCATCGATAAACTATCGATAGTACCCGCCAACTCCACCAATGCTTCGTTAGTGCTCATTTGATGGTGATTTAATACGGTTTTTATAAGTCAATTTTCTTGTGCAGGTAACTGTTTTTAATGGTCATCTGTTCTGTGTCAACTTTGTACTTTATATGTTTTATGCAAATCGCTACTAGAAACCAGCAGAAATAAGTGAAATCAACAGCTTCTGAATAAATTAAGGTTCATAAATGTTAGACTATGTATAATTGATCTTATCGATTATCGATAAATCGTGTCCCCGTCATAAAACTTGTATTGACATTAGGTATAGTCGATGTACCGAAGATGTCAGTAGCCATTAACGGTGAAACCGCTCTTGATTTAGTCACAATCTCGTGCACTTGTAGTGTTTTACGATAGACCTAGACGACTTTGATAAATACATGTAGACATCGCATTCCGTCGTAGTGCGCTGTTAGACTTTTTTGTAGAAAATAACAACCATTTCATCGACATCGATATCTTGACGTAATTATATAATCAACATACCTAATTTGAATTCCGCTTTAATTGGCACATCATTTGCCGTATTTTTTGCTTAGTTAATTGAGATTGCTGATTGAAATTAGATCATTAGTATGTAAATTTGCTGTTATTGGCGGTACTGTAATTGTATACGTAAAATCGAATTCGAAATTCGTACTCGGAAGACCACACGCGAGAAGATCATTACTTGTCGGCCAGGTTAAAAAGACCTGTAGCGGTGCATCATCTTTAACATTTTCAGTAATAACTTGAAAGTAGGCGTGGCAGGTCAAGTAAGAATGGCCGCGCCCGTGTTTCAGAGGGTGGGCGCAGTACTCCAATTTGTGCAAAAAACTGTGTACTCTCAATAATAAGGAGTGAAACTTTCCCTTCTTTTATTATGATGAACTCGAGACCTACCACACGTACGGCCGGACGTGATTTTCTTTTTTTTCGGCTTTGCATCACCGTCCGCAAGAGGAAATTATATAAAGTGATTGGAACACGTTGTGATAATTGTACCACAACAATCGATAATGTGTAACTTTTATCGATTTGATTGATTTTTTCGAGTTACTATTCTCCATTTGTACAAGCAGCTATAGATTCAGTAGCAATAGGGCTGCAAGTCTTTGCGTAACCTACAATTTCTAATCAATCAATTTCCCATTGTCAAACGATAAGTAAACTGGATAAACGAGCACGTAATAAGGCACACGTTTGACCGATGATTGCGAATCGATTTGTCGACATAATTCGATTTCACAGGGTAGTATCGTTAATTACTATTAGCGAGGATCGATGCATCAGCAACAAGAACTCGCGGACTGGTTCTTGTGGTGAAACTGGCCAGGGGTTAACAACCATTGAGAGCATTTATAAAGTTATTACCATTCCGTTTTTCTCCATTACGGTTGCACGTTGATTTATAGCGTTCAAGTATAAAATCTGGTTGCTGTTAATTACCTGAAACAGAATAAACGTGATATTATTAATAACGTCGATAACTGTATAAGTACTAGTGAGTGTGTGTGCGTAATTAATTAAATATTATTACAAGATAGTCAATTAACGCAGTATTAATTTTAAATTGAAATTTTCATTTAGTCGATCCTACGCGACTATATTGTATGTCATACATACTACGCCTAGATCATTATACGTATGTATAACTGACGTCTCGTTTCTAGCATTGATCTGTTACATTTTAATTTATAATAATTGTCAGTAAATAATTTTTAGCATGGCACAATGTGAAACAGTTGGCGACTCCGCAATGATTTCACCGGTGCGCGGGCGCACGTCGGTCGTGCGGAATTTAGATACCGCTCGGACACTCGCTCTTGTTAGAGGGACATCTGTGTCGCATGCCGTTTTCACTTCACTTATATAACTAGCATTATATTAACACTTCATTTATTCTACAATAAACTAGACCTGATTTTGAGGCATACAGTGTCAATGCAAATTATTATCTTCAAGATAATATCAGGTATCTGATCTCGCTGCAGGTAATTTTGTGTTGCCTACCGGTTCTTATTTAGTAACGTCCAGCATGACCATTTCTGGTTCGTAGTGTGAAGCAGTCTGACGTTACGGTTACGAAGCTAAATATGCGCGTAATAACTACATCGAGCTACGAGTCTACGCTACACATAGAATACCTAACTTTGATTAGAATTATCCTGTTCGCAATTTGTCTCGCTGTATTATGAGGAAAATCATAGAGTAATCGTTACGTCGCACACTTGTACACCCAGATGACAAAATGTGAGTCTAGGTAACAACGTAATTGGCGCGTCAGTGCGCGGGCGCCGCTACTTGCCGCAGCTAATGCACCGCGGATCACCGTGTTTAACATATCGCTTTATGACGGCCACGGCGACCATTAAATCATCATTAGATATTATTCCATTTTATGGTTATTGATTTTATATTAAATTTTATGAACTCCCAATATCGGGTCGTTACACTGAATTATGCGGTACTTGTTATGCAAACATTGACTCAATTTCAGATAATAACGTTACATAAAATGTGTATAAACTCTTGTTTCATTTTAGACCGATTGATATGCGTTGCGAAAAACGAGAGTTGCATTCTGTCAAGGAGCACCTTTCGTTTCGGTCCTCAGAAATGACAGAACACGTATGAAATTACAAAAAAATCATATCGAAGGCTGCAGCGAGAGTAATCAGACGCAATAAAATTTTATTCACCGGTTTATTTTTAATACTTATTGGTTTACGTAAGAGCAATAATTTTTGCAGCACGTGCTCACGCCCGCTCGCCCAGCAGCGGTGGAACAAATCAATTAAGCGGCAGTTACCACCCATTGTCTTTGATTCAGATGTCTCGTTAAGGCGACGCGCTCACAGTAAACAGGCTTCTGTCAAATTTATGTTTATCATTAAATACTTGTCGCCGAAGTGAATATACAAAGTACGGTATTTTAACGAAACTTTAATTTGAGCTAAATTCGATCATTGTTAACGAAAAACGCTTCAAAGGACACGCCACTGTAAGACATACCTTATTGATTGCCTCATTATCGAGGTTGTTTTTGACTCTAATTTAATTGGGTGTATAAATTTTATTGCATTTTCTTTGCCTTTTTGCTGGTTGGTTTGAAAGTAGGAATGTTTTAATTTAAAGGGTGTATTTGGTGCAATTAAATCATGTTGAATGCACGAAGTGAAATTGGCATAGCGCAATAATCGCGCTCGGACTGGTCCCATCAATATAGTTAGACACGCATCCGGCGACAACCGAACGGACAGGCGGACAAGCGGACGCGATTGAAAACTAATAATATTTCATGTGGCCAATAAAGCGTGGTACACATTTGCGCAAGCCGCGTCTGCTAAGGCCGTGCTTACGCCCGACAGGTTAATGAATGCGACGCAGTGCCCGCTTGACGCTCATGTGCACACTGACTTATGATTGCACGGAGGGAATTATTTTTATTGGTGTCGTCGTATTCAGGAATGAAGATTTCTATGTCTATTTAAGGCAGAAAGCATAAAACACCGTTGTGAGCAATTCAGGATGCACATATTTGACCGGACAACGTAAGTGTTATTACGGATAATTTATGACCAACCTATGAATTATGGAGTAATTTTTAGACGGCTATGGTTAAATGAGAATTTGATGCATTATTTGATTGATAAAGTAACATAGTTTTTGAAATATCGACGGAAAACCGGTTGAAATGTTGATTAGAAATTGTAAGTACAACGTTTAGCAATTGGTTGCATCGAACAGTGTGTACCAATCCTATCAATAAAATATCGAGCAATTATCTACTCGTCTTTATGAACTAGTTTGATGAATGATATCAAATTAGAGTGGTCATAAACCTACTAAAGTAGTTATTTTGATGGTAAAAATATTGATGCGTCATAAAGATATCACAAATATGATAGATTCGAGATCATCATGTTTTACAGTACTGCAATAAAATCAATTTGGAAGATTCCAAGTTTATAACGCGTTACTTCATTAAATATACTATTAAGTGTTAAGTTCTTTATACATGTTAATGATTAGATTATAATTCCGAGTTTATTTTTCAAATTAACGTATTTATGAGTCAGACTGACTTGTTTTCAGGTATGAGAAAGTAGTTTTTCGTAGAATTGAATCTCTTCTTTCGTTCTTATTTTTTTCTAATCAGTTTATTCTAATCTGTAAGTCTGTTTATTAGATGGATATATAACTAATACAGATTATATTCTAGCTCAAACAGATGACAAACTCAGATAAAAGTGAATGATGATATAAAGACAATACTGAAAGTTTAATCTTTTGTGCATAGATAGACTCAGCCATATAAGACTACTTTGATACTTTGCTTAAACTGCAAAAATGCATTAATATAAACCAATAATAAGCATGTTGCCTTAACTACACCGAGTCGACAGCCTATTTAAAATAAACGAATAAAAGTTCCCTTCGTTTAATATTACCATGCGTGCGTGTGTAATATTTGTCAGATTTTGTACCGTAACGGCACATAATTCAATTTAAAATCAGCGGCAATCGGCTGTCGGCATCGGCCGATAAAAGGCCGAACTCTCTTTCGGCAATTAAAACATTGTGAAATCCAACACCGAGACATTTTGTCGGCTTGTTGCATATGCGTGATTGTTTTTACCTTAATAATTATAACAGATAAATACTCGGTAATTTTATGTTTTATTGAGAGATGATTAATTTTGATTTTGGCTGAGTTTTGTTCGGTTAATTAATTCTACAATGTGCTCACGCCTTTAGTCTGAGAAAGTATGCAGAGTTTAAAATGGCGCTAAGTGATATTTACAAATTCCTATTTGATTCGTATTAGCTCAATTATTTGACGTTATTTAAATTGTAACAAATATATAATTAAATAAATAAATGGGAATAGTAACTTAAAATAACCTTTTCAAAATCAATTTGCTTACTGTATAATCTAACTTAATAAAAATCGTTTAAACTTTAAGCTATTATTCAAAGGACATTAAGGTGGAGATGGTTAAGGTGATTACTTATATAAGTAATTAAATTGACATATTAGGTTTTTTTTATCTCGTTTGAATGAGGTATTGGCGTATACGACATTTTATTTTATTACCTTTCCGCGGTTAAGATTGAAGCTTTTTATTATCGAGCGGCTACTTAGATCTTGATGACAGACCAACATTGATTGTCAATAGGTAGTCATAAAACACAAAAGTATGGTTTTATGTGTCTCCGTAGGCTTACCATGGTCTTTAAAATGGAAGATCGTGAGTTGTTTGTGACTTATGACTTAAGTTGTCGTATTCTTTTGCAAGAATTGCATTTTTTAGTACATAAATATAGTTACGTTTACTTTATGTTTCGAAACAATATGGAATCAATATCGTATAAATCAGCTAGAAAAACAATGATCAAAATAATTGATCTACAAACGTGAATAGACTATATTCTTACAAAAATATATAAAGTGATAAATGAATGAGTTTCTATAGTAGTACATTAAAAGGCTTCCACGCCGGATACTGACTAGTTTCAAAAGCCAAACCAATAAATATAAATAAATCAATGAATAAAGTCGTAAATGCGTATGATGGCCATATTATAAATATTTGATAAAAGTGCTCCAGTTTCCCGATCTTGATTTGGTAATTTACGATTTTGTGAATCTATTTGAAGTTGTTAAATAAATTGGCAATAAGTAGACACTATAGAAAAATATAGTTCAGTTTTAATTAATATTTATTTCGTGGTGGAACGACTTTTTTTGGCAATCAATCGTATGCTTTGGATTACTTACTACTAATTGGATGGGCATGGAATGTTGTGACGTCATTCGTAGTTTAGTTTACACGTAAATATGTGGCTTAAGATATGTTTGGATGACAAATGGTTCCTGGACTGTGCCTTTAATAATTAGGTTTTATGGGCATAGATTGGTAGTATAGTTTTTAATAATTTATTTTGTCAATGCAGGAGCTTGGGAGTAAATAAATTATTTATAAAAATATGTTATTTTTATACTTTTGATTTTATGCACCAGAAAAACGTAGGTATATAATTACGTGCTGCCATTTCAGATATTTACTTATTTATTCTCTCGCTGATGAGACCTCTTCTTTTGCAGAAAAATACATGAGCATTGATCACCACGCTTGGGCGTCTCAATATCCTCCCAGCATAAACCATTAAGACAAAAATTGCACTTCAGCCGAAGCACATTGCACCGTGCGAACTCCATTGTCGAAGCATAATCAATAACACAGCCATCTCCCCTTAACAGTATATTCTCCAAATTACCCAAATAAAGTAATACGTTGCTGGACCTTAATTACTTATTCACTTAATTCGCAGTACAGATGAGTTATTCATATAAAGTCAGTATCGTATGAAGATCTCAGCATTGAATGATTGAGGTAATTAACCCGATTGCGAAGTGGGGCAAGGCGGGTGCTTTGTTCACGTTATGTCTCATAATTATTATGTCAAGATTTTTATTGCAGATCCAGTTTGTTGGGATTAGTGGGACTTTGGAAAAATGATGCAGTTTTGAACGATTTTGTTTTTATTTTTCATTTTATTGCATGCCTTTATTCCGATAACTTATAATAAATCATCGGCACACTTAGGCACGCCTAGTCTATAGCGCTCCTCCAAGTAAATGTCAATTTTAGAATGATTCCTTGTATTTACTATATATTTTTTGCTGGCGTTTAAATTTTTTTGATAACACCAGAGGTTAATCACACTGAAAAAGGGATATCCTTTAGGTATGTTTACATGATTTAGCCACACCGTAGTTAATTTGTCTGACTGTGACAAATCCTTTTGGTCCCTTAATTGGTATGACGTCATTCACAGATGGATGCTGTCAATCTTCTACTCTTAGTCATCCCTTGAAGAGGAAAAAGATCGCATGTCGCAACAGTTTCGTTTTATCTTTGGCACATAAGTTAACACTTTTGTTGGTCATAAAAAGGTAATAAAGAAAGTAAAATGTTAATGCGTGTCACGAAAAGGTTATAAGTACGAATGGAGCTTAATGTGTTTAATTAAGTTTGTTTGTTTAAGGAAAATGTTTTAAACTGTTAATGTTATGTATTGAATCGATTGGTTTTATTTATTGATTTATCCAGATTTTTTAAAAGTTCTACAAAGTTTTGGCGAACAGGCAATCACTTTTGCAAATTATGTGTGTTTCAATATAATATTGAGTGTTGACAGGAATTAGCTAATTATGATCAACGACAGGATTCCACAAAGTTAATTGACAGGAAATCCGAAAGATTTCTCCTACGGATTTAAGAAAAAAAATCTTTGCAATTTGATATCTCAAAAATATAATATCATCAGTTTCTTTGCGTACTTTTTGAGGCAACCTAAGCTAGAGTGAAAACATAAGTTTGCGGTGTTTAGAAATCACATTCATACGTAACTTTTGTTTACTAGAAATAAATTGTTTTTAATGGTGTTAAGTTCAGTTAAAATGCCATCATTTAATGATAATACAGGTAATATAAAGGCCGGCTATAATAAAGGTGACTTGAACTCTGATCACTGCGTCTCTGACCATCCTTATTGTTAAATGCCACAGTTTATTTCACAGTTAAATATATTTAACTAGATAATATGCTTTGACTTTAGCATGCTTGTCTCAGCTTAATGCTTTCATGATGAAATTGAAGTTTATTTACACATTTTGAAAGATTCTCAATATAGAATTTTGTAAAGAATTAAGAAGAGTGTACTTGATGGTAAGATGGGGCAGACAATTAATGGAAGAAAGACAAAAATATATTTCGGAGTAGGTACATGATGTAAAGACTACTACTTACTTAACGATTAATCATATTTTGAAAAAAAAAAATGGATATGTAACTTTATACCTAGGTGGGTGCGTGGGTATATCATAGAGCTTACGATGAATAGTAATATTTTTTTATATATAAATTGATACAGTACAGCCCATTCTGACCGCAAAAGCCAAGAAACACCATCAACAAAATGATCACATCGTAACTTTGACCAGGCGACGAAGGAAAGTGAGTTCACAAAAACGCCGCGCGCGCATAAATTGCACTGTTTAAACACCGACACACGAATTATTTTGGTACTTTAGTGACATGTTGAAACTTCAGCCATCTTGCGTAAGATGAGGCTGTAGGGGCTGACAGATTACATCTCAACGCTTAAAGAAACATTCACTTGTTAAAAAAAATATTCCTCGATCGTATCAATGTACTTCGCGCTTTATTTACGGTAATTAAATTGTAGGTGTCATAAGTTAGGGAATCGTATGAGTCTGTATTTTGAAACTGACGTTTGATATAAAACATTGTTCTGTTTTAATGAATAATAAGCTCAAATTGCTCTACATAGATTAAAATACATAACAGTACCTAGACGGGTCGTTTTCGGGAGTATAAAATGACCACCCAAACACTCATATATTTTCCATAACAACAGCGACATTTTCACTCAATTAAATTTACAACTCATTAAAATACAGAAACACTACGTTAAGTAGACTACTGGTACAAAACAAGCGAACACGCTAAGACAAGGGTTCAACCAGAACAGCTCTAATAACTATCGTTAACTTATAGCGTATGTAAGGGTTTTCTACCACAACTAGCTTTACTATACTTTTCTTCTTCTTCCTGCCCTGTTCCCAATTTTATTTGGGGTTGGTTGACAATATGTCTTCCGCTTCCATTTTTCCCTGTCACTCACTCCCTTCCTATTCATGTCATCTTTCAGGCAATCCATCCATCTTTTCTCAAGTCTTCCTCTTCCTCTCCATCCATCTACATTCATACTTAGCACACACTTTGTTGCATGCGTATCATCCCTCCTCATTACATGTCCATACCATGACAATCTTCTACTTCTCATCTTTAGTTTAACTAGCTATACTACGCTGTATAATAAAACAGGTAAATAAAGACAGCCTGTAGGCATTTGTTGTGTTGCTTCCTACGAGTGCCGCTCTGTATAAGTTATGTGAAACAAGCGCCTGCGCAGACGGAAAATGCTTTGATGATCTGTTTACAACGAGCTAGTTTACTCGTGCTAGTAGATGGAATTTACAACACGGTGAAACTTAATTAATTGTCTGTTTATCTTTGAGGAAGACAAAAAAAATAAGCTATTTTACGTGTTTACTTTATAGAAAGTGCCATGAGAATTGAATAATAATATAATGTTGATACAAATCATGACTCTACTGGAATAGTGTTGTAGTGTTATTGCAAAGCTTAATCATTAATAATCGACTCAAGCGCAAACGGTACCTTAAATGGTATTAAAGGAAATTCAATCACATCTAAGTTTTGATACCGGCATTACGTAACAGATACACTTCCTAATCCAGTCCATTATCATCGGAAACGAAAGCTCTTCGTCTGCAGCTCGTGCACTAGTGCGGTCCAAACGCTTGTTATCGATGTATCGGGAAGCGAGTGGTGAAAGTATGCAAAGGGGGCACCGGGCACACAACGGTGCATGCGACACTGCCCTCTGTCCACTGCACTTAGGTACTATCGACAACTTGGTGCTTACAACACTTCCTTGTTACAAACTATTGTTTGCAATGATTACGTTGTGGGTTACTTGGTACCCCGATTTAGTTGGTAATCTTTGTGGGGATTGTGGGGAAATTAAATTAAGATGTGAGCTGCATTATTAAGTGATCTATATTTTTGGGAATAAAAGAAGACAGTTACACTTTTCTTCAAGTAATGTTACCGAAATCATAAACGAAATAAATGATATTGCCAAGTATATTAATTACAGCAACTAGCCATAAAATCATTATTCCAAAAAAATACACACCAATTCCTCCCTACATCTTACAAAATGATTAACCCTATTTCCTATACATACTCAATATGCAATAAATACAAACACAAGTGAACATTTCTCTTTCCGAGCTTGCATTAGTTGAAATTCGATAGTCTTCGATTCTAGTTCGCTGAATGTTTACAATCAAGTGTGCTTAAATAAACGATCTTGCGTGCTAATGAAGCGAAATCTACTTAGTCTTTCTATGATGCTATAAAGTGAGCTTAAGCTTCAATGTAGGTGCACTAAATTTATTTATGCTGGGATATATAATTAATTGGTAGCGGGTAAGTTGAATGGATAAACGATTTTGTGCTTATTTCTTGAAGAATATTTGTTAGGCCGCTTTCTGAGCCGGTTAGCGGAAGGGTTGAATATTGAATAGTGGTTTTAGTTTTGAGTTGGTTAAATTATACACCTAATGAGACACATTTTATGGTACGTGTAGTACATACTGTCCATATGTATGTAAGGGTAAAAACTGATCGGGTGGAAAACCAATTGGGAATTTTGCTTTCACAAATCGCAGTAACATTAAAGTTAAAATAAAATGCCAGTAACATCCAAATAGTGTGCCGACAAAAAATGTTTGACCATTAATATTTTGATGTCCGACATATTATATCCATTGAAACCTCGTGTATTGTCCGGTTGTGTGTTGATCTCGATGATTTACGCGCGACGGTCGCACAAAAGACTGTATTACGGACGTTCGTACAATAAATTTAATTTATTACTTCATCGGCAACCCTGAATGTATTTTCGGGTCATCGAAGATACTCCCACTCACGACCTGCCCCGAGCTACTCAATGAAGACATCGTGAATGCCTTCATAAATCAACGATTGGGGAAGAAAAAATTCTGTCTAGTTGAAATATCGATGGTTCGTAAAAAGCTTCGGAGAAATTCGGCGAGGCTTGAGAATATTGATGCGCTGTGTAGGGTTGCCTTCGTTTTCAATAACATTAATATTCTTTACTACAGAATTTGAATTGTTAAATGTTAGCACATACACTTTATAACCTGAGTTTGAGACTGAAAACTAAGGTATGTAAGCGACTGAAAGTTATCAACTAAACAAAGCCTTAAAGACGAACTACCCTAGATCATTTTATAACACGATACTCTATTTAGCAATGAAAACACATGTTTTCATTATCTATAAATTTTACTAAGTTAACTACCGTAATAATATAGAACAGTTTACTGCATAGTGACATCCCTGGTTATAATCGAAACAAATTGAGCTGTAGTTCATCATTGGGACGCCGTATCGGCGCCTACGCATGTCGAACGCCGACGAATATTAAGCATAATGCTGTCGCTACCACGATTACTTATGCACATTTCGGATGGAAATTAAGCACGTGAAAGAAAAGAATGTGATATCGATTAAGTTGTATGTATTATGGTGTTATTATGGGCTCATAGCACGAGTTAAGGCCGTGCATCTGATATAAATAAAACTATAGGAAGAAAGTTACAGGCGGTTTTTATTTGCACTTTTATGAAGAACTTGTTTGGTGTTCCACGTGATATTTGTTTAATATTTTGGTGCCTAGTTGTGTTCCAATTGTTTAATTAGGTAAGTATGCTACTAATTAAAAATTACGATGGGAGCTGAAAGACAATAACGCAAAATAATACTGGCAGAAGGAAAATACACAACACTTCGTTGACGTGAAGATTTTTTCCTCACAACCTTTTATGGGTCCATGTGCAAAATTGTATGGATGCGTAATGATTCCGTTTTTATCCTCTCATTGCATTCAAAGAATATTATATCTGTATCGTTCGTTTTTACCATTACTTTTGTGGGAGTTAAGTAGTCATTACGATGGTTGCCCTAAAAGATAATTTTAAAAAGTCAAGGATAGGGTGTACAAGGAAGCATGAGTCAGTTCTTAGTCATTGTAGGTAATTCTACGGTTCACTTTATGCATCGTTTCCTTGGAACTTCCATAATGATTTTAT
Organism: Helicoverpa armigera; assembly: GCF_030705265.1. Taxonomy (NCBI): domain Eukaryota; kingdom Metazoa; phylum Arthropoda; class Insecta; order Lepidoptera; family Noctuidae; genus Helicoverpa; species Helicoverpa armigera. The sequence continues at coordinate 4,521,637 of NC_087137.1, read as the reverse complement.
TTCGAAGCTAGCACATCTTTTATGCAATCTGGGTTTTTTACTGCTAGGAATTTTACTGGGGTTTTGAGATGAAGGGAAAATTTTACGGAGGTCGATTAATTGGCTTCTTGTACCAACTGTTACTGGGGTAAATCCTTTGGCTTTTTCTGTAGACATATGTTGAGACTATGAATGTAATAAGCGCTAAAACAAATGACCCAGATCTCCTACAGTTACTGTATCGATGCGAAATACATTGCTCATCCGATATCCGATACTCAAAGACAATCGAATGATACATCGAGAGCGTATTTCAAATCGATACCGATGCGTCCAGTGATTTCAATAAGTGTCAAGTTACAATGCGCAAACGCAGACCAGTGCCAACGAGTTTATGAGCCAAGAATGACGATCTATGAGTACTAACTTACATCGTAAAATTATACACGTTACTGCTCAACCGATGCTGAATTAAATGATATCCAGCACGAGTCGATGTATTTAACGATTATAATTTAATGGTTTCTAATTAGAATCGACTTGCTCAAGTGCTGTTGATATAAATCTGGGAACTAATTACTTAGGTAAATCTTTGAGTGTCATTAGTGCTTGTTTTCTGTTGCTAATTGGTGATGTTCGCTACGAAGCCATAGTTATTAGTTAGCATGCCTCTTGGCACTTCCGTTCGACTACAACGAGGAGGTGTTTCTACGATGCCATATTTTAATATTAGAAGAAAATTACTTTGAATGCCATAGTGGGTTTAGTACATTCCAGCGTAACGTGGAAATTTATTAGGTACTTTGTCCATTTTTGTCTTGTGTTCATAAAGTATTCTTATGCTTTTCCATTTAAATGTTGTACTTAGAAGTATCGTAAATAAAAAGCCAAAGATCAAATCAATATTGTTTCTGCCAACCAAAAAACTTTCCTTTTCATCCATAACTCATCCAAATTCTATATTTTATTCCTCACCAATTTATAATTACTACCAACAAAACAAACACGAAAGACATTCAATTGCTCTTATTACGCCTACGCGCTATTAAGGTCCGGCCAGACGATCCAACAAATGTTGAACATAAATATGATCCACTAATGTTCAGAACTGAAGAAGCCGGATAATTGAGAACTTCGCCTCGGGCCTCGGATTACAACACGGATGTTATTTATGTTGTTATTATTTATTTTATATTTTTCATTATTGTAACGGGTGTTGGATAGCCATTTGTTGCGAGAAGTATTGTTTTGTGAGTGTGAGTGCGTATTTATTGGCTGTCTAGACATTTAGATCATGCTTTATTGAATGAATGAATTTTGAAGTCGATAATGCAAATATTACGGACTAACGCTAATGTGGCAAGCTCTGAAGCTACTATAACATTAGCTAATTAAATATTACACATACGCTTAATACCTAACGAAGTGAAAATAATGTACAAATAGAGATACATAAAACATTATGCAACTGTACCACTTGTGCCAACAAAACATACAAACGGAATGGAAGCTATAAATCTTAACAAATCAATTGACATGCTGATTAATATTATTAAGCGATTCATACACAATTCGTTAGATACGTATTGTGTATAAATATCCGTTTAATGTATCAAAATCGACCTTAAATAAAACGTATTGAATAGTCTACGGTTGCATCGTTTACGCACGAAATGTCTAAATGAATGAAATGAATAAAAATGAATTGAAGATGGATCGACTCGTCTGGGAAGGTCATTAGACACGAGTTCATTCTGCAATCTTTTGTAACAATGTAATACTTTACTACTTTTTTCTCATACATTATTGCTATTCTATTTTTTGAGTGTTGATTTAATATTACCTATTATTAAAACCAGTCCGTTTTTTTAATTACTATACTTGTTTAATTTCTTAAGTTTTCAGAGTCAAATTAGATCAGAATCTGATTAAAATAATATCTTCTAAGTAATCGTTGAATAAAATCAACTACTTCTAAGTACTTATCTAAGTAACTCGTTAACATTATAGATACCAAAACATATCTACTTCAGTTCCAAAATGATAGAATTGATTAATTTAATTCTGATACATCAAATCTCAGCGCCAATTTCCATAATCATCCAAACAAACCTTTCATTCAACTCTATAGCCTACAAAATAGAGTTCAAAATAAAATGTGATTCTTAGATAGTAGTAAAGTAGGTAGGTAGCAGAATCGCTCGGATCATTAAAGGCGCGTGCGCCACGCGTGCGATGCGCTATTAAATTCGAAACAGTATATACCATGGAGAACAAAATGACTAGCGGAGGTGTCAAAACGGAGCTGTGGGATTGTTCGAAAGAGTTACCGCGGCCCTGGTAGGTACATAAGAGGCCTACGAAGGAACACGATCGATTTTTAGTCAGTAAGAGTCTGACACTCCCTCACAGTGAGAGGGATCATTTGATGATTTTTGGCTAAAACGGAAAATCGCCTAAAAAAATAACGCTCCAAAATGCGGGTGTTCGGGGTCGAGGAGCATTACTGTTTTCGCCCTTCTGTGCCTTCTTTGGAACCGATCATTTTTTGTAATAAATACCAAAAATCGTTGACAAATATCTTGAAGAATCCGAACACTTCGTTGGTTCACTCGTAACTGAACGTTTTGGTCATGTTCAGACCAAGAAAAAGGCGCCTGACCAACCTCCATTATTTGACTAACCGGCATCTCCGCTCATCTTTCCGTACTCCGTGGTATATACCTATTACACGTAAATACGTTTACTGTTTAATATTCCATCAGACGCAGTCACGCCGGCTTCATTCAAGTTTAAGTTAAGTGACTTTAGTAAGGCTTTAGTCGTCCTTTCTACTAATTAATCGTTATCATTACTTCTAATGGTTATTGTGTGTCTTATTTTCTGAGCAGTAGTATTTGTTTGTTGGTTTTGCAAATAGAATTTAAGCTACTATGCAATATTGCATTTAAGGTGATGAAATATTTTACCTCTAGCTAATTTCAGTAAAAATTCTAGCTGATTATATCTAACAGTTTTGAAGCAATGATAGCTTAATAAGCACAGCTGTTGTGTCTATATCCATCATCCGAATTTTATATTTAGGGTTGTCACTTCTTTTAATGCTAAAGAAACACTCTTTTTCTTATACTATCGAACTATTGTAAATATAATGTTATGTATGTGCTTTAGTAGTTATACAAAGGATGTATGTATTGTCAAAACGGCTATATTTAACCATGCCAATAATAGCCCAAAACTCAGGATAGATAGGTACAATAAATAACACGTAACTGTCAAAAATCTAACATAAATCAACACGAATCTTGCTAAAGCACAGCCCTATTCTCGTAGCGTGTAATTTGGCGCGCATTTTCAGCGTGTGTCTACCGCCCACGCGACCGCTATCAATCATGCGCGCGCGCATTCGTTACGTGTGACGTTCTAATGCCGAATGTTTCGCAAACAGCTGACCGGCCATTGTTGGCCCAGCCTTTGTTTTAACGGAGGTCATTGGGTTTAGCGGTATTTTTTAATAATGCTTCTAAGGTTAAACTGATACAGAAGGTTCGCTGAGTGAAGGTTCGATGATTGATATGAAACATATCTTGATTAAAGGGCAAAAAAGTGTTGCGTTAGAATGTTAATTGATATCTACATACGAAGTCTATAAGTGAAATAATGTTTCAATATGTAGCGAACCGCAATATATTTATGGTCTTATGTGAAGTTTAGCACATGCCTACTAGTGCCATAATATTATTAAAGCAAATACAAGTTGGCTTATACAAAACTGTTGATTTCCTTAGATTCGTAAAAGGCTTCGGTGCCCGCATTGGCAGACAAACATTGAGTAAAGAACCATGTATAAAATTTGCATTAAAATGTTGACGATGTCTTAAGTTATTCAGTGTTTGAGCAGATATGCAGTAAGCACACATATTTTTAATATTATTTGCATTGTAAATTATGTTTACAACATTGTAGTAATTCTGGCGTCGATAAGTAGGCGTCAATTGCCATGTTTATTGTGGAGCCATAGGACCAGTGCGGTGGTCGTTAGATAAATAATGCTTGTAACAATGCTGTGAAGTATTGGAGGTTCGAGCGTCGTCGTAGGATCGTATCTATATGCAAATTGTGGCGAATTTTCGTAACATGGCGGCGCCGGCGACCGATTCATCATAGAAATGTGGACGGATCTGCCCACGCGCAGTGTTTAATGCACCTCGGTACAGACGGCGGATGTAAGCCGCTTGATACGTTACGAAAACTGATTTGTATGTACATAATACTAATTTGCGACTGGGTTACTATCTATTGGAATTGCATTATACTTTTGGGTTGCGCGACGTTAAATCAATCAGCTACAGGCAATCTTAAATCTGCATTAGTAATTCTAACTCTAAATATATTAAACATTTTACATCCATTATTATCAAAAAATATACTTAATTGCACTCACAGACAATTTTAAAAGATTTTTGTACAATTTAATGTCATTCGAGTATCAAGTCATTGCATACCCCGAACGGTTTACACTTCGAGTTATTTTGTGGCTCTAACCCGTCAGTCCCCTAATCTTTTGAGGTCATCTATTTTAAGGACATGGGTGAGCCTGCCCACTAATACAGAAACATCATGCTTGAATAATCAGAGGTCTATTCAGTATGTGCATCAAAATGTCGGTCCTGACATATCTAGGAGTGAATCAGTGAATTTTAGATATTAGGCTGCGCAAATAATTCTGTTTAAAGTGAGTTAAGGTTCATCGATACTATAAATCAAATTTTTTTTACGGTTTTTTATTGTTTTTTTTTCATTAATCGGGATTTCCATTAATCTGAAAAAAATTATCAGAATTTTGGCATATAGTTATCGCTAATACCATTAGTACCTAATGCATTTCAAAATTCCGAAACAGGCTTTTTTAAGGTGTATGCTCTTTTTTTGTGTATATTTCTTTGTAACACTCAAATTCACACAAAATACTGTTGACTACAATGACCCACGATGAAAAGCATAGTCAATAAATAACCAATCCAGCTAATAAAACGCATATGATGCAACGAGGCGCAGGTATTTAGTGTCGAGCACATTCAATAGTGCAACCATTCAAGCCGCATGACTCCATCTAATAGTCATTGCGATTGATGCGTACGCGCACCTCTTGATAAATGTCTGTTTGATCGACAATCGTTGAGGCGAAAATTGTTTCTCATGTTTGTTGAGTAGTTTTTGTTAACCCCTATTCAATGGACCAATATTCTTTGACAATGTGTGAATTTTAATCACAAGTTTTTTTGGTATATAGTGACTTCTTGGTCTAAACCTGCGCGGTAAGTATGACGTTGTTCATGTAATGTGGTCTTGGGTGGATTACTAGGTAAGCGAGTAGGTACCACTATTCTAATGACCTGTGATTCACTATGTGACTTTTGAACTTCTAACCACCGGAACAGCAGTAAATATTTTGTATACATTACAACCGACATTACTTTTTATAATGTTATTTTTGACCTTCCTGAAAAAAAAAAGAAGCGAGTCATGTAAAGATTATAACTGTATGTATTTTGAAAATGATCATAATTATGACCATATATTTAGGGCTTACCCTTATTTATCCATTGCTATTTATATCAGATCTCCTTTATTAAACTTATGGTAGATCCATACCAAGTTACGAGAGTCTTTGCTATAATTTTATTACTGCTGTCAACTGGCTTAGGTTGGCTACATCTCAATGTCCGCTGTCCTATTCAGTATGGCCCATCAGATGAGTAAGGAATTCATCAATGGGAATTTGTCCATCATTGCCTATTATTTGTGGTATCATTAAACTTGAGTTATTAAAGAAGGTGACCGAGTATTCGATTGTGAAGTACTCAATTTTAATACGTAGTTGGTTATTTAATGACTCAATCTTATATGTACTGATTGTGACAAAATATTTGCACCAAAATGTTTAATCATCTGACTTCTAATTCATCAGAGTATAAGTACTGACTATTACCAATTGATTCCAGAATTCAGCCAATTTTAGTAATTTATTTTGTGAAGTATGCATAGAACTTGCTTAAGTGACCAAGCTTTAGTGTAATGTCAAGTAACGTCTACTCTAATTGTTAAGTACAGTTGAATTGAATTCCTAACACAAATTCAAATAATTTTCTGTTAACAGAAGCTTTTTGAAAAGCCAATAAAACGTTTAAAATAGGTATAGCTACTGCAAAGGAAACAGCTATTGCTATTTGCTTAGAATTTAGCCCAGCTCCTCAAGTCACAAGAATGGTTTCTAGGCCCAAATATGACTAAAAAGGTACCGCCGACAAAATATATCTAAACAAGTGTTCAGTGACATAATTGAATACGCGATTTTAAGTCGAGATTGTCTATAAACCCAGATAGTATCGTAGATCTCGATCAGAAACTATTTGGAAGCAATTTTGTGTCGGTATTCGGAATGTCTTAGTTTATAGAGTGGCGGAATCATGGTGAACATAGCCATAGTGTTGCAAAATATGTATTCAAATATTTGTAAATGGGTAAGCTATAAATATGTTGAGATAAGACGGAATGCTTTGGATATTTCGTTGTCATTCAATGTTTTAGCGGGTGTCCGTTTGATCGGTTGGCGTTTGGAATATTACGTTGTACATAATTTGTGGAACCTTTAAAACCACATGTTATTTGAATCATTTATTTATTTTGTACGCCAAACGTGTATAATATCAACTGAATGAATAGATAATCGTTCACGGTATTTTTAATTCTATGTCAGTTAAATTGTTATCAGCTGGTAGTCCGATCTTGCAAATTGACGTAAGGTTTCGCGCATATAAAGCACTGAATTGCCCATAAAAGTTGTTTAGTTTACATTTTATTTTTATTTCAACCACATTTACTAGAAAATATAGTGAAACTGATATGGTCTGATGTTTATAACATCTTCAGCCCATGTTTGGTATTAATATCCCTGGTCAAAGTTTACGAATATTTCAGGGTTGTCGAGACGCGAAACTAATGTTGAATTTTGAAATGACATTCGATGTCCCGAGGCGTTTTGCGGTATTGCTTTGTTCAAATACGAGGTCCGAGTTTGTGCCTTATGGCCTGCGTACACCAAGATTTGGCCTAAGGTTGTAACTTCGAGCTAAGGCAGTTTTATAGGCATTATAATTAAGATTACAAATATGGAACTTTATTTACTATTTGGCATTAGAAATGTTCATTTCCGCCTAACGGTGGTTTTTGCATACCTATAAACTGATAAGTATTTCACTATTAGGAAACTCTGTTACATTTATATCAGCCTACGCGTTGGTATTTTTTAAGACGCAAAATGTAATACGTAATCAATAATTTCTAAGTTTTTTCTTTCCATTTTTAGCATACGAGTGCTCTAAATCTGTCTATCAACTACATTGCTGTTCATTACATAATACATTTCGATCCAAAAGAATCTTTTCGTAGCCTTTAAATGGACTAATTAAAAAAACACCGTTTGTCGGAAGCTGCACCCCTGCGTTCAGCTTGCGCGTGCGCAGCTAGGCGCGGCGTCACTTCCTCAGTTGATCGGCGCCCGTGGCCGGCGGCGGTCGTGTTCGCGCGTAATGGCCTCACCAGTCCCGTTCCACAGCGCTGTCATTACATCGGGAAATCTAATAAAGCCTATTGAACGGGCTATATACTTTGAAATAAATTTGATTTATTTTCAGGTATATTTACGATACAGAAAGTAATAATGTATATTATCATTTTGTTTGGTGAATAAAATGGAAGCAAAGAGTATTCTTAGATTTCCATGCTTTGGGGTGTATGTCTACGTTTAAGTGGTGCAGATAGTTGAAAAGATTTCAAACCTGTCTCTTTTTATATTCGATCTATTCTCAATATCGAAATAGCAACAAAAAGTGAAAGAGAAAACAGAAGATGTTTTTTCGTAAATCTTAAATCGAAGGTTATTGATTTTTATTTAAGTTTCACAATGAAAACGCAACGTAACTTTTCATATCTCATAATTGAATAAGCTACACAATGCGACTTGCTCAACCTGCTAACTTTTTATATAGATTAGGGACAATGGAACGATTATGAAAGATTGCGATCTTTTAATCGATTCTCGATAGTCAATAGTTAAGGAGACAACATCACGACAGGACGCAGCAGGGGACTGTTACCGAATACTGCATACCGATCATTATCTAATATTAATTAATTGAAGCAGCAGTTCACGACGACCGCCAGTGTGAATAGACACACATTGAGCAACACGCAATTAAAAATGTTATATTAAGACATTTGTGTCACTCTATTATGGCATTTGGTTTAATAGGGAACTTTTTATAGCAAGAATTTTTCATTTTTAATTTATCATCTCCTACATAACTGTGGGAGTAAACTTTTACTTTTTCTCGCAATAATTTTCTGGTTCAAAAGTAGAGATCTCTCTTTCGCCGTGATTTACAATTTTTTTTCGAGTATGAAACGAAAGTGTTATGATTATGGGTAAGAATGGTGGCATGCGTCACAGCGGTCGAGTTGGAGGCAAGCGCTCGATGGCGCGTAACGGGCGACCAGTGAAAACTTACAAATAACCACCCATTAGCAGCCTCGAGCGGCGGCGGCGGCGGCGCGGGCGCAACCAACAATTTCACCCTGATTTATATCATCTGTACGTCGATGTACACCGAGAAAATGTGGGAAAATTTTCACTATCCGACAAGACCCGTAATTTGATAAGGGGAATCATCGCTCCGGTTCTGCGATTGAAAACGACAGTTTCCTCTAAGTGATGTGACCGGTCCCCGCGAGAAAACTCGATCGAAGGAAAAGTAGTTTGCAGTGCGACTACCCCTTATAGATGACGGTTCGTAAATAACACTATCGCATATCTATAAGCGGGGTGAATGTTATTAATATTAAATTCATATTTACATATGCTATCACTGAAGATGATCTCATGAAATCGCTGGAGTGATTAGTGATCACGTGATTAACACGTAGGTGTAATATATATACAGTAACACAGAAAGTGTAAAAAATAGAAAATGTAAAACAAAAATGGCAAGTAATAAACTTGTTGGAGATTTTTATTAAACTTGCATTTTTAACGAGCTCAAATAAATTTGTAGTTGGATGAGGAACAGCTAACTAACGCTTACAAGTTTATAACGACTCATTCTAGAGCACGCCAGAGATGAGTCACGGCTATAACGCGAGCGACGCCGTATGTCAGCCAATGTCAACATAAAATACTGTTTTTAATGGTGAGAATATACTATGGTCACATCGCAGATGACATACACACCGCTTACGATGTACCGAGTTACGTGAATTGTTGCTTTAATTACAAAAACACTTCAACACATTGAATATTGTGTCAAAGGTGCACAAGGTAGACCAACCTTTCTCACGTACTCGAGTTTTTAAAACATTACCATCCAACAGTAGCATCAAAAAACTTGTACAACCAACTGTAATTCTTAAAGTAGTTACAAAAAAGGTTTTATTAGCGTGCACGTTTTTTATGGCTTGAGAACATCGTAGCGAAATAAACGCAACACAGAAGCGGCCTGCGTCAATTGGCCGCGCATTTTCACATCATAAAAACAGTATATTACGCGTGTCTAAATTTCGTCCGTTACATTCTGAAAATACGTTTTTTTAACTCTCTGATGACTTGCAGAGGGTAGTTAGACTCGAAATAAATGCACAGGTAGGTATCGTAAACTTTAGAGAGATCAGTCTGGAGATAAGAAGACGAGTTTTTTCATTCACACAGACAGACATATAGAAAATATTATGATACGAATAAGTGTAAGACAACTTTCAAAGACGGTTTTGGCTAAAGGCCGGTCGAGTAATTGATTCGATCGATTAAAAGACAAGTAGTTTGTATTTGTGGATTCCGATATGGGATGTCAACGAACTGTTTCGGGTATCATCGGAAGCGGTCGGCGGTTCCTTTGAGCTTGGTTTAATTTCTTAATCCTAATTGAATTTGTTTGTTCCGAATGGCGAAGCGAGATAACGCAACGAACTCGCGCTGATCGATTGTTCGCCGGTTGCGACGCATGAGCGCTGGGTGACCATTCAGTTTAATAACGGAGTACAAGGATGTGTGAATATTTTCTATAGTAATGTAAAATGGATATCAATGGGCAGCTAGAGGGTAATTTTAATGATCGACCTACGTCCAATTTTTCATAAATTAGTTCATAAAGATTGTTTGTAAAAGCACCTGTAGAGTCGAATTTAAAATGTTAACTCATAGAATCATATAAAATGGTTATAAAAGACTTCATTGTAGAAGAGGCGAAACACGATACCGTGTCTATTTTATTCCAAAGTAGATTTATTACTACATGGCACATATCCCGCAAAGTCTAACGCATGGTAACACTACAAAAACTAATAACCATTGAAGGTTAGATAGATGAGTTCTCTTATTGATTAAGCTTTTGTGTATTGTCATTTAAAGGTGAAGTTTAAGTCGCAAGTCCGCCGTATCTCTTGATAAATGGACACTGTTTCAGTTACATCATGGAATGCGGAATACCTATGTATAGAATAGATGGCGAATAAATTCGTTATGTATCTGAATTTATTATAAGTAGGTACTATGAAATGTTACGATAGTACTAAGGTATTTCTCTGAGCATATTGCGGTGTTGCCTTATCATAACATTATTCAAATATCACGCTAATGTTAAATATGGTTTTGTTTGACTGACTCATCAGAGCAAAGCTTATAACTTCTGTGCTCAGAAAGACTACAGTAGAATATTTGTTTTCAATTTCAATTATTTTATTGTTAATTAACTTGCTTATGTACTTACAGTAAAACATCGATGTATGAATATTGTAACATCCTGAAAAATCGTTTTGCTAATGGATGTAGAGTGTTTCGCACGATGATACTTAAAGGCCATTTCACACGCTGCTAAATATACCCTCTTTCCTTTTATCGGCAATAATTATTGGCAAAAATTCGACATTTAAAACTGTTTGACGTTTCTTAATCACTCAGATAAGTACTAATGACACTAATGATGTATACTTCCGACAAATTGCAATAATAAAGTTAAAGTTTCTTTTTTCGCAGCGATTTTGCAACATATTTTTAATGTTTCCTTTTTTATTAGGCAATGAAAAAGGTTTTATTTGTGCCTCGAAATTAATGTCCTATAAAAAAGGGTGATTTTATATAACTTTTAGTTTCACTTTGGAATCTAGATGTAAAAATAAATAGCCATGTTAGCACAAGTGGGTTAGGTCGTAACAAACGTACTTGATTCAGTCAAAAGTCTAAATTAATGGCACACGCTTTAGCCCAAACTGTTGCATAAATCTGTCCACTTCATAATGGCAAATGTTTGCCCGGACACGGCATTTTCTGGAGATCATTATTAGATAAGACCTATTAAGGAGATTAAGATTTGCATGAAACTTTATGTTTACTTTAGTGAAATTAGCAGTCCGTTCCAAAACAAAGAATTAGGCTGATTTCACAGCGTCTGGGTTTACCGCAAGGGCCGTACATGTCGTCACCGGCTGCAATACGCCGGCGAGGAAGCGAAAGCGGATCAATCCGGCTTTTATCAACGCTGTGCGTGACCGAGGCCATTGTTAGGAAAGGGAAAATGGGACGGAGGCGCCGCGAAAAATAGAAGAATAAGCCGGCAGCGCGCTTCACTGGACGTTTCTATGCGACGCAAGCGCAGCCGCTGCCGTGACGCGGGACGCGTGCCACTTCACCGCAGTCACGAACTACATTCATATACCCACCAACCTATAACTCAGGGAGCATCGATGTTTCACTTTTTACTCCGCGATCGGAACAGTTAGTTCCACGAATTATATCTGAATCTAAACTAGATTGCTATTAGACCTTGGCTGTTTTAAAGTTCAAACGGCACGTGCGGAAAGCGTATCTGTCAGCCGCTAACATTAAACTTCTATGTGGAATACATCTGACATAAAGATAAGGAGTTTGAACCCGAGACCTTTTCGATCTAGCATTTTACAATTGCGCCACTGTGAAATTGTGGTCGGTGGCGTGTGCTGGCCGGCTTTTATTTATATTGGTTGTAGTGCAGGAGCGCTCACGACCCGGTAATTGATGCCCGGGCGGGCGCGCGTGCTGCCCGCACCCGGCGCGCCGTTATAAGTGCTCTAACACACGGAGCGAGCACGCGCCCATCTTATGCCGCTTATAAACTGTGGCATCTGCAAAAATATTACGCTTAGACGCTGAGCGCGGTGTTGTTACCTTTTTAGCGCTGTCCCGGTGTAACGTGAGCGGTGGATGCTTTGATACGTGAACTGATGGACTTCTTAGGCGTCATTATTGTTGCAGTGCTGATCAACTAATATACGTGTCGCACTGCGTTCACACGCTGTAATGCTAATCATAGATAACTTTATTAAAGTAATATTCAACTTTTTATATTTATGTGTGATTCTTCATCTGGGTAGTCGATTAATGTCTTATCTTTTTGAAGTATCTAAATTGGTGGGCATTAATTAAAAAACCAATAATTATAACGTAAAGAGCATGTTTGCAACGCCCTTTCCCTTCTAATATGAATCGAGATCTATGAAGTATCACCAATTTTAACCATCTCTAATTTAATTGGACAGTACCTGTTCAATTTAATGGTTTTCTCATCTTGTTTTGACCATCGGATTAAATTGTACCAAAATATTTGTATGCATATACCTACAAATCTATGCTGCTTTGAATTTTTGGAATTCATTTTCAATTTTATGTTTTTCTCGTCAAGAAGCTTCCAAACTTAAGTATAGCTGCAGTTCTGAACGACAGCCCGCACTGAAGTGTTAAGTTTTTATAGTTACCTCAGTAACCTGTTAAGTCCAGCATGTCGATTCTATAAAATATCACAACTCACTTCGACATCACTCTCACTTCGACTTCGATCTAAAGGTAGAATTCCGTGGACGCGACAATAGTCAACCTATGAAAATGTATGGCACCGTTGTCGAGGCCCGTGACAGTCGCGCGCGGCCGACGAATTTCGTAAGCTGCTCGCGGCATTGTCAAAAATTTAACTCTGGTTTTACTAAAATTCTATAGATGTTATTAAGCGCTAGACCATGTTGAGAAGCGTACGGCCGCGAGCGGCTCACGAAATTCGTCGTCCGCGCGCGACTGTCGCAGCCCTCGGCAGCGGTGCCATACATTTTCATAGGTTGACTTTTGTCGCGCGCGGCTGCGACAATCGCGACCCACGGAATTCTACCTTAAAGTTTCGTGATTGACATTGTCAAACTACACTAGCGCTACACTATCGAGCGTGTTGACAAGTTGAACTAAATCAAAGTCGAGATTTTGACAGATTTGTCAAAATCTGTCTATCTATAGGGGAGGTAGGGGAGAGATGGGCAGTTGGGAGACATGATCAAATCAGAATAAAAGTGGGGTCCTTTTATTCTGATTTCTGATCATAGTTTTTTTTTTTTTTATTGGGTAGTTTACGTTACCGACTGGTAACGGTGTTCATCCATAGACTATCTGTCATTTCTGTGAGTTGTCAAGAACAAACACTCGTAAAAGTACTTAAATATTTTGTTGCGGTTTCGGATCGTTATAAAGAGAAAACTAATGAAAGGTATGTGTATTTTCTATTATTAATTATTGATTGTCAAAATCTCCAGTTACAATTATAGTAAGTCGATGCAATCCACACCTATTATACCTTTAGAAGAGAGTACTACAGCAATAGTTAATGGGCCCCACGTTTTTATTTTAGTCTAATATGACCGGGACCACCTACGTAGGTTGACAGGTAAGTAACTATTTTTATTTTCTAGTTTTCAGTGCACATAAGATAAAACCGTTTTAACTTAAAAGTTTTTACCGATTTTTTTCATAAACTAAGTCAAAGTGTCCAATGCTCCCTATGGTAGGGAGGCTTGGACATACCATGTAATGTATAATTTGTAAATTTTTGCTCTTCTTCGTCAGTGAAAATTTGTGAGGTTATAAATCTGCGCGAAAAATCCTTTATAGAATCTTGTTTCAGGTACCGTTGCCAACTTGATCTAGAGACTATTATATTTAAAATAGTGTTTAAATAAAGTTCTAAGTGTTTTAAAGTGATTAAGTGCCTACCTTTAACGATGGCTAGAATGTTTTTTCTTAAATCTTTATTAGAAGAAGCTCATGCTTTAGATAATTTAGAAAAGCGTCAACAATCTGCTAGAATTCGTAGTTTATCTTTATTAACTCGCGATGATGACTATGTGAGCATATATAGATTGTCAAAGGAGCTAATTGACCAACTGGAGTCTGATTTACTGCCCTGATAAAGCCCACAAAACGTCGAGGCAAAGGACTTACAACTCGTGTAAAAGTAAGTATTGACACAGTTTATAGTTGAAAAATTGTAATCAAGCACACAATAATAAGAAAAACACTTAGTTCTTAATAAGGAGTATTCCCTTTATGTGGTTTCCCCGCCAGCTGATATGTTTTCAAAAGACTCTGTACTTCAGTTATAATATTGGTATTCTCTTAAGCATGAAAGTAACCAAATTGGTCTCAATTTTGTTTTCACTAAATCCAGATAAAGTAGGTATTACATTTTTTATTGATTTATTGTTTCACAGATACTATGTACTTTATCATTCTTGGCTAGTGGCAGTTACCAGAAGGTTATTAAAGAGGGCATCAGAACTTATTTATCGCAACCGTCTGCATCTCGTTGCATAAATGAAGTAGTGGAAGCTCTGAACAATCCGGCCGTAGTAAAAAAATATATAAGGTTTCCTCAAAATCAGCAAGAAAGGCAAATTGGCGCTGTCAGTATTTTTTTTCGTAGGGTAAGCATAGATTATATTCACAGCACGAATTTAGAGATTTCTGTTTATTTTATACTTAAAAGCTGCCTCAAATTCCTTACAATAACAAATTATAACTAAAACATCATATTTAGCTAAAATTCTGTGTCAAAACTGATAAAATTAAAAACTGATTAATCTCGGTTGGCATTTTGTCGAGTGGGGAAGTCACTAGCACAGCACTGGTCGATGTCGAGCTCACTTCACTTCGCAAGTGATTAGGTGATGTTTACAGAATGCAAAATCAAGGTCGTTCTGAATCGAATGCGAAGTGAGAGTGAATAGCGAAGTGAAATGCGAGTTGTTGTTCGAATTTTATAGAATCGACGTGCAGGCAGGCCTTGGCCCTGTTGGGCCCCGCTGGGGTTGCTGACAGTATTCTACTTGTGTAGCCCTTTCATTTGATACCCATATTGAGGGGGCTGTGCCATTTTGTGCCGGCGGCCATATTGGATTTAATTAAAGGTGTATACAAAATTTCAGACCAATCGGTTGACAGGAAGAGGGTGAAATTTGAATTACTAAATTTGATCCAAGAATAAATAATAAAACAAACGGCGTGAGCTAAATAAAACCGTTTAAATATCTCGTAATGTTGAAACTGAGTGTAATTTTTAGGAAAGCTCTTTCATTATATCTAGCCGAATATAAGAAATGGCAATAAAAGTTGATAATGATCTGTAAAATCTGATTTTTTATGCAATAAATTGTGAAAAAGTGCCCATCCCTCCCCTACCTCCCCTAAAGTATGAAATGACATTACGAATCGAAGTGAAATGCGAGTTGTTGATCGAGTTTTATAGAATCGCAGTACAGTTACTCGTCTTCATACAGGATAATAAGCACTTCACAAACTTTATGATCCTACCCCGCATGGTGTGAAAAAGCCTTAAACACATAAAAGTTAAGGGCCCTTAATTACCTAATTGTTTTACAAAAATAGTTGAAAATTAACGTAATGCGCAAGCGCCGCCAATCAGTTTAAAAGGCCGCAAAGCTGCGTATCTGAAAACGATCAACGTTTATTTCGGCTTTCGCGCAAATGGAGGTAAAAGTCCCCTGTGATTTCGGTAAATTGTATTAAAGCAAATCGATAAAAACGAAAATTGATAAAGGTTTTTTTTCCCACTCACTTTACGCGTGAGTGGTTCGTGATTTAAGGCATCGGTTTCTGTGTCTCGATTACTTCGTGAGTGGTCCGATTTATACTCGAATAGTTCGATCACGTAATGATAATTCTCCGATTGTTTGCTACACGTGGTGAAATTGTCTCCGCCATTTTTCTAATGTCGCATTACAGTTTCCATTAGAGCGTTCTACCTTAAAAGGTTCGCTTTTTATTAGTTTAAAATTGTGTTACAGTTTTTTTCGAACGCTCATCGGGTGTTCAATAGCCAATTATGCAAGTGGTTCTGGAAGCTGTTGCGAGCTATTTCAAGTAAATTGGCATCACATATTTGTTGGAAAACTGTTCGACTTCCTCTCAGTAATTGTGGGCGCATCCGTTCTTAATAATTTTTCTCAAGAAAACTGTGATGAACACATTCGACGGAGATTGGTATTTATTGTAATGGCCGCATAATAAAGCTTCCGCCTTATTTGTAGTCTGATCTGTAGGTAAGTCATTTATGTAAAAAGTACTGTACCGATTACGATTATTGATACCTAATTACAGCACATTTATAGAATTTCGAAAGTTGTCAAAATTAGTGTCAATTCTTCTAACCTAATTAATTAGTCTACCTAAGCTAACTAACTGGTTCAATGTAAGCAGCATCTTAACATTAACACTAGTGTAAGCGACAATAAACTAAAGTGAAACCGACCAGACTAAAAGTACAAGTATCTCTATAGAGCCGTTGAAACCACTTCATCTAATCGAGTCGAGAATATCGATTTTTACCGATACGATAGCATAATTGGAGCGGTGTAAGTGTACTCATTGGAAACAAGATATCTCTACTAATCCGGAGCCAGTCAATAAAATCTATTATGTATGCATCTTGTCGTATCCATTCGCGGTTTTGCGATTTCAAAACGCAATTTTCTAGCGCTCTGCTTTGATAGTGAGGTGCAAGATTTAATCGATCAACTAATCGATTAGTAATTCGTTCTGAACTTTTTTGGCACATTTAAACAAATTGCTGCATCGGTGACTGTTTAATTTTGTCTTTGTTTTCTTGTGTTTCTAAACTTATAATTGCATATAAACAATCATAAACATGAGTGTCGTATTTACAATTTAAAGGAGGAAATATAAATTCTAATTGGTAAGGAACTTTCACTATCAATTAACGGTAGGATATCTAACTTTAAAAAGAAAACTTCTCAGAGCTTCAATACTATATAAAGCGAATAACTATTTCCTTACAAGAAAATCCAATATCTAAGCAGGTGTTGGTATAAATCACGAGTATTCGTTAATGGGCGGTACAATTAGATGAGATTGTATTAAAGGAAATTAGCAATTATTGGGTAGTGAAACGGCCAAGTGTTGCTACCGGACTAGGAACGAGTTCGATGCGTGTGCCCACCTCGTTAACTTAACTATGTTATAACCTTCTTTTATTTATCAACATTTGCATATTAACATACTTTAATGTAACTAGTTGCGTTTGACGCTCTCGATCGCTTTATCGAGAATCTAAATTGTTCTATTATAATATTGAATGTTAAGAAATTGGTTGTAACATGGCACGAGTAGCAGTCGACGTTTACGATTTTGTATTTATTTATTTTAAGATTATTTATTTTTTTGTTTATTTTGGTTGCTATGGTAATTGGCACGTGTGTGGCGGTAATATTATTAAATAAGTGTTGAATAATAATATAGGAGGAGTTGTATTGTTTAAGCAGTTTGAGATTGCTTCATGTTTGACTTCCAACTCATTATCTTGATTACTAGTTAAGTTTTTTGTTGGGCAAGCGTTTAGTTCGAGTGCAGTGTAACTAATCAAGCTTTGTTTAACCTGATTTTTTAAGCTAGTTTATTGAAAATTGAAAATTAAGTATGTTTAGCCAAGTAAATTGCCTAAGCTAAAATTGCTTTGTTTTAGATAAAAGTCGGTTAAAAATAATACTTTAGTTAGTCTAAAATACAACGTTTTATAATCACAATATAAATATTGAAACATACCTAAAACAAGCTTACAAAAATAGTGTAATAAATAGAAAATGTACGAAAGAAAGCTACCAACCTTTTATAGCAACAACTGGTATCCACCGGCGCGTGCGCAAATTATGCGTTTTGATGTGATCTTAATACGCGGTCTGTCTCAGATCAAGGGTGATAGATACACTACCATAAGAACTCGCTACTACATACCATTATTTTATTTGCACAGAAAAGTAGCAATATTATAATAAATGCGAAAACAATTCTGTCTATCTGTTGACTTTCACGCCGAAACTACTGAACTGATTGAAATAAAATTTAGTAAAAAGATAGTTCAGAGCCTGACACTGGGCTGTATCTTTTTTTGAGCGCGAAGAGTAGGTTTCTCGGAATGCGGGTGGAACCACGAGAAACAGCTAGCTTGCTTAAAAATTATGCACACAGACACAAGACATTTCAGAATTTCATCACATTTTTATTATTGTCCATCCTACATAAGCAATTTCTATCTCTATAATTGCACCGACCAACATCTGACTTAATACGGCCAGATGTTTTTACCTTACAATTACCGCATAGATACAAACTACATATCGATACAGACTACAATTACGATACATTGATATAAAAGCAATCGAGTTGAAATCGAGCTGGTTACCGAGTAGTGGCGCAAACCGGCGTAATATCAATTGTAGGTAACCGCAAATACTTGGATCCGTTGCTTTCGCGATGTATCGAAGGAAAGTGGAGCTCTGAATCACAATGCTGTTTGATAAGAAACCGTTCTTTTGTGGGTAAGTAAAGTACGGCTGAGATTTGTTTTGATAATAAATGTCTTTTGATAGTTCATTTGTTTGCACCTATCAGTTATTTTCATCTTGTTTATGATTATAGAAGTATATTTTATTTTGAATATTACTAGTTGAAGCTATATGGAGTTTCTTGCCATCTCTTCTCCATGAGACCGAATTTTTGGAACCTTGCATCTAGTCTGACGTTTTATAAAAAAATATAAAATGATAACATGTGACTTTGTGATGTAGGTATGTCAAATGTGTTGTATTAAATATGCTCTGAAACTATTACATAAAAATGTAAGTAATAGAAAGCTGCATTATTTCGAATTACTATAAGTTATGTTTAAGGCTTTCAGCGCTAATGTCGTGAACGATGCAAGTTATTTACTGCATGGAACTTTTGCTCTCTTTTAGTTATTATGGACCATCAATATTTTATAATACTTACTGTTTCAATTATTTCAAGATGAATTTACGATTGCAAGCAAAAAGTTTAGTGGTCATAAAAATGTATGGGTGGAAAAAAATATAAAAAAGACATGTAGGTTGGTAAGACCTCTACAAAATTAAGTATATATAAAGCAAGGAATATTACCTAAATAAGGAATAATACCTCTATAAAGTAAGGAAATATCCTGCTACATAATATGGAATACCTAGTTAGTAACTATCTTCATAAAAAATACACGTATGTAAAATATAAAGAGTAATTCCATTTATCAAAGAGCTACTTTACGAGGCGCCTATTTAGGTGAGAATTCAAAAGCCAATAATTCTATTTAAAATATACTGTATTAGGTGCGTACAATAAAGTCAGTTCAGATATTTTATGAAACAAACAATTTATTAATATTTGCATTGAATGGCTGAAACTGCGTGGTTATTGAAAGCCTCCAATAAAATACTTGGTGTGAACTAACTATAATTTATTTCGTATTAGCGCTTCATCTTCGCGCGTGGCTGATTTGTTGAGAAGTGGTTATGGTTCAATGCCTTTTATACAGTCTGATGTTTTGTTATTATTTTTTATCCTGATAACATTATTTATCAATAGTATAAGAATAGTAGAAGATATATTCTTCAAAACCTCTTTTTCGTCTTTTAAACTTAAGGTGGTGAGACAAATAGTGATTTTGCTTTGCTCTATTTACTTTTACGTATGAAATTCAAGTATCCGTAGTATAGTTAGACTTTATTTTTAGTAAAGGCGGACAAGCAGCTAGATTGCACAGTCAGACATTAGCTGATTCGACGCCAACAACTCAGGTTAATCTGACATGACTACGCAAAGTTATGGTCCGTTGAATCAGCAGCAATCAAGTGGCCCACTGTGTCGTCTGCCTAACGCATGCAACTGCACTAGCCTTGCAACTCTAGATATATAACACTGATATACTTAACCTTGCCATTTCTTATCTAGATAATCTTTTTCAACTTATCGCGGATAATTTAAACAGATTTTATTAACGTTTATACCTCTCATAAATCTCAACCAAATAGCTCAACAAAATGACTAAACAGCGTAAATTTATATCTGTTGGCAGCTAATTTATAAACGACAAAACAAAATTCTTGTTAAAATACAACTTCTCAGCAAAATCTAAAGCAATATTTTTCGCTAGCCTTGATGTGCCAATTTCCAACAACCGCCCGCTATATTAAACTGAGTTTTATGAAAATTTTATGATCGATTATGATTGGTTATTTAAATAGACAATTACGCAGCGTTTAATGAAAATTACTTTTCAATTAGCCGGCATCCTGTTCGGTGGGTATTTATATTAATGTATCGATATTTATATCGACTTGTCATGTCACGAGCGGTAACGTTCAGTCAAATAAACCGTAACTTTAATTTATTTTGAGTTTCGATCACTAGTTATTAGTGTTGCTTTTTAATTGTGTGTACGGTGCGTAAGCGCATGTTATGGTAGTTATAGAATTGCGTAAATAGCCGTTGAATGTGGTGATATTTGAGACCAATGGTCGATGGAAGTATATTGTTATTTTAGTTCAGTCGTTACGGGCGTGTTGTCGGTGGTCAAGAGGTTAGCCTATATTATACTGTGGGTGGTAGAAATGGCAATTATGTAAAGAGAGTGGGAAGTACCATTCTCGGGAACACTGATAATTTTATGGGCCAAAACGAAGTGCACTTATACATAGGGGGTAATGTTACTGCTGCTACCTGAGAATTAATAAAAGAAATAATGTTGCTACTAAAATAGTCTTGAAAATTGTTTTAAATATTATATGAATAATAAAAGCATTATACCACATCCATATGCATTTAGTTCAGTTGTACCAGATTTATTACCTTACAAAAGCAGTTTGAGAATCTAGAGGAGCGCAGTATGCAAATTACAATAAAATACATAACACTGTAGAACAAGTCAATGTTGACCACATATCTACATCATGACCATAATACCCTTGTGCTGAAGACAGCTCATAGGCAAAGTGAAGTAATAGAATCACATTATGTACGTACAAACAGACACACATACATACATAGGTAAATTATAATATAGACCAGAAGTGGTCCATTAATTGCTGTAAACACATTACGCTACTGACAGCCGTTTAACCATCAAACTTAACATGTAATTATAACTAAGGCACCCGACTTCGCTTACATTAAATGGTAATTAAAATAGAATATAATCAGAAGCTACTCGAAGTAATTACTTCAGCGTTTGCGCATAAATTAAAATCGTTATGTTTTATCTATCGCTTTGGTGTGATTAGTTTTCATTTCTTTTACATAATGTGTACATAGTATATATACTATGTAACGTTTTACTCATCAGTTAAGCGTTTGCATTTACCAAAGAAGTAATTATTATAATATTTTTATAAAGTACACTAAAATATAAACCAACATACAATAATATTCTCAAGTTACTCACCAAAGTCCGGAAAATCAACACTGAAAATTGACTATTGAAAATAAAAACTGATTTACAATAATACTCTGTAATTAAGTACCAAAATTCGTCAATGAGATGCAACATACATACTTATCAAAGAGTATTTTTTTTCTCCTTAATTATAAAACACTGATACTCAGCTGCATCAGATTAGACTGGAAGCCGACCCCAACATAGCTGGGAAAAGGCTGGTAGATGATGAAATACACCCTTATATTATTACTTTATTCAAAGTAGAAAATAAACATAATACCATGTAAGTGTTCTACGCCAGCAGTAAGTAGAACTGTAAGGCATATAATAAGTGTTTGTCTGATACGCTATGATACGCCAGGTGGCTTGTGAGGCAACGTGAATTGGGATCAAAGGCTAGGATGCTGTATAAGTGTTACATTGTTAGACAATCGCTTGTGCCACATAGTTCCTCTTCTCTTATGTAGAATACTAAGCGTGTATTTGTATCTAGGTGTTTGAAGTGGTCCATTTTATTGACAAAGGGGGATGTTAAATGCTAACTTAAACTAGACTTGGAGCATCAAGGAGCAAGTCTCCCGTTTGATAGATAGATAGATATAATACTTATTTGTAAGGCATTTATACCTAACAGTCTGATTCTTGGAGTTTAACGCACATCCTCGGCAATTAACCGGGAATAGAATAGAAAAGAGACAGACAAGGAAGTGATATTTTTTAAGATACAGTACAGTTAAAAATGCTCAATCCTTCTCCGTGTGGGAGGAGGTCTGTGCCCAGCAGTGGGATGATAAAAAGGCTTTAAAACAGTAACAGTTACAAATAACAAAATAGACGCAAAATTGACGGTGACTAAAGTTTATTGCTAGAACACAAAAAGCTTGTAAAGCTTACCCTCAATAAAAATGAAACGGTCGTATATGCAAATTGGTCTAATTTATACAGATTTAAGATGGAAAACGGCGCTCCTAGGAAAATTTCTCCATGGCGGTCGTTTGGTGCGATTATATCGGAGCATGTAATGCGTGTGCAGTTGCATGCAGTCGCCGCTGCAGCGTCACACCGGCCTATTAACTGTGCTGGATGTGATACGAAAATTATCTAAGAAAAGCTTAGAAAAGAGATCGGTGTCGTCGTAGTATATTTTGCTATTGAAATTATTAAGAATCTGCTATGCTTAGATATAATGTAACAGAAAATATGATGTACCAAATAAAGGACTTCAAAATCGATCGAGCTGTCTTCAAGTGTTGATCTATCAAACTCATTACAGTTTATTTTGACTTGCACTGAAATAGTGTGAAAGCTTATACTGCACCGTCTTTAGATGACACATTTCACCCGTTTCTGGTTCAATCTGGTAGCGATTTTGACCATATCTTTCCTCAACTACCAGTTTCTAACCTACAAAATATTAATCTTTATATGCAGTCCTCACGGAAGCTATTACGGTTTTTAAATAAATTTACGCTGATCTAATGTAGAGCGAACTGTATTTTTTAAATATCAATTTTCCTTATACGAAATTGTTCAATAAATTGCACTAGCGTTTACTGTAACTGTACTGAATCGTATAGATAGAAAGTTTACGTAACGTGTTCGTGATTAACCTTAAAAGTTTGGAAATTATGTTCTACAGTAGTTAAATTGTCCACTTTAGTACTATGTACTGAAAGCTTGTAGTGAAAGTTTAGTGGAAATAATGATTTATATATTTACCTACGTGTAGAAGAACCAGATCGTTGGTTTTCACTTCTTATGTATTTATGCTAGAAGATAAGGATAATGTACAATTGCTACAAGATTAAAAAATCATAAATATCCATTTACTTTTAAATGTCATGTCATACTTCTTTTGATTACCGTAAAAATACCTAAATAAATTTCAAAATTCGTATATCAATCTAAACATGTATCCTACGACACTTCCACAATATAAACCTTCATGGCATATTCAGTAATTCTTTACGCTTAGCTCATGTTACGAGGTATTACAAGAAGGTGGCCCACTGGTAGCGGACTAATCGCGGCCCGAGGTCAGGCCGTGTAGGGCCCCGGGGCCCACCACGTTTATTGTAATAAGCCCAGCTACCATTATAAAGTTTGTCCATCGCCCTTTATGTGGTCCGGGTTATAACAGAAATTATTTTCACATTAATTCTGGCCTCTTTGTTTAGATGACTAGATGTCGGGTTTGGGTCGCTTTTATTGTGAGCTAGTGTAATTGGATCGGAAGATGTATGGTGCAGTTTATTGTAGTTTGTAGGTTTTGAACATCCTTTATATAAAGTATGATTCATGTTACTAAAAAACCATACTTTTTAATGTAGATAATAAATTATATGTACATGTTTACATGACCTAAAAACCGTGCTTGATAAAGTTATTGAATATTTTCAATGTATTAGGAACTATGAAACATAGATGGTCGAGATCTATATGTAACACAATAGGCTATAGATATTGTAAACTTTTCAAATTGAATTTCATATTTTTTAGTATTCGTACTTACCTATTAGCGCTTCGACGTGGTAACTGGGTATAATCTCATTTGCGGTAGTCAGCTTGGCGGCGGTAATGGTACACTGAAACAAAATAATAAACATGATACATAACTCAAACATTATAACCATCAGCGATCGTTCCGAGAACACAATTTACCAACCAAACATACACAAATAATATGTTACGTTACACATAAAGAAGATACCGAGAAATGAGGCTAATAATTGCCAATAAAAAATGTATAGGTTTTGATGACAAACACAGCGTCTAGTCCGACTATAATGACTGTGATTGACTCAACAAATAATAACGGTTGTTAACAAATAATAAGGCTTAGTCGCAATAAGTTAATTTCATCGACATCTGCTCGGTTGCGCAAGATAGACGTCCCCAAATAACGTTGCGACAAAAACCCGCAATTATTTCATTTTATTACAAAATCGGCTTTGAATTAGTCGCATCGTGACAACCCTGCTATCGATTCAGAACTCTATTGAGTTTTAATCGAGTGATCTTTGAACTGTTGCCGAATGTTGGCGAGCCCTGCATTGTCGCTGCACTAGCGAGTGATTCACGATCCCTGCCTTCTGAAATGTTGATTCTCACTTTTACACAAATAATATAAATTATCGACGCTTGAACAAGATTACGTGATATTATACTTTTAAAGTGGAACGTTGTAATTTTTAAGTTAACGATCTTGTTTATGATCGTCGTAAATTAAATATATTGCGATATTTGTAGCGTGGCTTTGTTGTAACAAAGTTTCACTCAGCTCGCTTGTTAATAACCTTATCGGTAGTCAGTGGAGGTGCTAAGAGATTCCTATTGTCGATATAATGTGTTTACGGCCCATAAATCTATTGATCGACGCGTCGTCAACTTTATGATTTCCTTCAACATTTACAATCTTCTATATCAGACGAGTACATAAATAAATAGACATCGCACTAGGTAACACTCCTTTTGCGTGTTATCTTGATTTTCTAAAAGGTAACTTCGTCTAGACACCGTCGCATACCCAAATGAGTAGAACCGAGAACCAACTAAATATTCATAAAACTGCTTTACACAGATGAAATTATATAGTACAGTGGTGTATTTTATTCGTATAAGCGGGAAATAATTTCTTTATAGGCACGGAATCGATTAGCAGCGCGCTTTACGATGCGCGCGCGCTGCTTCGGGTGCCAGCTTTATTGCGGAACGTAAGTACTACCTACACATAGTTGTATCTAACTAGTTAATAATGATTTAAACCTTCCGTTAATGAAAAATTAGACCTGTAACGTTGAGCTTGTAAATGTTAATGGCTGTTAGGATTTTATGCAAATTCTAGGTTTGAGTTTGTGTCTGTGTAAGTGGGGCGGGGAGGGTTAATTATAGGTAATGCAAGGTGGGAGGCTACATTTTAAGGCTTGCACTAATACTAGTTAGTGGGGAATTAAATGGAAAACCTTTGAGAAAAATCTGAATGTTCAATGATTTCGTACAAAATTCTGCTATGTTGGTATTCACAGTGTTTTCTAAAAGAAGTGAATCACTTCGTAAAGTTAAACCGTAACCTGAATTATTTCTTCCATTATTCTACAAAAGAACCTTCATCTTAATCGACCGACTACATCTGTATAATAACAGTTTCATAACGAATAATACGGTTGCCTAACAAGACGAATACTCTGCCATTGATGATGATCGTCAATGAGAAGAAACAAAGCTACAAACAATTTGAGCCATCATTATGTGTGAGCTATTGAAAAAGTAGATGCGCCTTCGACTGACACACGGGTGAATAGTGAGGAGGATGTGGCACGTGCCAACGATATTATAAGCACTTAATTTTTAACAGCACAATATCCGATTTCTAAAATGATTTTTTTGTTGATAGTAAGTAGAAAATAGCTGTATTTACTAAACTACTAGATATATTTCTAACTTAAGATTGCTCAGAATAATTATTAAAAGCAATATTTTTTTCTTTCCATAACCCCTCATTAAATACCTCTAAATTACTCCTTAGTTTAGTGTTTATATTTAGTGCTTCTTGTAGGACTTACTAGAAAACAAACAAGTAAAAGACTTGGCTACAAAATACGGTAGTTTAAAAATACGCCGTACTTTTAACTTTGATAAAAATACAAGTACCTATGTATCATCAAAAAGGTACGAAATTATTCCAAATGTAATCGATACAACCAGTCTACACACCCGTATGTCTCAACGCAACATATCAGATACAATAGCCGATGATTTTGATACACAAAGCATAGAAGCTGCTATCAATCCTCTCTGAAGATTGATGTGACAGAACCTATCTCACATCTGGGTGAAGGTTACCCACAATAGAAACTAATGCTCTTGTTAATTACGTATTTAGGCAATAATGTGCTTCTACTATATTTTCGTACAAAAAGATTTATAGGGTATTAAGTAAGATGTGTTTTTTCTTTACTATTGTTTGAAAATATAGTAGTAACATTAATTTTAATAGTCGACTACTATGCAGTGTAATTTTAGACTGTGATAGTAATAAAAGAGTAGAAATATTTGTTTGTGAGTAGTTTTTATGAGTGTTAGTTGGGTCAAATGTTAGGGTATATGGTTTCGCATTTTACAATGTTATTAACCAAATATAGATATTTGTAACAGTGCTTATTAGAGAGCTAGTAAAAGCGGTTAAGGTATTGATTACAATGTTAACACGATTTTTAGTCTTGTTCCGTAATTCAGTTGTTAAAATTTGGATATCTGAAGATATAGATTTGGCAATATACTAGCTGTTTGGGATGGACATTATGTCTTAAACAACAACACAATTTTTTAGCAATGAAAAAGATTATTACTCAAGCATTCTGCATAAAAAGTTACGCTCACATAACTAAGCAACTGCATATTTATCAAACCAGTTTACCAATTGTCTGTAGGCGTAGAAATCAATCTTCAAATCACCAAGAAATTTCTATGAAACAATTTATAACGTGTTTAAAGCCAATTCATGGACACTAGCCATTACTCTAGTTTCTATAAACATACAAACTTGCGCAATTTCCCTCCGTGATGACTGCTGGTGTTAGGTAACAAATGGTAGCAAGGCCGATGAAAAAATACCTACGTAGCTAAAGCTGGTTTGAACAAAATATTACTATGATGATACTAGTGGGTATTAGAATACCAGTAAACTGGAAACTTTTAGTTGGCCGATTGTTTGTTCGGGCTTATATATCAGTATGGAAAATAATGGTAGTACACACATTACAACGATCAGGTGTTTAGCCGGCTTCAGACAGACTAAAAACTTTGAATAAATTCTCGATTTTCTTAAAAAAAAAAATCCCTACAGTCGGCCAACTATTTTGTCTTCTGTGTACTCTTACGGCCCGCGAACAGTGGTTAAGACGTAATAACAATAATTAAGACGTTGGCCCGTTCCGAGTTGATCCGAATTATACCGAATTGCGTACGACGTTGCACGTGAATTGTAGTAATGACGGTCTGATAGTACAAAATACATATAGAATAATAATATGTGTATATTGAAGATGGTCTTAGTTGATGTTTGTTATGACAGGTGGTCCCGCATAATAAGCCAATTTTCGTTCATGTATGTAAGATTGAAAAGTTCCGAGTTTGAGCCTGATTGAAAGTAAGAATCTTGAGCAGAATTTAAGATAAGTAGTTTTAATTTGGGTGCATGCTGAATCTAGGCCTGATAAAATTGAATATTAATGTGTGTTATTTATAACTGAATTCTCCATGTAAATAAAAGGAGAGTAAATACCGCGATGTTGTCATATATTTCACAAGGTTTTAAACTTTTATTTGGCGACCATAACAATGATATGCAGGGTAGTAAAACTTGGACATCGTAAAATTGTGATTCATGCTCACATATGTGGGACACAGATTTTGTCAAGGGTCACAATTTTTTGAAATTATTTCTTTAAAGACATTAATGATTTTTATGTTTTATGGTGCGATCCGAAAAACCCAGTTAGTATAAATAATCATTGAATCCTTTATAATAATTATCCTTCTGTATTGGAAAACTGTAAACATAAACAATGGTTTAACCAAGTCTTGATCATAGTAAATTCCGTGGGTTTTTCCTATAACACATCCAAAAATTGAGGTATACAGATTCTTTACCATTATAAATAAAGAATCTTTGTAATATCCCATTCCAGTATTAAAATAAATAACAATTATTTCCTCTATTTGACAAAGAATGTCACACAAACGAAGGTTATAATTAGCGTCAGAAGCCTTCACAAAAATGCCAAATAATTCAGTTCAGTTCATGTAAATTTGGACGCACTGTAAAGAGAAGGGTCTCATTCGCGTCACAATTTGGTATTTTTTTATAACTTTTTGAAAGTGATTGCACTCGAAATTGCATAATGGATCGCTTTTTATAAGGAAGATGTTAATGACGTTATTAAAGGACTGTTGCTCAATACTTCTTTGGAAGTGAAGCGATTTCTTTTATTCGGAGCAGATAAAAGTGTTCGTCATGTTGAAAAAGTTTTTGAGTGCAGAATCTGACAACGCGATCGTCTTTTGTTTTTTCCTTTAATATGTTTACTGGAAATGATATTATAGATATATTTTTATTTTAGTTTTAATAATTTAATGACTCTTTGTAAGCACTGAAGATTATCCCTTCCATAATATCAATAAAAATTGTTTTAGATACTTCTCATGGAATAACGCTTTTTGCATAGTGAAAATAATATTTTTTTCTGTTATAAGTCTAAATAGAAAATTCTGTGATATGATTTAACTATAGTTAGAAATATTAAAGATAGCCATAAAAATAAAAATGCGCTGTCAAAAATAACAAGATTATTACGAAGATAACATAGTAATACAGAATCCAGACACATTACCATTTAATAACTGACATACGTCCATAAACATTTCAGTGCGCGTACGCAGTATTTTCATGGAAACCTTGTTAGTCATTGTAGACGCCATTTTTTCTTTTTTCCGTGTTATAAGGAAGTGGCGTCGAGTCGTAGATCACGGCTGCGCGTGCGCTGCTCCGGGAATCATCAGAATTTTATTGCTAGCGTTAATCTACCGTAAGTATGGTTTGCAAAAATTTGCAAGTAGGTAGGTAGTATTGTTTTTGTTTTACATATTTTTTTTATTAATGCAGTTATTTTTAAGGTTACTGGTCATAAAATTAAGCTGTTAAAAATAAATGTCATGTTTTTGGATACTTAATGAGATATTTAAAACAAACATTTAATAAAGTAATTTCTATTATTTATTATATGTTTATGTAACCGTATCTATATTTTCAATATTGTAATACTACTAGCAATAAACGATTTCTTCATTGTCATTTTCATTAAAGTTAGCAAAAGCTTAATTTAGCATACTTTTCTTTGCAAACTAAAGTCTTTAAGTTGTGTTTTTATTTTGCTATCCTTACAGCTTCCATATTTTGAAGTGCAGAACCATAATATGGTCATTTGCCATATGGCACAAATGGTCTCAGTTATTGCACGGTAGCCAGATGTCGTTTAATGTTTAAGTTTTTGTTAAATTTAACTGGTACGAGTTCTGGCCTGTTTTAACCAGGTTAGATATTTTTAACTCGTCTGTCTTCTTATAATGTGGATACCTATAAGTTTTACAATTTACAAAGCATGGAACTAATAAATGATTTTTAGAATAATATGAGTTCAAAAATATATTTTTAAATGTTAATTATTATTAAAAAAATAATTATGTAGGTAATCCGACTGTAATGAATAGTTTGATATATTTTTTAGAATTAATATTAATATTTGTCATCAAATATGAATCATCAAAAATGTCACCACGACACGGAAAACTAAAAACGTCCGTCACGTTGTCATAAAAAACTTAAAAAAAACGCATTTGCTATATAGTTAGTCATGCTCATAGTTATTATTTCCGTAAATAATGCAGGAACAATATAATGCGAAATATACGCGTTAGTAATAACAGTTAGCATTTTATTCTACCTGCTTCAAGAATTCAGCTCGATGTGTTTCAATTTATTAGCGAATTAGTATGTGTACACCTACTGAGTGATATAAACACTAGCTTTATGGATTTATTTAAATTAGAATCTTAAGGTTGTTATCTTAGTTATAATTCTATCAGGGAAAAATAAATAAAAAGATATGTAGTTTATCAGTTGTGTTGGCACCCATAATACAAGTTATTTAATAACTTACCATGGGGCTAACCGACCGTACCTATGGGAAATGGTGTCCCGACATTATTTATTATTTATTTATTACTACAAGAAAATCAACTATGGTTACATTAAAATATTAACACACAACTTCCCAAACCTTTCTTACAACAAAAAAACAATAACACAAAACTTACCAGTTACAATACAAAACAAAATCACCACAGTAACGATATGACGTATATAAAATCAGATAGCCGAAGTAAGGTCCCCTCACGACCCCTGTTTATTATGCGCATGAATAATTTGTACCTATTACTGATTTATATATGATAAAGCACCCAACGGAATCCACGATATCGGCCGACTATGATTTAATATCTATGTGATTCTTCGCTTATATTTTCTGGTTAAGTTGTGGGTTAAAATCTTGGTGGAGATTTTATCTTAGAACGCTTTGGCTTTAGATTTTATTTTGATGTTATGATTTATATTATTTAGGACAATTTAAAAACCTTTTTTTGCAAAGATAAAAAAAAATGTTTTGGTCACTTGTATCAGTATAAAGCAAAAAAAAAACTCTAGGTACGCCGAAATGTAACAATAGCCTTTATAAAAATATAAATCAGATTCATTCATAATCGTAATAAAAACGATGAATTGATGATCTCAACCTTTTACCAAACATAAATGGATGCAGAGAAAAAACATCTGCAGAATGCACTTTATTTTCGAAATGACAAAAAAATAGGAAAAAAGTGCAAGTATCTTATACAAAGCTTGTATTAAGTAAAAGTTAATGAAACGACTTTCACTGAATTTAATATCGTATCGGCGTTGTGTAAAGGAAAGTTGAAATTACAATCATAATTTCAGCTGCCGTTTGATTTCCATACAAACGAGTCGGCTAAGTAAACTGCAGTACAATAGACATCAACGAGCGCAACTTCGTTGGAATTATTTTTATAGATGGCTTCGAATAATAATTATTATTATTTGGAATAATTATTTTTATCATCGAAAACATAATTATAATTTTTTTATAAATTAGGTAATTTATAAAGAAAATTCAATTGAAATGAAAAAAAAAAAACAAAAAAAGGTGCAAACAAACCTTATTACGAAAGATGATCCCAAGATGATGATACATTCCATCACACAACCTTAAGTGCGTACCACACATTACAATCATACCATCGGATCGGACCATCGTTTCGTACATTTTAATGTGGCCACATTAAGTCGGACTCATCTCCGTTATTAGGCAGAAACTGGTCTGACTTCCTACGTCCACAGGATGTTGCTCCATATACGCCATTCATTAACTTAATGGCTTTGGGCCGCGATGATTTTTATTGCGAAACATCGATCTGAATGCGCAGACGCATCGGTTTGTATGAATGGGTTTTTAATGAAACTAGCTTTTGTAATTTTTTGTGCAAAAAATATACAATTACTTGAGGAAATAGGCTTTCTGTAAATGAGGTCTGTGGAGATGAATGTAATTTGCTGTTTCTTTATTTTAATAATTTTGTATTTTTTCATTTTGTGTTCACATCTTTTATTTCATATTAAGATTAATGGAAATAAAATTTTATTACTTTTCATGCAGTCGCTTCTGATTGGTAGAACCAGAGCTTGTGAAA
The DNA here is from genome assembly GCF_030705265.1 of Helicoverpa armigera. NCBI lineage: Eukaryota > Metazoa > Arthropoda > Insecta > Lepidoptera > Noctuidae > Helicoverpa > Helicoverpa armigera. The sequence goes on along the minus strand of NC_087137.1, from coordinate 4,489,676 downwards.
TATACAGCATATTAATTCTAAATTTTTTGTTCTCCATCACGGCCTCATGAACATAGAATACAAAGTCTGAAACATTCAAAACGATCAACGAAAATAAATATTACTATTATTTATTTTCAATAGGTACCAAAACCGCAGAACAAGACTTTAGACTATTTAACATACTAATCTGTGATTGTTAACATGAGATGCTTCAAACGATCCGCTTATTTAAACACATTTAAAACAAAATGAACTTTATCTCCCAATCTTTAGGTATATTTTTGAGTGATTTAGTTTCAAAGAATCGTGCTTACGGTAGCCGAAATCAAGGGTCAAGAAGTTCAAACGTGATCTAAAACTGATATTAAAGATTGTTAAGAGAGTGACGCATGCGTGAATGAGATATTAGTGAGGCAAGCTGTGATGAAACCGCTGTACATTGTAGACCATGAAAACTGAACCAGTACGATAATTATGTCGGTATATATTTTTTTCATAAAACAAATTGGAATAATTTGAAATATATGAAAATCAAAGTAAAACTATAGAAATGGTTACAAGGCTAATTTAATAAATATTGGAAAAAAACCTAGGAATATAAATAGTGCAAATATTTACCGGTACCTAATAAACAATCAAAAGAATAGAAGGTACTTATTGATTATTTACAAAATATTTTTTACATATTATTTCAACTACCGTGTAGATATATTTGTCCTGAAGTGTAACCCTCTTATAACAATACCCACACCGGGCATCAAACGCTACTAGCTCAGTGATGGACATCGGCCCCCGCGCATTCGCGGTATCTCTTTACAACAAGCTATTTCTTTTTTATTATTACGAACTACTACTTACTTATTAACCAAACAGTCATTTAGTCTTTTTTCTTGTTCAATGTCAGTGTTTCAAGAAGGAGAGGAGGAAAATAACCATTCAAATTAATAATAATTGTTTGTTTTGATTCGCTTTATATTGACTGTTTATGTTTCATTTTGATTGCTTATGAAACATTATGTGGCCGCTTTAATAATTGAATTGCCAAACCAGTAATTAGCTCAACTTTTTACTCAAAATCAATAATTTTATACCAATTTTATTCGGCTCATTACTTAAATATGACCTTTAAGGTAAAAACTTGAAAAAATATTCATCGTGTAAAGGTGAAAGCTTGTTAAAATACCGACGCACAGCATCTTACACTTGACGTGACGTCAAACGCACCATTAAAATTATCTTCGAAGCCACGTCAACTCTAATCTTGTTCACTGGCACAATAAATAAACGCTGCTTTTGATGTAGCCGCTTCGCTTAAGTTCGCTTAAATTCGCTTAAATTAAGGCACACCGCTCATTTCGGAGGCCAATTAAGCGCGAAAAGTATCGCGTCCGCCAAAAACTTCGCTTGTCTCATCAAAATTGTTCACTTTCATTGTTTCGTCTTTTTACGGGCACCATGATAGGGGTTATTTTATAATTTTTATAATGAACTACCTTTAGTGTTAATAATCGTATGTAAAATTGTCGTTTTATGGTGATCGAGTGCGGACCTTATGTAGGAGAATACGCTGCTTGGACGTTTCACGCCTTTAACTTCGCTAATAACAGCACTAACAAAATGCCAGCATGGGTGACTTTAAATAAATAATGGCTCTATGTACTCCGCTTATTTCCTGCAAACCTAGCACTATTACATCTTGCTTTTTATTGTATCCCAAAAGTTATGGGCACCTTACGACCACATCACAACCCCCAACCGCAGTAATTACACTTTAAGCTCCTTTAGCAAGTAAAATATTGATTGTTAAGCTCCCTTCGTAGGCAACCAACATTGCATTAGCATAATACTATAAACACCCACACGAAAAAACTCATCTGTACGTTGCGAATTTCATTAATTTGACTATAACATGTCTTAAATAAGGTACAAAATTACTGTTTCGATGGGCCGCTATAATCTCGAGTGCATTAAAACCTTCGTGGGTGGGTAAACAAGTCAGTTTTACGTCCATATATGTAAATTATTATTGGCACAGCCTTGACAGATGCGACTGAAATGTGAAGCGCTTCGTAGGCCGTACGTTTGATGCTGTATGATTGTATTTTTGATCCGGATCTGTATGGCACATGCTGTATTGTTGTAAAAGAAAATAATCATGTAGTTACTGTTGGCCATTGATAAGAGACAAAGCAACATCAAGCTTAAGTTATGTTTTTACTTTTGTTATGTTATTTTGTTTTCAACCAGATTATCTGCAGACCTAAAGACGATACCTACCCATATATTGCAAAAATCAAGAAAATAGAATTGTCCTAAAATATTTTCACTGTCCATAAATTGGTGAAATTTTACTCAATTACAACGTTGATTTATTTAAAAAAATCTAATAAATCCTTTTCAAAACCCTCAATACTTCCTCATACCAAGAAAAAAAAACAGGTAATTCACAAGTATTTCTGTACTTACTAGGCTGTAAAATCACCAATTGATAGGTAATAGCATCTCTCTACAGATCGACGAGATAATAAGACGAGTCGGTGACATTCAGTCGGACATCCAAAGCCTCGTGTGAAATGACAGCTGATTCCTTTAAGATATTACACTACACCTTTAAGAGCACACTAATTTGAACTTTAATACGTGGCGTTAAGGTTGTAATTTAATTTGGTGGTGGCAAAGTTATGTTAGTCAACAATATGTCTCATCTCAAATGGATCAGAGCTTAATGCTTCGCCGTGAGAATTAATTTTGAGGTGTAATGACCTTCAAATGACATTGATTGCGTGACAAGTTGTGGGAAAAGCCTCTGTTTGTGTGTTAATCTGTTTTATAAGCTTGTTATTGGTTATGAATTATTAAATAACTGTTAGTTTTAAGGGACATCCGATATTTGATGGTTTGAATTCCGTGAATAAATTTTATGTTGCTGGTGTTTTATTGCAAATAAAAAGTTTATCGGACGATTTTATCGGAGTTATGTAATACATGCGTATTATAACTATAGAGTTTAATCATCTGAACAACTGTTTAGTCTTCTACTTCAAGCTACAAAGTCTATTTGCTGTTCCAATATAGTTGATACAAAACGTTACTCACGCTCGATATTACCCACGAACCCAAAATTCCCACGTAAATAAAAATTAAAAAAACCAACCAGTATTTCCCACACTACCAAGCAGTTGCCATAAAATAATAAAAAGGAAAAAAATAAACATCAAAAAAGATGTTCGTACATCGTTACTAGGAAGTGCAACTCGATACACTAGCGGCCAAGAGAAACTGGTCACGGGTGGTCTTCACATTATTTTTTGACCCGTTCCTGTGTTTAATGAGTCCAATGGTTATGTATGTGAAGCGTAATATGAATGGACGTTATAAAATTACGGTGAATGATTTATTAGCACATATCAGTATTAATACTTAGAATATTTCCGGAGATTGATATTTAAGTTGCAGTATTGCTGATTTTAATTTTGAAATGTTTAAAAAAATTTAAAGTAATAAATAAAATTATCGATCAAAAACAGTAATTTGGCACTCATATTTCATACAATTAATTGCAAGGTTTGCAGTTGAATACCTACGCATGACGAAACTTTAGATGATCAGATAGCCGAAGATAATTTACAGTTACGTTCAGTTAAAAAATATTTTAATTAAACCTCTATTTACTTTTGCCATATCTCTCGTATCGGTACGCTGGTACAGTCAAAAGTCGAGCGTCGAGATATCGATCTAGATGAATATTAATTGAGAATTTGTTGGTTACAAATGATGTGGCCGCCACTGTACGAAAGACGTTACGAAATGACTATTTTGTGTTCAAACTTAGAATAGTACAACTGTTTTTTTTTTAGTTGTAACTTGAGTCATAAGGTGCCTGTTTTTGCGTTCTAGAAGTGTAAAGTGGAAATGTTGAGAATGACACTTTGATTCCTGTAATTTACTTAACCTTCGAACTTTTATTTCTGTTGTAAGGTATAGTTTGATTTCTTATCGTTTAATGAAACCGAACCAAACTACATACGAGTAATATTAACAAAAATCATGTGAGCCTTCCATTGTGTGGGAATGAACGGTGAAACATTCCCCGATGACTTGTTAATAAGGCTTACAGTCTGTCGAAAGTTTTTGTTTAGCTTTTCAATTATAAATGCGCTCCAAATATAGATCGCCAACAAAATCCATCAAACTACAATCTCGAATTGTACGCTATGAAAGTCGAGCTTCCAGTTAAGGCATCCGTATATGATATTGTTATAAAAACGCGTATCACAGTCGACTTTTCTCTGACACGCCTTATAAAGTTCTGTAATCCAATAGCAATGCCACTTTGACGGGAAACCTCTGATAGTCTGGCAACATTTTTGTTGAATTCTATGAAATTGAAGAGAGCTTTCTACAAAAAGTGTCGATTGTATTGACATGTGTCCTCCGTTCGTGAGGTGGTCAATAAATCATATATACTTTGAGTGAGACATCAGGCTGTGTCTGTTACTAACATAGGTTTATATTGTCAAAGCCCGCGGTTTCATATTATTTTCTACAAAAGTTTAATTAATAAATATATAACTAAATATTTCGTCATGGTAATTAATGTTAGATTTACTTAACCACTTAACTATTGGACCACCTGAGTTTTGATTTTTAAAACTAGTTTCTGCGCTGAGTTAGGTTTTTATGAGCATAAAATGCCTTAGGCTTTGGGTTTAAAAAACTTTCTATTTAATAATTTCGAATACCTACTGTAATATCTGCAATTACTGTATTTTAATATAAAATAATGACATTTAAAATAACAAACATCTTTGAAATATGCTTAATCATCTGCCACATTGTCACATAAGTAACATCCATTCAAACAAAAAACTACAAACACAAAAAAGAAACACATAACACAACAACATATTCGCTTGTCTAAAACTAAAAGATAAATCAATAACAATAAATAACAAATAAACGTTTACAAGTGGTTCTATTGTTTTGTTCCCTACCTTGTTATCCGTCTATGATAAATGAATTCTTTGTATTGTTCTTTAAACTTTAAACATTTTCAAATCATTCAATTTTATCGAAACATGCTTCTCTTATTCACTTATCAAACGAGCTAAGTTTAACTTGCTTATCTAGAAAGTTTAGTTACAAGTCATTTGATTGACTACTTGATAGTAGTAATATTGGAGGAGGCGTAGACTCTTGCACAGATAGTTGAGCTTTCTAGGCAACCGTAAGAAAAACAGTCAAATCGTGGTATCGTAGTATACATATAGGTATCATCCCTGGATTGATAGAACTAACATTGACATTTTTAAGTAGTAACTGTGGTAGAAGAGAGGAATGAACATCACTAAATACCAGGTACTTGTTGAATCGAAACGCCTTCCATTGACATTAAGCACGACCTACAATAAAGAATAGGAATGGACACAACAGAAACAGAACCCATACATCTTGGCTGTCGATCCATTTCCACGATACAACCCACACAGCTCACTCGGACTCACCAAACCTAATCTCATCCAAATCATAATTACATAGTAGCATGACCCCTTCAATTTTCTCAATAACCAAAGCCTTGAAGCTAAGACAAACTAAAAGTAAAAGTATTACAGACTCGATACAAAGATAACAGTACAATATCTTTATCAGGTGTCCAGAAATTACAAACGTTGGACAAGGCCGCTTGAAGAATTTTAAGACCGATGCGTGCAGAGATCTATATTACGAAATGGCTATGATCAGATAAAGCGTTCGCGTCCGTCGAAAGCGAACTCGAATGCTCCCGACAGACGTCATAGAAACGCCCGCGTGCCACAACAATGTAGGGTTGGCTCTGCTAAGTAATGAAAAGACCATCATACATTTATTTTTTATTCTTACACGACTCCTTTGTTTCAAGACAAGGCAACTTAAGAATTATACAAATTGTGTAAATTACGTTAAATATGACTTTTTAAAATGTCTAAGATGCGACCAAGCAAATTGAATATTCGCATATGCGAATCTAAATACCAGTCTACAAAACTACAGTAACAGCTTATTGATACCAATCAATCATGTCATCGGTAATCTTCTATCAATCACATTGTTGTACCAACCCTAGCATTAAGCAACGGTATAAAGTTATAATTAGTAAGTAATGTTGCAAGTCGTGTCGTTAGGATCAGTATCACTGAACAATACTGCTGATCGACTTCTGACTCATCAAGGTTTGAGGTGAAGGTCCTGTATGCTATCCCTTGACCGTTCCCCTAACCTTGCTTTCGACAAGATCATGATAAGACGGCACCCATTGACGGTGATTGAAATTATGATGGCAATGGACTCCGGTTTCTTTTCGGAATTGCCTTAAGAGATTCGATATGTGAATAAAATACGTATTTGGTGTACAATGGTTGTCGTAAAAAAGGGGAAGTGGAGGTGTAAATGTTAATGCTTTATCTTGCTTTTTGGGTGTTGAATACAATGGTCTTACCTACTGATAGTAAAAAGGATCCAATGTCTTGAACTCTAAAGTGCACAAAGAATCAATTTTGTATCAATTTGGCGATAACCTCAATGGTATTACAAAGGACAAAAACGATACCTGACTTTTTGATGATACACAGATATTTTTTTAAACATGTTTTGTTTATTTTCTGTTATTTTAGTGGGACATTCCAACGTAATAATTTAAGGTGGCTATTACCTAAGTTGAGGCTTCCCAATATACGCTATACTTACATCGAATTATCGCCGACCATAACCAAGCCTCTATGACTTGTTTAATATTAAAAGGAGTGTCTATATCGCTGGAAGCAACGGCATTAATGTGTTCGCTTCGAGTACAAATCACGATAGCGTATAGGTGAAGACAGATTTCTAGACGACCGCCTGCGTATATTGAATAGACTTAGCATATTTTCCTTAAGACTCCTACGACACTAGATGATAAGCAAACACACTTAAAGGTTCGTATTGGTGATAAGATTAATTACGATTTAGATTTTTTTTATATTAGAGTAGTTTGACATTTAAATCTCACTTGCAATATTGAGGCCCACAACCTTGCCTCCTTTGTTTCCCTGTCAAAGTTGAAGAATCGATTAACGTATCGATACCTTTGAGTCGGTAAGAAAGCTACAAATGATATAATCATGTGTGCCTTCAAGGTCGATTAAGTCCTACAGGGATTGAGGTTAATGGCTGTCCTCAATGAAACGTATCAGTCCATTAGGATCTTATTCTTATAGCAGTATTGATTCATCTTACTAAGTCTTTGTCGACAAAAAGAAGATACGAAACTGGTTGGTAATCTGTTCCATCGCACAGATGTTCAGTTACGTGTGTTTAAAAAATAACACATGGCAGTCTGCGCACGCGCACCCGATGGTATCGCGAGCGCTCGGGGGGGCGTTACGAAAACCACTTACTTATCAGATGCCATCGACGAAACATTCATTTTGGCTACTCCGCATTCAAATTATATTTCTAATACATTTTGTTGGTAGTACATCAATTGATTGAATATTCAAGAAAGAATGCCGGACTAATCTGTCCCGTCTAGATCGTTTCGTGAGGAATTTAGATAAACGCCATTTTTAGATACGAGCCATCCATTCGTTTAGCTACATAATCTTTTGGATTGTGTTTTGAGACCTCTTTTGGGGCTATTGTAATACGTTTTTTGAGTTTTTTACCTCTGCATTTAATCTTACATCTGCAATAAAGAGAGAAGATTTGTAGTTGAGGCCAGTTCAGTTCAATCCACGGTTTTAAGGATCCTCAATAGATACATGAAAGAGTTTATCTAAAGTTTGTATTCTCAAACATACCTCTCCTTCAATTGTGATAAGTAATAAAGTCTCTGACTTCTGGTTATTTCTTTCTGAACAAAGGAAACAGTAGAGTCTTCCTCATCAATACACCAGGATAGGGCTTTAACTAAGAAAAGCCGAACTCACAATAGAAGCTAAAATAACTTCATTACCGTATTAAAACCACAATACGTAGGAAAATTACGTCGTCAAAATGGATAATGAAAACTCGTAAAGTTCGAACTAATATAATCACAATTATTTAGAGTCACTTTACTTTGGCTATTATATTACTCATTGATATGGGAATAACAAGAGACCAGTGAGCTCTCTACCTATAAATTATTTTGAAAATATAGGGTGGCTAATGTATTGTGTTCTAAATTACATGTGTTTGCGTAACAATTGAAGTACTTATAAAGAGGCGCAATTCAATAATAATCTTAGTAAAGACAGGAAATATTTTTGCAAAAAAATGTGCTTTGGGAATAACCAAAATAACCACGTTATTTGAGAAGTAATTTTACTACTCGTAAAGTCTAATATAGCTTGTGGTTTTATAATCGAAATAGCCTACAGTAATCTGATATTCAATATCGGAATACGGTTCAGTGTTTTAAATCATCAGCTTATTATAATGTTCTTTCATATCCTGCTTATAGCCACACAGTCATCTTCATACTCAAATAACAGTGATTATACTCTCAACAGATATTGTTGCGAATACCAGTTTTTATTTTGTAACAGTTCATTGTAACAGTCACCAGTCATGCTCTATTGCTCATCAATTTATTATGCGTGCTATGACAAATAACCGTCTAAGGTTACAACAGAAGTTTTGCAATACACGCACACTAATTAATACAAAGGTAATATTTTCGTTTTTCGCATGGCCCGATTATCTGGCTCAGTATCTGGACCGCTATATGCAACACTAGAACCATTATTGTTATGTCGACCACCAATTGTTTGATGTTTTCTTTATTTCGACTTTCAAGGTGATGTTTTGACAGCGTAATTGGTTCGAGACTACTCGTCGTTAATCTTGCGCTCCAAGAATGTAATTAATTTTAGTTTGGTTTTATTTTTTGAATGGCGCGCGCCGCATAATGTTTGTCAGCGTAATTACCGTTTAAGCGTACATGAGTTCTATTCCGATGGCCTTGTACACTTTCTATTGGAGTACAACTTGAACAGTGGATAGTGTATTTAGTGCCCGTAATTCGGCTTTACACCTATTCGTAGATATGACATTAATTATCGGTAATATTCTTCAATTATGCTCAATAGCCGACTTGTATACATCTTATACCGTTCTATTGCATCTAACTGCACCCATAATTATTATTACTGCGTTATTTGGTGCAGAGGACACACCCAGACTCGTTAGCAACTAACCTTATGCCTCGTTTAGACCGTTCAATATTTTATACTAAGCTTATTTTGCTGGATTAAGAATGCGATAGTAAGGACACGTGATTTGCGTGATTACTTTTGTTTTATTTTGTTATGTATTATATTCGTAACATACATGTAATTATTATTCAAAAATGTAATGGACGTGACACAGTAGGAATTTAGAGGACAACTTTTTGTGTATTTAATATGTGATGTAATTGGGAGCAGAAGGCCTCTTCTGAATAATTATATGTGAGCGTGATATACAAAGAATATCTTAAGATAAATTTAAAGATATTTAAAATATTTTTAAAGGTTATATGACTTCTTCGTCACATTTACTCATAACAATATTATGACACTCGCCCATGACTAGCGCGAGTTAGGGACCAGCGTCTGAACACGCCTGTCTCCGAGCTCCGCCGTCCTAAGCTTAAGCCTCGTTGCGACAGCTCACAGACTCATTGTATGTTAAGCGGGCACTTCATCTTTCACGCGGGCCAACGCCGATTTATTGGCCGACGCGCCCCTCTTGTGACACCGCTAGATACAACCTATCTCTGAAACTCATGTCTGATTGAATTAAAGCCTCTCTTGCCATGTCAAGCAGATAACGGAGTGTCTCGGGTTAGACGCAGATTAGATATGGTTTTAACGGTTGTCCTAGTTGATGAATTAAAGGGAAAGCTGAAGGGTCCGTGGTTTCCGCGTGCGTGTCATACAGATAACATTCCGAACTTCAATTTAATCTAAGAAACTTTATCCGATACGTGTAAAACATTGCAGGTTCAAGCCGCACATGTTCTCTAAATGTGATGCACTTTATATAATGTTCGCTATTCATCTAACATACGTGACTCGACAGCGATTTTCATTTTCTATCGCCTCGTAGCACATCATAATTCCGAGAGCGTTTTAACAATGGATGCGCACGCGCAGCGCCTCGCTCCCCGAGGCGCGACCTCTGACCGGCGCCTCGCCACGTGCTGCCGCTCTCATTGGCTGTGGTACCCAACACTCATCGTTTTGTAACACCTCTAGTCACCCGCGATAACTTGCCACTCCATTATAAGGCTACTTGCAAACAAAATACTGTCCCATTGTTAGCTGCCCTCTATATTGTATTCAATCTCTTCGTAGCCCACTTGAAACTTTGACCTTTCACTACATAATATTTGATGCAGGTATTATTCAGTTTTTTGCTGTTACTTTATCTAATTTATCTTTTGTCGCACCGACGACATGAAAATTGATATTTGTCGCATAGGACTCCATTCTCACAGTAGGTCATCGATTATTCTACGGAATTGCAGATTGTATGTTTCATGTATTAGTCGAATTGAATTCTCTGAATAGACGAATAATTCGATGTCGTGGAATTGTTCGGCGTGTTGCCAAAACGTTTTGGTATCGAGACATTTATTAAATGTATTATATTTGCGTGACCGTTTTCGGGTTTAATGTCTGTGGAAATGTGATCACGTGCGGCCTTCGTACGGCGGCCTGCGACAACGGATCGACTGGGACAAGCATTGTTCTATGACATTTCAGGCTTGCTAATGACAAGCAATTTCGATTTTGAAACAGAACACATTTGATTTATATTGTCTTTTAATTTGCCCCAAATTGCTCGTACATCGGACTAAAATGTGAACTGGGACAAAGTGAATTACTTAATGTTTAAAATATATCAAATATTATGAGAATCAAATATATCAAAGCAATTTACTATATTGAATCGTTCAGTAATAAATTGTTTCTATAATTTATGGGTTTAAATATAAACTTAATGTTGAAATTGCTGGTAAATGGTGTAGTCACGCCCGCAGCTGGATTTTTTCGCGAGAAAATCTAGATCTGCTCTAGATGTTTTCGATAAAGATAATAAGCACGCAGGAGTTTTGTAATGTTTTCAAGTAAATTAAATGCCAGTTTTATTGGCTACAAATATGAATCAATGGTTTAATTAAGATTTATTTGCTAGGCAACGAAAACTTGGGGCTTATCTGTTGATCACGAGTGGGATGTCACGTTGTCAGACTGGTTGTCATCGGACGTATGACAATGACATCTCGAGCCGCTGTCAGAGTGGCGAGGTACTTGGATGACGCATTGACGCCTCTTTCACAAGTCTTCTGCGGTATTTAGAGTGAACCGCAACTGATATCATGTTTCGTGATGTTGTAATGTCTGTCTGGACGTGTCTTTGTTCCTCGTAGGATAAGCTGACTCGTGGCCACTTTGTAGATTGATTAAGTTAAGGCTTGTTTAGTTAGGCATACCTATGTAGGTATAAAGGTACCTAAAACAGCACACATCTGGGAATGTTATACAATTTTGTTTTGAACAAGACACGAAAAAGTATTGTAAAATTATTTTACAAAATGTGATTTTTAATATTGACGAGCATTTGTTGACTAGGACGACACAGAATAGCAAAATCCTTATATTTTCTTACTTAACTTTATTGCAGTATTGTTGCAGAAAAAGCTAATATAATGTAGTTAGAGTACCCAATAAAAATATTATTAGCATGAAATTGTGTTACGAAGTTTTTTTACCAACGAATTAGCTAACGCAATATTTAATCTAAGAATATTGAATTTAAATTATTATGCTAGACAAGCAGAACCGTTTATTATAAATCAGGAATTGGTAACTTGTTATAACCAATAATAAAGTTTATTTTTACACAAAAAAAGATACTTATTTATTTGGTGCTCTCGTAAACATAAAAATCAAACTATTATTGGAAAAATTAAGCATTTTTTTGCTTTTCTTCTCCATATAAGCGCTATGAAACCTAGGATACGTTTATTTCGTCATCAAATCTAGACCGGTATTCAGATACCCGCGGTCCCAGCTGATCTGAATTTGAACATTTGCGTAAACTTTGAATACGTCCCCTGTGGTGCGTGGCTAACTTGCCTGTATTGAGAAACTTACTACTAAGTAGTGACTACTGATTTTTTTAAATATACTGTTTCTTGTTATTCTCTAATTTCTTAGACTTATGACTAGTGTTTTTGCATTGATATTCCTGAGTTAGAAGAAACTGTTAAAATACGTAATCGAACTTTTTTGGGCCACTATCATGAAAGTGAGAACAAAAAAACCTATAAGTCGGTAAATATTCTTACAACGATACAATGATTGAATCGTGTAGCCTCTCCATTTTATTCTTACATCTCTTATTGAAAGATTTGAAAGCACAATTAAACTTATTTAATATACAAGCCAGAATAAAGATGACTTACTTTGATACGCAAATTCAATTACTTACTAAATATCCCTGTTGTAACACTTTCTATTTTGTAGGAAGTAATCATTTAGACAGTTTTTTATTCGCTTTCTAAAAATGTTAAAGTGAGGAAAATAAATTGTAATTATTTTGAGGACAGAAGACAGGATGGCAGAGTTATTGCTTAGGAGCTTATGTAATATTTCCGAGGGATGTTGGGGCAACTAGCTTCCCTTGCTTGATTTATGTCGTTTCCTGGTGATTAGAATCTGATAGTAAGTTCCCACAGTGGGTAGGCCTGTGGACATATTTTGAGCTAGATTGAGCAGGTGCATAGATAAAATTTAGCTTGTTAAAATCTTAGTATGTGATTTCATTTCTAGTACGGTACTTCAGTAAGTCTTATTGGTCACATCATCCGAAAGATTGAATTGAAAAATTTCTTTGAAAGGATCTTATTTCTTCTTCTTTAGTTAAGAGTTTCGTTATAGAATTTTGCGATATACATATATATTTTGAAGATGTGGGCAGTCCTGCAAATAAATTACTTCTTAGCAATTTATCTTATGAAATGGGCGTGATCAATATTTGATGCCCTTGTGTTATAGTTTAATGACTAATTAACCTTTGTGTAATGTGTTAAAAATAACTTCCTCTTCTTTTAAAAACAAGTATTCAAATACTTAATACCTAACATACAATATCTAACACATGATAGACATTTCATTATCTACTAGCAGTTCCCCGCGGTCTCATTTGCGTCCCAAGACAAGAACTTGCCGCATCCTAATAAAAAATTGTCTATGTTTTCAGGCCCTAGACTTATCGGTGCATCTTTTATTTAAAGTCTGAGTTTTCGCGTGGCAAACAGACAAAGTTACTATTGCATTTTTACTATTATTAAGAATGAGTAAAATAGACTCTACCCTACATAAACACAGTCGACGAAGTACATATTACAGTTAACCCGTTCTTGCTCCCGTTACGTAACCCAACTAATTAACCCTTACTGACTCAATCAAAGCGATTAGATATAGGAAGCGGCTAATAGTCTCCAGTAGCACGGAGGTGTTAAGAAATAATTACGATCGGTCACGCCTCCCCTGATTGGTTTTCGTAACCAGTCATAAATCTTTACAAAAACCCTGGCCGTAGATTTTTTAATAGTAATAAGTTTGTGGGCGGTTGTTGCGCGCGTCGGCTTGATGGTTGCTGATGTGCTTTTGTTTTTAAGTGGTTGGTATTGTCTGTATACTTTAATAAACTAAGTGTGTGTTACACTAGAGATATATAAAAACTGTCGACTTAAAATGTCAACCAATTAGACCATACTACCAAAATACTCAACATTCTTTATGTTGTATCAAAATGTTATATCAAAGCTTAAAACGTAATATTATTAATTTATTAAAATAAAATCGTACACATTATAATAATAAAACACTAAAAATATACAATATTCATACATAAATAACTGGTTAATAATACATTAACTATTCAAATCTGCTCCCGAGGGTACTTTGTGGTGTTTTGTTTAGATGATGTTCAAAATAATGGGCTTGTAATTAGAGGTTCGGCACATTTTATTGGATAACTATTGCTTATTTGCGCCATCAATGGTCAATAAATCCGGTGTTCTCTAACAAAGTAGTCTAAATGGCATTCGGTTTTGTTAAGCTGTGACTACACTTAAAGATATAGTGAAGCTATGTTTGGATTCGTGTTGTATTTGTAAGCTTGCTCAAAGACTTTTGAACATTACACACATATAATTTGAATAATATATTTAATTGAATTAAACTAAACAGTTTAGTCCGGAATAATTTTACACATGATTAACTTTATAAAAACGTTGTTATTGCTTACTGTATGCCTTAGTTCAATGCGTTTGTTTAATCATCATCATCATCATCATCATCAGCCTATCGCAGTCCACTGCTGGACATAGGCCTCTCCAAGTGCACGCCACTGAGATCGATTTTCGGCTTCTCGCATCCAGCTGTTTGTTTGTTTAATATTCTTATTAAATTTTTTTGTCTCCACATACGCATTTTATCGCTTACAGTGGATGACCGTCTCCATGCATTAGGCTATTATATAGGATGCGTCGTAATTCAGATACTCAGATTTTCGATGTTTCGATTGCTCAATTGTCGGGAACTAGCGAGGACAAATGCATAGTTACTTATTACTCATAATATACAATATACCAAGCGGAAACTGACTCATGTAAGACTAATTTTATTATAGTTTGTGTGAATTAGTTCATTATGATTTGTGTGTTTGAAGATGTATTTAGGTTTAGCTTTGTGCTATAGGAAACAGTATCGCTAAAGCTACTCTTCTGTAGTTGCACATAAAAATAGAATATGATTTGATAATAAAATAATATAATATTTAAATTACAATTCTACTTCGTGATGTCTGTGAAATATTTATCACGGAATTTAAGCTACATTTACTAATATGCCAAACTTAACTATCAGTAAAAATTTCGCACAAAAACGCTTCCCACTAAAAAGCAAAAAAAGCAGATGCGTATCACATCGGATGCTCTAATCGCTCGTTATCTTAAACCGGTGTTTAGCCGGCTGGCTGCACACTATACTTCGAACACTATCACTGTACGTGGGAACTGTTCGCACGGACCGAACCGATTGTTTGACGAACAAAATGGAATGTCAAGATGAACGTTGTGTAACACATTGTACTCATGTGAGGTTTTAGTTTGACATTCGGACTATTTGCATGTTACATGGCTTGAGATTTTTGTGTGCGACTGTACCTTGTGCTAAAACTGTCTAACTACATGATCGTATTTTGTTTTCGTTTATATTTTCTTCTAGGTATATTGGGCGTTTTTGCACATTCCTTTTTCAAAAATAATAATTTATATCACCAAGCCAGTATTCCAGACAGGTGATATATTTTTAGGTAAGTTGACTGCCAAGAAGGATTATATTTTTTTAATAATTGTTCTGTTGTAAGTTTCAATGATGTGTAGGTCGAATTCTCTTATAGAATGTAGGTCAACATTGAGTAACGCTCTTTATTAAAGCGATTAATTAGTGTATCAGCAGAATTTCGAGCATTTAATTGAGATTGCTTTATAGGCGATCTCCTATTCATCTCTAATTTACTATTAGAAAAAGATTTAAGCCGCAACGCCTTGGATATAACTAGCCTACTTAATGTCTTAATAATGCTGTCTAATTAACGTCTACCAAGAATGCCGATCTTCAAGGCTTTAGCACTATCTTAAGAAGGCATCCTTGTAGCTGAGTACTGCTAATGCACTAAAAATTACCACAGCCCACAGATGCAAATCACATAGGCAATTACAGTCAGTCAATTTCACATAGAAATGAACGGCACAATACACAGCCGAACCCTGATGATATTCATTATGTTAATATCCATCGCATAATTTGACGTCTCACGCACACACGGCACGCGTCCACAAATTGTGTTAGCAACAAAATCTGTTTTAGATTACACTAATTTGTCAGTTGTATAGCCGACAAGTTCGGTCCATTCATGCCACCTCGTGTGGGAAACGTTATGAAATTGAAAATGATCATATTTCTTTTAAAAGACACTAGGCGATTGCACAAAGATTCACCTAGTTTTCGTCGTTAACTATTCATTATTATGTGCCGTGGGAGATTTTTTGTGGCCGCCATTGTTGGTTTGATTGGCGCATTCCAAAGGACGTGGACCGTCTATGCGTTATTTGATCTGTGTTTGAAAATGGAACTGTAGCGAATCTGTTGTTGGTATGTAATTGGGCATATTTTGAGCTTTAATTAGCTTTATTATTTAATGATGAGTATGATCGGATTAATGGGCAAATCTTAATTGCTCTTATTAAATTATATCATCAATTTATCTTAGTTATTGTTTGATACATAATGGCACATTAACAGAACGTAATCCTTGTATATACGTATTTCTAGCAAGGGTAAAACTGCGGTGTTAAATCCCCTTAATTTTTACACTAAAGTTTTTACCCAACAATTCAATTAGCTAAAAGATACATTATAACAAGGGTGTTCTACAAAGCTAAAACATGCTCCAGATTGTGAAGGTTCTATGTAAATTTCGGCGTTCATCTGCGCAGTAGGTATTTACACGTGCAGGCTACACTAACTATTAGACACGGTGTAATCAACGGTACTATGCATAAATGAATCACAAAGTCCCATGAGTTATGGACGGTGGCTTTTGAATATTAAACTGTATCTGGGCTAAGTGGTAGATAACCTATTTTACTTGGTCGGTGAATGTTTGTGGCTGAATATTTTTGTTTGGCACTGTACATGGTGTTATAAGGTTGCAATGTTGTGCTAGGAACCTTTAAGCGTATTTTGTGACAAAAGTTTGAGGTATATGTTACCATTTTTAGTTTTGGATAAAATGGTAGCGGGAAAAACAGACAAACACAAGTAATATGTATAGGTACCTAGTTATTTTCCTCAACAAAATTTGTATATGTATTTTTATTTTCTATTCTATTGAATTCTATAATTAGGAACATTATTTCGACCTACGATGCCGTATGAAGCACGTTTTTTGCTCAATAAAACCGTACAGCTGCCCGAATATTTAGTCGATACATAACATAAGAGACTCGATATGTGCATCGCGATAAATATTCTATATTCGAATTGCTACAGCTGTCACCGCATGTAGGTATCCGCTCCGAACTTTTTGCTCAATAGTTTTTGCATCGATTTAAAATACGGGGAACTGTGGCAAGGAGGTTAGATGTACTCCGTACTTAGACGAATCTGCTCTATGGTATAGTGGCCAGTTAATAATATCAGCTTAAATATAACAAGAATTTTAATCTTAAAGGATACGATTATAAATGTAGCAATTCGCATTAGATTCCTTATCATAAAAAATAAAAGGTATTAATAATTAATCACGATTATTTATCGTTCTCAGATTGCGTCGCACTGAAAATCTATTAAAATCAATATAGAATATAAAGTAATCTAAATGGAATCGGCCGTTCATGACCAATTAAGTGTTTCGAAACAATATCTGATTTATATTGTGTCCCGTTGCATAGTGTTTAATTACAATTAGCAACGAGACGTTTTCGTAATTGTGAATACATTTTAACGTCTGTATCAGTTTTTAGTAAACTGTTATGACCATATTCGTAAATGCATACCATGATAGGTACTTTAGGTCAGTCGTTGCAAAAATAAAAAGGTTACTTTACTTTAACTTACATGACAGTTATTTAAGTTCAATGTAGAGAAAAATAGGGCCTATTCCCATTTACTTCAAACCCATTGTTGTCTGTTAGAAACGTTTTCATACATTTCATCTTCTTTAGAACCTTTATCGCGTGGGAGTAAAATAAAATATGTCAGGATAAAATAAAAAGTTTTATAGCACCGAAGCATAACTGTCAATTCTCTAACAGCAAAACATGCATAAAAATTAAAAAGCCGTTTTTTTATTTCAATCAACGAAATCGACAGTATCAAAAATCGTGCGTATCCGATGTAAAGTAATGCAGTTTATTAGCAAATCGTCTGGAAACTATTGGTTTGTAATAATCGGTAACGGCAATTAGCACTCTGGTGTGACGCAATGGCAATTTTTCGCGATTTCTCGCCAGTGGGAGTTTCTGACTTATTGTTAATCATCACGATACTGGCTTCGTTAGACCCGAATAAAGTCGGTGAACAAAGTTGTGAAATTAATTAACACTACGGTCATTATGGTAGCAAAAAGTTCGATAGTTAATCTGATTTAACTTTTTTTATCAAGTTATTTTTTGAGATTTAATAGACTAATAAAAAAAATCGGTAAAAAAACTTTTAAGTTAAACGGTTTTATCTTATGTGCACTGAAAACTAGAAAATAAAAAAAGCTGTTACTTACCTATAAACCTACATAGGTGGTCCCGGTCATATTAGACTACAATAAAAACGTGGGGCCCATTACCTAACTATTGCTGTAATACTTTCTTCTAGAGGTATAATAGGTGTGGATTTCTACTTACTATAATCGTAACTGGAGATTTTGACAATCAATAATCAGCCGTAGCGGCTTCACCAGCGAACGCTGAGCTCACGATCTACCAAAGTATTAAGATATGTTTTGCCATAGGTAGGATTTCAGAGGGCCCCCACGTTTTTATTGTAGTCTAATATGACCGGGACCACCTATGTAGGTTTATAGGTAAGTAACAGCTTTTTTTATTTTCTAGTTTTCAGTGCACATAAGATAAAACCGTTTAACTTAAAAGTTTTTTTACCGATTTTTTATTTTCTAGTTTTTAGTATTTAATGAAAATGCCTACCGATTATTCCTCATTCTATATTTGGGTCAGCAGCGGTGAGGGAGTGCCAGACTCTTACTGACTAAAAACCGTTGTGTTTCGTCGTAGACTTTTATGTACCAGGACAATCCCGCAGCCCAGGCAGGCCTTGGCCCTGTTGGGCCCCGCTGGGGTTGCTGACAGTATTCTACTTGAGTTGCCCTTTCATTTGATACCCATATTGAGGGGGTTGTGGAAAAAATATCCGCCATTTTGTACCGGCGGCCATCTTGGATTTACAATGTTATTGATATTAGTATATTGTATTGTCATCGGAATTAAAGGTGTGTACCAAATTTCAGATCAATCTGACAACAGCAAGGTACTTAAATTTGAATTACTAAATTTGACCCAAGAAAGAATAAATAATAAAACAAACAGGGTAAGCTAAATAAAACCGTTTAAAAAAGTAGGATTTTGTTAGTGTTTATTTATTAACCATTTTAATAACAATATAAAAAAAAAATTAAGGGGCGTTGAAGCAGAGTTCTATATCACTTTAGTTTCTGACTGTACATTTGAAATCGCAAGTGATGTTCCATTCAAGGTCTTGTAAAACTACCAATTTTCCATTTTTAAATTGATTCAACGGTACGAAACTTTTAATCCCACGGAAATATTCATTTGAATATTGCAATATTATCGTCTTTTGTTTTTGATAGATTCAAATATCGAATATAAGTCTATGTATATGTAATATCAGCACAATTATAGTTTTTAGCTTAAGACAAATCTTCCACATTTGTTAGGCATTTTTGGATTTTACGCTCAAAAATGCAAGTTAAAACTAGGACAAGTATGGTCATCCTAAAGCCCAAGTAGAAATTCTCACAGTTTATGTCCAGCGATTCCACAAACGTACGGTATCACTGAGTTTAAGTTATCTTTTTACCTCGTTCACTAGTAGCAATTTACTGGTGACTAATAAAGAGCATCATAAAGTAACGGACCTCTTTAGTGACATCGACAATTTAGTTTTTTTAGAACATCCATAGAGTTAAAAATGTGTGACAACTTTTCTCTTAAGCGTATGTAGTTAAGTTGTGTTTTCTTAGCCATAATTAATCTGTAAGTGGTTCTAAGGGAAGCAGATAATAGCAGCGTACTAATAGATGTGGGCTTATTTTAAAATGTATTTATATGGTTCTTGCCATCAACCGAACTACAAAACTGACTATAAAACTCATTAAGGCTCAAGTTCATCGACAACTTAAGCAATAGTTTTCTTAAAACAACTATTGACTTGAAATTTCATGTTCAATTTTCAAAGAAAGCGGCTCCTTTAAGACAAACTGACATTTAGGCTTCCGATGAACTTGCGTCTTAAATTACTAAGTTAAAAAGCCCACAAAGCGAACAGTAGCCACTTCACCTCGGATCATACACTAGCCCTAACGTTGTCATTCGCCTGTGCGAACATTTACTCAGAACAATGCCGTTCCCATGCACCGATTGCCATCAGTTGTAAACTTGCAACGGTTGCGCAACCCGAAGACGTGTGCCGTAGATAACGAAAGCACTTTTTGTATGTTTTAAACACGTGTGAGCAATATGTGTATTGAGGTCTTTAGGTATGGGTTGTGCGAGTACTTTGTTGCAGTTGGGAAAGATCCTAGCTACTCAGATCTGCAATTGTAGAACTTACGTTTTAAGAACACACTGTAGACTAAAACAGTTGGATGATAGTTGGCCTGATGGTTGACTAAAAAAAATACCTCTTGTATGTCGCTAAATTATAGAACAATAGAAAATCAATCTGCGCTACGACATACAACGATTTAAGGAAAATCTTGATTACAATCAAAGTTTTCAGTCGGTTTGATACCGGCTAAATACCTGATCTGATTTGTAATGTGCGTAGTACTGTAGGTATACTGTTCATCTTCATACTGATGTATGAGCCCAGACAAACTGTCGGCCGGCGAAAAGTTTGCAGCGTGAGAGTAATAATTTATTGGACCAGACCACTATAAACATACCTAAGGTTTAAAATAACAAAAAAAAGTAAGTTACAAGTGTTTTTTTATAACAATAATTAATTACACTTATTACAAGTCTCCTCAAGTCAAGATCTTTACCTAATAAAGTAATAAACCTATACTGAACAGACACAGTCACACCTAACTTATTCATGAACTATATAAGTGACTGTCAGTAATTAACAAAGTCTCATTACTCATAGGTAATACCTTGTAATTGATATTGGAATTCAGAAAAATAATTAATTGCAACACGGACATACATAAAGAATTCAGTCAAGAAAATGTATAGTTAAACCACAAATAAATTTCGCGAAACTGATCAATTATTTATTGTATAAAACTATTATTAAACCAAAGCGTGTAATATTGTACCTAATTTAATTATTGTTGACCACATACTGCAGGAAATTGATTAAGAGAACGGTGTTAGGGACTGAGGTATTTGAAAATATCTGTGGACAACATTTTTTCATAATTATTATTTGACTAACACATAGCTATGTGTGAATTAATTGATATACCTACACAATATCAATTGAAATGAAAAATAAAACAAAGGCAAAGTACTTTTATTAAGGTAAACGTGACAAAGCACTTGTATATTTTCCAGGTCAAATAAGAAGTGGAAGTAGGTTTTTCTGTGCTCAACGAAGCTTCACTATTTAGCTATGCATTGCCAATATATTCTTATTTTTATTTTGATAAAAAGACCATTTTCATCTCAAGATCACCTTTAAAAACCACCTATTATTTTTCTATACTGATTGAAGTGAAGGTAATGTATAGAGACCGGATTACATGCATTTTGCATATTCTGTCAATTTTCGTGCATATTTCAAGCATTTTTCATGCATATTTACATGCATATAACAAGCTTTTTAAGTTGTAATATAATCCGGTCTCTAGTTATGTAGAGGTATATACTTCACATGAGAAAAATAACAAGGGAAGCCACAAAACAAGTTGCTATGGCAACAAAAAATATCGACCATAGTGCAACACGAAGATAAATTAATAGAGCCACATTGTTACCACAATCCGTACAGCGGGATGCGCGCAAATGACGTTATTATACACAAAAAACAAAACCGAAGGCATGTACTAACGATAATAGAATTAATGTGGAATTCTGCTAAGAACCTAGGACTTAGATAATTTAATGGCATGAAGCGAAAATCCACTTCTTTGTTCCAAAACCGATTTTTCACTTACAGATCAGTGTATCTCAAAGTTAATGTTGATGAGACTGAATATTATCTGTGATCAAAACACTAATGAATTTTCAAACAGATTTGAGATATTGTAAATCCCATTTTAGCGACTGCTACTATATTTTCATAAAATGTTGCTATAATTTTACAAGTTATATCGTAAGGAAGGCTATCCTTGTATATGGATAGATTAGGCGTTCAGACCTTTTACTGTAAGAACCAGTACATGATTCTTCTAATCTTTATTAGTTTTATAATACTATTCATTGCTATATGATTACTCTATCTCAATGTTACTTTATAGGAAGAAACTGGTATAGATTGCGCTCGAGTCTCGCTTTTCTCTACGCCCTATCAATACTTATCATGAGTACAGTAAAATGGGGGTGATTATCATTAAATATTATTATTTTAATGCTCAGTAGTAATATGCGGATTTATCGGTTTAATGCCCATAATATCTGGGCTGATGATATGGTGTGTTTATATTTAGTTATATTAATTTACCTTTCAATTAATTTGCGTATGATCTGAGTGGCATTGATCTTTGGTATTAAAAATTTTGTGTTAAGCGTAGCGTTGTCTTTAAATTAAAGTTACATTGTCTAACTAATTATAAAACTAAAATTAGCTTTCTATAGCAGAAAAAATGATGAAAGCCGAACAATCCTTGTACGGTATTCGCGGTTGTGTCATCGTCGGCAATACGGCAAAAGAAGACAAACTAATCGATTGCCTCGATATTTCAATTCGTATCTCATAAACATTAATATCCGAAACAAATGGTTTTCCATTTAAATGAGCTCATTTTGTTCTGCATAATTGTTTCTGTCATATACGATATTAATGTAAATATTTAATATGGAGTAAAGTTTTGTTGGCTATAAGGCTATATATCAGTGCGGCTCGTTAGCCGATCGTGTTTGTGGTACGACTTCGCCTTAATGGGGAATTAATCTTAGCTGGCTTTAGGCGATGACATCCTTATTTACGTCTATGTAAAACGGACGTCCGCAGAGAAAGGCTTAATTGTTTTATTGACAACTAACTTTAATTGAGAACAATATAATTGGAGCGATTTTCTTTTATTTCCTTCAGTTTATTGAGCTTTTTGTTATTATTTCTCAATTCGATTGCGGTAACAGCGAAAAATTATAACGTTTACGACTTCCACTTTTCTCTAGTGTTTTATTTGTTCAATAACTGCTTTTAATTACGTAAATGTGATTGTATTTTCTCTGCACTGCGTCTTGATTGCTGAAACTTATATTATTACTTGTAAATATTTTAGGTCTGAAAATTGTAACAGAATCTAAATTAAGAGGTGAGAACTAAGTTTAAGAATGACCTCAACGTTCGACTGCACATTATGAAAATGAATCTGAAAATTATACGCCACCGTCTACTCTGTCTGTGCATTTTTCACAATTTGAATTTCATCTAAAGTGATGTACTTGAATGCAGAATATGTCGAATTTCCTTGAATTTTGATCAGTCGACTATGTCTATGTCTTTGGTGAGCAGAAAGGAGTGCAAGCGACTATCGACATTTTTCAACTGTGGTATTGTCGTTAAGGGCGAAGTTTGCTTGGTGCTGCTGGTGTGTTCACCCCTAAAATAGAATGTATTTACCGTCTGCATCGTGATTCATGTGTCTGATGCAGTAGACGAATACAATTGTACTTTGGTTGAGACATTTTTTGAGGTTGAATGCTCATTTTTCATGTCAATGCAACCTGTCTGTGTTTTAACTGTATTAAACTCGGAATAGAAGTAGAATAGGTAACCTGCATTGGGTGTGATAAAATTATATTATCAAATATGTAGGTACCTTTAGTTTTTGTGCTGCACCGAAAGCAAAAATAAGTGACTTGTGTGTTACGATAAGCACAAAAATATTGACGCAATAAATAATGTATTTTAATAAAGTATTAAACATCAAACAAAAAAAAGTACACAGATGTAACATTATTTGCAAACTTTCTACGTTATAAGCGTACAAAACACCATGTTACAATTTTAATAGCACCTATATAAGGCACCAAGTGTATCATATTTCGAGTGAGTACAACTAAATATTCAGAGCGGTTACATACCTACTCGATGACAAGATAGGATGAATAAAAAACGCATTTGCCGAATAATAAGACGATGAGATTCTATCGGCCTTCTCTGTATGTGCTCGTCTGCATATATTTAGCGATGACGATGATTATTGCATGATCCAAATATTATAGTATGGGTATAAAAGGCTTGGTAATAAGGATGTTGTTTTATGGAACTTAGTACCTACTTATATAATTTAAATAATTTGGTACACGTAGATGTGTAAATAGAGGCGAGTAAGTGGGTGTATTAAGAAATAATGTGTCATTTGAAATCCAATTCTGAGGTACTTACTCGGCCCTATAACAACCTTTGGTAAATCTCCATATTATAAAAAAATCGCGCAAAATATTGCTGTGTATTTAATCTGCTTTAACATAAATACTTTTTTGTCCATACAAACTGTGTACAAAAAATCAGAATTTTCAATCAACAGAGCATTCAAAACAAATTAAGGCAACAACGCGAGGCATCATCACCCATTCACCACACTAGGAAGAGTATATTCATTCGAGATGCCATTCGACGGCGATAATTAGAAATGAACCGCAATTATATGCAAATGCGACGCGCGACAAACTTGCCTCGTTTTGAAACCAGCCATTTCGAAGCCACGCCCACAAGGACTTGTAATGACGCTCAATGCTTCGAAACCGTTTGACATACAAACTGCTTGGTTAATATCCTTTGCGGCCAGGATTTTAGGGTTCTTAATTCGAACGGCCATTTTCAATTTGTATTTCGAATGGAGTCTGATTGGTTGCTGCTTTTCATTGTTAGTGGTTTTATCAATGGCCAGTTCTATGTATATTTCACGAAAAGGTTAATAAACTAACTTAAGTATACTGAATTTGCAGACACAACGTAGTATTGAGAAACTTTATTTATATCAGCCTAAAAGTTTTACGTTGCCCTTTTTATCGAAGAAAATTATAGTAAAAGAGTTATAAAAATTATCACTATATTATATTATAAATTAATGGCTAATTAAAGATAGTCATAATTAATACCAATTTGAATTAACGACGTATATTAAAAGAGGTCTCAATTAACGTCCTATCTAAGTCATATAATATTAACTGCCTCTACAATTTAAGTACTTTGATTAAGTTATTAGAGAGATAGTGTTGGTACGAAATAATTGATTTATACTTGTGTGAAATGTAACTTAGGCATAACTTGGAATGAGTTAAAAAACCGGCTGTATGTCGTCTAAGTGATCGATATAAAATAAGACAGGTCTGTCAGTTACCTAACTCTACGCACGTATTCTCACTAGTGAAAGCGAACTTTTTAATTACTTTTTTTTACTCCAACAGAGATGACACAGCGTTTCATTTAGATCTGTTTTTTTAGGGGTCCGTTTGAAATCGTAATACCGTAGCGTAGTATTGTGTTGTCAAGCGAAGGTACTTAGAAGTTGCGAACGTACAGAGCATGGTGCAGAGTAGCAAATGCATTATTCTTTTTTCTACAAGTCTGACAAAGGTTCAAATTTTTTTTTTGTCATTACATTATTGTTTCATTTAAAGGTACATACGCAAGGTTTCTTTTATTATATCAAGTACGGAACCCGATACACTGTAACAATACGCTCATGTTTTAATGACAACGGATCTCAATCTTCGCTGTTAATGTGAAATGGATATAAAATAATAATAAAAATAACCGTGATTGGATTCAGCGTGAATAAACGAACAAAATGTAGTTATTAACTCTGTATCATAATGAAAAAGATTATCAAGAGAAATATAAAACAGTATTTTTTTCAAGTATTAATCATTAAAATTAAATTCATTGAGGTATAAATATTATAATTTGAAAAGATTTTATTCAGATATTTTTTCTAGTGTTGTGAAAAAGCTGGAAGCATTTATGATTTTTGTATTATCTTGTTTATTATAGCCCTCAAAAATAGTAAAGTTTACTACAGCTGAAACTATAATAAGTATATATTAATTTTATATCATAATTAAAACCAAAATAAATAAGTTATATTTTTAAATAAAATTACCATTATCATTTGTTCAGAGAATTAAAATTAGCAATGAAATGGTCAATAGCATTTTGTTATTTAAACCAGTCCGACATTTGATTAGGTAATTTAAATGTTAAATAAACTCTTTGATTCGTTTGATTTTTTAAATGAATTCAGATGCTGTAATAAAGCTTTGTAATAAAATATATATAGTGTTGTATTTAAACATTGTATTTCTATAACGTATTTTTTAGTTAAAAAAAATCGTAAGCTATTTTATTTATAATAGACCTTTGTCAGAAATATACCTACGTCAAGTTAACAATCTGTTAGAAATCAAATATATATTATTAACAATGTATGAGGCGCATAAACATTGTTATCAAACGGAGGACCATTTAGCAGAAAACCCCTTTTCAAAATAATATTACAGTAATTGAATTAAATTAAGGTTCTAACCTCTTTAATCTCTATTACCCGATAAGCCACTGGAACTTAAAACAGGTAAGAAGCTCCAAGTGCCCAAACCAATAATTGTTACAATCAAAATAATACATTTCCAATAAATAAGGACCTGGAATTACTTTACACTATATTTATTTTATTACAAATTATACATTTTATGTTTTTATTTTATTAAATATAAAATATATATTTTTGTAAACACTTAAAGTTTTAACAGAAGCTAAAACGCTTTGATAATAAACATAAGGTTTTATTTAAACCTTCGCCGTAGTGATGTAAGGTATGATAAGAGCAATTTCGCGAACCCGGTTGCAACAGTTTTTTTTTGGTAGCCGTCCGAGTAGTGAACGTCTTTTAAGGAGCTGATACATGTGAGAAATACATTTTATGGCCTGTTACACATTTAAAATCGACAGCGGTCCAGTTTTCGTCACGTATGCGCGGTACTTTTTTTTCATCTGCCCACTGATGTATAGTGGGTTGGGAATTGCGGTGCAGTAAGGACTTCGATTTTATCTTCGGCCAGACACTCGGCAATAATAAGTTACGCTGATTTTGTTTCAACACTTACAAGCTTCTGCGAGTATTTGGAAAATACCAGTGTTTAAGTGAAGGAACAAAAAGTTCCGACAGTGGTGCCGTTTTTGTGTGATGTTCGAACAATGACGGTTTGGACAGACAAAGAATTTTCAGTTTGTGATAAAAAATAGATCATAGCGCTGAAAAAGGATAGACAAAGGTAGATAAAGTCAAAAAAATTGTTAATCCAAAATATGTTTAAACTCCATAAACCTGAAATGTGAATAACATAAACAGTTTGTTTCCTATTATGAATTATACCAGCTTTTCAATTGGTCAAATATAATTAGGCACTTCGTTAAACCGAGTGCTCCACGAAAAAGGATTGCAGAAACAGGTTACATAAAAACTGTCAAAAGTATTTTAAAACATTAATCCGCAAAGAGCAATTCATCTTAAAAACGTCAATCGGTTTTAAATTTAAATTGCTTGAAAGCATGAAGTGCAGTAGACGATTCAAAACAGGATTTTGAGAACTGTTCGTCTGTATGTGAGTAAAGATTGACGGACGAACGTTTACGTTATGATTAATTCACACTAAAATAGAAGTATTTAAAAATAATTTGGAAAAAAGGCTCTTATAGTAATCCAGTAGAAATATTTTTTTTGAAACCTGTAGATAGGTAACTAAAAATAAAAAGCAATATTATAATGTAACAAATAAAATCCCGTAATTTTATTAAAAATCTGTATATTATAGGCCGCAATAATTTTGATAAACAACACGACTAAAAACATTTACTGTTACTTAAAAGAAACTTGCTGGTACACCACAAATTCCCTTACAAGACTTTATTATTTATCCTGACTTAATTACCCTATCAGATAACAATAACATCAACTTAAAAAACCTCAATCCACAAAAGCAAACCGTATATTTATGCTTATTTTAACTGCAAGAAACTTATCAGCACGGAGAGTGCATCACTCGAGCATAATGAGTAAAACTCGAGCAAAAAGTTCCCCGACGGCGGGCGGCGACCGACGGCGGGCGGAATAACTGTACTCCTTTACTAGGTCAAATTATATCATTTTAACTAATACTACTAAACATCAAATTTTAACTTATTTTCGCGTATGTATTTGTGTATGTGTATGTATTGATTTCTGACACTTACGCAAATATTACACATTAAAATAAAATTACTTTTACGGATTTTATTGCGGTTATATTCATATTATTTCATCCCGATGTTGAGGATCCTTTACAACATCCAAAATAAATAAAAGTAGTTTTTATAAAAGTAATTTAAATATCATTATATGTATCAATAGATATTATAAAACTGTATTATCTATTATTTTTTAAAAGAGTACCTAACCATGGAGTTTCCTATCCGTTCAACCTAGCTACTTTTGGAATGGGCAACTAGAATCAAAGTTATTTCTATTGTTGACGTTTATACGTGCTTGTAAAGGCCTACATTAAATTTATTTTTTTTTTTTACTAGAAAGATTTTCAATTCAAAGATATTTAGTCTCAAAAAGACGCAAGTCACTCATATGAGAACAATAATAGAATAATAGATATCTTGTGTGATGACGGCAGATAGCATGGAAGAAGAAAACATGCTGCGACCCTTAATAATATTGGGATAAAGGCAAGAGGATGATGTTATTTTTTAAATAATAAAATTACAGTTTCAAATAAATATTGAAACAAAAAGTGTCTATGTTGTAGTTTAACTCAATTAAAATTGGATACTAACGTCTAAAGTAACTCCGACATATACTCTAGAATTATTTGTAAAAAGGGCAGGACTAAAAATTGTTAAATCTCAATAAATTGAGGAGGAATAAATAGCAACATTTATTCAAAATATCCTTGAATTAATTTTATTTAAAATTAATGTAATGGATTTTAGAATAACTGATGGTTTTGCTAATCGCTTTATTTGTCATGTATTTTGTTGAAAGCCAAATTTCGTATTTAAATGAGACATCATAAAGGAAAATAAAATTGATAAAGAGATATATTAAAATTTATGTTGAATTAATATTTATTCATTAACGACCGTTTATTGGAACATCCAATAAATTATTCCGTATTCAATGCAGAATCATAAAAGTTTAATATTGTGAAGCGACTTTTATTGTAAATCTATTCAGATAGAAATTAAGTTGTTAATTTATTCTGAAATTAGATTTGTTCATGTCATTTAATCATTTGGAATATTTACAGCCTTCATTTTCATATGCTTAAACACTGAATATAACAGTCATGGAAGTTAAAGCTTTTAGAATATCTGCACAGGATAAATTAAGAATAATTCTTATATATTTTAAGCATATCAACGAAATTGTTTCAAGAAGCAAAGTTTATATATCACTTTTATAAATTAAACAATCATTGCATTTGCAAAAAGCGCGAATCGCGAAAAGTTCCACCTACCTGTTACAGCAGAAAAGTCAAAAACTTCAGATGATCCTTTCAATATTGTTTCAGTTTCTCTCTTACAATATCACCAAAAATAATTACTTAAAGAGTTCAATTAAAAATATCCTTTCGTTCAGAATATTATAATTACACAGAGTATCGGTTTCACTTTCTCATTAACACTTATTGGTTCAAACAGTAAAAAAACACACAGAATGAAATACAAAAAAGAAGGTTATTCGCGATCAACTTTGCACTTGTCCATAAAAAATATCCATTCCATCACTGGGGGTTAAAATATTTTTTTTTAATAGTCCGCGCGAGCTTAAAGCTGCGGAGCGTTAGTGTGCGCGTGCGCAGGTCGGCGTGGCATCGCGTTATCAGCGCGAGCGGCGCGGCGCGCGACAACAACAGAACTTGAGAGTCGATCTCAATAACAACAAGAAAAGAAAACGGTCCAGTTTCAGCGAGGCTTCCGGATGGGTCGGAGGCACTGCTCGCACGTAAGGCGGTGTTTCTCTCTCTCTGTCTAACGGGACCGATGCGCGCGTGAACGATAGCGCGCCCAGTCGCGACTGCGACGCCGCCCAGTGCGCACTATAGCCTGCGCGTACGCACTTGCCTGTTACGCTGCGTTTCCCGCCATTTTTACGTGTATGAGATCGTTTGGAGAGTTGCATGAAATACTGTCTCAACTCTTGTCTAGCTGTAAAACAAGTTCTTAGAGGATGCATATTGAAAATCGTTATAATTTTCCACTTTGAGTTAAATTGTCCTGTAACATTTCTAGGTTAATTTTCTCTTATCAGTTTTGGGTTCTTCTAAATATTATCCGTATTTTACTTAATGAAATATTTGCGACAGATTTATTTTTTAAATTGCTTTTCTTACAAACTTTTTGAAAGGTAAACTTAATTTACACAGTTAATGTCTGAGAAAATATGCAGCGCAAGTTTGGTTTTCGCGTTGATGTCTAATGCATGAACACTTTAACGTGCCGTAGCTAACTGTGCGGTTAACGTAGTGAGTTCACTTTTTAGGTTATCAATTTAACTTCTGGTTAATTTAATCCATGTTCCGGCTATATGCAATAAACTTAACATTAACAGACCACACAATCAATTTCATACTAAATACATAATAAATCAGCTGAAACCACCGAATTTCAATATCAAGGCGAAAATTGATTTAATTTTGAATATTTTTCACATTAATTATTTTCGAGTCCGCGTTTTGGCGGATAAGCATATCTTGGGTACAATAAATAACAAGTTAAAGCGTAATTTTATTAAAAAGGCTCTTCAAACAATAAGAGGGTAGAGAGGAACGCCGGAGGCTGTGCGTGCGATACCGGACGAAGCCTTATTAAAATGCAATAACAGTCATACTATTTAATCGTTTTTCGTAAGAAACCACCAAAATTCTTGAAGTTTGTGTGATACACACGGCTGTTTTCAGCAGGCAACTTTGTGAAAATGCTGAAATGTAAAGTAATATACTTTTTTAGTGGAAATTAGTATAAGAACACAATTCGTAAAATAACTACATTGATGTCTACAATTTTTGCCGTCAATAAATTAAAGTGATACCTAAGAAAAAAAGACATTGCAAACTTATGTTTTATTATGTACATGTAGGAGCGCCTGTTTCATTTTTTTTTCTGGACATAAAAAATATTTTGATAAGTTACATATGTGTCATTCCAAAAGAGAAGGCCTGGACTTTGGCGCTTAAGTCGTTTAGAAATAAAAATTGTAGGTACATAATTAGTCTATAGAATCACAATATAGTAACTGCCAATAATAAGGTACCTTTTACCATAAACTGAAACAAATTATATTAACTTTATGTGCCTCAAAGTATGTAGACCAGAATTAAATATATTTCTCCTATATATAAACTAATCTACTTACTTCTAGCACCTAACGACTAAAATGCAAATGTTAGTGCTATCCATCAGATAGTGAGATAACGCGATAGTACGGAAACCTCCTTTTCTTAACGGTTGAGGATGCTGGCTGAGTGTCGTCTCAACTAGAAACTAACTGTAGTCAATGTAAATCAGGGATGACCAACTTCATTAAATCTTGCATTTTCAATTTATTCTGAGAAAAAATGGTTTGAAACAGTGTATTTTGTGAGAAAAAAATGGTTTGGAACAATAATTTTTGTATTATTTTTTCATTTTTTTATTTTTTATTTATTTATTTTATATCACAAATGTAGCCTTATCTTATGTGCTAAGCCCCACAAAACCGTTGTAATGGTTTGACTGTGGGGTCAGTGAGTATCCTTAATAACAATTTTTACTTATAACTAAATACTGTATAGATAATTAAACTTGCAATTACATATACATATAAATCTTAAATAATTTCTAAATAATATAATTTTAATTTACGCTTAAATCTTTTTGTACTCGGTTCACTCCTTATGTCTGCTAATGATTTGGGGTGTTACCATTGTCATATGTCTGGCTGTGATCAATATAGATCAATAGCTGATGTCAGGTTGGTATTGTTTGAAAGGACTTTAAAAGACATGCTGCGGACAATTAGTAAATAGATTCATATTGAATATTATTTAGCTAAGCTCGTTTTCGAGATTTATCCAAGAATGCTTAAAGAAATTAAAACATGACAGGTTTACTCAATAGACGGTTCGAAAAAAATAAATAATTACGTGACAAAAATATTTTCCTACGAAACCAGGGTCAGTTTTAAAAGCTGTTCGTCAAAATGATACACTGTGTGTCTCGAGGTTTTTCGAAAAATTACCCAGTTGATTATGTTAAAATCAACACCGTAGTAACTCTTCATTAAAGTGGCCTCGGGAGCGACCCGAAACCGACACAACTTATATCGTTTTAATCTTGTATGACTGACTGTGTATACTAATATACAAGGAGGAAAGGATTGTTTGTTTGGTTGCAAAGAATAGGCTCAGGGTATACTGAACTAATGTGAATTATTCTTTCTCTATTAGAAAGCTACACTATCTGCACTGACCTATATTTTAACCAGGTGCGGGAAGAAGTTTCCCCAAGATGCGGATCATCATCATCAGCCTATCGCAGTCCACTGCTGGACATAGGCCTCTCCAAGTGCACGCCACTGAGATCGATTTTCGGCTGCTCGCATCCAGCTCCTGCCAGCCGTCTTGCGCAAGTCATCACTCCACCGTGCCTTAGATGATTAGTGAAAACCCAACTTACAGAATGCGGTCACAACAAAAGAGTAAAGTACCAGGATAGCATAAATGCAACTACTCACTATGTACCAGGGCAGCATATAGTACATGAAGTAAGTCCACCTGGTCGCGGATGAAACCGCGTGGAAAACCTAGTGATCTTATATGTGTAGGTATGTTTGTGTGTGTTACAATGTACAATGTACGATGTGTCGTGTTTTGTTTTATTGTTGTAAACGTTGTTTATGTGTTGTTGATCCGAATTTGTCATTACGGTTTATTTTAGGCCCAGTTTTAATTATGCAAATATCTTTGCTTGACTTTTGAAGCATACTTTATTATAGGACAGAAAAAATAATTTCAAAAAGTTCAGCAGTTGGTTATATATAACTGTGGTTAATGAATAGGCCTATAATTTCTGTTGTTAATTACTGTCATTCACATTGTTAAAACAATATAAAATATATTTTTACTCATTAAAAACTTGTTTAACATTATTTTATTGTTTTGTTATGCATCTATTTTGATATTTTTGAATTAAAATGAATTTCAAAAATGTAGTTTTGGACAGCAACCCCGAATCAGATATTTCCTATACATGTAATGTCCGTTATTTTTAATACAAGTTTCGAAAGCGATAGTTTATAAAAATGTTCTTCCTTACACTGAAATATTTTTTCTAATCGATTGAGTACTTCTTAAAATGAGCTCGTTCAGTTTATTTGTTATAAACTCTTCCTCTTTAGTATATACGAGTATCTGTTATCTTCTAAACTTCCATCTATTTTCGGTCCAATATTCGCGTTGCTACTATTACATATCAGCGTCTCCGCTCGTACGGTGGCGTCGTGTGAAATTGCATCAATAATGGACCAGTTCAAGGCTTTGGGAGACTCTCTGCATTGTTCCATACAACGCTACTACTCCTTTGTATCGTGTAATGACCTTTGAATTAATAAAGATGATATATTTTTTGTGTTACAATGAAATTGGAGCGGAATTTTAAATTGCATATGTTTTGGAGGATTACTTGTTTCCATTGATTAAATTAATTCTCGGATAGTAACGATCAAGTGATCTGTGTTGTACAGGCTAATGATATTCTGATTGTCAGATTTATATTAAAACACATAGCCTTAACTGCTTCTATGTTGCTAGTCATAAAATAATAGAAAATCAATTTTGAATGGCGTACATGCGCTCCAACATACAACGGGTTCACTGCAGATGCGACCCTTTAAATATGTCGACAAAATATCAGGTAGGTACTGTAGAGTACGAACATCAATAGTTTTCATTTAATAATTTTAAATCATGGGCGGAAAATTGCATCATTTGAATTGCGTTCTTTATAAAATAGAATCAAATAGAATGGATTTTGACATCGAAGTTGTCACTTCTGCTATCGAGCCAAAATAACCAAGTTTAAAGTTCAAGAAGTGTACGCTTAGGACCAGCTGTGCACTACATGCCCCAGTAGGCACTAAACGCCTGGCTA
Organism: Helicoverpa armigera; assembly: GCF_030705265.1. NCBI lineage: Eukaryota > Metazoa > Arthropoda > Insecta > Lepidoptera > Noctuidae > Helicoverpa > Helicoverpa armigera. Next base: position 4,455,531 of record NC_087137.1, on the reverse strand, counting down.
CATCGAGCATGTTTATATCGCTTGTCATATAGTAACATCACAATAAGAAACAACTACCAAAACAGGGAAAACTAAAGTAATTTGGAATTCAAAATTGTAATTTATCATTATTAACGCAGCAAAAATAAGAAAGTATCATAATAACCATATTTGTATTAAGTCGTGGGATTTTTTTCTTTACAACCAAAAAATTACCTTACAACTTATTCTACTACGGTGGGAAAATACATGAGCTGGTCTTGTACCTTATTATGCTAACATAAACTTCAATATTCCTTCAATCAGTCATAATCTTGTTTAGCGCTCCCGCACACTGAAGACTAAACAATCGGCCGACAGTTTATTAAGTAATTTTCTTTAAGAAAAGCGTGAATCCCATTAAAGGTTTTACTCCGTCTTCATCATCATCATTATCATCTCAGCCATAGGACGTCCACTGCTGAACATAGGCCTCCCCCTTAGATCTCCACAGATACCTGTTGAAGGCGACCTGCATCCAGCGTCTGATCGCTGCAAATGCGAACTTCTATTCATTTCTGTACTCATTTATGAGCCCGAAAAAACTATCGGCCGACTAAAAGTTTCTCGTGTGCTGGTACTGTTAGAGATCACACCTGTTACCATAAGCGATCAATCCTGTTGACCGCATGACAGTGCCGTGTCACCGTTTTTCTCAGAACTTTGCTTATTAAACGTACATATTAGTGTATTTTTCTTGGACAACGATGTATTTAAGATGCAGTTTTATCCTTAAGATTGTGCACTATTTTTTTTACTGTAACTAGCTAATTAATGTGATTTAAATAATTAGACGGGCTGTAAATCAGGAGGCTAATTTATTGGTTTTTTATTTGTTCTCGATTGATATGGTAACTTAATCACGAAGATTACATGCCAGAAGATATTTTTCACAAAATTGGACCAATACCTGGTTGTTGAATAGTCGAATAATAATGTATGTGTACATGAGTTAATCATGCAAGTCTTTTTAGAGAGAAAATTGTGTCTTTTTCCTTGAGAGCTTTGGTGCTCCGTCAAGGCCATGAAAAAAAAAAACTAGACACTTTTCCACAGGTAAAAATCTAATAAAGGCTTAAGTTCCTGAAGATCAGTGATACTTATACCATTTTCATTATAATGCTCGTATTTCTCACAAAGCAACCGTCAGAACGAGTAACATTCACATGCTACAGTACCGTTGACCCAATAAAATCATCTCATTCATTACCACGCGCCGTAAAAGTAACTTTTATCCTAATTAATGGAGTCCAACTGAGTGAAATGTCAAATATAATTGAACGAATTATATGAAAATTACACTGTGAAGGGAAAAAACGTTGGCAGTTCATAATGCGAGTATGAATGTCGCTGAGATTGTAATGATGTCGGGGTTTTGGGAAAGTTTCTAGAAAAAACAATGACTGTGACAATTTTTCTACTTATTCGTTTGCCGTAATTTTTTATTTTAGTCTTAAGAAAGCTCTCTTCTGGTAAAATCATTTAATTGGTCGCATTTAAACTCATTGTGGGCAGACATTGAATGCATAACTTTTGATCCATTATCATCAATCACACTGTATCAAATTATTCATTATTTTCATGCTCATTTCATTCCTATTTGGAATTTAAGATTGAAGTTACTACAGACTTCTAGGAAGACCACAAAAGCCCTGATTGCTACAAGTCCCAGCAACACACTATAATGTTGACACAGTAAATCACGTTGCGAGACTCGCTATCGTAAAATCGCCATTACTTTCAGTTTCAATTAAACACAAGTTTTATCTTCAAGTCTTTTGTAAATTACATAATTTTAGGCCGCGTGTCCGTTGTAAATTTCATGGCTTTATTACTGTATTTTATTGCTATCGTCACACATATCGGGACCCATTATATTTTTGGATGTAATGGATTTCTTACTTTATGTAAATGGTTCGGGTTATGTAACTTGTGTCTTAAGATTTTTGAGATTTAATTTAAAAATATAAATCTATGAATAAAACTCCTTAATTGATCACTTTATGAAGTGTTCGAAAGCATTTAATTGACAATTCGGCAATCTGACACAGAGGTCATTTAAATATGGTCATTGAACATTAAAATGGTCGAGTGATTAAATTGATATTATGATAAACTATCTAAGTAATTATTTTTATATCGTTAGACTAAAAGCCTAAATAGAGCTTAGAAGTATTTTTTATGTGACAGCAATCGATCAAGCTGTCTCGACGTTTTTATGCGAGGTAAATTAATTTGAATGTTCTCTAGGCCTGCAACGGTTTAAAGATATAATTATTGGTGAGCTGTCACACAATAATTGGCTGTATGTTAAAATTCTTAGTTGCAAGTCGTTTAACAAACTCTACACATATACAGGCGCTTTCAAACTAGCTTATTTTCCGGTCAGTTTTTCCTAGTGGGTTGGACAGTTTTTTGCTTGCTGTTGACCCTCCTTATATTGACCCTATTGACTACTTCTAGCGATGACACATTAAACAGCGCGATAAGTTTTTGGTCCAATGGGATATGTCGCACGTAAAGAAATAGGATGGAAAATCCGCTGGTGTGAAAGCGATCTGATTTCCTTTTTCTTTTTTAATAAAAAATCTGTCCAAGTTTAACTGAAAAACGTTTTTTCAAATCAGGCTAATAAATCAGCATTTTTCGAATGTCAAAAATAAAAGACAGCCTCAAAGAAACTCCCCAGCAATAGTATCCATCAGCAGTCAAAATCACAGTTACCTTGCAAATCATAACGTTTACTTATCACCCGATCCACCCTTTACAAACGACAATACGCACTCAAGGCCTGCAATTATCTTACGATCAATTCATTTGATTGATTATTTTATTGATATTATTTATTACTCATAATTAAGCTAGGCACAGCGTAATGTCATAATAATTTGCACACTTATTGTGCTTGAACATTCAAATTTAACTTAATATTTACGTAACGCTGTGCCAATTGTGCCAAATTGTAAATTTGTTTCATATCTTGACAGATTTTAAGATTTATAGGAGAGATTATTTTGTTTTATAATTATTGTAGGTACTCAGCAGAAGGGAATTTAGTAATTTTTTGAAAGGAAATGTTAACATTTACTTGGTACGTCTTATCTTTATTTCAATATAATAATACTATCAGTATATTACACAGTAATGCATTATCATCATCACGTCACATCCTAGCAGTTTTCCCACTGCTGCATCTTACTGCCTGTACCGGAATGTTATTTTGGAATAGTGTAGCTTTCCAACAGTGAAATAATTTTTCAAATCGGTTCAGTACTTTCGGAGCCTTTAGGGTGCCAACGAACAAACAAAACTAAATCCTCTTTATTCTATTAGTTTAGAAATATAAATAAATGTATGCTTTTCCAGGTATTCTCTGCCATCTCGGAAGCACGCTTCATAGCAACACGCCAGTACAAATGCTAAAATTAATTTCAAATTAGAGTTACACCACCACAAAAACGTTTTCACGTATTGAATTTACGCATGCAAAGCCGCGGGCTAGTTGCTACTTTACGATAATTAAACAATACATCTTATTGAAACACATACATAATTAACGCACACATACAAATGGTAATGCGTACTATTATATGAAGCAAAAAGTCAATAATGAAAGAGAAACTGATCTATGTATGGGATCGATAGACGCATGTAAAAATGACTTGTACGTGTTTTTATAAAAAGTACTTCCGCCATTTTCTTTTTTGTTGTAATTTGAAATATTTCTTCTTTTTTTCTGAATTTTGGTGCAGGATCTGAAAATATAAAAAAATATGATTTAGTAGTTGTACCAAGTAGTTTTGTTAGTAAAAAATAGGTCTAGTTTTTGAGCTGTAGTATTAAAAAATATACACTAAATTGTTGATTTTTGTAATAAATCTGTGTTTCACACAGAGGAATTTTTCCTATGCTCGCATCGATTTTCCAACCTGCAAAATCATAAGCAATTATAATTCCATAACCAAGCTTACAGTACCCAGCAAAGGAAGTTATGAACGATGCCTAGTTTTTAATAATCTGCTACCATTCGATCAAGTGTTACGCAAACAAGAATTTAACCAGTAGTTAGAGCCGGATGACGGCGCTAAGGTTTTTTCTTTTTTTTTCTTCTAAATTATAAGGCATCAGACTCATTATAGGCTGTCAATCAAACTGATGCTATCGTTTAATGCCAGTGAGGACGAGGCCTTTTAAATGTGAATCATAGTGAATGAGTGAGTAATTTCTCGGATTTAAGTAAACGTAGTGAAAGGACTGGTCAGGGACGTGTTATGGTGACCTTATGGATGGTCTGAGCAATGACCTAGGTTGTGTTTATATTCTTATTTTTAAGAGACCTATACTAATATTGCTAGGGTCATATCATAAGATTTTTAATATAGGATCCGCGCCCAGAGTGAAATGCGAATTAATATTGGGCTACTTAACTTTTTCAGCTTGTAAAATAAGCGAATTGAAAACTTGATGGTTTGTAAATATTATATTGCAAAAATTATATCTTTGTAAACAAAGACTGGTTATTTTGAATTTAAATACAAGGCATTAAAAACTAACGGAACTATGCATCATACTTACGACACGTTTATTTTTCAAATTATAATTTTATCGTAATTAAATACATCAAAACTGTCACCAGTATGACAACAAGACAGGTTGCGATGACTAGTTCATACTCAGGTTTCCTTATTAGACTCACAAAGACATCAAATATTATTGCGCAACGTTTAATGCACGAACGCATGCCATTTCATATGCTAGAACCTGCTAATTATTAATTCTGAGCACTCAAAGTCAGCCTATGCGTAATACTCGAGCGGTAGGCTTCGTTTAAGCTAGGCGTGGCCCAAAGGCCTCAGTGAACGGATGTAGCAGCCTCGATCGAGCTACCACCTATCCAGATTGACGTTTGATGATAACCAATGTAAGAAATGAATAAAAATAAAACAGAGAGTAAAGGTCAGGCGACTGCGTTGGAATTAAAGTCCGAAATAATAATCATTACCGACCAATACGAGTTACAGGTTAACTTATTTTGACAGCTTAAAAAATGAGCGAGTTTTGGAGCCGGCTGGTTTTAAAGCAATGCTGTAATTGGTCCGAAATGCAACTCAAAATGTGATGATGAGAAGGGCAAGATGATGTTAAATGAAGAGTAAAAAAATAAAGGTATAATAAGTCTAACTAAGTAATAGTCAATTTACACAAACATCCAGAAGATACGATATACAGTCACAGTTTTCTCAACTAATTGTTAATGTAAGCAGATCCAAGTTTTTGCGACGTTTTACACATAATTATGGCAACTTTGAGTCACAGCACCTAATGTGGACAGACGTATGGGCTAATTGCGGCAGTGAATTTACTTGCTTTGCTAAAGAATTTCACTTAAAACGATATAGCCCTCCTTTTTGTTCATCTAATGAGCTTATAAAGCGTACTTTTTGTCTCCTGTCAGCGTTTTCTTAAGGGATGATTGGCACATTGTTTTTAATGCGATGTATGTTAGGGAATTAGCCTTTTTTCCTGGAATCAAGCGTCTCTATTACTAAGGATACTTATGGACGGTTCGAATTTCTAGTAACGAATAGTTTTCTTTGCTAGTGATAGCATTTTAATTGCCTTTTAGGCGTTTTAAAACTATTGAGATATATGCAAGTGCAATACTAAGTAAAGGTTTTTAAAGCTCAATTATTTATTGGTAAACAAAATTAAATTAACTAAATAAACTTTAAGATATTTCAACACTGTGGTACAGTTTCACCGTACAATTTGCAGAAATTATATCAAACCCGCGATCGCTCATTTCTTTTTGACATTAACTCCAATGAAAGTTTCTCATTACGTGAACCATATTTCCTAAAACCTGTACTGGTACATACAGGTCTGATTTTACGCAATCGTGTAATATCTTTCTCTTGAGCAAATGTCAATATTTCGCTCTAAAGGGCAAATAAAGCTGTTCTCAGTAAAAAACTGTTAATTGTATAAGTGATTGTGATCCATCGAGTAATGTAAACCAATTATAATGTAGTACAAGTTACTTAATATTTAAAATTTTGTGGCATTAAAATAATTTATCGATCTATCATTCTGCTTAATCTAATCAATTTCAATTAAACAGTTTCATAAGTGCGAAACAAACCAATTCATAAACAGACAGATACTAGTTTTCGTACCGCGTGTCATTATTATAATTGTGCATTTGAATTAATTTATACGAGTTCGAGATAAATACATAAACATTGTCAGGTTTTTGTCAATGAACAATAACGGATTATTGTGTTAGTAATTAATTTATTAATTGCAAAGATCGCGTCCGCTTGGTTTTGCCCGAATCATGGCTACGTATTAGATCCGCGTGTTAAGGAATTGTTCTGATTTAATAATTAATGTAAGGTACCGCGAATCAGTGGCGGATATTAGTCTTTCGTCGCTTGTCAAATGCCTGTTCCACGATCATTACTTATTGATAAGATTATAGCCAATAAAATTGTTCGATCATTATACTTATTTGCAGCCGGATAATGTTGCTTGGAATAAGTTTGACGGCAAGGTCTTTAGTGCTCTTTTTGGTTCCTTGATAAAAAACTGTTTGGCTAGTTATGAAAGAAAAGTTCCTGAATGACAATCATTGTAAATATAAAATTGGAACGTTAGTTGTTAAGACTAAAGAACGTCCATGGAGATAAATCTTCTCCATCTAAATCAGTGGTTCTTAACCTTTTTGACATGAGGGACCACTTTGACCAAAGTTGTCTTGCCGGGGACCACCTCATCGGTTTACCTAAATTAGTACTCATTTCTTTATATTTACAAAAAAAAAAAAACCTTAATTTTTGGGTCAGTTCTACTCAAAGCTAAACGCATGTCGGCAGTTGTGTAGGTAAGCAAATGCAAATAAAGAAAAACTTGTCTATGTAGTTTCCAAATGCGCGAGCGAAGCGAGCGCGAAATTTTTATCGGACTTAAACCAAATATTACGTAAAATGTAGCCCAAACGTACTTAACTTTTTGTTTGTTGACAAATTCAAAAATAAGGGCATATACTTTCTGAATACGCGAGCGTAGCGAGCGCGAAATTTTTATCGGACTTAAACCAAAAAATACGTAAAATGTAGCCCAAACGTACTTAACTTTTTGTTTGTTGACAAATGCCAAAATAAGGGTATAATACAGTTTCTGAATAGGCGAGTGAAGCGAGCGCGAAAATTTTATCGGACTTCAACCAAATATTACGTAAAATTTAGCCCAAACATACATTTTCATGAATGGGGGGGACTAGGTACGACACACCCGATATACGTCCATGCGAAAACCCCCGCTCGCAATTATAAGTCGATAAAAATTAAGTTAGATAACGTATAGCAACGTCGCGAAGCTAAGCTTCGCGGACCACTTGGAATGCCTCCAGGAACCACCAGTGGTCCGCGGACCACCGGTTAAGAACCACTGATCTAAATAGACACATACATAGGTATGGAGTAATACGTAGGTATAATATAAAAACGCGCAGCCAATTTACCAGTACTTTAAAGTAATGGTCGTGTAATGTATGTAAATATTAAAATCAGAGCTAATCGATCATGTGATTGCCAGTACATAATGTATTATGGACATGTTGTTCTCCTTACAAAGTCGGTGCCGCAAGTAAACATACGTTTTTGCATCTTTTTCAATCGTATGCATACATGATAGAGTGGTACGGGTTTCTATAAGGCTGCGGTCACACTTGATGCGAAAGCGGTAATCTTGAAAAATATTTTTAAATGTTTTTTACATTTTTTATGTAGATTTTTTAAAATTTGCGTTATATATTGTAAAATAAATAAATTATAGTAATAAATACTACTGCTACAATTAACAAATATTATGACGGCTAGTGTCGTATTGTTTAATAGGTTTTTGACGATTAAAATGACCTATTGCTGATATTGCGTTTAACATAAATAACTATAAACTGACTACGACCACGAATTACTCAATTCCTGGTTTACTAATTGCGACGTTAAAATTTTATCGATTTTGTATTATTAGTAGGTTAAACTATTAGTCACTTTGGTCCTATAATCTGCTGGAATTATTGTGGCACGAAGTTGTGGTTATTATTTTTATGCACTGTTTTACTGGCTTAGTTTCTATAAAAATACAGGATTAACATTTACCTAGTGATGTAAAATGAAAAAAAAACGATTTGTTTTTTTTCACTTCATTGAAAAAAAACATGAAAAAAAACTTTGCATCGTTGTTTTTTTTCTAAATTTAGTTTTTTTTTCTAGCTTAAGTTTTAGTTCAATTTTCAAAATTTCCCTTTCGTTGAGTTAATATCAATGAATGTTGCCAATATTTTTATGAAATTTTGGTACTGTTTTATCAGAAAAGTACCGTAGATTCAAGAATAAACCTAAGACTATCTTGTAATCTTAAGTATTAATCTTTAACGGTAAATGCCCTAATAATTTAAGGGTTATTATGCTCTTGAAAATAACCAGGCCCAGAAAAAAAACAGTTTTTTATCAGGTTTTTTTTCAAGGTTTTTTTTCACATTAGAAAAAAAACGGTTTTTTTGCAACACTACATTTACCTAGTTATTTCCAAAGAATCGGTATTTTCAGCTTTTTCTTTTCTCTTTCACTGTGAAATTATTTAAAACAAAAACATCAGTAAATTGTGAGAAATTATTAACTAAGCACTTTTTATTACGTCTTCCGCTAGCTATGTAGCCTAGCTCCAATCAGTGTTGCACAAAAACGAACTTGAACGGGATCAAATAAGGTGTAGCTACATATGTTATTCAAACATCATGTATAATTTAATCTTCAGTTCTGAACAATGGGATAAGAAATCTTATTGAAGGCTTAAGCTCACTGATTATAAATATTAATATATTATATACATAGTAGTTTTATAAAAAAAATACTTATTCACAAACTTATTCGTCCTTGTTTTAATAATTTAAACTGACCATGTACAGTTTACTACAATACTACTATTATTAATACGATTATTTTAGACTATTAACTTATGTTACACTAAAATAAAAGAGGAGAAAATCATTGAAGATCGGCGACTACGTCATACTGCTTGAAACCAGATTCGTCGATAATTTTCTGCTTGCTTTAAAAATATAAGTTTTACTGCCCGAAGCTAGCCTTAATTTTTCTCTCACCATCTGCAAGCACCCTTAGGTTCGCATTAATTGCTCGCCCCAAAAGGTCACGTCGGTAATCACTCATTTAAACACCGTTTAACTCGCCTGTCCGTCTGTCGATTGTTATAATTACTCGTTTAATTTAGTAAATGTGAGAAAATTTACATGTTCATGTGTTTACGAAGAGTGTGTGAGTGTATGAAGGTGTGAACGGGTGAGCTTGAAGGATCTATTAGTATGTTAGATCATGTACTTATTACAAGTAGGTAGGCAGGTGCAAACCTACTTTTTTCAATTTATTTTTAAAAATGTATAGAAATGTCGCTATAGGCATTTGTCTCGGTAAAGTTTCTTCATCTTACAAAGTTAGGACTGAACTCGTAACATGGATACAAGGAGATAATTTTCTTCTGACCAAGTATTTAGACCGAAAGTGCGAAACTTACCTAATTTATAGCTCCTTAAGCAACTGTTAAAACTAGGCTGCAAACTGCAACAGCATCAATTATTAGCAACAATTTCTGCAGCCCTAAGAACTAAATGAAAAGATGATAACACACAGTTAAGTACTAACTTACGCCTAGATAAGCTGGCCAGTAATCAGGTCGCTACGTCACGGAAGCCGGTTGTAATTGGAAATATTTGTTATATCATAGCCTTTATAACCCATAATAATATATTACGGAGCAGGATACGTAATGGCCAACAATTGAATGTATCGATGTGCCGGCATAGTTTGCATGAAGCGCGGGCAGGGGTGAGGGGGGGTGAGGGAGGCGCGCGGGCGCGGGGTGCGGGCGTGGTCGGCGCCGGCCGCTCTCCTTGACTCCAGCGTCAAGCATCGCATGATCTCTGCTAGTGTGAGGCGGTTGATAGGTTTTGATACTTTAGAAATCGCGTGTTGAAAGCTCTTATTTATGTGGTCTCTTTACTTGGTGTTTATATGTTTGTAAAATCGGAAATTATTTTATAAACACACATATAATTATGTATAATCACAGAATTTCATATTCACATATTTATTGTATAAAACAAAATTGTCATGAATACTTACTGCATTCGGCAGTGCGCATTATCAAATCAATTTCAATATTACCAATGTTTCATATCAGATATAAAGAAGCTTAGCTTGTTTGAGAAAAAATACCTGTTTAATATATGTTTAAGTGGGTATATGTATTGGTAACTTATAACATCTCCAGTTCTGGCTAGTTGCTACTTCAAGGCAGTAACAGAATGGTGCAATTGTTTTGCTAGTTGGAAAAAGCTGTAATAAGCTTTTCAAAGACTGATCACACCAAAATTTCAGCAAGTTATATATTTTAGTTAAAAATAAAAAATATAATAGCAACATTTTGCAACAACCACCAAGACTATTCACCCGTACTATATTCTCAGTGAATGTGGCGACTGCTCGAGTGGACGCGGGCGCGGTGATAACGCTCCGTTATCACAGCGAGCTAATGCCCGCTTTGTGCTCTCCTAGTGTCTGCTTTGTTCTTTATTGGCGAGCAGAGGTGTAGGCGATACCGGCCTATTTGCTTTACACGGCCTTACACGCGAATGGTATCGACATTCTATGTAAAATTCTGCCGATGAAGGACAAAGATTTTGAGCGGTTGAATATTGGTGTTTGTGTATTTTGTATTCGGAGTTAAAAGTCTAAAGGATTTGTTTTGGTTAGTTGCAACAGTTTATATTAATAGTGAGCTATGTAATTGATAAAGTTAAGTAACATTAACACCAACTTAGTCATTTTTAATTATTAGGCAGGTAAGGTTTGCAGACTTTGGCTTGTTAATAATCATTGGTAAATCAATCAAATACTACAAATTAGAATATTTATAACGCACTTAAAACTTACGAATTAAAGACAAAAGTCAAGGAAAATAGGAAAATTAATGTCCTGTGACTATAAGTAGTTTTGAATTGTCGTTGGTTTATTTCAAAAGAGTTTGAAGAAAAATATACACAAATTCATTCCTAAGAGATGCAGGACATTTGCTAAAGATTAACTTAGGTAAGAGTAGGAAAGTGAGACATTCGCAAATACCATCAACAGAAAAATTAATAAACGAACCCAAACTAAACGCATCCAGCAAATCATACTTCTGTATTTATAAGAAATAAAATACAATTTCCAGCTTTCGTCCCAATATTTCATATCTGTCACTTAGTATACAGAAAGTGAGCTCAGTACAGTCGTCAAAAGCAATGTCTTACTTATGAATGCTAAAACCAATCTGAAAGTCGTAAATACCGATATCTGACCGCTTACAGTAATTTATAATATTTGCTTATAACTTATAAGTTAATGCGGACGCCATTCGGGTTCTATTCGGATGCTTGTTAATTTTCTTATTGAGGTATTTGTCGGATTAAATGTTGGCAAAGTGAGGATTAGTGAGGTATAGGAAAAAGGGTGGAGGAATATTTTGTATTCTGCGAAAGGATATTTTAGGTGGAAACATAGGGGAGATAAAATAGGAAAAAAAATATTTTACAAGTATTTGAAACTGCAGTAGTAAAATTAGTGGTGAGTATCGTCAGATCAGAAAAGTTTTATTAGAGGTAGATTGAAAATAAAAGCACATACCTACTCTGCGTTTACTCTTCCCCTTGAAATTTCAACGTAACCAGAAAAAGGTGCACGAGGTAAATTAATATTTTTACAGTTCTACTTTGGTTACTTATGTAGGTATCAAACGATCTTTACTTACTGTGAACCTAAAACAGCGAATAACTTTAAAACACACACATCCAAGAAACAGCTTAAAAAACCGCATTCAAATTGGTTCATCCTTTTACGAGCTATGGTGTCACAGGTCGACACACAGACAGACACAACGGTAAAACACTCCTCCTTTTGCGTTGTAGGTTTAAAATATCTGCCCGTATATTCCCAAGAAACTCCGCAGCGGGCCCCAGCTTTATCAATAAAACTGAATATCTAACGCCCAGCGTAGGCGTAAACAAGACTGATGCCCTCTTAGAGGACTTTAGCTGAATTTGTGTTCGCAATACCTATTGATAGCCTAGGACCCGGTGTAGGATATGTCCTACATTGCACAGCTTTGGTATGTCTGGCGTAAGTACATTGAAACTACGAGGATTATGTAAGCTATTGAAGCGCTTTGGTTAACTGGACGGAGTTTAGGTACTTGCTGTGGGGACATAGTAAGGATAGAGTAGGAAAAGTAGGTAAAAAGACTGGCTTGTGTTATTGAAATGGTAGTTAATTTTGTGCTCTGATTACGCTCAATCTTTCTCTATATGAGAGGAGCAACCCTGCAGAGGGACAATAAAAAGGCTGACGATGATCATGATTAACTCAAATTGATTGATGATTCTAATTTACAATTTGAAAATTGCGTCCTTTTGTTCAGTACTGGAAATTATTATTATTCTTTCCCAAGAGCCTTTAGTGACAATATGACGTATTTATAGTTAGGCTACGTAGGATACTCAACAAACTAGTAATCACACACAGATAACAGTAGATCACAGTCTAAGATCTATTATTATACAAACATTAATAACTATTATGGGTTATTATGACGCTCCTTGATAGCAAATATACTTCAAGCGAACTTCGCATAAATTGTTAGAAACTAAACAATTCGTAGTAAAAACCGTCATTTATTGGAAATTTGGGTTCTTACGTTGTATAAATCATTTTTTTTCGAAATACAATGATTAAGTTAATGCTTGGTTTATTGGAAAATCAACCGATTTCCCGGATTCAACTTGGTGACATAGTGTTTCTTGACAGTAATAATAAAAATACGACTGGTACTTAGAATTTTTATGATTGGACCAGTTAATAATAATTAAATGTTGTCATCTGGATTTCCTAGATGACAACATACTAGAAGATTCAAAAAGTATTGCCAGAATGAGCATATTTGAACTATATACGTATTAATCTGTGAGTACAAAATATAATTGAGTGTGGAAAAAGTCAAATCATTTATTTCATTTAGGCCTTCACAAGCACTTATGAATGTCAAAAAATATAAATAAAGTTGATTCTAGTTGCTCATTCCAAAAGTAGCTTCCTATGGAGAAGAACGGGCAAGAAACTCCAGCGGTTACTCTTAAACTGCGCCTAGACCGGTACCGTGCGATCACTTGCTCTAACGCAAGGTAAATTAACATTTCCCAAAAAAACTACGTACCTACATTTTAATTGATAGATCACAATAGAACAACTTACATTACAAGTCAATCAATATGTTCTCCATGAGAATTTCATAAAAAACAACTGCACCAGATGTCAACAGACGGAATTCCTTCCCATGTGCCTGCGCATGTTTTGTTGCCGTTGATAGTACGAATACAGTCGCCTGTGTACTTTGCTCAACTCGTGTACTTTGCTCGTTTCATCACGGTATGTGTGACTAGCTGATTATTTTTGGATTAAATATAGATATACTCTGCTATTCCATTCATGTTCCAAAGACACTTTTTCCCGCATCTGGATAAAAATGCGTATGTCCTTTCTCCAGACTAAAAGTATCTGTGCACCCATTTCAATTGGTTTCATGATTTTTTGAGGCATCAGCTGATTTTTTGAAGCACATGGGAAGGAATTTCGTCTGTCAACAGACGAAATTCCTTCCCATGTGCTTGCGCAGGTTTTGTTGCTGTTGATAGTATGAGTACAGTCGCTTGCCACTCGTGTACTTTGGGCATTGCATCACGGTACATGTATCTGGTTGCTAACTAGTTGCTCTCTGTTCGGTTCGCTCGGTTCTATTCACGTCCCAAGGGATACACGGGAGTAAACGGGAGCACTTTCTCAGACACACACACTAAAAAGTAGAGCTTTATCAGAAAAGGCTACTAAGGTCTAAGAGACCTTTCTCAGACATTCCACTATTTTTGTACCATTTAAATGCTACAGAATCTTTGGCCCAAAAATGCGACTAACAGACAGAGTTTCTTTTATGTTTATAATATTAAGATTGGTACGCACGGTTAATTTATCGGTCTAAAGGCATGAGGAGTTTTTCTTTGAGTCTAGGCGTGAATAGATCAAATAACCCAATTCTAATTCCATCTTCCTGTTATAAAATATGTACCTAAAGTTTATATGCTTGATTATTTAGGTATTCTTGTATTGTATGTTAGTATATCTAAAGCAACAAACCACGTAATCTAATGAACACTAAAAGACAATCGTTAACAGTATCGTTAGTAGCATTTCTCTCAAGCATACCTCTACATTTTGTTTGGCATAAACTGAAGAGTAAGCTTCTAACTAGTGTAATCCCATTTTCCGCGTAACCCTCACGACCTTAGAAATGCCTAAGATTAACGGCAATTCTATACAAATATATTTTACACTGTCAGTAAACATAGGAATAATATCTTAGCCACCTCGTATGACTCCCACACAAAAGATAACATATGATAATACTTGTAAATTATACCTTATCGGCTGTAAGTATGTTTCCTTGTTTCATCAATTAGTATGGACTCCTTTTGTAGCTTAACTGCTTGGTTTTATTACTAAACAACCAATAAAATTCCGTACCTAATAATTATTTTTACGTACATAAGAAAAAATGATTTTATGTAATCTAAACTAGTATTGTGAAGAGGTAAACAGTTTTTGATTGTTTGTACCTAAAGACTTCGAAACTGGGTACTGAACTGATTTGAAAAATTATTTAAAGTTGGAAAGCTACACTATCTTCGGATGACATATTTGAATCGGGCAAAAATAAGATCTCCCCGTCGCGTTTTAGAACACGGTTATATCGAATAAAAATACATATATTTGAAGCTTTCCGTAATTAAGTCCTTGGCAGAATTATTCAGTTATTTTTTGTTTTCCGATATTGTTGAATGATTTTTTAAACGAGGTGTTAACGTATGTCTGAATTAAAGGCGTGACCTGCAAGCCATTTTGGGCTGTATTCATTATCATCCTGCCCTCAGGCTTGGAAACTGAGTACACAGAGAAATTTAAATAAATTCGAATTTAATGAAAAGCTTCAAGGTTAAAGATCCGCAAAATATATAAACAAAAGAATGTCACGATTTAATGAACAATAAATAATAAAATATAAACATCTTCTTAATATTATATTTTAATATCAATCATTGCAAATATTTGTATTTATAAAAGAAAGTCGTGTTAGTTACACGTTTTATAACTCAAGAATGGCTGAACCTTTTTTGTCACTATCCAGGACGCGGGTGAAACCGCGAGCAGAAGCTAGTAAGAAATTTAATAAGGGTTGCCGTAACTATACGAACTGTAACGAAGACCAAAGTCAAATTCATAGATGAATAAATGAACTATTTAGAAAAAAAGTAGGTCCTTTGAACTCGCCTAATAAAAGCCAGCATTACACTCCAGGCCACAAATAAGTGCACGCTCATATTTCCAAAGTATTCGATGTGAACCTGATACGCATGAGACGCGTATTCCGTAAGCGGTATATCAAGGCTAGGTGCAGTATCGTCGCTGACAGGCGATCCGACGGTGTCGGGTGTCGGCGACGATGCGATCGACTTACCCATCGACCGATCACGAGCCGAGAATGTCAACGCACTTGTATTGCACTAATTAACTGCGTAGATACGACAATTAGGCCGTTATGAAACTGTCTGGCACCTAGTGTGTGAGGTTAAGGTGATACGGCACGCCGAAACTTTATGAGATCCGATGGGAATTTTGCACAGTCCTTAGGTACGCGTTCGATAAACAAGTTTAAAAAGGTGTTTTGGGCAAACTGAGTAATAAATATTTTGGAATCGGTTCTGAAATACAGAATAGGTAGCCATTCCGAACTTGCTGACTAGTGATAAATTCAAAAGTATAACGAAATCGTCCTACTAGGGTTGTCTCGTGTTAAACATCATACTCTATACTTTCAATACGATTTAAGCCTGTTCTAAAAGTCTTACAAAAATGAAGTGAATTACAGACACAAAAACTCCGATCATAGAATACATTGAAAACTAATTACCAAGCAGGATTACCCAACAATTGTAACAGACATTGCGGAACGGTCTTCGCATGTCACAACGCACTCAACAAAACCTTACACATAAGTTTTTATAAGTTCGTGGAGAAATCCGCATTGTGCTGGCTTACAACGTTTAATGTGATGCCGATACGTAGTGAGATTGCTCAGTATTGCACCGCAGAGTGGGCGGGGACACGCAACTCCGAGGTCCGAGCCATGCAAATGTTCGCGCGCACCGCAACTTGCTCGATAATGTATTAGGAATCCTGTTTGATTTGTGTGGG
The DNA here is from genome assembly GCF_030705265.1 of Helicoverpa armigera. Taxonomy (NCBI): domain Eukaryota; kingdom Metazoa; phylum Arthropoda; class Insecta; order Lepidoptera; family Noctuidae; genus Helicoverpa; species Helicoverpa armigera. The sequence continues at coordinate 4,439,098 of NC_087137.1, read as the reverse complement.
CATTGTCGAGCCTTTGTCCTGTTACCTTCCAAGTTTGTACCCTTAATATTGTTTGCAGGTTTTACTTTTAACGGGACTTGTGTAGCTTACCGTTATTGATAGTGGATACCAACAGAATCTTCGTTTAAAAATCCTATTGCAGTACCTGTTTCTTCTAGCACTTACCTCTTTCTTTTTGCGCTTTAATACTCCTAGTACAATTTCTGAAAGGACAATGCTCATGAAGTATGAGAAAAAAACCCAGGCCCGGCGCAAAAGAAATGTAACTCAAAATATAGGTAAAAATAAGTAATTAAATATTACATAGGGGGCATTATCGAAATCAGTGGCTACATGTGTGAAATTGCTATTCGAATTCTAACATCCGCGCCACATTGCTACTCGAGATTTTAGAGGTAACATAATGTATTAGTAAAAAGGAACAGTAAACAGATACAGTTGTAGTTTAAGAGTGTACATAATGACATGTTTATAGCAACTTCTCTACTATTCTACCTACTTTTACAAGATAGGTAATAGGATGATAGAACTAAAACACGATTTAAATGTACTTTTCATTTTAATAATAACGCTTAAAGTCATCGATTCTTTATTTCTAACACGACATGATCCAAAAATATTGAGGGATGCGCGAACTGTTCCTCATGTTTAGCCCACCCTAAGTAAAATATAAAACGCTCATGACGCGATGACGTGGGCGCTGCAGCCCAATGTCCTCCACCCATGAATACAGGAGCAATTATATAGTGATATGTCATTCCTGCCATTTTCCCTTTTATAAATAATGTAGGTGTAAAAGTACACTGCTAAAGTGAAGTTAACCCGGTTTGGACAAGACTTGCGTCGCATCCCAAAGTCCTGAGCTGTACTTCGGTATTGATTTATCTTTTTGGAGAGGCTCATTACTTGCCATATTACTTGTTTGTTGTTTCAGATATCACTTTAATTAAACTATAAGCCCCAGCTGCTCATGTTACCCCTTAAAAAATCAAATAGCAATTTCACACATATAGCCATTGATTTCGATGATGCCTCCTATGCAGTATTTCATTACTTATTATTACCTATAATTTGAGTTACTTTCCGTTTGCGCCGGGCTTGGGGTTTTTTGAGCATTGTCCTTTGACATCACAAATTCAAAACTATATTCTTAGTTTTCCATTTTTGCAACAATACCTCTTCAGAAAATCCGACATGGTTTCCTTCCCAGTCCTCGAGCTAACTTCAGGAGAAAAATGATGTAGGTACTCATCCATTTATATAGAGGTACTCTTAATTACCTTTTCCAAAATGCTTCTTGGCTTCCAACTTAGCCTCAGTTTCGTAAGAAAGGAACAAGCAGTTATCAGTGTGACGCAACGGGTCTAGGCAACGATAATTAAGTTGGGCGCGAGTGTCCGCGCTCCGTGCGTAGTATCGCCGCGCTCCGGGCTCCGCCGCGCTAATGTGCAAGCGCATCGGCCACATCGCTCTGTCTGAAACATTGGCGTATTCTACAATGGAGTTTATTTAGTATCGAGACATTTGCACTAGCTCAGAAATGTAAGTTTAAGCATATATTAATATATTCCTAATTACCTTTACCACTTCACTTTTTCGTCATAATTTCGTAACAAAGGAACAAGCAGTTATCAGTGTGACGCAACGGGTCTAGGCAACGATAATTAAGTTGGGCGCGAGTGTCCGCGCTCCGTGCGCTGTATCGCCGCGCTCCGGGCTCCGCCGCGCTAATGTGCAAGCGCATCGGCCACATCGCTCTGCCTGAAACATTGGCATATTCTACAATGGAGTCTAGTTAGTAATGAGACATTTGAAGTAGTTCAGCAATGTGAGAATAAACATATAAGTCAATAATAATTTCATCAATATTTTTTTTATTAGGTACCTACTGACCTACTCCTATGTCCTGATGCATTTATGACTACTAGATGCAAGGTTAAAGTTATACATTTTAGACATAAGAATAGGACACATTTTCTTAATCCAATTATAGTACTTGAATCATATTTGTCTGTCCTGCTAGAATTATGGAACTGCATATTTTCAAACTTTTTACGGGACCGAATTTAGACATGAAGAATTGCGAAGATATTTACTACACATATAAACGAGCATAAAGGAGTAGTTTAGCATAAAATAGGCAAGACATCAAGTTAGTACATTGTGGAACAATGAAACGGTGTGACGCCTGCGGTTATGTTTGACATTAGCTCGGTATAAACATTGATGATTCCCCGTTTTGATGTTACACTACAAACGACCCATCCGACTTTCTACTTAAATCGATGTTACTTATGCACTTATTGTGAAATGCCAAGTATTCTGGATTATAGTGAGTTGAATGTTGCCGGTGGCTTCATTCATATACTGAAGGAGATCAGATTACAATGTTAAATGGTTGTCCACGTTTCAATTTATCCTTACACTTTTCCCAACTATGTTACTGTCGGATTGGTAAAACTGGTTGTCAGTCTTTTGGCTTCTGATTACCCGACGACTAACGACTGCCAAAGATTCTTAAATGACAACCGAAACCCATCTACATACCTAACTTCCAAAACTCTGAGTTTCTCTTTATGATGTACACAGATTATCACCAATCCACGGATCGACCGCGCCTAGCGTTGTTTACCTTGCTGCTGCTAACCCGTTGGTCAGGTCTACGATATGAATCAACACTAGTATATACGCATTTTTCTACATCTTTTCGTAACACAACTAAAAATCAATCTAGACGATCCAATTCTGCCATCCTGTGTAAAAAATATCGCGTATCTCGTTAGGCGTTCATTTCCCTAGCTCGGTTAGAATGGAATATATCAAGCTGGCTGCAGGAAGCTTTACTTACGAAGACCTACTGACAACGCGCCGACTGTTAACGGGAGTGCTCTGACGATCGACAGCTGCTGTATGCTTGAGTCCAAAAGTGGCTTTGGAAATTAGATTTGCAGTTTGGTGAGAGGATTTTCAAAATGTTGAGCTGAATTTAAATTAGAGTTACGATATGCTAAGAGCATCTTCAAATTAGGTAAGTCTACGTTCAACAGTGGACGACAATTTGCTGATACGATGAAGAGGATCGTCAAAATATTGAGACCTGTTTGATAAGAGCAAATGAGTCGATTCGATTTTGTTTCAAATTCTATTTACTACCGAAAGAAGATAAGTACTATTAATATTTTGATAAGATATGCTCTATCTTCATTATAATAGTAAAAAGTTAATCTAAAACCTTAAAAATATTATAAATTAACTCCCAATACAAATCCTAGCAAATTCCCCCAAACACTTTTGCATCCACCTATCCAACCCACCGGCGAACTTAATAGCGGGAAGCGGGCACAAATTAAAATTGGTTCGCGTCAATCCAACGCACGTCTCCGCTCGTTCACTTCTGCAGTGAAAGTGAGAGATATTATCTGCGCCTGCGTCGGTAGACCGTGTCAACGTATTTTGATTGATTTTCATTAGATCTAACTACGTAATTAAGGGCCTATGTGGGTTTTAGGGCGGTTGGTTTTGAGGTTAATTCTTCTATGTTCTTGAGATCGAACTTAATGTTGAAAAAATAAAATTTCTTACTATAAGCTTGGATATTGTCCTTGTTAATGATAATGGCCTCAAGTTACGTATTTTGTTTTTTATTTTCCGATTTTTACTGTGGGTACTTTTAATTGCCGTTCTGGATTGTCCATTCAAGTTTTTATTGCAGTTTAGGTTATACAGTCAAGAAAATTATAATGACGTACATAATTACCTGATCTTATTATTCCTATGAATGTCCTGCGTCAGATTTCATAGGTCCATTATTTGGTTTCAAAAAGTCCCCTCATCCCATTTACATTTATTTCAAGTTCCTTTTCGTCATCAGTAGATAAGCAGATTCAATTAAAATTTATACGGGTTTGTAAAAAACGAGACAATGACGCAAGTACTAGTCGTTTATTTTCACAAGTACGCGAAGCCGTCGGTGCAACGGATTCTTAAAATCCTTGAAGGAAAATGAACAGGAAGGACAAAAGTCACAAAGGGAACTATTTTTTAGAAATGAAGATTATAAATAGCACCAAGAATGTATAACTTGATAACTGGTTTGTATATCTTTGTTGCGTTTCCTCGAACTTCCGTACGCAACAAGGAAAGGTCACGCCAAGGTTATAGAAAGTTTGTTTTTCATTTGTTTTTTATCTTCAGCCGATATGAAAACCCACATAAATACCAATGTAATGACTTCTGTGGTCAAATTGGCTGGTTAGTTGAGGGTTTTACCGGAACTTCGGGTCAAAACTGACCTTGTGTAGTTTCTTTTAACCCTTTAATTAATCTTGCAATTTTATTAGCCCTATTTGCCGGGTTTTTCTAAGAGACTGGTTTTTTGGAGACGTGTAATATAAGTACTGGGGTTGTCCGGGAATTCTTAAGACAAAGTACTGGAATACATGTTATATGGAGATATAGTATTTAAAGCTCTATTTACAGTCCAAAGTGATATTTTATTGCTTTTCAGTTGACAGATGTATGTGCTTAGTACTAATCATGTTTACCTTAATTTATTGATTCCACGACCACAGGTTATCAAACAACAGTAAAACTCTACCCACTTTAATCATAAAGCCTCATAGTTCAGACTCATTTAACGATACACATAATATCAACTGACCCAAATTACTTGCACTCAAGTGTAACTTGTCAAACTTCTATATTCTCGGAACAATTCGTACATGGAGAACAAAATAAATAACGGAGTTGCCATGACTAAGAATCTCCTAAGAAAGTAGCACGTCGAAATGCAGGTAAGCGGGGGACGAGGAACGTTACTGTTTCCACCCTTTTACGCCTTCTTTGGACCCGACCAATTTTTGAAATCCTTGACAGATGTCTCAAATAACCCAAACGCCTAGTTTAATCACTCGCAACTGATCGTTTCGTCATATACCCACCGTACGAATTTGACCAACAAGAAGGCGCCTGACCTACCAACATTATGGCATCTCCATTCATATACTTACTCCGTGACATCGTACGACTGCATATAACTCAGAGATGGTAGTTAGTGCATCAAAGCACCTGCCTCCGTGAACATTAATAACTTCATCGGGGAGAGTTATGGTCGCTCGCCGCCAGCCACCATGTCGGCTTGTCCGTCTGTCTGACGCACGTTTGATTTAGATGTCCTTACGTATTTCCTCTGTTACCTATTCAAAGTTGGTTGTGGAGCTTTGAAAATGAGTTTGGGTTGGGAGTGAATTTCATGGTGTAAGGGCAATACTTAATGGGTTATTTGGGGTGAGCTAGGAATTGATGCTATAGAGGTGTTTTGTATGAAATCTCAATTTCATGTTGGCTTATCTGAGAATCAAATCCAGTGCAGTATGCTTAGTGGAAACGTTGACCACCATCAGAATAACCCATGGATAAATAATGAACTGACATTCCCCCCTCTATTCTTCGATTCATTTGGATTAACGCGATTTTTTCTTTTACTTAAAAAATACCAAAGTAAATTATTCTCAGAATGTTAATTAAAAGCATTTTATTTGTTTGTTATTTCTAATTGGTTCTATTTTATTAATGAATATTATTGTAATTGTATATTTTATTAACGAGCTAGCCAATTATCGAAGAAATTGCCGCGAGCAAACCCGCAGGCAGAAGCTTGTCTAAATGATCTAAAAATAAACAACGAAATTGGATTAGAATAATCGAAGTGATCATATTCATTAATATCCCACCCAAAACAAAAATGTGAAAGACTGCCAAGTTCGATAATATGGGAATGCTTCGCCTATAAAAGAAGTGAGATCTGAATAAGTACCAAGTTCCATACACATACCTCAGTTAAAAATAGTTACTTTTTAATGATGTTACTTGGCAAGTTTTCATACACCTTGTTATAAACCTACTAAACGCAATGAATCAAGTATTTAATTTTCTATTAAAACTTGCCAAGTAATCATCATTAAAAAGTAACTATTTTTAACTGAGGTATGTGTATGGACTTGGTACTTATTCAGATCTCACTTCTTTTATAGGCGAAGCATTCCCATATTATCGAACTTGGCAGTCTTTTACATTTTTGTTTTGGGTGGGATTTCATTTATTTTTGTAAGGTTGTTTATTTTATTTTTTTCTTATGATGAAGTTAGTTAAAGAAATGTCTCATTTATACTATCTTTTAGATTTTTTAATATGCACTATGTTTCTTACAAAGAAATGAACTAGATTAACTATGACTAGATTTACCAACTGACTGACATGACATGTTATCATATATTATGTTCGTGGATCAAAGTTACACATTCGTTATTTTCGAAAGTGATTCACACTTGGCCGTTTTCAGATTTTTACTTTACTTTGACTAAATACAAACCTTCGTACCATTCGAAGATATATTATTATACATATAATAAATCTGTAAAAAAACTGTGTCTGTACACTGAATATATTAAAAAAATAATAATTGGGTGGGGTTTAGAAACAGTAATGGAGCACAAATCCAAAAAAAAAATTCTGTCTGTATGTCTGTATGTCTGTATGTCTGTTTGTTTGTACACGCTAATCTTCGGAACTACTGAACCGATTTCAATGATTTTTTCTTTGTTGTGTCAGTATTAAGCCTGGTCAACATATAGGCTATAATTTATCTTCGAAACTTGAAGACCTGATGCAGAACACCAACAGACCAACAAAACTATAAGAGATACAAAATGGTGCCATGGCAAAGATTGTTTCATATGATGAGCATTTTCAGCTGAGATAATAAATTTGAAGATCTGGAACACCTGATGTGGAACCCCAAGAGCCCAGCTTCTCTATACCATATACAGGTATGACGTTTTAGCAAAAGTTGTTCAATTTGATAAGCACTTTCTATAGACTTATACAAATTGAAGATCTAAAACACCTGATGTGGAACTCCAGGGGCCCAGCTAGACTATAGCATATAGAGGTATGACGTTTTAGCAAAAGTTGTTCAATCTGATGAGTACTCTCTGTTGACGTATAAACATCGAAGATCTGGAACACCTGATGTGGAACTTCAAGAGCAATACTACACTTGAAATGTATAGAAATGAATGATATGAAATAGGTATGGTGAATCAAAAAAAGTAATTAGTCCGTCTTTTAGATAACCCTAAAATAATGGACACGTATTTTGTCATTTCTCTCTCACACAAACAAGACAATAACGAAGATATAACACGCTTGAATTTTGTGTTAAGTCACTCCTTAGTACAAATTTTACATACCTAGACGTGGCGTCACGAGCCCCCACTCTCCGAATTTGTTGCATTATATATATATCATTATTATTTTGTATGTCTCTTCCAGACCTCGGGACTACAGAATTCCGAATTTTCGGGAGGCAAACGTGACGCCGAAGCCAACATGCTGAAGCCCTTTCGAGACAACTTTAATGAAATGGTGACACAAAACCGACGATTATCCCTTTATACACTATAGAAATGAACCCAAGGACAATCCCCGGTGGACGTCGTTAAAAAAAAAAGTCAATCCTCGGTTCTGTGCTATACCATTGCTAACTGTGGATGAATACTACTGGGGCTATTGTGATGGGATGCTAATGGACTAGGAATGGGGAAACTACGGGAACTATGGCACCTGCCGATGACAATGTATTAGATACATGTAAAAGTGGCAGGTGGAGACTAGGAGGGCAACAGGGACATGAGCGGCTGAAGTGTGAGGATAACTCGGCGGATTTCAAACGCAGATTACGCGCTCCCTGTGGGTCACTTACCACGAGGCACCTATCCTCCGAGCAGGGCTACTAACCCTGCTCTAGCGATTCCACTCTGGACGGTCAAGCCAAGCCAGAGGCGTGAGACCTACCCCCGTCATGGTTCACTCCGACCGGCCAGAGATGGGGGACAGTATACTCTCCCTGGAGAATTCAGTATATATTCCTCGCGGGGTCGCTACTCCCCGTCATCAGCCTCAAATGCCCTGCGGTGCTTATATCTCATTATTATTGTCGTTATTATCTCAAGTGCCTTTGTCCCAATTATGTTAGGGTCGACTTCCAGTCACGATGCAACTGAGTACCAGTGTTTTACAAGGAGCGACTGCCTATCTGACCTCCACAAACCGGTTAACCGCTCAACCCTACGCCCCTTGGTAAAACTGGTCAGATTTACTGGCTTCTGACTACCCATAATGACTGCCAAGAATGTTCAATGACAGCCGGAACCTACAGTTTAACATCCCCTCCAAATAACGGTCATTGGTATCCAAAATGTGTAGATAACGTTGTGGGTTGCATTGTTACATCTATTTTAGTTTATAATGCCTGTGTTCACTATTTACAATGTAACTGTTTGTTGTCTCTTCCCAATAAAATAAAATATCTCAGTAAAAAAAAAAAAAAAAAAAAATATACATACATAGAAAGTACATACGAACTTAGAAAAGTTGCATTGGCAGGTACTTGCCAGACCTGGAATCAAAGACGCACGCTCATACTTGAGAGATTGGTTCTCTACCCACTAAACCACCACAACTTCCACTAAGTCATCACGACTTTGTCGTCTCAGTAACATTTAATGTTTTTTTACGTAATAATACGTGTAATATTTTTGCCACACACAACATAAATGCGGACTAATTAGAATCACTACTTTTATCCCTATGGTCACGCCTATTGCGCTTCAGTTCTCAGCGTTTTGTTTAGTCTGCTGTGCTTTTGCCGTTGAAGTACAAAAATTAAATATATGGAACGTTTCTAATGGCTATGCGTGTTCCGTTGTTTACAAGTCACTGGCCCTTAAAATTCAATATCAGACGATTCAGATCTTTGATTTTGCTAACCCCGTCGCTGGCATAAGGGACAGGATCCGCGTACGAAGTCGCGGGCAGAAGCTAGTATTATATAAATATAGATAAATTTAGTTCGTTTTAGTTCCTTAGGGGTATAAATTTACACCGGGTATAAAACACCTTCATTATTTTGAAACCGACTCACACTTGGCCATTTTCAGATTTTTCCCTTTACCTTGACATAAAGACCTACCTCCATGCCAAATTTCAAGTCAATACGACCATTGGAAGTGGTCTAGGTTTTTGATGAGTGAGTCAGTGAATCAGTGAATCAGTGAATAAGTGAATCAGTCAGTGAGTGTTTAGTAAAAATAGCGATTTTCTGACGTCAATATCTCAAGACCTACAATAGGTATATTAATGAAATTTTGTATTTTAGATAAGTGAGGGGGTCTCAACAGATACTAGAAATTTGATATGCGTAAATAAAATAGATTTTGAGTTACAGGGGGGTCGAATTTGGCCCGAAATGGTTCGTGTAATATAACCCACGGCCGGTGTGTCGCCTTTTTTGCTCGAACTTGGCGGACACACTGCCGTGTGTCTAGATTGTGATGAAACCCAAACATAGGTGTGGTTGAATTGAGCAAAAAAAAACTGCAAAAATATGAGATATTTTGCAATTTAATTGGCATAGCGTATTAATCGCGACATGTTATTTTTTATAATCTTTATTATCCGTGCATAATTATGGGCGACGCTTAAAATGGTCTTTTACGATTTACGATATGAATGTGCGCGACATCATTTGAAAATTTTGACATAATAATATTGGCAATCGAGTTTACTGGGCTACACATTGTAGGCGTGGGTCACACTTCGAGCGAGAAACCAAGTTATGTTATGCTAACCATTTCTCCAATAAAAACCCTCTGTTTCCCATTTCAATCATAGTGAATTTTTGGTTGACACAAACATAATTTGGCTCACACAATTCTGAACACATTTGAATGGTTATACAACCATTCAAATGTGTTCAGAATTGTGTGAACACTACTTCAGAATGTATGATGTTCTGACACTAACTTTTTTTCGGAGTTCAGGTTTCAAATAATTTATGTTGTGGTTTTCTGTATTTTGTTTCGACCTTTGCCGAAAAAATAGAAACCTCTCAAGTAGCCGTTTGAGTTTTTGGTGTCACATAAACTTCTATTATTACATGACTGACAACAGCAGTTTAAGTAAAAAGGTTAGTATTTTGAGCAATCGTTTCACAAAACTATAAATCGCTAGCACTAAAACCATACAATTCATTGAGTAATTCAATAAGGCAGCTTCCTCTGCAGAAGCCGGTTCAATCAAAAACTTCAAATCAATTTGAGGTACATTTACATCGGCATCCGCAATCAGACGTGCGTACTAATAAAACACATTACCATTCACAATAATTTCTAATTAAGATGTAGAGCAGGCCTAGTTAGTGATCAGGGATCGAAGGCCATAGTCGACTAATAATACTAATATGTATGTATTTTACTTGAGTGGAATTCGCGTTCCTTATTTTATGGGGTCAACTGTTATCAATAGTAGGTTAATATTATGAAGCCAAAGAGGTTTTTTTTAGTTTGTTTAAACGTGCTAACTATTACTATGAAATATGAAACACTCTTCCACCGCTAAATCGCTCCAGGAAAGCTATACGCTACATTTTGCAGTGCTCGATGTAGCTCGTTCCTATGGGATGCGGATGAATCCATAGGAAGCTAAATCGTTCTTCTTCTGTTTTAAAAATAGAACAAAAAAGAGTTTCATAATTAAATTACGTTCTTCAAGTACGTGTAACTTTTGAAAGCTTCCTTTTTCTTTTCGTAACTCAATAAACGAATGCAACGTAATAGAAAATGCAGTTAAGTTTTGTAATAAGAAAAAAGATGTAACTTGTTGCTCCGATTGCCCATTTCATCAGAGTCTGCTATGAATTTTGTTTAGAGAATGATTATTTTTCAGTAAACATTGTTTTAATACTTTGTTTTTTATTCATATTTTCTTATACAAATCACAAGTACACAAAGTAAAAAGTGTTTTTCCACTTGTTGTGTAGTAAGTTCAAATTATTTAACCCACTGAGCACTAAAATCTTTAACAAAGAGCTTATTAGGAAGCGATTTCTTGATGTTAAAATAGCTCAAATCAGTCTGTTGATTTATAACAATCTTTATTAGAAACTCACTAAGTGCAAGTTAGCACTTCGAACTTTGCCTTATTAATCATGATAAGCTAAATCACAAAAGCCTACGATTGACAATAAATTAATACCAGTCAATTTGCTACAGAAATAATTGGTTCCTGAATACCAAGTTTTTGTTTTAGATTTATTTGTCTAGATATTATCTCTATGTGTAAAATGTATTTGAACGATAATCTCATTAGTGATCTATAATTTTGGATTTTAATAAATTGGTTCATTAAATTTTATTGAATATCGAAGTCATATTTTAAGCTTTTTATAATTCTAATTTGCTATTAGGTATTTGTGCATGTATAATAAATTAACTTTTATGTAAATGTTTAGTAGATAATTAGTACCTACTCACGTTACGTTATTTTATAATTCTCTTACCTACATTTTACGCATCACCACTCTTCTGTAGTACAAAACTATAAATCCCTATAGCTAAAGTTCAAAAGTACAATCGAACACGAAAGCGCATCGCAAATCTAAGTGATGTACATTCACGTACACAAGTTTTTCCAAACGTGCTGCGCGTGCTCAGAACGTGCAAAAATTACTGCGCTCGCGCCTCAACGAAATGTAAATTAGATGGCAAGCGGTAATAGTTCGTGGTTCAGAGGTAAGGTTACTGATGGCTGGCTGTTGCTTACATTGTACTTTAACGGCAATGCGGCGCGAAAACGATCGGCTGTGAATGACTGTACATTAGTTCACGAATTCTTGAGGCGTCGAGTTGCAGTGCGGGGTTTGTTAGATTTGTTGCGTTTGAAGAAATTGGTTTTGTTTTCTGTTAGTTTTATTGGACTGTACATTTCATTTTTCAATCTTTCAGACAGATTAGACATAGATCTTTGTCAGACTACCCTTACATTAGATGATGTTGCTAACACAGTATTAGTTATAGCTATTGGTGAAATGTGCGGTTTAGGAATAACAGCCTATCTTATTTTAAAATCATTTACTTGTATGAGGTTTTAACGCTGCTACTTTATATCTCGTTAGGTTATGACTATCTTGGAAAGTATTTTAAGGCAGAGTTTTCAGTCCCCCTTCTTCCACAAAGGATTAATTTCCCTTCCCAGTGTTCAGTTTGCGTGTCGACACTGGTAAGTACAATCGGGACGGCCCATCAGTTACATTAGCACGAGAGGTGTCGCCGCGACGCTCTGACCTCGGCTAATGAAGTGATAAACACTGAACTAACCGCCGTGCCATCTCTAACGACGATCGGTGTTTAGAAAAAATCTGCCTCCCTTTTTCTAGGTATTTTTCTATTTAAATTCTTGAGGGATCTGCGAAATATTCTAGAAATTTAAACTGAAAAGACGTGTAGTTTTGTTGTTTTGAGATGGCAATCCTATTTCTTAGAGCCTTCTCTTATTTTTCTTAATTCTAAATTTAAGTAAGAATATTTATCTTTGAGCCTCGCTAAGGCTTAATAGAGTGACCATTGATTGCAATACCTCATATTACCTACTATTAGTTAATTTGATAATTGACTGTTGATTTTCTAGCAGAAAGACCTTTTTCCAGTGCCTAATAAAATAAAGAACCTGATTTTACCATAGAGGTTTAACGCTATAAAGTTTAGTTTGAACTTGTATTCCATTTTCAAATTGCACCTAAACCTACGCTTTTAGGATTCCAAATTCATAATGAAAAGTAATTTCCCTATATCAATAAGGAAACGTTCTAAATTTGAAATAGAGGCTATAAACATGTGTGCCTCTAGGCTGGCGTAAATTCAAAGACTCCTAACCATCAAAGCGATTGGCGATTATTGAACCTGTTAAAGTTAGACGATTATTCCGAAATTATAGCATTCGAACTGCATTTTGTGAGTCTCAAAATAGTATATGGACTGTTTGGCCAGAGAACTTCTCTTTAGAAATTGTACTTGATCGAATTTCTCCTGCTTTGAAAGAAAATGTGTCAGCCATAAAAGTGGAATAACTAGAAATAGCTGACACCAATTTCGTCTCATATGACATTTTTATTCAATTGATGCAATTACAAATTAAGTCCAAAACGATGGTCTATAAAACTAGCGCAATCTAATTATATCCTAAAATCATTAGCGACAATTTTAATGTCATCGATAATTAGTATGCAAGTGTGTCAGTGTTAAATTAACAAGATCCTCTTACGACAATAACTGTTTTATTGCGCAGACGCAAGTTGTCATACTAAATGAGGCTATCAAACGATTAGTGCTGGACCATTAAAAATCAATTGGTCCAAAGGAATATATTCGATTCACTATATAAGTATTCAACTAGCCGTTTTCCCGCGGTTTCACCCGCGTCCCGTGGGAGCTACTGCCCACACCGAGATAAAATATAGCCTATGTTACTCGCAGATAATATAGCTTTCTAATGGTGAAAGAATATTTAAAATCGGTCCAGTAGTTTTTGAGTTTATCCATTACAACCAAACAAACAAACAAAGTTTTCCTCTTTATAATATTAGTATAGATATATAGTATTCACTTGGAAGGTGTTATGCTAAAAATTCCAGTCTAACAAGCAATGATTGATTGCATTACAATCGATCATTAACTCGATACCGCCTATTAAAATTTTCTATAATGAGATGCATATATTCAAACAACAGTAGATGTATTGGAATAGTAAACAAGATAATTGCTGAGATTTAAGATAAGAATGGAGGAAGTTTACCAATAGGTATTTGGAAATTTGAAGTTTTGGTAGACTCGTTTTTACTCGGAGCTTTCAAATAGGCATGTGATTATGTAAACTTCATGACAATGTTGATTGGACATAGCGAGACGTAGCATAGCTTAGACGTAGCTAACATACCTACAAGTAAAAAAAAACTAAAATTCAATTTCGAAACTCTAAATCCTACTAAAGTTCTTCATACAATTAGCAGTCATTAAGTTGTGCTTACAAAGCAAAGTTCCCATATTATCAGCAATGGCCCCTGGCTGCAGCATTCATTCTCCTCAGTAAGTATTACATAAGTAAACAACGAGGTTCCACTTAATACATGATATCAAGCTCTCCAAAGATTCCCTTCTTCGTCCACAATCAGCAATTACGAATTTACGATAAATAATGCGTTTGGCAAAACCTTTGCAATCACCAAAAGCTGTAAACCCAATCATGTATTAAACAAAATTCTACTTTATTGCTAACAGCTTAAGGTCCAATTTTCAGTGATGTCATTTAAGTTTATAAGCCATTTAGGTGCAACTTGCTCCCGTTTTCAGATTGTTCCAAAAGATAGGTGGTGGTTGCATGCAAAATACTTCCCGTTGAGATATGGGGATCGTCCAGCGGCAGAGTATTATATAAACTGCATCTATATAATATAGCTATGTAGGTATGTAGATATGTTCGTATAAAGTATCTGGGGATGCCACACACGTCGCTACCGTATGCGACTTGTACCCATAAAGGCTTACTTTAGTTTGTTAAAGAGAAGCTCCCTTGAATATTTTGTTGCAAACTTTATAGTGCGCTCTTATCATATGCGAGGCGATCTAGCTTTGTTCTAGGTATGTTAGCGGTCTCGGTAAAAGGCTTTTTATTACCATACATTCAATTTACTTTATGATCTAGTAACCCTGTTATGTTAAATAGCATTTTAACTATACACATACAACACAGTAGTATCACTCTTCACACTAAAATTAAAATAAGACAATTTGAGTGTTTAGCGAGTACCGTTTAATCTAACACGACAATCAGTTCCTTATGTACCTCCAACTCCTTTTAAGGTAACAGCGTCAAACACCTAATCTATCATCCTTGTAGAATACAGAAAAATCTCGGTAGCCTGCCCAAATTGGCTCGTAGACCACCCGTGACCTCGGAAGCGGAACCACCCACACGACGTCACGAGTTCACTATCATGCCTGATCTTAATTATGAACGTGGCGATCATCATCTTAAATTTTCTACCTTAAAAGGTCTATAAAGAGTCAGTAAGTGTACGCAATTTATTCTAGATTACAAGCGCCCGTCGACTTATGTCACGACGAGCACGGACACTTCTGTTCCATGTGCCCGGGCTAGGCACGTGCCCTACTCGTGTCGTAATCGTGAACTGGAAATTTTATCGTCAAATTGTGACTTGTGAAATGCTGAAGAAATGCACCTAATTATTTTTATTAATTGCTCCTTTGTCGACAGTTTGATTAGCACAATTCTATTTTGCATTCGCGTTAATGTTTTAATTGCACGTGTTGATTTATTATGCATTATTTATTGTGACTACTTTAATTGGTAGCAAAAAGCCATTAAACGTAAAAAGGACATGGTATTTTTACTTTCTAAAAATTAGACAGTGTGAGAAAATAGTTTCGTTTTTATGTACTAGAATAAATCTAACAAGATCTTATCGGCGCCAAAAATACTCTTAATTGTTAAGTTGATTCATTGTTGTCGTCATTCAAATTAAATTATTTATCGAAGAGGCTGTCAACGTGTCTTAAAACTTTTAACCATTTTCAGAGAGGTTCATCAGGAATTTTATCTAGGGCAATATCCCCAGGTACCTTCATCGACTGCCTATTTCACAAATACAGTGACCAGGAATCAAGCTATAATTCCCCCTATATTATTAGTAGCAGTAATTACCAAAGGCAACGGTAATGCAGTGCAGATATAATGATATAAGTGTAAAATGACGCGCGTCCCGCTATGGTCACATCATGCTATCACTGTTATTCTTATGAGAGTTTTATTTAGTGTAGTACTTTGGTTTTGGTCTATGAGTAGGTATTCCTAAGCAATGTATTGAACTATAATTCCAGCCATATTATGAGTAGCAGTAATTACCAAAGGCAACGGTAATCCAGTGCAGATGTAATGATATAAGTGTAAAATGACGCGCGTCCCGCTATGGTCACATCATGCTATCACTGTTATTCTTATCAGAGTTTTATTTAGTGTAGTACTTTGGTTTTGGTCTATGAGTAGGTATTCCTAAGCAATGTATTGAACTATAATTCCAGCCATATTATTAGTAGCAGTAATTACCTAAGGCAACGGTAATGCAGTGCAGATATAATGATATAAGTGTAAAATGACGCGCGTCCCGCTATGGTCACATCATGCTATCACTGTTATTCTTATCAGAGTTTTATTTAGTGTAGTACTTTGGTTTTGGTCTATGAGTAGGTATTCCTAGGTAATATATTGAACTACAGTTCCAGCTATATTATTATTTGCAGTAATTACCAAAGGTAATGCAGTGCAGATATAATGATATAAGTGTAAAATGACGCGCGTCCCGCTATGGTCACATCATGCACTATCACTGTTATAACGCGGTTACCTGCTTTCGTGCCTCGTACTCAAACTGCCCTCTACGTATGTGGATGAAGAGATCTTGATATTTTTCTTCGAAGACTGAAAGTTCATAAAATGTTTACTATTTTTCAAATTCGATTTTCAATTAACAAAATAACTTATAGAAAAACTGACGTTTATGTAATCGGCAAAAATGGGTATAATTAGAATTTTGGTTAAGTAGTTTAGTTTTGATCTTTCCCAAAGCAAATCACTTGCGTTAATGATATTGTTATGAAAGCTAAAATACCATCTGTTCTCCTCCCTTCAACTCCCTCCATCTGTTGACAAAAATTGGTAAGTTTTATATTAGTTTCTACTACGTTATTACCTCTCCATATTAATAATACAGGTTATTTTAATGATCTACGTTAATGTACAGAAAAAACATTTGAGCTCCGATTTTTACGATAGCCCAGATGAATATGTCAAACAAGCAATAAAATTAGCATTCTAAATTCACACATGATGAATAACTCAAACCATCGCCGACAGTATTATACATCGCAGTAAAAGATAAAAGGAACTAATAAATAAAATCACATTAGTACGATCTCAGCTAATATTTATCACGCGACAGAACAATGGGGGAACGATCAAAACTTATTGGTCGGAGTATGATCAGGAGTCGTTGTGATTGTGCGGTGGTACAGATTCTGATAAGGTAAATAGCTCATACAATTGTTAGAATGGGAGGCTCCGGACCTCTTTTGTTAAGGAAGTGGTCTAATGGGCGAACGTAGCCACCGGCGAGACTTACATGGTGTCAATTGTTATGTGCTTTTAGGACCGGCGCATACAGAATTCTAAGATTTACGCATTAAATATGGTAGATGTGAAGATTGGGTGGCGTACAATTGCAAGATGGGCTCGGCCGTCACGAAGATGACAAAATTGTCTGTGTCACGACCTGAGGAAATAAGATTTTTTATTCAAAGTAATTACTATCTTCTTGGACTTACAAGTGGCTTAAAGCTACCATTCTGGGGGATACGAATTTTAGGGATTTAAGCTTAGGTACTATTGGCCTTCTCGTGGTGAATGTTCTTGATGAATGTAAAACCTTATTGTGATAGAATATACCACATAAGCTATAACCACACATTTACAAAAGAAGTCGTGACATTTCATTCAAAGATTCAATCTGTATGCCAAATGTAACTTCAATAAAATACACTTATATCTCACATGAGAATTCTCAGTTCAGATAAATCAAACTTAGCGTCCCATCTCTTGTCCCGTCTTACCTTACTTGCCCATTGAACGATAACCCTAGGAACGAAAATGGTGTGCCGTTTGCCCATTCGATGACCAATAGTCAGCTTCCACAGTATAATTTGAATTTCGTTTATATGGTTAAACTGTTATTCCGATAGGGATATGAGCGGTGCTGTTAAAAGGAAAACATTCAGTTATTTATACCCCCTTTATAGTTCGTGTTTATAGATTTCGCTGGTTTGTGAAATCTTTGCTGATGGCGTAAATTAGATCGCTATCGTTAAGTGATTGACCAGTACCTAAATTAAACAATCTTATTTTTTTTTGCATTTTGCAGATTGATTGTTTCTCATAATATGTCATAATATGTGCTCTACATATTGCAACAATTATCCTAACTAATATTCTAAACTCAGCAGTAACTTTATCCATCAGTCTGACTTTCACGCCAAAAGTACTGGGCCGATTTATATGACATTTGGTACCAGATCAGACATTTGGAGCCTGAGAAAGGAAATTTTTTGGCTACTTCTTATTCCGGTGTGGAAAGTAGTTCTTTCGAGATGCGTGTTGGTACTTTATATAAACTACACTATATATGTACGAAGTAAAGTACTATACTATGTATTAAGTATACATTAATGTATCAGTAATTTTAAACGACTGCCATGCTACCAGTAAATGTTCTGACAAATTAAATTTGACGTTACCTGACCGGAATAACAGAAAACAATCATATAAACTGACATAAGATTTGATCAACAGATTAATATATTAGGTTAGTATAATATTACCTAAGTAATCGACCGTTTAGCGAAGTGACACACAATCTGTTGCGGTTTAGGATCAATATCGAGTAAATGTTTTTATTTACAGTACCTACTTCCCTTCTTGGAAATGATATATTAATATCTTTAACTATAGATACATAGGTAATAATGAAATGTATAGCTCGGGAATATATGGAAACTAGGGTCGTCGTCGTTTGATATAGGTAACTAGACACAGAATAGAATAGAAGAGATTGTTTTTTGTCTCATGACTTGATGTACCTATATGTTCGATTAGTATATTCAGTAATATTTATATAAATAAAATTTTACGAAATTAGGCCCCCAGAACGTTTGCATTTTGTTTCAAATTTTATTGCCTTCATTTCGTTTTACGTTGAATTGATACGCATTATCTTTAAAACGATTTATCCTTGATTAAGTATCGCATGATTCGTAAAAGTTATTATGCGTAATCCATTATGAAGGGAGTTAAGTAACTTAAGCAATTAGCATTAACTTTTTAATCTTTTTATTTCAGTGTAACATAAAACTATAGGTGTTTGTATCTTGCGCTTTCTATATCAAGATTATAACGCTCAGTTTTCAGTAATATCATGAGTTCAATAAATTACTACTGTAGAATGACTAAAAGAGGACCTTTTTTAGCCCATACTCTATAAGGAAACCACCCAAGTAGGTGCCTACTGTAGCAATCCTTCATGAAAATTAATAACTCCAGTGTATTGGCTCAGCTAATGGCATACTTCGTTAGAGCGCAACTGCGGTGTAATTAAATTTGCATAGAAATCCCCCCAAATTAGCCCTTAGCGATCGGCCGCCAGTGTAACTATATAGATTACTCTGCTAGATGTAACTCCTTTTAAGCACCTTTAGTAGTTCTCTGTATATGATCAGTTTAACTTTAATTGAGCATCTATAGATGCCAATATAAAATCTAAGTTGATCGGAAAATGTAGCTATGACAAAATACTATTTGTTAGACTTACAGAGCAGAAACGTTAGATAACTAGAACTGTACGAAATAAACATGACTTGATTCTACTAACCGAGAGTAAGTGGTTAATTTTTGCATCTAAATCTTCAGAGTCAATGCAAAAACAATTTTGCTAGTAGTTTCTGTGCCCATTCTGATTCGGAAGATGGAAGGCCTGGGAATAAGGGGAAAACAACTCAAAATTTTTGAAGACTACTTGACTGAGCGTACCCAGTGCGTCAAGATTGATGATGTCATCAGTGAGGAACGCCCTATTACCTACGGCGTCCCACAGGGTAGCGTGCTTGCTCCGACTCTTTTCCTTATTTACATCAACGAGCTGGGTATGCTTACCCTCCCTAAAGGTATAATTTTAACATTTGCTGATGATACTGCCCTTCTCTTCAGCGCTAGTTCATGGACAGAAGTACACGAGTATGCTCAGTCGGGTTTTAATGTGGTGACAGAGTGGCTACGCAACAATATCCTCACACTAAATACAGACAAAACGAAATATATAACTTTTTGGTTAAAAAATAACCCGCAAACAACCCAAATGACGTCGTCTCACTCTATAATAGCCCACTCCTGCTCCAGTCATAATTTAAACACATGCACATGCACCCGCATCCAGAAAACAAGCAATATTAAGTATTTAGGCATAATTATAGACAGTTCCCTAAGATTCCAAGAGCACATTAACACACTGAGCAACAGATTGCGGAAATTAATATTTGTTTTTAAAACCCTAAGACAAGTGGCAGACGCGAAACTAAGAAAGTCAGTTTACTTTGCACTCGCCCAGTCCTTACTAACCTACTGCATAACATCATGGGGTGGTGCTGCAAAACATACAATTCTGGAACTAGAACGAACGCAGAGAGCCATCCTAAAGGTGTCTTCCTTTCTACCTTTCCGTTACCCCACAGCCCTCTTATACAAAGAGACCAAAGTGTTAACTGTACGTCAGCTGTTCATATTGCAAACGGTCCTAAAACAGCACGGACTCCTTACACATGATCCTCTCCTCTCTCGTGGTAAAAGACGTTTCAACCCCGCGGACCGCCATTACAGTCAGCTCTCCACCGCATCTACTAAACGCTTCTTTTGCCACCTTGGTCCCTTCCTTTATAATAAAATAAATAAGACGCTGTCTGTCTATCATCTCACCAAGATCAAGTGTAAAATGAAAGTGAGCTGCTGGCTGCAGGAGCTGAACTATGAAGATACGGAAAATCTGTTAGCTACCCCCGTTTAGACAGCACACACACACACACAAACCCCTTCTCACACACACACAAACTCTCTCTCACATACACATACACATATATTATCTTCTACACATTCAATCTAATACTAACCATTAAACTAACACTGCAAAATGTACCACAATTGTTTATTGTTCGAGTTAAGTCTTACATATCAAAATGTAACAACTACCCAAGGGGTGGAGACCTGGTGTCCTGAAATACAGACTTAACGTCTAGCTTAGGCACCAGTCTCCCACAGTATATTCAAATTATGTATACATATATAAGATACCATGTTAAATGTACCAAACATATTGTGGTGAGAAATAAACATTTATTTATTTATTTATTAGTTACAAGCCACAGCATCCTCGACACAAGTAGCCGATTCACACTGTTTTTCTATTCCATTAGAATATAAATATGTATAAGCAGAAGTCACAATGTGGAACAAAGGGGTCGGCCCTGGTCACGACTCTGACCGGTAAACCCATGGAGAACAGAATGAAAAGCGGAGGTGCCATAACGGAAAATCGCCTAAGAAAGTAGAGCGTCAAAATGCGGGTGAGCGGGGGACGACGAACGTTACCGTTTTTGCACTTACATGCCTTCTTTGGACCCGTAAATTTTTATGTAATACCAAAACTAGTTGTCAGAGGTCTCAAAGAACCTGAACGGTTTGTAAGTTCACGCGTTACTGATCGTTTTGGTCATGTCCTCCGTATGTATTTGATCTTGAAGAAGGCGCCTGATCTACTTGCATTATGCCATCTCCACTCATCGTTCCTTATTCCACGGGTAAACCGAACACACCGTTTTGGACGCGCATGCGCCGCCCATGAAGTGTCGCTGATAACCATAACTATGTGCTAATGTCACCGGTTTCATATTTATTAATATTATCTATACTCTTATATGGGGTTTATAAGTATCGTAAATTGTTTGGCCTAGCGATATTGATAGGGCGATAATCTTAGATATCGGTCTGTTTGGGTTGGGAGTGGTTTTGATTTTCTTTTTATGGGTTGATTAGAGGAACCTACTCAAGAGGAGCTTTTGGGGCACATTTTTCTTCTTCAACATATACTCGAATTTTATGATTTATTCCCAGTCGATTTTCTCCCGGCGGTCTAAATAAAATTCAATAAGCAAGTGTATATAAGACATTATGTTTTTCTATTCATATAAAAATTGAAGACCAGAATTTTCACTTAACTATCTTTATAAAATATAAACCTGTAAAAGCAACAAACCAAATTTAAAAAATAACGTTTTTAATTTACTGTACGTTATCTTGGCAACCTTGTGACATCTTCACATCGTCAATCGTGCAATTTAAAAATAAAGAAGATTCCGGTACAGATACAAAAAAACCCTGTAAGTACTAAAAAAATACTAAACAAAACCTTCGTACTCATGTCCTTATCCTTTATCGAATTAGATCGAAATGTTGAAAACTTCCTCTTCACGTGTAGCGGGTAAAATATTTCGTAGTGCACATACCAGCAAATCATAGTTATCATATCACACACGGCGACGTCACGATTGTCGCAGGCGCACGCGATAAGCCCAACATTAGGTAGGTTCTCAAACAACGGCAACTATCGAGATCCACGAACGCAATAATTTTGTGTACCGCAATAAACTTTATCGATTCTCTTATTAAATTTAATATTTGTACCGCACAGGTTGTTGAAAATATTTTCGTAAATGCATTTTCGTATTTGTATTGTTTGGTGTAAAATGTAAACGGAATAAAACTGTGTGACGAATGACGGTTACAACTGAAACGTCTAAGGCCGCGACAATAACATGAACTATAACATATTATTTATCGCATGTAGTGTTATTTATGCGAATTGTGATGAAGGTAAATAATTTGTGAATAAAATGATGCCTTTTTGCGTTAAAATAATCTGCTTAATAATAGATGGCGTTTTAATCTTCAGTGCCAAATAACCTGCCAACAAAATATTTTGACGGAATACAGTGGAGAAGTATGAAGCCTCAACAGAACGTTAGAATAAATGGTGAGACATTACTATTAGACAACATCTTAGTTTTGTTCGTTGTAAATCTATATATCGTCCTTCTTAATACCTACGTAAGTTATATAACCGGTCACAAGAACAACGTAACTGATGAAAAAGCCGATAATAATTATGTAAATGTACTTCTTCCAGTTAATAGGTGATTATTACAATTTCAGCCTCAATAAAGCCAAATAACTCACTAGTACTCGACTGGGCTGCTTTCAGCCGTGAAGTAAATGATGCCCTACAAAAAGATACAACTTTAAATACTTCTTGTGAAAAACCTAAAGCAAGATCTGTTAATGTAACTTATATGAAGAAAGTGACTCAAGTGACTTCTAACTTCAATTTGACTCCCCAAGTCACTTTGAAGGATAAAGTGACATCTGGGTGTAAAGTGATTTTTGAGGATAAAGTGACTGCTAAAGTGACTACTGAGATTAATTTGACCCCCCAAGTGACTTTTAAGGATAAAGTGACGTCTGGGTGTAAAGTGATTTCTAATGATAAAGTGACTCCTAAGATGTATGTTACTCCCCAGGTAACTTCAAAAGGTAAAGTGATTTCTAAAAATGAAGTGACTCCTGATATTAATTTGACTCCCCAAGTGACTTTTAAGGAAACAGTGACATCTGGGTGTAAAGCGATTTTTAATGATAAAGTAACTCCTAAGTTGAATTTACCTCCCAAAGTGACTCATAAGAATAAAGTGATTCCTAAGGTTACACTGATTTTAAGGGCTAAAGTGACTAAGACCAAAGCAACTTCAAAAACTGTAGTGGCCTCTAAGCCTAACTTGACGTCGAATAGTAAAGTTACTTCTAAGGATGTAATGACTCCTAAGGCTAAAGTGAATTTGAAGAGGTTAATGACTTCTAAGACTAAAATTACTTCGAATCGTAAAGTGACTAGTAAAATTCTGAAAACCAAACCTACTACTAAGATTCCTATTGCCAAAATCATACTTCTGAAAAGGTGTCCCTCATTAGTTCCGTTCAAGTACGCAACTATGGCAAATACCAATAAGAAAACTACTGAACATACACCTAAACCAAAGCGAATGAATCTGAGATTCCCAAAAGATGACACAATAACAAGGAACCTAAAACTACTGAATAATTTACGACTGCTAAAGAAATTAGAACAGCAAAAAAACTTACAACAAAGAAACAAATTACTATTACTAAGAAAAGGGAGACAATAGTTCTTACAGTGTAACTAGTAGCACTGAGGCTGCGTTCAAACCAAACTGACTGTCAGAAGCCGTATCTAAGTTTATGCATATTACACATATCGTCAGTGAACGAAAAAGTAAATATTAATCGAAGTTCAATAAAATCACCAGTCTAACCAAGGGGTATTGGGTTACCCGGGTAACCGGGTTGAGGAGGTCAGATAGGCGGTCGCTCCTTGTAAAGCACTGGTACTCAGCTGTATCCGGTTAGACTGGAAGCCGACCCCAACATAGTTGGGAAAAATTCTCGGGAGATAATAATGAAACCCCGTAATGTTCGCTGATATATATCAGCCGCCGAATATATTCGGCGGCTGACAGTCAGTTTGGTTTGAACACAGTCTAAATGCTTAAGTAACTCCGTCTGTCACCTGCAATGCTTTAGGGCTACCTACAAAAAGTATAATGTTTCCTATTTTACACTATGTGAAAATTCATATATCTAGATGTGCGAAAGGAAATAAAACAGCACGAAATATTGTCATTATTTTCAAAAACGAACCACGAAGTATCGAATTTTCTGCCAATAAAATTAAATGA
Source organism: Helicoverpa armigera (assembly GCF_030705265.1). NCBI lineage: Eukaryota > Metazoa > Arthropoda > Insecta > Lepidoptera > Noctuidae > Helicoverpa > Helicoverpa armigera. The sequence goes on along the minus strand of NC_087137.1, from coordinate 4,414,727 downwards.
CACATTATACCGTTCCAGCAATATTGTATAAAGAAGCGTAATGAGGTTATTAAGTAATATTAAACATTGGCGGCAAGCTGTAAATTGAAAGAAAGAAAGAAAAGAAAGAAAGAAAATACGTTTATTCACGCACGCGTGTGACACAAATTCGTTTAGTTTTTTTTTTTTTTTGATAATTAGTAGTACTTAGATAAATTCAAAAACCATTAAAGGGAGTTTCCATGGATCAGAGAGTGAAATGGATATTGATTGTACTCCACTAGATTTAAGATTGTGGAGCCAAATTGGCTAGTAATTGCTAATGTCACTTTAAATATTTACTGAATTATATGAATGGATGAAATTAATTTTGTTTTATTCCTCTGAGAAAACCTTAGAAATGGCAAATGACTATCTCGTATAACGCGTACAACAAAGCATTAGGAAGGATATATCCGAATTGGGAACCTCTTTTTTTAGAAATCGGTTAAAAATGATGTATACGATTAATTTGTATAATATCTTTCAGATCCAAAGAAAACGCCGCAAAACTGGCAGGAAATATTGAGAGAATCTTCGGAAGAAATAAAAACTACGAAAGGTAAGTGCTGTGACCTTTAGCGGGTATATCGTTCTATAAATAAAACCTATGTTTAGTTAAAATGTACCTATGTATTTTGCTTTTATTAAGATAGTTTTTACATTTATTATGAACTAGCTGATCCCGCGAACTTCGTATCGTTCAAACCTTCCCTGGACCTCTACAAACATTTTAAAACCAAAATCAGCTCAATCGGCTCAGCCGTTCTCGAGTTTTAATCAGACTAACGAACAACAATTCATTTTTATTTATATAGTTACTAGCTGATCCCGCGAACTTCGTTATCGTTTAAACCTACCCTGGCCGTCTACAAACATTTTAAAACCAAAATGAGCCAAATCGGTTCAGCCATTCTCGAGTTTTAGTCAGACTAACGAACAGCAATTCATTTTTATATATAAGATGTAAATATATTAAACGGTTGTCATATAGTTACACAAAAAATGTACCACTTGTATTTTAGTTAAACAAAATATAAACACTACAAACACCTAGTTTTGCACCATTTCACTATAACGATAATCAAACCACAACCAGCCACTTGTCACTCATTCATTAGTCAAATCAGTGATTTGACAACTTAAAATGGTTGGGTTGTCTTATAAACGTGACGAAAAGGCCATTAACCATTTATTTCAGATGATGACCAAGTTCCTGAGGCATTTGCAGGATTTCTGTTTGAAGATGACGGAAAAAGTAAGACTAATATTGAAGACTTACTGAATATACTCACAGATGGTAATGAAATATGCATTAAAAAAGTCATCAAGATCATATATAGACGAAATTCAATCAAAAAAATAAAATTAGCAGTTTAGGTTTTCTAGGTATTATTTTTTAATTCAGGTTCATTTGATTATATATCACAAAATGAAGTTTTCTCAGAACGAAATGTTGCAAAAAAGTCTATGAAATATGCTTTATCATTTATAAGAATATTTGAACATAATAAAGATATTTTAAAAGTGATATATGTAATCCAAATTATTTTTGAACACAAACAGATTTATCGTAACACTTCAATTAGATATATGTTTTAAAAATCACTATAGTTTAATAAAGTCAGCTGTCAAATCAGACAATAATAAAGAGAATTCACATTGTATTGTTGGTCGTGAACAGTAGATTCGAACTAATGACCTATAGATACTGCCGCATTACAACGATGCCTGATGACTTACCGCGATAAAAATCAACCTTCGAATACTTGCAATACTTGAACTTAATTCATTTTTAATGAATGTTCATTTTAATGGTCAATTTATAATCATCTAAGTCGAAACAATGTCTGTCAAACCCTAATCATGTGTTTAATACTGACACGTTTATATTTTACTTTAATATCACAAAAGCTTAGATAAAGTTACAACCTTTTTCGACATATTATATAGATATTTCAACTTTTAGTAAATAAGTAAAGAAATGAATAGAACAAAAGATAATTAATTTGTCTATCATTTTGCCTGTTGCTTAACAAAGCTTAATATTCAATCATAACATTTCCTGAGGATACCACAAGCTGTAAATAAATGAAAATGTAGCAGCTTTCAAATTCAAGTATAAAGAACTACAGAAGGATACAAAAATGTATTTCATACTTGAGCGTGTTTTAAACAGTGTTTATGTTTACAGGTGTTGAAATAGATACCAGATCAGATATAAGTGAAGAACTTTCGGAAACTGAAGAAAAATTCGCACTTGATAATACAGATTCCAATTCAAAAGAATCTGTAAAAGTCGTAAATATAAGTAACGCTATTGAATATGCTTTTATGAAACCATACCTAGACATCATGAAATTAGAACATGTTCAAAGAATGGGTGACACATCCAAAGCAGATGATTCTAGAGATGAATATAAAACTTTTTTGAACAATAGATTAAGTGCATACATTCCAACAATGAGGACAAAACATTTAGAAAAGGAGGATCATACTGAGAGAATGAGTAAAAACTTGTATGTTGATGATGAATTTCTTGAAGATCCAGATATAAAATCCTTTTTGGATGTATTCAAAGCAAAGTATGATAAAAGAGGTCATTTGGTAAATAAAACCACGCTGTCGGATATAGCTGAAGTAGAAGCTGTGATAGCTAAATACAATCGAAATTCACAAAAAACAATAGATCAGCCGAATTTGCGAAAATATGATATAAGAACATATTTGAATGCAGTCAAATCTATATACGGTGAGAAAAATGAAGACAAGTTAAAGGACGTATCTTTGAACTTACCAAAAAATACAACTAATCATACAGACCATGAAATATTCAGAGATGACTCAATTAATAGGGATATTTCACAACTCGTTGATTTAAAGCCAATCGTTGAGGCATATGCTGCTAAATACATAAACAGTTCAAAAGATATTTCAAAATACAAACTCCTGCTAGATTATTTCAACATAACCAAAGGCTCTGAGATACAAACTAACAATTCACAAGATACATATAAAATAAACGGGGATTTATCAGATAGAGATATAAGCTTAGATTTGGATCCATTATTTAGTAAAGATGATAATAAAGATTCTAATCGCTCCGGTCAAATGAAAACACATGAAAAGAGTTGTCAAGAAGCTAGTGAAGTTATAGACAAGCCACTAAGAAGTGATAAAGAGTCACCAATAAGCAATTTTATATTTGCGCTCGACGACAAAGCACAAAATGCAAAAAAAGATTGAAAATAAAATCTCTTTAGATGGTAAAAGCCTGAGCCCGTTTGTCAATCTAAAGAATGGTTAAATATTAATTACAAGAACGTAAATGTTGCTTCACTAGTGTGATGCGCATAAGTGATGTGCATTTTGTGAGTTAATGTCGAAAAACTTTTAAAATCGCAAGCCACATGCATGTTGCAATTTTTTTACATTTTATGCTATTTTATTTCTTAGAATAAAGTTAAAAAAATCTTGCATGCTTTGATAACTTTTATGATTTCAATTTATGTTTACAATATTTCCGTTCCTCAATAAAATGTTGAACTGTAAAGTGGATTGTACTTACAAAAATAAAAATAATCAATCATTCGATAATTTTGGTGTTCAGCATGATTAAGTGAACTCCTCGTGTCATGTCTTCACTCGTTATTTACATATTACTATGGATTACGTTCATTCATAAGCAGGAATGTGCTGTCATACATAGTAAGTACTACACTCTTTTGCAAAAAAAACGGGCACCTATGCGAAATCTTAGTTTTAAGGACTTTACGTGTATTTCAAATTGTTTTAATGATTGTAATATGTTTCTAGCATCAAAAGAGTTAGCCGAGCATGCGTGAGAGTGTATTCTAAATTTGAATTTTGTACAATTGCTAAGAAATGGGTTAAACCTTGTTTTGGACTAATTGCTGGCAGAAAGTTCGGCGGTGTTTTGAAAAGTTTTTGAAGTGATTTTCAGGAAAATGATAATGCAGTTTTAATTAATGATTAATGTACTTTTTTGTAAGTTCAAAACATTTTTGAAAAACTATGCGTATTTGATAAAATTTTCACCCGCTCTAAATGGGCTACACTGATGGTTGATGGCAATGTTAAGAGTTTCGGTATTTTAGTGTAAAGCGTTCTATTGTTTAGATATTGTACCCACGTGTTTTAAAATATCGCTTTTTCATAATTAAACACTATTTAGAAGAGTATCAGTACTTTGGCTGCGACAAAACCAATTTAAAGTATGCAGTGCCGATCACAACTCGTCTCCTATCGGACTTTGACATTTTTAAAAGTCTTGAAATTCTACAAAATACAGAAAATAGCGCATAGACTGTGAGCACGAGGTCTTAAGGTCTCGTAATCACTGATTTTTAAACAACCTCGTCTCTTGGGAAACTCCGTAGACCACTGAAGATGAGTCTGAGCGTTCAAATAGCGTGTTTTCATCCCATGGACATTTTATTAAATAAACTTGCCTACAATGAGATTTTCTGGCATCTACAGCACTTTCCTGATTAAATCATAACAATAATTGGCTATCTGCTCATTTCTTAAGAAACATACGTTTGGCCGATAATTTTGAATTCTTGACTCCCTTTCAGCTAAATCGTCGTTTAGTAAACCGATACCTATGGAGTTATCGAGAGCTTCAACGCGGCATTAATTTGACTTTACAGATAGCTTCAACCCTCCTCATTGTTTTTCATGTGGTTAATTTTAACATTTATCACAAAATTTTGTATTTTTAAATGTCAAAGTCCGATAGGAGACGAGTTGTGATCGGCACTGCTTACTTTAAATTGGTTTTGTCGCAGCCAAAGGTACTGATACTCTTCTAAATAGTGTTTAATTATGAAAAAGCGATATTTTAAAACACGTGGGTACAATATCTAAACAATAGAACGCTTTACACTAAAATACCGAAACTCTTATCATTGCCATCAACCATCAGTATAGCCCATTTAGAGCGGGTGAAAATTTTATCAAATACGCATAGTTTTTCAAAAATGTTTTGATTTAACAAAAAAGTACATTAATCATTAATTAAAACTGCATTATCATTTTCTTGAAAATCACTTCAAAAACTTTTCAAAACACCGACGAACTTTCTGCCAGCAATTAGTCCAAAACAAGGTTTAACCAATTTCTTAGCAATTGTACAAAATTCAAATTTAGAATACACTCTCACGCATGCTCGGCTAACTCTTTTGATGCTAGAAACATACTACAATCATTAAAACCCTTTGAAATACACGTAAAGTCCTTAAAACTAAGATTTCGCATAGGTGCCCGCTTTTTTTGCAAAAGAGTTTATATGATTTGTTTTATACTGGAAAGTACAAGTTGAAAGAAATCAAGCATTCAGAAGCATTCAGCATCAGTCCTACAGATCACTTTTTAATTAAAATTAAAAATCCTTCACCAAAATTATAACATTTGAGCCAAAACAATATACCTACGTCAAATACTTTTGTTTTGATTTAATTAATTAATTTATTTATAAAATGGTACATATGTAAAAAATGAAATATTAAGGAGCATGTTTGTACGATGAAATAGTAACCAGCGTTATTTTTATTTCAAGTTGATCACCACAAGAGGGTAAAGGATGGCATTGATTACATTATGCATAAATATTTGAATCCACTTCGGACATTAACAGGTATTATTTGAATAAAATTTAAAAAGGACAAACTTTATTCACAATACGTTTTATAACATGTTGTGAAACTTGCAGCTGATCTACCAAACCATGCCATAGAAATGCAAATAGAAATTCATGAAACATCACAAAAACCTCAAAAAAGAGTGCTTCGTGTTGCAAATTCTCGCAATCCCAAAAAAGGTAAAAAAAAAACAATTGTTTCTAACATTCTATCGTTCATATTCATAAATTTAAAATTGAACATTCGAGTACTAATTAGGTATTTTTTATATATTTTTAGCATTGATGAAAAGATCTCAGGATGAAACTAAGGGTAAGCTTCACATTATTACACCAAGAAGATGATAGGTAAAAAATTTATCCAAATGAAAATAGATTGATCACACCAAATCAAGATACTACATCATCAGTCTTTAAATAGATTTCAATTTTATTTCTAGAATGTAAGGTTCAATTTTGATTGGAGTAGCTTTATGTGCTAGCATCTGTACATTGGAAGCGGGAATTAATTAACACATTTTAGCATCAACTGCAGAGTCGCCGGGGGCACCAGTGGCGGAGCCATCAACAATAGCTTCAACTGCAACTGACGTAGCTCCACCATCTGCTGCAATTGCAGCTGAGTCGACTGCCCAACCTGCTGCAGCACCTGCAGCACCCTCTTCAGGTACAAAATAACCATAATGTTTTAGAATTGTTAAGGGACCCAATTAATAAAATGTCGTGCCTCTGAATTTTGAAAAGTTATGAATAACTTGCGAAATACTGCACGTTTTTCTTTTTCCCATAGATCCTTCGAAAGTACCCGTTTACATGGATGACCTGAAAAAAATTATCGATGACCTTGAAAATAGATTACGCAGTACTCCAGAGGGCACGACAACAGTGACAACGACAACGAGTAAGTTTCCTATTACTGTCAGTTAAATTATACATTATCTAGTTCCAAAAATACTGGGGACGATGGTATTTTTGTATGCTTTCAGTAATATCTCGAAAACAAGGTAATGTAAAATATCCGATTATTTTTATTGAGAAGGCTGTGATGTGAACGTGCGTGGATTAAGGAATCAATAAGCTGACATGGTTGCTTCGAATGAAGAATTTAACCTTATGGAGAGATGTCCAACAAACACTGGTGATCAACATATTATATTATGTACAATTTTACAATGCCCAGACATGAGGACGATAAGTAGGTAGGTACTGTGAAGAGAAAACAACCATTACTATGTCTACAGGCGGTGGTGAAGCATCATGCAACAATGGTGGTGGTGGTGGTGGAAATGGTGGGGGCGGTGGTGGTAATGGTGGCGGTGGGGGTGGTGGTAATGGTGGCGGTGGAGGAGGTGGCAATCAACTACAGACTCCAGTTCGAAGTATTCAAGATATCGTGCAATTGTTGCAGAAAGGTTATTCTCACAATATCCGTTCTTGATTGATCATTGCAGACTTTATTAGTTTAAAATCAACGCTTTTCCAGGATTTGTACAAAAATAATAGCATTTTAACTATAAATGATCATTTCAAAAATTCGCAACTATTTCAAAATCACAGTTCTACATCATACAAGTAACATTTCTCTATACGTTAGAAAGTCGATGCCAAACTAACAAAGGCTTTTGTTAAGGGTTAGCATACACCAGTTATTAATTAACCTTAATAAAAACCTCACAAATATCATGATTCGTCTTTCGAAATAATTAATTGCTTCCTTGATGAGAATTAGGAAAAAAACCTTGGTTTTGGGATATAGCAGATTTAACCGGTCGGTTCAGGCGTACCGCAAGGATCTATTTTAGGTACTTCTTTATTATTTGGTTATAAGACATGATATCACTCAGACATAATATTGGCGGAATTAACAATGTACAGATGATTTAACAATGTAACAATGTAAAGATACATGAATTTTAATTGATTATTTGTTTTTCATCCAACATTTTTCATTTCAGCAATCCATATTGAGCATCAAATGCCGAAGCCAGATGACAATAATCTAGAGTGGGTGCAACTAAAGATACCTAAAAATTTATAATCAGTATTAGAATTCATCAATGAAATTATGTGTTATGTTTGTAATAAAATTAAACTAAATAACGTGGTTTTATATATTTTTAATACTCTTTGCAAGACGTGCGAGACCGCTTTTGATTTATATTAACGCCTGAACATGAAAAGCCGCTTAAAAGTAAGAACATAAAGAAAAGTGAGTACTTAGTATTAGAAGATCCATTCCCTGAAAAAATACGAAACCACCTCGCAAACACAAATACATGAATGTGTAATTTATTTCATCATCAAATGACTGTTACAGCTCAAACTTAACCATAATGTTATTATTCTAGTAAATATAAAAAGTTTGTTGTAAAGGCAAAAACTACTGGTACACATCAGACAACTTACTCAACTAGTAACAAAGAGTTAGCCAATCAATTATTTAGACTGCCTCGCCGCAAGTGAGCCTGCCTGGTCGCAAGCGCGGCTGCTGTTCTTGAGGTCTCGGGTTCGATTCCTGGGTCGGGCCGAAATCGCTTTGTGGGTTTTCTTGAATTTTCACAAAGCAGCCCGTAGTCTGGAAGTTGGTGATTGATTCACCCGTGCATCGGAGAGCACTTAAATGTCGGTCCTGCGCCTGATCTCTTTCCGGTCGTGTCGGATTGCCGTCCCATCGGGTTATGAGAGTGAAGGAATAGGGAGTGCACCTGTGTCTGCGCAAATGCTCGTGCACTATAATATGTCCTGCGCAGCTGGCTGTTCTCCTTAAATGAGAACAGCCGCCGTGGCCGAAATCGGCCGTGGACGCCATTATTTAGTAAAGAAACGATCGTTTTGAACTGATCTCGACCTCAGTAACGCACAAAAATTAACTAGAACGATATTTATGAACGTCGTTCCAAGATAATTCTTTAATATAATATTATTAACTCATCGGACTATGTGAAATGTGAGCCGAATTCATAGTCGAAGTTCTTAAACTGTTTTTCCTTTTGGAATGGTTTTTAGCCCTTCGCCTCAGAAGCTTTTTCTATTGCACGGGGTATTTACAGAATTGTCAATAATCAACAAAATGTAGGATAGTTGTGTATACCTAAAATATCAAGACGACCAATACCTTAGTCTGCCCGTGACCGTGAATACTGTAAAGTTCCGAAATGTCGGGATTAAATAGTATTCATGTAACCGCGATAAAATCCGTAAAAGTAGTTTTATTTAAATGTCTAATGTTCGCGTAAGTGTCTGAAATCAACAAATTAGTTAATGCTTAATGTAATGTAAAGAGTGTGTGTTTGTGGGTGTGAGTGTCTAAAAACTTAAACGTGCAGGGGGACAGAACTAAAATAAACAACAAAAATCAGCATCCATCCGGGGCCTGGGTGGATGTTATATGGCAGAAGAGAGGTAACTTTTCTAACATTTTCCCACTGTTTTTGGTGCCACAATAAGAATTCTTTTAATTTCAACATAAAACTCACAATACTTTTTGGTTTTTACTAATGTATTGATGATCATCATTACTTGCAAAAATAATTATTTGTCACGAGGAGTGACGATTTGTATTTATTTATTTACACTCACGAAACACTCACTCACGTTGAAACGAAAAAAAAATGGAACAAATAGTACAAAGGCACAGCTTATTTCATAAGAATATCCCAACCCATTTTTTTATTTGGCACCGCAAATAAATTACAAATATAAACGCCCCGTCCCAATATTTTGACTATGAATTCTAGTCCAGTTATGCAAGTCTGATGAATAGTTCAGTAAAACACGGTTCGGGCAGGTGACCTCCGCACTGCTGCAGCGCTGATCTCTATCGCTGCCCCGGACGCAACCAGCGCAATTAAACTATTAGCTAAAGGACATTTGCGATGAATTCAGCGCTTACTGCTTTGTTCCACAAACTATGCGGTAGGTGGAGCTCGGTAGGAATTTTGATTATAAGTATAGGAAGTCATTTTAAAATTGATATGAAGGGGTCAAATGTATTGTGATTGGGGATTAATATCTTGATGTTTCGGAGGCTTTGTTCTCTTGGTTTTAGATTTTTACAGTTCGATTACATACAGCATTTTTGCTTTGATATAGATATAACCGGTAAAAAGTCTGTTATTGGTGAAAAGTTACTACTTGACAATTTTCTGAGTAAGGTAATGTGTTTGTTGCATGCATTAGGTATTAAAATTAAAAGTAATGCGTTACTATGGTAGTTCTATTTTACAAAAACAAAGGTATGTACTTAATTGTATTCATGATTATAAAAAAATTAATCCTAGTTAGGTATAGCTGAGTGTTTGTGTTAAAAATCTTCGTCCAACTTTTCTGCAATTAATCTATCATCAATAAGCTACCTTTAAAACTAATTTAAATAAACAGCACGTTAACCGCAGCTAAACATACCATCTGGTTACTTTAGAGACAATAAAAAACGTGTTTTTAATCGTTCCCAGCGTGGGGTCCAGTCATTTTATACGCGTTTATACACAAACGATCAGGTTAATGGCAGAGAACCATAATTGAGCTAAAGTAATTAGACTTAACACACCTTCAATATTATTTTATAATTTTACTATTAGAGGAAAAAAATGTCGATAGGTTTTGCACCCATTAAGCTGTTGGTACATGACCGCCTGTGGTTAGTGACAACTTTACCGTAGGTGTAAAAACTATGAAGAGGTTTCGTAGAATTACCAATGCCTACTTAAATTGTATGTATCCTTACTATAATATAATATAATATATATATATATTATATATTATATATTTATATATATTTATATATTAATATTATAAATCGGAAAGTGAGTTTGTTTGTTTGTTTGTTTGTTCCGCTTTCACGCCGTAACTACTGAACCGATTGCTTTGAAATTTTGCAGACGTAAAGTTAGAAGTCCGGATTAAATAATAGGGTACTTTTTATCCCGAAAAAAATAGATATTCCCGAGGGGAAACAAAAATATTGTTTGCTTGATGGATGGATTGTAGATGGCGCTGTGTGTCGTTTAAAATGACAGTAGATGCAGAGGGAATGATAACTTTAACGGAAGAGTTTTGTAATGTTGTGGGCAGCGAATCGGAGTTGGTAGCAAAAGTTTATACTGACTTACACGGTCATATAAATGATGATCAATGGCTCTGCGAACGCACAATATTAGCACCAAAAAATGAAACGGTCACTAAAATAATAAATGAAAATATTTTGAATGAAGTTATGGGAGAAAATACTAAATATTTATTTGTAGACACAGTGATAGAAACAGAACATAGTGCCTCATATCCTGTGGAGTTTTTAAATTCTTTGGAATTATCTGGGGTGCCTTCTCATAAATTAAAACTAAAAGTAGGTGTTCCGGTGATGCTCATGCGTAATCTCGATGCCCCTAGACTGTGTAATGGTACCAGGCTGCGTGTCACTCAGCTTGGGCGGAACATTATTACAGCCACTATTTTAACTGGCGCAGCAAAGGGTGAAAGTGTACTCATTCCTCGGATTCCGATTATTCCAACAGACCTCCCATTTCAATTTAAAAGACTACAATTTCCTATAAGGGTTTCATTTGCAATGACCATTAATAAAGCACAAGGCCAAACTCTAAGGGTTGCTGGAGTACACTTAGAAAAACATTGTTTTTCGCATGGTCAGCTCTATGTAGCGTGTTCCCGGGTTTCCAGTGCCCAAGATCTGCATGTTTTTGCTCCACAAGGGAAAACGTATAATATAGTGTACCATTCAGTTTTGGTTTAACAACTAATCGTATCCAGCGTTACATCGCGCTTCTTAGATTTTTCCGTGGGAATGAGAAGTTTTCTTATAGTTGTGATTTATACCGCAATATAACCGAATTCCACGCGGGCGAAGCCGCGGGCGGAAAGCTAGTATTTACTAAAGAAGTATTTAATTAAATTGACTATAAAGGTAATGAATTCTCGTTATTAAGATACTACGGTAACTTACAGTGAACTAATATTACCACAAAACATTATCTTTGTAATAGAGATTTGAATGCATAAAGCAGAAGTTTTGAAAAGGTATCGCTAACTTTTTCGGTTATATACAAATCTGGTACAAAACATGCTATTACATCCATCTTTCTTTTGCTTACATTTTTAAAATATTGAAATACAAACACTGAAACCGATTTATAGCTTCAGCTGTCAAAAGATCAATCAACTCCGATTGCATTGGAAACTTAAAACCTAGTGCAATAACTATCATTAATTCAATAAAAAAACAAGTGTATACTAGCAACACTTTAAATATTAAGTATTAATGTTTTGTAAAACAATAATAGTTAATTAGAGCCTTGATTTCAAAGGTCTTCGCTGTTACTACCAAATGATACGTTTAGATATTAGATTATCTGTAGTTCTAAATGTGTGTACAAATGGACAGATAAATGTACATTTGAATATAATTGGTACCTACTGGTATTTGCATATAATCGTTTTGCAGCATTTATGATTAAAAATTGAGAAGTATTTCGCTTCGGGGTATTTGTAGTAATCATTAATGTAAATACTGCTAAACAACCTTCTATATAATTTATTTAAATGACACATTTTTTGTGCGTTTTATTGCTTCTCTATTAATAGGTATTATTCAGTAGTTTATTAACAAAATTACAGGATACACTGAGAACTAGCCAGTAACTGGCAGTCACTTTTACAAAGTTACTTAAGTAAAGTTTTTACTTTTTCTTCTAAAGTACCCTGAGTACTTTGCACATTGATGCTACAGCCTATAAGAACATACTGATAAATAAAATACGCTATAATGGCTATCATATTCCAAATTCTATCAACATTTCACAACCGGATGTCTCCTCACTCTAGCCGTAGCTAACCAAAGCGGCCCTATATTAAATTCCTCAAATATTGTCACCGCAACACCGCCTACCGTACAATTTTAGTGTACCGCCAACAAATTTATGTAGACAACAGCAATGAATAATCTGTACAGGAATTAGCATTCCTAAAAAGGTAAACGTATACTTTATAGTAGACGTTGGCTTCAGGAGTGGAGCGGCGCGCGTAAATCAGATTGCATGGACACTACACCATTTTGAACAGTTCGAGGTATCGGTGGGCTCGCGGTAATGTTAAAAGCATTTGATACTGTATTAAGCTTTGTTTTTTTTAGTTGCATGAAATGTTAGTAAGATTTGTTTTGTATACAGTTCTTGGGCGGATTGACTTGCCTGACATTAGGTACCATTTTTTTGAAGAATGAAATGAAGCCGAAGTTAAAACTCTTTATTCTGTGGTCGTAGCTAGCCTGGCTAGATAGAAAGCACCGATCGTAGTACTGGCGTAAGGCAGGTGTACAAAGTGATTTAAACTTAAAATTAGTTTACATGTATTTTTATTACGTACCTGATGAATTGTATTATAATAGACAGCCAAAGAGCAATCTACATTTAATTTAAAATCATTCAACAATCAATTATTATCAAGCACAATTTTTTTACATTGTCAATATGTGCACAAATTGCATAATTAGACAGCATGCAATTTGAAATTGCTTAGCAAAGTAATTTAAACTTTAATTCCGTATTATAGAATAATAAGAGTGGCAATGCGAGCGACCTTAGCGCGAATGCGGCTAGAAGCACGGCCAGCGCCCCGGAGCGAAGCAACACCATAACATGCCTGTAATATCGGGAGCTACAATGAACTTTAACATTTCCACATAGGGCCCCCGATGGTCCCGACTTTCACCGTAAACGGCCAATTTACGGACGTCTGTCGACCGGCCAGTGTCTTAAGCTAAACTGTCTCAATTAGTGCCCGGATAGATGACCCCGCAATTTCGTCAGCAATACCGTCCGAGATTGCGGTGGTTATTAGGTTAAGTGCAATAGGGCGGACGCTGCGATGGATGTAGCTGGAAATTGTAAGCTCTTACCTGTCAATGACTCGGCCAGGCGTTGTATGTCGGTAATTGTTTTTGACGTAGCCCTGTTCTTAGTAATTGTATGTATACCTAGACTGACGCTTTTGATCTTTGCGATAAGGTAGTCAGCAAGAAGCGGTACCTGTAATTATCCTTATTATATTTTGTAACTTTTAGAAGACCTTTTTCTGCAAAAATATCGAAGTGTGTTTTTAGATTGTCTGGACCAACCAACTCAATACCCCTAGGTAATACTCGACGTTCGACCTGTGCGGCTTTTACTCAGACCTAAGCTCACCAATAGACTACTATCAATATTAAAAAGCTCAGCAGGTCGCCTATGTGAGAAAGTACCTAGTACCAGTGGACCTGTCTGATAGCAACAATGATGCAGCTATCTCAATGAGAATGGCAAGTTAATCTCGACCGACTTGATAGACAACACTAAATACTTTAGGCCTTTTTGTGTCAAACATCTAATTACAAATCTTTATTGGTTATCTCGATCGCTTTCGCTGTCCGTAATGCGTTATTCTTTTATTTTGTTTTTCTATTTTTTATTATTTCCGATTCGAAATGAAGATGAAAGTGATTGTATGCGCCGTAGTTGAAACTATTAGTATTTTATTGTGTTCTTAATCGGATTTCTAATGACGGTCTTCCTCTTGTTTCTTTGATTATATTTTGGCTTTGTTAGAGCAGATTTGGTTTTTTAATTTGACTTGTAGAGAGCACATGATGAGCAATTTCAGTATACCCAATATTCATTTTTAAAATCATCATTATTTTTATATTTAACAAGCGGTGTTAATAAACTGACTTCACGAGGCTAGTTATCATTAATAATGTTTAAATCATTTTATTAATATTTTATATAACATGGTAATAAAAGTCATGAGTGCTTTAATGTAAATTAATTGTGCAAGACGCAATACTGGAGACCACACCTTTACGTCGTGCGTACGCGCAGACTAATCTATTATTTTTTCTACTTGGATCGCACTGATTGAAATAAGATAAGAGACAAGTTTACATTACGTGGTAGTCGAGTGATATTTGAGCCTAAATTAATGTTTATATAGTAATCATAATATAGCAATATAACAACGAATCGTATCTCAATCAATGGTGATCTGAATTAAAACACAATATCTAGAGACTCAAGGTAGCTACTATTGTAACCTTTAAGTTAACAAAAGTCGACACCACTGAAAGGTTATTAAACATTTTTCTTTAACAAAAGAAAAATATATAACAATGGTCTATAATTACGAGCTAAGTCCAGATTAAATTAAAGTGATCGTGAATCTATAGGGTGCATAGATTAAAATAACAATTACACAGAGGCGTGGCGTTGTGATGGAGTCTGTATCACGACCTCCGTGCGGTGCGACCTCGCTTCTGCGCCTGCGCAGGCTGGCTGATTCACCGGCTTTCCGCGTTTTGTGGTAACGATCACGAATGTCATACGGTTCAAAGGGGGTTGTATTTGCGTTAGATTTGAAATTAGTGTATTAAATAAAAGCATTGATGAAATTAGTAAAAACTGTTTGAGAGCTGTAGAAAACTCCGGTCAAGATGAAAATGCAACATTTGAAAATGCCCACTCATAGGCACCTAAGGCAGTCATTCTTCTTTCGTGTCGATGAAAAATACAGAGACTCAATAAGGCAATTAATTATGATATATTTATACGATAGTTTTTTTGTAGATTTAAACAAATTAACTTTGATGCGAACAGATTATTATTTCAATTAAAAGAGCCTAAAAGACACTACTAACCGAATCTTCAAGGAGCTATCGATCATAATCCTAAAACGACATTAGCTCAATGACTGTGACACGTGATGGAGAGGTCGTGACCGTAGCTCCTACTTAACTGTCAAACGGTAAGAGGTCACTTCTGTGTATAGAGTTATCTCGCAAGATAAGCTAAGGGCAATAGACGGATTATGACGGAACACAAAGGGCTAAAGAAAGAACATGGGCGCGGTTTTTGTCGGCAATAGTTTGAGGTAGTGGGTGGGTGGGACAAAAGGTTTTACAAAAATGAATTTTGATACCCTTGCGAGTATTTTTATTCATTTTTATAATGCTACGATGGTTTCTGCAAACTTTCCGTAGGCCCACCGCGCTGTTGCAACTCCGCTGCGTCGTTGCTATAACACAGACAAAACCAAATTGGCAAAAACAAAAACACAAACACGTTTAAATTTAGAACGTGACTCGGATTTGACAATAAAAAAATCAAAAAAAGAAAATTCAATCAGCCAGTTAAGCTTTTAAAACAAGGCCAAGACCAAAAAGATTCGTACGTCGTATTACTATTGTGACTTTGATACGATATGTCTGAGTGTTCTAGTCTGTATTACACAATAATGGAGCTTATCTTTAGAAAATCGCATAACTAGTTCTGGTGCACAGAAACAAAGAGCCGGATTCGATCAGTTAAAACGACATTTTAACAGCGTATTTAGTCGCGATTATCTTTAACTGGTCAGGTGCGGCAGTGGGTTGCAATCATTAAATAATTAAATGATAACCTATGCAAATTGTTTTGATTTTATTTGTTTGTGTAGTTAGTAGAGTGAATAATGATCTCTACCTAGACAGGATTAGTTGGGTTAAATTATCATTTTATGCAATTCGAATTTTCAAAAATAATGTTCTACTAACTACCTATGTCCACTCCTCAATTAATATTAGTTCCATATTTGAAAACATTTGAACGTGATGCCTGAATATACGTATTTCTATTTTATATAGTACCTCTATATTCCTAATAAGACCATTAATAACTTAAGTATCCTGAAAAGGGCAAAAATATATAACCGCTAACACACTTGAATAGGTACATAAAAAGGGCTACTACTCTACCTAAAATCGTTCGGTTAATCCATCATGATGATGACTGTAAGGTTTATATTTTAGTAGGTACCTACCTACATAAAAATGTCTGCCTACTTAATGAATGAAGGTGAAAGATCATCCAGTGTCCGAACAAAGAGAGGTCATTACATTCTCCGCATACATTTTACCCTCAGTTTTTTGCCCAGTAACAGTGAACTGATTTGCTCTCGTTTAAATCAGCCTTGCAAAAATAATTACTTACATTGCGTAAAAAAGCGATAACATTGACGCCAAAAATTTCCAATTCTTTTTTTAGTATTGACAAATAATTATCATAAATTCCAAGCTTTCATGCTGTGATTTACCGTATAAAAGGCTACAGTTCTGATGACGTAATCGGAATTAAATTATATAGAGTAAAAGATGAATTCCTCCTATAAAGCTTACAAATATCTTTGACGCTTTGATGGCGCTGGATGCAGGTCGCTTCCGACAGGTATCTGTGGAGATCTAAGGGCTAGATCTACGTTCAGCAGTGGACGTCCTGTAGCTGAGATGATGATGAAGCTTTGTAGTCGGGAAAACTTCTCAAATTTTCGCGCTTCCTCAAATTACTGGATCCCTAAATCACTGAATTATTGCTCATTTTTGAACTTGACGAAGCAATTAAGTGTGTTTTCTTCTTTATAGGCAAGCAGTCGTTTTTATTTTTACCAGTGTCAACGTTTAATGACTGAGAACCATTGGTCTTAACGTCACGCTATGATTCAGCTGTTTCCAGGAAATGGACCTGAACGATACATACCAAAAAAATCTGAAGACGATGACGTATATTACCAACAAGTAACTTCCTATTAATAAAAAGAATCTTTGCATGAGTAAGTTTTTGACGTAAAGTACGGTCAATTATTTTAATGGTGACAATGTCCCTTCCCGAGAAAACGCCTAAGGCGTGGAGTCCGTGTACAAAATTGTGCATAAAGTATTAAATGAAGAAATAAATAAACTTCCTTTTAACGCAATCGGGTAAATATATAAGATCTTAAGTTTAATTCTGAAGTTAAAAACCCGTTATTCTAACCGATTTCTTAACTCTTAATGAGGCTGTGACAACAGGAGCACAATTAGATACCATCTTTGTAATCTCAACATCTCAGGAATGTGAAGCATGTTACTTTTATGACGAATCCACGACTTCACCGAGTTATTTCGTGATTACCTAATTTCATTATGAAACTATTAAGGTTTCTACAGAGCATTAGTCATTCTTTGAAATATTTTTCAGCCTTCATTCTCATAACGAAAAAAACATCCAAATTGAAAAGCGTTGATTTAGCTTTCGCAAAATATTTTCTATTTTAATTGAAATGTTAGAATGCTATCGTTATTTTTAAGAATATCCGTCTTTTGGAAAGCACTTCAAATTGTTGGTCCCTTATGTCATTTGGTATCTTTAGTACTCTTTACAGCCAGTTAAAAGCTAGAAAATCTGACAGCCAATCATACCAAGGAATTATAGCTATATTTAAATCCCCAGCCATTTAATATTATGACTATGTATATTAAACATTATTAAGACATTAAGCAAATAAAATAAAACGCTTCCTTTATGCAACATTTAATATGTTATTCAAACACGTTAGAGGAATGGATCACGTCATTTGAGCGTCGCTTGCGCACGTGCCAGTCGAAGGCTTCGGCGACGCCCGTCTATTGGGCGGTTATGTACACTTGCAGTGAAAAGTTTCAGAAATAATAGAACTTATTGCTGAAATTGTATGTGAGGTTTTACTAACTATTTAATTGTATTTGAGTATATTTAGGTATGTAGATGAATTTTACTACCATACAGTGAGTACTTACTGACATACATAGTTCTTGTGACCAATTAATATAAAATATGTGTTATCATAAAAATACATTACACGTTTGATGTAGGTGCCAAATAGGTAATTCACCATTGAACAATATGCCTTGAGCCAAAAGTAACCAACATTACTGAAATCACTCTTGACACTTTAGATTGAAACGAAAAGTTCAAAGAAGGGAAAATAAATCTCCATCGAACCAAAACCCTTTGCACCCGACAGTACAACAATAAAACTCTTCAATCGTTGGTAGGTAGAGCACGATCTCGATTGTTTATCTGCCTCTCGTTTTCACTCGTGAATGGCCGACAGCCGAAGGTCGGCGCAAAATTAAAAGTGTGTTAGTATCTGATTACAGGGGCTTATTATGATTTGAGCTAGGCGATACAACAAAGGCTTCCTGCCCGCTGTATTTAATATAAATATCGAAATTAAGTTGCATTGTTTGGTTTGGTCAGGAGATTTTTACGGCACCTATGTTGAGATGATGTTTGATAAGTATGTATGTATCATTCTATTGAGTTGCATTTGCAGACATTGAAGTTACTGAAAGGTCGGGAAGCATGCATCGACATTGGAGCCGAATAAAAATAAAACTAAGCATACTAATAGGCGTAGGCAACAAAACGAAATGAATATCAGAAAGAACCATCTTCAAAATAATATAACCATACAAAAACCGTCAATCAATGCCCCACTTTTCCAAAATATGTGTCATGACATTTTACATGTAAGTACCGTTTGCCTTCAATATAAACACTACTATTATACGGAGTTCTCGGAAACAGGTAATTGTAATTATGTTTCGAGAAAAAAATGATCCAGAATCGACTCGCATCTCGGTTTACAAAAACTCAGTTACTTCGAAGTAATGAACAAAAACACCTTGGCTGATCAATTTCGCTATCTTCGAACTGTTTTTGTCACCCATTTGGAGTTTCACGTGATTATCATTCGATGGTATTAAAAAAAAGATTTCGTCGTAATTGGTCGGTGTGACTGTCATTTGTCTAATCTATGTTTTTTTTTTTGGAAGGAAGTTTTATTGTATTGTAGTTATTTTCCTCGTTTTAGAGGAAACTAACTAATCTTGTATTTACTCTTTTCCCATAACACTACTGAAGATAGGAGTAAGTACCCCGAGAGTTTGGTTTTTCTGATATAATTCACACCAAATCTATGAGGGTTTCAAATCACAACAAATCGATTCGAGAAAAGGTAAATAAATACCTAATAATATAATTAGTGCACTACCCTTTGTTTGACCTGTTTTAGCACAATTATGCACTATCTATGATTTTGAATAAATAAGATAAATCAGCATCTCTTTTTAGATACTATTTACTTTTTAAAGAAATCGATATCGATCTTCGTATTGTTACCGAGTACTCGATTCGAGTCGCGTCCGTCGGGCAGGTGGTTCAGAGATAAGGAAGAAAGCAGGTCGCGTTACCATGGTAACTCACCGATTGTTTATTTAGATTAACTATATTGTAGGGCTTTTCCGTTAGATGTCACGTCCCTATTGGTTTATGGTTGTCGGTAGCTTTTTCAAGCGGAATACTAAAGAAAGTGCCTGGTGTTTATTATAAAAGGTTGGGCCTACTAGTAACTAACCTTTTTTTTCTTTATGAGTTCAACACAGAATGATGTGTTTTTCTTTTATTCTACAGAGCAGTGGTTTTTCATGATTTGCCTAAATAAAAATTTATAAAATGTGAAGGAAAACTCCTACCACATTATTGATCGAATTTCTTTTTAATCTGATTATACAAGATGTTATGTATGTTATGTATTGGATGTTATGTATTGTAGTGTAATAATAACTCGTTGATGTTCTGTAGGAATCACAGTATCACGCTATGCTACAGGTAACATTACTGAATAATTACCAAACATTCTTCAATAAATTACAGAGATGTAATAGCGTAGTTTCAGCCACAGATTTTAATTAACAAAACCGCCCCATTTTAAACTGATCTGCATAATTATTTTACATGCAATTTCTTGGACTATTATTCTATATTCTCTATAATGAACTATTAAAGGTGATGAAATTTACATCGAAAGCTTGCTAGATAGTGTGTCCACCAATATGAAAGTCATTTGTAAAATCAGTGGACCGTATCTACTGGTACAGTCGGTACCAAATGCAAGAATATTTATCAGTTTCAAAATAGATTTTGTAATATTTATTTTAATTATTAATTTAGAATTTTATTGGGTAGAGTCTGATTTTGATTAACTCTAAAATTAAAGCTTACTGTTTAATTATTTTTGTGAGGTAGATAATAAGTATTAATATTGGTCTTTCCTCATAATTAATTCTAGTTTATATAACTAAGTATATCAAGTTTTTATTATTTAATATATTATTTAATATATAATCATCATCATTTCAAGATTAAATTTTAGACCTTTTTACACATTTTTTTACACCTAACCAGAATAAACGTATAACCCCCTTACTTATAAAATCTCTAATCACCTTCTAAGCAACGTTTTAACTAATCACTACTTAAAGTCTTAAGCATTGATTAAATGTTAGTTAAGACATGCTTAAGCAACGTTAATAAGTAGGAATTTTCTTAAACAGCCCTTAAGTATTACTTATATTTAATTCACGTTTATAAGTAAGGCTGTAAAAGTTTTATTTAAATGTCTAATATTGGCGTTAATGTCAGAAATCAACATAACCGTAATTTATTAATTTTTAGCCCAATGAAAATACGCTAGTAAACGGATATTTTTTTTTTTTAATAACCCCATTGTTAGACACACATCTTATTCTTCTTCCCTTAGCACATCCATCACTGGACTTCCTCACAGCGTCGTGACGTGTCGGGTATCTAGCGGACCGGCGCGGGCGCACAATTTGTGGCTCCCAAGCGACCTGATAACGCGCCTGAATAATACATTCGCTCTCGTTTCGTTAGTTTGTTGTAAGAAGTCCGGATTGTTGGATCCAAATTGAATATTAATTTACACTTATTCAATTTTAAATAAAATATGCTTTTTTACACCCACTTTATGTCTGTATGAGAGGTAAAAAGGCTTTGTGTATTTTTCTTACATTAATTGTGAATTGATGACGTATGATTTAATTTGCGGAATTCTCAATAATCTGATTAAGAAATAATTCTATCTACACACTTAAGGTCATATCAAGTCTATTATTCCAAAGGGTTAAGCAAAAAGCTTTAAAAATTATGCTATAATTCACAGAACTAGGTACTAGGCTGATATAAAGGTGAAGGAAAACATCTTGAGGAAACCTGGACTATAAATAAAGTCTGGAATCACCAACCCGCATTGAGCAAGCGTGGTGATTAATGCTCAATCCTTCTCCATGTGAGAGGAGGCCTGTGCCCAGCAGTGGGACGATAAAAAAGGCTGTAACAGTAACAGTATGATAATTTAGTCAACTATAGATAAATATGAGGAGGGACACCAAATCTTCACACTCCATAACGCACACATTTCAATGCATCATTACGCTTTCAAAGTGTCGCCAATTAACACTCAAATGGCCATAATTCTGAGCGCCATAAACAAAACACTTACGTGCAAATGTAATCCATTTCCATATGCATATCCATCGCTATTGATGTCCATAGCCCAGCCAAAGATGGACATTACTTAGTACTACAAGCTACAAGTGATTTGTAAGTAATACTTTAATTGGACTCATTACAAACACCCGACTAAGTTACTACGAAACACGGGAATTTGGTCTTTATATCATAGTAGGTAAGGGTTGGAATCGTGTGCATCGATCAGTTAGAAAGGGTATGTAAAGTATACCATTAGCAACTTAGTAGGGAGACCAAGCTTATGTCAATAGAAGGATGTATTAGGAATGATCCGACGCTTACGTTTTTTCAGTTCTCTTGACATAATGGTCCGGGAACTATAAAAACTTGCTTTGTCAATATTAGGAAGTAATTAAGGCGCCTTTGACAGTCCAATTAAATTGTCCGATGGTCTTTGTCTGACATTGTGAGGCAATCGATGCGTCAATTTATTTTTTATAAGGTACAAGACGCCTATTGAAAACATTATTAGGTTGTGTTTGGGAAATTATAAATTAAATAGCTTCTATTATTTTTTTGTCCACATTTTTACTATTGCGTGGTCATGCAAGGTCACTCTATATTTAGAGGAATACCTATTCTGTCCTGTTGTAACAGTGACCAATTGAATTTTGTTTTTGTTTTTCAGTTTTTGTAAATATAAAACTAAAACAAGTCTATACAACCTACAAAGTCTATACAGGAACAATGCCTTCGTACTGTAGTACAGTGTACATACTTGTTTTGTAATATTCTACTGTGGTTATGATATCATTGTTTTATGTAATTACTTACAAATCAGATTATCTATACATAAATATCGATGATCTATTTAAACACACAAACTTAATTGCACTATTTATTCCATCGAGATGATGCGTAGGTTTCAAATCAAGCCATATAAAGTATGGCTGCTACATTTCATGTAGGCTGAAAGGAATTTCACGAAAAACAAACACCTACGTTCATTCACAACCTACTGCATGTCATCTAATTGGAAGTGCAGTAGGTTTAATATCTTTTGGTTTCAAGATTCCAAATAAGTATTTATTTACATGTCTTCATTGGGGCTTGAGCAATGCTGTGCTGATACTTTATTGGTGAAAAACTATTAATTATTAATACTTAATTTTATAAAGCTGAGCCATTGGTTTATGCTTAAACACGCTAATCTCTTGAACTATAGGACTAACGTGTAAAATCATATTACTGTGAAGGTATAAGTCGGCTTCCACAGACCTACATACACTTAATGCTTATTAGAATTAGCGAATGAAATACCAAAAAGCCCATTCATATCTAAATTGTCTATGCATCTACCATATGGCTTTATATATCTCCTGTACATAGGTAGACAATGTCTATTAAAAATCATTTATTAAGTGACCTCATTTAGCAAATTGTACATGAAGTACATACAAAATTAACAAGCAAATACACAATACTTTCTAGACGCTAAATGATTGCTAATTGATGACGTATACGAACTAAATGATTGACCACAAGCCGAACAATATTGACATAACATTAGATAATGATACGAACATATCCTATTCATTAATCACGATCATTAGCTCGCGGTTGAGGATATTGTTTATATTAATAGATACGTTATTATATACCTACTGTCAATTGTTCTATGTAACTGAATATCTGCTGTGATGAATTTCAGGGGTTCAAATGCAGTTTTTTCTTTTCAATATTAACAAAGTAATTTTATTGAGCATTTGCATTTTTTATTAGGGAGCTCTGATTTTAGAATATGTTTGAGATTGTCGTGGCAGTAAAACAGATAGATCCCTCTGAAAGTCACAGTCCAAACAAAAGAGGCTACACGAGGTTACAAAATAAACTAAGTAATTTATTAAATAATGTCTATATAAATTCAGAAGGTTATACTTAGCAGTATCATAAGATACAGGAGCTTTATAATATGTATTATCAGTAATATTAAAAAAAAACTACTGAACCATAATCATTCTCCAAGAACTGTAACCAGCATACTTAGTGTTACCTCGCGCAATTACACTTATAAAGAAAATGATTTATTTATAATTTAACAGTGCAATTTTCTTATGCAACCTGCACCAAGAATCGTAAAACGTCTCGCTTTCATGGCCAACACTCATATCGACGTCCTTTTGTATAAAACGTACGCAGAATTACACAATTATTTAATCAAAATACCAAGAAACCACATCGTCGCGTCATTCATCGCGCAAATAGATTCGATCACATAAATCGATATATTTTTTATATCGATAACTATTACACAATTGTTACGTGCAAAACAGTAATTACTTACGACCAATCGCCTTCCGTATACCGGTGGACAATGAAACCGATATTCGATCGAAAACGTTTCGTTATCGCACTATGTAGATCTCGGTCAATCTCTTTTTTGTTACACAAACACGCAATTTGATGATTTTATTTTACGCGTCAATTTTTGTTACATTATTTATTACGGGGAAACTGTATTATTTGGTTTTGTCATGAAAACGTTGCGTCTCAATTGATTTTGTTGGCTTTTTGTGAATTGTGAAAGTTTATGCTTCTAGTGTAGAAGACGCTTCTAGTCTATAAAAATTGTGGCTGATGAAACTTCATACAGAAGTGCATCATTGATAAATTCATATGCAGTATATTACTATACAATTACAGTAGCGAAGTAGTGGCAGTAGCTTAGCATAGTTTAATCAGCAATGTACTATGTTTATACATGTAAATTTTATAACATTGTGTTTAACCAGAAGTAGTGTACACGAAGTACCTAGAATCACTCTATTTTAAAAATAATTAAAATATGATTTATTCACATTCAAGAGTTAACCGCGTAGCAACTGTCTACAAAGATTTTATTATCTACACTAGTAAACAGAAAATTGACCACTAATTGATTTCTTGGAAATGTATATTTACTTTGAAAAGTTTCCGCTAAAAGTTTAAAATTTTCCTTGTCTGCGGTGTAAAGTTAGCTTTGCACTCTTTAAGGACGAAGAATGGGGGACATTCTATATAATTCGATTAAAAGAACTTATAAACTTGATTATTAATTCTGTGTAAAAACATTACAACAACTTTTCAAGACAATTAGTCGGTATTTGTTTTACTTTTATTTTCCAATTAATTCATTACACACTATAAATAACAATTAATAGTATCCTGAAATGGCAAAACATAATTTTAATTATATTTTCAATATGAAAACTGCTCTCTATTTTGATTGTTAAAATAATACATCAAGCAATCTGTGTTACTTGTAGATAAAATATGATATTTCCGGAGCAAAGATAAGGTTGAAATAAAATAATCCGATACTCTGTCATCTGCACAATGAATAGAGTTTGGTGAACAATCAGGGATGTCCAAACTAAATTTTTAAATTAAAATTATTTTCAATGAACACATTACACTATTTTGATGCTTTTCATACTTGTATAAAGAGAATATTTTTTCTCCTTACTATCCAAAAAAGATTTTTAATAGGAAAAATTATACGAAAATATATTCTCCGATCAGTCATGTCCCTAGTTAGATGTTGATGTTAAATTAATATTTTATGCGAAGACGCTTGGTTTTGCTACGTTACTATAATAATTTTTCAGCACTGTATTTAAAACATCAATAAAAAGTAAAAAAAAATACATTTTCAAAGTCACATTAAAACTGGCGCAGAAATTACACCTTAGTTTTTTTTTATTGTACCTAGTTTCATTTAAAGTAATTTTTTGTGCAGTTTATCATGCATATTCTGATTGCGGCCCTGAGTGACGACCAAGTGCGTCATTTCTACCAAACGCATAGCTTATGATGACTGTACTTTCCGCTTAAAATAGCAATTAATTCCTGCCGGACATAATTATTAAAATTTACAATGCAATAAAGGTCTAGATTTTGACCTGATTACTTACAGCCAGAATGAACAAACAACGGTGGTTTTGGAACTCGTTCAAATTATGAAAATAAAAATAATTTCCAAGTAATGATTGATTTAGCTGAAATAGGGAATAGTAGCATCTCAGGGTCCATGAATTCACACAGATCAATTTGTAATATTTAAACTTCAAAACATTTCGAACTGTGTAAATTGAATGTTTCAAGTACAACCACAACACATCTAGGAATTTCCAATTTATTTTCTCTTCTCTTTTTTACTGCGAACCCTTGCAAAGTACAGTCGCGTTCGAAATCAGTAGTAGGCATGAATGATCGCTCGTGTAAGGTATCAGTGGTACTATCGCTTGCACAAGTCTTAAGTAATAGTAATTACAACAGATGGCCATTGTTCGCGGTGACCGATCGGCCTCAGCGTCGTTACGACCTTCGGGCGGCGCAGGCGCACGATTTTTGACCATTACTCTGTATTTCATAGAGATGTTTATACCTTTGTTGGCCATTTCTGTACTTAATGTCTTCAACTGCTTCATCATTTACGTCATCGATATATATTAGAACAGCATTTTTCATATAAAAGTTTTCTTTTTTTTCATTAAAAATCGACATGATCAAGGTATTGGGAATATTTGGAACTTCATATTTACATCGGTGCATTTAAATTTTTGCTTTATTTATTTTTGTACACCTTCCCGATTAAGCGATCAGCATAAAATCGCTATCAAAAATGCCATAAATGTAGGCGCAAACAACAGTTTAAAAAATCTGTTTAAAAAATAAAACAATCGGTATCAACAGCTCTATAAACCTGAGCGCGCGCGCTCGCCACGATTGGTCCACTTGATATTGACACTCATTAGTCTATTTATTACGGCTGTAGATTGGTTATCTTAAACAATATTGCCTCCTGTTAATAACGCGATGTGGTTACTTGTACGAAATAATGCAATGCCATCAGTAAACTTGATATGTCGACTTAGTTCCGGCATTCGGTGAAGCTGGCTCCATTTTACTGGTCGCTGTAATGAGCCAATAGAATTGCACATGTACTTCTTACTGGCATGGACAAGTGATTACATTCTATTGATGCTATTAAACATTTGAGTGGGTACTTAAAATACTGCATGTAAACTCATCTTAGTAAAGGCACGTGTCGACTGATTTGCTGACTGTGTATCGCACGTGCGTTTTGTGTTGTTACGTATGAATCTGTTAATGGGAATAAACGATGTGCATGTATTGAAGCTTAGTGGAACCGTGCCTTAAGTTTGAAAAATTTAATGAAATGTTTGTATTTAGAATCCGTAAGTCCGTTTAATGAAAATGAGAAAGTAGCTTTTTCAGGAATGTACGCTTTGAAAGTATGAAGGACATACTATAAATTTTATTTTGTTGTTTGCTTAGGATACTTGTTGAAGCGTGGGAAACAGCTAGTTAATACAGAAAAATCATGTTCTAATACCGATGTAGGTATTAATATAAAATATTCCTCAGGTGTCCAAGATACGGTTCGTTATTTTAGCCCGACCTATCAATATTTATTTCACGATTACACTTATCTACCAACAAGATCGAAACCTGATCTTCCCTCAGCAAAGCCTTGTACCTGTATTACCTAAAACGTCATTTTATAACAAACTTAGCATTTTATTTAGCAACGATCCGTATCAGTTGATTCCGATTAATATCGGAATTCTAAATGAAGCTCTATTTCAAAATGTTTGCTTCGAGTTATAAGTCACACATGTCAATTAACTATCCGAGTATTTAGAATATTTTTGCAATTTAAAATATTCCCTTAATACAGGACATTCCCGAGATAATGAGAATGGCGTGTATGGGATTTAGTTCTCAATACATACAGACATCGATAAAGATATATCGTGCTAGCTTTATAGACTTTTAAAGACTAATTAATCGGTAAAAGACACGACATTAATACAGCTACTATATTTTAGACAGAAAAATGATTGGCGATAAGATACTGAACTTTTGTTACAATTTGTTGAAAGATTTTTTAAATATGTAAATAGTAAGATCGTAAAAAAGACACAATTAATCCTGTATTTTATATATTTCATTAATAAAGTAAACGATTAAACAATAATAATATACCATATACCTACGTTTGTCGATAATCACCTGATTGGTTATTGAAGACCTTGAGTTCCTTCTGGAGGTATATTCGCAAGATTAATCATCGCATAGAAGAAACTTATAGCGGCCTTGCTCTATTTAATTAAGAATTAATTTGAGTCTATAAAGAATTTTAAAATTAGTTGAACCAAAAGTTGTTGAAGTCTTGTTTAGCTGCTAAGGAAAATGAGTGGGTTTAATTCTTGTGTGCGATCACGTGTGTAAACGGAGGTGACAAGGAGTAAGGGCATAAATGGAGTGCTGAGATTTATTTATTTTTAATTAAAAAAACCTAAGGATATCGTTTTGAGCTAATGGAGAAAAAAAAGTGAGGTTAGATGCGGTTTTAAAGATGGTAATGCGGTTTTATCAAAGTATTTTCTGATTTTTCCTGAGAAAGAAATAGCTTAATGGCTAATATATATGATATTCCCCATCTTCCCATCTTCTTAAAGTTATGTACTAAATAGCAGATTTATACAAAAAAAAAATAATCATCTTACGCGTACAGAAAAATATATGAGATAAACAGTTGTTTACATAAGTACCTAAATATGAGTATTTTAGCGAATTGTTAAATACTTTTGAATAAATAGGTGGAATTTGAGAATATCAATTAAGAAAATTGCATGCGCATGCTGACAACTCCATTGACTAGTTAATCCGCGTCACCTACCATATACGCCATCTTTATTATTATATATCGGTTTGCGGAAGTTTTCGCTGATGCTAGGGTATCATACAGATTTATGTGATGCAAAACACGTCCAATAGCAAATTACTATGGAAATTATATAGATCATGGATTCTAGTTTATTTACATTATGTATGAAGTCTTCACATTATGGAACTTCTTAGCGATGATTGTTGACTAGTGGATTAGCATTTGTGTGATAATTATAAGCAATTACAATACTGGATTGACGACATGTAGGTTATGAAGCCACTATTCCAAATTAGGTTTAATGTAGTAAGTTGAACCAGCGCTTTATATGTAAGTGGATGCAAAATATTAAAATGAATTTATATGTAGTTTATATTACGTCGTCTGGTTGCGATCAAGTGTAATTTGTTTAATAATATCAATTAATTCAATTTCGTGTTTTGATAGTTTTACGTTTTCTTTTAACGAAAATAATATGAAAAGGTAATTTTAGAACGATCGATAAACCAAGTCAAGTCGAGATTTAATTAACAGTTCAGTAAAAAATAACTTTGACTACTAATTTATTGATAATATGTTACAAAGAAAACTTCAAAAGTTAAACTTTTTTTTAAACTTTACAAGACGACAAGGTAGGTAATTAAATAATATTACAGAAAGATAAATTAAAATTAATTGGATTAAAAAAGCAGTTACTATTTTCCGTAAAAGGGGATTGAGAGTTAAACCACAGTATGCAAATAACAACTATAATGAGAAGTAATTAATTACAATTCCTAATTAAGTCGGTATAATTTTCTTTTATTATTATTTGCTGTTTATTTTAAAACCTAGACATTTGATTCTATTTTATTTTTAGCTTACGTAGACAAGTATTTTTAAATTATTAAGTTGTTTATGATATCAGTAATGTCAGACCACTTTTTAAAATAATTATCATCCACTATGTTTACTTTATAAATCATACCGTAAACTGGACGGTAATTAAATACAAAATTACAACCTTTTTACCTCTTTAGTTTCTTTTAAAAATTTAATAATCACATTTCGAAAAACATCTTGTTAAGTTCTTTAAATTATATTCAAGGTGCGAAATAAAAAATACACCATAGATGACATCACTAGATTTATCCAACTAATTAAAATTAATCAGCTAAAATACCCTTCAACCAATTATCTCCTCTTAGAACAAAACCTAATAAAAAGCTGTCATGTTTAAAAATGCGAATTATTCTCCTTTAATGAACCTTTATAGTACATAAACAACTGGTCGCAATCATCATTGCTTTTTGATTATTTCCTGCATACAAGTGAATCCTTACTGCTTATAGAGTTGGAATTTATGAGAAATAACTGATGATACAGTAATGACGGCTACATGCCTTTCGGGTAGTTTGGTATTCACCATCGATGGGAACTATGAGACGGTAATTAGTAGGAAAAATGTTGAAGTGATGTCATGCGTCTTACTATGAAATCTTTACTTATTAATGTTATGGTATAAATGGTAACATATACTAGCGTACATGTCCACATCTGTCAAATGTGGTTAGACTGCTGAAACAATGTAAATAAAAATTGATAAATCATATTAAGTAGAAAAAACTGTGAATTTCCAACTCGTAAGCTTCAAAGCATAGGAAACTAAGAAACCAAAGCCTAAAATTCAACTTAAACTACAAATCTAATTAAGCTTTTTTACGACAGCCAAAACGAAACACGACTCACCGATTGCCTTATTAACACTCAACCTCTAACCTTTACAGCGGCTATAACAAAAAACGAAGCCAAAATTACAAAGGGTTTAGACCACCGTTCAATGTCACAGTAATCAGCCATCAGCAATAAAGCATCCATTACACTGTCCATAACGAAAATATAATAACATATCATATAAATATCGTCGGACGTGCGTGCATATGCTTGCGTAAGAGTGAAAAGTCCGTCGCAGCCTCGCTCCGAATAGCTCAACTGCTCAAATAATTTGGCGACCTTGGCTGGACAAAGTCTTTTAATTATTATTATAAAGGATCGGTTGACATCCGAGCGTCACCCGTCAAGCTGTGACGAGGTCGTGCCCACTATCGAGCGATCTCCGCGCCCGATTCGATTTCAAATTTCGAAGCCTTCGTTCCGATCACGCAACTATTATTGTTTGTTATTATGATAATATCGATTAAAGTAATAAAGCGTGTAATTAATGTTGAACGAGTTTTTTTTATAAAATGTTATATTTTTTTCATAATGACTTTTAATTATTTTTTAGTTCTAAGGCTAGATCTGCAGTCAGGATAATTTTAAGGTCTTTAAAGTTATTAGTCAGACAAAAAATAACAAAGTTTTGAGTAGCTTTTCTTCCCGTAGTGGAAGGTAAAATACATAAGACAAAGTCCAACTTTTTAATGAGTAGTTTGGGTATTTTTATGTCTATCATTACCTTTTGGGTTTTACCAACACAAGGATGTATGTGGTAAAAGAATGTGTTGAAAAACGAAAGTAAAATTAACGAGCACATACATTAAATGCTACAAATAATTAACTTAATCGTGTCTGGAGCAAGGTCAAAAGTTGACATTTCGATTTTTGACAGTTTTCACTTGTTCCAGTTTTAATGGGCGATTAACAGAAAGCTTTTAGGATTCCGTAAGTTCTGGTCTTTTTCAATACATATGACTCGTGATAATATTTTCAAAATTAAGGGGTTTGTCAAATACGGCTATTAGCATTAATACCTGTAGTTAATTTATGTAAGTTTTAGAATGTACCTAATGCAATATTATGTGCCATCCCGCATGCACTGAGCTATGTTAGCACACTCGTGTTTTATACAAATAGTTTATTTATCTAGAAAATTAGTTGCACAGAAAACCTACGAAAAGTTCCTAGAATTATTCTGTTAGAAACATTAACAATACTCATAATATACACATTGTTTTCACAATACAATAGTATAAATCTTGAAACAAAATAATAATTTCATACGGACCCACAAACGCAAGGCAAGCGCTCAGATCCGGTTTTTTTTTTATTTAAAAATAAAGTAGTCGCTACTTAATGGGAGCCGATTGGGTGAACATTAAGTTGAAGAAATTATAATTTATCGATCAATGAACAATAAATCTTTTCAAAATTATAAATTCGTAATATAAAAATATTAAGAGTGGTTTCTGAACAGGTTTAGTTTTAATAATAGGTTACTCTAGTTGTGAGCGTAAAATTGAGATCGCCATTTTATTGTGCAGTTTTTTTTTTCTTTATTTACATCCATAGGATCCCACCCAGTAGTTTCACCCATCTGTAGTTTTCTTATTACTCGGTTAATTCGCTGAAACCAGGCAACCAAGACCACAAAATAATATCCAATTGCATGGGTTGACCCATGCCATTTCAATGAGCGTAATTTATTTTGTTCAACTAATACCTAGATTTGAGAATACGAAGAACAGTTTTTTTAATTCCCTAGAATTAAGTGGTTTGTCCTTGCATGCTTTTGGTATTTTTTCGAGTACATTTTGAAGTTGGCTTGGTTTGACAGGAGGAATGTTATGCTAGGGCGCCGGTCGTGGCCAGTCGCGACATGAGCGTGACTCGAGCCAACACAACAACCAGTATAAGTTGGTCTCTAGATCACTATTACACTCCCCCTTTCTCTAGTATCTCTGCCAGTAAAAAGAGGGGTGGAGAGGTCTTCCTAGTCTGGTTATAACATAATCCTATCCGTTGTCATCTCAATGCCGCTTCAAACACGAAGATCCGAATATTTTTTCGTCGTGTCTATTAATGATAATTAATTGTTCGTTGTTAATATGGTGATTGTCAATCGCAACGTATTAATGTCAGTTTGTTTGCATTATTAGGTCAGTAAAGATCATTGTTTATTAACCGAGCTGTAGCTACTAATGTTTTATTTAAGTATCTGTCCTTACATAAAGTTCGCAGATTTTTAACTTGCATTTTTTTGTAATTAGTCGTAAGTATGACTTAACTGTTAAGGTAACCTTTATGCAAAATATCCTTCGCGTAATATTATGAACAATTAGGACTTTATCTCAAGATCAAAACTACGAGTAATTGTAATTTTTGTTATGTAATTTATATTGCCCTGTGGCAAGTTCTAGCCTTTGGCGTTATTCTTACCTATGTTTTAAGAAGTGCATGCAAATATCGTGAGTACAGAGATACTAATGAGGCTATCAATAATTTCATTATGAGAGGAGTCTTAATCTGTATGAGGCCATCTAGCTTGAGATGTAACACGAAATGAAAGAAAATTAAAACATTCATTCAATCAACTCATATAAAATGGAAGACTTTGATCTTCAAAATGAAACGGTAAAACAATTGAACCAGTACGTCATGCAAATTGCCCAGATGTCGAGCCAGGTATAGACTATCTAGATAATCTTTATTGTCCAAACGATGATTTATAAAATGTATTAAATAGCCAGAGACGTTAATGGCCAATATTTCGCTTCGATTATTTCTCTTGGTATGCGTAGATAACGTACGGCCAGTTTATTGAAAGCTCTCATGGTCAATAGATATAATAGTTTTAGTTTGCCTGTACTGGATTTCTAGATAGTGAAGAGAGCTTTGCTCAATGCTGAAATATTTTTTAGGAATGAAGACCAGTATTCAGTCAATTTTAATCATTGTCAAAATTAGAATAATAAGTATTGATGGTTATCTGCAGACAGGTGCTGAATAAGAGTATATTTTAGAACTTCGAAAGAGTAGTGACTTTTCTTACTGACCTAAATAGAGATGTATTTAGAATACCTACACCATAATCATCATCACAATATTTTCTACAAAAATAATTAATTATATTAAAAAAAGAGATCATTAAGTAAGGCGTAAGGGCGGAGGTCACCTTATTCTGGCGACTAAGCTAAGTCCAAAAATCGTGACCAACAGTATGTATGCAAATAATTATGATTGATGTGTATCTTTTGCCAAAATGTTAAGGCTTGTGGGCGCGTCCTTGTTTCATTGTAAAAGCACCTGGAGCGATGTTTCTGATTTTTAACAATGAACCGAAGTGCTAATTTAATGCTCGCGTGCTCATAACAGAAGTTGTTATAATTTATAATGATAGACGGTGCACCTTGAATGACAAGTGGTAATTATAAAATAAAATATTGAATTTGTACATAGTGCCAGTTGCTTGTAGGGTCGCTGGCCAGATGAGGTGTGATGAAATCTCTCGAAGATTTTAAGTTTAGCATTTTTAGAAAATAGCTGTGTTACAAAATAGTAAACAAAAATGTTTTTTTTTTTGTTAAGATAATCCTAGATTCTAATAATTAAATAAAACGTGTCATTTTCTATTTCAAAACTAAAATTAACCATGCAGAATTTTTGTCCAGGTGGTCGCAAAAGCTTTCAACTTAAACGGATCCGGAAAAAATTTAAAGTAATTATTTTTAGTACGAGATTTCTTGTTACACGCATATTTCACTATAACAGGATATAGAAAGTCAAGTCACATGGTCAAATTCATACATAATTTGATACATAAATAAAACGTTTTGCCCTCGAACGCGAGGAAGGAAAGTTAGCATTTTTTTTTAAACTATAATCATTGAAAAAATTATAAACAATGTTAATTATATTCAGGATGTCTTGCCGGATTTGATATCACTATACCTTTCTAGGAAATTGTTATGCTGCTGATAAATTATTTTCAATGCTCGTTGTTGATTGCTTTTTAATTGCGACAAGTAATTTTCTTGAATTTCTTAGACATTGAGGGTTGCATTTTTATAATTCCGGATCCATATTAGTTGTTACGAATCCTGGAAAATGCGTTATCTTTAATTAGTACTTAGAACATTTGAGTAATAAATACAGATAAGTCGACTGGTCTATAGGACGAGACAAGTTTTATCTAAAAGATTATTAAACAATACTTCAATTTCATAACAATCAAAACCAGTAAGTATCAGATCGTTCACATTTAAAGCATACACCACCTGACTTAATGACATAACCTGTTAAAATAAGTTCATATTAAGTCGCAATGTTCTTGTCGGAGCACATTAATCGCCAAAACTCATTGGAACCGTTTCGCGGAACACGAAATGACCCTTTCACTTGTCCGACTGCAGAAAAGTCTGTTACATCTTGTGAAACCTTTTCATTAAACGTTAATGTATGCCAGTTTGAGTTATAGATATTGGTTTAATTTCTTTCTTCTGATTAGCGTAATGTGCAAGCACTGACCCTTATCAATTTTATTGTTTGAGAATACGTAATGCATATTTATTTCTGTCACCCTCAGTTGCAGAAAGATCCTATAAACTTAAAGCTTCTTTAAATCTATTGCTGGCTCTTTCTTTGTCAACAAGATAAAAAATGTGAGCAATAGATTTAAAGCAGCTTTAATTTTAATGCATCTTTCTGCAAATGACGGTCAGCCCAAGTGGCGTAGTTAAATAATAATTTTGGTCACGGCAGCACTTCTTGAAAGACATTATTTTTTATAGCACACACAGATGCACTCTCTGTACTCTCACTCTCATAGTTCAATGGAACTGTAATCCGATAAGACACATACATACATAGACTACATAAATAAGGGTCGCCAACATAATGATAGGTTATAGCAATTACAAAATCCTTATCAAGGGCAGTACAAAGAACTTTGTACCGGTAAAGATTGATATCCGTAATCCGTAATGTGACATTTATTTACACTCGAGCTGGACTTTGGACTGAAAAGGCTCGCATTCTTTAGTTTTTTTATTTCCTAGTGAAATGACACTGAATGTTTTAATTGCTCCTATTTAACATTCTTTCTTTCCTGAAATGTACACAAATAACTTCTTTCCTTATTTAATTGAGCCACAATATATTATAAGCTGTGCCTAGTTTGTGGCTCAACGTCAATGTAGGCATAATGTAAAGATACTTTTAGTTAATATTTTTTTCTCTTGGTCCATAAAGTCATGTTAAAACATCAAAAAACATGTTACCAACAAAAAGATAAACAAAAGATTTTGTTATAAATCCACTTACCGTCGTCATGTCGTGTCCATGTTATCGATGAAGCCTACAAGATGCAGACTCGCGGCAAGCCTGATTTACTTCGCGGATAGTGTCCCACAGACATGCGTGGGCGCACCTAACAATCCCACTTTCAACTTAATACACCGTAAAAGATGGGCTGACAGGTACATACACTAGTTACTTTGTTGAAAAGGCAATCAACAATCTAAGGGAACTAGGATTTGTTGGTGATCCATATCTAATAGGAAGGTTCCTAACGATCGTTTATTGCTGCTATTTATAGCTATTAACTATATTTTTCATACCCTATCCTTGGAGTAATTGCCATTAATACAATGAATATGTATTTTTCAGTGTCCTGTAAATATTATAAGAAAACTTGAGTGATATTATTACATCTGAAAATTCCTCCAACTCTTAAATTTTTTGAACGAAAATATACACGCTTAATATTTTACCTAGCCTTAAACTAAGTTTACCGTACTTATGTTTCAGATATCTGCTACGTACCTCAGCTCTATTTGACTTAGTTAGACTTACCTCACGATTGCCATTTAGTTCAATTCGTTTTAGGTAAGATAAGCCACCATATTGACTGCGTCACAAAAGAGGCGTGCTGGCTCCGCCTTCCGCGTAATACAATTTGACCTTTGAATTAACAGTGGCTTTTTGATACCACCTACATTTGTTCTGTTAGTACAAAAAACTCTATCACACCTGTGTTTTCCCATGGGTTTGAAAAAACCCCTACTATAAAACGGGCATAACCCCAATCTTGAATATGGTCCTCAGAAACTCTGCGCGGGAAATACCGCTAGTATTACCCGAACACAAAACCTCTCTCAGCCACAAAAACAAGTGACAGTCTACAAAATATAGCATCAGGAAAACGAGTCATTCTGTACTTTGTACCTAGAAATTAAAGTGCTATAATTGCAGTCAATGAGTGATTCACTGACTGGCCTTCAGAGAAAATGGAAGAACAGTCACGGATACAACAGCGTACAATACAATGCTTAACAGATGCTATCGAAAAATCAAAGATAATGGTATAAAGGCAACATTGTTAGGACTAATTGCAGCTCCCGGTTCCGCCCGCCCAGTCGAACGCCTTGGGCGAACATATTGTGTCTTTATTTCATGAGAACAGCTGTTCACTCGCATGATTACTTAATACTTTGTAGTTTATTGATAAAGTTTTATTGTGATTTTTTGAGATAAGCAGAGTGGTTAATTGTTGTGATTTCTTTTGTGACAGTAGTGCAGTTGGTAGGTTTTGAATTAAGTAGCTTAACGCATTGAAATAATAAATTTCATTTTTATTTCTCGTGATTTTGTCTTAGGAGGTAGGAGTTTACCTATATTTTGAAAATGATGTTATGTTATGTTATGTTATTAAGGGCTGCATAATTAGGTCAATTTTAAAGGCAGCAATTTATTTGATCAATACGGCAATCGAGCCATGGAATTAAAAATAAATTCGGATTTAAACCAAGCTATCATTGAAATCGGACCCCACTGCAGTTTTAAAATGTTCATTGCCGCTAACCACATCATTCCTCCAAGTTAAGTTGTTCGTGATCAATTCACATACAATTAACCCTTAAAATGCAGTGCTCAAAATCAATTTAAGAAACAGTGATACAATCTTAACGATCATTGTGGCTGAAACGTTGATGTTATTGCTGACGATTAAATTCAATTGCCTCTCCAAGGGTCATCCAAAAATATCGATTTTTGGAAGGAAAAGTATCTTGCCCGGACAATTTTTCTTCGTTATGGACATATAACTCAGGAACTTTTGCTCATGGCCTGGGCCATTTAAACCACAATTTACCTATGAGGGCCTAATGCTTTCAGTTTTAATTTGTTCTACTGCCCAGCAGTACTATATACAGGTAATAACCAGTGGTCGCTTTCATTATTTTGGTTACTCAATTTACAATTTGCAACACTGAAGTTTTTTTACAACCAATGCTTAAAATAAGCTTCAAAGTAAAAGTGTGGGAAAAATCCTTATATAACGTACAGAAAGAATAAGTGACAGATGAGTATATAAGATAAAAATATAATATCCGCTGGCTTTATCTTGTTTTTGGACAATTAATATTACGAGCGGAACTACAGCCCTGAGAAATAACGGACTTTATTTGTAACACTGTCACTTCACGTTTTGATAAGCAAAATTGCAATAAAAATGGGTACAGTTTTTGTAGAGAAAATATTTCGTTTTTTTAAATGTTATTACACTTAGAGTAAAGAAATCTGGATCACTAATCTACTGACGTTTACATTACTAGCATGAAGTTACAGGTACAATATACTTAACTTAAAAAAAAAAAAAACACCAAAGAGTCTTTTTTTTAAAGGGAGATATTATCTACATTCAGTCAATAATAGAAAAATCTAATTTTAACTAAACTTTATTTTACACCCCAAGTCCTCACTTTGCTTTTTTCGTTAGCTAGTTCAATATTACATACAAATAACACTCGTTTTCTATCACCGTTTTCGGTAGCGGTGACTACTAAGCACGTGCGCTCGCGCAACATGGGCGCTACAACAATTGCCGTGAAGTTGCTTCATAGTCTGATGATACATCGTTAATGACCAAATAACGGTCTTGGATCTTTGCTGGTTATGACTAAGAATTCAATGCAATTTATTCAACTTAAAGTTTGTAGAATCCATTTCAGTAACGATATTAAAATATATTTCTTCTAAAATGGCGCATATTTTTTATATATTAATACTTACGTGATAATATATACGTGATAAAAAAACACATGGATCTACTAGTAACCTAGGATCCTTAAGGACCTGTCTTAAGGATCCTAGGTAACTAGTAGATCCATGTGTTTTTTTTCAAAAGCACTATTACCTCTCTATAACCTTAAAGGTTGAAAAAACCATGCATTGTGTCTAAGTAAGAGTACGTATGTTTTATTCAGTGTATATACCTATTTTGCGAATGAAACTTACCTGCATTTACTGTACTTAGGTACTTTTATTCTGAGTTCTATTGTAACTTTTACTAGGTTTTAATTTACTAGACTGCCGTATTATGACCATTACCATTCATTTATCAACCCAAGAAAATAAAACTCAACAAAAAAAAACACACAAAACGCATTAAATATGACATTCTCATTAACAATAGTTCGTCGATATCTATCACAAAATAGGCCGTCAAAATTATAAACTGGAAGCTAAGATACCGATACCATTTAGTCAAGGTTAAACCGATATTATTTATCCAATTACTGGTTCAAAGTGATTGCTGCGCCTACGCAATGTCTTTGTCTTAGTAACATCTCTTTTACAAAACTATTGCGGATCCGATCCGTTGCTTTGTTTCATAATTGTATTGAATTAGGCCGGAATTTTGTTTACTTTTTTACGGTTTTTTTCTGGTCGGTTTGTTAACTGTGGTTTACTGGAATTATAGCAAAAAGTTCGAATTTTAAACAGTATTTTTATTTACCCTTTTGCACAGTTATATGTATATTGCTGCAAAAAATATTTTTCAAATTCAGAAATGAGAATTCAGTTATCTGTTTCAGAACATGTACTTAGATACTCCTCTTAAAACAATGACACATCTAATTAGGTACCCAATACAAAAAAACAGCCTACATTTCAACCAAAACAAACTAGTTTCGCATTCATTATAAAAGCGACGTCACCTCAACCACGGACGACATTGTACGCAAACATAATGATAGCCGAAAAATTCCTGCGTAACTTTAGATGACAAGTTGACAGTCAGCACCGATTACATTTTTCAAGCACGAATGAGCATTCAATAATTTAAGGTTACGTAATTAACGAATTTTGCCGACAAATTGCGAGTTAGGCTTCGTAGAAATTGCGACCACCTTTATCTGCTCTATTTACTTACGATAAGGTTGTGTAAGTGTACGCACAGACCTTTAGTGTCTCAACTCGGAGACGTGATCCTGAGCAGAATAACTGAATCGGATCTGTTGCGTATTACAATTTACCGATACACTTGCGGACACGGTTCTGAGGCGCGCTTTTTGTTACCGTGATGTAACTTTGTCGTCTTTGCTTTTAAGGTGGGCATTGGATAATCAATTAAATTCACAAAATAATAGAAATAGGAAACATCTCCTACAAAGTATAAAATAAATAAAAAATTGTACATTAAATGATACACGCGTAAATGTAAAAACAAGTCTATCTTAACGCGACAAAAAAAGAAAAACAAGCCGGTATCATAATTCTTTTCCATATTTTCCCATTTTATCGTATGATGCATCAGATATTGATCCTGCATTATAAAAAAAGCAA
Organism: Helicoverpa armigera; assembly: GCF_030705265.1. Lineage (NCBI taxonomy): Eukaryota > Metazoa > Arthropoda > Insecta > Lepidoptera > Noctuidae > Helicoverpa > Helicoverpa armigera. The sequence continues at coordinate 4,374,838 of NC_087137.1, read as the reverse complement.
ATGTAAGATTGATTTACGACTTATTGTATTAACAATGGCACATGACTCGGAAGTGTGTCATTATTTATGGCAGCATTTGTAACTGCATGCTTTATTGGATAAGTCTAGTCTATGCTCGAGGGAGGAATAATCAGAATTCCTAATACGTATAGGTATTGCTAGTACGTTTTAATTTAAAAATCAATAGGATGTGTAGTTACTTCGTCATTGTTGTCGCGTAGTGAGTGAGTCAGGGGTTTTTCATAAAGTGTGACGTTTTAGGAGCCACACAAAGTGTTTGAATTTCCAGGAACACAGGTGTGGGGACCGCCCTGAGTCTATGTAGAAGATCCGTTTTATTTATTAAGAAGTTCCAAATCAAAGTTTAAAAATGTATTAAGTATATATTTTTTGCTATATTTTTTCATTAAATAAATTGTAACTTCTTTTCTTCTCTTCGTTCTTAACGGTACCTTATGTAAATGTAGGTATGTACATATGTACCCTCATTTAGTTTTGCTTTAATAGAGCTTTTGCTTGATGCTTTACTAAAAAAAAATACCAACGTCTAGATTGATGATTTTATTAACTACATCAATATTAATGATCCTCTTGCTATTTATAAATTGAGGTGATTCATTGAGAGAAATGTGATGCTATGCTTGAAGGTAACCTGTCACTATTTGATTTCTGATTTCTACATGTTCTGATACTAAATCTTCGGTATTCTTACTGTTTCTTCAGAGCAGGCTTCACGATATTATTATATATTTGTGATATTTCAAGCAGTAGAATTTAAGCTCTTCTTTAGATGGCGATATTAGAAGATCAACTTACCCAATACTTAACGAAAACCACGATAGAGCTGTGATAATAATAAACAGTCTTCTCGATTATACAAGTACGACAAATGTACTAACTTGAAGTTTCTATAGTCTTCTAAAAGCAATTTACAGTGGCACGCGGCGCCACTCTTGGACACACGATTACGTACCAGAATTATTTCACTGTTATGCTCCAAGTAACTTATCCACCATATTATTTTCTATTCATTTCTATTATTATGCAAATACAACTGTTGGTTATCCCAGAAAATGCTGGTTTAACCAACAACCGACTCTATCTTTGTTTATACTCGAACCGCCGAAGAAAACATGTCGAACAGTAATTGTACGGTAATAATAGATATTACAAAAACATTAGTATCGTTCAGTGAAACTTAGACAGGTATTAATACTCCAGTTTAGATAGCCGACTCAAAACACTAAGGTAAGTAGAAAATACTCGGTGATGATTATAATAAACGGTCCTTTTACTGAAATTATTGCGATTTATTACCGTTTCGCCGACCGATTTAATATCCCAACTGGATTATAGGTACCTCTTATTAATAATTGCCTTATAAATTTGAACAATACATCAAGTGGAGTTGACGGTGGCTCACGACCATCGTAAGTCAAAAAATGTCTTAAGTAGCCGGATGAAATACTGCTAAATTATGAACAATGTTGTTGAAGAAAATTAATGTATTTAGTAAATTAAGTATTTTGAGATCAACGGCTAACGAAATCAAGGACTTTTAATAGGATGTGTGTCCAGCGCAGTCAAATTCCCTCTATTCAACATCATGCTTGATCATGGATCTGTGTTTTCCTATATTATTCAACGGATTCAACAATATAGACCAAAACAAATTCCACACGCTATTCCGAGAAGAATAATAAGACATTCATTTGAAGGGTTCGGCGGACTAACACCACGAATAGTACGGTATCCGTTATCGTTATCAGTAATTCAACAAGGCACAGAATCTGGTGCGCGCTCGACAGAAGGCTTAATAAAGTATTCGAGCAGATGTAAATGGAACACAGAGCGGCCCCGAGGCTAGGGCGGGGTCCGGACAACACTTTCATATTATTACGACCGCATTGCACGCACACAGACACATCCACGCACACCACCGCGCCCGCGATTAGATCGCAGCGGACATGCGCGCGCGCACGCGATCCGACCACTTTCAATGATTCGTTAGCGAAATCATTAGGAGATGTAATGTCGGCGCATTGTAATACGTGTTTATGGTTATTTAAATGATTTATTTTTATTGATTGTTTTTGCCTTGTTGCGAGACAGAAAATAATGATGGTCGTATGAATAAGGCTACCATTATGGTCTGTTATTGCGAAGGTGATCGTTGCTACTATGTTATTTGAGCGTTTGGTAATGGAATCTGTTACGAGAAAATGAGTTGTCAAGTGGGTTAAGTCGGGGCATTCATCACTGTGTGTAGACAAGTTCAGCTGTTGACTTGTCTGGCTGGCGAGTGCCACGCTGGTGACTGATGGCCGCTGGCTTCGGAGTCGCTAAATAAATGCTTACAAGATTACATCACGCTAATTTTGAAGGAAGTTGTTTAAGAACCGATGTAGTATATTCCAATGAATTTGCATTTCTTTAAAGCCCATTGTAAGTGAACTTAGAGCCGGCAGAAGATTTTTCACTTATAATTCCAAAGAAAACTTCAGTGTCCTTCTGGACTCTGTATACCTAGTATCGAAACTAAATTGTAGAAACAGTATTGCTCACCAATCCATTTAGCAAAAGGCACAACTTAATAGAGGCTTACCTATTCAACTGAAGAATATCCATACCTAAAGCAAATCTAAACAAACTGAATTCCAATACCTCTTATTTTATAACCTCGTTTTCTATTTAAATGTATTACAAATCCTGCTTTGAAAGTGATACTTCGTAGGTTTGGAATATTTATAGTTAGTACGTCGGTTGTCAATCTCATCAATATTATTAGTGGCAACTGGGAGTGCTGACAACACTGACATGTTATTAACATAGGTCTGACAGTGTTGTCAATAGCCCGCTTGACTAACCTGCCTATAAATATTCATAGCTATGTCCGTAATTAAATTGTTGTTGGTATGGCAACATTTTACTCCCCCAAATTCAAAATTGGAATTTTCCCACCACGAAGTTCCAACTGTCATTTGTTTATTTTTATTATTTTCGCACTGGCATTACAGACGAAATAAAAGAAAATAAAACCAATTTGAAAGCAATAATGCGCCGAAATTACGAATAATAATAATTTACGACGTACTTTCTGCAATTGACACCCTTCGTTCTATTTGCTTCGTACTAATCGAGCATTATTACGAATTAAATGGCTTATTACTGGCAATAAAAGCGAGAAAATAATATGGAAAGCATCTTTCGGTCATGCACAGGAAAGGGCAAGCCTTAATCAGAGAACCAAGTTCGATCAATCGTTAAGACAATTGTCGCAAATACTGGGTAATAAAATTTTACAATGGCAAAAGTACGGGTGTGGGCTTTCGGATTCGGATTGTGCGTGCCATCTCAATTACTCTATCAGTACCTACATTATGGTTCGGAGAATCCTTTTATAAGGTCCCCGCGAAATTCACCATACATATGCCTACCTACAGTATAACTCTTCTTAAACTTACTTATCGATATTAAACTTTTTTACGATCATTTACATTAATTGTCCCCTTGAGCATGTACATTACCTGTCGCCATTATAATTAAAATAAAAGTGTTGCAGTTCCGTTCTCAGTCCATTTTAAATTTCCAAAAGCAATAAAACAGTAAAGATGAACTAAATATTTGTTCGCACGTTAAAACGCGTGAGAGTAAAAAATTATGCCCTTACATAAAACACGTTAAACCAAAAGTGTTCTCACTCATAAAGAAATTGTAAGATGATAAAAAATTGAATATAAAAATACAGGATGCGTTTAAAAGAACATGTTTAATATTTTTTAACACTTAGTAGCATCCATTCGTACGTAAGGACATAAGGGAAATGTGAATACCCGGGGCGAGAATTACCAATATGGAATCGACCTCATTTATAATTGTTCCCAGAGGTGTGTGAACGCAAACGGCGAAGCTTAAGGTGTCTCGCAGACGAGTGATATTGCGTCTCTTTGTCGGCGACCTGTCTTCTTCACGCGTAACCCCGTTCATTAAGTTCGCATGTCCGTCCAACCGCGCGATTATTGCAATTATTTAAATTCACACCTTTGAAACGCGAAAAAGCCTCTTTTTACATTTTAATGTTTCGTAAGCGCAAGGAAATGACGTCTCATTCGAAAGGTATAATTAGGGACAACCTTGGAGTTCAGGGTTGTGTCGGATTTATGCGCTTCTGACATTGTGTGACGCGTTAATTGTGCGATGTTTCGACATATATTGTGCGGACTGTAATTGGTGTCGATATTTACATTGTGCCTATTAGGAGCATCGGACTTAAATGGATGTTGACTCATTGTTTTGTAAAGGTATCGCAGCTGCGCGCTCGCTTTGTAATTGCCGCGAAAATGTTCGCATAAAAATATTTTCTTGGATGCTTTTCCTTTGTTAAAATTGCATTCTGCTTTAAACGACCATTGTCTTACTATACAAGCTTCTTCTATTCTTATTAATGTACTCAATATTTCAACTCTTTATCATTGCTATTACGTAGGTAATTATCCCGCAGAAATCTAAACAAGCCTAGAGCGATATCCATACTTCCTCATGGTGCGCCTGAAGGCTTTAGATAAATACATCAGAGCCTATAGGACGGACGGCAGATCAAATATCAGGCTGTTCTGTAGGGTTGCAGAGGTGTCTGATCTTTCCTCCATCATTGTGATGAATGTTTGATGCTTGATTATAATAGAAATAACATTGACGTTAAATGTGAATATAAAGACCAATCAATATGTGTATTGAGATATTCCGCATTTTTTATCGGAGTTCGTGTCATTCAGGTAAGTAGTTACCGAATTTTTAAATTCTGTTTTCCAATCTGCTCGATATAGGGGATATACTGTTTAGGATACATACAAAAACTATGTAAAATACAACAGAAAGTCATTTGTGTGTGTCCTACAAAATCTGTTGGAAAGATATAAAGTACAAATTCTTAACGTTAAATAATTCAGCTCAAGCAAGAGGACTAGGCATAAGATTAATATGACAACTTAGCCGATAATAATTTTAGAACTCAAAGCTAAACGGAACTACGAGCACTAATCTCTAGTACGAGGTGACGTTGTTATTACGTTTATAATGTAATAGATATAGATAAGAGCGCAAATGTCCTTATAATTGCCTTAATCCTGTTATACATTTGAGTGTCGAACAAGTTTCGTAGGTATACTGCAGTGACTCACGCACCTGATAGCATTCTAGTTGTGGTCTAGCATTGGCTGCATATGTTAGTGATGCAAATCACTGTTTGGAATATAAATATTAATAACAAGTCATATTTGTTCGAAAACGTAGAATTGGTGCTACATAAGTGGTACGTATTGCCACAAATTCAGTGTAGACAGAACTTTTAATATATAAAACATATTCAAACCATATCTTTTGATTACAATTTGGAATCAATTCTTGTTAGGTCTGCCTTTAAACCGAGTCGGGTTCAATGTAATGCATTTTGGAATATCACTTAGGTATATCAAAAAGGCGAAACTTTGTGAATGCTTACATTCGTCATTTATACACGAGAAAACGGCTATACTTTTTGTCCCAGTTCCTGAGGAAGTTCTTTCGGCACCCGGCACCCGGCACCCGTGAAATCGCTGACGGAAGACAGTATGTCAAGTTAGGAAACTAAGTTTTCGTACTCTGACACCGGTAACCAAACTAAAAATAAGCCTCAAACAAAAGACCAAACACCCTCTAAAACCTTATCAGTGTAGCAACCCAAACGCGTGACGTAGCGGCTTCCGTGTCCACGCTATCTAGCTCCAAGCCCGGAGCCCGAACACTTGCAAGTGGGGCCGCCTTGGCCACACCCAGGCCACTCACCCTTGTCGCAACACTAAAATGCACACATACAAAGGATGTGGTGGTATTGGTCTAGTAAAATAGATGGCCACCCTCCCTTTCACTGGCGTAACAGTGCCACAGTTATAGTTTAGCCGATTTTGTTTGTACTGGGTTTATTGGTTAGATGGTAAATGTATTAAATTTTTAAGTCTTTGGCATTTTCAACACGTGTTTTCCAGATTGAAAGTACTTAAGCATTTGCGTGGGTAACGGACTTCATTTTAAGAGGCCAAAGTACGTTCAGCAGTGGACGGCAATAGGCTGATATGATGATGATAATGAATAAAACAATGGAAACTTAACAGTAGGTTGAATATTTTCCATAGTCAGACAAAATTTTCACTCCATACTTTTCCTTGATTAAATACGAGCTTTTGTTTCCAAACCACCTCAATTATGATCACCTAAATTTTAAATCCTTGATCATTTTTTTAGTTACGAAACGTGTCCACCAATTCACAATTAAAGAAGTTTAAACTAGTAACAGTAACTCAACGTGCAGGTATGTGCAACAGAGTTTCCAGGACCGAATCTAAATCATACATTCCCGCGATGCTTGTCAGCGCCAATTAGCCACAGTACTTAGTGGTATTCTATCTAGAACTTTCCAACGAGAGGGTACTCTGCCAGGGTTATTTACTGATAGGGAAACACGGCGAGTAGCTTAGACTTTGTGAAAATGGTGCAATTTACCGTTTGAAGAGAATTTTTAGAGGCAATAAAATAATTAATGGTTGGCTTCACAGGTATATATTGTAATGTAAAAAATCTGCATTAGCAAGAATATTTACAAGTCGCTTTTTTGTACAATAGGCAAACAATTGACTACAATCTCACCTCACCGCAATGGCGATGCATATAACTGAGCTTAAGAAAACTGACACAGTGTTTAATGTTGTCATGGACAGAAAATAAGCATGTTATGGCATGAAAGTTATACTACAAAACCAAAAAGTGCAACGAATCTTGTGCAACAAACACAAACTAACATTTTGAAGAAAAAAACCTGAAAATAACATCATAAACCAAAACCATTCATTTTCAACTACAAATCGCTAATTCCTATACACCAACCAACAAGCAAGACACAAAATCCATTCCAAATCTCAAGGCCAGAGCCCCAACTATAGATAGGAGCAAGCTCCAATAAGGTATCTATCCATATACTGATAACAGATAAGGCTGTCACCGGCGGTCGGCGCGGGCGCGGTAAATATCCGCCGTGATATAGTGCGCGAAGCGACGCGCAACTGGTCGCCATGTTGCATTGATAACGCAGAAATTTTGCTACAAGAAGGTTTTTTTGGTAAGAAGACTGGATGTTGAAGGGGATGAGATATAGATTACTGTACTGTACTGTTGTAATACAATAAATGATTGGGTCAATAGAGGTCATGGAACGATTTAAGTTGGTATGACTTTGCTCTAGGTAAGAAATGAATTGTAAGGACCACGAATTTTGGAAATTCATTTATTCATTATAAATCAGGCTGAAGACTAGCCTACTAGATATTGCCAAAATCTTCATAACTAATACACGACAAAAAATACTGTTCAACCCAAATCTTTTCAAACGTTCTCAATTTCTAGAACACCCCCCTTCTCAGTGAGACCACTATTTTCATTTCCCACCCCAATCAGACAATTACCAAATAATACAACCACACACACCAGTAACCCAACTAAAACCCCATACACTCCATCAAGATTCGTACTGAACCTACTGCAACACCACTGTATAATGATAATCTTGTGAAATTAGAGCGGATTGGGCACGCACCCACCCGCGCGTGCGCAGTTGCGTGCGTACTACCAGACAGCTTTAGTTATTATTTAGAATTTAAATTTAGAACCGAGTAATCCTTTTCAGTTCGGTTTTGAATGCAACTGTGTCGTAATGGCAGTTGATGGAATGGGTTGAAGGCGAATTTGTTGGGCGGGGATTTTATTATATTAATAGTGGGTATTTTACGTGGTATTAGACTGTAAATATGGATTATTTAGGGTTGGTTATCAGCTGTAACTTTGCACTAAGTAACTCTTAAAAGCTTCAATATTAAAAAAATATATAAAAACTTAAAAAAGTAACAAAAAAGCATACAAATTACCTGCCCGTCTGAAAAGAGAAATCTCGTCAAAAACACGACCTAAATTACTTTAACATTTAATATTGACACAAACAATTAATTGGATAACATCAGTGCCTGAAAAAAAAGAAAACGCGATCAACGATAATGTCCGCAACCGATCAACATCAAAATCTTTAATTCGACTTAAAAACATAAAATCCTTTAATTATGATGTCTGTACAAACAGCCATAAATATAGTTTTCAACATTATTAAGTGCAAAATGTGGCAACACTTTAATGTCGATCATTATTCAGTGTTGCAATAATTAAAGATTACTTGACTTTTCAGTAATTAGTGGTAAGTTGAGACGGAGTGAGATTTATACAATTGAGGTCGCGTACAGGTGAAGGGTCCGGCCCTTCACCTGTACGCGGGTTGATTTTAACTTCTGTCGGATTATCAATCAAAACTGTAAAAGCAAGTCTCGTCAAAGATTAACCAGTTTATGGATATGATCTTTGTATGATGTAAAATCCTGTTTACAATATAAATTAATCCCATAGTAAAATTATGCACAAATATATCACTTTTAGTGTAGCAATTTCATACAGATATTTAAGAGGCAGTTTGGTTATGAAATTGAAATATTCATTATACCTAAGCTACTACACTTTTTACTACCTGGCATAAAAAATGATGATATTATATTATAAGTAATAATAAGATAATAAATCAGAAAATTTACGCTACTGAACTTTTTAACGTCCAATAACACATCGGTACAACTCGACAACGATAAATTATCTCGATTTGATTACCCTCCATCAGACACTAAATAGGCACATACCTCAATCCCTCTTATTCGATTACAACAAAGACACGGGCCTCCCTATAATTTGACTCCAGCGCCATCTAGTTGAGTTACCCCACAATCATTACCGATACCGATTACCGATACCGAGTACCGTATAGCACTAATCGATAAAGATAAATGACCATACGCTCATATTAAACACCCACGTTGATCGATTGGGTTCGGCTCTTCATTTTTGTAGCGAAGCGTGTATTAATCACGCTGGCGGTAATCTTGTGAAATTTATTACCTCTAAGCGAATCTGCCGTGGTATTTATCAACAGAATGTGTGGGCTAACGTGGTTCGGAGTTAGTTAGCTAGATGAGATTCTAACTCTAATTCAAATAGTTCATTTCGAATAGGTTTACTAAAGGTTATTTATTGTAAAATAATTAATGTTTAGCTTTTAAAAATTGTAGCAGTGTAAGTACTTGGAAGTTTCAGATATCCTTTGGTTTTGGTCTGTACTTAATAAGTGCTAACATTTTATTTAGGACCTAAGTGTAAGGTGGGCAATACTTGTTACTTTTGCACTGGTTCTCACTTAATGGTTTACATAATTTTAGACTTGAGGAAACCTAAAAGCCATTAACCATTTTACAAGCATCATTAATTTTCAATCCCATTAAAAATGCTGCATCACAAAAACAAAAATGCTAATACAACCTTTCAAATGTTCAAAAAAGTCAATTTTGGTTTTCTACAAAAACTGTAAATAGCAAAATCAGCAACAACTGTTACTAGTCTAATCATTTTCCTGTTTTCACTTTCATTTTTGATGCGACCGTTTTTTGGTTGTTTTTGGCTACTGACTTCATTATGGTGAGTCCACACGATACTAACTTCACACAGACTATCATTATGTCTGCGTAACTAATCGGTGCATACAAAAGTCTGAGTCTTCACAAACATTTTATTTTATTATTTAATTTGGGATGCCAACAGTTTCCTCCAACCTTCCCTCCCTACGACCTTCAGTAAATTTTTACATACATGCAAAAAAGTTACAAGCTAAATGCATAACCTATTATACAGGCAAACACCACATGTTCTCAATCAATCTTGTCCACATGTTTTCACCCAGACTTCATATTTTAACATTTCAACTATAGATTTTTGCTCAGACTAAGTTCGTAAAAATATTTGTATAAACTTAGAGTCTGTATAGTGTGGTCCCATCATTACAGTCTCTTCTAGCATCCACATGTTTATGTAAACGTACATAATAGAGATGACCGGCCACCGACAATTAGCCTAGGCGTATTAATAATGCCGAACTGACGCAAATTAGATACGTCCGCCTTTCTAATTTAATTTAGAGCATTCTTGAGATACGACAACTGAAGATTGATAGGCACACCTATAGATAGGCATCAGGATGATAGACTTTCAAACTTTGAAATTATATTGGACGCTGACACTTCGAACAAATTATAAATTTATACATAGGTAGGTATTATTATGTTCCATATTTATAATTATTATAAAATAGTTAGGTAAACATTTTTTCAGATTTCCGTTAGCATTCATTACCATGATAAACACAAGTCTTTATTGTCTTTAGTCAAATATGAAAAAAAATTGAGGCTTGTTATTTTTAAAAGCTTGACCAGTTTTTGCCATAAATAATATCATGCCATATAAATAGATGTTTCAGTCAACATTTATGTCTAAAACTGCAACACAGTTGCCAATATTGTAAACCTTCCATCTACTTGAAGGAAACCAAACCACTACTATCACGTACATATAGCACATATTATAAACCTCTACACACAGGTCAAGAATTGCCATGCTAAACTCATAATGAAAGGAAGACAGGTAGTGTAGACCGCATACGCCTCCTAACTTAGAGTCACGATACTGCCTGGAGCCTCGCTAACCGTATTAAGAGACGAGAGCGTGAAAGCCAGCAGGAATTAGATTCCTTGAAGGTTTTACTTAAATACATCATGAGAAAATCTGTTCGGATTATAATACGTTTGTTTGACAGTGGATTTCAACATAACTGAAATTGAAGAATTGCATTGTCAATTTAAAGGTGTTTTTTCCATTGTCAAGACATAACTCTTGTCATATTTTTCTCATTGACTTTGTATAGGTATTGGACATTAACTTTGTGCAGTCCAAAATGGTCAGACACAAACCTCTAATTCCCATTTCAATTTCCTCAAAGCTCTAAAACGTAACATAAACATTTTAATACAAAGAGCAGTAAAGCAAGGAACATCTCTATCTATTAGCTACGTACTAGCGCTGTAATAAACAGTGCGCAGCTGGGATCGAACCCGCTACCTTATTGGCCGACCCCACGCGGCGGTAGATAAACAATGCACTCTTGCGCAGAAGATATGCGCTGCCAAATGAATGTAGACCTCGAAAAAGATTAGAAGTGGCAAGACACACAAAAAAATTAAAGTACATTTCTTGAGATCGGGAGAACGATAGCTGATTAACAGACAGTCTGATGACATAATTATTGCTTCTACTTCCGATTTTAAAACAGAAAAATCACAGTAACGTACATTTATACCTAGTTTAGTACGTAAGTACACATACAGTTTAAGATATTTTGTACCTATGCACACATGTTCAACACACACACACACACATGTTCAAGCCGTTAATTCCTACCTCCTGTAATTATTGTTTTCCTTACAATGAAAAAAATGCTCAAGTACGTGAACTAGCAGTAGTGATACAATTTAAAAAAAAATCTTGACCTGTCAAAGTTCGCATCACAGATGTCGAAAATCAGAACTCAAGGATGTTTATCTACAAGAATGTTCATACATTTTCTCACCAAAAATACGAATAGGTACGAACTTTTTACTCCAAGAATTCAGTTCTATCACCTTCCAAAGCTCTCTTCAGGTAGCTTATCCGTACATTCTCGGGGCGGCAGATATAGGGCTATTCACCGGCGAGCCACATTAACTCATACCTTGCACTCGCAATGTCGGGAATGTATGATGCACCTTATAATAATAGGATTCTTCACGCACCGAGTTCCTGGTTCGAGTTGTTTGGTATTCTGTTCGTGTATTGATTGGGTTGGTTTTTGTATTTGTATTGTTTTGTTTAATGTGTTCTTGGTTTTTGCTCGTTGAAAGTTCTAAGTTGTTGATAACACAAAATTGTTTATTTGTTGTGAAGGTTGCTTCTTCCATCTATTTCTTCTAGCTACCCAGTAGATCATTCGTGATAAAAAGAAAATTCTTGTGATCAAGTTGGTTTTCATTAAAATTTAAAAAGTCAAAATATACTTCAGTACAAATGTAAAATCAAAACTACACTAACAAACAGAGATTCCACAGTTCAGCCTTTAGAGACCCACAATTTTCGTAATCTTTGCTATATTGTTGCAGATCACAAAAAAAAACAATAAAACAGAACCTCCATTCCTTTTCAATTCAAACAACAAAACACCACCATCAAACCTTAATGAGGCTATACCATCAACAAATAGAGTTAACAGTCATTACATTATTTCCTCGGTGACGTAAACATATCTATTTGAAGTTAGGAAGTAAATCATGAGCGTGGGCAACTGGACTCCTGCGGCGCGCATCTGTTAGTGAACGCACACATAAATTACCTGGGTAGTCCTCACAGCTCCCGGCTTTGATAAATCCCTGGTACGTTGTGGCGACGAAGGCCGCCATTGTACCTCTTGAGGCAAGCTTGGCCGCTTTTAGGATTACTTAGGCAATGCTGTGTTAAGGAAGCTTTAATGCTGACTTGTGATTCAGGATAGGTTATCGTGTTTTAATGGAAATTATGGCTGGTTGTAAAAGCTGGTGAAGTAGTTATTACAATTATTTATGTGTTGAATGAAAGCTTTCTTTTAGCAAGCAGTAAAAAGGCATACCTACCCTATATTACATATCCACTATATATTTGACTGTAGTGTAAAAGTTAGACAGATTTTCTCGTTTCTGGGGCTTTCATTTTATTTCAAATGTTAAAAATGGGTTCGTTAACAATACTTATTTGTAGACAATTTCTACTGAATAGTTTTTTTGCATAACCTAAAGAGTTTACTCATAAACTGCCAATGATCAGCATGTCGATTCTATAAAATATCACAACTCACTTCGACATCACTCTCACTTCGACTTCGATCTAAAGGTAGAATTCCGTGGACGCGACAATAGTCAACCTATGAAAATGTATGGCACCGTTGCCGAGGCCCGTGACAGTCGCGCGCGGCCGACGAATTTCGTAAGCTGCTCGCGGCATTGTCAAAAATTTAATTCTGGTTTTACTAAAATTCTATAGATGTTATTAAGCGCTAGACCATGTTGAGAAGCGTACGGCCGCGAGCGGCTCACGAAATTCGTCGTGCGCGCGCGACTGTCGCGGCCCTCGGCAGCGGTGCCATACATTTTCATAGGTTGACTTTTGTCGCGCGCGGCTGCGACAATCGCGACCCACGGAATTCTACCTTAAAGTTTCGTGATTGACATTGTCAAACTACACTAGCGCTTCACTATCGAGCGTGTTGACAAGTTGAACTAAATCAAAGTCGAGATTTTGACAGATCTGCCAAAATCTGTCTATCTATAGGGGAGGTAGGGGCGAGATGGGCAGTTGGGAGACATGATCAAATCAGAATAAAAGGGGGGTCCTTTTATTCTGATTTCTGATCATAGTTTTGTTTTTTTTTTATTGGGTAGTTTACGTTACCGACTGGTAACGGTGTTCATCCATAGACTATCTGTCATTTCTGTGAGTTGTCAAGAACAAACACTCGTAAAAGTACTTAAATATTTTGTTGCGGTTTCGGATCGTTATAAAGAGAAAACTAATGAAAGGTATGTGTATTTTCTATTATTAATTATTGATTGTCAAAATCTCCAGTTACAATTATAGTAAGTCGATGCAATCCACACCTATTATACCTTTAGAAGAGAGTACTACAGCAATAGTTAATGGGCCCCACGTTTTTATTTTAGTCTAATATGACCGGGACCACCTACGTAGGTTGACAGGTAAGTAACTATTTTTTATTTTCTAGTTTTCAGTGCACATAAGATAAAACCGTTTAACTTAAAAGTTTTTTTACCGATTTTTTTCATAAACTAAGTCAAAGTGTCCAATGCTCCCTATGGTAGGGAGGCTTGGACATACCATGTAATGTATAATTTGTAAATTTTTGCTCTTCTTCGTCAGTGAAAATTTGTGAGGTTATAAATCTGCGCGAAAAATCCTTCCTTCTAGAATCTTGTTTCAGGTACCGTTGCCAACTTGATCTAGAGACTATTATATTTAAATAGTGTTAAAATAAAGTTCTAAGTGTTTTAAAGTGATTAAGTGCCTACCTTTAACGATGGCTAGAATGTTTTTGCTTAAATCTTTATTAGAAGAAGCTCATGCTTTAGATAATTTAGAAAAGCGTCAACAATCTGCTAGAATTCGTAGTTTATCTTTATTAACTCGCGATGATGACTATGTGAGCATATATAGATTGTCAAAGGAGCTAATTGACCAACTGGAGTCTGATTTACTGCCCCTGATAAAGCCCACAAAACGTCGAGGCAAAGGACTTACAACTCGTGTAAAAGTAAGTATTGACACAGTTTGTAGTTGAAAAATTGTAATCAAGCACACAATAATAAGAAAAACACTTAGTTCTTAATAAGGAGTATTCCCTTTATGTGGTTTCCCCGCCAGCTGATATGTTTTCAAAAGACTCTGTACTTCAGTTATAATATTGGTATTCTCTTAAGCATGAAAATAACCAAATTGGTCTCAATTTTGTTTTCACTAAATCCAGATAAAGTAGGTATTACATTTTTTATTGATTTATTGTTTCACAGATACTATGTCCTTTATCATTCTTGGCTAGTGGCGGTTACCAGAAGGTTATTAAAGAGGGCATCAGAACTTATTTATCGCAACCGTCTGCATCTCGTTGCATAAATGAAGTAGTGGAAGCTCTGAACAATCCGGCCGTAGTAAAAAAATATATAAGGTTTCCTCAAAATCAGCAAGAAAGGCAAATTGGCGCTGTCAGTATTTTTTTTCGTAGGGTAAGCATAGATTATATTCACAGCACAAATTTAGAGATTTCTGTTTATTTTATACTTAATAGCTGCCTCAAATTCCTTACAATAACAAATTATAACTAAAACATCATATTTAGCTAAAATTCTGTGTCAAAACTGATAAAATTAAAAACTGATTAATCTCGGTTGACATTTTGTCGAGTGGGGAAGTCACTAGCACAGCATTGGTCGATGTCGAGCTCACTTCACTTCGCAAGTGATTAGGTGATGTTTACAGAATGCAAAATCAAGGTCGTTCTGAATCGAATGCGAAGTGAGAGTGAATAGCGAAGTGAAATGCGAGTTGTTGTTCGAATTTTATAGAATCGACGTGCAGGCAGGCCTTGGCCCTGTTGCGCCCCGCTGGGGTTGCTGACAGTATTCTACTTGTGTAGCCCTTTCATTTGATACCCATATTGAGGGAGCTGTGCCATTTTGTGCCGGCGGCCATATTGGATTTAATTAAAGGTGTATACAAAATTTCAGACCAATCGGTTGACAGGAAGAGGGTGAAATTTGAATTACTAAATTTGATCCAAGAATAAATAATAAAACAAACGGGGTGAGCTAAATAAAACCGTTTAAATATCTCGTAATGTTGAAACTGATTGTAATTTTTAGGAAAGCTCTTTCATTATATCTAGCCGAATATAAGAAATGGCAATAAAAGTTGATAATGATCTGTAAAATCTGATTTTTTATGCAATAAATTGTGAAAAAGTGCCCATCCCTCCCCTACCTCCCCTAAAGTATGAAATGACATTACGAATCGAAGTGAAATGCGAGTTGTTGATCGAGTTTTATAGAATCCCAGTACAGATATGAAATCATTACATAGAAACCGCAATCTGAAAACGATTCTACCGTTAAATACTAGAATAATGCAGCTATTTATATGATGATTACTTACTATAAAGAATGGCTAAGATACAGATAAGTAGTAATGCTTACGTTATAGGCATAAGAGGAGCGGAGCGGTGTATATTTTCTTAAAACTGGGTTATTAATAGCAACTGGTAAAATAAGTATATTTCCTATTTTTGCTTACATTATATGTAAAGCTGAATAGTTTATCAACTTGAAGGCGCTAGTCTCCGAAATTACTGGTACGATCTGAAAACATCATTCAGTGTTAGATATCGAAGCGGGCTCGTGCTCGGGGCACGGGTGAAACCGCTTGCAGAAGCTTGAAATGTGACTTTAACATAGCATCAAAAGTATCTTGTAACGGAAACTTATTTTGGAACAAAGGCCGTGGGATTGAAGAAGAGTTAAAATTAATCAAAAAACATGTTCTAATAATCATCAATATCGAGACAAGACATAAGTATTGATATTTTGATACGACTATTTATTTTGGCGTACACATCTATACTGAACATTGAAATAACCCCGCTCCACGCTACACCATCTCCTTGCCCCTACCTTCGTATTGTAAGTGCGTTCACCAGCGATCCCGCCACTATCAGATGGTGGCTCCATATCGGATGCCTCGAATACATCGCCCTCCATTGCCCACGAACGCTATGAAAACAATAATATTATTAAACTTATCTGCCACGAGAATATCTCCAGATAATGTTTATATGGCACACGGAAGCCTGATTGTAATGCTTAGGCTTAGATTAAAAGTATGGTCATCTTTTGTTTGTTCGACTTAATTGGTTAAGATGAACAATAGGGTGCTCTCTTGTTTAAATAGACTTAAATTAGTACGTGGTTATTTATAAAGTTATGTACGTACATGCACGAGAGTCGGAACTTAAACGCCGAAAAGATTGAGGGCAAAAAACTACGAAAGGTGAACAAATTACATACCTAAAACATAATGTAGGTTCCAAAACGCGTAATTGTGATCTAAAATTTCCACGTCCACGGACACGTGCATGTTAGCTACGAGCTCCAGTCTACTCTCTCGAGCACCCTGCCAACTTTTAAAAATATTTCGGCTCACAAGATAAATAAACACTTACCTAATATAATTTCACCACAATGATAACCTTAACAAAAGGCAAAGCACCGTCTTCCCAGTACAGACAAAGCATAAAACATATCCATTTCATTACAAGCCTGACCCCGAGTGTATACCGTGATAACCCCGGCAATTACAATGGGCTGGGTTTGTCCGGGACATGTGTCGTCGCCACCCGGGACTAGCGGGACATTATCATTGCCTTATACGGGACAGGACTTACTGAGGCTCTTGTTAGAAAATTAAGGATTGGATATAAATTGGCGAAAATACCTCTTTAGGTAAATATTATGTTTACATATTATTGTTTTGTACCTAATACAAACCCACCTACATTATTATTTTATATGAAACTGCTCCCAATGTTCTAAAGCGGTACATTTTGTTTTGTGAAATGAACTAAGAACATTTCCAAGCTCGTTTCTTACCAAAGACAGTTTCCATGTTAAATACAAACAGTCCAAGCGAACCAAGTAACAAGTCCCTAAGAAGGATTCAAACTCCAACACGGCAATGTTTTATCACATTGATTTCATATCAATGGACCTCTCATTTAATTTCGCACTTCGCATTTGGAAAATTTCAGCTCGAACTCTCGGCTACGCAACCAAAGCCACACGCAAATGCTATTTGAATGAGCCCCGAGCCTTATTCGATGTCTGTAACTGGTCTTTGTGAACATCACTAACATTCTATTGAAATAGCGAGCCGCGGTGTGCCGGAGACCATACGCGTGTCAGCAGCTCGGCTTGGAACATCTCAATAGGACCAGCAAATAACTAGGAAGAACCTTATTCGCCAACAAGAATGCCCTCTGTCTTTAAGCGGATGCATTTGCGTGCGCTAGCCTCCTCAGATACCTAACTAGACTTTCGTGCCATACAATTTATTGTACGCACACAATTTATTATGTAGAAATCAAACTGAATAGAACTATTGATGCTTATCGTAAACGGTAAAGACAATCGCATAAAGAGCGATCCTATATAACGTTAAGCACCAAAGTCCATACAAGCGACAAAAATATACGCAGCACCTCCATACTTGACACAATATGTCAACTATTTCTCACATTTTATTAATTACATCCTACTGCATGAATTTATTACCAGCACTGACACCATATTATTAGACATCCGACGATGTTAAATTATTTATGATTTAAAAGTGTTCACACCTTTGTATGTCATAATATGTAATTATTACAAACATTTCCTTTTTAGTCTATCGATCGTTATGATTTGCTCGTGACTCGATAAAAATTCCAAACAAATCCGCTTGATGCATAAGATACAATGAAAAAACAACGAACAAAGCAATATTTGACAAGTCAGAAGTGAAACCGCGACCTTGACATACGTGTCAATCTGAAACGCGTGTCAAACCAAATGCGTGATACTAATCTACATACCGTCACCTTTCACACCGTAAATACATCGCAGATCCTTGCGTTACATCACTACATAATATCATCAATCAAAAACTACAAGGGCCATATGCAGATTTTATTCAAATCCCAGTGAGATTGTGGGGCTCACCCACGTGACGATATTCGCATTCGATATTCGCCTTTGGATTCGCAGCGTCAAACAATAAAAGCACATCGACGCCGCATAGTTGTAAGGTCGACAATCGTGTATAACGACGTGTCTATTAAAGTGACACTATTTTATTTGTAGTGAAATGCATTAGGTTATTTTGCATACAAAGCGTTATAAATATTTCTTATGGCTAAGTCGTCGTACTCGGCGTTTTGAAAGCTCGGCCGGATGACACGCGTCGATACATCCGACTATACTTTATGCGTCAAAGTGGATGTAAATATATGTAAAGTAGAGTCGTCTCGTTATGAAATACAGTCCTCGAAGAGAAGAGAGACAATGAAGTACTGTGTTAAAGAGTATTTTACAGTAATTTGTTTGTATAAACCTACCTACCAACCTACATTATCATATCAAATTATAGTCCTGAACAACGACCACGAAATCAAATAAACGGGTTCATAAAGGGCGATATCATTATCGTTATCAATTGTATCGTAAAGCGACCGCTGCTTAGCTTCCTTGCAGAGCCATTGCTTCCTATCAATTTGCCCATCAAATGCAGTTAATAGTTTTATATTACCCAATACCAAGTCACGTACTCGACAAATGCAGGTAATAAAATAGAACAAGTTCTTAACAATTAGCATTTTACACCCCACATTACAGTAAGACAAAGAGCAAGTATTTACGTCTAAAACAGTTGATATTTAAATAGGTCCGGGCCGGGCGGAACACTTGTACGATTTGACAGGTGATAGCAGTGGCCCGGTGAAATATTGCCGTTCGCCCGCGAAGCGATATCGCGCAGCTGGTGAACGATTGTGTACGGTACTCGGTAGGGCACCAGGATTCCACTCGGCGTACGCGTTTAGTGTGCTATCGGTGACAGCGAATTTATGATTTCCTCAAATGTTGATGACGGCTGCTAGAAAATATGTCCTCGTAGCCGCGTAGAATCGACTGCTTCTCATCTCTTACATGGAGTGAACTACAGAAGACCTTTAGCTGATTTATTTGCATTAACAAACCATCGTCATTAGCTGAAAAACTTCTATGTGCAAAGAGAAAAAACTTTTATGTGCAAAAAGACTTCAGACCTTTAACTAACATCCAAGACTTTTTTCTCAACTTTAATGTAAGGACCGAAGCTTACAAGTATTCATTTCGTTTGCTATCTCAATTCACTGCACATACTAGCGTACGCAATTACAAAACCTAACTTTGGTAGTGTCACCACGGCAATCACAACTTGACACACGGTGTCCCAAGAAACTATAATTAAAATGACTTTGACTGATCGACTTTTGGTCAGGATTAAAAAGCAGCGCCAATTTTAAAGGTTCAGGTAATACTGGTCGATTAAAAGTTTATACTAATCGTAGTCCCAACTCATTAGACTAAAACAGTAGTAGATAAAAACGATAGCCGTCATTAGCGAGTTTAGTTTTTGGTGATTGGTAATTAATGGGATTATGTATCACCATTTGGTTAAAGTTTTAGCTCGTCGTAGTAGCTGAGATGAAGGCTGATAGTATTTTTGTAAGTACTTGCTTACTGCTTTATTAATCTTTTCTCATACACCTCAATAACATCAAATCTATATTCACTAATGAGTGTTCGGAACACCCTAATATCTAATCTGTAAACTACAAATTCAGTTAACTTTAAACTCAAAATTATGTGTATAATAAAAAGCCGTGATTCTCGTATTAAACATGAACTGCCTGTATAGGTATTTTAAGAACATAAAAAAATTCTAACGTTAGTATTGTTGATAAATATCTCCGATAGTCTAGTTCTAGCTCAACAATGCTTGTATTATCTAACAAATTAAGTATCTACGTGCTCTAAAGTAACAACATAAACAAACTGAAAAGTCAAGGACTCTATTAAAGCTCAGTCAATTCTTATAAGATCTTGTTCTAAAGATAAATCTTATATTATAGCTATAGCTATAAGTATTTATAGAGTTAAACGAGATGTTAGGTACTTCAGAAGTACAGTGGAGCCCACCAGGGCCAAAGCCTGCCGAAGCTTACCGCGGCATTGATAGGGCCTGATAGGGCTTCAGAAGGAACATGATGGATTTTGGTCAATAAGGGTCTGACACTCACTCGCGCTGCTACACATCCACAGCTGGAGGGTTTGTCTGGTGGTTTTCCTTTATGGGAAAAGTTATCTACTAATAATATCATAAAAATAAAAGTCTGACTAGCTGCTAATCTAATGATATCCTAAGTCAAATAAAAGGCGCACTCAACACTTAAACTAAGATTTGGTCGTCAAGTCTTACCAAATATAGTTCAAATATTGTGGTCAAGCTGTCTGCTTACAAAACACAACGGACCAACTAAAATATTCATAAACGCAAAAAGCTTTGCGTTGAAACAAAAGAGCTTTGATATCAGGTGAGACAAAAACGGGTTCCCTGATGTAGGCGGAATACTGCAACCTGTTCCGATTTGTAATACAAATATTTACATCCTATCGATCGATAACTTCTTAGTTTTACGATGGCTGAGACAACTCGTCTTGATCCTTTAAGTTTCTTCTTAAAAACAATGTTGTAGACGTATTTTATTCAATCAACATAAAATCAGAGAGTTGTTTTGTGGTCTTCCTCAATTTTCTAATAAGAATCTTAGATGAAAATATTGTTTGATATTTTTATGTTTTACTCAAAACAAATCCTATAACAACCACTACAATTTCAACTATTGAATATCCTCAAAGAATGTTACACACACAACAAGCTACAATAACAGTCTACACTAACTAACTTTCTCATGACTACACAAACACGAGCATACATCTACCATTACACAGTATGATACACGAAATGTAAACAGCATTTACCGTCCGAACAATCCCAGTAATTTCCTACCTAAAGTATTGCCACAGTAATTGAGTAATATAGACTTTATTAGTGAAAGCTAGGGCATCCTACATGCGCGCGCTCAGCTAATCGTTGAGCGCGTGCCCCATAATTACACTCATTTGAATATTCTAGCAAGAATTTGAATTTGAAATGGTTGTGATTCATAGTTGGAAGATATTGAGTCGGATGGGATCCATTTGTCAGTTTGTCACCTTTGTAGGATTATCTAGATGGTGTTGATAGGAAATTAATTCAAGATTATAAAGGTTTATTAATGTGCAATCGTGATTAAAGTATTAACTTTTACGCGGTGAGGCAATGTCGAGTAATTTAAGTCAATTAATTTTCTATGGGTTTCCTTTTTCTTTGGTTTCTATATGAAGTAGGTATTAAGAGATAAGTTTGGTGACGTTGTAGAAATACTTATTTACCATATTAACGGGGTGGTAATCCCCCTTAAAACATAAGTCAATTTTACCACGCATGGAGCATGTAATGGTAAGCATGAGTCAATGAACACCGTCATCGCGATTATACATACATATATCCCAATCGTTACCTTCTTTCTCTATAAAACGATCGCAATCTCTTGATCTCGCAAATGCTTGTATAGTCCCTCACTGACTACATCTACACGAACCAGAACTGACAGTACACTCACCCAAACCATTTCCTTAGAACGCAACTAGATCTTTCTCAAGTCTCAACAACTTAGGATGCCTACTTTGAGCCTACAGAGCAGTTCTGTAACAAAACCTGAGATCCCTACGGCTTTTGTAACGGAACTGGTCTAGCAAGTAGCGACGTCCACGCTAAATTAAAGGCACACGCTCCTTTGAAACCCCCCCTTATCCCCTCTCACCCCTCATCTTACGTATAAAACACAATTTGTATTTTGTAACACAACTAGGCTCGTTTTGCAATGTTTCTATTCAATAGACCACTTAGTTAGATAAACAAGTATTTATTATTTTGTTTTAGTTGTCTCCGCTTTCGTACTTTCGATTTTAATGATGTTCAGGAAGAGTTTAGATTTACTGTTGTATGTAAATTAAAGGAAGGAGTGATTTAGAATGTCCGACATACCCATGAGGCAAGCTATCATAAAAATTGAGCCAAAAACATTAGTGAAATAGGAAAGAAAAAAAAAGTTTCTAGTCTTTTTATCTATTTAAGACACAAAGTCCAGAATAAGTTTTGCAAGAAAATAATATTTAGACGTATTTATCATCATCATCATCATCTCAGCTATAGTACGTCCACTGCTGAACCTAGGCCTCCCCCTTAGATCAACGTAGCTGTATTGAGCGCCATGCCTATTTACGGTACGGATAGGATCATAGAAAATATACATAATCGTCAGTACAGCAATAAATTATTTCGAGACTCAAGATGAATTCACGTTATGCTTCCATGTCTGTATAAGTAGAAGCCAAGCTAGGAAGATAGCGCCTGCAGCTGAGAAAAAACTAGTACAACATATCATTATACTCCTAAGTAAATGACTATTGATAAGTCCCCAACCTGTCTTGTTCAGATTGACACAAAAATCAACCAAAAAGGAATAGATACGAATCGATACTACTATAAAATATTTTAATGCCCAAGTTTGATCGCTTTTTATTTATGTTTTACGATTCAGTAAATGTATCATAATGTAGACATAAATCGTTCATGCCATGGTATCCATTACATACATACATCACATCTGACATCACCCACTTGATTACAGCGTGTGAAGTAAAATATGGCTATGGAGATAATGCAAAAAATGTTACAATTAACAAATAAAAGTATATCATTGCCAACAAAGAATTCTAAGGCAAATAAAATTAAGTCATTAACGAGATAACAATCGAAGTAACATATATATGAATCATGACAATAATCGTAAGTTATCCCGTGGAACGCGGGGTACAGACGGCCGCTGACGTACCTGAGTCACATGCAATTAACGTATCTATTGTAAACGTCACTTGCGTGAGATTGTCGTATATTTCAATTTGACACATGCAGGCTGTATTACGCGCGAACGTGTGTTTTAATGTAATATTAATGTGTCTGTGTATGGAAGGTGAGTTTTGCAGCGCACTCGATGTTGCCTTATCCGATGACCCACAAGCGAAAGAATTTTTTCTTGTGCACCTAGGCGTCTCTCGTTAGCTCTCGTGTTTCTTGCAACGTTTTCGTCCACGTCCGGTTTTTGTACTGTGCTTAGGTGATTGAATGCGTATGCTTTTAATTACTATGTGATTAGCTTGAGTATAATACCACACATTAATATTCACTGCTAATAAATAAGCCACGTCGTATTTCCAATATAATGAATCATTAGATTAAGGAGTATTAGAGTTTTTTTTAACCCTTATTCAAAGGTTTTAAACCACCGCTTATTTATATTATTTATATTTTCTTCAGCCAGTAAGCATTGTTCTTGAATGTAATAAGTGAGTAAGTTTAACATATAAATAAATACGTTTTGCGTGAATTCTAGACTCTGTCCAAATTTAAAGCTGAGGTTTCCGTGAGCTCCCTAAGGTCTGACTCATGTTCTTTTAGTTATGCGACTTGAATGAATTCGGAGTCAACGAGATGGTACTGTTTTCTTGCTTAGAATTTCTTAGAAGAATAGTGAGATCCACTGACCAGTTCTTATTTTGCTTTAAAACTTTTTCTCATGGTCGAACTTTATTAGGTAGTAAAGTGTTAAAACTAAAAGTTAATTAATTCACCGTTGACCATAAACAATTTTCAAAAACATTATTCTCAAGGCTAGGGCTTCTAGTTTTTATGTTTTAAGATCTCCATAAGATAGCTAAAACCGTTATTACCAAAAGCGTTTTTATCAAATTAATTTATAACAAGTTTCACCTCCAAGTTCTTAAGTAAACTTAGTGTAAATATGTAAATTGTTATTACGAAGTTAATCTTCCAGTAATCAACTATTTATTTATGAAATGGTTCTATAATATTACTTAGTAGATAAACGCTAATACTTTATAGGCAATTTAACGATCGTTTTCCTAAATTCTACGTACAAGTACGTTTAATACATCAATCAGTGTATCTGTTGAGTTTAACAAGAAATCGTTAACATCGAGTGAGTAACGCACGTCCACCATCGATTTACCCAATTAGAATCGATTCAGACTATTCGAGTTGGTATCGAGTTTGCGGCACCAACTCGTGTTGCGAGTCCATTACGCGTTCTAATAAGACTTTGTTTAAATGTTCTTACAAGCAACCCGCAATTTATGCTAAAATTCTGTTTTCGAGTAAATTTTGAATTTGGAATGCTTCGTTATTGGTAGTGGCCAGTATTGTCGTAGGCCAAGTTGTGACATCTTCTACATAGCACGCGTTTCAACGTTGCATGTCTAGAACAGGGCTATTACTCGCAAAACGTCGCCTTTGACCTAACTGTTAATGTATGTGAAGCCATATACAACTGACAAATTAGCCAAATTGTGTACCAACTAATTGATCTTTAAGTTATTTACGTTAATAGCTGACCTCAGAACTAAAGTTTTTTGCTGCGTTTTAAAATTGTTCAATTAATTACTTAACTTTAGTTTTAACATCACCGTTCACCAATTAGTCTTATGTTTACGATGTAAACGATAAAAACATTGAACATTTTATTTTAAAGTACTAATAATGGACAGGCTCAGGCAATTCAATACAGTGTGTTTGAATATATAATGATTGAAAATTACATATTGAAACGTGTAATTTGTTCGTTTTATTAAGTTATGCTAACGAAGGAACCACGCTGAGCTGGGTGAGAAAAATTAACTAGTGACCATTCGATAGCTTAATATGTTTAAGCCATGACGTTTATAAAAAAATAGTAAAGATCCATGCAGCTGCAGCAGTGTATTCTAGAATCTATTTAACATGCAAAGAATGATTATGAGCCAAGACGCTTCATAACAAACCAGATCCATTGACACACGCAACACATTTAACGAAAAGAATTACAAAGATTTCCCACTTACGTAAATAAAGTACAACGTAGAAAACACTTCTGAATCCCAGCTATTACTATCGTTACTTACTAATACACTAAAAACAAGTGAATGTGCATTCCTGTCTTAACATGGCTTATGACTGTGTTAGGAACCTTATAGGGTACGTATGGGTCTCGGTGACCAGTCAGTCTTCCCAGCAGTGATGAAACGCGATCGCTGGAATACGTTCCACTCTCAGGGAATCTGGCGACGGAAAAAAATTGTACCGCCGCCTTTATAGGGTTAGTTTTTTAGTGGGTAAGGTGTAGGTGTAGCTGTGAGCGAGCGATCTACTTTCATTTTCGCTGCTCACCTTTACATAGGTTTTAGTTTATATTTTTCAAAGGTTGGAATTGTATAATATTGAACTTGACACGAGTATCAAAGATGCATTTCAAGTCCATCTGAAGTATTTCCCTTCGAATTTTCTACACATTGTGACACTGATAAATAACTAAAACTTTAACACTTTATTTATTTTTTAATTAATTTTCAAGACATGACACAGACCGATTCATTATTTTACCAACCATTTAACTATTACATCGTTAAACTATCAACCACACAGCTCGCAGTGAGACCAATTCCCAACCGTACAGCTTCCCTCCCATATAGAGCGGTAGCGTACTGATTAGCCGAGCGAATATAGCCTTTAATTACAATGCAATTAAACAGTCAACTGCACTAATTGACTGGATAACATCTTTAGCCGAGCTCTGAGGTGCGGTACGTTTTTTGTAGCTAGCGATACTGGGCAAAAAATATGTTAAGTGTGAGGCTTTTGTGGGAATTGGGTTCTGTTGATTGATTAAAAAATTATTATTAATGTCAATTATTTTTTATATTAATTTAATACAGCTTTTTTTTCAGGAAAAATATGGCCTTGAACCGTTTTTCATTTTTATTTGAGTTAACCAAATGATTTTAAAAAAACTTAATTATCTATTATTATGTAAAAGTAGCTATAAATCATGCTTATTTTAAAAATAACATGACCACTTCTGCCTATTTTCCATGCTAAATTCTAGTCTTATCTGTCTAACAAACTGCTTAAGAATCATTTACATGAGTTACAAAATACAATATTTAGATATGTAACCAAAAAAGTTATCACGAGAACTTTGAAGAAGGGTTTTCTTACCCGTTTTGCGGAACATTAAAAATGTGTCAACTGGCTTCCGTTACACTTAGAAGAAAATGCGTTTTTTCTAATGACCACCCAGTAATTAGGTCGAATGTTCGTCTCGAGAAATTTTGTAATGTATCCTCTGCCTTATAAGGTTTCGAAAATAGAATCCGACCAACTCAGATGCTCATTCTTTGATGATTGCATAATGTTTATGGCTAGAATATGTTAAGACTATGGTTAAACTACATTGTCGCTTTGTCGGCTTGAATCGTCTTCTTTTTAGACGTCTACGTAAGTGGAATTAAATTGGATTGACTTAATGTAAAAGAAAATGTTCATCAGAATAAATCATGTTTTTCTTATACAACTTCTCTGCTGTAAACCTCTCTTATGTACTCTCTTATGTACTCTTTTATGTATTATTCTTATGTACTCTCTTACGTATTCTTCTTATGTACTCCTCTTATGTACTCTATAATGTACTCTCGTATGTACTCCTCTTATGTACTCTCTTATGTATTCTTCTTATCTTCTTATCCTCTTGAAACAAGGTAAGTGTATGTGCTGCGGTTGTTGCATTCCAATATGAACTGTTCTATTTAGAATTGACGTGTAAAAAAGTTGATATTATACAAGCTTACATATTTTTTTTCTTTCAGACCCCTGTAATGTGTTGGTGGTTCAGGTGGTTGAAAATCAAAACAGGTCTTACTCGTTCGGCGTCATTTATTAGAATCCCCAAAAACGTATTAATACAAAACCAATAATAAATCAAATAAAATACAATAAATACATAATATCAGATTACATTATGTTACACCCCTGAGTACGAGTAAAGGTCTCTGCACACAGCGGGCGCGGCGCGGCGGGACGGGACGGCGACGCGACTCTGAGCAGTTGTAATGTACTAGATATTACGGAGGCCGCCACACAGAGCCGTCCCGCTCGACGCGACGCGACGCGACGCGACGATCTAGTACATTGTGTCGCGTGGCCGTCCCGTCCCGCCGCGCCGCGCCCGCTGTGTGCAGAGACCTTTTTTTTTTCAAAAATCATCAAATGACCCCTTCCGCTGTGGGTTAGCAGCGGAAAGGGAGTGTCAGACTCTTACTCACTAAAAACCGTCGTGTTCCGTCATAGGCCTTGTATGTACCAGGGCCGCGGTATCTCTTTCGAACAACCCGCAGCCCCGGTGTGCAGAGACCTTAAACTGGAATACGGATGAAACACCATCACGGAAAATACCTTTTATCACTATAGGTATTAGAATATCTAACGCAATTTCTCCATGCTTCATTAGAAGAACTAAAAAGATTTTAGATCTTACAGAAAATCATTCACAATCTTTATTGTAAGCTGTTATTAATATCTAACAGGTACTCACTACAATGCAAATAAATCACTATTATTCACTTTAAATCTCAAGTAGTGACAGATCTTGCAAACGCCCACACGAACTACAATGACACATTTTCTTCGAAACGGAATTGTATCAGTACATAAATTGGTAACAAATATGGTAAATTACAAAGATAACCGTAATATATTGTGCTCATAAGTAATACGCGCATTCTGTAATTGTCAATGTTAATGATATAATATGTAAGTCCCTGACGTATCGTTAAAGGCAGAGGTCTATAAAATTCCTTTAAAAGAGTTCTAAGAGAATGACCGATGTTTATACATTGAGCGTTTACGATACTCACTACAGAGGTACAAATAAAAATGGAAATGTAACTCACTAGCTGTTTCCCACTGTTTAATCTGCATCTCGAGGGGAAGATTTCCCATAGCGAATAACTATAGCTAATGATAGGTACTTACAACAAACTAGGCTTATACATCCACCTGATTAAAAAGTGACTTATAACCAGCACCAGGATCTTGCCAGGTTAAATTAAGTTATGAATGCATTTAGTGCATTTAATACTTGCTTTCATATCCGCATCACTCGTCACTTACCATCACCCACAAACAAAATAAATAATCCAGAAAGTGACGGTACCAGAATCGTAAATGCATTAATCGGTACTCCTTGATTGCATGTAAAAGTGATCGGCCCTTCTCAGTGGTCCTGAGTCATAGCGACTTTTATGACAGGGTGACACAATCGGATGCAATCACAATCGAGCAGTTACGTGATGCAAGAAAGGAAGCTTGGGTAAAAACTGTAACACATTAAGATGGGGAGTTGATGAGACGTTTACTTCAATCAAAGGTTTGCAAAAGTTTTCGTCATTTTATATTTTCACTGGATCTTTTAAATGTAGACAGGAATAAATCCTAATAATGCATCTTATGGATTTAGTCGAATTATGCAGGTACATTATAGCTACGCAGAACATGCCTTTTTTCATTAGAAGAAATTAGGAAAAGTTTACCTCTCCCTAATTCACGAATCATTTCAAGAATCACCCGCCTCCCGCGAGAACACCGCGCTCCCGGATAAAAGTAAATTTCATAGTGACTATGTAGTGGTAAAAAGTCGAAACGCACCTTGCTTAACTGTGTGCCTAAGTGAACTGCATTTATCAAGACCTGTCTTACTGAAGTTCCTTTAAGCTTGCTCCTCAAAAGCGTATCCTCCCGAGCCTTCTATCCCCTGTATTATCCCCCTCTATTACCCTGACAGTTGCAGGAAAGTACACAACATGTACAATGCAGTACCCGCAACCCGGCACACGCTACAAATAAGATCGCGGGCGACACGTCATGCGGATTGCGGAGATTAGGTCAGTTTGACATACCTGCTCCTGTGGGCAGATTCAATGCTGCTTTTCTGGAAATTTAGATGAGACTGAGCTTATAGAAAGTTAAATTGTTTTATTAGATGCTGGCATATACAATCGGATGGGACTGGAAAAGAGAAAGAGGATGAGCCTCAATGCCGAGAGCAGTTTCCGAGTTAACTAACGAGCTCAGATAGAAAACAAGTGAGTTTGTGAGACGAAATGTTATACCTGCTGCTATACCTACTATTAAATGAGAAATATTAAAGTACCGATAGAGCTTTTGAAAGGATATTCGAACAAATCTATTCACAACCCAGCATAGTTTAACTACAGTGACAATAACAAGAGCACAGTCTCGGGGCACACGAGTTCGCGTGCCGTTGCGACAGTGCCGCGCCCAACCGCCATACCGCCAGTGATGTGCGTGCAACAATATCGATCTTATTACGTATCGATACATAGCACACTGGCATCAAACAGCGGCTGAACCTAGAGCTACAAGACATGAGGGTTCGCGTGTTGCGACACCGCCGCCCAGCTGCTAATACTAGTGATGTTTGTATTCTAAACAATATCGATTTCATTGTGTATCGATAAACTAGTCAAATGTAGTGACTTAATAAGACGGACGAGCGCTCGTGCTGTAGCGGCACTAGTGAAGTGCGTGCATAAATATCGATTACGTTGCGAATCGATACTTAGTGCGCTTGTATCAAATACAGTGACCATGCCACGATATCTAAGACATACGAGCTCGCGTGTTGTTGCGACAGAGCCGCGCCCAGTTAGAGATGTGCGTGTGTACAATATCGATGTTATATCGATCGACATGTTTCCGCATCGGCCGCCATTTGTAACGGTCTGTGTTTCCTGACCAATTGCTCTTGTTTCGCGTGAGTTAGTTGGTGCGGAATCTTTATTACAAATGTGCATGTATTTCCTGCAACATAAACAACTGAGATGAACTCTACAACTTTCTCAATTTTGAAAAAACCTTTTGTTTTTTTTTTTAATCTATCATGATTTGAAATATATGTTTTCTCACAAGGTATCTGTTAACATCATTTTCACGTTTTGTGGTACCTATATTTACGGCAACGCTATTTGGTACAATTATGGGAACTTTTTCACAAAGAAACCAAATGCCACATTTTAGGTACAGCACTAGAAAACAGAGCGATAGCACAATTAGATGTAAGTATTCGCAACACTTGCGCACGCGCCGGCCACTCTCTGTCCACGGGCTTTCTACAAAAATCAAACAAATTTATACGACAATCGTGATTGTTTCGAAGTTGTTTGTTAGTGCAGGCATTTACTAAAAGTAAATAATGGGTACCTGTAAAGTACAAATCGATTTTATTTTATTGGTTGTCTGAAATGTTTTCAATACTTACCTAACTATAATATAATTTTGAACCAGGTCATAAAATTCCAAAAAAAAAAAATATATAATTTTGACCATGTCATTTTGACGTATGTCAAAGTGACACGTACCTACAAAAAATATCCGGTATCTAAATATCCATTCCATAGGCAAAGAATTTTTAATATGAGATTCATTTCCAGATGGAAAAGCTTCTCCTCAGACTATTGGCTTTTTGCAATGACCCATGTTTGACCATATAAATGAACTAAATACATATAAGTAAGAGCATAACGACTTCCTATACTAATAATCACATTCTTCATATATCATAACTGTGTTATGGCATATCTCTAATTCCTATAGTTTCTATATTATTAAGATATTATTGAATTGCTGTGATATTGAGTATGACAGAGTAATGTGGAGTATTCGCTCAGTATTCAGGATCTCAGCAAGGTTAGTTCGTCACGATCGTCTAGACGTGAAGCTGGTTCATAATGGAATTACCAACTGGTATAGCGATGAGGTGTCAATGATGTAGTGGAAAATTATTGATTTTGTTATTGACAACTGATACTATAAATACATTAGTAAAAGGACATGATGTTAGGTTACCTACATCATATTTATGAAGTAGGTAGGTATCTCGAAGAAAAACATAAACATTTTTAGCGAAAAGTTTCGAACGTTTTCATACCGCATGAAACTGCAAATAGAAATTAAAACAACTCTTTTGGTGAATCAATGATATTTCCTTAATTGACCAGGATGGACATAAGTAAATTACCTCGTAAAAAACAGCACCGAAAAATCCGTATTTCAATGAATAACGACAAAAAACAAGATATAGGTTGGTAGGTATGATGACGGCCACCAAGCCCCGCCTTGTTCCCGCGCACGTATGACGAGATGACGATATAATCAGTGTAGCACGATCCATCACTGTACTGTCAAACTTGGTCAATCGTGTTATAAGCGACCAGTATTACCTGACCCCTGGACACAACTCACTCTTTAGAATCCCCGGAACAAGTTGCCAGTTGTTTGTAACCCCGCGTGTCAAGTTATACTGGTTATGTTTCTCGTCTCATGTGTTCCCCATGTTTTTTACGTGTCATTAACGTGGGACAGAATATTTAATTAGCTAATTAATATCCGGTATGAACTGTTGTTCTTATGAAACGAGCACATCCGTGGCTGTTTCTGAGAGTCATGTCGGTATTGGTTTAGGTAATAATAATTAATTGAATGGAAAGTGGTCTGAAGTTATGTGTATGGATGTAAGATCTTTGATTGAGGCCATTGAGAGTGAGATAAGACAAAAAGTGTGAGTCTGTACCAATATTATATATAAATTCGATCAGTTTGTTTGCTTGACACGCTAATCTCACCAACTGCTGGTCCAAATTGAAAAATGAATTCTGTGACAGACGTGAGTAAACTGCTGGCAGAGACTGGTAAAAATGTCAATAAAACATTTGTTTAAAAGCACCACAAACGAAAGATCTCTAATTAAGGAAACTTTGGTACTTTCCGTTAACAATTTACCCAATCATCAACAGCTTAGATAAAGATGAACTTATGATCAGCAGTTGTTAATAGGTACACAACTACACTATTCCTTCATCATAATTATTTAAATTACAAAGACACAGACTTAAATATCCTGTTAGACCCAGCTTGTACTAATAGTAAGTGCATGTACTAAGAGACAAATGCAGTAATCAGTAGACTCGCCCACTCGTTGGTACTCTAATACCATCATTTCAATTAGGTGTTCTGCGAATATTGATAATCAGAACAGACAGCAATTTCTATAAGGGCTCGCAAAACTGTTCCCACAGAACGCAGGTACCTATAACTGCCGGTAGAAACTAGTAAAAATACCAAAAACTAAAGATCTCCAATTAAGGAAACTTTGGTACCTTCCAGAAATTGACCCAGTCATAAACATCGTAGCTAAATAGAAGCTCGAGCTAAGCAGTTATGGATAATTATATCCCTAGGGATATCTATATTACGGCTCCATCTATCTTACTGCGACAGATAGGACACAACAAGACAGATACCTACACTATAAAATCGTCATAATTATTCAAATTACAAAGACACAGACATAAATATTCTCGTAGAAGTGCATGTACTAAGAGACAAATGCAGTAATCAGTAGACTCGCCCACTCGCTGGTACTCTGATGCCATCATTTCAATTAGGCGTACTGCAGGCATGGTTGATCAAGATATTCACAGGTTTTTATGTGCGAAATTGCTCCCTCAGGACGCAGGTGAAACTGCTGGATTCTTCCAGCTAATGAAAACACCGAAAACGAAAGATCTCCAATTAAGGAAGCTTTGGTACTTTCCGTAAAACTTGACCCAATCGTCAACATCGTAGATAAAAAGAAACTCAAGCTCAACAGTTGCAGATACAAAATTCCTTCATCATAATTATTCAAATTACAAAGACACAGACATAAATATCCTCGTAGCATGCACTAAGAGACAAATGCAGTAATCAGTAGACTCGCCCACTCGCTGGTACTCTAATGCCATCATTTCAATTAGGTGTTCTGTGGGGGCGGATAATCAGCAGATAGGCTGCACCTTTCACTCTTCGAAGCTATTAGTGGAAATATGATAATAGAAGCCAGATTATTGTTATTGTTTTGCTACTTAAATGGTATCTTTCTGTTTGAGGAAATATTTTATTTTCTTTGAGACTTTTTAGGTAAAGTAGAGGCGTAACTACTTTTTCAGAAGGACTTGGAGTCTACGGGAATAATTGAAAGAGTTTTATGTTATTTTTTATTCAACAAGTCCTAAAGAAGTTAAAACAGTTTTACATTTCAAGAAAAGCTCTAAGTTTAAACAGACGGAAAGATTTTTGTGTCTTCAACACTATCCAACCGGTTCAAAATATGAGGTGCTTTACAGAGCTAATTTCAGATTAAAATATCATAGTCGTTATCCACCACCAACTAAACCACATCTAAATATATAAAACTCAAAGGTGACTGACTGACTGACATAGTGATCTATCAACGCACAGCTGAAACCACTGGACGGATCGGGCTGAAATTTGGCATGCAGGTAGATGTTATGACGTAGGCATCCGCTAAGAAAGGATTTTGATCAATTCTACCCCCAAGGGGATAAAATAGGGTATGAAAGTTTGTATGAAACTTGCCCACGCAGACAAAGTTGCGGGCAACAGCTAGTTGTAATACAAAGTGATAACCTTTATTCAAATCATTTATTTATTACTCTATTTTACGAGATTATCAAGGATCCTTTAATACAAATTTAGATGAAACAGGATCTAATAAAGATCGATCGATATTGTTTACAATCAATCGGACCTTGATATAATTACGGCTAACACAAAACATATGATAAGTAGCGCAATCCGACATCCGCAATATTTCCCAGTCATACGTCATAACTCGTAAGTCAGAACCAGCGAGCCAATATTATAATTAAAACGGATGTGGCTCGTAAAATTATCATTTCTGATTTATCTAAACGCGGTGGGCGGGGTGTTGGATCTGTAATCAGTGATTGACCAATCATGACATATTTTACCAGATCCATTTGCAATATTGTCACTCATTATTCCCAGAATCAGTGCGGTTCTCATAATAAAATTAGTCGTATGAACCGCAAATGATTGTCAACTCATATCAATTAAGAGCTGAATTAAAAATTGAACAGTTTATTTTCCATCGTAATTTCAACCTTAATGCTATAGCTTTAAATACCCCAAAAACCAACACTACAATGTTGCTCCGAAACCTGGAACAGTTAATATTAAGCCGAATCGATTTCCTGACAGATTGTCACATCGCAATCTCGATATTAACATGTTTCGAGTTCCCATTCTCATGATTTCAATTGAAAAACTCATGTCAGCGAAAACTTAATGAAGTTCTTAACGACGACGAACGGTCAGAAGGGAGATTTATAGCCTTACTAATGACCAGCAGTTACAGAAAAAAATATATAAAGAACACGTTGCAATTTAATTGCCCCGAGTGAAGTCGCGTTGACGTATGGTACGTTAAACAATACCATCATTTGTATTGACTTTGTAGGCGCGTGAAATGTGGATACACGTACAATTTATGTGGAAAAAGGTACTTTTTAAGTCTCATAAAATAAGTTCTTTGATTACACACTGTAACCCTATTCATTGACACCATACCAGACCAGAGATTCTAGTTATTTCATTTCAAATTTAAAGTAACTAAGCAGGAGTATGTATGTTACAAATCAGCACATAATTGGCTCACTTTACCAAAATTATAACAGTCCCAAGATGAGATGTATATCAAACCCGACCAAGCTTTCAGCATTACCATCAAGAATTTGTGCAATATATCACATGTTGCGTTTAGTAAGGGCCACTTGACCACTATGACATTTGCAAGGGCCAGCTAATAAGACACATTTCTCGTGTAGGGTGTACCCACGATTGTGTAAAACGGGACACCGTGGCGCCTTGTGCGGGAAGGACGGACAATGGCCGCGGTGTCAGGCCACAAGCGCGGTATTACATGGAAATTAAATGTGGGCGGAATAGATAAACGTAGGCAGTTACGTACCTATATTTTAGTGTCGTTTTGAGCTCTTGGAATTGAAAATGTTGTTTATAGGTCTGTGGGGTCGTAAAAGGAACGTTATTTAACATCCGGTTATTTTATTACGGTGCTACCTATAAGTATTATGGGATATTTTGCTCTGCATCATCATTATGATGTCTATTTTTAGCTGAAGGAATATCCGTAATTACATAATATTAGTTGTTATTCATAGAAGGTTGGTATTTAACGAGCGAATTTATCAAAACATAATGCACTCACCAACGCTTATGTTTAATGCCCATACTGCACCTATGTAATGTTTAAGTGTTATATTTGACTATCTGCCGTTCTGCTCAATAACCAGCACATATTTTTTATTCGCCTTTTCCATGTGAGCCAACCCTAACACATAGAGTGGGCAGCGCAGTGACTACATGTCGCGATAGTGTCGCGAGATTCCTAGCAAGCAAGACCTTATTGAGAATGTACGCGAAGCAAATGCAGCGTGGTCACATCACTATTTATTTATGTTGACTGTTTATTAAGATTGAGAGAATTTCAACGTTTAACTAAAATAACACTGTTTTGCAATGTTTTACTGAGTGAAAATTATTTATTTCGTATTCAATTATAATATCAATTAATTGAATCTTAGCATCTAGGAGATGAAGGTAACTCGCGTTAGGTGCGCCAGTTCTTATCCTAGACAATGAGGCGTGTCAGGGACCGCAGTCAATCGCCCACTTAATCCTCTATTACAGGGTGCCGAGGCGGGTGCGCGTGCGCCGGTCGGCCGCTCGATAATGAGTGTAATTGCGCTATCTGCGTCCTTGTTCCGTCCTTGCTTTCACTGATAACGCCGCTCGCTCGAGGTTATCACTTATATAATATTAAGTGATTAAAATCTCCGAAAGGTCAAGCTTTTTTGTTGACCCTTGCGCCAGTGAACTGATTTTTGACATTTCATTGAGGATCGATTGCAGGTTTTTATTGACGGATCAGTTTCAGGGACAATATGTGTACCAACTTTCGAATTTTACTTTTTCTTACACAACTGACGATAAGTGTACTGTTGCTGAAACTTGTCATGTTGCTGGAATTATTATTGTAAGTGTGATTGCTATCGCTTTTAACGTAACATTTAGCAACTGCACGTGTAAACTTTACAGTTTGTAGGTCAGCGGTCCCTACAATCGAATATAATATGGATGTTTTGATGAGGTCTTCACAGCCAATCACGAATAAGTAAGCATTGGAAGACTCTTGTGATTGGCTCTTCGACGTCGTGTCCTTTTAAAGTCACGATATAACATTAGAGTCAAGTAATCATTGGTGGATTCGCAATTAATCGGAGCATTTAAAATAACCTATGATGTTAGCGCATGTAACAATTTGATGATGTTTCATAGTACAGTTCTATAGCTATCATCTCAATGCGATTACATAACTCTATAGATGAGTTTGATGGCCGCTTGTATAGTTGTTAACTTATTCTGGTAGTATCTAGGGCCATAATATTCCAAGTACTGTTTCCTATTTTTATACACGTCCCAGGGGAACTTTTCAAGTACCTGAACTATAAAAAAAAACTCAGCCGATAAAATAAATCCATATACATCCTTAAAAGCTGTACCTCTTTATAATATAACGTAATACCTAGACAAGCAAAACCGTTACCGTCAACTAGTTAAAATTAAAACGGCGGTGATTCATTTTTATTAAGAAACAGCAGTCTCAAGCCACATGCCTAAGTAATAACACTCGAATTACACAAATATGTAATAAAGTTTAGTCGTGATGGCTCATTGCGCTCCGCGGCTAATGTCAGAATTCCCACGTCCCCACTTAATTACTGCGGCTGACACGATTCTAAATATCATCACGGTTGATACATATGAGATAAGTAAAGATAGCATTAGTCATAGTAAAGTATGTTTTGTTTCTTAATATGCTTCCTTGTTTTGGGAAGTTATGCAGTTGCAAAATTTTCATCTTTGGGTAACCAAATCAATTGAAAACTAGAGCCTGTTTTAAAATATTGAACAAGTACTTTATTTGTTTGTAGTCTGACCAATTAATTTCCATTGAAAACAGCAACTTTTGATTTGTCGCAAAAAGTTTCCTATTTTCAGTAGACTGAGGAAGGAAAACAACTTCATAGGGTTTTAAATGAATACAAAGCGCTTGTATTGTATTGTTTTATTTCTCAATGCGTTTACAATATTATTTTAATATTTTAATTGAACTTGAAATTAAATAGGTAAGTGTACTTAACATACAACTTTATCGTGTGACGTTAAAACCTTATCGAGCTAGTGCCTCCGAGTGATATGATTACAAAATATCTTACTTTACAAGTATTGCATTCGTTTCCATTACATTACACTGTCCAAAAAGCTTTCAAACTTATACAAGTGTGTACTGACCCTTATTTAATACGTGAACTTCATGCAAGGAGGTTGTGACTGACAAATGACGTCATAATTAAACTTTTTATATATTACTGCTCGTGATCAAAGTCTCAAAGACAATAATAGGTCGCTTAGAACTGTGGAACTAACTATACCTAGACAATAGGCAAATAGCAATGTGATCGAAATTACTTTGCATTTAGTAAATATTACGAAGTTATTTCTTATATTTATATTACATTTTCTAAAGATACATTTAAACTTTTATACAATACGCATTACTAATGTAATAAGTATCGCTAAAATCTTTGAGCTTCGATTTAATTTAAAACACATGATATGCATTTCGTGTATCGCAAACTCCTATACAACAATTGTGTAAATAACAAATTTAACAAAATATTAATTTATTAATTGATTCTCTAAACACGCAAATAACTAACGATTCTATTCACAATGCCAATCACTGGTTTATAATGCGCTTAAATTTCATCTTTTCAAATAAATATCGAATAATTTTGGATTATAGAAAAACTTTGGTAGTTTCCTTTGACTAAACGAGTGACCTCGACATTTTTACCAATTTTTATAAATTTACAAAATATAATGAAAATAACAATACCATCTTTCTGTATCTATACTTCATTAATGTCAAATTAATTTGTGTTTAAAAAATATTTGAAATAAAATTAAGTAATTACTCCGTATCCAATTTAGAAATACATAGTTTAAAAATCGAGCGAAGTATTTGATATTTTTTAAACATCAATTAATTAACCTTTACTCTCTACTTTACACAATAACAGACAAAACATTCTATGTACAGTTATAATAATAGAAAATACGTTTTAAGTCAACCTTAAATCACAAGATATGAACTAGGAACAAATATTTAAGTTATCATTAAAACGATTTTTACTTAACAAATCTACAAGTAATCTTAAATTAGTTTTATCATAATATAATATGTACTAAAGTGATTTGTCATGTCGCTTATAATAATGTATTTCTCTAATAAAACTTTTTTACAATTATAATAAAAAAAACTGTGTTTATACTACGTGTGTTGCCAATGAAAATAATCTAAAATCGCATATTGTTGAACGTTTTAGCGGAAACTAAAACGACTTACAACGCGTGCTAACTGCGTATCTTAAATAAGCTAAAGCACACGAAAATTATTTATCTTTGACGGAATATTACTCAATAGTATATTTCCGATTTATATTGCTCTCAATGTGAACGTTAGAGAGACGTTACTATACGTAATACATGTACACCCGCATTACTACGTGTCCTCGTCGGCAGTTAAACATACTTATTTACAAAGACCTTACATAGTTCACTATGGGCCAATTAAACTGACTCGCAATTATTCAATTCTTCTGAATGAAATACTTTCGCCATGTGCCAAAATAATTAATCGTGGCAGTGAATATGTTGGTCTGGCTTAAACTTATGTTAGTTGAAAGGCTGCGTCCATAGCGGCGGCGGCAGTGGCAGCGGGTAGGCCGGTGGCTATGTGGAGATGGCGAGCGAGGGGCGCGCGCCGTGCGCGGGGTGCGCGCCGTGCGGGGGCGTCGCCGCCGGGGACCGCGTGCCCGGCGAGCATGTCACCTTACCCATGAATGATCGAATGTCATCGAAATACGCATCCTCCCTCTCAGTATCAGCAGAACTTGGTGAATCTCCACCTTCTGCCTCGTGCTTCTTTAAGTGACGATCAAGATTCGTCTGCTGCCCGAAGCATCTTTCGCACAGGGGACACCGGAACGGTCTTTCCTTGTTGTGAATGTTCCTCACGTGTCGCTGGAGGTTTGACGAAATGGAGAACGAGCGCTCGCAGTACTTGCACTTGTAAGGTTGCTCGCCAGTGTGTGTACGTAGGTGACGAGTCAGGTTTGCACTCCGTGGGAACACTTTGCCGCAGAACTTGCAAGCGTATCGGTCACGCAGCTTCCCTGAGCCGGCACTAAGCTCTTGAAACTTGGCATATGCACTCGGTTGCCTATCAGGTCCATCAGTACCGAGAAGTGGGGATAAAAAATTGAACGGGCTTGGAACATAGGGCGAGTGCGAGGAGTTCAGGATCGATTCAGAAGAGTGAAACGATGGAAATCGAGGCCGATACATAGCATCGATTAAGTTGCTGTGTTGCGGGTGAACGGCCATTGGGAAGGCGAGAGGTGGGGATACGAGCTGCGGTGGCGAGTCCTCTCTCTTGGGCTCCACTCCTTCGACATCAACGTCTGTTGTGTCATTTTCAGGAGTCTTGCTCCTCTCAGCAGGGCTTTCAGGGGGCGAATATGATTTGACTGAGTTGCGAAAGGAACGATCATCATTCTCAGCTTCAGAATCTTTGTCGTTTTGTTTCCTTGATACCGATAGATCCAAGGGCTGGTCACCTTCATCTTTCTTGGTGTCTTCCTCAGCATCCGAATATTCTGATGCCTTATCGTCTTCAATGACATTCTTTGATAAGTCTTTAGGAAGTGGTGATACAGACTTGTTACCTTGGATATCGTTATTGTTAATTTTAAGTGAGAAGTTGAACGGAGACTTTCGTTCTCTTGGGAAATTGAATGGAACCATCGGTGTAGATAATGGCATCACTGGTGACGGTCGTCGCTGAGAAGAAGCTTCTTCTCCTGATGGAGGTGATTGCTTGGAATAAAGGCTGGATTTGTTAGGAGTAGCCCTGTCGGAACTATAGCTGTCTCTTTTAACTTCGAAATCTAAATCCTTAGGCTTCTTGTTGTCTTCCATAGAATTTGAGCTGTCCATGCTTTTTACTGATAAGCGGCCTTCTTGTTGTTTAGATACCAAATTAGCATTTGACATAGCCATGTCATGTTCCATGGCGAGCCTTGCTCCTTGTACGTTGAAGAGCAATGGGCTTAGGAACTCTGGTGGGCAAGCAGCTGCGGCGGCGGCAGAGAACAGAGCCGGGTAGTGAGCGAAGGTGTTGTATGGCAGAGGCAGAGTGGGCCCCCTGTACATCGGGAACGGGTTGGCGTTGTTAGGGTTATTCATTCCAACGTTTTGTAGTGACGGTATTTGCGGAAGACCCTGGGGCATTTGTCCTCGCAGGTTGACGGATGCAGCTGCAGCGGTGTCGCAGAATCTCTTGTGTTTAGTAAGAGAGGCGTATGACGTGAAGGACTGGCCACATTTTCCGCACTCGACGAGAGCTCTGCAGGCCACGTGCATTCGCTTGTGACGGCAGAGGTTGGAGAACTGAGTGTAAGCCTGGAAAAATACACAATACACAGTTAGACACTACTCATTTTGTATTTAATATTTGTCTAATTTATTTTGATCTTATTTGCTTTTTAACTTTGTACATATTTTTATTGCAACATGATTGGGAAAAGGCTCGGAGGATGATGACATATTTTTATTGCAACTTTTATTTTTGGTCTTTAGGAATTCGGTTTTTGTAAAATATTCATCTAGACGTTATTATGAAAATATTCTTGTTATATACTTAAACACATTTTTTTTTATCATTTAAGTTTTGAGAAAATCACCGAAATACTATAATTTTAATGAGGTATAAAAGATGCTTACCTTAAAGCAAACCTTGCACTGGAAAGGTTTGACGCTGGAGTGGATATGCGTGTGCTGCTTCAGGCCTGACGATGTGGCGAAGGTCTTCCCGCACTCGGGACAGGCGTGGCTGCGGGCGCCCGCGTGCTGCGCGCGAATGTGGCGCTGGAGGTTGGAAGGATCGGTAAATACCTGAAATAACATCAGGTTTCGCAAACGGTGAAACAAATACCACCGGTCAATTACCCACTAATTTTAAATAGAACCCGGGGAGACTGAAAATTACCCATTAAGTTTAATTAATCATTTAATTATTAAAATTATTTTTTATTTAAAGAGGAGATAGAATTGTGCTTCTAAAAGTCAATTGAAAAGAAAATTTAATAAACCCATGTTCTTTCAGGAGAAAAATATCTATAGGTACTACAATGAAAATCTAATTTTCATTCCAAACTACAAGCATAAGTTTTTAATCCACACCTTAGGACAATTCTCGCAGGGATATTTTCTGATGTCGGTATGCGCAATCGCACGGTGCCTCAGATGCAGTTCCCTAGTGCTGTATGCTCTGTTACAGAGTTCGCAAGGAAATGCAGCGGCCGGCTTTGCGTGCTCCGTTATCAAGTGACGATCGAGACTGCAACAAAACACAAGAAAATTTATATAAAAATATCATTCAGCCGGCTAAATGTCAAGGACAACAAAATTTCCCCTTGATATTGGCATCCGCGTATGTGTAGAGAAAGTTAGCGCACGGGGATTCAGCCCCAAGGTCGTTTAGATTTAGCTGTTTATTCTCAAGGATAGTCGCATTCTTTTGTGCCTACAGGGTTTTTGTCGAGTTTTTAGTCGATGTTATACCGGAAGATTTTGAAACAAAGCTGGAACTGGTTTTACCGAGTAAATTGCGTTGAGACATAAATTAGTCATCAATTTTAAACGCAATTTTTTATTTTAGGAGTTTTATTCATGTTTTTACTCAAGACAACATTGATAATATTATAATTATTAAATGGCTGTATCCAATACAATTATAGCAAGAAATACAAAAGGGAAGTGTTAAAAGGAAACGCTTCATGGAGTCTCATTTGTTTCTCAGTAAAAATGTATGGGACAAGTTCACGCAACTATAAAATATTGAATAGATTTGCGTTTAATAACGTATTCGTATTAGCTTTACATTTGTATCGCCTATTTTGCAGTAAAAGAAACATTCACAAACCACCCTAGTTTGTATCAGTGACAGTTCCATAGCGGCAGTAATTTAACTTCATTTTAT
Source organism: Helicoverpa armigera (assembly GCF_030705265.1). Classification (NCBI taxonomy): domain Eukaryota; kingdom Metazoa; phylum Arthropoda; class Insecta; order Lepidoptera; family Noctuidae; genus Helicoverpa; species Helicoverpa armigera. The sequence goes on along the minus strand of NC_087137.1, from coordinate 4,332,567 downwards.
ATTGTAATTGTATTTTATCGCATACCAACAACGACTCTATTAGAAAGTGAGGAGATTACGCTAACGAACTCGAATAGGGCACGTTGCCATCCTCACGGACACTACTTACAGGAAAAGACAAAATAATAACATCTTTATGCATAGGGATCGCCCACGCGGACCTAACTTATACACCGGCCCATACATAATTCAAACATGTTTTCGTTCCACGGCGTATGTATGAATTCATTTTTGCAATAAATTCTGTATGTACACGTTTTATGAGCAAAATCCGCACTAGACGCATAATTTATGATTTTCGCTTCGCTTCCGAGTATTCCATTCATGTGACCCCCATTTTCTCGGATTCTATTGGCAATACTGTTATCACGGTCGTAATAACGTGTGTCGACATTTGATGGAAAACGTATATCATTTGCAAAAACGGTCCGAGTGAGTCTCCTTGGCATAACTGGTCTACCGCACGCAACCCTTGCTGCCTCCGGCTATTTTCTAGCGCTGCACCTGTTACACCTCGTTAGTCGCGTTTTAATATAAACGAAGATTACATCGCTGGTTTTATTAAGGAAATGGTATTGACTAGCTGTTGCAGAGGTAGATCTACGTTGATCTATTCGAAAGCGTCGTGGTCGTCAAGACGGCGAGATGGAACGTTTTCACTGTAGCACGGCGGCGGGCCCGTCGCCGTATCTTTTAATTAATCTTAGGAATAAAATCTATCGTCAGTAATGGTTCCGTCGCTTACTGTCTGTTCGAAGCGTTCTCTTAATAGTCGCAACGAGACATCCTACATCCATGCTGAAATGTGTGTCACATTCGGCGTACCAGGCAATTAGTGTCTCGAACCTGAAGATTTTTTAAAGAATCCGTTTAACCACCTTAGATACTGACAGTATACTACAGAAGCCAAAATAAAATACAATTAGCCTCATCAATAAGTTTTGCAACCAATAAGAACAAAGTACTAGCTATTTATTAGATTCGTAATCGACGCACGCGCAACTCAGATACAACGCATAGCCCCAGGGCTCACTTGCTCAAGCGTTCTATCTGCGCATACGATCTTGTACTGCAAGTATAGGCCAGCGTATTTTTTCATTAGACCACTACATCATCTAAGTAAACGATTCTTTGTACAGTTGTATCTTTTAATACAGTGTTGCGTAATTTCTATAACAATTGAAAGTGTATTGCATTCTTTCTGTTCGTTGTAATTGAACATCGGTTTGATAACACTCGGGTCGCTATTTCAGTTGTTATTTTTTACTGCTGGATGGGATATGTCGTAAGTGTGATTTGTTTGCGTATGTTATTTCAACTTTTTTTATTTATGTATTTAACAAACATATAAATAAATATTTTCTACGTAAGTCTTATGGAGCAGAGCCTGTAAGAGACTCCACGTGAACTAATAGATAGCGTCCGTTTAATCTCCTTAGCAGAAACATTACGTCCGCAGTCGAGATCGAGAGCAAACATGCTGTAGACATTGATATCCGCCGATCATAGAAATAATCTACATGTTCACGAATTGATAACATCCAATGAACAACTTTCGTTCTAAGCCGATCTATTAAGCTCCGCCCACACAAGCCTCCGATACTAACTGGTCGCTAAAATGACGCTTCCTTTCTAAGATGCTTTGTGCTGCTTGAGGTTAAATGCTACAAGGAATATAAATAAGCAAGAGCTATACGGGAACTACTAGAACTATATGGGAAAAATGTATGGAGGGGATTTCAAGACATCAAAAGGAAAAGTATATTCAGAAAAATATCAGTTTCGATGAGTGAGTAAGTTCTACCTAAATAAATATTTATTAACCATGGGAATATTTCTAAAAACTGAAGTTTTGTTCTAAAAATTTTGTTTTAATCATCCTTGATCTAGAATTTTATTGGCATCAAGCGTCATTTTAGCTCCACTCCAGTCTAATGATGTACTACCGTCGAACGTGCTTACATTTTAATAATCGATTGTAGATCCCGGCTAGCGCTAACAATCGGTTGAGAAATACCGTAGCTCAGTCGATGTCTATAGATAACATCGATATTACCAACCAAGCCGATCCGATTCTCTGTTTGCATATCAAATGATAATGAACCCGTTATCACGACAAACTAATCGTCGGTTATATAACTATGAATACTAACCATCAAGTTCCTTGAAATATTAAGTTACCTGATCAAATTACTATGTCTATTCAATATCGAAAGATTACCACCTGTATTGAATTAGCAATAGACGAAACCCACGCCGAATAAAAATAGACGAATAATAACCACGTTAGACAAATAATAATGATTGTACAAAAGATCTGATCTCGATCGAATAGCCTGTAATTTTAGTGTTGGACTTCGCAATCGCTACCTGATCGATCTGATATCGATTCAAGGTGTGACAGCGGCGATGATCATTCCAATTGTGACAGCGCACTGTCGAAAGTAAGAGTGAAAAGAAATTCGATAAAAGTGATTACAGTAATATTTCGTAATCTACATGATGCATTATAATACGCCCGAACAAGTATTAGGAGCGAGCGTGACACTATAATTTAATACATCAATAATAAGAATGGCTGATTTTGCTTCTGTTTGGAGCGATACGAGGCAGCTAATGCATTACTGATGTCAACGAGGTGTATCTTAGAATTAGATCTAATGGTCAACTGAAAAGACAGGCTAAAGGTGGGGGAACACCGAGAATATCTTTGTATAGAAACACCTTGATGAAAATTAAGAGAAATTCGCTAGATAATTGATTGTCTTTTTTCTTGACGATCCACTCCATCGGTACCTTATTTGATTAACCTAAAGTCCTTACTGTATAATTTATCCCATAAGGCATAAAAAGCAACAATGTAGCGCACATCTAATTACTAATCGATCTCTCGATGCCCTAGAAACGTTTAAAACAATAGTGATGGCGCGATAAGAACGGCGTCACTGCGAGGATACGTTAGAACGGTGCATGTCGATAATCTCGATCTCTTGCATTATTGACGAGCCAGCGCTTCGATAGAATATGATGACACACGCCATTATGGCCTTCCATCGCTTGTCACATAGATAATAAATTCATGATATATTTTCATTCGTGATGAGACGTTTAGTTTTTTTGTGTTAAGTACTGATTTTATCAGTTTTTGTTTTTAGCTGCTGTTGTTTTTTGTTTAATTATTTATTTGATAAAGCGAAGTATTATAAAAAGATTTCGTTTTCAATTGAGATATGCCATCTGCTCGACACAGCAAAAACGCGGAATCGTCGCGTGCCAGCGACCCGCCCGGCAACAAATCATCGAGGTGCGTCTTATCGAACGAGCACATCACTAGCACTAAATAAATCGTTACAGCCCGCTCCTCTACGACCAAATAATATTAATGGCTGGAGGTTAATGGTTCCGAAGACGTTTGAAATTGATAGACTTCTGCGTCTACCGGCAGACATCTTGAATGCACCGTTTAGATGGAACGCCCGATTGACTGATTTGAATTTAATTTGTTGGTTACACGTACATTTAACTGTCTAGTTTTTAATAGGCATTTAATCGCTACATTTGCAGTAGTAACGTAAACCGTTTAGAAGAGTCGGAGATACGCATCTATAACGTGTTACAATAGCAATATTATATAAACTGTTTAATGTTAATGCGTGGAACAATGGTTTTAATAAGAATTATTTAGTAGCCACTTAAGCCGGTTAGACCTCAATAAATTTCCTAGAACGATATAAATAGAGTTAGCGACCGATACAATCATATCGTCTATCGTGGCTCGGCTTCGCATCGCTAGTAAACCAAAGACATAAGACGCAATAAAGGTGACTATTATCGAAAAACTTGCAATGTGAGGATGATTTTTTTAAAGTGAGAAAAGCTGATAATAATGTTCAACCGTCATGCGTATTTTGCATATTCCTTGGTATACCTATATCATGGTTTTCACGTTTACGTGACACGTCCAACGTAGCATGGGTAGTATGGGTACATTCTTATAACTGAACATAAAGCTTGAACCAGTATGTAATGTATAGTACTTACACATCGATGTTGGGGAAGGGCAGGTCGCAGTAGCTGCAGCGAATGTCAGCGTCTTCTCGATCCTCGTCCTCAGTGGGAGGGAGGGCACTGGACTTTTCGATTGAGGATTGGTGCTCTGAAACAATTTATTGGAAACATTAGTACCTTAGAATTATCTCGAACTATTAGTTAGCTATTTTAGAAAAAAAATTTTACTGGAGGGATTTTTATTTCTCTTTTTTATTAATGGGTATAGATTTTTTTGCTTGAAATAAATGTGTCGACTAGATAGATGAAAACGGTAGATGTAAAATTGACGAATTGCTATACCTAAACACTAACACAAACCAGAAACAAGCCATTCAACCTTCTTCAATAAGTACTCATAGCAACATCAGAAACCTACCAACCAACATAAAATAACAACATCAATTTATCATCCCAGCTACACTTCCTTCAGTGTAAGTCATTTAACAGCACAAAGTTCTATGTAAATCAATAGGAACCATGCAATTATGGCGCGGACAGTTTCGTAACGTGCAAGTGTGCGCCTGCGATGCGGCGGTGACACGACCGAATCTGTTATTCATTGAGTCTGTATCAACTGTAATTGAAGTTGTTCCTTTTTAGTAAACTGAAGCTAAGACTTGTAGGAAGATGGGTACTATGTGTGTAATGTAGTATTGAAATGTAGAATTTGTACTACAGTCTATTGTATGCTGAACTTAATACCTATACTCATATCAGTCAATCAAGCTTGTTTTTTATCTCGCTTTACTTTTTCTATACTTAAGTTATTACAGATAAATCCAAATTTTTACGGCATACAATTAAATAAACTACAGGCTAGGTTAAGCAACTTGTGTAGTAGTAATGCATAATTAAAGAGGGCAAAACCAATTCAAATTGGCAAGAAACCCCAACGATCGCGAAACAGTCAGAGTCAATTTCATTTCCAAACCCCGACTTTTCTTCCCAAGCAAGTACTTTCCAAATGACCAACAGCGATTAAATACCTTAACAATTACATAGTCCAGGAAACATCAAATAAAATACCTATCAGTCGTAATAACAGGGTAGGATATGTCGTACGTTTGCAGTGCTATCGTCACTGACGTACGGCATCACGACCAGGCCGTCGGAAGTATGAAGTATGAAGTATGAAATGGTTCGCATTGACACATGCAGAATTAATTCGAGTCACGAAATAAACCACGCCCCGAGCATTGTCTAACGAGCATCCGTGATAAGGCAAGGCTAAGATAACGATATGATATCATCGGGCAAATATGATTTAGTTCTGTATGTTGAGTGATGAATATTTGGTTTGAATTGCTAAGTTTTGTTTTGATTATGGGATGGCTTTTGTGTTGAAGCTGTGACTATGTTATACTTATGTATAGTTATGATGTTATACTTTTGTATAAAATAGTCACAAGTACATAATACCTCTATGAATAGTACATAACGCAATCAAAACTAAAGATAGGCTTGAGATCGCAAGATTAAAAAAATCGAAAATTGGTTTGCGGTATTACCTACTCAATGGCGCAATTGTTTAGTCTACTTTTTTATTTTTTAAATAAAATAAATATTATAAAGAAATAAAAAGAAAAAATATAACATAGACACAAGCAGTAATTGCATCCTACCATAAAATGATAAAGCCTTACATACCCAAAAACCACCAAACTTTTTACAGGTCAAAGTCAGGATGCCACCAGATCACAAAGATGCCACGAGAGGTCAGAGGTAAAACTATGTGCGATGTCAATACTATACTGAAGTGTTTGTTACAAATTATCATGGGCCAGTCACACCCCCACCCCACCTGCAGGGCGAGGGTTAATATGCTCACTTGACCCGCGCACTGGGGAAATATGGAAAATCATCTGTGCGTGACAACTATGCTGTTTGTGGTTTTAAAGTTTTGAATGTCCTAATTGACCGTTTGCAGCTTAGGGTTATGTGGATTTGTGAAGTGGTGACGTGATTTTATCATTTGATTTTGAGTTAAATAATATATAAACCACATATAGCTGTGGATGCTTTTTGTTTAAGAAATAAATATGCATCAGCATACAGAATACAAACTTATAGCAAAAAAATACGATGAAGACTGATTTCGTTGGATATCTTGAAAAAGTTTTCCGAAACAAGTTCTTGAGAAAACATAAAATATACTAACAAGATAAAGAAAAAAAATAAAGATCACAATTAAAAAAAAATGCTATTTAATTTCCCCTTAGTTATAACTTACATATTTGTTACCTAATCCTCATTCTTTTTCCCACGCATTAACGGCCTACACTACATACAAAAGTAGCCCTACGAAAAACAATAAGGCACACAAAATTTGCGTACATCAGGGTGTTCGATCGTTAAGTTTTCCCACGACGACGTCACAGATGTCAGACCGGCGCCCGCGCACCGTGACGGTGACTTACCGATTCTGTAATGAATTCCACCCCTAAACACCTGTTATTTCTCGCAATTTAGAGAAGTTAATGTTTGACGTGTTGTTTTAAGTCAGTTTTGTTGATTAATGACGGGAAAACCGTTACCAAAAATCTGATTTAACTAATTTGATAACATTAGCTACAAATCTTAAAATTTTAAAAAATCTGTAAGGAAAGGATTTTTGCTAATTGCCACTACTCGTTCCTCAACCCTTAAGTTTTTATTGACCAAAACAAGAATAAAACAGTCGTTCTCTAAAACTGAACGTTAGTTTTTTCTTCTCATTGCCTCCTGTTATCCAATGTTTCTTCTATTTTGAGAAGCCTTATTTGTATTTCCTACGGCTGCACCATTATCTTTACGGCAAAATAACCTCAACAAAACAATTCAATTTAATACCCATACTCTAGAGCACAATCATGTCGATAATCTGTTAGTCCAAGGTTCGCTTCCTGCGTGGAAATAGGTCTTGTTCGCGCTTGAGGCGGACTTCGCATCAGGTGCGTCGCACGCGCTTCGTACCGTTACAGCCGCCGGCGAAAACGGTCGCAGTGCGGGCATAAGATAGGTGAAGCTCTCGTACCTGCTTTGATATGGACCAGTGATTGCGTCAGCATGCCTTTGTAGCAGGTCATTTTGTGGTAAAAGAGAATTTTTAACTCTGTTTGGACTGCCCCAAAATTTAGTTAGGTTAATTTTTGTAAATACATATGTAAAAGACAGTCGATTTAATTCTCATGAATATTATCTCCCTCACCAGATTAATTTAACCGAAAAATATTACAGAAGGATTATTAAAAATCTACAGCTAAAATGTGGAGACACGCTTCACAGTCCATTGTGGTACAAAAATTATTCAATTTCGCGTGACATCAAGATAGCATACGATCTAATCTGCGAACAAAACAGGCTCCCGAACCAGATTCAACCCTTCACTGGGGGCGGTGTTATTAAATTGAAATATTTCTATTTTATTGTGCGTAATATTTATTTGATTGTTAAATAAATACGCGATGTGGGACGCCGAGCGATTGTCGCCGGTTTAATGGAGGGTGCAAGCTATTGTCGTTGGTTAATTTTTTGATTAATCATCCTGTTTGGGGCACCGTTGCGTTTGTGACGTTTCAATTTCGGTTTTTGCGCAGCATGTTTCTGATAAGCGATATTGGTATAAAATTAAACAATGTATTTATGCAATATGTCCGTAAACAATATATTAAACAATTAAGGATACAATAGTTTGACTCTACTTTATAGGTAAGTAAACCATCTTGAATCAAAACAGGACCGTCTTTATTTTATTTCATTTCTGCTTCATTAACTACCTACACACAGGTACCCACTCCTTACAAATAACTCACAACGCCGTACAGATAAAAACAAAACAAAGGTGTAATCGTAAACGTCATAATCCATAATTCTTATCAAATTTTAAAAATAATAATCACGAGGCAAGATAACGGGAGCTAATACAGAAGTGTACAATAGTGCGTGCGCCGTCGGACAAAGCAACGTCATCAATTTTAATCTGAGCGACAATTGCGCGATGACAAATGTCAGCGCGCGACACTCATTCATTACGCGCACGAATGCACGCGGCTATTTGAAAAAACTACAGCCAATAAAGGGTTAACTCCGTTATTGTTATTGCGTATGACGGGAGATGGATTGTAAAACTAGATTGCCATAGAGATTACTAATCCGTTCATTTCAATCGCTATTTATGCATAACAACTCAGGAATTCTAGTACAAACTCTCAAAGCTACTTCTAACACAAATATTTAGCCGCAAGAATGGGGCTAGGATCACTAAAATGACCTTTCAGAAAATATTTGTGCACTAATAAATCTGCGTCAGTACTTATGAGTTACTGTCTCTTATCTAGAGAATTTTAGGTGCCTCGCCTTATGTAACAGATCGGTATGGTCTAAACGTACGTAAATATTTGGCAATAATTTATCTTGATGTGATCAATCACCATTGTCATGTAGAATATTTATTCAAAATCCTATCGCGAGCTGAATAAATCCTTTCGCAAAATATAATGTTATCGAGAAATGTATTGAATAAATGCTAGCTATATGTGGCCTTTATTGGGATGGAGGTCCATCAATCAACTCTTGCGCAACGTGAGAGCTCGATCACAATTGGTGACTGCAAATAGTTGGTAATTATGGATATTTAAGAGTCATTGTGGACGTTGTATTTGTTTGTCACGCTGCGTGTTTGAGATGAATGTGGGTGGTGAGATGTGTGGTTTATTGACGCAAATAGTGACCCTTAGCATGACTATACTCAAAAGTATTGGGCTGTCGTTACGTCTGTTGAAAATACACAAACGTTTGAAATAGTTATCAACAACTTATTTTTACTACTAGCTATATTTAGTTATACATGGAGAATAAATTCCAACCCAGGAAGAATCACACTTTTTTACAGTCGTGTGTTAAAGGTTCACCCAGCGGCCATCTTGAAATTTCAATACCTATCCTAATGACACATGAAGTCAGCAAGTCAACGCATAATTAGTGGAAGGTGACTATTACGTGCAATTGCAATCGCATAAATCACCGGCACGGTGCCGGCTGCGACGCCGGAAGCCGTTGTAGGAGCCACTGAAGAATCGTACCGGCGTATGTATGAGTTCTAGATACGGCTTTGTTTATTGGTGAAAAAATTGATGGTTTAGATGGTGCCACGGTAAGACTATGTAGTAGGTAATCATTTGTGACAGCTTTGTTTAATTCCGCATAGGATTCACATTTTTCAGACTTCGTGAAGCAAAGTCGAAAAAACTTCCAGTTTAAGCAACTTAAATAATGGTTAGTCTTTGGTTAATCGGTTACTGCAATAGTATAGAGCCTAAAAAGTTTTCTTGAAACTTAAGCAATAAGGAGAATAGGGAAATCGGAACCTTTATACTCAACAGTCCAATAAAAAGTGAAAATAGAGCCTTTATTCCTTCATTTGTCTCATCTAGTAAAAAACAAACATCCCTCAACGAGTCACCCTCGCATTAACAAAAGCATATGCGTGATTTTTCACATCGGCGGCGGCGCGTACGTCGCGATTTATCTAAATTAAATATCGCATGCGCGTGGCACCGGTGTGTCGCTGTGTGTCCGAGCCCTAAGATTTTTGTGTAAATACAGCGTGTTTGGGAATAGTTATGTTGTTTACTTTAGTTATATCAGGTGTAGAAAAGTGTTTACTTTTTGTAAGAAAGTTAATTTTCATAATTAGGTCGTGCTTTGTTCCAATTCCAATAAATGTGGTTCTAATATCATATAATAGATTACTTCTGCTATTTATGTATCCTATAATGGATCATTTATATTATCAAGATAATGTGCGTATAACAGGATAGTTTTACTTAGGAATGTAAACTAAATGATGTAATTTCGTTTACCAATTGAACTATCTATCGATCCATTCTCAATAGTCGTGAATGAATCCACGATGACTAACACTTAACGTACTATTTCGTTACCTATAGTAATAATTTCAACAGCATAACAGAAATACTATCGATATATTTGTTACTATTTTCCTTAATGCTTTATCTGCAGGATAACAGTGCACTGTTGAAAATACAATTCCCACAACTCGGCTATACTTAGTCACAAATGTACTCAAAAGAACCACAACGTACCCGGAAAAATCTATTATTTATTCATAAATATTTTTTTATTATTTTTTAATATTTAATCATGGCACGTGCCAAATGACTCCCTGACTCACGGCTTTTGTCAATTGCATCTATTGCATCATCAGGATAAAATATACTTTAAATTGACATCTACAATGAAGCTTCAAAATTGGTGCTCATCTTCGCTTCCTATTTGACGAAAGTCACCCGGGTGACGAACAAAATAAACCACGAAACAAGAACGAAACCTTAAAGGTACTACTTAAGCGTATATTTTATTGCCATCCTGTATTCGCAGTACATATGAGTCGTCAAGGGTCAGGGCAGAGGGCAGGTGACTCCAATTATCTGTCACCCCGTGTGTCAGCGGAGCGTGAACACGCGTGACCGTGATTCAACCGACACCCTGATAGCCTGGCTGTACTGGTCGTATGTACAAGCCGTTGTAGGGTTAGGCTGTGAGAAATGTATTGTATGTAGTAATGTTTTGTATGTAGGTCCTGTAGGTAGGTTTGCATCAAAACTAAAAGTACTTAGGTGCATTCAATATTAGGGTTCAGAAATGTCCTGATCTGTTGTTCCACTAATTAGTGACTGACATGCTGTAGTAGACGTCAGAAGAAACAACTTAAACTTTATATAGAAGGTACTTTTGTAGTCTTCTCCTAAAACACTTCTTAAACGTCTCGTAGATCGATCCCTATCGCATTCTTCCCATAAAAAAAATATTAGTGAGTATCTACAAACCCTTGCAAGGACCTTTTCCTAATGACACATGTAATGCTATGAAAACATGAATACTATGAAAGATTGTACTCACTTGTATCAGGAGAGACCATGTCTTCTAGATAGAGGGTAGTCCTGGGTCCCAGCAGTAGCTCCTGTCCGGAGGGAACCTCACGCACCACCTTGTACCAAATCTGAAACATCGTTGCATGGTATTCAATGACTTCTGACAATCCTTTAAGAATGCAGTGTGTAAAGAAAGAATGGCTCAAAAACCGACGAGAAAATATTTAAACAATATTTTATCAAAAATTCAAAGGCTCCATAATAAGTAAACACAAAAAATATCCATAATAAGTAAATACATAATGTTAAAATTAATCCTTACTAGTAATCGTTCCCACGGTAAATTGTTAGAAAGTATGTCCACTAAGATGAGGGTGTTTGCAAGCGGTATTTTTAATCATCATTCTTCAAAACTTTGTAAAACGGTTCATGCTTGTTCTAAAATTGATTGTTTAACAGATCCTATGTATACGACTTGATTTTATGCAAAAAAGAACACCACAATCGTGTCGCGGTGTATTCAAATTTCCCGTAGTTGGGTAACGTTTAACCTCGCTGGGGGTACAATAAGTGAGTCTAATCACCGCATCTGTTCGCTCCCCTCATTGACCGGAAGTGGCACACAGTTGTTCAGTCGAACACCGATTTTCTGCCACCGGAAGTACGTAACGTTCCACATCTAAATTTAATTGGGGTAGTGCCACAATGGGCTGAACACCGTTGTGATAATCATTCATTGATTTGTGCGTTATTAATTTTATCGCTGATGTTAACTTGAGAAGTTTTTTAATGAGTGTAATAGGGATTTTTGGGGTATTCACATGAATGTTTTGTGTTGTAAAATCCCATGTTTTGTATTCTTGATATACATTGAATTTTAACAACTTTAAATTATTTACTTCGCGTGAAGAAGTGGTGAAACAAAACCTATCAAGCATTGAATGCCATTCCATAAACAGAGCAATTTAAAATAAGTTTTCGATTTCTGCAACAACACCTAGAGTCATGTATAAATAAACTACATGTAAAATGTATATCTATACAGATATTTATGTATAGATATATTGCAGCCCCTACCTTTCCGGCCAGCCAGAGATGTTGCACATTGACATCATGAGGATAGTTGGAGGAGCGCACGAACTTGAGCCAGTTGCTCTTCTCGTTGGTGCCGTCCAGCCAGCCGCTGACTCCGTGCCTGTCGCGGACCTGAAATATATGGAAAATGTCTTAAAATGTTATATATCTGAAATGATTTATAATTGAATGTTGTAAATACTAACATTTGACAGATTTGAAAAAGCCTTTCCATGTTAACTATAGCCCATATACCTACTATTGAAGAAGGTGGATGTAGGAGAAACCGCGGGATATAGATAGTTTTGTATAAAATATAACACATTATTAGGTATTTTTTGTCAAAAAGGTGTAGCATATGCTAGATAAGATATTGGTACATAGGTATGATGAATAACATGCCTATATCAATGACTTTAAAAAAATGTGAGTATAACGCGACGAAATACTGATCCTCCTTTTTTTAAGATGGTCAAAGATGAAATATCTTCTATTGTATTCGTTGTTAACATCATAGAACCATTGTAATACGCTGTGATTTTGGGGTAGTAGTTTCACGAAAGTATCCATAGAACAAGTTGGACAACTTGATTATACGCCACCTGTTGACCATGTCTTGAACTTTTCAAAGCTCACGCAAGCTTAGACTCAAGGAAGTCGGAGCTTCGAAAAATTACAACCTTCACTGTCTGTGTTCTTAGCAGTAATTTCACGATATACTTCACTCTTATATAATTTTATTTACTGTCTAAATTATATCACACTATTAATTACCAAAACGCGTACAATCAATCGTTGTTACAACAAACTATGCAGTATCATCAAAACTCAATTAACCGCCATCTATCGGCAAACATAGACAACTGACATACAGACGGACACCGCTTAACCGCAATAGATGGCGCTATTAGTCCATGTCATGAGGTAACGGGTCGTCACAGCTTGTCCATTTGTCACCCTCCTCCCCAATCTAGCCGACCCCTAGCGTGATCATTTAATTTTCATAAATATCTTTATTCAGGGATTATAAATCTCTTATAGGTATAAATCGTTTTTTTATTGTCCGTTGTTAGCGTACGAATTATATTTTTCTTTCGGATTCAACGTTTTATTTTATAACGAAAATTATGCATGTTTCAAAATTATTAAAAAACACAGATAACAGGGGGTATTTAATGCCATAATAAGGATTGATTAAGTGGGCAGCGTCGGTAGATAATGAAAAAAATATCAACGTAAATATGTTTTTGTATCAGCCCTCATTATGCACTAAATTGTCTTTACTTGCAACTAATCCCATAATTTAAAAAATGCAGGACGATCGAAAGAACAATACCTAAGTTCTTTAGTCAGACTTCTACAAGCCAAGATTAAGTACCTACCTATGATCATAAGCCAACCCTTATTATTTTCCTACAGTCTACAAAATAACACGGTTACTGACATAAGTAGGGGTATCAAACCTACAATTTGCGGGGAGATACACAAAATTTCCCTGTACCAGCCGATTGAGTCATAACACCATTAATGGCCTTATTTTCCGAAGATGTGTACTTTAGGGTTCCGTCAAATATTCTGTTAAATAAGTGGCTTTTAAACTTGATCTATTGCTTCGGTAAATAGAGGACAAGGGTGGTATCGACCGTTGGTACGTGTAAATAATTTAATCGCTTGATTGTCTTATGTTCATGACAATTGACTATCGATTTGTTTGAAGTTAGAACGTATGGTGTTCCTTCTCTATTGTTTTTATCAGTTTGTCTTTCTTCACCTTCATTAACCAATTACTGTAAGAATGTTATATGTATTGGTTATAGGAATCGATTTTTGAAATCTCTAACGGTAAAACAATGACAAACGCAAGCTATTTCACACAATAAAAACAATTTACGAGCGCAACATCTGACACTGCGCTAAACACTCCAGCAAACAAGCTAGCTAATTCAGCGTAAAATTAAAACACGATCCCTCTTTATCTTAAAGAAGGAAAGTGAAAAAATAACGTGGAAATATAAAAAGCATCTGTTGCAATGAAACTAACATAATGTTATAACAAGTAAAGTATTAATCAAAGGAAAATGTTTGCGTACCCTCAGAAGAGGTTTCTGCGTCAGTAAGCCTTCCGCGGCATTTATCACGGGTATTAGAGGAACGTCGGGTGCGAACGGTAAAAAAGATAATTATCTTAGAGCACCCTCGTCTTAGGGGTGATGCTGGATATTTTGCGATTTAACAGTGCGGTCTTAACGGGAATCAATTTGATACTTAGTGGGTGTTTTGTCTTTATTGAATTTTCTGATGTTTTGATTTGTTGTATATTATTTGATTCGTGTAAATTTTCTTCTTGGTCGTGTACATAAGGGTTATTACATGACGTGTATTTAAGGAAAAGGTGCTATCAAAATGAATATCATTATTTACTTGCCTACCTAGATCACTTCAGTCTTATACCTAACTTGTATGCTCCTCAAACTTTTGTTATATGACGTAAGTTCCTATATTTTCATAAATACATTAAATCGACTATTCCTTTTTCGAAAACCCTATTCCAAAAACTAGCGAGAAATATGAAAATTTCCGCTCAGCCCCATACGAAGCGATGCCCTAGCAAGTGCCGTGACCATGTGTTTGCCATCAGTCATCGATGGTGCTCGGTCAAGGATGCAGGATGCCAATTGCGTGGACACTTGCGAGCTAGGGTTACGCAGTGAAATATGGAAGCCAAATTAATATGTCGTGATAGATAGCGCTGTCAAAGGGTTGGGTTTCATTATGGATGTTTGGATGGTGATATTAGGATTTTAGATATGCTGGATACGTATCATTCGATAAATATTCTTATTGGAACATTGTTCACTTATAGGAATACAGTTTTAGGTAATGGGCCAAAAGCTTGATAAAAAAAAATCGGCTTTAGAATGTCAAACAAAACTGCGATTCATTCGTATAAATATCCCGACAAGGTGTAAACTACGTAAAGTATTTGTTCAAATTCCAATTACAGTGCAACTGCGCAGTGCTATATTATAAAAACCTCGGTCGCAATTTAAACGAATTGCGGGTAGATCTCATATTTTGCGCTCACAGCAGAGATCGCAATTTCCCGGTACACTCGGAAAAGCTACAAATGTTCGTGACTCGTTCACGTCAGAAAATTACATTTCATAAAATTCTAGTGATGTTAAAATGTCGACATGGTTTAGTCTTATTACGATTTCTATGCTGGACGATCGTTTGCTGTTCTGAAGCTCTAAACCTTTCGATATTCAATCTAAGCCTTATGATTTGGAATAACAATAAAAAGAATTAAGCCTATACCTTAAAAAATAAACTTCTCATTTAGTATATTAATCACAATTAACTAATTACCAATAAAACTATAAATCTATCTCAGACACCATTGAACAATAAAAAGCTTGAACCTCACAACGCGTAACCACAAAAATGTCGTCAAAATCTATCGAAAGCCGGCCATCCCTAGCGTGAAGTGAAGAGCGCTCCGTGGCGCGGTTTGCGGCGATCACGCGTCGTTGCCCGAATCACACGTCTCGTTTCACAAGATAACAATTTGCCAGCGCTTATTTACCCGCATACGTACGCCTGCGCCAAATTGGACCGTCGATCTTACTACCTATGTGCTATGTATCTTTGAATTTAGGTTACGCGATTTTAATGGGCGAGCTTTTTATGTAAAATGTGCGTACAAAGGCTTTTCATGTTTCGAATGGCATGTGTACAATTTTTGACTGGAATTGCGAGTCATATTTTTTTTTGTGATGTTTAGTTTTTATGAAAATGCTGTACCGTTAAAATAAATTACGTTTCAGCAGATATGCGATGTTATTCAATTGTAAACAGGCAACTTTAACCCTCATCTAATTAGCCTAACAAATCACTTAACGAAACGCTTCCGTCGGACTAGGCGGAAAAATTTCCGTTTGCCGAAAAAATAAAAAAGCGGAAAATGTAACCCTCTTTAGGGTTTTCCATACATCTTGCTCACATTTCCACCGGGTTTCCTTCACTTGTCTAGTTTATCAGCAACGGAAAAGCATTGCTTCCTGTGTTATCCGCCAGACTTTTATTTCGAAGAGTTGTTCTTTATTTCTTTGTTTTTCGGCGATACGATTAGATAGTGTCTTGTTTTGTGTTACACATCAACGTGACTTTTGGGGGGTTAGCAGTGTATTTGTTTGTTCATTACCTACCGCAACATAGCTGTCGGCAATCTTCTGGACATGTTTTTGAATGCAATCCATAGCACCGATTGTGTTTTACTCTACAATGAAATTGGGTTAAAATAAGAATATAGTCCGAAGTTCCATTACGAAATTCATTCATAAAGGATTAGCCATTCTCAGTCAGCCGACAGTATCACCGTTCATCAATTTCTTCACAGCCATAAATTAACCGTAAACTTTCAATAGGATTTCACCGATCATTGTCACATAATTGTGAAATTACGTATTCCTTATACGGTCACGTTTCGACCATTAAGTGGAGACAAAACGTTCTAATTCCTGACACCACCAAATATTCACGAACGGACGCTATCATTGCGCAAAAAAAACGTATCGCATTCAAAAATTGGATGCAGTTATAGCTGCGTTTTGTTGGAAATTAGGCCTTATGTTGTGAGTAATTAGATCTATGTTAAGTGCATAGTGGGTGTCAGTAGAACCATTGATAGAGCATCAGCTCCCTACTGATTGGCACAATGGACGTCCATGCTTGTTCGCTGATCGGTGAACAATCGCACCGCCGCCAATTGTCCGTGTTTTCGGTTTTGTTTTGTTGTAAAAATAACACAAACAGACGAACTGTAACATGATATTTGTGTGCGAGGGCAGAGTGGCTTGTAGTTTTGAAAAAACATCGATTAAATCGTCACGTACGTATGTATTTTAAAAGAAAGTTATGAGAGAGTAAGAAAAAAAAAATTAACTTTTTAGAGCGTATTTTTTTTTGTTCAGTTCAAAAATATTTTTTATTTATATAAAGCCAAAGCCCATCTTTTATTTACCTACCGAAAACTTTAAAATCTTCTAACTTATTTGCAATTAAAACGCAATAAAATCATTTAAAACTATCCCAACAATTGCGTAAGAGCAATCGAATCCTTTAAGAACGAGCGCAAATCGTCAGCCGAGATGCAACCTCACATCTGGAAGCGTTAAAACGGATTAACTAGAAGATTACAAGCGAAAAAAACGTCCACTGTGCTACAAAGACACCGGCGGCTTCGTCACGGTGACAATTGGTGGGATCCGGAATTATTCGGTTATTTCCAACATGTTTTTTTGGTGATCATTGATGCTGTTTTCGGTGTCAGATGTAGACCAATAATGTAGGTTTTAGGGTGAGTTTTTAAGCTGTGCTGTTGATGGGGTAGAATCAGGAAATAAATAGACGCTGACTATGTTGAGATATTGCAATTAGTTTGGAAATACTTAAATTAATTACAATGCTATTGTTTAGTGAAAATATTCAAATGCAGCTGGATTCTGACCTGTTTGAAAATAGAACAACAGTGCAACGTCAAAGTTAGCAACTTGGCATCGGACGCATCAACAATCGCCTCTGCCGAGCTTTCAGTGTAAACAACGCTTAACCTAACCCAATAACCGGTGGTATATCGCATTGCTTTCGGAGTATTTCGTTATTTTGTCTACACGGATGCTGGCGATGGTATACAACCGACCAGTTATATAAGAAACTTGGTATTCCGTTACCATCCTCTTTTCGCGTCTAATTATCGAAGTTTGAGTAAGGGCGAGGGAGGTCTCCGAACACTGGAGGTGGGTAACATTGTGGCGCGAACGTGCCGTGGCTTCGACTCCACGGGCTATTATTGTTCTGGCCAGCTCAGATGAAATATTGCCCCACTGTGCACGCCCGCACTGTTTTGCGAACACGAATTTGTTGGGAAAAATATTGGAGCAAATAAGAAGCCGCAGAGAGACGACTCGTGAGTAAACTTTGCAATGAGATTACCTATACAATATGTAGGTACGGAAAAACTTTGGGGCCAAATGGAAAAAGCTGTACTGTCGATGCCAATTCTTTGTTTATTTAGTTCTTAGCTTCAGAACCAAATACGGAATTAATGATAAAAATGACAAAACAATTTCTCTAGCACAATAAATGAATAAAAAATCGCATGATAGTTCGCGAACCAAAAGGTCGTATGCACCGAGTTCTTTGAATGATAGGGGAGAGCGGGCCGAAGTGACAATGACGGTGGAGCAAAGATAAATTTCTATCACGCCCGGGATTAGCAGCTATTGTGTAACAGTGTAAGATTAACTGATAAGTGTCTGCTTGTTAATAATAAGAGTAATGTTTAGATACGAGCCTGAGGGGGCTACCCCTAGCCAAGATGTTGTCAATATTTATGAAGATGTTTTTTTTATTTATCGATACGTTACCTCGCCAATTAAAGAGAGAGGTAATAAAAATGATGGTTTTTAACTTGATTGGGATTTATTTTATCCATAGGAATTTATTTCAATTTGTCTATTTAAATTACTCTATTTTACACAGGGGTTTTTATTCTTTCATATTACATTTTTCTAAACAGTATTTTTTTGCTTTTCTATTCTATTGTTGATATATCAATACTATTCCGTACGATAGCCGATCGGCTGGTGTCAGATACACCAGGTGTCGATGTGACAGCTCCTGTCTGACATAGATGCCGCGTTGATCCGCGATTATAATACATTGCGGGACAAATGGATACATCAGTACTATTCGCAAATGTATTATTACGATAACGTTAATATTTTGATAAAACTTCTAGCTGAGATTGGATTCCAGAAACAAAAGAAACGTATTCGAAATTTGAAAAAAATAATTAAAGCGTACTACTTTCAGTTGCCTACCAACGAATAGGTACAAGGTCGTAATTTATCATATTAAATTATAACATCAGAATGATAACAAAAGTACCCATATTATAAAATAATTAAATTCCAAAATGTTATTTCCTCGTCATATCATGAATTTATTAAATAATTTGTCCGCTAGTGTTTGCCCTCACAATGACAACTGTATATCACATCTGTGTACTCTTTGTAAGCCGAGATCAGTGCGAAACGTATAAATATCATCATTGGGGCCAATAAACATTGTAACAATAATATTTTTTATTCTTATTATTACAATATGTGAGGTTTGACAGCCGCCTACCGTAATGAAGATGTAATAGGGCCGCGTGTATCACTAATCCTTTACCGAAGGGGGTGGCCAGAAATGAAAGGATGTCACACGAATATGACAGATATTTTGACAGTAATGCAACGGACTCGACGCTGCTGACTGATCTGCGGAATTAAAATTAACGCTTTTTAATTCATAGAGAGGAGGGATTATAAATTAAATAGCTATGGAAAATTTCAATTAAAAGATTGGGAGTTAAAAACAGCGAACAAGGATTTGAAACACATTTCAAAATATTTGTTATTAATCTACATTGAATATACAATTCGCTTAAAATTTAATTATAAATAAAACCAACTACGATTCATAACACAAATTACGCTAACCGATATTTTGCGGCCATCAAAAACCGTAGATGTTCACACAAAATAAACATCATTAACATATTACTCGGGCACCAACGCTTCCCGATGAAAAATCAACAGAACGCAATAAATCATTCATAACCAACCTTTGTGAAGGCAAACCGAATATTATCGATACTACTTTTTAATTCAACATCGTATAAAAAATTCATACGCCAATAATAATTAGTGGAATCCATTACATGCCAATTTCGCATCATGTTGAACAATTGTCCCGACGTCACCCTCTGAAGAATAATGATCATGTCTATAATATTCATAACTTGATTGACATCTGATGTGAGATAATTTCTTTGTTATAAACTAGTTTGTCTCATCTAAAATTCATCCGATGCATTATTTAATTCTTAAAAATGATAAAATAAACTGCATTCTGATTAATTTGCATGCGACCCACTATGGGTTGATAGATATTGGCATAAAATAATATTAGTTTAAAAAGCTCATCGAAATGTGTACCTAACCATGTCAAACTTTTAAGATCTGTGAGAAAAATATTTGAACGTAACTTCGAGTGGTAATGCAATAAAAGAACTTTTATTAGCAATGTAAAAAGAAGATGCGTTTCAAGAGTTTTGGTGACGTTTTTATAGAATTAAAAAAAAACTAGCCAATCAAGTTTTCATTTTAAAGTTTGAATACTTCGACATATCTTTTATACAATTTACCGTTACCCGGATTTTGGTTAAAAAAGTGTGAATTTGTTCGTAAAAAATTGTTGACGGGGGTCACGCCACGACCAAAATTAGGGTATATTGGCAACCTTTGAATGCACTTTGACACGGGATGTTCAAATAAAGAATTGTTTGATTACCCCGATGGTTTTTTGTCGAAGATATTCATTGAGATATCGCGACGTTGGGAAACGGTGGTTAGATAATAATATAACCATCACTGATTTAACAATGCGTTTAACCCCTTTAAGTTTGCGTAGACATGTGAAATAGAGATTTCAATCACTTTTTAAGTAAAAGTATTAAATGCGGGACGATTTATCGACAGCAAGGATTCTTGCAAAAAATACTCCAAGTTATTTTCATTAAACCTTTCCGCGCTGTTACAGACAACATATTTTACACCATTTTTTTTTTATTGCACAGCTTCAACCTATCTCTAATCTCCTATAATTGTAGATTTATCCCAAAACTACACAAGACCAGAGATTACGAGCATTGTGATTTGTTAGTGAAGGCAGTTCAACCATCAAAGGATCCTAAGGCATCGAATCGGAAACGTGGTCAGCGTTTGTGGCACAAGGCACTAATGACGTGCCGCAATTGGCACTTTTATTGTGACGTCACGTACGAGCCAGATCAAGAGATTTGTGGTCACTGAAGCATTGAATTTGGAATTGTAGCAAATATAATGATCACACCTATACTTTTATGTGATTATTAATACAATATCAAAATTGTCATTTCATTGTTAGGCAGAGGAAAATTTAAAAGTAAATGTAATCTATTTGCAATCAGTTTATTTTATCATTTTCCCATACCTATAGAAAATACGAGAAAATACGTGTCTTTTCCTTCAAGATAGCTAAAAATGAAAATTATGAATGAATCTCATATCAAAATTAACAGCGTTGTACTTAAAACATACACTTATAATAAAACATTTATTGTTAAGTATGATAGTCAAATGTAAACGCTTCCACGAAAGTGACATTTTAATCGTATTATGACAGTTCTATTGTCTACTCTATTCATTGTACAATAACGTTGTCTAAACAGCCGGAACTACCATGTCCGTCGGTGGCCAGAACAATACTGCGGCTTAAGGCCGGTTTACACTTTGCGAAGTGTGAAGTGATAAGTGTTAAGCGTTAACTTTACGCGATAAGTCTCAAGTGTTAAGTAGTCTTTTCCATCTCCGTTTACACAGTGTTTAGGAAGAAGCTCATAGTGGTACTGTGCGTTGTGCATAGTGTCTCTAGAAATGGAAGATGAACAGCGCCTTATATTGAGACAAATGATTAAGGAGATTGTATCTGTTGTGGTATCTGATATAGAAAATGAACTCAATTTTGAAATCGGGAATTCCCATCGCTTCACTCAGTTTCAATAGGGCCGCATCTCTCAACTGTTTGTTTTTAAATTCTGTGCACTTTACATTGTATAGGCATTCAAACTTTATGTATTCTTGTACGAATTTTAAAGTATGTTGTTCCGTCCACTTCATTTTCGCTTTGAACTTAACACACTGACACTGCGCACTTAACACACACGTATTTACACACTGATTAGTACAGGCAAATTGCGAGAGAGGGTAGTAGAATAGTTGAGAGGGGGTAGTTACTTAACAACAAAAATAGACCTTGATTCTATTCACTCGCACTAATCAATAAGTACTAATCGCACGTATCACTTAACACTAATCACTTTACGCTTCCGTTCACACCTTGATTACTAAACACCTGCACTAATCACCTGCACTGTTAACTTAACAAAGTGTAAACCGGGCATTAGTGCAACCTTACACCCACAGCGCGCATGCGCGTTATCTGTCTCACAGACGACATTCGATAGGCGTTTGCGCATCGCTTAGAGCTATTATGTCCGATTCGCGTCCGGCCTTTTGTGCTTCGTATGGGCTTTCGCGAATATGGTTAGAGATAATTACTAAGTGCTTAATGTGTTGTTTAATGACACATTACCACGAATATTAGTGTATAATGTAATGAATCAATGTATTTTATAACTATGTGCATTGTCTAGTGGGTACTCTTTTAGTTATCTGTATTTTAAGTCAATCAGTTAGTTTTCTTCATATGTTTTAATTCTACGACACAAAGGTTGACTTTTGAAGATAGAAAACTAAATAGAAAACTAAGTTTAAGACCAATAACTTACTCAAATAATAAGCAAGTACCTAGTGGTTTTTGTACATCTCACTGAAACATCCTAAGGTAAGGACCGATTGCAAGTAACCCAATACTTTTACTGTAGTTAAAAATTCGCGTAATCCAGGAATCCAAGCCAACAATTGATTTCCGTTTCCTACCAGAGATAAACTTGCCACACCCCTCGCAAAATCTGCGATGCGTTCAATTGAACAATTTATTCTATTCATTGGATGCTCACATGTGCAAGATAATATAATCTTAGGATAAAGTAAGATTCTACGACAATCTGTTTTTTTTCATTCTACAAATTCGTTTTGTTTGATTCAACAAAAAATGATTTACCAAAACTGTTTAAAGCCGTCTCCGAATCTTAAAAAATGATTTAAGTGTCATTCCAGACGACACAAGCTCAAACAAATTAAAAATAATGAAGTGTGTAAGTCAGTTAAGGAGTGCACTCAAAAGGACGCGCGTAGAACTTAAGGAGGATCAATAAAATCGACACTTTATTGCATCCGCGCCTGACAGAGTTTCAGTTTCGGAACATTATTTACGAACGCACCGAAGTTTTTGACACTTGCACTTGACCCCAGAACAAGTGGTTCATTGTAAATTAACTAAAACGAGGAAGAATGAGTGCTTTGTCATCACTTTTTTATGATAACGTGCTGCGACAAATGTGCATTGAGACGACAGCACAGGTGGACCATTTGTTTCACAGTTATGGCTGAATGACTATCGCGTCTGGGCTTGTTTTGATTTTTTATCTACATACTCGTACTTATAGATTGTGAAGTGTGACTCACTCGTCACCAGGAAAGAGGTCTCGATTACGATTTAAAGATTAACACTAGATATTGAAAGCACTTACCTCCCAAGCATACCGCCGGTCCTCAGGCTGATCATCCATCAAGACATAACGTCCAAGAAACGGTCCATATTGTGTTCCACTAGCAATGTTAACTCTAGCAAATATTCCTCCGCTTTTAAACATCAGTTCACTCGGTAGATTAAAGTCCCGCTCCCCCGGATCGTCTTCTTTCGTTCCATCTTCTTTATCTTTTGGACTTTTTTGATCTAGGAACCTTTGGTTTGGTAGATCCAGGGGCCTGGGGAGGTAGCCTCGTCCATAGTCGGGGAAGTTGTTTGCTAGGTATGTGTCGGAGAGCCCGAAGTCGAGGGTTCCGTAGTATTCTTTGACATCAGTACCGGGCGGCATGGTTTCCTGTTTGATGTGAACTAAGGTGGGCGCTGATTCTGATGTTGCAGAGTCAGTCGGGCTTGGCGGTGGACTGCCAGACTCTTGGCTGTCTGCTGCTGTGAACAAAAAAATATTTGTTTTAACCTTTTTTGAGTGAAAACCTATAAAGGGAGAGGAAATATAAATATGTCGCAGAGGGTCATTTCGTCTAGTCGCAGAGAGAATTGGTTTATCGAATCATTATCACGAAAAATCAGTGTTATCAAATTTCAGTTGCCTTTATTGCCAAAAGTTCAAGTAAACCATAACAATCTTCAGACTTCTCATTAAAATATTGATTAAGTTTTAATTTCCAGACACGTAGACGACACGTCTATTAATAATTAATATTGTTTTTTGCATTGTGTTCGTTACCGGGACCACTTTTTAATCTTATCAGACACCACAGAGGTTACTGTTAATTGTTACTATAGTTTAGTCATTAATTATTGTCACACCCATAATGTAATACATATTCACAATTCTTTTTCATGCAAAAAAAACAATATCAAAATTCTAATAGAATCATAATTCAAAATGTTCTATTTCATAGAAATTCCTAACATTTTGACAGATTCGAATTTCAAAACAAGATTGAGGCAGCAAATAGTTCTAATACTTTTTTAACACCACAACGAAACTCCTTGGAGTCTTAATACCAACATAAGTTTTATTAGCAAGTTGGAGAGCAATAAACTCCTGGCTGGTATGTTTTATAGTGAATTAAAAAAAACTGAAGACGTGCAAGATGTTGATCGCT
The DNA here is from genome assembly GCF_030705265.1 of Helicoverpa armigera. NCBI lineage: Eukaryota > Metazoa > Arthropoda > Insecta > Lepidoptera > Noctuidae > Helicoverpa > Helicoverpa armigera. The sequence continues at coordinate 4,308,140 of NC_087137.1, read as the reverse complement.
TTATGTCTGTTTCCGCTGATCACAATGAGTTTCCGCTTGTCTCCTGTTCATCCCCACAACATGCAAATTCACAGACAGATATGCGTTTTTTTTAATCTTATTAATGAAGCTTAAAAATTTTTACTTAAGAGTTTTTGATAATTTAGTTTACGAAAAAAAAAGAAATTGAAAAGTGCACGCATTTTTGGCGTTTAGAATACAAGAAATTTTTTCTGTACTTCGTTGACAATGCTTAAAAAAAGGCGGTATATGTTACGTAATAGGAAAAAAATATATACACAAAACGTGTCTTCCACGAATCAACAAAATAATGATACTTCGATAAGCGAACGATTTGACCTAAATAAATATTAATAATGAAGTTTACCTGGTCTAGGTTGATGATATTTTTTTTGTATATAAACTATTTATTATTTAAGGAACAAGCCATTTATTTAAATATATATGGTTTAACCCGGCATGGTTTGTGTGGTATTTGTGGTAAACCACATAAACTATAAATTGATTGATGTAGTTACCTAGGATAGTTTTTATTGTATAATCATAGCGAATAACATTTTTCTATAGTCTTGCTCGGTAAATAAAATATTAATCCCTGAAAGAAATTCTGAAATCTAACAACTAGTTCCTAGGCTGATTTTAATATGAAAAAGAACTAGCAATAATTCCGTGTAAGATTTTCATACAATAATACAATCTAACACTTAACATTACGACCAACACTCTATCAAACAAAGTCACTACCAAAAATTACAAAGAAACGTACTACCAACCTAAGAAGGCACAATGACGCAAGTTATCAGTACGCGTGCCATAACCCTCACACTGTAAGAGACACGCCATTAATCAAACTACCCCATCACTAATATACTTGTTAAAACAACCCCTATCTTGTCCGTAGCACGTGGCACAGAAAAAAACGCATAAAATTAGACGAGAAAAGAAAATAATGATAACTGCTTTACATTATAATGCTGAGGTGAATGGGCAGGATGTAAAGAGTGAATGGAATGAATGTAAGTACATCCAATGTTCTGTTGCTAGGCAACTTCACCTGTCGTTGCAGTTGCGATGCGCTTTAGAACATTTAAGTGATGTACCTACTTCTAAAATACGGCTAGTAATAATGACTCTTTTGTTTTAATCGAATTTGGAACCATCGCACCTATGTATTTTGAAAATAGAATCAAAGATGAATGCGCATTATCTTATCTATTCAGATTTGATGATTCTGTATTTAAAAATAAATAATCATTTAAAAGCAACGCGTTGATGTCACGTACACCATATTATTATCGTAAGAATATCAATTTCTTGGCAAATTAGTTATCTCTTAAAAAAGCATCACATAATTATAAAAAGATCGTTCTAAACAGATAATGATGAAACAGAGACAATGAAGTGAATCATCTGTGTCTGCGCGAGCGCACATCGTAGACGTGCTGTCTATGCGCGCGCGCCTATGTACGCGTCGCTAGGAGACGTTAATGAGCTCATAAAAACGCCACTCCGAAATAAGCGACAAGCCGTTATGTTGTCTGACACATAGGTCATAGGTTGTGCCACTTGCCTTGTTGCCTTGTTTTCAGTTTTTTTGGCTAGGTTGGAATTATGATTAGTTGTTTGTATTTTTTCGTTACCTATTGATTACGGATTCTGGTAGAAGACTGTATAGAGCTATTGTTGGGATTTTGTTTCAGTAATTCGAAGGTGAGAACTGGATAGTGGTATGTTTCTGCCTTTATTACCGTGACCTGACAAAGCGGGACTCAAGAGCCTACTTTCGTACGGACATCTTATACAAATAAAAGCGACGCAAACCCGGGACGTCCAACTTAAGGAATGGAGTGCCATAAAACTGATGCTCAAATTTCAAATTCAAATTAGCCGTCGCAAGGTCCATTTGTCGCGTTCGACCGCGAACACTTCGTGCGCGGACAATACGGACGAGCTGTCGTTAAATCTCCGGTTTCCGCAGAAACTCGCGACAGATTTAAAATAAGACCATGCACAGACGTAGGATAGCATGGAGCGGCTAGTTGCTGTACTAAAGTTTTTTGAGAGAAAGGGCTTGTGTGTAGCTTACTTTACGTTGATGTTCCGTTAGTTGAGACATAAATTGATCAGTAGAATTTCTGTGATGGTGAAAGGAAAACTGCTAATTCTTTGACTAGAGAAAAAAATATAGAAAGTTAGCATTAGCTTGATGGAATTAGTATTCTTGTTAAGCAAAGAGGGAACATTTTGAGAGCATCTCATATGGTTTTTAGTCCAATGGACCCCACGGCAAGCCGATTTCACGTGTTAGCCACGGCGACTGACAATAAGCGTGGTTAGTGTCGCACTCTGTCACGACAGTTCACGGCCCGGCCTGTGTTGACTCATAAAACACTCTTAACTTGACAAAGGGCCCGATCAGAAGTGAAATAATATCTTTATAACAAGTCTTAAGGTTTAAATTAGATTGCAAATTATTTTGAAGCAGGTGTATGCAACGCTGGGCTATCGCCAGACTAGCTCATCGGAGATTCGGCGGCACCGTTAAGAAATTCACTTGACGCGTATGAGCCTCAATGGCTAGATGTTCGCGGAAACCCGTACTTTCTAACATTTAGGTGCGGTTCGCTTTAATGAGTCAGTTGTAACCATGGTTGCTTATGTAAATTTTCACATAAGAAATTAACTGAAAGATGCTTTTGACTTCAACATTATCATATGAAAGGACCTGGTGTCTCAAAGTGGGTACGTTCTCTTATTATAATATATTTCAAGCTCACAATCATTCATAGGAATATTAGAATGTTTCTCAATATCTTAATATTCATTGGAAATATAGTAATAGGTTAGTTTCAATGGAGTTTAGGTATGTTCTAATTATAATGATATAACTTGCGGTTTGTAGCTAACGTATTCAATTATAATATTAATTAACTGTAATAATAATTCTCGTTCTTGTTTATGGATTAGTTCTGCATACTCCACATCGATATTTCTGTGAAATCTCACTAATTTATTGCACAAAAGAAAAAACGAAGATAAAAATGGGTGTCGATGTTTTCGAAGCAAATCAAACAAGGCAGTATTCGATTCTTTTTCGCACTGGCGTGATGTAAACAAGATTTTTAACAATGCAAGGTGTGTTGCACAAGAAGCAAACAACGGCTTGGCCGGCGGCGCTGGTCAAACGAGCGCGGTCGCCGAACACATAGACGATTTCTACCACAAACTATGATAAATATTTTTTTTTAATTTCGCACACCCTTGACAGAACCACAGATAATGTTGAGAGCTATAAAAAAGACGGTTAGTGATGTTTATTTGCGGTTAACAAGCGAAATAATTTGAAGAGCTTTTCGGCTCTAAGGACTGATCCTCTTATCTGATTTTACGGTCATTAAACTGATTGTGAGTTTTGAGTTGAAGATGTTCTATTTGAAGAAGTGTTTAGGTAAAGTGTGAATGTAAATAGAAATTAGAAATAAAAAAAGTGATTGTAATAAAATGTAATTGGTACCTACCTATTTTAATCAAAATGTGCGTGTGAATGTATTGTGAAATCAAGAAAAACTTTCTACATATAAAACAGCGTATATAACTAGCTTGGTAAACTATATAATATGTATTTGAGAAATGGGGGGGTCCCATTTTAATAGGGTTATTAATTAGACTTGGATGTCCGTCTGTCTTTCTGTTACTAGGCTGTTTCTCATGAACCGTGATAGTTAGCTAGTTGAAAAATTTACAGATTATACATTTCTTTTGCCGCTATGACATCATATAAAAAATATTTTAGGAGAGTTCTGGGAGTCCCTTTCAACAAACGTCTTATGGATATTGGAACGGAACCCTTCGTACACCAGTCCAACTCACGGACTCACTTTACATGATTTTTTTAAAGACTAAGTAAGTAGTCAGTTTTTAAGTTCAAGATAGAAAGTTCCAATTTATTCTATTTATTTAAAAATTAATGATTCTGCATAGAATTTCTACACTAAGATTGAAAAAATATAAAATATTAGAGGCTATCAAAAGGTAAGTAAACACTTTGATTAGTACATGTTACTAATTAATTATACAATTTAAATAAATGATAAACAATTACCGGTAAAAACAGTAAGTTAATACTAGTCAATACACATAACCGATCATAATTTATAATTGACACACCGATAAGAAGGATGGTAACTAATTACCCATTCAATTATTTACAGTTCAATCACAATTAGCAATTTATTTCTCAATCATTTAAAAACTCACCAGACATCTTCATTTTGTAACTCGTATCAAAATTCAGCATTCGTATAAATATGATATTTCATCGTCCGATATCACTTAATTAATAAATTAAAACTATCGCGAATATTAAATTCACTAATAGGATTGTCACAAATTAAAGCAATAATTTCTAAACACTAATGTCCGCACAGCACTATCTGCGATGTTCGAATAAAATCTGAGATGACTTCGACTAATTCTAATTCACGATTTAGAATTAGGTGATTTTTCTGTGTAGGGATGTACTCGTACGCGTGTCGGTGGAGTCGCGTGCGATTTGCGTGTGATAGTGGTGGCACGGTATGTGCGGCGTCGGCGACGCACTGTGCCAGAATAACGCGAGAGGAAGCGAGACCCAGCTCATCCCTAGAATCCCGAATCACATACCCTCGCCCGGGCCACCCCTCGCCCCCCCTCCCTCCGCGTCCCGCCTGTGTCTTTGTGTTACACCCCTCTCTCTCACACAGGCGTTTCGGGGTCGCAATACAAGGTTACCGTCTGAAAATAATCGCCTAGCTTTTTCAATGGACACAGCTTTATATTTTGGAAAATAGTTCGATGGAGTTTTTGAAAAGCCGTTGTTGGCTTTCATGCTGAATACTTGACTGAAAATTTTCATTCGTACAATCAATTTCCTTTAATTTTTTACGAGAATTTATTACAGATACTTCACGTTTAAATTATTTCTCCGTTTTGTTTTTATGTAGGTCAAGAATTCTTGACCTAGGAAGCAGTTCTAAGAAAAGCCTCTCTAACTTCGAATGAAGCATTCCTCTTTTCCAAAGGGCTTTATCCTTTATAATATTGATAACATTACAATAACAACACTATTACAATATTTAACATCGGGAGCGACCTACAAACAATGGCCCTTCAGTTATCGACGGTGCTTTATAACAAATCACTTGTACAACACGACCGGATTGCTTGGAGCTCTGATATTTCAATTGGAGACCTCTCAATGTGCACTGAATGTGTGCCTTGTGGGGGGAGGAAGGGCTCTCCTTACACTGGTCGCTGATATGAGACAAGGCACCGATTAAGAAAACAAACTTGATTGAATGCGAGCCAGCAATCTCGGACTCTTATCGTATCGTATTCGATCGTTCTGTAATGCTACCGTGCTGTTTTTTGCCAATTATTCAAATCATCAGGTGATTTAGAACGTACCAGAAGTTTTCGAGATTAATTCATAGTTCATAAAAGCTGATCGTTTTTGTTTTGCTAATCACTCGTTGGTAAACTACAGTTGACCTACTTTTTTTATCTGTAGAGAACTGAACATAAAAAAAGTTAAATCAGTTTTACATTAAGTAATATATCATTTTCAATTATGTATTTAAACAATAGGTACTTCTGGCCTCTATAAAACTGTGCCACAATAACATAAATATAATCCTAATAAAAATGATAGATACCTACCTGAAATGGGTAACTAAGCCGACATCTAAGCTTAGCAAAATAAAATGCAAGACGTCCATTCTTATTCGCGAATAAAATTTCAGTGCACACTTGCGTTTTATTCAGCGTATCTGAAAATAGCTATCGCTGTAGAATGTGCCAAGCGAGACGGCAGATAACTAGATAACGCTCAAGATCTCCGGCGGGCGGCGCGATTGGTCGCCGCGGCCAGTGGGCGGGGCCGACCGAATGATGCACCAATGGGATGCGCCTTATTATCTGCGTCTTTGTCTGTCAGTGGATTCTGTAGTGATGTAGCAAGGCATCGACAACGAGGCCGAAAGTACATACCTACTGAGAAAGCCGAAAGTACTGAAATATTGACAAGCTATGCTAAGGTATGGCCGCTCGGGTTTTTCTTTATCTCCAATTTTACGGATAAATAGGACTTTTTGGTCATTTGCAGTTTATAGAAGCAGGATGGGATAATTCTGTTTCCCATCGGTATAGGCTTGGGATTACCATCGCGTGTTCATCAGACGATACCTAAGTATGTTTAGTACGTTAAATTATTTAGAAGTAGTATACTAGTAGGTAGATTTGAATGGTTTTCTTATTTCCTGAATTTATATGTTTTCATAATCAATTATTTATTCGTTAGGCACGAGACACAAAATATAATATTTATTGTAATGAGGTAGCTAATAGCAATCGTAATGCTTGTTGAAATATACAAATTAATTTGTAAAAGCATCAGTAAGTAACGGTTAAATTTAAAATTTTATGTATATTTATTTAAAGGCTTTTATCACACTGAAGCACGTTAGAGAAAATACTTAAGGCAGACTGAAATTCACATTTAAATAAAAGAAGGTTGTTTATACCGGTTTACAAATAAGCTACTTTACTTGTTTATTGAAAATACGAAAGCATTATTGTTTTCATTGACGACATAATCGTGTTCGAAGTTTAATTTAATTTCTTATTACCTTTTCTCTCGAATGACAAACTGAAACACGAAAACGTGAAGGTGACAACTAGAATCGATTGGCGACAGACACGATGGCCGATAATCGATTTCCCGTTTCTACTGATGCTGTAATCGATTAATCGGTTCTTGTTTAATCGATTGTGTGTCAGGAGCTATGGAAATTGGTAGGATGTTAATATGACGTGTTAATAGGGAAATGGTACTTTTGAAAATAAAGCGGGTTTTAGTTAAGGGAAATCGTTTATTTCGTTCAGATTTTTAAAATTGGTCTAACAGTTCATTTATCTACTGAATGAAATGATAGGAAAATCCTACTATTTTACCTACTATATTCACACACATTTCCATTTACAAATAAGGAAAATAATTTAAGTTCCAAAAGATTACAGTTTAAAATTCTCATTAGCTCCAAACCAGGCAAAGCCTATATCTTAATATGGTCATTTGATATATTAGTATACCATATAAATATGGTAAAACACAATTTTACTAGGTAGTCTCTAACTAAATAACTTCCCGAAAAGTGCCACATATCACATTTATCCTGTCCCGAATATGAAAATTTAGCTCGTGCGAGAATTTATAACATTTCATATAGGACGTTATGAGTTTACAAGGAAGGCTGCCGTAACCATTAAATATTTCAGTTATATCTGGACAGGACTAGAGAACTTATTTAAACATAAAGTTACCTTAGTGTAAGTAGGTGTGACCTATAGGTTTACCTACTAATAATATTGATTGCACATTGGATGCAATCATTATTTGATCATATTATAAAGCTGAAGAGTATGTATCTTGGTTTGCTTAAACGCCAATGTCAGGAATTTGAAAAAAATCTTTTAGTATTAAAAATTCTATTTATCAAAGAAAGCTTTAGTGTGTGTGTTTTTTTTTATAGTTGCGCTGTCGGAAGCTAGTAAAACATAATACAAGGTACATTAGCACTCAAACGATTCATATTAGAAAAGAATAAAAATTCTTACTAGAAAATTATTACTGGCAGCATATTCCGTTATTTTATCAATGCTAGTCATAATAACCCAGATTAAAATATACCAGCAATAAATAAAAGAAGAAATGATATTAATCAACCATACAAAGTTTCGCTTCTATTTGTTGAACAAGGAACTATGGGACGTCGAAACAAGCCATGGTTCTGGAACATTCGAGCGGAATTCCAAATGACTTGACTACGTGACAGACGGAGACCAGGGTCACTTCTGTGGCAGCGACTTAGGATTCGTCCCACCACGCCCCTTTGTTAGTCGCGTGACAACCCTACTCGAATACAAGAGTAGAATACGGATATTGGTAGATGAGTTACTGTTTAGAAATGTAGAGAAATTAGTATAATAGTCAGACGTATGGTCTAACACAAAAAATAAGGTACATTTGAAAAGCCAGCAAAAGTATGTGTATGAGATGTATGTGATGGAATACATATTCCATCTTCAAACAACACATAGTCAAGACTAGCATTGAGAAAGTCAAACCAATTTTAGAAAGTCCAAATCATTGAACTGGAATCTAACTTCAATTTAAGAGCACCCATCAAACGCTATCGTAAACTAGAGCTACTAAATTAGATCATAACGTGAAACGATGCAATTTCTAAGTCCAGATACGTATCAGCTGGCATCGCAGTAGCTCTGAATGTCGGGGCTTGCATTGTGATGGCTGCTATCGACTTGATAAACTGCCGCCACTGTCCGCCCACTTTCAAAGGATAAACGATGGAGTTTAAAATGTCCCTCAATGGACCGAACACAATAGATCGGTTCCTGGAGAAATGTAATCTTAGTAGAATGGAATGCGAATTGGAAGTGCGCAGTTTAGAATCCTGCTTTGGAGATTTTAAAGTGTGTTAGTGAAATAGCTAAAATAGGTAACTTAATTATGTACTTGCCACAAAAGTACCTGCTATCGTTCATAAAAAAAAATTTGATTGCTGTTTAGCATTCATAATCAAGATTAAACACCAAAACACGTTTTAATACTAATGTAACTGTACCCAAACGTCCTATTCTATTAAGCCGTTTAAATCTCTTTAATCAATGTTAGCAAAACGCAACGCCCCACAATCCGCTACCCCGATACAAGCCATTTGACTAACACGAACACCCGAACGTTGAACGACCACCAAAAGAATCACCTTTAAAATGTCCAATTTAAATTGTTCCGACAAAGGGGCGAACCATTTCAATTTTGAGTGAGGAGAGTTCTAAATCGAAAAGTGCGATAGCCACTCCGTAAGCGCCTCCTGGGGCGATTCTATACAATTTATAGACGTAATAAAATAGCATTAGAAAGTATAGCTGTTACTTGAGGACAGAGATTACCTCGCGATCTATGCGAAAGTACCCATTAAGGATAAGTGATAAATATCGAAAAAAGATCTATGTGAAAAAGTATATTCTTACTTAAAAAAGTACTCAAATGAAGACAATTTAGATGGGTAGAAAGATAGTGATGAAAAAGAAAATTAAACTAATCTGAAAGATACAGTCCCACTTAACCTTAATAATTATAATGGCGGTCAATTTGTGAAACAGCACACGACAGGAGCGGAAGCAACTAAGTTAATAATGTCTGAAAACGTTCTGAAACATGATGGAAATGTTTCTCGCATGACGGCCGCGCGTGCACACTGAACATTGTTGGTTATTCTCATCATTGGATCACAAGCCAATTATAGCGTTTGATTCACTCAGATACAATCAGTTTGTTTGTACAAATAGAATTTGTTTTGACAGCTAGGGGCAATATTTGAATACTGAAATCCATTAGTAATTGGAATCATTTTCCTTCAGAATTATGAGAAAGAAATAGAACCTCAATTTTTTTTATATCATATTTTTCAGTATTTTATTTTACTTCTTAATTCCTGTCTTTAACATTATAATAACTACTTATACACATGCATTAATTTGAACATTTTCTACCACTCCCTCGTACTCAACTTTAGTAACATAACCTAAATATTTTTTGTTATTAGCTCAATCACTACAACACCCTAATTATCCTTCACCACCCACCACGAAGTTACCAACAAACTTTGCTAAACATAGATCAAGTCAGGAGTTAGTTAATTACAGGGGAGCCCTCTTCTAAAACACTTGCCGTTAATCGCGAAGCGTCAGAAATAGGGAAGTATCATGTCAAATTAAGTAATCGTAGTGTAATTGAGCCCGGTATCAGAGAACAACGTCAGCTCATCAATCAACCCGCCCCTAGTTGCTTGGTTTTCTTTGCGTACAAGGGAGACGCTTACAGCGATTGAAAATATATCAGAGTAGGTTAGGCCAGTGTCTTTGGTTGCTACCTACAGGTTGATTATTAAAGGAAATTTAAAAAAGGAATTCTAACTGTTTCTTTAAGCGCTCTAAGCTGAAGGCTTTTTTATTTAAAAAAAATGAAATTGAAACAAAAATCTGATAAAATTTCACATTAGCTCACATCCAATAATAGAACGAGTAAATGATAGATCGTGGTGCTTGATTAAACAAATAAGTAGTGTACACATAGGTAAGTAGTGACAGGTGTAAATGGATTACAACTAGAAAGATAGGTAACTAGGTATACGAGTTATCTATCACACGTGATTTTTAAGCTAAAATTATAACAGTATCATGTTTAACCACTAGCGTCACCCGTTGTCAATTTTAATAAAAGTAATCATTAATCATCAAATATATTCAAAACAAGAAGAAAACGTGGTATCGCATTATGTCTGTAATTTCCATCAGCATATTGTATATTTTTCTATACCTAAAACAATGATGAGCTCATAGCCAAAAATAAACTATTTACGATTTAAACTTACTATCTTTAAACGTGTCATTAGTATCATAAAGATAATAGTGTCCATTTTTGATTGATGCGATTGTCTAATCTTTTTTTATTATGACAACGGAGCAAAACAAAAAAGCCGATCATGGAATTAAAATCTTTTATGATTAAAATTGCTGCGGTAGTATGACGATAGCATTACTATATTTTTCATCGTTCATTCTGTTTTTACTGGATTTTACCGGATCCCTCAGACTATTACCAGTTGTTTGAAGGTGTAGTACCTACGCTATTGACTCATTTTAGAAGCAGCAGCCAAATGTCTTTACTAAAAACAAATGACAACTTTATATATTTTTTTATCATTTTCCTGTTTCGTGATATTACTCGCTACCGCTTAAGGCTTGTTTCACACAAAACAAGTTACAGTGTTATCCTCACTTCAGTTTTAGTAGTCATTACAGGAATCTCGCTAATGCGTCTTGAGTTGCGGTTAGGTGCCGTGTGGAACTGCCTTCAGGGGAAAGCTTTTATTTATCGTGTGCTTTTTTATTTTATTTGTAGCCAGTTTAGATATCACGTTTTTACTAGGTGCTAAGTTACTTGTTTGTTAAGTGAAAAGTTGAAGTTGAGGATTATTTTCTGTGTTTTTTTTTCTATTTCTTCGCAAGATTAATCCTTTGGGCATTTGAGCTTCAGTGTAATCAGCACATTGGACTCTTCGCAATTTTCGAAATTAGATTGATATCTACCTTTATCAGAACCTCTCGTATTTTAAATACTGCTTTCGATTTTACCATTGCAAAATTAATACATACAACTCTTAATTACCACTAACTTACTTTCATTTATTCTCACGAAGTCACAAACTCGCGATCTCAACTCGGACCCTACCAAGCGTTCACATTCGAGTTGATAACGACTCGCATTGACTTCAGTACAAAGACCTTTCGCAAATTACACAGCGGCCCAGCAATTACGTGCCCGTAACAACAGATACATTTGTATGACAATGTTCTGCGTTTTTTGCGAAACTCGATACCGTAGACGGTTCGACTTTGTTGTGAGAAAGAATAGTGCAGTTTTGGAAACGGCGTTTATGTGTGTGCTGTTTTATTCTCACTTTTATTGTGTTTTGGAAGCTGTTTTTATATTTTGTGTATTGATTGATAATTATGTTAATTTTCTATGAGATATCCATTTTTAAATTCAATATTTTTCACCATTGTTTTACATTAAATTGTAATATTATTAATATTCACGACACGTTCTAAAGATACGACTATTGAAGGATAGATTTTATAACTTTATATGTATTTATACACAATGGCCAACTTCATCACACATAAACCCATTTGTTTATTATATCATCCAGTGCATGTCTATTTTCTGATCTAAAATCTACAACTCACAAAATCAGAGCACTGCAAACAGAAAAGTTATTCACCCCGCCTTCCAAAAAAAAAAAAACAATTAAACCGCACCATAACTCATAATCTGTCACATTATCAGTGTGATAACGACTTCCAACTGACCTTCGGCTCCTAGAACTGATAACCGACTGCCGGAGTAGCCACCAGCGATGTGACGACGGAGTAAGCAACGATCAGCGGAGATGCCATAATGCAGGTAGGTCAGGCGCCTTCTTCTAGGTCAAATATGTACGGTGGGCATGACCAAAACGATCAGTTACGAGTGAACTAACGAGGCGTTCGGGTACTTTGGGACATCTGTCAACGATTTTTAGTATCGCAAAAAGAAGGCGTGTAAGGGTGAAAACAATACCGTTTCTCGTCCTTCGCACACCCGCATTTTTTTTGAGACTTTCCGTAGTGGTACCTCCACTACTCATTCTCCATGGTTGTGAGTTGTGACCTTACCACCTTGCATCCTATAACTTCACAGAACGTACCATCTTCTCTGAACCGGCTCTTTTGATGACGCCCTCGTTTTAATGGTGATAGGTGTTCACCGAAATTCGATAGAGCATTTCTGGTGAAGTTGTGTCTCAATATGTTTTTTGGAGTCGTAGGTGAATTGGAACGTGGCTTGAACTAATGGAACTTTCATCATCATCAGCGGTATTTTTTATGTTCTGCTGGACATTCCAGGACAGGCCTGTATCCTGACAGGTCTGTCCTGCAATCGAACCTGCACCGTCATATTTGAGAGGCTGTATGAAAACAGACGTGGTGGTTTTAGTGATTGCCAATATTAGAAAATGCATTATGGTTTACCTAGGAATACAGGTCAAAATGCTCTGAGTTTTAAGTTTTAGTTTTTTTTTATGGCAGTACACACATACTAAGTGACCTCTACTAACTTACTATAGTAGCTTTAGCTAAACACACGGAAAATAGCCTTATCAAAGGTTTGACCTTCAGTGATAAGATGAAGATATCGTATCATCTAAAGATAAAACTGCTGAGGTATACATCCAATATGTACGGTATTTTACGCTTGACTAGTTTTTATTAGACTGGCTTATAGAATTTTATGTAAATTAATAAACTTAATTATCTACAGGGTTGGATATTTATATTTGATACCTAATTTAGTGACAAAGTCCGGTTCTAACGTTTGACAAAATGTTCTTTGTGACGTTTGACTAGAATTCCCTTTTCCCTTCCAACGTAACTGGAGGGGTCATCTGATATGTCAAACCACTTCCTTGCACTTTGGCTTTTCCGTATTATTTTCCTATAGTAATTAATGTACTGCATACATACACACAGGAAAATTGTAAATGCCTAAATGAGCCTAAATGAGATTGAACTTATTACTACTACTGCGTCAGAGTAGGTAAGGCCAGTGTCTTTAGTTGCTACAGGCTGATTATTTAAGGAAAAAAAAAACGGAATTCTAGCTGAATCATTGGCTTGGTTACTAAAAAATATATACATTGAAACGGTAATGCATATACTAAAATGAAACGAAAAACGAAAATCTCACGCCAAAAATTCCCTCCGAAAAATCAATGAGATCGGTCTATTCCCGTTTCGCACAAACCATTTCGCCAATGATAATGGGCCCGTCACCGAGGCGCGAGACACCCGACTGCGATCTGTCACCGGTGAATGTGTCAAAGGGTTTTTGTCAAGGCGCGAATTAAATCGGCCAGCGGGAGGCACGGCGCGATTGATCGTCAACTGGTTATATCCGATTCAGGGCGGTTGCACCCTGTATACTCGTAGTATGCGTCGTGGGTTTTTAGATTTGGAATTCCGTTCTATTTCCTGGTCTGAATTTGTGATTGAGTAATTTTTGAGTCTAAAACTGATGCAATTTTTTTATTAGATGAGGCAATTACAATAGATTAATCTGACACTTACACAGTAGTATACGCTAGTCTTATAAGAGAAGGATATCGTTCAAAACAATAAAATTATCGCCCTACCAATTTGAGATGAAAATGATAACTTAATCGTTAATCATTTTTCCAATACAAAGAATAAGAAAGACATTACGGGAAGCAAGTTTCATCTGTTACCCCAATGTGCCGATCAAATAATTACCTTCTCGATAAAATATTGGCAGGGCCTTCCCCAGCGACGCGCGTCCGCCCTGCGAGCCACAACTGTCGATGTCACCTTAATTTACGGCCTTCAATTATAAATTTTACATCCTACAAACGACAACAGAACATCAACCCTGAACACTACACAATAAAGTCGCAACTTCAACAACCATCTTCCAAGAATTTCGCTCCAGTCCCACTCCTCGTGTCAAGGGAACACAAATTTCAAGAATTACAATCAAACTTCAGTTTAGGTCAAACATTTTTTTAAAATAAAATTATCCAAAGAGAAATTACAGATATGGTTTTTGGTAATACATATAATGTTTTTATCTATGCATCATTAATACAGAAAAATAAAGATAACTGTTCATTTAAAATTATTATTGATAAGTATTTAATGGGGGACACTAACTAAGTTTCCCGTAATTAAAACTGTTTGTAACTGTTAAGTGATAAAAATGATGATTAAAACAATTTTTAACGATGGTGTTTCAACATCATGGTATTACAAAAAGCCTGGTTTCCTCTTAGCTGACCTCTGACACCAGATATCTATCATCCTGCTAATTAAATATGTCGGTTATCGGCAGGAATACTGCGACAAAAATAATATAATAAGCTAAATATACGCTAAGGTTTCTAATTGGAAGTCAACGTTATTCAAGACTTGTTGTTTATGTAACCGTTTTTTTTATTAAGGATAAATTCTACAAACACTAAATATGTGATAGAAATAGAACACATTGCTCGAGTATAAGATTTATATTAATTGATAGATAACTCAGTGACATTAAACCTCAGGCAAGCACGCAACTTAAAATATAAATTAAGGTAAAAAATACGAGTAGTAATACTCATTTGTTTATATTTAATTAGAAAAGAAATCTTTCACCACAATGACATTCGAAACAAATTCAGTGTAAATGCTCTCAATAATCAATTTAAAATATCAAACTTAATAAAGAGAGTACGTGACCTCAATTTGCAAAACTTTAAAACAATTACACAGTTATAATGTAAACTCCAAGTAAGTTTAATTCGAGTGTCTAGACACAGCCATTAGAAACACAAAGATATGATTAAACTGTCAGAAGCCGCGCTTTATTTTATAAAATAAAAATCATTTGACGAGGGTCCGCCATTAATTTCGGCGACAATGTGATAAATAATGAGAGAGGTGTAATGCGGGGGCTACATCCCTCTAAAACGTCGCTGTGATGGGCTGCTTTTGAAGTTTTGACGGCTCACATCCTAATTTTCTTTCTGTTGGTACCCTTGGCGGTTGCCACTTTTCAATAAGAGTTTCTCTTTGTGATAATATTTCAATTTCAAGTTTTTGTAAACGATTGCGTTTGTGGAGTTCGGTTTTCCTCTTTAAATATGGGGTAGAGATCAATGAACGGTTGTCACGATTTTTAAGCTTTACGCTTAAAAATCGTGCAGGCAAGGCAGTGAGGCATCTCCCGTCCATCATATACTGTGTTAAATTATGCAAAAATATGAAGAATATTGGCTATACAAAAGAGAGTTTCATTTCAACTCCGCATTAAATGCATAACAAACAAACTGCACACTCGCTCGAAATAATCAATAATTTAGAACACAACAGCAATCTAGTGCTGGCCACGACTGATCAAGTTAATTGAATTAGCGGGTGTCGAATGACGTCAAACGGCACCTGTCGGCACTGATCAAAGAGCTGTCACCATCACGTACTTAATTGGTTACGTCAGATCACACAAAGGGTCTATAAACCTTTAGGTATAGGTGGGTTTGCTTCAGTTTTGCATAAAACGATATGGTAATATCGATAAGTTCGGTAGTGTGAACCCTGATTTCTCCATATTCTTACTTTTTATCATATTCTTACCATATTCTTACTTTTTATCCGAGTGTAGAAGTATCAATATCAGATACTTCTACACTCGGATAAAAAGTACCCAATGATCATCATAGCGCGTGACAATTTGTTCAATACTTTCGCATTGAAAGTGTAACATTCAACCTGTATCAGAATATAACGGATATTTTGACTAAATCCTGGAATTACAATTCATATTCCGCGATTAGTTCCTGTTTCCCAGTACATGTGTAAATGGGATTGATGTCCATAATATAATCAATAGAATTTCCATACAATTTGAGTGTATTAATTTCTTATCCAACCCATCCTTCATTGCATTTCCCTGTAGCCATGTATCTATTAGTGTGCGTGTTCCTTGTATGTGTGACAACAGTATTAACAATGCAATAACTCAGAGAGATATCGCATACACATTTGGCACCAGTAAATCAAAATTTAAACTGAGCGTGGCACGGCACCAGCGTGATCTGTGAAAAATTGCTTATTTTAAAACGAGATTTTTTCAACTCACAGTAGGGATGTACGTAGTTTATCATACCAATGCTATGGTGTTCAAGAATGAGGCAACTAGTTATCTACTTATTAAGGCGAGGAATTGGTCAGCAATAATTCCATAACCGGCACGCGCATCTAAGGCGCCAAAAGGGGTCGGAGCGCCTGAGCGGGGCGAGGATAACAATACGCGCGCTAGCTTATAACTAAAAGTCGTAAGCGACAAAATGGTTTTGTAATTTTATTATTTAGAAATGATAATTTGATAAAAATTCCTTCTACAGTTTTAAAGAGTATGTATATACTCAACTACTAAAAAAGTTAAGAGGCTTAAATCGGTCCCGTATGCCCATAATATGTGAATCTCTTTTTAAAAAGAGGTATGTTTGATATATTTTTCTCTGTTATAAAAGTTACCTAATCATGTTTCTACTTCTAACAAAATAAGGTTTATATCATGAACTTTCAGGTGACCAAGTTGTATTTTGATCCGTTTTGTATTTACTGAGAAAAATTGAAATCCTTGGCGCCAAAAATTCCAATTCGTCCTCTTAATATCATGACAAAAGTATAATACTCTTTTTTCTTGAATATTAATTAATTAAATGAGCTTCTTTTACAGATTTGCTCGTTCCTTTTCTTCAAGTATACGATATGTATAGTTGGTAGAAATAATTAACTATCAAACAAGACTACAAATAGGATTATGTCAATTTGAGTTGATATGAAGGAATCTATGGCAATTTTAAAAACATAATAATACAGCAAAAATAATATTCTTTGCGTGAAAACTGACTGTCAGCTAGTTAACTCAAAACTGAAATAATAAAGTACAAAATTGGTGCACCCTTATTTGTGTAGACTGGTCTATCGCACGCTCGACTCCATATATCATACAGGACTCATCACGTTTTTAATAAAAACCGATGCAACGACCGATGAAACGAATACAGAGGTATTTGTTTCGCACTTTTTCGAAAATTTGCGAAGTTTTGATAATTTACTGTTGATTTATTGGGTAGATTTATTGCCGTACTTAGTTTTTTTTTTAAGAATAAGTAAATGTTGTCTCTACAAATTATCTGTAATTACAAAAATATTTTTCAGTAATACGTAGACTTAGGATGTTAAATCAAACGATTATTTTTATTTGTAAATCAAATAAACAACTGCCCCTTATTTTCAACACACAATACAGTCAACATGTATGGACATTCCTATACTTATGTACTACTAACCATTTGAGATTTCTTCATCTGCCTCCAAATTATAGTAATTATAAACCTCGGGACCACTTCAAACCTCTCAGGTTGCTGTCCAAATATACGTTAGGGTCCGTTATGGGTCTTTCCGTCAAAAGAATTTTATCCAAGTCGGACCCCATATCTATTCTTTAGTACCCCTGCTTGAACAAATCAAGTTACACGCGATTAAGAACCTTAAGTCTGGGAAAGAAGGTCGATATAAGGTTGAGCTGGTATGTGTACCTTAAAGTCGAGTGTCTTGCTAAAGAAATCGTCAATAAACAAAAGTTTTAGTTAAATTAATGCTCTACTTCTTAGTTTTTGTTGTTTGATATACAGTGCGTTCACGTTTAATATTTCAATTATTGGATTAAGCAATAACAAAAAGACAGGTAAATCCAAAATATAATGATATGATTAACTAATTTATCGTAGATATTAACAGTTTTCATTAAAAAAAACAATAGATTTTATTTAGTCTGGTCAACTTAACTACCAAATACTTCAAAAATTAATAACATTATCATCTTAAAATCCCTTAAAAACTCGGAACTACCTTCACAAATTACTAAATTAATTAAAACGCAGACAGAACACCATGTAGACTCAATGAAAACAAAACTCACTTGATAGGGCTCTCGACATAATAAAGGCATCCGGACATAGCCGAAGTCGTTCGGGCAAGTTCGCGCAACAACCCCTGAGCGATTGCACTATAATGCATCTCCGATATGAATCCCTGAACCTCATTTGTTCCATTGACTTATTATGTTTGTACGCCGATACTTGTGGAAAGACAATGACAAACCGTTAGATGAGGCCTGAGAATTTATGTGGATTGTGTAAAACAATATAATAAATAAGCGAAAGTTAATGGTAATAACAGGCAAAGTTATATATTACACTAAACTTATACTGTTGCTCAATCATTTTTGAGGCATCTTTTTCTTTAAGAATGACGTCCAATTCTTAGATAATTATTTATAGTAACTTTCTCCTAGCTTGAAAGCCTAAAGAAGGAATATAAAGTTGACTTATTATCGACCATAAATTACTACACAGACTTATTTAGAGCGATTAATAAAATTTATCTAACAAAGGTTTTTTTCCATCTGAAAACAATCGAATCGATTTGATTGCGTTATCATACGTTGATAGGTATTTATAGCATGAGATCTAGGTTGTACGCCCATTAGGCCTCGTTAGAATCACCTCTTTTATTCAACGCATTAATAAAATGCCTAGTTAGATGTGAAAAGCAATTAATTATAAATTAATGCGTATTGCAAATAAATATTGTTGGTTCAGATTTAGATCTAAAAACTTGATTATTTTTTCGTTAAAACGGCTATAGTAAAACCAATGAACGATATAGATAGTCTTTTGTCTTACATTCGTGCGAATTTTAGATATTAAATTGACAAAAAAATGCTAGGCGATAACTTTCTTATTAAAAAAGCCGTTAAAAAAGCGACAGAGTGCAATCAAAACATGACATGTGGTTGTGGGGGGGTCACGGCGTGACATTACCCTTTCGTCTCCATTTTTTATTCCCAAAATTGGATAAAAAAGCATTATTTTTTCGCGTTTTTTTACACCGCTTTTGTGTGAAATTTCGCACGGTTCGTTTTGGCGTAGGGTTGTCACGCCGATTTGAATGCAACTAATTTTGGTTTTCCTAACCCTTAACTGTTCTCGCACAATGCTTTTACTATCTTCGAAAGGGTACCGCTTATCTCCTACCTGTCTTTATAGAGGCGTGAAGGGTTGATCCTTTTCTTGACCTTCTGACATAAGGGGTTGGGGTTATTTTTTTTGCAAAATGTGTAAATTTAAGATGAGCCCAATCAGTGGCAATTGTTATATCTTTGAACATCCCTTATCTAAAAAAGATTGAGGTAACGAGATTAAGTTATCTTTGTAACCTAATTTCGAGGCCTTTGTGACCTCGTACTGATAATGGCTTACAGTTAAAGGTAACTTATTAATGAAGATCACACGAGTTTTTTCACCTTATAGATAATAATTTATAGTATCTACAAAATCTTTTCGATATTTTTGGGAAAGCAGTTTTTAACTGACTCGGTGAGTAATGGTTTAAAAATCGATTGGTAAATGATTTAAAATATTCGATGTGAACTTATATCTCAGTGTGAAAGTACTTGTATGTGCAACTGACCATATTTGCTATATTTAGTACATAATAAATATGTACCTCAGCCCTTCTTAAAGTAAGTACGTATTAAGATCTTAAAAGATTTGTCTCATACATCTGGATTATATTATTCTATTCATGTTCTTCGTTCAATCGTTTTGACTTCACAAATAACATGGACATTACTGAGCACAATTGTAAGGACACCTGCTGAGGCCCTTAGGTGTCCTTATTCCTATTCAAATTGCGAAAAGAAGCATGCTAAAATAAACCTTATTTCTGTAGTTGTAAAGTTGAAGATATAAGCTGATGTTTTCAAAAGAATTAGTAGCCACAGGGCGTATCTTAGTTAAGGTAGTCATGTGAATAATTCTACACAAATCCTTTTACTGATTATCATTTCAATGACATAAGTCACTTATGTAGGGTCTCAACAATAGCGTACATAATAATCACGTTCCCAACCAAACAAACTATATGCAACATCTTGAAAGGGAAGCCGTATTACCGATTTGTTTAGCCGTTTCTGTATTATGTAAGTCAAAATATATGTGTTTTGTTGTCAACTTTACAGTTTACAAGTGTTATGTGATGGTCAGTAACCGACCGATGTTTTGTTTCTCATCATGATTTAGAGGTGGTGAATCATTATGTCACAGCGGATTTCATCATGGTGCAAGTCAGAAACACTGTGCATAAAATAATCCTGATTCCTATCTAAAGAATCCATGCGTGTAATGGATCGTTAATCTATTTACTACGAAGACAAGATACTGAGTCTAATGAAAAAATGCTACATACCGCCTACGCCTACGCTACGGCGTAGCGGTCGTAGACACAGATCGATCTGCGGCTACAAGTGACAAAGTTTTTCAAGATGGCGCGGGGCAGAGGGGGTGTATAGGGGGATGCTCATATTTTTTACTGTCGGTCGGGGTGAGCAGTGGAGCCGATCGCTACAGCGCTCTCCACTCACTCGGCCTCTTAAAAGCCTCTCTTCCTGTAAGGGACGTTTCTGAGAAATACATGTGCCGTTATACACGTAAGTGTCTATGTGGCTTTATGTCGCGGGATCTGTAAATGGGCAATCTGTGTGAGTGTCGGTACTTTGATAGCGGGGCGTGCGGGGAATGACATTTGAAGATAGTACTGAAGTACATAGGTGCGGGTAACTATCCCAGGGAGACTTTGTACATAATATTTTTTTTATTACAATTATGCTTAAAGCATCATGGTTTACTATTGATAATATCATGCAGGAATTAACATTTTTTGTTATAAAAAGGATTATTTATACAAAAAAAAGGAAATTCATTATCTAAACCACCACAAACAAACAACATTCTGTACCATATACTACATAGCATACACTGCAGTATAATATTGTACAAAGTAACACGAGCTAATCAAAGTTGTATGAGGAACAACATTAGCGGTAGATAAACCAGTATCTGCGGATAATACGCGCACTGCCCGGACAGAGCAAACATACTGCTCTCGCTGTTTACTGCGACGGCCGACAGCCATAGCGGGGTAAGTGCATGCTAGTTACAATCTTGTTAGAAATTTTTGGGCTATGAATTTGAAATAGCATTAACACGAAGACACAGTTTTTAAGTTAAATTATAAATGCAATTGATGCATGAGTTTTGATAGGCTTGTTTCTTATTTTACTTTATACAAAAAATACGGTAATTTTTACTCAATCATACATACATAACATTCCTTGCTAATAAGAACTAATATTCATACACAAAATAATTTTCTGAATACGATAGGTATGATGAGATGTCATGAGAAACCAAAATACACAGCTACGCCCCCATTACCCGGATATCGTACACAGGCAATGTACACAAATCCTGCAGCGTACTTGAAATTAATTTCGTATAGCCGGCGGCAGTGGGGGGTTAACCCCACCCCACCGCAGACACGTGCGGAACCACGGATAACCGAGTTTTACCGCGTCGCAAATAGCCCACGGCGATTTTGTTTAATACCCGATTGAATAAGTTAATCATCGTTTTCATTCAGATAATTGGATGTTGCGATGTAACAAGTGGGTTATTTTGTTTTATTTTAGGGTTAAAGCGTGGTTTGACTTTTCAACTTACATTATTATAAACTAGCTGTTTTTCCTACAGTTTCACCTGCTTTCCGGGGGACCACTGCCCGGATAAAATACAGCTTATGTTACATAGCATGTATACCAAATCGGTTCTGTAATTTCGGAGCCTTTAAAGTACAAACAATGTAAAAATGTTTTCTCTTGAATATATTACGTAGTAAAAACAAATAATAGTCCCCATATTTAATGAAATTCTCTAGAGCATTACATCATATTAATTTTAGGTATTACACACCACATATTTACATAAAATTAATCATTATTACCAAAATATTTATCAATGTTTCTAAATCGGTCGTTCGAGCGATTACTTCTGACTAACACGCGAATAGCAACATATGTCACGTCTTTATATAACGCGAAAGATAGCCGCAAATATACTATATCTTCAGGTAAACAGTCAAAAATATTTACTGATAAAACCTGATAGAACCAACTTTAACTAGTAATGCTGAATGTGTGTTCACGTAAATTGACAAATGTGAAGCAATAGTTTAAAATAGTTATGTTTTCACTGAAACCTTAATCCGTCATAAAAATATAATGATGATTGTGAATAAATTACATTGGAGGCTTTTTAGAAAACAAAATAATGTTCTTTGTGTCTCCAAGAAGTATACCTATAGAAAACGGGCACTTGGTAGGTATATCAGGTGGATCAAACCATGCCATTGTAATAATGGCTGAGTACTATGTCTGCGTTGGATTTCTAAGCTACCCAAATTGTTATCGTGATTATGTGTTAAAAATAGGAAAAGAAGTAAAAACCAGCATTAGGTAATAGCTGTCTGACATAATACTAAACTGGGTGTATTGAACAGGACCATATAGTAACGTTTAGTTTTAGTTGGTTTGTTTCTAAGTGCCATTGCGTCATGTATTCCATTTGTGTATAGATTTCTTTATATAAATTTCTTTTTACTTGGATTTAAATTGGTCCCAATATTGGTATAAAATAGCTCCCCACTTCGCCCTAGTAACATCAATAGCAAATATGAGTAAACAATTCAAAACTATGTATAAAATAGACTTCTGTGTACTCAATTTTCATGCGTATTTAGTTTGTTCATAAAACATTGCATATGGCTTTAAATTTTTATTTGAATTTATATCTTTTTTCTCTATCAATGGTGCTCTGCAAACGTACAGGGGTAAAACAATAAAAAAGAACAAAGGCTTTGTACAATGGTCACAGTTTATTATAAGAGTTTGCTCCTATTATGATGGAATATGGGAAGAACTGAGTGGATGGGATCGGTTAATTGAACCCATTTCAATGATTATTGTTATTATTCTCACGGAACAATTGATAGGTAGATACTTTAAAAATACACGACATGCTTTAGAATCATTGATATTAAATTAAAAAACTGATTTGTCTAATGTAAAGATAAAGTTAAGATAGATGAAAGACAATAATTTATTTTCACAAAACATGCTCTCTTTTGAAAGAATACAACAGTTTTCCTGACACACTTTGTCACATTGTTTTGAAACATTGAGAGCTCAGAGTATGCAACAATTATTAAAATTTCACGCAACTACATTAAAAGATTTGCCAATTGCTACCGTGGAGAATACACGAACACATACGAAGGCTTATACTCCTACTTCACTGTCACTATTGTTATAATTTCACGAGCTAAAATACCCCTTATGTCACTATCTTAAAGGTGATATTAGTGTAAACATACTTGATAATGTTGCGCATTGTATATTTTGCGTTCGCAGCCACGTACCGCGGATATCTAAATATGCGGATCCTATTAAATCAGAAATAGGTATCCAATCAGTGCGCTTATGCTTCACTGCTTTTATACAGTCGTTAGGTAGCGCAACGTTCACGATATTAATACATCGCTAACCCTCCAATGCAGCCACATTCCTGCTTACTTTAATTCATACGGTACGCTGGCTGACTACTAACTACTCTGTGTGCCTTTACTTTGCGACTGTCAAAGAACTTCATACAGATTCATAAACTTCCGCGATTGATTTCACCTAGTACTTGCTCAGTATGTAGGTGTGTCATAACATTTATGAAGGCTTTATCAGTTTTATTAATGCGTATCAATTGTAGATAAGATTAAATCACACCATATAATATTTTATGTAAAATATAGTTTTATCACGGGTAAAATCTTAATAAAATATAATAGCTGAATAAGAGTAGACAAGTAGGTAATATTCGTTTTGGATATTACATAGTGCTGCACATAATGTTCGTCAATTTTCCGCATCCCTGCGCTGCCTTCAAGGGTTGTCAAAACGAAACACGCTCCCCCACGAATTGACAAAATAGCTGCGCCACATAAACCCACCAAAACGATAGAAAACTCCACAAAAGGCTGAAGGTACTCGACGCCTCTCAACCTAAACGCTTTAACTATGTTCCGACCCCATGCTTCAGGATTGCTCACTCCACTTGTCTCCAAAAACGCATGAATATTTTATAGGAGTTTATGCCTAATAGCAGGGGAGGAAGAGTTAGCTTCGCGTGCGAGACCCGAGATAATGATGGCACTTCAGCCGCCGGTTTTGATATTACTTCTAATTGGTGGTGGTCCTCACATAAAACTGTTGCACGCGCCACCCCTATGTACTGGTGAAGTGGAATATGCGCTATTATGTCATAACCGTTTAATATAATTTCCAATCGTTTGATAAAAACATAACAAGAGATTTGTTGCCGTAGGTTATTGCTTTCTTAACCGGGTTTTTCACTAAAAGGAGTGTACCTATGTATTATCTATATAGAGTCTCTTGTCCATTAAATATACATACCTATACGTTTAGTTTTATAAACGATCACCTAGTTACCGTGATAAAATGTGATACTCGTATCACAAATATTGGTTCAATGACCAGGACTCAAACTAAAATTATCCTAAAAGCGAATGAAACGATAAAACACAATGGAACGTAGATAAAACCCAACAGAACATTTTAAATATCTAAACATACTTAATTAGTAAAATACAACAAAATAAATAAGGTGCATGAACCGGAAAAACTACATATCGGAAAATATTATAAGGCCTACTGTTACAAAACTAGAAGACTTGTAGACTAATCTGATATAGTTTTAAAGATGTAACTGAATTTCTCACATAATTACTTAGCAGTGGATACTTTCCGCAATATTTTAATTAGGTAATAGTAGTTCATGTAGATGATACCTACACTTAACAAAAAGTGCCATCAAATCTGAGCATAATACAAAAATTAGCATTAAATTAGCATTGCCATTCAACGTGGCAATGCAGCCAGTCTTCTGGGCACTTTTCCGGAGGACAGTGATGCGGAGGAATACTTCGACGCCTGATCGTTGCTCTTTTATATTATGTTTTATGTTTATATACAAAAATTAGTTAGGATAATTTATAATGAGCCAATAATGTGAAATCGAAAACCAACATAATTTTACTACGTATGTACGTACTTAATTTCTTAGCGTACGTTTCTCATATTTCCTACAGGTATCAAAGAGAGGCGAGACAACGCTTGCATATTTTAATTAGGCAGCGCGACGAATGAGGCTTTACAGCGGCGCTCGTAAAGCGGAGCGAGCGAAGCAAGCGAGGAGGCGCTTATTAGTGCCGAGACAGAAGCCTGTTTATCGGACCTAGTGTTGCCAGCGTGCAAATTTTAAGTTTTTTTTTTTTGTTTTGGCATTGAAAATTTTAGCTTTACCGTAAACACCAAAATATTGGGATATATTGATTTAAACATGTTAAACATTATTGTAGCGTTTTTTATTGCCACAAAAATATTGTGAAGTTACAGGCAAAGAAATGAAGAAACTCAACTAAAATATTCCTTCGACTTTTCAAGTCAAACTTGCTAGCAAAATGATATCCACCAAAGCATTATTTACATAAAATCAGCTTACAAGTCATATAGAAACATGGCAACACCAGACAGAAGCCGGTTTATCGGCCGCGGGCGTGCCTCACAGCGCATTCCGATCGAGGCGACCGCGACCGAGCTTTACGACCATCGCTTAATGACACCACGTTACGACCGGGAAGAGAATCGATTCACGTTTAACTATCGAACTATGGAACCTATCGATTCTTGTTAAACTGTAATACTGGCCATCATTAGTGGCCTTGCGTTGATTATTTGAATTTGGAATCGGGGAATAAATTGTTTTGATTTTCTTGGGTTGTAAATTTTTTGTGTTATTTAGAAACGATGGTTGCTTATAGATGATAAATAGTTGTAGCTTTCAATCAATCATCACATCTACAGTTTAAGTAAAACGTAAGACATATAAAAGAAACTATGCAACAACTTATACCCATTTTAACTGACGAACATAAACGTCCGTTTTTCTGAAAACAACTGTTTACTTTGAAAATTGAACAAGAAAAATCATACTGAACAGTTTTAAGAAAACGAAAGTTGATCTTGGGCCTTATTATTGTATTAAATACGTCTAGATATAACATATCATGACAACTTGACAAATATCAATGACATACACTGTGTTCTTCCGTGATATGCAACTACTGGTAGCGACTTGTTCGCCGACGCTGAAGAAT
This sequence comes from Helicoverpa armigera, assembly GCF_030705265.1. NCBI lineage: Eukaryota > Metazoa > Arthropoda > Insecta > Lepidoptera > Noctuidae > Helicoverpa > Helicoverpa armigera. Next base: position 4,281,731 of record NC_087137.1, on the reverse strand, counting down.
TTGATAACGCTAATTTCAATAACTATTATACTATATCAGACTGGATTTGAAAAAGGGGGCTATGCCACTGACGTAAGCCGACATATTTTCTTAGTTCTGAAGAGACAATACTATATTTTGTTATCCAAATAGGTAGTCAATATGATTCGTCATTTCTCTTTTGTTTTTACTTAAGTGTTTACAGAAACCCCTATAAAATAATTGAGGTATGGCCTCAACTTTCAGGTCAAGTTATAAAGCTAATAAATTACCGACGAAATTTGTGTAAGGAAAGTGTGAGTAATTATGTATTTGGGAAAACACAATAGATAAGAGTACTACTCATTCTCTAGACAAAAATATTTACACACTTATTAAGGAAAACTATATTACTTACTTATTAAGGTAAAGTTATATTTATCTGGGGCAGAAATCAAAAAGTGTCTTAAATAATAACTATTGAAAATCTATCAGTTGCATAGTTGTAGATTATCGTATAGCAGAATACTGAAAACTTTAAAGATATCTATTACTTTGATAGTCCTTCCAAACTATATAATATGCACTAAGTATATGTACAAGTTAAGTTAGACAAACAAAATCGCTTAGAAATAGATAACCTTGAAATTATCTACATCCCGGATAAATTATTTTCATTTAACGCAATAAATAACATACGTTTACAAGATAAACGGCAAACGTGACTTATCTGTATAACGATCGATATTATCGAATAACGTTTACTCACACCTCTGTTTAGACCTAAAAGATTAAGATTATGACTGTCTAAAATGTAATCTACTACGTTCAATTTAAGGTTTAAAAAATGTCTCGTCATGATACAAAGATTAGACAAACATAGAGCAGGTTTTTCGTTTCAAAAGTCCATGTTGCATCATGAAATAAAATATCAATATACTGCTCCTTGGTTTTTTACCTAATAGACTTAGAGACACATTGATAAACAAGGTCTTTCAAAAGAAGAAAGATCTATCATAAACTTTTCATCATCTCAGTTTTTGCGAGTGCATAGACTGGAAAACTATGTAAGTACATGTAGGTATTAGGAACTATACCTAAGAATAACACTCGGATTCCCCAATGTTACCAATTAGATAACCTTTCGAATACGGTATTTTAAACGATATACGTTTTTGAAGTAATAAAGAAAAATTTCATTAATTTAATTTCGCAAAAAGTTAAGCAATCTTCTGATCTGTGTCTAACTCCCATGCTGTTTTCTGTTCAACTGATAATACTTACCCATCCAAAATAATTTAAAAAAGCTCACTGAGTCATTTATTCAAATATTTATATTTTCGATATAAATATCTACAAATGTCTAGTCCAAAATTAGGTCTTAGCAAGTACCTACATGACAACTACATGAGTACCTACGTGTGTTTTAATTACATAATCAATCATTGCACAAGGTTTTAAAACAGCCCCGCAACAGGAAAAAATCGAAAAGAAAATTCTAATATGTAGTTGTGTAACTAAAAATATAGGTACTTACTATTTTGGTATGGATGTATCTTATTTGTAGTGATAAAACCCCTGAAAGTTTAATTTATGCTTTTCAAAGCACTACTAAATACAAGTAGGTAGGTACTTATAACCAGTTCCCAAAAAAGGAGGAAATTTTTTATTCGAATGATTTTTTTAATTAAGATGAAAATTTCTTCTTACTAAACATTTGTTGTTCGGAACATTTTATACCTGCGTTTGAAATAACTTTTGTCTAGGAGCACTATATTTGTTATATCACATGTGTTTTCTTCCTGGCGGAAAATCTAATTCCCCATATGTTTTCTATTAAATAGAACGTATTAAGAAATCCATATGTTTAGTTTTTATGAATTTTCGCGGAATTTATATATCTTTTCATCATCAATCATGAAAGGAATTCTAAAATAAAACCTTGAAGAAGTCCTTATCTTTAAAAATACACTAAACGAAAAAAAAAACAAAAACTTACCGGAAAATTATCACCAATTATCACAAACACTTTCAAACATCCCTGACCGTGATAGCCGTACAGTAACAGTTTGTTAATAAAACAATAAATGTCATGAAAAGACAACGAACAACAAATTACACACCTGTTCACTTTCAAGACACTTTTCATCACTAAACTAGCAATCGTCACTCACGTACACAGAGATAATTCACAAGATATCTAGATTAGACGAACTATATGATATGTAATCGACCGTGTCATAATCGTAGCCGATGCCTTGTTTAGCACAATACGATAAACACTGATAAATAAATTAAAAGAAATAAGTTTACATTATTAATTGGAATTACTACGTAATCGATTGGATGATAAATGGGGATTTTATGTGGCGGATGCAGATACGCCCGCGATTTGATACTCAGGCACGTTGTTTGTTCGAGTAGTTGAAATCGAACGACTCGACTCGATTTGAATCGACCGTCTTATATTTATATGAAAGTGCTAAGGAGATTGTTACGTGTACTTCAGTAATAGGTATTTAGAACCTTATCTAACTCGCGCACCTGACACAAACGATGCAAATCTGTTCTATTTTATCAAATTCTTGTTGTAACTAAAGTTAAAATTATAAATTTAAAAAAACCCCCGACCCAAAAAAGTATGCAATAATTATGACAAAAGGTTAAAAACGCTAAACCCTATAAAAAGCAAAAAATAACTTTTAACACTACGTAAACTAAATTTTGTCGTGTCGGGGGACCGCTCTAATTCATAACTTCAGATAGGTACGTGTTTTTTTTTAAACGATTGTTGTAATTAGGTAGGTATCATTTGATTTATGTAAGTATTTATGAAGGTAAAAAGCGGTCCCCCGACACGTCAAAATTTAGTTTACGTAGTGTTAAAAGTTATTTTTGCTTTTATAGGGTTTAGCGTTTTAACCTTTTGTCATAATTATTGCATACTTTTTTGGGTCGGGGGTTTTTTTAAATTTATAATTTAATTTTATTTCATACTTTTTAAAGGAGCTTCTTAATTTTTCCTTCTTTCATTTAATTTATTTTATCTTAAGATGGGGTCGCTATATGCGATCTCGGCCAAAGGAAGCTGTTTAACAATCCTCATGACAAACTGGCTCTGGGAGAATTGCACAGATTGAGAAACAATAAAGATTAACCTTTGGACATTCTAGATTTTCAGCAAAAATATAAATCGGTTTATCCGTTTCATTCCGGTATTCCAGGGTTTCATCCGCCACATCCCATTTCCAGCATCAGGTTCTCGTCAATCAGAAACATGAAGAGAACTCGTCAAGACAAATTCAACGAGCCCAAACTCGATGGGTTTACTGAAAGGCAGTTCAGGGTTACGTCTCCTACCTTCGTGCCCTAACAGAAGACCAGCTCAGTGGTTCCAAAAGACATTAGTGTTTCAAATTTCAGATCCCACATATACTTGCAAGTAAACTGAGCGTGTAACATTCCTATCACATCTAGCAAACGAGCTGATGACCTTGAAGACCTGAACCGATTTCCACCAAACATAGCTAAGAACACTCCGGACTGACATACCTTTTAAACAAAAAAAACCGCATTACAATCGGATCATCCGTTTGGGAGCTACGATGCCACATACACACACACACACACACACACACACACACACACACACACACACACAGACACGTCAAACTTATAACACCCCGTCGTTTTTGCGTCGGGGGTTAAAAAGACATGACACACAGTCATAAATTGCAGGTACATCGTTTATTTAGCTTGATATTCAATAACTTTAACTTAGGGCGACTGATCTAGACAAAACATCGTACTTGGCACATTTTATCCTTTTATGGCATCAAAATAAAATGTCTTAGTGAGGTATATCTTTCCTTACAGATGTGAAGAACATTATGAGTAAATATATGTGACTGAATCGTGAGCATGTTATAGGCAACTTTAGGTCTTCCTTAAATGTAAAATTATACATAGGTATACAGTTCAAATTGCGTTAGCAGCCATATTTGACTACCACTAGCGATATGTCTACATTACGATACATAATGTACGTACATATATACATCATCATTTACGTTAGCACTTATTTATTATTGATAAGTCCCATGCATATAATATAAGATCGCAATTAATGATTTAGCCAATACAATGCTGAGTTATCACATAATATATCGATTAGCTTGATATTAACCGCATTAGCGTGATAGCTTAGATATACGAAGCTATATGAAATATATATATATATATTCGTCTATAAAACGCATATCATTTCTTGTAATTAAGTGTGAACTTATTCTTAAAGCCTTTTTTTACCACTATTTCTTCCAAAATTGTACTATGCTGTGGTAGGCTTTGGGCTTTTTTTAGTCCACCATTATATCAACTTGCAGGAGGAAGCTAGTAATCTTATAAAGCCGAAGAGATTTTCTCTTTGCTCCGTTTACTCAAACCCGCTTATCCTAGGAAGTAATTAACTAAATAGAAAAAATCTTTCAGTGTTAGATAGGTACCCAATTAGACAAAAAAGGCTACTTTTTATCCGGGTGTGCGTTATAGTTCTCACATGACGCAAGCAAAACTGAACTGCAAGAGAGAATTTTGGTTCAGCGTAAAAGCAAGAAAAACAGACCAGCATCTATAATCCTACTATACAGGGTTACTGGTAAGTAGACCGCATCCTTTCAGGAGGTGATAGCATAGGTCAATACAAATTTGACCCTGAGATACACTGGGCAAAAGTTGACCCGTTTGAAGATAATCGAATTTCAAGATCTTTTCTTTACAAGTCGTCTAGGTACACGAATACATTTTTATTATGAGTTAAAAGTCTCGTTTTGGCGGATTTTTGTGTGTTTTGTGCCTTTTTGGATAGCTTGATAGATGTAGATGTTTTTTAAGTATTTTGCACAAAAAAAATGAAGAGTAATATTTTTGAGAAAATATCTACTAAAAAAGTAATTTCTGTTCGCTATAATTTCCTCTGTGATTTGTACAGTTTTATGGTTTGTTATTATGAAGTGATTCATCTTCTATCCAAAAACACACAAAAATCCACAAAAACGAGACTTTTGACTAATAATGAAAATTTGTACGTGTACCTAGACGACTGATCTTGAAATTCGATTATCGGGTTAACTTTTGCCCAGAGTATCCCAGAGTCAAATTTGTCCGTATTGACCTATACTATCACCTCCTGAAAGGATGCGGTCTACTTACCAGTAACCCTGTATAGTATTTACCTCTATAAACGCGAATGTCCGTTTGTATACTCCTAATTAACCGATCATCATGAAACTTTGTACACATATCTTGGTGGTAAGTACTAGAATGAATAAAATATAATGAAAATGAATGAATAAATAGGATACTTCTTATCACCACACCACGCGGGTGAAGCCGCGGACGGAAGCTAGTATTGCTATAATATTAGTGATGGTGTAAAGTCCGAATGCCAAGGTCATCAACAATATGTCCATTCAAGCGTAACAATAATTCATTTCTACTAAAAGAATAAAGGTTAATAATGCTACGACGTACTCTATGAAATAATCACTGACCATAATTTTTGCTATCGTGTCGATGACTGGTTAAACTTTATCAGGCTATTACGTTAATTTGCGGAAGAATTTTATATCAGGTTCCATCTGTATCACTCTATGTTCGCGTGCAAATAGAGCGCAAAGAGCTATGTTAGAGATAGTAAGCTATGTGAACATCTACAGAAAGAATTTGACTACCGAAGATTATAAATGATCCTATAGAAAGTAGAGTCTCTCAGAGTTTAGCCAGGGAGTTAGAGAGAATTACGACAAAACCATGTACCGATTTAAATAAAAGTGACTTAGACAATCTAGATACTTAGAAAGGAGAAAGGGGAATAATGTTACATTTTCAGATTTTGAAAGCAGATTCCTCGTGATATGGATGGAACTGCGAGGATAGAAAAATAATGACTCACCCGTATTGTCATCATTTGCTGATGGCTCGCCATCTTCTTCGGCGCCTGAAACAAAAATATTATTTGAACTAACCCTTAACAGCCAGTTTCTCCATCAAAAGTTAAAGCCAAAGTAATGTCTAAAGTAAAAGTAACCGTCAAATTCGTTTTTTCAAGGCTAAAGTGACATCAAAACTAATAGAAAAAATTAAAAACGTAAATAACATAAACTATAGTATATGGTACTACCAACGAGCATAAAGTTCAATAGCTAAAGCCCATATTATCTGTAAAGTTACGAATGATGTGCCGGCACCGACAAGCACAGAAGAGGGTTCCGTACAGGATATTAGCGGATAATTACACTAAATTGCAACCATAATGGATCACCTAAACGATTCAACATGAGTGCTTGTAATGTAGACAGTGGGTGAAATAGTTTAGTGTGAGTTGTTAAATAAGAAAGTTTAAAGTGAGTTAATGATTCTACTCATAAGAAAGTTGATTTCCCGGTCATACAAAAATTGCTGAATTGTCATTGTAGGTACACGCACGTAATCAAAGTTTATTTATCAATGTAAAACTTTTTTCCTTGATTCGAAGTCCACATGATGCAACCACTTAACAGGAGATATGTTGTTACTGCCTATTATACTGTGTTATCAAAACCAAATGAAATTGTGACCAGTTCAATTAGTTCTTTAGAAACTAGAGCTTCAACAAGTCAGCGTCCTTTGTGAAACGTAAGGTTGTTCACTGTTATTGTGTTTTCTCTTTACAATTGTTCCGTAGCAACCCGAAATCTGAATTTGTGGCCGTTTGTCGGCAATCAAGTGTAAGTTTGCTTGTAAGAGTACATTTCTGCCTAAATCTTCGAAGAATTTTTTCTTTAAGTTACGTGATGTCAAGGTGCTACTTTATAGGAACTATTGGCCTGTCTAATAATTATATCAGACTGTAAGCATTGCGTAAATAAAGCATATCTTCGTTTGTTCTTTATTGACTTGTATTTTAGCTCCAGTATTCCTTCTAAATAAAATAGATGCTTTGTACTACGACAATAAAATAATAATAAGTATTTTGACAGCTATCGAACTGGAAAACTGACACGTTTTACATTCATTAACTATAATATAATAAATTGGTTTTACCTAAAGGTAATCATATATTTCAATTTAGGTTCGACTTCCGCTCGGTTTTACCTACATCTGAGATAACAAATTCAATCGTATCAAAATATGCTATTTCCAATAGATAATGATTCATATGATAAGTACTGATGGTACCTATCTATTTGTAGCATCAATAAACATGTGGTGGGTTTTGCACAAATATTGACAAATATTTGTAATCCCTTAAAATTATTCTTCACTGCTTATTTGGAATTTTACATAGGTAAGTAAGTAATTCTTTAATCAGTTATAACGAATTGTGTATTATCATGACTTTATCACAATACTGTTATCTGTTTTCATTCTTATTTTAGTTGAAATAAAAACACAATCGGTGTGGCAAAATATTTATTTCTTACACTTAATCTTTGTTTATCAAAACGTGCTGATACATTCAAATCTTTGATACCACAAACTCCAAGTATGATATACAAACAATGATAATAAATAATAATTGCCTTTATGATTTCAGTAAACCTTGAGATGATGTAGGACATGATTTTTTCATGGTTTTGTTAAAAAAACTCTTTGGTGAAATAGCATTTCGTTCGTTACATCGCTTCCTCTTCCAAGCTTTTTCGCAGGGCAATGTGCGAATCGCGGGTATAATCGCTACAGCCAATAAATAAAATTGTCACCTAATAATAACGAAAGATGACACTATATTTTATATTTTGCGTAGCAAAACCGTGCGTACCTAAACGCGCAACAAATTCAGAATGGAGAAAAATCACATAGTACTGCATGACATCTAATAAATGACCTTCTATAGACGGACCGCATCAAACGTCACCTTAACCTTATGATCGATCGACTTTTATTTGTCCACACGCTCCTTTATTCACGATGCATATTAATCCAAAGAACTAATTCATCTCTTTTAAACTAGGTACTCTTTGTTTGCAAAGTTTACATTTTTCTTAATAATTCAAAATCACCACACTAATTACATCAATATACTATCCGTATTGATGTTATTAGGATATATGTATTACCTATAGGGATGGAATATCCTCTCCATTAGTTACACCCAAACGAGCCGATAACCACGATATCAGCATCATCAAGGTTCGTGACTTATATAACCACTGCGTTGGATTAAATAATATATTTCGTTTAATCTTATCCTATCCAGCTCAATCATCTGTCTGTGACGCTAACGGCGTTATCAAAGTAACGTGATAACGGATTCTTTGTAACGACAATTTTATATTATTTCGCAATAGTTTTATTACTTAGGATTCGGTATCTAAGTAGTGAAACGGAACTCTTTTATCTGGTACCAAGAGAGGGCTCACGGCCACCACACGGTATACTCGGGTAGATGAGCAGTGAGCTAAGGGTGCTTCTACACGGTGACACTAGCGACTCGCGTATGTACCAAAGCAAAATACCCACCCGCGTACTCTGTTACGTGCTTGCTTCAGCTACATGCACCGTGTACACGCCCCAAAGGGTACCCGTCGTCTATCCAACGAAGACAGTCCCGTGTCGGAGGCGCGTTTCGTTTCACGGACTCAGCAAATGCAGCGATGCCCATTAAGGCCGAAGCCTGCCGAGGCTGTGGGATGGTTCGAGTTATAGCGGCCCTAGAAGGAACTGGCCTCGGTAAGATGGGTTTTGATCAGCGAAATTCTTGGATCGCACACTGATGTTACGCTACTACGTTATGCAGCTATGCTGCGAAAATGAGCTGAGTTGTGACCGTTTCCACTGATGCTTAGCTATGTAGCAATACGAGTAAGCACTAAGCAGACTTATTTTTGGAAATAATATAGCCCAGGTGTAGGTAGGTAGGTATAGAAGTTTTTATAATAGTCATAATTATTGGAATCAGTCTTCTATACCCAGACTTACAATCTACAAATCTTTATAACGGTAGGTACAAGTAGTTCAGCTATCGATATCTGATAACTTGCTAGCCTCCACGTTGCTTGACCGTTGGTTCAGTCCAATAGGTTCAATTAAATTTGCCCCATCATCTTTCTGATAAGAAAAATATGTATCACAGTTCTAGCTACTTTAATTAAGTATTAATTGCCATTAATTACATAGCTTTGGGGCATTAAATATATATATTTTTTAATTTCATTTCATCACATAATGCAGATGACTCTTTCTTTTTCATATACTTTCAGAGATCAGTTAAACCCATCATGAACTTAGCGTAGACATATTATCACGAAACTTTAGATAGAAAATTGAAACAGGACTCATGCAAAGTCATGGATACAGATGGTATCATCAGGTAAACATTGAGATGTTGTTATCCTTATCTCATTATCGTCATAACAGCAATTTAGAACGTTTGACAAAATCTACACCGGTAATAGGTACCTACCATTGTATCCCTCTCTTATCTGCAATACCTAAGTTACTTAGTTCATTATGTAAGTTGATAGATTGCAACACATCATTAAGATTTTGCTGAACAGATTACTTTTACGCTTCTGAAGATTGATTAAATTGTACCAGAATCATGAATTTTAATTATTAAATTGTATTTAAGTAATTATATTAACCAGGGCTTTTTTATTCAGTTATCTTGAATTTGTCTGTGACCATTGTCCCATTTCTTCGTCTGTCCCAATAATCGTTGCAGGAAAAGCTCGAATACATCTTTACCACTTATTACTTTTATCCACCAAGATCCGCTTTAGTCCAACAAGATTCCATCTAATCAACGTTCATCAACAACCATCTGTAAACCCAAAGCAACTGCAACCGCCAAGGATGTCGCGAGCTCAGCTATTCTTAACAAAATGCGTAATAATAGTCATAACTACGCGGCTTCTGCTTCCCTCACTATCAAATCAAAACATCTTGAGACGAACGGTACATTACACGAACACCTTTCCACCTACTTAGTCAAATAATACAGGCAGGCACGCGACAGGAGACCGGAACAAAGCCCAGTCTACACAGACTAAACCATCATTACGAATTGAAGAAAAGAAGCCAGCTGCCTCCCACTTCCTCTCCTTACAAAATCGTGTAATACAAGATGTTCGCATTGTACGGCGGTTTATTTTAGGGCACATTCATTACGCCACTCGAATTGGCGCGTGTTCTTATCTTTGTTTGTCTGTGTGCAAGCCGCTGGTATGTCACGTGCCTTATGACTGACCGAAATTAGTATTATTTATCCTTAGTTTAGCATGCAGACATGCCACAAGGTAAGAGTTGATAATGATGTTGTTTGTGGGAAATTCAAGTACCGAAAACAATAATTAGTGTAGAGGAAAATGGTTACTTTCGGATAATTAAAACCATAAATAACCAACCTACAGGTATTAAAGTAGGTACCTACATGAAAAAATAATGAAAGTAACTTAAGGACATATTATTGATAATTATTACAGAAGCTCATTTAATTTTAAATAGGTATGTGATTTACTTTAGTTTGCGATGGGACTGTCATAAACTGTGTTCAAAACTCCCTTAAAATAAAGACTGCAAAAAACTTGTCAAACATGGTTTCATACAAAAATATTCAGCATACTTATTCATTAAAACGGAACCACAATGCAGTAGCTCAATTATTTAAGCGATGATTAACCTTAAAAAGTTGTTCTAAGACACGTGGCATCTTAACATTATGAATAACGACCCCCAAATCTGGGGTCAATAATACCGCGTTTATTAGAAACCAGTTTCAAGTTGGAGCGCCATCTGCCGAGGGCGTCGTCTTCCGCTGCATTGTGAGCGCACACCGGTCTGCGCACGCGCATGCAACGATAGTCTTCCTGTGCGGTGTCAGATGTTCGTAGGTCACTTCTTAGGAAGAGGGTCAGGGAACTTACTGACTGTTTTTTATCGTGCTTATAAATTCGTGTTAGGATTTTTGCTAATTTTGCTATTTTTGCCAATAACAATACACGAATAATGATACAAGGAACGAAACAGTAGCCCATCCCTAAAATTCGACCCAATAATATTTTTATGATATTTATTTAGCAATATTCGGTGCTAATAAAGAGTAACCCTCAAACGCGCGGTGGTATCATTGAGACCCGCCGCCCTTGTTTGCCAGGAAGCTAAGCCGCGTAACGGTGTTTGTCCGAACAAATTTATGTGTGTCGTTACTATACTGTCACAAATCTACTTATCTACCAGAACCACGCCTTCAATAACACAGGTCAACAGCATTTTTGGTGCAAAGGTGAAATATACAATTTCTTGTAGGATATTAGATACGTAATCGAAGTCCAGAACATAGAGTTGCACTAGCACGTAGGGATTTAGAGATATACCCCTCCTAAAGTACCAAAAACGCGATTTTAACGATATTTGACGATTTTTTTGAAGTACAGCAAAATAGTTTTTTTTGTTTCTATCTATAGCATTATATAGTACCACTCTTCCCGATTGAAATTCATTTTTATTTCCAACGTTAAGAGTTTAAATTTTCATGAAATATGTATACAGCTACGATAGTTCGATCTTCCCTATATTTCATTTGGCCTGTTAGTATGAAAAAACTCCACTTTAGTTATAAAATGGTATATATCGGGAAATAAAACTCGCAAAAATATAAATTAAAATGGGGTTAATGCGGGGAAAGTAGTACTATATGATGCTTTAGTTAGAAATTCCTATAAAATTCTGCTGTCCCCAAAAAATGACATCAAATTTCATAAAAAAACGCGTTTTTGGTACTTTAGGAGGGGTATATCTCTAAATCCCTGCGTGCTAGTGCAACTTTATGTTCTGGACTTCGATTACGTATCTAATATCCTACAAGAAATTGTATATTTCACCTTTGCACCAAAAAAAAAATTATAATTTGTTGACCAGTGTAATACGAGCTTTAGCGTTACGGACATCTGTGAGCCAATATAGTTTTATGAATTTGCTACCCGAAATAAATCAGCTGACTAGAAGAAACGTATTTGCATAACTTTGCACACAAGTTCGCAACTTCAGTACTTATTAGTCTTTCTAAAGAAATGTTTCGTCTCAGTAGTGTATAAGAAACCAAACAAACACTTGACAAGCGTTATGCAATATAAAACACATAGGCATCGCACGCACACAGACAAGCGTTCAGATGAGTGTATTTATCGTATCGAAGGTACGGGCATTGTCCATTGTGTCGACGCCTTGGCCTATTGTTCCGCCTTGTGTATGTACCCATTCCAGCCACATCGATCGGCTTACATATACACTGTTATGACTTCCACTACCTATGTTCTGATATAGCCGCACTAGAAACTACTGAAGGAAATCTTGATGTGTAAACACAAACGCTAGTTTCTGCGGAATGCTTGTTAAATGTGAATTCGAACAGAATATTCAAGTAGATTCGCGTGCAGCCCTTTGCTGAATATGACAAATCCATTTTCCCCCTTAAGCGAGGAGATTTACAGTTGATCATATGAGTAAACTCCCCAAATGTAATATGTTTCGGGGTATAAATTGTCATATTCTTGTAATTCTAGTAATAACCGCATGTTGCTGTCATATGAACAGTACAAATCCACCCATGGCAGTTATACGGCACAGGATGCGGAATTCGTATTTCGTCACCAAATTACATGATTTATTGTCATCGCGGATCAACTAAGGGCGCGAGTATTCGCACGGGGTGAATTTTGTTTATAAAATAACCAAATCACTTCCAAATCGAAATAAATGTATTTCAAAGAAAATTATCTGAGTGGTGTATAACTTTTAAGGACTTAAAGCATAGTTGCATAATTTATTTTACTTCTTAATGGCCCTTAAATGCTGGTCTTGTTAATTTTATGACCTATTAACTTTTTTTTAAATTATGCATTAAATGAATCATAGAAGCAACTTTATTATAATTTTATAATTCTTATATCAAGTTGTCATAAGACTGACCGCTTCATAAATTCACCAGTGTATAACGTGTAAAGCTACTGAGGGGAAATGAGGGCAATATTGAACGAAAATATTATAATAAACTATGAAGCTATATTGTGAATGTGACAGTCCGCGTGTCGCGCCGACCCCCGCACAACGCCATTTAAGGGTTAACTCTGCGCCCTGACAGAGGGTCGTCTTTGTAAACTGAAAGGATTATTTAGAACAATAACTTCCGAACATTTATCACTTTTGTTCACGCCCGATGTACTAATAAAGATTAATAAAGTTATGACAATGTCTCAAATTGAGTATTTCCCGTGGTTTATTATTTTGTTACAGATTGATCAATTAAGAAAGTTTTACTGAACTCCCACGTTCATATACAAATATATCATAAAATGAAACTCGAATAATATTTTAGTTTCGTTTATTGTGTGGGCAAAAAGCACATAATCATTTATGTTTGTATATTAGGTACTTATAAAAATATATTAGCTCTACCTAAATTAATATAGCTAACCTAACATTTACTGCAGTAACAATGGAAATTAGATAACAAATACATTTAATAACTTAACCAATCCTTATTCTTTCATCCCCCTGATCAGAAACTCCATAAGAAAACTGCATTTCCTCTACACGTAATAAAGCGACTGCAGTGACACCAAACACGAATTAACTTTCAACAACCCTCCTTCGCACTATCAATCCTAAGACACGAACACGATCCGTTAAGTGGTCGATCGGACCCCATGGCGATTTAATTCACTTCTCACGCGACGCGGTAGGCGGAGGGTTAAGGGATTACGCGCCACGCGACGCTACAGATATTGTCGATTTGGGGAGATGAGCCTGTCTCGAGTAATGATGCTGACATAATAGTAAGGTGGTTTGAGGAGATTTACTTCCATTAGGTCAATTAATGTTTTTTTATAATATTTTTAAATTATTTATAAGTCAAAAAGAATTAAAATTTTTTGGCAGTGACCTGCATCAAACTAGACTACAGCTTATATCTTGGGGATCCGACGCAACAGTCCAATTAAGCATTTCGATTCTAAGTATCTCAAGAGTAAAATATCTCATCCGACTTGGCTGATAATTTGATTGGGCCCATTGCAACGATCACATATTTATATACGGCTAGTATGAAAGTCTAAAAAGTTTGATTAGATTCACGATTACCTTCAAAATTAACCAGTCTACCAACCATCGAGTCAATTGTCGGGCGACAGTTTACTCTGTAGTGAGAGAGAGCTCTAAATATGGAGTTGTGTCTGTTTGCAGGTTGGTATTAAAAAATAAACAAAATATTATTGAAAATAATACTTTTTTCTGGAATATAATGCGTATGACGTAGTGCAATATTACGAGAATCAATCACATGATATCTCCAGTAATCATATTATCTGAGACAAAGCAATCATTCATTGTCACGGCTGTATTATTGATTCTATCGTGCAGCCAGATAATTATTGTTAATTGAACATTAATGTTATGTGCATGAGTTTGCTTCTTGCAAGTGCAAAACCTTGAAATAATTATTGTGTTACTTTTCAGCAGCAAGAGAGCATGAGTGATTCTAAGTGTAGTTCTCGGGGCTAACTTAGAGCTACTTATTCAAAATACCAATGGGTATGCCTCTTGCTTATAATTTCGTTTGAGCTTATGAGTTTGAATTTTCAGACAAAAACTTATCAATATAATCTTGCGTTGAAAAATAATAAAAAGACAGCTAACTGAGGACAGTTTAGTCCATTTTACTATTTAGTGTCTAAATAAACGCTTTTACTGCCTAAAACTTTTACCAATTTTGACGACGATTAAACATAATTTCATCTAAATATCACGCAAATATAACATAGAAACGTAAATACACCAAAAACATCAACTAATGAAGCGCACATTCGCGGCGGGGACATTAGCTACTATAGAGTTGTCATATTTTTCCATCTGTCAGCTTCGGCCACGGGGATTTGTTGCATCACTCCCCCGTCGCGAAGCAAATTAGCGGCGCATTGACGAATTTAAAGCGATATCATAACATTGGGGATGGATTACGAATATTTTATTGCTGCAAGGAATAATTAAAAAGTTTTCCAAGACTACGTTTAGAAGTTTTATTGAGTTATCAAAAAATATAATAAGTAAAGCCAGTTTACTGTAAATTAGACTGTTGATGAGAACAATTACTTTTTTATCACCAGAGGCTGAGTTCAACTTCTTCGTTCTAGGGGCTGACGTATCTGTGATAAAAAGACCAAAATAAAATTTGGCTAAACAAAACCTTGCGTTCCAATTCTTAGAAATAATGTGTTTTAAGATATTAACAAACAGTCTATTAATTATGCCTTGATTTGAACTTAAGGTTCACAAGTTTACATCGAAAAACGTCGCTAAACCTAGACCGTTCATCCGTGGGGTTCCGCAGCATATGTCCCTCCCTAGCTCCCCACCGATGACAATATTTCACGCAATTGTGGACCAAATCCCGCGCACAATGATATTATTGAGTTACACATGTCCCGCGAGGGCGAATGAACAAATACAGATATGAAATAAATGGCCTCCAACCATTATCTGTAATGACCCCATTACTACTGCGTGGAGGTGTTAACATTAGTTTTTTTCTAAAGATAATTTGTCATTTTTATTGTTTTCGTAAAATCGGTTTTTTGTGGTATGGTTTTTTTTTTGAGGATCTCTGGATTAAGTTATCATTATTGTCACTGTCCTGTAGGTTTTAGTTTTATCTCAATTAATGAAATTTTGGAATGGCTTATTTTAGGGTCTTAAATTATAATCAGTTCTAGAAAGTCCATGAAAGGAATCTTATAAGATTCTATGGAAAAAACATAGTGTTGATGTATTTTTCTAACAAGTAAAAGTAAATTGTCAAAATATATCTCCAAACTGAATTTCAAGTGTACTTCTGCCAAGTACCTACTTACATTCTTAAAGAGTTTAACTTATCACGTCACATTAATACAAACATTGATATTTAAAACAACATTGGTGGTCCACAAACCCGAAACTTAATAACGCTAAATCTCAAAACATTTTTTACACTCATAAAGGCGAAGACACACGATCCGTCATCGTTCGTGCGTTTTCGTCGCGGCCGTCACGTTGGTCGTTAGCTGTCATAAACTCAGCACTTTACGACACTGCCTGATCTGTTAAGACTTGCCCACTTCATAATGTTTGCTGGATTTAAACACATTTCGACAGTACCACTGTTATTGGTATGAATGTTCAAACGTTATTAGTCAGTTAGTTCACCATTTGCTATAGTAATACGATGATAAAATTACAGGAACGTGCTTAAAAACATATTTGCTATAGCAAATAGTTTCTAATGCTGGCTGTAAATGTCAATCTATTTGGTCAGACAGTATAAAACAAAAATATTGGACGTAAAGATTCCAATTTCAAAAACTGTGTTCTCATTTCAAATATTTGAATTACGCATTTATCGTATAAACACTGTTTTATCAAATCAAATAACAGAAACATTCAGAATACCTACATAATGTCATTCAAAAACCTTAAAAGCTCTTTGATGATTGATTTTCTATTGTTATTAGCAAATAAAACCAAACATCAACAGAGGTGTATATTCCAAAAACATGTCTAAAACATCACAAAGAAACGGAAAGTTTTTGTTCACAATACGATGAAAATAAGTAGAAATAAGCAACAAAGTTGTGTCACCTACACATTTGCAAGTGGCACAAAAGAAACGCGAAGCCCGCTCAGTGGCGCCCGCGCCCTGTCACACAGAGATAAAACAAAGGTTCGTTTGATCTGCGCCCTCGGACACTTTACAGGTATCAAGCTAAAATACGCAATTTACTTGAGACAAGCTCCCACTGTTGTTCATATAATTGAGACGTAACAGAAGATATCCCATCTAAGGCTTCTCTTGTCAACTCCATTGTTTAATTTCCATGTCTGAATGCATAGCTAAATAACTCGTAACGCAATATTGTGTTGTTATTATTAAGGTGTGTACACAAAGTGGAATAAATCGATTATTTTACAGTTATAAATCGAATATCAGTTAGTATTGGCGCTGTTTAACTATTCGAATAATAATGTGACAGATTTTTATATTCATAACACGTCGCAATATCGGGCTTGATTATGTACACGCGGAATACAACAATTATAATCAGCGTTACTCAAACTTTGATAAAAAGCCACGAAAACTTTGAGAAAAAAAGAAAAAGGGTAATAAAAGTGTTTCCATTTATTAGAAAAAAATAAAAAAGACTAGCTGATAGAAATTATTTTTGCCCGATGATAAAAAAGTGATTTCATAATTACACCCAAAAAGAAAACTCCTAAAAACAAACTAAAAGAAAGACTAAACCAGATTCATAGCAAAGTTCAAACAATAAGCGAAGGTCTGACATAACATTTGTCACGACAAATAATATTATTTCATCCGAGGCGGGTTGTGTTCCAGTTTCCCAGACTCCATTGTTCTAATTATCCAAAACAATTAAACTTTATTCGAATGAAGACTGACGAGTGTTGATTGTTGGTTGCGTGACGTCATCTGCGACAACTCGCCGAATTATTGTTATTAATTAGAGGGCCCTTGGATTAATTAAGTGGAGCCAATCACGTCGTCATCCGCTCCTTACTGACGCCCGTCTTGTTGAACGTCTTGACTGTAGACTTATGGAGTGATAGACAGAATTGGAATTTATGGGATGTTTTTCTTCGAACTAGATTCTTGTTAGAATATTTGGAGGTTAATAGAATTGATATATGTGCCTATTTGTATTATGCTTTAATAAATAAACATGTAGGTCATGTGCTTGCAATATAGGCAGCTTATGAAAAGTAATATTTGATTAAAGAATAAATCGCGAAACGGTACAGAGATTTTCATAGACAACATTTTAAACATCCACAGAAACTCCCGACCCCGAATATAAATAAACTAAAATTTTCAAACATTTAAGCAACAAACGTCGCAGCAAATGACGTCCAACCGGTATAAATCATCCCAACATCGCGAAACCGATGCAAACACGCAACAATGTAGGAAATTCGCGTCATTTCTACTTATACTCGAGTCTGTGGCGTCACTCCCTTAGGCGATAACCCAGTAGGATAATTTTAATCGTGCGCGAATTGCTGAGCGTAATGTTCCCACCACGTGGCGCGTACTTCTCAACTACACTCATACTGCGACTTTCAACGAATCTCCCGAACTCATCGGTGATTATTATAAACTTTATTAAACGCTAGGATATATATTCAGAGTGTTTATGTCCCAAGTTGGACAGTTAAGTTAAAAACTGGGGGAAGATGTTTGAAGGCGAAAATTTAATTAGAAGGAATTTGCGATTGTAATTTTAATTTACGCTCGCGAACGTTTTATTGGTATTAGGGCTGCTGTGAATTTGTAGACAGTGAATTAGCACATTCTTACTGATTCCAATTAGAAAATTGGCGGTGCGTATTCGTTAGGTATATGTTTGCAACACATCAAAATTTCAACTTTTTCAAGTCACCATGAAGCGTGTAAGTAGATATCGTAACCATATACCTACAAACATGTCTCGATGTGGGCTTTATATGTACTATGTAACAGAAGACTGTACATATAACATAGAGAGAGTCAAACAAATTCAGATGAATACCTGCTTCGAGCCCCTTCTTATAATGACATAACAAACCACAACCGGCACCTCCCATTCGCGAACAAAATCAAAACATTTGCGTTCCCCTACACATAGGCCGTTCCATTAATTCCCAGGAAGAACGGAAATTCTTTAATTCCTTGTGCAATTAACATCCAACGTCGGACCTGGGTCGGAGCGACGCCAAGTGTCATCGTAAGTTTCAAACGCGTCATTAAGGGCATCTGCAGCGTGCTAAATAACGAAAAAAGGCGCGAACAGGGGCAGAGGTGGTGGGGGTAGATGAGAGATTTTATTTAACAAAGTCTATATTAACCCGATGCAATTAGAGAACGTTAACGAGCGACTCGTAATGACTGGCGGCGGCTATTCTGGACGCAGTCGCGCGCCGAGTGATACCGTGTCGTATGATTCTTAGCGTCACCGCAAATTCTATGTATATTATCCAGCTCTTGTCTTGAACGGCGTACTGATAAATAAGGCTTATCAATTGTATTCTGATATCAATTCTACGCATTCGACTTTATACTATAATTCTAACATGAGTGTACATTTTCAAATAAGCTATGTCATTGTTAGAATCACATTCCTGGTAAGCGTGTTTCAAATATTATGTCACAGGATAACTTGTCTAGCATTCGTAAAACCTTGCAGAGTAAACTTAGAAACTTATAGAATAGGTCACCTCGGGCCGCGTTGACACATTACCAGAGAGTGATGCGAATTCAAAGCTGCGACTTTTGAATATTATAATCGTTAGGCCGGCGAGCGGGGGGTTATACGGCTATTTATTGTTTAATTAACCCCCGCTTCGTCCGGCCGTTAAGCCACCATTACAGCACAGCCCGCAATTGTTTATGTAATCTCAGAGCGGCTAAATTGGACAACTTGAAAAAATCTCTCTCGGTGATATAAGAGATGTTGTTTATTATTTGTTGTTAGTGACCCCGTTTCTTTTGGGGAGTTTTTCATTGTTATTAAGGGTATAAACCTACGCAATAACGGTGGTGTTTCATTGAACCACTCTGTGGGCGTTTTATATTAAATATGATGCCGAGTTATGTTGTGCTTAAAAGCTAACAACTGTTTGGTCAATAATGTCTCCAGAGAAGTCATTAGTAAATCTTATGACATTGATAATCATTCAAAATAATACCAGTTTATCCCTAAATCTAAGTACAAAGTTTATTTCATACATTCAACACAACATCTTTGACTTACACATACGTAAAAGAATAAAATAATAAGAAATGTTTCGCCATTCAAACTAAGTAAAACATCACTCCTAAGGCCTACCATCTCCTTTCTAATAGTCACATATTGCGTCACTCATCGCTATAATACGACCTATGATATAATTTATTGAATAACAGAATATTCCATTACAAACTATTAGAATTAACAGCTACCATTGTTCTTTGTAGGTTTCTAGTTAGATAAGTAGGTATGGGACGTTTAACTTCTAATAAGACGTTGGGGTTAACCCAAGGAGTATAATTATGTTTATTTTTAAAAAAATATATGAAAATGCGATATTTCTAGAACGAAAAATAAGTGAATATGTTGTAGATACGAGATAACTTTGGGTGTTCCTAATGAAAGAAACGTGAATGACAATATTTTACAGCTTATTTAACACATAAGTAATACATAAATACTGACCATCTATTTACTATTACAAAGGAAACTGACTATATTATCATAGTTAGCTAAACCAATAATACTTAAAAGTCACGCTGTTGTATCTCTCTTCCCGAGTAACATAGACTATATTGTTGGCCGGCAGTTGTTCCCATACATAATTTTATACA
Source organism: Helicoverpa armigera (assembly GCF_030705265.1). NCBI lineage: Eukaryota > Metazoa > Arthropoda > Insecta > Lepidoptera > Noctuidae > Helicoverpa > Helicoverpa armigera. Next base: position 4,261,366 of record NC_087137.1, on the reverse strand, counting down.
ATTCATAAAAATGTGGCATGTGTAAAACGTAATAAAATGTGGACTGCTATATCGAACGTAGTTTATACATGTTAGGTACATGTATAAACTACGTTAATTTCGTAATTTTCATTCAAACATTTTTCAAAGATTGGTATGTTAGTTCACCACGCGGCCTTCGCATGGCTTGGTCCTGTATCTACTGAAGAATGTGAATTATCATGTCTATTAGATACTGTTAAACAATTATATAAACACTACGTTTTATTAATGATGATGTCACTATCAGGATTACTATCACAACAAGATTGTTTGTTGTTATGACAATGATGGAGCCGATAGAATAGTCCATTAATTTATTTTATTAGGATGTGCCCAAACTCACGTCAGCAACAATGATTGTATGATTTATTGCAAAGAGTTAAGTTATCTCCTTAACTAACTTGATCATCTTTTTTTTTAACGACGTCAAAAATCATCAAATGAGTGTGGGTTAGCAGCGGTGAAGGAGTGTCAGACTCTTACTGACTAAAAACCGTCGTGTTCCGTCATAGGCCTTTTATGTACCAGGGCCGCGGTATCTCTTTCGAACAACCCGCAGCCCTAACTTGATCATCTTACGGATTCATTTTTGAGCCTTAATTTTGTTAATACTTCATTTTATGCAAACTATACTGCCTTTATCAAAATTTTAACATTTTATGGTTGAAAACCATTGATTGATGTTATATCTTTTTCTTCATAACAGCTTTCAAAACATGACCAAACACACCTATTACATTCAATAAATCATGTCATTCGGGAAAACTTGAATTATGATATTGTTATGCCCCACTATCAATAAGTTGCTGCAGAAATTGATGTTATACCGTAACTGATCCTTTTGACTCCTAACCTTGTAGTAGATCACCAGCCTATCTTGACCTCCCCACCCTCCCGGAATTGCAATAAAGTCTCACCTTCTAGCTGTGTTCGTTCGCAATGTGGGAGTTCAAGTTATGTTGGTCGAAGTAGGGCTGCAGTAAATGACATGCGCCATCTGGCGGACGTTATAAAAACTACCCTCTTGTAGCAAATACTCGTGTTACGTGATAGTTTCTTGTTAAGGGGTGGGAAATCATATCATAGGGTTTGTTGCCCATACTTACGAACATACGTTTCGTCGACGCTTAAGGTTGTTTTCTTAGAAGGAAACCTAGTGGAGTTTTCGTCCTGAAAGCTGTGATAAGTACTTATTAGGTGAGCTTCTTGGAATACCTGTGAAGGTCTTTTAGTCGAGTTTCCAATTCCTGGAAGTTTTGATGCGCTAACATTGAATTCTTGCTCAAACTCTTTTCTGCCATATACTTACCTATATCAAGTTTAAATTACGTATGGTATTTGTTAATATTGCATAATTTTATTACCTACAATAAATGTTATAAGTAATATTTGCTTGTTACGTATTTAGAATTTCTCTAATGCGTATATTCAACTACAACTTATATGCCAGAATCTCCACAAAAGAATACTGCTGCTGTTCCACAAAATTATTTACAGAAACACCCATCAATATAACCACAACAATCAAAACTAATAAACCCAAAACACCGCAAACAAAATAATTAAAAGTCAATATTACTTAATACCCAAGTCGTGATAACTATCTTCAAGTCAATTACTGACTTGAAAATTTCATATAAAACCCTGTCTTGTTTCCCTAAGCCACGGTTATCGTTATATTCGATCTGACTGCGCGGTCAAAATTACCCCCCTATTATGGATATCTCGACCCCCGGGGGGACACTTGACCCCACTATCTGGATACATCATCTACCCCTAAAATGAACTAATGGCGCAACACATTAATTATGATGACTGGAAATGACATAAAATTGCTTATGATGTAGCTTTGGGCTGGAAGTTACCACCGAAAATACACAATTCTTGGGTTACAAGGAGTTTATACGTAAGTAGGTATATGTATGTATATACATTTCATGTTTGCTGAATTTTGTATTTCAGACAGGTCATCCCATTACTAACCTTATCATGACGGTTCATGATTAAGTTTGGGCAACTTTTCGTCCAATTTACTTCTAATACTTTAGAAACATTTTGAATTTTCATTATAAAGTATTCATTCTCAAGAGAATTTTCGTAGGCACTACTCGAGTGAAAAAAGAGTCCAAAGGATTTTCAAATTACAGTACGAAACAACTACGCTCAATTTTACGTAACATCCCCACCCTTACCGCTTCTAGCAACATGAGTACATCAAGGAAAGTTTATATAATCACAATTCACAGCTCACGATTGGCGTTAAGTGGCTATTCTAATAAAACACAGTCATCGTACTGCGAGATTTATTCACTGATAAACCAATCTTATCTACGAAATATTAAGTGTGCCCATAATCTCTACAATAACTTTGACAGTTTGGTTTAGTCATTAATTATTATTTTCATTCATTTATTATGACGCAATTGTATTTAAAGTAAATGATTGAAAACTAATGTTCAAAAATTTCAACAAAAGTGTGATCTCGTGTCTAACGAACTTTAATTTTTTATACATGTCTTGTTGAATAAGCCTTCTATGAATTTTCCTTATTACCCTTTTTTAGCGTTTAAGGTTTTAAAATATCGCGCTCGTCATATTTTAAGGTAAAAAGTATTGTAAGATAGTAAACATTTTCACAGAACTTAAGCATCTCCAATGCGTGAGTACTCGGTGGTAGAAAATTTTAAGTTTGTTAAATTTTCTATATATGAATCTTCGATCCTTTTATTTAAATTTTCTTATATGCTGTAGGAAAATTTTAAAGTTATTTTAATATTTCCTATTTTACTAATTAGTGGAATGTACTAAACATAGCCAGGTTACCATCTAACTCAGCAGGTCTACACATTAACTTAATCTCAATACTTTATCTACTAAAAACTACAGCCACTAATTAGTCCATTTTTCACCCAAAAGCCTAGCAGTCCATGATAATTTCTTTTACCATAGACGCGGTAACAAATATGTCACCCGCCGGGGTCAACGACCTACATTTTTGTTATGGAAATTATGAAAATGAGTTTACGTTGAGTCATGGCGTTCGTGAGTCTTATGTCTGTCTTACAATGGAACCCCTTGATTTGTTTAATGAGGATTACATTTTTTTATTACTTTTTGGTTAATTGCAATTAATTTGTAAGCTAGACCAATGATAGGAGGTACAACCTGCAAGGCTTCTCGGCTGTAAGTATTCGGCGCTATAAGTAGTTGCAAACAACTGTCAAAGAATCCCTTTATGTAAATCATGTATTGCCTTTTCTGTGTCGTTTTCATGACTCTTTATTATAGAAACGCAATACAGAAATGTCTAGCGAATCATAATTTGCACTTATCAGACAATTATCTAGTCTACGGATATCATCCTACTAATATTATAAACGCGAAAGTTTGTATGTATGGATGTATGGATGTTTGTTACTCTTTCACGCAAAAACTACTGAATGGATTTTAATGAAACTTTACAATAATATAGCTTATACATCAGAATAACACATAGGCTACAATTTGTAAACATATTGTTCGAAATACTAAACCTGCGCAGACGAAGTCGCGGGCACCAGCTAGTCTCTTATACTTAAGTGTTTGATAAGTTAAGTAAGTTGTAGTATTCACAATATTTGCTTTATATTATAACAGTTTACATAGTTCCAAATAAATGAAAACCTTTTATTTTATATACTGCGCTTCAAAGTTTTCACCGAAATTTCTTTGAAACAAAGAATTTTTCCAGAATGTTGCCTCCAGACACACAAACAGCAAAAACAAAGGAATCCATAAGGACATAGCTCGCATGACAGTTGCCGCGGTATGCCAGTAATGTCTGACCGAGGATATCCGCCTGGCCTGGCCAGTTATTCATCGCCACACTCATTATCATAGCTAGAGCACAAACGGTGCATATATTAACGCGAAAATGAGTGCTATTTGTCAGTGAAATTGTGCAAGATAACGGAATTGAATTGAAATTGAATTTTGTTGGGGATTTCATTCATTGTTTAATGTGGTTTGGTTTTGTTATCCAATTGTTTATTGAGTGGTGTTCAGCCATCATGCACCTTCAGGTTAAGTTTCCATATACACCTTAAAAACTTGATTACACTCCTAAATGAAAAATGAATAGCAGCGTCATCATGAGTCACTATTAGAAGGTTGAAGTTCGCACATGGATTCAAATCCATAAGTAGGCTAAGTTTTCCAAGAAAACAAAGCAACGATGGCATCAAATGAGCCGCATAATAAATGTAAAGTATTTTTATACATCATTACAAGCTCAGACTTTATAAAGGCTAAGCCACACCCAATTAAAACACGTAATGAACAATAAGCGATGGGTGGCGCGCGGCCCACAAAGCCCACTTATATGCCGCCTGTAAAAAAGTACATACCGTGTAATCTGGACCTATAAAGCCGCCTGATAACTCCTCCGATAGTGAAGCAATTTCTGAACGACACAGTAATGACACCTATTACGGGACTGGTCGACATCCTGTCGCATAATGGCACTACGGCGGAGGGCGGGGCGCTGTGGACAACCTACTTTCCAGCGGTCGGTAACGTGAGGTCTGTGTGGCTGTCGATGCTTGAAGGAAATTCAATCATTGTTTGCGTAAGTTCAACCATAAGGCACTATGTGTATAGGATAACAATGATTCAAGAAAAACTAGGTCTTTCTAGATGCAGGCTTGCTACAAAGCTCGCACTAATTATAGCCTACATGATTGTGTATGTATATAGAATGTAAAGGACGAACTATAAAAATCTCGAGTTCAAGAACTAAACGTAAAGTTATGTTTATTTTTATAACTGCCCATCTATAATGGACCTTGTTAATTCATTCACGCGATATCTCCATAAGCACGAACCAACATTTCGAATCGGCAACATTTTTGTGTACAACTCGAGTGAGTGGTCGAGCTATCAAAATATTTTAATCATCCACTTTATATTGCGTCCAATTATAATTAATCTCTCACGAAAGAGCGAGTCTGATTGTTGTAAGTCTAGACGGTAATCTCAGGTGAGATCTTATAGTAAATAGCTCCATAATTAGAGCGGGGACAATAAAACCGGGATCCGTGTGTTGTCGTGTGAGCGGAGGCGTTCGGCCGTCGGTCGCGTGACGGCCGCGTTGTCGTGTCGCCTTCGTCCGACAATAAAATTATAAGTCCACCGCAGTGACAATCCAGTGATTTACGCCCGCACACACGCGAATATTCTAATATGAAAAGAGCTTTACTGCGGCGTAGAAAAAACGCAAGAGGCGGACAAGTTAATGAAGAAAATGTGTTCGTTGGTAAGATACGCGCTGGAGTCGGCGACATGCGTGACCAGCTCCGCCGCTTATTAATGACTTCGCCTAGGTTTTATGCTATGACTTAGATTTTGATTATGAATATTTCAGCGAAGAGCATTGTTGTAGTTTTTGTTATCGTCGAAACTACAGTTGGACAATAAAAGACTATAAAAATTACTCCAAGGGTAATAAAATAAATTACCTACACACTTTTTCATATCTTTTTTGCAGTCTATTTGAATACTTTTAGATTAGAAGTAGATAACAAAGTTTACTAAGTACATGCTAAACTCTCAGTAAACAATCTTTTCTTGAATCTCATTTCATCCCCATCAATTCCTCATAACATTCACGGCAAATCTCGACCAGTTCCAATAAAACTATCACTTAGATTACAGTAATCCGTCGGGAACGCGGCAGGGGTTGTGGAACGGACTTCCTAATACGATACCGTGGTAAGTGGATCACGGCCTTCCTGCCTCTGACATGCGAACTGTACTTATAAGGCGTATATTATTATCTAGTCTATATTAATATTTCTTGTATTCCTAATGACTTCAGAATAGAATGAAGACAGTATATGAATTAATATCTTCGGAAAGTACGTTGTTCCAATCAGGTACATTACTTATACATAATCTATTTATATATTATTTTATAAATATTAAGTAGATAGCAATTATATGTAGGTACCTATAATCTTTGTTTGTATCATGGTTGACTCTAAACATCCGTATTCTTATCGACACCTGAGTATCTATTTATCCATGATTCATATAGGCTCTCAATGTATTAATTATAGTAACACAGGTGCAATACATTACTCATAAAAATTTTGATTCATTAAAATCTTACACCTGAAAAAAATTGCCCAAAAACCCGTTATCTTCAAAGATAGTTATCAGATTGGGGCCAAGTTAATTATATGACATACATACAAACGCACAGATATATCTGAGTCATATGACTTCCCCATTAATCATGCAAAGTTATCTTATAGAATAAGTAGGTATCGATTCCAAAATGTTAACGTAACGCTAAACGTATTTCTTGGTGCGAGGTATTAATTACAATAACTATCAATACAAAGACACATCCTTGTCGCTGTCTGACTGTCTGTATGTTATGTTTAGATTTTTTTAGTACTCAACGGATTTTGGCACTGACTTTTTAACAAATTGAAAAAAATATTTATTTATTTATTTGTTTTCCACCAAACATACACTATTTTTACAGGTGCCACCCAATGCAATAGCGTAGTTATTTTTACATACACTTATTTAACATTTACAAAATATCTAACATTTTGAGAATGAAATAAATTCCGATTCAAAAGCTGTCAGTAGAAGCTATTATCGAAAAAAAGCGGTCGGACCGCTTCATAAACAAGCAGTCATTTCCACTCGGGCACGTTGAAATCCGACGAATTCTTTCACGAAACCTAAGGTATGGCACACACTGATAAACACAGCTACGAGTGTACTTACCTCATTGTCAAGTACCAAGTACCCACCTAATAATGTACAAGACTTTATTGCGCGCTACATAAAAAGTAGCTGAAGAAACTTTAGAATTATCGCTTAATCAACAACTCAGCCTTGCTAGTTATTTTTATAGTAATGACTAAGGCTTCACGAAGCCTGTAAAAAGCTCTGATGAAACTGCAATTGTTTTTAAATTTACCGAAATATTTATCAAAAGAGGTTGCTCTTTTATCTTTGCAAAAGTTAAGGTTATTTTGGGATGAAGAACTTTAAGTGTAAGTCTGTTCGAATTAATTGACTACTCTTGAGCTATGCTTGATATAACAATTGGGTACCTATTATTAAATTAACTTTTCAAAACATTTTGTTGTTTAATTACCAACTCACCCTATACTTATCCATATATCTACCACCTATTATATTACTTCTGATTTAAAACAGTACTAACAAAAATGCAAGACACGACTTATACAATGATGTATGTTGATTCATCATTTAACATCCTTCTAAAGCCCACTGATCAGTCTACATTATGTTTACCCTGAGTAGATTAGATTACCCTCCATTCAGCTCCACATTAACAAACCACGTGGCTACCACCAAAACTAATAGATATTAATTCGACACTAATAAGATATAAAATCTAAATGAACTTTAAACACTTATTTGAGGAAGGGGCCAGCCCTCTATGTAAATACTCTGTATCAAGATGGCTACTTTCTTTGTTTGTACGCTGATGTGTGCAAATTGAAAGTTAATTGTGGCCTGGGGCTGTGACTACTTTATGACTGCGCTAAATGCTAGAAAAAAGTAAGATATAGTTTATTGTAACGAGGGGGTAATTTGTCTGTCTTTTTTTGGTGTGTTAATTTATTGCTTTTGGTGATAATATATTCAGTTTCAGAACGTTTTTATTCTTATTTAGGCGTTCTTATTTATTTAGGCCTACTTACTTAAGGCGTTCTCGTTTAATATTTTCATGTTTTGAATCCACTCACTGCTTGTAATGATTAGAATACAATAACAAATCTTCAAATAATTTTGCTTATTTTTTTCTCAATATAAAAATGAGGATTATTTGCATTTGTTTATACTACAATTATTCACGTCGTGTCAAGATAATAGCGAGCAAGGCTCACACGACTTCCATGTACAACAAAGCCGTCTCCAAGCCAACAAACTTAGCCACATAATATAATAATAAAAGCAAGTACATACAAATAACAAAGAGGAATTAAACCATCCGTTTTTATTGTTCAACAGGCATAATTTCCCGACATAATACTCTTTACGATTGCAACTAAATCTACATTCCTCATACATTTATATAAGGTACACACACACATACACGCAGTGAAAGTAAAGTATTTAACATTATTTACACACACTACCGTAGGCTATCAAGGTCGATGTGCGGTGACAAATTCATGCTATTAAACTACGTCGTCTTGATCATAATATTATGTGGGGGTTAGGTAACTACTGAAAAAATTACATTTGTTTTGTTTTTAATTATGTAATTGCATTAAAGCCAAACACAAAAGTGCAACAAATGGATGATTACATTTGTTATTTAATCCTCGACATAGGTACTATCGTTATTCATGTAATACTTGTTTCTCAATTCAAATTCTAACGGAAAGGAAAATGCATACTACAAATGAATAACTGTTAATATTATGATATCCTGGCATTGTGGAAAACTAATAATACTTGATAGCTTAACTATTTAAAACGAGTAACAATGAATATTTTTTTAGCAATCATTTTATTCAAAGAAGACTGAAACGGATAAACCTAAAAAGTAACCAAGTGGATAATTCGAAAACTTCTAATAAACAAATAACATCTAAGTAGAAGTCCACAAGAAGGCGGTAATGAGTAATTTAATTAACTTCGTTAGCCGCAAGGTCGAGGCACTATGACAAATGTACGCCATTAAACTATAACAAACGATTAAAGAACATATCGTGATCATATTTATTGTGGCCCGATTTTTTTGATACGGATCACAAATGGCTACGCTTGAAGATCGGCCCGTCATAAGTCAAACGTCACGAAGTCAGATTACGACTAATTGACGTGACTACGCCCTACCTAGCCTTAATAAGCATTTATAACGATATAACCTCTTATTATCAAAAATACTTAACCTATTTATAATGTGGAACTACCATTAGAATGTTAACGGTAGCATTTAAAGCGCTTTTTGTATGGGCACGTTTTCAAGCCGCTTGAAATTTGGGGGTGACATGTCTTTTTCGGTGTATCATTTTCGATAATGTTCAGTGCGAAAAATGAAAACTTAATCTCAGGTTATTTCTATGTATTTCTAAGTATGGTTAAAGGATTATGATGTTTGACTAAATAGTACATTTATTAGGTTGTCTCAGACTAAATCCGGAAAATCTATTGTTTACACAAATTAAAGCAAAGTTTTTATAAAACCTCTTGGTAGCCTATGCGATTTTAAAAACATACCTAGAAGTCAACAGATTCTGTAGCAACGAATACCTAAATTATTTGGCATAAGATAATAATTTCAGTGTAATCAGCATTGCTAAAGACATTAATTAAGTATTTATTTCCATATTATCTCGCTGGCTTAACCAACAAAAGACGGAAGATTAATTTGATTGGTAAAGAATCTGCCATCTAGTTCAAGCTACCATGTACACTTTCAAATGATCCAGTATTGACCTCTGCCTCAAAAAAATAGCTAGTGGATTCCCAGCATCTTTCTCTATGTCATTATCATCGTCTCCCGAGCCTTTTACCAACTATGTTGGGGTCGGCTTCCAGTCTCACCAGATGCAGCTGAGTACCAGTGTATTGATGTGTGTATTGATGACCTCCTCAACCCAGTTACCCAGGCAACCTCTTGGTAAGACTGGTGTTAGATTTACCGGCTTCTGACTGCCAAGGATTCTAAATGACAGCCAGGACCTACAATTTAACGTGCCCTTCGAAACAGTCATTGATGTCTAAGATATACTTAGAAAGTAAATACCTATGTACTCTCAATTAAAATTCTTATAAAACCCGGAGACTAATAGGTATCCTTGGTTACACAATCACGGTACAAAAGATAAGAGGTATCGCACAGATCGTTAGGCAGTAATAGAGTAATTCAGTTTCATTAGCGATCGGTCGATAGCCGCGACCAATTATTCGCCTTTATCACCAATTAAATGTTTACGATGGACCGCCATCGCTGTTCAGATTAATATGTAAATAGAAAGCTATGTGAGTTCGTGAGATGTTCTGATTGGTTCGTTGGGTGTTGTATGTACCTTGTTTTTGTTTTTGCTAGGTGTAACTGTGAGTGGAAAATGTTTGGGTATATACCGTAAGACGTCTTAGTCGCAAAGTACATAAAGTTTAATTTTACAATAAAGCTGTATAGGTATTTTAGATTTAAAATAGACTTTTCAAAAGCTTTAGGCACAACAATGGAACCGTTTAGTTCATACTTAGGTATAAGATTACTTCTTCATTTTTTGCAGATCAGTTGTTAATCTCTATTGATTTCTGTAAATAAATTATTAAAACTTACTTGAAGAAGTCCTCCATTCTTCAACTTTTAAATAAATAAAGGGAATTTATTTAATTTAACCATGTCAGCAAATACATGAGAAAAATGCAACTGTTGTGCAGCACAGCCGTCATTCACAGCATGGCATTCACTCGTGTACTCCTGACCTATTTGTAAGACTACATGTATTAAAACCTCTTCAGAACTGCTCTCAGTTTGCCTACAATTTACTCTGTAAGGCTGGGTATTCACTGGCTAGTGTGTGCTGCATGTATGGTGTATTATAGGCACTCAGTGGCTAGGCCTATAGAATGATGAAGTTGATGTTTATGGGTTGCCTGAATGTGTGATGACTTAGCACTTCAATCAAGGTTAAGAAATTTATTTTTGGAAAATACGTATTAAGTCAGAATCGCCTAATATTTTTTTACGTTCATCATGATTGCTTATCCTACAGAATGTACATATGTTTTTACTATAGATAGATATTAAATGTAGACCTTCACAGCTTCTGGGAGACCCTTTATTAACTAACTTCCCAAAAAGGCTAAGACTAAATAAGTTACAATATAACTGATAATACTATTTTTTCATAGAACTAATATCTTTTCGCTATATTACGAAAACCCTATTTTTAACCACCAAAATACAAGTTTACATTGAAAACTACCCCTTAGGCAACATTAGCGACCTCGTGAAATATGATGTGTACTCATTAATGCTTGCTACCGGCACAAAAATCCAGTGCTCGTGTATGCGTGGCCAATTATAAATTTTAACCCAATTAACCTAATCGGATCGGTGTGCGTCTAACTCGGTGAGTGTGGAGATGTTTTGAGTGGCTTTATAGATTTTGAGTTTTACTGTTTTAGGATGAGATTCAAGATTCGTTTCGTCCTTGTTATAAGTAGTTTCATAATGTCATTAAATTTAGAAGTGGTTATATCTCCACAATCTCATTATAATAATTAAATTGTCTTTTGAAAGAAGACTTACTGAATAATGTTTTGTATTTTTGCCAATTTCTTTACAATATGGAATCGTCAATATAATTCACACTGAAACCATATTAAACTCTTAAATCAAGTTCTTCTAAGAACGTAACAATCACACCTTCAAGTTAAACCTAGTCAATCACAGACAGCTTCTAGGAATCTAACAAGAATCGAACAGAGGGCCTATTCTCATGGCGCCCGAAATCTTATCTATCGATCGAAGTATCGTGTTCGTAACGCTATCCTTTGCAATAATAGCAACAATACACAATGAGACTTTAATAGGGTACGTGCTCGATATTATAAACAGCCGTGTTTTGTCTCAATGTCAAGCCGATGCATATTATGACTACCGATGAACTGTCGATTTAATAACAAAGTAGCTATTTTGGGTTTCAATGAGGCGCTTGTCGAACCAGTAACCCGTTTTACAGCGCCAGTTAATGGTACTTGAACCTTCCTGAAGATATAATAAATAGTACTGTTTATGGCGGAATCTACATCGACGGGGCTTGGTGTAACTACAGTTAGATGATAGTTTAATAGATACAATATTATTAAATCGAAGTTAAATGCAAATCATTAATGCAAATTTTACGTATCCTCAAAGTCAATAGCCATTGATCTTCACCAAAGTAAAAGCAAGCAAGCTCACAAATACCCGACGGTCACTGCAAATGAAGCAAAACTAATGAGTAGTAAGAATAGATCCATGATGCAAGGTGAAGCGGCGCGTGCGATCTATTAATATTCACGTTATCTCTACGCTACAGCTGTTGCTACGCCGTAGCTGCGTAGCACATCCTTGGAGTTAGAATTGTAGGTTTGAATAATGGATGGTCGTGAGGGTAACTTTTTTCCGTGATTTTCAGTTTATTTATTATTTATTTAACCATTTATATACACAGTAAACACACGACAGAAGTAAAAGTAACATAAAATAGTTCTGCTTATTTCTAACGAAATCTCTTCCAGCAGAACCGCAATAGGAGATTTAGAACATGGAGATGTAGACAGTGTAAAAGAATTTCCATTTTTTACTGAGGATAGATTTTTTATTCTTGCTAACGCTTACGACTACTTGAAAATTGTACTTTACATATAAAAAAAATTAAACTAAGCTTTAAGCTTATCTTGATTCATCGTACACTTAAAGTAAAAACTAGTACTATGAAATTCAATAGAATTTTTCTTAAAATTTACACCATATTAAACTAAAAAAAGTCGTAAAAAAATCCTTACCCATTGCTGTCTATATAAAATGGGTTTAAAGGTCCATTCAGTAAGTTTATACCACTACTAAATTCCACACAAAAAAGCATCCCAAATCCTAGTAAAATAACCAAAGCGATTAAAACGTATATTCTCACTTCCATCTCAGATAGCAGTCGGTGACAGTATATCTAACTAGCGCCGTCGATCCGTCACGCGGACAATGGGAGCGACCTGGGAATCGAACGCGCGACCCGTCACTCGAGATCATCTATCACTCTGATAACGTTATCGAGTGGAATAGCTAGTTGTAATGATAGTTTTTCCAAATAGTTTGGGCAGAGTCTAACTTAAAAAAAAAGAAGCTTTTGAAGTGAAAATAGCAAAGTGGTGCTCTGGCAGTTAAAACGTATTGAGTTCAATTCCCACTTATTGTAATATTGACATGAACTTACTCCACGTACAAACATAATGTTTAGCTTAATACGTAAATAGATAAGTATTTTGTAGTGCAAAAGTGAAAAATAAAAATCAATAAAATTACATATTCTGTATAAGACGAAGCTATTGTTTATCTATTTTTTGTTCATTGTAAATCTTCAGAAATTACAGAAAATAGGCAACACTTAACTGACCTTTGTAGACCACAAAAAAAGCACCAACCGAATGACAGTTCGCAACCAAAAGCAAAACTTCATAAAACTATAGTTTATGGTAATTATAATAAATGATTGTTGGGTAAGGGTTATTGTCCAGTGCGCGCGATGCGATGCTATCTAGCTTCCGAGCGTCGCGCCGACATCATTATCATAATAGCCTTGAGACACGAAACTTATTGTGAGGCCTTAGAGTCGTGATCAATCAGCTTTACTTCATTATGTCTTGTAAACTTGGAAAAATATAATAAAAAATAATGCCTTACAGCACTTTGTGAAGCTTGAAATTGATTTTCATATTGTGTTTATTGAACCAACTTAGCGAAATTGTAGTCAATGACATCATCGTCTTATTATTGAGAATGTTAGTGTAAAGGCAAAGGCCCGTAACCTGAGTTACTCAAACTTTACTTTACTTTAAGTTGTACCTACTTAAAAGTTTTTCTGTCACAGCAATTTAAAGTGACATATTCTGCATAATTATGAGATCTTTTATCCCCAATGCGGTTCGCTGTGATATCTTTTTGTTTATTTGATGTTCTATCATCACTCCAAACAAAATCATGGTGCGACTTTTGCAGAGAAATAAGTAACAGAAAAATGTCTTACGCCCGCACTCAGAGACATTTAATGATTACCTAAGTCACTCCTTAGTGACGGACTGTCAAAGAAATTTATCACTTAGGAATGGCTTGTAACTATTAAATGTCTCTGAGTGTGTCCATTACTGTATTATCTTTGAATCTGGTAAGAAAATGAACCTGTCCTATCTAGTATACGGTCGCTGCCGCAGATGTAATTATAAAAAAATGTTCTAGACATATTTCTTTATGTGCTGATAAGGGCTCCTTCTATTAAGGCTACCCTACTTTTTATTCAGCTATTTCATTAATTTTTATTTAGTAATTCTTACCATGAAAGCCGAATTTGAACCGGTATGTCGAAGCTGGCTAATGTCCTCTTTGCTCGCGACTTTGGTAATATAAAAAGCAATTTTGTGTATTTTATGGGTTTTAGATAAAACTTTGAGTATGCTCTGATGCATGTCTAGAGCCACTACATAATTATTGTTAAACGCATAGCTTGATTAACTTAAGTATTTACACATTCTGAAAAAGGTTCTAGAATTAAGAATTTAGGTTCACGGAACATGATTTTAATGAAACCTTTTATTATATGCTAGCGGTTTTCAATTGGTTCGCGTCCCGTCAGAACTACTGCCCATACCCGGATGAAATATAACCTATGCCACTCGCGGGTAAGATACCTACGTAGCTTCTGAGCAGTCAGTGAACTTGTCAAATCATTTCAGTTGTTTCATACATATTGTTCAATATTTCTTCATTACTATATTTAAAAGTATATGTTTCATTTGTGGAACTGTTTAAACATTTATTGAAAAGTTGATTTAATTCATACTTCTTTAGGTCTTCATTTCGTTGAATAAGCACTATATTCTTTATTCTAAATTGCAATCACATCAGTTCCTGGTAAGTAGCAACCCTCTATATCGTGCAAACACCCTTACCCTTGAAACAAAACACCATAAACACAAAGGTTATATCTAAAAGCCTGAAATGAATGCTCAGCAATATTCCTTCCGCCTTCATAACAATAACAGTAGCGTTTGCCCTTGGTGGCAATAGTCCGGGGCAATTAATGTGTATGGACCATCGCGCCCCGGGATGCGGGATCCCACTGAGTGCAACATTAGGTGTCAAGGTCTCACCACATTGATTGGGCAGTTGGGGGCTGCTTACGTTTAAAATTGACCCCCAATTAAATTGGGATATGGGCAGGAGAGCATCTCAGAGAAAGCAATAAATATGAGGAGGATTATTGTATAGGTAAGCAATCGACGATGATAAACTTGAAAAGAAGGTTCTGCTTAAAATCACTCTATGCGAAATAATTTTAACAGAAGAACAAGTCTAAATTATTTGGTTTACATCACATTAAGATTTATTTAAATTAAGATGGCTTACAGTCAGCTTTAAAAACTATACTAGTTTGAAGATCAATAGAAACGCATTTTAAGTTTTACGCATATTTATCTGTAAACACAAATGAGTAATTAAAATAATGCTGTGGAATGATGAACATCTTTATTTCCAATAGATAACAGTGATTATTCACATCTACGCAGTTACGGTAGTCACAGCGATTTACAAAAAAGATAACTGTGACAGCTCACCCAAACAATATACCTATCTTAGGGAATTCCCAAATAAGATATAAGTACTCGTACTTAAGATTATTAGACAGGTGTTGCGTTAAACAGATAAACACGATTAATCTGAGATACTATCATTGCATCCGCATATCTTATCTATCTTTACCTTGACGATGACACCGAATCTTTGTTTAAACCACATGATTATCAGCTGTTCCTATCACTTACGAGGATGATATTCCAATTATTATCATATCCGTAACCATTATCATGTACTATCTAGTCCTTACCTAACCTAACAAAAACAAGTTTAAACTTGCTTTTCGAGTTGCGACAAAGTGCAAAAAAATCACGACCGTGGAACGTGGGCCTATCTGTCATTAAACCAAGTCTGTGAAATGATCTATTACATAGAAATATTTCTAACTTCAATCCTATCATGAGTCGATGGTCATACCACATACTCGGATGCTGAAAGCATGAAACAGCCAATGACTCACAAATGCGCATATCTGGTTGAGATCACCCGGCTTATCGGAAACGTTATACTCCATGTGTCATAAAATATCTTTGTTTCATTACTACTGCCTAGAAAATACTGCGAAGAATCGAATTTTCTGGAAACGTAATTTTATTAATATGACATCCTGCCTGCGTGTTCTGATGTATTTTTTTTTTACTGTGGCAAATATTCTGTTTAACAACAAACAAGTTAACGATTTAAAGTTTTTTAAATTTGAATAAAATTTGATGAAATTGGATTTGGATTCTATAGGATAACAATTCATGATTTTACTTAGGAATAACACGTGACAAATGCACATGGGGTATATTATATTATACAATATTGGAGTACAGTACTGTGTCTTGCCACCTTATCAGCTAACTAAAATTTCTGCTATAATAAGATAAATATGTTCTACATACCTTACCGATTTGAGTACCAACAAGTCCGCAGTTATATCTCTTGAGATAATGTGTGATACTGATCTAATTTAGATATCAAAAGAATGTCTGTCGTCTGATACTGGTTTATGATCTACATTAGTTATTGTCTTTGCTTATTATCATAACAAAGAGTTCCGCGAAGTAATGTAAACTGATCCAACCGAATATTCATGTTCAAATCATTAGTTAGTTTTAATATTTTAAATAAATAAGATACATTTTTTTAAATAAATAAGTAGGTACTAAAAACCTTCCATAGCTTATATTTATCTATGAAACCTTATAAAGCTATAGTTAAGTGCCTTCTTCGTACAGTTTCTGTCGCGCCTTGATACGACGAAAGAAGATGAAAGAACTAGGTATTTTATGTCATTGAAGATAAAGAGACTATGAAGTCCAACTACCTGCTCCATTTCACCTATTGATTTGTTTGCATTTACAATAACCGATAACATAACAGCCATAATGAGCCCTGATACTTAAATGAACATGGAATATTAAAGAAAATTAACATAAAACTTATCAATATCGTGAATAATGGCTATCAGCAGACGGCGGACAGATAAAGTTAACTGACTTCAACAAATTAACGCTTTGTTGTGAACTATAACCGGAACTCGATCTGTCTGGATGTCATAAAAACTTATCAGTACAATATGTACAGACCTACACGTTAATGTTGAGGTTTTTTACTAATTTCTACAGAATTGACAAAAAATTATGAAATATTTAAAACGTGTAAATAATTAAATATATTAAAGTTGCGTACTTCATACCTACTTATAATTTTAATTTATCTATGTATCTAATAATTTGTATTACCTACGATAGTTTAGGTAGTAGTTATTGAAAGCCCAATTTTCCTACGAAGAAAATCTTCAGTCATATCTCTGTAAGGACATTCTCCTATTTCTAAACTATTTTCTGATCTACTAAGTTGCTTTACCTTTGCAAGTTGATTGCTAAATAATAATCATCCCGTTCCTTATACACCCTACGCACTTTTTTTGGAATCAGCACAACATTTCCCTAACACCCATAACAAACCATCAGTTATCCGTAGAAAACATAATCTTTCAACAATCCTTCCAACTTTCCTACCACCACAACTACCATCTTTAATACAAAACAAACATATACATACAAAAAAAATACCACATACATACTTATAAAGAAGAAGGCTATTTCTTTAGTTTTTCCTCGTACCTCAGTCTGTGCCGGAACACATTTCCCGGGGGTCTTAATTGAAAGGTAGCTCCACAAAGCGAAGCCCCGACGCTGCCGACCTCGATTCCTTGACTCTAGTTTAATTATAACTCGCCTTCGCCCACATTTCTCCTCAACAGTTTGTTTATGCTAATAGTTGTCTTGAAGGAGTTTTTTTAAACAGGTGCAGTGATGATTGTCAAAGGCCTTTTACGAGAATTTAAACATGTAGTCAATTGTAAAAAAAAAAGTTAGAAATAATACATAGATAACGCAAATAATATATTTTTAGTGTACCCTAGATGTCTAGCTACAGTCTCAAAACACAATGAAAAGTGGTAGGTAGTACAATTAATTTTCCCATAGCAACAGCTACACTTGAAAGTTTCACCCAAGTGAGATTTGTTGAAAATATTGCTAAATTAGACAGTAAAATTGTAAGCACGTTTACCTATGCATATTTTCTATATGCTTATTAAGCCTTTTTAGATATACAAACAATAAGAGAAATAACAATGGAATTGTTCCTGTACACATAAGTCATTAGATTTTTTACGTCCACAACATAAAAAACCATACACAACTATAATTGTAAGTAATACATAAACGTCGACACAATGAGGTAATGCTTGTAAACCTGAAGGAATCAAAACAGAAAGAAATCAAAACATTTGTTATGGCAACACACGCCTGTCAATATGTTAACGACTTCAAGTTAACGCCTTTCCCTAATAATTTCTTGTTTTACATACGTTTGACCCGCAAATCGTTGGTAAAGCGAGGTCCCTATGCTAGCGGGGATCAATACTAATTCACGACATTCTGCAAAGAGCGAAAACTATTTGTATGCACCTGATTCAAAAAACAATTGAAACAGATTTAAAGTAGCCAACTGGTCATATTATACAACTCTTACCAAAAATTAAATAATATTTCAAAGTTACCGTTTTCAACGGAATTGTATTCAATTACATAAAATTTCATAATTTTTTCCCTTTGTGTAAAGCATAAATTAAAATGAAGTTTATTTTTTGCGTAATAATTAACACTTTCAGCTGTAACTGTAGATTAATGGGAAAGAATCATTTCTTTTTGTTGAGAAAAAAGTGTTTTGTGAACAAAATAAGCCGTAGAAGTGTGTCCTTGTTTCCAAATGCCTTGATCTTCTATTGTATGGTGTGAAACACAACACAACGCTCAGAAAAGTTGGCAGAATATTACGTAATTACACAAGAAAAATCCCAGCTTTAAAGGCAGGTACCTAATGTAGTCGCATATACTCAAGGATAAATTCACTATAAATCTGAAAAGAAGTCATTGAACCATCGTAAAGAAATTGTTCTACGTTATTAACTACTTGACTTTTACCACCATAAACAGTCTTATTATCACCCATACTTTACACATTTCACTCGGCATATTTTTGGATAAGATAGACCACTCATCGGAAACGTACCTATTATTTTCGAAACCCTATCGTAGAATTAATGACCGCTCCTCGCTCACATTGAGACCTAGCTTATTTCAGCTTAACACGATGTTATTGAGTATTGAAACTCAATCTTAATTGTGCCGGAAAACAATTTGCAGGTAAAATACATAATGGTTGTTTTATCGAAAGCGTTTTATCATGGTATTAGCAGCCGCCTGGCTTGTGTAAACATCTGTACTGAAGGAAGCTTTGCTTGTTTTTCATAGAAAAGTTTTCCATAAATGCTATTGAAACTATTTTGTCCTACTATAAATAATTTTATCTTTTTGTGTTTTCGCATCATGTTTATCCAAATAGATGGACTCGTCTGTTTTCTTTCGCTTATGCATCATAACTGCATTGTTATTTCCGGGGTTCCATGATATCTATATTCTATATCTTATTTCAATAAGGTAATGTTTCAATTGTGAATAGATACGTAGAGCACCTAACACTATTTTCTGCATAATGTTTGGATAGTAAGTTCCTAGTTTAAAGAAACATTCTGATTGTGTGTATGTATACTATCAGAATGTTTCGTGTATGAATTTCTTAATTCGTTAAAAATTAAGAAACATTAATGTTCCTCAAATTATTTTAAATTCTTAAAATTATCAAAACTCAAATCTACTGTTAACAAAGATGCTGATGATGTAAGAGAGAAGTTTTCCTGTTTGAAAACTTTATTGCTTCAAGGAAAAGTCAAATAAAAATCCTTAGAAGTAAGTATTACATTTTAAATACTTAAACATTTGTTTTAGGGTCCGGTACTTAAAGATTTGTATTTATGGTTCCGTACTTACCCAAGGTGTAAAACAGGACCATACTATAAGGGAGATAATGATTGATAACCTTATTTTAATAATCCATGAAATTCTCATATTCCAAGCCTAATTAGCAAAGCTGAAATATTATAAATGAATGCGTCACTAGCTGGGAAGTAACACAAGGCATGCGTAAAACAAAGCTGAAAAGAACACGGTCCAAGACGTCGTTTGTTAATTTACGAGGGCGTTCTGTGGCGAGTGGTCTCGTCATATCCGAGCGCCATCTGCAGGTAAGTTACGAGCACGCACACCGGCGCGCGCGCACGCACACCACGCCTCGCCGACTGTCCACCGGCCGAACAATCGATCGTAAATCAGCTTCGATAAAATTATAGGAGGGAACACAATGGATGTCGCCCGGCAACATCTGCGACGCATAATCTGCCCTCCTGCCATCGCAAAGAGTCCGCTTTCATGCGCCACCTGGCCGCTCCCGCCACGTAACTCTCCGTCTCCGAGATAAAGTCGACATTCGCACGTGTACAGACAAGAAGTGTTTATTTTGAGAAAGTCGCCCCGAGCGATTCTCACCTCTATCGGAGAAAGCTTTGCGCTGATATTCCGCTGCGCTTACTAACATTCTCGTAATTGCGAAATTCACGCTTCGCGGTGCGGTACAAAAATAAGATTATGGATTCTGCTGAGCTCCAGCGTTATTGTGATTCGAGGATCCGTCCGTAGGTATGTCTGCGAGCTTTACGACTACTATTCCTGGAGGAATAAACCGTCGTGCTTATTGAATATTGTTCAGGTTATTTATGGAAGATATCGCCATTGTCCAGAACGCGGAGCGAATTCCTAGCCCTGGAAGTTTGTTTAGGGAACCATTGTGATTGTGTATTTACACCACATTAGGTAATATTACTTTACAATAATTCCTTTATGTGTTTGTTGCTGCTATTGAATAGTATGTACTAGAAGCCTAGGCACACAACCTAATGTAATACAAAGCCTGGACATTGTATGTTATGAACTCTAACAACATTATGTAATCAATAACTTGTCCTAACTGCCTAAGTACACAATACAGGGAGTATCAGTTGGGACTCAATATCAGTTAGGACAAGTCAAGTAAATTAGGACATTTGTAAAGATATCCTTATCCTTTTCACCGCCACGCCATATCGGTATTCCTATGCCCTGTACGCCAAGCCCGAAAATCTTAATTTTAAATATCTACTAAAAAATACATAAAAGTAATGATTTAATAGGTTTATTTTGTATTTTTCTGCGACCTGTTTTTGTCGAGTATAGCCGTCGTTGGCGCACAGGGCACGCTTGCTCATGTCGGCTATAGCCGACATTGGCGTTCAAAAGGTTAAAACAGAACTCACTGCGCAAACGTTTCAAATCGCGCCACTTAGACATGATAACATCTAAGACCCAGTATCGAGAAGTTAATCGTTACATGCAGAGCATCGATTGTAGAATCGAATACAAACGAATTACCCGGGGCTGGGCAATCAGCTCGCTCTCACAAAGGGCAACGGTCAGGGATCGAATTTCCCGACACTTGGAGAAGATCGTTGGCTCGGCACACGTTTACGAGCGTCGTAAAGACGTGGCCAGATATTGAACGACCACCTATATATTCTTATGTATATAATACATATATACTGTTCGTATG
Organism: Helicoverpa armigera; assembly: GCF_030705265.1. NCBI lineage: Eukaryota > Metazoa > Arthropoda > Insecta > Lepidoptera > Noctuidae > Helicoverpa > Helicoverpa armigera. The sequence goes on along the minus strand of NC_087137.1, from coordinate 4,239,918 downwards.
AAGGTGTCGGATTGAGCCGAGATTGTAATAAAACTGTTATTATTTTGATTAAAAGGGTAAATCTTGTTTGGCTTGTTGGTCTGCTGGACGACTGGTCAATGTGACGTCCTAGGATCAATTTTTAAGCTCAGTTTAATCAACCATTGTTAATTGTTATGAATATTTATAATGTTAAAGATAAAACAAATTTATTATTTTGCTGAAATCGACAATGAATCGACAAATATTCCGAATTAAACCTCATTACAGAATCAAAATTTCCCCTTTTACGACCTCTTTGACAAAAATAAGTGAGTGTACAAACCAACAGTCACTGCAGATCAGTCAGACCACCCATCAATAATTGAAACTCATCAAGCTTGTTATAACTGTGAGTTTTACAGGAGAGATAGCAGAGCCTTCCACACTTTCTATAGTCATAATAATGAGAATACCTAATGTAAGACAGAAAATCGAGGTAAGTTTCTTGCCACCAAAGAGGCAAAAGCCTAGATTTGAGGTTGCTTAGAAACTCTGTGGATAGGTATGGATATGATGATCAATTACCCGTATTGAGTATGAAGTTACTCACCCTAAGCTAGTTGTGTATAAAATCGCATACAGTAACCAAATATGAAACCTTATAACCCCAATAATAACACGACGATTAAAAAATCCAATGGATATGTAAATTCGAAACATAAATCGTGTATATTTTCATGCGTTATAAACGCGTGTAAAGTGCAAGCGTGGTGCGGATAGCGTTTCGAAACCATTCCGTTTTAATGACACGATAAAAACGCTCAGATATGGACGCCATATCAATATAATCTTTATGTTCAAACGTACAATATATCTAGCTTATGTACCGGCCTATGTACTTCAATGTTTGGACGAATATGCTAGCTGAAATACGAAACTTAGAATTTTTGTTTTGGATTATTTTAGATACCCCTTTGTTAGATTTGATTATAATAACTTCTTAACCTTATATTCGCAATAAAGTTCGTTCCAAATTCTTATAAGTAGTACATAAACTAATGATAAATAGTACGCTTTAATTAATGAATGATGAACAAACAAATAACAGAAGCCAACTCTCTATGCTGATTCAAAGTCAAAGTCAAATAATTTATTTCATTTAGCCTTATTAGGCCTTATTTAGCCTTTATAAGCACTTATGAACGTTAAAAATATAACTTAAGTTTGTTCAAATTCCTTTAAAAACTCATAAAATATTAGTGAAATACTGCCTATAAGATAGTAACTTATGCTTGCTTGTTCGCTCGCTCACTTTACCGTTATCTGTTTCCGTAGCATCGTCGTAGCAATAGATAGCTACGAAGCTCCATTATATTTTATCAGTAGCCGTTTCGTAGCAATTGTAGCCGCTTCAATGGTTTTATCATTTTATTGAACATGTCTCTTCTGAACTATAGTAAATTAAACTTTGCATAGTAGCAATAGTTAAGTGAAACTGAAAAATACAATTTCATAAATATTTAAGTATATTTAGGCTACGAGAACTGTTTGGGAGTATAGTAACGTGTTTCTTTTTTTTAGGCTAGTAAGATCAGTTTATAAAACTCAAATGGGTAAGTAAGGCTATTATTCACTTCTTTTAGTCATATCATGACCATTATCATGAAGAAGTCAAAGTACGAATCATGATTGACAACCGTCATCTACAGGTACACGAATAAGAGATATTTGTATTTATGAGGGGTAATCCAACCAATAAACCATTTTTGAGGGAGTTTTCATGAGAAACAAAATACATAGGTATTGAACTTACAGTTTCTTTAATTTACTTTTGCTTCACATAGGTACAAGATAAATAGACCAATATATTTTATAGATATAAAACCTTGGGCCAGCACTAACATACAGCTATCTACGGTTATACATTCGCTATAAACCTAATCGTAAAAACTGAAGATTGGTTGGCGGTTGTGCAACCAACAACCAATGTTTGGGAAATAGCTGTCTGAATACATTGATAACGCTCACTCAATGTTGACACTACGGAAAATATACAAACAGTAGTACTTATTCTTTTGGTAGCTATTGACGGATCTAGCAAGAGCGAGTCTATTAAGAGGTTTTAAGACAAATAGTTAAAAAAATATGTATGTGCAGAATATATTACTTATTTACGTATTTTTTATATAGGTATAATATACAGTATTCAGTTGTTTTCTTTCATTTTAATTTCTGTTTCCATTGCCCTTTACACACTGTCTATGCTATTTCATTAGAATAAGTATTACCTTTGTAATATCTTTCTTTCCTGTCTTCTTTCTTTATTGTGTGTGTACAAAAATTGGGTGTGGATGACATGGACGGCGTACGCCTACAACAAAGACTAGTGGGATCGTTCGAAGGATAAGGTGGTGTGGAGACGAAGTGAGGAGGCCTTTATCCAGCAGTGGGATCACACATGTTTTAAGTACCTAAGGGGTACTGTTTTATAAAAGGTAAAGTGAAGATACCTACATTTCCTGATATCAAAATTGTATAACAAACAATATTTAATTCTGCTCGCTACCTTATTAGATAAATTATTACTAATTAATTACCTTAGCAAATGCTTTTTCATTTATAATTAAGTAAGAAAATGCTACCGTTCTTTGATATTATTGTTTGTGGTAGAAATCTTTCCTATGTGAAAATGTTTAAGCCTTCAGTTGAAACATACCTATATCTACTTCTAATATTTTGAAGCGTATTTCGAAGGAATTATTTGAAGACTTGCGTTTTTTATCAAATTTTTCATTTTGGATTATCTTAAATATCGGAAACCTTATTTCCAACCAAACAAAGTTCAATTTTGACTGTGAATTCTTTGAATTCTTCAATAAGTATCCAGTACTTAAACTCTATATTTATCATTCATCCACCTAGATTAAAATTCCTCTATACAAACAACAGATCAGGCTAACTACTAAATCACCTTTCAAAACCCATTTCTCTTCAAATAAGTATAAATAAACATGTCCAACTGGCGTGTACCTAAGTTGTGAAAACAAAAGAGTTTTCAGCAAACATCTTAGATTGGCTGCGAGTGGTACACATCTGTGGAGTAGCACCTGACTCATCTGGCGCGAACAATAACATGCACCTAGTTGCATCTAGTGCTGACTAACTCTGTTATCGCTCTAATGGCTATAGACTTCATTCCTGACTTTCTTTTGTTTAGTTTATTCTTCAAGTCTAGATAAATGTAGATTAATTAATGCTATAGACAAGTAATGATAAAATTACTTCATAATCATAAAATGTCTTTGTCATAAGTCATAATAAATATTACCGCCAAATATAAAACTGTACCTAAAAAACAAAAGATTATCATCACGCTTGTTGTATATAAACAAGTAAATAATGAAAAGCCTCCGTGCTCATCCAATGACAAATGACAATGGAGGGTACATCCCTCCAAACACCACGCATTGCATTGTAAGCTCTACGGTACTATAATAGAGCATGAAATTGTATGGCGGCGCGCGGAGGATGTCCCTCGCTATCTTGTCTGGCGGGGGAGGCGCCGACCAATCGGCAGCCGCGCTCAGCGCATCACTGTCCTTATCTGTACATACCTACTGCGCATCCTCCAACCTATGTACCAGTATATAAATATACTGAACGTGACACCAATATCAAACACATTTTCCGTGAAAGTAAAGACAACTTTAAAAGTTGACTAGAATGCTAACTCACCTTGCGCGTGGAGGCGCCTCGCCACCGCTTTGGACCGCATCGCCACCGCAGTGACAGCACAGGACACTCTCCTCAATAATTAACCGGCGATCGATGACACACTACAATGTAATTGGAAAAGTTTTTCTAAAATGGTACGGGAAAACGTGTTGAATAGCGCGCGCGCTCGCTCGGAGAGGATCGGCAGTGGCGCGCGGGCGGGCGCCGGGAGCGTACGTCAGCGGTCCTGCAGGATGCTAAGGGTAAGGTGCGGTTTGCGGCGCGAGGAGCGCGGCGTATCACGCGAGCGGTCGGCGGGACACTGCGTTCACGTGCTCTACCGCACCGCGACCGCGGGGAAAGCGATTTTCACGCGGGAAACGATAGTGACCGGCCGCGCTGTCTCGGCGCGAGCCGCGGCTAACCACCTACTGTCACCCGGCTCGGCGCGGCCCTTACGCGACAACACCCACGGCCTCGCCGCCTACGCCTCCTTGCCGAGCCTTCATGCTTCACCAATTAACTAACACTTTATACCGGCGTATTTACACAAACTATCACCGCAGTTCAGCTGAAACTGAAACGCAACATCAATCGACCGTCAATTACGTATTCCCTAATCTTTCCACCCTTGTTCCACGAAATAACAAAACTTTCTGCTCGTAGTAGCAAATGCGAGCTTCGGAAGATTCAAAAGTTTACTTAGTCGAAGTTACGAAACACAATGGTGGAACATTATGTAATGTTTTGATTAAATCTAAGTTTAGTCACTAAGGGGAGCGTGTTGTAAGGCTTCCTTATAATTTTCTTTTGAAACAGTTACATCTGTTAAATATTTTGTTTTGCTGAATAATTTAAGCGAACATAATGCGTTTATTAATTTCTGATGAAGCGTAACTGCTGAAGAATTCTTCTAAAAAGGTTTAAAATTATTAAGTAACTTGACGTAATAAGCCAAATTATTGTTTTTTTACAGGTGCTGACCAGTAACCCTTATTTCCTTTTTAAAATAAAATTGATTTTAGTAGTAGTTTGGTAATATCCTGAAACTTTATGGAAAAATAAAAATGAAAAATGACTTTCATACCTGATTGATTGCATTTTTGATTACCTAAATGATTAGTGACTAGTGCTTACCAAAGTCTAAATTAGAGATGCTTAAGTAGATACTGATAAAGAGTCAAAATTTGAGGCTTTTGCCACTTTCTAGAAAGCCTGATAAGTATGCACATACTGATCAAATTCCAACTGGAAAATTCAAATAATGCTTACTTGTTTTCACCCAAAATAGGCTATAACAACGTTATGCCCAGCCATCGGTATTAACTTTACGATTAAGTAGATAATCATATTCATTAACCTAAAACTACCTTTCCTAATTAACACGCCTACATATCGACGTAGTTCGACGAGTCAAGCTGTATGTCTGAACTCTGAACTATCGTCGGACAGTGGGGGAAGCCTCATCCTATCCTCCCCTCCCCTCCCCTATCCCCCTAGCTCTCCCGAGTGTAGCAGACATACGAGTTAGCTACTAGCTAGTAGTTAGCACCTAGGTATGGCCGTGGTTGTAAGTACCTTGGTATAGTGTACATGACATGATTTTAGGGGTAGGTACGTCTGAGTATTTTGGTTGGTTCTAGAGATTATGCTTTCTGTAAATCATATTATCACATATAATACTAATAACGAAGGTGAAGGTAAGACTGTACCTGTGGTTTTTATTAAACTTAGCAATAATGTAGCCTATAGGTACATCTGAATAAGGTACAGGGTTCTTTTTTTATGCGGGTGCCGGAAGTAGTCCCCATAGGAAGCAGATGAAATTGCTGACAAAAGATAATGCTACAAAAAAAATAACAGCGGCGACCGTTACGTCTTAGGCTGGCTCTAGCAGTCATTCTTTCATATCGGTAATAGCTAGTCGGACTGACTCTTATTTCTGATCTACAGTCACATCGCAAATAATCGCGAAGGAAATACGTGAACCTATATCAATAAAATGATCTAGAGATTGAATGTTAGTTATTAGCCAAATAAGCAGATATCTTATTTTAATTAGCAGTAGGTAATCTTTTTTTACTGTAATTCTGAAACTTCGTTGTGACGATTGGAAAATCCATCGCAACTAATTCATTGAAATTATCATTCCAGTTCATAACAAGTATGATAAAAATAATGAATGGTATTTTGGATAAGCGTTGAACCTATCTATACCTATACTTTGCATTAATAGTAGTTTGCAAATTATCATTTAAATGAAATGAAATTGTATGTGAATGAAAAGTAGATTTTTATAAGTGCTTATAGGTCGTTAGTAGGAGATTGAAATGTAACAATCATCTTCTGCGCGGTATGTTGGGGTCGGCTGCCAGTCCAACTAGATGCAGCTGAAAACAGTGTTTTACATGAAGCGACTGCCTTTCTTACCTTCTCAACCCATAAGAACTTCCTTGGTAAGACTGGTTGTCACATTATAGATCCTAACCACCCGTAACGACTGCCAAAAATATTGAAATGACACGGAGGAGCTCTTCATGACAAGATGGGTGACCATCCACGGACCAACCGCGCTATGCGTTTCACTTCAATTGGTCTGCATAACATCATCCTCATCCTCCGAGCCTTTTCCCCAACTATGTTGGGGTCGGCTTCCAGTCTAACCGGATTCAGCTGAGTACCAGTGCTTTACAAGGAGCGACTGCCTATCTGACCTCCTCAGCCCAGTTTCCCGGGCAACCCGATACTCCTTGGTTAGACTGGTGTCAGACTTACTGGCTTCTGACTACCCATAACGACTGACTACTAACTAACGACCTACAGTTTAACGTGCCATCCGAAACAATTGGTCTGCATAACGTCTGCATAAAACTCAACATACATAGGTCCTTATCTGACAGGCAGGTACTTAATTAATGATACACATCGTTAATTGGCTTTATTGGTGGTAACATTACGTTTTCCAGGAAATTGATTAAATTCTACATAATCTGAGATTATCTACGGCTTTGAGGAAAATCTTCGATTTTTTATTGATTAAAAAACCAACTTTGGACCTTGTTTAGTACTTAAAAATGTAAAATCATCGTGACCCAAGATAGTTAATCGTAATCGTTACGTCAGTATAGAGTACCTATGTAAAAATACAGTTCATACATAAGTAAGTATCATAAGTTTCTACAGTCCCTTTGAACCATCAGTTTATCGTATACTTACTAGCTTCACCTACATTCGGAGAGATCTTCCTAGATCAGGATAAAAAATAGCCTGTGTGTTATGCCGATATATTTTACTGACAAAGTTTATCAAAATCGATTCCACGCCGGAAATTGACGATTTAAAGCGTGATTGAAATTATCTACAAGTAAATAGGTATTTCAGTGCACAAAAAGCACCACCAGGATGAAATACAAAATTACTATCAGAAACATCACAAATTAGGTATATCTACTAAGCCTGTAAGAAAACCTCTAAACCATTATGAAAGCACCCCAAACATTTCTATTACGGCTGCGTGTCACCAGTTATCTAAGCAGACATCTATAATAACTCCACCTGCACACAAACCATAACCAAGCCTGATAGGCACGAGTCTGAAGAACTTCGAGGACGCAGGCATCCCCCCACTGGGGTGAGGGGGAGATTGGGGGAAAAGGGGGGTAGAAGCCGTAAATATGATTATCAGCGGGGGAGGCGACGCGGACTAATCATATTCTCCGCAATTTACATAAATATTAGCGTGTTCCGTGTCACACGAGTAGCCGTGAGGGCTGTCCGGTTGTGCGCAAGGATAGGCGCAAACACAAAGGAATTAATAATAAACAAAGAAGAAGGAGCCTAAAATATGGTTTTCGTAGTCAGTTATTTCAGACCCAGAAGCTACTTATTTGAAGCAGGAGTCAGTGACAACATAGACGGAAAGAATTGTAAGAGCAACAATTAAGAGCGTGTACGCTCGGCGCGCGATGTCAACTTTAGGTAATTCAACGCAAAAAACCACGCAGACTAGCGTCGCGGCTGTGTGCGTGCCTATCATACTTCACGTATAGTCACACAAACCATTTTGATCCTTTCGAGTGAAATTGGTAGAACAAAAAATATATTATTTAGTAAATAGTTAATAGCGGGAAAATAGTGTAAGTCTATGGATGTCTAAAATATAAAAGCATGAAAATAAGTCGTTAATACTTACACTCTTTTGCAAAAAAATCGGGCACCTATGAAAACCTTGGTTTTGAGGACTTTCTGTTTATATTACATACAATTTTCAACAGTACTAAATAGTCGACTGATGTTTAATGACAATGTTAAGAGTTTCTGTATTTTAACCGATTTCAAAAAAAGAAAGGAGGAGGTTTCAATTAGATTGTTTTGTGATTGTTCTCAATTTGATTGTTCTCGATTTCTCAAAGACGCCTGGACCGATTTGAAAAATTGATTGTTTATATGAATGGTCCAGTCCAACCAGACCGAAAAATTGTGGTCAAATAACAACAATTGCCGGAAAGCCAAATATTGGTGAAGAGCTTGGGTTTACCATTGCAAATAAAGTTTTAAGTTATCTATCCTATATGCTTCAAAAGTTATTCGAGATCAAAAGTCAAAATTTGGGTACATCCAAAATGAAAAAAAAAAATTATAGCTCGATTGGTAACAGACATCTGCAATAAGTGATTTCTAGCCTAAGGAGTCCGCCATATTGGATTTAGACTCGCGACACATTTTTTTTCGAGTTATTCATAGCAAGCCCTTTCATTTGATACCCATATCGTAAAAACATTTTTTTCTCCATCTTGGGTATACCGCCATATTGGATATAGAATCATACATTGTCATTAAAACTGAACATTCAAACAAAATTTCAACTCAATCGATAAAAAAAATATGCTTCAAAATTGAGCTTTAAATAAAATAGTAATGTATCAAGATTTGTTGGTCGCGCTTGAAATGTACTCTATTCTCGGTATCCACGGCAGAGGTTATTCACCCTACGCGATGTGACGGAGCGACACGTCCTCTCTCTTGGAAGCCTTGCGGCGGTCTGGTTTGAGTTGACTCGCGTGCAGCGTTTTATAGTAGTTTTTAAATAATTTATAAAAAAATAAAAACGAGAGATTAAATTATAATATAAAGTTTATGTTTTAAAGAAAGAGTTATATTACTATAGTAAATAATTGTTATATTAAATTAAGTAAGATAGATAGGTAAAAAAAGCATTTGAAATTCACAATTTTTCACATTGTTAAAATATTTTTTTCTGAAAGATAGAGACCTAAATCAAAAAATGTTTTCAACTAACTATAGGCATGGGGATTTCGTCTATGAGTAAAAAAATAAATATGATTAGATTTGCCACTGTTTTCACATGAATTTAAGCTTCGAAATAGACGCTGAACGGGAATTTTATAAAACATCTGTTACGTTATAGGGGTTTTAAGTATTTAAACTGCACAAATTGAAATTTATGTTCAATTAACTATATAGACAGTGAAATTACCTTGCGTTATTAAAAAATAACATAGTTATAGGATAAGTAGTTACTGAGAAACAGTGGTTTGAAAAGTACCATTTTAGGCCAAATGGCGCGCGGTTGACGTACACGCTCTTAAGCATGCAAGTGCATTTTATTACGATTAACTTCCTAAACAAACTTAATCTGCAGCATGTGCCCAAGCACCGGCTGACAAAAAGTTCTGGAACGAAATTGCTGAGCCTACTTGAAAGGACAGCCGTGGATGTGAAATTCTTGAAACAAATGACAACGCCAGGCCAGCACAACCCTGAACAGTCATTAGGAGCGTCGGCCACCTACCTTTTAATGATACCGTAAGGTCGATGTTAGATACGTAACTCAGAGGTCGCTTTGTCTTTTTTATGAATGATTAATGTTTATTAATGTTTACGCCGCGACGCCATGCATATTCAAAAGAATAACCGCTTAGGATCTGTTTGATAAACGTAAACATAGCAAGGAATTGTGTCATGTTAGTGGTGGGGTGGGTGAATTTTCTTTCTTCCCTCCACTTTGATATTAAGGAAATTATAAAAATTAAAATGCATTTTGCATTCTACATGAAACGCCAGTGTTTTTTTCTTGCCAAGAGACTTGCACTATGGTCTATGCTCTGTTTAATGTTTTGAAATTCTATCGTAATTTCTCTTCTGTTGATTTAAGAATGTTTTTTTTCATATATCATGTAAGTCCCTCCTGCCTACTTGAATTGACATAGTTGTACATGTAGTTTTAAACAAATTACCTTAGTAGGTAATATTAATTAAATCATAAGTACGGAGCCACAAACAACAATCCGTCCTGAAATATCGTTGACATAAAACTCTTTTCTGTTTTCTATTTACGAGTAGGTACTTCTCGGCCAGATCTTTTCTGTTTCTAGTTAAGCTTTTCTCTGATAGACCTTTCCTGTTCAACTTATCAAACAAATAAGTTCATAAATTCATTACAATTGTTTGTTTCCTCAACTTGCGCAATTTCTATCCTCAGAAGCCTTAGCGATATTAAACCCTTTCAATTTCTTATTACTTAGGAAGAGTTAAATTAATCGAGTCAATAATAATTCATACGAAATGTTTTGCAAATCTCGAATTCTTATATCAATAAAACGACACACGTGTAAGTCAACAAAGCATTCCATTAAGTATTTCCTATTCTCATACAAAATAATACCATCAAACGAAATTCCATGAACAAGCTCGAGATTTGATAGCGACAAATTCAATCCCGCAATTCAGCCCTCGTGAACAAAAATAAATTATTAATTACTACACCTTAAGAACAGATTTTACCCTTCCCGTAAATTAAGGGGGCCAGATGTTAACAGACTCGAAACAAACCCCAAATATCTTGTTAAGCCACCCACTGAGTGTCACCGCGGACATAGGTAGCTAAAACACATTAAATCATGGAAGTACAAGATGACACCTAATGGTGAACTCGGAAGATTGCATTTGCAAGATCACGGCTGGTGTATTTGACTTTATTGAGTCGAGAGCAATTCTTCCTTATATTATATCGTACGAAGATGTGCTTTCAAGCACGTAAAGTCACCTGGTATGATTCGGTCTCTGCCATTCTCCACCTTAAAATTAGTACGATACGGTTGGTAACTGCTTGAGGGCCAACGGTGCTTAAGGTCGTTTTCTTGTAGGGAGCATGTGATATGATATCAAGGCGAGACAGAAAGGGACAGTAGAGCGCAGGCTCCTCGGCAGACGTCGCGGTTGCCATGGCAACACATCGATTTGCACCCACCCCCGGCCGCTCCCGCCAGCCTCCGCTCGTATCCAGGTCATCCAAGACCATCAGAGCCGATGTTTGTTAACATTTAATTAGCTTGTTATGACGCCCTGTATGTATGCTACATGTATGCGCTTTCACAAACTAATAAGTCACTTCAGTCTAGCTTTCTACATAGCATTACAAACTGGAACATTAGAAACATAATATCTAGATTAAAATAAAAGTCAGACATCAAAGATATTTAATACATACGTGCCTTTAATTACATATATGAAATCCACAACAGCTCCAATACACAAAAAAACTTCTTTAAAAGAAATGGGTACTTAAGCATTAACTATTTTGTAAGCTTGGCATATGGCTACTAACACACAGCCCGACTGAACAGTAGATGAATACAAAACATTACGGCTAATTGAATGTTAAAAACCCCAAGTAAATAATACACGAACGATACCAATCACATAACCGTGATTAGGTGCTCCAACAATATATATTCCTTTACAACATATTTACCTTACCTTTGATGTTCCTAAGAAAAGTCGACCCAATTCTTATCTCAAAGACACGTTAAGCCTCTGAGCCTCGTCAAAGGTAAGAGGCTGGACCTAATAGGGCTACTCGAGGCACGAGGCTGCCTCCCGAGGCCTTTCCTCCTTTGACGTGCCGACAAAATGAAGGCAATTTAAAAAGGCGAAACGACACGGGGATTTTGGCTGTAACCTACTTCGCTTATGGAGTTGTAGACTGTAAGATATAGGTACTTTTAAGAAATCTTTATTTTTCTTAGTCTCTTTGATGATTTCATGTTACCAACTGATTGTTCAATATCTGTTTATGGCTAGAAAGCATGTCACTTGAGATGATGTTAGGCACAGAAGTATGGAAAAGGAAGACGCGCTGTGCCGAGCTGGCAAATATAAATTCAATAAAGACAGGAGGAAGATGATGATTTTTTAAATACTTACCAATTACTGGTACAAAGAGTTTTCACATGCTTAAGCACTTCACTGGTCACGATTCAGACACAATAGTTAAACAATCGGTATGTATCACATAATATGACTCATGCACGGGACAGAGCCTTATCATTCTACTAGCCTTTTCTAATGCAGGGAAGGAATTAGCGTTAATCACTAAGCTTGCGAGCTGGATGCGAGAAGCCGAAAATCGATCTCAGTGGCGTGCACTTGGAGAGGCCTATGTCCAGCAGTGGACTGCGATAGGCTGATGATGATGATGATGATGACTAAGCTCGCTAGGAAAGCGAAAGGATGTCTTAAGGATTCAGATACAGCAATATTTATTTTACCACCTTACAGTTTTCAGTGGCAAGCATAGTTGTCTGTAATCAATGCGAATAATATAAGCCCAAACACGAGACAGTTGATAAGTACATACCGTTGCAGTGTTCCCTCGACTTTCTGTCGTCTCCATCATCAAGTCATGTCTAAAACTTCATTCGTTATGTATTTGAGGGATAGATTTATATGTATAGCTTATATTTACCAATTCCCAGGAAACCTAACATAAAAATAAGTACGACGCAGTCATTTCGCATAACTGTATAAGCATTAAGCTTAGGATATTGCAATAGGGTCAGATTTCTAAATCTGTCAATAACGAGTGTGGAGAATGGGCGCGTCGCCTTTACGACCTGTCTCTTAGATTCTCAGCCTAACATAATACACCGTGAAATAGAGTTCACCTTATTGTTTTATTATTGACTGCGTTTTATCTCAGGAAGTCGTAAATTCATTGCTGAAATGGAGACACAGTTAATCATCGTTTTCGATGTCAGGATATTGTTTGAAACACCGTTAGGAACATAGGTATCAATGTACTTACTTATATGATGTCCCATTATGTATGTGAAGTATTCTTGACCTGTTATCGATACATAGTAACAGTTAAAGCAGCGTTTAACACGTTGAATCCATCCATTGCCGCTGGTTTCTAGCAAAACCTCTTCCTCCATAGCTTTATGGCGAGGCGAGGTTAGGAATATATTAACGATGACGAAAAAATATTCAGAAACTGTCAGTCCCAACAGATTTTCATAATTAGTTTCTTGTGAATCTGAAAATAAATTGCATTTCATTTTTGAAGACAAAAGTAAGGATTGAGAACAGTGACATCTAGACACAACTGCTCCTACAAATATGAACTCAACACCGTTGAAATGATAAACAAAAGATAAACATTACCACCCCATAAAATAAGAATCAAATCTTTCTGATAAATGCGACATCTAGCGCCAAAACTCAAAATCACTGAGGGCACAAAATGTTTCATTTAATTTTACCTAGATGTCGCTATAAAATCTGTTGCACCGACTAGTGATGGCAAAACTATTTAGTCGATTTGTTTCCCTGTTGATCACTAATCGACTTCAGAAATGTTTAGACGACTTAGGAAAGTCTATGCTGCCCCGGCAACCGTATCTATTACAAAAATCGGCACACGTATTAATTTTGAAACAAAATCTTGTGTCAATAAGGATACAGATAGGTACAGCTTTAATGCCTGTCACTCAAAACTTTGCGGAATACTCGAATTGACATAATTTATTAGATAAACATTACACAAACACTTTGGTTTTATTTAATATTAATGCATTTTTCGATGCATGCTAAGCAAATCAAAAATGTTAAATGTAAAAACATTATTGCGATCTATTTTTCTTAGTCAGTTTTCTATCATGGTGAAAACAAGAGTGCAGCCCTATTATTGACGTTAAAAATAATACTTGACTGCTTTACCGACAGTGCACAAGAGACGCATGCGCGTCGTGCGTTTTGTTTTTTTCTCTTTTTCTATTGGTTTGTTTTGTGATTTGTGTCATGTCCCGAACCCTAGCTTGTATTTTCCATAGCTTGTGTATTTTATGTTATTCAAATTAATTACGATTATTTTAAAAGTTTGATGGTAGAATTAGTAATTAAACTATTTATAGTATTGTGATGATAAGTGCTGTGAATAAATATAGTATTCAGCGCTGGGAAACTAAAGCGGCACCGTGGAGTCACGAAAACGAAGGTAAAAAATGTTTTCATTGTTTCTAGCGACGCTTGGCTGGGAAAGAAAAAACGGAAATCGATGCCACAGCTGCATACGAGCTTCAAATTTACAGTTGCAATGGGAGACTGACTGTAAATTTTAACGTGGTGCTTGGGTACTTTAGTTTACTATAAAGTTTAAAGCTGTTCTCCTACGCTGGCCACATGGGTCGATAATCATTAAACGTAACCTGTCGGCTTCAATTAGGTATTTCGAAGCTTGTAGAGACTAAATGCGCCTACATTTGCGTGAATTTATAATGAAGGGAATATTTGAGACTGCATGTAATGTGGTACTTATGTACGTAAATGTGTATGTTTGGAAACAGCTGTATAATAAACTAAAGTAAACAGGCATCACTCGCGCCATTCGAGCTTCTTAAACACTTATTCATTGTTCTTATTAAATTGAGTTTTCTTCAGATTAACAAGTGTGACTATATCTACACTGAAATATAATTTTTATGTTCATTGTTTTTTTTTTCTTGCCATATTTAGCATTTTTTCGACACAGATGAGTTTTCGAGTCTTTATGCACATTACTTAACAAAGTAAAGTTAAATAACTTAACAAAGCAAATGATGATCAACAATCATAAACTAGAACTAACTCAGAAAACAGACAGACAAACAAACTCTCTTCTTATATTTCTCAGAGAACATCGCTTATAACCAGCTACAACTCACCCTATCCAACTAACACCCACCCTTAATTTAAACCCCTTCATTCATTCATAAATTTATTTAGAGAAAATCCTTTTTTGTATAGTTTGTAAGTACTAACTACAAAAATAAAAAGTAAAACGTAATATTCAAAAATTATTACAAACTTGTCCCCTTGTGAAAATTGTGGAGGTACCCACAGCTATAAACTACCTTCTTTATAAATTAGTAAAACACCCAAAAGCAGTCAAATAGTTATTTTAGAATAACATCACACCTCGCACACTATACAAACTACCTTATTTAACTAAAACGTAACCACACTCTTGCAGGAAACTATAGCACTATTAAATATAGTCATACTATACCCGGGTATTCCCTCTGAGTAAGCTCACAGACTTAGTTTTATTATCTTTACGTTTAAATCTGTGCCACACCTATTGACTCACGTGAACTTTGAATCTCTTCCATCTCATTCTTAGGTGTAAAGATTACTGATAAATGGAATTATTCATATTAGTTGGTATTGTGAATGCATGCGAGGTAAATACTATATATTTCCGTTCTGCAGCCTCTATGTATGCATATTATAACTAAACAGTAAGACAACTTCTGTGAACCAGCCTAATGGCAAAGTCTTCCAAATTTTATTTTGTACAAACTAAATCTTGTTTTCCTTTTTATTTCAGGTAATATCTCAAATATAAGCCTCTTTACCTCCTAAATATTTAATGGAATATGGTAAGTAGTAGCTGTTAAATATTTATGAATTACTTTACACAAAATTCTGGAATTCTGGCTGGTTTTCGTTCCAATTTCAGATTGTAGCTTTACAGACATTTTTTTCTGTATTTTTATTTCCACTATGCAACAGAGAAATTGAAATCATTATCTGTATTTCATTAAGTGGGCAATAATTCTTATAATGTTGATTGATTAATTCTTTGTCTGGTACTAAGTACCTTAGAAAAGATACATACGTTATATAAAAAAATCCACCAAAAAAGGATTTAGATGATAAAATTATTTTGTTACTTATAATCTGAGATCAAAGAAATCTTATAATGTTAATTTTAGTCTAGCTAGAACATATAAAAGGTTAAGTCAAATACCTGCTCTGCATTTCATACCTAGTTCTTAGTCATTGAAAGCATTTTAAGCTTTTTATCTGTCTTAATTTTGTCAATTTTTTCCACTTAGCTAGTCTCCTAACAATATTGCGTGGTTCTAAAATAAAATCTAGATGTTATATCAAATACATGAAACGTCTTTCGAGAAATCATATTCTTGAGTGAGAGGTCTTTTTCTTTATCTTAGTTCCAAGAGTCCCTTGGAGACGATAGTTTCCAATAAAATGCTAATGAAATCCAATCACGCTCTGAGAGGTTTTTAATTGCGTGATATTAAAATGACTACGGCGAATCTATTGCTACTCTAGCCACTTTAGAAATCAATTAATGTTGTTATTTACATTCTATTTTACGACTAAGAAGATCACAAAATCTAAAGGCATTCATTTATTTCAACAACCAAAACATGGCAGTTGCAGTTCGGCAGTAACTCATAAAGACATTCTCCAAATGTTGCCTAAATGTGTACATATAGAATAAACGTTTATTATATTCAGCAGTCTACCTGAACCGCGGCGGTCCGCACCGCTCCGGGAGCGACTCAGCAAAAAAGTAAAAAGATAATTTTTCGTAGAGTCGGGCCACGGACGAGAAAGAACAAAGGTTTTACGCTCTTACCTAGTTATAGCTAGTTATACGGGCTCCCCGCAGGTGTAACTTGTTATCTTTTACCGAGAATTCCTTTATTTTATTTTTCTCGAGGATCACGAGAGAAAATGTCTATGGTGTAAAAGTATCGTCGTAAAGTGTTTCGTGTTTAGACGGCTGTTACACGTTATCATTGCAACACCGCTCACACCGGAATCTCATACGTTATTCAAATTAAGTAAAGGCTCACCTCCCCTACAATGGAAGAGGCCAAACGAGATTTGAAATTGCCCAAATATGGATGCATTAATTCTGTATAAGGCTCATGAGCAGCGCTGAGTGACGTTGGTTCTTTTATCGGTGGTAATTTTCGTGTTTCGTTATGCATGCAATGCAGGTACGATAACATGCGAAGTGAATTCATCCAAATGTTGGTAGTGAACATGAGGCTGCGGCTAACATCATCGTGAAGTCGTTAGTTATTAGCAACGCTCAATGTTCATCCGGCTTCGATAAGACCAGTCGTCACGTAAGCGGGTTTCGATGGTAAAAAACCTGCCTGGTGGCATTCACCCGACGCCCTTGAACTGCTCGCCGGTTCACCACTCAGCTGGTCCGAGCTGTTCTAAGCCTTGAGTTTGTCTAGGCCGTTCACCCAAGTCCTGAAATAACCACTTGAACAATTGTCCACTAAAATAATTGCGTACCCAACAGAATAGTAGAGTGACACGACGTGACGATGACCCCGTTCTATTTATACTGCTTAGGTACATTCCGAACATTAACTTTATTATCCCACTCTCGAGATGGTACCTACTCCCTAAGTTTTACGGTAAACATGTTACTGGTCATAACTTTTAGCCGGTTTATACACGGAAGATTGGCGGCGAAGATATTCAATATTTACTACAAACAACTATAAAACTACTTGACATTTAAGTAGGTAATATAAACATAAATTAACTACAAATTGATCAAGTATTATGTTCATTAATGCGTGGAATCCAGCAACCACATAATTACACATTTGTTAATGAGTAGTTTTGTCAGTAAGTTTTACAACTTGTTCAGTTTCTACAGAGTATCGTAATTGCAACTTGACATTAATTATATAACATTGGTATTATCATATTTAACTATGTTTTCAATTTGAATATGAATAGTTTTATTACTTCTGTTATGTACGCAATGACAACATCTGTATCTGTGGCAGTAACGCGAGAAAAACCTATTGTTTCTGAGTGCGGCCAGCTGGTGTTTAATATCTCGGTTTATTAATCATACAACCAACGCTGACAAGACAGATTATTAATGACTAATTATAACAATGAGTGGTGAACAATAACTCCACTGAGGTGTAGATATTTAATAAGATTCCGCAACACGATTTCTACAAGCATTAAGCCTATCACGTTGCCGTTTGGACGAAGATTAATCGTTGCCCAACGCCATGTTCCACCTGGGCATGATTTGTTCTATACTAAGGTCGCATTTTGTAAGGAACTAATTTCATGCATTAAAAACAACAATATCACTTTCCAATTCAATTCCCAAATTAATTTTACGGCTGTAAAAGTTTCAAAAGTTTTCCTTCTTAGTTGCAACTCATGATGAAGATGATCGTGCAGTCGTTTTACAGAATAATCTTCAGGGTTGTATAGACATTCTTAATGCTTACAGTATCTCGGCGACGTCAGTACGTATTCTCGTCTGCAGTTACGCCATCTACTTACCGCAACCTTGTTGTTCTAGCGCCCATTTGTTTGACGTGTATGGATATAATTTGCTATTTGTGTAGGAACCCTGAGTGGGTCGTAATATTGCATTGTTACTACCGAACCCATTAACAACGCCAACTGTCTGGACGCTATGTACTTAATTATGATCTGCGCACGACTGCTTCTTATGATATCGTCAGAGCGACATTAACTGCTATTGCCACTGGCTATCTCTCTTACAGCTTACCGTATTCAATATACTTTAATGTTTCATCCAACTATCGTTAAAGGAGACGCAAGTGGCAGCTACCATAATGGGTAATATAGCACTCTGGCTCGATTGAGTGCCTTAATAAAAACTTTTATAACGTTATTTAATTAAATCCCCAATTTAACGTAGCGGCAAATTCGTATTAGAGTGGGAACTGAAATGCAAAGCGAAGGCGACAGAACAAGAATGTGAATCCTCTACAATCTGCTCACGTACGGTGCTGTCAACTTTCGCAATGCTACCTCGCGACACTCAAACGGTAAGGAGACTTGAAGGCTAAATAACAGTCGAGGTTGTGAAGCTGCCTACGTGACGTATCTTCATACATTTTCACGTACATTTTCTTTATCAAATTGTTGTTATACCGTTTTAATCTATAAAAATATATTACTATCATAACGTAAGCTCGCAAATGGACAACATAAAAATCTAATTATTTTAATTTAGTTAAAAGTCGCTGAAAGCCTCTGGCTCGACTTAGGTCAGTAAAGTCTAACAATTCGTAAAGAAATAACCGTTTCAGATAAATTATTTTGTTACCATTGCCATGTTAATTTTTATCTAAGGTTAAAGCTGTGATTAAGCAGTCATTAGCAGTTGGATTGGGTAACAGTGCAGAGGGAACGCAATCAAGGTTTCACAGGTCAACGTGTCCTCAGCAGGCATCCTTACTTTAGCCGAGCCGTTCACTTCGTACAAAATTTCACCTTGTGTCAACTGCATTGTGTATTTCATCAACGTTCACATCGTGCGAAAGGTCAACAACGCGGTTATACCATATGTCATATTGTATCCGCCGCTGCCTCCTGCGTTTACGTGAAAGCCACGCTTTCTACGACATTTTGTTGATGTGTTCGCTTTATAAACCAGATCGACAACTGCTGTTCTGAATTTCGTATTGCATCGTCTTTGTGTGCCATCAGGTCTCTTATCAAATTGCTTGGTATTTTTGTTACACAACCATGCACTGTATGTATATTCTGTGTGTAACCAAAAACTTTATATTTTCATTTATATTTCGCGAAGTCAAACGAAACTCGTGCAAAACAAGTATGGAACAGTAAACAAGTTTTGTACATCGTGTAGTTCCTGTCTTGTATGTTAGATGTGCGTTTCTTTCCCATGAAAGTAAGAAAAGTTTCACGTTCAAAGCTATTCTTATCTTGTCGTTGCAAAAATAACTTTCCTTTTTTCTTTTCTTGACAACGAAAATCTAGGATGTTCAAGAATCGGTCCATAGAATTACTTTTAAAGTCCCTTATTTAGGCTTTTGTATAATATATTATAGCAATTACATTATTTTTAGAAAGTGCTTATAAGCGATGAGCTACGTTGCCATCATCAGAATCGGACAATGCGAGCTCTACTTTTATTTAACCCTCCGCATCAAAAAATCAATACGCGTTCCCGAAATCTCTGCACCCCAAAGGACCAACGCTGCGTTTATTTCCAAGCGTCGCTAGTAGACGGAACGACACTATTCTCCAAAATTATCAAAAGTAAGTGTTTCTTTATCACGACCTCATTAGAGTTGAGTGACAGATAATGTTGGGTGCGTCGTGGGAAATAACATCAGTACAAATTAAACACACACTTCACTGCTAGATAAAACTACTTTGATATGTAGTTCATTCAGATCGAATGTGAAGGTTTTTTGTTATTTTCGTACTAAAAAGTTTGGTTATGAATACAAAAATTGGGAATTCGGCACGTGATAAATCGTTCGAAGAAAACTTTCAAAATATTTATACTAAAGGAAGAGAAGACAATAAAGGCTGCCTACTCTCGCAGTTTCGCAAAACTAAGCGTAACTAAATTTTTCGCCAACATTTTCCTCCATTCGCTTGCATCACCGTAAACATTTGAGGAAAATATCACCAATTTTGGTTGAGACCTCAGTCCAATTTAAAACGTAGGTAATAAAAATAAGTACCGTAGTTTATAGTATTGACTTCTAATTAAAGTGAACTGTAAATATTTATTGGGTTAGTAATCTATTCATTTGGAATCTTAAAGAGTGCTTAAATATTTCAATTTTAAAAACATTCCTGTAGGTACTCAGAACTATAATAATTTGTTACCTAGATGTTAACTCAAGTGACAGCTCGCTTGCTCATCGCTTATAAGTAGCAGAGCTGTCAATTACTTTGTCCTAAACAATGGGAAATAATTTATCATTACCTACTTGATGATATTATATAATACTACAGGTGTTATTAAATATTATTTTACCTATTCAAGTAATGTGTTTTAATTAAACATTAATTCAATACTTGATTGCATGGTCCTTGCCTGTGATTTTATGAGCTGAGAACTGCTCAAACAGATTAAAGATTGTGTCTAAGGGACAGTAGCATTGATAACAATGAAAATAAAGAAGTATCTCGATCGCAATCCATTAATTTGTTTCCCAGGATAGTTCGCTATCATTATCAGCTCGCCAATGTTTAACGTGATGCACGATAAGTTTCGTACTTATCTAACAATCCTTGACTTACTCAGGGCGGTTCCCAGTATCTAATAAATAATATTTAATTAGCACTGATTACGATTGCAAACGGGCGTCAACGATTACAAACTTACAATTTACATAATAATAGACCTTTCAACTGAATCATTTATCTCTTTGAAACTTTCAAATTCAGTTGCGTTTTCCGATTCTATTCATCAAGAGTAATAAATACATACGTATTGATTAGCCGCGGCGATTCCCTTTAACTATTTACCATTTTTATTTATGTTGTCATTATCATAAATCATTATGCAGCCGCGTGCAGCTAGATCATTATTGTAGTTATTTTGGACTGAAAATTTATATTTCTACATTAAAATTGTTCTATAAACATTGATAGTGCGCTATTTATGGAGGTAATACTCGAATAAATTGAATAATTATGTATGTTTGAACCCGTGTTTGATTTAATTTATCACCTGAACGTTATGCTCTTTGGCATGTGAATGTGATATCATAATTTGATTAGCATACCAAGGGGTGGATTTCAACTTGAATCTTTTACATGCATTTCTTTTAAAGCGTTAAAATAGCAGCAACAGTTTGACAAATGACTTCAAATGACTATTGATTTGTATATGAAATGTGCGTATGAGTATATATTATTGTTATCACATCATAGTCTATTCAGTCAGACATCACGCAAAACAAACATGAAATTCGACAGGATTTTCTTTTATCAAATAAATATGAAAATTCATCTCAAGTATTTTTTGTAGCTTTGGAATGTTGTATTTTTATAAAACTAGAATTAAAATGTTAAATCAAAATAGCAAAAAATATTCGCATGGAAAAAAACATATATAATAATGTTCCAGCTTTAGTTTTTCCAATCTTTCTGTGTTCCAGAAACGTAACCATCCAATCATTACACAGGCAGAGATTGCATTAGATTTTTTTTTTGCTGGAGAAGAATGCTGCGAATCTTGGGGTTTTTTAAACTCGCCAATGTCTCAATCGCTCAATTCTTAAACAGCTTAACGCGAAAGCATGGCTCTCTACGATTCTTTCTTGTTTCGGCCACATAGGACGCAAACGAGATGGGAGTCTGGAAAACACCAGAAGTCTCTGGTGTTTGACCATCTAGCGATGACCACGATTCTGAGTCATGAAACGAGATCAAAGAGACATCTAGTCAGCTTAAGTTCAATCGGCTAAATATATCAACCACACATTTACCCATAAAAAACAGGATTTTCTTTGCCGTTTGGGCAGGACTATTATTTCTGTGAACGGCTCGGTTCCTCGACGTCCGATATCGGAATGGTTTATAGCCAATGTCGCCAGGACGTGCCAGGGGTGGTAAATTGGAATCCGCTTAGCAAATCTTATGTTTCGAACCCCTGATCATGGCATAAATGGAAAGAGTTAAGAAATTATATAATTTATTCCTCCTCTCGAAATATCTGCCTAGTACGAATAGAAACAATACAGTATGCGGTAGAACTGGGTACCTGTGTTGTAAAGTACCACGTGGCAATTGTAAAACTACTTTCATCGCTAAGCTGAATTCATCTCAATTGGTTCATCCAAATTACTGCGAGAGCATGAGACACAAACTTACCTCGCTTTTAAACAATGTTGTGATGAAATCTTAATTATCTAAACTTGCGTTATTTAAAGTTCTTGAAATGTTGTCGATCTGAATAATAAATAACTGGGCAATCCAAGACTAAAAGTTTTTGTAGCAACGCGTTCGAAAAAACAAACAAAATTATCAGCTATATAAAATTGACAATTTTAATTGACCGAAAGTCTTAATTCCTTCTAAACTAAAACCAACTACCATCCACGAGTTATCAAAAATCTAGAAACTTTCAAAAAGTTTGGAATAAAGTAATCATGAGTTTAGCGTCACATCCTCTAAGTTGAGGGAGAGATGGTAGGGCAAACTGCGCTATGATGGGGCGGCTTAAGAACAAGGCGCTCTCAGTGGCGCGGGGGCGGGCGAGCGTCGCCGCGATTCTCTCTAGTATGTACGCGGAGCCAGAGGCGACCGCCGGCAGACGTCAGTGCCACACCGAGCGACACACAGACCGATCGCCTCGCGCTTCCACGCGCCCGCACATCGACGTCGCACGCGACATAAACTATTACACTTTCCTTCGATACCATCCCTATATCTATCAAGCTGTTTTAACTCCACAAATCCAAGAACTTCATTAATAGGTATATCCCTATTTCTATTTATCAAAATTTCGTCCGAAACAAAAAGTTTATCGACCCTTACGTTGCAGCCATAACAACCCTTATTGACATCACTCAGCCAATCGCTCCCTCTAATTATTGACTCCCCTAAAGTTTGTTGAAAAACCCGGTCGCTCTCAATTCTGCCCTTTTATAGCTTTAATATTTTTATTACTTTGCTCTTTGGATGGCGTGCTGGTCGCATCTACAATCCATAGCAGACGATTTCTCGTAGCAGTAGTTGCAACAGTCTCTCTCATTTCCTTCTTCGCGTATTTCCTCGATTGATTAATTGAGCGATACGGGGCACAATTAATTTTTTCCTCTATTTCACTATCCGGAAAACTTGAAGATCATCGAGACTGTCGGTCGTAATCCTGTGTTGGCAAACTGTTTTGCGTCACCGTTATCTGTATTCAGGTCAATTAAGGCGCGCTGAACCATGACACTGCGTTGACATTGGCGCGTTTAGTTTTTGTGTAGTGAATGTGAAACTGGTGCGTTGTGGACTGTGAGCGTGCAGTGTGCTGCATGGTCGCCTGAGGGTCCCGCCGCGCCCGCAGCGGATGTGCACGCCGCTGCCGCCCTGGTGGTTCGTGCCGGCTGGAATGCCAGCTGCTCTTGACCTAACTAGGTAAAATTTACATCATTATCGTATTATCTTGTCATACCTACCCAATCAGCATGCGTAATAAGTGCTTCTGGCCCACCAATAAATAGGTAAACTTTGCATAATATTATCCACGATGGGCATGATATATGTATAAACGAGGTATGATCATGAGTTAAAGAACCCATCCTCAATTAGTTACTTCCATGTGTTTACGTCAATCGATTGACGAGAGGCCTTAATCGCTAAGAACAAACATTGTCTAGGTTTTTCTTACTATTAGTCACCGATTTGAGAACCTTACAAATCATTTGGTTGGTTTCAACCTTACAAATCGATCAGTTGGTTGGTATATGTAGAATCACCATATTGATTCTATGTAGTAGTTACAGGGATGACACTGATAAGCGTGGTAGTGCTATGATATTATAAAAGCTTGTAGATATTGATTTACATCACAATCATTGGGAACAGCCCGTTAACGGCGGCAGCTGAACTAGGGTCTCCCCTAACTATAGGGAGCATAGGGACCCATTCACTACGAACACATAAAAGTAATTATGCACAGCTATGTACTGTCATTGTACACTTAAAATACACACGTAAATCACGGCATTATATCTCAATATTAAATTATTGTTTGTTGATTGTCTTCTGTATTTTATAAATAGCAGTATGCACTGATAAACACATGCCTGATACATAATGTACATAACGCTCAGGCGTTTCTTACTGTTCATAATTATCTTGCTCTGGATGCCACAACGTTGAAAAGGCATTCGGACGAAACGTGTGTTGATAATTGCATCGTTATATCATTAACAAACATTTTGTTGAACGATCAATATAAAAACAATAACATGCATGATGTCATCAACAGTAGATAGATCAACAATAAAACTGAACCAAGTATGGAGCAGCTATTAAAGGCTATCTGTTTTGCGATTAAATTGAACATGGGACGATATGACTAGTGGAGCCTGAGCACGCAACCGCCATATCACTCATGAAGCATTTGTGTAACAACAATTGCTAATAAATTTTCTTTTTACTACATAGAAGTACACTATGGCAGCAAACAGCATAATGTATCTACAATGCCAGCAACCAAGGGCCTTCTTAGCTCGGAATTCCACCTTCCCATACCTCAAAAGAGAATACTGCCATAACCATTCACTATTTAGAATTTGAAACATTTATGAAGCATTGTGGTGCACAAAAGAATGGTTTGTTATTCTCTTCGAACAGGCATTTCAAGAAAATTCTTTCCCAAAAGCCACACGGCGAGCAACAAATATACGCTGACAACAAAACTATCCTACGACTATAATGTAGTTGCTCCTTTATTCATATGTTCTCAGGCTTACAGTGAATTCTAGTAGCCACGTAACGTTTATGGAACGTTTATATTCAGCCGAGCGTACCACCCGCGTCGTTTGACGCTCACGGCCTCACGACGAAATCGGAGACACCCATGTTGGTGGCAAAATGTTATGATACTGCGGACAGTTGAGCTTAGTTCACATGTCATTTTATACCATTTTACACAGTGCCTTGCCCCGATAAAATATCAGGCTGCATAGTGCATACTTACACTGAGTAGATAAATACAAGCACATACTTTAACCTCTTCTCTGTAGTATCGTTGTACAATGGCAATCTATCTCCGCTCCCCCAGGAGTTGTCGCGTCTACAGCGCTCTCGGTGCTCGCAATCTCGTGAAAATATGGCATTTACAGTTACCGGCACGGATGTCGGGCCCTGACCTTCACAAGCGATTTACTGCCTTATTGCGTTATGCGTACGGGTGCGCAAAGCGATCCCCACTCTTCCGCCGAGAGCCCGACATCCGTGCCGGTAACTGTACTTGACAGCCGAGTCTCACAGCCATTGATAGATATAGCTACCAAAGAAACTTTTAGCTTACTCGTCGAGACTCTAAACTTGCTGTAGAATTGCTTAACTATTTTTTTCACAAATATTGCTCATTCTATCTACTTACTTGGTCATAACGTAGCTTTTAAAGTATTCAAAAATAATGATTTATGATTATCATAAGGAAATGTAATAAAGACATTAAAACTTCTTGCTGAAATAAGGCTTTCATTCTGTGCAACTTCTGAAATATGACGTGGAAGGCCTTGTCGTATTTCATCGCAGAAAACAAAAATAAATTATGTTAAACAGTCTTAATGTACAAGTTTACAATCGATAAATGTATATAGGTCTATCAAGTTTAGCTGATCTTTAGTAATTTGCCATGGAACAGTTCGTAAAGACTGGGTATCACGCAACTTTGGCCGCGCTCTACAAGCAAACTCTGTGTAGTGAAATAATCTACTTTTTGACCGGGTAATCGCTTGGAAAAATTAATATAATAGAAGTAATCTTGATGCCTTCATACCAAGTTTTGGCTTTGAAAAAGAAAAGTGCGTGCGTGCAAGAAACCGGATTAAATAAATTTTCCAAGCGTACTCTTACTCAGGTGAACGGTTTTATTTTTATTTATTTTATTTATTATACTTTTTGCACACATTTTACAAAAAAAACAATGTACAAAGGCGGACTTAACGCCTTAGGCGTTCTCTACCAGTCAACCTTTAGGTGGAGGAGAAATTTCATGGCAGGTGCACTAAATATGTATATAAGACACATCAAAAATATATAAACGTACCGACTTATTATACATACACATATATATATATATATAATACTAAATAAACTTTAATACATATATAAATAACACAAAATCAAATGCACAGTTGTGTCAATTCTGCAAACTCTGGTGAAGATACTCACGAAGCTTCAATTTGAAAGTCAAGCGGCTATTTACCATCCTAATTTCCGAGGGCAACTTATTCCATAAAAGAATAGATTGGACAAAAAAGGAGGAATGAAGGAAATCTGTGCGATGTGAGGGACATTGGAGTAGACGGTTGTTGGAGGAACGCAAATTTCTGTCATGTTGAGAACACAAAAACTGGAAGTGGCATGATAAATAAGGAGGTGAACAAGGAGTATGAAGAATGGAAAATAGAGTAGTTAATGCTCTCATCTCACGTCTTTGCCTAATTGGCAGCCATCTAAGCTGTTCTCGATAAGCAGACACATGATCGTACTTGCGAAGATTAAAAACGAATCGAATGCAATTGTTGAGAAGCCGGTCAAGTTTATTGAGCAGATCTGCATTCAGGTCATAGAAGCAAACATCACCATAGTCAATTATGGGAAGGATCAAGGTTCGCACAAGCATCGCTTTCACGTTGAACGGGAGAAGGTTTCTTAACCGATAAAAGTAGCGCAGCAAACCTGTTACCTTCTGGCTAACACTCCCAATATGAGGCTGCCAGCTTAACGTAGAGTCGATATGTAAGCCCAGGTTTTTCACGCTTGAGTTATAAGGGATGTTCATACCATCAAATTGTACCGGAGGTAAGCTGCTTAAATCCACTCTTTGCATAATGCGACTACTACCAACTAAAATAGCTTGGCACTTGCCAGGATTTACCGCCACTCCAAACCTATCAGCCCAGCTCTTCAACCCAGCTAGATCATTATTTAACTTCATGATTGTAGCAGATAAGCCCTCGAGGCTGGAGTGACGATATAGTTGCAAGTCATCAGCATAAAGATGATACGCAGACTGAAGTTCAAGAGTTAGGAGATTTATAAAAATTGAAAATAAAAGTGGAGAAAGAATACCGCCTTGTGGCACACCAGCATCCAGTTTGCACCAATTTGATGTCACTTCATCAACTCGTACTGACTGCTGGCGATCCTGAAGATAAGAAATGAACCAATCCAGCGCTTGAGAAGACACCTTGTAGAAGGATAGGATGTGTATCAGGAGATCGTGACTGACTGTATTGAACGCATTCGAGAAGTCAATTAACACCAGCACTGTGAGCTTGGTTTCCTCCATGCTAGTTCGAATATCGCCAGTCACTTTAAGGAGAGCAGAGCAGGTGCTATGCCCAGGCCTAAAGCCGGATTGGAAAGGGCTGATAACTTTATTGACATATATAAAACGAGAGAACTGCTTATGGGCACAAGCCTCAAGCACCTTAGAAAGAAAAGGTAAAATGGAAATTGGACGGAAATTACTGGGAAGGGTAGGAACAGGGATCTTGGGTAAAGGACGCACGTAGGCTTTTCGCCATAGTGAAGGGAATTTACCAGTGAAAAGGGAGAAGTTAATTATGTGGGTAATTGCAGGTACCAATTGATCCAGGATAGTGACAATCATGCCACGACTTATGTTGTCATAACCAACTGCTTTTGACTTAATGGAAAGGATTATCTTTTTTGTGTCTTCTTCACTGATTGGTACAAAAAGAAAAGGTTCTATATTGGGGCGCGGTAGACTAGATATGTAACTGATAGTATCCGATTGGATACGAAGATCCAAAAGAGGTGTTGCACAGAAATGGCGATTTAAATCGCTTAAATCAATAGTATTAGGAAAGTCTACATTCTGCGATTTACCAATACCTAAAGTTCCTAAGAACTTCCAGATATCGGCAGAAGAAGATGATGATACATGAGCAAATATATGGCGGCGTTTAGCGTTGCGTATCATCTGATTACACCGATTCCTAGCAACCCTGAAAAGTTCCCAGTTCTCATCCGTACGAATCTTCTTATATTTCCTAAAAGCGCGATCTCTTCGTCTCATGGCAATTTTAATCAACGGCGTCATCCACGGTGCTGGTGGTCGTTTTAACTTAACTTTTTTAATCGGAGCATGGACATCATACAAGCTATTTACCTTATAATTAAATACAGCAACCTTTTCATCAACTGTGACAGCCTCAATAAGAGGTGTCCAGTCAATGTCAGAGGCATCTTTAAGTAATTTCTCCACGTCCATTCGCGCAAAACAGCGCCTGTGCAGAACCTTGGGTTTGGATTTGGGAGGTTTTAAGTTATAGGTGAGGAAAATGAGGTCATGATGAGAGAAACCAGGAGCATTATGTTGACCATGACAGGAGACAAAGGAAGGATTAGAAGTAAGGATGAGGTCTAACCAGGTATCATCGCCAGAAGAACAATGATGGGTGCCTTTAAGGGGTAGGATACTTAACCCAACTGACTCGGCAATATGTAGGAGTTTACGGGATCGTGGGGAATGAGGTGCGAGGAGGTTCGTATTGAAATCGCCCATGATGATGTAGTGCTCATATTCAGAACCCAAAGATTCTAATACCAATTCGAAGTTGGTGAAATAGTCCGCAGAGGGGGGGCAATATACAACTCCGATCACTGTCTTAATTCCCTTTATGGGAACTTCTAAAAACAAAAATTCCGCAGTTCCTGAAGAGCCAGCCGAAGTTGCTAACACTCTATGTCGGAATTCACATCTAAGGTATATTGCCACACCACCTCCTCTTTTCTCAAGACGATCATTTCGGATGAGAACAAAACCAGGAAGAGAGTAAGAGGTTGATAACAGATTAGGTTTAAGCCAGCTCTCAGAAATCAAGATGGCATGCACGTTATTGTCTGTAAACGTTGCATACAATTCACTATAATGACTGGGAACACTTTGTGCATTAATATGACATACGTTAAAAGTGTTGTTGTATGCTTGATTAAATTGAGTTCGCAAAATATCTCCAAGAGTATCAGTCACAGAAATGAAGCTACCATCACTAGACGCGGTTTTATATTTTTGTTTTTGTATGTGTGTGTCAGTTGTGTACAATTAGCACCAGCCGTAGCTATAGTCAATGAACTGGTTTTGGTGTTGGTATGCGCGGTTTGAGTACAGTCACAAACAGCAGACGCGGACGAAAGGACCGGGCGTCCGCACTTGTCCCGTTTCCACGAACCGCCGACAATTTATCCGAGTTCAGTGTACCGGTGTGGGTATGTAAACATGTGTGGCGAGTGCCAGAGAGCTACTCGAACGGGCCTCCTCTGTGTGAACGCCCACTAATAATCACTAGCTTTGGAAGCATACGGTGACGAGCTTGTTATTGTCAAATTGACGAAAAATATTTGTATTGTTCGTAATGTAGAACATGCAGATCCATCTGTTCCAATAGTATATTGTCATTTACTTCCGTGAAAAAGTTTTTGTTTTAATCACAAATTACTATTCCAATATCGCTTTATGGGTGTACGAAGAGTAATTGACGTATAAACCACCGGTCTAACATCCCATATAACAGCTCGTAAATCGTGAATGTCCACCGGTGAGCACGGTCCTCCCCCGCGGATCGTCAAAATGAACGGTCCTGGGGAGCGTTGTCGTAATCACCGTGTTCGGTGACCACCGGCTCTGGTGGTCGAAATGTAATGATATTTGCTAACAAGTGCAAAATGCTGACCTAAGCGAAATCTTCTTTAATCTGCAAATGATCATTATTGTGGGGATCTGTTGAATATGTTTTCAAAATTCTGCGTCGGAAATAGTGTTCTATTTGTTTTATTGTCATTCGTGTCCCAGCTATGCTACTTGCTGATACCTACGGATAAAATACTCGTAGAGCTAGTGACACTCGCAATTCATATCTATTCTAATCTAGTCTATTGCATTTTTCAATGTATTCAGTGGTTCCAAAGATTACGACAACGTCACATTTTTACCTTTTTAAAGTAATTATAAACAAATAAAATAACTACTTATGTTTTTATACTAATGCATCACTAAAATATTTTGATGGCATAAACATGTACTTCGTCTAGTGTCGAGGTCAATGTACTTTATTTAGTTGCTGACTGGCATTACATAGTAGACTTAAGTAACGATAACAGATAATCGATTCGATGATACCTCAATTTCGTTTTCGATCTTCCGCACCAAGTCAGATAATATGCTACCGCGATTTTAATCTGTCTAGCATAGATAATTTTTGGCAAAATCATCCAAATAAATAGTACCTACAACTATAAACATAACTATATTATTAAAATGTTTCCAATAAACTATTTAAAGTTATGGTTCTAGTTTCCGACAGCGGCAAACAAAATTATACTATTGTTTCAACATAACAATGTTCATACGCCTGACCAAGTACGAACGAATCATACAAACGTGATGATATGTAATTAGCAAAAATTTATATTAAATACTGTCACGGACGCAATGTACCACACGTAATAAGGATGTGGCTGCTGTTCAATTGTTTTATCAATACCACGGCACACAGATAATACTGATTGCTTTCCGTGTGTTAAATAAAAAACCATGAGGAAAACGTTATTGCATTGCACCCACAAGTTTTCTTAAAACCGCTTTATTATGAACTGAATACAAGAGCCTGTTATCGTAACCTTACAAATTAAGTCATCCATCAGTGTTATGAGGTTATGTCGATAACTTACTTTTTATAAATTTCAAACTTATCGTTCAAGAAAATTGACGTCATAGTACGTTTCAATCGAGCTCTTATCGTGTGTATTAATTTTCCATGCACGCGAATAACTAATAAATTGTAAATCGCAGTGCATTTGACACATTTGGCATAACTACAGGGAAGGTATTATTAAAAAATAAACTAGTAAAATTCAAGGTACTTAAGGTTGTGAAGTGTTGAAGGCTCGAAGCCGAGCGTCATCATGGAACCACTTAATTCGTAAAGTTGGTAGGCGGCAGTTCGTTAGGCATTTCCGCGTTCGTCAGCCTTCTGGCAGCGCGGCACACGCCGGCAAGGCCGTGTGAACCTCTTTGTCTATTTTTCGACGCAAGCCTCAAAAGTAATTTGCGGTTATTCACATGCCACGTCTTGCACGCTACCTGCCCTGTGACTTACTTAAATAAATTCACTTCTACTACTTAAAAAATAATGTAAAATTCCTCGGAAATCCCTTTTTTAACCGATTTTAAAATTATTAAGAGCATTAACTCGTTGAGAATGATTCCCATGGAAAATCACTGTTAAGACAGTAAGTACGATTGGTTCTTAGAATTTTCCGATTAGTAAATGTTGTGACTGAACAAAGCATACTTAGAATCTAGCGATTGTTTGATATGGAAAACGGCCACTCTATTCTTAGAATGGATAGCCAGAAATAGGTCCCTAGTATTAGTTTGAGAATTAGATTATTGCTAAGATGTACACTGTATTAACCTAACAATCACCAAAAACAGTGAAGACAAGTATTATCGGTATGAAATAAATTATCCTTACTGGCCGGGTCCTATATCCGATATGGAATAGCCATAATTCGAATTATTGGAATTTATATACTACTTTACTTAACAAACACCAAGACATGTTGGCTATGTTAATAATGTGAAAAGAAAAAGAAATGCAGTTTAATATTATACCAAAGAAGAAAGAAAGGTCTAAGCCAATTTTCAGCTTATTGTCTCTCATTTCGAGGTTGAATCCTTATTTCACAGAATATAAAGGGCCTCTTGGGGATTTCGTGAAACAAAAGTACAACTATAGTGTTTTTTTTATTGTCGCTCATGTATTTTTGCTCCGTAGTTAGGCAGCGGACTGTACAAGGTTATAAAATGTTAACAGTCGCAGCACACGAACGTATTTAATTAGCGGAATTTGATTACCAAAAGTCAATAGTAATCGTATCCACTTGATTTTAACGCCCATTCCGATGTCACAGTTACTCTCAGTTCAGATTAACTTTTGTAATGCAATTTAAGTCCGGTTTTATACTTATTGCCATCGTCAGTGTTCACTCTTCCGTAAAGTGTCTGTCTTT
Source organism: Helicoverpa armigera (assembly GCF_030705265.1). NCBI lineage: Eukaryota > Metazoa > Arthropoda > Insecta > Lepidoptera > Noctuidae > Helicoverpa > Helicoverpa armigera. Next base: position 4,207,575 of record NC_087137.1, on the reverse strand, counting down.
GTTGTTGCAGCATCAGTTTTCTCAACTGTGTACAAGTAAGCATTCAGTCGGACAACGCGTTCTAGACAGACATTGTGCAACGTCCACTGACGATGCATTTGTTCTCGCTTAGCTTAGTTCAATGGTGTTGCACTAACCCGCGCTCCTACACCGCTTGTGTCAATATACAGTTCTGTTACAAACAAAGGAAAACCTATTTGATTAGCTTCAGTTTTCAACCAGACACAATTACACATAATTCTTAACGATGCAATAACATGACAGAAATGGTTGCTAATGGGCAGATAGTTGCAGAAAGTTACGTAATGAGATCATTGTTTCATTCTGTTACCTTGCCTACGGACATACTGGACCTACCGCCGTAACTTTGTTTTTCAAATGTACCTACCTGACGTACCACCGTCGGCCAACCATAATTACTACTGAGTAATTCGAATACTTCACTAACTTGTTGCTTTTGATCGCTTACTAATATATTTAGTAAATGATCGAATCGAATTTGTAATGTGTTTATGATTGGTTCAATCGTTATGTTTATCTCAAGGAAGTTGCTGTTATTAACTTGTATTATTAGGCAACAAAATTTATTTATCCAGTTGTATTCAGGTACGTTGTGTTTTAAATATTCTGTTCAATTTACATAAAGTATCTTCCCACAATAAAATCTTATATGCAAGTGAGGTACCTACTAATTGTTTTTTCCGAAATGGTATGTGCTTTGTGCACATGGCAGTATCTTGCGCTGGTGTCTGTTTCAGTTATTTCCCCATAACACCCGTGAATGCAGTAGTTGTAGGTTAACCGGACGCGTCGCGCCCCCTCGTGCGTTGAACTGCCGGTTATATTTAACTGCGACAACACGTGTGCACCGGCAACACGACACACGGTGCTCTCCAACTTGGATACTGTTTTAACTCACTAAAATATTCATATTTTGCGCGTCTCACACGCCTAAAGTCTCACTCATCCCAAGCTTGCATATTGCATCGTATAATAGTATAGCTAAATCCATGTTCAGCTTGAAGAAACCATTCAGTAACTCTCGTACTTTCAAACTGCAAGGAAGTTTAAAGAACTCTCTTAAATTATGGTACAGGAAACGATGCTTTTAAATTTGCATTCTCCGGTAGGGTTTAGCCGCCATTCAGTCGCCGAAAGTGCATTGTCGGCCCTCCATAAAAGTTTGCCTTTCATTGAGGAACAGTGCGTGAAGGTGAAGGCATTCGCTGGTACCTGGGGACTGACAATGGAGTTCAATCAACCCGTGCACCGCCCACCCAGCCCGTCATTGTGATACTTTACACTGCACTCGCCTATTGTCACTTCCTAAGTCATGGTGTTCCCTGTACAGTGTGCTTACATGAAAACATATTCTTAGGAGTCACTGAAAACTCGAAAACGTAATGGCAAATAGAATTGAAAAATAATGCAATTTACGAAAGCCCATATGTCAGTACTTGTTCTCAATCCATAAGCGCAAAAAGCCCGCTTTGCTAAGTTGTAAAGTCCAAACGTGCAAAGTAGTTAAAACTAAAGCGAATTGCCCATAAGTTACGTACAAGGTGTGGATACACGGACTAGCTAAGTAGGGCTATCGATTTGGCTCCTACTTATACACTGTTACCATTAAGCTGTATGCTATAACTACACCTACAGTTTTATAGCAGACACACAACATTATGTTCAGTATGGCATGACTTGGATGGAAACCTACTCGCCAACTAACTCCACTATGTTCACAAACTTTTCGTGTAAACGAGTTAGCTAACTAATAATGTAAACTGTCTACGGCACAAGCAAGTCAGTAGGTAATATAATTGTTATTATTTCTGCTTTTAAATTTTTAGTCGAAGTTCCATTAAAACCATTCGGCTGCATCGCAAAAAATAAGCACACGAATTTAGAGAAGAGGCCGCGTGGTGCGAACCCGTCGCAGCCGAGGCGTATTGATCGGTGTGCGCGCGCAACGTCTGCCCAAGTGTACACAGACGGTCGGTGAAGCGTTTCAACGGCGTGCCACGACAACTCCACTCGGCACTTAGACCCACCAGAACCTCATCGGCCATTCAGCTCTCCTCTATTCATAACCAATCTTTGATCTTAATAGGATGGAGGCATCCATTCCGTCCTCAATCTTATCAAGTTCAATACTCAAAATGATTATCATAATATCTTACTATAGTAGACACCTGAAGCATTCTAATGAAATAAACATGAATCGTGTCCTAATACGCACGACTAAACATAATTTGCTGAGTGTAATGGAGGCGATCAGCTGTGTGGATCGATGTCGGTCTCCCCCGCGCGCCCAAACCCTGCCGCTTATCTGACATCCTACCGCGTGATAAATAGTCCCGTTGTATCTTCACCCTCACCGCAAGGACACAGAACTCTATCGACTGGGAGACCGTGTAACGTGCTCAAAATTACCACCCTTATAAATACAATCTATTTGCTCAAAGGTAAAACAATTGTAAATCTAATAGCGGCAATGGCGATAGAACTTGACAAAATATTTTAAGAAATTCCTCTGCCCTGACTTGAGCAGCCTTTTAAAATTTAATTTAATTAATGGCGAAGCTGCGTTGATTAAAGCCAACGATTAAACAATCTTTAACACGAGACGAAAGATCAAAATCCTTCTTAACCCCAGGGGACTAAAGATATCGAATTGCCAAAATATCTTTGTCGACGCGACAGCACCCTCTGAGGTCGAATAAACTGCTGCGAAGGTTTTGGGCGAAACGAGATACGCTACAAGGATCCCTTTTGTGATTAATATTCCCTAAGCAGCGAAGAACTTGTTTTATCCCGAGTTATGATTAATCTGTACATTTATAAGATATCTGACCGTATGCACGGATCTAAATTTAGGCAGGCATGCTTGCTGTACTAAGAAATTGAATCACGCTACGTTTTTATGAACTTCGGCTCACAACTTAAGTTTTACCAGTTCGAAGAATACGTAGTCAAATAGCATTTAATATGTAAAACATGTAACATGGTAAACTGTTGGATGAGCAGTCTTTTACCTGCTATCATGATCCTACATCGGCCCGGCTACCTTCGGCTTTATGCTTACGGTAATCGTTCTTCTTTCAGGTTGTGTCATTAATAGGAAAATAATCAAACGTAACGAACGTCAATTCATCGGCATCGTAGTTAATGCTATTGATATCACAATGACCGTATTACTAGCCTATCATTTGTAATGAACAGGGCGTATTATGTTCAGGAGAGACCGACTGTGTTAACCGCAACCAAACATATTAAACTTGATGTAGATACGTATCATATCTCATAGTAATGCGTAACGCCTTTATGTAAGCCTAATGTTGACGGCCACAATGAGGTGGTGTGCATGAGCTCCGAGGTGGACGTTCCGTATCATACGTAATATTTCCAGTGACCCTCAAACGTACACTTGACTGCTAACCTTGCTCCATTCGCTGGCGGCAAACGTTACTGACTATTACCTTACCGCCTCATCTACTCGTTAGTCAACCGCGAGGTCGAAGCCGCAGGTTTGGCTCTCCATTCCTTATTCACATTCGACTTTTAGTGGACATTTCGCAATGTTGACGTAAGACCGACATTTTTATAATAAATATCTAATGTGTTTAATGTTTATTTTGTACACAGATCTTAATTTATAAATCAGTGGCAGCGTTTAAACCAAGAGCATATTATCATAAAATTATGAATGTACGAGAAATAAGCGACTAGCCGTTAATTACGAGGCAAAGCGGTTCTAGAACTTGACCTCCTTAGTGAAACACGTTTGGGTTTTAGCATTATGCAATTATTGTTATGCGTTATCTGTTTTTATGCGTGAAGGTTATGAAGTCCTCAGATCCAGGGTGAATGACGATACTATATAACTTTTGTTTTTAAAACATTACGTATGCTGCCTTTGTTGTATAAACCTTGTGTATCAATAAACTGTTTATTTTAAAATGACGTTAATAAGAAACGTGTCGCTGAAAACTTATGATAGACGGGACGCGAAGGATGTCAACTCCAGTATTCATAGTGACGTTATTGGCATCGTCGCACGCCGCCCTACTTTGATCGTATGCTGAACATAAAGCCCGTCTGCCAGCGCAACAGAAGCCTTATCAGATCCTATTTACGATACGAATATGTACAAAAGAAGGATCAATCAACTCTAATTTTCTTCATTTTGTTAGCCAACTATTGTTGTTTTGTGTGCTCTGACGTAGGAAAACGCAACTTTATTTGAGCTATATTAATTACGTATAATTATGTTTACCTTGAATTCTTTAAAGTGGAGATACTGACTTAGATATCGCATTGTATAATAAATTCTTGCTATTTGTTATTTCATAAGTGACCACATGCTAACGAATAATTACCTCATACCTTGTACTGTTTTAAGTTTTTATTCTTACATTCTTGGTTTGTTTTGTTCCAGGTAATTATGCCGAGATTATTTTAACACGTGTCACTGGTGGCACATGTGGATGACAATCGTAAGACAATCTAAACATTATCTCGTAACTCCTTTGTAGGTCCTGAAATGCACTTGACGCAAGTAAGAGAAACATTATTTTACTTATGTGGTAGATGGACAGTATAATGATAGAATGCAGAATGTACAACCAAGATAATAAAAGCAATAAAACGGTATCTTTTTTGCCAGCTAATTATCCAATCACAACTCCGTTATAAGTTGTGAGAGGTGTCACCTCTAAGCCGAAAATGTATTTATAAACAAAGTTTGCTATAATGTCAAAAATTACAACACAGCATTTTGTATGCTCCAAGTTCGTCCAACTGAGTTACGACACTCACTAACTTACAGATTCTATTATTCAAACACCAGAGAGGGGCCAAGGTTGCCTTCAACGTTAACTTCAATAAAACTCATCTATATGGGAGATATACGCATATGTAATGCGTTGAAATATTAATAACTTGATTAAAACCGAAACCTGACTTTGTGTGGTTCTATAAGATTTTGTAGTTACAAAGGCTAGAAGTAGGCACCAATGAGAAAGCTTTCAAAAACTCCAGAACTTAATGCAATGTCAGGGAATGCGACGATAAGTATACTTGTCCCGACACCGGTGAATAACGGCCTTGCTGTACGTACGTCGCACAGATATCACGACTGCGTGGAAAAACTTAAATGCATAACGGGAAATCTGCACTGCATCTGCACTTTCTTATACCTTGACATACATCATGGAAACTGCAATCATTTGTGCACCACTTACTCAACCAATGTTCGATTTTATTCTACTTGCTAGATACAATATCTACTGACAAAATTTAGTATTTGCCTGGGAATTAATAGGCACTTTGTCAATTCCTTCGAAACCCATAATTGTTCTGGTCGTATCTAGTTCATAATTCAAGTGCCCATTACCATCACGTTCGTGCTGTCGTAATTGCTTTTGTGATACCCATTACTGATAAGATGTAACAAGTGGCCAATTTTCTTTATTTCCTACCTTAAGTAAAGTCCCAAGTGCCTTTATTATGCGAGAAGATAATATTCGCTATATTTATTACCTGTATCAGCTGAAATTTAGGTACACTGGAATTTAAAAAATTGAAAGGCTCAAAAATTGCGTAGTCCGTTTTGAAGGCCACATTGAAAGCCTCCCAAAAGCAGTCCGGTAATTTACATGTCCCGTTTAGAGCAATGTGTTCAGTGTGTAAGTACGTGAAGTAATAGCATTCTACACTATCGATACGGCAAACATCTAACGGAGTGAGTTGCGTGGGGGAAATGGACCGAGAGCCTGTGCACGCGCACCGGTATAATAGATCGTCACCCGTCCCAGTTGGTTTCGGCGCGTTGCACCGAGCACGTGTATTTACAATATTTAGTGTTGCACTTTATATACCTACACATAAACATTATTTATAGTTCAGTGCATATCGTGGAATCACTTTCTGTTGTGATATCTCTTGGTGTTGCTGATAATGGAATCGAAACACAGAGCAGTGTTGCCTTGTTTCTACTGGAGTATGTTGACGTTGTGTACAGTTTAAAAAACAATTAGGCTTCATATGCATTGTTTTGCTTCGTGGCAGTCTTTGTACGTAAGTAGAACCTATGTATACTGGTTAAACTTCTAGTTTATATTCACCATGTTTTCTATGGGCTTGCGTATTAATAGCTGAGAATTTTGGTAACGAAAGTAGCAAGAATTTTATGAATATAAATAGCTGGTCCGGAGATAGGAGCCACTACTTACTTTTTAAAAGGGACGTGCTATATTATTAGGTTCAACAATCTCTTCGAACGTATCCCGTATCAATTGCTGGACCCTCCTAACTTTTATATCCACTTGGCGTATCTTACTTCCCGGGCCGACTTTAAAGGCTTCATTAAAACTTGTTACGTATTAAATTATTCCTTGTAAGATTTATTCAAACGTTACAAGTCTAGTTGTAAGCCTTGAACGAATTTTCGTGATTTAAAAAGTTCCAAGTTGTTTATTGTACGTAGTTTTGGTTCGCCTGCGGCTTTGCACGCTTACGGTCCTTTTTGTGACATTGCTGAGGAAGGTTATGCCAGCCTACAGTCGTAAAGTACCGTAAAATACTGATTGGGGATTATGCCAATGGATTGGCTATCACACACACTCAATCGTGATCACCAATGTTCGCTTTGGTGATTGAGATTGACGTCCTGCTAAGTGGGTCATTTTAGCATTCTGTGGGGGAGACTTGGTAGCAATAAAGATACCCTGGAAGTATTAGGTGTCATCCTTCTAGATAAAACAACCAAATAGATCCACCATCTACTTAGTACTTTGAAAGGCTTTAAGCAATTAGAATATAGTTCAAACAAGGAATCTTCCTACTGCACGCAATGGGGGTTACCTATTAAAAGTTGATCTTTGTTTACCGTCACTCTTACTCTATTACGCTATACATAAAGCAACAACGTTATCAATGAGCCGATGTCGTAAACAGTACTAATAAGTAATAACAGACGGCATATCCAAGATATACGCACGGGTTGACCGCTTCCCTTATCTCTTATCAGCGCGGATGTTATACGTCGTATGTGACCCCAGCTCGCCTGGCCATAGTGACGTTTTTATTTCCAATTTTATCGATCCGCCACGTACTTTGAAGACATGTTTTTATACAAACCACTTCTCAACTTAATTTTGCATATTTTTATTAATACTTCGGCAATGAAATTCTTGTTTGGCACACGTTTTGAAAGTTGTCATTTAACTTGTATACGCTTAAATATCACTTAACTGTTTTGAAATTTTAATATGATCTTTATGTATTTATGTTAGGTATATAAAAATAATGGGGAGGCCTCTGTTCAGCAGTGAACGTCATATGACATAAACATAATACATTCAACCTACTTTAATAAGTAAAATACAGTACGCTTACCAGAGATTATCGTGAGCCAAAATTTGCGTATCAATACGAATGCCGTGTCGCGACCTAAGCGTAGTTAGTATCCGAAAGTGGAAAGCCTTGGTATTATCGTGTATGGAGAAACAGTACAGTCACGTCAAAAATATATACACAAAATAGTTGAGTTTCAAGGCCATTTTTATTATAATTGGAAATAATAATTTAAAAAATATAAACATTATATGTGATTTCTAGGCTGGTTGTTGGCCACCAGTATATTTAAATATTTTTTTAAGACATGGTTAAATTATATCGATGTATTTTTTCATTTGACTGTACATGTTTATCGAGCCACATTGCACCCACCACTCGTTTGCGAATCAAGCAAATATTTATGTCGACATTAATTTTTCCACTTAATATTTTATAAGTTAAGAAAAACATCATTAAATAAACAGGAAAGTCTTGCGATCGTTGATAAAACATGAAATAATGAAGTTTGTAACTATAAATCATGCCTTTGTTTGATAACGTTTGATTGCACTCAGTGGTCATTCTTTTATACATCGTGACATTGAAACATCTCGTGGTTTCCAAGTTGTATTATTTTTCTTTCAACCAAGACGTGATTTTTATCTTTTAAAGAAGCTACCTTCTGTCTCACCTTGTGGTGTCGAATGAGCAAGGTTTTACGCATATTAAACATTGCCTAAAACTGCAGGCGTAAGGTCCGCATACCGGGTGGATATCAGCCAGCAAAGCATACAATGTATCGAGTAATGAGGCCACGTACGCTGTGACAAGAAACAAATACAGGGGGGTGTGCTCACGGCACCAGAGAGATTTTGCACCACCTACGTGTACGTATTATTCGTCTGCTCTGTTTTCCCAAATCGACGTTCTCTAGTAAACAAAGAGAAATGTTTGCTGGTATTTTATTCGCGTGTACAAATCACCATTTGTGTAAGAATAGCCGATGTTTTGTCAAATATTACCTATTGTTATGGCGCACACGTACTTTTTTACTTTTACCTAACCGTTACTAACCTGATCTGGCTTGTTTGCTGTTATTTTCCTTTGATATTGTGAAATTCACGCTAACAAAGTTAAGCGAAACAAGTTTATTCTGGCCACGATTTTCAAGCGAACCTCATTTAACTTATTAAGTTGTAGTCCTTTTTAACATGCGCTGTAGCTAAGTGATTGCTCTTTACATTGAAATATATTAGCAGTATCATGATATTGCTATATTTGTACATTTTAGCACTGATATACAAGAGAATATATCTCATTATTGTATATCTATACGATTTCAAGGCTCAATGCTTAGCAGATATTCGATCCCGGTATCAAGGCAACAATACTACGTAACTGCCGACAAGTAATCAATTATGCATGGCGCACTAAGAGTGCTTGTGTATAGAATCCCAAGTTTATCATTCCTTAGATTAACGTCTATCTGTCCTACCGTCTCACTCATTATACATAGTTAATTTTGCAGTTTCCGAGTCGTTAACGGCAAGTTTTAATGTTTATACGCGATCCACACTCGGAACTTGAAACTATCCCTCATCGACCCCCGATCCAACGTTACCGTTCCAACTCGCAAGTTCTAGTAAACCGCTTTGCTTCTCAAACTTTAATCGATAAGTAAGCGAAACATGAAGTTGAAGACTTTGTGTTTATAATTACGCATCGCAAGTAGGTAATTGATTAGAATTTACAATGTTTATCTTAATGCACAGTGTGCGTGCGTTGTTGATAAACTAATAAGATCAATAATATAATCGGTTGGTCAAAACTTTCCATTTTCACGTGGTTTTAAACGAAAACAATAAAACTATAATCGAGCAACCAGACATCTGTTACTTAAAAAGGGATTTAAAAAGCACTGAATGTTGATAAAAATCTCGAATCGAATCGGGATACACGTTCGATGCTTCAAACAAGCATCGCTTCGTTAGAGAGCCCGGCTTTTGGCAAATCCTCTATCGACAGATGTGAAATTCGTTTGTAACCTCAGTGGGAACACTGTGCCTATTGTTAGCCAACTTGACAGAAACAAACAAGCGTCGAATAAACGTACGGCGCGACGCAATACACACTTGTGTTGAATTTTAACGATCTCTGCCAATACACCCAACTGTTAGTTTGATAAATTAATTAGTTGTGACCAAATGGTCAATTGAAAATGGGAAAACCCAAGTAAATATCTAATACAACATTTTGAAATAGACAACTCTAAAAAACACTTTACAATTCAGTCTCTGTGCGTATGCTATTGATAACAACGATTAAAATATTTATTTATACAGAAATCGACAGCTAATGCTGATTTGAGGACGAGATCGTACGAATTTTGTCAACAAAGTAAGTTTTTTGCGTATTCGCGACGACCTTTATTGCGTAAGACGCATCTCTTCCTCTTCCTAGTTGTGGTGTTGAAGGCACAATGTCGCCCAACTTCCGCCGATCGGTCATTTGTTCGTCTGCGCCTAGCAAAAACTTCGCTACTCAAGTTAACAGAGATACGCATTTACATTTTAGCAAGGGAAACCGCAAAACTTAATGGAACTAAATGAACTTGTCAACCGCAAAGTGAAATATTTTTCACCAATGACTTCAGTGGCCATTAATACTAATGACAAGCTTCATTAGTAATAGTTGTAACCTCAATACTAAATTATGATAAAGCACGCTTGCTTGATATATTTGTTTGTAGTTAATAACTATATTTAACATTTCTAGTGATTGTGCAATGAAAAGTAATTCAATTTATAACGTTGAAAGGATATTCAATACCGTCTTCTATAAAATCCCTGAAGGTGTGAGCAAACTGCATCGAAGGAAGACGTTAAGTCCCAGAGTCCCTGAATGTAGCTGAGATTTTTACTAACGTAATATAATCAGATCGCATTTAATCGAGACGTGGCCGGGTCTAACTCAGATACGGGTAGAAAACCGAACGGAAGAGGAAAGGAAACACGTTTAAATGGAATTAAGGAAGCCAACTTGCCGTCATCTGAACTGTGACTGAAATGTATAAGTAACGCGTTTAAAGTGCTATGAAATGTAACCTATGGCCTTTTTAAACATTTCTTTTCGAGATGTGGGAGATGTTCTATCAGCGTAAATTGTAATTATAGTTAAACATTACCTTCTAACCTTTAAGAACGTAACGTGAAAAAAATACCTAAAAACTTGTGCTTGAAATAGTCCACATAGAGTAACATAATAAGCGATTGGGTAAAATACCAAAGTATATTGCTTGCTTATAATTTCTACATTGTAGGTAAAGCGGGATCGTATATCCGCAAAAATAATTTGTATTGAAAACAAACTGTACACCAATTTATACATTCAGACCGGTATAGTCAGAAAAAGTAGCCAAGCTTACCTATTTACCTGCGTACTTAGTTATTAATCTAAAGAAAAACCAACTACGCTTATAAAAACCTATACCTAATTTACCATGGTGCTAACGCAAAAAAGAAAATAATTTTTAAAAGGCTTTAGGAAAAAGCGCCTTGATTGGGCCCACTTGAACGCCTTTTGATGGATTACTAAGTTAATAAACATCATGCACGAATAAGCCTATAAAAGTTGTAGTGTGTTCAGTAAAAGTGGGACAGCATAATTCGGAACTACATAGTTCACGCTTAACATGGTTTTAAAAGGCAAAATTTCCGAGTCCTTAAGTTGTAAGCGTAAGCAAGTCGGTTACACCTGCCTCAAAGCCGTTACATCTGTAATTGTAGTTTGGCAAGCACAGCGAGATCAGCTTGAATGTACAGTGGAAGCCAAACTGTTCAGTGTAATTAAGAACAAATGAACAATTGCTTCAGATTTAATAAAACCCACGTATATGCGGTATTTTGCTGGAACTTTTATTCGAAAATACTCCAAATAATGTTTCAAATTTCGACAATTCGTTCATCCGTGAGCAAACCAGTAATAAAATCCTCTCATGAGATTTATAAAAACAATAAAAAATATTCAGTTTTAGTTGCAGTTCGGGGATTTATTGCGAGCGTGGATGCATATAAATATCAAAAGAGAGGCGGAACCGAAAATTTATAATATCTTTTTTATCTAACAGGAATTCTGAAACGGTAGCGGGCTTTCATTTCGCTGAAAAGCGCAATTTTCTCCATTCACTATGGCCGCCTAGTGAAATCGTTATCGTCTGTTCGCTGCGGCGGCGCCCATTTCCTAATGGCGGCTTCGCGTGCATTTAGCTTTTTTATTACGTACCTAACCTGCTATGTACGTACCTACTGCATACTATGAAGGTATGAACCTTTATGTTCCAAACATAACTACTGGAAACAAACGTCTGCTAAAGAACCTAATGATTACGCGAGGAAACAAAATTAAACTTTTTTTGTTGCATGAAATTTTGCGACTGCTGTTTACTGATTTGAGGTCGTTTATGCAAAATCTACCATCCACCAGCGGCCTGGTACGTCTTCCCATATCCAATTAAAAACATCCATCCTGTCCATGATTCCAACAAGTGAAAGAAATGTTCAAATCATTTCCTTAATTTCGGTGCCTGTAACGAAAATAAAATCATAGCTTGGATTGATGCAACGAAGATGTAGTTGCCTTATATTATTTTATGTTTGCTTCTATAGACCACGATCTGAACGTGCCCATGAACAACTTGTAGCCAAGCGATGGCTCTTCAGAAAACTTGAATATGTTTAAATGTAGTGCTCGTACTAGCGGCGCCGTAAATTAAAACTATAACGATCATTTCATTGTGTTGGTCGCATTTAGTGTATTTTCGATATCCATAAATATCGAAGCTATCGATTTGGCCTTTGTGTGTAATGTAATGTGCATTTTCACACTGGTTGAATTGCTGCGTTTGTTTTATTGTCCAAGACCTTCTAAATAATTTAAACATTAGAATCGAGCATTTTTTGTATCACTATTTGAAATTACAGCAATCATCTCTCGCCCTTGTACCTAAGCTTCCGAACATTAAAGCCATCTGGATGATATTTAAGTCTGACTTGATTTACTAAAAATAAAGTAGGTAACTAATATCATTTGCATCTAGATAAAGACAAGTAGCTATCCTGTGAAAATGTCCTCATCTTTTTTCAATGTGAAATTGTTGTCTACGCGCCTCCTCTCAGTTTCTGACTTGTGTACAATAAACTAAATTACGCTGAGAACAACGGGGAGCGAGGCAACAATGATATTTCGGTAGTGATGAAAAAACAAGAGGGTCGTTTCTAGATTCCGGTGGGAATTCACGTCCCGTTTTGTAGCCGAGCCGCGGAAACAACCCAAGCACCAAAGAAACGCTCGGAAATTCACAGCGCTTTACATTACATACATGCGATTTGTATTGTTAGTGTTAAAACATTTTAAGCTCGTAAATTATCAGAATTTCTTTGTGGAAATAAAGGATTAGGAAACTGAATAAAACTCATAACTAACCTGAAATGTCTTGATTCTGAAGGTCGTAATACATAAGTAGTCTGAAACAAGTTGTGAAATAAATTGCAAATGTGTACATCTTTTAGTCTCAACAATATGCAAAGTTGTGGAGTGTAAAAATGGCAAATAATGCCTGTTTTTCTCTTAAAAAAATACGGCTTAGGTTTCTATCAAGATATTTTTTATGAAATAGTCGTGTAGTAGAATTAGAGACTCTTGAATTGCATAGATGGCGCCTAAGAAGCTCAATACAATTGAATATCCTGAATAACAACAATGAGAAAATATTTTATTCATCTTTGCTTTAATAATAGTGAATGAGCGGCTCCGTCATTTCCTGCACTGTCGAAAGAGTTAGATTTTTATCTGGCACCACGATAACTCTCAGTTCGAAGATATTCACTAACAGTTCGTGTTTGCGTGTTCAAATTTTAGTTCGGTTTTATACAATGTATAGTAAAATTATAGTAGCTTTAAAAATATTCATCTGACCCTCAACTCCTGTATCCGAGTATCACAAATTCTGATTGAAACGCGATGAAATCGCAATTCGACGATTAAAAGGGTTATTTAAAATCGTTTCCATCGCATCCGGATTAGTTTAGAGATCAATTTATTGCTGTGAGTGGAGTGGTTATAGAGTATAGTGGATCATATTGAATGATGTGCAATGTACGTAGCCAACAGCTGCTGTAGATTCTAACGCATAAGCTTTTAATGTGCCAACTGTCGTAACTATAACAGATAAAAATGCTTCAACAGCAAATAGCGACTAATCCAAAAAATATGGAAAATAACGTTGGATGTTTTTGATCTTTTATGTATCTTAGTCCTCTTTTGCTTTTGTTCACTTGCACGTGACCGTAAGCAGAAGGGTTTGTTGATTGATTTTCCTGCCACTACCATATTTTCTTACGGTCATTATTTGTTTAGTTTCTTTTGTGTGGCAGCAACAGTTAGATGCGTCATCCTGTATATCATACGGATAATAAGGCCCTCGTTACATATAGCATTTGGACGCAGTAAATAAGCAATGAAGTAATGGTGATGAAATCTATAGTAATTAGTGACAAAGGCATAAACCCGAAGGAATTTTGTTACGAATATACAATATTTTGATTTGCTTACTTAAAATCATCAAATAAATATTACTTAAAATCTTAAAATATATTATTAGATGAAGGGAATTTTGGATCATGAAAGTTCAGTATGTGAATAACTTGTAGATATAGGACTTACTCACCCATACTTGTGCCTAAGAAGAATTAAAGAATGTCTAAAGAAAAGATAAATCCTTAAATTGCAGAACTAGATTCATCAATAAAAACTAAGTACTTACATATATTTGTTTTCCTCATGTCATCGTTAGCATATTTATTATTGTGTCCAATTTAACAACCTGCAATAGTTCGTCTGCTCTGTAAAACTGTTTATGTTGAAACAAATGCGTCATCCAGTTAGTCTTCTGGTTAATTAAATTCTGGTTATCCCTTACTGTTTAATACGACTATATTAATAAATTCTGCTATGACGAAATTAGACTATGCAACTACCAGGAAGAATAATTACGTATTTTATAAAGAGACACAATGGAGCTTGATTGTAAGAGAATTATTCCCATATAATTATTAAGCATAAACCTGCTCATACAAGGAAAAATCATCACTTAACTGGCTCGTTAATGATGATTGGTACTGTAAAATGAAACTCTTGAAATAGTAGTTAAACGTCAGTTTACTTGAAAAATAATTTTAATAACAGTGTATGTTAATAACATAAGCCCAAGCCATGTCTAAAATTTTAACATGAAACGTGTTGTGAATAACTAAATAAGCAAAAATCCTTTACATTGGCCAGTTCGATGGCTGGCATCGTTCTTTACTTAGCCTAAGTAGCTATCAGAGTGGCAGGGGACAAGATGAATAGCCGGCCGACAGACAGGTGAAGGAACTTTGTGACGTCAGGTCACAATCGCAGGTGTGCCCTTCTGTTTCAAAATACGGCCAGGTAACTCCCGTCAACGACTCGAGTTACTCTCGACGAAACATTTTTCAACTTTCATTATTCATGATCGCGTTTTGGCCCCTATTTAAAAGACCATTATTAAAATATCCCTAATGGGATCCTGCACTTCTTTGCTGGCACTAATGCGAGTTGTGAACAGTTCTTTTGTCCAGACAAAGGGAAAAGCTATTTGCATATTCTCAACTGTTTAAAACTCTAGACTTACGAAACTACACGTTTAGCGGTGCATTTAATTTGCTAAAATTAAAATCTAGTCTTTATATTAAAAGCCACATATCCTTGTATACTATTTTTAAGAACGCCAGACAAGCCCAACAAAGGGTCATTGGGGCCTACATTATGTACATTTCGTCCGGTTAATTGTTGTTGCACGAATACTGGTGAAAGTTGGTCAAGTCTTCTGAAATGACTCATATTTGAACAAGCAATATTCACATGTAAATTAGGACGAACCCATAACTTTACTCTTTACTTAAAGTTTCTCTAAGATTGTGAATGAATGAACTGCACGCACTGCACTTTCCAATTAGAACCACGTGTTAATTAAATGCAATGGTATATAATTCATCTTACTTAACATATTATTAATGAATAGTGTGTAACACAAACTAATAGTAACTTTTGAGGGCGTTTATTACAAAATCGTCCTAAGAACAAGTATTGTAACTCAGAATTTTTTATACCTATAGAGCGATTAAATTGAATGTTTCTAGTAAAAGTATAGGTCAAATCTTTCCTTTGTTGCTTCCAGTACTAGAACGTGGCCTCAATTTTATTGTAGCTATCGGATTCTTTTATGGCTCGGCAGGGTGGGGGTGGGGACGGGATTGTTTTGACGGGGAACGAGCCCTGGCGAGCGGCGGGGCCCTTAGCTTAGGAGAGTGGCTGCCCCCGGCCGCGGCACGTATACCTGCGCGTGCGCCGCGATGCGCACCTCCGCTTCACCGCGCCGCGGAAACGGCAGGTAGCTCGCGCAAGCCGAACGTGGTTCAGTGCGCGCGTTCTCTCGCCGCCGCTGGTAGTGTTCGTGGTGCGCGGACGCTGGCGCGCTGTTCGCAACTATGGTTTCTACATCTCGTTGGTGAAGTGGTTTAAGCAGTGAACCCGTTCATATACGACATGTCCTGTGACAGGAGAACAAGGGCCGCGCGTTTCCTCGAGCTGCGGTGAGTTCGCATCGCCGTACCACGCTTCCCGTCACGACCGATTCACCGATCCTTTGTTGAAGTTGAATCCTACGAGTGACGTCTGTCCGTCTCTTTTCAACGCGTTCTACCTGTCGAGTCGGATTGTTGAAGTGTTTGTGTTTTTATCTCATGTGTTCCTATACCTGTTAAAACGGCTTTGAGTACTAAGCCATAGTTCAGTGCTGTAACATACATGCGAAATCGTCGTGGGAAACTATGGAAATTGGTGATGTTAAGGATTTTCACTGCGATTGCAATATTTGCACTAAAGTTGAACATCGAAATTTCAAGTACAAAGTCATTAGTGTTGTGTGACCTTGACAACTAAGTTACGAAACCAGCGACCCGAGCACACGTAATGTGTAAGAAATTGGCGGTCACGATTTTCCTCTGACTCTGTACCCTGAACACACCAAGCTTGGCAATTTTCTATTCAGTTGAGATGAATCAAAAAACTTTGGCCTTTCATTGCATGATACAACATTGCTTGACTGTACCAATTTTTTTGTGAGAACTGTTAAGAAACCTGTAAAGTCCTAATTTGAATGATTGCGGCAACACAGGCCAAACAGTTCCACCATTATAAGGTCTGTTGCGAGAACGCCTCATTTCTGGTGGAATGCGACAGGGTAAGAGTAGTTCGGCCCAGGCGCAGATGTGGGGCGCGGGCGCACTCCCCGCCTCGCCTCCCGGCCTTGAAAGGCTCTTGACCAGGCCAGCGCCGACGATGTCGTATTTATTGCAACCTCCACGATCCGTACCGACGAGGTTATTGACGCCTCGCGGCATGATGCCTTCACCCAACTACTATTCTTTATCATGGGAACTCTAGCAATGCCGAGTAGAGACCGCCTAATGCTTGCCTTCTCCTTGTAGCGATTGTTCTCACGTCGATCTTATTATAATGAATAACTACAATAGTTATTACGTCATTTGCTAAGCGAGTTTCCGCCTTTAAAGTTTGGTAGTTAACGACGTGAGTCACGCAACTGACACGCTTCATAATAAATCTGCAGCACACAATGTATTGTGTTAGCAAACAAATACGTATAAAGTTTAGGTGCATTGTCCTTCTGTTGCTCAAAGATGTACGTCAGAAACGTCCAGCGGACTGGTACACTTAATGCGCAAAGCGAAGTGACTTTCACTGTCGAGTAATATTTATAAATACTGGTTTGAGCAGAGTCAGGATCGATGCCCAGCGAGCCCTAGGTGAAGGACGGTTGTCTAGTCCCTCGCCCTTTGTAGGCGCTGCGTTTCATTCACAATGTATTAACGCATCCACATTTTTGTATTCAACCAAGAATAAAACTCTTTCCGTCATCTCTCTGAGATATTAGAACTGAAGGGGATTACCTACTTAAATAACTCATAAAAGTTACCACAGTCAATCTGCGATATAACAATACTTTAAAGCGTTTCACCTACATTATATTGAAATGTTTGAGTTCATTCAGCTGCCTGTACCATATGGCGCCGAGATCCACACTTCATAAAGCGAATGAGGCCGGCGCATATGTTGCCGCTTTCACTCCCAACATCACAATCGATATTACGTATAGCCTCATGCGTAGTCGCGAACCAAACCGGTGACAAAATCAAATTCCGCACAACATTAACTTCAACTTTAAGCTGTTCATATAGAAATAGCAACAACTTCACAATACGCGTGTCAATCAGACATTAACCGAGAAGTGGACACCTTCGATTGTTCCGTAACTGCTGCATTGTACTCCATATCAGCCTAACTGAGCTCTGGGTTAAGTTCAAAGACAACATTCATTATTTTTACGGTTCAGTAAAAATGATAAACAATTGTGTTTCGTCCTCTAACTAAACGAAAGTAGAGTAAGCGTGCCAACAAAATGACGTAGTTTAATTAGTACAATAATAAAGCTTAGCGTACGGCCGCATAACAGGCGAGCCAGGAGGGTAGTTTTTGCCGACAGCAGCTGGTAACCCCAGCAGTGACTCACGTCCTGTGTGCCCCACTGCGAGCCGGGGTGCGTGTCGTTGACCCCACTCGCAGCCCCATGCAGCACATACGCACGCCACACAATTTATCCATTGCCTTTTGTGCTCTCTATTATTTATAACGTTTTAGCTCATACTGTATATCCCTGTGCTTTTTTATTATTTTCGTTTTGCACGCTCCCGGTTTATCCATTTTGCATGGACAAGTGATTGTCATTCGATTCGGTACACACATTCTATTCACTACACTAGGAAATGGAAATTCTTTATGTAGACGCGAGATCAATCTGTTATTTGTTCAGTAAAAGCTCAACATTATTATTATTACACTTTCATCATCTATGTTGACAACTCGATAACGAAATAGTTCGAGTATAGATTTTCCTCATTACAGCAACTATATTTACGACACTAGCACAGTAGGAAATGATTATTGTCGTTATCTGTTCTATTCGAAACGATTCCACTGATTTAAGACCTTTGTTTGCAATCAATTAAACGCACTGTCAAACAACACAAATGTAAAAAATATAGACATGACTGATGACTATGTTGTATTTAATTTCGTGTGTGCTCATTATGCGGAAGCAGCTGTTGAAATACGTACTAAGTTATTGAGCTAATGGTAAGCTATTGTGCTTTTAAGAGCGAAGGCATTACCTCAAGGTGTAGTTTATCAGTATTATTGAAGTAGAAATGTATCGGGAGTGACATTGAAGTTATGGTCGATACCCGCGAGGCGTTTGATCCGGCCACCACCGCGCCTCATACCGGTTTCCAGCAAGCCGAGACGGCATTGTTGATCCTTCCACAGAAAAACAAAATGAAACAATCTGTTTTTTGTTCCACCGCTCTGAGCTGTTCGTTTGCTATCTTCACTTGTGTTACCATTTCATTTGAATTATGTAGCAAGTCCACAACTTTACCTGCACAGATTAACTTCTTATTACTTCTTATTTGTTGTGAAAAATAATACAAGTTGGATGGCATTAGTGTTCACGGAAGCGACAGAATCCTCGTCATCAACTTGGGTCACGCTTCGTTGACGCGATTTGCTTAGCAAATAACGTTGTTTCCTGCCCACACCATATTTAAGTAAGAACTTCACGTGTTCCTTCGAGTTAGCAACAACTTCACTATAAACTAATTTGCAGATATTTTTTGCAAGGCCTCGTTTTTATTTTGATATGCTTTGTCTCTCATAGTAATAGCACATGGATTTTGAGATCTTATTTTGATACCAAACATTTTTTTTATCGAGTATTATTTCATTCAGAAATAAATGATAAGTTATTTACAAGATCAGCAGTACGTATGTATCCCTCAGCAATTTTAAAAGCTTTAGCAACTGCATTACTTATTCGTATTTGTTTAACAAGTAGAAACATTCGTCGTACCCTTAATTACGGGGATGTTAAAATACTTTAGAACGTAGGAGGTTGCTCTTCCTGAAGGGTAGTGTCGCGGGCTGACGAGTTGACGGTTGAGGTACGAGAATATGAATAATTCACGTCGCCGCTCCCCTCACCCCAGGCTCGGCACTCTCCAAGTTGCTGGAATTTCACCGAATTTACTGTAAGAACTAATTTACTCTTATTGACCATCTATATAAACCTGCTCTATTTGCAGAGCAAGCACATGGGTCTTTTTCTTATGATTGTCACATAATTTCAATCACCTGATTGGACTGAGAAACAAATTTAAGAAAAGTTATTCAATCACAATCACAAATATAGGATCTAACAAAATATACCTAAAAATGTGGTCAAAGTGATAAATGCTTACAAAAAAATTGTCCTTTTTAAATAATCCCTCAACCGAAAATTGCGGTCGCCAGTGGCTCAGACACAGACGAGGCTTGTAACATTCCTGAGGCACGAGTATAATGTGCCTCTAACTCAAAGACTCGCTTATTTGCGCACACCACTTGAAAAGCTTTCCTACCAGTTTTATGTGCCAGCCCAAAACGTTTTAAATTTTTAGCTTAGAGTGAAGGAACTGGACGAAGTGTAGCATTAAGTTGTACAACTGCAACTAACTTGTTACAGCTTCATTTCGTTTTAGGTTCCACTTACATTTTTGAGAATGTTTTAACTGTGCTGGACGAAACTGCTCTTTATTTTATAAGAGGCATTTTGATATTTATACGTTATCTATCAAGCATATCCAATTGAATATTGTTTATTCAAAAATACACCAAGAGTATTTGAAGCTTCTTTATTTAGTTAAGTACACAAAATTAGTACTCCTAGCTTTTGAGTATGTGACATACATAGAAACATGTTATCAAAACATTCGACAGGTTAATTCGAAAACCTGTTATGTAAAGCATTACTACGAGCGGCATAGTTTTTGAATCATCATCATCATCATCAGCCTATCGCAGTCCACTGCTGGACATAGGCCTCTCCAAGTGCACGCCACTGAGATCGATTTTCGGCTACTCTAGTTTTTGAATACGAAGTTGAAAAGTAAAAGCGCGAGAACTCTGGTGGCTGTTGCACAAAAATTGCGCTGCTTGCATTTATACTAGAATCGAAGCACACGAATACTTTAATATTGATCATGAACTGATTATAAACTTTTATGGGTACAACTACTTATCTATGTTTAATGGTTACTTTACTGTTGACAATGTTTGTATCAACAATTCTACATTCTATTTTTATTTAAATCTCTTTAATAAACGTTCCGCCAGCACAGATTTATACATTTCAACTTAATATTAAGTTATTCATTACTCATTAGATATACATTAGAGATGTTCCCAAAGAAGATATTGCTAAGTTTCTCATTGGATTCCTTAGACGGGGACTCATTCGGTGGTGCTAAAGGCATTTAAAAGCGGAGGGTGTGCTTATCTGTGGGGGGCGGCGTCGCGGCGCTGGCGGGGTGTAGGGTGGCTTTGTTCCCGCGCCGGCCTTCCAGACCACTTAGAAGATTGCTCGGCTTTGTCTTCGCACGATACTTCTTTATACTCCGGGTCTCGTCTCCAATTTGGGTTTCAGATTTATTTACACCAGCCCCTGTTTAGTTCGCACGATTGGACTGAAAATCGAAATCTTCTCGCGTTGTGATTTAACGTAATTGAGTGTTCCCATTCATTTTACTTTCTTAGCAAAGTAAACAAGGTACTTTGGCGTAGCTCAGTTCAATATTAGTCTCGTCGAAGTATTTTAAATGCTGTTGTAATTGACTAATCTCGTTAGTTTCTTCTGCAGTGATGCTCATTGCTCAGCATAGGTAATTCACATGACAAGTTAAGGCCTACACAACTGCTCGGCGAAGGCCTTGTTTAAATTGTTCTTGCCTTCACCATATTGTTATAAGCCATTGTGTACAAATGCTGAGCTAATATTCAATGACCCAGATTCGGTTATCCTTGTTAGGTTCCTTATTTGCTGAGTTTTGTCCTTTTCTAAACGCCCATCATGTGTGTTCTACAAGAATGACCTCTGACCTAATCAGTGTACAGCAAAAGCAATTATACAGCAGAGCTGATGAAATTGGTGTTGAGTTGAACATTTATTTTAATTGCCTTATTAGGTTTTTTCTCCGTCATGTCTGTATAGGCCGGGTGCAGGTGTGGCAGCGAAAGCAGCGCTCCCTTGACACGCTACGGCGCGCGCGCATTGCAGTCAAGGCCCTCGACTGCTGCGCATATGCGCTCGACACGACAAAACGCACTCCCACTTAATGAACTAACAATATCAGCGTCAATCACAACCCTAATAACCAGATTTCTAAAATCAATAATTGACCATCATCGTTATCATCACGTTAATGCATATAAACGATATTTCTGTATTCGTGGAATCTTAAGCGACTTGTGGCATGACGTTTATATAACTGGATTCCCCATGTGCCTATACATAAATGTTCTAAGTTTACCTGTTTGTTGTTTACGTGACTAACCACTTCGTGCACGTCAGTGGCTTACAGTCATAAGGTTATAAGCTCTTTGATCAGGAACTGGTTTCCTGTTATTTTGTTTCCTAACGTACATAAATAGAAACAAAATGATTTATAGACAATAATCTTAGGTGATAAGTGTGACCATGGCACAATATCTTCATTATAATATGGCTGAGTCAAGGCATCCTTGACACGAGGAGCGGCGCAGTGCACCGCAGCATGCACGCGCCTCGTCACACCGCCTCGTTATGTAATCATCACCCACCACTATCGTTATTCAACACCTCTTATATCATACGACTTGTCGACTAATGCACCGCGACGGCATACACACCCGATCATACATAACAACACACACTCAAAGTGTCGCAAAAACTTCACCACCAACAAAACCCAGGTTCCTACATCACTTTTACATTCGGCGTTAGAATTTCTTAACATCCGTGCATTTTATAGAAAAATATCCAAAAAAAGTTATCTCAATTCAGGGCCAGGGAAACCGCTAAGTAGGTTTTTCCTTGACACAAGGCCCTGTTGCAACGCGGCAACCGATACAAGGTTGCACCGACACGCCCTAGCGATTATTTAATTGTTATTTAAACCAGAGATAGTTTATCGGAGCCAAGAGACAAAACCAACTCAAGTAGAAAAATCACTTAGCAAGGTGACAGAGAGCGTTTTTAGGTTAGGGCTTACATTTTTTATACGTCAACTGTTACTCGTACTCGTTTTATCTTATTTGGTTTAATAATCCCATATTTATACCAATTTTATACAATACATATTCATACAAAAATACCAATAACTTAAGATTTATATCCAACATGAGTGGACCTACCCACGAAGCTTATATGCTAAAAGATTACTTTGCCCTGACAATTTTGCCATACATATTTTATAAGTAAAATACTGAATTTCTATATTTACGAGATACTGACTCTTCGAAAGCTGGAAAGTAGGTTTACTCAAATTATTGCTGTTAAAAATAAAATAATAAGTAAAGGCCACGTTGGAAATTAAGCGCATACCTCCAGATGGCACGACATCGTTCGGTGACTCTTTCGTAAGATGACCCCAGTATCGAAGTCGTCGCTTTCTACAACTGTCACGAGAAATGTTAAAGCGTGTTTATGAAGCCGTCGAGCATTGATTTTTACACACACGTATTATGTAGGCAATTTATTGTTTCTGCGCCGCAACCGCTTCAAAATTATCTGAACTAAGCCAGAAGAATAACTCATTTATGATAAACGTCCTCTTTACTTCACCAATTAAGTAAAGTCTGACATTGTATCGTTTTAAATTCGCTTAAATAATAAATGTACATGCTGTGATTCAATTAACAATTAATCCACCCGTCGGTTCAGAATTCAATTCAGTTTCGGACCAACGTTTCAATTTCGCATGTAGATGACACTTTTGTTTGCGTTACAAATTAAAATGTCAGCAATCAGGGTTTTATTTAATACTTGTGTATCGATTGATTTCTGTCGCCAGTAAGTACTTTATGCTATAACGCCTGTATCCTTTCAGTATTGAATCTCTGAAAATGTGGAAGGCTATTATAGAAAGTACTCACATGATAAACGTAGTACAGGCTCTGCTCATCTCATATGCGATGTTATCCTAAAGCAGAAACATCCCTTTCTGATGCTCCTAAATCATTTAGCGAAACTTGCCAATGTGTTTTCAAGTGCCATCTTTTATCCAGACAGTCTTCTGCATAATTTTAAAACTGCATTGTGTCGAGTTTTATAAACACAGCCGATCAATCTCGTTTCCTCACTTTTTCGCGTTACGGCTTGATTTACCTTTCTTGTCTTTGGTTTGATCTGACTATTTTTCTTTAAGAACAGTTTTAGTCATTTGTGCCTCCAATTTTCCAAGGTTGTCCTCGATTTCTCAGGGTTTCCATTATCCAAACCTGACTCGTGGCAATGTACTGTAATGTAAAACAAACACACCTTCATAATAAATAAATTAGTTAGGGCGTCCACCACAGTATTTGCGTAACATACATTCAAAACCTTTTTGGAAAGTCGGTTGTAAATGAAAGCATTAATCTGGATAAAATCCTGACCATGTCACGACCACGTTTGGAAAAGGCTAATTTAAATCATTTGTTTTCAAAAAGACACACCCCCGATACCAGCTTATATTTTTATGCAGTAAACAACCTTCATTAAATAATACATATATCCAATTACATTAATATTCAGTTATGTACTTGCGAGGTTGTTTAACTACATAATACCATTTAATTACGTTTTGCTTCAATGATTCGTGAGCAGAGAATCCGTCTTAGCTAATGTGTTTGCTATTCTGCGTAAATCTGAGGCCATTTGTACGTGTGTATGTCTTTCATTAAAACTATTTTACGGTCGTTGACAGTGATTTTGTGGGATAAAGTTATTATTTGTAATTTATTTAGACTTGTCACGCTTGCATGCCAAAGAATTGCCATAAGATATGGACCGTTCACAAAGTAAATATAATGACGTCGGAAATAATGTGGACGATAAATCATATTGATTGAAATTGCATACTACGCATTTTATAAGATAGACCACAAAAATAAAAATTAAACCTTAAAATAATTGCTCGTTGGATGGGAGTTAAAACAAAGATCCGTAACATCACAAAAGAGAGTGGACAAGAATCGGATATCGCCGTAGGAAATGAACGTTAGCAAAGTGTTTGTACGGGTCAGTCGGCAAATTAATTAGGTTTTGGCCTTGATTTGTCATCATTAGATCCAAAAACACCATTCTAAAGCTTTGCTGAACATGGCAATTGGACTTTGGAACAACCAACCGACGATCAAACTCCTCTCACATTTCAGTTAACGATTGATTTAGCTAGAGAATGATGCTATTGGCACGGAGAATGCTTACCTTACTGCCTTATTGTCTGTATAGCAATAGCAAAGTGTGTAAGCAGGCTTTTGCCAGTAGTTAAGGGTGAGGTAAACGCAGAGCAATCGACTGCAAGTTCTGACAATCACGAATGGTGCAGAGCAAGCAAAGGATTTAATATTAACAATAGTGACACAGAGCGTACGTCACTCGGCTAGTTCATTGTTCGCGCGCGTTGGCACACGCTAATGTTGTCGGCCTAGCAACGTTCTCTTTCAATGTTCCATTCACCTCTCACCGAGCGTGAACGGTTATGTTGCATGTGACCACACCCGGCAACGCTTATTCACGAGTTTTGAAAAGTCTACAGACTTCTGCAGCTCTTGGCATAGGTACCCCCCGAAGCGGCCGGTTGACGTTTTCCCACGATGCCGGCTGACGTTCCAATTGCAAAGTGATATCACAGCTATTTCAGTAGCACATGATTTTATTAACAAATCGTCCGTGAGAATATGCAAGCGTCAACTATCTGGTATAAAGTTGCAGTAATTCTAAGTAGACACTGCATGTATTTTAGTTATTTGACCGACCGATGGCCATGTTATAATTCAGAAAAGTTTTTATTCTGTGATAGGATACCTTTAATTCAGCGAAGGTATCTTCCTAATAATAATGTGGGTGGGCCTATTTTAGGGTTGCAAATGGACATCCGTTTGGACGATAGCTAGCACGTGGTGCAAGACGTCAGAGATCGGGCGGTCACGTGTCCTCTCTGTTTGTTTACTGTCCGCCACGTGAACTGGCCAGATTATCTCCCGCTATCGGTCAAATATTAACAGATGCTCTGCTAAATATGGCGCACTTGCCTTTCATGTTGGTCACTACATGAGTTGGCATGAATCATTCTGATAACATAGACCCCTGCTTATGCTCAATTTATCGTTAATTACAAGATTGGATACAGCATCACTAGTCTTCAAAAAAAAATCAAAGGTTTCGCTTTAAATTCAAGATCTCCTCCGTTGCTGTTATAGTTATTTTTTTATATTTGAAATAATAACAGGGCCTATATCCACGCAATATTTAATAGCATTCTGCCAAACAACGGTTTTCGTACGTAGACAAGAGGCGGCGCGACGTGAGGGGACGCATTCACTGCCTTTCACTTCCCGCTTTTGTCATACAGCCACTCTAGGCGACGGAAAGGCAGACGGCCTTGTAGCTTGCGTACTTCTAGGCGTCCCTTCCCATCCTACATAGTTCGTACACCAAACCGCATGCGAGCCGCCAGCCCTGTGGCCGCTCTAGGACATGACCACGCGGTGCCACGGACTGTTTAATCGTTGACTCACGATCTGGTAACGTTGAGCAATGCCTAGTATACATACACAGGACGATAATGAGCCCCATGGCTATAGTCATACCTCGTGTTATTAATAATATTGTTGTTAATACTTACCAGTTGATATTACAACAGCATTAGCGTCCTTCGATGACATCATCCTCAATTGTCACTGCTCTATGTACGAATCAGCAGCGCGTGACCATTTGCCAAGTTCTAGCAATGTGGCTAATATTTGGTGGTCCTTTACAAACTAAGTAATGTTAAATACTGCGTGTATAATTAAAGAATAACCAAGCAATTACATGACATCACGACTGAGGTAAAATAAACAGCAATTAAATGTATTAACAAGAAGCGATCATAGAACATTCGCATGTGTTAGAACGAGGTTCCACGGCCGTGTTAACCTTGGCTTTTGAGTGGTGACTTTCACGGTTAGACGGCCGGCGTTACATAAGATGCGCGGGTACTCCGCCGACGCCCGGCATCTGCTGTGACGACACCACCACTCACCGGTCACTCAGGAACCGGTTTCCTCAACTTTGACAATACATTTGTATGACGATCTATTGCTGGATCCGTCCGCCAGGAAGTGATTGCTTCACTGTTTGTGTTAATGTAATGAATGATTAATACGAAGTCGTTAGTTACGTCTTAATAGAGTGGGAAGTGCACTGTCATAGTTCACGCTGTTATTTAATATTTTAAAATTATTGTTCAGTATTTACACGAATATTTTAAAGTACTTTCTGCTAGCGGAATGATAAATTGCACTAACTGTACTATCCACTACATGCCATCTCATACATCTAAGACACCTAAGCCATCATTTTAGTCTCAAGAAAATGTTTTTCAAGTCCATGTATCTTATCGAGTATTGTTTTGTTCCAGGTACAAGAGCGGGGTGCGCTCAGTGAGGGGCGGCGGCGGGGGCGGCGGCGGCGGCGGCGCGGAGGAGGCGCGGCGCGGCGGCCTCAAGGCGCTGCCCAAGCGCGCCCGCACTCGCTGTAGGGGCATGAACATGGGGCAAAAGCTGTCCGGCGGAGTCAAGTCGGTGTCGCGCGAGTGCACGGCGCCATTCAAGGTATAACCTCAAGCCTTTATATCACGCTTATATTAACTAAGATTCATACATAGTTCACTTTTAACTATGTATGAATCTGAACTAGACCCACTTCCCGGTCTTCTTCGAGTAGGATGAAATTTTGCACCGCCCTAAGTTCTGATGACAATGAAGACTAGCGTTTTTTTTCTGTTCTTCTCCCTAATCCGCTTGAACGACATGCAATAGCGTAGAAGTTATATGACAGTCCAAACTGCTGGACATATAGTTACCGGCACGGATATTGAGCCCTCGGCGCAAGAGTGGGGATCGCTTTGCGCACTGTACACATAAGGCAATAAACCAATAAATCGCTACTGCGCAGGTGAAGGGCTCAAAATCCGTGCCGATAAGATTGGACTGTCAAAATGAACACGTGCCAAATATTAATGCTTTTCCAGTTGCTAGCTGTAACTGTAGGCCAACTCTTCTGTCTGGAAACATTGACTCAGATATACATACGTACATTTTCACGTATTTTTCATTCTAAGACCAACAACAAATAACTAATATACTGCGTCCTATTCTTGCATACTACGTGAAATACATAATTTGTTATCCGCTATTAAAAAAATTGGCTCGTGTAAATTCACCATTGGAACCGTAGGCCTCTCCCAAGGCACGCTATTGAGCCCAACCTTCATCTGTAACGTATTCCCTATATTCCAACTTCACCTTACAATGTTCTCAAGTATTTGTTATGTTTCTGCAGGCGGTAGTTGCGCGCGAGCTGGCGCCCGAGCCGCCGCGGCCCGCGCGCCTCGACGCGTTGCTAGACGCGCCTCCCGCGCATCCAGAGCTGCAGCTCAAACATGCGTGGAACCCAGATGACAGGTAATATAACTATATACCAACAAATAATTTCTGTCAATCTATTTAAAAGTCAAAACACTGTCTATTAATATAAGTCCACCGCCACCACTAGAAGCAGAACTAGATCGCAAGAAGAGTCTATGATTTGGGTTTAACCATCCGGGTCTCCACAAATGCCCAATGTAACTCCCAATGCTTCTTGAGAAGTAACTATTACCTACTTATCTCGTTTTATACTGTTCACACAAAAAACTGATTTCCAAATCCTTGAAATCCGTAACTAACATACTCCATTACTATGTTTCAGATCACTAAACATATTCGTAAAAGAAGAGGACGCTCTAACGTTCCACCGGCACCCAGTGGCCCAAAGCACAGACTGCATCCGAGGCCGGGTGGGGTACTCGCGCGGCCTGCACTGCTGGGAGGTGGTGTGGCCGGCTCGCCAGCGGGGGACGCACGCGGTCGTCGGCGTCGCCACGGCACACGCACCCTTACATTCTGTCGGCTACCAGAGCCTAGTTGGCGCGACTGACCAGAGTTGGGGATGGGATTTGGGAAGAAATAAGGTGTGTTTAACGTAAAAGAGAAAGACGAATGTCTTTTTTTGCTATGGCTTCTGTCACAGGAGAACCCTGATCGTCACAGTAATATTTAAACCTTAGAATGTTTTTTTAAATTGAACAATTTTCACCCCCAGATTGTCTGTAAGGTTACACTCGATCACTTCCAATAATTGTTGGCTAACTTATTAATGTAACTTTTCACATTCCAGATATACCACAATGTGAAAGGCACAGTCGGCAGCGGTACGACGTACCCGGCGCTGTTGCGGCCAGACGAACAGTTCTTAGTGCCAGACCGGTTGCTGGTGGTGCTCGACATGGACGAGGGCACGCTGGCGTTCTGCGCCGACGGACGCTACCTCGGCGTGGCGGCGCGGGGGCTGCGCGGCAAGACGCTCTACCCCATCGTGTCCGCTGTGTGGGGACATGCGGAGATCACCATGAAGTACATCGGAGGACTCGATCGTGAGTGTACCATCTACGTTTTTTATTGATCGTCTAGAAGTATGAAAAAATGGGTTATTGTGGGTAGTTGGGAAATTAATCATCTATTCTTACTGCCTAGTCTTATTATCCCAAATACGTAAGTCGAGGCAGCTTTTAATCCAGCCAGGTTAGAGTGCCAGTGTTTTACATGGAGTGGCTGCCTATTAGATCTCTTCAATTCATTTACCTGGCTAGCCCAATATTCTTTGAGCAGACTAGTTGTCACATTGAAAATTGGAATGTGAGCAGCCTCCTCAGCTTTATGATTAACAAGCTGTGTATTGTTGCAGCGGAGCCGCTGCCGCTGATGGAGCTGTGCCGGCGCGTGATCCGGCAGCGCGTGGGCAGGCCGCGCCTGCGCGCCGCCGCGTCGCGCCTGGCGCTGCCGCCCGCGCTCACCGCCTACCTGCTGTACCGCGCGCCCTAACCGCCCCGCGCGCCGCCCGCACCGACACGAAGCGCACGAGCCCTGGCGCCCGCGACGTGCGTGCTCGTGTTGGTGTCGCCTGACGCGTACCTACGCTTACGATACGCGCCGTGTGCGAAGGGCATAACGTGCCACGAGTACCGACTGCAGAACGACATACGAGTGGATCATGAACGAATTTCTTTTGTGCTGCAATGTGACGACACCCGCTGTAACGAGTCCTCACGGATACTAGTCCCTTGTCTGCCCGAGTACTCGACCTTTACGGGTAGCGGTCATTAACTTCCATATGCATCATACGAGGGGTACAAATAAATAAACGAAGAAAATTTATGTCAAGCCTCCATTAGAATATATATGCACGGTTTCGTCCGATCTACGAGTGTAACACCAGAAAATAGAACTCTATAGATGAACTCTGAATTAATTCTGACATGTTAGCTTTTAGTGGCGAAGTGTCGCGGTGAGCGTCGAGTGAACAAACAGTATATACTTCTGTGCGGTTGCGGCGAAACTAAACCGAATCTAACAAAGAACTTTAAGTCCATCGCTACTCGATGCCGATCGCGATAGCGGCACTCAATACATACAAATGTAATTTATTATAAGCACACACAAAATCTGTAATCTTTAGATTTAGTTAAAATTGTTTTGGCACCCCCCGCAACGAATCCAGCGCGAATACCCCTACTTTTATTTTAACGTTATCTGTGATAATTTTACTTTAATGACAAATTGAAATCAGCATACATTTCTCTGAATTCAATGCATTATACTTTTCACATTAATAAATTCGTTGGATTTTTTATTGGAACCTCAGTTAGTAGTGGTGACGGGTTTGTGAGCTGTGACTCATTCTGTTCCGGGAAGCTTATGGTGGGCGACCATGGTAGTTCTGTTACCAACTAAAGTGGACAATTATTATATACGATAATATTTATAAGATAGATGTGGCATTAAATAATGCCAAAACCTGTGTTAATTAACATTGTTCAACTTTAATGCAAGCCACACGAATAAAGCCATATTGATCTCTTACGAGTACGTTCTCTGCTGGGAACACCTCTGTTCTCAGCAGAGAATCGTATTTGACTTGTTATTAAATAATTTAGAATGAACAACTGCAAATTATAATAACTCACGAGCCTCGGCAATTACTAATATATGATAGAGATGTGATTGTTGTTATAACAATAGCATTACGGCGGGCCGTGTCGGTAGCGGCCCGTGCTAGGCCAGTGTATCGTTGGCAATCTATTTTATAGCTCATTAAGCGACTGGTTTACTTTTAGTTTAATGTTTTTAATTCCTATTGTAAAAATGTGTGAGTGTGTATTGTATATATTATACGACGCATCGCAACCACAACAAATGTGTCACCAGGAATACTTAGCTGTAATATTTTGGAGCAATTTTATTTGATTTATAGGTTATTTAGACTGCGTATTTTGCGAATCGTGTCTCCACTATGTCTTATTTTGCGACTATTAGACTTATAGGTGTAATTCCATGAAATCATGAAAATAGTATTTTTCAAAGCACTATAAACAATTTGTCAGCCATTTTGATCCAATTAGTTGTATCGTAACCTTTATAAAAATGTGTAAGTACTTCCATTTTAATAAGATTTTTTCATATGTAGATTGTACGGCAAGGTAGACATCCCAAGTGGAGCTCACTTTTATATGAAGTTAATATTCACATTTTATCTCCGTCTTATATGAATATTGTACATTTCACAGTAAAGTCGGTATATATGCGCGGCGCGGCGTCGCGTTGCATTTTAATGTTAGTTGCAAGAGTTTTATGTGAATATTGACAGGTGTGAGAATGACTATGATAAACTGCCAAATGCGAGGAGTGTGAATGTGCCGCGGTGTTGTATGTGAGTAGTTGTGCGGATGCGAGGCCGCGCGGACTCCACGCGCGAGTCCACAGCGTACACACATATTTTTTCGTTGTGTAAGAGAAATATAATCATGATAATATAAAATACACCAAGCTCGATGTATTGTTGAGTCTTTTATGGTAAACCTCTAGAAAGGACCAACACTTTCCTATTTGAACACCCGATTTGAATTGTTTTATGTGGATAATGTTATTACTCTGTCTCCCGCTTCTATCTACATCCTCAACGTAAGGGGTTTACTGCAAAAGATTAGTATAATTATTAGCAACAAATAACCATGTGAATTCTATGAATCGTCAAATTTAGTCCTGTATATATTAAAGTTTATCATTTTTGCGGTGTTTAATGACTTTATTGTAAGTGGAAATGCATTTTAGTTTTATAAGTTGTAGGCAATATTTTTAAAAGGTCATTTCTAACGGATAACTGCAATTGACAGTCGAATCTCTTAGATACAATGATTAAAAAAAATAGGAAAAACGATTGGAATAATAAATATGGTTAAGAAAATAATAAATGATATAAATTAAAATAGTTTTTTATTATTATTACACAATCATACTTTTCTGAATATATCACAATAACTTGAATCTTGAAGGCCTTTTAGGACGGACTTATAGTAATTCAGATCAGATATTTGTTCAAGAAATTACATTATTATACTAATAATTAAATACTGAATAACATAACATACCCAACTAAGCAATTTAAAACTTAAAACAACGCACTTTCCCAGGACTCACGGCACTTCAGGAAAACATTAGCCATAGTCCTTCAATTTACGAGACGAATACTATAGAGAGGTCAAAGAGACATAATTCAGTGACCTTTTACGCTTGTTATTAATACTTCATTAAAACTTATCTAACCATTTACGCTTTGTGACGTGCAACACGTGTTTGGCACTGAAGCGTAATAAAGTTTGCTTCCTCACGAGTAAGTACATAAAAAATCGTGATATCAATATTATAGTTCAATCACAAAGAGTGTGATGTTCAACTACTGTATCGTCAGTGATGATAATGGTGTTTTCCTCTGCGAAGTCTTGTGGAAGATCTATTTGAGCGGTCAGTTCCTGCAGACCGCCTATGAGTTCGTTCAGTGACGCCTGCGAGAAATTTTTATATTGATAAAGTCAGTGTGAATTAGCGATTAAATAGGAACTGAAAGTTTCAATTTTCAAATGAGTAGGAATCACAAAATATTTAGTGTCGTGTGTACTATACTATACTTGTACAACATACCTTAGTTTCTTTGAAGTCCGCTATTTGAGCATCCATAGATTCATCTTCTCCGTCAAACTTGTCTGCTAATACTTTCAGGTGATCTGGTAAAAGGGAAGTATCCAGCTCCCCATTTGATTCGTCACGGATGATCCTGCCAAATAAGATAGTTTATAAAATATTGTATGCAACATAAATTGTTGACAGGTATTAAGTCACAGACAGAAGCTTGAAATATAAAAGTTATGACCAGTCTTATCGTATTGGTATCGGATTATCTGAAAGATTGAATGTAGCTCATGCGAGCAGTTCTACGCGAAACAATCGCTCAATGAAATGACGCTCACTATTAATTTTACGCATAGAAGCTTTACAATCTGACGCAAAATGCGGTACGGTGAGGCAGTGAGCATGTCATATGAGCATATTTTAGATAAGCAATACTCAGCTGCATCCGGTTAGACTGTTGTTCGAAAGAGTTCCGCGGTGGTACATAAAAGGCCTACGAAGGTACACGATAGATTTTTAGTCAGTAAAAGTCTGACACTCCCTCAACGCTGCTAACCCACAGCGGGAGGAGTCATTTGATGATTTTGACCCTCGGAAAAAAGTCAAAAAACAAGGTGATAAAATACTCAAGTATGTAGTACGTACTTGAGTATCCTGCGTCGTGTGTACTCGGCGCCAGTGAGCAGCGTGAGCGTGGCGAGCGACGCCGCCCCCGCCTGCCGCGCGCGACGCTCCACGCGGGACCAGTCCACGCGCAGTGTGACCGCGTGCCGCGCCCGGCCACGCACCACGTGCCGCCCGCCCGACAACTCCGCGCTCGATGATATGCACATGTATTGCACTGGAACATACAGACTTATTTAACAATCATTCACGAGATCTTTTAAAAACCTTCATGTGAAGTTGCCAGTGTGAATGGTCATAGAGAGGAATTCCGATTTCCTCAAGTGATACTACTTCGCTTGGGTAAGGTCTTAAAATATGTCTGCGTACGTTGAGTAAATGAACCTTAATCATATAATATAACAGTAACAAGTCAAATACATATTTACCAAAAAGAAACAAATTACTCACGATTAAAATGCACTCTAGCGCAAACAAAGGCCGGCGTGGTGGATTTGTTGTAGAGCTCCAAGTTGATGGGCATGCGGCTGACGGCGCGGACCAGCGCCGTGTCGCCGTACGTCACCAGCCCCGACCAGCGCAGCGAGTCGCCGCTCGCGCATCCGTACAGCAAGATCTAAGGAACAAATACCAACAATTTACATCTTCCTACTACAATATTCTTATATGGAATACTAGCTTCCGCCCGCGGCTTCGCCCGCCTAGAGTTCGGTTATATCGCGATTCCAAGAGAATTCTTCAAATGTCCGGGACAAAAACTATCCTATGTTCTTTCTCAAGGTCAACTCTATCACTGTATCAAATTTTATTAAAATCAGTTAAGTGGTTTAGACGTGAAAGCGTCACAGACAGACAGAATTACTTCGCATTTATCATATTAGTAGGGATAACGGAAGGAGACAAAATAAAAAAGTACTGGACGAAATGTAAAAAAAATATTGATGTCTATATTCATTGAGTACGCTATGCAGAAAGGCTGGACGCAGACGCCAAACAAATAGAACTACTTGACGTATTAAAGTCAGTAGGTAATCATTGTAAACGGGGCTCTCTAAATTAATTTATGTGATAAGAATTAAGAAATTATCAAATTCTTACCTTTCTAGAATAATCATTGTTCTTTTCATACACTAAATGTAGAGTCGCTTTATGAGGTGCATTAGAGGTTGGCGCGAACACGATAGGTAGCGGGCGACACTCGCACGGCCCGAAAGGCACGCAGTATATGCCTCGCGACTCCCGCGGCAAGTCTACTGCAAATCCTTCGCCAATAATCTGACATCGCACGTAAACCTTCTTGTTCGAAGCATTCTTCAAGCTCAGTTCCTTACGACCGGCGCGGACCCACGACATTGAACAATAGTTCGTCTTTATAGGGAAAGATTTCGGCTTCTCTGCACCTCCACATATTTCTAAAGTTGTCTTGTTACCAGATGTGATGTCTTCGAAAATTAGAGTGCTGTAAAAAAATTATGAAATTAAAATCAAGATCTAAAAATTAACTATTAAAATTAAGTTTGTATCACCGATACGACGATTGATAATTATATTTTTTTTATCGTAATGAAGGTTTTCAAAATCACAGAAGAAGCGCAGTAAACAAATAATTGATATATGAAAGAACAACAAGGAACAATTACAGTTGATTTTACGAGAAAATAAATAAAAGAAGTGATAACAGGGCTACTCACGCTTCACAAACCCCTTCTCCTGGGCCGGTATACATCAAGCTAACAGTCTTCGCAGTGCCAGGTCGGATCTCGAACTTAGACGGCGCTATCTTGAACGGAAAAATGTCGGCAGGGGAGTTCGTTTTGAACTTGACTATCCAGATGCCGGAAATTGAGCCATTGTTGAATAAATCTATGTTTATTGGTTCTGTAAAAAGATGAAAATCGATGGTGATAAACTGACAATAGTTTTTTTTTATTTATTTAGTTACATTATTACATGTTTATTAGGTTCTATCTAAGTTAAGATCCTTACATTCATTTCCTTAATAACAATTTTTTATGTAACAGTCATATGTTATGTTTAAATAATTTTATGTTTAAATTCATATGATATGTTTAAATAGCAAACTTACCATTAGACAGTTGCAGCTTATCAACTGCTGGCTTCATCACGAGATTCACGGTTCCAACGACACCAATCAGATCTACCTTCCTCAGTACAGTGTTCACTCCTAATAGATTCACGCTCATCAATCCGTTGAATGTCACTATTGAGTCTGCTGTAAATAAACGTAACAATTTAAAATAGTTATTTAATTGAACTATATATTTTATAAACACTTTAGGGTCAATTCCCACTGAAAGAGCAGCGGCCGCCCGGCCGGCAGCGGCCGGCAGCGGCCGGCCGCTGCTCTTTCAGTGGGAATTGACCCTTAATGTGGAAACGTCCTTCTGCGCGTTTTTACATGACGAAAAAAAACTTGTAGCTATAAAACATAGCAACCATAAAAAATCTTTACCTATTTGAATATCCTGTAACTTGGGCGCATTGAACTTCACAGTGACTCTAATAGCATTGCCACTGGTCAACCTGCAAAGCTGCTTGTTTATTCCTTTGCTCTTATTCTTCCCTTGTTGCTGTCCATCATCACCAGATCCCTGACGGTCCATCAGTACCTTGTTCACATCAGCTTTCTTTATCTCCTGGACACTTTTGATGGCAAAAATACTGTCGCCTTCAACGACCGACAGTACCAACTGCAGATCGGTGGGACAATCGCTTATGAGCACAAAGGATTTTATGAGAGAGCTGTTCTCTTGAATAGGAGGGAACGTGATCTTATTAACTCCGTCACAAGACATAGCTTGGATCACAGGCATTACAATGTTAACTGCAACATCTCCTGTCTGCTCAATATCCCCGTCAATGGACGCATCTTTCAAGTCCATGGTAAAATTCAATGTAGTGTTCAGTTCCACGTTGGAAGTAATGTATAGGGTTATTTTTTCAGATTTCCCTGGAGATAACAGCAGAGGCATCCGTGGTAGTTCGATTGTAAGGTCTCTGCCATCGTTTGGTAAATCTTCGAATTGTAGTTTAGCAGTTAGCCAACTATCTGATAATGTTGTCACTGTTATTACTATCGCACAAGTGACGCCTGAAACGAGTGACAGTTTAATTAGAATATTTTGCCTAAAGCGAGAAGATAGAAATAATCTGAGGATAGTTTTGTGTCACTTACCAACATATCCATCGGCAGCAGTAGCTGCTATATCTACCCATTGCTCTAAAATAGGATAAACAATTCATAATTAGAAAATATATTTCTTAAATTACGTGTTTTATAAAATACATAAATGCTTGATAACAAAAGTATAGTGCAGACAACATGATACATAATTAGGGCTGCCATCCGTCCGGGTTTCCCCGGATTTGTCCTCGTTTGGAGGCCGTCCGGGGTCCGTCCGGGCGGGGTTTCAAGAAGTGTCCGGGGAAAACCCGGACATTTTTCATAGGGCCATCTTAACCTATGGTGCCTGGGTATGCGAATAACCCGGGCGCCTAATAATGCAGAAGTCGAAGTGTCCCAAATCTCAAAAATTTTCGCGCTCGCTTCGCTCGCGGCTTCTTTTCTTGGCACGATTTTTTTTGCGTTTAGCTACTTTAATATCCCAATATTCAAAAAATTTTGCGCTCGCTTCGCTTGCGGCTTCTTTACTTTGCGGATTTTTATTATACAAGTTTAGGTGCTTTAGTGACCCAAAACTCGAAAATTTTAGCGCTCGCTGCGACTTCATTTTACAGTTGTTTGTATTTTTCAACATTTTTTTGTCTAACTTATTTAATTTAATATTTAATATTTGTCCGGGTTTGGCGAAATTCGAAATGGCAGCCCTATACATAATGAAAGTATTATAAGGTCAATATGAGATGTAAATGTATTAGTTATAATAATATGCTTGCTGGTTAAATACTGAGTAGACTCAACTATTTCTGAGTCGGGCTCACAGAATAACCGCAGCTGAACACCATCAAATTTTGATTATTAGTAAAATGTTTTATTAGTATTTTGTTATTCCCACAGAATGGTGAATGAAGCGAGGCCCACAAACCTTTAGCTAAGCTCTCCTGTTTCAAACGTTTCTGTTGCATTACTTCGTGCCAATCTACAGACTTATCTAACTCTTTATATACGGTATTTGGGGAAGGAACATATTGTGATGTATTGGCCTCGCCTGAAAATTTACACTAGAAAGTTACTACAACCAATCATACCCGATTATACATATATAGGAAAAATATATAGTGCTCATATATACACACAGTAACATTTTGGGAGATACAGACTCGAAAATCGTTTTAGATAGATTTGTGTGCTTTCGAATTATTTTCACAATAAAAGTCTGTCAGCTCCCCAAAATACAAAACATAATATACCTTTGCTTGTATGTAAAGGACTGTCAGCAGATTTGAAACTTGTAAAGTTCTCATGAACAGTGCTCAAAGTAGAATGACTCTTGCTTGAAGGAGATTTAGATCTCGCACTTTTCTTAGACTTGGTATCATCAATTTCAATTAATTGCTCATTAGTCTGTAAATTTTGAGTAACTACTACTACTGGGGCTTCTGTCTCTGTATGTAGTTTATATTTGTCCTGTGATATGACAGTATTTACAGTTCCGGATGAGCTAGCTGTCTCAGTCTTTAGTGTGTCTTTTAAATTTGTGACTTGAAACTCCTTGTTATTCTTCTTAGGTTCTAGAACGTTCATGTGCAACTCAGAGAGGGGCTGTTTCTTGTTTATTTGTTTCTTTCTGTTGTTTAGTTGCAGCATGTCTGTTACACTCACATTGGATTGCTTGCCTGTAAAATCGTAAGTGACTGTTACATAAGAAGTAGGTAATCTTGAATGAAAAAAACCTATGCAACTGCGACGCGATAAAGGCGTACATTCATAAACATACTCCTAAAAGTAGGTGTTTACATGTAATTTTGGGAGTTTGATAATGTTTTTGTATAGACCAATTACTAATGGATGAAGTGCTAAATCTTTAAGATAAAAGCCATTTATAAACACTTACCAAGATAATCAGCAATTCTAGAAATACTCAAAGAATTCTCGACCGAACCTTCAGTATCTTCACTAACCAATCTCAAAGAAGCTTGCAAATTCTTTAGAAGCAAATCAGTTTCCCGAGCAGGTACCGGAATATTCTTTTGTGGTGAAACTGAGTTTAAAGACATTTGAACATACTTCGGTTTATCTGGCACTTGGCTCATGAAAAATGGATTTTGTCTTTCAGGAGCACTGCTACCTGATGGTTCATTCGATATCTCTGATTTTGGCAATGTAAAGGTACTTTCCGCTTGTGTCTGAACATTATTCTGTGTTTCTGGGAAACTGTCCATTATGTTGCGTGGCTGTCGAACGGGAACACAGTCTAATGTATGGTCAATTTTGTGACCTGGGTTCTTATCTGATAATACTGAGTTTGAGTGGGCACCGGACACTGTGGGAAAGAAGAATTATAATGGATCTAGGAAACAATGTTGCATTAAATAGATCAAGTGGGGTTTTTGTCTATATCTATATTTATGAATAATGTAAGTAGCTCACCTTCAGTAATGCTGGGCATATAAGACCTGTCTGGACTATCTGTTTTGCTAAGTAGTTTACCAAACTCTGGACATCTGTTCTTAAAATATGCACCAACTGATAAGTTTGAGTTGTTCATCCTGAAAGTAAATGAGATTTTAATATGTTATCAACTAACAAGATTCATAGAGTTAGAAGCCTGTTTTTATTAGGATAAGGAGTGACATTTAATTTTTTCAAAGAAAATTCATGACACTTACGACATGCTTTCAGCAAAGTTTGTATGTGTGCTGCTTGGAACAGGTAGTGGTGCTTCACGCACTATCAATGACGCTTCATCAGCTGTGAGATCTCTCTGAAAAACATAATTACAATTTATTTTTTAGCCAATTACCACTGCTTATTTCATGAAATGTTAATTTTTATAACATTTACCTTGGAATGAAAAGAATAATTAGTAGCAATGGAATGTCTCATAATATCCTGAATCTCAGAAGTCTGCTTATCCATTTGGCTGGTGAGACTTTCTAAAGCTATGGAATGGCGCCCCAAAGGCATTGCCTTGAAGTCATCAGCCCCTGTTGATCTACCAGTCATTTCACCAGGATTGAACGCTGTCTGAAATAGGTACCATAAAATTAGTTTTAAACTGTCATAAAACTTGAAGAGACAACATAAAGCATTAGAAAGTTTTACTTACAGATTTGCTAAGAGAAAAGTCTCCCATTCCAGACTCCCCAAAGCCTAAAAACATTGCAATAAAGTATTACTTTACGATTATGTACTGAAAAGTTTATTTAGCTAATCATTCAAACTACAATGATTACAGTCAATCTTCTCAATATTTTAACTACTTTCTTAGTTACCTTCAACTCTTTCTAAATCCAAAATGCCAGAAGAAGACTCACAATTATTGATGTTCGATCTGTTCATGGATGCTTGATTTGAAGCCAAACTACAATAAAAAATATTTTTTGAATCAGCTGGTCAGTATTTTAAATCCAAAACCATGACAAAAACATACCGTTTCAAGTCATCATCAGTGAGCAGTAGGCGTCTCGGCATATTAAAGGATTTATCTTCAGCCAAATGTATTAGCCTTTGTATTTTGTTGGGAGTCAGTGGATTATCCATCTTCACATTCACAACACTATAAGCTTTAAAACAATTTCTTATTTGGTTTTGGTATTTCGATGTCTTCAAGTACTTTCGTTACTTTTCAAATATTTCGAAACGTCATTATTTTTAAACAAAGCCAAACAAAGCCAATTTTGACATCCAGGCTTTTCAGATGCGCTTGCGGTAAATAGACGGTTTTGGCATCTAATGATCTTGGAGACAACATACTTTGCTATATTGAATTACGCAGCATACCGCTGCATAACCCTCGTCTAGTCCTTTTCCTCTGCTACTGAGGGGTTCCTTTAAGCGTTTTCAAGCTTCCATAATAATAACGCATTGTGACAACCGCGATCTTAAGGACTCTCTAGACGGTCAATAAAATTAAGCAATACTACGTATATATCGATCCCAAGTCAGGCAAGTACCAATGCAACTTTTCTAACTTTGTATGTACTTTCTAAGTATATTATCTTAGACACCTTTGACTGTGTTTCGGATGGCACGTTAAACTGTAGGTCCCGGCTGTCATTGAACATCCTTGGCAGTCGTTACGCCGGGTAGTCAGAAGCCAGTAAGTCTGACACCAGTCTAACCAAGGGGCATCGGGTTTGCGGGTTGTTCGAAAGAGATACCGCGGCCCTGGCACATGAAAGGCCTACGACGAAACACGACGGTTTTTAGTCAGTAAGAGTCTGACACTCCCTCGCCGCTGCTAACCCACAGCGGGAGGGGTCAGTTGATGAATTTTGACGTAGTCAAAAAAAAAAAGGGAATCGTGTTGCCCGGGTAACTGGGTTGAGGTCAGATAGGCAGTCGCTTCTTGTAAAGCACTGGTACTCAGCTGAATCCGGTTAGACTCCAACATGATTGGGAAAAGGCTCGGAGGATGATGATGATGACTACGTAATTTGACTGTAGATAGACTGTACAGTGTGTAGATATAATACTATCAAGATGTGCAATGATTTTTAGCGAGTATTTCCTATTTTTTATGGTAAAGGCCCAGCGCGTACCGCTGGAAGCACGTCGGAGCGCATTTAAAGACAACAATTTAATATAAACCTTAACTACCTTGACATACGGTCTACGAATGATGCGCGCGCAAGCTTTTCGATGCTCTCTCGCCTTTTAAATGGTATTTAGCTTATAAATAGATTTGAGAAATAATAAAGGCAGTTTTAATCATTAATGTTATTTATTTCTAAATAATAGGTACCTATAACAATCTTAAACTACCCCAAGGAATACTTAAAATGATAACATAATTTAGCTTGAATTTGGACCAGTTAAAGGTAATGCATTTATTTCTTTGTTTAGCCTGATCTGTTCATTAATAGCTCTCCATGCATCTTCTTTTTCTTTCTTAGTGATGGGTCGCTTTTTCTGTTTGGCGGCAACCATTTTCTTATAAATATCAATACACTCCATATCAACTTGATCTAGCTGTTTCTTAAGATTCAGTCTAATCATTTCTTGTTTACACAGCCCAATGAGATGTTTCAGATTGCGACAATTGTCTTTTTTTACTGCTGTCAACTCAGTCTGGCATTTTTTGATTTCTGCCAGTATCTCATCATCAGCTGGGTTGGTCAGTGGTGGCAAATCTTCTGGATCCAATATACCTTGCTCCACTAACTCTTTTCTAAGGCATTTTTCTAAAGTAAGGGAATTCTTATAACTAGTTTTGGCATTTGTTGTCTGCTTTACTTTAATATCAGGCACTTCATAATTCATTAGATTCTCTTCCATGAGTGCTGAAACCAACCGTTGTGTCAAAGGGCCACTAATCAAGTTGTCATTTGATTTGTCAAGTTTTTTACGAATGCTGGAAGCTTCAGGCGACATCGATGATTTCTGTTTATTAGGATTAGAAGCATTCTGATCCTCTGCCAGATGCTCATCAGCCCAAACTTCAGAATAGTGACGGCCAAGTGGTGGTATGGGTGGCAGTGTTGTGTTGCTGCTCTGAGCCAGCAATGATTCCAGAAACTTGATGTCATCCAAAGTTACAGGTGCACAATAAGGATCCACAGAACTCCAGAATTTGTACGGAATATTATTCTTTGGCAGGGCAAACTGTGACAATTCCAGCTTTACTGAATTATCTGAATTAGCAATATCATTTGTATAGTTATGAGATCCCCCAGAGGAAGCATTGGACATGTTTTTGAATTTAGGCACTTTCGGCTGGTTTGATAATTTAGTGCTATTTGTTTTCACTATTTTGTCATCAGGAAATTTTCTTTTAACAGGGTACTGCAACTGTTTCCCAGCAGCTTTTCCTTTCTTTTCTCTTTTAGATTCATTTGTATCAATACTTTCAATTTCCGACTGGAAATATCTTATGCGAAGAGCTGTATTACCCAAGAGAGACTCAAGCTCTAACTGTAGGGAGTCTAACTCATCCATCCCAATGGGTTCATCAGCAGACCTAGCTGCGATAGCGGTGAAGCGCGGCAGGTGCACAGCATTATCTTGAATCTTAATATAGGGTATTGGGCACAAGTCCACCTTGGTTTTACCGGCAGATACGGCACCTGGTATTTTTGCAGGCTTGTTGTAAGGTGAAATGCCTGGACTTGAGGGTTTGCCATTATCGTGGCCTTTGCTAGCTAGCCTCCCCTTGCTGTTATGGTGCATTCTCTTCCCTAACATGTTGTCTAAATCAAATTTACCCGCGAAAACACTTGCACACAATCATAACAAGCGATAACGTCCTGTTATTAAAACAAAATTGTTCGACCCACTTTTCACTATAGTTAGGCACTGTATGATGGTCAGATATGAGTAGAATTAGCTTATTTGCACTGTTAGAGAAATAATTAACACGAATAAATAAAAATCACTACGATTAAAAAACTACCACGACAAAATGGCGTATTTCTTTCTTTGACAATGTTTGTTATAAATGTTACCATACAATTTAATGACAAATGGCAATGAAAATTATTAGAAAAACATAAAATTTCGCATTGTTGTATTTATGGAAAGATACGAACTGACAGAAATGCGTTACATATAATGTTTATTAATTCAGTTTTTACGTTTCTCCAAACAAATAGTATTGATCAACTATCTGCTTTTTTTGCAGTAACAATACTAAAAAAAGTATTTACGAAGACTGTTTTGCATGATTTATATTAACAGCCAATTATCGATTTATAAGTTTTATGATTAAATTAACTAACATGCTCAGTTTGTATTTTAAGGGTTTGACTCGTGACCATATCATTAGTTGGCTACGGAATTCTTTAGCACCTATAATCATAGGTGGACAAGTTAGTTTCCACTCAAATGTATGGTACTTTGAGTGGAAACTAACTTTACACACTACGAAAACTGCGTAATTATCTGTCAACTTGACAAAAATGGTGGCTCGGTGCTTTGTTCAGTGTTCACGTTTAAGAAATGAGTGTGAAGTTCTTCTGATTAATATGATTTTGTGTTGAGAATTTAGTTACAAACTGAATGTAGCAATTTTATATGATTGAACAAAAGTGATATGTTTACAAAATATTGCCTGTTTTCTTAACAGAAATGTTTGGCGTGTGAACACGCCTCTGGCTTTTAAATAGAAGTAACAAGTAATTTCAGTAAAATGTGTGGTCAACCTCTTGATTGTCCACTTTGTTGGAATAAAAGTTTTAGTTCTAAACAAACTCTCCTCTACCATCTAACGAATGCTTTAGAAAATACATATTGTCCCGTTTGTGTATGCAAATGCACCTCATTAGCTCAGCTTGTAGAGCATCTATCTCAGGACAAATGCCAGCCAGATAATAATGAACACAAATTTGAACAGAGAGATAATGACAATACTAATAATCAAAATACAGTCATAGAAAATTCTGAAATTAGAGTTCTTGAGAGAGGTAAGAAATTAGGTTTTATTTTTATTAAAATTAAGGAAAATCCAGAAAACACGGAATACAGACATCCGAGATAGAACAAAAAAATGGAAATGGGCAGGACACATAGCTAGATACAAGGACAATACACACATAGCTGGAAAGGCCCTATAGGTAAGAGGAGCAAAGGTCAACCAAGAAAGCAATGGGTAGATGA
The DNA here is from genome assembly GCF_030705265.1 of Helicoverpa armigera. Lineage (NCBI taxonomy): Eukaryota > Metazoa > Arthropoda > Insecta > Lepidoptera > Noctuidae > Helicoverpa > Helicoverpa armigera. The sequence continues at coordinate 4,163,561 of NC_087137.1, read as the reverse complement.
CATCAAGAGTATAGCAGGAGATGAGTGGATGCTAACTGCCAAGGACCGGGACCAGTGGCTTAAATTGGAGGAGGCTTTTACCCTAGAGGGACTACGTAACAATAACAAATAAATGATAGAAATGTGAAATTCTAAAAACAAAATGTACTGTTATGAAGACAAATAAAAAAATAAATAAAATAAAAAACCCACACAACAAGCTCTTCATGGTACCCAACTACTGGAAATGAACTTGTTCTCATAAAAATATAGATTTAGATTAAACAACTTTAAACTCAATAGACAATATTTCAATATTTGTTTTTGATACAAATTTTTTAATCATATTGTGAAACAACATATTGTATACATATAGAAGTGAAACATTTTTTGTTTTCAGATGTCAGTGATAATGATAATTTTAATACTGCAAATGTTCAAGAGATTCCAGCAGAAAGCAATGACGATAACAAAATGTATGTGGATCTGTTTGGTAAACCAATTAAACCATGCCTTCAAACTGGGGAACTGAGGCTGGTGAAGGAAAATGGGGAAAGTCGATACATGATCATCACACCAGATTCAGGCTTAAGTGCTGAAAGCACTGTTGTTACTAAACGAAATGATGATGGCACTATATCTCTAACCACTATTAAAGGTAAAAAAATGAAAAATTATTGAATCAGGCATTACTTTGCAGAAATCCATTAAAAATGTGTAGCGTTAATTCTGCGAGACAATAAATCGAAGCTCGGACTAGTACTATTTTCATGCATCACATGCATGTGACACCCTCCCACCCCCATGCAAATGCACATACATATTTTTAAATCTAAGAATCTAGTGTATAAAATATACCCAGAGCGTGCAAGTATTAGCAATATTTCCTCTCTCAACTCCAGATATGAAAATAGAATCAGAGTCATCAATAGCAACAGACGCAATACTGGAAGACAATCAGGAAGAGATCTACAGCTGTAACACTTGCAAGGTGTCTTTCACGTCTGTCATAGACCACATACAAAACTATCATAATGATCAGGATGTTGTTGTAGAGGTAGGTGAAGTAAATACAATATTAGACACAAATAGAATATTCCAGAATTGTACCTATATCTTATTCACGCATGGATTTTCAGAACATAAATATGATGAGTTGTGGTACAAAAAATTTATGTTAATTTTCAAGTGTTGATCTACAAGGATGGGCTGCCTATCTGACCTCCTCAACCCAGTACCCCTTGGTCAGACTGGTTTCAGATATACTGGCTTCTGACTACTCGTAATGACAGCCGGGACCTACGGTTTAACGTTCGCTTCGAAACCCAGTCATTGATGTCCAAGATATACTTGAAAGTACATACAAACTTAAAAAAGTTGTATTGGTACTTGCCTGACCATGAATCCAACCCGCACGCTCATACTTGAGAGGTTGGTACATTACCCATTACCCATAAGCCCACCACAACTTCTTATCGAGCCATTTTGAAATTAGGTCCACTCTTAAAACAACAACTTCAATTTCAGGAGCCAATAGAAGATCATCAAAACAACACAGTTCCCATAGAATTTGAGCCAACGGACCAAGACGAGTCAACGCTGTTGTCTGACAAGCATGTCCCTCGTCGAGTAATCACCGATACCGGTGATATTGTGGAGGAACCACTTGAATTCAAAACGGATTCTCAATTCATAACACCAGATCAGGTGTCAGGTGGGTTAATTATATGTAATATTTATCTTACAATGCATATTTGAATATTTTTATATGAACCCTTCAATGGTTAAACTTAAAAGTTACTGTTTCGGATTTTCATTAAAATCACTACAAGTAAATATGTATTCATTTTATGACTTCCCGTTTTCCCGCGGCTGCACCTGCGTCCCGTGGGAACCAATGCCCGTACTGGGATAAAATATAGCCTAGCCATACTAGCTTTTGCCCGCGATTTCGTTTGCGTTTTACCCACATAGCTCCCGAGCTCGCGGGATCTCTTCAAAAATGAAATTTGGAAGATATTCTAGCTAGGGAACTCTTCAAAAATCAATCTCTGCGTTTGAATTTAAGAGATTTATGAGATTTACTCACTTAGGGCATTAAATTGCCGATTGAAAACGACGAAAATGTTATTTTTCCCTTATTTTCCCATCATTGTACTGATTTTGATGAACGGAACTCGCGTAACGATCGACACCATTGCGCGATCAGCTCCATCTTTCGAGCATAAGGACAACTGGGCATATAGTACTAATAGAACTATCTATACTCCGTTAGAGCATTTTATTTATACTATAGTTTCGGTTGTACCACATCACTATTTAAGAATTTGCAATAAACTGACAATACTCGTAATGTCAGTTTAGTCTACATTTATTTATTTTCATTTTTCCGATGAGTTTTTCGACGATTTAAAGCAATAACATGAACCGAACACGTGTTATGACATCATTGCGCGATCTAAGCTATCTATCTATCTAAGAAGCACAGGAACAGCTCGACATTTTTATAGTACTGAATTTATGCCGAATTGACCAATAGATGGCGCAGTATGTCCGGATTTTTAATTTTTTGTTATAAAATCTCCTATGTCCTTTCTCAAGGTCCAAACGATGTCTGTACCAAATTTCACACAAATCGGTTCAGTAGGTGTGAAGAAAAGACATTTATCCAAACTAATATAATAAATGCGAAAGTAACTCAGTCTGTCTGTCTAATATTATATTAGTTTGAATGGCACTCAGGAACATTGTTTAGCTAATCTACCTATCAGTGAATGAATTTTGGAAATCCGACCAGCGATTCCAAAAATTACCCCCTGAATTGATTCCAAAAATTATCCTCTGTATAATATTAGTATAGACTAGCTTCTACCTGTGACTTCGTTCGCGTTAAATTAGAAATTTGTATCTTGAATCAACTCCAGTATTTTGAATCAACATGTTTTTTTATATACGTTGTCTACATTGAATTCGTAGATTTCACGTGATGCGTGCATAAACAAATAGATAAACAGACAAAAAATCCAAAATCCTAGAAATGGGTTCTGTTGGTTATCCTTTAACACGCTGGCAATTTTTTTTTTTCAAAATATTCAATACACAAAATAACCTTTACAGATTTCTTATATGAAAAATAATATGTTATTCAACTATCTATAATCATATCATAAATTTAAATATTATATATACGGACCCTACGGTTAAAAAATAAACTGAGGATATAAAAGTATAGTTTTATTTATCCTCTTCTATAGGAAAAACTTCACAAGGTCCAGTTCTAACAAAGTTAGCCTGTTGTGATTTATTACGCTTATTCTTATTTTTACACTTCAATTTACATTCATTAATGTATGTTTTGTTATCATCAGCACAGATAGGGAAGTATACGTATGGGCAGTTAGTGCATTTTGCATTCACTTCAACTTCATCCAAAGCTATTGGGTCCCAGGTATGTTTGTTGAAGAAGTGGTTAAAATCTTCCTGTGTAACTAAAGATACGCAGTAAAGTACGCCAATAGCTGAAAGAAAGTTAAGAAAACGTTTTACCAAAGACGTGTGCAAATGATCTCCTGACTCCTGACTCCTGACTTTTCGAGTCACGTTAAGGGCTGATATCGCTTAAAGGATATTTAAAACAAAAAATGATAATAAAATAAACTCTCTTGCAAAAAAAGCGGGCACCTATGCGAAATGTTGGTTTTAAGGACTTCACGTGTATTTCCAAGGGTTTTAATAGCTGTAGTATGTTACTAGCATCAAAAGGGTTAGCCAAGCATGCATGAGAGTGTATTCTAAATTTAAATTTTGTAGAATTTGCTAAGAAACCGGTTAAAGTTTGTTTTGGACTAATTGCTGGTAGAAAGTTCGTGGGCGTTTTGAAAACGTTTTTGACGTGATTTTCAGAAAATTATCAATTTTCTTGCAAATCACGCTTTTTTGCAAAATAGTGTATATCTCATTGAATGTTTGCCACTCGTAACTAAGTTTAGATCGATAGTCGACTGCCTCTTCTCAAGCAGCCGACTCCACGATAGCTGGACATTGGCTAGATGATGATGAAGTAACAAAATAGATAGAGATACTCACTTATGATAAAAAAGTTTTTCGGAAAATAGAGTTCCATGATCAAAAGTCAAGTTCACTTTGAGAATGCTAGCTATAATAATTGCAAATTTTATTGCTCCTAGCGCTAATGAGTTGAATTGTTAGCCAATTAATTTTTATGAGATTCTTAAATAATGTTGATTGAACCAATCACATGGTTAATTTGAAAAATATGTATTTCCCTTATGCTACAAGTTTAGTGATACTTACTAAAATTTGCCTAATTTTGGTAAAACTCTTGTTCCTTCTAATCTTTTTAGGTATAAACTAGCGTTTTTGGGGTTCCGTAGTAAACTAGGAACCTTTATAGTTTCGCCATGTCTGTCAATCAGGCAGAGTGCAAAAAAAAAGTGTTTTTTTTTTAGAGTCCCCTCTACTCGTAATGAGGAGCGATTTTTTTTTCGTTCCAACTCCAAGGCTAACGTTTGGTATAGGTATTTTTGGATAAGTATTAAAAATGGTATAAATGTGTATTAATTGGTATTTTTTTGCTCAGGAAATAATCGCTCAGAAAGTTGAAAACGATGTGTGTGTGTAACACGAACTTTTGAACTTTCCTCAATTTCGAGCTGTTAAGATTTTTTCTGGAAAGTTGGGTTCGGGCATGGACGTATATAACAAGAGGGGGGAGGGTTCAAGGGGGGTCCGGACCATTCATATCCATCTTACGTGTCCTACAGAAAAAAATATGTACATGCACCGCGCTGATTGCAGAAAACCCACCTACTTTTGGATAAATATTGCAATGACATACCTACATTACACATAACTTTTTATTTCAAGTATATACTAAAAGTAACCTAAATAGTCCTGGGTTAGCCCATACTCAAACTAAGCAATTGCTTAGCGCATCAAGACTGGGGCTGGGGGCACCAGGCAGCCAAAAAAACCAGCTCTCGGACGTCGGTCTAACAATTTTAAGGCTTGTGTTTAAACACCGCCCAAAAAAGTACCTATTTCGCAACCAAAACAATTCTAAACGGTTACCAAAATGGATTAATGGTCACCAAATAACGTTTCCTAAAATATTATGAAATAAATCCAATTTTTCCTATTATTGTCTGTCATAAAAATTATACAACGACAATGGACCTTTCTGTGTTTTCGTCTTCAGTATAAAAACATGGATAAAAACTACGTACATCCCCTTGTTTTTGCATTTTCAATCAACTAAAAGTTCGTACGTAACTTTTTGTTGCTAAGCTTCATTTTACGTAATTTTCGTTTTGAGTCTTAAAAAAAAAATAAGAAAAATTCAGATATCCTATATCATAAATTTTCTCCACTAACCTTACCAGCGCACAAGTAAATAATTTTCGTAAATATTAAATGTTCAGATCAAATGGAGACCATAAAAATGGAGAAAAAGGGAAAGCGGTTCATCACGAAGCGAGTCATGCAGGTGGACAAAATATGCGACAGCGTCATCAAAGATGCCATGAAAACTGATGGAAAAGGTAAAGCACTCATCATGAAATAACAGTATAAGGACGTTAGATGAAAGATTTTATTTTTGACTAGCTTTTGCCCGCGATTTCGCGTGGAATAGTGACTTCCGGAAGATTTTTCGTTTGCCCAATAGATGGCACTGTATGACCGGTTTATTTTTATTTTTGTAATAAAAACTATCCTATGTCCTTTCTCAAGTTCCGAACTATGTCTGTACCAAATTTCACACAAAACGGTTCAGTACTTTAGGCGTGAAGAAAAGACAGACAGACAGAGTGACTTTCGCATTTATAATATTATTTTGGGTATTAGTTTGGATTATTTTATACGGTCAAATAATTTAATGTTCGTCATTTTTTGTCTCGTACAGTAGTGTTTTTAAGGACACATGTATGTAATAATTATCTAAATAGGCGCTTTTAACTTAAAACCTTCTTCTAACCGCCTTAGTTTTGTTTATTTGATTAGAAGATTTAGGAAGGCCGTAATAAGAATTAAGTGTAGGCTCCATAACAAAAATACTATAAAAAATGTTGTTTGTTCATGCTCACAGACCCACCTATCGGTAAGATAAGAAAACCATGACTAATTTGATAGATTATACTTGTATAATATTATGATGCTATTATTAAAGAAAATATTAATTAATTTAGTGTTTGAACATGTTCAAGTCTGATATCATTATACTTAACACTCAATAATCTTAAAGAATCACTAAGAACAATTTATTTTTCATGCCTCTCATGATGTATTTTGGTATATCAGACACAATAACAGACCTACGTGAGTTTTACCTAATAAGTGTACTCTATGCCTAAATGCATGCATAAATTATCAATAAGTAGTAGTAGAATTGAAAACTCAAATTTAGAATTTAAAGATAAATATATATTTTTATGTATAGATAAAAGCGGTCCATATCACAAAGTAATCGTTAGAGAAGTACCAACGGAGAGTGGGTTTGCAATCAAAATGTATCAATGCTTAGCCTGTGATATATCTGTCACGAATTTAGAAGAGTTCAAAATCCATCCCTGTAAAGTATGTAAGTACTATACAAGATATTTATGTATGTATGTAGGCTTTAACTACACTCTCACCTTAACATGAAGTTTCTTAACCGAATTAATTGAGAATTGATTGAATAGATTCCTTCAACATATAAACAGCCTTAAAATCGGCTCAAATAATGTTAAACAGAATATATTATAAATTTCGCAATGATGAGTATGTCATGTTTTCTTCTAGTGAAATATCCTTGCCTGTACTGTCCCGTGGCGTATGAAAATTCAAAATCACTGTGTGCGCATATGAAAGTACACAAGATGAAATCAGGTGAGTACTATAAGGATACTTTTTAAATACTTAGTTAAATTAATTTGTTGTTAATTTATTATTAGGTACTTTTTCTTTCAATGAGCAAACATTTAATTATATGGATAAAATATTAACGCAATAATTGCAAATTTAAAGAATTTTAATCTTTAATTTCAGTCAACTCATAAATGTATAAGCATCTAAAATGAAATAGAAACCTACAGCCCAGTCTCTTTTCTTAACAATATTTAGTATATAAAATCTATGTTTTTCTTATAAAATCATTTTTGTTCAAGGTAATGTGCCTACTGAACCTGTTGTATATGAATGTGATATTTGCAATACCGTATTCCCAACCAACAAGTCTTTGAAACTACACAAACGGATGCACGATCCTGTTAAGTAAGTACAAACTATTATTTATTTTAATTAATATTGATATCAGACATCAGCGCCATCTACTGAGGCAACTAAAATGAAATGTAATCTTCAGCAATCATATCATCTACCTAGTCGTTCCCAACTATATTGGAGTTGGCTTCAGTCTAATTGAATGAACTGAGTTCCGCAGTTTTTTACATGGAGCCTATATGACAAACCTATATGGCCTCTTCAACCCAACCCTGCTCTCTACCGGTAATGACCGCCAAAGATGAAAGTCAAAGACAAATCATTTATTTCATTCAGGCATTTATAAGGACTTATAAACATCAAAAATATAAATATAATAAATAGGTTTGATTGATTCAATTCTTATTAATTCGAGTCGATTCTAAAGTACCTTCTCATGGAATGGTAGGTATTACAGTTTGTATGTAACATGTGAAGATCATGTAGAATCACAAACAAAAAAATATGAGAATAAAATGACAAAATTAAAATGCTACATGGTATTTACATTGACCTACTGATGATGTTCAAATGACAGCCATATGTACAAACAAAAGTACATATTTCAAACAATTTGAGTTTTAGAAGACTACGTGTGCATTTTAAATTTGCTTTGACAATGTTAAAACCATATTTTCTACTTACCCAACAGATCTCGTCCCATAGAGTTTCCAGTGGAGAACACAGACGGTTCACAAGTTAGCGACCGCCAATACATATGTCCGATATGCGACAAAGTATTTCCCATGGACTACAAACACATACACCAGAACTCACACAAGTCTTCCGCTAAAATAAACTGTGGAATCTGTAATAAAAAGTTCACTTCTACAGAGTATCTCGAAATGCACGCTAATATACATAATATTGATAAGGTAAGTTTTTGTAAAATTTAAAATTGTATTCCCATGTACACATATGTCTTACCCCTGTATGCTCCCCTATGTATTTATGTATATACCCCAATGTTTTTTTTGACTTCCTTATATAATTTCCCTGTTTACTCAGTTATAAAAAATGTTGATTTGCATCCGTGCCATATTCAAGGACGTAATTGTGCTAATGATTCTCGACCCAAATCAACAAAAAAATTTGTACGTAATTTAGAAAAAAAAAACGTAATTCCGTCAATGTCATCTAGCCGTATTTAAACTTTGCGCGTATGTTACTGGCCTTAAAACTGTGCTGCGCCCTCACACAAACGCAAACACAAAGCATACGCAACGATTATTCATAAATTTCATTCATAAAATTGGATTACTTCTGAAATACTACGACATTACAATGACAAAAAAAGCCGTGCATATTGGCTATTTCACGTCTTCTGTAATTCCAATCGATTATTTACGTATTTTATGTCCTCCTCCTGACCTATGGCACAAATGCCAATCAACACCTTGTATACTCCCCGCATGTACGCCTCCCATAAACTCCCGTTTGTATTACGTTCTCTCTTAAGGGAACTAGTCGTATAAGGGGACTTCTTAATTTACTTCCTTATGTATTCTCCCCATGTATGTATTCCCTTATCTGCTGCCCGTATATACTCACTTACATACTCCACCTATGTATATTACCTATTGAATATCCCTTGTTTACTCTCCCCTAAGTATGTATCTTGATGTCACCATTTGTCACATGTCATAAACTTTAATATATTTCCAGGCACCAGTGAACAAACAGGATAAGAACTTACCATACAACTGTATATATTGTAACCGAAGGTTTGCTAGGCCTCACGAAAAAGTTAAACACGAAAGGATACATACAGGTATGAAATGTAGTTTTTTCACTAAGACTAGTTATTGGTTGGAGTCGGTTGCCAAATTATTATTGAGCTAAACTTAAAACATCAAAATATTGATATAATTCACCTTCTAGAATCACATGTGATACTAGATCATCTTTCATGTTTAGGGATTATCGCCACCTTCTATTTCAACTCCCAATATTTTCACCTCTCCGGTTTCCTTTTACATAGGAAGGCTTAGAAAAAAAAAGTTCTAATCCGCCATTAAATGTGCCCCCCATTATTTTTTTATCCCAAAGACCTCGCAATAGCAAGCTCGTTTAGCACCGTAGATCAACAAAATAAGCGAAAAAAATCTGCTGTTTCCTACAAAATAGAATTCTATCGGGCAATAATGTACGAAACAGCTGTTTTTTTTAAATATATTTTGTTGATCTAACAAGGGGTATCGGGTTGCCCGGGAAACTGGGTTGAAGAGGTCAGATAGGCAGTCGCTTCTTGTAAAGCACTGGTACTCAGCTGAATCTGGTTAGACTGGAAGCCGACCCCAACATAGTTGGGAAAAGGCTCGGAGGATGATGATGTTGATCTAACATGCTAAACGAGCTTTCCACATGATATCTATTATGAGGTTTTCGGGAATCAAATATCGAATCTTTATATATAAAAGAAACTCATATTATTTACACATTTCAAACTCAAGAATGGCTGAACCATTTAAGTTTTTGTCAACATCCGGCTACGGGAAACAGTCATTTCGGGACGAGGGCTGTAGCCAGTAATATAAAGTGACGTGTACATTGTGTTGTGTAGGAGAGAAGCCGCACTCGTGCGAGATCTGCGGCAAGTCGTTCCGCGTGTCGTACTGCCTCACGCTGCACATGCGGACCCACACCGGCGCCCGCCCCTACGCCTGCCAGCAGTGCGGGAAGAGGTCAGTTACAAATATAATTATGTTTTGATTGCCATTAGTTAGATAGGGTGCATCTACACGGTACAAGTAGCTTGCGTATGTTGAGGCACATGCGCAGGTTACATGCATTTCAAAAAATGGCGGGTCCGGCGATTCGCGCATGTACAGTAGACTGCACATCCGTGGTAACTGTCATGCACCTTAACTCAATAGTAATAAGTACGATTTTCCTATAAAACAGTGGTAACAGCCACTGACCTGAAGTTGACTGTACCAAAGCAAAATACTCACCCGCATGCTCTGTTGCGTTGCAAGGGTCACTTGCGCATGTTAACTTGCTCCATCTACACGCACCGTGTAGACGCACCCATAATTAAATAAAGAAAATATCTCTGTGCTTAGTATTAACCCAACTATTTATAGGCAGAAAGGTGTTTTACACGAAGTGACTGCCTATCTGACCTCCTTAGTCCAGTGATCTAGGTGAGACGATATAACCGAATAAAACCTTAGTAACCTTGTTATGACTGGTTTTCAGACTTACACCCGTAACCTCTGTCAAAGATGTGCAAATGACAACCAATTTGACGTGCCTCTCGAAACACGGAGCAACTCGTTATATAAGATCTGCGCCAAGGGTTGCTAAACTGCTAAAATACAAATAATTTAATCTCAAATCCTATCTGATGGCGGGTTTTTCCCTATCTGCGTCACAGCGGTACATACATCAATGAAAATGCGTTCGTTTGACAGCGAATGTAGAGCGCGGTTTGTACACCTGTGTGGCGGAAGCTTTGTAGTTATTAATTAATCACGCCACTATTCCACGAACTACTTCGACACTTAACGCGAGATGTGCGCAAAAATAGTCTTTATTTCAAAGAGAAGTTATTCGAGTGATATTCAAAAGTTCTGATCTGATCTTATCTTGAGCGTTAATTGTGGACTATTTTACATAAAAGTTGATATTAAGCATTGATTTTGAGCTAATTGTTTGGTTCAATTTATTTTATATAGCTTCCGTCAACTCCCTTTCCAAGCTATATAATTGCCAAATTTTATCAAAAGTTTTTGCGCAAAAGAGAAATAAACATCCGCAAACTTTCGACTTAATATATTATATTAATATTACAATGAGACACCTCAGACGATAGACAGTATAGGTACGTTAGAAATACCGAGTTTATTTTTGCAAGCTTGGAAAATCCTCTCAATATGTATACCCTAACTTCTACTCTATTGTAAACTGTATTACTTTCTATGGCACAGGTTCAAAGCGCACAGCGTGTATAACCATCATATGCTGACGCACTCAGAGGTGCGCGCCTACAAGTGCCCCTACTGCCCCAAAGCGTTCAAGACGTCGGTACAACTGGCCGGACACAGGAACTCTCATACCAAACCGTTTCAGTGCCAACATTGTAATAGGTGAGTTCAATTGGAGATAAGTTATGCGTCTGCCATCATTTTTATATGAGTTTAATAACATTCAAACGGTATTATTCCTGTTTTAGAAGTTCATGCGTCAACGTCAAGTTTGTTTAAAAGTTGTAAATCCTTGTTTAGTTTTCGTAGTTTTTTTTTTTCAGCCAATATATTTGGGATTTATGCAGTTTTTCTGCTATTCGTCTCTCTTAGCTGTCATACCTTCATTCGTTTTAAGAAATATCGTTAATTGACTCGACATTCATACTTCAACCCTTATCTTAGTAGAATTATTTTCCTTTTTACATATAAAAGAAACCTCATATTATTCGTATTCCCGTTGGCCAGGCCATTCGCGTCCCTATACGCGGTGCGAGTGCACACAGAGACGCACGCGCGACAGAACAACTTGAAGTTCTCGTGCGAGCTGTGCGGCGCCAGCTACGCGCGGGCCTTCGCCCTCAAGGACCACATGAAGCAGGCGCACAAGCAGGAGCCGCCGCCCTCGCCTACGCAAACCGTGAGTATCATTATTACCCATCTAAACCTACTAATATTAGCAAAAGTATAATTTGTAAGTTTGTATTTAGGGGGTAATCTTTGGAACAACCGATCGGATTCCAAAAAATATTTCACAGGTATGCTAAAATGTGCCTGAGTGAGGTGCTGACAGTAGTTCCCAGAGGACGCGAGTGAAACCGCGGGAAAACGGCTAGTTATCTATCTAGCCATTGCCTTGCTGTTATTGGGTTTCCAGATTAATTTTAGGCCGAGGACCAGTATTTTACGTGGTGACCCCACCAACCCAGTTATTCGGACATAATGACAAACCGGGAGAGCACGTAAACCTAAGATAAACACGTAACTTTACATATGTATAAATAGTATTGTGCGCTGAATAAATAGATCACTTCTTATTAGGAAGGACCTTGACATGTAGTCCTGTGGTATTGACTGGTAATGGCCTGTCGAAAGGTTGGCAAGCCCAACATCATAGTACTTTTAGTCGTCCAGGTCGCCCAGGCTTAGGGCGCCCACTGGATAACAAGTGATCTTCTCACAAATTCTATACACACAACAATTTTCTTTAAAATTATTGTCGTCTAATCCAATTTTTTTGATGAATGTTTGAATGTACAGTACATTCAAACATTCATCAAAAAAACACAGAGAGGTACAGTATTTAAAATTCATACATACATTTCTACGGCTACTTGTATTGTTTTAGCAATAATATTTTTTACAGATTCCTACGGAAGAAGATTGGAGTACCGCCGATACAGATCCACTTAACAAAGATTTGACACATGAAGTAAGTATCAACCATTGAGTAAAGAAAGATAATCGAAGATTTTATAATGCAGGTAGATCAGGCGCTTGCTTCTAGGTCACATTCGTACGATAGGCCATTACGGTATTACCAAACGAACAGTTACGAGTGAACTGACCAGGCGTTCGGGTTCTGTGAGACACCTGACAACGAGTTTAAGGATTATAAAAACTGTTATAATTTCATCTTATGATTAGAAATAGCGAGAAGTAGGTTTGGTAGTTAATACAACATAATATAACAATCAGTTGACGTATTTTCATCTCTTATATTTGAACTACGTTTCTGGGGAGAGATTTAAAACTTAATGTTCTTATCGATCAATACGGGTTAATGCGACGGTTCTTTTCTGTCGATAAAGAATTATTATACATAAATTGCTAAATTAACACAATCTATTATTATTTTCAGATCGACCTGGGCATTAGTTCCAACGAGATGATTGTTCCTTAAATCTCAGTTATAATGTGAATAGACTGTAAATAGGATAACTAGTTTGAGTTTCATAATATTATAGATTTGTGGTGTCATTGTGTTTCATCTATTTTTGACTAGATTTCTAATGATAAAAATATGAAAATAACAACAAATTTATAAAAAATAGAAGAAAACGCTTCAAGTACGAAAGATGTGTTAGCTACTTTGTAGTCAAGCTAGAACTCAAACAAAATCAAAAGTCATTTATTCAAATTAGGCTGCAAAACAGCACTTTTTGAACGTCAGAAATCTATAAAGGAACCCCCAAAACGCCTACCTTTCACCACTTCCTATGTGTTCTTGCTGGGAAGAAGTAGTGGCGCAACAAACTCCCCAGCAATTTTAGTTAATGTTGCTACCGTAATTTTGTTATAATGTGGCAATAACGGGAGGTGGCGCATTTACTCCAATTAACTTCGAATTTAATTTACCAAGTAACAGCAATAGTTCCTTTGAGAAGCCTTAGATATAATGAGGTTGTTAAATATGTTAATATTTAAGCAATTTTTTTTAGCAAAAATAGCAGAAAAACAATGCCACTTCAGGTGCTTGTAGTGTAATGAATCATCTAAGTCGTGATTTATTCAGCTAGTTTGTTCGTGAAACGGTGTTTATTTGGATCATTGATTTTTTATACTTGGTTGGGCCTAGCTTGGTCTATAAGCTTAGTAATTGTATAGAAGTGTCGGCTTTTAAAGAATATTGAATTAATCTTGACACTTTCAGGATTTATAACTGCTTTGAGTATCAATTGACCAATAACAATTGCCCACCAGTAAAAAAAGAAAAAGGCCATAGATTTAACTCATAACCTTTTTGAAAAAAAATGCAATGGTCCAGATATTCACTCTAAAATGCAGTAATGTCAAAGCATTTCGTGATACATAATGCAATAATAACATAGAGTAATTATAGCGATCAGAGTTTTCAAAAATATAATTCCCTGTACAAATAAAGCGGTTTTTCCATTGTAAAGAAAACCGGCGTTATTTTCTCCATCTTTCTGGTAGCTTTACTGACCAACGAATTTTATGAAATTCTTTCATTAGGTTTAATGGACTTATGGACACACTCAGAGACATTTAATGGATACAAAAGCTGTTCCTTAGTGCAGAATTTTCTATGAGAATCTGTCACTAAGGAGTGACTTAAGTAATCATTAAATATCTCTGAGTTAGACTGTAGGTTAGACTGTAGGTTTTTAACTAGTTGACCTCATATTAGACTACCTTAATATAAAAAAGCCATTTTAACAATATGATCTTTATCAAATATTTAAAATATCTTCTTAAAAGCAATTCTCAAATATTTCTTCATAAAATATTCTGCCAATTATAATTCCTAATGATACCAATAATATCCAACTTCTCTACCTTTTTTCTTAAATTTCTTTTTTATGTAAATATCTGTGTGTGTAAATAAATAATTGTGACAATATTGTATGAGTTGTGAAGTTATCAGAAATGCGCACAATTATTATATTATTTAAATGATGTTCAGTGCGTGTTGAAAAAAATATTTTGTATGAATATTAAAGAACCATGAAGTTTATTTGTATTTAATTTTGTAACGGGAGTGGAAGTTTAATGTTATCAAAAAAATCTGTCAATGTAGATAAAGCAGTTAAAATGTAAAGCCCTAGTATTCTACGTACGGTATATATAAAATGAAAATGCTATATTATTTTTAATATAATCATTTTTATTGGAAGTATAATCAACAGTAGGTATGTCCTACGTAATACTAGAAATGGCACATTGTTATTCAAATTTTTGGTATACAGCTGTATGTTTTGTTGTCACTACATTTATGTATTTATAATCAAATAAATCATTAATACTACTTGTTGTCTTTGTTTTTAGACGTATAAATTATCTACAATTTATATTTTGTCTCTAATGTCTAGGTACTTACTTAATTAACTATCACATATTCAATTTCTTTTGTTTATAATCTAATTCGTTCATCACTTACACCTCACTTAACACATAATCAATCGTAACAGTATGGAATAAGATAAGCGTCTTTTCGTTTTCACTAGGCGATAACGTCACTAACAGAACATTGATCACGTTTGTCCGTTCCACTCTCCCTCCATCCTCCAGACGGAGAAGGCGTAGCTGAGCTTGTCCTGCGCGAGGTACTTGCCGTGCTCGCTGTCCGCGTCGCTGCTGGCGTCGCTGCTGCCCGCCGAGTCGCTGTTCGACAGGATTTGATACAAGAATTCTATGTACTGAGTCGCCAGCTGCAGAGTTTGTATCTTCGACAACTTGTCGCTCGGCAACGACGGTATGATCTGTCGCAAGCTCGCGAACGCTTCGTTCAAGCTCTGTGTCCTCTGTCGCTCCCTCACGTTAGCCATCAAGCGCTGTATCTGCATCTCTTCGAAAGATTGCGTCTTCTTCCGAGTTGAAGACTTCCATCTTTTCGACCTCGATCTTCTTTGTTCTTCTGTTTCATCTCTTCGGTCGTCTGACCCTCGGTAAACAACATCACCCATCTTTGGCATTTCAGCTGATTCGTTAAAGCTCCGGTCCCTATCTTGAGAATTGGAATCATCAAAATAGTAGCTTCTGGGTATTTGTCTTTGCCGCTGATCAATGAATTCTTGTTCAAAGTTTGTATAAGGCGCTTGTTGGTAGTCTCTGTCTTCTCCATCAAACACGACGTTTGAAGGCCAATGGTGCTGTTGCATAGGCCGCTCGGAGCCATTGCTGAGGTCCATGAGATGCGTCGGCGAGGAAGGTGCGAATCCCGCAACCTCCGTGTGTCTCTCAATTTCTACTGGCACGTAACCGTAGTAGTGGTCGTCATCTTCCGGGTACTCGAGATCTTCCTCGCGTTTTATAGGCACTGTTGCATTTTCACAACTTTCGTAGTTCATAATGCGTAAGTTGGAGGATCGTTTCGCGCGTTCCGAACAAACATGTGCGTGTGATAAGCGCAGCGAGACTGCAGCCGCGGACTGAGTCCTGCGCCCGCGCCGGCGCCGCCCCTACCCGTCCCTTCATTGACAAGATACAAAAAAATAACCATCTCCACCGCGCCTCCCAGCGCGGCGGCCCCTCCCGCCGCCCTGCGCGAGACAGAGACGGCAATAGCAAGATGTGTTGATCGCTTTCTGTTTATCTTGTCCATCATCTCCGGACTGTATTTACTGCATACATAGGTATATGTATGGTGCTCGGTCGCCATAACCGATCGCATCGGTGATCGCGCATCCTGTGAGGGCCGCGATGCTTCAGTTACCCAGTATCATTATATTAGCAAGTCAATGTTCTGAAATTTACCAAAGAACTTATTTGTAATCGAAGGTTTCGTATACATTGTAATAATTTTCATTGATGACAAAAAGTCTTCAAATAAGTTGTACCTTCGCAGTTTTCTAATCAACAGTTTTTGGCACCTAAATATTGTAGCTGCAAACCTAAAACTTGATGGCTTGATATATGGCGCCACCCTTCCCTGTAAGGATTTTTTGTGACGCGTCGTCCCGCCGCTACTAAAAATATCCATGACGCAATGCTCCCAGGATCGGTCCCACGGCCATGGCAGGCGATGCCTTCGGTATATCATAAATATTTAATTTATTTATCTATCTCGCTAGCTCGGATAGGTATGGTGAGGGAGCCTGCACAGTGTTAGGTGAAGCTGACATTCGGTATTGGTCTTTATCAAACACAGGATAGATTACACTGGTCAACAAATTATAATTTTTTTTTTGGTGCAAAGGTGAAATATACAATTTCTTGTAGGATATTAGATACGTAATCGAAGTCCAGAACATAAAGTTGCACTAGCACGCAGGGATTTAGAGATATACCCCTCCTAAAGTACCAAAAACGCGTTTTTTTATGAAATTTGATGTCATTTTTTGGGGACAGCAGAATTTTATAGGAATTTCTAACTAAAGCATCATATAGTACTACTTTCCCCGCATTAACCCCATTTTAATTTATATTTTTGCGAGTTTTATTTCCCGATATATACCATTTTATAACTAAAGTGGAGTTTTTTCATACTAACAGGCCAAATGAAATATAGGGAAGATCGAACTATCGTAGCTGTATACATATTTCATGAAAATTTAAACTCTTAACGTTGGAAATAAAAATGAATTTCAATCGGGAAGAGTGGTACTATATAATGCTATAGATAGAAACAAAAAAAACTATTTTGCTGTACTTCAAAAAAATCGTCAAATATCGTTAAAATCGCGTTTTTGGTACTTTAGGAGGGGTATATCTCTAAATCCCTACGTGCTAGTGCAACTCTATGTTCTGGACTTCGATTACGTATCTAATATCCTACAAGAAATTGTATATTTCACCTTTGCACCAAAAATGCTGTTGACCTGTGTTATCGAATATTTTTTATCAAAGTTTGTGGCGCCTTTGTTCATAAGTGGACTGTGAAAGGCCGACCATGGTTGTTTAAGTGCCATGTTTTGGCTCATACTCTTGAGAAATAGATGAGTAGGTATTCCGGTTATAATTTTGGCGAAAATAAAGCAAAGTTCAAAGCTTTTATTTTATTTATTTATTTTATTAAGCATTTATTTCAGACCAAAAGTCCATAAAATGTTAGTAACAATGGTCTTAACCTATTGTTAGTAATTTAATATAATGTAAATAAATAAAACTAATTCTACATTACAGTCTACATCGCGTGCAGTCTAATCCAATGGTTCAGTATTGGACTGTCCCATTTATCACACAATACGCTCAAGATGCTGTGTGAACTGCCACGCATTCTGCGGAGGAGGGAAGCGCAACGTTTGCGTATGATTGCATGGAAACCATCAACTCTGGCCTCCGCAAACATGCCTGATGCACTACAAAAACGTGGCAGTCCATTCAACATTCTGAACGCATTGTTGTATTGAACACGCATGGCGCTGTATGCCCTCTGCGTATAGTCGACCCACAGAGCGCACGTGTAAAAGGACTGGCAATAGGCTCTAAAGAGAGTAGTTTTAACGTCCCTTGTACACCGCGCAAATCTGCGAATCAGCATATTACATCGGACAGCCAGCGCCCTGCGCTCCCGTTCAATGTCCATGTTGTCATTGAGATCCTCGGTGACCCAGTGACCCAGGTACTTGAAATGAGACACTCTAGTCAATGGTGTATTACAAATAGTAACTTGTGGCACATTCAAGTAACATTTGGTGCCCGCCTTAAAAACAAGTAACTCACTCTTTTTAGCATTGTACCTGAGCCCATGAGCCGCCGCATAATCTTCACACTTTCTTAGGAGCCACCTGAGACCGCTGATTGATGGACACAGCAACACCATATCATCTGCGTAACTAATATTATTAACACAAGTACCGTCAATGTGACATTTTATGATTTTCAATAATCTACAAAATATGGTGGTAGATATTTAGTTTATCCGATCATGGCACTGAAACTGCGATGTCAATTCACCGTAAATAACAGTCATTTCTAATTATAGTGATCGACTCGCAAGTATTAGAGATCTACCTATTTAAACTTGAAGAGAGATCTAAAATTATTGTCTTCTCAATTTGAAATAAACGGATGCGCTAATTGTTTGTAATGCTTTGGATTTTAATGCTACATTTTAAATGTCGATCATTCCATAAAAATCATTTTGGAATTTCTGGCAGTAGGTGTTCCCTTTCAGTCTTCCATTTAATTATGACAAATAATAAATCCATTTACATTTGTATTTTTCTTTGCCTCTACAAAGTCATGTCTAAAATAAACCACTAAATTACAACTTCGTTGTGTGCCTACCTACCTACATAGGTACCTACTGAAAACTTTATTATGCCGATGAAAAATTTGCGGATTTGTGAGCGGATGTTTTCTGAATCATCAGCATATTATAATTATTATCTTGAAGCTGTCAGAGCTTAGGCATTATAAAAAAAACATTAAATATTGTAGGTGCCTACTTTAACATCTTTAAAAGCGTTAAATTTTTAGTTATGAAAAAACCTATTTTCATTATAAAACATGAATGAATTTATATTGCTTAATGAATTTGAATTCTTCTGTACATAGGTAATTTTGAATTTCAACCGTCAAAAGGACGAAAAGGCGGGAAGAGACGCGAGCCGTTGACTGAGTTTTAATATATTTCGGGAATAGTTACCACACTGGTGACGTACCTACCCGACAAAATATTAATAGCTTCATTATCCAAACTCTAAATATAACAAGTTATTACAAAGATAAATGCATTTTACTCCCATGATTTAATATAGGCAGTGACGGATAAAACTGTCAGGCGAACGTTCCAACGATTATTTTCTTTGTTGTTCTTACATGCTAATTAAAGTGTGGAAAAGGTAACGTTTTAGTAAACTCATAATTAATAGGTAGTTAGGTATGGTTAGTTCGAAACTCAATATCCGAGGTAAAACCGAGCTTACCTACAAGTTACTTAGGCACTTCAACTTTCGGCAATTGATGAGTCAAAGTTATACAGACACGCGGAAAGAGAACTCATTGTCCTCTATCGCCTTCTACTTATTTCTCCTCTTTGAACAAATCCATATTTTTCTTATTGTTACCGCCCCTGAAATTATTAATACCTACCTACCTACTTCTTCTTAACCGCTATCTAAACGTTTAACTACGGTCTACATTACATTTATCCAGACAATATTGCCCTAAAGTTCTAGTGATGTCCTTTATTGTTCTTTAGCTATATTTAAACAAAGCAATAAAACATGTGTCGCAATTCATTTCAAGGCAAAACATAAAAAATACCTGAACTGTTTTTGTTAGAAATATTTTTCGAAAAATACCGGTTCGTCTTTTCCCAAGATGAATCAAGTCAGCATCTGGTGTCGGCCCATGGGATTCCCTAATGAGCAAGTTAGTTTCATTCACAAGCCGAAGTACCTACACTTACCGTTATCTGAAAGTTCTCACGAAAAAGATAGCACCGATAAGAGATCATAGTACGCAAGGCGGAGCATGAATGAAAATGGCGGTTTACCGCGCGAAAAGGCGTGTCATCCATAGATAAAGAAAAAAAAGTGTAGGTATACCAACTATCAATTATTTCAGAAGAGATCGATCAACGCTCATTCTCACACTTTCAAAAGTAACTAATCAGGATATACCAGTAGGGATAAAATTAAATGAATAATTCGCCTATTTTTAAATCTCTATTCAAATAAAATAATATAATGGCGAAATTAGTTCACAATTATATACCTAAAGACATTTCCTGGAAAAACTAATCAGACCTAATAATGTTCATTGTAGTCCTAGGAATAGAATAAAGCTGCAACATCTGACTTAATGCTTGTATTTAATCGGATTTAATAATTCAGTTGCAAATCAGGTAGGTAGGTACCTAATCTACCTTAGGATTAGCTAAGCCTCATTGTATTGATATTATACGCGTGATACCTGTGTAAAAGTTTTATATTTATACAGATAGGTACCTAAATCCTACCTTATTCATCATCCCTTAATTCAGGATAATGATAGAACGTCATCCCCTAGTTGCCGGCTACAGATGTTTTAACTAAAGCAGATTAACGCGTTCGCGAGTTTATTTAGTTAAGAGTTTTACGGCTGTGGTGACGCTGTGGTTTATTTTCTACGTTTTTTTTGTTGGTAAGTGACACCTGCTTTAGATAACGAAGAGAGTACTTGAGTGGTAAACACTTGTGGGAAAACTTGCGGCGCTCAGGTGGGGCCGCGTGCGCACTGAAAAGTTTCACAGAGATCCGTTAATTTGAAAACTGATTGCGGTGAATCCATGCAAAACACTTAGTATGAATGAGCTCACTCAGGTCCTAAATCTAGAAAATACAATAGGTATTACAATAATCCGTATCACACCATTTGCCTCCGGTCAATAAATTAATTGTACAACATCAATAGTTTTCTTTACATAACGATTCATGTTTTTTCTTGAGACTGGGAATTTTGTAACTAGGAAACATGTCAGCCGGAGCCGACTAAATTACAAGTAGGTAATAACAATAAAGTGAAAATAATTCTTTCCCACGCGGAGTTACCCCATCTGCAGACCGTATGCCAAAAATAGTACTGGCCAGTGATGACCATTGTTTCTCTGGATAATAAAAACGAAGATTAGGCTCTAAACGGCAATATCGTAATAAATAATAAAGCGTCTTGGAAATGTTCAGCGCCATAAAACATCTGTGGAGGCCTCCACAGCTGCGCTTAGAAGAAAATACGTCACACGTGTGCCCGATCTATAGTCTAGTTTCAGCAGTACCTGCGCACGCTGATAACGAGCCCATTGTCTGTTAGTGCGAAATTCGGCAAATTCATCTTTAATCGTCGTTGCACACCTGCATCGGATAAATGGTTAGGTATTGCTAACTAGTTGGAACTTGACTAAATGTCATTGTTTCATTGTCAAACTTTAGCCGGCTTGGGTATTTAGCAAAGTTCAGACTTCGAGAACTTTTATTATTGTGTTTTGCTAATCCTCTAATGATCTTAACACATTGTGTGAACACCTGCGACATAAACAATAGGCTAACCCACACAATATTTAGGTAAGGAGGTAGGTATCTACCTATGTATATCTTAGAATTCAATTTCGTATTTTTTTTTGTTCTAACGTTCCAAAAAGATTACCCCAAAAAATATGTTGACTGTTACTTATAAATTGGATCTTCAAAGAAGCCAGTGAGCTCTCAACATCCGTATAAATGTTCGAAATATTCTAGAACAAATTATTAAAATTAAAACGAGCTGCACTATGGCTAAGGTTGGAAGGGTACACCTCCAGCGCACAGATGCGTCGCATGTGTGGCGATCTCTTCGCGTCGCCGCCGCCCGCCGCCCTCGGTAACGACTCCAAACTCACGCGCATTCAGGACAATTCTTATAAATAATAAAATCATGTTTTTATTGTATAACTATAGTGTTTTCAGAAAGATCATTTTGCTAGTACCTATGCAGCTAGGATTCTCATTCTTCAGGAATTGCAAGATTAGAATTTAGATTTTCTGTTCCCTAGATTTGCTAAGACATCTTAAATGTTATTCAATAAGTTGTGCTTTTAATTTGTGAATGACTTGGTGTTATTTTAATGTCATCTTTATATCAATACTTGATACCCCCCTGATGGTCCCTCCTAATACCTAGGTCCTAGGGCTTTGGTTCCCAAAAGTAACATAAAGCTGCGATATTATAAAATACCCCGTGCATAATGAAGACGGCAATATGTGGCTAACCGTACAACACCCCGGCATTGTCCGGCTTTCACACGAATTGTTTTGTTCCAGCATATGCCTGTAACGCAACCCCGTGCATTCCTACCTACTCGGAACCCTGCCAACTAATTACACATGAACAAATCTAAACATCGCGTTTTTGTTTTACTATCGTAAATAAACATTTCATTTCTGTTGTGGAATCGGAGTGTCTTATGAAGCCAGAATTTATTTTTTCAATTATACAAATGATTTATGTAAATAGATATGTCTAGTTTACGAATGCGTTTTAAATGTTTTAGTTGTAGGCCAACATTTAAAAAAATGTCTGATTAGTAGTATATTTTGCTGATTAGACTGTCATGTAGGTATGCGACTATGAATTTATCACAGTCAGTTTGGCTAATGTCTACACATCTTTCAAAAAAGTCGGCGCAGTTGACTACCTATGCTTAATAATGTGCGACTAACGGCCAGTTTCTTCATCAAAAGTTAAAGTAATGTCTAAAGTAAAAGTTACGGTCAAATTCGTTTTTTCAAGGCTAAAGTGACAGCAAAACTAATAGAAAAATTGAATTTGACCGTTACTTTAACTTTAGACATTACTTTGACTTTTACTTTAGCTTTAACTTTTGATGAAGAAACTGGCTGTTAGATACCTAATACATAACTTGCCCGACAATGAACTTAATCAGGTGGTTAAATAAAGTTAATCGATTTATCTATTTTCTCCACGGAGGACAAAATAAATATTCTATAGATCTCCAAAAACACAAATCTATCTCGAAGCTGAAGTGACTGGAACTTCGAAAGCAAATATGTATGAATGAAATGTATGTATGTGTTGCTATTCCATAAAATGTTATTTGCTCCGCGTGGAAAGGTGTTATAATAACAGACGCATTAGCTAAAACAATTTTCGTAATACAGTTCCGTTTACGACGTGGCCGTTTGTCGGCAGATGTGACGGGGACATTGCTAATTCTGGGTTATATGCGAGCGGCTTGTTTCCTGTATCGATTCCTTGTGCATGTCATGTCATGCTGTCAGCCGCGGACGAACTAAAAGCTGCCTATGTTTAATGTCTGTTTTATAGTTGTGAAATGATGCGCTGTACAGACAGGCTACGTTTCTGTATGGTCCATCATTTCCCTACATTACTTATACAGGCAGGTCAGGCAGGACAGGCCTTTGGTTAAATTCTTCCCAAATTATAATAATTCTTACAATGTTTTTTTTTAATTCGAACTCGACAAATATCATACCTACATGTTTGCAAATTTTTCTCTGAATTTGTCCCACCCAGACGGAAGTCCTACCTACTTTTGGTTTGGCCTAAGACCCCATGGACAGAATTGGACCGTAACATTTTAATTATTATGTATGAGAAATAGACCATAAAACTACTTTTTATCGGCATTTTATGGCTTACGTCAACTTATGACTACTAAAATACAAATAAAATTTTCTAATAACCATTCTTCTGAGAAAGTTGAATTTTCAATACGTAGGTAAGCATAAACTTTTATCATCATCTTTAACGAGACGGAGATGCCTTTTGGCTTTATTTCTATCAGCGGTAAATATTTTGAAATGATTGCGAAAATCATCATGTTTACTTTGAATTTTAATGGCGTTGATACGTTTAGTGGCGGCTTCCGTTGGCATTAAAGTATCGCCACTGTCTCAGTGTTCAGTACCACGCGATATCGACGCATCATTTTATTTTAATACGCATTATTTAGGGACCAAATCTATACTAAACATCCTTAATGACCAGCCACTTTTAAACCAGTAGGTAACTTGCGAAGCCGTTATAATAACTGCATATAATTTATTAACTACGCCATAAGATCAAGAACGTCTCAATATTTTCAGTAAAACGAAGACTCTTAGGTACTGTGCCAATAGGTTGATTTGGAACTTTGATTCTTATGAGCTAAGATTTAAGATCGCATAGTTAGCAACTGTGGAAAGTGAAGTGCAGTGTAATTCAGCGAAACTACAAAGAGATTGACTGATGACCTCATATCGCTTGGCATCGAGCAATGGTTAATGTCACAGTAGGCTTTTGAAATATAGCATGTGTAATGAAATTCTCTTGTCGGGCGGCGGCGGCGGGCGTCTGCTACGCGGTTGCGTCATGTCAGGCAGGATGAACCGATTTCTGCACAGTGGCCTCAATGTAGGTATATCAGTGGCGGATTTGCCAATGAATACAGTAGGCTGGAGGCATATTTTCTTTTTATTTTATAAGTACCGACAGTAAAAATACAGAATCCACATTGAATATATTCGTATAGTTGGATTGGGTTCTATAACAATGTGTGGGTACATAAATAAGTAAATGGACGGAAAATGCAATAATTCCTATTGGTATATTATATACCTAAACTAATTGGAATGTTATTTTTTTTTATTCTAACTAGAAAAGAAAATTGTGTCCATTGAATCGTTTTTCTTTTCTTATAGGAACTCTTGTTGCATACCCTCATGGAGAGTAGAGTAGGTACCTACCTAAGCAGCAGAAACAACTATAACAAGGTTTAATTTATTTCTTTTTAATCACGCTAAAGTACCTATATTATCTTATGGCATAGACTAATATTATGGTCAAATTTTAATCTAAGTTCAAGGTAGGTAGAAAATCATCAAAAACTTATGCTCTCCTCCCAGTATTCCGACTGTGGGTAGACTTCTGTCTCATTCCATTCCACTCTATGTCCTTTTCAGAGCAGCAGTAGGTAACTCTTAAAAAAAACCCTTCAGCACGTACCTACCCAGCCTATTCATTTTGATACCAAGATTATGAATGTAGATAAATGTTTTTTTTTAATGTCCGTATTTATTCAGATTGTGACTTGTTTACATAACTAACCTGTCAAGTATGAGGGCGCGGGTTCGATCCCAGGTCAGGCAAGTACCAATGCAACTTTTCTAAGTTTGTATGTACTTTCTAAGTATATCTTAGACACCATTGGCTGTGTTTCGGATGGCACGTTAAACTGTAGGTCCCGGCTGTCATTGAACATCCTTGGCAGTCGTTACGGGTAGTCAGAAGCCAGTAAGTCTGACACCAGTCTAACCAAGGGGTATCGGGTTGCCCGGGTAACTGGGTTGAGGAGGTCAGATAGGCAGTCGCTTCTTGTAAAGCACTGGTACTCAGCTGAATCCGGTTAGACTGGAAGCCGACCCCAACATAGTTGGGAAAAAGGCTCGGAGGATGATGACTTGTTTACATTACATTATCCAGTACCTAAATTGAATATTTTGTTTATCTTTCAAAATTATTTTACGATCGTCATTGACAGTTGTCTTGTTTAGCTAAATATAAAACGAATCAATTTAATGAGCACCACGGGTTTATCAAGTAAGGTAGGTATATTATATTGGTCTGCCTTCCTTTATGATAGTTTCGTGCATTATTATTAGAATATGAAAAATAATGCACGAAACTAATAAGATAATACATATACATAATGTATATTATTTACAAAACCGCTTTAAAAATCTTAATAAACTAACTGAAAAGACTGACACTAAATAGATGCTCTTGAAACATCTGAATATTCAACTTGATTCGGTTCGGTAATTCTTGTAGCGGTTTGCAATGCAATAGAATCGACATGCAGAGATTTAACTCTGCACGGAAGGCCAAAGTATTTTTGGAGAAAAAGTCAGTAGGTTCTTGGGAAGAAAAACGCAATAAACATTCTGCTTATAGTGGTAGTGGTACCACAATTTCTCCACTATGTAATTATAAATATAATTTGTCAAAAATACCAAAAAACATTTCACTTTCATTTAACTAAAGGTAGAGATTTAACTAGTTTTTTGTGTCTACTATATAAAAAGACAAGTACCCAAACTACCTTAATTTTTCTGAATGTTGGTACACTGCACTGCAGTGCAATGACACAATGACACTCTCTGTCAAAAGTTCAAATCAACTGTCATCTTACTGTCAGTGAAGTTTGTTTAGGAAGTTTTTCGTTACGCGCCTTTTGTTTTACTTGCATCAATAATATTAATTTATGTATTAAAAGCGCAGCAAATATTACAATGGAGGGTGGAGATTCGTTTTTAAGTTGTGCGGTGACTCTGGAATGGATTACTCAAGGTTCTGTGACAAGGAAAGTAAGCTATAAAACTGCTTCACTTCGATTGATACGAAATGAATTTCGTGAAATGTTTATGGAAATTACAAGTGAGAAACATGCAGCTATCAGACTAGCATTGAAAGGAATAAACGTGTTCAAAAAATTCATGGCAGAAGGCAAGGCTAGCGTTAAATTTCAAGATGCTGGTTGCACTTTGTTCATATCGAATGCACCGCCAACTAACCTCGTGGGCTTTTTGAGAACAATATTTATTAAAATGACTGGAGATAAAGAAAAAGGTGCCAACACGACACCTTCAAAACAAACTATGAGGTCTAAGCTATTGAGTGGGAAAGCTCAAGCTTTTGAAGAAATAAGTCCAATCACAGTAGCTGACGTTAATAATGCTAAGAAAAACATTCCTAAGTCTACTCTGACAACTCCTTCTCCTCCTTCAAAGAAGCGTAAAATGGAGGACGGAGCTCGCGGCCCTGCTCCTAAGAAGTTATACTCCCCATCACCACTGACCACTACAAGTTCATTGAATCCGGAGCAGCAGAGAGTGTTGGAGGCCTGCCTCGGAGGGAAAAACATATTTTTTACTGGATCTGCAGGGACAGGCAAGAGTTTTCTCCTGAAGAGAATTGTGGCAGCCTTACCACCAGATGTCACTGTACCTACTGCTTCAACTGGTGTAGCTGCTTGCCATGTTGGTATGTTACATTAAAATACTCCTATTCTGTACTGTTTTGTGCAATTTAAGCACTGTTCAAATGTTAATTAACTTATTGGTTTCAGGTGGTACAACTCTCCATGCGTTTGCTGGAATCGGAGATGGCAGCGGCACCTTAGAACATCTCTGTGAGAAAGCCATGAAGTTACCGTTAGTGGCACAGAAGTGGAGGAAATGTAAACATCTCATTATAGATGAAATATCCATGGTGGATGGAGGGTTTTTTGAGGTAAATCTAGTTTTTTGTATGTGTATGTGCGTACCTCATATTATTAGATATCAACTTTTCAATGTCATTTCAAACATATGCTCATTTCAATAAATACATTTTATTTTGTTTACAGAAATTGGAAGCAGTAGCAAGACATGTTAGGAAAAATGACAAACCCTTTGGTGGAATACAACTTATACTGTGTGGTGATTTTCTGCAGTTACCTCCTGTTGTCGATAAAGCCAAGACAGGCAAAAGATTTTGCTTCCAGTCGCCCTGCTGGGATAAATGTATAGAACTTTGTTTTGAACTGAAGCAAGTTCATAGACAAAAAGATTCTGAATTTATTTCCATTCTGAACAGTATTAGGATTGGTAGAGTTACCAAAGAAATTAGTGACCGCCTTACTGGAACATCAAGACAGAAAATTGAGAGTGATGGCATTTTGGCAACAAGGTTGTGTTCTCATACTAATGACTCCAAAATGATAAATGAATCCAAATTGAATGATTTAGATGGTGAAGAAAAACTCTTCTCTTCACAAGACAGTGATAATGCTACAAAACAACTTGACATGCAGACTATTGCTCCTGCAAAACTTCTGCTAAAAATAGGAGCTCAAGTGATGCTGCTAAAAAATATTAATGTAAATGCAGGCTTAGTAAACGGGGCTAGAGGGGTAGTCGTGAGATTTGAGGAAGGCTTCCCTGTCGTAAGATTTAAAAATAAAAAAGAGTATACAGCAAGAACTGAACGCTGGTTTGTAAAAAACTCCAATGGAACTTTGCTTTGTCGCAGACAAGTGCCTTTGAATCTGGCTTGGGCATTTTCTATACACAAATCTCAGGGTTTGACATTAGATTGTGTGGAAATGTCATTGTCCAAAATATTCGAGGCTGGCCAAGCCTATGTAGCCTTAAGCAGAGCCCAAAGTCTAGATACTCTCAGGGTTCTAGACTTTGATTCGCGTCACGTGTGGGCTGACCCAAACGTTTTAGAATTCTACCAAAGGTTTAGGCGACGTTTGCAACAAATGGAAATAATTCCCCTTGGAAGACCACTGACTGATAAGACAAATAAGAAATTAAAATTAAGAGAAATTTTGGAAAAACAATTGAGGCGTAAATAATAAGTAAATACAAAGTAGCGAAATGTTTATTTATTGTCAATACTTATAATTAATTTAATAAATAATCATGATCCTCTTACAAATGAGACTGAATGTATTCAATCACCATTGAATATATTTTAATTTATATTTAATTTTATTCATAACTGTGTATGTATATTTAATTTTCAAATAAAACCATTATTATTTTAAAATCTGTTTAATTTAGCTTAGTAAGTGAAAATAAATTGCTTAAATTAAAAAAAAAACACTATTAACAGTATTTGGTCATTACATTCTAGAAGAATAATTTATTCATGAGACTATCTGGATTCAACACATGTCAGGATTTCAATTTGTTCTTCAAGTGTGGCATGTTTCTCTTGAAGACATTTCACTACATACTTGAGAGACTCAATGGTTTGCTCATTCTCTAGTTTAGAAGTCTTGGCTGTCTCTGAATGATTCTGAAGGATTTCCACATGTTTCTTAGTTTGAACAACCAGATCCATGAGCCTGTTGTTTAAATTTTCTTGCTTTTTAATCATGAGCCAAAGAGCTGCTTCTTTCGGAGCCTCGGGGCGACATCTGAGGTCATCAGTAACATACAGGTCCAGGTCAGAGGGCTCCTTCAGTTTGCTCATGTTGGTCTTTATGTTGGCTGTTAGTTCAGCTTGACTGAGCTTGTTCAATAATCTGTCTACTCGGGATCTTGGCAACTCCACACCCTGGAAACAAATAGGAAATATAAATGAAAAGAACTTTCCCTGACACATGCTGAATACATATTTTAATATGACATTACATTGTATGAACTACATCACAGAATAAATACACAATAATGCTCTAAAGTTGTTCAAACCTAATGCTGCTTAGGTTTTAGCCCAGTGGTTCTTAACCTTTTTGACATGAGGGACCACTTTACTAAAGTTTGTCTTGCCGGGGACCACCTCATCGGTTTACCTAAATTAGCACTCATTTCTTTATTATGTATCAAAAAAAATATCTGAATTTTTAGGTCAGTTCTACTCAAAGCTAAACGCATGTCGGCAGTTGTGTGCAAATGCAATTAAAGAAAAACTTGCCTATGTAGTTTCCAATGCGCGAGCGAAGCGAGCGCGAAATTTTTATTGGTCTTAAACCAAATATTACGTAAAATGTAGCCCAAACGTACTTAACTTTTTATTTGTTGAGAAATGCAAAAATAAGGGCATATAGTTTCTGAATACGCGAGCGAAGCGAGCGCGAAAATTTATCGGACTTAAACCAAATATTACGTAGAATTTAGCCCAAACGTACTTAACTTTTTGTTTGTTGACAAATGCCAAAATATGTATAGTTTCTGAATACGCGAGCGAAGCGAGCGCGAAATTTTTATCGGCCTTCAACCAAATATTACGTAAAATTTAGCCCAAACGTACTTAACTTTTTGTTTGTTGACAAATGCAAAGGTAAGGGCATACGGTTTCTGAATACGCGAGCGAAGCGAGCGTGAAATTTTAATTATTTTTTGAGACTCAAAACCAAAATTACGTAAAATGTAGCCCAAACATACATTTTCATGAATGGGGGGACTAGGTACGACACACCCGATATATGTACGTCCATGCGAAAACCCCCGCTCGCAATTACAAGTCGATAAAAATTAAGTTAGATAACGTATAGCAACGTCGTCAAAGCTAAGCTTCGCGGACCACTTGGAATGCCTCCAGGGACCACCAGTGGTCCGCGGACCACCGGTTAAGAACCACTGTTTTAGCCTATGTACACACTGTAAGCTCCATGCAATGCACATAAACTGCTCAAAATGGAAAATAAATGACACAAATTATGTTGCAAATAACAATAGGTAAGGGTGGTTAACTAACTAGTTGACATACTAAGAACTATGTTTATTAGGTAACATTAATGACAAAAGTAAAGTTCACACTCATGAATAGTAAATGCTAACAGTGAGAGCATTTCTGTAAACTTACATATTGTGGCTCTGCCTCATACTTCCAAGGGACACGGGATATAAACCCAGTTTTTTTGTTTTTATTAGTCAACTCCTTTTTATCTTTTTGTGAATGTGATGGTTTCTCTTTGGTAGTTGTTTTGCTTGATGGTGTATTTACTGTGTCTACTTTCGAGTTTTTATTCTGTGACTAAACATATAAAATTATGCATAATATACAGGAATTAATTTAAAGCAGTGCACAAAAAAAACTGGTGAACCAGAAACGTTAACAGAACATATCTGCATCATCAGTAAAAAAAATTTTTTCATTATTTTGTCCGCCCTGAAATCAGCAAAATATGGATACCAACTATTCTTACGCGCTTGGAGCAGCACTAGCGTCAGTAAACCTGTTTCGCGTTGCCGCCGTGACTACTACGACGACTATGACCGTACAATCAGTTACAAAACAAATATCATTTGATATCAATAACTTTTCTTTTTCGTACTAAAGCACGACAAAATAAAAATATACGTATCTATAAAACTTATTTAAGTATAAGTTGACAAAGTTTGCGCACTGGATAAAATTCATTCCTGTAGATACTTATACTTAGGTACTAGAAACAGACCAGTGCCTACTTATAAATAATATGTGCATTGTATAATAACACAGAGGCTTCAGATTCTATGTTAATAATAATCTAAAAGTTAATAATAGTTACACTTACTTTGACTGGAGGCTTCGGCGCAATTCTTGGGAAAACAGGTGCAAAAATAGTTGGTACAGCATTTTCCTTCAGTTTTTTATTAGAATCAAAGCATTTGGATTCGAAATGTTTTGAGCATATCTGGCTCCTGTACCAGTCCAGCATAGTACACTTATTTTTTAAAACTCTCAGCCATCGTTTTCTCAATTCATTGCTTGATGGGCATCTGTAGAACAATACAGGGTTTGTGGGTATCCAGAACTACATTATTTACATTTTGTTTACATGATAAGTGATGTACTTAAATTGTATAGTGCTTGAGATATTTAAACTTACGAAT
The DNA here is from genome assembly GCF_030705265.1 of Helicoverpa armigera. Classification (NCBI taxonomy): domain Eukaryota; kingdom Metazoa; phylum Arthropoda; class Insecta; order Lepidoptera; family Noctuidae; genus Helicoverpa; species Helicoverpa armigera. The sequence continues at coordinate 4,132,099 of NC_087137.1, read as the reverse complement.
GAAACGAAACTCCCGGCGGTTTATTCAGTATCGTTGTTCGGCAATTTTCAATGACGCAATGAGTCGCTGACACAGCCATCGGCATATCAGTGGATGATCTTGAGGTATTAATTCAAATAACTTCGAAGGTAATCGTTAATAGCACTGTTCTACCAAAAATAAAAACAGCGATTTGCGATGAAACTGTGATTTCTTCAAATTTCTTGAATACACACAAGTGACTTGAAGTGACGGAAGTGACAGATTATCAATTGACACTGACAGACATTACAATCTCTAATGGCAACTCAGCAGTGCTACCAACTCTTGTTGATATTATTTATGTTTGAAGAATAAAAAAATAAATAAGACATTAATTAATTATAATGATAACAATAGATTATATATAGAATATGAGCTCTTTAACAAAAAAATCTATTTGTAAATAAAAATGTGATCAATAAAATCAAGTCTGGCAGTTTAACTAAAACTTAAAGCGATGCTCTATGTTAATTTAAGAATACAATCTCTTTTATTTTTAATTCTAATGGCGATCTCGTATTTTTTTCGCAACTTGTTGCCAGTTTTGCGCTTTTAAGCAAAAAGTTCTTAAGTCGTGTTGGCTAATCATACAACCTGAACTGTTGCCTTTCTTCTTCCACACACAAACACCCACCCTAATAAAATTCTGAATTGCGCTTTTGTTGATGAGATTATGATCACTTCTTAGGTACTTCACTATTATAGGTAGTAGCTAACTTCGATAATGACGTTATTTTATTTGACGAGAACTGCAGCAAACACATATCTTGTACAAGTTGGATAGAAATAAAAGGGAGTCATGAAATAATAGAAAATTTATATTTTTTTGACAGTAAATGAGTTTTTTAAATAGAGAGTAATACATTCATAAATAAGTTTAAAGAGTTAACAGATACTATTAGACGTAGTTACTCTTAACTTGAGACTTGCTTAGGCTTTAGAAATGATTTTATTGCAATATCCAGCGACAGCAGATATAAGCCCGTTAGAGCAAGTATCAAATTAATATTAAACATTAAAGCTTTATTTATTAGCTTAACAAAATGTAATTATTTACCAAAGCTACATAATACTTTTTAGACTAACAGTTTCAGTTCGAAAAAGCTTTCGTAAGTTAGCACGATTAATTAAAAAAAAAGTCTAGCATGTATGCACCTATTACAATTTAGTTTAAGCAGTCCGGGTTGAGCAACTGTCGCTAATATATAGCAAAACATAATACTCTGCATTAAATAAGTTTTTAGTAAATGTACTTCACTATGTTTTATTGTACGACTATTTGGCGCAGTGGTGCAGTCGGATAAAATTAATATTCAATATTTCTTACGTCCGTAACTACGTCCAATAAATAATAACTGTTATATTTAATCAGTAACGCTTATAGCTACGGGTGGTATGAACCGCCAAATGTGACTAACTTCGCCGGCACACGGCTGTATAATGGATGGGTGATCAGTTTCCTTTATGAGGGGAACTTCGTCTAATATAGGTTCAGTTGTGGAGCACTGAATGTCGATCTTGTATTCGCCAGGGGTTAAGAACACCACGGTACATTCGTGGTATGCTTTCGCTGATTCTGGTAACGTTGTGAGTACCACTCTGTAAATGAAAGGAAGAGAAATTATTTTATAACATTGATTGGTAAGTTGATGTGTTGTTATAAGGCTGTTAGTGACCTTATCGGGCTTGCGTGACTTGATACATACATGCGTATTACGCGTATTGCGGTATAATGTCTAAAAATCAAGAACATCTTACAATTTCCACAAATACCCATATTTTACCCAATAATTCACAGGCAGAAATTATTTACGCATTTATAGTCAACATTTTTTGAATGAATAATAATTTATTCGAACAAGTTTTATATACAATACTCCACAATATGTGACGTCACAGTAAAGTATACATACTTATTATTCCCGGCGGTAGCGACGCGGTTGTCAAGCTTGTAGCTGAGCACTCCATTGTTATAATCCTGGTAGAACTGCACTGACAGACAGAGCTTGTGCAAAGGTCGCGACAGATGGTTCCACACAGCCACGCCGAGGGACAGACACTCGCCGGCAGTGCAGTTGTATTCCTCTTGCGGCTTTATGCATTGGCTGTTTACGCTTACTTCTGTTTAGGAAACGAGTTAGAAGAATATTAATAAGGACAGAAGTTGATGATGTGGACAAAGTAAATCTGGCTTTCATGGTAAAGACGCCATAAAACAAAGCTGCTACAATCATTAATCGATTTTGAACTTCATTTTTAAAGAATATGTTCATTGTATTGATTAGATAATATAATAGTTACCCCAATTCAAAGGCGACATCCGTACAATGTCCATCATGGCTTGCGACAAGGTGATGCCCTTCACGGAGGCTTTGCCCTGAGTGTCGGACTGCATGAGATGCCAGCGCAGTGCTGTGTTGTTCGTGATGTGCTCCGAACACATCAGCTCTAAGCTGTTTGTTGATGTGCCTGTGTTCGTTGACTTGGATTCTACGAGATCTGTGGATGTATGTAAAAGTTAGATGATGTTGAAGTCATAAAGGCAAAATCTAAGTTTTTTAGACAGAAAGAGATAAAAATAATAAAAAGTAAAAAGCGCAAGAAGGAAGCGTGTCTTCATTTTAAAAGGATGTCCTTTCGTAGTCGTCTTTTTACTCTCTACACATAATTTTATATTTGACTTGGAATTCTATTACATATTCTCTTTGCACGCTCAGGAGTGCTCAGTAGTGGCCTAATCACAGAGTCATACAAAGACGATATGCATGTACTTTGTTATCTATTTTATTTTTTTCATTTACACGACTTCAAAAAAGCAAAAAAAAACTATTTTTAGGTGCATCGGCCTAGAAGTCGGTGTCTAATGGATGTTACTAAGTTAATTTTGCCACCGACTTCTAGGCCGATGCACCTAAAAATAGTTTTTTTTTGCTTTTTAGTGTTTTGGGAAGTCGGTTTAATTTTTTTGTAAAAAAGTTTTTTATTTAAAGCTTTTCAGTGATACGAATAGTTGTCACTATCCATACAAGTGGGAAGTTCTCATGAATACAAAGAATATAAGTCCAAATACGAGGTATTTTACATATTCAGTTGTCGAGTTCCCTCGACTTTCTCTGGTCTCCATCATCAGGTCAGTCCCAAACCTTCACTGTTGCAAAGGTCTTGTCAATACAAATTATTTAAGCCCGAACACGAGGTAGTTTACATATTCAGTTGTCGAGTTCCCTCGACTTTCTCTGGTCGCCATCATCAGGTCAGCTCCAAACCTTCACTGTTGCAAAGGTCTTGTCAATACAAATAATTTAAGCCCAAACACGAGGTAGTTTACATATTCAGTTGTCGAGTTCCCTTGACCCTCTCTGGTTTCCATCATCAGATCAGCTCCAAATCTTCACTGTTGAATAGTGCTTTTAGGCGTACACCTGAGTGTCAAGTTTTTACCCTATGTATGCCTACAACTTTCGAAGGTTGCCCTCGATTTCTCAGGGTTTCCATCATCAAATCCTGACCTGATGACTATGGGACCAACTGGCAGCTATTCCGAGTCGAACAAAAAAAGAATCACGTAAATCGGTCTATAAACCTCGGAGTAATCGATGTACATACATAGAAAAAAAAAACATACCGGCCGAATTGATAACCTCCTCCTTTTTGGGAAGTCGGTTAAAAAGTCAATTACATAAACAGAATAGGTATATTCCATTTACACACAAGTACGGCTCCCCCGCTTTAATGAGATAAAACATTTGTACTCTACTACTGTATATTAATTAAAATTACCTTCATCAGTCGTCTTGCTAGGTGTAGTATTAAAAGGACAGCGGTCTAAAGGCACGGGCACACGACAGGACTCCTTGCTCTCAATGAGTATGTGTTTACTCGGCGCGTAGTGGAAGTCCATCTCCTCTGACGTCAGGTTAGTCACGTCCAGCACCAGGTACAGTTGTGATGGACTGGTTTTACATAAAATAATAATAATAATCAAGTATTTTTTGTTAGCAGAAGAATCGCAATAAAAACTGCAAAATAACGTTGAAATTTTATCCTCAAATGGTAGTTTATGACGTTTTTTAATGGTAACACTGACTAAAATAGTTGACACTTTATCTGGTGCTGCCAAAAAATAAATACACATTTTGTTGCCACTTGGGATGTAACCAAAGATTACATTATATGTAGCTTGATTACTTAATATGTTGTACGTACATTTCTGCTGGTAAAACATCCCAGTGAGTTATAGAAACGCTCGGCAGCAGTTCCAAATTGATCTGAAGCGTTGATTGACGGCAATGCATATCTTTGCCTTCACCGCCTGAATACCTGATTATTAACTGAAAAAACAACAATAAATTAATTAGGTTTAATTTGTATTTTATTTATAAATACATTAATGAGAAATATAATACCTGAGTTTCTATTTGGCGTCCTCTTGAAGGTGACATTACAGAAATGGGTGCAGACCAACTCGTTGTATGAGAGTTTGTTGATCTAAAACACAATATTATATAGAGTCAATACATGAAAATCTAAAACACAATATTATATAGAGTCAATACATGAAAACCTGGTCAAAGTAAAAACAACTTTAAATCACAAGCAACAAAGACTAATTTCCATGAATATAAATTACCTGAAACTTCCAGAAGTCCTATTAGGTATGAGTCCACTACTCAAAGACGTGTGTGGATTAGAGCTTTGTGTAGGCAATGAAGTCTGAGCATTTGGTACCGGGGACCCCACTCTTGAGGGGTAATTCGAGTTAAGGCTATTGGGGAACAAATTCTCCCCTCCAACTCCCCCCAGGTCGAGGAAATCTGCCTCGCCGTACAATTTAATGGCTATTGTAGCTGTGGCGTTTGGCGCGATGGGTAGGAGAGACTGTATGTCCTCGTTTGAATATTGGAACACTTTTGATTGGAGCTGGCTGTCCATGTTTGACTGGAAGAAAATATTTGAGGGTTAAATAACATAACTATTTAGATAAATATTTAGGTAAGGCTCTCCCGCAATAAATGGTTTTGTTGTGTTAAATATATTTAATCGTTCACCGTGATTGAGTAACAGACAGCAATCTCAATCTCTGACTATGTTAGTGAAATATACTAAGAGAAAAAAATCGAAGTTCTTACCTGTATAGCCAACTCAAGATGTTCAATCGGCACGTTACTCGTATTCGTAATATTGATCGAACAGTCCGTACTTTCGCCATTAAACAGGGATATATTCGTGGTGCTGCCAACATTTTCTATATTCAACCCGTTAGAGTTACCAGAGGGCGTTACAATCGTCTCTATAGTTATTGTAGGTAGACTTGGTATCACCTCAATGGTATACGAAGCGGGAAATTTATGCGGAGTAGGCATATTTTTCAGGCGACAATTAGACTTTACACCTAAGGTATGGGTTGAATATCCAAGTATTTGTAACTCGCCCACTTCCTTCGGTGTTCCGTGAAGGTTGACAGTTGTGGGCGAGTCGGGGGGAAGGATAATAGTTTCGGGTAGGGACTCGAATACTACGCCTGATGTTAGAAGCCTCATGTTTGATACTTTCAGTTCAAATGGCAGAGGATTTGTTAGCTTCATTTGGACCTCGCATATGTCGTCTTCTACCCAGAGGTATTCTGGAAAATGGAGTGAAATATTTATTTATTTATTTACTTACACATATTAGTGCAATGAAAACAAAATAATATTTCATATAAAAATGGGTATTTTGTGATTGTCTTGTAAACGGGAAGATAGATAGACTCATTCAATTCAAAAACATAAAAAACCCTTTGTTTATATGTGCACAAAAGTTAAAAGCTATGAGTAATAGAACAGGAAAGCGTCAGTCACACATATAAAACTCGGTTTAACGCTGCGTAACAGATTGCATATTAGAAAGCATCACCACTCTTACCCATTTTCCCCTCATCCTTCTTCGCATTCCTTTCCAAACTGCCAAAGTGTATCGGGGTAAATATGAAGGGTCCGTGTGTAGGCTTGGCTTGCCTCAGGTGCGGCGCCCGCGCCGGCGGCAGCGGCCTCGCGCTGAACCACGAGCATTGTGGCACGTGGGTGAGGTTCGCGGGGGGAATGACTTCCCCTGTCTCTAGCACTAGGGGGACTGGACCGCCTTCGCATTGGGCTGATAGCGCCTGGGGAATAAGGTCTTCTTTGTAACTTTGTACATGTTAAAATTGGTAGATGAGCGTTTGGCAATGAATTGAAAATATTTTTTCGGTACTATCCCTGACCTCCAGGAAAAGAATGAAAAATTGCAAAATTAAATTGAGCATTCTGAAGTTAATGTGTGACAAAAATAGGTTGGATTTCATTCAGAAATTCTTCAAAACAAGTTTTTTACAGGAGCCAAGGGGTTAATTTCGTTTTCACTTACATGTTGACGGACGTTCCCAATTTACTATGTATCTATTGATTTGTTTACATAATGGACTTCAAATTCCTAAATCTATTAAACAAACGAACTAGAATATTGGTCACGGCTAAATTTCAATATTACCTGCAACTGTATAGCGAGTTCTCGATGCTCCTGCCTGCTGAGATGCGGCCACATGGTCTGCAGGAGGAAGGTCATGTGTCTGGTGGCCAGCGCCGGGTGTCCCATGCGACGGGAGGCCACCACTAACTCTTGGAGCAACTGGATTTGTAGGGCCGGCCAACCTAGATGGAGGCAATTCGTATTGATGATATAATATTTTGTTGTTGTTGTGTTATTTTTAGGTTAAAGGGGCTGTCTTCAAATGGCTAAAAGAAGGTTAGAGTAATCCAAAAGGGAACTAAATAAACGCAAAGTGCCCCTAAAATAACAAATAACTCACCAACTTGATACTGTATAACATAGTTGGGGTCCAAGCTGAGCTTGTACCCTGGGAAGCTGTGCAGCATCAGGTAGTAGCACTTCTGCCAGTCGGGGCTCGGGTTGTTCGGGCTGACTTGGCGGGTCGCGGCTAAGCGCTGGCAGAAACCAGCCTTGCGGTGGAAACCTTAAGAGGAAATAACAATTATTTTAGAATAGTTCTTTAACGTTTGGTTTTAAACATTACTACTAACACCAGAAATATTTACACTCCTAGTGGCGCGAAAAATTTCTGTACGTGACAACGAAAAAGATGACAAAGTATTTTCTGGTCGTGTTATTGACTCACCAATCTCCTTATAAAGTTCCGCCAAGGTTTCGAACCGCTGTATCTTCTCTTGTTCACTCAGAGTCAAGTTAATAAATATGACGTTTTGCAGGAAACTGGACGCGTGCAAACTATTGGCTTGCTCCACAGCAATGCGGGCCGCTTTAAAACACGCTTCAGTTTCAATCACACCAGCATTCTTATATTTACTGTAGTCCATTATAGCTTCGCGGTATCTCTCTGCAATTTCTTCACCGTTCAGCAAATACTGATTGTTGATCTGAGAAGGGGGTTGCCGAGGAATAGAAGGGAGATCAGGGCCTAAGAAGGACTTGTGGCTTTGGTACTCAATATCGCTTGAAGACGCCAGAGATTCGGAGTCTGCATTATCAGTCTCTGACTGCCTAGAAGAAGTTTCGACACTGTCAGATGAAGTGGGGGTTAGTTCACTGGGTGGGTTGACTGGACTAGAAGTTTTCGATGTACGTAGTGGAGATGAAGTGAGTTTTAACTTTCTGAAGGCGTCTGACGTTGGTTGGAATAGGGATAGCTGTTTCGCCTTGTTGGGCGAGTTCTCTTGGAGACTCGCGTTTCTGTGTAGAGGGGTGGGATTGCGGAGGTTCGGGTATAGTAGTATTGCTGAGGCAGTACACAGGCCTGGAACAAACGAAGATATACTTTAAATGCATGATAGGCTTGCATTGCAGCCCTTCAGATAATTGTCAAAAAGAACACAGAAGTTAATGACTAAGTTGGTTAATGGTGACTTTAAAAAAAGGTTTGTGGTTTACCTTCTTTAGCTGCAGCCAACCAAAGCCAGTCAGTCTTCAATAGTTCAGCGGAGGAGTTGTACAAGCACAGACTTTCAGCCACCAAGCCGGCCTGCAACGTCAGATCTGCCAGGTTCTTTGTAACGCGGCCCATGCAACGCTTCTTATTGTTACGGGACTCCATGTCGAGACCTGGAGTTATAAATAGGGAGAAAAGATGATGGTTGGCAAAAAATATATATTTGCCAGTGCATAAAAAGTTAAAATGAACTCTGAATAACAATGAACTCTTTATAATTTTTTTTACATCTAGTATATGTAGTCCCGCATAGTACATATACCATACCATATAAGATATTGTAGGGAACAACAAAATTGCATTGCTGCTGCACTGAAGAAGAATTTTAGATATTTTATAGAGTATAATATGTTAAACTATTTTTTACAAGTTCTGAAAACAAGGAATATCACTGTATACTCACCAACAAAATCCTTCTTCTCAAACGGCGCTAACAGTAACGACACTTTCTCCAATTTCTCCTTAGACCTTTCCAACCTCTTGGACTCCACAACCCAGAACAGCGAGTTGATGAGATCAGCCACATTCTGTTCCAGGTCTGGTACCGGGTCATTCTCACCATGAAACATGGCATGAGTCTTGAAGTTTGAGGGTATTGTGAAGTTTTCTTCTTGAAGAGGATATGAGGAGTTTGAAGAAGTGGATTGGGGGAAGCTTTCTAAAGAGGATAGGCTGTCTGCCTGTTCACTGGGTATGGATGCTCTGCAATATGACAATAAATATGGCTAAATGTACAAGTGATAACTATCTAGAAACCACTATCTAGAAAGAAATGTATATGATGTATTATTCATCATAAACATTTTCATTTGAAGATATGTATTTGAGATTAATAGCTATAATGTACAAAATGACTGGTCATTAATCAACTGTATTAATAAATATTCAATTGTTCCAAATGCTTGTGCAGTAATTGACCAAATTAAAAATTATCTCTCAAACAATTTTTTTTTTAATTTCAAATAAGAAACGTCAGGCTAGTTTCACCTATATTTACTCTAGATAAATATATGTATTATGTATCTATTCAAAATACCTCACCTATCACTCATCCCATCTTTCAGAGGCCTTTCCTCTTCATAGTAGCTGTATGTCTCAGGTTCCTGTTCCGGTTTCTTCATATTGCTGACCGGCCCAAACATGAAGGCTCGGGAGTCAAAAAGGGTGTTCGAGTACTTCACTTTGAGTGACTCATGGACCCTACATACTTCATTCAACTCCACTTGATTGGTGAACTTACTCAGTGTTATGAGGCCTAGCAATCGCCTGAAAAAGTGGAAGTAAAAATTTAAGTAGCGGCTGGGAATAAAACTGACAATTATAACTATAATTACTATTAATTACTACTGGTAATTAAAGCGGCACTAATATGTGGAAATTGTGTAGGAACACTTCCTTCCTGTTATTTTATTTCATTCAATAAAAACTGTCTTATGTACAGACACTAGTACATCAAGCTAATAAAAGTATGTAAAATTTTGCCAATCAACACTGAACTTTACACATAGGAGATAAAGTTGAAAATCGATTTTAATTTAAATTGGTATATTATGGTAGCTTGAAGTTCTGGTGTATGTATAATCATGATTTGGCAATGGCTATTGACCCGAGGCATTAGTAGCTAGAGTAGGGCAAATGAATGATAATTATCATTCAGTAAGTAGGTCACATGAAACTTTATTTTGATTTCATAATTGTTTTCTTTTTCTGCCTTATAAGGTTGGTTAAAAATTATACAAAATAGTTTTTAATCCAGTAAATACTGATTTTATTATTCTACTCAATAAATTAAATGTAAAGTCATGTAACAGCTAATAAATCATTTTTATTATTTCCTAATTAAGCATATTAATTTCATAATGTTTACAAACAGTGTAAGCTCATTAGCAAATTAAGACATTAATATTTATAGCTGTTACCAACAATTTGCCCAACAGCAATTGGTGAAATTGGTTACCTAATTGGCCATTTTTTTATAAGCATACAGTAGGAAATTGATTAACACCTTTAATGTGTCATTGGTTGCAGTGGCAGTTATTCTTTATAGCAGGTTTTTTAAATATTAGATTTTGAAATTAGTACCTATGTATATGTTTTGTTTTTGATGAATGATGCCCATATTGTAAAGACAATAGAAAATTAATAAAATAAAAAACAAAAGGTGAAATGATAATTACCTGTGAGTTTGAAAGTCACCCCAATCATTGTTTTCCACTGGGTAGTCACGGACATATCTCACCCATATATCTCTTACTTGGCCAGTAGAATCTACAATCGAATGATTTATATGAATACTTTGTATTACATCGAAGACAATTTAATTACTCTGAGAATTTATGACAGCCAATGAGTAATGGCGTAAATTTCTCAATTACAAGTCTTTATTGGTATTCTTACTTTCATATAGTTAGTGATACAAATAATCTAATCTAAAAATAAACGGGCTTGAATGCCGTTAGACACTTACCAGTTACTTTAATATTATTGACCCTTTGTATTCTCTCCCAGAGCTTGTTGAAGTTCTTGAGCATGCCGCCGATGCCTTTGACGAGCACCAGCAGGCACGCATGGTGCTGGGCATGCTGCGAGTAGTCAGGGTGCGACATCACCGACTCGCCTGGCGCGTGAGACAGAATGTAGCTCACCGAAGAGCGCATTGATATCTCATTTGCTTATCAATCACGATATTTAAGTGGTCTTACTACAAATGCACTATCCATCGCCGATAAACAAAATGATCCACTATTATCTGTGTTTATTATCACGAATTATTTATTATTCTGTTGGATTTTTTAATTTGTTTACGTCGCGACTTTCCTAAACGGGAGGCGTATTTGACATTGACTGATTGACTGACAAATCTGACAATGTCAATATTTGTATTGGACTTTGACATTGTCAGACGACAGCTGCCTTTGACATACCGTTCGAAAACCGAAAACCGAAACATTGGTTGAAGTAGGATTTACAACCTGACAGCAAGAGGCAACGTTTGGTATCTAGATGATGGGACCCTGGGAGGCGATGTAGAGACCGTATTTCAGGATTTCATTCATTTAAAACATAAATTTCATTCCATTGGTTTAGAACTAAATTGTACAAAATGTGAATTATTTATTACTGACACGACTGACAGACAAATGACAATATCCAAATTTCAATCATTAGCACCACAGATTAAAATTATAGATAAACAGTCTCTCCGCCTCCTTGGGGCTCCCATCTTAGACCAATCTTTTTCTACATTTATTTCGGAAAAAATTGATAATTTCAACGATATTTCTGAACGCCTACAGAAAATATCAATGCATTCGGCCATCACAATTATTCGACACTGCTGTTTTGGTCCTAAATTTACACATTACCTCCGTTCTTCTCATCTCTTTAAACATAGCCACCTTTTAGACCCAATTGATAAAATTATCCGCCATACCCTCAGCTCCATTCTCAATGTGGCCCTGGACGACCGAGCCTGGCAACAAGCCACATTGCCCATCCGGATGGGAGGTCTCGGCGTCCGCAAAATTACCAGTATTAGTTTACCGGCATTCATATCCTCGGTTCACGGCACCGAGAAATTAACCAGGAATATTCTTACTCCAACACTGGCTGATTTCGAGGTGCCGTATTTAGCCGAGGCTATGGATGCATGGAAAATTACTTGCCCGAACGAAAATTTACCCAGCAACCCGTCTTCCCAAAGACAGTGGGATGAGCCGCTCTGCAGAGTAACCCGGAATAGTTTGATAGAAACGGCAATTACTCCTGCTGAGCGAGCGCGCCTACTGGCTGTGGGTAGATGGGAGTCGGGCTTTGGCTTCAGGCACTACCGTCGTCAAACATTGGCACCATGTTTGACGATACAACTTTCCGCCTCGCTACTTGTTTACGTATAGGAGCACCGTGCTGCTCCCCTCATCGCTGCCACTGTGGTGAGGCTGTCACCAGCCTCGGACACCACGGCCTGTCGTGCAGCCGCAGTGCGGGCCGTATTGCGCGGCATGCAAACATAAATGACATTATCCGTCGAGCTCTTGTTGCCGTCGGGGTACCAGCTGTATTAGAACCAAACGGCCTGGCACGCGACGACGGTAAGAGACCAGACGGCATGTCGTTATTCCCTTGGAAGATGGGTAGGCCTTTAGTATGGGACGCAACCTGTGTCGATACTCTTGCGCCATCACACCTTCCAAGTTCTGCGTGCTGTGCTGCTGCTGCCGCTGCGGCTGCGGAGAACCTCAAGCGGCGGAAATATAGTGGCCTTGTCGGAAACTATATTTTCGAACCGTTTGGGGTTGAAACCCTCGGGTCGTGGGGTCCGAATGCCCACATTCTATTTAAAGATCTTTCTAGGCGGCTGGTTGACGCTTCTCGTGACCAGAAGGCTGGCTATTACCTCGGACAAAGAATCAGCATGGCGATCCAACGAGGTAATGCTGCCAGCCTCTTGGGCACGCTCCCAGTTGACAGCGATGGGGACGAATTTTTTGACGCTTTTTAGTTGTTTGTTTTACTAGGATAGTTTTTGATTTTTATTGTAAATATGTATTGTAAATATTAATAACAAAATAAAAGAGGCAACTAGTTGCAATTTCTAAACGTATATCAACTAACCTCAAAGTTGTGTTTAATGTAGTATTGTTTTGAAACACCGAAATAATAGAATTTACTTTGAATACATCATTAGGCTAGCTAAAATATAGTACAATGGCTTCAAAGGAAGGAGGCGACAAAGGAAAGGTACAGTTTTTTTTTTATCTAATTGGCTTGAAATAATCTTATGGGTTGCAGTGCAGTGAAGTTCTCTAAGTAATGTTTTGAATTTTTCGAAATTCCAGTCTTCTCAGGGTGCGGGAGACAATAAAGAGAAGAGAAGGAAGGAGTCCATCCTAGATTTAAGTAAATACTTAGAGAAGAGCATTCGTGTAAAATTCGCTGGCGGTCGAGAGGCGGCGGGAATTCTGAAGGGATACGATCCTCTTTTGAATCTTGTATTGGACAATACTACAGAATTTCTAAGAGGTATTTAATCATTTTTATTTTTTCTGACCTTAGTTTTTGTTGCCTGTTATCACCCTTAATACCAGATACCCTTGCAATAATAAATGTATACAATATTAACCATAGATCTTATAGGCTTCCATTCGTCAGTATGTAATGTTTACTAGTCATCAAACTTATTCCACTCCAACCAACTTATTTCTAAGATTCACTGACAGAGTAAAGAGCTAAGTTACTTCTGTTGTTAAATTAAACCATCTTTTCATTACAGATCCTGATGACCCGTATAAACTATTGGATGATACCAGAGCACTAGGACTGGTGGTTTGCCGAGGAACTTCAGTTGTTCTAATATGTCCCATGGACGGCATGGAAGCCATACCTAACCCTTTCATCACCCAGGAAGGGTAAAACATTTAAATTAACTTGTCAATTTATGTTTAAGGTGTAATTATAAATTAAGTAAACAATATTAAAACAATTCCTTTTTTATTAAGACAAAAGATCATTTCACTACACTACTTAATAAATTATTGCACAAATACACTTTATATTTCTGTCACATAAATAAATTGTAACTTAAAGATATCACTGTTGGATTAAGTATATTTGTGTTCTTATAGAGATAACGTTATCCACATTAGGAATGCTAGAGTCATAAAGCTTAATAATATAAGCTCAAAATTTCAGTATTTTTAATAAAAAAAACTTAAATAAATAACATTACTGAAAAGTCAGGTCCCCTCAAATAACTCTCAATTAAGCTGGTAACTGTAAAATTATGAATAAATTATTTATTTTGCAGAATATCAATCAAATCCAAATTCGTTTCTTATCCAGGGATAGCTCTTTGGACATTCAGTACATGTGATCATGTATTTGTCATGTTCCAACACTTTGGAAGATAGTTTGCATGTGTTAGGCTTAACACACGCGATTTCTGACTCTTCAAAGTGACGCTCCTTGCACTGCCAAGGCTGGAATTTCTTCAGCTGAATAGCAGGAGTGGGCCTTTTAATCCATTCAATCAGTTCCTTGTATGTTACGAAATACACGTCTGGTACTTTTAATAACTCACTCAAGAATTTCTGAAATAAAAAAATATAGATGAATGAGTATGCTAAGTATATAAAATTACAATTATTTCATTTATTTTGAGAAATTCAATAAATCAGTAAAATGGATGGGGTACTAAAAAATAATCGTAAAATCGGTTCATAAACGCCGAATTTATCAACAAACATTGAAAACTTTAGGATATGGGAAAATTGGAAAAACATCACGCATTTATTTTAACTATATGGATAGATACTAGATACACAGATATGTCCTTCCTTATTTACCTTGAATGCAAGTAAATATTCATTATTTTTGAACCACGTAGAGCTCAAATGAATTCCGTATGGTGCTCTGTTCTTCAGATAGTGTCGTTTGAAGTTGTTCACTAAAATGTTGTACACATCTTCACCAGTGAGGGTGGATGGGCAATATTCCAGTGTAGCACACGTATGGTCACCGTTCGAAAGAGGATTGATCACCATCTCCCATATTCCTGCGTAGCTTCGCGTTGGGCAGTACTGGTTGTTGCCTAGAAATATAAAGATGAAGGTTTTAATCGAATCGTCAAAACCAAGTGGCCATATGCTACAACAATGATACGAGTATCTGCAATTTCTTAAGATAGAGTAGATAAGAAATTATAAAGTAGGCTGTAGGTGAAATGGAAGCATTGCGCGTATAGTTATCGGCACGGATATTGAGCCCTGACCTTCACCTGCGCAGAAGCGATTTATTGGTTTATTGCCTTATGTGTACAGTGCGCAAAGCGATCCCCACTCTTCCGCCGAGAGCTCAATATCCGGGCCGGTAACTATAAAAATCAAGTTTACCTATCATTTTACTTAGGTGTAGATTGGTAACGCTCAAAACTTTCTTTTCTATTAACGCGTTCAACAAATGCCTATCGCCAATCTCGGTATTATCCGTAACATGATCATAATTATCATGTTCGTGTTCCCCACACCAATTATCGCCTGCCTATACAAACCACTACTTGATTCTTGTCAATATATCGACCCCGTAGCAAAAAACTTGCGTGAAGATATAGATCGTTCACATTGTAGCGGTTTGAATGTTCAGTCGTTTCCCTATAGATACTATTGTCATTTCTACAGTTAAAATAGTCTTGTTGGAATAATTAGTGCTGCAGTCATTAGACAGGGCACGATAGCATGACAGTCTCCATTCAATGGAAGCATTACCAACGAGTTTACTATTAAGGTGGCCATTGTGTACCTGCGTTTTAACAATCAATCAGATGAGAATGAATGCTACAGTGACAAGAAGAATGGAGAAACGGTCTAACAGAAATGAATGTCCGTCCAGCCATAGTAAAAGGTGTTATAAATGTTGCGGCTAGGTACCCGAAGTAATTGAAAGAGACTGTGCAGATAGGTGCGTTTTTAGTGACCACAAACCACAATGTTATGGGTTTGTCGGAATAGAGTAGTCATTTGCGACGGTCATATGTTTATATGAGCCTGTCTATTATTCCCTGCCTACTGCTAACTTGCCTAGTTGAGATGACTGAGCCGTGCCTAATAAAAATTTAAATATTATTAAAATGAACATCACTAGCGCTTAATTTGCTTGAAACGTGATTCCTAAAACAGCAATTCCGCATTCCACGTAGTTATGCGTACTGTCGCAAACAATAGCGCGCAGAACGCAATCTCTCCTCGTCTGGTGCGCGTGCGCGTCCGTCGTCATCGACAATCACAGCTCATAACATCTTACTTAACCACTCACACGCTCTAGTTACGAGGTGCTGAGATGAATGATCGTTAAATAGTGGGTTTTAAAAATGCAATTAGCACATACTAAACATCTTTATTCCACACATAAAGTAAACACCTTCTACCTTAGCGATGCAAAAGGCTTCCAACCGCTGCATTAATTGCAATTCTATGCCACGAGGCCCGTCACCAGTGGATGGTATCGATTGTCGATATACCCTATCTATATGTACGTATACTTAGATCTGAGAACACCAAGTTTAAATCTAGATCAGATATGGACTAGAAACATTTATCCTTAAGTCCTCTCGTCAGGTCGTGAATCTTACCAGTACATTGATGTGGCATCTTGTAGTCAAGCGTGTATGGCCAAAATGGAGGATCAGCCAGCGGGGCTACGACTGTAGCGTCGTATACGAAGCCAAACTCCTGCATCATCAGGAATTGTCGGTTCCAACCCACTGAAAGGAATGGCACCCTCATGCCCCTGTCAAATGTAAAAGTAAATACATATTGGTATGGTTATCGGTGATTTGTAACAACGAGGTAGTATAGTAATCGTTAACGAGGCAAGTAACACTGACGTGCAATTTATCCGTAACCGATAGACGTAATGATGTCTATGTTCGACATCTGATCTAGATCTTCTTGAAGCTCCTAACTTCTCTAATCTTTTCCTATATCAGGAAAAAAAATATGTTTACTGAACAGCTTTTTAGGCATGTACCTGAAATCCTCCATATGAACTCTGCTGAATCTGTTAATCATATTCGCTTCACCAACCATTTCGTCGAACCAGTCTTCAACGGTGGCATTCTTCGACCACCAATCTTCCGGACCGCGACGACTACAACATTTGGAACCGTCATTATATATTATTACATCATGGCCACATAGGTGTGCTAAAGATTTCTATTGACACTCGTTACGACTTACGTTATTGAGTTTACTGCAATCTCATGGCCGTCATTCCACAGCTTTTGTACGTGTCTGTAATTTGTATACGGATGTGAAACGAAGAATGTCGCTTTAATTGGACAACCGTTAGGGTTCTTTCGTTCTGGGGTAAATATGTGTTTCGTGTAAGCATCCCAATTTTCGTGGTTTACTGCGCCATCGAAGGTTAGTGTGATCATTTGCGGAGTCTGTGAATACAATAAACTACTTAATAATTGATAATGATGTAGGTAGATGATTTTATCTTTTCAAGAAAGATTTGGACTGTTACCTGACTGGGAACAAGGTTTCCGGGGATTACATTGCCTTGCTTCGAGCAAAAGCAATCCGGCAGGACGCACACTGTAGGGTCACATGGCTCCGCAGCATTAGGATCATAATTGACGTCGCACCAGCCCTAAACAGCATTACATAAATTGAGAGAAAACTAGAATTATGATTAATGACACGGCATTAACGCCATTGTGAAAGCATGAATTAAGGTGGCGATTAGAAAACGATTCAGCTTACGGTGGCAATTTGCAAGTCATAATGTAGCGAATACTTGTGAAATTAAGTTTGTTTCAGTTTAGATGTAGGCAGGTAATTACTTCATCTGATGCGTCCGTGCAGTCGATGGAACCGTCGCAGAAATATTCGGCGGGAATGCAGTCGCCGTTTGAACAGCCAATGTGTGTGTCATTGGCACAGTCGGCCATGTCTAGGAGTGGCTTCGGGATCCTAGTTTCTGAAATAAACAATCCCAAAAGGCAAATTGGCATAATTGTAAAAAAAAGGCTTAATTGTCATAATGTGTGTCTTTGATGGATACCACTACCTACTAGCACGCGTGGGTAAACGTACTCTGCCGTTATTTTTAGCGTTTTATAATAATGTCGTATTTCTTACATCACGACTAGGTACTAGCTATAGGTAATCCATAGCTGCATCTATCGAACACGGACACACGAACATTCTGCCTAGTTTAGACCTAAGAAAAGGCCAGCAGCGGGTTGAAGTAGGTACTTCTGAAAAGGTGAGTTGTTTGACCGGCATTCCTGGCTATTTCGCAATTACCTAAATGGACTATCTCTTCCCGCCTTGTGTTTAAATGCATAGCTATAAATCTAACCAGCCGCCATGTTCTCAAAGATAGGTAATGCTACGGGAGGCGCCAACAGCTAGGTACCTACTTATTTATTAGGTACCATTATTTTCCACATCAATTAATAGATATTTACGTAAGTATGTTTCTTTGTTGGGTTTCCATTTAAAAGGCTGATTTGATTGTTGTGGCGACATCTGGTGAAGATCTGGTGAGGAGCAGTTTATCAGGATGCAGAAAACTCAAGAATTTGATAATTTACTAACCCGTAGTGAGATCGCAATTGTGTACATTCTGTTGCATATCACACAGCTGCCTGTTGACGTCGAACATCAAGCCGGGCGAGCAATGGAACTCGAACACGTCGCCGTCCAAACAGAGGTAGTATTTAGCGCACTCATCTATTGTCCACATTTTGTCCTCAGCTCTATCTGGGTTCCTGAATAACATGGATAAGGATAACAAGTTACGAAAAACATCAAAATAAAATACTAACAAAGCACAGCGCATCATTCGATGTAAACAAATAAATAATTCATTTGGGCGTGTGTCATACAGATTTAATGCATAGCGAAAGTGAATTTCTCGAGACTCGAAGTAGGAAATGGTAATGCTGATACGAGCGTACGGGCCTGAGTCAAGGTTGCGGCGAAAGTCGCCCGGGGTCGTCGCCCGCGCAACGAAAATCGCGGAAAAATCATCCTTCTGTAATATTATGTCTGCACGCAGCGCACACGCGCTCATTATTGAGGTTTCATATTCCAAGTCTCGTTACGGAAGAAAGAGGAAGCAGTGCATATCATGCAATTTTCATTAGGAACTGATAAAAAGTTGAGTGTATCCGTTTCCCCGGTATAAATCGTCTAGTGTTACGATTTAATTACGTAGTAGAAAAATAGGTTAGTGAGAATTGGATCACAAGTGATCAAATAAGTAGTAGAAGTTTAGTTCATCAACCTTCTAATATGAATATTAGAATACTCATAGGTATTATATCTCTACATCAAATGTTTGGTTGCACTTGCGTTTCATTCGAGTGTTGAGACAACATAATTCCTGTCGGATACGATGAGGATACGGAAGAAATTTGGGGCAAAGTTAGTTTTTGTACGTTTATGAACGATGTATTCTATGTAGTACAACTGCTTTGATGATGATTGTTATGGAGATTTAGGAAACCTCGACAAATAAATGAATAGGATAGGAGTGTCTCAAAATGCAAGTGTGATCTTAAATATCAGCGTACCTACGATCTTAAATATTTTCTCTAGATACGCCTATAAAAAAATAGGTCAGCTTAATAATATGGGGATAAAAATCCTTTTTTAAAAAGCCTTTTGCCCTTTAAGCACTTACCTACTATCATCCTTCTTGGTTACGTCTGTAACAATCTTCATACACTAATCACAAAACATTGCTACATTGACATTACATTTCAACAGATCCGAAAATTCACAGCAATATTGTTATGCTTTTCTCTGCTTTTTAGATAGGTATGTCTGACAAAAATCTAAATAAAGAGGAAGGAAATACGCCCGAAGATGATACAGAAAATAAACCCCAAGGGACAAAAGCACAGGTTGGGGACAGTGGTGGGGTACAAATGGACGCCAATATGTGTAAAATGGATTGTGTTACATTGATGAAAAAACTTAGAATAAGGGCTGAAAACATCAAAACTGTGTCCAAGAGCAAAGTTAATGTGCTAACAGGAGATAAAACTAATGATGAGATTACAGAGGACAAGCCGGGTGGAAGTTCTGGTGGAAAACCACCGGACAAAGTTGTCAAAGTTCCTATCGATACCGTAGTGGTGTTTGGTTTGCATACAAGCAAAATCACTGACTTACAACTTATCTTAGCAATGATAGGGATTTTATTCGCCACAGCAGTGGTGTTCATATTTCTAAATGGCGTTGTTATGTCACTCGTCACCTATGGATGAATTTACCTTCCATTGTGACTTGATCATCATGTGTTCTCCGTTTGTCGACTTTCGTGGGAAGATTTTTTAATTGCTCTACTACTTAGATACGAATAGTAGTGAAGATGTATGAACACAAGTAAAAGTTCACCTTAGACGGTATCACATAACTTGGGAATATTTTTTTCTTTGCGATAGCTTTTACTTAGGTGTATGTATGTGAATGAGATTACACAATTTATTGCATTGTAAATCTTTAGTGTTTATTTCGTGTACAAAACCTGTTTTTACCAACAGGTGTTTAGAGACCTATAAAGAATAGCTTCGAATACATACAGAATTACGCAATTTTGTTCCCCACCCATAACATATCGAGCGAGATCTTTTTACATTTAGACTTTTGTGGCAACATTTCGAACCAAACTTTCGCTTTTAATTTTTCGCTTATGGTCACAAAGTTATAGGACCCATAACTTGACTACATAACAATAATATAAACAGGTTTGCTTATTTTACGACATTTAGATTAGAAGAACAAACAGAAATAAGGGCCGCTTCCATTAGTAGATATCGTCTTACAATTGTTAGCTAATTTTCCAAGAGCTTCTTGGTACGGTAGGCAAAAAAATCACAATTAACTAACTGAAAAGACAGTCCGGAGACTGTTAAATGGAATAAGTACTATTGCTTGTCTAGCTATGTATGAAGTCCCAGGTTGTATCTCATGAACTGTGTTATTTAGACTGTTTTCACAGGTAGGTACCTATTCTTTTGCCGCTACAGACAAACAAACTGGTGTCATCTACCCCGCGTTCGAGTTTTATAGTATGTACTTATATGTATAAACGAATATTTATTTCGTGGATTCTTTTTGTAGAATAGGATTTAGCTCAGCTTGGCTAGACTAGGTAAGAGTTAATGGAGTAGGCGCATTTGCATTCAGTAAATCAAAATATTTAAAAAAGCGATCGAAGTTTGAAATTCTAGCACAAAGCTTACCTGTAAAACCTTCCATTTTCAAGGCACTTAACATCCGTTAAACTTCTTTTGCTCCTATGTTTTCCATGCACTCCTGTAACATTACCATATTTTCAATAAAAACTTTTTTTTGATAAGATGACATTTGAGTAGATAGCGCACTGAACGGCAAACGTTAACTTTACCTAAGAACAAATAAGTAACGACGAAAGTTATGATTAGTCGTGAAAGCTGTGGCGTGAGTCGAGCCATGTTGTAAGCCCGGTGTCCGAGGAAGCACTGAGTCAGTGAGTTATCAACAACTGATACATCGTCACTCGAGAACATTGCTTACTTTCTTTTGTAGACGCAGAACTGAGCGTTGCAAAAAAGAAAGGAAAATAAAACAACTTTTTGTGGGTATGTCCGTCAAACATGTTTTTCTACTTTGTCTGTCCAAAATATGGACCAAAGCTCTTTATATTTTCATTACTTCTGTCTGGTGATATAAATAAAAAAAATCTTAGAAGTGTAAAAATCAATACGTGCTAGGTTTTGCTCCCGTACTGTGTATCACACACATGCATACCTACTGCATGCACATAGCATCCAGACCCGGAAAAATTATAGATGTTCCGTATGGGAATCGAACCTGTGAAACGGAGCACAGCAGCCGATACAACTAAGTCCGATTATCCCGAAAATAGCATACAGGAACTGACGCGACGTGAAAATGGGGTCATTTAACACTTAGCTTGGGTTATTAAACACTACCGTAATTATTTGAATACATTTTGACTCTGACTTGGTAGTTAGGTAAGTATTCGTAGTATTTCGATCTTCTCGTCGGTTACGGTTTTGAATTAGATATGTTAAAATACAGTTACAGCTAAAGCTCGAAAACAAAAATAGGTCCCACCGAGATTTGAACTCGGATCGTTGGATTCAGAGTCCAAAGTGCTAACCATTACACCATGGGACCGCCTGTTGGCAACTAGTTAACAAACAGTCGTAATGAATTAAAAAGATTTGTTATTTTAGAGGTATTAATTTTTTATTTTAGGAATTAGCTGCCTACGGGCAAGTTCTCCGTAACTTTGTGACTATTCAAAAACATATTTGAGAAACTTTGTATTCCTGGTTGGTTTCACGTAGAGCATCTTGTGGAGATTGTGACACTGTGAATTTTGGCTGATGGGTCGTGCTTTGAAGTCAATAGTCAGGCTTTATTATTGCGAACAAGTCAAATTCATTCTCCTTGACTGTTCGTCAGCATGATTAAATTATCTGTGGATAAGACCACGTCTTTGTTATTTTATCTGTGGGCTGTTGTCATGAGTAGGGATGCGAACATTTGTAAGTTAAATCACATAATTGTGCAATTATCGATACCTATATTGAACAGATTTTAACCCATTGTCGTGCCTTCGCATCCCCCAAAAGTACAAGAGCGCATGCCGTTCATATTTGTACGTACAAGTGCGTCGTACAAGTTTATATGCTTTTGTTGACATACTTTGTCAGGTGACAAAGTATGTCAACTTAATTAATGCGCGTAAATTCGCTTTTTCGCAAGGAGATTTGTGCTCATGGCGGATCCAGCTGGTTAAATGCTCTAAGGTAATTAGTGACGTGCCTACAAGTAAGTTTTTTTGTTTCGGAACTCTATGCGTTGTCAGCAGAGACGTCAAAAAGAAAAAATCGATAACAACATTCAATGGTATTTGACAACTCTAAACTTCAGCCGGCGAATGTATTGTTGTGAAAAGTGGTAAATTACAATTTCCTCTGAATTATATGTTAAAATTACTTCAACCGTGATCTAAATAGGAAAAATGAGATGTATTAAAACAGTATTGCAGATAATATTTCTTTTAAATGTCTGTCTGGCTACATTATCGCCACCCTCTGATAAGAAGGGACAAAAGGGAGTAAAACCGCAGGAAGGTGCTAGGAAGAATAATGTTTTAGATCGCAAATTAGTGAATGAAACGCCTTTAGTGAAAGATATAATAAAATATCATGCCACCTATCACCAGGACGTAAATTCGCGCAACTTCAGGAACACTGTTTTGGGTTACGTTACTCCCGTAAGTATATCAATCCCTAAGACGACCCACTGACCGAAGTTACTTCAGTGTGTGGTATATTCTTTGAGTTATATTATGTCATATGCTTATTTAGTAATATATAATAAACAACAGCATTGCTACTATTTTACAGTGGAATAACAAAGGCTATGATGTCGCCAAGACTTGGGCTCCCAAGTTCAACTATGTGTCTCCAGTTTGGCTGCAAATCAGGCGTCAGTCGCCCAACATTTACATCATATCGGGCCTTCATGATGTTGACCATGCCTGGATGAAGTCTGTCAAACAGAAAGGCTTGACTACTAATTTAAAATGTGTGTATAATTTTATTGTATTGATATTTCTTCACGTAATTTTTAAACATGGCTAAAATTGTTCTCTCTCTACTTTTCTTTGTCATACTATTTGTCCTTTTGTTGCTTTTCATGCCAGACTTAAAAACTGCTACCAAATCAAAGCGGTTTCACTATTCATTATTTTTCTTTTTATATTCCAGTATTGCCAAGAATACTCTTTGAAAATTGGCAGCCATCGGATCTGAAAGCGTTCTTCATGGAGCCCTCATCTCTCACAGAGCAGAAAGCTCTTATCGATGAGGTGAAAAAAGCCTGCAAGCAGTGGAAGTTTGACGGCGTGGTTCTGGAAGTACTGTCACAGATTGGGAAATATGTTGATAAGTCTGTCAAGTTTATACAACAGTTTGGTAAGGGGTACTAATTTTTTACTGTTATACTGGACTCTTAAGGATCACTTGGTGCAATATTGCTGACTTTGTCTTATTCAAGTTCTATCTACACATTATAAATGAATTAATAGAGAAATATTGTCTACACCTAGAAATATATAAAACACTAGCTTCTGCCCGCGACTTCGTACGCGGATCCTGTCCCTTATGCCAGCGACTACGGGGTCAGCAAAATCAAAGATCTGAATAGTCTGATATTGAATTTTAAGGGACCGAAGAGAAACGTTCTATATACTTAATTTTTGTACTTTAACAGCAAAAGCACAGCAGATTAAACAAAACGCTGAGAACTGAACCGCAATAGACGTGACCATAGGGATAAAAGTAGTGCTTCTAATTAGTCCGCATTTGTGTGTGGCAAAAATATTACACAAGTATTATTACGTAAAAAAACATTAAATAGATGACAAAGTCGTGGTGACTTAGTGGAAGTCATGGTGGTTTAGTGGGTAGAGAACCAATCTCTCAAGTATGAGCTGAAGGGTGAGGATCCTCGGTGGACTTTAAACGCAGATTACGCGCTCCCTGTGCTTACCATGAGGCACCTACCCTCCGAGCAGGGCTACTAATCCTGCTCTAGCGACTCCACTCTGGACGGCCAAGCCAAACCAGAGGCGTGAGACCTACCCCCGTCATGGTTCTAGCTGGGCTCCTGGAGTTCCACATCAGGTGTAGGTGTGGTTCAATTTTTATAAGTCAACAGAGAGTGCTTATCAGATTGAACAACTTTTTCTAAAACGTCATACCTCTATATGCTATAGTCTAGCTGGGCCCCTGGAGTTCCACATCAGGTGTTTTAGATCTTCAATTTGTGTAAGTCAATAGAAAGTGCTTATCAAATTGAACAACTTTTGCTAAAACGTCATACCTGTATATGGTATAGAGAAGCTGGGCTCTTGGGGTTCCACATCAGGTGTTCCAGATCTTAAAATTTATTATCTCAGCTGAAAATGCTCATCACATGAAACAATTTTTGCCATGGCACCATTTTTGTATCTCTTATAGTTTTGTTGGTCTGTTGGAGTTCTGCATCAGGTCTTCAAGTTTCGAAGATAAATTATAGCCTATATGTTGACCAGGCTTAATACTGATACAACAAAGAAAAAATCATTGAAATCCGTTCAGTAGTTCGGAAGATTAGCGTGTACAAATCTAAGAAGATGTATACAAACTTTCATCCCCTATTTTATCCCCTTAGGGATGGAATTTATCAAAATCCTTTCTTAAGAGTTGCCTACGCCATAGTAGCTTTATGCATGCAAAGTCTCAGTCCGATCGGTTTAAAATTGACAAAGTTTCATGCAAACTTTCATCCCCTATTTTATCCCCTTGGGGGTAGAATTGATCAAAATCCTTTCTTAGCGGATGCCTACGTCATAACATCTACCTGCATGCCAAATTTCAGCCCGATCCGTCCAGTGGTTTCAGCTGTGCGTTGATAGATCACTATGTCAGTCAGTCAGTCAGTCACCTTTGAGTTTTATATATTTAGATTATAGAATTTTGCTTTTGTTTATGTTATGTTTTCTTGAAATATTTCTTTTTATTTCAGGTTTAGAGATGAGTGAAGAGGATCTTAGTCTAATTCTAGTCTACCCACCCTACCGAGGGTATCCTGCCGATGAGTTCTTCATACAGGCTTTTAATGATATCTATCCCTATGTGGAAGCTGTGTCTGTTATGACTTATGATTTCTCAACTCCTCAGAAGCCAGGCAAGTTATAGTAATCCTAAAAACTTTTGGAAGTAACTCAAGAATCTCAGGTTAACATATTTATGGGAGAATGTTTGCATCATGCTAAGTACTACTAGCATAATTTGAGCTCTTTATAATGTATACCTACTTATGTATAAGTGCATGAGTCGAGGGTAATTGTTGAGAAAAGAGTAAATGGATTAATTATGATCTTATCAAAGTTCTATTTACAGAATTTTTCAGGCTCCAACTAATGTAAAAATAATTTCTTGGTGATCATTTTTTACAAATACAATCATTGCTTTAAAGCCCTTTATTCCTTATTTTCAGGTCCTAATGCACCACTGTATTGGGTAAGGCTGTGCATAGAAAAACTCATAGACAATGATGAGAATCCATCAAAGAGGTCCAAGATCTTAATTGGACTGAACTTTTATGGTAACTCATATACTGCCAATGGTGGCGGGCCCATTGTTGGCACAGAATACATAGAGTTGCTGAAAAATGCTAAGAGTAACCAAGCATTGTCCTACAATAATAATACAGCGGAGAATTATGTGGAGATCAGGTAAATATTAAGTGTCAAACCACTTCTTTATGGTAGTTTTAGATTGTATAAAAGCTTTGTATTCAAGTAAGACTACTTATTACTGACATTTGATGTGAGAGGCGTAAATATAGTCCAATGTGGTTTTCTGTCCAACATTATGACCTATAGTGCAGCAGTCTGGCACAGTGCGAATATTTGTCAATTTACCAATTTCTATACACATTAGTGCATTTATTTAACTTTCAACATATTGTTTATATTTTTAAATATTAGATTATAAAAATAAAATAAAAAAACATTTAAAAATATAAAAAATAGATGGCCACCGATATCGGGCACAGGGTCCAAGGTACCGGTGGTTAGGGTCCCAGAGACAGAAACCTCCTCACAATACGCGCCGTATCAAGGAGTACTGCCTTCTGAATCAATCCCTTGATCCAGCCGCCCAGCGAAAGCCTCCTGAGGTGTTGGTCGAGGCTCTTGGCTATTAGACCATTGGCCGTAATGACAATCGGCACAATAACAGCCGTGTCGACATCCCACATGGCGACAACCTCGTGCGCTAAGTCAAGATATTTTATTTCTATACACATTTATCGTTACCGTTTTCACATTATCAGAAACTCAGTTTGAGTACCCTTCAATTTCAAATAGTAAAATTGAAACTCGCTGTGATTAGTCACTTTTTTATAGCTGCGTATTATCGATCACCAGTTGCTGATTGCTAACGATTGCCTTAGCTCAGTTACTTTTTTACGAGTGTGAGGTGGCCAATTCGCTCTCCTTATGTGCATTTCATATAATGTTAAAAAATTTAAAGTACCTGTTTATAAGTTTTTTGTTCTTCTTTTAGGACATCACAGGGTACAAAGAAGATATTCTATCCCACGTTATACTCGATACAGAAGCGTCTGGAGATGGCGCGGGAGTACGGCACTGGGATAGCCATCTGGGAACTGGGGCAAGGCCTCGATTACTTCTACGATCTCTTCTGATTGTGTGTCATACCATCTAAGTCTACCAATACACAATTTATGTTTGTGATATTCGTGAATCATTGTTTTTTTAAATGAAAAAAAAACAATAAAATATTTATATGTTTAAAACTTTCTTTATTACTAAAAACCTTATCTTAAATACTACTGAACGCAAATCCAGTCTTATAAATTAATCTCAACTATACAGTCCTCTCTATCGACAAGGGAGCGACAAAAGTAAGTAGTAAGCGTTATTTACAGAGTAAATTGAGCAACTACAAGTACAGTTCTAGCTGGATACGGCTTTAGGCTTTCCCTTGAATTCCATCATAGACTGTGGCCCCTTCATGACTCGGTGCATCAGGTCCCAGCACATTTTCGCGGGGAGTAGGCTGAAATAATAGAACACAGTTCCATGAGAAAATGTTTCATAAGTCCTAATAGTAAGTAGGTTCATATATACATACATTTTGTTATACATACAATAGGTACGGTAGACCGCACGTCAGTGGTAACTGTCATGCACCTTAACTCAATAGTAATAAGTACGATTTTCCTATAAAACTGTTACCACTGACCTGAAGTTGACTGTACATAGATGTTTTATTTGACGAAAATGAGTGAGCTACACTTGTACGGGCACATTTGTATGACTCGGTGATTCGGCTGTCACGGCGCTCCTGAGCTTACGCGTATAAAGACAATGTGCATGTATAATCATTTACAAGTATGGCGAACCCGTTTTCTTGAGAGATGAGATTAAAAAAAACAGCATAATTCGCCCTTTTTCTACTCCGAATATAAAATACCTATATAAAAATCCCATACCTTACCCTATAATATTTTATACTAACCACTTAAGAGGCAGAAGGTATCGCACAGATCCTGGCATCACGCAGTTCACCTCGTTCTTCCTGATGGAGTCGATCATGGTTTCTGCCACGTAGTCGGGCTCCAGCATAGGCATGAGCCGCGGGGTGACGCCGTCGAACATGCCAGTGTTTATGTAGTACGGGCACACTAGTGTCGCATGGATCGTGTTGTGGCCGTGAGCCTGGGGAAATAAAATGTGGAATCAGGATATGGAAAACAAAGTTGGCCTTGAATTTGATGCTGATGATAGTGGACAAATCCCAGTATTTGTCACATTACTTTTGCAAATGGAGATGTCAATTAATTTTCTGTGTGCATTCAATCAAACCTTAGATAGTAGCTGTAATAGTTTTCGTATCATACAACAAACAAGTAATATTTCCTCATGGGATAACTAGACAGAATGTCTTGATAGACACGTACTGTTGGGCTAAGTGTAGGTATACATTGTAGTCTTTGCTGTTGGGTGCCAAAAATATGTGACGCAGTGTCGGGCGCAAAAAGACGACAAAAAGAAAGAGGCCCTATTGTTACATTGAGATGAGTTTCATCATCATCATCATCATCAGCCTATCGCAGTGGCGTGCATTTGGAGAGGCCTATGTCCAGCAGTGGACTGCGATAGGCTGAGATGAGTTAACCTTATGAAATCTTACGAAAAAAACATACCCTCAACTCAGTGAACAGGCTCTCGTGGAAGCCGACGGTCGCGAACTTGGTGGCGCTGTAGTCTGTGCAGCGGTAGGTGCCCAGCAGGCCGGCTACTGAGCCCACCGTCACGATGTGCCCCTTGCCAGAGCTGATCATGTCGGGGAGGAAGGCTTTCACCGTCTGGAATGTAGGTATAACACTGCTACGTTAATAACTCCTCAGTATCATCATAATATGACAGATATTTCAGCTAAATCACGGTACACGCAATGTATCTACGTGTCTATTGTACAAAAATGGTACACCCGTCGTGACACTTCGTATCATTATTAAGTAAAAAAAAGGTAATCTACGACTAGCGACTTTTTTACGAGTTTCTAAGAATCCAGGTAACTACTACTTCGACTACTAGACTTCAATCAAAAATACTCGTAGCAGTCGTAGCTGGTAGAATAATTAAGTAAAATAATTACCCAATAGTGTGATAGTATGTTGACTTTGTATGTGGTTTCTATGGCTGAGTCAGACAAATCCAGCAATGTCTCTCCGAACACTGTGCCTGCATTGTTGATCAGTACATCTACTTTGCCAACCTGCAATCAAATAAGCGAAAAATGTATCAGAAAATGACAGACATGACATAATATATACTATAAAATTACATTATGTTAAAATTGAAAATAAAAACACTGATGAATAGTTACCTCTTTCTTAACTTTTTCGGCGGCGGCGTAGACGGCGCTACGATCAGCTAGGTCTACGACGTAGCTCGCGATTTCGTAGCCTTCGTCGATAACCGCCGCGCACGTCTTTTGCAAACCTGCGAATTTTAATTCAATATTTTTAATTGATTTATACCTTTATTGTGTTTACGACCAGTTAAGTAATATCAGAATAAAGTCTACTAGTTTCGTCTGCCTGTAATAAAATTAGTGAAAGTGCTCAGGTAATACTTTACTCAACTATCATGAATGACTCGTGTGTAACATTTTTAAGCCACCTTGTTTAATAAATAACAGCATTTCGACTCAGTTGATATCCTACCCAATGGATTTACCAAACCAATAATCGTAAAGTAAACCCAATCACCGGGCTACACCTTACACGAAACGAGTCTAAGGTTGTCAGCCGACCTACCGTACCTTAAAAGGAGGCTAAATTGCCTAGCGAACTAACCTTCTTTGCTTATGTCCCAAACGACGACCTTGGCGCCAAGCCTGGCCAACTTTATGGCCAATTGGCGACCAACACCGCCGCCACCGCCTGTGACTAACACCACGTCACCTCTGAGGCTCTTCATAGGTCTTATAGCGTTGGGAACGAGGGTCCAAAACATGGATTCCATTATATAGTAGCAGGATAACACGAGGAATAGAACTGTGTCCTTGGCGATATCGAAAACGCTCGCCATTTGTGACGGAGAGTTGATCTTCGTTCCCTCCAACATTTTGAGGTCCTGTAACAAGATAAGTAAGAGTTGTGAGAACACTATGATACGACAAACCTTTTGAATTGACGTCGGAATTATTCGAAAGATGAAAGAGAGAATGGAGAAGGAACATGAACCTTTTGAAAACACCTGATCAGTGAGAGGCTCATTTAAATTTACTTCACCCATCTATCTCACAAACTCACAATTTAGCGAGATGTTTCTGTATCTCTCTAGGACCTACAGGTGCTGCTTTATTACCATAATACCGACCTAAAGATCGAAGCCCCGTCCTGCTACTGATATACGACAACATAGTAACATTCACTCGCCCTTGATTCTAATCTAGGGTTTAAATTACCGAGTACCTACATAGACGACAGTCATTTGCAGTCCGAGTCGAGGCTATGATCTTTTTTACCCGACTGTCAAGATGGGTTATGTTTAGCTATATTAATTGCATACCTACCTATGCATTTTTGCTGACTTGTATTTTCATTTCATTGGGACGAAATACCGAATCAATTTGAACAACTACTTGGGTGGTAACGACGGATGTAGCTTTGTGCAATAATGTCTATTAGCACTCACGGGGCCAAATTTGAAGCTATTTATATTCATTGCAAAGGTATTGTAGTCCCTGATGATTGGCTATTGTGTTGCAATAAATACATTTAAATAAAATCGGTAAAGTATTTCAATATTATCCTGTTCAATATTTATTAGTATTCAGCTAGCCTATATGCTCATATAGCCCATCCCTCGCGAGATACATTATATTATATTAATTAAATTACCTAAGCAAGATTGTTATTCTGATCGAGTTCAGACTTCTAGTTGCAATATAGCAATTTACTTTGTGATATTTAGATTCGATTGGATGCTCTTGCGGTTAATCGTACTGATCTTGTTGCATTTACCTAGATATACGTGATAAGAAATTTTAAGGTAAAGTTGTAATTGCAGTAGATTTATGCATTTAAATACTATGTATTCTATCGTAAAACTAGTAAAATGTAATGTAGGTATACGACCGTAAAATGTTTCTAAGAATAAGAAGTCGCATAACTTTCTGCATGAAGAGGCTTGCAACTTACTACAATCTTATATCTCAGCTATTATTATAATGGCTCAAAGAACGCACGCCACAGCAGACGGATAATTTCTTTAAAGTTTCGCAAAGCTAATTCCCCGTCATTACAGTGAGCGGATAGAGGTAGGTACTGCTTCTTTTGCGGTTTGTGCGCCGGCGCAGCGCTGCAGTGCTTCGAGTAATTGACAGATTTCTATAACACCCGTTGGGGACGATGGCTGTCATTGGGGACATGCGTAATGAGCTTTATCGTCGTTTGTGCAATGGTTTATTGTGTTGGATACACTTTATAGGGCCTCATTAGCATTTAGGCACAACAGCAAAGTACCTATTTATGCAGCCAAGAGCAACGTTTAAAACTGGTTACGTTCATCGACCTTCTGAAAATCGGAGCTTAAAATAGATTAGAGAATTACATTGCACTTAAAAATACATTTTACAATTTGTTAAGGCCATCTCAATTACTTCATAGGATTTATGAGTGGCTACCTATTGCAGTTCTCCTGGGGTCAAGGGAGAGTACATAAACTTTAAAA
Source organism: Helicoverpa armigera (assembly GCF_030705265.1). NCBI lineage: Eukaryota > Metazoa > Arthropoda > Insecta > Lepidoptera > Noctuidae > Helicoverpa > Helicoverpa armigera. The sequence goes on along the minus strand of NC_087137.1, from coordinate 4,100,739 downwards.
AGTTTCCACTCGAGCGTTGTGAAGAGTCAAGACTGTTGTATGTAAGGAGTGATGCCATTATGATGGTGCAACATAAGTTGCGCGTCTAAATATCAATGTTGCACGTCAAAACGAATGGAATAAAGATAGATTTTTAAGTTGAAAAAAAAGTTAACTGGTACTAACACACGGCACGTAACGTTAACGTAAAGCATAAAAGGCAAAGTAGCTGTAGAATCCAAATATTGGATTGGTTTCACTCAATTAAATTTTTATTTGCTCGTAGAAATGTGTGCTCGTAAAATCGACCATCCAAAACAAGTTTTGGGGTAAACATGCTAGCCGCTTGAAAGAAGTTGAGTTTTAATGTTTTTGTTTCTCTAGTTTACTTCACTTTGTGGATTCCTTTATTGCAATAAAGTCCCTAGATAATTGTAAAGCTTATTAGGCCGTGAATGATCTTGGCAAGCGAGAAGTGGTTTGCTACGCGGATTGAATAACAACCTGATACCATGTTTTATTAATGTAAAAGATCTAGGTTGGCTGTTTGGTGGGTACTTAGGTTGTTAGTAGTACCTAAAACAATTCCGATGTCGGATATAGTAATAAAGAACTTATATCAATACCAAAACTAAAAAAGTATCCCGTTTAAGTAATTAATTTGTAAATACTTGTAGTATTTTTTTTGTAGGCAGGTAGATAAGCTGATCTAGTATTTTTTTTAATAGGAAGTTAGTGATCAAAAGAAAGCTTTTTGAATGAGCTTTGACTGATTGAAAGTTCCGTTTGAGTTCGAAAGTAGGTTCTCCGATGAATCAGAAATCAATTAGAGACCTAACTTAAAATTACGATGAAGACTTAAAGCTTTGATAAAGGTCAGATTTTTTGTATACTATAAAAAATCTGACCTTTATCAAATAAACAAATAAGAACTAGGTGCGTTGAGAAAGTAGATACTTAGATTTAAGAAAGTTGTTTCGCTAACACATTGCTAAGTTTATTTATTAATATTGGTATGAAGCACGCTACAGACTTTCTGTTTGTTCATATAGAGATATGTTTAGCTACAGCTATTTCAATATGTTATATTTTATGCTTGAAAGATCTTAGTGGGCAACATGTTGTTGTTTATTCTTAATTAAGTTGGAGTTTCAGTTTAGTATTTTCTAAAAGGAGGCCTGCTAGGTACTCACTGTGTATAAGTGTAATGTAATGTAGCTTAGATTAAGTAGCAGTTAAATAATACACATAAAATATGATATATTTAAAAAAAAAAACAAATAACTACCGCTGTTAAAAACAACTCTTAGGTATTTATTTATGACAAAAATGCTGAATCGTTTTAGTAAACTTATTAGTGTTAAAAACAACATTATTTCCGCATGAATTCTACCACTATCGTTTGTAAGTGACATTAAATACTAGAACACCTTACGATTATGGTGTTGTCTAGTGCTGTAACTAGGTACCTCGAGCCATCAAGTTTCTGTTTACATCTTTTTGTCGATATCGAGATGTTTGTATTAACGTTGAGCGATACCTAATTACTCTAGGGATATTAGCGGCACTGGATTTCTAGACATTAGCATAGAAGACTGTTAAACGATTTCTTTGATAAATATTTAGTCCATCATTGTAATGCGAATATGAATTTTGTTTAAGTATTTTTTAATTTTGTCAGTATAAATATTTAGAGGGAATTTGGTATGGGCCCGAGGGATTAATAAATTAAAGGGGACTTTTTATCCAGGGGCGTAAAGTAGGTCCTAATTGATTATTAATTTTTATAGCTTATTCTTTTATTCAAAACGTATTAGTTGCTTTACTTTATTTCGGTCCACTCTACATCAATAAATATTAGGTACATACGATAGTTAACTCAAGCAAAAATAATGCACAAACAATTTACTCACAATAAAAACAAAAATAAATAAAACACCATACCTTTTTAATATAAAATCCACAGAATCTACAAAACACAATTTAAAATGCGAACACAAAATTCCCGCGCTGCGTGCGTGGATGCGCGTGCGCCGGCCGACCACTGACTGCGCTGCTCTACTCTGCGGCTTTCTCCGATAACGGTAAATCCACCGCTTTTCCTAACCGTGTGACGATCAAATAAGTGCATACAAGCATTTCTAGGTTACTTATGGTCAACATTGAGAGTCAAGGCACAACACAGTTTTAGGTAATAGGTAATCGTCGCACATTTTTCTAATTTTGAAATTACATAATGGGTATTTCCATGTCTAGTGTTGTACTTACACGTTTGTTAATGATATGTAAATAATGTGCGACTATTTTGTGAAAGTTTACATCTTAGAAGAAAGCGTTGACCGATAGAGTCGAAGGGTTTGTCGGTCAAGGCCTTGGAACTCATCTTTTTATCTTATGTACATTTGAAAAAAAAATACTAACAAAAAAGGTGCAAAAATTGCATGTACATAGGTATGCAAAGTTTTTGATAGAAGGAAAGATTCAAGTAGATAAAAATATGGAAGTTGGAAATCATTCAAAGGATATATGTTGACTGTTGGATATTATCGAACAAAATTCGTAATTATCGTAATTGCGGATAATTAATTATTACTTTAATCATCATCATCCTTTGCCCTTCAATGTTCACTTCAGACTGATTAGAAAGAAGACTTCTTGCCTACTATTTTATTTCCTCTTATTACTAATTAAAATTAACTCTTAAAAATGTGTAAGACGTCTTTGAGCTGTGTAACCACCACCATTATTAATTTAGACGAAAAGAGGAAGAGCACACAGTTCACACATTATAAACTTGAGATTCTTAAAAATAGAATCGGAATTATTTTTAGTTCTGTTTACAGTCATAGTAACAAAAAAAATCTTCAGAATAAAAATACACATAAACAGGAAGCACTTACGCGGTTCTTCGCCATTTGTGTCAATAAACCACAGAAACACGTTAAAAGAATGTGTGTCAAGTTTCACTCTCGATAGACGATGTACACTGGTGCCAATCGATAGACTATTAACACAGGCACTGTGTACCAAAGTGCCCACTAGATTGCGATCTATGTGTCTTCAATACTAATAGCATTCGTCCCCGAGAATCGAACAATGGATTAAGGGAATTTGTTAGATGGACGAGTCGATACAAAATGGTTTATGGCTACGCAAAAATTGCACTATTATGATAATAATGATAGGAGATTTATTAGTAATTTCTTAATGAACCCTCAATGACATGAAACTCTAATTAGTTGATAAGCTTCATTTCTCCATTAAAGGATAATTTTTCAAATTAGATCATTTATCTTACAATGGAAATATAAGTACCTAACAAAAATGAATTGAAATCAAATTAACTAAGTACTGAAAACATAATCATTTCAATGACCAGCCAGTCTGATTTAAACATAGTTTTTCTGAGTTACCTTTTGTACGGAGTGGACAGCAAACACCGAAGCAGTGCATTTGTATTCAGGAACAGTAGAATTCTCATTATCTGAGGCCGCACGCGCCACTATAATGCCTTCAAACTGTGCGGCTTGTATCTTGATCGCCACTATCAAGCACTCATATGTACCTAGGTGTAAGTAAGTATATAAAGACAATAAAATTTACACCACAACATTTGTGGTTTTCATTCAAAGGTTTGCAGAATTTTGTGTTAGTCATTCTGGTTTATGATCCAGACAATCGTATGCGCTTGCAACATAATAAAAAAATAAAATGTAGGAACTCGTACCGTTCCCCTTAAATTCGAGACAAAGGGGTTTTCTGACTTCTATTATTTTAATTTTTTTTCTTAAAGAATAATTTCTAAGAAACTCAGTAACTTGAAATAGCCTTTCAAAAAGCAACTACAAAGAGTTACCTTCATGCCACAAATTACATGGGAAAACATAAGTATTAGCCACGGTAATTTTGTCACAGTCAGCACACTGTTATGCAAACTAGCTAACAATTGCACACCACTTCATTATGAAAAGAACAAACGCTTAGACGAAACTCGCTGAAATATGGTGACCTAAATATATTTACTTGTGAGTCTAAAAATCACCTTCGTACACCTATTTCCAGTGAATGGCTGACTTTGATAGACATACTAAGTATGGTTGCAGCTGAGCGTAATAATGCACAAAATCTAATATTCACTAACTAATCTAAAAATTTCGTAACAAAATGCAGGTAATGCAGTTTGAAAGTAGTGCAGATTAGAGCACTACTCAAGGTTTTAGATGTTTATTTATAGACTACATTAAATAAAACATCTATTTCGACACTTTGGTCGTATTTGTGTTTTCTTACATCACACATGCATAATAGCATCAGATAGCGTATGTAGCCATCATTACATTATGCGTATGTGGGTATCCGGAGTAATCGACTGGCTCATGGCGGATAAAAGTAGATTCTATGTCCAACAGCGAATTCATGATAATGAAAGATGATGATGTTGTTCAACCATAACTCAGGTATTGTTATACTATTGTTAGATAGGTGTCTAGTTGCCCAGTTATCCTGCTTTAAACTATCAACTTCCATCAACTGCCTGGCCTGATCTAGCCTCATGAATAGGGCTGCCATCCGTCCGGGTTTCCCCGGATTTGTCCTCGTTTTGACCCGTCCGGGAACGTCCGGGCGGGTTTTCAAGAAGCGTCCGGGGAAAACCCGGACACTTTTCATGAAAGAAAGCACATAGGCATTATCATACAAAACGCTTACTTCGTCCGGGGAAAAAATGCGATTTACGTCAAATGTCCGGGTTTTTTTTAATCTTTGTCCGGGTTTGGCGAAATTCCAGATGGCAGCCCTACTCATGAATATTCAAGACAGACACACGAGCTCATTATACTTATTGCAATAAAATACATAATTATTCGAAATGATAGTTTTTGAAGTCAAACAATGTAATAATCTATGATTACTGAATGCAGCCTGTAGATTGCATTATAATTTACCGACATTGAGATATTTTTCCACAGATGCCTACATTAGCGAAGCTGACGAAGGTTTTGAGGCCGCTTCTCAAGCAAGTAAGTATGTTTGAAACCCTCAGGTAAATGAGTTATTTCTTCTAAAACAACATGCCTTGAGTTTGGCCGTAAAATTCTGAAATCATTAATCCACCCTAAGTACCTGGACAGTATCAGTGTCTTCTCCCTTCTATAAAATGATGATAGGACTTGACATGACAATGGCCGATAATAACCAAACATTAAGAAGAAGGTTAAATTGTGCAGTTGTGTTAAAATTGGGTTTACGAGTTCGCAAATCCTACATCCTTATCCTTAACTGTTACAATACTTGGTAAAACGGAGGAAGTGAATGTTTTCCTGTTTACCGAATTCGCTATTATTTGCTTACAGTTATTTAAAATATTGAGGTAGGCTTAAAAACTGGTCGAAAATTATAATTGCAAGGTTAAACTAAGGTAGACTACCTGTCTAGTTTTTGGGACTGAACCGCTGGACGTTCTGACAAAATGCTAGAGTTTTGGAGTGAACTCAGTATCAGCGTAGACCGTGTTTTGCAAATAAGTATTTGTTCAATTATTTACCATTACACTCACACACACAAACATCCACAAATACCTACACTATTCATCTCACACCTACCACCCACACCATTTTTTTTATACTCATTTATTATTTTATTTTTGTTATTTTATGATAAGAGTTCATGTTAAGTTTCAATTTAAATTTTTATAACATTTTTTTTCTTTATAATTTTATTTTAATTTTAATTAGTCTTAAGTAAAATTCAAATTTGTATTACTAGTAATTTGTATTGGTAAACCCTCTCTAAATTAGCGCCCAAGATACAGGCTTTGCCTAGTTTGGGGCTAATGATAACAGAAAATGTACCTTTTTTGGAAATAGATTTCTTATTCTTATTAAATAACAATATGTATTTCAAATACAAGAATATGGTTATTATCCACTTATGACCCAGACCTCTCACTTCCTGGCGCCAAAGGTTTCATCAACTGCTTTTTAATGCTTCATTAATGTTCAGCAGCTTTAGAACTGGAAAGACGTTCAAATGTATGAGTCAGTCAAGAGAAAGGAATTACGAGAATAAAACAGTAATGTGTACTAAGTATGGCATAACTTGGAAGACGTCATCAGATTTTTTGTCTAATGGCTTGTTTATAACTTCCGATAACTTCAACATCAGTTTTCTTAAAGCAATATTTTTTTACTACGACTTTGTTTGAGGGAAATCTGAGTGTTTTTGACGGTTAATTAAAAGAAAATGTGAGTTACAAATTACCTTAATTCATAATCTTTAAGGATCGTAGTGGTACCACCAAGAAGGTTTCCCACTACTTATTATAGCAGTCAAAGGTTCAAAAGCAAGAGTACCTAAGTACTACCTAAACCAAGTTTTACACTCCAAGTGCTGCCCCCTAGCGGCTTAGACGTAGGTTCGTTACTTGAACAAGTTGTAGTTAAGTGATAGTGTAGTAACTTAGTGGAGCGAGTAACTGGCGCGAGTGGAGATTTATGAAGTTTGCCTTGTAAAGTATAGGTGGCGCTCAGTGGCGAAGGGTGGTTTAATGAAATAGGGAAGCCGCAGCAAAAAAAAAATTGGGGGGGGGAGTACTCAGGGATGGGGGGGAGAGGTAATGGAGGTAATTTCTCAGTCCACCTTTTAGCACTGACTGAGAGACTGATAGTTTGAACATGTTTTCTCGAGGAATTCAGCAGATTATTAATATCTTTAAAACTTTATTATCTTTAGTTAGGTATATTAATTACTAGAATCTGAGAAAAGTTGGCACTAGAAACAATAGGTACATTTAAAGTATTTAATTTACAACGGCCTGTTAGCCATTGATACTTATCGTAGGTATAGGTATGTTTCATAAATCCGTCAGGACGTTAGTAATTTTAATATTGACGTAATATTGGTAGGTAATTCACCCGAGCGGCGTGCCCGAGTATAAAACGTTTTTATTCTCAAAACTTAACCTTGAAAAACAAGTTCCTTCCTAAAGTAAATAATCTGTGGAAAACAGTCTAATGCGGTTAATGCTATCCTAGTTAAGTTTTATAAGTGTGTACATTAAAAAAAAAGAACCCTGATGCAAACTGTCTACGACGTAGACAGTTTAAGTTATTTTGATACGTAGACACTACGTATCGAAATAACTCATTTCAACGTAGGTCTCTCTATTTTCACTACACACACTAATACTTGTACTGAGTTCCAGGTCACAGTGCGATGATCGCGGGGATTAGTAGGGAGTATTGATACTTCCAACTACTTATTCAAATTCATATAGGTACTCGGTGAATACGAAAAATTATAAATTCCTAACTAGGGTCATTAAATCGCGGAGAATCTTAACACCGCGATTCAGGATTTGCATAAAAATGCACAACGCCATCTATGTTGACATAATGTAACTAAAACACTTAAACTAACATAAAATATTGTACACACACGAACTATGTTATTTCCAAATGATACACACACTAATAAATTCAATTAAGTAATACAAAGAACAAATTGTTAATGGTATTATCTAAAACAAAATAAGAACAATGAGAGTGAATTTGTCTGATTTGTTTGTTTACATATTTGAAAGCTCTAAGCGCTGTCACTCGCGCGTAGACAGATATAGCTACTCTACTCTTGACGCGTTCTTTCTCGTTCACTCGCGAGTTTTGATTGGTGGAACCCGCTCCGTGAGCCGGCTTACCGCTCGCCCTTATTTTGCGAACATCGCGCGGCGCGGCGTGGATGACGTCACGCAAGCGTAGTTTTGTATGGAGGAGGAAGCCGCGGCTTGTTTAGTAGGAGCAAAATGTTTCAAGTAATTTATAGACTTTTTTTTACGGTGGTAGGCGTTTTGTTATACCTACATATTTAAATTGTGTGGTTTAAATGATTATATTAATTATACCTATACCTATATTATAACTTATACCTATGCTTCTTTCTTGAAATTCGAAAGGGAAGCCGATGGGAATCGGCTTATAAGGACGCCTCGCCACTGGTGGCGCTGCTTAACTAAGTAAATTATGGGTAACTTAATTACGTTTTATATAACGTTTAATGTCATTGTAAGTACTGATTACAGCCATTAGGTACCTACCTACTTAGAAGTCTTATAAAATGTACCTAAGTAGGTATGTGTTGGCACATACATAGGTACTTAAAAAAAAATATTTTTTGTTTGTGCTCGCAGTATTGCTATCTTCTTTTTTTAACCGACTTCAAAAAAGGACGTGGGTCTTTACTTACCTGGTTAATTGGTTCTGGGACATCTAGAGGCAAAAAATCAAAAATATGTTTGTGATCGTGTTAATGATGCCTGATATTTTTTTGGATCATTAATACCAATGTCCTGATCATTCATCTTTACTAATACTTATACTCTCAAATGCGAAAGTCAGTTTGTTTGTAATGCGTTGACGCTAAGAAATATAACTAAGTACAAAGTCGCGGGTGTTAGATTTTGATACATAATAGAGCAATTTAATGTATTATTTATTTATTGAAATCCCAAGAATAAGTGTAGGAAGCAATGAATAAACATAAAGGTATAAAAAAATAAATAAAACATTTTCTATGATCAAAATCAAATCGAAATGAAAAATCATTTATTCAAACTTGGCTGCAAAACAGCACTTTTAGAACGTCAGGATTTTACAATAGACAGCCCCCAAAACGCCCACCCTTCACCACTTCCTATGTGTTTTTGCTGGGAAGAAGAAGTGGTGGAACAAACTCCCCAGCAACACAATTCTGTCTGTATGGTTATAACCCATTAGAACATAAATCATATATATCATAAAGAAATAATTCCATATGGTACCCAATGTAATACACAGTACAGCATAAATATATCTTAAAGACATGTATAAAGCGATAGATCACTATATACTAGACTACATTTTAAACATCAGCACAATAATACATAAAACAACAATTACAATAATCACATCACAGTAAGAAAATATAAATCAGGAAGAATACTTAACTTTCGTGTGTTGTCTACACCTCAACGTCCACCAGAAAAGTGCCATGACTATTTTAAAACATTATTTCGAACAGTCATACTATCCCGCCAAAATTGACCAATCACAGACAAGTAAGCTTTATACACAAATAACTAAATTCACAATTGAAATAAACTAATTTAAACACACCAAATCTTATTTAAAACTTATAACGATAATTTTTAATATTTATTTTATCATTAAACATGTAAGATTTTAGATATAAAATTTAATGAACATAAAACAATTACATAAAGGTACCCTCGTTTTCATGTGCGTTTACAGAGACAGTAAAAATATTCAATATTTGACATTTAAAGTTCGTTTACAAAGATAGTTAAAATCAAGAAATATACCATAATCTGACACGGGCGAACACTGGTTTAAATAAGAATTAATGAGATGAAACCAGTTTTTGTTATTAATTTTAAACTTAATATCTTATTTACATAGAGATTAAAGGTTATTTTTTTGGGCTCAAGATATATCTTATAGGTAGGCAGGTAAATAACTTACATAAATATATTTTTTGTACCTCCGTCTAATTGCTTATTTACATACTTGCCTCGACATTTCTAGAAAAAATATGTGTTGTTTATTACGAGTCGCAAATATACATAGGTACCTATACTATGTATAGGTAGTTACCCTTATCTTAATCTAATACCTATCTTAATCTTTATCTTATCAATCTTAATCAATTTCTAAAAAAAAAATAGGAGTCTACGTATATACAGATAAGGCCTTGCACATGCACATTTCATCAGCTTCCGAAAGGCTGAACGGATATTAGTCGCCTGTTCTGTCTATGGCTTCCTATGTCTGGCCAGTCAAAAGATAAAACCATCACCAATCAACAGCCTTATTAATGTAGGCCTCCGTGATACTAATGTGGGTAATGGTGAAAGGACTTTTTTTTTATTTTAATTAGAATAGCAGGTTGGTCAATTAGATAGAAAACACATAAAGCAGGAGTGTTTGTTTGTAGAGGGTGCTCTTTGAAACAATTCAACTACAAAATTGATGGTTGTTTTTTTGTGTAAAGTTTAATCATATCACACATATTCTATGCATCCCTCTTAGAAGCTGTCCAGGTAACTATTAGCGCTCGCCAAGAACTACGGGATCATTAGCGGGTGAAACAACGGGGCGCAACAATAGTAAGTACATAGTAACTATCTTTTTATAGGCTCAGCTATTTTTATAATACTGCCCTCAAGCGAGGTCAACTTGTAAAAAAATATCTATTAAATGGCAATAAAAAACCTTGCGAATATCCGCCTACTATTATAAAATTATAATGAACAAAAACAAAACGTACTTATATATTAAGAGCCTACCATGGGAATAAACTAAAATATTAATTAGGTTCACAAAAGCGTCGTTCATTAGGTACTTCATGAACTTAATAATCAGTAAAATATTTTGTTTAAAGTGAAGAACCGTATTTTTAAATTGTTGCTGATGTTTCCTCAATACGCATGTAAAGATTTAAAAAATGATGTAAAATACATCATTTTTTTTACGATATTTATAATACCATTATGAAGAAGTACCTACTTACCTACAATAAAACTAAAAATTTACGTTTTACTGAACTAATTAAATAAAAATAAAACTAATTAAACTACTGTAGAAAAAGCTTGATTGAACAATTGGCGTGAGCTTTTGTCTCTCTAATGAGCACTAAGTAAAGAAAGACTACTTAATGACTCTCTTGAATCGTGTTTGACACGCAAGCAATATTGCTTATAGGAAGGAACCTGGGAAATGGTAATGACTTTTCCATGGGTCAGAGATTTTTCACAATCAGCTTATAGGTACGCTCGCGAGATTATGTTTTTATGTTTTCATATTAGGTGGTCCTTTTTAGAATACTTACCTATTAGAATTCCTGCACGCTGAGGTAGAGCTTTAAATCTTAGGTTAAAGCACCAATCCGATTGGAAAACTCCTTTAGTTTTTTTGGGTAGCCCATTTATTGAAGAAGTCAGTACTTAGCGTTAAACGATGGAAGAAGCTAATTCTAGACGAAATCATTTTATATTACGAAGTAATAAAAAACAGCCGTTGTGCGTAGGTGTACAAAAACATATAAGTACCGACCTACCTATGTAGTTAAATCGTTTTACATTGACAGTCAGTTAATATTGAACCAGATTTGTATCAACTAGGTATAGTAAGTTCAATTCAGTCGTGCGCGCGGCCTTATGTGTGGGTAAGCCTTGTACATATACAGTGACTTTGTGTGCGCGACAAGAGGTACAGTCGGGTACAATACAGTTATTTAGGGGTTGTATACGGGTGTTTAAAGAAAAACACTTATTACGTAATTTAATGTTTATTTATTTATAACTAGCTTTTGCCCGCAACTTCGTTCGCGTGGAATAGTGACTACCAGCAGATTTTTGATTTGACCAATAGATGGCGCTATATGTCCGGAATAACTTTATTTTTATTTATTTTTTGTAATAAAAACTATCCTATGTCCTTTCTTAAGTTTCAAACTATGTCTGTACCAAATTTCACACAAATCGGTTCAGTAGTTTAGGCGTGAAGAAAAGACAGACAGACAGACAGAAAGACAGACAGACAGACAGAAAGACAGACAGACAGACAGACAGAGTTACTTTCGTATTTATAATATTAGTTTGGATTTGGATGATTATGAATCGCTACTTGAAAATTCAAATGATGAATTTTCGGATTCCCTACTCTCCAAGGTGAATTATAAATTCTGACTCCATGTCAAAATGTGTATGTATAGTATTCTTCTTTTTTCTTTTGTAAGTACATGTCGACAAGTCCCCCATCAGACAGTCCTTCATCAATTTGACTTAACTAAACGTTCATTTATGAGTTTCATTATTTCCGCCTTATTTTGGTCGACATTATGCGAAGCAATTAAATTTTTTAAAATTCCCCACACATTTTGTTTACATTATTATACTAGATTATACCTCTTTTTACATTCTTAGTCCACAATTTTATTTATTGTCCGCGTACCCCGAGCTAGAAAATATGTAAGGAGTATTTAATTCATCTTAGATATTACACCTTATTTATTTCTTAGATGCTGTCAATTTTAATTTGAAAAGACGTATGAGAAAATAAAGAAAAACCATATTTAATAATAATAAAAAGCTTTGAATGTTGTTTCATTTTTTGAAACGCTTTACCTGACTCCTTAATAATTTCTCCGTGAAGAACTAGACATTTTCGTAAACGACAGTACCCATAACAAAAAGCGATAAGAACACGTCATGCTCGGACGACGTCACTGTCACACGAATGAAAGTTGTATATTTACAAGCCGACGCACACATAGGGCCGCGCGCAAATCTGAGTTGAACTATCTATACCTATGTATCCAGTTTTAATTTCGACAGCATTGGACTTGCGTAGACCGGTCTCATACCAAAAAAGTAGTGTAAGTACCTATAACACAACTTACTCGTATAACTGTACTAATGTCGTGTACGTACACGGGAGCAATTAATTTAAGTTACTTAGAAAATCATTATATCTGCAGACCTGTAGAATGATTGGTGGCAGAGGTTAACAACCGTATGTAGAGTACCTATCGCAATCAGACATAAAATGTAAGAAGACAAAACAGTAAACCATAAATTGATAAAAGGAATGCAAGGCAATAACTATTCAATAAATATGGAAAATTTTATTGTTAACTAACATTCTATCTATTGTAGTAGATACAGCGCCATCGTTAACACCACCCATATCGTTGTAAGGATAGTAAAACCATTTTTATTTAATACTTTCTCTTCACAAATATGCCTAAGTGATCTCTCAACAAAGAGAAAGGGTTTACTTACACCTTCATACGCCGAAACTCTTGAAGCCTTCAAAACAAATAATATTCCATTCGTTGTCGAAATCATATTACAGTTAACCAAGAGGCTACTATTTCACCCACGCATTTTTATGCAGAACACAGAAGTTATTAAAATGTCGTAAGTTTAGCGTGCCAATTAACATAGCTATTGTGAACCTGTTGAGAGAATTTTATTAAAACACTATCTTGATTAGAAAATACTGTTAAAATAACTGTATCTACTCCAAAAGAATCAATGTATTTTCAATCAAAACGAGCGTCTAATTTACCGTTGGTGCTGACGGAACTTACATCTGTATCAAACCTTTTATAAACATTTATACAAGGAGCATTAAAACACATACATCATGCGAACCATGCATATTAAAGTAGTCAAATAATCCCTGTTACAAATACGGATGGAATCCATTGAATTTACATATCGAGAGCGCGAGGCGTCATGACAATAGCCGTTAAAATATGAGTGTATCGTAGTAATGGGAAGTTACCCCGTGTCCGCGAAGGTCGTCTGCGAGGGTTTGAGGGTCGGCGTGCGCGCGCAGCCAGCCGCCAGTCGCACTCAGTCGATCCGCAGCGTCGCGCGTCGACAGCTGCCGGCGCCATCAACCATTACCACATCCGACGCGGACTTATTCCATCACAATAACTAACCAACCACCTGTTCTAAATCAACTATCTTCCAAGTTACAACAGTGCTAGTGCATGTGATCAGCTGATCACCAGCTGACTGTCACCTGTCCTCATAGGTAAGTTTGTTGTCATATCGAAGGGTTAATTAAATGTTGATTCTGTTAGGTAAACGTTTTCGCATAGTTCACGTGGTTCGAAAGTATTTCAAGGCGATCCTGCTTCTATGTGCTCTCGGGTAGACGACATGATTTCATCAAATCTATCTCTGGATCTTGTTTCATGTTTTGTCAAATAAAGCTTAGGCTAATTGCCAATAAAATTTCACTCCGCGGACTGAATTCAGGGCCAATCCCAATGAAACTGTAGCTCAGTACGCGCTTTTTACCTGGTGCAACGACCTGTATTTATCGCTGTAACTATCCTCTGTGAGTCAGTTTCATCACTTTGACTATAAAGTACAAAACATAAAAAGAAATAAATATTTAATCAAACTTTAACGGTTTGTTTGTATTGCGGTTAAACTTAACGGCAATAATGATAACATTTAATAAATCAAGATGAAGATTGATGAAGATCATAAAATGAATTCAACAAAAATATATCGTAACCAAGATATATTGCATTAAGCGTAAACTACGATACACACGAAGCGAGACAAAAAGTCCATCTATAAATAATCAATTACGTGATCAAAATCATATTTTTCATACTGCCATTAGGCGATTTTACGTTATTTCTCAATGCTAACCTATTGCTAAAGCAGTTGGTATGTTTAATACATGGAATAGGCGCAGTTTCAATAAACCTTCTCGATCTTAAGTAATTTCGTCCAAGGGCACAATTTTGTAGACTACCGTGTCACCCGTGAGAGAATGATTCCAATTTTCTCTACCGGCCAATGGAGTATTGAAAGAAAAAACTTGGCTGATGGAATAGAGTAAGGGTCTAATGAAGCTATTATAGCAATTATTACAACAATGGTGTTTAACACAATTCCACATAATTTAGTAATTATTGCCCATTGTTCAAATATTATTACTCAACCCATTTAGACCCAACCCTAACTGCATGATACTAATAATCTACGGTTATGTGACGAAATATAAGTCTTATTTCAAGATGATAATTGAGCTCTTTCGACAGACTCAACAAAAAATAATGATAGCTATGCACAATTCAGAAAGACGCATCGTCAGATTGTATCATATTTCTGACAGCGAATGCATATTTTTGTTTGAACTAATTACCTAATTTCTAACAGATTTTGTAGAGTAGTTGGCTTGAAGATACAAGTGTTGCATAATAAGGTCGCTTATGAGAGTTAAATATGAATAAGTAAAAAGATTACGTTGATATAGAGAACTTAGCAGGGCTTAATGAAGTAAAACTAAATAAATATTTTCATCGATGTAGAAATAAAATGTAATATTTCAATGATAAAATTAATAAAGAGACACCTATGTATAAAGAGATAAAGTTAAAAACAAATAACATTTTAAATGTTCGAAAACCGTAGCTGACGATACAAGGTACACTTATGAAGTAAGTTAATCCTAATCCCATAAATAAAAAAGTATAAAATACACACAAATCAAACTAAAAAGCAATTCATAAAACAATGACACGTAATAGAGTAGTCACAGCAAGCATATGAACTATGGGCACTATGGTGTAAGTACGTCCTTCCGCTAGGCACGTCAACGCGTGCGCACGTTGGGAAACGTCCCAAGAAGGCCGCCCGGTCGCAGATACTCCACGATCGATCCACGATGATCTTGCAAGGAATTGCGTTATCGACTTAGTATCGAAATAGTTATAACTCTAGCTTGAGAAATGTTATGACATTTTTAGGCGAAACGAAACTTGCTTTGGCTGAATGTTTCGCAGTTTGTTTTACTTACGTTTTAGTGTCGATATCTTTATAAATACCTATGTCGATATCAGTTCATTCATTTCTTTAGCTATAGTGAGTCAATTTAGCTTAGTACAAACAATTTATGATCTTAATTTGTGTGTAATATTTCAATACTAGGAAATCAATTAAAACCTTATGCGTGATGGAAGGCAGAACTAATAGAATTTGTAAGAATTTTAGGTTTCCACACAGAAGTTAATGACCTTAAAAAATTGCAAATTGATTTTAACAATTAACTATTACCATGGAGTTTAATTGAACCCTGCAACGCTTATAATTTTTAATAATTTAATTAATTTTGAAAATTAAGTTACTAAACGCTATTCTTTACATTTTAGATTGATGTTAGTCTATACTTGTCCTCAATTCTATGTAGGCAGGTACTAATGTATTGTCCACACATACCTATGTTTAAACTGTTGTCACAACAATCTGTACGACGTAGGTATCAAAAATGCAAAAGCTCTGCCTACATTCTCGTATCAAATAATAACCAAAATTACGGGCCATTGGTGGTCATGGAGAAAGCATGAGAGAAAGCGGTCGCAAAAAATACACCGGCCGCACCGAAACTGAGAGACAACTATGCTGACTGACAAACTGGAAATGTTGACCTTTATGGTGATTCTTAAATTATGGAATTGACCATCTTTATGTGTATCAAGTAACGAAGGAATAAAGTTAAGACAGCTTTGACATTATCGTGTGTATTGAATACCATGGCATTTCTATTAGGTATATAAAAATATTCCATAACTTAATTCCCAAATAACGGCAAATTATACATGGGTTTTTCTAGATAATGATGGACGTTGACACACAAAAGCGTTATGGAATATATCTGTAAATATTAATTTATGATACCTGACTGTAGAAGAAAAAACTTAAATGTGTCCATGTTAAACTAACACAAATGTATTTAGCAGCACTAATGATTTTATATTAACTGACTAGTATAACTTTGTATGATGCATTCGTGTGCACTAGTACTAGAATAACGTAATATCCGCACAGACGACCTAATTGATATGACCTTACGATATATTGTTCTAAACTTTGGTTGAAACATGAAAATAATAATCACGGTTTTAATTAAAATCGGAGTAGGTCAGTATATAGATGTAGAGTTAGCAAATACATTTGAGTTTATTTTGTGTAAAACAGACAAAGACTTGGTTGTTGAACTAGAAACACGAATGTGATACTGAAATTCTCGGCGTTAAAATTATTTTAGAATCAAGAGCACATACAATTTTATTCTCAGCA
This sequence comes from Helicoverpa armigera, assembly GCF_030705265.1. Taxonomy (NCBI): domain Eukaryota; kingdom Metazoa; phylum Arthropoda; class Insecta; order Lepidoptera; family Noctuidae; genus Helicoverpa; species Helicoverpa armigera. The sequence continues at coordinate 4,084,097 of NC_087137.1, read as the reverse complement.
AGATCTCACAAGTACCTCAAAAGTCTTCGGAAAAAAGGGCCTATGATAAATTAATTTTGGCCAGATTTAATAAGTAAGGACAAAGATTGCTGTCAGATGTATGTATTTTGTCATGTTGCGTTTTTTCTACAAAGAATTTTGGGTGCGGCGTTGAAGGTTCACTTTGTGTTATAGCAATCAATTTCGTTTTTATATAATTTACGACACAACATATTAATTTTGCATGCAAAATATAATGAGTAGTATTATGAATAAATAACTGTCTAAAATGGATTTATAGTTTGTTCAACAATAATAAAGTGTAGTTGTCTTACACGGGTGTCTCTCAAGGTTGCATCTTGGTTCCTGATATGTGTATATAAGAAAAATTTTATATAAAGCATAAATTAAGTCATCTGTATGTATTGATCTGTCGATCTACGTGGGATGCAACTGCTCTGATAAAGGTCACCAAATTATGTATTTTGAAAAAAATAATGTTGGTACCTAACCTGCAAGTAGGTACACAAAGGCCTTCATAATGATTTTCTCAGGTATTGATTTAATATTTTTTTTTGTGCTAATTGGCTGGGATGTGTGGCAAAAACTTAATCATAAATTATCGGTTATTATTCAACTGTACATAATCATAGCAAAAAATATGACATAGCTTACCTTAGCTTGACATAATTAGCCAATTATATCAGACATACAATCTATACATATAATAAATCTGTAAAAAAACTGTGTCTGTACATTGAATATATTTAAAAAATAATAATTGGGTGGGGTTTAGAAACAGTAATGGAGCACAAATCCAAAAAAAAAATTCTGTCTGTATGTCTGTATGTCTGTATGTCTGTATGTCTGTTTGTTTGTACACGCTAATCTTCGGAACTACTGAACGGATTTCAATGATTTTTTCTGTGTTGTATCAGTATTAAGCCTGGTCAACATATAGGCTATAATTTATCTTCGAAACTTGAAGACCTGATGCAGAACACCAATAGACCAACAAAACTATAAGAGATACAAAAATGGTGCCATGGCAAAAATTGTTTCATATGATGAGCATTTTCAGCTGAGATAATAAATTTTAAGATCTGGAACACCTGATGTGGAACCCCAAGAGCCCAGCTTCTCGGTACCATATACAGGTATGACGTTTTAGCAAAAGTTGTTCAATTTGATAAGAACTTTCTATTGACTTATACAAATTGAAGATCTAAAACACCTGATGTGGAACTCCAGGAGCCCAGCTAGACAATAGCATATAAAGATATGACGTTTTAGCAAAAGTGGTTCAACCTGATAAGCACTCTCTATTGACGTATATATGTCACCGTAAGATTACAAACATCGTTAGATTACAATCTATCTCGAGAGATTGTAAACTGTCGCATTATTATGAACCGTAACATCTGATTGCAATTTAACGCATTATTTTTCGCTACATTATAATCTATCGATGAGAAATTGTCAAATTGTCAACTGCCCGAAAGCTCTCCCTGATTGGTCAGTCTTTTTGTAAGTTCGACCAATCACGATCAGCCGTTCTGTTGCCATGGAGTTCCCGTAGAGTTAGGAATGAATTTGTGTTTGAAGACAAACTACCTAATTGTTTTTTTTTTTTTTTTATATAAAAGTTTCTTATAATTTTCCAATTTCATTTAAATAAAACTACTTTTACGGATGTTATCGCGGTCGGTTTTAAACGTCGGGATTAAATAATATAATATAACCGCGATAAAATCCGTAAAAGTAGTTTTATTTCAATGTCTAATATTCGCGTAAGTGTCAGAAATCAATATGTTTCCAATTTCAATTTGTGTTTGAAGAATAAATATTTCGTTACAATTTGTTCTCTCCATATGTCAGGAATATTAATTACATACTCGTACTAAATAATAAATACTTGAAGAATTTTTGAAGAGCATTTATTTATTTAACTGACACCTCTATTTCATTCCTAACTCTACGGAACTCCATGGGAACAGAACGGATTATTGGTCGATCTTACAAAAAGACTGACCAATCAGGGAGAGCTTTCGGACAGTTGACAATTTGACAATTTCTCATCGATAGATTACAATATAGCGAAAAATAATGCGTTAAATTGCAATCAGATGTTACGGTTCACAATAATTCGACAGTTTACAATCTCTCGAGATAGATTGTAATCTAACGATGTTTGTAATCTTACGGTGACATATACATCGAAGATCTGGAACACCTGATGTGGAACTTCAAGAGCACACTTGAAATGTATCGAAATGAATGTTATGAAATAGGTGGTATGGTGAATCAAAAAAAGTAATTAGTCCGTCTTTTAGATAATCCTAAAATAATGGACACGTATTTTTTCTTTTCTCCTTCTCACAAACAAATAATAACGAAGATATAACTTGAATTTTGTGTTAAGTCACTGCTTAGTACAAATTTTACATCCCTAGACGTGGCGTCACGAGCCCCCACTCTCCGAATTTGTTGCGTTATATCTCATTATTATTTTGTATGTCTCTTCCAGACCTCGGGACTACAGAGTTCCGAATTTTTGGGAGGCAAACGTGGGGCCGAAGCCAACACTCTGAAGCCCTTTTGAGACAACTTTAATGAAATGGTGAAACAAAACCGACGATTATTCCTTTATACACTATAGAAATGAACCCGAGGACAATCCCCGGAGGACGTCGTTAAAAAAAAGACAATCCCCGGTTCTGTGCTATACCATTGCTAACTGTTGATGAAAACTACTTGGGATATGAGCGGCTGAAGTGTGAGGATACCTCGGCGGATTTTAAACGCAGATTACGCGCTCCCTGTGGGTCACTTACCACGAGGCACCTATCCTCCGAGCAGGGCTACTAACCCTGCTCTAGCGACTCCACTCTGGACGGCCAAGCCAAGCCAGAGGCGTGAGACCTACCCCCGTCATGGTTCACTCCGACCGGCCGGAGATGGGGGACAGTATACTCCCTGGAGAACTCAGTATATACAGCCCACCGGGGGTCGCTACTCCCCGTCATCAGCCCTGGAGGGGATGCCTCCAAATAACGGTTATTGGTATCCAAAATATACGTAGAAAGTACATACGAACTTAGAAAAGTTGCATTGGCAGGTACTTGCCAGACCTGAAGTCAAAGACGTACGCTCATACTTGAGAGATTGGTTCTCTACCCACTAAACCACCACGACTTCCACTAAGTCATCACGACTTTGTTATCTCAGTAACATTTAATGTTTTTTAACGTATTAAAACGTGTAATATTTTTGCCACACACAACTTAATGCGGACTAATTAGAATCACTACTTTTATCCCTATGGTCACGTCTTTTGCGGTTCAGTTCTCTCTCAGCGTTTTGTTTAGTCTGCTGTGCTTTTGCCGTTGAAGTACAAAAATTAAATATATGGAACGTTTCTAATGGCTATGCGTATTCCGTTGTTTTCAAGTCAACGGGCCCTTAAAATTCAATATCAGACGGTTCAGATCTTTGATTTTGCTGACCCCGTAGTCGCTGGCATAAGGGACTTTATCCGCGTACGAAGTCGCGGGCAGAAGCTAGTACCTACTATATATCAAGTCGTAGATTAAAATAGAAAATAAGTAAGTATGGAAGAATTTCGATGAGCAATATTTTCTTGTCATGGTGGGTAACTTTAAGCCGCTAATTAGCTATATGCCATGGAACGGACTGCGTGCTTATTTCCTAACTTGATTTCTTTACTTTCTACGGGACTATTAGACACTTCTGAAAAACAATCTTATTCTTTGTTCAAGAGTGTTTTACGGCTCGGATCGATGTACCTTTAGTATTTATTGCATCGCCACGTTTCTTAAATAAATCCAGCCTTTTATTACTCTGTTTCATTTGTAAGGCAATCTATTTCAATGTTTACAACTATTAATTCGTTTTACCTATCTAAAACTTCTATATCTCTTCTATGTCTTCCAAATCGTAATTTGTTCTTCTCCTATATTATTTTATGCTCAGTCACGCAGTTGGTATTAAGCCAAATGAAGCTTGCGTGATATCCAGCATCACATAGAACGAGCATGTCATGGAATTATGCGTCGAGATTACCATCACTTTGACATCATTATATCTATGGAAAAAATGTAGCGGCTGCGATGGCAATGGTTGTAATACCATCGACCTTACATTTCGTAACATTGGAATAAATAATTTAGAATGCGTAAACGTATTACGGGCTATAAATGATTTCGGAGAGCTGTAGGTATAAGACAATCAAAATGATAAGCGTCAAATCGTAAACAATAGATCTGTTTGATGCGGTCAATATTCGTGGTTACGAACCACAAGTCCTTGAATGGTTCGATGGAGTATTGAATGTGACATTGAATGCATCGCCCAAAGACTAACTGTGATCCTTATATTCAGATCACGAGTGCGTGAACGATAAACGATAGCCTGTGCGTCATCGGCGAGTTACCAAGCGGTTCTGCCGTCATGAATGAGAGACGGATAAGCAATTAAGTTTATACCATCAGAGCAGAAATGGCTGTAAATTGTAAAGACTTGCCTGAGAATAATTTCTGAACTGATCAAGTGGCAATAACATCAACATTAAGGATTCCATCGTCTTTTTGCACATAGCGATTTAGCGCTTAAAGACATCACTAAATGCAGTTCACTGGTTTTACTAGTGTTACCGATATACGAAAGAGTTACATGCTTATTTATTTTATTAGGTAAGCATTGCAATTGAAATATATTTCATATAAATAAAGTGACTTTCTTTCATTATCTTTACAAACGTGCATATAAATCAAGCAGACACATAATTACGACAGCAGATAAGTATCTAGCTAGAATGTAATGTTAGTTAGAGTAATTAACAACTGACTACGCAATTAGATTGCACCTGCTTACAAGTGGCCTTCAAAGGTTAGCATTATTTCCTTTTTGTTGCTTTTGGAGAACGCAACGACAGTTTGTTTTAATTAATAATTTACTCCTACTTTAATAATTAATATAAGTGTGTTGGTTTAAGTGAAGTTTGCTGATATAAAGGTAAGCACATACTTGTATTCAAACTTGAGATGCTCTGCAGTGTATTGTTAGAAGTAATCTGGTTTTAGCGGAAACTCTGCGGAACGCTAAAAACTTTTTGCTGTCGTTGTTCCGATATGTAATTGAATTTCGAGTCTTGTACTAAAAACTTTGGTGTGATGAGGTTACTAATTAACAAGTATGTGACTTATTATACTCGGAAACTCTACATCCAGCGGCGGCCCTAGCCATTGCGAGGCTACGTGCGGCAGGTCTATGCGAGGCCCTTTGTCCTACGTGAAAAGTCTGTTGTGAGCTAGGAGTTATTTTCTTGTTAATAAAAGGACTTACAAGTGGCGCTACCTTCTAGGTTCGACTAAAAAGGATGAAAAAATAAAAGAAGTGGAAAATAAAGCACCCGCGAGCGTAGCGAGGGCAAACATTTTTGAGCTTTGGGTCACTAAAGCACCTAGACTTGTATATTAAAGAACGGTGCAAGGTGAAGTCGCGAGCGCAGCGAGCGCGAAAATTTTTGAGTTTTGGGACATAAAAGAACTGTAATCATGTTAGAATGAACGGTACTGACAAGCGAACAGCCGCGAGCGTAGCGAGCGCGAAAATTTTTGAGTTTTGGGACATAAAAGTAATCATGTTAGAATGAACCGTACTGCCAAGTGAACAGCCGCGAGCGTAGCGAGCGCGAATTTTTTAAAATTGTTTGTTTAAGGACTCTCAAATTAAACTCGGAATTAAGCACAAATAAAAAGAATCCGTGACTGGATCGAGAGCCAGTTGTTTTTGTTACGTTGGTGTTCCAATTTTTTTGTTAAATTGAGAACTCAAAAAGAAAACGCAGAATGAATAAGAAATAAATAAAGAAAAATATTTTTTTTCTTGGACCAGATATATATGTATGTATTTTTTAATTATATTTTTTTTATATTAGTGTTGGTTGTAGCGCGAGGCCCCCCCAAGCGCGAGGCCCTGTGCGAAGGCACAGTTCGCACACCCCTAGGGCCGCCACTGTCTACATCAACTTAAAATAACTTAGGGAAGTCATGAAGCCTTACTTCAATCAAAGACATGAGTAAGTAAGTGGCATTTAAGTAGGTATTCTGATACCCTGAAGACATTAACAAGTCAATAGCATAGTTTTTGCAAAATATAATAAACCCTTTTTTCCGGCGATTACAGTTTATTATTTTTTTTCGAATTTACAAAATGACGTCAATTTGAACTTTATATTATTTCCTGCATAGTCATTTCTTGATATCAAAATCCTTGCCTCTTACAATAAAAGTTACGTGTAAAACTGTTGGATACAGATAATTTATATATTTCTGGAAATGATGCAGAAATATGCTGCCTGATTTTTGAGTCAGATACCTTGAGCTTTGTCACTCGAAATAACTTTATACGCATATTTTGCAAGATCAAATCGAACAGGTGTAAATATAGATTTCCATATCAGTACCACAATAAAAATACGGGTCTGTTTACCTCAACCTTGTGTTATTGACTGTAATTCTACTTAAATGTAAAGATATTTTTACTTTTTTATTATTTGCTTGTGTGCGTCAGCAACTAGTGTTGAGAGAAAAAATATGTAAAGAGAATATGGCCTATCCTTACCTGTAGTTTTTTCTCTTTTGATCAAGATTGCATTTGACGTCATACGAAGGTAATTATTTTATAAGCAGGTACTAGAAATAACCCTCGTAAAGGGATATCCATAATCGTCTGTTTATAGGCTGCTATCTATATTTTAATGAATTTGAAAATATCTCATAATACAGGCAGTTATTTTAAAGGCTTGTTATGTTTTCAAGTATCAAAGCTTATAAAACATTTTTTTTTACTTAGGTTTTATTTACATATTATTTTAATATATCTAGTTATGCCCTACGTGAGAAGCGATATGCATATTCATCAGAATCATACTAAATATTATTAACAGCATAGCAACAACACTTGTACGACTTTCTCTTTAATAAAAATCACACTAGCGGAATGAAAAAATAATTGCTAACACAAACGATTTCTAAAATAACAAGAGAGATTATGGCATTCCTAGGTCGGTTTTGATTTAGTACAATAAAAAAACTATGCTTCTTTCTTACACGTTATCGCTTCTAATTTTCAAATTAAACTGAAATCCTTTAATGTCATAGGTAAGTTCCTGAATATTTTCAGCATAGAGATTTTTAAACTTTGCAAGTTATGGTACGTTTAATTTTTATAGGCTTCTTTGTAACTCAGAACCACACCAAACCATTATTTCTAAAAACTAGAATATGCATAAAATGAAATACCACTGAGGCTAAAACCGAAAATGTTTGCTATCGTCGTAGTTATTTTTTTGCTAGTCATCACTATAACAAGCAGCCTTGACAATTATTGTATCAAAATCCGCCAAAAAGTGAATTAAACTCATTAATAATATTAAAATCGACCTTCAGACCGGTACTGGGAGTATGCCGGAGTGGTTTGTGCAATGGTTGCATTCACCGGCCGCTGCGCTTGCGACACCCAGCGATGTGTGAGCGAGGGAGACGCCATACACTCCCATAATGCTTCAAACCACATATTCTCTAATATGTACTATGTATTTGCAAATTAACCTTCTTATAAAACGTGGTAGATGAATATTGTAAACTGACCATCTTTAATTTTGTGGAGAAATCTATCCACCTATCTCTTCTTATCCAAATTCTTAGATTGTGCGACAACTTGCAGTCAAAAAAATAACCAAGTCTAAAAAAGGTCCATAGTTATTCCGGCAGGCTGAAAGATTTCTCTGACATCTTGATGAAAGGACCTATGTCATAGGGCCTTTACCAACTACACAGAGCCTATGTAGTTCTTATATACCTACTACAAGGCATTTAGCTAATTCAGCCAACCACTACTGGATAGCTAATAAAAATTTTACTGTAGCCATAAACTAGTTACATGCAAAGCTATTAGATGGTATAAAAGACAGTCATCACCGCAGCTCTATCAATTGATCAATTCGGACAGAAGGAATTGCTCTTCGAAAACGGTGTTAAGATAGTAAAATCAAAAACTACCAAACCAAAATCATTCGTGTTCATACATATACGTACGTACTAATTGGATGTGCCAATTTATTTTAAACTTATGAATATGTATGACGTGATATCCTTGGTAAGGCGTGATTAATAGCTACATCTAAATCATACATATTTTTATTTCAAACGATATACAGATTATTAAATAAACGGAATTTGGCTTTATCGACCATAGTCATAAAATATTCAAGTTCACCTTTAAGTTAATTTTATATTTGATTGCTTAGAATGATTATTGCTTCTCAGAGTCTAAAAAGAGCAAAAAAAAAATCGAACAAAAACCTTGATGCGAATTATATATAGGCGGATATAATTCTGTCCGAATGCATAAAAGTTCATAATATTAAAATTATGAATTTTCAGAACTTCTTAGGTGCCATAAAGAAATACATATACATAAATAAATAAATGTGTATTAAAATATATAAGGCTGTATTTTTTGTTGGATAGTCCTTCCGTGTCATGTGTTCTTTCATTTTATGGATGCAATTTATCATTGTCACGATAAACAATCCTACTTATATGACAAACATTATCTTCAAAATAACTTTCTCTTTTAAATATCTATGACTAATGTTGCAGGAAAATCTCGTAAAGAAACCCAGAATAATGGGGAAAAAATATTTAGTTTTCAAATGTTCAAACTTTCTTTAGAGCTATGAAGGATGTTTTAATACTAATCTGTACATATACCTTATGTGCAATAATAGTAAGTTAACAAGTAATCTAGAGACTAGGTTAAGTTTTTCAAATATTTCAGAAGTCATTCAGGAAACGCCTAACAATAAGTATCGTAAAGTTTTTTATAATTTTTTTAAAACTCATATTTAATATGAAACTGTAACTGACATGAAAATCTGTTATACCAAATAAATAAATGAGAACAAAGAGCATCCTATTAGACTAATTAGCTTACGAAAATGCAAATGTAGATTAATTTACAGAATGAACACTAAAATCAAAAATGTTTGCTATTTTATTTTTCGTTTTCAAAAAATAATAAAAATACCGAAACTTTCAAGGCCAAAAAATAAGATTGAAACTTTTAGTAATAGTATCACATTCGGTGGCTTGTATTTAATTTCTGCTCCAAAGATGTGCACGTGTAATCTTTTTCGAAACGCAGGCGAGTATAAGGAAAATGAGTGATTTATTCGAAAATATCTGCCAAAAATAGATTAAATATTTTTAGGTATTCAAGGCAATATCATGTAGGCTTAGCAAATACTGCGGTATTATTAAATTAAGACGCTTTTAATTTCGGGGATTCCGAGACACTGGGTCAATATTTTAGGTCTGTGCACATTTATTTGCAGATCTCTATTAAAGATATGTGTCCTCAAATAAGATTGTCTAATACCTAACATGTTTTCTATATGTAGTACTTACCTAAGTTGGTATATTGAAGATTCGCTTATAATAAATATGAATTTCAATGCCAACATGGTAATAAATAATGAGTAGGGAAATTAAAAAGTATATGGTGGATAATCAAATGTTGATAAATAAATATAGGTAGGTATAACTGTCTACGGATTTCGATAACCTATTGATCTGTTGTTTTGCTTTCTAGAGAAATAATTTTGACATTAGCATTCTAGTAAGCAAATCAAAACATAGATTAGGTAATTGAAAACCACCGTAAGACAATCTTAATTGAGAGTTTTCTTCTAGAGAGTTTAAAGAATGAATCAATGTCAGATTCAAGTGTGAGATACTTAATAGACAAAAATCACCGAAGAAACATAATGCCTTACTTGCTTTTTTTATCTAAATATGTTGTGTAGTAATACTAGGATAAAAGAAATCGTACAGCACGGTTACATATAATACATTGTTAAATGAAAACAACGATTTTTTAATCGATTGATACCTATTATGCAATTGTAGTTGCATAGATAATTATGATGTAAACTTTTGCTTACACATGCATAAATAGGAAAATAATCGATAGGTCAACGTTTCAGTTTCAATAAACTAGCGTGTTTTTGAGATTAGGTATATTATACCCAATAAAACGGGACCTTATTCCTTTCTTTAAACAAAATTGGTTCAGCCGTTTTTCAAGACATCTCTAGGAAAGAAAATCTCTTTTTGAAATTTACGCTTTTTGCGATCTGTTTTTTCAAATTATCTTTAGAACTTATTCAATTCCATTTACTTTATATTTATTTAATTGAACTTTTTTCCACAAACGATATTAAAAATAGTTAATTAAGTATGTAGAGTCATCAAAATAAAACTGGTATGAGCTAAATTAGACTTTTTTCCTTATTGATATGATATATGATTTTATTAGCATTAACATATTTTTATAAATAAGAGTAGAGCTAGTGGCTTGGTTGTGTCCGCATAGATCAGTTCTAAGCTGCACGCGATACGGATGGTACGTGACCATCTGTGACCATCAATATTACCAACATTTAAAAGGCACATAATTAAAATAATAATATAATTAATCACATTAATTATTATGTATTACATTATTAAAACATGTCTATTTTTCTTTGTTACAGGTGACCAACGACGAGTGTAGTGAACCAAACATTAGTGAAAAGTGATGCTCGGTGGTTGGCAATTAATTTTAAATAGTCAATAAACAAAACAAATATGTCCGTGGAAACGCAGGAGTACATCAACGGCATGAGGCCGGGACCCTTGACGAGGGAGATCCCAGAATGTATGAGAGACAAGTACACCGTCGTGCAAGCGATTATAGACCTTATAATCTTTGTCATCGCCGGTATCGGATATGTGATAAAAGCTTTCTACCAAACTATTGTTGGCCGGCATAAAAAGGACCTCAAAGGTGCAGTTGCTGTGGTGACGGGCGGCGGTGGTGGCCTGGGCAGCCTTATAGCTCTGAGGCTGGCCCGCCTCGGCTGCACCGTCGTGCTGTGGGACATCAACAAACAAGGTCAGTCCGCTAATTACTGCATTATAACATCTCACGTACAGGTGATAATCATGACTTGACCGATGACACGTTTGCGTAATAAAATTACCGACATAAATAAATATGTTCTCTCATGCTTTACGCTGCTGTTCGTGCAGAAAACAATAACTAATAAAAACAGGTGTTAAGAGTCCACAAATCTGTAGACAATCAATTTTGTTTGGTGGAACAATCGGGAAAAAACAGTGTACTGTGTAAGCAGCGGATTGTTATAATTTTATACGGCGTTTATGTAGTTAGGTCGTATAATGTGAGTTATGGAATGCTGTTGCAGAATCTGTCAACACATTATTTGATATTTCCACACGTCGATATTTCTTACAAAATAAAGCTATTGTACATAGTGAATTGTAGACAAGTTATTGTCAGATTGATATCACTTATAAGTTAAATAAAAATAAGGCCTTATCATTTTTAAAGGTGACGATTAGATGAGAATGAAACGCGGCTTGGGCGATTTGAAAAATATTCGTAATATGGCATGCACTTCGGATTCTCCAATAGGACAACGGCGGGCTTCTGAAACCCATCAACTTATCTGTTGATTTGCCTCCCAGAGATAGGAATTCGACATAACATGTAACTATGGGGGCTAAAGTCAGGTTAACGTCTATCTCTATCAATAGTAAGCGAATCCATTGATACAAAAGCAGATAGGTAATTATTGAAATCCGCAAGTAAGTAGGCTGGAGCTTATTGCAATAGCAATGTTTGTTGTTGGTTTTTCATACAGAAATTGAAACCTAACGATCACTTCACTCTTCGACCGTATTTTTTGTCAATTTTGGATATACCGACAGTGACTCGCCAGTCCTTAATCACGACTGTTCGATAATTTTCTAAGCCTTCGCACCCGATTTATCAATTAAGGGTTTTAGTAAGTTCAAAAACCTTCCTCACTGCTCTCCGATCGACATTCGCAAGAAATGTTCAAGAATAAAACCTACATTATAAAATAAAGACTATGCCATTCCCTGCAATTAAATCAGCCTAAATTCGTCTCTCTAACACATTCTAAAAAAAAACGTGTGTATTCCTATTAACAACGATGTTATCAATATGCGCTGCAACGTTTCAAAATTATATTATTATCATTTTATACAATATCGCAATATTTGTAGATTTGCAACAATCGTCTGCATTTCGTAACGCCTTTATTAAATATTGTCTAAGATACAAGATACATAATTTAACAATTTATAACTTCATAGAGCTGCTTATCCCATTAATATGTGAAAGTTTTTAGTACAAAGAAATGTAGTTTTATTCTTAAAATTCTAAACGGATTTATAAATTATATAATAAGTTAAACACCATGCAAACGAACTAGCGCTCAAAAGCTTATAATTTACGCAACGCCAAGCGATGCTTTTATTATACGCTTTACCTTTTGTTTTATCGCCTCAAATGCCATGGAAAGGCCATCAGAAACTTTGAAAGCAAATTGATGGCACTTAATACGGGAGCGTTTATACCTACTTGACTTGTTACGTTCCGTCATCAAAAAAACGCAAAATGCTTGAAATTTGGATCCACATAGAACCACAACATTGTGACTCTTTGTGGTAGTTGCGTATACCGTATGTAATTTTATGAAGGTCTTTTTTTCATGTAATGAGCGTTCTCCGGTTTAAGTGTAACATTGTTGAACAGTTTTTGGGTTATTTAAAGTAAATGAGGCAAGTTACCGTCTACTGTTAAGTATTGGTAATCACGAAGCGCATGCAAACGTATATATAAGTAGCTTTTTGGTTTACGACACATATGTGTACGGTTCTATATCTGAACTACCTATCTAAAAAAAAAATATTTTGAAAATTCCCACTGCTATCCTAAGTTTGAAGTTTTATACGGAGTCAGTTTGCCTTATTAACCAAAGCTAGTTTCTGTTTAAATGCGAAGTTAGGATACAAAAGCGGCCGTTCATGTGCCCTGAGATGAACACACAGTTGACTACATCCCTCCACATGAGATAATTCATGTAATGCGCCTGCGCAGTCGTGAAGACGTGGCGAAGATTGTGTCTCAACGCCTGAGCGCTTTCCGCATAGACTGTGTTGCAACCCGACAATACCACACAATACCCATATAATTTAGTAAAATGGCACATTTTTTGTGTTCTGAATTAAATTACCCCCTACGTATGTTACGTCAGTCAGTTTATTCAACTGTAATTTGGTAATTTTCTACAAATGACAGCTGTTGTACCTTTGTTAGATAATGACCCGACAATTTTGAACCATGAAAGGAACAAGACAAGCCTGACAAACGATCACTCAAAATAAAGCAAAGTGGTATCTACCGTAAAGTAGCTTATTTACAATCTACACTAATTGTGCATAATGAATAGGTTGTTTGTTTTCTTGCATAAGATGCATTCCATAGATCTGTTGCTACACGACGACAGTTTAATCATAAACTGCATCAACAAACGCGTTGCATTTTAATATGCATGGCGTTATATTGAAACTTGACAATCAATTATTTAGCGCCTGGCTATTAAAATACATATCACGGAAGGTACTAAGGATCAGTAAACAGTAATTTACAAGTGATGAATAAGAAGATAAATATAATTATCTGCTCAGGTAAGAAGGGCAACACATAGGTCGGCACGTTTGCGGTGTGTTGAGGAAACCTCGGAAGAAAAACGTACTTTATGGAAACACCTTTATGGCTGAATAAACATCAAGTGTATGAGGCATTTTGCTATTAAATATTGACCGATACTTATTGTTAATTATCGAGTATTTAAATTGTCTTAGCAGCCTATACCAATTGCATATAACGACTGCTTTTCAAATAACGGCAAGGATTATTCAGTATATTTTAAGCTAAGTTCAGTTCTAAGTTTTCTTTTGTTCTTCGTAACAAATTCCGTCAGACTCCTGTTTTAGTGCTGAATCGTCAGCTGGACGTTCAAAGCAGCGAGAGTTGTACCTGACGTAATTAGTAAGATGTTTAACATTGTTCGTGCTACTTGCTAACGTCACTCGTGCGCTCGTTTACGTCTTACTACTGCATACGGAGTTCAACAATTCCTTTTTATTCACCGACATTTAAAAAGAAGGAAGTTCAATGTTGTTCTTTTTGTCTTCAATCAACTCCTTTGTCTGGTTCTCTAGAAATGACGATTAATTTCTTTTATCCTTTTATATTCATACCCTTTCTGCGTAACGACTACGCGTTGTTTCCTAGTTGGATTATTTTTATCGATAATTAATGTTTTTTTTTTCACAAACATGTATTTTTCAATTATCTTTAACAATTCTACTGAACATTAAAAAAAGGTGTGTAAGTACCAGTAGCGAAACTTTATTTTGAAGTACCTAGGTACCTAAGCATACTCGAGTTTTTGTTCATGCAAGTTACACACAGATATAAAAGCCAATATTTTACGTACATATATAACGAGTAGTACATACTTCCTAGGCAGTTGAAGGTCAGGCTTGAGGTCTAAAGTCTCATCTCGGAGATAAACTAAGAAAAAACAAGTTACAGGTCAACAATTCAACATCCAACAAAAAATCGGAAAGTACTTAACTTGTTTACGTACTAGTTTTTCTTTTCAATGTTATAATTGTAATAAGCTCGCCGGGCTTGTCGATAGATACAAGCATAGGAAAAAGGTAGAAAAAGAAAAAGATGGATTAATGGCATTTAACAAAAACAAGAAGGGTGTGGATATAAGTAACGGCTGATAGACAGGCAGACAGACATCGCAGAGGCATTCGTAAAGGTATTCGCATGATTTAGGTACACACAAACCATGTTCCTCATGCTCTATAAATTTCTCTCAGCCCTTGGAAGGGAAGGAAGGGGAAAATCCTGAGTAAATTATAAAAATCCACTGTATTAGAATTAGCTAATATACCTATATTTTTTTTTTGAAGTTGACCTTGTCTATCCGTATGCCATAATATTGCCAAACGATCAATTACAGATAACCTTAACAGAAAAAATATAACCATACCTACTATTTATTCAAATTGACAAGCATACTAGTTGACCTTGACCCTATCAATTAGACTAATGTCACATCGCTATGTCAAAACCTTCATAATATTACATAGGTAGACGAAATCATTTTGCTGATACCAAGTACCAAATTACGTCAAAACAAATTGCTTACATAAATAAATGATCGATGTGAAATACAATGTAGCATCATCAATTTTGCATCTGACACGTCTTAATAATAAGAAAATGCAGTTTGTATTCTTACTCGATTATGTCATAATTATATTGCAAGGTTTCTACAGTGCGTTTGTCAACACTCAATGTACGATAAGCTGAGTTTTTAGACGAAGCAGACGGTACATTGTACGACAGTCAGTAAATATTTGTTTATCTCGTATAGAGAGTTGTCGAAACCGAGCCGATGCTTGTCACCAAGTCCTAAGGCCAAGTATTGCAAGATGTTTGCAGAATTCGCTATGGGCATGTCGCTAAGCGATGGAAAATGCCGCGCGTACATCTCCGTACATTAACATTACCACATGTGTTTTAAGGAATCAAGTCATTAATTACTCCTTATAAAGCAAAGAGTACGTGTACGTAAACAGATCCTTGATTGTTACTTTGAATATTTGCATTCTTGTGACAATGAGGTTTAATACCATGTTATTTAAACAAACACAGGTTCTTATTAGTAAGTAGGACAAAGCGATTATGAAACAAAGGAACAATGAAAACGAATTCCATGGGAAATTTAATAGGTTCGCATGGGACTGAAACGTAAATAGCTGAATTGTTAGGGAGCTGTACTTCGTCTATTATAACTTTTCGTGGAAACCCGACTGGATGTTATGTCATGGAAGTTCAAACTTCCTGGGATGTGACGTCACAAATGGTTTACGGCTTCGGTTCCGGTGGTATCATCAGTGTTTACAAAGACCTTCACATTGCCTGGCGGCTATAATAGCGATCATTACAATGTTTAATGATGTGTGCGGCATACTGCATAGCAGGTAATCAGTGGAAAGACCTGATAGAGCACACATTGGGTAGGCAAACTAATATTATTATTATTTTTTTAATATAATTAGCCTTGTTGATTGGTGTCTCTTAATTATTTAAACATACATTATTTGGGGATTAATTTCTTTAAATCTGATCGAATGTTACAAAGATTTAACAAGGTTTCGAAATCTTTAACTTATTTGTGAAAATTAAAAAGTACATGTTGGCTAGCTGCTGTCGCTATCTTTCTTATTAATTCTACAGGATGGTTCGAGCTCAGAATTAGCATAAACATACGTTCTGATCACATTTTGCTGTACCTACCTATCACTTACAATCGATAAAATCTAATCGATGTTTTCATAATAACAGATTTTCTTGGACTTCAAGAGTATAATAAATATTTACTCACATTCATGGACTATTTATAAAACAAGGGGATATCTAGTATGTACTCTAGTATAGAAAGTACTAAATTAACGACAACGCTAAAACTAGCAATGATGTAGAAACAGACGATACGAAAATAGATAATTCTTAGAGTAATGTACGTTTTACGATATGATAGAAATACTTAGTTACAGATTGAAGTATCAGTCCCGAGCAGATCTCGCAGACGCTTAGTGCAATTTCAACTTAGTAATACATTACTTATACTAATCTCTTTGATACAAGCTCATTTATTTTGCCAGCTCACAGCTTAGGCTGAAGAATTAATGACCCAAAATGAAATAAAAACTTAAACACATAAGCAAAGTCCCATAGCAGGTTACTTAAACTGAGTAAACTTGTTTGATAACGTCGATAGATTTAAAAAATACTTGTTCCGTTTAACAGTTAAGTTCAGTTCTTCATGGTCTGTTAGAAGTTACGTTAAAAATGGTTCTTAAATGTAAGAGAGTCGGCAATGGAGCGGTGAGACCTTACATTTTATTTGTTCGTTGCTCTTGCCAACTACAATACATTCGGTGGACACTGATATGCGAGCACTCGAGATTAGACCCTGACCCAAGAAACATGAGGTAACTTGTTATAATGATCGGTTGTAGAAGAGCCCTTTTAGAACTTGACAAAGTGACGGTTCTAAAAAATCGAGATTTTAAATCGTTCGATCGCTCTTCTTTTGGGCTCGGCGCAAATTTAAATTAAAGTTATCGTTAGAATTTATTCAGAAAATAGTTTACTGTAAGAAATTAATATTATTTTCTTCGATTTTTGACAATTAATAAATATGCCACTATTGTTATTTTTTTAATGAAAATCCCAACACTCGATTGCATGGCATAACCCTATTGTATAATGATGCTTAATGTAACATCAATTACTTACTATGCAACAAGTACTGCTTATTGCGTTTTCTAGACTCGGTAAATGTTAAGGAAAATCCTCCGTAATGAATCAATCGATTCAACCTATTTTTATACAATCTTGACTACAACAATTTAAAATCGATTAAGATTTTGGCATGAGCTCAAATTGATGACCAATTAGGATAATAGTCCAGTACCTAATTAGTAAGATATAAAATATATTATTTAGTAATTAAGTATAGTTATTAAGTATTTAGGATAACTAGGCAACTCGTCTAGGTTATCTAGGACACCTTCTGATATCTGTGGACGATTAAGGTTAGAGGTTTAATGACGGGTGTAATAGAGCCTTCATGATATGTAAGTAGGTACCATTCAGCCGATGGATGCAGGGCAACCAGTATCATTTATTGTGTGACAAGGCAAGCCACTTCGCTATTACTATCGAGAAACTGATGAGGCTGATAGATCGACTTTACGAGTCAACATTATGTTTCAAATGACTGGTTCTATCTATGGTTTTTATAGGTCTGTAGGTAGACGACGACGGTATTTGATGTAAAAATAAAATTGGAACCATCAAATGTTATTTTATTGATGTAGAGTTTATAACGAGACTTTTTATTTAAAAGCCTAGATTATTGAAATTAATAGAACGTGAAGAATGTAAAACTACCAATTTATATAGCGGTTCTAAATTCGTTATCCGTGAAAGCATAGACTTATCTAGGTGGAACTAATTATTGCTATGACGTGTGTGGTATTATTTTACAGTTTTCCCACGCATTTTGTAGGTAGACCTTTTTTATAATTACAACAATTACAATTAATCTGGATTTTATACTTTAAGATTTCACCGTTGAAAAACCTTTTTATTTGTAAGTAACTATTTCATATAATGTGAACTTTTTGTACATTATGTTCAGTATACATAGAAAAATATTTTGTACATTTCGTTACATTTTGTGCCTACGTATTTTTTATTCTATAAAAAACCAAAGAGCAATAACCTTCCACTGTTGACGTCATGCAACCTGGTGAACCCTCTCTGTGAGAACGCACAGTCGCACAAACCTTACTTTTACCTATGGCTATAATAGTAAGTGATATTAATTGGCAAATTATGTAATCTTTTAGATAAGTACGTATCTTTAAATTAAGATAGTGTTACATTTCCAAAAAACCCTTAGTACCTGATCAGGTTGCATGGCTCCTCCATTTCTTTTTTAATCGTTGAAAAATTGTCGTGAATGATTTACATACCTAGAAGCCAAAGGAATTTGTGCCAAAGGTTTGTACAGCTAATTAGGATTAAAATTATGATATGTATGTTGTTGTAGTATAAGCCAGGACAGGTGTGTTTTGTTATGTTTATAATCGTATTGTGTTGTAGACTCAGACATAGTGACATGTCACTAATGTTGACAATCAGGTTCTTAGGCTATTGTTCTGCCCGCATGACATTGTTTTTAAACATTGTAAAACGTGAATGTCAAACATTTTGTGTTATCATTCCTACTAGAATTTAGACCGTTTGTTCACTTTGGTGGAACTAAGTACTGAAAAAACATACCTATTATTATATTTTTCATATCAAATCAAAGGTAGGTAGTCTAACGTTTTTGTGCGTAACTAAATAATTTAGTAGAAGATCAGAAATAAATAATTTTGAAATATTTTTTTTGCAAGTATTATGTAGTCCATCCATAATGTAAATATTAAAATTAATTCTATCTATTTTTATAACATTTTATTGTTTATTGTAATAAATCTCTTCGAGAAACAACTCGCTTATTCATACACTGACGGAAATTGATGAACAAGCGTTTCTCATGTTCATAAAGAAAGTTTTGGTTACGTCAGTCGAGAGCAAACCAATCGTGACCCGATTCATTCGAATCATAATACCACGTATCGACTTCCCATTACATCACTAAGTATATATTAATAAACGCGAATTAACAGTTATTTATTACACATTTTGCGCGTGGTTTAAAATAGGGTTCATGGCAAATTACAAGATTCAATTCATTTTAATGTTTAAAATACAATTTATAATTGTAGACTTCAAAATGCTAAAATCACCCTCGTAAAAAAATCTTCTAGATCGCTGACGCATATCAAACACAATTCTCACAAGTGGACAAACACTTTAAACCAGACTACGTAATTTAAACCATACAAAAATTAGAGTTAAAAAAATAAAAGAATCGAAATCGCGACATATCAAAGGCTGAGTTCAACACTATCATTATTATGCCGGCATCAATTCTACTGCAGTGATTATGCTGGGGCATAAGCACTATTAAAGAAGACATAAGGCTTTTATAAATAGCTGAAACGATACTTTCTACAGAGACAATTGGCTAAATGGTAAAATTGATCAGGTTTTAACGACATAATATAAATTAAATCATGCAAAATTTACATCTTAGCCGTACGTATTTATTTAGTAAGTACACACCAAATCATCATCATCATCATCCTCCGAGCCTTTTCCCAATCATGTTGGGGTCAGCTTCCAGTCTAACCGGATTCAGCTGAGTACCAGTGCTTTACAAGAAGCGTTTTGACCTCCTCAACCAAGTACACACCAAATGAAATAGTTTATTACTTGTATTTTTCGCACACTTATTAAGTACATAGGTCTGTACAACATTGTTCAAGCGCCAATAAATAGGGATAATTCTGCTTTGTTACCTAGAACACTAGATTCGTAATAATCATAATGACATCAATTAAGTCAACAGTTACGTAACAGATAATAGCTAACATTAACCACTGCATTCAGACGTTAATAAGACTGTATTCTTGAAACAGTTTAAACAGCGTTCTTTAATGTTCCTTAAGTAATTGTTAAATTGTAATATGTAGATATGAAGCTACTTTGTTTGACACAAGAACGCAACATAAACTAAGTACGACATCGTTAAATTACTTAGATTATACTTTACATCCATTGATTTGTATATCATTGTTTTTGTATATCAATTTTTACATCCAATTTTCTTGACAGAATTTTTATGAAATTTTTATCTTTTGCCATAACCAACCTACTTATATTCTGTCAAAGTAAACACAACTTACATCAATTCATATGCCTTTGACCGAAGCCGTTTAAGTCACATGTGCATAGAAAATATATTTTCACATTTTGTTATGAGTGTCACAAATATTTGCGAACCTTTCTCTCCCAATATAGACGTTCTATGAAGACGTAGCTCTTGAAATAAACATATAGGCTATACTTTTACGACCTTATATTGTTTACTGCGCTGAAATAATGCGTAAATATGTGTATGAAAGTAATTGCTTTTCATTTGAAACAGACATAAATATAGGTACGTTATATGAACAAAACGCCATCGTTCGTTTTATGCCATTTCTCGCTAAATTCTCATTAAGGGATTGTGCGAAATCTTCTTAATAAACGTACCTAAGATACTTACTAGAATAAAAGCTAGGATTGCTGTATTGCTGGGTTTTATGACTTTGTTTGTTTGGAAGACTAACTTTACTAAAAATTATTTTGCACGTCCAATCTCAAATCACGTGCGGTTTCATTCGTTTCGAATCAAAATTAATTAGGATATCTTCGCCGTACATTATTGCCTCAAAATTGCTTCATCTTTAATAAAAGCATTCATTTAACCTCGTGTCTACTCCGACATGCTGAATTCTGAAAAGGTTGAGAAACCGCTTAAAAATAATTGCATTTACTGCATAAACCATGTTCGTAATAATAAGTCATATCTTCTTCAACAACCTAGCTTAATTAAGTGGTCGTTACCAAATACAATACTTTTGTTAACCCAAAAACAAAGCACTGTGTCAGGGACGCTCGTTTGTAAAATTAACTCATTATAAAAATGTTCCAGTGCATTTAAGGCATAAGTCGACTAGTCTGCAACGGCCTGAACCCTCAAAACATGCCAACATGGCCAACGTACATTCCTTAGCATCAAATGTGGGATTGTAGTGGTAAATGAATACCCTCACAAACAATTTGATTATCCTTTATTATGATAGCTTCCTCGCAGACTAAAGCAACCTATAGAGATAGATGGAAGGCTATAGGTATATGTATATGTTTTTGTTATATATATATATATAACAAAAACAAATGAATCCTCTGCTTTATTCATAATTTTAGAAAATGTTTCAAAATGACCCACACTTTAGAAACAGTGTGTTAACTTTCCACGGCCCCTCCTGTAAACAATAAATATGTAGAGTGTATTATGAAAGTGCTGTCATACTGTTTAGTCAATGCCAGGTTTTAACATACACATTGTCAACTGTAGACAACTTTACTTGCAAACATATGATTTGTGTAAAAGATGACACTTGTATTTTCATGTTAATGTTTATGAGAAAACTATATTTTCGTTCTCTAGCTACCTTAATAAGTACTTTAATTGTAAGTAAAAGACCTACCTTTAGATTACTTACCTACATGAACTGCACCAGAATAATTAGGTATATTCAAATACGAAGATGTCAAGGAACTCTGGTCATCTATGTTCAGAAAAGGCTTAAAATGATTACGTTAATTAATATTTTGGTTCAGATTTTCTTTTTTGAAACCTTAAGGACTAATCCGGTTATGGTCATACATGTCTTTATTGCAGAATATTTGATGAAGGTATACTTTTTATTTGATAAGCAAGAGGTAGAAACAGATTGAATCAAATCTGCATGTACACCTTATAAGTATGTACTTATTGTACATTGTCTTACATTTTAATGATGCATCAACAAATATTAATATTTTTTTCATCCCACCATCTCGGAAAGAGTATTTTTACCCTTTGATATCTGAGCGCAAAAGCCGTTTTTATCCTCTAGAGCGGCAAAGTGATTTGAATTTAGAACATAGTGCAATACTATCTTTTGTGACAATCTTGATAAGACTTTTCAAACAAATACATATTCAACAAATAAAATACTGATTAAAATAATTATTCAATTAATTAAGTAATTTTTATTCTTGTTTTTACATAGATTTTTGACCTCGTTTAATTTAAAACTGAGTTTTCAAATAAATGAACTTTAATAGGTACTTCTTTTTAATTTGATACTCATATGTGCGCGCCATTTTGTTTTTAAATTTCCTCGATGAGGTGGGATGAAAAGTTACGTGTTGCACTCGAGTGCAAAGATTTTTCACCTTGTGCTCTTTTGATAAATTGAGCCCGCGGTTAAAAAGCAACTTTGCACTCTTGTATAACAAATAACTATTGCTCGGTTCATAAAAAATATGGTTCTAATTAAAATATATATGACAGCCTGCAGGCCAAGGTAAAAGTTATTAGGTAAAATTTTAGAAAATACACGAATACCGTTTATACCAAAGTTAGAAAGAAATGCCGGCTTTCCCCATCAAAGGAGCTCCCATCCGAGCTAATGACTAAAATTCATAAAGTGTTCGTTAATCTCAGTGGTCTATCAAAGGCACCATCGATCTCCATTTGTAATATCACCGCTATGCGCATGAGTCTATCGCAGATAACGCTTAGTAATTGCCATCATTATTAGCGCAGGGTTGCCAGCTTCGACTGAAAGACGTTATTTATGTTAGGAGATTTCTCACGAGACTATTGCCGCTTTGTCGCCTAAGGATATGTCTTGAACTATGTGCCATGGTGTTGGTAAAATTGCCTGGGAATATCTTACTGGTACAAGGTTTCTGGCTATTGGCAGTACCCGCTGTTGGATTCGCAGAAAACCTACATTCCATCGGATATATGTAAGTATATGAAAGGAATTAGAATTCTATATATTTGCTTAAATTCGCTATTCAGCCGCCCAAGTTACGAAACAAAAGCCTTTCGCTTACAAAATGCATTTTTAATAACAAGGACCTTGGCTATCAAATCAAAATACGATTTTCGTAATTACTTCATTTTTATTCATGCCTTTAAACACGTGTTTCTCTGTCTAGTTTAAAAACTCGGTCAGTATTGCGAGGTCAATGGTCTGATGCTGATTAGTTTTTTTTTAAGTAGTCTATGGCAGCCCTATGGACGTGTCGTCATTATGTTCGAGAAAATAACGCTTTAGATTGCTTGTCTTCGTGCATGATTGCTCTGCGGTTGGACTACAGATACTTCTTTCTATAGAGGTTATATTAATGGCGACCTAGCCGGTTGTCGGCCACGGCGACTGTTCTCATGTAAGAAAATCAGCCAGCTGCGCAGGACATTGTTAAAGAGCACAAGCTTTTGCGCACACATAGGTGCACTCACTAATCCTTCACTCTCATAGCCCGATTGGAGAGGACAGGTTATATTATTCTTAGAATGGCCTTATGTATTCCACCATTGCTCATAATTCATTATCCTAAGTTTGGCTTCCAATTTAACCAAGTACATACACCAAAACTGTAACAAAAAAATCTGAATTACATAGTGCTTGTAAACAAACACTTTCAGTGAAATTATATGACCAAGTTATTAAAACGGTAAAAAATTAAAAGCATGCAAATTATATGTAAAAATATTGCAATGTTGTAGATGTGAATATTTTTTAAAGGTCGTTGTTCGACGAATTGCCCAAAACCTGCAAGATTTTACATTTTTAAGTGCTCTATTGACCAACGCACAAGTAGGTACTAAATTAAGGTTTAGGATTTCATACATTTTGATTTGAAACTCGAGAACTTCTTTTGTGATCAACAACAAAACTGAAATAGAGGCTTACCAAACACGTAAAGAGATTGTTATTCTAATTTTAATATAAAAACAAAACAATGAACACCTCAAGCGTTAGACGCAATCAGCAGCCGAATTATGGGCCGAATTACATGAAACTGTCAAGGTGAGCCGGATTCTTGCGTTGTGCAACAAACCTCGTGTTCGATCAATTGAATCAGGCGCATGTTTCAAGACTATTCGGCCAAGAGCACTTGTTTATAATAGGCCGCACGCAAACCTACCAAAAGATTTGCCCTTAAGCTTTAGTACATTAAGATCAGCTGCGTATTATCTGATCTTAATTAGTCTTGCTCAAAACAAGACTGAAGATGGCTGAATTAGGTGTCGCGAAAAATAAAGTTACCTTTTATTCTGTGCACCTGTACAGCTGAAAGAGCAATTCCCGCGCACGCGCTTCATAATGGAACCGCTGCGCTCGCGCACACGCGTCACTTCGCTTCCGGACTTCATGCATGAGCTAAGCACACATGTTTGATAACACCACACAAACGCACGAGATTTGGTGTACTACAACACTTTAATCTGATTAGCCAGTATTAAGTAGGACGGTTATTTTTACTGTTACAAGAGAGATAGAAAGTTATTCGCTGTTTTCAGATTTTTATACGTTAGCAACATAGATTTGAGATAAAGATGGAATTTATGCAAGTATCGCAATAATTTATCTATTAACCCCACTTGTTGTTTTAGTTGTAAGCCTATTACTTAACAATATTATTTTATTTACAACTGGGTGAAAGTTTTTCGATCATATCAAGCTTTATCGATCACTTATTCCTTCAGCAGGTATCAACAAAATTGCTTGTGATATCAGATTACCAATTAATGATTGAGAATAAAAACTTCGACACTTTTGATGGTATCGAAGTCAGATATAGCGTTTATTTTTTCTTTCCGTGTGCAATTAAATAATTATTCAACATCAATAAGCGGCTCTTATTAGCACTCACACGTTTAAAAAAACTTTTGTTTCGTATCACATCGACCCGTTACTTTCTACGGGCACTCGACGAAATTTACAAAAAATGCTTATAACGGACTCACTGGCTGGGTAATGGGCTTCGCCATCAACTTCATTATAGAAAGTATACTTTAACATACACTCAGTTACACAAGTGAGAATATAATGAAAGTAATGAACTTGGGTACAAAATGACAAAAGTCGCGCCTTATCAAAGAACCGGAATTCTTTGTTCAGCCGCTGTCAGTTTTGCGCGCCTCTGTACTTTTGAATGTCAAAAAGTTCAAGCTCAAAAGGTCATCGAACCTACGCAGTCATTAGGGACAGGATCTTCAATTAGTCGCAAATGAAAAATAATAATAACATGTATCCAGTATTATTTATTTCAAAAATAAGTTAAATGATGTGAGAAATATTAATTGAATTCTCGAATAACATAAACATTAAAACGAAGTCTTTGACCGACCATTGTAATCTGCATTTATCATGCAAAAACGTCAATGACATTCTAAAACGTGAAACAATAATAATTTAAGTACATAGCTAAGCAGGTCAAGGCTACAAAATTGATAACTGTTGATTTGTTTGTTTCAGGATTGGAAGACACGGTGAAGCTGGTGAAAGGCATCGGCGGAAAATGCTCCGGGTATGTGGTGGACCTGGCCAGCCGAGAAGACATCTACAGGGTCGCTAAGAAAGTCGAAGAA
The DNA here is from genome assembly GCF_030705265.1 of Helicoverpa armigera. Classification (NCBI taxonomy): domain Eukaryota; kingdom Metazoa; phylum Arthropoda; class Insecta; order Lepidoptera; family Noctuidae; genus Helicoverpa; species Helicoverpa armigera. Next base: position 4,058,401 of record NC_087137.1, on the reverse strand, counting down.
GAAGTCGGCAAGGTACGTAGAGCAGAGCAAATTTTTCAAACCTTATATGGTCAATTAATAAATAGCCAGTAAACGCTGGCTAATTCAATTGTAATCCTACAGGGGAACATTAACATAACAGTTTAAAATGTACCTACCTAGTCATTGTCCACCATTGTTTGATTGTATGGTAAACCATTGTTTTCTAAAAACTGGTGTTCACTTTCAAAAAACCTTGCATTGCTAACCATAATTAACATTTATCCGACAGTATATACTAAGGTACATAAACACTCGTTTATGTTATCTTTATGCAAATACTTTTAGAGGAAATTTAAGACGGCCTTTTTAAATATTCCTTATTGATTGTAAATATTTATGGTAGGTTGAAAAGTATTTATTACTGATTTTAAAATGCCTTTCAAATGAAAATACATACAAAATTATTCAAGAGAGAGAAATCATGTATTATTTACGTACCAGGTATAATGATGACGTTAGTATGCACACCAAATACTATCAGGATAAGATACCGCATACAATATTCAGATAAGGCTCTCAGATGACGGATATAACTTATCTTGAGCTTGAGGCAGTCGGGAAGTTGAGACATAGTGAAAAATATGTCAGCATGTCTAACGCAAGGAGATTGCGAAGGAAAGCTTGCACTATAATTAGGACTCAGTAACTATACATATTTACCTTAGGAAAATTCCGCCGCTTATCTAGGCTCCTGTATAATCAGTATAAGCATAGGAAATTTAATTATAACTAAAGTGGAAGTAATTGAATCAAATAGTTTAATAGTTTCAACTAAAATGCAGTACGCGGTCAATCTACTTACTGAAGAGTAGGGGCTAAGACTAAATCAAATCAATCTAATGGATACAGGATCTATCTTTAACAAGTCAATATTTCTGATTCTGATTTTCCTCACTTTGATACTAACTATGTATGGTTTTGCTATTAAGAATCTTTGTTGCTTTATCAAGAGTCTAAATTAACTTTCATTGAACAATACGTAGTCCTAAGAGTTACGTACCTACTTCTATCTAAAGATGTGTAGTTCAATATATTGAATACTATACTCAATTAGATAATTGTATTTCCAGGTAAATCTGCTGATCAACAATGCTGGTGTAGTCTCCGGGAGGTATCTACTCGACACGCCCGACCACCTCATCCAGAGGACCTTCGATGTCAACATCTTAGCCCATTTCTGGGTAAGCATAATATTTGTCAGATTTTTTAAATATTTAAATAAAATCATTTTAAAAACTCAATGAACTTACTGCAGTCTAGCCAGAAATTCCCATGTCATCACTCATCATTCACTTGAAATTCTCATGTTTGCATACGATATGTAAATCATTGTATTATAAGTAGGTATTTATTCAGTTTATGTCCGAAAATCTTGTTACCTACTAATTTTTGTTATGCTATGCTCATAAGATGGTAAAACACAATTAACCATTTAAACATGTAATTGCACTTACTTATTGAAATAAAAGTATAATTAAATGGTTTTATCTCATACATAAGAAACTTTTTTATGAAAAAAAAAATGATAAAAAAGGCGAGAGTGCTAAGTTCAAGACGCAAACACTCAACGTTACGTAGGTACACCGCCCTTGTAGAATCCTTCATGTACCGCTTTTATATCATCCTTCTCTCGTTATTTTGTTGATTGATGCTTAATGATTGGTTTATTAAAATCAATTAATAGACATTAAAAATTAACGAAATAGCACCTAAGTACTAACAATCAATGTTAATGTACTTTAGTTCGCTAACAGTTTACGCCGGGAAACATAAAGCTAAAACAGGATAAATATTTCATAGATAAGACAGGCGTAAAAAGGAATTTATCCATAATTTTGAATATATTACGTCCTAATATAATAAATTATACCTTACTACTTTGTAACCGTCTTCTATTAATTCAAGCCTGACGAAGAATTAATGGTGTGGAAACTTTTTTGCTTGTAAAATCGGCGGTAGGTATATAATGGATGTTAGGACGATTAACTTTTGAGTAAAACTTTGAATTCAATGACCCTCATTTTAAATTCGTAGATTTATGCCTACTGACTCCACCTATAATTCCAAATGATGTAATGTTTCGACCAGTTATACTACATTTCATATTGAAATAATAAAATTAATAACTTATCTAAGGTAATAGGTACCTACACCTACGCACAAAGATACACATTCGTTTTTGTATACCTACTAGCAAATTAATTTCTTGTTGATTTCGGGTAGTTCAGATTAATACCCGTTTTATTAGTAATCGTTAAGAAAAATAAGGACTCAGTGAGAGCCCTGTGGCACACCAAGTTACTATGTATGTAATAGTTTACTTTCTTCAAGAAAGACGTGTGACGAAATCAAACGCTACTAACTATTAAGCAATCTGTGGCTCTACTCTTTTCGGAACTCTTTAGATCAAGTCCTTAATAACCTTGTATCTTCTTTTCAGACGGTGAAAGCATTCTTGCCATCCATGATCGAGAACAATGATGGACACATAGTGACCATCGCCTCGATGGCCGGTCACGTCGGAGTGGCCAAGCTGGTGGACTACTGTTCCTCGAAGGCGGCCGCCTGTGGCTTTGATGAGGCCTTGAGGCTGGAGCTAGAAACCCAAGGCATCAAAGGAGTCCGAACATCCCTTATATGCCCGTACTTTATTCGTTCTACTGGCATGTTTGAGGAGGTTAACTCAAGGTAATTCTTTAATAAATACTTAATGTACGAACAGGGCGTGATAAATAAAAAATATTGTAACGGTGAAGGTTAATCTGTAAAATAATGTGTGAGCTAAGTAAATTGCAAATTAACCGTCAAACGTCCTTGTTTACATATGTAATGAACAGCTATGCATTCGTATTTCAGCGCAATATCATATACATGTCTATTAAACATTACAAACAGTAATTAGCTAAACACATATTTAAGCTGTTAATTTATAGCCGTCTTAATATACTTTTTTCTAGTTTCATTACATTGTTTTTTAGATTTTGTTTTTGACACACGGCAGAATTCTCTTTTGTAACAAGATGTTGCATTTGTTGGACGTAACAACTTAGTTCTTTGTATATACAAGGAAACACAAACTTTATTATTTTTGTTCTTATTTTCAGATTCGTGCCCCAACTGAACTCGAACGACGTGGCTGATCGCGTGGTGCTGGCTATCCGCACCGACGAGCCCTTCGCCCTCATTCCTGGCTACTTCCGTGTCTTGCTGCCGTTCAAGTGGTGGGTAGATGACACAACACCTGTCTATGATATATGATACGATATATGTAACTAGTCTAGTCAAGAATTGAAAGTCTTTTATGATCCAACTGAGATAGGATGTCGTAGTAACCTGATGTTTCTTCTGGGTGATGTAATTTTACATCATGCTCCGGTTCTAGCTCTACTTATTTGTTTTATTTTATTTCTATAGATAGGTTCTCCACAATCTCGGTCATTTGAGATTCCCAGTTACTTTACACTTACTATAAATAGTATTTTTATTCTGGTTATCTAGGCATTCTATTAATTTTAATATTTAATACGCTAATTAGATTTGTCAACTATAAACGAATCCCTACAATTGCAGGTTGGTGCCATGGCCATGCATATCCGATTTGATCCGAGGATTAGTTCCTGACGCCGTGCCAATACCGGCTGCAGGTCACGCGGCGCCTGTAGCCGAGAAGGTGTCCAGCAAACCTTCACTGGACGTGAAGCTTGGAGCGGGTCCCATGACAGTGCTGCCCCCCGCGCGACATGACCGACATGTGTGACGTCATCCAAGGATGTTGTTGTAGAACTAGTTACCTGGGAGGCGAGAGGCTTAACGACTTTTCAGTACAAGTTCTATAAACCAAACAAAATACAGATTTTTATGTTCATTTGACAGTTTTGATCTGAAATTAAATTGAAGAATTTCGGATAACCTTATGGTTTGTTCTCCTATAGTGCATTTTATGTATTTATTACAATAATTTATTTCCATTAAATCGTATTAATTTTTAACCAGCGATATATAAGTTCAAGCCTCTCGTTCCTCTTTGTTAAACGATATCAGGTTAGCAGATACGGTTAGTTAATATTACATTACATGTACAATATAAGTATATAATATGTTATCTTGACACTGACTGTGTTCAACATCGCATGTGTTTATGCATCTACGGACTGCTGTATTGCCTTTTATATTAAACTGAAATTACGGGGCCTTATAAAATTATTGCGAGTAAATGAGCTTGCTAACAAGCATTTAGAAAAAATATTGTAGATGGTTGCACTTGCAACGTTTTAAGGTGAATAGCTATAGAATTAACGTTTGAGATTTTTGTAACTGCACACTATGTTACCTTTTGAGATAGCGATGGTATGGTGCTTATCAAAAGCAATAACTAGCAAAGGTGCCGTCTAGGTGGTACATATTACGAGTACGTTTGCATTAATAGATTATATATCTACCTAGATAACATAAACGGAATGCAAACGTATAAGTACCTCAAGCTAGTGGGCTCAACTGCTGTAGGGACGTATCATGGCGGTATTTCTTCTTCAGAAAACATCACTAAATATTGAATAAAGCATTTATGATTCTATATAACGTTAAACGAATAATATTTTCAAGACTAATGTGCATTTCAGTAACAGTCTTCAAAACTTTGGTAGGTACTTATTATAGGGATAGTAGTTTTGACCCAAAATTATGGTTTGAAAACCGACATAAGACTATTTTAAAACTTCCAAGTATGACTCCAGCTTCTAAACCATTTTTTTATATTTAATTGATCATTGATAAAAACCACAATTTGGTAATCTCGTACTTAATGTATGTACATAATGTTTTTTTGTAATTTTCTTTAAGAATTAGTTGTGTACGAACACCTGTGGTACTTAGTCAAACTAAGATATAATCTAAGATATACTGGATGTGATTTATAAATAAGATTTTTCTACCGCTAATATTATTGATAAAGAATTGTACTCTTTTGCTATAAATTGATTTTATATAATGTTAATAAAATGTGATTTAAATGATCATAAAATAAGAGCATCCTGTACTTACAAGTATACCTCTTTTATATTAGGACTTATTTTTAGTTATTTTTAAGGTTTTTTGTTAATATCGGAGAAGGGATGACATTGTAAGTTTTTAAGAATATTATGTAAATATGATTTATATTTTGTTTAGTCTTCCAGATAACAATGTGGTTACGGTGTTAAGGTAAACAGATCTTATGATAGGTACGAAATATCATAAAATCGACATCCTTGTATCTCAATTTTGATCCTAAGTTAATTTTATCAGAAATCGCTATCAGCCCAAACCTTAAGTCTCTATAAGAGTCTTCCATATTTTTTATAGGACATTTTTTTATAAGCTCTAGTGGCTCTGTTTACCCTAAACCCTATCGCATAATGTTACCTCTTTTACTTATTATTTTATATCAATACGTTGTGGTGGAAGATTGATGCATTCAACTATGTTCATTCTGATTTTATATAATTTCGTATCACAATGAGAATGCGTGGATGGTCAAGATTAATAAATCCATAAAAATGTTAACGAGCGTTTTATTTTTGGTTTTAGTTATTTACAAACATTTTATATATAAAAAAAAAACACTTTATTAGACAAAAACAACTTACAATTAGGAACTTACAAATGTAATTTATATTTGTGTGATAAAATTCATTGTACTTGTCAACAAATTGGTAAGTTTGATAAACTTTTTTGTGCATCCATAACAAGAATTTTCATAATAACAACATCAGTTATAGGCTAAAAGTCATGATTTTGAACTAACGGTGAGAAAAGTATCTATCGCTAGTTATTTTCTTTTTCTTTTAGAATATTTCTTACACAGGTACATTCGGATCCAGTAGTACCTAAATATTATCCCTTTTGATACACATAGATATACCTATCTAAATAATAATATTATTACTTATTCTAAAGACGTAAAATGCAATGATGCAAGACTAGCAAAAATACTTTAAAAATTGTGATTTTACAAATATTAAGTACTTTTCCGTTACTATTTTATTCTTTGCCTTAGTAGTAGTTCTTTAACTGGATTGCTCGTAGCAATAAGCTTAATTTTTGTAGAATTTAATCAGATAAGAAAATCTGAAAAAAAAGACAACTTTTCGATGACGACCAAAAAGGCACGAACGGTAATATCTTCAAAACTTAACTAGGTAAGTACATTATATAAAAATACTTTGTACTGTTTATCGTATTACATTAAAGGAAACATTATTATGACAATCAACATTATTATAAAGCCTAAAATTTTAAACTTCAACTTCAATATTCAACAAATTGCTATTTCATTACTGTAGCAATACGAATTTAGGAGAAAATTAAAAGTGATCAAATATACAAAGTCGTCAAGAAAAGGTTTTGTCGGCCTAGATTATAAGATAAGAAAATCGGTAGGGTATAGGTAATTTTGTGCTATGGTAGACAAACTATTAATGGAACAAGGGATGTTATTTGAAGATGTAAATTAACGCACAATTTCCTAATAGAAGTCGCTGTCGGCGATCTTTTCATAATTGTGGTTAAAAATAACCATCTTGTTCAAATATAAAGACACTTTTACATCTCTTCACTAAATGTTTACGTTAAACACTATGCTTATAACATTCATTCACACACACTCTGTGTTCTGTTATTTTACTTAAACTTAAGGAACAATAACTTCAATAGACTCAAAACCTAATCATTTTTATCCCTAGGGAAGGAATCAGGCAGTCTGAACTCTGAAATAGGCGATATATACAACGGGTTCAACTCTTGCATATGTTTCCTGCTTTCTTGAGCTTCCTTAACAAACCTGGCATAAGCACGTCTGTCTGACACGATCTGACCACATCGGAAGAACAAGATGGCGATCAGTCCTGCGGCTACGACACAGCCCATGATGACAAGAGCACTGGTCATGATCCTAGCACTAGTGGGTTGGTAACACTCTTTAGCCCTAATAGTTATCTCAACGTCAGATAAGGTAGGAACGGCTGAGTAAGTGTATTTGTACTCGCATTCTAAATCGTTCTCAATAAGACGGAGGATGCAGGATACGTCGTCGATGTCTGCACTTGCTGAAAGTAAAAAAAAAGTATAAAATCTAGAATTTCAATTTAAAATAAAGACTTATGTAAGTCATAACAAAAATACACATAATAACAAAAAAATTGGTTCTTCTGCAAAAAATTCATAGGCACTGGTTATCACATAATAATTTCAGAATGTAAGTTTGAAAAATCTCGAGGAAGTCCGCTCAACCAAAAACACTTCATGTAATCATTTTTTGATCTAGACTACGGCAATTAGCATAAATAAACCAAAATCAAAGCTTGTGTGGTCTTGCAATAATGACAAAATTAGTCCTAAGCTGACACTAAGTACTGAACCACAAAACCGCAATCACTTAAATGACAGCGTTCATTACTTTTAAACGCTCTCAAGTGTAATGGTGACCACAAGAGTTGAGTCGTCATTATATTTCTACATTAACCTCTAACGGTTTGCTTTCTCTGCTTAATGTGAGCAAGTACGTTCCAAAGAAAAGTTTAATTTATGCGTCTATTGACGAGAGTAAGTACACATCTGCCGGTGCTGTAATTTGTTTAGGCTGTCAATAATTGCGTGTAGTTGCATGAAAGTTTTTATCTGGTATTTCAACATTTTAACTGACCACATAAACATCAGTAAATAGCTTATCATCACTACCCGAATGATGCATGAGGAAAGCGGCCATCAGAGAGCAGTTACTGGCAAGAATGACCACGACCACTCTGTTTAGAGCTATAACGACAACACTCACTGCATCTAGATTCTATCTTGTAGACCTTTTAGTTCCTTTTAGTTAACATTCCCGATGTTACAGCTAAAGATGCAAGTCAAGCTCGGCGTGTGCATACAGCGGGCTGTCGCACGTAGCGCACGTCTCGCAGAACATGCCCGAGTACTTCGAACCGCTACTATAGATGAACACTACTCTGACGAAAACGAAGCTTCTAGAATGAAAGAACTAACCTGAATCTAATCTCTCGGTGACGGTGTAGTTGACGGTGCCGACACTACAGCTATCAGTACAGTTGCTGTTAAGGGAACAGGTGACGCAGGGCTCGGCGTGTGCACACAGTGGGTTGTCGCACGTGGCGCATGTCTCGCAGAACATTCCAGAATACTTGGAGCCGCTGTCGTCTGCTGCTGAGCACTGGCAGCGACCTGTGGGGGTAGGTGAGTTAGGGGTGAGTTGATGATGTATCGTGATGTTGCTTTGATTTGTAAGTACTTTAAATAAATTCAATAATTTACGTTGATGATGTTCCATGTGGTTATATTTTGGTGAACAGTCTTGGTGAAGAATGCAGGAAGGTGATTTAATATCTGGTTTATGTAAGATCTTAGCTGAAATTTGTCAACGCTTAGAGCTGACAGAAGATGCAACTATGCTTTACCCACCTAGGTTGCAGAGTTATTTGAATCATAGAGATATGTGTTAATGTTGCCATTTTGTGCTTTGCGCTTTGTCATACGCTTACGCACCAAGAAAATCAGTTCTATCAGTACAACATATAAAGTCCATAGTTTCACTGACCACAGACGCAGTCCCCGTGTCCAGAACAAATGTCCCCCCCAGCAGGCGACACACAAGTGTCGGTGGTGTTGGTGCAGTCGCAGGCGGCGCCGCTCCAGCCGCCCGCGCAGGCGCACTGCCCGCACACGCACACCCCGCGACCCACGCCGCCGCATTCTAGGTCGTTCTCCCTGGAACAAACATTTGTTGATTATCGCTCACGTTATAGTTTTGTATTGTAAAACAAAAACTGCCTGATTCTCAGCATTTTTGTGTCCTTTTTGAGCTCGTCACTTTATTCTTTTGAGACCACAGAAAAGTATGGAAGAAGAAAAATTTTAACCCAATTGATTGATGATGATTCTTCTGAGTCTTCTAAGTAAAACAGCAGCCGCGCTTTGTGTCCACTAGACCAACGAAACAACGACTGAGTATAAAGCAGTCTGTTATTTAAGACTTCTAGACTTTTGTAATAATGATGTAGGTGCCCGTGAGAATTAAAACGGTGAATGAATATTACAACCACTTGTACCTACTTAGGAACGCAGTACCATAGTATTAACAAGAACATCCAAAACGAAATCGTTGCATAACTAGCAGTTATTTTGAAAACACACATTAACCACGCATTACGACCAGGAACTAACACGCGCTTACTTCGAATGAGACAAGTAAACACATTCCGCATATCCAGAAATACTCTGAAGTGTCGATAGTCGATAACATGAAGTGTATTTACTGATGCTCTAAATATCTTGTGACGTACTATTACGTGTCTGGTTTGATTCAATCCCTAAAAAAGTAGGAACACCATTGAGGAACTCACAAATTACACAGATACATTAGGGAGTAGATACATAAGGGGATTTACAAAATTGCGAAAATAATGGGCTTACATAAGATTAGTGAAAAAACTAAAGGGGGTATATAAGGGAGTACATTAGGAAGTACATAAAAAAGAGTAAATAGGAAGAGTACATGTGGAATTACATAATGATGTAAAGACGGGAATACAGAGGGGAATATATGCAAAGAGGGAGTCGGTACATAGAAGGATATCCGTAGGGGGAGTCCATAGGAAAGTATGTAGGCAAACAATATAAGGAGGTCCATAAAGATGAGCGAGTACCTACACTAGGAAGTAAATAAGGATGTGAATGCATAGGGGGTACACAATGGAGCATACAATCGAATCGAAAGAAGCACACAAGTAAATTATGGAACATTAGGCTTCGAAGGACCACAGAAATATGTGATACTTACAGACTAACATCACAGGTGGCACACTGGCAGTATTTCCCCGTGAAGCCGGGGTCGCAGGAACACTCGCCGCACAGGCAGTCGCCGGCGCCCGAGCACGCCATGCTGCGGGTGGCGTTGGGCTCGCGGCACTGCGCCATCAGCTCGGCTGACGCATTCTCGTCGCCTATCGCACAGTCGCATGTGGGACCTGACCTGGAAATGTTTCAAAGAGTTTAAGGCTTAGTTTATTTACAAACGTTGCATAAAGTAGGTACTCTGGTATGAAATCCAATTTTAGGCTGCCCGCCCACGTCCGGTAAATCGGGACCGATTTTTGTAGAGAAAAATAGATAATACTATCTAACTAAGATAAATAGCAATAGTGCAACACACAACACACTCGTCCTATAAAAAATCGGTCAAAACGTCCTAAAAAATCGATCCAATGTAACTGTCCTGCAAAAACCCCGACGAGGGCGGGCAGCCTGAGATGTCGATTATTATAAAGGCGTCTTCAAAGTGATTCCACTTCATGTCAGGAGAATTATGAGACGGCAAAGCTTTTGTGTATATTGGGAAAAGCACAAACAAATTAACGCAAGACAAACTAATGGAGGTTAACAATACCAAGAATATCTGTAAGGAAGTAGCAAGTAGTCCAAGAGTTCTTAGAATAGGTCGACAGCCATTTGTTATTGCTACAGCAAACACTGCAGATGAGGTGTGAATTAGTCGAACACATTATTAGCCTAACGAAAAGTAGGAACTAAGCAGGATCTGCATGGTTGCGAATAACATGCACAAAATCTGATGACTGTGAATTCGGTGCTATATCTATTTGGGAGAAATTTAAAAAGCAAGTATGCAAGTTGGATACATTGTTAATCTTTAAGTAAATCCTTAATCCAAACAAACAAATAGAGAAAGCTGTTATATAAAATATTCTACACCAAAGCATTGAACCAGGCAAGGTAGGATGCATTAATATGTCAACCCCTTTTTTCCCCATTTCTATAGTGGCCCGCAGTGCATCGCGTCATAGCCGTCACTCGGGACTGCTTCTTTGCTAATAAATCACTTGAGAGAGCTCAAGATTCGTGCCGATAACTATATTAGGAAAATGGTGGCACTATTTACTTTTGCATGTAATAACTAAGCAGAGGCATATACACTATCTTCACGTCCTGAGTCGTGGAGTCAAAGTCTACAAAGCATCACTCACCATCCCTTATTGCACTGGCAGACGCCGCAGACGAAGTGCGCGTTGACGGGGCACATGGGCGCCATGTGCGGCTGTGACGTCACGCTGCACGCGCAGCCGCACTGGACGTGCACCTCCAGCGTCAGCGCGTCCTGCCCTAGCTGCGACTCCGATATGCGGATCGTTTGGGTCGACTGTTGAAGATATTGTTTTTAAAGAAAATATTGTCTTTACACTTAATGCAGTCATTGAAGCATTATTGCTACGATTTTTTTTACTGTGAATCGATTTGCATGAAATTTTGGAATTAGGTTCATCTTACCCTTAACTTCAAAAGTGAATATGATTTGAACTCCGCCACCCCCCCTGGGGGTGGTTGACACCCCTTCTTTGGGGTGAATATTTTTTTTGCAAAATAACCTCGGATATCGATAGAAGACCTAATTTTAAGCTAAAGTAGTCTTTAAAGTTTAAAAAAAAATCCAATACTTTTTCAAGTTATTGGCAATTGAAAATTCGCAATTTTTTCACGTTTTTCATCGTTTTTTTGCAAATATCTCCAAAAATATAGGTTTTATTGAAAATTTATAAAGAACAAAATTGTAGCAGGTAAAACAACGAACAATTTGTTTTTTTATAAAAGGTCCTAAGTGCAATATTAAGCTAGATATTAAAGATCAAAGCCGTTTTTTATTTTGTCTGAAATTTAATCGTTGTGGTCAATGCCAATTTGATCTTTAATATCTAGCTTAATATTGCACTTAGGACCTTTTATAAAAATATAATTTGAAAAAATTGCGAATTTTCAATTGCCAATAACTTGAAAAGTATTGGAATTTTTTTTTAAACTTTAAAGACTACTTTTGCTTAAAATTAGGTCTTCTACCGATATCCGAGGTTATTTTGCAAAAAAAATATTCACCCCAAAGAAGGGGTGTCAACCACCCCCAGGGGGGGTGGCGGAGTTCAAATCATATTCACTTTTGAAGTTAAGGGTAAGCTGAACCTAATTCCAAAATTTCATGCAAATCGGTTCACAGTAAAAAAATTCGGAGGTTAGACCGTATTTTTCGCTTCAATGACTGCACTAACTGGGGAAGTAAAAGTTAAATCAAAATTCTGCTGGAAGAAACTTCACAGTCAGTCTGCTATTACAAAATTGTTAAATAGGACCTAAGTGTTCATTCTTTGGAGGATAAGCACATGTGTATTGATAGAATAGCACCCACTGTGGCGAGGCCTAAGGCACTAATTTCATTTGTCAAAAAAAAAGGTTTAGGTCCTTGGGGTAAACCTATCTTAAAAATTATTTTACATAGATCCTGAAGTAGACAAGAGAGACATGGAGAAAAGTTTTCAGAACAGTAAATTATTTACTTACGGACTTATATTCAGGACAAGACTCCAAAGTGACATGAGCTTCATAACGCAGAGTCATGCCATATTCCACTCCAGTGCATCTCGTTTCTTCTTTCATAGGTCCTCCTTTCACTCCACAGTCCGTAAAGTACCTAACTTTAACTGGTCCCAAGTTAGAATCATCATGGAAATCAACAACGCTGACAATATCCTCATAACCAGTTTTAACTAGTTTCAGAATATTAGAACTGTCACTCTCTAGTTTAGCCACATAAGTAAAGTCTTCGAGTAGCTGGTTCAAACTGTCGTAGTGGGATTTAACGCTTTCAGTTACAGCGAAAATCACGTTGACCTGTAATCAATCGTTAAAGTTAATGTTGACACCGTCCGTAATTAAAAAGAGTCTTAAAGGCAGGGTGGTGTCATCTTGTCAGAGTTATAAAACACTTTAATATGAGCTAAAGATTTCACATTGTTCTACTCAATTCAATAGAATATGGTGTTACCTTGTACTTTTCCAACAGTCTATATAACTGTGCCACCGACGGATAGTCATAAGTAGCAGCTTCCGAATAGTACCCTCTATCGTCCAAATGACATTGATCATCGCTCTTCCTAGTCGCGCCACCTTTAACAGATTAGTGCTAGTTATCAGATGACATGTCTCAGTTTAAGCACAATTTATTGCGGTATTTGACTTTCTCGGTTACTTTGAAGCATTTGGATTTGGTTACTGATTGGCTTCTTCTATATAATTGATAGCCACATTTTTTGGACTGCTTAATCAGGAATCATGTGACATTGCAAAATGAATTATGGATGTATAGAACATGTGACACGATCCCGTGAGAACTTTTGACTGAACAACAACATCATCAGATTAATTGATGTCTTGTCTAATGTTTCTTCCTTTTTTTTAGGGTTCCGTAGCCAAAATGGCAAAAACGGAACCCTTATAGTTTCGTCATGTCCGTCTGTCCGTCTGTCCGTCTGTCCGTCTGTCCGTCTGTCCGTCTGTCACAGCCGATTTACTCGGAAACTATAAGTACTACAGTGATGAAATTTGATGGGAATATGTGTTGTATGAACCGCTACAAAAATATGACACTAAATAGTAAAAAAAAGAATTGGGGGTGGGGCCCCCCATACATGTAACTGAGGGATGAAATTTTTTTTTTCGATGTACATACCCGTGTGGGGTATCAATGGAAAGGTCTTTTAAAATGATATAAAGTTTTCTAAAAAACATTTTTCTTAAAGTGAACGGTTTTTGAGATATCAGCTCTCAAAGTCGTAAAAAGTATGTCCCCCCCCCTCTATTTTTATAACTACGGGGTATAAAATTCTAAAAAAAATAGAGGTGATGCATGCTAATTAACTCTTTCAACGATTTTTGGTTTGATCAAAGTATCTCTTATAGTTTTTGAGATAGGTTGATTTAACTGTAATTTACGGAACCCTTCGTGCACGAGTCCGACTCGCACTTGGCCGGTTTTTCTTCTCTGTAGCTAGATCGTTTATGAATTTAAGAGCGTGTACGTCAACCGCGCGCCATTTGGCCTAAAATGGTACTTTTCAAACCACTGTTTCTCAGTAACTACTTATCCTACAACTATGTTATTTTTTAATAACGCAAGGTAATTTCACTGTCTATATAGTTAATTGAACATAAATTTCAATTTGTGTAGTTTAAATACTTAAAACCCCTGTAACGTAACAGATGTTTTATAAAATTCCCGTTCAGCGTCTATTTCGAAGCTTAAATTCATGTGAAAACAGTGGCAAATCTAATCATATTTATTTTTTTACTCATAGACGAAATCCCCACGCCTATAGTTAGTTGAAAACATTTTTTGATTTAGGTCTCTATCTTTCAGAAAAAAATATTTTAACAATGTGAAAAATTGTGAATTTCAAATGCTTTTTTTACCTATCTATCTTACTTAATTTAATATAACAATTATTTACTATAGTAATATAACTCTTTCTTTAAAACATAAACTTTATATTATAATTTAATCTCTCGTTTTTATTTTTTTATAAATTATTTAAAAACTACTATAAAACGCTGCACGCGAGTCAACTCAAACCAGACCGCCGCAAGGCTTCACAGAGAGAGGACGTGTCGCTCCGTCACATCGCGTAGGGTGAATAACCTCTGCCGTGGATACCGAGAATAGAGTACATTTCAAGCGCGACCAACAAATCTTGATACATTACTATTTTATTTAAAGCTCAATTTTGAAGCATATTTTTTTTTATCGATTGAGTTGAAATTTTGTTTGAATGTTCAGTTTTAATGACAATGTATTCTATATCCAATATGGCGGTATACCCAAGATGGAGAAAAAAATGTTTTTAATGCATTCCTATGATATGGGTATCAAATGAAAGGGCTTGCTATGAATAACTCGAAAAAAAATGTGTCGCGAGTCTAAATCCAATATGGCGGACTCCTTAGGCTAGAAATCACTTATTGCAGATGTCTGTTACCAATCGAGCTATATATTTTTTTTCATTTTGGATGTACCTACCCAAATTTTGACTTTTGATCTCGAATAACTTTTGAAGCATATAGTATAGATAACTTAAAACTTTATTTGCAATGGTAAACCCAAGCTCTGCACCAATATTTGGCTTTCCGGCAATTGTTGTTATTTGACCACAATTTTTCGGTCTGGATGGACTGGACCATTCATATAAACAATCAATTTTTCAAATCGGTCCAGGCGTCTTTGAGAAATCGAGAACAATCAAATTGAGAACAATCACAAAACAATCTAATTGAAACCTCCTCCTTTCTTTTTTGAAATCGGTTAAAATACAGAAACTCTTAACATTGTCATTAATCATCAGTCGACTATTTAGTACTGTTGAAAATTGTATGTAATATACAGAAAGTCCTCAAAACCAAGGTTTTCATAGGTGCCCGATTTTTTTGCAAAAGAGTGTAAGTATTAACGACTTATTTTCATGCTTTTATATTTTAGACATCCATAGACTTACACTATTTTCCCGCTATTAACTATTTACTAAATAATATATTTTTTGTTCTACCAATTTCACTCGAAAGGATCAAAATGGTTTGTGTGACTATACGTGAAGTATGATAGGCACGCACACAGCCGCGACGCTAGTCTGCGCGGTTTTTGCGTTGAATTACCTAAAGTTGACATCGCGCGCCGAGCGTACACGCTCTTAAAGTCATAATTGGAATTGTCATATAACCTCTACCAAGAGACACCTACAAATGATTATCCTATTTTCTTGACATCCTTGCAAGTGACCAAGGTGAATTTGCATTTTACGTGTAACTTGTCGTATTTGTCACTTTGAGTTGAAATAATAAAAAAGTAGGTATGTATTTTATGTTATTCTAGCTTTTCTCATACCAAGTTTCCCATCCCCGGCCGTATGCATAAGTCCATCAGACAGCAGTATTATAATCTTTCTGCTGTGTGTCGCCCAGCCGATCTTGTCTCCGCACGTGATCACCTGCACCAATGCGTCCAGTTGCGCCTCCGCGTTGTCCAGGTTAGCTGTCACTGAACTGCTGTTCACGCGCTCTATGAACTCGTTCACCTGGAGTTTTAGGGGTTTGTAGAATTTTTGGAATGAGGGGCTTTCAAAATGGTGAAGGTAAGTAAGGTGATTATGAGGATTATTAAAATAAGAGTCATGTTGTGAGGAAGGTGATGAGAATGAATGTGGACGGATATAGTGGAAGAGGAAGACCAAAGAAACGATGGATGGATTGTGTGAAAGTAGATATGGTAAGAAATGTTACTTGTGAGATTACGGCATAAAATTGGGATAAGGGCAGGAGGATGATGATGACTTATAAGACAGGCTTTTTAAACACGACCCATAATTATCTAAGCTCCATCACCATTCCAGCTTTTATCGAAATCGTTACAATTATTTTTTATTTTACTTTAATAGAGTGAGCAAGATGTTTTACTATTGGAATCTGATTGTGTTGTTACTTACACTGAGTGATTTATTGTATTTATTTTATATCTTTCTACCATAATTGAACAAACAATAACCTAAGTAACACCTAAGACGTAAGTAACTTTATAAAGCTTTTATCTTATACGTCAATGCTCACACAACATTGTATACGCCTAACAAATTAACCTTGTCTACTAGTACCTACGTATTTACGACTGACTAAAATGGACGAAGAGTATTAAGGATTTCCTTATACACAGCCACGGCTTACCTTACATACATCAGTAGGTTAACGTTACCTGGTTGGTTAGGGACAGGTGATGTTTATAGCTGTAGGTTGCCTCACAAGCCTCTTCCTCCATTGAACATGGGTTTGCTAGTCGTTTTGCATCCGTGTTTATGAATGGCATCAGCGGTTTCTCGGCGAAGCTTCCGAAACCTAATCTGAAAAGTGTTAACTACACATTTATAATATAGACTTATGAACGACTAGGTAATTGTATAGATCTTAGATTAGATCTTAAGCTCCTGTGTAATATTTGATGGCAAAAGTATGGTACCTTACCTAAAGTTATCTGTAAGGTTTTTCAACAATATAGGCAGATCATCTCTCAAAGACACCAGCGTCTCTTTGTCATCCTTCATAGACCAAGTGAGATCCATCAAATAATATAAATCTAGAGGGTAATTTTTGGCTGGTCTATATGTAAACTGAATCTTTTGTGTCTCTCCTGAAACAAAGCATTACCAAAGATTATATTCGCTTTCGATGTGTTAGGTATGTTGTTTAAAATTTGATTAATAGAGTAAGTATAATGTAATGAGCTTGAAGATTAATACAATTTGTCTTCGCTTTAGATAAATAATATTATTGTTTTGCTTGCTTGTTTTGGATCAGGGATATAAATTAATTAATTTTTTTTTGAGGTAAAATTTGCTGGTGGGAGCATTCTAAGGATCGAGAGGTGTGGAGAAAAATGGGGAGGCCTTTGCCCAGCAGTTGGAAAATAAGGGCTAAGAAAAAAATAAATAAATAAAAATTGCTGGAAAATAAGCGTACTTGACTTCAAAGATAGGCGGATCCTCTGCGGTTGTATTTGCACAACATTCTCCTCACTGTTGGGCGTCATGTCCTGAAGCGAGCTGTTCTCCACCATCTCCCATATTGGCTTCTCTGGACGCTGGATTAAGCCTTGACTACAGCCAGTGTTCACGAGACTAAGGAACAAAAAACCAATCTTTAAGAAGAAAGAGGGTGCAAAAAATTTAGGAACCTTAACACTGTAAAGAAAGCTCAATGTCATGTAATACTCGTGTCTAGAATTGTTTCAATTCCTCATAATAGGGAAATGTCTTTGGTGCACTTAGCCCCTCTTATTAGATGACAGCATTTATTCGATTGTAGTCCTCAAATGAAACGTTGGTAGGTGCTAATGATGAGAACCAAACTAATTAGTAGATGTATGTAAAACTGGAATCGAAACCTCTTAAAATCAATTTAATTTCCTGTTCTTATTTAAATTAATGGAATAGGTGTAACTTAAAGTGACTCGTAAAATTGAGAATTCTCAATTTCCGCAAATAGCTAATTATTTAACGCCTATGATAAAAACATTGTTAATCAAATGAAATGACCACCCAAATAAAAATGAGCACCAGTCCCATTCTACTCTACGCTATCAAAACAAACGAATTAAATCTTCTTATTAACCCAACGCCGCGTGAGGCACTTAACTTTTTCCCCACCGAGTACCAAAGTACAGGCCATTCAAAATCGTTCATTCGCTCTCTGCACAATCAATAATCTATCAAACAACGATCTCTTGATTACCGAGGAGAACTGCCGAATATCGGTCACTGAACGTGAGAACAGTGGCCACGAGGAATGCGCTTGCGTCGTACTCGTGGTTAATTGATTAAGCGAAATAAAGCGGAACTTTTTATTGTTTTTGGTTCTGGTTTAAGCTATTGTGGTGGTTAAGATATCTATTTTGGTGAAGATACTCCTGCCTTTCTGACGAGGTAGTAAAAGGCTTGATCTTATAGTGTTATTATTGAAAAGCTAAGTCTTATACGCTATTCATCTTAGACCTTACCGTACCTAACGAAATTAGGCTCAGTTTTTTTCAAATACTTAATATTTTTCTAATAAAACCGTGACAAATATAGTCACGTAAAGCGACAAGGGCAGCACCCGACCTTCCAGTGGTCCCCCATCCAATTACCGTGTGTCGTGGGCGTCGCTTAACTGCCGATCTACGCGAGATAACTGGATGATGATACCCTTGTTATAGCCGTGGACATTCCCTCTAAATACCCAGTCAAGCCTTCATTAGGAAATTGGACAGAGAATTCTTTTGTACACTATTTTAATTGAGCTTTTTGTTTGAATCGTTCACGTGGCTTTAATTGACGATTCTTTAATTTATAGAGATCTTACAGGGGCCCGATTCTCCTAATTTTACTTAAACAACGTACGATTCACGTTCGACTGCGATCCAATCCCGACTCGATTACGATTGAAATGTATGTGGCATTCTGCTATTTTTTCTTTGAAAGAAACGTTTTTATCCTTTTCTGTCATTCAATAATGAATCATTTTATCTGCAAATGATTTACGATTGCAAAATGATTGTACAGCAAACTACCGTATAGACCAAAATCATCAAAATAGCAGACCAATCGCACACCAATCAAATGTCAATCGAATTCGATTGGTCTTTTATTAGTAGCAGAATGCCCGATATGGTTAAAACTGCTATTACGATCATATTGCGATTCGATTTATATTCGATTTTGACATTATTAACTTAGGAGAATCGGGGCCCTGATCTTAGTTTCATTTTCGTGTTTTGGAAATGTACGTAAATCATCGTAGCGTAAGCATTAATTTCAAAATTATTGACTAGAAGATTTACGAGTAAACAAATAGTAAGAAATCTTTAAAGAATAAATAGCGGCATGATACGACTTCTTCGTTTACAGTAGGTAAAATGTCATTTCGAAACATCTTTTACTTACAACCTAGGTATGGCCCAACAAGTAATTATTGATCATTAACTAAGAACTAACTAAACAATTAACACAGCCACCTGCAAAACATTACAACACAATAAATAAAGTTTTCCTGTGAAAGTATTATTACCCGTTTACTAACATTTATTATTATAGTTATTTGCTTGGCATTCAATAATTTACAGGTACTAAATTATCATCGCTACTTTACAATGACCTACCTTGCGCATGTTTAGGAGAGTCACATTTTAGCTGACGAAAAAGTAAAAAAAACTTTACACTATGAACTGGAAAATTAGTCTTCAATATACAGTATAGTTGGCCATTTTCCTAGTGTTTTCGATAAGTTAAATGAGAAACCGTGGACAAATCTATTACTTATAAGGTGGGTACATTATCGGAAGGAATCTATGTCCCATGCTTTCTCCCACAAGTAATTTACAGTCAAAGCTAACACCAGGGGGTAAAACGATTAAGGCAAACTTTCATTTGTTTCCTTCTAGTGAGGTGTGAAAACATTACGGTATGGGTTTCATATCCTAATGCTTAGAAAACATGACTACACAGTTATAGATAGGTATGTACCTACTGCATACCTATTTGTACATTTGTGTATATGACATTTTGTATATTGCTAAAGTACGCTGACTCAGGCGCAGTAGTCAGTTCAATACCGAAATGGCAATTCAGTATTAATCTGAATATTTGACACAATTCGGGAGAACTTTACGATATCGCCGAAATACTAATTGTCAAGAAACGACTAGCCTATAATTAATTGATCTATTAAGTATGTACTTATAGATGCAGTGGTGACTGGCGTGGTATTTAGCTACAAGACTCTCGAATAAGTTGTTACGGTATAATACAAAATACTTACTTACCCAAAAATAATAGGTATCAGAACTTTGATAAGTTCATTGATTTGAGCTCACCTTTCGTCATCATTACACCGCGGGGCTCCGGACTTGTAGTTGAGGTCCGCGCACCAGCGACAATGCGATGCCGCCGACAAACACGCGCCGCACTCATCATGCTGGATGCAGACCAGCTTATTCAGCATCTGCTGTTGTACTGTTGAGTAAAAATACACAGTTTGAAAAATAACTGGCCATTATCTATTCTATTGTGGAGCTGTTCGCGCCAATTCTCGCGACTTACCACATTCCAATTTTGAATTTTTGACATGAATTCTTTTCGACTACTTATTGTCTTTTAAAACCAGCCAGAATAATTTATTTTCACAAATGAGGTTTTAAACTAGATACTACTTAATTGATCTTTATGCTATAATTAATCCCTCATTTGAGATTAATTACAACCGATTTAATTACATCTAGGTATGTAAATGATGGGCGTAAACCGGCTATCAAGTTAACCTAATCATCATATTTATTTAATCATCATTTAAATAAGGTGCCTCAAACATTAATTAATGATCCAAATGTAGGCACAACTGCGTTACTAAAAGTTTAAATTGGCTCTCAAATGAAGAGAAATCATTGAAATTCCATTCAATCGTGTTTCCATTCCAAGTGACAAAAAAGGATAGCTATCTTAAGAAGCACTTGACATATGGAATGAAGCGACGAACACGTTAAAATAGACCACCAAAATCGGTGGTATTAGAAGCGCAACGCGTTGACACAATTTATGTGGGCGTACGGCAGATTACGATGGAAACGACAAGCCGTAAGACGGAATATTTAGAAGGTTAATTCTATAGCACTTGTTGCTGTTCCAAAAGTATCAATGTCATGAAATAGTTTTGTGGTTCTTGACAAGCTAGACAGAATTTATGGGCAAAGCAGTCATTTCAAATCTGAAACATTACAATATACATATACACATATACAAGTCAGAAACTTTTATAATGGAAGATCAGAGACAACTTTTGACATGGCCAATCTCTTATTCGAGTCTATAGAATACTTGTGTAGAAGCGCTCAAATGGTTGGTAGGTACTCTGCTAATAACATCGCGCGCGTTAGATCTTCTGTTTTCTTTTTATTGACGACTGTAGATAATCTTCACAAATACGGCACATTGCCAGCACGTGATCGAAGAGTTAATAGACCGATACTATCCGTAACATTAGATATATTACGTTACGTGTTACAAGCACATAACCGGACTGACAACAATGTGTAATGATAACTTTACTGTTACTTTACTTTTTGTTTGATTGATTGTTTGTCAAATTGTGGCTAGTGAAACAAGTGAATTGTTAGTTAGTCTATTTTTAAAGCCCCATATTTGATGAGGAATCTATTACTTCAGAGAGCTAATATAGATTGTTAACCTGCGTAGAAGCACTTTAATTAACTTATAACGAATTTACGTTAAATAAACAGAAATAGCTAAGGTTTATCAGTTTTGCGTTGTTGTAGCTATAACTATTAGAATAGAAGTGATTTATGACTCAAACTAAGCCTAATCGTGTGGTAATATTCCGTGTCTAAGTTATCCTTGTAAAGTTACGTCATATTTTTCAAACCTAGGTTACAAACAATAGACACATTTATGTATTATTGCAACGACAAATTAATGTTTCAAGCTGAGATCATCGTACCTGCTAGAAAATGATCACCGTACCCACTGATGAAGGGCCATAATCAAGGAGGCAGTTTTTTCCATAGTCAATCTAGTCAGTTGCCTCAGCTTCTCATTAGAATGCTATTTACATTTTCCGGATTATCTATAATAACACCCTTCTGCACGAACGCATCAAAGAGCCAATTTGGTCTGGTAATCTTGAGCCAATTTTTATATTTATTACATTATTCAAGCCACAAGCGTTTGATTATTAATTATGTGAATCGTAGCTTTAACCGTAAGTAGTACAAGTGATGAGCTGACTGTTAATTTAATTGCCCATCAAATATTCGGTTAACGACTTCCCATTACAAGCATCGACCGTAGCGTTGCCATGCCAAATATTGTTTATAACTTCCTAGTGGTTATTAAATCTTCATTTTACGCCATGAATACAGAACCGCACTTCACTCTGGATGTAGGACACGCTAAGTATCGTTACTCCGGAGAGAGCATTTGCAATCCTAGCTGCCAGTACCTATTTAAGATAAAAGCATAATCCTTTTTGCTTTCAAATCCTTTTAAAAACATGTTTTTTTATGCTGTCTAGCCATTACCATTTTCGATAGAGAAATAAATAACTGCATCCCACGCGCCTAATTGGTAAGCTGAAGTAATCTCACCAACAAACATAGCTGTGATCTCATCACTGTCTTAGCGATCTTACTTCAACTTAAGTAAATAGCGTATAACCAAGTATCTATTTCTGGATGAAAACTGTTGAAGATTCGTAGGTGGTAGGTACATACCAAACTCTTAATTGATCACAAATGAATTAAACATTTTGCCAAAACGACTCGAAAATCATCAGTCGCAGATTTGATACCTAGTGTTAACGACCTAAACTTTTAAATGAGTCGACTATAGTTACTGGAAATATAAAATTGATCAGTTTCGGTTTCTCTTCTCACTGACAGACAACTAGGTAGATACCTGAATTCCTAATAATATTGCTAGCCTAACATTTATTGCTAGCACAAAATCGAATGTAAACACAAGAATGTATGTAGGGTAAGTAAGGTTTATTGCTTCCTAGGATTTATACTCCTTTTAAAATTTATAACCACAACTTGAAACTACAACAAGCGTAACGTTAATTACACCCAGTTTTAATATTTGTAGTAAAACTAAATACAACAAACAAATTACAGCATAGCACATTGTTATTTCAGCTGAAAAGACGTGTTAACTTTTCAACGATGTTAGAAGTAACCAAACAAGATTGTGAAGTCGGAAAACGAATTCGAAGCGTGTAGCTCTAAATAAAACTGTCAATCCTATTCCGTATATTTTCTATTTTGGAAAACTAATGTCCGTAACAGGTGTGTTCCTGCCTTGCGTCTGTTTCGGCTATTTTAGTAAACGTATGAGCATAAAATAAATCTTCCCTTTTGAAGTTACATTTATGTCCGTGTTGAGATAACGAATAACTTTTTATTTTGTTCTAATCTTATTCAGCTCTGCCATTATAGCATCCGTCCTGTTTGTAGATACCCTACATAGTAATTAAATTATCCTTTTATGGTTATAGTTTGTTTCCTGAAATGTAACTGGTATAGCGTGTGGCTGTATGTCGCGCAAGTAGTTTGCCGCCCTATTAGTTAGTTACACGCGCCGCAAGAGGGCGCGTGGAAGGGGACGCGACATCGCGCAGCCGCTCACGCCGACAGTGAGCAAGAAGCGTGTGCCGCGAGTGCGCGTCGGATGCGCCTCGCTTGAGTCTCGTCATGTAGTTGAATACGCTCGCCCCATTGTTTCAACTCAGGGTTTAGTTCATTAGTTAGTTTTGTAACATTCGTGGTTGTTGTCCAACTGTATGACTGTTTCGTTTCGTGTTTTCTTTGAAATAAACTTAAACTCAAACAGTATCCAGTGGTTTCCATTCGTTAAATAGCCTAGTTTAGTGACGCCCATCGTGTGTAGGGCTCCGCTAGGGCTATAATTGGCTGCCCAACGTGTGAAGATTACGAACTTGGTTATAAGGGCTGCCCAACGTGCTATAATTGGCTGCCCAACGTGTGATAGTAACGAACTCAGTGAAAACTTCGCGTGTTATTCGCCGTGAAAATGCCGTTAACACGCTCGCAAGTTCTGGAAACTTCGGACAACGTCGACGCCGCGAGTGCCGGCGCCGCCCCCACCAATGTAACAATGACCCACGAGACTCTGGTGCATTTACTCCGTGAGGTCCGCTCGTCCACGCCGCAAAATGTTTCGGATTCGCACAGTATGTTTGGCGTGAGTGGAAATTTCGCCAAGTGCAGGACGCGTTATGGCGGACGCCCGGAGGAGTCGCTAGAAAACTTCCTAGACGCCATCACTACGTATAAGGAATGCGTAAATATGACCGACGAGAACGCTCTCCGCGGGTTTTCAATGTTGTTGGAAGGACCTGCAGCGGTTTGGTGGCAAGGGGTGAAGAGATCGACCGACACGTGGTCGGAGGCGCTCTCGCGAATAAAAGGTGCATTCGCCGAGCATGATCCGCCCCATCGTCTTTATCGGAAGTTATTCACGCTGGTTCAGGAGGAAGAACATACGGATTTGTTCATCGCCAAGGTACGAGCTCTGCTGGCTAAAATACCTAAAGAGGATTTGTCAGAAAAAGTGCAGCTAGATATGGCGTTCGGCCTCCTTAACCCACGCATTCGGAAACGTGTTACTAGAGAAAGTTTAAACAGTTTCGACGAATTACTTAAAAAGTGCCGTACTATAGAAGACTCGCTTAAGGAAAGCTCCAAAACACGTAGTAACACTACTCAAGCAAAGCCGCAGACGCAGACGAGCATGCGCGAGACATCGTCGTCGTCGCCGCAGCCGCCGCCGCCGCTCAACAGCCCCGGCGCCGCTGAGTCCGCCGAGAGTGTCGCCGTCGTTTCGAAGAGTAATAAGCAGTTTTGTGTCTATTGTAAGCGCTCAGGTCATTCGAAAAATGCGTGTTATAAGTTAAAGCGTGATAATAGTGATCGTGATAATAATACGAGTAATAGCATTATAAAGTTAAAAAGTGAAATAAAGTGCTACGGTTGTGGTGCTCCGAACGTTATTAAATCGAAGTGTAAAAACTGTTCGAGCCAACAAGCATTTTATTCCGTCGAAAACGCATCGCATGGCGGAGTTGTAGGTACGTTGAGGCCGTCGAGCGAGCCCCGCGGGGTGGCCCCGCGCTCGCCGCGGCGCAGCGGCCGGCAGCGGCGCCGGGCGCGCCTCGCCCGCGCGGCCCGCGCCCGCGCTAGCGTCGTTGCTACGCAACCGCTCGCGCCGCCCAGCCCGTCAGTGCTCATGCCTGTACAAGGTAACCCTGCGCGTGCCGCGGGTGTTTCATGTAATTGTTTTCTTGACGATCAATGTGTTCGTAACACTAACGCTAATATGTGCTCTTGTATTTGTTTATCTTGTTGTAAGAATTACAAAGATAATTGTAATGTTCGTAAAAATAATTGTAATGTTCGTAAGAATTTTGATAATGTTCGTAACACTTATACTCGTGTATCGTGTTGTACTGATTGCGGTAGCAATAGTAATTGTAATTGTCGTATACATTGTGATAGTCGTATACTTTTTGACAATGTTCGTAAGAATAATATGTGTGTATCTAGTTTTAATGATTACAAAAATTGTAATAGTCGTGAGAATATCGGTAATGTTTGCGATAATGTACCTTTTCGTCGCCCTGTGTTGAATATAAGCATTCTAGGGTTTTGTGGCACCGCGCTCGTAGATTCTGCAGCTAAAAGTTGTATTGCCGGTCACACGCTCTACGCTCTCCTACTCAGGTTAGGACACCCGTTAGTGCCGTCGACACAAATTGTTAGGTTGGCGGACGGTGTTAGTAGGGAGATGAATGTACTTAGCACAGTGGTTAAGGTGACACTCCGACATAAAACTAGAGACGTAAAATTTTTGATATTTCCGGAAGCTAATAATAATGAAAGCTTGTTAGGTATAGATTTTCTTACCTCATTTAATCTTGTCTTCAATTTTGGTGAAAGTAGGTGGCACTTTGCCGAGAATGATAAGTGTAAATTCTCATTGCAATTTGAAGGTGTGTCACCTGTGCCTGCGTGTTCAGCTCTGGATGTGCTGCGGGATGATGAGGCGACTTCGCTTAGTGGAGAACAACGTGAGGTACTTGCCCGTCTCCTTGTCGAACACGAGGATATCTTTCAGCCAGGGGGAGACGCGACTCCCTTCGCCGAGCATATTATAGATACCGGCGATCACGCTCCTATCGCCGTCCCTCCTTATAGGTTGACTCCTGCCAAAAAGGACATCATGCGAGTGGAGCTCGATAAGATGTTGGCAGATGGCATAGTCGAGGAGTGTGAGTCCGCGTGGGGTTCCCCAGCGCTACTTGTTCCAAAGGCAAATGGTAAAGTTCGTTTCTGTGTCGACTATAGGAAGCTCAATGCGGTAACAAAGTCCGATGTCTATCCGATGCCTTTGATAGACGAGCTTGTACAGTCAACGAAAAAGAATTGTTTTATGAGTACGCTTGATATGCGAAGTGGATTTTGGCAAGTGAGTGTACGTGAACAGGATAGGGATAAGACAGCATTCTTAACGCCATTCGGTTCGTATCGATTTAATCGCATGCCGTTCGGGCTCAAGAACGCTCCGTCTACCTTCCAGCGTCTAATTGATAGACTTCGTTCCGGTGCCAGTCTTAAGGACGTTACCCTTCTAGCATATCAAGATGATCTCCTTCTGATTTCTGAGGGCTTTGAGAAGCATATATCAGATTTGCGCGCCGTTTTTGAGAGACTGCGTATGTTTAAACTGCGTGCCAATAGGGAGAAATGTGTCTTTGCACGTAAAAAGGTAAAATACCTTGGTCACGTTATCACTCAGGATGGTGTGTCTCCTGATGATGATAAGGTTAGTGCTGTTTTGGATATGGCAGCACCGTCTTCGCTTCGGCACTTAAGAACTTTTCTGCAGACATGTTCATGGTTTAGAAAGTTTGTGCCTAGTTTTTCTGCTGTTGCTGAGCCGTTAACACGCTTGCTGAAGAAGAATCAGCCGTGGTCATGGGGTTCAGACCAGGCTCGTGCCTTTGAGGAGCTCAAGGTTCGTCTCTCCTCGGCACCGATTCTTATTCAGGCAGATTATAGCAAGCCGTTTGTGTTAAGGACTGATGCTAGCAATTATGCCTTAGGAGCTGTGTTGTTACAGGGCGAAGGTAAAGAAGAGCGCCCTATTGAATATGCTAGCCGTCTGCTCAATGCAGCTGAAAGGAATTACAGCACCACCGAGCGTGAGGCTCTTGCTGTGGTGTGGGCCGTCGAACGTTTTAGGGGTTATATTGAAGGTCATGAGGTCGTTATAGGTAGCGACCATCAGCCGTTAAAGTGGCTCCTTACCCTAAAGTCGCCTTCAGGTAGGCTCGTTCGCTGGGCTCTTAAGCTTCAGAGCTTTAATATTCAGTTTCAGTATACGCCTGGTAAAGCCAATGTTATTGCTGATACACTTAGTCGACCAACCTGTAAAGAAGAAAATAAAGATCAGTGTGGTGTCTGTTCCATCGTCGTTGACTTACCTGCTCGTAGTCCGACTGATCTCCGTTGCGCGCAACTCGAGGATCTGGAACTTAAGAAAATTGTTAGTGAATTAGAGGACACTTCTGATTTTGTAGGTATGAAGCGTTGGTCAGAAAGAGGTTATTTTATGCAGCAAGGCGTATTATATAGGTATAATCCGGACGTAGATAGTGAAGAGCCGCAACTGGTTGTCCCGGCTTCTCTGCGTCCTGAAATTTTAAAAGAGTGTCATGATTCTGACATTGCTGGTCATCACGGAATTGATAGAACTTATGCCAAGGTCGCTACGAGTTTTTATTTCCCAGGCATGCATAGAGCTATAACAGAGTATGTCAAGAGTTGTGCTGCCTGTCAACGTTATAAGTCTTCAAACACGAAACCGTCCGGCTTGTTACAGACTCCTGTTCTCCACCAGAGAGGAGAGGTGTTAGCCGTAGACTTGTTTGGTCCACTTCCTGCGGGAGAAAATGGGGAAAGGTGGATTTTGTTGGTCGAAGACACTGCGACTCGTTGGACTGAGCTTTACGCTCTGAAGGATGCTACTTCCGAGGCGTGTGCTCGTACGTTGATTGAAGAGTATTTCCTCCGTTATGGACTGCCAAGACGCATTGTTTCGGACAATGGCGTTCAGTTTGTTTCTGCTGTAATGCAGCAATGTATGTTTGTTTTAGGTATTGGTCAAGAGTTGTTACCATTATACCATCCGTCAGCTAATCCAGCTGAGCGTAAGAATAGAGACTTAAAGTTTCATTTGTCTCGTTTAGTTGAGTCTGAGCATTCATCGTGGCCTCAGCATCTTCCCGCGATAAGGTTCGCCATGAATTCGGCAGTTTGTGGTACTACTGGAGTAACCCCCGCATACCTTATGTTCGCTAGGGAACTTCGTTCGCCAGTCGAAATGCACCACGATATTAGGTCCGTGCTCAGTAAGGATAATTTTGTTCCTCAGATTACACCTTATTTGAAAAGGTTTGTGAATTCGTTTATGGCTGTCAGAGAAAGGGTCGAAGCACAACAGGATCGACGTAAGGAATGTGCCGATAAATCCACAAGACCAGGTGAAGTCTTCGAGGTGGGTGATCAGGTACTATTAAAGTCGCATGTTCTGAGCAACGCAGCCAAGAACATCACTTCTAAGTTTGTTCCTAAGAGAGATGGTCCTTACGTTGTTGTGAAGAGAGTTAGCCCTACAGCGTATCTTATAGGTAATTTAGATTCATCTGAGGAAGTTTTAGGCAAGTTTCACATATCAGAACTAACTCGTTTTCATCCTAGGGACATTACGCCTCCTCGTCCCGTAGTGCAGAAACGGCAGAGAGGACGTCCTGAAAACATGTTGTCATGAGCTAGTGTTTGTAGTCAAGCGTTCCATGAGCTCGAGCCGCAAGAGGGCGCGTGGAAGGGGACGCGACATCGCGCAGCCGCTCACGCCGACAGTGAGCAAGAAGCGTGTGCCGCGAGTGCGCGTCGGATGCGCCTCGCTTGAGTCTCGTCATGTAGTTGAATACGCTCGCCCCATTGTTTCAACTCAGGGTTTAGTTCATTAGTTAGTTTTGTAACATTCGTGGTTGTTGTCCAACTGTATGACTGTTTCGTTTCGTGTTTTCTTTGAAATAAACTTAAACTCAAACAGTATCCAGTGGTTTCCATTCGTTAAATAGCCTAGTTTAGTGACGCCCATCGTGTGTAGGGCTCCGCTAGGGCTATACTGGTGACTAAATTCTAAGTAGGTACATTATTATAAAAGAGTGTGATTTGGTTGGCGTTCCTTTGGGGGAAGCCTACTTTCAGCAGTGTACTAGGTACAATTAGCTGATCTGATGTGCATATTTCTGTTTTTACGCACTGTTTTTTGAATATGGTGAATTAGTAATGATGAAATCTGCGATGTAACTACTTTCCTGAAATCGCAGCAGTTTAGATCAAAATGTATCAGCAGCAGCAATTGATGAATGCAATAACCATCATGAACAGAATAAAATTAATTATTTACAACATATGTATGGTTTAATATACAGTTGCAATGCACCGCTAATGACAGTACGGACCTTTATTGTGGGCGACTAGGCCACAGACCTTCACCTCTGCTTATTCTTTTGATAATAACTCCTATCTACCTACATAACAACCGTACATAGATAAATAATACCCGAATTATTGAATAAAACCTTATTTACTCCAGTCGTAAGGTCATTTCGTCCTGAAAATGTGCTTCACATAGGAGCATTGAAGCCTAATCTACTCCCATTCAAGTATGTTTATGAAATCCTTATCGCAACCTTCATACATAGTGTGGTAATCACATAGTAAACATTGTAAGAACTAGTTTACTGAAGCATTAACACTTTAATGAATTAAAACATCTATGTAGACTCAGTTACTTTACTGCAAACAACACACCTACCTAGAGAACTGTTATTAGTCATACCGGCTAGCAAATATACTAATGGTTCACCTTTCATTATCAGCAAAGATATGAAGAAAAATGAAAAACTCACCTTGACAATTTCCATGTTGGAAATTCACGAATAACAAACATGAAAAAACAAACACCGATATCCCGTACATGGTCAGTTGTTTCAGAAATAAATCACATCTGGATGGCGCGCGTGTATCGAATGGCGGTGTGCGATCGGATTCGCGATGAGTAACTGATAAGGGTTGATAAGGTGATAGCGATAAGGCGCGGGCGGCGAGTACCGGCGCGCCGGTTCGCGCCTCACGTCGGTGCCGCTCGACATCTGCCGCGCCTCTAACTGACACTACACTAACTTCCTAA
The DNA here is from genome assembly GCF_030705265.1 of Helicoverpa armigera. Classification (NCBI taxonomy): domain Eukaryota; kingdom Metazoa; phylum Arthropoda; class Insecta; order Lepidoptera; family Noctuidae; genus Helicoverpa; species Helicoverpa armigera. Next base: position 4,028,129 of record NC_087137.1, on the reverse strand, counting down.
GCTCGTAGTTTCGCTTCGCCGACGTCGTAGTCTCGTAGCATACTCGCTGAAATTGACGTTTAACTATTTCCTGATAAGATTAGACGCAGCAATGGGATGCTGCGAATAGATGTGCTTTAAGATTTTTTGTGAGTAGATTTAACACTTCACTGACTAGGTTCTTCCATTAGGTATGTACCTACTGCTAAGATCAAGAGTTTGAAATTTAAGATTTAAGCTTTCCTTAATCTTTTGAGCTGTACTGAAGACTGATCAGCTGTTGTTGCTGGAAATCTACTGTATGTGCGGTATTCCATCGTAAAATACCATAAGGAAAGAGTACCTATGTAGATATGTAAGTGCTTTGCATAACACAAAACATTAGGGCACTGTCTATTTTCACTCGCAAATTAATAGCCAACAAGCCCACTAGCCAGACAGGTAGTAAAATCAGTGTCCTTCACCCAGCAGCCATTCTGTCCTTCCTAATTACTAATTATGGACACCAGGCTGACCAAGCGTAGCTCGCAAGATACACGGCTCCCAGTCACGCACTTCGCCACTCCTATGCTACTCTCAAGTGTACGATACCACCAGTTCAAGCTGACCCGCCTCGACCCCCAGATTCGTGCACAAAATAGGCTTGATAAGTGAAGCCTTTGAAGATTGCAGAGATCTTCGGAAAATGGATATTCAAATGTGGGTGTACATTCGAGGCCAAAATAACAAACCTTAGAGTTCGTTCACAGGCTTTATAGTCATTGACATGATACAAATGGGCTGTAGGCGGCCGGCAGTCTGCAGGCTATGCCTACATATGACGACGCAAATGTCATCATACCATATGGAGCCGTGTGGAAAACTTCGCAACCTTAACGAGTCATTCTTAATATGAGACATTGCATCATAAAATGGTGCAGCTTGTTGCTTTGTTTGTAAATCATAATCCTACTGTTATGTTATGTATGAGCGATCATTCTATCAGTGTTACGCTTCAAATACTTTCTTTTGGCTTGTGTAGCTAATTTAACTACCGTAAAACAACATAATGTTTTTTATAGCCTTTTCCTACTGTAGAAATACTGATAAAATATATTTTAAGTGTTTATTTTCTTTGGTGAATGTAGGTTCAAGTTTTATTCGAATGTTGATCGAAAGTTGTAAGTGACTGTACTAAATAACCGAATGATATACGTGTATCGCAAGTGGGTTCAAGCGGCGGTGTGTCACAAGATGGAGTGTCCCTAACTACTAACTAGTTAAATGACTAACTGCAGTTAGCGACCAATACACACGTAGTTGTAAGTACCTACTAACGAAGTAGCCAGTTTCTCAATCTACCAAACGATTCCTTTGTTTACACTTTGTTCCATAGATTGTTTACATGAATGATTGGAGCACGCCTATACATTTACAAGTTCACACTCGGTAACTTGGAGCTCATTCCATCCTGACCTACCTACGTTACCTACTACCTACTTACTACGTCGTCAGAGTATGTTTACTTACGCAATGGTGCTCAACCATCCGTCTCGGAATTGCTTTAGGGTCAATACACTTTTACTGCGGATATAATCACCAAAAGAAAATAGATGGAATATTTGAGTGTATTTCAAGCATACAATTCACAATCGCTTCTTAATTTCAGTTGTATCTGCATAAACCTACACCTTCACTGGATCGTTTCCACCATACCTTTGGACGTCGACGAGGGTTCTTGGAGATTCCTATGGCGTTTCTTTATCTTGCTCATATCGCGAGTGGTCTCCAGAAACTCGTAGTAGTGATTAACCGGCTCAAACCATGCAAAACCCTGGTCTGCGTTACCTAACCAGGTATGACCATTAGGATCAGTCAATGACAGTTGACCCACTGGGCAATTTTCAATGAACTCTCCTTGCAACACGCTCCCATCAGGATAGGTGTACGTACTATTGCCGGTGTAACACCAATCTTTAATGATTCCTTCATATTTTGATCCGTCCGCGAACGATATGACGACCTCGTCAACTCCGCCGAATTTATCCGCTTCCCAGCTTCCTGTGTAGCTATCTCCTTCAGCTGTTGTGTATACACCTGGACCTATAAAATTAAGTTAAGTGAATTGTGATGTAGAATGTAAGAAACTGGCAAGTATTTAAACATAAGACAAAAACAAGCAAGCACAAAGTGCCTCACTGCCGAACAAATGCAACCGTTTAAATAATTAGAGCGTAATGCTCGTCTGAGCACGGCTTGGAATGGATTACGATACGGCCTATTAGGTACACCACACTGATAAGTCAAAAATATTCAGGTATGAATCTATAGTGTTTAGAGCTGACAATAAAAAAATACTTTACGAGACAAATAGTTACACTAAGTGGCATATAATTTATTTATTAAAAGTTGCTTATTACCTGGTTAAAATGAGTTCTGTTATTTATCTATCTTTCTTTTGAAACAATTGAAACCTTGCAAATCAACTCAACACCAGAAAAGATCTACCAAATCAATTTAGACATGGTACGCGCCTATAATCGCTATATTTGAAAGTCAGAATCAGAAACAGAGCAAAATTTAAGGTCATCTTACCTTGCATTTTAACAGTGCGATCTTTCTTCTTCGCCTCAAAATATCCGTTGTATGTATCCCCAGTATCATGTTGGAAGAAGCCCTGGTCTTGTATCACCAGGATCTCTTTCTCCTTGGTTGGTTTCTTGGAATCCTGCGTCGCCTGCGTGCCAGGCTCTGTGGCCGTTCCTGTCAACGTCCCCGGACTCCTTGTCTGAGCAGTCGCCGTTGACTCCGTCATACTTTACGAATCTAAGCAATCATATCAGATTTAAAATTCTTCTTTGTGTTCCAAAATCGAAAGCCTCTAGATTTTGATAAAGCGTTAGCACGGGCAACCGTCTTGCGTCGTAAAGTCAGCTAAATAGATAGATTGTCCCATGGGTTCGAAAAGGGAGAGGGCTAGGTACGTGTAGGTATCTAAGGCATAGCACGGTGCATAAGGGTATAGTTATTCAAGACGGAAACTGCAATTAAACATAATTAAGTAACACCATACTTAGATATCAAGTGATAAAAAAATGAAAATGCAGCCAAATTACCATCTCTTCTCCCCTTTGAAACTACCTACTATAATAATGGTGCATAACAAATGCGCTTTATGTAAGTATCATACTAAAAACAGAGATTTTACTGTCAAATGCTGGAAATTCCACTGAGAATTAATGCCAGTTCGGTTACTCATCTACATAAGTAGGAACACCGACCGCCAATCACAAACTAAGATATATTCCCGTAATAAATTCTATTGTTCATTGTTACGATAATTGCAGCCGTGAACATCATAATTTGGTGGTAACAGTAACAAATTAAGTACGGGACATAAGAAGGTATTATGACTAGTATGGAGCATAATCGTCATCTTTGCCTTTTCCCGACTAAGTTTAGGTCGGGACCCCGTATGCTCATAATGGTCATAATACTTACCACCAGTCTAAAAAGATGCAACCGAGTAGGTACTAGTATGTCATAGAGCAACTGCCTATCTGATCTCCTCAACCCAGTTACCAACCTACCAAAAGACAAACTGCAGTCGTTTATCCAGTAGCCTGTTAATCTTACTTGAATTTAACTATTTTATAGAGCTGAATATGTAGTTGGTAATACAACTCATTTAGGTAGCTGTATTGAATGGAATAGTTAAAGAGTTAGGTAGGTACTTACAGCCTACTTACCTAACAATTATTCAGGGTTAAAAATTCGAAGTTTGCGTTGAATAACTCGAATATAATTTTGCACTACTCAGCTCATATAAAGCAGGTGAGTTTGACAGGTATTGTCTCACACAATTATGTCACCCATGTCATGTCGCGTGTCCAATTTTTGCACGCGTATTACCGGCCATGACCCTAATGAGTGTAACGAGACTATTCGTTGTTATTGGAGGCTTTATTACCATAAAACTATTTTCCTTTAAGCCTATGCGCACACGAAGATATTTTGTCGCGCGACTTTTTGCACGCAATAATCGTTTATCGCTGTTTGAGTGCTATGTACTAAAGTGCTATGTGCTATGTAATTCAAACGTTGCATATCTACGGTAAAACTTTCCCACGATTAAAAGTCGTAGTGCGCGTCATGCCTTAGTTGAGGAAGGGCGCGATTAATATAGGTAAGTACCTAGCTTTGTAGGTCATGTTTGCGATAGTTTTATTAAGTCAATGAGGTCATATCATTAGTGATTAATTAAGGCGTTTTTCGAGATAAATACATATTATTTAAACTCTGAAAATAAAATTATTTGTTCGTCAAGTGTTTCGTAGGGAGGGTTTGTCGTAAGATAGGCGTAAAGTGAAACAAATAATCTAAATGTAAAATATATTCCACTAACTTTCATAAAAACATCTGCATCATCAATATTATATAAACAGGTTTTAACAAAAGATCATTTAAGCTCCCTTTTGCGCCAACTATACATGTTCAATGTTCATGGTACCTCGTATTTGTGGTTCAAATAATATCTCATAATAATTTCAATTAAGGCACAAAAACTTTAAATAGACATGCTGATAGATCTGTGCTCCAATCACTACTAAATAAACTTAATTTATTTATGAAATAAATATCAAAACAAAAATGCGAATGACAATCATGATCCCTGATTAGGCAGATACGAATTCTTTAAAGTGTGTTTTATTTTCTATAAAATAAATAAACAATATATCAAATTAAGATGGAGCGTCCAATTATAAACATTATACGATTACCATTCCTTAAAAAACTAAATAAATAATAACTTAAATTTGTTAAATCCGCGCTCCCTTCGATTAATACGCGTACTCCTTGCTATATCTATGTCCCTCTATACATTGCCTAAGTACAAGCCAACGTAAGAGACAGATAATCACAGCACCGTTAAATAAATTTGTAAAGACAATAACTAATTAAATTATATCAAAACTAGTATCGACACGTTAATCGAAGGAAATCACAGCAAGTTAACTCATTACAATTCGATTATTGGATCACCTGGCAATTTAAAATTGAAAATAATATCTTAAACACACGCAAAACTTGCGGCTGTCTCGTACACAAGTACGAGGGATTTATGAATAAAAATGGCGGGAATGATAGATATGTCCTCACAATAAAGTATTTTACAATGTGATGAGCAAATAATTGAATACTCTATACATACAATGCAAGCGTAAGATTGGATAAAAATTTAAAATAAAAACGACCATACACTTAAACTAGAGTTATCCTTACATTTAAAAAATTATGAACAAAATAATAATTGATGTGGGTGTTCTGTACAGATGTCCATTAATCGAACTGGTTGTAGTGTTGGGGCGGTGCTCAGAGGATCATGTTGGCGGGGTCCTCGATGTTCTCCTTGAAGGCCTTCATCCACTGCGCCCCCACCGCGCCGTCGATGACCCTGTGGTCGGCCGACGCCGTGAACGTCACGAACTTGGCCACTCGGAAACTGGAAATAACATAACCATCATTTATTACAAAAAAAATAAATTATATAGATAAATAGAGAGTCGTTTCTTCTGAGCTAACAGTCTAATAGTAAGCCGCGCTGTTACTTTTTGTAAAAAGTGTGTAAAAACTTAAGGTAAGGCATTTTTTAGCAATTAAAATCACATAATTGCTTACCCATTCTCAGCATTCTTGTCAGGAATGACAATCTCCTGGAGTCCTCCGCACGCGAGGATGAGCGACTGCGGGGGGTTGATGATCGCGTTGAACATTGTGATGCCTGCGAACAAGATTATTATTATGTAAGTGAAATAGAGAAAGAAGCAAGTAAGATGATTCACATATAATCTTCATCTAATTCGGCCGAGACTTCTGTCAATCTCAAAATGCGGTTACAAACATTTTAGATACTGAAGGTGGGTTTCGCCTATTGGAGGTAATTTGACTGCTGGTTATTTTCCTTATTAAGTTCTGTATGGATATCTTCTAGGTAACTACAAGGTTTTGCGGAACGAAAAATGGTAAAACAAATAAAGTCTTACACCAAGCTTCTACTCTTCAATTATATCACAGCCACAGCATAATTAATTGAAGAACCATGTATTTCTGAAATATTTTCTTTTTTTTACTTACCATACATTCCAAGGTTAGACACAGTGACGGTACCGCCCTGGTACTCTTGGGGCTGCAGCTTGCCCTCCCTGGCCTTGACTGCCAGCTCCTTCATGTTCTTGGAGAGTTCGAGGATGCCGCGAGAGTCGCAGTTGAACAGGATCGGCGTGATCAGGCCGGACGGCGTCGCTACTGCTACGCTTACGTCTACGTTACTGAACCTAGAAATAGTGCCAGGTATTTAGCTTTGTTTAGGGGCTGGAGAAAATTTTAGGGGGCTTATAGCAAAAGGTGGGTGGTCTGTAGTGAATGTTAGGGGAGTGAGATCCGTGGCAAACATTAGCGCAAAAAGCAAAGGGTTATAAAAGTAACGGCTGCGTATCTCATTAGGCTGCCCACTCACGTCCGATAATCGGTGACTGATTTTTTGTAGGAGAGAAAACGTCGTACAAAAAGTCGGTGCAAAAATCCTAGACAGAACGTCCTACAAGAAAATCGGTCCGATTATCTTTCCTACCAAAAATCTGACGTGAGCGGTTAGCATTAGGAATGTAGGCTGTAGCAATTACTACACTTACTATAAGGTTAACGGAAGCTACGATATAAAAGCTTTGTACTCACTGTCTAATGAAAGATTCCATCCAGTGTGAGTTGACTGTAGGAACTCGCTTGCATGCCGCCGCAACTGCTTTCACGATGAAGTCATTCATTGAAATCTGGAAAAATCATTATATACAATTAATTATTCAAGATTTCATTTATTTTATTACACAAAACAAATTACAGAAATTAATACTCTTGAAGGTCAATAACCCACTTTGCTATAAGTAGACAAAAGTTCAGAATTTAATATTTTCTTACGATATCTTGGCGATGGACAATTTCACACAGTGGACAGTGCAATAACTTTATATTTTAGATAATTCTTCTCTGTAAGAGAAGTGGGACGACAAACCAGGCTGTTGATGGTGGGAACACATACCTTAACATCAGCTTTCTCAGCGGCAAGCTTCTCGTTGACGAGCTTCCTCATGGCCATGGTCTTCTCCACATTGCAGGTGGCCGTCAGTTGGTAATGCGGGATGGTTTGCTTGGCGGCAGTCAGTCTCGTGGCGATGGTGGACCTCATGCCGGACAGAGGGATGTCCACGAAGGTGGCTCCCGGCGCCGGCGTCGGGATCGCGGCGGGCGCAGGCGCCGCTCCACCTCCGGCTGCCAAGTCCCCACTCTTCAGTGAACCGTATAGTCCCGTGCCTTGGCCTGATATCATGCAATAATTTGTTGAGCCAAAGCAATAAGCCAATTTTTATTACTCATGATAAGTAGTAAATTCAGATTTTTTATTCGTTTACGACTTTAATTACACAGATAAGATCTTCAATAGTCTTTATTTCATGCCATTAGACTAGAGGCATTAACGTGATAGTGATAATTGTGTACTCAAAACATTACGACATGCAATATGGTTATGAAAGTTTTGTTTTTTTTATGTAAATTAAAAAAAAATATTTCGCGAAAACTCAAAATGTCAGATCACGTTTTCAAAATGTTGCTACATTCAAAAAACGTCCCAGAATAATGGTAAACTGCATGTTTGACTTACCTCCTAGTCTAATATTCCTGATTTCGGCGAGTCTCCTGGCCATGGGGCTGGCGTATACCCTGTCGCCGGCGGGTGCGGCGGCGGGCGCCGGTGCGGCGGCGGGGGCGGGCGGCGCGGCGGGGGCGGGGGCAGGAGGCGCCGCGGGGGCGGGGGGAGCCGCAGCCGCCGGTGCAGCGGCGGGGGCAGCACCTTCTGCTGTAGTTATACATACACACATATACTTGAAAATTTTTTTCATTGCTGATGAAGATGCCCACAAAATGGTTGTCATATCTCTTTTATTTCATACAGATAGATAGACAGTAAAAAGACAAAAAATAAATGAAAAGAAATTGAAAGAAATAACTAAATAAAAAAGCTCCCACTATTTATTACAGCGCTAAAGCGCTAAATTAATAAGACAAAAGATATACTAATACATATACTTACTATACATACATATATTTATATAGAAAAAATTCATAATTCATATAACATGACATTAAGTCTACAGTCCTGTCAATTCTGCAAAGTCTGGTCCACTACCTAGTTGTCAGCCAAATGTTAGTAAAAACATAAACAAAAATAACCTTTCTTTTTAAGGAGTGGTCTGCTAAAGCCGGGTGGTGCTGTGGGGAACGGACAATGGTTAGCAAAGCACATGCACATAAAATATTAATTACTAACAGTACACCAAATTAATGTTTATGAATTAGCTGCAAGTAGATAGACAGTAAACATACAAAAAAAAATGTAAGGAAATTGAAAGAAATAAGTAACTTAATAAAAAAGTTTCTAGTTATCAGCCAATTGTAAGTAAAAAAACATGAACAAAAATAACCTTTCGCCTCGAGGACTTGCCTGGTAAAGCTGGGTGCTGTGGGGAACAGACAATAGTTAGCAAAGCACATGCAAATGTTTAAACAATATTAGTTAACCCCAAATGACTTATCTCTACAAGGTGTTGATTTGCATTTGTGCCATACTTCAGGAGGAGGACATAAAATACGTAAATAATCGATCGGAATTACAGTAGACGGGAAATAGCTAATATGCACTGTTTTTTTTTCTCATTGTAATGTCGTAGTATTTCAGAAGTAATCCAATTTTATGTATGAAATTTATGAATAATCGTTGCGTATGCTTTGAATTTGCGTTTGTGTAAGGGCGCAGCACGGTTTTAAGGCCAGTAACACACGCGCCACGTTTAAATACAGCTGGATGACAATGACGGAATTCAGAAAAAAAATGTCATTAGCATAATTACGTCCTTGAATATGGCACGGATGCAAATCAACAGCTTGTATTAATTAGTTGCAAGTAGATAGACAGTAAAAATACAAAAAATAAATGTAAGGAAATTGAAAGAAAAATTGTAACTAATTAAAAAGTTCCCACTACCTAGTTATCGTCAAATGTAAGTAAAAAAACATGAACAAAAATAACCTTTTATCATGAGGACTGGCCTGCTAAAGCTGGGTGGTGCTGTAGGGAACAGACAATAGTTAGCAAAGCACATGCACAAACAAGCAAATGTATAACCAATATTAATTACCTAACCCCAAATGACTTATCTCTTTAAATTAGCTGCAAATAGATACGACAGTAAAAATACAAAAAATAAATGTAAGGAAATTGAAAGAAATAGGTAACTAAATAGAAAAGCCCCCACTGCCTAGTTATCAGCCAATTGCAAGTAAAAAAACATGAACAAAAATAACCTTTCGCCTCGAGGACTTGCCTGGTAAAGCTGGGTGCTGTGGGGAACAGACAACAGTTAGCAAAGCACATGCAAATGTATAAACAATATTAGTTAACAAGAAGTGAGTCATTTTTATGAATTAAATGCAGGTATAGTTATCGGCACGAATCTTGAGCTCTGACTTTCACCTGCGCAGAAGTAATTTATTGGGTCCCTTTTGTGGTATGAACTGATGCGCGGGGGCGGGCTAAAGCGGTGATTGGCTCGCAGTGCATCGCGTCATAGCCGTCACTCGGGATTAGTTCTTTGCTAATAAATCACTTCTGCGCAGATGTAAGTTAGAGCTCAAGATTCGTGCCGATAACTATAGATAGACAGTAAAACGACAAAAAAATAATGAAAGGAAATAAGTAACTAAATAAAAAATCTCCCACTACCTTGTTATCAGCCAATTATTAGTAAAAAAATCAACAAAAATAACCTTTTGCCTTGAGGAGTAGCCCGCCGGGTGGTGCTGTGGGGAACAGACAATAGTTAACATATCACATGCAAATGTTAACACCAACAGGTTAGGTTCCAAATGACTTATGTGTTTATAAATTAGCTGCTAGCGTTACGTTAAAAACTTAAAAACACTGTTAAGTTTTGTTACTGAAACTTAAATAAATTATTAACTATGGCCCACATTAGTATCAAACTAAATGTTTAATGTTTTGAGGAATTAATAACACACAAATCGCAAAATAATGGATACAACATGTTAACATAAAAAAAATGTATTTTGATAAATAACTGCCAATGTGTGCATTAAGTCATTACCTGTTTTTAGAGCAAAATTCAGTTATTTTTCCCTTAATTCTCCTGCTGAGGTGTGCAAATATTTGTTAGGTTAAAATTGGTTTAATTATTAATTTAACAAATTAGTTCAATACTTACAGTCATCCTTGAAATCTTTGAATGCAGCTACATCAGCCTGATTTCCTACAATGATGCAGAGCAGTTTGCCGACTGGGACACCCTTGGTACCAGCTGGGATTATGATCTTAGCCAGGTAACCTTCCTCGGGAGTCTCAAAACCCATGGTAGCCTTGTCAGTTTCAATCTCGCAGAGAAGATCACCTATAAATATTGAGTAATAATTGGTGCTACTAGCAATCTCATTGTATTTCATGAATTGTTAACCTCTCTCGTCTCATCTTACAAAATATGCCAATATCGCTTACAAAACGTAAAATACAAAGTATACAAACCTTCACTAAGTTTGTCACCCTCCTTCTTCTGCCAGTTGATGATGGAACCACTCTCCATAGTCGGTGACAGTGCAGGCAAGGCCACCTTTGAGTGAGTTGGCAGGTCGGCATAATATCTTATCTGAATACCCCATTGTGGAGTAGCTAGAATTCTTCTATTCTGACCATTTAATACTCTGAAACAAGTGTGATATTTTATTACTTACACATTTTTGAGCAAAAATTAGGAAGGGTTTGGCACTTCATACGATAATTTGCAACAAGTCTAGATATCGGGGTTAAGAGGTTACACATAATACACATCATTTAATTAAAATTACTTTATAGGCCCAACTTAGTGTAATTACTACTAAACTTAATAGTAACCAGTTGTACATGTACCTATAAAGTGTAAAACTAATTATCAAAGTCACCGAGAGATAAGTTTCATGAGTTGTTATCAATCACGCACAGTTCAGACATCTCAATGATATCTACTGCAAAGTTTTAGATAAACACTGGTTTCTTTAAATGTTATCTCACATATCATTTCGTGATCCAGTGATTTCATTTCAATTAATCTTTAAAAATAAATAAAACAATGACCTCTTGTGTTATATTATTTTTAAATAAATTGTAGTGTGTTATGCTAGTTTGCCTAGTTGTTTGTAAACTAGTACAACACATCAAACCCTTCTTTGATATTCTGTTATTAGTACAAAGATTTTTTGAGTTAATAATTCCAGAGGATTATTTAATACCTTCTAGCCAACTTCACTCTTTAGTTCAAGTTTAGTTAGGTTTGAACCTATCATCATAATCATAACTTATATAATAAATGTCATAGTAACGCATCTGCTAGTATTTCCTCAACCATGCAAACTGTTCTGACTGATAATATTTGAACTTAACCTAGACAAGGACATTATATTAGTTATTATCTTACATGTACTAGTACTATAATAGGTGTTAATTAATAATTAAATAAATTGGACTGAAAGTAATTAATTACTTTATCATATGATATAACATTACTATTATTGAGTAAGGTAAAGTATTGTTACATACAGGTACACTTTTAGGATGATTTTAGCATGTTTTTGGTAACAATCTGGAAATGTTATTTTTTTTATGAATTACTACTACCGCTGTGTTTATGAGGACTATTGCTAGATCATTAATCATAACTTTTTTAACTACTACAGCTAACAATTTTGAATGGAAATGTTAATTAAAACCATTTAATGTAGAAAGTTTAATGTAGATTGTTTGAATGATGATTATAAGATATGTTTTTATCAAAATTAGTGTAATGTAGTCACAACACCAAAATTCTCAGACATTCTTATCAGTTTCTTGTCGGATAATAAATTACATGAATGATTCTATTTTAGTATCTTTACAGATAATACCTATTGTATAATACTATAATCTTCTTGCAACACTAGTTTCTAAAGATTTTAAGATTATTATTTTTTAAGACCCCACTTCACTTCTTGTGCCGAGCAACAAGTTGATATTATATAAATTGTTTACATTTCTTGGGTTATAAAATAACCTAACTGGATCTAATTTGAACCTATTCTGTCTCTGCTATAAATGTTATTGTACAATGTGTTACTAAATTGTTTTGCTATGTTACCATAACCTTCTAGTCAATTTACATTCATTAAGAAATCTTTTACTTCAGATATTGAAGTTATTTTAACACTAAAATTATTTGAGACTTTAAAGCACAAGCACTAGACCCAAATTGATGAAGACTACTATTCCTTAGGGTGATAATAGGCAAATTAAATTCTTATAGGATTTTTCAGTTGGTTCAACATTCAGATAAACTGTTGTGGACCAAACCTAGGCCATGCTTTATCCTTCCCAGAACATAATAATATTTCCCCTTATACTAGGAAGTATACTTGTAATGTTAGACACGTGGAACAGCCGGCAAATAGACGCCGGAATGTGATAGTCTACAAGGTGAAAACCATTGACATATTGGTTATGCAACTGGCAGGATTTATTAGAACTGGAACAGGGAACAATTAACTGATACCGGTACAACTATCAATGACACCAAACACTAACACTGTTGAATAATACTCTAAAATAATTAAAATCTAGTAACTTACCTGTTCGAAAGTTTCTTCTTGGACAGTTCTGTGCTCATACATCTTGTAAGATTTGACCGAATAGATTTCTTCAGAGCTTCGTTTAAAACTTGGTTTCGTACAAATATCGATCGCAACATTTTGATTTGTTTTTAATTAAAGCGAGTCCGTCCAGGTGATCGGGACGGTTTTATTTTCCGTAAGATCGACCTTTTTTCAAGTCGCACCGGCAATGTTACCAGATGGCCATGTAAAATTACCTGCTTTCCCGCAAAAGCTAACTGTCAAATAAAATTGATATAACAGTTTTTTCTGTCTGGAAAATTATGAACAAATCTTAATATTTTCTTTAAATAGTTATTTTCGATTACACATAAGATTTAAAGCTATTAAATTTTACAGTTACAATTTTGGCAATATTTTTTGTAGCAGAAATTCGATGTTTTTATTTAGGTGTCTCACATTAAAAATTTTCCCTTGAATTGACCAAACTTTCCTGAATCTGGTATCATCGACCTACAATTGCTGTTGTAGGTCGTTCAAAATGCTAAAAATATCATCTATGTGGAAACTGGAAATCAAAACAATTGACAGATTCATTGAGCCAATGACGAACGAGGTGAAAACAGTTGGTAAACTGCTTATTGGATCGATTCTCCTCGTTCCAGCTAGTTATATCGCATAGGTACAATCAGATGCATGATTAGGACAAAAAAAAAACTTTGAAAACGCGTAAATCTGATTATATCTGATCTAATCTGAAATATTTTAAAGTAAAACTAAATCTATTTTAATCTCCAATACATTATTCTACCAATTTTTATCTAAATGGAATTAAATTCTTTCACTTAAAAAGAAAAGCGAGTTTTCGAGTGTTACCATAATACGTAATGAAAAATTCGATTTTTGAGAATAACTTTGAAAATATATTAACATGTATCAATCAATCAGTCACTTGATGATTATTTATAGCAGCTATTCCTCAGATGTTATAAATTACTGGTAATAATTCTTCACATTTGCAACAAATAATACGTCAGTACATTTCAGAACGAAATAACTTTTTTATCACAGGGTAACACCAATCTGTCAAACACTGTTTCTCTTCTTTTCTGTCAACCGCTGTTGTTAGACAGGTTATCTAAAATGGTGAGACTTAATTTGAAAATATTTCATGAATCCTTTGATAATCTCAGTGATAAATTATATGGAATAAGTGCTAGTGAATATTTCTAATGTGCTATATAAATATTTTGTGCCATGGACCTCCCAACATTTACAATCGGTAGTCGACTATCTTTGGTGACAGTGCTCAATTCAACTACATGGAATGTTATAATGTTTTCAGGCCAAACGCACGAAGAAGGTCGGAATCACTGGCAAATATGGCACACGTTACGGTGCCTCCCTCCGTAAAATGGTCAAAAAAATGGAAGTCACCCAGCACGCAAAATACACTTGCTCGTTCTGCGGTAAGGTTAGTATCGAAACCTTGTTTTTATTACTTACCGGCTGTATGCCATTATCTTCTACATAAATAAATACCGCTGGCTGCTGCTGCAGCTAAATTCAGAAATGCTCATCATTGGTTCATAGACTTTATTATGATTTAAATGAGAGGTTATGTTTTCATCACTAGAACTTTAATTTCACACCTGAAATAGTTATTAAGTCTGTAATTTTTGTAAATTCTATGTGAAAGCAACCTTATAATGACTATAATATATCACAATATTGTTAATACTCTTTTTGTGATTGCATGTAAACTTGAAATATATTTGCATTTCAAGAATGGCAGCAATAAAGTAATTTCTAGCAAGCATAAAATATTAATAATAGTATTATTTAAAACAATGTTCCATTGGAAATGCATACATTTGCTTGGTCAATTTTTGTACTAAATTCAGACCATAAAAAATTGTACCTAGGATTTGCTATCCCTCAATATTATTATTTTTTATATCAAACAGAAAAAATACATCAACTTGCAGCTGAAAATACCATGCTTAAACCCAACAGCATTATCCTACTACATAATATATCCAATAATATTTTTTTGTATTTCCAGGATGCCATGAAGCGTTCCTGTGTAGGCATCTGGTCATGCAAGCGCTGCAAAAGGACCGTAGCTGGTGGTGCCTGGGTATTCTCCACCACCGCTGCCTCCTCCTGCAGGTCCGCAGTCAGGAGATTGCGTGAGGTCAAGTAAACATCTGACATTAGCTTAAGAAAATAAACAAAACACCAAAATATTTTGTTTTATTTAAATTCACACTAAATTCTTGAGATTGCTGCTAGGTCAATTTTGCAGTCCTTTAAAAATTCTCTGCCATAGAACCAAGAATAGCTTGGTTACAAATCAAACCAGTTGAAAATTGTTTTGGCATACTAATTGTTCCCTGAGGTTCCTACTGTGACCAGAGAGAACTTCTACGTGCAGCTAGATAGTAAAAAGAAACGACTATGTCAAGCAGGGTTTAACAATTGCAAACTTACAGATTGCTGAAAGTTCTTGTAAAATCCACATAAAGCTACTTCAGCTATCCTGCTTGTAATTGAATATTTTAAATTTCTTCCTAATGGCTTAAATGCTTTCTCCACCACTTACAGGTAGAATGGTAGAGAATGTCTAAGGGTGCGTCCACATCTGGCGAATGTGCAGCTCGCGAGCCGTTTGCGAGCTGCGCGCGTGCATTTTTGTTCGTGCGCCGCTTCTGCGCCGCCCGCGCGCAGTTCGCGCGCGACCTAAGCGCCGCACGCGAGCAGCGCGCAGGCGGCGCGCGACGCGCTCTTTATTAAATAATAAACGGAACTGTAAGGGCGAGAACTGATTGCGCGCAGATCGCGCGCTCTATACGAGCCTTGCGTGAGTTGCGCTAAAGAGGCGCACCAAGCTATTGCAGTGACTGCACGCGCGCAGCTCGCGGGCAGGTCGCAAACGGCTCGCGAGCTGCACATTCGCCAGATGTGGACGCACCCTAAGGTGTTTAAGCCCACTGTTGTACTTTGTGTGCAAGAAGTATTAAATAAATAAATCAACCAAGTGTGGTTTTCTCTTACCACTATTTCACTGTTATTTACATGTAGGTACTTTTATCTTATTTACTTGTGAGATGTTATCTGCATTGTAAATATGGGCATTGTGTGCTGTTTTATTTTTAAACTTCTCGATTTCATTACTTCATGTACCTACCAACTTTACAAACCATGACCTAATAGGTGGGATATTCCACGAATTGGGCGACTTCTCCTCCAGCATACGTGTCTCCAGTCCTGAAGCCTAGCACAAGGCTTAATGGCGTCCTTCCAGTCTGCTTCGACTTTCGGTATCTCGGTTTACTCATTGACGGCGATGGTGCAATAGTTCGGACAGCAAAGCACGGAAATAACGGGATGGCTCAAAAGGCGGCAGGCTACGAGAACAATTTGTGACATGAGAAGATGATAAGACTCCAAATTATAAATAGGGATAAGATGTCCTTATAGGAATGATGAGATAGAAAACTGACAGCAATTAAAATTCGACTTTTGTAGGTGCCTACTTTTTCTTTCTGTAAACAAGCTAACTTATTTTTATTATAAGAAATATAGTACCTAACCAGCTTTTTGATGTCCGGCATATAGTACCTACTAGCTTTTGCCCGCGACTTCGTTTGCGTGGAATAGTGACTTCTGGCAGATTTTTGGTTTGGCGCTACATGTCCGTAATAAATTTTATTTTTATTTTTTGTGTAATAAAAACAATCCTATGCCCTTTCTGAAGTTCCAACTTGGAACTTCCAAGCTATGTCTCTACCAAATTTCACACAAATGGGTTCAGTAGTTTGGACGTGAAGAAAAGATAGACGGACAGAGTTACTTTCACATTTATAATATTAGTTAGGATTTACCTACCTATTATTGTTCTGGCATCTGGCAGAAGACTCACAAGAGTCCTGTGGAAACTACTTCGACTACTGCTAAAACTAGAATATATACTATCTCGATAATTGGGCTATAACTCTGAAATAATTTCTCGACCAGTAGTTCTCGAGATAAGCGCGTTCAGACATACAAACCCTTCAACTTTATAACAGAAGATAGGTAGAGATAAGTCATAAGTACAGTTGCAATAGGCGTGCTGAAAGGTTTTGGATAAGTAGGTACATTTGTGTTTCAAGCACATTTTATTTTAAAACTGTGATAAAATTTTGACAACCTGAAGAACAATTGATAAGATATTGGTTTCATGAGCAGCATCGCGTTTGCAGGTTCTGGCCGATATCTGTCTTATGATGATATCATGAACTGACAGGGCTAAGTAGGCAGTTGCCTACTATAACACATACGTTTTTCAGCAGGTTCTAAATTCTTAGTTAAGTAGGTATGTAGTACTGAACAAAGTATGCAGTACAAACTTATAAGGAAAAATGTTCCTCAGCTTCCATCCCCTGACACTCCGTGGAATGGAAAATACGTTAGCTGTTTGTTCACCCGAATATGAATCATCTGTATCAAAACGATCATTGAAATGCATGTAAATAATTTGGAAGGAGTCTTGTCGTCTAACCGTCGCTCGGGAACTGGCATAGAATGAATAGAATACTGTTTTTTGAAGACGTGTGATTTTGGATACGACCCAGTTAACGATATAGCAGCTATCGTATATTGGACTTATTTAATTATTTCGCACTGAGGAGTACCTACTAGTTGTGCCAATAAATAATGTGTTTAGAAATGCGAATAAAGAAATTGAATTAGAAATGGTAAGTACTTTGTTTGTTCGCTTATCACTCAATGTATTTGCATCTATACGTCAGACTCGTTGGTACCGATAGCAAAAATTAAGTATGGATTATATGGTTGTTTCTCAAGTATGGATTCATCTCATCTGCCTAGCCTTTTCCCAACTATGTTGGGGTCGGCTTCCAGTCTAACCGGATGCAGCTGAGTACCAGGGTTTTACAAGGAGCGACTGCCTATCTGACCTCCTCAACCCAGTTACCTGGGCAACCCAATACCCCTTGGTAAGACTGGTTGTCAGACTTTCTGGCTTCTGACTACCCGTAACGACTACCAAAGATGTTTAAATGGTAGCCGGGACCTACAGTTTATCGTGCCATCCGAAACACGGAAGAACTCGTTATGACAAGATGGTCACCCATCCATGGACCGACCGCGCCAAGCGTTGCTTAACCTTATGATCGATCGATCCGCGCGGCTTTGACTTAGCCACGAGCTCTTCCAAGTTCTCAAGTATGGATTATTTATTATTAAATGATCAGTCTCAACATTTAGTGCAATTTCAACGGTAACAATTCTTATCCTACCGTTGGTCGGTTAATGTATAAAAAGTTGAAATAGGTATTGTAGGTACAGCTATTGCGTTGTCACATAGTAGGTATGCTGTTATGCTGACGGTACCGGCGGCCCAATGAGCCGCCATATATAATCTCGGATAGTACCAGTAGAATTTTATGTAAGACCATTGATTGAAAATATAATTAAGGACTATAGCAATTTGTTATTTGTATTGACGAGAACTTTACAAGATAGACCAAAGACACCGAAAAGCAAGAAATACCTACGTAAAAAAAAATCGTGAGGAAATAGGTACAAAGAAAATAAATCCATTTCCAAAAATAAATGAAAATGATTTTTACTTCACCCTAGAAGTCCGGCAAAATAAGCAGTCTAATAAGTAGACACGATGCAAATCTGTTTTTTTACGCTTTCATGCCTCTGATCAAAGATTGATCTGAGTTTCATGCTAAAACGGGTGTTACTTTTGAAGATAGCCTGCTTCTCACCTAGGTGCGGGACGTAATTAGTACCTTGCTTGCTAGGGACAAAGTCGCGGGCAAAATCTATTGTTACATTAAGCAACAAATAGCTACTTAACGGTAGTTTTAGTGAGTGTTTCTTGATAGTAGCGCCATTAAAAAGTAATCAATATTTTATTGTTTCACAGTTAATGTTTTTACCAATTAATAACATGTTATATTTGTAAGTTGATTTTTGAACATTAAATATTTATTGGTCTATTTATTACGTTTTAATTACGCGTATATTTAAAACAACAGGTTTTGCTACTTTATTTATGAATGCCGTAAAAATAATAGGTAATTGAAATCAACAATATAATTTATTTCAAATCACAAAATTAAATGATACTTTATGTACTTATAAAAATATCCATTTCATAGTTTTACGTTAATAGCACCAATACAAATTATGTAACTACATAATATCCAAGTCTTAATTTATGTACATTCAAGTCAGATTTTTATATAATAATTTGATATTATGTAACAGTAAAGTACTTAATCTAAGTACAATGTTTATGTGACACAGCATTAAAAACATGATCCATTAGACAATAATATGTGTGAGAGTTAGGAAACAAACAGTTTACAGTAACGTGAATATTTTTTTTTATAGTATGAGTTAGTTTTCAGTCAAGAGTCACAATGAGACAATAAAACAATGGCACAAGACTAAGTAATACTGCTTAAAATGCTAATATTTAGAATAGACTTGCTTACATTAGATATTGTCTTAATATAATAGTTGTATAGAGACTTATCAAGTATACATTGAGATTTGTGCTAGTCTCCTAAATCACTGTCTTTATCACCTATTGCATATAAAATGCTAAAAGCCACACCCAGGAGTGCAGTACCCAATAAATCCCCAAGTGCAGTTAAGTAGGGTATTGCTGAGTTGTCCGGATCCATCCCCATTCTCCACATCCACGCAACCATGTAGTGACTGATTGTTAGCAAAAGGAAAACTTGCAACATTGCTGCTGACATATAGATTAATATAAAAGTGGGGGTTGTAGATGTGTGGCCTGCCCTCAAGTAACCTATGGTGTAAATAAATATTAACTGTCCTGGTATAACCATTAAAAGCAATAGCTTTGTTGTGCTTCCTATAACTGAACCTTCTTTTTGGCCTGTATGCAGTTGTGTTGAGAGTCTAGATGCATGTACTGCTACCATGTTGCCTCCTATGCCATTGATGACCAGTTGGTATACTGCAATACCAGTGTACACTGATACAGTGTGGTCCAATATGAGTCCACCAGCACTGCTTATAACCATCGCCGAAACAACTGGCACCCATCCTTCATCCAATGCTTGCTTAGTAAATTTATTGCTCCAAGCAATATAGCCGCACACTGGTACAAGAAGCGCGCCAACAGTTATAATAATAGATGGTAGTACAATGCTTGTGCCAATTGATTTATAAAGGAGTGATGCTATCCAAGATAATAGTGCCAAGGTTGTCAGGTCTCCCAGACTGGCAGCTATAGGTGTGGCAATGTTGTCAGGGTTTATATGCATCTTCTTTGAGACCACTATCACCCCTATCATGATTAAACCAAGTACAAAACTGGCAGATGATGCTGTTAACACACTAGACGCACACAACAATGATGCATGATGGATGTCAAACTGGCCCTCTGGTATCCATCCCATGGCTACAGCTGCCATAGCCGCCAGGAACCCCACAAGCACTGCCTGACATTGAATTAAACACAAATTGCCCACCACCAGGGAACCCAGATTGGTATCTAGGTGACCCAGATGTGCATGAGTTGACAGTCGAGATGCTAATGTCATTTCCAGATTACCTTTTAACCCCAGTAGGGCTGGAACTAATATATATACTTCAGACACTTTGGAGAAGACATCCCAGTGCTGCACCACATCCAGCAGAAGACTGGCAGCGACCATGCCAAACCCAGCCAAGAGGAAGGATACAAACATTTGTACTCCAGCCACCCACGAGTTCTCCTTCTCATATTTAATGTCGGGCGGCTTCTCCTCATTTGTAATAAGTCTGTATGTGTTGGCACTATTGGTAGTCTTTGTTTCTGACTCGAATTCACTAGTTCGCCCCATCCTAGAACTGTTCTTGTTTCTGTTCATAATTTTATTATACTTAAATCAAATTATTGTGATATGAAATGACACGTAGTGGTAACGAAAGTAAACACTTGCCTAATTAAACTGAAGCACGACGTTTACTTGCTTGCGTTCCAGCTGTTTTGACGTTAATAGTTCTCTGCGGTCTATCCTTGATAAGGAAATTAATTTAGTCACACCATTGAGTTAAGACTAAATAAACAAAATTATTTGCGGCTCGGGAGACGGCAACTTTTCGCTTAGCGAAGACTTGAACACTATTTCAGTTACATATATTTTTCTTTAATATACTTGACTAAATTTCCCTTATCTTTAAAAGATCGTACATCGCGTAGTAGCCTCAAATGGGTAGTAAAACAATATGTAATTTTAACCGAAGAGCAGCTACTATAATGCTAAGTGGAATTGATAACAAAAATCACAATCACACACAACTGTCGGCTTTGCTCGCTGTCAAACTGTCAACAATAATGTTGTCAGAATTTTTTATGATTTATTATTTTAAAAATGCTTACAAGAACTCGTTAGATGGCGGTTGTACCTACCAAGGCTAAAACAAAAAAACATAATAATCTCTGTAATAATCGTTCCGATATAATATAAAATATGTTTATACTTTACATATCAGGACTATTTAGTCAGACTCGTACTAATATTTTAGTATTACTGTTGAATTGAATCTAAAGCGTACGAAAAAAAATTCGGTAAAATTCGGTTTACATCCCTGGCAGTTACTGACACGGTAGAAAGTTTGACGTATACACTTTGGCTGGTCGCGATCATAGATTGTCGATGGAATTGATTGTCGTCGGCCGTCGTCGTCGACGAGTTGAATGTCGACCGCGAGCCAACATATCGTCGTAGATCACAAACTTTAGATCTTACTAAAAAGAATACGGTATTAATTTTGCTAGTTATTCGTAAGTTCACGGGTTTTTATTAAATAATAATAAACCGGTGCCTATAGATTAAACATAAATAAAACTTAGTGAAGTATTTAGTGCTGAATTCACAATTTAGATCCGGAAACCTACTTACTGTGAAATTGTGCTTGGATTTTGTCTTTCCAATTTAATTATACTAAAAGCGACAAAGAGGCGCGGGTTCTAATAGTTTTAATTTAGGTCGTGTCAAAGTTTAATTCGTGTCTTAAGTGTGTGGATGGTTTTGCTTTGTTTGCTTCAAATTCGCGTGTGTTGCAGGTCGGGAAGATAACGTGACATTCGTGTGGCTGTGTTGTCATGAGGCAGTGAACTCGAGTGCGTGCGAACTTGATCAGTTAAAATGTTCAGGAGTAAAATACGGATACATACATGCCGGATAATATTGCTCACTTCACTAGTATGGCTGCTGGTAGATGTAGCGCTCCTCGCCATGTACTCCGACTGCTTCGGTGATGGTTGGGACTGCAGCAAAAAGGCGGGCAGTGACAATGTTATTCAGGTAAGAGTTTCGTGCTAATAGGTCAAGGTCGTTTAAAAGGTTCAAGTATTGTTGCAAGTGAATCTATCACCATTGATATACATTTCAAGGCATCTTGTTTGCTTATAATTTGTTTATTTAAAAAAAAACTGGATTTTCAATTGTTGACATGGTCACTTAGTAAGAATACATAAGTAAAGAAAGGGACACTGACCTTGCATGTTGGACAAACAAATCATAAAATGAAACTGACATCTATGAGTTAAAAACAACTGCCAAGGAATGATAGCAAATGCCTGGAATCTTTGAGGCAATTGAATTATGTTGCCCTTATTACTTTAAAACAATCCTAAAGATTAGCACTTAATGTCATCTTATAAAATCTTGTCTTCAAAGATCTTTTTTAATACAAAATATTTAAAAGGTGTTATAGTACCCACTTTATTTCTTTTTCTATTTTTACATCTCTCTGGGAACTGTTGGAGTAGAAAACTATTGTCTATTCCCAACAGGTAAAAGAAGAGTTCAGAGGCAAGAAGGCAGCTATAGCAGCAGCATTACAAGGAAACCAGATTGATGATGATGATACCAACTTGGAAATGAATGAAGTGGAACAGGACATAGGAGAAGATGGCATCATATTGTCTCCCTACCCAAGGTCTAGGCTAAAGAGGTGGGAAAAAGCACCATTTGTGAAACCAGCAGGAGAATTACCTGGAGAAATGGGTATGTATAATTCTTATATTATTGACTAGTATATTGTCTTATACTGTCTCTCTCCCTGTAGTTTTACCCCCAAACAAAACAAAATCGCAATATATGTCATTATGTGGATTGTGTGGCTTCCCAATAGTGAAAGAATTTTTCCAATTTGATTCAGTAGTTTCTGCACCTTTAGGGTGGAAACATATTATGCCTTCTCTTTATTATATCAGTATAGATAAGAACAGCGCATACCTTGTGAATATGCATAAACTAGCCTCAGGTGTGCAATAACTTTCTGAGAATTTATTATTTTTATATGAGATCTGTTTAACAAAATTTTCTGAACACATGCAGTAACATTGTTACTGATGACATGTTTATACTTTAAGACTGATGAATTGCTACAGTTATATTAAAAAATAAATATAATATATTCATAGTAGGTGGATTCAACATTCAACTGATTCAGTTTGCGCCAAATAACTTTGCAATTTTGATTTTTTTTTACTAATGCGAAGTCAATAGTAGCCAACTTCAGACAAGAACAGGTTTCCAGCAGTATCTGTCTGTACAAACAAATGTCCAAGGAGTCTAATTCCTTACTTCTGAATTGCAAAGAGTGAACTGATAACATAGATCATAACATTATTAATAACAGACTTTCTCTAATAGTAATATTTAATAATAACCTATTTGACAATAGCCAAATAAGAGTATTGAAATACAACTTTAAAAAGCTTTATGATAACAATGGAGACTGATTTTTATACAAACCACACTATAATTAAATATTATAATGCCCCCATCTGTACATAATAAAAGTTACTAAGGATGTCTTCCTTAGTAACTCTATTTGAAATTTCTACTTCATATTGTTTTGGTTTAGCTAAAGTGAAGATATGGAATCAATGCTATTGTTCACTTAGAGATGTTTGTTTACATTACAACATACATAATAAGGTATTTTCTGTTATACATACATTTCTAAAGGAGTGTGCTCCAGTACTTGTTACAAAACTTACATGCTAAAATGAATAAAGGCAGACTTCATTTAGTGCCAATAAAGATACCGGGTGTATTTTACTTTCAATTTGAGTCATACTTCTTAGTAATGTAATTTTCGTTGATACGCCATTTATATGCGTCTGTAACTTTCTATTCGCAGCGCAAAAGATATGTCTATAAGATAAGACCTGACCATATAAAAAGACTAAAAATAAATTCCTATTGTCTGTTTTTTTTTTCATGTTTCCGAAGCTCGTTCTTATGCAGAGCTTGTACTTGGCTTGTGTTCAATACTACGTATGACACGTAATATATTTATTCTGATAAATAAAAATACGACTGATGTTAAAGCTTCCAAGAGAACCTCCATACTTGATTCAGTTTAATGTGTTTCATCTGAAGAATAATACGTATTTTAATAACTTACATTAGAAGAATATTGGCGTATCTGAATGCGACAAGTTCGTAGCTATAGTTATAATTTAGATATAACGTGAGTTCTAGGAAAGTTTGTTTTTAGAAAAAAGAGAAAGTATATTATTGGTGCTAATTTATAGCAAACGGCGCGTCGCCTAAACAGAAAACTGAATGACATCATAATGTAGCTTCAAAATTCCACACAAAGTTTAAATATCAGAAGGCATTTAACAATTTCAGAAGATCTTTTGTAACTTGAAAGATTTTTTACGGATTTATTGTTCACATAGAATTAATATAATATAATAAAATAGTTATTGTGTTAAAGTCTTGTCATGAACTCAACTACAGCGAAGTTAAGCTAAGGTCTGAAAGATTGGTTATGATTATACAAAACTGAAAATTACATGTTTCTTTCAAAAGGCGGTAATTTAGAGTCGTTTTTTACTTTCTGGAAGTCTAACTCTGAATTTGTTTCAGGTAAGGCGGTAAATATTCCGATAGAACAAGAGAAGCTGATGATGGACAAATTTCAAGAGAACCAGTTCAATTTACTAGCCAGTGACATGATCTCCATCAACAGGTCTTTGACTGACGTCAGATTTGAAAAGTAAGTTCAACTGTTTTCTTGATCATCCTCATGATTTTAGCCTTAGGACTGCTGACCCGGTTAAGTGGGTTGAGGAGGCCAGATAAGCAGTCGCTGCTTGTAAAACTGGTACTCCTCTGCATGCGGTTAAACTGGAAGCCGACCCCAACATAGTTGGGAAAAGACTAGACAGATGAGATTACTACTTACAAAAAGCCAATTGATTTATGAAATGATTTCTTTGAACTAGTTATATTTTGACCTACTCTAATATGTGTGAAGTATGAGTACTTCCATGCTTTTACGAGTGTTCAATTAGTAATTGATAAGATTGACCATCTAATCTTTATTAATTGTAACGTTATCTTTGTTATTTCGAAATATTGACATCGCATAAGTGCTTATTGCTGTCGCAACAATTGTGTGTTGTATATATTCAACCAAATACTTTTATGCATTCATGGGAAATGCTCTATTCATAATAACCAGTAAGCCGCTAAGCGACTTAACTGGTAACTGAACTTAATTCTTAATTACCCTTGTCAGCAGACCTATGGCTAAAATCATGATGATTATATGTATTATAACAAACTTACGGAGAGGTAATGTCATAAAAAGAACCTAGGAACTGAAATTGTGAACCTCGCCGTAAGTTTTCTTCCCAAGGAGCAATTTATGGGCATTTATAGGAAGAGCCAAGCAGTAACGGAACATCAAACGCAATACTTGTGTGATTTTCACTTTATTGTTCTTTAGATCGTTTCACAAGTGTGGAATTCTTACTTCCTCTCTTCTAGCTTTTATTAATGACCGGCGCTACGGTCGACCTCACAAATTAACAACACTATTTTTATAGGCTTTCTGCGAAATGGCAAGTCACTATAACTTCTATAGTAAACTAACGTTGGTTGTACTTACATGTGAGATAGAAGTTCGCTTTTACTTATTAAAAAAAAACGATAATAGTGCGTGCGTTTGATGAAGCGACATTACATATGATAAACGCTTCAAGACACCAACATATTTCAAAGACTGGGGTAAGCGACAGTAGAAAACAAAAGAAAATTAATTAAATATAAATTAGCACTTTTATATTACATTATGAAGCAATTAATTAATATGCAAATGCATAAAATATTCTGAAAGTGTATAAACATTGGTAATTTCATATTACATACGATGTAGAAAGTGCGATAATATTTTGATACACATATTAGTCACAGCACGGTGGACTATTTCGCGATTTATTCAAGTGGCGTGTTATTTAATCTCGTTTTATGGCGGGTACACATTGCACCTTGTTGTAAACAGTACCAGCTTAAGTGCTAGGTTTTAACTTAAAAATAATCAATTACTTAACCCTAGCGCAAAGCTGGTATTTCATAAAACCACGTTGTACCTATAATATCGTGAATTGATGTTTTCCGATTTCTCATTCAATTTGCAAGCTACACGTGAAACGGTGCGTCACAAACAATTAAAACACATAAACTATTCATTATTATTCCTATTTGCTTTTTACTCATAATTGTAACATGACAGAAGAAGGCTTTATTATATTGTAAGTACTCCCGATAAGTTTTCCTACGTGTATAAACAAGAAAATGTCCATATAAAACTCCTATGCTATCTCTTCGTCAGCTTCATGTTAAAACAGAGTCAAATTGATGCTATCTCGAAATACGGCCCAGTCCATTCCCCGCCTCGTTTTCTTTCGGATCATCATCGATAAAATAATTTCTTGCAGACGACCTTTACTAGGATTAGGAATGCATAATTATGTAGAAATATTGACCAATAAACAATTGCAACACCTTAATTTTGATTTAAACGCATCAGACGAAGCGTCACCTTCGTCAACAGCTATTACTAATCAATGGAGTTTCCTAATGCGCCCGCATCGCCGACCTTGTAAAAGTGAGGGGTACACGCGATGTTTGAAGATGCTCGGCGCGAACACTACTCGTTGCGTACACGACACGGAACCCATGTTCGGTATTTTACCGCTACATTATACTAATATATTGAGACGCCAACCACATTTCATAGCTAAACGCCACGTCAGGATGTTTGCTCATGGATTTATCGCTCATTTACTACATAAAATGTGATTTGAAAAGTGTTCCCATTGTTGTTACACACAATAAACACGATGTTACATAACGGTATTGTATCTGCTAATAATTTCAAATGTCCCGTTTGGCAACGGTGACCATCTATAACTATGAATAGATGATTTGAATTATGATAATTTGCACACGTGTAGACCGGTCCAATTAGTGACAAAATAACGTTATGGCAAAGGTAAACAGGACTGAAACTATTTGCCTTGAGGATAAAGTATTTAGGAAACTTTTAATAGGTGTTTTCGCTATACCTATACAACATGTAACTTAATTAACGCACTTCCTGAAATTAGTTTGTTCAGAATCGTTTACTGAATCGATTTACATCATTTTTAATACAGGTAATTTTTTATCCCAAAAATAATTAAAACTACGGAAATTATTGTCATATTAACCCTGTACAGTCAAAACAAATTCAAATAGACCGTAACTCAAAGTAATAAGACTTCGTGTATTGTCGGCTTTTTCCGTAGTTTCGTTATGTTGTGTCGAGTCGAGTCGAACGGCGCGCGGCGCGATATTTGCGTGCGTAGTAGTATGACCAAAATGTTCTCCAAGGATTGGTATAACTAATTTAGTACTTAAATAACAATGCATATACATGTTAAATTAAAAATTCAGTGATTATGATTATAACATAATATTCTTATTGGGGTTTTGAGGGTGTGCGTTAATTACGTTACATGTTGTATATGTTACAGCCAAAGTGATTAAATATATATTATACATAATGAATGGCCATTGTATATAATACCCAAATTGACTAGACAGTGTGATAGATTAATCACTTTATCTGGATCTAATTCATAATAGCTGGTCAAAGTTAGCCAAAGTAATAAATATAGTATAATATATTTAGATTATATTATAGACTACTTACTAATTCTTAGAAACGGCTCAAGTTATTATCGACTCTTTTTATGATAAATCATCAAATGATTCCTCCTACTGTGGGAGAGCAGCGTGAGGGACTCAGAGAGCGTGAGCGTGAGCGTGCAGCGTGAGGTCAGACTGTTAGTGGCTTAAACCCACGCGTTGAACAACGCGCACCGCCGAGACGGTTCCGTGTCTCCCAGGAGACGGAAGGCCGATAAGGCACCCGAACTCATCGCACAGGCTCACGTCTACGGTGGCTGGGAGTCGTCTCTCGACCACACAGAAGGCGACGATGGCATCCCAGTACCTCTCGCCCCGGACCTTGACTTGAACCAGGGCCGGGTGCGAGAAGTCGCCGCTGCCGACTGCCTCGACGAGAACACGGCGGTGCCCTTCCCGGGCAGGGCACACTCCGGGCCGGTACAGTGGCCCGAGCCACACTTCAAAGAGGGGACTTTTCGCTACTATTATGGGGTGCACTGTGCTAACCTTTAACCTTTTTCGAATTATATTAAGGTCAGCTACCAGGCACTTTAGTTAGTTAACATGAAATAATAATCTTTACCTACTTGTTTTATTACATTATCTAAGTCTATGGAGATATTATATAAAATTGCTAGTTAATATGATTAATTCTGTGTCAATTATCACTTTATCCAAATTGAGTAGATATTATAAATAATAGCTAGATAATATGTATAATATGCGGACTTATTACTTTGGCTGTAACATATACATATACTCTCTGCAGTGGTCCTTAGTAAACTAGGAACATTCTCCGAGTATAAAATAGCCGTGAAGTTTTTACCGTCGCGGAACTACTAGAATGTTTTGTGACTTGACTTCAGTAGGTAGTAAGGTTTATGACCTATTGCGATTGCCTTGATACTGCTTGGGCGTTGTTAAACTTGCCAGTTTTAATTCTAAACGCTCGTTTAATGACATCGTTTTTATGACAACTGCAATTTTATTTGTACATCCTATTATTTCTATTTTGAGCTTGAACAAAATTTTTGTGGCAAAATTCGTCTTTCCCGTAAAAATGAGTAATTCTTTTGAGTCACGGGCGGGAATTAAATTATTTCTAAGATTTACAAGTATCTTTTGTTTTGGGTCACACACTACTTTGTTCTTCTTCATTTGATGAGCACGAGTGCTAGGCAGTTTCAACAACATTAAGTTACACTATCGAATTAGATTTAATCTGTAAGGATAGTTGTAAGAGAGGAAAAATAAATAAATAAAAAAAAACATTCGAATAGGTATGATTTTTGCAGTCGAACCAAATGCGATTCAGAAATAGTTTATTATGTATCAAGCATAGGAAGTTATTTTCGCGCCGTTTGACACACTAATATCACGTAATAGTTATATTGTCCGTTGCCACGATTAGGCACCCAGTCAGCAAGGTGGTAGAAGCGCTGATTATACAGGGGCAATTGACGTATTTTTCACATCATAATAGCTGAAAACACGTATAAATGAGAGTTAATAATAATGAACACAAAAGGCCGCAAAGTAAACACCTTCATACGGTTTAAAGACTCGTTACTGTTATTATGCCACTTGATTGCGGTACACCTGACATAACAAGCGATGTAAAACTTGACAATTATCTACTACTAGGTGTTTTTAGTAAACACCTAGACTAATTATGTTATTTTATATTGCGTGTCACAGCTCATAGCTGTCACAATTTGAAAGTGCTTTCAAGCATGCGTTTCATTACACACAGCGTTGTAGCCTAGTGGCGTAATAGTGTTGGTATAGGCGCTTCCGAACGTTGAGGTCAATAATCCACCGATGTGACTTGTTGACAAAAACTGTTTCTGTGAAACGGTCTCTTAGTAAAAAATGCTTCAGTTGCTCAGGTATAAATAGACTAACCAAAGTGTTTCATAAACTGTCTGCAAAGTATTGACCTTTCTATTCGTTTGCAATTCTCTGGGAAGAAGATTCACAAAAACTTCCATAGGAACTCCCATATGACCGCATTGGTACGCATGACCCAATTTTGTTTGTTGTCACCAGATGCAGAGACAAACCTTACCCACAATTACTGCCCACGACGAGTGTGGTGATAGTATTCCACAACGAAGCCTGGACGACGCTTATTCGTACTATATGGAGCACGATCAACCGGTCTCCGCGGCCCCTGCTCAAGGAGATTATCCTCGTCGATGACGCCAGCGAAAAGGGTAAGTTGGCAGTAAAAATGTATTTTAGTGACCGCAGTCTGGGATCTGTTTGATAATTATGTGCTTAAATAATGTTTTAATTATAGACAAATCTGCTAGATATTGCACCTTGAGTCTATGAAACTGGACCCTACTTTTGATCCACTCATGCTTGTTCCTAAAAGTACTAGAGAAATGAAGTCACTAGGCATATATAAGTCTAATAATACGTTATGAAAATAAAGGTATGATCATGATAAATCAGTTTCTCAGAAGATTTTTTTCGACCCATGATTACTTTCGTGAGTGACATCCACGACTCATCATGACCTTTTCGCTAATGACTTCGGCGTGTATCCGCCGAATAGCTTTCGATTAAAGGCTACGATTGAATCGGCAATGAGTTTGCTATCTACGGAGTTTATATAAGATGAGAATAAATGTTTTTTTTTGTCTTTGTATATTACAGTGACAATAATTTAAATAAACCTCAATTGCATTTTTTGGTGCCAAGAGCTATTTATCTTATCATACAACTTAATGTTCTTAATTATCTCTACATTCATATTTAAAATAATTAGATCAACAGATATGTTTTATAATCATATTTTATTTGCAAGTGATAAAAATGTCCTGCCCTGCCTGAACGAAATTGATTCCAAACTCGATAAACTCTATCTTATCAGAGACAAATTAAATTTCCTTTTACGACGCTGATCCTTAACAATGACGTGGTCTTGTACAGAACAAAAACTAGTTGAATGAGTAATACGTTTTTATAAAAATGTATTTATGTTGTAAGTACTCGTTCATTTCTAGCTGACTTGACCACGAACTGTAGTCTGTTCTCCATGCATATTATTGAATAAATATGTAGATTATAATCATGAATGAATAAACTTCGCGTTCTCCTTGAATGCCTTTAAGGCTGGAAACACACATATACGTCTTGATTAAACACGACTAAACTACTTTTTATCGACATTACAGTGGTGACATTTCCACACATTTGCACACTGGAGTTATTATTAATGCTCTAGCTTAGTCTTCCTGTACGACGTTTCAACCAGTCCGCATGCGCCCTAAATCTCCTTTTAGCTGGAGTTAGTTGCATTGCAAATGAGATCGCGAAAATATTTAGTTCTCGCCCTGCTCATAATATTAATGCCTTATGAATGTATTACGTAGTCTCTGTTTGATATTCATTACATTACTCAAAGATCAACGACTATATTCATTATAATGTCAGTTGTATAAGTTCTTTCAAAATAGCACTCGAGATGATCTATTATTAATTTTATAAACTGCCGCGGCTTACAATAACACAATTTTCTTTTTGCATAATTAAATTCTAATTAAATAAATTGTGAATGCTAGGAGGAAAATGATTTTCACGGTTAAACATTTACGTCACAATCATTCGTAAGGTTTGTGACCCTGCCTATGGCGGTTAGTCATCTTTCAATAAGTAAATAGTAGCTTAAAAAGGCGCATGTTTTAGTGAGAACTTTGCGTGTTTTTAGTGCAGTTCCCAGCTCAAATCAACTTAAAATTATTGTGGTGATCAATCTGATCAGACATATTTCTTACAGAATTTATAACGATTTTAGTGTGTGAACAGCATTATTATTATATGTATTTCAATTTATTTTTATATGTATGTATGAAGCAATAACATTGCACTATATTTTCGTAATTATTTTTTAATCTAGCTCGTGGTGCCACTCTAATGAGATTGTACATACATGCTTAATTCTTCAGACATACATATTTATACACTGGCGCCTCTCGTCTCGGCGTATGTCACGTACGAGCAAAAAAGTGTACTTAACCCAGTCTTGCGTTGACTAGCCTGCTCCTAAGTAGGGGTGGGTAGATCTTGGTTTAATCTTGAGAAGGATATTTTTATAATGCTACGTAATTTTTAGCTGCGTGTAGGGATGTATGCCTTGCTTACTAATGAATTAGTTGAGCTAAAATAGGACCCGTACCATACACCTTGTGGTTGAGAAACTATTTTAGATTGAATATGGTATCATCAGATTTGGAATTAAATTGTTGACATCACTTTGCAAAAATTGATCGACTTCTGTTCCATAAACAGAATGTGGACCTGCCTACGCCGATTATTTATTTATGAAATACAATTTTGGGATTTTCGCGCCTAGGCTAAAGTTAAATACATATTTTGTCATATTATATAGAATGATAAATATAATGCATGGTAAGTAATGGAGATAAGTTGACTCAAAGATATCCAGGGCAGTTCCCTTGAGTACCCAAGAAGTACTCAAGTATATTACACGTGTAGACGTGTTTAATCTACCCCTTTCACTTGACATTATCATGTCTATTTTTACCGTTACATATTAGATACCTATGGGTATTTCGTTGGGTTATGCTAAATTTGGAGTAGATATAAAAGGACTACACTGACCACAAGAAGGCTGTTTACCTCCAACCAGGCCTAAATGTCAATATCCTAATGCCAACCGATATCAGACATTACCTATGTACTTACGACTTGAATCTATCGTCTGTTCATGTTGCTGTACACAAATTGCATTGGCATTGAAGTTAGCCTTATCAGCCGTTACACTAAAATCACCCTTATCCTAATTACTTATGGTCTTTTTTCCCTTACCAGAGCACCTCGGCAAGAAGCTAGAAGACTACATAAAGACGCTCCCGGTGCCGACGCATTTGTTCCGCACGGAGAACAGGTCTGGTCTCATCCGCGCGCGTCTTCTCGGCGCTAAGCACGTGAAGGGTGACGTCATCACGTTCCTCGATGCGCATTGCGAATGTACAGGTAATGATGCTTTTTTAACTTTAAAATTATTATTGCAAACACGCAGTAAATGCTTCAAGGGCTGTCTGTTTTTCCTTGTTTAAATCCTCCGCCACTGTTTACGACGCAATTTGGTAGTATTGGTATATAATTTCTGAGAACTTTAAAAAATGGTCACGATCAAATAAATCCATTAATAAAGTTTTCTAGACAAATATCCTTATCTACGGTCTGTACAAACTGCATTGGCAATATTGAATTGCACAATAACTTTATAGCGGCTAGAATGTATTGCTCAGGTCATTCTAGTTTGTTTCCTACGTAAACAGGTTAGGTTTCAAGTGCATATTAAGTCACCGGTTAGCCTCTACTTACTCCTACGTGTTTCCGAAATGATCAGCTGATCAATTGTCCTTTTGGTCTTTAAATCCGGATTTGTAATGATGTATTTTCAAATTACATTTAATTCCCATTTATTGCGCTGACAGATTTTGTGGTCACTTAATTGTTAGGCACCAGTATCTTTTTGCATTATTTTTTCATTGGAAGTCGAAGTGTTAAAATACCAATAAACTAATCGCGGTTCATGTCTACAGCTACAATACAACAATTACTCCTATGCATTGTTCGATACTAACAAGATACAATATTCATTCAAAATTCATGCAAGCGTGACGCACCTCCGTTATTGGTATCCCATATTTTTATCCGAGCGATTAGTTTCATATAGACGTTTGGGCCTTGATATTAAGATTTATGTAGGCAGAAATATGTTTTGTTGAAGTTTACGACTTTTTAAGTATCAGCTGCGAATAGGTGCTTCAGAATTTTACATGGAATGAGTGGTCTTATGATCTGATCATTATCATTTCTGGCTATAATAGGATTGGCATTGCGATTTTCTCAAACTCCGATTTTCTTTGGAGCTCAACTTGTGGGAAAAAGAACTAGAAGCCATGTCCTTTGTTTTGTTAATGCAAATAAATGGTCAATCAATTTATTTTTTGAGAAATATATGCGGGCTTACCTATATATAGTATGGTATGGTATTAGTTAATTATTTAATAGGCATGTCCACATCACACAATAGTGACAGAAATAGTAAACTTAGCCTTAAACAATAGCGCATAGACAATAGATCTTCCAACTAACGCCTGTTTACATTCGTAGAGGGATGGCTGGAGCCGTTGCTGGCGCGGATCGTTGAAGACCGGACGACTGTGGTCTGCCCCATCATAGACGTCATTTCCGACACCACCTTCGAGTACATACAGGCATCGGATATGACGTGGGGTGGCTTCAATTGGAAGCTCAACTTTAGGTGGTAAGTATCTTTTCAATTATTTTGATAATAAGCAATGGCGGCTCCTATGGTAAGTGATCCAATTTCTTGCAAAATACAAAATGCAGGGATAAAACATAATTTTTATAGTGTCGAGATTGTTTTACAAATATCGAATACTATGAAATGAGCTGGTAGGTATTAATGTAACCCAAGTCAAGCAACTAAAGCCGTAAAATTTTGTGTTTCTACCTCAATTACACTGGAAAATAAGAATTGGAAAACATTTCTGAATAAAACGTACTTAAGGATTAATATACATATGTAATCTCGTAAGCATAACACAAATCCGTGCTTCACATAGCAAACACGCTGTATATTTCACGGCGGCAGTAACAAATGTTTCGGTAGCATGAAACTAAATCGCCTGTTTAATGTTAGCTAATTGTAAGTTTGGCACGTGCACAACCGTACACGGCCGTAATGTTGCCATTACAGATTATTGTGATTACATAACAGCAGCGTCCTATTGTTTTACGATACTGAATGTCGAGCTAAAACATCCTCATTACAATGCTCATTGATAAATCTTGTAAGATGGAGGACAGGTCTGCCAGTCAATTAACTTGTTATTTGATTGAGAAATGTTTCATTAACGATTCGCTGTTAATTAATGTGCTGGTTTTGCTCTTATATAAATTAATGCCTGGTTTTTAACCGACTTCCCAAAAAGGAGGAGGTTTTTTATCAGCACACATTATGATTGATTGGATGTAATTGTTTGATTCAAAGTGTGTTTTATTTTGTAAAGAACTCTGATAACGCACCTCGCAACATTGATAAAAAATAATTTCAAGCAAATTGCTTGTAGTTATGACCTAAACGAATCGTTTAATTAGGAACTTATACGCTATCGTCACAGAGCGGAAAATTTACATGGTGGTAAAATAAAATTTACTGAATTTTCCAATTTCAATTACGAATACCTATTGAAAATACATATAAAGTTTGTGTAGAAAAATATATTTATTTATAGTAAAACATTCCTGGAAACATAATTACTACGTTCGTAATGAGTAAATGGAAATCCCACCCAAAACAAAAATGTGAAAGACTGCCAAGTTCGATAATATGGGAATGCTTCGCCTATAAAAGAAGTGAGATCTGAATAAGTACCAAGTTCCATACACATACCTCAGTTAAAAATAGTTACTTTTTAATGATGTCACTTGGCAAGTTTTCAGATTTTTACTTTACTTTGACTAAATACAATACAATGAATCAAGTATTTAATTTTCTATTAAAACTTGCCAAGTAACATCATTAAAAAGTAACGATTTTTAACTGAGGTATGTGTATGGAACTTGGTACTTATTCAGATCTCACTTCTTTTATAGGCGAAGCATTCCCATATTATCGAACTTGGCAGTCTTTCACATTTTTGTTTTGGGTGGGATTTCATTTATTTTTGTAAGGTTGTTTATTTTATTTTTTTCTTATGATGAAGTTTGTTAAAGAAATGTCTCATTTATACTATCTTTCAGATTTTTTTATATGCACTATGTTTCTTACAAAGAAATGAACTAGATTAACTAAATGGACTAGATTTACCAACTGACTGACATGACATGTTATCATATATTATGTTCGCGTGGATCAAAGTTACACATTTGTTATTTTCGAAAGTGATTCACACTTGGCCGTTTTCAGATTTTTACTTTACTTTGACTAAATACAATCCTTTGTAACGAATTTCAGATCGGTACGACCATTCGAAGATATATTATATAAATATAGATAAATTTAGTTCGTTTTAGTTCCTTAGAGGTATACATTTACACCGGGTATAAAACACCTTCATTATTTTGAAACCGACTCACACTTGGCCATTTTCAGATTTTTCCCTTTACCTTGACATAAAGACCTACCTCCATGCCAAATTTCAAGTCAATACGACCATTGGAAGTGGTCTAGGTTTTTGATGAGTGAGTCAGTCAGTCAGTCAGTCAGTGAGTGTATAGTAAAAATAGCGATTTTCTGACGGCAATATCTCAAGACCTACAATAGGTATATTAATGAAATTTTGTATTTTAGATAAGTGAGGGGGTCTCAACAGATACTAGAAATTTGGTATGCGTAAATAAAATAGATTTTGAGTTACAGGGGGGTCGAATTTGGCCCGAAATGGTTTGTGTAATATAACCCACGGCCGGTGTGTCGCTTTTTTGCTCGAACTTGGCGGACACACTGCCGTGTGTCTAGATAGATGAATGGGATTTTCTTGGCTTCAAAGAATTACTTGGAGCATCTTTAGACTAAATTCTTGGTACTGGGTAACATCAATACTAAAGGAATGGTAACATCAATTAATGAAATAATAATGATTCACTGGTAAATGTTCAAATTGTGTAACAAAGTCTACGGTCCCATTTCCATATTAAATGATTAATTTAAATATAGATTAACATTTACACAAGAAATCTTTTAAATAACATGTTGATTAGATAGTCATCTTTTACATTATTAATTTTATTGGTTTTTCTCACCGATAAAAATTATCAAACCTTAATGATTTCTTGGTAATCGATTATGTATTGTGTTAGGTATCGAGTTCCGGAGCGCGAGATGGCTCGTCGCGGTGGAGATCGCACGGCCCCTCTCCGCACTCCCACAATGGCGGGTGGTCTGTTCGCTATCGACAAGGAGTACTTCTACCAGATCGGCTCCTACGACCAAGGCATGGACATCTGGGGTGGCGAGAATCTCGAAATGAGCTTCAGGGTAAAACCTCTATACACTAATACGACAATCGATATCTCATCGTAGATTTTACTAGATGTTTAGATAGTTGCTCGCGCATCAGCTTTTTCTAGCAAATTAGTGTTCTTGGTTTAGAAAGAGCCTTCTTATAAATATCGAAATTGCATACCCTGGTGATTCACACTAAAGGTACGATGTCGTGGTAAGTCTTAAGTAGACATTTCTAAATCCAATAATTAAAATAGGGAAAAGTCAAAAAGCGGGTGATTACTTTTCCACCATAATGCCGGCCATACACGCTACTATAAATCAGGTCGAAAGTTGCTCAACCACAAACTTCTCCAAGAGCCTACCTTTATCGTGTCAGCATTAAATTAAAGTGAGGGTTCCATATGATCGTTGTATAAACTCGCATGTGGGGTGAAGGTATGGCAGTGCGGCGGGCGGCTGGAGATCGTGCCGTGTTCGCACGTCGGTCACGTGTTCCGCGACAAGTCACCATATTCCTTCCCCGGCGGCGTTCAGAACGTCGTGCTACACAACGCGGCACGCGTCGCCGAAGTCTGGATGGACGAATGGGGAGAATTCTATTACGCCATGAACCCAGGTTCGACTCAGAACTCTGTGCCCAAACTGCTAACATTTTGCTATTCGATTTTGAGCTTTATTGCAACGTCATACGGTGATAAACAGCTCGAGAGTAATGTAGGAAGTAGCGTTACTGTAGTGCTTTGAGAGTAAGACCACTTGAACATGTCTAATTGTGGTACATTATTTCGTTGGGAATATAATTAGAATAAGTCGCTGCAGTAATATTGTAGGCTAAGAGTAAATGTAGCTTTCTCGTTGGGTTTCTAATTACAACTCTGGATATTTTACAAACAAACGCGTTTGATGATGTCATTCCCGTTTGCGAAAGGGAATGAAATAGCAAAATGATAGAAGTGAAGGTACAACATACAAAAGTTTTGTTGTGGCTTGGGATAAAACACTAACAACGTAAAGTTTGAGTACATTACATCATTAACATTTGAATAATCCAGTAAAGCTTAACATTAACCCCATTGCGGCTGCATTCATAAGTCTGGGCATGTCGTTTTATTTTCATTCATTTTTGCTTCATCGCTTTTTTATAATCTATGTGTTTTCCCGCTCTTTGTTATCTGTGACTATGTTTTTTTTTAATTCTTTACAGTGCTTCAGGATTAAATTTAAAAACAGTAAATCATAAACAATCTAAACTAATTTGGATTGATTATATGAATTTAATCCTGTAACACAACCTTTTTGATTTCGTTCGCTGTTTACCTACTATATTTCTTTTGATGTTTTACATTATTTTCTGCTTCTTCTTGATGCAGAAGCAATGAGTTATGATCAGTAATATTTGGACGTAGTTATGCAGAAACGTTCCAACCCACAAGTCACCCGAAATCGAGTTATTGTGATTGAACAGCCTAAAATTTAGCATATGGTTATCTAAACTCAATATAATTCAACAATAAAACCTCTAGTACCTTTACTAGTTAGAATAAAAAAGAATACAACTGAAACGCGTAAATGCTTATATCTCAAATTCAAGTTTAATTTGAGATATAAGCATTTACGCGTACAGTGGGTTGGAACGTTTCTGCATAACTACGTCCATTTGTCTACAAACAATACTAGATTTAACCACAGCAATCCTTTTTAGACGGACTTGTGGTAAATGATACTAAAAAATATTTAATTCAATAAATATGCATACAATATAGAGGACAAATTAGTTGGTAATTTTTTTTTATTAAAATAAACGTTAAATAAAACCTTTGCAAAGAATATACTGAAACGAGCTGAACAAATAAAATACTTGCACAACATATTGAATGAAGATATCATAAGTTTATAAAACATAATTCAATGACATTTATTGTATTCACCTACTCTATACCTTATATTGAAATGTAATTAAAAATTTTAAATCTGATCTGATAGAATGCTTCATTATGTCACCCGTCGTGTATATCGGTTCTATCAAAATTGATCAAAATGAAGTTAATTTCTGGTTTTTTGATCTCAAATCTCTCGATAATTAGCTACTAATTACTGTATCATTTGCCGCAACTCGTCTATCATGGCTTAATAGAATTATGTGTAATTGCGATAATAGCCATTGAAATTCAATATTATATTGATAATAATTGCAGAGGAAAATATAGACTAACATTGTCGGTTCCTGTTGTGTTTTATAATCTCTGTGTGTTTGTTTTTCCGTATTGAATAATATTTTATTAATCCCAGATTGTTGTTAAAATTCCAGAGATGGGTATGTACAACTGTTATAGAGTCGAGACTTGTCTGAAATGGGATAGTTAGTCATGCAGTCCTTAATGTTCCTATTAGATTAGTCGCAGGTCGGCCATTTGACCTGGCCCGATTGCTGCAAATACTATACTGTGCTTATACTCCTGTTTAAACGGTATTGTTATTAGACGACAATTATTGTCTCAATTGTTATTGAACTGAAATATCAAACATTAACGTCAGTGTAACTCAAAACAACCGCGGGCTATCAATCTTGATCCCTTTTTGGTAACTTTAGCAACGACTCGGGGAGTGATTTTGGGCTTTTATGTATTTTAATACAGTATTTGTTTTTCTAAATTTTGTGCTAACATTAAGGAACATTCAATTCATCTCATTACAATAACATGGTTATCAAAAGCGCGGCCATTAGCAATAATTTGACTGTTCCACGTTATTATTAATTTATGGTTAGCTCTTACATGGAAAAGTATAGAATTTACGTTTTAAAAAAAGACATTCCTTGTTATGCCTACAAATTACTTATGGAAAAAGCAATTTTAATTACTGCTAATGGTTGTAACAAGATTACACACTCGTAAAGTCTGATTTGTGGACGTAAAAATAAAAGTTGTATCTTATTCAGGTCCAGACTAAAGTTTTTGGCAATAATACGAGTGTGTAATGTTTAAAAAAAACAGTCACGTAACCAGGAGGAATAATTTTAGCCATATGACTTAATTAATACTATCACGTGTAGAAATTGGTTAACCTTTCATTGGTAATTTGTGATACCGAAAATTTAACAAATTGTTGAATAGAGTTGTTCTTACGCACAATGCTAGTATCGACGACGGACTTGGACGAAAATTTTATTACGTAATGTCCTGTAAATCATTATCAATTAATATCGGGAAATGCTAACAAGTTAATTAATGATAAATTATATAAATATGTCAATTTAAATATTGATTATGATTCTTGAAGATTGATTCAGTATTCTATTCACTATCACCGAATATCGCGTTCTACAAGGTATCCCTATATGTATGCATCGAATGCTTCGACCACGTTACAAAATTGTTGACGTATTCTAAAATGGGCCTATAACTTTTGACCCACATACTGAAGTCAAAAGGTTAGTTAATGATCCTGTTCCATTTGATACATACTTCTATCTCTACTCTATCGTCCAAGTAAAGTCGCAATATAAACGTGCGAATTCAAAGAGCAATACTCTGTTGGCTACGTTACCTTTCTGAAGTAAAAAAGTTGGTTAAGGACCCTGTTTCATTTGATTCATACTTGAAGGGACCATCTATCGTCGCAAGTAAAGTCGCAATACACACCGCGATGCATCCATTTGGTTCATACTTCAAGGGACCGATATAAGAGGGTCCAAGTAAAGTCGCTTACCTAAAGAGCAATACTCTCGTGGCTACATATCCTCCTGGTGACGTGTGGGGTGGCTAACGCGGTGGTGGGGCGCCAGGTGTGGATGTGCGGCGGGCGGCTGGAGATCGCGCCGTGCTCGCACGTGGGCCACGTGTTCCGCAAGACGACGCCCTACTCGTTCCCGGGCGGCACGGGCCGCGTCGTCAACCATAACAACGCGCGCCTCGCCGAGGTCTGGCTCGACGATTGGAAGCATTTCTACTACAATATTAACCCGGGTACTGCAATACGCCTGTTCTCCATTTAGTCAGACATTTTCTTGTTAATATACAGCTCCTTGGTCTTTTCTTTGCTTATTCTTTTATAATTTTGCAAGGTTTTGTCCGAGCCTCATAATTGTCTTAACAATTCTTGATAGTAAATCGTTTGTATAAAATGCATTAGTTACATCCAATATCAAAGTCAGTATAAAGTCATAAAGCTACAGTACACTTACTTTATTTCTGTTTGGCTGACTTAATTCAGAACAGGTGGGCTAAGCGATAAGCGTATGTTTCAATAGCCATCATAAATGTATCGATAACAGTAAGAACAAAGAAGTCGAGGGAAACATATTTTTTACTTTTTTTGTGTCAATGATTTCTACATGTTGCGTGTCCGTCCGTATTTAGTGCAGTTCATTGGTGTATAGGGTTGCAAATAAGGATTATATACTTTGATTAATATAATAA
Organism: Helicoverpa armigera; assembly: GCF_030705265.1. Classification (NCBI taxonomy): domain Eukaryota; kingdom Metazoa; phylum Arthropoda; class Insecta; order Lepidoptera; family Noctuidae; genus Helicoverpa; species Helicoverpa armigera. Next base: position 3,986,964 of record NC_087137.1, on the reverse strand, counting down.
TATTTGTATGAAATTCTGAGACTATAATTTGTTGTTAAAAACATTGACCTATACGCCTATGATCTATAGTAATGTTTACTCATTTCTCGTAGTAAAATCTACGAGACGTAAGTAAGCATTACGCCAGCATGTATTTAACAAGATTAACCAGTCATTAACATTCTGATCGCATCGGCTCTCATTTGTACGTCATTGTTATTGGGAAATTAATCATGCTTCCAACTAACAGTAGTATTGCCATGTAAAATAAATTAATTTTTGATAACGTAATTATTCTTTGACGTAGTAAGAGTTAATAGTACATGTTCGGAGCTGCCGTAATGTGCAGATACTACCTCTAATTGGTTTGAATGTTTTTTTCAAGCAACAAAGATAAGTAACGATTCTGAATCTGAAAAACGTATAGAGCACTATAGTCCCACAAGTGAAATAACAAAAAGTATGAAAATAAATGAGACCCATTCATTAAAAGAAAACGAAGTTACTCTTGAAATAACTCCAACGTACCCAACTTTTGAAAGTACGTTTGAATGTAGAATAGTGGGTTTAGCACGAACGTAGTGATGTACCTAACCCGTCAATAAAATCGGTTTTTGAACCGTAAATTAATATATTTTCAAGAGTAATACGTGCTAAGCCCATAGTGTAGCTACATGAAGGCATATGAAATCATATTATAATGTTTTGTATGGTGAGCAGGAGCGCTGAACGTGCCGGTGGGAGACGTGAGCGAGCGCCGGGCGCTGCGCGAGCGACTCAAGTGCAAGAGCTTCCGGTGGTACCTCGAGAACATCTACCCGGAGAGCCAGATGCCGCTAGATTATTACTATCTTGGAGAGGTGAGTCAACATACTCATTATTATCTACACTGTTACCTATAAAGAGGCTTCCCTCTGTGACATATTTGTATATAGGTTTCCCATGCTATGTTAAAAGTATTTTATATTCATTTTTACCTAATATAAAACTGCTTTTTGCTTGTAACTACATATCTAATTTTAAGATTTAGCGTCACAGGTAAGTTCAAGTTGTTTAGCGTAAAAACCCCACAGTTGAATCAACAGTTTGTCGAAGGCTGAAGAACCTTATAGCTTGAATTCCACGACTGCGTAATCTTATAATTACATTGATAAATTTTATTGTTTAATTAAACACATTAACGTATTACGTATTTCGAAATATCTGTAGGTATTATGTAGTTTATTTCCGTTCGTTTGCTCAAGTGTAAAGTGCGTTTGTTTGACGACAAATATTAACTGTTACAGATTCGAAATAGTGAGACTTCCAACTGTTTGGACACGCTCGGCGGCAAGGCGGGACAACCGCTCGGCATGGGATACTGCCACGGAATGGGCGGGAACCAGGTAAATACACCAAAGACAACAATAATTTCTAATAAAAATATATTTATATTATTGTTTAAATATATAATGACTTTGCCTCTCGTTACAATGACCAGTACAGAAAATCAAAGAAGGCTAAGAAACGAAAGTATCGAGAAATAGCGCTCACACAAGTATGTACCTATGTGCTTGTCCGGTGTTCTCAGTCACTGACATCGACGCTGCACGGGTTGTATCGTCCAACACCATCATAATAGTACCTACATGAATGTACTACATGCCATGCTAGACTGCCGTTGGAATTGTACATAAATAATAAAAAAAATTGTTTGTACATTATGAATTTTATGGGAGGTTATTTCATTTACTAACTGCACGACAATCCATTGATGATGAACTTGTATTGTGTCGGATATGGCAAACTAAGATGAATGCTTACATTCATACTTACAATTGTTTTACAGAAAATTTTCATTGAACAATGTAGTCATAATTTTCACCAGAACCCACACGGTTATTGATCTTATCTAAAGAATTCATTCAGGCTATTCATCAGTTCTACGTCAAACTCAGAAGTTACGTACGTTATGCTTTGTAAGTCACATGTTTATATGATGACAAATTATATCCACACATTTGCTAGTACGTACAATATATTATAAAACGATATTGTAGTTAGCTGAACAAATATTTACATGGTCGATGAAACATGGCCTATGTTTCAGTTATGTGAATATTATGGTGTGTTGTACCATTAACAATAACTGTTGGAACTCACCCACAGTGTATTCAGGAAAATATCTAATACAAATTTTGGACCCTACGAACACAGATGGCATGTTGACTATTAAAATTAAATGTTAACTATAAGTTCCATGTGAGATTGCCGTTGAAGCACGAAATAAGGTCATTGAAAAAAAATCGACGAGATATTACTCTTTTGCTATAAGCTATTCCAGTAATTTGGGATTTTTAACAGCCTCCGAAAAAAACACATTTAATCAATTACTCCAACTTCATACAAATGTTGGCTCTATGTAAGCAAACGTTTGCCCATATCCGACTCAATCTACCCCATACCAACCTGAAGCACGCTACTAAATAATAATTATTTGATTTGATACATAATAAATATTATTTTTACATGTAATTTCGTGCCATGCGTTAGCCTTTTCGGATGCACTCGAACCCTATACTTTGCTTGTAATACACATGTCATATCATAAAACTAGCTAGCCTGTATATTTTAAACGACAAGCTGAAGAAAATATTGGGCGTATAAGAATATAAGTTGGTTTAAACAATACATAAGAAGTTTACTTGTGAATTCCCAGAGTAATTCAATAAATAAAGTCCAAAAATACAATGTTTGACTGGACAACCGACTTCCCAAAAAAGGAGGAAGTTCTCAATTCAGATGTTAGTTTTTTCTGTCTGTCAAAACATAAAGTTCCCATTTTGCACAGCTGGTAGGTTGGTACCCAGTCGTCATGGCTATTGACAGATACATGCTTCTTAGACACAGATTAGAGGCTTTACAATGCCATGTTATATGGCTAGAAGTGACGTTCATGCATAGATTTGGTCCTATGCTTTGTTTAATGTGCAGTTTACATTAAAATTTTCTTTTATATTAATGTTATTTTGTGTAATATCCAGGTATTTGCGTATACGAAACGTAAGCAGATAATGTCTGACGACAACTGTCTAGACGCGGCGAACCCGCGCGGGCCTATCAAGCTTATTCGCTGTCACGGCATGCGGGGCAACCAGGAGTGGACTTATGACGCTAAGGTAATATTCCTTTATCTTTGGTAAATATAACATTTACGTCATTTACCAATATCTTTTTTATTGATTTTGAACAGTGAAAATCTGTTGTGAATGGAAATCAATCATACAATAACTCACTTTCTTCACCCCAAGAAGGATCTGCTTTGTACCCGTTCCCAAGCTCTGTTTAAAAGTATCCTATGTATTGTGAAGTTCCATTTAGGTACTTAGTGTTTGCCGTGGTGGGCAGTCAGTAAGGGTCTGAGATTTCCTCACGCTGCACGCACAGCGGGGTCACTTGATGGTGATAGGAAAGCCCTTATTAATTAGAAGCCAATATTCTAAATTTTTTCAATTTCAAGATTTCTCAATATTTTCAATTCTCAATTTTCACAATCAAAAAACCACAAAGATTCTAAATTTTGTTTTGCTTATTTTCCAGACGCGAACAATAAAGCACACGAACACAGGCATGTGCCTGGACAAGCCGGAGGCGGGCGACGTGTGGAAGCCAGTGCTACGGCCCTGCAGTCGCTCGCGCGGGCAGCAGTGGCTCATGCAGGTCGACTTCAAGTGGCAGGCAAGGCGGGCGGCAAGGGACCTGCCCAGCTAGTGTCCGCACCATGCAGGTAGGAACCCGGGACCGAGTGCTCAGCAGCCGCGTTTGCGACAGATAGACCAACGAGGCTCTTAAAATACAACGGCAGCGACGAAAATATATCGTTAAAATTATTCGAATGTCCCTCCGTTTCAATAGTGCTGCCGGAGGGATACTGCTATGTAGTAGAGATACTAGGGAAGAAATATTTCAAGTATCCTGATACCCTCGAAGGAGGAAAAATTTTTAAAGATTCCTTTGGTTTGATCTTGCTACATCTCTGTTTTGTTTCAAACAGCATCGACTCCAGTTTAAAAATGCTATTTGTTTGTTTCAGGAATGACAACGATTGACCATACCAGTCTTCCCCTCTCGTTAGATATCAGATTTTATTCCTTATTCCTATATCTGAAATTGAATATCTATTAGAATTAACGTACCCACAGTGGTCCTGAGAACTGTTGACAATACACGATGATCGCTGTTATATGTTGTATTCCCTGTAAACGTTGCTCAATTTAGTATTGCGTCGGATGTGTTAGAGTGTGCTTTATTTGAAATTGTTTCTTGTTTGAATAGGCGTATGTAATTGCGAGATATTTATTAAAAATATATTATATAGTTATGAATCACTATATTTTGTTGCTTGTCGAAAGCTAGAGTATTCTATAGTGATGCGTTGTATCGCCTTATCGCGACTGGTGGTCGAGGCCACGAACGAGCCATTAGTAAACTTTGCTTATTTAAATTTAACTAAAATTACTGTTAAATAATGCGAACGCGCAGTAACTCTGGTGTCCGCAGAATACTCCATTCCATGACCAGTTAATTCTAGGTAATTTTATTCGAGTAGTTAATGTTTGTCTCTATGTATACAATTTGCTCTTGATCGTTGAACATTTTATTATAATTTTTCAAGTGTTTCCAGATTCATTCTGTCACTTCTCAAGTCTGATAGCATTTACAATTGTTCTAACATATACTCTATTTTCTAAATGTGTACATTAACTTCTAATAAGTACATTTCCTATAACAATTAGATCACAACACGTTACTGTCTCGTTGTCTTCTAGTATTCGTTTAGAATGTTTTATGCTCGCGGTGCTATTGTACGCCACTACGATAGGTTACCTTCGCTTGTCGTCATGTATCGGTTAGTAAAGCTAGAGGCACTCCCGTGTCACCCCATCAAGGTACTTCCTTCCAGTTGCAACCAATCTTCCGATATATTAAGTTTTAAATAGTTTCTTTTAACATAGTATCTATGTGTAACAAACTGTTAGGTTCACTGCGGCCATTGACTGCTGAGATTTCCATACATTAATGTCCATTAGATTGAGTCGACGTGTGTTGTGTTTCGAGAGTTATCAGATTGTTGCGAGCACCGCACACTGTTGTGTTATGCATACTATTTCAAGTGTGAGATTATTATATGTGTAGCTAAGGGAACTGTTTCACTCGCTACTTGTTACATCTACAAATTCATCCATTTTATAACATTGTAGGTGCAACAAGAGCTCTATATTTTTAAAAGCGACTGTTGCCTTAATTATTTTTATGATGTTTCAAATCATGGCGTTATTGATAGAAGATAATAAAGTAATGATAATATTTTAGTGTATGTATGTCATATTATAAAGGCTTGACGGAATTGCCTTTATTATGATTTTCTCATATTAGTATTTTACGTTATAGCTTAGTGGATGTTTTAGCAGATTTCATTCCCGTATTGTTTATGATTATATAGTTTATTGTAATATATCTGGCCCTAACAACGAAAAATATTAATTAGGCGACAATATTTATATTCATTTAGTCATAAATAAGTGACATAATTTATTTCGGTTTGTAAAATTTGAATGATTAGAACACAAAGGGCCGAGACTATTCCTCTCGACGCCGAATTATTTATGTACATGAATTTGGATGTATTTAAATTGGTTAGTGAATTGAGTTATATCGCTTTGTACTACTTATTTATTTCATTAATTAATAAACGTAAGATCATATCACTATGTAAAATAAAATAAATGTAAATTTATGATAGTAGTAGAAAATTTGCAAGTTTATTTATTTACCTAAATTGTATACAGTACATCACAGTCTATAGTTGTATAAATATACAGTAAAATTAAACGATAAATATAGATTTTCGAGGATTTCTGTTTCACCCGACACTGTTTTGTATATTGTTTAACGTTTTAACTTGAGGGTCACGCCGGGTCAGGCGCCGCAGAGTCATGCCCACGATATTGTAATTATATTTGTACATAAGTTGTTACGTCAAGATTCGTCCTTATAATACACCACAATGACGATGTGTTCATCGCGCAAGCATTTATTTGTCTAAGGTTTGAATCTCAAGATATTGATGGATTAATAACCATAAGTGCCAAATTAATCATCAATGACTGTGTTTTAACATACATTCACCATTCCAATAAACAAAACAAATCTATATTGTGACTATGACAATTGAAATAAATTATTTGGACTGAACTTTTTGCTATATTTTATTTAGTCCTTCAAGCTCCGTCGCTCAGGATTCGATTATTGTAACTCTCTGTAGCGCTTTCACACCAACGCAACCGATTTCAATGGAAGGAGATTGGACAAGAACTTGGTCCAAAAGTCGACGACGAACGAGACGTAGGCTACGACTTTTTATTAGGGCGAGGGCAGTAGTTCCCTTTGGACGGCAGTTTGGATGTTATCGACGATGTATATCAATTAAACATATAAATATTTCACAAAAATTTATTAAACTTAACATTATTTAACTTACCTAATACTGCTAATACTATCTTACAAGTATACAATCAAAACAAATGCATATCACACTCTATAATAAATGATACAAAATAATAAACAAAATTATATTCTATACTTTCGTATAAAAGTATGACAAACTACTTCAATATTTTTGGATAACACTCACATATATAAAGCACTAAAACGTGCTTTTTACAACGACAAAGACATTAGTTGTTCACGGTGGTAAAGTTAGTGAAGATTGAAAGAAACGGCTACGTAGAATATAACGGCAAAACTGATAAAATGTCAAGGTTACACGACTATGTACAAGAGACGTGGCTGCGCTCGTTAGCGCGAACTGGTGAGGTACGATAGACATTATACGAAATAAACATGCATTACGAACTAAACGTGTGAGGAGAGACCGAACAGCGGAAGGCTCATTTGGTAGGTTGAGATCAATGACGGTGCTGGAGGCGTGACGTCACGCGGTCACTCGAGCGGCATCTCTTCGGGGTGGAGCCAGCTGTCGTTCTCCGCTCGCGCCAACTGCTTCTTTAGGCTGCAGTATAGCTTGATCAATGAGTCCTGGAATTAAGACAAAATTGGTTTAATATTGTGAGTTTATATATTTAAATCTTTCTCAGTTTTCATTACCAAACGGTTTTAATACACAATATGTTGGTCACAATATAGGTATATCTACAGAAAACATCGATTCGTGGGACTTGGGAGTTGTTGCGAGTTTGACAGGTAAGGCAAGACGGTAGACAATACGATACATTTTTGTGTCGCCAAGTCACCACTTCACTATTTAGTTCTTTATAATTTGGTGCGACCTGAGTATGCTTTTCGATTGCTCTCAGTCCGTCGCGTCGCGTCGCGGGGAAACTTCTTCCCTTACCCGGATGGATAAAAAATATCTTATTTCCGTATTCTGGTTCTAATTTACCAACCTACCGATTTTCAGCCGGTCTTGTGTTGTAAGTAATGTACGAATTTGGTTATATAATTATAAAGATCCATATATGGAATAATATTAAAGTATATTTACCTTTTCCTTCTCTAACTGTATAATCTCTCTCTTCTGCCGTAGCTCGTCGTCATCCATTTTCTCCTCTAACTCTGCTTTGTGATTGCTGAGGTAAGCGAACTCAGTCTGTATCTGGAATTAATTATTAGAAATAAGGTAAATTATACGATTTACTTGGTTTTGTCTCTTTACAATAACTTTTAAATCCCGAGGAAAACTGATACTTTTCCAATTTTATTTGGGGCGAATTCCAATTTCTTATTCACGTCAACTTTCAGGCATTCCACCTTTTCTTCCTCTCCCTCTACATCCATCTACTTAAATGCATACTTCACATGCACTTTGTTGCAAGTTTTTCATCCCTTCTCATAACATGTCCATACGAACTTATGGAGGGTATTTATATTATGTAAAAATTAAAACCTAACAAACATAACTGTGTATTTGTTAAAATAACCGTTCAATCAAACCCACGGGTCATGGTGTTTGAATGGTATGTATCTCTTCTTGGGACCTAGAAGCTGGCCTTTACTTTGGACACAGAATAAGCATGCCATATAACGTGGCAATGCTATAGATTTATTTGTTGTTTTATGTCTTACCTTGAGGTACTCCTGTGCTAATTGTTTGTGTTCCTCGAATATTCTCTTGGATTCCTCGTTGTTGAGGTCCGGCGAGATAGGCCTGAGGTGCGGGTCCAGCATCATGTGCATCGAGTCGAGCGCCGGGTCGGGCTCCGAGGGCGGCGGCGCGGCGCCTTCGCCCCCTGTCGATGCGCTGCTGTTACCTGCACAACACAAACAAACACTTTACTACAAGAGAACAGAGGGAACGCGGGTTGCCACATTAGAAATTACTGTAGCGCAGAGCAATTTTCTTATTTACTCTGCAATATAATCTGTATTATAACACTCGCTACCTAAAACGAATGAGATCGTTTCTAGCACCACAAGGTCCACCAGTAAATATAGAACAAAAGCTGTCTTCCGAAGCTCAAACCGACGTCAAACAGAACACGGCAAAGCTAGCAATAGAACAATTGTGCGCTGAAACACTGCTAGCAACAAAATATTACGTATCCTAAGACGCATACGCCACTAATAATAATGATGCCGTGCGCGATTCAATGACGCAATTAAAACAATGATCGACTAATAGGAGCGAGCGCGAGAACAATCCGAGTGTTTGAAGGAATCGGCGGCAGTCCCACGGCACGGTTAAATACGTCAAGAGTTAAATTTACTCCGGAGTTGCTGATGTCAGACGCTTCACCTAGATTTCTTGCTTTCAACATTATGATGCCTTTTCCCGCAAATAGATGGCAGCAGTGTACTAACAAGGCGTTGATAAGCAATACATCATCGATGTAGTGTTGCGCTCTGTTCCAACACAGACGAGACGATAGCTAACGAGCAAACAGTTGCTTTAGCACAAATGTTTCTGTGATTCCTTGTTTGCGATTAATTCGCGACAACCGATGCGTTAAAACATTGCTAAATAAGTCTTAATTTTCTTTAATCTTTCTAATACATAAATGCGGAAATGAGATTGGGCTTTTGTATAAAGCACGGAGGTACGTACGGGTCACTTAGGAGCGGGTTTCGGATGTAAATATGAAATATTTTGAATACACATAACACTCGGATTACGACACATAAACCGGGAATCCTTTTTGAAAGGAATCACACAGTACGATTAGAGCCTATGAAGGCTGAAATCACTGAATAACTTGAGAAACAATGGCTGTGGAAGCGTGCTAGCATAAGACGTGGTCCACGGTGTAGTGCGGCCTAAGTTTTGGCGTCGCGTCGCGTAGGCGGAGTGGCGGGCGACACTCACTATAAAATATCCAACTACAGCTGACTGTGTCCCTGATGGTGGTGACGATGGGTCCGGCGTCACAGTCGCGGGCGTGCGGGCGGCGCAGGCGCGCGGGCGGCGCGGGCAGCGGCGGCATGGCGTGCGCTCGCGGGGACACTGCGCTCAAGACTGCTGTGCACGCCGCCGCCCGCTCGAAATAATCGACGGGAGAGCCGGGAGCGGGCGGTGCAACAAACAAACCGCCGCTATTCGCGGACTGGTGACTCAGCGACGTCAGGCCGAGCTAAATGCGGACACCGTGTGCTGCCGCCCTTCGTGAGGTTTTCTGCCGTTTTCGCTGGCAGGGCGCGCACCGCTCTCTGTGCAGCGGTCGACGACCCGCGCCCACGCGCTGCTCTTGCACCCGGCACCGCCACCGACCACCGACCACACTCAGCCCCACCCCGCTACACCGGCGCCCGACATGTTGCCTTTCAATTCATAACCTGCAGGTTATCGGTGATTGTAAACTCCGTTTGGCTTGTAAACACACATGTGAGCGTCGGCTGGGCGCCGACGATGCGCTCGCGTCACATGGCGCGTGTGCCGCGGCTGATGCTCGCGTGCCCGCCTTGCGCTCGGATAAATTAGGGCCCAATTATTGCGGCATCACAGCCCTAATTCATAGGTGCGATTGCGCCGTGCATAGCCAGGCCAATGTGCAGTGCGCAAAAGCAACGTAGGTCCGACGTAAATGCATGTCACCATCAACATGTGACATGTGTTAAACGTCTATAAAACTGTCACATCACTTGGGCATGTTATTGGAAGAACTCGCCAAAAATTAAGGTCGTATTGACAAGCATCTTACACACGAGCACGTTCACCGCCTGGTTACAGTATACTAAATAACTTGTTGTTGTATCATAGTAAACAAATAACTCAAAATCTGTGTGGGAAGTTAAAAACGAGGTTCTCAACATACTTTTCTTCGTCTCGCTTCTCTACCGGTATTGCAACATGCTTCGAAAACAGCAACAACAATGACAGAGTCGTCAGTAATAAAATGCACAATGATTTCCAGACTTAGGGTCAATTCCCACTGAAAGAGCAGCGGCCGGCAGCGGCCGGCAGCGGCCGTAATTGCAAGGGATAGAGCGCGAGCGCGGCGGGCCGCGCGGCGCCGCGCGGCGCCGCACCGCGCCGCGCTCTTACATTTTCCGTGCTCTTACGGCCGCTGCCGGCCGCTGCTCTTTCAGTGAGAATTGACCCTTAGAGTCAGGTCAGTAACTAAAATACATTAAACTCTGTTTACACAACACCCTTATTTATGTGTTGTTGTCCAACAAAACAAAGTTGTTGTTGTTGATAGACATAAGCGGGCTGTGACAAGGAATAGCCAGTAGCAGGCAACATTATCAAGCAGGCTAGCTGTCATCAGGTGCACACGCGTGCCCTGCAGCATAATGTTGCCGCCATAATGGCGTGGCGCGCCGCTTTAATAGCGCATTACACTCGGGGCGTAACTTACGCACTCCTTAAGACTCCCAGAATAATCCAAAGCATAAATCTCAACGTTCAGCGGAAGTGGAAAGCGAGGAATTTGTTTTAAATTTCCGCAACTACACCTCGTAGTTAAAGAACGCTTTGAGGAAACGTTTATTATTTTATGAGCGATGCTTTTTACGACACTACAGATGGGATCCGCTGAAAGATTTTGTGTTACAACGTTCTACTCTGACATTTTAACTTTGTATAGCTATAGCAGAATAGAGATGTTAGCGGGTTTGAGATGTTCTTAACGATACTATAAAAACAGAAAAACAAAACAATGCTGGCTCTGAGGTGCTCAAATATCTTTTGCATTTCGGTCATCCCCGTACTGGAAGTGTTCAATCTCCGAGGACTCTGCAACTCGTGTAGCATTTTTAACGATGTCTATTACGCTATTAACCACGTCACGTTAATGAGCAGCATCTAGTTAGTAGACACGAGGCTAATTGCATTACCGAAGTGATAATGAACGTGCGGGGGGCGGGGGGCGCCTCGGAGGCACTCGTTAACAGATGCCTGGAAGCGGCAGATGGAAGATCATGACTAACACACAACATTTTACGAATACCGACTTCGGCGAACTATAAAATTCATACGAGGAACTAACTGCAGACTTTACTCTGGCAATCTATCTCTTCCACTAAGATAAGGCAGCGCCTGAGAGATGCGTGCACGCACAAGATGGAGATTAAGCTATCCGGATATAATCCTCAGGAACTGTTTCACGTCCAGACAAGGTGAAGTTTTAGCTGCACTTCAATTTATCCAATAATAAATACACTTGGAGTAAGATGAAAAATATTTACACATTTTGTTAGCTCTTTCTTTACTTAATTGAAATTAGACAGAGATGGACATCCAAACACCGATACCGACCCTTAACAGTTACTTATTTTCAAAAAGATAATAATGAACAGATTTAATGCATTTAACCTGAAGAAACTAAAAAGTTAAAGTATCTTATTGCGATTTGCAACACAATACGGTCCGTTACTGCAATAAAAACGTTGATGCGGAAGAGTTTCGATTGCCGAAAAAATAACAATGGCAACAAAAACAACACACGAAGTCTTCGCCGTCTTTAAAGGTCATGTTCTCACTTCTGTTATATCTATTGGTGAAGATGTTGTTAAAATCATCATCAGCAGCTTTTTTATCGTCGCACAGCTGGGCTCAGAGCTCCTCTCACATGGAGAAGGATTGAACGTTGATAAGCATAATAAAGGAGGCTATCAAACAGCGATGGAACATATGGTTCTGCAAATGGAATGTCTGAAAAGTTAAAAATATTGAATGGTTGTGAAGGTTTTGGTCAGGGTAGAAAACGTAGAAGAACTAGTCATCAAAATATACATATTTGGAAGCAGAAAGATTACCGAATTACAATCATTACATAACGAGTAGTAAGTAACTATGCCCTTCGATCTAAGGCAGGAGCATTCAGTGGGTAAATTGGTGGTAAAATTGATTCTTAGTATTATAAATGAAGGGGTATATATTGTGATAAAGTTTATCCTACGCTAGAATTTGACAGAACCTTCGATTAGATTTTACTAGAATCCAAAGTCCTATATTTCGGTTAATGTCTCATAAGTTTACTAAAAGACGTTTACTACACATCTTATTTAGACGTCTTTTAATCCATGTTTAACGCACAGCGTGATCTACAAAACAATTCCGTAATACCATAAATCTGGTGAGCGAGGGAAAGCTCTTTGATCGGCGGCTTTAATATGTTTTCGATTTGGCGTCGGGACGGGCCGCAGACCGAGCCATTGCGTCAGTGGTGGTGACACCTCACGGAAACTGTCCACGGGACGACACTTATTCTATTAGCGGGCCGATTTATGAGCAGCCACATGACAACCAGGCAAATGTCTGTCTACAAAGTCGGTTAACGCTTCTAGACGCTCAAAACTCAAAACCTACGTTGAATCGCGGAAATTTTGTGTGGGAATTGTAATATTTTGTCTTTGAATAAATATTTGCGTAACCCTATGAGTAAACAGGTGGATGTTACATTATGACTTTAACATTCCCTTTTGTTTACAAAATAGGTCCACTCAATTTTAAGTGCTATCACTTATGCTGCAGACGAGTGCCAAAAATTCACAGAATGCCCAAACTTTTAATGCTGGGATCGCGTTGGGCAACTGACAGGGAATTACGTCGTACGTTCAAAAAAGTCTGATTCACCGGAGACACTTTCATTCGATCCGGAAATATCTACCAAGCGAATTTAGCCGTCCTTGTGTACGATTTAAGAGTACCTAAAGGACAATAATACATGTGAAACTGTAGCGACGAGCAGACACACTGACTCACCAAACAGTTAAAAGTAGTGAAACAGATTTATCTTTTTTCAACAAGTGTTCAAAGTAAATTATGTCGAAGGGACATTCATTGGTATTTAACATTAACATAGTATGCAAATTAATTCCCACGCGTGATGGCGAATAAGATCATTTTATAGTACAATGCTATTTGGATATTTAGCGCCTTTAGTAAAGAGGGCAGTTTACAATTTCGTGCCAACTTCTACGGCGAAACTAGAACTGGGGCAGTCACCGTTAATGCGCTATATAGGTGATTGTATCCAGATCACATCAAAGAACCGCCGGGATACTAAGCAGGACTAGTCACAGGACAGATGTGACTCGAGATTTGCTATCTCAACGCAAGTCGTAAAAATCAATAGCAACGGACGCGAGCTTCGTTTATTCTGGTCCATGATCAGACCTAAGGATTGAAACACGTGGATTGATGTTAAAGTTCGCGTTCAAGTCGATTTAATTGTTTATTAAGAGTTTTTTTGTTATTTAGAATAGTGCGGTTGTTAATTTACGTAAACCAGCGGAGGTGAAGAATGTTGTTGTGGTTCAGTTTACTACGCGGTGTGGGTGGCTCGCCACTCGGAAGTGCCTCGGCTGAGCAACGCTCAACGTTACGTCTTACGATACTATTGACAATTATGTATTATTCTAACGCCCATTGAAAACGTACTGTTGATACTTATTTTCCAGATTGTTTCTGAAGTGATGCCAAATAGTGGAGGAAAAAATATAGTAACATTTCAGAAAGAGAACATTTATATGCGTTATTCGTTTCATTAATTATCGAAAACCTTGGAATTATTGAAAAATTAATTACCAATATTTGAAATGTATGTAAACTCGCACCTTAATTGAAAACATTTAAACTTTTTCTGCGTTTGAAGATTTTTATTGAGATTGAGGTTAAAAGTTTTGTTAATCCGATTAAAATAAGTACGTGACTCATTAAATCGTAAACCGAATTTCGGTGTAAACAGGAAATTATTGAATTTCTTCTGAAAAGCTGACTGAGCACTATTGAGATGTTTTTCGAAAACATGTTTTGCAACGATCTTGGAACACAAAAGTTTCATCAGACTTTCATCCGTTTTGTTCATACGACGTTATTCAAGTATTTTTCATACAAACGATTAATTACTCCATTAAATAAACAACAACATCGAAAGCAAACATTAGATGACGCTACGGCGAGTTATCAAAGCGAGGAATCTTCCCAGCAGAAGTGGTATATAGTGGCAGCAGTAGGAAGTAATACAAAAGCTATTGGCAGAGGTATCGTTGTGAAACGCGCGCTGACTCACCGCGTATTTCGGCGTCGACCAGCCCCTACGCCACAACACGCTACATCTTACGTACACTTATATCTTATACAATCTTATGTATACGAACACATTGATTTTGTTCTAGATTACATTTATTGGCATTTTATTGGCTTCGTAACGATTTAGCAATTATTCATCTAGTGATTGAATAGAATATATTTATTTGCTTGAAATATGGTTAGGTACAATATAGGTCTTACAATACAATTATGTTTTGGAATGAGATTCGTACGCATATGATTATGTACGAATGTTTTTTGTAAAATAGAATTTTTGGGACTTTAAAATCTAGTGACATTGCAGCCATAACGTCTTTTATGCACGAACATTACAAAAATCTTCTGAAAAGCAGATAAGTCTTCTTTTAACTTTTGATGAAGTTTTGAATGTGGACTCATTTTAAACCTTAACGGTGAAGAGAATATTGTGTTTTGCACCTGTTTGTCGGGGTTGAGACATAGTTTGTTGCTGTGATTGCATCTAGCTTCATCCACACATAAAGCTGACGCTGCACCGGCATAGAAAAACAGCGTAACAATTTGGCGTAAACGTAAGCGACCGGTGAGCGGCCGCGGCCAGGGCGCGTGACGCAGGCGCGAGCCCCGACCTACTTATGTCGTAGAAAAAATCAGCAGATGTTCAACTTTGAGGCGCGGGATATATCGAGCAGAATGTGTTGTTCCGAATAGAAATAAACTTGTCACATATTTTGATTGTATCTAGAGCGGGCGGCGGTTAGTCATGTCGTGATGCCGATGCCAACGGCCCGGCCGCCGCGACCAACCACCAACTATAAAGGCAATCGCGCTCCAGACTGAATCACTGTAGGCGCCGTCTGCAAAATGTCTCATCACTGGCGTATTTACGATGTTTATTATAGTTATTGTTGCGACCACATATGGTACGGCTTCGGACCGTTCAGTTCCAAGGTCGCGGGAGAGCATTGCTATTGGTAACAGATCAAGATCAAAGGAAATAGTCAGTTTGGCTCCAATACAACAGTTTATAAACGTAACGTAGCGTAGGCTGTAGAAAGTAGATGAAGTTTACTGACATAATGTAGCACGTTATTGTCCAACACGCAGCACGCCAACGCCGCAGGTTCTGGGTCAGGTACACTGGACGAGGCTCTCAGCTCAAGCTCCATAGAATTGTTTAATCTTAGAGTTATTTTAGAACTAACCAGATGCACATTCGACAGTGCCGTTACTATAGGTAAAGGGTTACGTGTTAACACTACGATAGCGTTCGTTGTAAACAATACTATTTCGGAATCTTCAAAGAGGATTGTTTATTGCCGTCTCTAAGAGATCTCTTAACAAAAGAGTTAACATTGGGCATAAATTTAGAGCCAGATTTTGGATAGTGGCCCAGATGGTTCAGTCAGGAGCTGGTGTTGCTTGAGGGGTATATTGAATTGACATAGGGTAGCAACCCGACGTGTGAATAGCTCCCTAATTGTTTAGTTGAGGCGTCGCACGCACAGCTCTGCTCGCGAATCATAAAATAATTAGCAGTGATTCATCGGCGCGCCGAAAGCGTCTCTCGTCGCTGCTAGATAGTCGTTAGCTGACAGATTTTGGCATTACCTTTTGACAGAAGATTATTTCACTGTCGCCGATCGTTAAGATAAAATTTACCGCGTGATTACTGTGTCAGTCAATTCTTATTTCTGTATTGATTAATGGAAGCTTCTAACTGCAATAAATTCTTCGGTAACTGGTTTGTAGTTCAAGGACTTATTTCTTGTTAACTTGAAGTATTATGAAGGTTAACATTGACAAGGAATAAGATAAATAATTTATCAATCAATTTGATTCATTTCAGCAAGTTTCGAACACAAAAAAATAAGGACAGACAAGCATATTTAACTTCTAAGAACATTCAGGTAATACATCATTATTTCAAGGTGAACCCTTATCAAGGCTTCTTTATAACTGTGTGAGTTGGATTTTTGGATGACCATTACATGTGAGAACAACAATTTTTTTAAAGATTTACAATTTCCGCACAGCACCAGTGTTAGATGTATCTGCATATACTCTTTATTTACGTGACTTTGTATAATAGTTAAGTAATCAAGTTCAAGGGCGATCAATAAAAAAATATTAAAACTATATTTTTCAAATTGATGAATTTTGCAATATTGTGAAATAAATTTCATGAAATAAATTATTGTGCAAAATACCTATACAGTATTTACCTGAAAATATCCTTTCGATTACAAGTACCTGTTGTATTATTTTGGCTTACATAATTTGATGGTGAGCTGATGATAATTTCATCACTACAAACTAGTGTTCAAATGTAGTACTCACTCATGTAAACGTCAAGGAACACTTGCACGGTATCGTAATGGGGTTGCACTGTTATCGAGAGCTGGACGGCACAGTCGGTTTGCGGCATTTCACTGCGATCACTAGGACATGCGCGCGTGTGCGAGGGCGGCCGCCGCTGCACCGAGTGCAGTGCGGGAGCGATGCGCCGGCGGCGGCGGGAGCGCGAGACTGTGCGTCGCGAGCCCGTCCCATGCCTCCCGATAACCTTAAATTAGATTAATTGTATCGCGCTGATTCATGCCTACCCCGACGCGCTTCTTTTTGTTGACACCGGACAAATGCGTTCGCTTTATTTAGAATTTGAGGATTATGAGAGGTGAATGAATTTTTTTCGCCTATGATGCGCCGTGTGTAACGTGTGAACGTCCGACGGTATATAGTAGACGGTAGATAGTGTGTTGTACATGCGGAATCTTAAATACACTTGACGAAAGTTGATATTACGTACATGAAAGTGCGTAGAAAACAGAAACAGTATCGAATTAAAATTTCAGGCTTTTCATTTCACTTTGACGTCCAAGACTATTGAGCCTGCGTACGTGTGTATAACGTAAACAATAAAAGCACCATTTAAAAACTACGTTGTGGTAGACCACACAACGGCACAACCAAAAAAATCTGCAAAAGCTCATATTGTTTTTGCATCTGAGGTAAGTAAAAAAAGAGCAAGTTCAAAGTTCAAAATCAAAACATCTACCTGCCACAATGAGCTTACAAAAAATGAGTTTCTGGTGCGAGGCGAGCACGTTACACGCACATATTCCGCGTAGCGTCGGCGCGAGTACACGGATGATGGTTCGCTGGAGCCGCGCCGCGATATTCCGGCGCTGGAAAGGCCGATACTGTATAAAAATCAACACGTTTGTTTATTTGAGCAACGCATAACGGGCGAGGTGCCCGCCGCGGCGGCACCCATGAAAATATTACGACTTATTTACTTTACCGTGATACTGTTCTTACCGCATTGACGTCTGCTCCGTGAGTCAACGGGCGCGAGCCACGAGGCACGTCTCACTTAACACATTTGCGAAATTTCCAACTTCACCATATGATTTTAGACGTTTCTGTAACACTACAGATTCTTGTATACTATATAACACTATAATTTACTGATTAAACCCAAGAATCAGGACGTCAGCAATACTTTAAGAGAGGCTTGCTAGCACTTGGTCTCATGTTATTTGCTCCTCCATTTTACGGTGCTATAAAGCCTACCTACTTGTATTCATTCAAAATGTGATGGGATGTGTTATAAAAAATGATGTAAAATCATTACCTGTACTTGCCCTCCTAATGATGTATCATTAGGAGGGCAAGTAGCTTGCTCAAGGAGCACTCGCGAGAGATTTATTAACCACTATTCACTACCTAAACAAAGATTTTTAATGACAAACTGAGGTGTAATAATATGTATTGAAAAATAAATGTGTAATAACTATGATTGCTTTGAACCGCAATACAAAACCCCATTACACAGTACAAGCAAATTATTTGTGGGAAAAACATACTCATTTGTTCACATTTACAACGAAGGCTATAACGATGCACTTAGTACGTTGTTATTAAATGTCTGTATGCTTGATGACTGTAGTGTTGCTGCGACAGCGGAAACCGTATATAAACAAAATGGGATCAGTCTAGCCATCTGCGCGGAAGCTTGTCGATACAGAACACGCTAACTAGCGTCACAACACTATTCACAGATCATCCTGAGAGATCTGGCTTCTTGATTCTCAAATATAATTTTATTGCTGAAATCCAAGCCATAACTGGAGTGTTTGAACAATTAGAAACGTAATGTATGAAGACTGGTCAAGGAGGAAGGACTTTGCAGATGCAAAACCGAAGTAATGTGATCATAAAACACGGTTTAGAAATTGTAGAATAAATATTGAATGACCTGGACAGCAACGAGATTTTCGTCTTCTGGTGAAACTGACCAATAAGAGTGGATTTAAAGAAATAATTATTATTTGATCGTATCCAGCACTGTTATCTACTCATAGATATTCCAATTCTAACTAACAAGTCAAAGGTATACAGAAGCAAGCCAAAAATAATAACTTACAATAAACAAACGCGCGAGAGCCGTCCACCCAAAAACGAGTACAAAGTTGCAGCTTACGAGTAACGATTTCCTGGATTCGGCACTTTAGCGGGAATGAAACTAGGAACCACTAGTGGGCAGGAACAACCCCGTTAGCGATCTAACAATACTTTGGCTTTGCGATCGGTCGTTGGTCCCACAGCACCCGGTTCCTAGAAGGTAAGCGGACACAGTCTAAAATAGTCGCGGCCCCTTCCGAGAAGCGTGAGTCACGGCGGGACGGTCCTGCCTGGGCCGCATCTGGACCGCATACACACGCCGTGCGTATAGCTCATCAATACATACGTCACGGCGTTGCTCTGTTTTTATGACAGCTGCACATGTAAATATGGACTGCGAACACATAACATAGGGCTAGAAAAATTTCTTGCGCTTTGATGTGGCTATTATTTGATTTAGAGAAAGCAGCGCTTTATAACAATTAAGCAAGCCAGCCGAGTATAAGGTAATCAGCATTTCTGCCTTTTAATAAAGAGACTTAATAACAGGAAAGAAAGAAGCCGAGCCCTCTTTCCTTAAGCGACTTTTTGTCAGCCCGAGATCTTGGAATCTGGGAGATCTGCAATCAACAATAATTTCTACAAGGAAAAATACCAATTTTATTGTTCGAACGTTTTCAAAGAACTTGTTTTATGTGACGCTGGAGATATTCCGTCTTTCCTATGGATTTATTTTGGTTCGAGTTAGAATCGACTTTGTATCAGATTAGTCATTGGATTCACAATAAACTCCATTGGTGGCGGAAAAGCGTTCTACGAAGCACGTAATCTCAACACACAAGATTTATTGTATAAAGTGGCGCTACAATTTTATACTGTTTCTTGGAATTACGAATCGAACATACTTATTTAAATAATCGGGTCAGCTGATTTCATTTATTTAGTCTATAAATTAGTTCGGTGATAGATTACTTCGAAACCCAAGCTATATCAGAGTTTTTCATTCTAAAAATCTTTCTGATCATATGAATCAACAACATCTTTAAAAAAATCGTTGATATTGTAAAGCGGTTAAGAAACAAAGAAATGCTTCAAAATATTTACCTCATATATCACATCCAATATTTGAAACAAAGGCCACTTATTGATTTACAATTTAGCGAGTAATTCGGAATCCGTCCATTAGTGCATGTAGGTAAGGCGCCAAAGCTGTAGCAATCTGCTCCTACGCACCCCAGGGCGCATGTACCTCTATGACATTAACGACATGCACGCAACGTTTTATTGCGTACCACTAAAATCCGCCATTACTCGACACTTCAACGTACAAGCTATTTCGATGTGACCCCAATATGTCTGTAGCAAGTTAAAAAATACACTTCTATTATGTTAGTGCCAAACAAATAAATACGCTTATGATCTCACTCAAAATCGAATCTAGAACTCGGCAATGTACGAAAAAATCTCTAATAATAATGCCGGAACTAAACTGTCGGACTTCCATTTATTATTCAGAAAATATCTAGTTCATATTCTGCTTCACTTTTCCATTCATCAAAGCGATCTCAAAAAGCAAATAGGTTACACGACAAAAAAAAATTACAATATTTTAAAAGGTTCATGAAAATTGTTATCAAGATTTAGTTTATAATTTAAATAACTACTTGCTAACTCAGTTTCGTTGTCTAGGGCTGTATACGGTAGTAGGTTATATGGCAATTACTAGTTAAAAAATTTGAATATTTAATCTGTGATATAAGTTTCATCAAGAAGTGCCTTCAATAAGGATAACAAATGGGCAGGGAGAACTAGTAACCGTTTATAATATAAGAACGTTTTATATAACAAAAATGCCGTTAAAAAGACGGAAAGATAGTAAATAAATTCATTCATCCTACCTTGAACGCTTTCTTATATCCTCAAATAAGTCTTCAACTCGTTAAAAAACTGAGTATAACTACAGAAAGATTTGCAACAAGCATCAAAAATAATAACATCAAATGAGATTGGCTCCATCATCCACATTTATACACACACTTATAATGCCGGCGATGATTCACTTTGTGTTTAAAGCCTGGATTACACGCAGTAGTATCTTTTAATATTCTAACGCACTTATTTCGAGCAAAGTGCAAAAATAAGTTATGTAATAATAAAACCAGCATAACATGTCTGTCCGTATGACTAAGCGCTTGATATTTGAGTGCGCGGTATTTGCTGTCAAATGGCGGCACGCCTGTACTCTTGCTTCTCAGAACTGCTAACACTACGCATTATAATTAACATTAGGGCTCTTGTTGAGCACCACGCTGTAAGCGATACCCTAGCGCATCCTGGGAACTACTGTATAGTCTGTTAGACTGTTTGTTTTATAAATACCTAATACATAAAGGGTTTGTGAGCGTTGAAGTTTAAACGGTGCACGACAGACCATTGTGCAAACAATTGTTCTGTTAATCTGTAATCGTTTACTGGTCTAAATGAAGGGTGACGCACAGGAACTTCCCAAGACTACACAAGAAGTTTGGTTACACTTGAATAAAGATTTGATACTTTATACATAGAAAAAGTACTAAAAAACATAAAATTTCAATATTTCAACAAAGTGCTAAAGTGTCTAATTTAATTCCTAAAACACAAACTTATTCAATAAATAAATAAAGTCGTTTTGTGATGATTTTGCAATCTTATGCAGCCTTTGACATAGCGTACAAGAAATATGAATTTTGAAAAATTCCATGCTATAGTATAAAAGTCATTAAAGCCATTGCAGCTAAAATATTGTGATAACTATTGGCTTAACGTGCATTGTGTTAGTTTAAGTGCCACGAAAACAAATTGCACCGTTTTCTAGCACTCTTGCTTAAAAAGGCTGCATAAGAAACTAGGCCCGTGTTACTCATTCGTAAGATAAAAAACTGATAGGTCTTTGCATTCCACCAGATAACATCACTGCCCAGACGCCCGTCATGTTTAAATATTATATAAGCGATATAAATTTATTGGTTTATACGCAATAAAGGTCTCATCTTCATACAGGTCGACAAAATTATTTATTTATTATTATTTAGATGCATATTTCGTTATATATTACTTTAGATATTCTGGGTGTCTAGTAATCTATTTTATTTGCTCTGATTTACATACCAATATTTTACAACTTAAGTCCCTTAAGATTGTCTTTGGTGAAACAGTTTTTTTTTAATTCTAACTCTGTAATGCCTGTGTAAGTGTTACCACAAATTACATAATTATTATTAGCTTAATTATATGTCTTTTCAGTTCTAGGTGGACAAAGCTCTTATACACACACCCCTCAGGACAACCGGTCTTGCTCACTACACCTAGCTACCTAACTTCTGTCCTTTTTTCATACTTTGCATGTTTTATATTTAAAAACTGTAATATTTTTGAAGTACATTGATACACAACTATCCCGCACCCTAAAGGTTCGGTACGCAATATAAACGCTAGCGTGAGTCACGGCGTGTCCTGCCAGGACTCGGCTATTTGCACGCGGTTACTCACTCTCTGATGCATTGCGACCAGATTAGACGACAATCTCGGATCTCTTGAATTATGGCTGCAGATTATGTTTTGCTTTGCTATACTTAGATATTTTATTGGTGTCGGTTAAATGTTGAGTTAAATTATGTTTGCTACTGAAGGAATCTTTTTGGTTGTCATTTGGGGTCGATATTAAATCGAATCTTGTTAGAATAATATTTTGACATGCATACTTCATTGTCAACCGAGACTGCGTTGATGTGTTTCATTTTGTGGCCAATAGAAACACTATACAAGCTAATAAATAGTATGAATCTCATATTCTCATAATCTTTTTATACAACATGCATGTATAAAAAAAAAACATAAATAAACCCTACTTGACACATAACAACATATTTTGAAATAACTTGAGATTTCTCACCATGTTTATTTAAGGGCTTACTCTTACGTACAAAATTAGTTCATTATAAAAAAAATGGTAGCTTTATTATGGACACTTCAAACAGCGACATCTATGTGCTATAATAGTAGATACATAGTTTAAAGTATTCCAATAACGTTTTTCCAAATAGCGAAGATTCAGATTCATTTAGAAGCGAAAGTTACACTGGGCGTAACGTGCTACTCTTAGAAATCAAATAATAAAATAACAGAATCCTGCATCAATAAGAAAATGGTAGTTCGAGTCATATTTGGCCGCACAAAGCTTATAAACGCTGCATAAAACCAGATGACTAAACTGTATTAAAACTTTCGAGTGCCAATTTTCGCTTAAAGACAATAAAAACTCTTTTGTCACAGTCTCAGTCCAGTTTATTTCTAGTACTAGACTGAGTATTACGTGATCCCACATTAATTACACTTTGAAAACAATTGCGGTAAAAATACGGTGATTTATAACCGTTTTTCGGTGTTAGTGCGTAATTTATATTGAGTTAAAAGCCATTTCGCATTAGTCTCGCGTGCTCCCACGTAAAGCGAGCACACGTGGTCGGTACGTATTTGTGAATCATCACGACTTCTCTACTATTCTTATACCGTGCAGAAATATTGCAACGCGATTATAATTTCACCTGAATCTTAAGGATTTCGGTTAGACGCAGCGATGAAACTGAACGCCAATATAAAACCATCAAGTATATAAGTTGTGTCAATATCTTTCAAGTGTTAATAGGCGAACTCGGATTCGCTAGTGCCCTTGGTTTGGTCAGACAAACAACCTCCACGATCCTTTAGAAAAAATACAAAAAACCGTGCTAACATTATATGCAGAGGAAACCTTTACGGCATTGAACTCTTGTAATCGTTTCAGAATTATTTTCAAAACTGAAATGAACACTCATAAAGAACAATGAAAACAGTACATGCAATACTTACCCACGGTGTAGTATTTATCAAATCCAGCAGAATTTTTCACTTCCACATAATCATCATAACTGATTGGCACGTCGACCAACTCCCATGAATTCTGAAAAATTAAACATTTTCTTAATATAAAGTTAGCAGAAAACTATACAGAGCATTTTCATTTATTACAAATATAAATACATAATATAATATATATAACATGTTAGTAGGCACCTTCACCGTTGCTACTACCCACTACATACGTGTTCAAGGAACAGGATAGGGTGATACTAGTAACGTTTGTGAAGACTTACTGGATCCACTTCGATCTGTAAGGGCGTTTGGTATCTGGCATCGATGGGTCTCTGCGACAGATTGCCATTGTAGTGTTTGGGCGCGGCGGGGCTGTGGCTGGCGGCGCTGTCCTCGCTGCGCAGCGAGTCGGGCGCGGGCCAGGCCTCCATGTCCACGTGGCGCGGGTTGATGTTGCCCACGTTGTAGTTGGCGATGGGCGACAGGCGGCGCGGCGACGAGCTCTCGCTGAACACGGCGGGGCTGGCGGACAGGCGCAGCGAGTCCTGCGGGGTGGCGTCGCCCGCGCCCGCCGGCCGGCCGAAGGCGACCGACCTCCCCGCTTCCGCGTACGCCTCGGGCTTTTTGAACTGCTGCGGTATTCTGACCGGCCCTATTCTGTTATGCACGTCCGGCTCGTCTTTGGGCAGGGCCGAGGTTTTGGGATGCGCCTCGGCGGCCATGAGGTTCTGTAGCTTACTCACTTGCGTCTCGACGAAGCTGCGGGGGCGGGTGGCGGTGACGGACGCGGGGGGGAGGGAGGCGGTCTCGGCGTCGTGCGTGTCGTACGAGTCGTGCGAGTCGCGCGTGTCGTACGGCATGTACTCGTCGCTGGAGCACGACGCGGCGTCGTCCTCACAGTCGTCGTAGTTGATGGGTGTGTCGGCGCCCGGGAACAATTCACATAGTGCTGTCATTATCTCTACCACCTGAAATATAAAGCACAGTATTTAGTAACATGTTCCATTCAGACTTATTAGGCAAGCAAGTCATTTTTTTTTGGATGAAAGCAACAAAACTTGTCTAATCTAACACTCATCTAAGCTAACTAATACCTATAAAATATTTTAGAAATTGTTTATTTATACTTTTATCTGCTTTCTGACATATTCTATAGTGTACAGATCTATACACGTTGTTTGCACTTCCTTATTTTTTAAAGCATTGTGTACCACTAACACCTGTGTGATTGAATGCCAATACAATTAGTGACTAAGCACTTTATAATAGTTTAACCTTTAATATTGGCAAGAGATTGGTCCACTCATCATTTAAATTTGGATGGAAGCCTACCTTGGCCATGCTGGGTCTCTCCGCAGGAACTTTGTGCCAACATTGTGTCATCAACTGCTCTATTGGCTCAGGACAACCCTCTATCAGGTTTGGCCTTTGACCTAGAAACACGAAAATCAATACAGTTTATTATTGTACACAAACTTATTAAAATCACAAATAAAAAAAAATTTAAAAAATCAAGCTAACATTTGAAATTAGAACACTATCGTAATTCAAAAAAAGGTCACATCTCAAAGGAGATCTAAATTCAAATGATGTAAAAAGGATGCACAATGCTGCAGATAGCTATAGCTACATAATTGATGGTAGGTGGGCTGAATCACAATGTCGTGATATCATAATTCATTGGAACTAAAACGTTAATAGGTAGTTTTATTGTTTACATTTGATGAGTAAACCTGCAGTTAACATGAAGGTTTTTAAAGTTATTTATTGTTTGTTATTGGTCTAAGGATCATTACTTCTGTGGGTGAACTTTATTGCTGCTATTTATGGTCTGTATTATGTATTGCTTTGATTAAACAGGACTATTAACTGTATTGGAGCAATAAAAATAAACCTAGTAATTTGCTTTTAACTGTAAATTAACTACCACTTACTATCAAAATCAACCAGTGTAACAAAGTAGCTAAGTATCAGACCAATCTAACAAAGAACATGTTTTTGTTAATTTTTCAATTATGCCAATAAGTTATTAACCTGTTTCATGATATAATATCGTCAATAATCCATCATCATAATGAGAATAATTTTAACAGTTATCATAAAATATTAATACAGGTTCATGTTAACGGGATGTTACGGTTTGTTGTACAGATGTAATGAATTTGTACAGCAATATTGTCAAATTTCAAAGAATTGTGTTGCTTTGTTATACATATTTACAAAGCAGTATCAAGCAAATGGTGTTTTCAAATCTATTTACAATACCTGTATGCACAGCCCACATTATCCTAAAAGCTGATCCCCCTTCCTCAAAGGGTTTCCTCCTTGACAAGACCTCCCATAAAATAATACCCCATGAGAACACATCACATTTCTCT
This sequence comes from Helicoverpa armigera, assembly GCF_030705265.1. Classification (NCBI taxonomy): domain Eukaryota; kingdom Metazoa; phylum Arthropoda; class Insecta; order Lepidoptera; family Noctuidae; genus Helicoverpa; species Helicoverpa armigera. Next base: position 3,960,801 of record NC_087137.1, on the reverse strand, counting down.
GTATATGTTGAACCTTCAAACACCTGAAATATAAATAAACAACCGCTTTATACAGGAAAACAAAATAACAATAAGGAAAATGTATTTTTATTATCTATTACAAAGAAATGAACAAGATATAGTATAAGAGATTGGCTTTGATATGATTAGATTACAGTGCAATTTTATTAGTTCTCACAAGTCCTACTAAGCCACTCGTCATTTTACTATCAATTGTTTTGGAATTTGTGTTATGTAGGTTAAATTCTTGTAATGATTATTAATTTGTTACTGAGCAAAATGCACCAACATTTCACAACATATGTTGAAGTTCATATCTACGCCTTCATATGATTATAGAGTTCAATTTTCGACTAACATTTTTACACAACTTTCAAATCTGTCTGCTTACAAAAAATATGATAAGACTATTGGTTACTATCAGTAATTCGTAGAAATTTTGGCGCCTATTAAAATATTATACCTACTTCTGCTCCCTATCTATTTCTAAAGCATCTATTATACCTACCAACTTTATTTAATTATACTATCAATAAATACATTCTTTATTTGTATGAGAAAGTTTGTTTGTAACCATGTAATCATTTCTAATAAGACTAACAATATTATGATAAACTGTATGTATTGTTGTTGATAAGCTCAGCTAAAGACAGAAGGTACCTATCTCTTTTCAATCTTATGTATCTTAGAAGAAGCAAATAATGTAACATATCTTAAAATATTGCAGTACATCCTGGCATAAAAATGCAAATGGACTCTTTCAGCAACTATAAACAGGCAGACCAGATGTGGATGAATATTTTCCCTCACGACTGCTGTTATATTGGGCAGATTTATTATTATGAACATTGAACTAACCTCGGGTGCCATCCACGCTGCGCTGCCCTTATTGTTAGTCATGTATGTGGCCTTATCTGCAGCAGTGCCAAAATCACAGATCTTTAGTCTCTGGCCTCCACCCACTAGTAACAGATTGGGTGGCTTTAAATCCCTGTGTATCAGCGGCTTTGGTTTCATTGCGTGGAGGTAGGCGACACCCTGTAAAGTGAAATTGTAACAATGATATTAAAGTTCACACACATGTTAAGTAAGGCTGTTCATTACACATAATTTAGATTTCATATTATCAACATTATAACACGAAATGTGAAAAAAATTTACATAAGCTGTAAAAGAAAACAATTCTTGACAAATAAAATTTGAAAATTGACAAGATATTGATGTTTCTCTAGATTTGCATGTTTTATTTGTATTCTAATATGGATCACTTATAAGATATAACTCTTCAGTTTGACGGGCATATATCATCTAAATTAGTTAAATTTCAAAGGGTATGAACTTCAACTAAATGTAAATAGAAGAAAAATAGAAAGAGTGTTAACCTCTGCACACTGGCGAGCCCAGCTCATGGCGTGGGCTGCAGTATATTTAGGCTTGGGCCGGTTGTGCAGCACATTGTACAAGGAACCTCCCTCCGCGTATTCCATGACTAGGCAGACGTGGGCGCCCTTCGTGCACGCTCCATACAGCCGCACGATATTCGGGTGTGACACCCGAGACAACTGCCGCACTTCTATAGAAAACTCGCGCTTTTCAGCCTCTGAATTGATGTGCTTTACAGCTACTAGTGTGTTCCGCCAGAGACCCTTCCATACTACTCCGAATGCGCCTTTGCCCACCACCTGACGACACAAATTTAGTAGTTATACTTCTAATCTCCGTTCTATGATGGACTAAACAATAAATAATGTCCTGATATTTACCGATAACTCTTGAATTTCATTGTAATCTATCTCCTCCACAAATGTCTGCTGAACAGGTGAGTCTTGTACATTGGAAGCCATGGGAACACTTATTATCACATTATCAAAATGACTAGCACGTTAATTTAACGTTATTTATTAAAATCTACCTAATTTTCTTTATAAAAATGTAAAAATAGTTGGTTATCTCAATTTTCTCAGTATTGTTTGGCAGAGAAAAGCAACTGCGACAAGGCAGCCATCTTTGAAACTGTAGAACAAATGTCACACCACGATAGTGGTGTAGCGTTTCATGTAATGAAAAATCGTAAACATTCATATTTACGTTTCGACAACAAGAATATTTTTTACACAGGTATGTGTTTTTTTTTTATAGAACCACTTGTTGTATTTTAATTAACGTTATTTTAGAAAAAATAAATTCATATAGCTGGTGCTACATTAGCCTGAGAAGATTTGTGTTACATTGAAGGTTTTAAAGCAGTGTTTTTCAACCTGTGGGTCGCGAACTTTACTTTACTTTTAAATAAATATCGTGTACCTACATATTCGATGTTTGGTGATGATGGTTTTAAACTGTAGTTTCTTCCGTTGTCAAATACTTAATATTAAATATCGGCAGACTAGTCCTACTTTCTACTTAACGGGTTTTCTGTAAGACTCTTTGCCCATACAATGTCTAAAAAAAATATCAATGTAGGTACATACAAATTAGAAGTAGCTTTATTAGGTACTAAAATAGGTAAGTATTAATTAATGGACTTGGATTATTTGTTACTATACTAATATAATAATAAAGAGGAAACACTTTTTTGTTTGTTTGTACCATGAGGGCTCCGAAACCTCCGAACCAATTTGAAAAATTCTTTCACTGTTGAAAAGTTTAACCTTTCCCGATTAACTTCAGCGTATATTTTATCCAGGTACGTGACGAAGTTTCCCTGGGACGCGCGGTGAAACCGCGTGAAAACAGAAAACCTATACTGAAACATAACATTGACCTGTAGTTAATCCTGAGTGGTACTATCGCTACATCCAGAGGTTGCACTTGTATCGCTGCGGCTTTGATTATATTTTTGATCATGCAGAATTTCATACTGCTCCAAAAGCGCATAAGCCTGTCTACAATTAAATACCGCAGCGACCTGTTTAGGTGTTTGATTTCTGTGATTAACACAAAACAGATTGGCTCCCAAGTCTATTAGTATGTTAATCAAGCAAGTGTTATTACTCATAGCAGCAAAATGTAATGCCTGGCGACCACCCGGTGCTTCAGGATCATTTACAAGAGCGCCTTTCTGTACTAGAAGACGTAATATTCTCTCTTCTTCCTTGGTCGGTATGCACATCATAACGAACTCTGAAATAAACTAATTTTATAAATATAAGGAAGTAGAACCAATGCGAGTGTGTGTGTCTGTCGAGCTTTCACGCCGGTAATGCTGCGCTTAGGTAGGGGAGAGCGGGGCTGAAAGTGCCGGGGGTAAATTGTGCCGACGCGAATATCTCAAAAACAGAAAGAGATAGATATACGATCGTATTGTGTCGCGTAAGGCCTAACAGTCGCGCACACGCGGCTGCCATTTTATTTGCGTCAGCGACGCGGACCGAGTCGTACTGCATGTGAGGGTCCTCCAGCTCCACGTATGTAAATATTTTCGTTTCAATACTTTTTGGTCTCAAGCTAGCATTTTTCGTGCTTTTAATATGTGAGTTTTTGTAAAATGTTTGTTATTTATCCTAGTTTGTTATGCAGTGTAATTTTAATGCTTTGTGTACAGTGATTTTTATATGTGAGACAAAATATCACACTATCATAAACGGGGTAAAATGTGCCGTTCATGTGGGGCTGCTTGTGCCGCGGCACAACCAACCCCAAACCAACCTATATTGTTTCAGTATTGTTTATATTTACGCGAGCAATTATGAAAGAAAGAAAATATGCAGTTTCCAGCCTCCTCAATCAGTTGATAATAACACAGGAGATAAAAATGCAGCAGTTTTCTCACCAGAGCTAATAAGACCACTGCCTAAAGCACCTCCCCGACTAATTGGACATACTTAAGCACGTAAAAGAAAGACAGCTGTTCTTACGGACACTCCAGAGAAAAATGCTTTAGCTGAAGAACAGGCTAGTAAAAAGAAGAAAAAAGAAAGCGAAACTAAAAAGAAGGTTAAGGGAAAAGGGACGGGAAAATGCAAGGAAAGGGTAAACAAACAAAAAAGCCGACTAAAAACCCCGCTAAGAGAAGAGTATTGCAAGATGACGACAGTTCTGATGACGAACAAGAATGGTTCTGTATCATTTGTTGTGATGCCTATTCTAACTCTGCCCCTGGAGACCAATGGATTGAATGCAGAGAATGTAAGAATTGGGCCCATTTGCAATGTATTGAAGATGAAGAAAACCAAGCATTTGTATATCCTAATTGTTATTCTGATCAATCACCTGGAGAGTAACTAGTTTTGGTATATTTTTTATTTCTTAAAAAGACTCGAGACTGATTAAAAAGTTAATAATTTTGGAATATATTAATAATTGATCTCATTCGCATAAAAATAAGTACAAACTATTGATTAAAAATACGTTTTTATGTTTGAATAATTACATAAGAAGCTTCCTTGTTTTTTTTTTTTTATTATAATACTTAGTATTATACAATTAAACTTTAAAAACTGTTGATTTATATTTGAAAAAATTACGAATATATATATTATTATAAAACTGATGTGTTTTAATTTCCTAATTAATTTTCATTCATATAAAACTCCCAGCATTATCAACGGCACAACCGACCTCAGCTACGGCACAACTTGCCCCAGATTGGGGTTGGTAGTGCCTTGCCGCCTCCGTATAAAAAAATCGCATTTTCATAAAAACTATTAAAAATGTGCAAAATCTGAAGTTAAATTCGTAAAATAGATTAAATTTGGCTTAGGATGAACCACTACTTTCAGACATAGTACTTGTTTTATCCGAATCATAAAAGGATTTGTCAAAATCGGCACTTTGAGCCCCGCTCTCCCCTATAAGGATAGTTGATAGTTCTCTCGAGAAACGGGCGCGGGCGAAACCGATGGCAGAAGGTTGGTATGTAAGGTCGATGTCCACTCACAGAATTACATACAACGGATTATGTTGTGGATAGAGGTATTTTTGCTGTCTAGACTAGGATACTAATACGACCACTTCCACTCCCTCATTCCTAAAACCTTAGGCTGGTAAGGCACGTGACCTGACATTCCCCATTCGCGCTTCCTCAGCTATTTTATTTGCAGAAGGACTTACGCAGGAACAAACCCGTGTCCGTAGGAGCTAGTCTTGGAAGAAGAACAGCACCATGATCAAATAATAAAGATGCCATTCGCAGAGATGGTCTGGAAATAATAAAATGCGCTTGTACATTGCACGAATCGCGGTGTGCAAATCTCTGCTACTTTCGTAGGTACCTACTTTCTATATTTTTAACATACCTATCCCAACGGACTCTCTACGGAATAAGTGCTGGATTTCACAGATTTTAGAGCTGAATTGGATAGCACTTTTGTTATAGTTCACAATACTTTACCTTCTCATCAGACATAAGGAGAGCGGCGTCATGCCCAAGTGGTCTTTGATAGTGGGATTAACCCCAGCATTGAGAAGCATTGCCACTGCGTAACGATTGCCGGTACATACTGCCAAGTGCAGTGCGTTGCGTCCAAGGTGGTCTTTACAATGAATATCGACTTTATGGCTGGAAAAACAAATCTGTTTAATTAAATCCCTAAATGAGTGAGACGGTTGAAAATATTCATTTCAAAGGTGAGGTGACCTGCAATGAGGATAGGCTACATTTTATGCGGGAAGGCGGGGAGTATTTTGGCAAGCCGGTAAAGCAGCTATCACTATACATAGGTATTATAACTTTATGTAGAATGGCCAACCGATACGACAAGGCTCGAGAGGATTGAGGAAGTAAATAAGTTGGCAGATTTTTTTTTAACGTAGCTACCGACTTAAATAGGTACTTAATACCTGCCCAGGTATGTTCATATAATTGCAAAAAATAAATAAGGTTATATTACTCGATTAAAAATCGTAACTTTTTGTGATCCCCCAATTCTGCTGCTTCCAAGAATTCATGGTCGTGGTGCAGAAATGCAATTGCTTTCCTGTATTTCATATGTATGTCTTCGGCTGAGTATCGTGAATCTATTGAAAATGCCCCCTCCAGTGTTCTTGGTGATCCTGGGTAGGATGGTATCATCACATCTAAGGATTCCTCCGATACTTCTTCTTCGCCTAGGTGAGAAAGTCATTAGAGTTTCCCATAACATTACAACGCAATAAGGACCTAAGACTCAAGGTTTACACTAGACGAGTTTAACACAAGTGAATGCGTTTACGGTATCGAATTTGGAGTTAAATCTATGATCAATGCATTTGCTCGAACACAGTTTTCCGCCGTGTTGGCATAGCTCTTTAGGAATAAAAAATGTCTCCATGATGGTGCTGATGGTGGAGCTATTGACTAACGCACGTTTACACACAGAGAGCCATCTTTGTCCCTTTCATTGTGAAAATATCATGATTTTGTTAATAGAGGACCAAATTCACAAGAAACAAAGACATAGGTAAGCCTCAACATGTTAACAGTTACTTCACACCTATCATTGATAAACACCAATTCACACTATACGAATTTTAGCTCGACTCGTCTAGTAAAGATCTATAAGTAGCCTGTGCAGTCGCAATTAAGCGAAATGGGAATACATTAAATACCAAGTGGTCGCTAGGGGTCGGTATAAAGCTGGGATAGAAAAAATAAACAAAATAAATGAAGATATTTAATGGAATTATGATGATACAATATCATATCCATTATTTATTTAATGCCTGGTTTTAACCAAGGGACAACTGGTGCTTAGAAATTAATTTGTTTCGTTTCCATTTTTATATAAATTTGTTAAATGTGTGTCCGTAGTAGACGTTATCGGAAATGCACTAAACTGTTCACTTTCTAATATTGTTTCCATTCTGGGTACACTTTCCAGTAGAGACGATTTCTTTTTCGTGGACATAAGCGTTCCTTCCAAATCTAGAAACATATCTTTATTCCTTAGATAGGATATCACTATGGAATCACTGTCGCTGTCTATATCACCGACCAATATATCGTTATCACTTTGGAGATTTATGTCTACCATTTGCATTTCATCGGAGGAATCTGTTTCCTTCATCGGTGATATCAAGTAATCATTTCTGACGTCTCTGCTAGTCGAAGGCACATCAAGAGGTACAACACTCTTATTGAAGTTGCGTTTCAGAATCGTATCTCTAGAATGAAATCTACTATCGATGAGCAGTTCTCTAGAACTGGGATTACTGACGCAGCTCGAGTCCACAATAACGAACATCGGATCCCGGTCATTCCCAAGGTATTCAAGATCTTTTGGTGTGTAATGGATGCCCGCGTCTTCTTCACAGGAAAGAGTATAGGACTTAGATGTGCTGAAGAAGTTGTTCATTGATAGCGCCGGGGAGAGGGCTCCGGGTCTGGAACTAACGAAATTGTTTGTGTTGAGCGCTCGTTCGCAGACTTGACACAAGAGTGATTGATCAACTTGTACCTGCTGTACGTGACCGTGTGCGACTCGCGTTCTGCGCGGAGCCTGCTCTGCACTTGAATGAGATTCACGATATGGGGCGGTTGTAAGTCCCCGTCGGGGTACCAATAGCCCATCGACGAAGTGTATAAGTCACTCGCTAACCGAGAAGTACACATTTTAATGTAATTAAACAACCAATAAATTGATGCATACGTTGAGTCGGTCGCGAACGGTTCGTCATCTGGTATGGTGCGGTTTTCAGTCGATGTAACTCCGTCCCTTTGCGATACTTCTGGCGAATTCTTTGTAAAACTTATACTATTGTGGATGTTTCTATTCATATTAACTTATGAATGTGCAGTTTTGCTTAAATTACATTTACTTTTTAGGAATTATGTTAGTTTTTTGGCAAAATTCTTTATAAGTAGATAAATATTATTGACAAGTGCTACAATTGACAGCAATTTACGAAGGCCAGTATTTATTTTATTAAATAAGGCTGAAATATCAAGAGTGGATTTTAAGATTTTAAGTTTTTGGATGTTTTGGGTACAGTAAAACACTTGTAAAATATATGACTAATTTAATACATACGTTTACATTTACATAATTAAATACTAATCTAGTTCAATGTAGAGTACATTCTTAAAATGTGAAGTTTAACTCCACGGTAAACTAGTCAATGTTTAATGAAACTAGACACCTATCTATTTGGTAAAACTTGGTTACATTTGCAAATTATAAGTAACAGATATGCGGAAACTGAGGTATCCTAGGAAGAAAATACACAACTTAGACCTAAAATAAACTTTACATACCTACAAACATTGACGGGTAATTAACATAACTAAATCTAATTCTAAAAGAAACAGAGTCACCAAAGTTAATTCATTCCTTTAGCATTTTAGGCCTTAAAGTGTGATTTTGGTAAAATAAGAAATTATTTTTGCTTTTGTAATGTCAGTGTTTTAACTCTATTCCTATAACTAAGTTTTGTTAGGTATCCGCTACAAACTGCGAATTAAATGCACGACAATCTCCCACTCCAAATGAAAACCTCCTGGACGTCCATCCGACAACTTGCGAGGCGTCCATTTGTTACATCGAACGAGACTGCTTCAAAAACCTCTCCACTGTTTCTGTTAAGACGAATCGCAGGTTGCTGAGACTGGACACCGCTTTCCAACAACGCTTTACAGTATCAGTCGCCGATATACAGGAATGTCTTGTTCTTGCACCCGCGGGGCAGAGCGCAGCAGCTCAGCCAGAGTGTACAGGTCGTCGCGGGGCCGATAGTTGTTCTGGTGGCTCATCATGCCGTCCGAACGTTTCCTGGCCACCATGAAGCGCTTCATCTTGTTGGCGTATTGCCTCTTGCGACGCGCCTCTTCGTATCGTTGCGCTAATTCCGCCGGACCGACTTGGTACATATCAGGGTAGCCGTGAGCCAGGGCCATGCGGTTCTGTTCCGAGAAATAAGAGTGGCGAGGGTAGTCTCGTTCACGAGGAGAGATTACGACAGGCTCGCTGTACCAGAGGTCACCATTTTCATCTACTTCAGGCTGCTCTTCTTCGGCGTTGACATGGCCAACTCCATAATAATGTTCGGGCCCCCACTGGTTTTGTGCGTTCCATTCCTGTTTTTTACGTTCCTGGGCCTCCCACAGGTTGAGTAGAGCTCGGACATCAGCAGCGCTGAGACCAGAGTCACGTTTGCGACGTTCTGAGATGGGCCTAAATGTAAATGAAATTATTTAGTAATCTTAACCTTTGAGTGACTTATATACTTACACCTAATCAATGATGGAGGTTTATGTTGACCTGAAGTTCTTTTTATTTCCACCGGAATTTTTAGTGGCCGTTTTGGCAGAGGCGGCCGCGCCGCCCACCTTTGTGCCACTGCCGCGCTTGCGGCGGTGCGCATCGTGTTCATGAGTCATTGAATCCACGGGCGAGAGAGCATCGTGCTGCTCTGGTCTAAAAAATAGAATACAGTAAGTCTCCGTGTTCTTATATTAGCAAATGCAGCTGGTATCGGCCGCGATGACTAAAGCACTTACTTGAGATTTTTCTTGCCCGAACCGGATTTGGTTGCTACTTTCGTTGCGGCTCCGGCACCTCCAACTTTAGTTCCACTGCCTCGCTTGCGACGACGGGAGTCGTAGCTGGGTGCTAAACCTTCCATGGCAGGTGGTTCTCCGTACAGTTCAGGTCTCATGATTAAATTGTCGAGTTCCCCGTTTGGTTGGGGGGAATCGAATCTCTGATCTACTCCTTGTTCATACCCTTCGGAATTTCCTGCAAACAATTTGTGAATTGTTGAAGCGACAACCGACTAACTATCCTCTCTTAAATGTCCCTAAATCAAAATCACCTATTAGTGTATCCACTAATCCGAAAAATAAACAACAGAATATCCTTTAAAACTTCCTTAAATAAAATGTCGCTTAGGTACCTATATGCGACATAGCTCGTCCATATCAGGTATGAATCTTTAGATATCAGGCAGTTCAGTGGCTAAGCATGTTATAATGTCGTACATACCTGCCCGCCGTACGATAATACCTACGTGCAGTTTCGGATTAAGGTTAATGACTAGTTAACGTTTGTATCAATCCCTACGCCTATATAATTCTATTCTTGTCCACTTAAACTGCAACAGCCAATAAAGGATAGTCAAAGACGGACGGACTTGCAACCTGCTCGTTTTACTGCGCTATTGTTGTAAACAATTTCACAATCAGTGCGTTATTGCTATACAGTGCACATTGTCGATGCCCTATTATTTGGTCCTATTCGTATCTATGTTGGTGGCAAAAATGTAGGTAGGTAGGTATACCATGAACTAGGTATGAGAGAAACGTGTGCCGTAACGTCTCCAAATCAAACTTGCATGTAATGACCCATAGAGTTTCATGAAGCTGTTGAAATGTCTATTTTCTAAGGATAAACTTAACTAAACTTCAGGCTACTTTGACCGCAGTAGGTATATTTAAATGACCAAAAATAAATAAAAAATACAAATATATCTTTTCGGTGGTAAGGCCATCAATAGATACACAACACAGGTACAGTAAAGCAACAAGTTATTCGGTTGTACCACTATCATTACCTTCCTCGCTTAAAGCCAACGGATAAGGCTCCAAGTCATTTTTATCGCTCTTATTCAGGAAAAGCGATTGAGTGTCGTCTTTTGTCTGGTCCCAATTCTCGGGGAGCTCACCAATTGGGCCGCCACCATCTAAAATGTTATTTATATTGATAGTGTGCCTCGTATAATGTTCAACACGATTACGATTGCGTAGCTGCTCATTAGGATTAACATTATTTTTCATACGGATATTTTATAAGTTTTTTTTTATAGGTTTATTTTATAAGTTTTTCTACTTCATATTTTTACAGCTCATCCCGGTGAGTTGTTACGTGTCGTGTTATTTATTGGTTTATGGCGGAAAAAATCCTGTGGTGTCTACTCGTTTTCTTTAACCCTGTTTCTGCTTCACATATTGGTAGGGATCAAAGAGGTGGAACAATGTTTGTCTACTGCAAAGTAGGTCAGTAATCTAGCAAATCTTAAATTTCAGTGCAGTTTACTTAAATTTGATTAGACCACAAATCTGATACTTGGTAGGAGTACGAAGTCTTGACTATTTCTCTAAATAGTCAAGACTTCGTTTCAAGTAAAAGAACTGTCGGAGCTAAACAAATACATCATCAAATTGCTTTGAGTATCCTACACCTATTATGTGCGCGAGTAGGGGAGAGCGGGGCTGAAAGTGCCGGGGGTAAATTGTGCCGACGCGAATATCTCAAAAACAGAAAGAGATAGATATACGATCGTATTGTGTCGCGTAAGGCCTAACAGTCGCGCACACGCGGCTGCCATTTTATTTGCGTCAGCGACGCGGACCGAGTCGTACTGCATGTGAGGGTCCTCCAGCTCCACGTATGTAAATATTTTCGTTTCAATACTTTTTGGTCTCAAGCTAGCATTTTTCGTGCTTTTAATATGTGAGTTTTTGTAAAATGTTTGTTATTTATCCTAGTTTGTTATGCAGTGTAATTTTAATGCTTTGTGTACAGTGATTTTTATATGTGAGACAAAATATCACACTATCATAAACGGGGTAAAATGTGCCGTTCATGTGGGGCTGCTTGTGCCGCGGCACAACCAACCCCAAACCAACCTATATTGTTTCAGTATTGTTTATATTTACGCGAGCAATTATGAAAGAAAGAAAATATGCAGTTTCCAGCCTCCTCAATCAGTTGATAATAACACAGGAGATAAAAATGCAGCAGTTTTCTCACCAGAGCTAATAAGACCACTGCCTAAAGCACCTCCCCGACTAATTGGACATACTTAAGCACGTAAAAGAAAGACAGCTGTTCTTACGGACACTCCAGAGAAAAATGCTTTAGCTGAAGAACAGGCTAGTAAAAAGAAAAAGAAAGCGAAACTAAAAAGAAGGTTAAGGGAAAAGGGACGGGAAAATGCAAGGAAAGGGTAAACAAACAAAAAAGCCGACTAAAAACCCCGCTAAGAGAAGAGTATTGCAAGATGACGACAGTTCTGATGACGAACAAGAATGGTTCTGTATCATTTGTTGTGATGCCTATTCTAACTCTGCCCCTGGAGACCAATGGATTGAATGCAGAGAATGTAAGAATTGGGCCCATTTGCAATGTATTGAAGATGAAGAAAACCAAGCATTTGTATATCCTAATTGTTATTCTGATCAATCACCTGGAGAGTAACTAGTTTTGGTATATTTTTTATTTCTTAAAAAGACTCGAGACTGATTAAAAAGTTAATAATTTTGGAATATATTAATAATTGATCTCATTCGCATAAAAATAAGTACAAACTATTGATTAAAAATACGTTTTTATGTTTGAATAATTACATAAGAAGCTTCCTTGTTTTTTTTTTTTTATTATAATACTTAGTATTATACAATTAAACTTTAAAAACTGTTGATTTATATTTGAAAAAATTACGAATATATATATTATTATAAAACTGATGTGTTTTAATTTCCTAATTAATTTTCATTCATATAAAACTCCCAGCATTATCAACGGCACAACCGACCTCAGCTACGGCACAACTTGCCCCAGATTGGGGTTGGTAGTGCCTTGCCGCCTCCGTATAAAAAAATCGCATTTTCATAAAAACTATTAAAAATGTGCAAAATCTGAAGTTAAATTCGTAAAATAGATTAAATTTGGCTTAGGATGAACCACTACTTTCAGACATAGTACTTGTTTTATCCGAATCATAAAAGGATTTGTCAAAATCGGCACTTTGAGCCCCGCTCTCCCCTAATAAGATCACGCCATATAAATACGTAGTGTGAAATATATATTAAAAAAAACATTTTATATTTGAAATTTACGCTCCGGAGTCGGAGCGTCGACTGCTTAATCGGCTTAGGTAATCTGAATTGTCCTCGCAGTGCTGACCAAAGTGTCTATTGAACTTTAGTTCCTTTTTTGGCCAATTCCATAGCAAGTCTGAAGAATTTTTATTAGTATTTCGATTGGAGTACTTTAGAAACACATATGTTTAAAACTTTAAAACTCAAAATGAATGACACCTATGATATAGAAAATCATTAATCCCAATGCAAAAAATAATTCCGTTTTAACTTGCAAAGTCTATTGTGTCTGTTGTAGATACGCGCTTTTGGCAGACAACGGGCTAAGGGTAGCTTAAATAATCAGAGAGAGCCCCGAACGTTCTGTGGATTATTTTAATCAAAAGCTTTTGTCAAGTCAAGACAAACATCAATAACAACGCCCACGCCCAAGAAACTCTTATAATATTCGAAGCGAATTTTATGAAATAATAATGAATAAACTGCTTGAATCGATAATGCCATCTATTTATGATCCATTGTGTCCAAAAGGTCATAGTTTATAGGGAAAAGTGGAACTACGCCGCAGAATAACATCGGCGCAGAAAGGACACCTGTTGACCTGTTGCTATATATAGAGCTCTCCCGGCCGCGGCTGATCGATACGCTCTCCATAACAACACCAATGAACCGTCAATATCCTTGGACACAGATAGATAAGCAAGCAATCAGAGATCGTTAATATAAGCGTTAGATAGTGACCAAGTAAGCTGAACGTACCTTTGTTAGTAGGCGTAGGCACCGCACCACCCATCAGAAAAACCGCAAAAAATGCGGTCAAATTAAGTAATAACATCGTTGCCGAATTTCAATAAGCAAGGATAATTAATTTAGGAGCAGGTCGAATATCAGGAGGAACACTGGTTACGACTGTTATGTGACCGAGCGCAGGGAGCGAGTGCCGTTTAGCAGAGCTCAAGCTGGAGAGAAAACCCATTGCTCCTGTCGATAAATTCGCGACATGCGCAGTGTGGAGCACAGGGACGGACTCGTCAATAATATACAGCTTTTATAAGGTAATTGAAGCACCTTTAGTGAAGATTTCAATAACCTATCTGTCGAATATTTGCTTAATTGAAATAAAATAATGCCACCATCATTCAGCCCCAAATAAGTAGTCTCAAATTCCTGTCTTTAGTAAGCAAATCTGGACACTACAAGACATATTAATTAATTTCTTGATTGACTTGCACATCGAGTCTTTTACAAATCTATCCTCGCATCACCAGTTTTTTTACCGTCCCATTGCAGGGTACAGGCCTCTTCTAATACGGGGAAGGATTGAGTGTTAGGTATCCACCACATTTGCTCAAGTTGGATTGGTCATTTCAGGTTTTAAAGGCCAGGTTTTCTCCAGATGGTTTCTACATAAAACATAATGTTTCACACACCTACACCTGGTTACCAGGATACTGCAGATTGATTGTTATCTATCACACTGATTACTTATAATCAGACTTAGGTATACCTACGAATGACAGCTTAAACTGCTTTCTGAGAAACGAATGAATCATTATATTTGATAGTGATTCAGGTGAAGGATTGAATTAATGATTTTTAAGCATTGAAGTTGTGTCAGTCTGGACAACACATGAGGCTGGTACTCCTCGACAACCAGTTGAAAGTACTTAACTGGTGTAGCTCGTCGTTTTGCATATTTCGTTTTGTAATCTAGAGCATCCAGCATTTAGGTACCTATTCGGGTCTAGTTGGTGGGCAGTCCGTCCCTGTCGTCCACCTAGGTATGACGTCCGCTACGGCTGAGCTTAACAAGCCCTTCATAAAATAATGTTATTGCGTGGAAGAGTCGCGACGGTATCGGCGTCGGCGCTTATTAATTACGTTACATTAAACATGTTCCAGCTTTTTACACCGACGGAATCGAGGCTGTTTCCAAGTCCGTGCCTTTAGTACACAGATTGAGAGCACTTCCCTTGATTGTAGGTCTATTGTGTTTTTGTGTAGGTACCTATACCTACGTGCCTAACTGTAGGCCTTGGGCACAGTCAGACGTTTTTAGAATTTAAGGATAGGTACCTAGTCCTAAAATTTGCGATGTCATTAGGTACCTAAGTTGGATAACGCTTGAGCTCATGGGAATTCTTTGAATCAAATTTTATGCCCACACGTAGGTACCTTATTAGGCCTTACTTATTATACGACTAAGAATGGTTATACATACCATACCTACACATAAAGGGAGGTACATAGTTAACTAGAGTTCATTTCTGTAAAATTCTTCAAGAGGAGTAGTGGGTAGGTAGGTACCTACGTATAGGTACGTACTGATCTGGTACACGATTTAATAATACAGTGGCTGAAGGTGCACAATGGACTCGTATAACGAGAGTCATTTTCTCGTTCAGACACTTAAACATACAAAGGCAAGCCAATGGAACGTTCCCGATTATGTCCCGAGCGCATCCTGTAAATAGACGCTAGCTAAGAATTCTACCTTCCATTTTAAACTTTGACATGCTTTATGATTTCCTTTGATTAACTACAGTATATTGGTCTCGCAATACTTATGTTAATGGATGTTAGTACCTAGGTATCTACTTGCCTGCATTAACCTACCTATTTATTCATCACCACAAAAATACGATTTTGAACAGGTAGATATTTAGGTTCTCCAACTGTAGGTAATAGGTACAGGTTTCAGGTAGGTAGTTATTTAGGTTTTCCAACTCTAGGTAATAGGTTTTCCTCATGTTGGATAGGTAGGATTCCACCGTGAAAAATTATAGATATTGTTACAATGTCCCTCATTTGTGATGTAAAATGTAAACCCCTACGCGATAGGATGGACCATTTAAACAAATAAGGACTTAGGTACCTATGCTTAAGGCACACCACCATAGTGGCGGTATGTCCCCTCTTTGAGGAGTGGCTCGGGAGGAGTCACGGCGCCCTCACGTACCGCACGACGCAGGTCCTCACCGGACACGGTTGTTTCGGGAGGTACCTGCATCGAATTGGTCGTGAGGAGGCGCCCGGGTGTCACCACTGTGCGGACAGCCCCGGGACACGGTGGACCATACAGTCCAGGGCACCGCCGGGTACTCGTCGAGGCTTTAGGCGGCAGCGACCTCTCGCGTCCGTCCCTGGTTCAGGCCATGGTCCGGGGTGAGAGGGAATGGGATGCCGTCGCCTCCTTCTGCGAAGCAGTCATGCTCGAGAAGGAGGCGGCGGAACGTCAGAGAGTTCGCACCTCTCATCCTTACCTACATGTAATTTCCTATAGGTAGTATCGGGACACTTTTTTACCAGGGGCTGGTCACTGCCGTACTTGACTAGATTTCGGTAAAAAATTTAGAAAAGCGCCATCTGCAATCCTCTTCCTAAAGTATTTAATATCTTCAAGTGATAATAGATGGCTCTTTAATCAAAAATTAACTTCCATAAAATATCACTAAAATTATTGAAATCTAAAAATTATTTTATATATTAGTATTACGTAGGAAATCTATCAATTATTTTTATTAAATCTGTACACTATTTTATATACATAAATTATTTTTCTATAATTATTTTTTTGGTTGGCAATAAACCGTGCCAACTGCCAATGCTGAAGTTAGAATTTGAATTTTAATGGCGAGTACAGTACATACAATTTGTGTGTTAAGTTTTCGTCCATTTAAGTGTTTTCTGCTGTTGACTTGCGTTGATTTGAGTTTTACTCATCCGCTGTGTTTTCGGTGAATTAGTGAGTGAGTTGAGCTGTGCTCCTCTGTTTCATTGTTTCACATAACTTGCGAAAAGACGCCATTAGTGTTTAGTATTATTTGCGATAAAGACGCCTTTTTTGTGATATTTGTGAAATAGACACTGTTATTGTGTTATTAGCGATTAGAGACGCTTGTTTGAGTGCATATAATCATGCCGAGGCGGTGCGAATTGGGATGTTCACACAACCCGGGTAAGTGCTTTCTTTATCAAGTTCATAGTACCTAGGGCCCGATTCTGTTAATAGTATCATTAAGTTATTAATATCAAAATTGAATAGAAATTAAATCGCAATATCAGTTTTAACCATTTCGGGCATTCTGCTACTAATATTTATAAGACCAATCGTATTCCAACGACATTCGATTGGTTGCTATTGGTCTGCCGTTTTGGTTTATAGGTACATATTACCATATTATTCTTAGTCTATATTGCCATATTGCCTCAAAGTCGTGGTGGCCTAGTGGGTAAAGAGCCAACCTCACAAGTATGAGGGCGTGGGTTCGATTCCAGGTCAGGCAAGTACCCATGCAACTTTTCTAAGTTTGTATGTACTTTCTAAGTATATCTTAGAAACCAATGACTGTGTTTCGGATGGCACGTTAAACTGTAGGTCCCGGCTATCATTTAACATCCTTGGCAGTCGTTACGGGTAGTCAGAAGCCAGTAAGTCTGACACCAGTCTAACCAAGGGGTATCGGGTTGCCGGTAGCTGGGTTGAGGAGGTCAGATAGGCAGTCGCTCCTTGTACAGCACTGGTACTCAGCTGAATCCGGAATTATTCCCAATAGTCCCCTAGCTGTCCTCGGGGTGACAGCCGGAATTGTCTTCCAGTTATCACGGGGTGACAATTTGTGCCGACTGTTCCCTTTGAAAACTGACTAGAGGGACAAATGGGAATTTCTCAGTTGTCACCGGGGTGACATTTGCTACGGTTCCTTCTTCCTTCCTAAGAAAAAATGTAATTACCATAGATTTCAGGTTTTTTATTTATTATGTTACATAGAATCACATAAAAAAATATATATATTATTATTTTAACTAACACAATGTCAACAGGCTTACAAAAATCGATTTTTTTATAGTAGTTAATACTACTATAAAAACAAAACAACATTATGTTTCCTATAATAGGCACAATCACAGATAACTTTAATTAATACTAATCACAGATAATCACTAATGGTTAAGTTAAAAGTGCTTATTAGTCGCATGCTTATTTGTAACACAGTTTGTAATCTTGTTAAATTAAATAAAATTAAGAAAACGATTGGTGTTAATAGAAATTAATAATATGTGATGTACCTATTAAAGGAAACACAATGTTGTTTGTTATAAGAAATAAAACCTGAAATCTATGATAATTACATTTTTTTTCTTTGGAAGATTCTATGTAGCATAATAAATAAAAACCTGAAATCTATGGTAATTACATTTTTTTTCTTTGGAAGGAAGAAGGAACCGAGCAAATGTCACCCCGGTGACAACTGAGAAATAGACTTCCCATTTGTCCCCTCTAGTCAGTTTTCAAAGGGAACAGTAATCACCCGTGCTCAAAGGAGGAGCTAGAGGGACTACTACATAGTATAAAACAAAGTCGCTTTTTCTGTCATGTGTCATGTTGTATGTCCCTATGAACGCTCAAATCTTTAAAACTACGCAACGGATTTTGATGCGGTTTTTAATAGATAGAGTAACTCATGAGAAGGTTTTATGTATAATAACATCTATTAAATAATGGAGAAATACTGTTACCCGTGCGAAGCCGGGCGGGTCGCTAGTTGGGAATAATTCGAATCGGTTAGACTGGAAGCCGACCCCAACATAGTTGGGAAAAGGCTCGGAGGATGATGATATTGCCATATTGCAATCGTAAATCGTTTGCAGACAATATGATTCATTATTGAATCACAGAAAAGGATAAACACGTTTATTTAAAAGAAAAAATAGTGGAATGCCACATACGCTTCAATCGTAATTGAGTCGTGATTGGATCTCAGTCGGATGTGAATCGCATGTCGCTAAAGTAAAATTAGCAGGGGCAGGATTCTGCGCAATTTTTTCTTTGAAATAAACGTTTTTATCCTTTTCTGTCATTCAATAATGAATCATTTTGTCTGCAAATGATTTACGATTGCAATATGGCAATATAGACTAAGAATATTATGGTAATATAGACCAAAATGGCAGACCAATCGCAAACCAATCGAATGTCGTTGGAATACGATTGGTCTTATATTAGTAACAGAATGCCCGATATGGTTAAAAAAGCTGTTGCGATGCAATTTCTATTCAATTTTGACATTATTAACTTAACAGAATCGGGCCCCAGAATCGTGCTCCTGAAAGCTCCTAGTCATCCGGATAAACTTGTCATCACGGAGATACCAACTCAGTCAATTATAAGGTTGGGCGTTTAGAGAAACACAGTTCCTTACGAGTAACCATTTATTACTGAATCCCATATGAAATGATACATGATTTAATAAGATAGACATACATAGATAGACACGCGCACACATACATAGGTAATAGGTATTCATTCATACATACACTATACAATATCAGCATACAAACTTCATATTTTTGTAATTTATTTTTCAGGTGTGACACAACATCAATTTCCACACCCAGAAAAGAATCCTGAGTTATTCAAAGCCTGGGTTAATATAGTTGGTGGAAAACTGGAGACTGCAGATGATATCAAATTTTACAGAAAGCGAGTCATCTGTGACATACATTTTGCAGACAAGTTTAAGAATCGCAACAACCGTTTAAATAACATAGCTGTTCCTACTCTCCATCTTCAGGGTAAGATTTAGATCTTTATTCTTGAACTAGATCGCAATGCCACCTACTGAGTTAAAATTGCCATTAAGAAAACAAAATTCTTAATTATTCACAATTAAACTGAACTGAAATCTTTTAGGCCACCTGTTTGCAGTATATTAATATTTAATTGGATATAAAATGCAGTTCATTCACCCCTTAACCAACTCGGTGAAGGTTGTTGTTTAGTGGGATCTTAGACTTGTTTTACTATTTCCAGGTGCTCCATCACAAGATGCTCATATGCCTCCTGCAACTCCACATATACCAACTGAACTTCCTATGCCTGAACATAATATATGGAATCTGCCTTCTACATCAAAGCAAATAGTCACTGGTACGTAAATGCTTGGCTACCTACATTCTCAAATTATGTTTAACTAGCTGCCATAATTAAATACTGCATTTTTTATAATAATAATCCCCATGGGGCCACCTTGACGTGATGGGGAAGGCATGAACGCTTAAAGAAGTCAGTAAGAACTAGACGACCCTGTGCCAATTGGTAAACATGAGGTACCATCAGAAAATATAGTCATAACACCTCGGCTAACCCTTTCCAACTAACGGTCCCAACTTCCCAACTAACCTTCCCTTTCCCTTTACCTTCTCTTCAGTGTCTGATAAAATATATATCTTATTACTTTAAAATATGTACTCTGCAGTCACCTTCTCTCTTTCACCTCTTAACTTTTCTTTTCTTAAGTTTTAAAACATTGCTCCTAATATAATTTAATGCGACTACGAAATAGAGTAATAATACCCCAGGCGGGTACCGGAGCTAATCGCGATGGAGAATCCCGCCCCTTTGTATTCTGGGTGGGGGCGACGCTTTTAAATTTCATTTTTTCATAGATACCTTTAAGGCCACCTGTTTGCAGTATAGTAATATTTAATTGGATATAAAATACTGTTCATTCACCCTTAACCAACTCGGTGAAGGTTGTTGTTTAGTGGGATCTTAGACTTGTTTTACTATTTCCAGTTGCTCCATCACAAGATGCTCATATGCCTCCTGCAACTCCACATATACCAACTGAACTTCCTATGCCTGAACATAATATATGGGATCTGCCTTCTACATCAAAGCAAATAATCACTGGTATGTAAACGCTTGGCTACCTACATTCTCAAATTATGTTTAACTAGCTACCATAATTAATTACTGCATTAAGTAATATGTAACTGTTGTGTAGTCATTACAAACACACTTCAACTTGATTTATTGTAATGACAATTTAGGTTAATAATCCTCATGTAACTCACACTAGTAATTTTGATGTTTACAATGACAATGGTGAATTATTATTATTTTATTTTCAGCTGCACCTCCCAATGCGTGTGTTATAGCAGCAGAACATAATTATTGCAGTAAACATGGTATACAACAAAGACGGAAACTTAAAGGAGACAAAAGTAAGTGCCAATGTAGTTTATACCATAAGATATCCAAAAAAAATGTTTATACATAGGCTACTTTTTATCTGGGTGTGGAAAGTAGTAAAGTAAAAGTTTTTTTTTTTTTGCAGAAAAACTGAAATCAACTTCATCGCTGGAGAATGAATTAAAGATTTCAAGATTCCAAATGAAGAATTTAAAAACCGAAATTATTCGGTTACGTAAACGGAGTAGTAGTTTGAAAGAAAGATTAGCCAGCGTTGATAAAATTAGCAATACAAATTGTTTAAAAAAAATAACGAGAAATATGACAACTGCAGCAAAAATATTCACAAACATGCAGTACACCCAAACTCACAAGAGAGCTCGTGGGCGGAGGTTTACTTTAAAGGAAAAAGTTTTGTCTCTCTCCATGTACAAAAAGAGTCCCAAGAGTTATACTCTTTTATATAAATACTTTACATTGCCCTCTATAAAATCATTAAAAAGGCTTCTTGCGAAAATTGAAATAGAGTCGGGCTAAATAAGTTTTTATTCATAAAAATGAGAAAGACTGTGAAGGAATTAAGTCCAGAAGATCGCCTCTGCTGTCTTATTTTTGACGAGATGTCAATATCGCCGCAGATCCATTACGACGGATCTAAGGATAAATTAAAGGGATTCGCTTGGCGTAGTAAAAAAATTGCTGACCATGTTTTAGTTTACATGGTCAAAGGATTAAAGAAAAAATTTAAACAGCCTGTTGCATACTTTTTTACAAATTCTGTTAACAAAGCAGAATTAAAAGCCTTGACTATAAAAGTCATTAAATATGTTCAGGGTACAGGGCTTAATATTTTGTGCACAGTGTGCGACCAAAGCACAGTAAATGTCAGTGTAGTGAATGAAATTATTGAAGATAGTAGAATAAAATTCATAAAAGAAAATAAGGAATGGAGACATGATGTAATGGAAGTAGGAAATCTAAAATTATCCCATTATTTGATGTCCCTCATTTATTGAAAGGGTAAGAAACAATTTACTTACGAAGGACTTAAAATATTTCGACTTCGAAGAAAAGGTTGAAAAGACGATAAAATGGGAATATTACCAGAAAATTTATGAAGCGGACAAATTACATGGTGAATTAAAAATATGTCAGAAACTAACTGATGAACATATTTATGTGGAGAAAATAAAAAATGAAGGTCAAACACGCAACCCAAATTTTTAGCCGCAGTGTTGCTACAGCTGCAGAACATTTATCTGCTAGGGCGATTTATCTAATGAGTGCCGCCAAGTAATTACATTTACCAAAATGATGGACAATTTATTTGATTCCTTAAATTCAAGCTCATTTAATATGATACATGGAAAAATGTATAAATGTGGTGTTAGAAACAATTCTCCTCATCATGAATTATGGGAAAATGCCAAAAAGGTATTAAAATCAATAAAATTTATTAAAGTTAAAAAAGAAAAGGAAAATAAAATAAGATTAATTGAAACGAGTTCGGTACCTTCAATAAAAATTTTATACGTACTATTGAGGGCATGCAACAGTTGTGGAAAATATTATCCCAAAAATATTTATTTGATACAATGATGACCAGAAACTTTAACCAGGACCCACTGGAAAATTTTTTTGGGAACATTAGAAGTTTTGGGGTGAGGAATACGGCACCCAACACAATTAGCTTTGAAGGTGCCTATAAATCACTTCTTTTAAATAATTATAACTCACCCCATTCACTTAACGCTAACTGTGAAAATGATGACAATGATTGTCTTCAGACATTGAGTTTCTTTTTGGAAGACAAACTTTTAGAAAACACTTCTAATGTTCCCAGTAATGAGGTTCTACCATTTCAGCAAGAAGAAAATGACGAAATTGAGGTGCCTTTTATAAATTTAAATTCTGAGCCTGCTGATGCTGGTCAGGCCAATTATGTATGTGGGTGGGTGCTGGCTAAATGTTTTAAAAAAGTTGCTAAATCATGCAGGCACTGCAAAACTGAACTAACTGGCGACAGTCAATTAAAATCAAATAGTTATATAAGGGCAAAAGAATATACAAAAGGAAAACATTGTCTGTTGTATCCCAATATAGTGGCGGAAAAAGTTTTAAAGACATACAAAATATTGTAGTAGAAATTTTGAAAAAGAATGTGCCAAAACTAAATTAAAAGAAAAGATAAAAATGTTTTAGACATATTTGTGGATTATCCTTTCACCTGCGATATCCACAAGATAGAATTAAGAAATGTTTTTGAAAACATTACAATAAATATTTTGGTATATAGTTGGTGCCGCTCAATTAATCGAATTTTATCAGGTAAAATCCAATATCGTGATGAGGATGATGAAACTAAACTTTCAGCACAAATTTATTACAATAAACATAAACATAAGTAAATATGATTTTTATTTAATTCCAGGTCGCCTACTAAGTACTTTCTAAATGTTCCTACATAACGTTGTTCTGTTGAGTTGTAGTAATCTGTGTTGTATTTCCATATTTCAATAAATAACTATTTTCTACATTCTGTGGCTATATTTTGTAAGTACGTACGTATGAACAAATTCCCTAGAATATCTATAGACGGTTATTCGTCATCTCGACACACTAAACTCACCACGAATGTGTCGAGTTGGTGAAACTCAAAATTTGTACATTTATCATGTCGTCAACTCGCCACGTCAAGATTTTAATTCGTGTCCAGTTAGTGAAACTTAGATTTTATCACTTTTATGTTTTCGCCAAGTTTGGGAATCAACTTTTCGCGTTTCAAACGTTTGCAAAATGGACGTTCAGTGGCCGATGATGTTTGTGACACAATGTATCCAGTTGGCGAAAACATAAAAGTGATAAAATCTAAGTTTCACTAACTGGACACGAATGAAAATCTTGAGTGGCGAGTTGACGACATGATAAATGTACAAATTTCGAGTTTCACCAACTCGACACTTTAATGGTGAGTTTAGTCTGTCGAGATGACGAATAACCTGTAGACAATACTGATGTATACATGTGTGTGAAATGGGATGTACGCACACATAAACAATTTGTTTCGGCAGACGATACCAGATGGCGCTTCAAAAATCGTTTGAAGGTTGCAGAAAAAAATCGAAGTGGGTTCTCTATTCCCAATCTATTTACTATACTCTATGTTTTTTACACACATTGCACGGTCGGTTACTGTTAAATACTAAAGATATTTATTTATTCATAATTATAACACACAGACCGTAGCCAACAAATGTTGATCGTACCGGGAATCGAACCCTGGACCTTCAGTTCGGCAACCGACATGGTGGCAATTTCGCCATTATTAAATAGATAAGTGAACTAATAAATTAATAAAACAAAAATATGTATTGAAGGCATTTATTAATATACAAAAATATACATAAATACATAACAAATACCTAAATTACGCTTCTCATAATGCTAACTAAAAGAAATGAAGAAAACATTACAACACATTACAACTAGGCTCTAATAAATAGAAAAAATACCTCGTACCTACACTGTGACAATTTAAAAATATTTAGTTCATTAAACTTTACCTAATTCATTTTCAAATGCAATTATGATTGATACTCAAATACGAGGCAAACACTTAATTATACATTACCATAATAAAATCAATTAAAAGTTTTAACTCTAGAAAAAATAAAAACAAATCAGTCCAGTTGACAAAGGTAAGGCCTTTCATGAAATATGATTAAATGAAGACAATGCTACTCTGAAACTACACGTTGCAAGAAATAATGAGTATTGACTTTATTTTGGCAAAGTAATATATTACCTTTTGTCCATTTTAAATGTACGATATCTACTTACCCATCCGATAAACAAAAAGGGCTGTGGTTTACAATCATGTAGTGACTTATTGCTTGTTAAGTGAGCATAACCATACAGTAAAAATACTTACAAATAATGTATAAAAGTGCATTACAATTCTAATCATAAGATCAAATTGTACTAGGATACGGTTAAGTGCATTTAGGCCATCTATTTACTGCCTATGCTGATCTTATTATATCTCATGAAAATACTTTGTACCTTTGTACCAAGTATCGTTCTTATTTAAAATCTATTGCAGACATGATTTACGTCAAATTAATAGTGATTATCTGATTAAAATTTAGGTATGTAACATAACACATGCATAACAAGTAAAGATCATGTTTATTTTACTATATAGGTAAGTACCTACATACTGCATATTTTTATAAATGAGATAAATATGTAGGCCATCTTGACGTAGAATAGTATACTAGGTAAGTATCCATTCAGTCTTAGGCATTTAACAAAAGAATTTAAATTAAGCAATACACATAAAAATGGCCACATGGAATTAACATTTGAGACTCACTTAAATCTATATGACGTACAAACAGGTCACTTTTTCTTAGCTTTATCAAGTCAGTTCACACTAGTAATTTTATATGTCTATTTATTGTATCTCTACATTTTGTACTATCCTATAACTTTTTCTTCTTATTGGAACGTTTACGAGTCTTTTTCCTTTTACCATCGTCTGAACTGGAGCTTGAAGAACTGCTAGAGTCAGTGCTTGATGATGAACTAGAACTGGTGCTGTCACTACTACTAGTGCTTGATGTGGAATATTTCTTCTTCCTTCTTTTCAAAGACTTTTTCTTGCGGTCATCATCGCTCGAAGAACTGGATTCACTACTAGAAGAGCTAGATTCTGTTGAACTATCGGATGATGTTGATGGTTTACGCTTCTTTTTTGCATTCCTCTTAGATTTTTCAATTTTCTTTTCACTGTGTTTAGATTTGGAAGTGGTCTTGTGTTTTCTCTTCTCATCAGTAGGTGTTGGTGTCCTAGGTTCTGTACTGTGTGATTCTTTTTTAGACCTTTTGCTTGGAACTTGTTCCATATCTTCACTACTAAGCTTTGATTTTCTGCTCTTACTTTCCTTTTCTGATCTTCTATCAACTTTGTCTTGTTTACTTTTGTGATCTTTATATTTTTCTCTACCCTTCTGCCTGGATGGAGATCTTGACTGCTCAGTGTTAGAATCTTCTTTATTTCTTTTATTCTCAAGTTTTTTTGAATCATTTTTGTACTCTTTATTGTGTTTATCAGAATCTCTGAAAACATTTTGGCCAACTTGATCATTTTCTTTCCTTTCATTTTCATATTTATTAGAATGATGATGTTTATATTCTTTGGCATTATGCTCTGAATTCTTTGCAAGATTGTGGTCTGAATTATTTATATTTTTATCATTTTCTTGTTTACTAGATTCCCTTTTATACTCTTTGTTTCTATCAATATTCTTTGAATTATTGTGGTCAGTGGATTTCTCGCGTTTTTGTTCATTTGCATTTCTATCATACTCATTTTTATGACTTCTGATACTTTTGTCAGAGTAATTATAGCTATTTCTATCATCTCTCAGTCTGTTGTCATGTTTGGAACGACTCCTACTTCTTCTCCGATGGGACTTTTCTTCTTCTCGATTTGTTCTGTGATTGGATTCTTTTTCATGTCTGTAATGCCTGTCTGACCTTCTTTCTTTATCTCTGTTTCTTTCCCGCTCATCTGTTTTTCTATTGTTACTGTATTCATTTCTATCATTTCTGTCACGGTTTCTATGTTCATCATCTCTATTTTTTGAATGGACAGATTTATTGTTTTTCATATGGTTTCCTCGTTCTCTCTCTTTGGCCTCATCATCATTGAAGTACTTGACTCCTCTGCCTTTGCCCAACCATTTCATTTTAGATACAGATTGAGAAAAGTCGACATGAATTCGTCTGTCATCTATTAAAACATTGTCCATTTTAAAATATGCATCTTCACATGACTTTTTATCTCCAAATTCAATAAAAGCATATTGTAAAGAGTCACCTGTTTTCTTATCTCTTATAACTTCACAGCTAACTATTTTACCAAACCTGCTAAATATAATTTCTAGATCATCATCTGTTGTGACTGGATTGAGTTTACAAACAAAGAGTACATTTTCAGGGGGGGCGATATCAGCATCAGGCAAGTCACCGACAATTTCTAGAATAGTGGCTCGGGCTTTAGCTTCTTTCTCTTCAATGATCTCTTGTATTTCCGCAGCAGATTTACCTTGGGTTTCATCAATTTCTTCATCTGGAGCAATTCTGCCACCCTTGAGACGCTCAGCACTTGGTGATGGAGATCTAGATGGTGCTCTTAGCCCTTTAGGGTCATTGAAGGGATCTTCCAGAACTACGGTGTGAGTAATACGCACGTCGCGGTACGGCCGGTGACCTTCATCACATATCACGTCATTCAGCTTTCTTAGTACATCATGCCCTTCAGTAACCTCTCCAATAACGCAATGTATTCCGTCTAGAGAGTCCAAGTCAGAAGCGAGCGTGAAGAAGAACTGCGAACCAATCATCATATCCCCTGTTCCAACCATTGAGAGCAGGCCGACGTCTGTGTGCCGAATTTTCGGCATCTTCTCGCCTGAGAAGAATCTTTTCTCTGGCCCTTCCAGCAGCCCGAATATAGACTGTCCCCCGGAACCTTCACCTGAAGGATCTCCCGTCTGGGCTATAAAACCACTCCTGATCGTATGAAACAAGTTAAAGTTGTAGTATTTCATCTTGCACAGCTTCAGAAAGTTTAAACATGTTACGGGTCGTTGATCCAGATATAAATCAACTGTGATGTCCCCGAGGGTTGTTTCAATCACTACTGCCATTGTGAATCTAGTTCAGTTTCCAATAATCTTTAATCATTAATTATCATTTCATTGAAATAAATCCAAAACTTTGATATCTATGCCCTAGAATTCTAAAAACTTTGACACATCATACGAAGAAATAAATACACATAACCTCACTTTTACTAAATTATTGCCACTTAAAAAAATAAATACCGGAATATTGTAGCAAATGTAGGAAAAAAGTAATATTGGGCGCTTGATTTAGTTTCTTGTTTTTCTTTTTCTTAGAATAAAAGATAAACAATTAGGTAGTCAAAAAAAGATTTTTTTAAGTGCAAACTTTGCACTTACTTAACTTTGTAACTTTGTTTATTACTGGTTGTACACTTACTGCCATCTACAGGGGATCGTCCTATACAGTTCGCCAGTTTTAGCAAGCTCGGTTCATGTTGTACAGTCTTAGTTACATTACAAAATACTAGATAGCGTATTTTTATAAATAACAAATATTAAGAAATCAGTTCGTAAAAGCAGTAATACTATAAAATGTAGTTGGAGAACTATGTTTCGTATTTTTCCTTGCAAAAACTGCTAAACGGATGTTAATAAAACTTTATAAGAGATCCAGGTAGGGAGGATATCAAGTCCAGTTATTTTAATCTTGAACGCTGTTTTTGTTTGTGGCACCCTAGCTCTTATTAAATGGATAAGTCGCTTTAGATGCTGGTTTCCCTGCGATGGTGTTTAAACAAAAGTCATTAAAATCATCATCAATGCTTAGGTACTAAGCTGTTTTGTCATAAGCGGAAGGAATCGGTAAAAAAATTACTACAAATAAAAATAAACTTTCTCAAGCTCCCAAAACCTGCCTAACACCTGGGTTTTAAAGATTTAGTAGTAGGTAAGTATATAGTACGAGTCTGTTTCGTAACAATTTTCAATATCGAGGTGTCGAACGCAGGCCATGCAATTCACCACTTTTCAACTCACGGTTCTAGAAAATCTAATAAAGGCAGTTTCACTCGCCCTGCTTCCGCCCTCACCCCTAATAAAGTGACTATTGAAAATTTACCAACCATTCTTCCAAGAATATAAGGTTAGCTGGCATGAGTGACGATCTTTCCTAAATCCATTTACAAAGCACTCGAAATAGAATTTTATTTCCTTGCCATAAGGTTGTAATTGTAACATCATTGCAGTTTTAAGGTGGTTTAAAATTGTTCCCGCTTCTAGATAGCAGGGCTACGTGTAGAAATAATAAAATAAGGCCTACTCGATGGAAAATATGATATAAACAAAACGACACGTGCGCTGCACGCCAACAATTCCTTGTTCACTTTTGGAGGTAATTTCGAGCCCCTTTTTTAATTTCGATATGTCCGATGGTCCTACGAGAAGGCACTTACCTATATGCAGACTTTGATTTTATACCTAGATGCACAAATAATAATACTCGAAAATTGAAATGGTGTGGCGTTTTTAAAAACAGCGACAAAAGGCGGACGAGCTTTGTTGAAAATTCGTATTGAAGTAGTGGCGCACGTACGAATAGAATAGAACCGTAAACATTTGCACTAGTGATTGCGAGTGTTGTTTGTTGTCGAGTCGGCGGAAACTATCGCGTGTGTTGGGACACCTTATAGGCAACCCTCATGAGACAGAAATACCTACACAATTTGTAGCTGATAAAATAATTATAAACCATGCTTTAGTCTGAGTACCTTTGCCTTATTTCATTACCTACTTACCAAAAAGTTTTTATGCAAACCTGTCAGTCAAGACAAGTCTGGCTGAATGCGCCCAAAAAATAAATCGGATGCCATTTAAAAAAAAGTGTTTAATTTTTTTTTTCTGTAGTAAATGGCTATCGTAATTTTTTCTGACCATTTTTGGCCAGTGAGAACTGAGAACGTTGATTGGATAGACATGGAGGATAAACAAAAAAGTTTCATTTTATATCAATGAAATTCTTTTTTTTTCTGTAATGAAAGGATAATTTTTGAACATAGGGCTGTAAAATACGAAGCCTATTTTGCGTATTTGTTTAAATGCTATTTTTCCTTTACCCATGACCTTTATGTTTAATTATTTACTAATTATTTTTGAGTCAATGTAAGTCCTAACTATAATATTATAAATGTGAAAGTAACTCTGTCTGTCTGTCTGTCTGTCTGTCTGTCTGTCTGTCTGTCTTTTCTTCACGCCTAAACTACTGAACCGATTTGTGTGAAATTTGGTACAGACATAGTTTGGAACTTGAGAAAGGACATAGGATAGTTTTTATTAAAAAAATATATATAAAAATAAAATTTATTCCGAACATATAGCGCCATCTATTGGTCAAACCAAAAATATGCCGGAAGTCACTATTCCATGCGAACGAAGTCGCGGGCAAAAGCTAGTATAGTCTATATCTATGAATGTATAACACAATATGATCTCCATGAAAAAGCAATCAAATCGCGAGTGAGCGTCAAACCGAGGCTACAAATAACACTGGATGTATTTTTAAGGAGGCATCGTAGGCCAGGGTTGGTTGACGCTTGTATTTCCATACAAATGTTGCATAATTTAAAAGGACTCTGAATGTGCTGCTCGCCTTATAAAACTCGAATTTTATACGATTCGTTACGTAGATCGTCGCACTAATATTATGTGAATGCATTTAGATGGTGAGGTTTGTTGTTCTGAACAGTATTTTTTTTTTCTAAGAATTTATATCTATTCCACTTAGTAAAAAGTACTTTTTGGTTCTATTTAGTCCAAATAACAATGGTAAAGTAGGTAAGGTATGCGAGTGGCAAGATAGGTTTCTGACTGACCGATATTTTAAACCACTTGCAATACAATAAACGTATTCAAGACGTATACCTAAACAAACAATTATTTTTAGATAATCTACCTTCAGGAGTAAGGGCGAATGAAAATATTCGGCCGATATTGCCTACGCCGTAGTCCTACGTAAATATGTAGCACTTACTACGAAGCTCCATTTTTTGTCGATAAACAGAAGATAAGAAAAAAACACAAGGCGAAAGATCCCCAGTAATCTTATAAAGCCAAAATACAAGCCAATAAATGAACATTGTGTCCGGAAGACGCCCTACTGTTAGATTTAATCTGTTTAGAGTTCGCCGTAAAACGTAGCCGATAAAATAAAGTGAGGCGCGCAAAAATCTCCTTGTCTTATCGCTATCCAGCAAGATTACACATAAAAATGTTAAATGATCTTGAACGTGTATTGAAAAAAATACGGGGGAAATGGCGGGAGAAATTGGAAGATGGCCGCGCGCTGTCATAGAGTGCGTTCTTTGCTTATAACATGTTCGACTCAACATCAGTCGAAAATTTTGTGTTCCGTCATTGTATTAATTTGATTAGATAAGATCATATCATAGCCACTTTCTAGAACAAATCAAAGCACCTCGTTGACACTTCCCGTAACCCAAAGGCTGGCTTTCATCTTTTCCAATGCCTAAGTATTACCATGCAACGTGGTAGGTAAGCATTGCCATGACTTTTTAGCACAGGGCCTATTTAATTTAATTCTGAAACTCGATCTGTACCATTACCACTACGCCATTATACTCACATATACACAAACAGGCAGTAACGTGTTTGTTTTTATTTAACCAAGTAAGTACATACTTACAAGGACTTAATAAAAGGACGCACCTTAACTTAGTAAGCGATGAATAAGCTCTGGGGTCGCGAAATATCGGTGACAGAGACGCGCGGTGACTTGTCGCCCCTCGTGAAATCTAATCTTCGCGACTAATGACGACTTACACTCACGGGTTTCAGTTTAAAACACTATTATAATAGGAATCTTAAGGCTATGTTTGATTTCTGGGCCAAATATTATGGGACTGGCTATGTCACTTGGCTATAATAGGAATGTTGTCAGAGTGGTATTACGTTTATGAATTCTCACGTGACGTTTAATGTACGGGAAACACCGAATTTTGAATCAAATGTTACTGTCATTAGAATCTAAATTTAAATGGAAAATTCCGATTACTAGGTGAAGGTGCTTATGAGAAAGTAAAGTTGAAGTTGCATTTCATATACTTACCTAAATGCTCCTAAAAGTGACTTGATATTGATATGTGACCGAGATATTAAATTGTAAATGCCTTTAGTTGGTTCAATTTTCATATAACCTCATCCTCATCTTTTTTTTTACTGTACTTATTTTACTCTACTAAAAAGGTTTAATACAAACCTAAGTCTGGCTGTTTGACACAAAAAAAATGCATAGCCATATTATTTTAAGAGTAAAAATTTTTATTTTTCTATGTCTAAAGGCTATCGTAGATTTTTTTGACAAATTGTGGCCAATCTTTCAGAACGATCATAAGGACTGGCATACGGCAAAAAGTTCCTATTATTTTATGAAATTTAATTTTGATTTTAATCTCTTTTCCCAATATTTGGGAAAAGAGATTAAAATCAATTTCAAAAATATTGAAAAATTATTGTCGTTCAGAGGTGTTAAAGTCAATCGAACATCGGAATATGAATAACCGACCCCTCCTAAGTATTTATCGGGGGTAACAATATTGCGAAATCAGAAGGTGTCTACACGCGAACATAAAATATTCTTTACGATATTACCATACAGTAAAGTAATGGTATAAATAAAGAAAGTGTCGTGTCGGGGCGTTCGGTGGGCCGATTGGCTTCGATTATTGCCCCGCGGAGACTAATATCCCTTTCTTTCGCAAATGTTTTTTGGGGAATGTTATTTTTTGGCGCGTCGGTCGCAGATGGCGGCCGAAGCTCGTGAAATTGCCGGCGATAGGAGTGTCTCCGACGGCACAGTTGGGATTCTGTAAGTAGGGTCACTTACGTTAAGTAGCCTCTTAGTCGGGCACGTGTTGCCCCGTCACAGTCAGCAGGTGCGTTTCAGGACAGTTGCGCAATTGTGATTGAAATTGCTCCCGGTTTGTGGGGGTTGATTTTTATTGCTTATATTCGGCTGATATTGCTCTTTTTGTATTAGTGTATTTTTCGTTTATTATTTAGCGCTGTCTTTTGTTATTGGAAACGGTATCGGTATCTTATTGATTTTATTGTATTAGATACATATCTCCATTCAAAATGTACTTACAAGAAAATTGCTACATATCCTTACGTTATCTGATGTATGTATGCCTTAACCTACTTAACATTTATTAGACGCTTGAAATTCCACATTTCCTCACTGCAACTAAGCACACAGCACACGATCTGTAATATAAGAACGGAGGCAAAAAGTAAACAAGGCACAGAGGCAGTTTCCGGCAGATATTAAAGGCATATCTCTCTATTATGAGCGGGAAGTTCTGTAATTTAAGGGCGCTCGCAACGCCGCGGCATATGGCGGCAGTAAAGGGTTGCGCCCTCACACGTGGCGATGTCGATGTTTTGATTTTCATGATGAATTGATTTTGTTTTATGGGTGATTTGGTTTATTGATAGTTTTAATACTGTAATGTTTAGTGCTGGAAATTGGTAGGTTTGAGCATAAAACTATGTATAGTATTTCTTTTTACGGTTGCTGGGAGAACCTAATATCCATGGCGATCAGCCCCGGATCTTCAATTTTTTTTAGGCGGGGCAATAACTGAAAAATGCCGCCCCGCCTACCTACTTATATTTATTTTCACCAACGAAAGTCACTTTTTTGGTAGGTAAAGGACTTAAAAAATGTGTCCAAATCATCAGTGCCGGTTTTAACTCTACCAGCGCCCTGGACGAGATTTCTACGGCGCCCTCTAACTGCAATTCAAACCCATACGAAAAACAGACACACATGTAGTTACCGGTTGCGCGAGCGAAGCGAGCGCGAATTTTTTTTTTATAGTTAACAAGTCCAAGCAAAAATTACATAAAATGTAGCCCAATCGTACATAAGTTATTGCTGGTTGGTGAGTGCAAAAACAGGGAAACATGGCTTCTGATTGCGCGAGCGAAGCGAGCGCCAAATTTTTTGTTATATTTTATAATTCAAAACAAAAATTACTTAAAATGTAGCCCAAACGTACACAACTCTTTGTTGGTGTTGGCGCCTGTGTATTAAAATTTTGGGACTTAAAGTAGTACCGTAAATAAGAAAGTTCATATGGAAACTGGAAGTTACTTTCTTATTAATAAAAGAACTTAAAAACGACCCTACCTTTTTGGTAGGGTAGACTAAAAAAATGTTGAAAAAGAAAAACAACTGTAAAGTGAAGCAAGCCCGAAAATGTTTGAGTTTTGGATGACTAAAAGTCCTAAACATATATAATAAAAGGCGACTGTGAAGAGAAGAAGCCGCGAGCGAAGGGAGCGCGAAGTTTTGTGAGTATTGGGTCATTAAAAGTAGCTATATGTGACAAAAAAAGTATGTATAAAGTAAAGAAACCGCGAGCGAAGCGAGCGCGAAAATTTTTGAGTTTTGGGACATAAAAGTAGTGTTTGTGTCGAGAATTTCTCAAATTTAACGCGGAATTAAACACAAATTCGCTTCGGCGCCCCTGAGCCCGCGGCGCGGGCGCCCGGGTTATTCGCACACCCTGCACCATAGGTTAAGACGGCCTTGATGCTATCCATACATTTGGATACAGTTTCTGTAAGTTGCGATCTTTGATGAAATTTAAAACAAAAATAGGAGTAACATTCTGATCAAGGATTGGTTGGGGCGCCTGCGGCGCCCCTTATATCCGGCACCCTGGGCCGTCGCCCAACCGCGCCCTACCCTAAAACCGCTACTGCAAATCATTGTAGGCTCTAACTGTTGGCCAGGTTTAAGTTATAAAAGTCGAGACAGATTAATGTACACAAAAAGTTAATAAGTTTTTAAAAGCGCTGTAAAGTAACAAGCAGTCGGAAGCGCAAACTTTTTTTTGTTTTTGAGGACCGCATAAATATTTTCACATTACATTTGGCTTTTATAAGGTAAGACAGCGTTAATTTGAAATCTGAAGGTAACAAGGTAATGTCTGTATAATATTGCGCGAGCGAAGCGAGCGCGAAATTTTTTAAGCCTATGACACAAAATTACCTGATTAAGTACCTACATTGTCAAGCAACAAGTAGTCGCGAGCGTAGCGAGCGCGAACTTTTTAAGGATATTTGTTTGAAGACACACAATTTAAACTGGGAATTATGAACAAATAAAAATAATCCATGATTAGAGCAAATGCCATTTGTGTCCGTTGATCAGAAAACTTTTATTTAGCCGCGAGCGTAGCGAGCGAGAATTTTTTCACCTAGTTAGAGGATGTTAAAAATGAAAAATAATCTAAATGATCAATTAAACAAAGCGAAGGCAACTCATTTAGAAACTTTGCTGGTCAGTATCATGATACAATGGAACTTCCTTATCAAACGGGTGTAATTTCATCGAAATTTCCTGGTGGTGGGGCGTCCCGCGGCGCCCCTGAGACCAAGGCGCCCGGGTTATTCCCATACCCTGCACCATAGGTTAAGACGGCCCTGTAGGTAACTATTATGGTAATCTGTGATGTAGGATTTTGCCGCCCCCTGAATTTGCCGCCCGGGGCATGGGCCCCGGCTTGCCCCCCCCTAGATCCGGGGCTGATGGCGATTCGTTGATTCGGTTACTGTTAGGTTTTAAAACACGTTGGTAAGGTAACATTACGGAACTCATCAAATTTAAACTGAACCACCATTTGCAGCCATAGCATTATTCAAGAGTGGAAACAATATATGACTTATTTATTTGATAATGAGGGGTCCTTAGTTTGCATACATGACTGATAATCTCTAGTGTTGCTCAGGCACAGCATTTTGTTTATTACACACTTTCATCAATATTCACTTAACGTATCATTAGACATCGATATAACACATTTATCGATACATCGACTCACCCCAGCACTAGAGCAGTCGCTCGTTGCTCAGACACAGCTGCAGTACGGGCCGGTGCTCGATTATAACTAGCTTAGTGAAGTCGCGATACATGCGAGCGTGTGCGAAACTTTACTTCACTGTTTCATTTGTATGGAGATGCATATTACTAATACTTAATTGCTTTTCTTGAACTAAGGTCACAAACAGTCACAAAATGATCTGTAGGTACCTATGCTAAAAATAAATGAGTTGGTTGCTAAATGTTGGTTGAGAGCTCTTAATTATTTGTAAGGCATTGGTTAGGGTTGAGCTTCAATGAGGTTTGTAATTATTTGTAAAGCGTTGGTTAAGGTATACAGCTTCAATGAAGTGTGTATCAATAAATGACACTAAAACATGTTTGCCAATAAGTAACTGCTACTATTTAGAATTTGATCTTAATACCTGACTAGCTACCGCTAGTGGTTTCACGTGCTTCCTGACGAAACTACACCCGGATAAAACTATGTCCTTTCTTTTGAGGCTGTAGACTATCCGTGTAGTTTTGTGTAAGCTGTTTTGTTAATCTTTTCATAGTAGATTAAACTTATGCACACTACTACAACCTGTACTATGAGTAATAGCTACAACAAAACAAACACTGTACTGTATAAACACGCACTGTAAGCAAACACCTTTAAAATTGGTTGTCAGAAAACATAATGTCGGCAAGGAGAAGGGTTGGGTCGTGCCCTTTCCCTATTCTTGACATTTCAAATTGTTTATTTGCGAACAAGTGTCAAGTTATTTATTCAGTGACGTCGGTGTTCGCGTTGTGTCGATTGCTGGCGTGTTGGGTTCCGTAGTTAGAGCATATGCTGCGCTTTTGCGGATCTCTAATAGTCACGGAATGCCTTTTATAGTGATTTAAAGCCCTTGATTGCAGCATAGATTTAATTAATTTACTTTATTAAATGGTACGCATATTTAAAAGGATATGAGTTACCTTTTTTATGAACTAAAGCCTAATTAAGGCTGAAAAAACCGGGAGATCTATTATTGTCTTAATCTTTGTTAGGTCTAGTGGAAAATACAGGTGCAATACTTTCAATGCAGGCCGATGACAGGTAAGATAAAGGTTGTATTCCTACATGACAGCTTTTTTAGATCTGAGAAGACACAACTAGAACATTAGATGTTCGCCTGCGGAAGGGGATTTTCCTGTTAAATTACTGAAATCTGTTGCATAGATTGTAATCTGTTAGTCAATCGCGTTGCATTTTGTTCTAAGGAAGACGCAGAACATTTAATCAGTCCCACCAACAGACAGTACCGCAGCATGAAACTGATGTAACCGATAAGTAAAGGTAACGTTTATTGACGCACGCGTCTCGCCGGGCGGCCGCAGCGGCGCGGTCGCGGCTAACCTGCGAATTGTCAGCGGCGTGACCGCGTGATTAGCTCGCTGTATCGCTGCCCGTTTTGTTTTGATATGGCCGACATTGCCCGCTCGCTCCGGCCGCTCGCACCGCTCCACCGCTCTGTGGCCACATGCCATGTAAGTTTCGGGTTGGCTACGAGCAGTTTGTGGTCGACCGCCCACTCGCAACTTCAACTAGTTCTATACCATTGTTTGTTTTGCGTGTGATGACAGCTGTAAATATGATTAGGAATTAGCTGTTTTAACGTTGCTTTGTGGTGCGGTTTGCTTTAACTTAGTTAAAGGAAATTCGATGCCATTTACAAAAATAAGTTCCTAAGTCTGGTGTATTTGTTTGCTTTGGTTACTACTAAAACTGCATTGTATGTTCTAGTAGTTTTCCTTTTTTATCACTATAATAAGTTCTTTACATAAAAAAATTATACAACTGAAAGGAAAACAAGAAATTAATTTGCTACGAACTGTTCTGCTACGAAGTCGTAGCAAAAGTGCTACGCGCCTTAGCCGCGCACCGTAGCAACAACAATATTTACTGTTTGATAACCATGGGCCACGGACACGGCCAGATGTCACCCAGTCCGTCGACTGTACTTCTTCTGTCTAGTAGAACAAAATGTCCCATTAGTTCTACTGCAAATGTTCAGTGGAACTAGTGGGAATACCAATAAAAACCATAATTCCCACTAGTTCTACTATTTTGTTACATCTCAAATAGTAGAACTAGTGGGAAAAAAAGTTCCCATTAGTTCTACGGTAGAACTAAGCAGTAGAACTAGTGGGAACAAACCTTTTCTGCGGCTCCCTCTAATAACACTTGAATAGTCTAACATTTTGGTTTAAATCTATCTGTTAAGCATATATTTTCTATTTCAATGACAAGATTCGAAAAATACAATGATAATAAATAAATAACTGTGGATTTTTTTACCCGTTACTTTATTTATACAAAACCTATTGGCAAACGCAATTCTATGAAAATTATGAAGAAAAAAAAAGAAAAGTTCTGAAGATAATGATTACAGTCTGTACTATGGGTACAGAAACATTTACTTCAGAAAAACTCAGAATAGGAGACTACACCTGCCGTCCATCCGCCGAAACTTTACCTTGGAACTGTCAAAAGTTGCCGCGCTCGAGAATCTTGGAGCGCAGGCGTAGGAGCGGCAGACTGAGACGTCAGTATAGAGTATCTCTGTCTTTTCAAACGAGGTCTGCGGGTCGCGGCTAACCCTCGGCGCGAGGTTTGCGGCGGGAAAAATGTGTGTTTCGGTGTGCCGATAGCGGAGCGCCGCAGCCCCGCAGCCCCGCCCAGTGCCGCCCGCACCCGCGCCCGCTAACGCGTCTTGAGCCACTTAGTCGCTAAGACGTAGCACACACTGCTTTTGAGAAGCGGGCTGATCTAGCAAAGAGTTTCGCGTCAATGCTTATTGTTGTATGAAATCCTCCTTGCTGTCGTGTTGAAGGTGGAATGAATTTTTGCGAAGACACATTCAAGTGATATTTCTTTAAGTCGTACCCCGTGTGCAACGGTTTTTTTCCATAGCCATCTGAGTGCTCCTTTTTGCGTAATATCTATAGATAAAATAGGCTTGTTTAACAACTTTGATGAATCTGTTTTATCTTGATACATGCTATTTTCGACGACGATAAAGACTTATCTAGACCGATAATTGTAAAATGGAGTAATTTATAGTTATTGTTTTGTTACAGTTAAGAATTTGTATACTGTTGGCCAATCTTTCCTTGGGATGATTTGTATGTTCTTTTGGCTGAGATATGACGGTCTGTTAGGATTGGTAAGGATATTATTTGGTTCAATCTCCTCAAGTTCTGTGAACGCTGTCTTAGTTTCCGGCCAGATATGGAGCCGCGAGCTGTCAAAATGGAGTGGGAAAAAAGGCGGGAATGTGGCGTCGCTTTATGTGAAGCTCGTCATTGCGCTAGAGCGAGAGAGTGCGCTGCAGCCCCGTGCTCGAAAGTGGGACATCGAACACAACGTGGTTTATAAGAAAACCCAAGATGTTGGGCGTGTTTGGCGGGTGGGCGTGTGGGTTTTGCGCGCGTAGTGGTGAGCTGCGCCTGTGTGAGTGTGTACGGACAGGTGTGTGGTTGTACTCGCTAAGATGTGTGCGTGGCCGTACTCAAAGGTTGTTCTGGAAGCACGCTCATCCTTTTGTCAACGATACGGCGCTATATCGGCTTCGTGCTTTAGTTATTAAAGTGCGCAGTTAAATTTTACGATGATATAAAATTTCCATTGTCGGCTAGCTCGAGGGCTCTGAGGTCCTTTATGCGGCGATGTCTGACATTGGAGGCACTTTCGACCTTATGCTGCTGTGATTAATTTTGCTCTAAGTTTAATATTTCATCAATTCCGGTTGCTTGCGTTTTGGCTCGCTAACTAGGCCCAAAGTTACTGAAATATAATTACGTAGCAAGAACTTATTAAATAACTTTAAATGTAATTTTAGCTACCTTTTCAACACTTACATCTAACATACGTTGGTACCATATAACACAAGTAAGTATAGCATAGCTTTTTGTTCGGGTAAAGAGTTCGCTCCCAAAGGCTGCTAATTAAGATGTGGTTTGGAGAGCGCGCATTGAGATCGAGCGATACGGTTTGTTCGTACGATTTATTTAATACCAGTTCATCTACAATGAGAGAGGTTTATAAACTGATTTATAAGAATTGCTAATTAATCACACTATTTTCTTATATCCTTTCTGTTATAAAAACCCATTGTGTATATAAAAGAATCTCTTGACTCTATGATTTTTTTGAGGATGAAATTTTTTTGTTCTAAAACCGAAAAGTAAAAAGAAAACACCACCTCTTTGATTATGGAACGAAACAAAAGAATACAAGCATATCAAAAAGCTAAAAGTACATTTGAAAGATATCTTTGAGCTAAGATTTAGGCATGCGAGGTGTGTAGCATATGGTTGCTTGTCCCGCACCTAACTATCTCTTTTAATACTTATTTGTGCGGGACGCTCACACAGCCGTCCCCTCGTGTCACGCTGCAGCGCGCGTCTGTGTGAGTGGACTTCTTTCGCCGTGCCTCTGTGTGCGGGCGAATTTCTTTCGAGACGTAATAAGGGGACCGTTTCTTTCCCGCTAAGGTTTTAATGTCGACCACGTTTCGGTGGCGGACGCCCGCGCCTTTCCGCGGTTACCGGGACAAACTTTTTTTTAACATCTTGTGCGGAGTGCATTGTGTTGTCTGTGGATTTTTTTTAGAATTCTTAAAAAAAAATCGAGGTATGAAAACTTTTCTTTGTTAAGTTTGACAGCTGAATTAAGTTTTGGGGTTTATTTTGACAGATCGGATAAGAAACTATAATGATGAGAGATGTCTGAAATTAATTAGTTGAAAGTTTGTTTAAGTCGGCAAACTTGAGTTAGTCGGTGGAGCGTGGAGGGCGGCGGGCGCGGCGCTCACTTGCGTGTTGTTTTCCCAAAAACCGCAGGCTCATTAGCCTCGGCGCACACTACGCCGCGACGATTAAACTCCCGAGATAACGGCACATATTGTGATAACGTTGGGTAAACGCTTTGTTATGTACGGCCTATGACTTTGATTAG
The DNA here is from genome assembly GCF_030705265.1 of Helicoverpa armigera. Taxonomy (NCBI): domain Eukaryota; kingdom Metazoa; phylum Arthropoda; class Insecta; order Lepidoptera; family Noctuidae; genus Helicoverpa; species Helicoverpa armigera. The sequence goes on along the minus strand of NC_087137.1, from coordinate 3,920,559 downwards.
ATTACTTCTAGTTTTGTTTATGTTACGATATTGGATGTTGAGACCTTTTGTGTTGGGAACAGATTTTCATTTTCAATATTACCACTTTTAGAGGCACCTTTTCTTAGTATTTTATATAAAATTATGTTTATATTTTCTTTTTTTTATATGTTTTTATATGTATTTTATGTATGTGTAAAACTATTTATTCTTTGATTCAAAACCTTATATAGTTTACAACGAAACCATTTTTAAACTTTTTAACGATAACTAAAACGGTTTGTAATACCATCAAGTTATATAAAGAAATAGGTATCTAAATTCAAACAACACCAACTTATAATCGAATTTCCAAACTATTAAAAAGCCACAGTTCAGCAACACTTATTTTTCCGCTCAACATCGTAATACAATTATGTCCCATTACGCGTCGGATACGGAAACTTGTTAAAAAGTAAGTGCGAACTCCCATTACAGTGGTTGTAGCGATCCCTAAAGTTGCACCTGTAATTGTCGGGACAAAGTGGGCCCACGCAGGGCCCCAAGCCGGGCCCCACGGTACACGCTCGTTAAACTTCCACCGAATTATTCCTACACGTACGCATGTATGGGAAAAAATAGGTTGCTTAATTTTTGTGAGATACTTTTGTTGATAAGTTTCTTTGTAAGAAATGATTGTGTTTAAGAAAATATTTAAAAGAAAACCGTGCAATGTGCAAGTTGCCTCTTACTTATTTTCTTTCTATCCATTACATTTTCTTTCTTAAACTCATCAAGCTAGACTTTTGTCTCAACTACTAGAAAAAAAGTTACTACTTAAACATGAAAACGGAAAGTAAGTTATTGAACTAAAATTTAAAGTAGATAATAACCGGCTGATTTGATTAAAAAAAAATTACATTTCAAAGTTTATTTATTTTTAATTCTAGTCTTTTCGCAGCACGTAGAAAGACGAAAAACGATGTCTAATCAGACCCATTCATTAAATATCATTAAAACAATACGTTTTATTTTATATTCATTTTCCTTTTAACGGTAAAGAAAATTCAGCATGAAAACTTAAACTGGTTTTATTTTAAAGATTCAAACCAATAAATTCAATAAAATTAATCATCATCAATAATAAACAGCAGAACATCGGTATCGAAGGAGGCTGAATCAGTTCATTCCTTTGTACATTCGTCGGGTGGGGTTGGCGGCATTGTTCGCGGGCTTCGACTTGTTGTTTGCGCGACCTTTGAATTTGGAACATGGAACGTTTTGAATTTTGCACGATCTTGCCGCCCTCGCACCGTGTACTGACATCGAAGGGAGGAACGTGTCAATACCGAAAATTGTTCCAGTGATAAATAAATATTTGTTATTTTCCGAAATTGTGTGCTGCAGACATGTTTACGAGATATTTTGTGTAAAGTCACTGTTTATGTCGCCCTGCTTGCAGGTAATTCTCACTATAGAAAATATTTTCAAACTGGCAAGTTAAAAAATGCAATAGAATATTCACAGGAACAGAAAAGTTACTAAATATCCGTTGTAGAAATTAATCCTTATGCATCCTGGACACTTCAAGTGACCCAAAGGCTGGTTGTTATTTTGGTCAAAAAATAAGCATTGCCATCCTACGTGGCAACCAGCCTCTTGGGTACACTCCCGGTGGGCAGCGATGATGAGGAACTTTTTGATTCATTTTTTTAAATACCTAATATTATTTTTTTATAAAAAGTGCACATAATATGTATTATAATAAAATCCTTATGAATATTTAAAAAACATAGATCGTTTTTGGGATCTAAGCAAAAATTTCCTAACCGAAAAACGTATCTATGTAAGTATGAATCTGAGCTGTTGACCAAAGTAGGAATTAATAGATACTTGACAGCCATTTAGTTGGTGTAGATGTGCCATGACAGAATTTGAAAGGGAGTCCCTTGATTTTTATTAAAATCATCAAATCAAAACCTTGATCTGTACAAATTGCTCGGTTGCTCTATGCATAAGTATTGGAATTAATAATGAAAATGAGAATGTGCGTGGGTTAGCTAATTCACGTGCCTTAAATTCAGCATAATTTACAAGGAGGTGACAAACATTTTCACCATCTTTGGAATTTTAGTACCCACGATTTGTGTTTTAGGTAAATACATTGTATATAGCTTTTATTTAAAAATCATGTTTCCATTCATGATATAAATGGGCCAAGATCACCAAAAACGTCCGGTTTTTCTTAAAACAACTATCATTTTGAAAATTGGAAGTGAAAATTCATAGTAACCCGTTTATATAAGAAAACTGACATTTATATTGTTGCTGAACAAGCACCTTTATGTGGTACCTTAACTTGGGTTTTAATTTAAGTAGGATTGATAGCAAATGTATTTAGCAGTACAGAGCAGTACAGGTATATGAAGCAAATCAAAAGCGGACTATTTCTATATATACCTTTGTTGATATTGGTTCTAAGATTAGGTATTTTTCAAAAGTTTTAATAGAGCTCAATTTCAACACAGGCCTTATCTAGCCTTATAGAGACTTGAAGTCCAGCTTTCATTCTTGCAAATGATGCACCGTGGGCCTTAACATTAATGCACCTACTACTAAATTCAAGAAAAACAATCAGCTTGCTTGTCTATTTCAATTAAAGGATCTCAGTGTTAGCAGCAAAGAGTCGCATTGTAACCAGAGACTCCTAACCCTCAGTCGTCGGGATTTTAATAAATGACATCACATCACCCCGTCGCATTCCTCGCGATTCTTATTTAACTGCTTGATTGTGCTTCGTTGTTTATTGTCACCAATATTGCACCGGGAAGGGCTCCTTTTATTTTGTGTTTAAAGTGTTTTTATGGCTTTCAATATTTATATAGTTTTTGTGATTTGAAACTCAGAAATGTTTTTGTTGTTCCCTTGAAATGTTTCGTTCTAGGATTGATTAGGCTGTTGTGAATTTAATTCAAACATAATAAACAGGTGTAGCATTTACTGAAATAGTAGGAATCATAGGAAATACCTAAGACGTTTTCATAGAAACGTTATGTTTAAGTATGTTTATTTGTGTAGGTTGTACCATCACTAACAACGATTGCACGAACATAAAATGAAGAAGCGTATAATACCTACTTATGTGTATTCTGAAAACTCAATATGTATATTTTCTTGAAACTGTCTTAAAATATTTTTCTTATTGTAGGAGCTATGGTTTTATCACCTAAAGACCTACTAGTGTCAAAATTTCCTCAAACAAGCTTTAGACCAATGGGGAAGTTTGTTCCAAAGTAAAATGCTTAAAAAGGTGGCCTATAACAGTTCGACTTGTCCTAATTTAACGAACCTTAAATCAGTTTCAGATAAATTCCGAACACGTCACAAAACGCGTGCCGACTTTAAACTCAAGTCCGTTACCGTCTTACAGCTTGGGCTTTCCGTTCATTTGAATATCCGAGGCCTTGAGGGTTCGGACACCGTCGGATATTACATTTGCTAACCCATTTGTATCCGTCGCTGGTCGTACAACGATCATTATCCATGTCCGACCGTCCTCCAGGGACCACCCTCAGGAATTTGTGTCCCCGCTGTCCTATTGATTCCCTTCACATTCGCTCCTCTTTAAAATTGGGCCGATAATAGATGTTATTGGAACTGGGAGGGCTTGACGCCTTTTATTATACGCACAGATGCTACGCCATTATTGAGATTTCTGAAAATAGCGCACCGGTTTGTGTATGCCTGTGATATTTAGCAATTTTGAGAGCAGGTATTTGTTTTTATATAATTTCGATTTGGTAATAAATAAAATTACTGATTACTTTTTAGCTTTATGAAACCAGATTAAAGATTTCAGATAAGTGCACCAGAAAGTGTAAATTATTATCTAAGCACAAAGCAATATTTTTTCATTCATAACACTCATTTGTTTTTAAAAGCGATAACAAAGAAAACACATAAAACCATACATAATTCAAATTCAAAAACCGAACTTAATCATGGTCCCAAAACAGTATTTTATAAAACAAAAAGGTTTTCAAGTCCATCGGCGCGTAAGGTTTTTATTAAAAATATTGTCCGAATGCTAACAGAGGCAGCGAAACAGAAACGGTTGGTGTAATGTATCTTTGCCCCATTCGGGTTCCTTTGTGAAGGGCACGGGTAACGAGCATTATCCACTTGTACGGAACCCCTACACCATCCTACATGCTTTATTATTTACGACCTTTACCCTTTATGTATGTTTTTACGCTAAGATTTTATTGCGAAGCTATTCATGAGCTAAGTCTACTGCCGAATCAAAGCCGGGATTGAATTCTGATTGTTTATCTTAAAAGCTAAACGTATTATTTAAGGTGCTTTAGGTTTAGTTAAAGATATTAGGTGATTATTTTTTTATGACAGCATTACTGTTAAACAATTGTGTAGTGATTTTTGTTGATATGATTGTAATTTGTTATAAGACCGATCTTTAATTGGAACACTCCGAACTCCGTTTATGAGGAGTAAATAGAGGACTTAGGTCAAAGTCCTACACTTAAAAAGCGTTATAATATTTCACAAATTATGATCAACCATACGATAATAATGTCAGAAATCAATTAGTTTTAGAGCGAAGTTTATTTTAAATTAATCTTTTTGACGTCACATCCACACATGTCCTGCTTATCTCATCCATTAGATCCAAAGCACCATCAACAATACTTTTATGCGTTTGAATCAAAGTGAACACGGCAGGAGACAGTAAAACGCATGTTGGCGGCTCACCCCTAACCCGAATTAAGTTTAACATCCCAATCGACATATCGTGTTTCGCGAATGTATAACAGGCTATTTGTACGCCTAGGGGATGTAGGGAGCCGTCTAAGTATTATTGTCGGTACGTTATCAGACGCTGTCGAACTTAGCGTGGATTAAGATTGACAGTTTATAATTTCTGTTTGTTTAGAATGGAAAGAAAATTCGGAAAATCGCAGTATTTATTCTATATACTTTGAGTAGAAAAATGTTCTTTTACCGTTGTGAACTTAGCTTATTAATTTATTCTACTGGTTCTGTAATTTATACCGTATTAATTGAGCTCATAGATAGTGCAAAACCCAATACAATTTTAATGAAAACCGCTAAACATCACGAACCAAAATATGATAATATTCCTAAATAATACACCAGCTTCATATTACAGGCATTCCAGCGATTCCTATGAACTGAATATAATAGTTTTTGGATGCATTATTATCTGGTGCGCATATTTTCAGTGTAAGATCAAAAGGCTTGACACATACATACGTTATTGTGTGACAGCAGTCACAATACAGCGCGGGGTAAACCAACTGTGTCGAATGTTGTGGGCAATGCACTATTTCATGTACCTAATGTTAAACTGAAATGCTTATTGAAATTACTGAATTGTTTGTAACAGATATTAATGATTATTTACTCATTCAAAATCCGTTTAATTTTGAATTGATGTTACAAAATATTGAAATTGTTTGCTACAGTTCCCCTTAATATCAAAATCGATGTGAGCAAACTCGCAAACAACATATTGCAATAAAAATCAACCCGTTTTAAATTTCCTTCGTAATATAATACCGTGGAGTCAATATTAGCAAAGTACAAAGTTCGTATGTTACAAAAATACTAATATTTTATTCTATCCGCTTCGTTTGTCACCCCACCCTGGGTCTGATTGTGCGTGCTTTCGCCACGCGGAAGTCACTTTGATGCCTCACACACCATTGTCAATAAGTAACCTGAACGAAGTTCAAAGGTTTTTGCTCCAACTAACTCTTGCAACTCGTGATTTTATATCAGTTTGAGTATACCTATTATATTTGACAGTAACTAAACTTGGGCATGTTGAATGGAGGATAAGACGTGTCACCTATATTGCTTTGATGTACAATTTTTTTCTGGTTTATTCTCACAGATCTTATTCCTAAAAATTTTATTTAATTATCATCCTGAGATGCGTAACACCCACTGGCGACGTCGGAAATATCGATTTCAATTGTTTTTATTATTCCAACAACTGTTATACCTTAAAAACTTAAAGTGTTATTTCTTTCTTTGCAGATACCAATCCTAAACATGCCATCACCATCCAGCTCAAGACATTTCACTCAGAAGTCAGTTAACAACTCAAGCTCGAACCAGCCCGTGACGGTCCAAGTCATGTGACGCTTGTGAACTATCCCCAAGACTTTAATGACGTAATGTATAAGTGTGTATAAGTGGACTAAGGTTAGGACGATGCATTTATCGAGTGAAGTGAGTTCCACGACCAATGGACTGGGCCATGAGGCACCTTCGTCGAGCTATGGGAGTTCGCTGCCGAGTCAGCCGCTGACGGCTGAGTTGCTTGCGGAAAGGACCTTGGAAGGTCTGCTGGCTGATCATCCTGGGGAACTTGTGAAAACGGGTTGTCCGCATGTGGTAAGTCGGGAACTTTATAGCTTTTTCTGCCCGTTAGATCAAATTACAAGTAGCGAACAGTAAAAACTTTCAGTATACTGGTCAAATATTTTATATTGCAGGCTGAGTACGAAATATCATTATTTATGAAAAAGAAAATATCAAGAACATAATCCAAAAATGTAAAGTTCTCTTTTGCTATCTTATTTGTAATATAATTTATATTTCCTTCTAGGTTTGCACAGTACTACCTCCCCACTGGCGGTCAAATAAGACCCTGCCAGTGGCGTTCAAGGTGGTGGCTCTAGGGGAGGTCGGAGACGGCACCCTGGTCACCGTCAGAGCTGGTAACGACGAGAACTGTTCTGCTGAGCTGAGGAACTGCACCGCTGTTATGAAGAACCAGGTCGCCAAGTTTAATGATCTTCGGTTCGTTGGAAGAAGCGGAAGAGGTGAGTTTCTGAGTATATTTTGGATCCTTTAATGTTGGGTGTGAAAGAATTTTGTTTTTTTTTTTTATACTAGGACTGACCGTTACTAAAAGTTATATTGGAAGAAGAATCAGTGTTTAGTGGTAGTTATATTGATCGTAGTTCAGTTTTGTTTTCAAAGTCATATTTGGTTATGTATGTGACACGTGCGTACTTTCCATCTTCTTGGTTAAAGATTATTACTCTCAATAAGTTTTGCAAAATTTTCAGCACCTGAAATCTTCCGCAGATTATTCCGCGTTATTAATTTAAGAGGTTATCTTCCTCTGAACATACCCACCTAACCTATTTAAAGATTTATGGCATAGATTTTCGTAGCAGGGCCTTTACAGATCAATTACCCCCATTGACTTAATATTCCAACAAAGCGAAGACCTGTTGAAATATTCAGAAGGCAAGGCGCCCCGGGCTTTGTTTTTGAGTGCTCACTCAGGGGAGAGGGGGATTTTTTATGAGTAGATGTCTGCATTATCGTAAACATTCATATATGCTCGCAGTTTTATAGCTAGAAAGATGAAAATTTTAAAATAATAAAGATTTTTCTTTATTTCTGACAGCATACCTATACACTATGTAATAACTGTCCCTGTTGTAGATTGAGAAAAGCTAATTTCATTAATCAATATCAAAAATAAACAAAAAAAACTAATTTCATTTATATCGCTTGAAATGGGTATTATCTACATCTGTACGTACACTTACTGAAAAACCTGGATATGACATATTAATAGATGACCACCCTGGAAAAAACGCGTAGGCGTACCTACCCGTAAAAAATACCCATCAAAAATCTTTCTCTTTAAACACAAGTCAAGTACTTCTTAAATCTTATTTACCAATACATCATATACTTGAATTGTATGTTGTAGTACTTTTATGTGCCGCCAGTGTAATTGCGCGGTCAACCGCCTCTGCGTTGTCGCGCCGTCTACACTTGTGGTGTTTCAGACAAACGACTAGTGGCCGATTACTTGCCTGAATAACGTCTTGGATTATAATATTTGCATATAGACTTCTTATGGAAGCTTTAGTATTGTTAAGCTGGGTAAAGATTAAGGATCGGCTTGTTCTTGTTCGTTATGAATCTATGGTTGAGACAAAATCTGGTATAAGTAACGTTTTGGGAGAGCTTTCTCTTAACTGATGTTGGGAAAACTATTTATTTTTTTACATTTCACAAAACGCTCCTTTACATATTAATTTTGTCTGCTTGAAACGACGAACTGATAGTAATTTTAATTCAAATGATGGGGATAATTAACTGCTATGTTGTCATAAGATGGTGATTGGTTATCTATTTTTTGAAAAATTATGGGAAAATCGACACCAATGATTTATTTTTTCCTCAGAAATGCCCAACTTATTGAGGTCTTTGGATAAGTATCAAGTTTTCTGTGGGATAATCTTAATCGTTTGCGCACTTGTAGCACTTCGTTTGCGGATCTCTTTACAACTAAACTGATACTTTGGTGTTTAACCCTTATTAGCGCACGCAACTTCGAGCTTCGGTGGGTAATATACCTACGTGTACGGGGTCCTACATGTCCTACTTTAAACGATTATGTATCTTTCAGCAAGATTTTATCCGTTTTGAGATAAGCATAGCATCAGTCAGCGTTCATAAGTTAGATGCAGGCTATAATAACTACGTGGACGAACAAATAATAAAGCATTTGGCTATAATATACGGTTCTCGGTTCGAACTTTTTTCAGAGAAAATGGAATTGATTTTAGGCAGCCATACATAAGTCGGAAAATCGTATTTCTAAAGTTTTTATAAAACCAAACAAGCTTCACGTAAAGTCTGGCACACGTTTAACTTTAAAATCCTATTACATATTGCGAAATCCAGTTACCTCCAGCATAATGCAAACTAGGATTAACGTAAACAGTTGAGATCGATGTAAATGAACAACGGAGCGGAAACAAACTTAAAGTTAGGGTCGCAAACAGGAGCATACGAACTGTAAACTTGCTTCGCGTCTCATATTCAAATAGTGCAGGGGAGCTAACGAACGCGGAGGATGGGGTCGCTTCCATCTAAGAAATAACGAAATATCACTGAATATGTCATGCATGTCACAGCTTGCCGTGTCGATGTCGGATAAACAAGCGAACACGGGATAAACTGTTTGTTTTGTATAATGTCTTATTAGATATCATACTTCTTGTTTACTTTGGGAAAACACTGTCATCTGTCAAAGTTATGTATGATACGGAGGTTATACGTGTTTGGTACTGATTGACTTTATCAGATTAATAATTCAGCATAGATTTGAGATGTTAGAAGCCAAGCTTAGGATAGGATCTGCAATTGAAATTATCCTAGAATAGACATTGTAGACACAACAGACTGAACAGAGTCAAAGTTAATTGTTCGAAAGTTGATAGACACATTGAAAATTAAAGTAGATTTTAGCCCCTGTTGTACAAATATAACCCTCATTAAAAATTCCTTAAACAAACAAAAGCTTTCGGCTAGCGTGTACACGAAAAAAAACAATATAGCCCAGAGCGGCGGGAAAGTGGAAAAGAAGTTAAGAGGTGTCTATTTGTCACGTTCCTTCCTGAATAACGCTCTGCTTTCCAATTAAGGGTAAGCGTTCTCTTTGTTTATCTTAAATTGCGAGAAAATCTCACTCAAATTATCGGGTAAAAAAGACAAAGGGGGGATCGCTGCGGAACATAACTTTTGCTTCGCTCCGGGATAAAAAGTTGCGTATCTAACACGGAGGGAAGGGCGCGGGGAATTTTTAATAAGCGAAAAATTTAATGAGGGCCCCCAACCACTTTTTTGCCACGGTTTGCCGTGTCAGCCAGCCGGGTAGCGGATAGCCTTATTCGTATCGGACAAGAATTATTAATAAGTTGTAAGAGCTTTTTCTTTGTTACCAATTATGTTAAAGCTTGCGTAATATCCAATTACTTGTAAAGGAACATGATAATACGAGGTAAAATAATTCATTTTTTAATTTTCTGTAACTGTAGTAAAACTAGCTATAAGTAAGTAATGCGTTCTTTTATGATTCATTAGGTTTTTCCTTGCAAAGTTTTACGCATACCTTACCAAAACATTGGATTTTAGTACCCAAAACATCTAAGCAGCGAGATTAAAAGAATCGTCTGCACAATTTCCATTGATGGCTGATTTAAATTTAACCTTACCTTATTATACCCCCGAGTGGTGTAGTAAGAGGGCAATTTACCGCGCGACTAGTCAAGGAGCGACATCTGCTTATCGATTGATTGACCCCACCTTCAGCTAGGCACGATAAAAAATACGACCCCAGCCTCATTTGTCCCCGACCTTCGTACGTACTTTAATTGATCATTTTATATTGCAAGCTGTAAGTTTTTATGAGAATGTAGAAAACTTTTTAGAAAAATTTTGGTAGTTTGGATTTTTTCGTAGACCTTGCAGGCATTATTCGAAAATAAAATACTTACTTGTAATTTATGTAGGATAGTCTATTGTTACTCTATTTGAACGAAAAATGAATTATGAAATCCAAAAAAGAATCTAAAATAAACGTCATAAAACATTTTAAGGGATTGTTCACACCAAACGTATTGTCCGCCGCTGACTGTGAGTATACTCACTGTCTGCCCCAGTGCAGTGTGAACGTCGACTCAATCTGCAGTACGCGTACTCACCAAGCCGACAATAGGCTATAGCGTACGATGCGCTACATGTGTGAACAAAAGAATAGGCTCTTGTAGGTTCACACTAGATGCGTACGCTGAGCGGCTGACTATTCTACACATAAAAGGGCTCAGTATTTGAAGTTACTCGTAGTATTTTATAAACGATAAAACTAGCGTAATTTATTTTTTTCAAATCAGACGTTTTACTGATATTTCAATTAAATGATGCGCATTCAGATAGTTGCCATTTGCGAAGCTCTAGAGGAAGACGAAAATAATAAAAAGAAGAGATTGTGGGTACATCCCTTAAATTTGAAGAGATGTTTTCTTGGTCAATTTCATACTTTATATTTCGAATATAGACTTTATCCAAATAAGTTCAAGAAATATTTTCGTATGACAGTAAAACATTCGATGAGTTACTATCTTTAATACGTTTAAGTTTATATAAAAGGGACACTAATTATCGACGTGCTGTACCGAGGCGCGGCGGTGCGTACGCGGCGGAGCGGCGCTATTCGGCAACTGCGTCCGCGTAGCCAATCCGCGTCCGCCGTGCATAGTCGCGTAGTAAAATAATCGGCCACTGAGAGTCAGCTACAACAGACGACGTAACAGCGTATAGTCGGTTCGGTGTGAACGACAATTTCAATATATTATATGGAAAAGCAATAAACTGCGTAACGCACGCTCACAGTCAGCGGCCGACAATACGTTTGGTCTGAACGATGCCTAATAGTTAGCCATTAAAATACTAGTCATTGTATTGTGGTTATGTTTTGGCATTTTTCCATATTTATTTGTGACAGAATAGTGCTCGTAGCAATTTTTTCGCTTTCAAATCAAAAATAACAATCCTTTGTCTCCATTCTAGACCGAAGTTACGTTTTGCTTTGTTGGACAAAAACTAAACAAACCTACATAGGCATTCCTAATCTTTGAGCTGAAACAAAGGTCCACTGTGCAGTTAACCAAACAGTGTCGGTAGAACACAATGGGCTCTCTCGGCCTCAGTCGCGCCCTATCTGCACCTTGTTTCCCCCCAGGAAAATTATTTTTGTATAGAGAGCGGCGAAAAAGATCCCGGCCTCACCTTTCCTTATTAACTCGAGAACCCCCTTTGATGCACTGCCCCTTTACGAACTAATGATTTCAATTTCACCCTGTTATTTTGAAAACCTCCCGCTATATGTTATGGGATGATTGAGGATGTAAATTAGCGTTTCAAGGGTATGTTATTTGAATAGAAGGATCTTTAATATTCTAAATGGGGATTTAGGGTAAGTGTGGTTTTGTAAGGAGCTCCTATGTTTTTCTCTGTTTTCTCTGTATGGAATTTATTTATGTGTAGTTTAATAGACCGCTTGCAAAAATAGTTTACCTTGTAAATTAATTGTTGCATCCAAATAAGCGTGTAGCCTATTGATATAACCGTTAAAAGTAATGCTAACTGCCACCAGAGCTTAAGATGAACATCCATTTAAATTTATATTAATTTAAAAAAGTAATATTGAGTGGGTGCAAAAAATCATAAGCGAAATTGAGATAGGCGCGCAATAGGGATGCAAATACGATTTTCTTCAGGCCAAAGTGGGACGGCACAAGTTTCTTTTAATTTTGGTCCGTCTTTTTGGAGTTGTTCTCTTTCCGTTTTTAATTATTGAACCACTCATTCCTAATTATTGTTATTAGCGTTGGGGAGAGTGGTGAAAATTGAGGGTCTCGTCTCGCAATATTGACCGCTTGGCTCGTTCGCTAGGTGCTTCCTGGGGGACTGTTTTTAATTGTGCACGCTTTTGACTTTTCCTCTTGTTCTTTTGAGACGCCTCAATAAACTTGGATTTTACGGTGTCTCGCTTGTATTAGTTATTTTATTTGTTGGGGAAGAAGTTTTATATTACGTTCGCTACACCGGTATAAAATCTAACTACAGGTGGTGTGGGTTTACGATGCAGATATGTTATAGCTATTACACGTGTATGTGAGGAGTCAATTCGCTAATGTCCCTAATATGTATGGGTTGGCTTTAGGTATTTTATACCCAAATTGCCGAAGTAAGCCGAAAATCCCCAGTAAGCCATGAAACCGAGATCAAAGGAGCTCTCTGCCATTACCATTGTGGCTCATTTTTTATTTAGCTGGCGAACGGAGAACTCTTATCTTAACGTTCCTCCCGCCTACTTTATGACGTTATAAAGCTGATTTTTAATCCGACGTGAACGGGAAATTGCCGAATTTGAATTTCGAACCGAATTTAAATTTTGAATATATTTTAACTGCTATCACTTTTACGGGCGTATTTTCGGCTAGTTATTTATGAGGTTCAATAATTTTAGATTTAATCTATGGTCAGCTATAACCAGCCTCCTGGTATTTGAAGATGAATTTTATGTAATCTTCATTAATTAAAGATTGCACACCTTAGCCTGACGAACCGGCCGCACGTTTCTTCGCATCTTTTTACACCGTCCACATAAAAATGCAGCATTGATTCAATAGATGGCGCAGTGAGTACAAAAAATGCAACGCCTGAACAGACAATTTATGATGCCTAAATTTTTTTCATTAAACGTTTGGGTATTATTTTAATTAAACTTATGACTTATTAAATATGATTAGTTTTTAATCTAACAATATAATAAAATAGTCGCAGTAAAATCTGACAAAAAAAATCAGCATCACCCCTTTCAAATGTTTTCAATAACTGGAACTAAACACGATACTTTTATGAAGAAGCAGTGCCCCCTCTCGGGATCAATACACAGTTTATAAAGTGTGTAGCACGTGCAAGTGCAATATGTTAGCACGCCGCCGCCGGGGGTGGCCAGAAAGGCTTTTTATGAATAACTAAATGATTTATGGACTAAGAAAAATGGATTTATTTTTGCTTTCTCGAGGTTGCTGTTGTGTTGGGTTTTTCATGTTGAGATTTGAAACGTAGATGCTTGTAAACTTGATGATTGGGAATTGTTGTAAAATTAATTAAAAAAAGTAATTTATTTGAAAAATGGAGAATAATTACCATCGTATGTTATTCTATAAAACTCAACATGTTTTAAGTCAAATAATAAGAAAAGAGTCTCAAAGATAGAATATTGTCTTGCTTCGCAGAAAATATAAGCTTTAACTAAGTAAGTACGCAATTATTTACCCTTCGTCATTCAGTTAGCAATAACTTGATATTCTATGAATACTAACTGATGTACTACCATAGAAAATTGCGCGTCTCATGCAGATTCCGTGCCTCCATTCCATCCATATTACATAAGTAGTAGGAATGGGTAATTCGTATCTCCGTCCCGGAGACAATAAAACTTTTCTTTTCTGCGTATATTTGCACAAAAACAATTTCTTGGTCTCTCTCTTAAGTTCTTGCCGAGTTTATGCGGGTTTTATGAAAATAAGCGGGTGGCCGCTCATTTCGGGTCGAGGGGGGTGCGGTGGGGTCTGAGCCGCGGGGGGAGGGTGTTTATGTCGTTTTCATGGCTCGGAGGACCACCGCCGCGGCTTTTGGCTTCAAGCCAGACGCTGGGAATACTAGTCTCTCTTTTGTTTCGCACGTAATGTTATCTCGGTACGTTTCTTTTATTCAGAATATCATTTGGGATCTAAATATGAAATCTTTCGTTGTTTGTGGAAATGCTGCTGGCTACGTGTTGTTTGTTGGGCTTCCACTTTTATGCACGAAGATAAAATATACAAATTACATTATTTACTTAAAAACCTACTTGATGTCTTTTTTTGAAGTCTATGTAGCTGATACTGTCAAACACGAAACAAAGGACTTAATTGTTTGTTTGCCACTTTGTTACGACATATCCAGCATAAATCATCCCACAATTCGTTTCGAAAAACACAACGGGCATTTTGTGGCACATACAATTATTCAATTAGCACCTATGATCATTCATTATAGCGGGGGTGTAGAATGTCAACCGATGAACTTTACCAGAATTACCATTCGGTATGTGTGTCGATACGTCCGTGATTGTTCAAACGCTTGACGCCGTGTTTGTGGTCGCTCTGCGGTGGATATGTTACGATGGCATTTCAACTACACCATTCCTCGATTTTCGTCCCTATATAGTACACAAATACGCGATTGTTAAGTATACATTGCTTTCATTACCCGCGGCGTACATAGCCGAATGGTACGTTAGCGGGAATGGTCGTCGTTTAGGATATTGCATCGTTACATGACGTCATTGTCGCGACTCCCAGCACTTATTAAGTGATAGGACGGACTAGTACTGCGTTAACATTATGCTTAAACAATTTGTAGGGTTAGCTGTGTAAGGTGTATTTTTTAAGACGGACACAACTTTTTCAACAATATCTATCACTTCACTCACTTCAGTCACTACCATTAACACTAATACAGGTGCTAATTTATTAGCAATACTAGCCTTTAAATATAAGTTTATTAAATCTACAATAAATACAAAAATTAATGAGATACAGAGCAAACGGTTTCATTGCAAAAAGAACGAGCACATGCTTACATTTTGGTAGTTTAAGACGATGTAAATAAAGAAGACAGGTACGTAACCCCGTAACTGTGTTGCCGTGTTTACAAATCGCCGATAGATATTATTTCCAAATATCCCCCCACAACCTTATTCCAAAACAAAACAAACGCCAGCATACGCAAACACAGAAATATTCAAACATCTTAGTAAATTCTTGTAATCCCCGCGTTCGTGACGGCACGCCGACTACGATTGCACGGCCGTCGGCTTCCACAAATCAACCGCTGCCGCCGCTCCCGCCGACGGCAACCGAACGGGTGACGACTTCGCCGCGAATTCTTTATACATTCCACGGTTGGTGCTAGATGGTTTTTGAACGTGATCGTGGCCTCTGTTTTGGTAGTCGGTAATGGTTCTCTTGACGGGTTGGGAGATTAGGTGCAAGAATATAAAAACACTACTTATTAGATAATTTTTGGTTCCAAATGAGCTTTTCTAAGTAATAGGTAGGTAGGTAGTTTTTAAGAGTGTTTCGGACACTGATGACTGAGTCCGAAATCTGTAAAATCTCCTTGAGCAAGCTTGGTGATTAACGCTCGTTCCTGCTCTGCATGAGAAGAGGCCTGTGCCCTGTAATGGAACAAGAACAACCTTTTGGAATCACGTGAATTTTCTGTTAGCTATAAAGATGGCACAAGGATAATTTCTGCTAATGTTTTTCTATGTTTATGTTGATTGTGACGTGGTTATTAACCGATTAGGATATAGCAAACAAAACTCAATTTTCATAACAGTTCTTCACATCTTCTTATTTCTCTCTTATTAACATTACCACTTTCTTTCTGCAGGTAAATCGTTTACCCTGACGATAATGCTGGCGACGTCCCCCCCTCAAGTGGCGACGTACCAGAAAGCCATCAAGGTGACGGTGGACGGTCCTCGGGAGCCGAGGTCCAAGACCAGGCACCATGGCTTCCATCCCTTCCACTTCGGACCACGATTCCCGCCTGACCCTCTGATGGGGTCGCTACCTTTTAAGTTATCAGGTAAATTACACAAGTTATATACCTAAGTTGGTTTCTTATTTTCAAAGGTATTCTTGAAATAGGACTACTATAATGTCCGCGTGCAAAAGCATATTTTAGATAATCTGGTCATTTACTGTGGTGATGATAAATGTACACATTCAATTCTAATCTTTGAATTAATTTATCTGTCTGAAAGTATGTATCTATGACAGCAAGACAGTGCTATAGTATATTGAACTAGCGCGTGTTTCAGACATTATAATCATAAAACGGTCGCTCGCTTATTGCTATCCATTATGACGCGTCTTCAAAGTTGAGTTCTGACCTATCCCCTGTCTCATAGCGATGTTTCTATCCAAAAGATATTAAATTGTCAGCCGGGACCGTTGTCACTCCTCGTCGGTGCCTCAAAAGGGGATTTAATTCGGTCGAGAAGTTTTGCGTGACAATTAATTATCAATTTGGGGGCCTCAGTTTGACACCTGCGAGCTACAAGAGCTGTGTTTTAATATTCTAGAAACATTAACAATTTTGAAGTTTCTTAAGTTTGTTAGTGACGAGTTGGGAGATAATTTTCTGGTAATTGTGAAAAGACTTTAAATTGTCTCCTTCACTATTTTGGAGTACGGAAGACTTTGGGAGCTTTTAATATCATATCCGTAGAATAGATGACGGTTTTAATAAGCAGTTTTTCAAAGAAGCACTTTTCGATTATCACTATACATTTCCATATCTTTTCAAATGTAAATGTTCATCACTCATTGTAAGTACAAAAAGAAATTTCACATCTACAACAGTTAATACTGGCGAAAAATTGAAAATACTTCAGCCGAATTTCTAGCAGAGTGGAAGCGCGGCAGGTGAATGAGATTTCCCCAATATCGTGAGACGCGTCGCGACGCCCCGCTTAGCAGGGTGTCGCCGTCGCTAGGCACCGCGCCCTTGCCTTCAGTTGCACCTAATAAACACCGTTGTAATTGTGTGCCACATTATTAAGAACAGCCAGAACAATTAGATTCTGTTTTCCTACTTTTTTGTTGACAGCAAATTTGGATAATCGTTATTTGAATTATGAATCCAAAACTTAAGACCAATCTCTGTCTATCCAGCTATTGGAAACCAAAATGATTACGAAATACATTTTGTTCAGTGATGTACTTCAAGGCGGAAAATATACTAACTTATTTATACATCAAAAAGTCAGGCATTCTTTCCTACATTTCTGTCAGCACAACAAAAGATTATCGCGCATCTTACATTACCGTCACAAGTCACCTTAACTCAGTAGTAGGCGGCGTACTACGCTCTCTAGTACGCAAGTGTCGCAAACCTCGTTACGTCGGGTGTCAAAGGGCTGTAACTCAATTACACAGCACGTAGGTACGACACGGCGCGTGCCAAGACACCCGAATTAATGCATGCTAATTTACTTACGATTTTATATCGAATCTCTAATGAGGGATTGGCTTTTAATTCGTTATGTATTCTTAGAAAGTTGAGTTAACCTGATACCTTATTACAGTCTTGAAAAAACTTTCACATATTTTATTAATGATACAATATTGTCGTCATAAATTATGTGGGTTAGTCATAGTCTTATCAAAAGATAAGATTTCTTACTGACTATATCCTAACCTTTATAGTCTAGAGTCGCGGTTAATATTCTTTCGAATAATCCCTCAGTCAGCCTTGACTTTAACTTCTACAACATAACCTACCTGCGCATTTTCAAATATGTATGTGCCTAACATATTTTAACGTAGAAAGCAAGCTTCATGTCTTTAATTCCTACTTTGACTTAGGTAACTCAGAATAGGTAACTTAAGGATGAAGAGCACTAGTCTCTCCAGATTCTCATTAAGCCGCGCACACACACATTACAAGATTACTTCAAGAGCTTCTTTCATCGGAGGTCGTTGACTTTGTTTCTCTTTAGAAACAATTTAGCGCACTTCAATATGTAAATTCCAGGCTTCGCGGCTGTTCTGACGAGCGGAGGCAAGTCTCTACTGCCCTCTTAGCGGCACCAATAACCCTTGTGAAATCATGATAAATTATCTACACTCACGTTCGCGCTTGCCTCTTATAGACGCAAAATTGCAACAGAAATATTGAAATATGGAAGCGACACTCGAGCTCTTGTTAGTGCTAGTTTTCCGCGCTATTTTGGAGAGCTATGCTTTTATCTAGGTTATATTGTATGTTTTGCTGAACGAATTGCTAACACTTGGTTGATTACTTTGGTAGATGCACTAATTTCCAAAAAATAATGTGTAAAATAGTTTTGTAGAAACTATTTAACGTTCAACTCCACTCCATGCCAAACAGCATATTGAATTCCAAAAACTTAAATCAGGATAACTTACTAATGTATGTCTAAATATACTGCAAACAACAGTCGAAGCGTAGCAGGAAAAGTCGGTCGACATTCCTAATTGGTCCAGACATCCAGTCGCGATCCATTTTCGTACATCTGTGTATCTCACGTCGCCGTGTGAGCGCCACTTAAAGTCGCAGCCTTCGCATTATTAATGAGGGAGTCTTAGAGAAAATTAAATATAGCATTAGGCCCGGAAGCCCGGGATTGTGAGGGCCGGGGGGAAGAAACGGGGGCCACATAACCCTTCAGTGCTCGCGACAATGCGGGTGCATAATTACGCATTTGTAAATTTTAAATGTCCCACCCACCTCATACAGCCTTTTGTATGACGTGATTCGCGCTTTCACTGTACATTTTAAACGGTTTCAAATGGATTCGTATGATGATTACTCGCGCGCGATTAACTCTAAATGTGACGTCATTTTTATTGACATGACGTATTGCTCAGTGTTTAATGGCGGCGTGGTTGTTATGAATTAAGGATGATTCTTGTGAGGATGATTAATGTGTTCGTATACAGTGTTGCTAAAGGTTAAAAATTACAAACTTCTGAACACAAAATGGGGTCAAAGTAACAGAAGAATAGTTAATTAATCGTATCTATCAGATAACCCAAGCAACCTTTAACCGTTTACTCCCTTGTCACAGCTACTTTTCTACACCGAAAGGTTAATTAAGCAAAACAAAAAGGGGTTAAACAAAATCAATAGACGCAAATTCATTAAACGCTAAGCAGATTGAAATCCAACATGGCAGCCAAGATGGCGTCGGCGGGTTAAGGCGCGTTGACAAAGCGGCGTCGTTAGTTCACGAGCCCTCTTATTAACCTTATGATGTACGGAGGGCATCCGTCTTGCTAACTCCCGGCTGTGACGTCAGCCCTTAGCACTAACTAGAAGCTTATGGTGTCATAAGTTACGATGTGGAGCAACCTGCTCCTAGACAGAGTTATGCATCACCGGCACCGCCACCGGTTCCTACCAAAGCTGGAACTAATTCCTTAACATTTCAATTATATAAGAGGTAACTCTCTTCTAAAACATAAGATGACAGAGTCAGGCATGAAAGACGGTTATTGTCAGACAAAATACAACTCAAATAAAAAAATCGGCATGTACAACAGTACTTAACTTATCACTCAACAATTTTACAGGTAGATAATCTACAATTTTAAATTAATATTATTCCCAACCCCAAAACACCTCGAATAGAGATGAATATCCTTTGAAGTCTTGAGACTTAATAGATATATGTTGCTCATCATCTTATGAAGCAAAGTAGTGAAACTTTTGGGTAGACACGTGACAGAGAAACGTTCGC
Source organism: Helicoverpa armigera (assembly GCF_030705265.1). Taxonomy (NCBI): domain Eukaryota; kingdom Metazoa; phylum Arthropoda; class Insecta; order Lepidoptera; family Noctuidae; genus Helicoverpa; species Helicoverpa armigera. The sequence goes on along the minus strand of NC_087137.1, from coordinate 3,900,848 downwards.
GAAAATTAATTTAAGTTGTTTGTTTCAGAGAGAAATAATTAAATATCAACACACCTTATGCTCTGCATCTTACCGTAATCTCACTAAGCTATCAATGTACGCTACACATAAGTATCTTCTTTAAACTATAAGCTCACAAAGGCGATATTACCCACATTGAGAAAGTCATTTGAATAGAAGTTGTTACAACACAAAAGAAAAGGGAAGTCACTCAACTAAGTGTTCTATAAATGATGTTCGAAGAAATGTAAAATAATTACTAGAAAGTGCTTCCAACCCTTTCTCTAATCACCGAGGGTCTCAAAGAGTCGTTAAAAAATTCCGCCCTAATCCCGGCACATCGGAATCACACTAAAAACGTAAATACTTTTATCCGTGTAATCCCGGTCGTCTTCGCGGATTAGCGCTGTAGTATCGGGCGGAGGCAGGAAAAATGCAAGACGCAATCTAGCAAATGGCATTAAAATGTTTGGGTTCAACCCTCTCGCGGCGCGGCGCGATTTTTCAAAGTCGAAGAAAAAACCCCTTCGTCCGGAGTCCGGGGCAATGTAGCGGACTGGCACGACTTCAGATGCGGCCAATACACTAGTATCGTGCCCTCGCAGTCTTGATATTTTGTGTTTTTCTACTACTACGATAAATTGTGAACGTGCTTTGTCCAAATGCTTTATAACTCTCGTATAAATAAGAAAGTGAATCGGTAAATGTGTTCTAAGCGCAAAAGTTGGAAATGACTGAATGTATTAGTCCGCTAGAAAATTAGAAAGGACCATAGAGATAGCAACCATTAATTTACCATTATCAAATCAACATATGTTCTTCTAAACCTTAGGAACACGTTATTTAATAATAGTAAAAAAGAATGATAGTTATCAAACAATTTATTGTATAGCAGGATCAAGACTTGTTAGGCGCGCTAAAGAACAAATACGCATCGTGCACACAACAAGGAATTCCAAATTTTTTAACGAATGCAAATCGTCTAGGACTGCCCTTTCTTTTGAATCTTTCAACAGAGAATACATAATGAAACAATGCTGGGCCATTTTTCATGTCGCGGAAAAGCGTTTTATTTTAACGTAGGTAGCAAGTTATTTGGCTGCGGTAAATCAATATGTGAGCTGTGACCAATTTGATTACAATATTGTTTTCAGAATAATTCACAAAGGATATGAAAATACGTACCTACGAAGTTATTGAACTTTTATGAATAATGATAAAATGAGTATTTACGCATTGCAGTGAAAGTAAGCACCATAATGTATAGAAAAGCTTTTACTCAACAATGGCAGGTCTATTCCGCAAGCTTTCTTTTAGTCTGTGAAGAATAATCCGAGTTCGCGAGCCAGCGAGTAATCTTGAGCTTCAATGTTATTTTTTGCGCTAGGAGAGCGATGCGGATATTGTCTGAGCTACGGATGCTCTTAGTTGGAAGAAAGCTTTGAATACCGAGTGCCCGGCTACTCGCCTTGCGTCCACTTACTGCACTTATTAAATACTCTTTAAATTTCTCTTTCAAAGACCACGCGATTTTATCTTTAAGATACCATATCGTAACCATGTAATGCTATACGATTACAACCCAATTATGAAAATGAAAAAGAGGTGTAAGATAAAGGTCCTACTTGAGAGGTCATCATGACAGATTATGTTTCAATCAGCTCAAAACTTTAGGATGGAACTTTAGGACCCTTCGGCAGATAATAGTCCACTTAACCCGTTACCCGCGATTCGATATCTCAAATCATTATCCTAAAAGCCGTGAGGCGCTCAGAGGCAAGATTAAGCCCGGCTTAATCCTAAAAAGCAGCTCTTGTCTAATTGCAACGAACTCATAAAGCACTACACCTATAAAGGCTAAGCGGTCGGATTCAAAATAATGTGTTTTACATTTTCGTACCGTCGGTATCTGCGACATAAAACGGCCTGTAATTTATTCTATTGCTGAAAGGGTTGGGTTGGCTCGGGGTGGGAATTACCCAAGGTGGGTGCTAAAGGGTTAAGCCGAATATACGGGGTCGCGGCGCCGGCAAACTTTGTTAATTTATGCGCTTAAAAATGTCAACTGAAAATTATGACGCCAAAACACATTTCCTATTTGTATGATTGTGATTTTTGTGATAATGCCTTATTTGTATTATTGTGTTGTTTTGTTTTATACCTATTGTTTTCTACGGGGATAAGAGGAAGTCGGAACACAAGTATAAAGATTTAAAATGTGGGATGTATGCAAATGACCAGTTGTGAAAATGGTTTTTCAGTTGTGGGAATTTCTACATCACAACATGCACCTAAAAGTAATGAGTGTCCTTTTGGAGATTCTTGTACTTAACTCAAACTCTGGCCTTACTAGATAGAGCATTTGTTTACCAAAACACTAAATAGATTCAGAGAGGTTTTAAAGCAAACTTGAAGCTGAGTTTCCACAATATGAGCAATCGGGACGAAGTCGGCAACAATTGAGGAGTGTCGGCGGAGATAAGGCGCGAAGTGTACAAGCCGCGAGGGGGGCGCGTCTCACTCATTATTTAAATATTCTGATGAGTGCGTTAAGTAGCGCGTTAGCGTTAGTGGAGCGTTTCACGCGATAACTCTAAATGCTATTGTTCTGTTGATTGAATTTTGAGCAGTTGTAGGGTGCAAACTAGGCGTAGCGACGCTGTTTAGCTCAACTGGTTAAAGATTAATTAAAAAATGTTGAGATACATCAAATTATATTATATTCCAGTGCATCAAATTATTTTCCTGTGCATATTCCAAAATCCTATCTTCATCATATTTATTTTCCCACAAAAAAATATACCTATTATGTACTAAGAAATTAAGTTATGCCTGGTCCTTAAATTATAAATGGTCAATCATTAATTTGGCGTTTCAATTTGTCCAGGAATAGCTCACCAGCTGGCCGGTCTACCTGGTGGTGAATGGGGAGCATTAGCGCGACACTATCCTCCTCCCTTACTGCCTACCCCCGCGCACTTCACGCCACATGTCTTACCACCACATGCTCAGCCTCAGCATGTAGCACCACCACCACATGAGACTGGTAAATATAACTAGCATTTGGACTAACCATTTTCATGACTAAGAGATTCTTATCTTGTATTCCATTTCCAGATATAACATCAGATAACCCAATAACAATGCACGCGCACAGCACGACAAGTCCGGCAAACTCGCGTCCAAGCTCGCCGCAAGACGATGACATCTCTGTCACGGCATCGAGCTCTCCACCGCCCGACGACCGTCCAGGAGCCTTCACATCGGTCACCAGGTCAAGAAAACCAATGCAGCCGCTACCAGCTCCTTCCACCCTTTTCCATAGCGCATTAGCAGCTCAACTATTCCTCAATTCCCCTTTACTCCCAACACCACCCGCGTGGCTATATTCCCAACTGTATGGAGGCTACGACTGGTGGCTGAGACCGCCTCCGCCCCAAGAAGACTCCAACCATTCCAGCCCAGAAAGAGAAGACGAGAGTTCAACCACATCTGGGACTGGAAAAAAACGCCCCGCTTCTCCAGAGTGGTCAGAGCAAGGGATGAGGACTCGAAGTAAGTCGCTGATCACGGCGGAAAGACGGCCCGTCGATGTGTGGCGTCCTTATTAGTGCAGTGTTAGTGATGAAAACTGGAAAATCTCACTGTTCATGTGTCGGTCTTGCATTGTTAGCCACGGAGTCTAGTCAATCTAGTCAGTCAGTTAGGGGACGGTATGAAGAGAAGCTTATTTGTTTGAAATTGGACACTCAGTTCAATTAAAATATAATGTGACATGTGCTTATTTCAGTGAGGATAGGTGGAAGTTATACGTGTAGTGTGCTGACTCTATACAATCACGTTCGGCGTCCAACCCGTCCTGTGTGTGAGACATTAGACACTTTAAAAATTGTGCTCGTCTTAAGAATACGGTAAAATAGTGGTTATTGTCGATAGGTGTTTTTACGTTAGAAATGAATGTGAATTTCAAATCGTAACGTTTAATGAATTGTTGACTGTATTATAAGATAATGCAAAATCTGTAAATAAAGTTATCGAAATTTTTATATTGTGTTGTTTTCTTTTTAGTTTTGAATCACCAGAATTTGATAATCTGATAAAAAAATCCATGATATTTTTGCATTAAAATGAAATCTAAAACGTCATATAAAATTAATAAGAATAAAACATGCATGCCCACCTATACCATCAACTCATTATTTATTAAAAACATTGCCCACAAAAATAAATATTTTATAAAGCTGCGCGATTAAAAAGTTTTGGATTGTGTCCATTATAGTCGTAACCACAGCGCGAGCTATTTGGCACAGGTCATTGCGTCCCGGCATTATCAATGTATGGAAATGAAATGTTTTATCGCTGTGTATTTACCTACTGAGCATTTCATTAATTCCTGCACATCAAATATTTACTTTAATGCACCAAGCTCTATACATTTACATTGCTTACGTCATGTCTCGTTTTGAAAGATTGGTTGCAAAGTTACAACTTTGTTGCTAATTGTACCCGGCCAGATTATTTAGACGTGGTTAGAATTAGTTAAGCCGTTGAATAATTTGAGTAGCTTAAAAGTTTCCAGACTTGATAGACGGCAAATGTATTTTTATCCACCGAGGCTGAAAATATATTTGGTTTGGCTTTGAGTCGTTTTGAGTTTTAGCAATGTGCAGTGAGTGTGAAGTTGGAGTGGATACAACCTATCCACTCCTCGTCTTTACCTAACAATCTTAAATCAAAACAAATTAATCGTTGATTGCCTTGTATCTTTAAGCCGAAAAGTTTGTACGTTTGCTTACTTGAACGTGCTAATCTCAGGAACTACAGTTTTTAAAATCCTCTAGTGCATATTTATCGACGGAGAAGTTTTGATCGTGTACGTGAAGTAGTTATAGTTTACGAAATGAAATGCAAAAAATGTTGGTATAAATTAGTGTATATAATTGAGACAATAACTTAAAAATACGTTGCAAAACTTGAAGGGAAAAATCACTGCTGTATCACAATTGTAATGCAAGAAGTGGCCTAGTCCATATCATAACTTTTAGATAGAAATTTTACATATTTTTAAGATCAAACAAGTCAATTTTCCCTAATAAAAGTCAAGTGGTACTCACTTTTAACGATACCACATTTCAATTTAACGCATTGATTTTTGATTGCTGGGTAAGGTCACTTCTTGTATGAAGGCATGGAACTTTCTCGAGTATTTGGTTATGTATCATTTTGGACAGGCGCATGACTGGGTTCCTGCACACCGCCTGTCCACAAAGTCCATAAGCCTCAACACTCCATTTAATACTTCTGTGGCAGTGGAAACGATTTCTTCTTTGGGGAGAAGGAACCTGTGGGTTTTGGATCGGAGTTCCACCATGTAGGAGTATGGTATGTTGTTGACGGCGTAACTCCAGTCGATGCTGGTGCCGGCTGCGTAGTACATCAGGTCTTTGGTGCTGCCGACTTTGTATGTGTGGCCGTTCGTGCTGTGGATAGCCTGGTGGAAGAAGAGTTTTTCATGAGGACATCAACTTCTTCATCAACAGTCTAATCCATTGAAAAAGTTTGTTGCAATAAATAGCTATAATCTATAACTATAGTCGAAGAAAGTCGTGTTAGATACACTACTTATAACTCAAGAATGGCTGAATCGTATAGTATGAAAATTAGAAGGGAGTTACGTAGCTTAGACCCGCGAGAAAGACTAAGGCCGCGAACGCACAGGCAGATGGCTTGCTTAGCGCCTAGTGTCTAGCGCGTCACCTAGCGACTAGCCCAGTAAAACGAACGTTCTAAAATGAAAGCGACCGGCTGCACTGCGCGCTTAGCGCCTAGCTAGTCGAATAGCTAGGATGAAAGCCGCTAGGCACTAGGCGCTAAGCAAGCCACCTGCCAGTGCGTTCGCGGCCTTACGATAGTTTTTATCACCATCCAGCTACGGGAAGGACTTATCTAGGGACGCGGGTGAAACCGCGCACAGAAGCTAGATGTATGATAAATAAGCTTTACTAGTACATAATAGTAACATTAAAACAAGTTTCATACTATGTAAGAAAAATGAAATCTGTACGTTTGCACACTTACTTTAGCCATAGCAGTTCCTCCCTCCAGGAGCTCAACATAGTCGGGGCAAGGATCACTGGTGTAACCCCATGGGAAGATGATGACTTCGCCGTAGCTGTGGAACGACAGGAACACCTTGAAGCTGCATGGCGCATCCAAGATCGCGCGCTGAAGAACAAGAACAAATTGGAATGCTTGCGTATTTTAAATAATTTTAGATCTTGTAATAGTCATAGATTTGTCATAGTTTGAAACCACTACATAGTACAAAACAAAATCGCTTTCTCCGTCATAGGGACGGATCTCTATGTATTATTTAAATCTTTAAAACTAAGCAGCGGATTTTGATGCGGTTTTTTCAATAGATAGAGTGATTAAAGAGGAAGATTTATGTATAATCTCAATGCGGGTTGGTGATTTCAGACTATGTAGTCCAGGTTTCCTCAAGTATTTTTTTGCTTGGGTCGCTAGCCAACAATAAACTAAATGATTGATTATTTTTAAATCAGTAATTGCAAGCCATAAGCTCAGTAAATATCAGGCTAGAATAGCTTTGTGACTTACCCTGACCGCGGCAGTTTCGGGTTCCGAGAAGGCACTTGGACCTCTATAGAACACGTTACCAGGATCGTCAGATGAACCTTCTTCTCCTTTCTCGCCAAAACCGTAGCTACAAATTGATATATTTTTATTAAGAGAAATAAGTTGGGTATAAGAAGATACTTTAAATAAGCTAGTTCTAAGAAGGAAGACGAGACAGATCATTAATTAACAGGAACAGTTATAATATGAAAATAATCCTAAATATGTACTGTAATAGTAATTAATCCTATGTTATAGGTACCGAGTATTCGAATGTATATAGACGTATATACCTGAAATTCCTATTGAGATCGACGCCAATGCATTCTCCGTATCGCGCGCGGTTCTTCCTCCACATCCTGTCATGTGTGTGAGTATATTCATAGCCATCTGGATTCATCACTGGTAGAATGTACCTAAAGAGATAAATATCCGTTCAAATTAATAAGTTCTATCCAATAATACTAGTGAATATTTTATTCTGGATTGTTTTTCCTTAATTGTTTCCTAAATAACTAATTTAATATTACATATGCACATACATATACCTAGATATAGGTACATGCTTGAAAAAAGTATTACCTACATCAAGAATGAGACTTTACACGAATTTATCGAAATTAAATAGGTAAGTAGCATTTATTCGGCAAAACGAAAATACCTACCTCACTATTATGTCATTCTGCCGTAATCTTACAATTATAATTCAGAAAGCTCGATCCCAATGACAAGATTTAACCTTTTTAAACAAGAACTAGCAACAGATTTCCTTACTTACAGAGTAGTTCACTGATTTATGTAATTAACTTTTGAAGTCGTGTAAATCAATAACATTAATTAGTTACCAGTCTTTATTGGTGACGCTTTCCGGCATTTCATTGAATGTCCTGACGATCTTGTCTGCGATGAACGTGACCACAGCCGGGCTGATCCACTCGCGAGGATGGATGGCTCCGTCCAGCCACACACCGGCGTTGTTTGACTTGCCATTCGATATCTTCAGCACCTGGATAATGAGAATAAATATGACCTTTAGCCACGTTTACTATAGATTAAGATTAATGCCTAGTACGTCTGGAGCTCTTTAGTTTGTGGTACAGTAACACATATATCTATCTCACGAAATGACTCCGTTCATTCTTACTGGTGTGTTTAAAATGTAGGTACATGCACTTTGTCTTAGCGTTTGTTTGAGTTACGCATACAAAGATAATGTGCATATTCACTTGCACACACAATCATGACTTGTCCGCTTTCATGAAATAAGACCTCTAACTGCAAAAAATAATGCTAGGTAGTTACCTTTAAATCTCTGCCTTCCACAGACCTCCCAATCACACTGATTGTACACAAATACGGATATTGTGCTGCCAAGTTGTCCATGAACGCGTAGATAGTTTCAAGTCGGTGATAGTTCATCCAGTCCATTGTCTTATCTGCAACATTACTGCACATGGTCAATATCCTAAAATTCAAGTTTTTAACTGCCACTGAATTATTTGAGCAGCTTTGACAAACTACTTCTAGTCTAGTAAATACTATAAAAGAATGATAATTTCCGTCCATATGTTTAGTTTTTAAAGGCATACAGATTATACGAATCATTAATTGATTAACTTATTACGTGATTTAATTGCGCTAATCGATCTATTATAGCAAATAGTTTTATTTGTGGTCGCGCGTTGGTCAGACTATGATATTATCGGGTGCATTACATTTTAATTTGTTAATATTGCTAATGAATGTAACATTGTTGCAGATAACTCAATTACTTAATAAGTGGTCTATGATAGGGTTAGGAATTTGTATTGTTTTGAAATAGATTTACACGAATATTATAATGATATGGTGTATGTAAAATACTACTAAGGCACTTAACCTACGTAAAATAATATGGTCTATTTTCATGACTAAACATTTGAAAATATTTTTTTTAGTTTCAATTTACAACTACTGATTGATGAGCCTAGTTATACAAATGTAAAATTTTTCGTCTAAAATAATACTGGTCATACGGATTATTTCTTACTCGGTCCAGAGTTTTTCCTGATAGTTCTTGTGATACTGTTACCCTGTTCCCTTTCAACCAGTGAAGCAACATCTGGTACGGCTATTGAAAATGGGATATCTCTCTCGTGTAGTATCCCGGCCACTTGAGCGGCTCGGGGGCCGTCAACCATAATATCCATTGTACTACGTTCCTCTTTCCATATGTTTATCGCTGTAAACATTTAATATTGAGCCAAAAAAGTACTAAAGAACACTGAAGAAGTCCTTAAAAAAACTAAAAAATATAAAAAAAGTTACTGACGGCCTGGCGCCGCGTCCACAAAGTGTAGAATGAAAGATACTATCCCAGCGAAGATGTCTTCAATTGATACGAGTTGTTGGTCTTGTTGGCTAGCTTTACTTTCGGATGTCATTACAAATGTTTTTATACTACATTCATGATATTCTTAGGGATCGGCCGGTGTGCTGGCGTACGAACCTCCGATAGTATCCAAAGTTTTCACGAAGTGCCTCTGACCCTCCCTAAGAAATCTTACTTCCCATACTTGTGTTTTAGGAATCGTTGGTGCCACTTTGACTGGTTTACTTTCACTGTTGTCTCAAAAACCGATTTGTAGATATTACAATGAAGAAGTTAAAGAATTTTGAATTGTTGTTTTTGTAGATTACTGAAAATTTTGATATGCAATGATAATGAGCCAAGACTGGAGTGACATTGTCATTTACAGTTTTTTTACTAGTTTTCATATTGACAGATAGTTTGACTATTATTTTGGTTTATGGTTTCAAAGAAGGTTTAAATTCTCAATATAAATATTTTATTACGTACACGATCCGTTTGCTTTCAACGCGCGCCTCGTATTTGACTTCAAAAACTTATCGCGTATGAACAGACTTATTCCCTTGAACAGGTACTTATTAGGTGTATAAGATCACTATTTGTTTGCTACACTTTCATAAACCAAAGGCATAATCTGCTAGTTTGAAACGGCTTTAAGACAAATGGACAAAAACGCTGAAGTTACCTAATGTACATAATTACTAAATAGCTAAAATAAATACATATTTAATATTTCGAAGGACATAGTTTTGTTGCGACATTAATACTTTAAATATTTTGATACGTATAATGTAGTTGAAAGCGCAGACAAATTACCTGGGTACTTTTAATAGGGATAAATTCTAGGAATATAATAAGATAAAAATATTGATTACCTTTGTACATCGGTCTTCGCTACACTATCAGTGGTACTCTTTAACAGTTTGTTTCTCGTCTCGTGAAAGTCTTTACTCTGTTCGTAAAACTTGTCGTAGTAATGCGCCCTCTTTATGTACGAGTCCGTTTCTCTCATGTATGCATCAGTTTTAGCTATATAAGAATCAGCTTTCTTCATGTATTCATTAGCTTTGTCCATGTAAGAATCGGTCTCTTTTAAACAACTATTGGGATTATCTAGAAATGAGTCACCAGTCACCAAGTCCTTATAACATTCAGTGGTTTTCATAAACGAGTCGTTCAAATCTAGAAAGGAATCACTTCTATCACCTTCATAACTTTTATCACTATTGTCATTTTTGTCGCTTTTGTCACAGTTATCACTATTATCACCGTTGTCACTTTTATCACCGTTTTCACTTTTGTCACCGTTGTCACTTTTATCCCCGTTTTCACTTTTGTCACCGTTCTCACTTTTGTCACCGTTTTCACTTTTGTCACCGTTGTCACTTTTGTCACCGTTGTCACTTTTGTCACCGTTGTCACTCTTATCGCTTTTATCCTTGAAATCTTCAGGTTCTGATGGCAGTTCAAAGTTATCGTGTGTAGTTTCTGTACTTAGTGATGAGGTTTCGTTGGTTTTTGTGTTAGAACTGTTTGTTGTGCTTGCGAAATAATCAGATTTTCTGGTGTCAGTTTTCGAGCTGTTTTTCGAGCTATTTTTCGAGCCTTTTACATTACACTTTGTCCATCTGACGAATGAATCTTTAATTGTCATGGAAGAATTGCTCGCATTAGCGTAAGAATAGTGTCTTTTGTCGTAAGATTCTCGTCTCCTGATGTGAGAACTGCCAGTGCGTACGGTGGAGTCGCTCCTTTTCAAAATTACACTTTCGTCATCATAGTCTGTTAAGTCGATTTTCTCGTCATCCTCTGCATATTTGTATGTATTAGAATCTACAAATTCCATCAACGCTTTAACACAACTTAATATTTCGTTGCCGGTTTCTTCTATTTCCTCTTTGGGCAGCCTGAATTTGTGTTGTTTGCTCCTTAGTTCGATGAGGTAACAGTAAGGGATACCGGCGCCTCCATGTGCAAAGTCGTTGCTGGTGCCCGAAGCTCCGTACATGACGTCCCTTGAAATGCCCACTTTATATATGCGACCACTGTTGTCATAGATAGCCTGGCGGAAAAAAAAACTAGTTTTGTTATCAGTTATTAAAAAAAAAAAAAACACGATAACGGCCTGTAACTTGATGTGCATGGTGATTTTAATGGGGTACAAAAAAGTTTTGACTTTAAACGATAGATAAGATACCAGATGAAAGGACACAGCCAGCCTCCTGATATATGAAATATTTTATGACATTGATTATTGTAAAATAAAAAGCTACACATTGCAGTAAAGTTCTTACCTTAGACATAACAGTAGCCCCTTCGAGGAGCCGCACATAGTCCGGGGCTAGTTCGGAGCTGCAGGCGTATGGAAATATTATTATTTGCCCATAGCTATGCAGTGTGATGTACACTTTAAACCTTATTCCTGACTTTAAAAACATGTCCTGAAATGCGACAGTAACATGAGTTTTTTCTAAAGTGAAATTGCGACTTTGAGTTCCCATTTCTGCTAGCTACTGTAAACAAAGTCGTAAATAGTGTTGCAGTGAAAGCTTTAAAGCTCAAAAAGTGTATTCATTTAATGTAATAGAATGATATAAAATCGTTTCATAATTGGTTTATGGCTAAACCCTGTTTGCAGTTTAATCTCTGCCTGCAATGGCGATGACACGAATTCGGCATCAACGGCATATTACAGCTAAATGATCGCGGGTACCACTGCAATCATTTGAACCATCTAAATGTATTGTGTAGAGGCATTTGACCGATCCTTTGTGTCGACATCGATTAGATTGTCTCAAAGAGTATTAATTGTTGTATTTACTGAATAACATTCTCTTGGTTTGGTCATAGATTTAGATAACGTTCAGCATCACATAAGTGGAAAAACATGCCCCAAAAGCATTTGAAAGAAAGAAAGAAAGAAGAAAGAAAAACGTTTTATTCATTTGTGCGAAATAAGTTCATTCGCCTGTAAAGAATTTAAAGAGATGAAGCCTAGTAATTAAATACACATATTATACCATACATACCCTTATGGATTTTGTTTCTGGCTCCGAAAACGGCGCGGGACCTCTGTAGAATGCGTTGTTGGGACGATCTGAAGACCCTTTGCCACCCCAACCAACGCTAGAAAAAGAGATATATGTAAATAAGTATTGGTAGTCCCAAAAAACGCTTATATGAATAATTTTCAAACTGTGAAGACATTAGGTTCTGTAGGACCTACAGTATTATATTATGAAGTTTGTTGAGAAAAAGTATTTATATTACCTGAAGTTTCTGTTAAGGTCGACTCCGACGCAATGTCCGCCATACCACGCGCGATTCTTACGCCACATGCGATCCACAGTGTGCGAGTACTGGTATCCGTCTGGATTCACAACGGGTAAGAAATACCTGTATTTATTAAAATCAAATAAATTTTAGAGCTAAATAATTGTGAAGGTGGACCTGTTAAAAGAGATAACTTTTAGAAAATGTCAAGTTTTGCAGTAACTCTTCAACTTTTTAGATCAACTGTCTTGTCTTGAAAGCATAATTAGTATTGGTCCAAATCTGGCAGCAAGGAATCGCATTTGTTCCGCCTGTGCTACCACGTGCAGCAGTATGCTGCCGCATGCGAACGCGCCCTGTCGCATTTCGCAGACAAAAAGGCAATCATCATCATCGAAGACACCATGCGGTAGCAAGTGATCGGCGGTTAAAGATGCGTTCGCATGCTTTCGCGCGCTTCAGCGTTCCGGAGTCTCCATACCGACCATCGCATTTTGTCCGTGATGCCGATCGCCTCGAAGAGGATGTCTCGGTCTAGCAAATGGCAGTTCTAAGCGACAGAAAAAGGCGATTCCGTGCTGACAGATGTGGACGCTTAATGGACATGAAATAAATCTTATTTCAAACTTGAAAAGATTCAGCAAAGGTGTAATATTAACCGGAATAGTTACCAATCCTTATTGGTGATACTTTCAGGAAGGTCCTCGAAGTTCCTGGTGATGTGATCTGCTATGTACGTGTTGACTGCAGGCGCGATCCACTCCCGCGCATGTATTCCCGCGTCCAACCACACTGCTGCATTACCTACGTTGCTGTTTGAGATCTTCAGGATCTGGTATAATGAAAGAGCCGATTTGAATAATAGGGGTATTGTTTGTCAGATTGAGAAAGTTATTTTGTTCTCATACCAAGAAAAAGATTAACACGATGAATAGCCTATTGTTCGTCACTTACTTTTAGGTTACGACCTTGAGCTGATGTGCCAATAGTGGTGGTAGTGCACAGAGACGGGTAGGCAGACTCCAGGTCATCCAAAAACTGATGTATGACTTTAAGATCATGGTAGTCTTGCCAGTCCATGTGTTCCTCTTTAGCAAGTTTTTCATCTTCTAAAAACATTGCATTTACAATAGAAAATGAATAAGTATACATACAATATAAAGTGAAAAACTAAAGAGTCATTTGCTAAGTTTTGAACAATTTATTCTTTTATGTATCGTATCTTCTTCTATATTTAATTTAGTGTATAACTGTCCAATCAAATCGTACTAACCGTCTGGTAGTTGAAAGTTAAGTTTCTTAATAGGAGCGACCGATGAGTTAGTTGCTGATTTAACATCAAAATTAAGGAGGGTACTGTCGACATAGTTATTGTCGAAGTAACTTTCTATGAGGGGTTCTACGATTGCTTCTTCGGAGAGGTCCGCATTAATCTCAGTTTTATTTTTCTTATCAGTTTTGGTTTTCACTGTGTTTTCTGGTATGCAGAGTTTCTTCCGGGTATACGCCTCTAGTTCATTGTCATCGCTGATCTCGATATACTGTTCGTATCGCATGTTCTGGGGGCCTTGAGGCTTGGCCACCCTCACCGCCCGCGGTATGCGTGAAACGAAGCATTTTCGGTGGTAATCGCTTGCAGGTGAGATGTTAGGTTTTCTTGTTGATTTCCGCATGGCGACTAACAACAAAAGAAACACAACAGCTTGTCGAACATGCACGTGTCGGAAACTGGCGTTGGAGAAGGCTTGGGTTTAGTCGGCGTATGAAGCATGTCTGCTGAGAGGTCCATTATACTAAATGGCATAATGTTAATTTGAAACGGATATGTTTTTTTTTACGGATTCTATGAATGAATCATGATATTATTGTCGCCAGATATGTCTCGTTTGACGTTGTCATCAATAATTCGTGGAAGGATTTTTGTTTTTTTTTTGGGTTGCCGGAATTCTATGAACATTGAACAAAACAGTTTAGATTACATTCGGCTTCTTTTGTAAGTGATTTAATCATGGATGAAGTCTCACATGCGCTAGTTTACATAAATACATATACAAATTAATATTAAGCCGTGTTAATACTTTTGATCACCAATACATACATGCAGGGTTCTAGCAGCAATTTTTATTTAGGTGTATAATTTTTCTTTGCAGACTAAAGGCATAACTTATTCTCGTCACAATACAGATAGGCTAAGAACAAAAGATTCATCTGATTTCAAAGAGATCGTTAAAACGTTTTTCTCATTGAATACTAAGTCAGGGCTGGCAGTTAAGTGCTTAGCGACGCGACGCGACGCCACGGTGGCCCATAAGCAGCGTCTAATGAAAAACAAAGCAGAGTCAACACGTAGATTAGAAACAAAAGTACAGGTCGGTCTAATATAACACCGTTTTCTAATATTTGAAAACAAGACAAGAAAATAACATATAGGATGGGAAAAAACGAATGTTTCTTACATATTTATTTTTGTATTTGTCTTAGACTACGCAAAATTAAAGTATGTAGAATAAAGCACCACTCCACATCCAGGTTATTTAATGAGTAGAATATATAATGATATTTTTTTTTATTTAACAAAAAATAAGATCTTTGGAGTACTAGAATGTCAAGGTACTTAGGCTTAAAAAAAAGATCGATATAACCTAGTGCTCGATTAGTAGGTAAGTACAACAATTAATTTGTTTTGATTGTTTACTGTTAAACTCGCTATATTTCTTCGGTTCTCACCTGCATCGTGGCAGGGTCCTCCGATTTACCACCCCTGAACACCCACTAAGCGTTGGTGCGTACATTTTGCGACTAATTGTTAATCCTTGTTTATTTCGCTTAAATCAAAGCGAAGTGCACCTTATGTCCAAGCCATAGTGACGCGATTAGCCGCAACAGTGATGTTGTTTCAACGCCAGTCTTACGATTGACTCGAAAAATGCTTCTTTTTAGAGCAATATTTATAAGTTACAGATCTGTCTGATGTATAATATGTAACAAAACAAACAAAAGTTGTAATTTTATGACTCAAATCTATTTAGGAAAGAAAAGTAAGTTTAGCCATTCCAATTAATTTAATTAAACATGTTGCAACAACTTACAACAAGCAGGTTACAATTTACAACTTTGTTGTCTTAAAGACTGTAGATCAACTACCTGGCAGTAATCATAATTTGCGTTCCAAGAAACACTCCTTCAACCACCCTTATGTTTATGATATCAACTAGGTAAAACTTCCACAAACCACAGAAAAAAAATAACAAAAATACAAAAAATCTCCTAAGAAGAAGCAAAAGCTAATCTCTCCTAAGTACTAAATAAGAAGACGTATGAGTGATTCGCTAAATCTAACGAGGTAGTAACAAGGACTGGTGTGAGGCTGTCTGCGAGGGGGTCTGTGGGGGTGAAAGGGGGTGTACAATTAAAAAGATAAACGCGCGTAAGACCGAGCCGAGGTGACAGTCGGGCGGGTCGCAGTTTGGGGTCCGCCGTCTGGTTAGCGGCCTACCGACTGATCTTGTTCCCTACTTATTGTTGATTTTTCACTTTTATAAGATTTTGTCGCTTAATTGGTGTGTCACGGTCGTATAATAAGTTTTTAAAATGGCCCCAAGGTTCTACGAGTTGCCCTTAATTAGCAATCGGATTGCATTGTTTAGTTTCACCAAAAACTTTTAGATACCCAACAAAAAGTATAGTGTCTCAATATTCAACAAAAACGACTATTTTAAGGTGTTATATTTCGAAGCCTTATGAATGTGTAACAGATATTTTAAACGAGATAGAAATTAATGTTTTGACATCATTGGTTTTGTAGCCCTGCTAATACTGATTACTAATACTCTCTGGGGCAGCTTCCAAAGCTACTCTTATGGCACTGAACAAAATGGATTGACTGGCCGGCTACACACAAGTAACCCAGTTTGCTGATACAACTTGCTATGAACAGGTAGCAGCTACTAATGTTTCTAATTTTGTTATTTATCAGTATTGATACGGGGCAGTTGTATGTATCTTTGAAAATGTGTTATTATAAAAGTACCTACTTAATAAATCTTCCGCCATTATTCAAAAATCTTCATTTAATTTTGTATAACTCTCTATTTCCGATATGTATTTGGGATGCATGATTGGTGTAGTCGAGATTTGTTTGCAAATGCTGTATTGCTTCCATAAGGAATAACGTACTAAGACAACTTCCAACATCTGAAAATGATATCACAATCATCATCGCCATCTACCTTGCCTTTTCGTAACTATATTAGGAGGAAGATTTTAAATAGATTTGAAAATTATAAAACGAATATAAAGTGAGAACTCTCACACCACGAGCAAATGGTAGGGTAGCCTGTTTCATTAGTGGGGAGTGCATAGGCGAGACGAGGGCGAGCGGAGCGCTTACAGAAAATATCTGATTACATGTAATTATCGAGCCAGCCCGCTCGGCATAGCTAGCGATCGCACTCAGCCACAATTCTTAGCTAGGTACAATAACATTGTATAAGGTGGAAGGCTTTGTGACTGTTGTGGTAATCTATAAGGTGAAAAAGAGTTGACAGAAAGTTTAAAGAGAGACCCGAAAAATAAAATCTGAATTTCTAATCGATTCAGGAATTCCAGTGATAATAACAAGAAAAAAGGAGTTCTCTAAACATGTCAACATTACGTCAATCGGTTCTAAAATGTCAAGTGTTAGTTAAAATTTTCATTTTATATCAAAAATCATTAAGATAAAAATTCAAGGTTTAACCGTGAACAACATTATTCAAAGTGGCACGCAAGGACGCTAGGTATCAAATATGGGATGTACACTGCGCGAAAGAGGGTCAAAAGCTGTTCCTAAAAACATTGGACTGCAAAGGCGGTAAGTGGCCGTAGGATTTTCTCTGATGATTCTAGAGGAAAAATCGACTTTTATGAGAACGTTTGCATAAATCTTCATTGATGAGCCATACTTTAGGCAAATATATAAAACTGGATGTAATAAATTTGGAATTACAAAATACATAAATGCCTAGATTACCGGTCTTATACTTTTGTCAGTGTCCAATCAAGAGACATATCCCCATTGCAACTAATTCCAGCTACTTAGATATTTTCACGTCTGATTTCCTTCTTCGTAGCTATCATCATCAACAAAGAGACTCGAAGTGTTATGGAAGTGCTGGTGGAGGGCACCCGCGCCATGCAGATGGCGAAGCTGTTCCAGGGCAGAGACATCGGCTTCGATGTGCTGGTCAACGATGCCAACGCCTACAGTGGAGGCCCGCGCCGTGTCCGAAGCCCCATATTGGCCAACCGTCTACGATCGCCTTCGAGTAATTAACCATAATTTCATAATATCTTTAATAATATTTAGAGGATTTTTTAAGTTCATTATAAATGAAAACAACGAGTATACTGATACGTCTTTAAATGGTTTAAGTGCTTCCTAATACCTACTGATGGTTCGTTACCCCAAAAATATTCGTATCGTCTAGGAAATATCTCAGCTTTAAGCTGATCTTTTCTTGGCTCTTCAAGGAATTTCTTTGTGTAGCTTTTTCATTAATTAAGGGACACTGAAACATTTATGTATATAACGATATTTACTAATAAGCTCTGATACCCAGTTAAAAATTATATTTCGTTTCCAGAACGCCAACTAGATTGGAAAGACTTTTATCCTCTTAACACCGTATACCAATTTCTAGACGAATTAGAAGCTAGTTTTCCGTCGACTTGTACGGTGTCCATCATCGGAAGGTCTGTGGAAGGACGAGATATAAAGGTTTGAGAACCATAACTTTTGTGTACATACTTTTTTTTATGAAATCCTCATGGACTACCTCCGCCTGGGGAGAGGCGGCGAGGCGTGCTGGTTAAAAGTTAAAACCCCCGGTGTTTTCTTTGTACATGGGCGCGGGGCCGCGGGAATCCAGATTCTTCCGCAGTCCCACACTAGTGCTGGCCCTCGCTCGGGCCTCTTCTCTTGCAAGTATACTATACAAGTGCTTGAAGCAG
Organism: Helicoverpa armigera; assembly: GCF_030705265.1. Taxonomy (NCBI): domain Eukaryota; kingdom Metazoa; phylum Arthropoda; class Insecta; order Lepidoptera; family Noctuidae; genus Helicoverpa; species Helicoverpa armigera. The sequence continues at coordinate 3,882,595 of NC_087137.1, read as the reverse complement.
CTTGTACGCTTGAATACTACTGCAAGACGTCTGACTTCGTTCAAACAAAATGATCTGCTTAATTGTCCTAACAATTATTAAAACTTCCAGATGTTAAAAATTTCGAACAGTGATGCAAATAACACGGGAGTCTGGTTGGACGCCGCGACTCATGCTCGAGAGTGGATCAGCACATCAGTCGTCACCTACATTGCTGATTACTTAGCCAGAAACTTCGACACCATGGGTGCTAGTTACACTAATAAAGACTGGTACAGTATACTTGAAAATGGTACACTTAGAAAGTCAGTAGGAACTTTGTGTGTAATAGCAGAAACAGTTTCTTAACCGAGGCCGTCTTTTTGACCTCTTGAAATAAATTATCTATATTTTACGGTATACAAATATGTATGTATACTTAATTTTCAGGTATTTCGTACCCGTAGTAAACCCAGACGGCTATCTTTATTCCCATACATCGGATAGGATGTGGCGAAAAAATAGATCGCGATTCGGAAATACCATCACAGGAGTTGATCTCAATAGGAACTTTGGGTAAATGCAAACTTTTGTTGACGCTAATGGAATGCCAGGATTATTATTTATGATTACAGTTATGGTTACATCTTACAGATATTTTTGGGGACGTGGTGGCCCAGAACACTCATCAGCTGATCCAAGTCATTTAAATTTTCGTGGACCAGAACCATTCTCAGAACCTGAAACTACGGCAGTTAAGGTAGGGAGGTTTTTGTGTGATTATTTAATAAAATTCTATTGTATTAAGTAAAGATTATAATGCTGTTATAGGATATTATTCTGTACTCGGGGACACCGTTTAAGATATTCCTAACGTTTCACGCTTGCAGTGAAGCTATCTCGTTTCCTTGGTGTCACACAGCGGAACCTTGTCCTGATTACGTCAATTTACTCGAAGGTGGAACTGCAATGGCAAAGGTAACATGTCAACTGATGATTAAAAATACGAGTACGATCAATGGATGTTCATTCCAATTAATTTATTTTGATATTTTTCAGGCCATCTACGAGACGACTGGGCGCATGTACAAAGTAGGGAACTTCAAAGATATAATGTATTATGCTTCTGGAACAAGTATTGACTGGAGTTATGGAACAGCTCGCATACCATTCTCCTATCTTATTGAACTGAGAAGCAAACAGGAGCGATTCCTCATGCCCAGAGACGAAATCTTCGACTGTTGTAAAGAAATCCTAAACGGCGTCAAAGCACTCGTGGAATTTGTTGATAAGAGAAAATGTTTGAACTGTTCTGTTAATGCGAAAAAGCTGCGTCAGTAAATTTATAGTCATGTTTGTAGTAAATTTTTGTGTAAGTATTATATCAATAAAAAACGTAATATAATAAGAATTGATTTAATAATCACAGACTTACATTACTGGTTACAGTTTTCAAAAGCGTATATACGACTAGAACTGCCCCAGGGTCATTGACATCACATTGTTTCGGGTTAGGAGTTGGCTCTTTTTAATGTTGATCCACATAATCCATCAAATCCTTAACAGCACTCCAGATTTCTTTGCAATTCTCAAGGATTTCTTCTTTTGGTAGCCTGAATTTGTGTTTTTTACTCCTCAACTCGATCATATAGGAATATGGTATTTTTGCTATTGAGTAGCTCCAGTCTATGCTGGTCCCGCAGGCATAATACGTGAGATCTTTAGTGCTTCCAACTCTATATGTCTTGCCGGTTGCTTCATGTATTGCCTGAAAGGGATAGAATGCTGAACAATGCAAAGGTTTTGTTTGCTATATGATGACGATTACCCAACTACAGTACAACTAGTCTACTAGTCTCTTACGTGGAGTTACCCTTGCCATGATTGAGCCACCCTCCAGCAGGTGTAGATAGTCTGGACACGGATCCTTTTTGTTGCCCCATGGAAAGATGATCAGCTCGAAGTAGCTATGAAAGGACAGGAACACCTTGAAGGGAGTTATTGATCCCAATATTGTATCCTGTAAAAAATAAATTAAAATTGACATCTTGGATAAAAAGACGACACTTTAAGAGACACCGACAGCAATAGAATTTGATGTTCATAACTATTAGATATAAGTGAATAGTGTTATCTCACTCTCACTGCGATCGTTTCTGGCTCTGAAAATGGTGCTGGGCCTCTGTAGAATACGTGAGATGGTTCATCAGATGATCCTTCTTCGCCGTTGCTCTGTCCCCATGCATAACTGACGAAAACAAATTCATATCATATATCTAGAGGTAGTTCGTATTCAGACGTAAATAAGTATGAAGATATTTTTTTATAGATACTAACCTAAAATTTCTATTGAGATCTACACCCACACATTCGCCTCCATATCTCGCACGATTTTTTCTCCACATGCGTTCGTGTGTGTGCGTGTATTCGTAGCCATCTGGATTCAAAACTGGTATGATGTGCCTGAAAATAATAGTCACGTACTTATATAGGTTTCGCAAAATAAAGTTTGTTAAAACATTTCCTACATTTGAACATTTATTTTCCATTAATGTGCCGGAATTGTATAATTCACAATAGCCACTTGGCGAATTTATAATGATAGAAAAGAATGCATTACCAATCTTTATTAGTGATAGATGAAGAAAGAGTGAAGAAGTTTTTGACAAGCATATCCGCAATGTAGGTGACGACTGCTGTACTGATCCACTCCCGAGGATGTATACAGGCGTCCAACCATACTCCAGAATTGCTTGCATTGCTATTTGAAATCTTTAACATCTGGAAATATAAAAAAAAAGTCTTAAAATCACCAACCCGATATGAGCAAGCGTGGTGATTAACGCTCAATTCTTTACTGCGAAAGAGGCGGCCTGTGCTCAGCGGCGATAAAAAGGCTGATAAAAAAAAAAACTACAGGAGGTTTTGGAAATAATAATCGGTTGATGAATTAAGTTGGTTAGGTAAATTGATGAGGATATAAAGTACTTTCTGCTTTATAAACATAATATTCGTTGTAATAATTGACGGTTACCTTGATATCTCGTCCTTCCACGGATTTTCCAATAACTGACACGGTACAAATTGCTGGGTAATCTTTTTCTAAATCATCTATAAATGAATATATTACGGCGAGTCTGTGGTATTTCTTCCAATCCATCAGTTTCACTGAAATTGTAAAGGTACATGCTCAATTTGCCTTCTCAACATTCTCCCTCATAGAATCTGGATTTATTTTTAGTTTCTGAAAATATGCTTGTCTCCCACTGCAAGGAACTAACACTGATATCAACATGGTTAAGGAGACATGTATCGTGTGAAGTATTCGTCACAAAATATCCTCTTACCTCTTCGTCTTCTCGGTTTCCGATTCGGCATTACACATTTTTGTAGTGGCGAGCGTAGCCCTACAAAATTAATATTTGTTAGTGAAAAAACTTGAGTACCGTCAGTAAAAAAGATTTTAAAATAAGGTTAATGTCGAATTCTCCTAGCAGACATCTGATAATTCTCGAAGGCTCTACAAATATGAATGTACCGATACCATCAACTAAGGGCACGCCACCATCGTGGCGGTAAGTCCCCTCTTTGAGGAGTGGCTCGGGAGGAGTCACGGCGCCCTCACGTACCGCATGACGCAGGTCCTCACCGGACACGGTTGTTTCGGGAGGTACCTGCACCGCATCGGTCGTGAGGAGGCGCCCGGGTGTCACCATTGTGCGGACAGCCCCGAGGACACGGTGGACCACACAGTCCAGGTGTGCCCCGCATGGGAGGGGCACCGCCGGGTCCTCGTCGAGGCTTTGGGCGGCGGCGACCTCTCGCGTCCGGCCCTGGTTCAGGCCATGGTCCGGGGCGAGAGGGAATGGGATGCCGTCGCCTCCTTCTGCGAAGCGGTCATGCTCGAGAAGGAGGAGGCGGAACGCCAGAGAGTCCGCACCTCTCATCCCGGCCGCCGCGCTGGACCAGGTAGACACCATGGGCGCCGGGTGTCGCGAGATGACTCCCGGCCACCGTAGGCGTGGGTCTGTGGGCGGTGAGTTCGGGTGGCTCATCGTCCCTCTGTCTTCCTAGACGACAGACCCGTGTCGACGGCGCGCGTTGTTCCACGCGCTCCTCAAAGAGACGTCAGCAACCCCAGCGGGGCCCAGCAGGGCCAAGGCCTGCCGGGGCTGCGGGTTGTTCGAAAGAGATACCGCGGCCCTGGTACACAAAAGGCCTATGACGGAACACGACGATTTTAGTCAGTAAAAGTCTGACACTCCCTCACCGCTGCTAACCCACAGCGGGAGGGGTCATTTGATGATTTTACGTCGATAAAAAAATACCATCAACTAGTGATCCGATATTTTTCCGCCAAGCATAGATGCAGCATTAACCACTAAAGTGACGAAAGATTAGTATAAATCTTACTCCAGCCACCCCTAGTTTGAGTGCTATTGTCGGCGCATTCAGTAAGCTCAGCATTTTCCCAATCCGAAGTCTCGTCTTCATCATTATAGATGTAGAAGAAATCAGGGCTAAGTGTAGGTTTCACTCGCTGCGGCTCATCATTCTTCAAGGCCACGCTCATTTTGGGCGATGTTCGTTTAGTTTAACCTTAAGAGAAAATTAAGTCAACTTATTCAAATTAACAAATAAAAGTAATAATGGCAGTTGGAATAAAACAATATTTTGATGATAGAAAATGCAAGAATAACTGAAAGATGTATTGGGAGATACGGCATACATGACATATCTAATAAGACTTGTGGTTTAGCAGAAAATAGCATACTTCCAAAGGCAAGTTCGTTTCAATATTCAAGAATATTTATAAAGCTAATTGTCATAGCCCAGCCATTGTTTATTTAAAATGCTAACAATACGTTGGTGAATTACATCGATATTCCCCGGCGGGTGGTACAAATCGAATGCCAGTCATTGCGGTCGCTGTATGGCAATCGATGTCCGATGTATCGGCGTTTGTTACTTAATTGTGGCTAGAATGTTTTACAGGCATCATAGGACAGGTGCCACTATTATATTTACCACATGTAGACACAATGTACCTATCCAGCGGATGAAGTCTGATTGGAAAAGATGCGGATTGAATCGTCCAACTTATGATATCACAGGTTATAAAATGGCGAAACAGGTCCTGCACTAGATAATGTGTGGGTGAGGTGAGGCTCTCCTAAAAATGATCAATTCAATTTGTTGATGATGAAAATTCAGGGTGCTACCAAAGTAACTACTGCCTACTTACTGTCATACGTTCCTATAACAGTTAAATATTTTTTATAACTTATTTATAGCAATGTAAACTTGTACATTTAATTTTAGATTTCATTTACCGTTTTTTTCTTCCATAATTTTAAATAAGTAAAACTTTACAAAATTTGTTACAAATATAAAATAAATTTTCTTTTAAACAATGTTGTTGATGTGTTATCTTTTTTGACAGGTGATATTAAACTATAGACAAACTTTGTTTTCATTTTAAGAATTAAAATATAAACCTCTTTTCACGCTTCAAAATCATGTTGCAACAACATTCATAAACATGTAGGTAAATTAATATGATTTTTATAATGTAAGTAAAGGAGTCATTTTATCAAGCAGAAGCCAATATTATTAATTCCATACTAATTCCATCTCCATAAATATTACAAAAAGCCATTACAAACAATAGTTACGAAATGCAGCCAAAACATTTCAATGGAACTGTCGAAAACGCGAACGAATTTCGTGCTCAGATTAGAAAACCGCGGGCAGAAAACTCGGCGCGCGCCGCCATGTTGTGGTGGCCAGCCAATCACACGGGCACAATGTCACGCGACGCACGACTATCGTGGACCGGGAAAACTATCCTGTTTCGATATCGAAAAGATGGCTAGGCGATATGGTATGTGAGTGAAGTATTACGTGCAATAATGGTTTTGGTTTTCGGAGTACAGACAAATCTAGAGTTTGCTTGTGTGTGATTATGTCCCATGTCCGTAAAAACGGTCAATTTCAAACTCAAAGTTTTATGAACTTGGGTTGTCGAACAGTTACATTTCGGACTTTTCAAGTAGGTATTTAGAAGTTTGCATTACATTTAGGTCAAGGAAAAAAACTTCCAAGGCACACATCATTATCTTGATGAAATTTTGATTTTAAATACACGCCGTCTTTCTTTCTTATAAGCGTGTTTTTGGTAGCAAACATATGAGACACAGACAACAAAGTCCTGCTAGGTTAATAATATAAATAAATACATTCCATTCGTAAAAATCCAAATAAGCCGCCAAAAATTAGACTCCACAAATGAACACTGCAAAACTATATCGGAGCGACATCGCTCGAACCTATTCGCTGCGAACTTCAACTGTTCAACTTTGACACGGCCGGACACGGTCGCAGACACAGCTAGCTAATTGCAACAAATGAGATTGATTGTAACGGACACTTGACTCGGACGACCTTACCTCGACGTCCATTGCACGCCTCTAATTCTACGCTTAATTTGACAAGAAAATTGTGGTGTTGGTGCTAATTTATGAAAAAAAATGTGGTCAATCTTATAGGTATCTTTATATAAGTTTTAAAGATATTATAGGTAATTGGTATATGTTGCAGTTTATCTATTAAATGTTGATAGATTGACATTATCACACTCGTGTTATTAGGTTATATTACAAACCCAATCTATTATGAATAGCTACAGGCTGTGGTTGGAGCGACATACTTACCTACATAATTATTCCTCTTACAGATGTAATTTTCCTACATATTAATTTGATCACTCAGTTTTCGTAGCGTAAATATAAAATGAATAAGATTCTGCCAAAGATTTGCTATAATTCTCACTCAGAGACAAAGAATCACATCAATCAATTAAAATAATCAATTAAACACAAACAACGAAAGATCAAAAGTTATGCCTTGTACACAAGATCGTAAAGAGCACAATTCGATAGGTAATCTAGTTAAGATGCAAGTATACCGGGGCGATAAGTTGGCTTACCGTCTGGCCGATAATTAACGCGATCGCCGTGAAGATGGTGGCGCGAGCGTCTGCACCCCGCCTAATTGATACGTACGACCGACAATGAAATTAGCTTTTGGAGAAAAACCGTGGTAAATAAAGTGTTTGTCGTATTTTTAATATTATTTACTACATACACACACAAAAAATGATTTATTTGACGAAAGACTTAGGTATATAACATATAGGATAAGATCAGCTATGACAGAGCACCTATATTTCTATTTTTTTCATATGGGAAGCTGAGCAAAGCATCACACAAGCCTTAATTTTTTTTGTCAGAAGCATGTTGTAATTGATCATTGCGGAACGAGTCTTCGTATGTGACAATGTTATACATATAGTTAGATACTAAAACAAAAATATGCTAAGTATATACTAAAATCGGTAACTACGAAGTTAGTAAGAATTTTACTAGCTAAAGATACCATATTATTACAAAAATCTACATAATCTCTCACGCAAATTCATAGCTTCAAACATATTCCTATACAAACATGGCATTTAATGTCCTCCCATTGTTCTACTTTCTGGAGATTGCTGTAACTAATCTTACGTCCAATAAAGTTAATCTGTCGATGTTTATTGGTATACTTTACGGGTATATGTACGTTATTTAGGCCATACCGAAGAGGGTAAGGCAAGCCATCATGGTTTAAGTTATTAAGTTTGGGATAGTCGCCAAATCAATTAAGTGACGTCATTCTGTGGCCTAAGTTGTGTGGTATAATAATACACCGTTTTATTTTGTTATTTTATATAGCTATATTTGTACTATTGATAAATCTAAACCAACAATAATTTACAAATGATTTATAGTAAAACTAGAAACAACTGATTATAAACTTTGAAAGAAGGCTATGGTGGAGATGAATATCAAGGTATCTTAGGATACAAGCATGCTATATACTATGTAGATTTAGAAAAAAATTAGGTACATTTTTTTTTCTTTTTAGAAAAAAAAATGTACCTAATGAAATACAAGTTATTTACTATCATCAATATTTTATCTACTAAACTATGATTAAACTCCAGAAAGCACCAGAAAAAAAAAACACCAAAAAACCCCAATTCTAAAAGCACTCGCTAACAAGATAGCTACGAGTACTAATGAAGGGTATTTTGACACAGGCTCATTGGCTAATCCGGGGTCAGCGCGACACTGAATATCTAGTGCCTTCAATTAATTGGCTCGCAGGTGATGCGATCACTCGATACTATTGCGTGTTCGCTACGTCATTTTGGCTATCGTAATTGGTCAAAGAGATAGCTGACTTTACCATTAGGTGCGAGCTGATAGTGGCTTCTGTGGTTGTTAATTATGCGCTTTTGATTTTTAAGGATAGTAATTGAATTTATAGAGACTATCTGTGTATTATTGAGATGATATGAGATAGGTGAGAATTGACTGGATCCGGATAATACCAGAAAAGTAACAAATCTCTTCACTATACCTACGAAAGAATGTAAAATGTTTATTGGTTTTAAATAATTCTATCATACTTGCATACGTTTACAGGCATGATATAGAATTGTCTATATATAAGTTTATGTACGAACATGAGTACCTATATTCCACATCCACCTTTTTGACGTCAAAAAGACTTATACATGAGAATTGGGTGAACCAAAGAACCAGCGTGTTAACAAATCGAAATTGCAACAGCCCCTTTTGACAATATAATACACTAAACCCTGACAGATCCGAATAATGCCTTAAAGCGACTGGGGTATGCTTTTAATGTGGACCCAGATCGTGTAAACAAGGATTTTGTTGGCTTCCTTCGCCTACGGCAATTGTTCTCCGTCAGGAGCCTATAGAACCGACAACACACGGCACTTACAAACAATTTTATACCTATTGCGTGTTATGTGCGAAGATTTGGAGGAGCGAACTAAGTGAGTCAGCAATGTATGTTGAATAAAAGATTGATGATAAAGTGTCGTGTTTTGGTGAGGGATGGAATCAAAAAATGGTGGCTCCAATAAAGGACATCATTAATTCCCGCCGGTCGCGATGTCGGGGAAGCTGGGATTGGCTGCATTACCGTAATAGCGTCTGAGAAAAATATCCGATCAATTGCCGAGACCTTGTTTGCTGTGGCTGCTTTGCTTTATTGTGATTACGAGGAGATTAATTGAACAGTTTTGAAAAAGATCTTTATGACAATGCTGTTTTATTCATATCTTTCAAGGATTTTAGTTAATCATACTTGATTGAACAACATTGAAACTTTTTCGTCTTATTGTTTGTTGGTGTTTGACTGTATAGTCTTTATAAACACACTGCACACAAATAGGTACTTACCTACCTTCTGCCGAAAAAGTATATCCCTACAAGTCCTTATTAAATCGTTTGATTCTATATTCTCCTTTAATATATCAAAAGCACTCCATATACCGATCACATACATATACACATGTATACAACATACCCACACAAGTGAAACTTAGACATTTTTCTCCACCGTTTGCAAAGCGTCGAAAACAATTTCCCAAGTGGACGGAGGCTTGCTCCTAAGTATTTCTTTCAAATAATTATCCGACAAAAACATCCCAAGATTCTTGTGGAGTTCGTTAGGATGTTACGGGATCCCTCCCTAAGCAGAATTAATGATTCCCTTTATTGAAAGTTCAATTTTTTGATTAGGAGTCGGGGGGCGACGCCCTACACTGTTTAAACACCGGATAACACGGCATTTATTTACATTCGGCCGGTATTGATTTGATTTAAGCATTTTTTAATCTTGCTCTTTTTGAGATTTTGTTTTTGTGCAGTAATTCGCGGACAATGTTGGAACAAAACGATAGAATATTTGATTGGTTACAAAGTTTTGACTTGAATGCAATCTTGGCCTATCTTAGTAAAATTGTTGGTCTGTTAAAATTGACTTGACTAAATTGATGTTATTTTAACCTGCGATTTTTGTAGGTATATTTTATCAATGTTCTGGTGAAGTTAGGATGAGTTGCCATAATTTCAAGATTTTAACTAGCTAATACATAAAGTAAAACCAGTCGAAAACAATATAAAATCTATGTCCATAACTACCCCACAGCAACCTTATCCGATTCCAAAAAGGGCATAAGATCTATTTATCGAGACGATACAAATTGCACTAGCGCCGGACCCAAGTGCCGTAATCTGTTGGCGAGTGAAGGCGTCCGGCGACCGTCCGGCGTCCGACGCCGTCCGGCGGTCGACCGGCCACCGGCGAGAATCTAATTTGGTTCGGTAGCCGTCGCTCATTTGTTCAAATTACACCCCACGCCGCCCGGCGAGACGTGTTCGAGAAACTGGGAGATGCTGCCAAATTTATAAGTATGTGTTGTGTTCATGGCGTTTAGGGGGTAGATAGAGTTGTAGGTACATGGGTGGTTTTCTAATAATATGTAACCTATGTGAAGTATGGGTTCTTGATGTTTTAGTTATAGTTTGATAGACGTTTGCGGTAGAAGCTGCTTGTAGAATATGAGGGAAAATAGTATCAGCGAAAACTTAAGTATGTTTTACCGATTACAGTTTTCTTCTTCTTTTCATCCTTTAGCAGAGCGGCTACTAATAGTTTTCGAAAACAAGATTACTTCACCTAAGAAGCTACATTACCTATAAACAAATTGAACAACAGTTGACCTATTTATACATTCGGAAGAGATGTAACGTCTCGTCACCTTCCCTCGTCCCTCCGCGACCTCGGAGGTCGGAGGACTCAAACTATTCAACCCTCAGGCGCTTCCGGGTCCTCTCTTTGTTGTTCACGATCTTTCCTTCCTTTATCAATTGGAATATTCTTTGAAGCGACACATTCTACATGATCGTGGTGATCTTAATTTTGTTGAATTGTTGGCCATTCTTAAGACATTATTAAAAAGTGCCTGTTGGTACCTAAATTATTAATATTTTTTTAGGTACCTGTAGAGGTTTTGAACCAGCGATAGTATATCATAGCAGTTTTGATCCTTTTCATAATTATACCGTAGCGGCGGTAGAGTTCGTAGCATTTTCGTAGTAATTCTGTCGAGGTTTTTCTGCGATCTCATCACATATTAGTATGCTTACTAAAAGCACACTCTAATTTAGTATATTACTACTTACATTAAATTACAGTTATGAATGTCTCATACACAAAAATATCATAAGCTTAGTTAAGAAGCCCAGCAAAGCAATTTAGCCTAATCACTCAAACAATTCGAATCACTACATTCTAAATACAAATATCTGAATCTCACACGAATCTTACGCTAAAATAAGTCTGCGTACACACGGTAGCGCAGTGGTCGATGAGGCTCAGGTAGCTTGCAGGTGTCGTTCACGCTTCGCGCCTCGGTACACAGCGCTGGCGTTACTATGCGACGCAAGCTCCGACAATTACGTTACTAGTGCCGCTCTTGTGTAACTCCCCTTATGTACGCCACGTTTCGGGGCAAGTTCGAGTTTTGTGATACAGGGTATTTTATGGTTTTGTGTCCATTTTTGTGACTAAGAAATGTAATAAGTAAATACTTAAAAGACATCATAAATCGTTTTCTTAAGTCTCAATATGATTAAATGAAAAAATCAATTTAATTTAGAGTATTTATGTCTCAACAGCAAGCGGTTTCACCGACGGGCGACGAATAAAAAGTTCCTCGATAAATGCGCTATCATTGAACAGCACCAGTAGTTCCTGAGATTAGCGCGTTCAAGCTAACAAACAAAGTCATTATAATATTAGCATATATTTCTTAGTTTGACTATTTACAACAAAACATAATGCAACATGAATTGTCTAATACACAGTCAGTGTACATAAATACTTTAAGCTTCAAACAAATAGTCCGTTTTCATAGTTTGACTGGACATTTAATTGTTGAGATCAGTCCGTAGAGCAGAAGCTTAATTTTGTGACTTGTTAGTGGCAGCACTTCCACTATGTAGGTCACTCGTATTTAGTTGTGAAATTTCACTGATTAGCTCATTAGCTTTGTTAACGAATAGACAGAGAATTGGATAGTTATCTTAGTACTTAGAAATGGTATAAAAAGTCCATGAGGGAAAATAATTAGGGATTAGTCGATATGATTCCGAACAGTCCCTAATAAGCTTGTTTATTAGACGAAAAAAATTTGTACCTACAATATCTTTTCTAGAAATTCCTTATTGCCTAAATTATAATCTTATCATAATTTTAATCAATTCTTTAATTCTGTTGTAAACCTCATTAGCAACACCACTTAAAGTCTAAGCACCTACATTTCCCAAAATATTTATTCAATACCGTAAGTCCTCGTTACTTTATCAGTCAGATAATACGAATAGGTACTTCCTATAAATATTCAAAATGATTTAATTAATAGTCAGATAATACTTATTTAATTTCCGAATTCAGATCCTCCTGCATTTTACGAAATCAGTTCAAAAGAGCAAGTGTTACATTTTTTAAACCTTCGTTTTCAATTTCACCACGACTTGCCCAAGATATTCGATAAGCTATCGAGTTAGGTTCCTTTAGTAGTGGTTGTAAAGTGCGTGCTGGTGCGAACGTTCACGGTGATTGCGTTATACTAATGAAGACAGACGGTCCACTGTGTCAGGAGCACGGGGATACCTAAGTCACGGTAGCTGATCATATGTACATATGTATATGACTTATGACTCTAGTTTAATATGTATGTATAGGTGTTTTTGGAGATTGGTTGGTTATGAGATGGGTGAAAACCTTTCGAAATCTAAAGTTATAAATGTGTTTATATCTATATATTTTTTTTGTTGCCATCTATGTGTATCTGTTATCTATTTTATATTATACATAAACTTTTAACCAAGTGCACAATGATTTAAAGACCATCTTAAACACTTACCTAATTTGTGTCTCAGTTCTGGTATAATTATGCATATATATCTAAGTACAGTGTTTATGTTTCATTGGTTTACATTCTAACACAATATTATCTTTATCATATTTATTTTTGGTCCCAGAGCACCAGTTTCTTCATTTTCAGACCCAGCCACTATTCACTCGTAACGGCCACGACTAAGATGCAACGTGTTAAGAAAACACAATGCCCTTTTTTGGCTTCAGAAAAACAACATGTACCAACAACTGTGAAAGTCCTTGCCATTAATTGACTTACCGAAAGTACACAAATCCTTATAATTGTAGAGAGTGAGCGGGGCGCTCCGCTAATCAATATGATGTAGCTTCAGCATCAATATTTGACTGATACAACTCCGTCTTATTACTGACTAACGAGCGCAAACGTTAAAATTCTACAAGATTAACTACAAGCACCGATATGTCTTGATACTTTACGATATTTTGAGTAGTGAACAGTGTAACGAATATAATTTGTATCGCTATCATAAGGATTTTTATTACTTCATGAAAGAATGCACCTACTGTGTAAACTCTGCAAAGATTTATTGAAAAAAAAATCTTAATACATTAAGTCATCCATGTACACGCGTAAGCGTAAATCGCTTTAAATAACTGTTAAATATTATGCAGTTTCTCGACTTAATATTTGGTTTCTTGTTAAAGGTATAAAGTATTAAAATGCAGCCAAATAATCGAACTTTTTAACCAACCCGCTTTGAGAAATTCTGGTGATTAACACGATCCTTCTCTGTGTGAGAGAAGGCCTGTGACCGAAAGTCTGAAGAAAAAAAAGGCTGATGATGATCCGATCTCTTTACAAAATATTATATCTTTACAAAAATATCTTTACAAAATAATATATCATATACCTAATGACAAAAAATATTTCGCATGTATTATATTTCGCAATATGTCCGCATTTTAATTCAAGTATCAAGATTGATTATCCAAGTAATCCAACAAGTCTGGTGTACCTCTGGAGGCGAATATTGATTGACTTATTTTTACCAACTTTTATACTTGAGTTACGTTTATTTTATTCATTAACTGAAGGGTCGCTGTTTGTTAACCTATCGTATTTATTCTACTTTTCTTATTTTTTGTCCACATCAAATTATTTTGTTTGAATGATAGGTAAGTACAGTATCATATTGGCGTGATTTTAATGTACCTAAATACATAGTTAATGGAATGTTCGAAGATAGTATGTATTTGTTCTTTTGGACTTTTTTTGGTACCTAATCTTAGACAAGCCAAAATTTTGAATCAATAACTCATCAGCATTGATAACCCCGCATGTATCGCGTATCAAAACAAACAAACACGGTGTTCATTAAACCAAACGTGAACTGTTATAGTTCTACTTTTCATAGTTGTTATCTCAACATCCAACTAAAGTTCCTCGATTTCCGCACTACCATAACAAGATGTGTTTTATGTACCAAATAACTTGACCTCCTTTCCTCTCCTGGTTTCTTAATAAGTCGCGTGTTTTAGGGGATTGTCTACCAGTATTGGCGGGTCACGCTAATATGGCCGTTAGATATAACAGTGGTAATGCGTTGGGGTGTGTTTTTGCTTTATGTCGCGTGAAATTTTATTGTCGCGGCTCGGCGTCGCGCCAACATCGCTATACGACAGGATATATACAGAAAATATGTAAAAAATACTATAAAACATGACTACTAATGCCTAGGGTCGAGCCGCTCCCGTGTGCGGCGCACACAGCCGCCAAGGAAATATACGATCTTTAGATTGCGATAGTGGTGTCAACAGCGGCAGCGGTAGCTGTATGTAGGTACCTACCTATTGAAACAACGCGTTTGGTCTAAATAGTATCAGAAAGTTACAAACCAACATACATGCATGCACATACCGACACACTAGATTACCCTCCTTTGCATTACACAGTCGGGTAAAAAAGAGGCGCTTCATAGTTTTCGCACACAGGCTCTCGGTGGGTCGTCTCGACCCTGCTAATGTCTCTAAAGAGGGAGTAATAAAATCCCTAATTTTTTAGTCAAACAAATTATATGTACGCATAAGTCTGTAGTGTCTGTAGTGTAGTGTCGTGGTGGCCTAGTGGGCAAAGAACCAACCTCTCGAGTATGAGAGTGCGGGTTCGATTCCAGGTCAGGCAAGTACCAATGCAACTTTTCCAAGTTTGTATGTACTTTCTAAGTATATCTTAGACACCAATGACTGTGTTTCGGATGGCACGTTAAACTGTAGGTCCCGGCTGTCATTGAACATCCTTGGCAGCCGTTACGGGTAGTCAGAAGCCAGTAAGTCTGACACCAGTATAACCAAGGGGTATCGGGTTGCCCGGGTAACTGGGTTGAGGAGGTCAGATAGGCAGTCGCTTCTTGTAAAGCACTGGTACTCAGCTGAATCCGGTTAGACTGGAAGCCGACCCCAACATAGTTTGAGAAAAGGCTCGGAGGAAGATAAGTCTGTAGGTAGCAAAAAGGGTGACTCAACTTCATGCATTTTTAACGTTGTCAAAAACTGGTGGGGCATATAATGCTTGCAAATCTACATATTTGCTTAGCATTATCCAAATAAGACAGGCGAGGTTCCGTCGGACGTCTAACTTGGTAAATGAGAGAGATACTGAGTAAACAGAGGACGACCGGAGAGTAAATAAACGTAACCTCGCGAGTCCGGCTCGGACACGGCCGCTTGTTACACGACAATGCTTCAAGACTTCATACTGAAGTGGGGCCAGTTTGTCTTACTAATTGTATCATTATAGCCGAAAAACAACAGTTGTAGATAAATAATTTTGTTTTTATTTATTTCGTTAGGTATTTCAGATAATTGACCAAATTTTGTCCTAAAGCATTGACATATTTTCTGAATCCAAATTTTGAGGA
Organism: Helicoverpa armigera; assembly: GCF_030705265.1. Lineage (NCBI taxonomy): Eukaryota > Metazoa > Arthropoda > Insecta > Lepidoptera > Noctuidae > Helicoverpa > Helicoverpa armigera. Next base: position 3,866,894 of record NC_087137.1, on the reverse strand, counting down.
ATTTCTTTAATAATCTCAATAATCTTCCTAACCACGGAAATACGAAAATATCGTAAACACACCAACAAAAATAATATCCCTTTACTTGTAACGTAGCTTTTCCCGTTGAAGCTCGCACGTTACGCCCCAGGGACGTTCGATCACCGTCATCGTAGATCGGTAAACACATGACACGCCGTCCGCGTTGTCGGCTAAATTAAATCTTATTGTCGCTTAACTGGAAGCGAATGAGTCGGGAAATTCTTTTGGGATTTCAGCGTTTTGGTGATCGGTTCTATTAAGAGTTCCTTTATCGTGATCTTTTGATATTGACATTAATACATTACGATTGTATGGTGAGCATGAATTGACAGAAAATACCGAGTTTGAAAAACCTGATTGGATTGTGTGTAAATGTAAAGGCTACGCGGCGCACATACCTAGCGGGACGCTATATAACCTCGTAGGTCCAGCTAAATTATTTTGAAAATGTGAGTAAATCACACAATACACGGCTCACTGAGCTCTAGACTTTGTTTAAAGAGGAATGTGGCTATTAAATAAAAATAATTATGTTACTATAGTTTGTTGTTTGAACATACTCAAAAGTAGTCCACTATTCTATTGTTTTATGTATACCTACCATTTGTTTTAGATGATGAAGATAATCTCTAAAAATACAGCATGATATGGAAGAACGTGGTCAAAATACATTCACTAAGCTAATTAGAAGCCCACACTTCATTAACTTAACAATTACGATTACTCAACATTTCTGCACATGCATTAAACACATTACAAATTATAGTGAGCGGTTAATTCAAACAAATGGCCTGTCAACTAATTACCGACTGACACCGAGGTGTTTACTCAGCATTAGAGGAGATTACTAGCTGTCAGTGATAATTACACGAACTTGCATTAGCCGTATTATGACGTGTCACGAGATGAAGATGTCATACGTTATGATGGGCAATCACGTATATCTAGATTTCATTGTCTGTTTGATCGCAGCATTGGTATTAATGACTATAGATATGTGTATTAAAGTTGTAAAGTTAATTAAAGTAGTACCTACCAAAATACCTCTAGTGAACTGATGTCTATTTTTTCACGGTACGGTCCGGCACAAATCGGTTCTTCTATACCTCTTTCATAGTGTTTGGTTTCTATAAGACCATTGGGAGTATGTCGAGGTTTGGAAATAATACTGCTAGATCTGATCTTAGGATCTATGAATATTATAATATTGTATTTTGGCAAACAATCATGACATTGGTTTACCCGAGTTGGTGATTGGTACTAGCTACAAAATATACAAGTTGGTACCTAATCAAGACAACGAGAGTACTGACGCAAAAAATCTCGACAAAGTCCTTGTCCGTTTGCCACTTGTAATTACCTACAGTAACAAGTTATGAGTATAACATAAAAGCTCGTGAAGTATGGGGCCAATCAGAATGGCTGGCTAATTTCATACTAGAGTGAGCCTGGCCCGCTTCTTATGGGAGAACTTGTTCAATCAGCGTAAGTAGCGATTTTCCGACCGGACCCCAAGTAACTGGGCTTGGTAATATTTTTTGGAGGTGGTATATTTGTTTTTTTTTTTTTAATAAGAAAATTAGTTACCTAAGTTAATTGCAATATAGGAAAATAATATTTTAGTACTAGACATAACAAACCCATCCCATGTTGATAAGTGGATAACGTAAATACCTACTAAATAAGTTAGATTTGATTTGAGCTACATGAAGATAGGTTATTTCGATAATCAATATAGGGCCTACGAGACCTACCTATATTGACTACGACCTACTAAGGTTTCCTACCTTAAAATAATAATAGAAATGTAAGATTTTAGCGTTATTTTATTTTTCAGGTCACTGTTTTGCATTTTATTAATATTGATTCTTGCTTATCACCACATTCGTAGCTCTTGGAAACTTATTGAATTAAATGCCTGTCTGGTCTCAAGACATAAACAGGCCAGAGCAAGAGATATCCCTCCTACAGAGCTCGATGACGCGGAATATAAGTTGACATTTGATTGCGTGTTACAAGTATTATTGTTCCGATATATTTGTATGAAACTTAACGATTTTCATACACCTACTTATGTATGTATATGCATTACATATTTGCTCAGTTTAAGTCCGAAAAAATGTAAGGTGCATTGTAATAAAATCAATGGAGAAAATAAATTGTTAATTTGGTAACACTTTTGATGTTTTCTGGAGTATTTCCATGTTATCTACAGTTTAAATGTGTGTATTCTGTTGAGCCTCAATTAGCGTTGTAATGGGCGCAATTATATTTTTTTGCGGATTATTTCTCATACTTAATCATAGCTTTAGCTCATAATTTTGGTCATAAAACCCATTTTTTTTACATTTTACTTTCTAATATCAAATTCAAATAAATCTTTCAGTACTACTAAAGTGAACTGGACAGCAAAAAGGCTATTCCTCTAAAAGGTACTGACAACCCATCAATGAAGTTTGCAAACTCTGCACCAGTTCCCATGGGTACAAATGTCCCATACATCTGAGGGTCAGGGTACGGATGTCTTAAGTGCGCGGAAAGGGCTCGGGGCGGTATATTTATATTCCCGGGACATTCGAAACATCCGAGAGGTTGAGTTACGAACTAGTTGGTGAAGGGTTATGACTGATGTTCAGTTTGCTGGCTCTTCAAGTTTCAAGTTGGTGTTAAGTTTGCTAATTGATTGATTGAATGTTTCGGTGTTTTGTTATGAAGGTGTAAAGGTTCAGATCATTTTGTATATAAATGGGTTTGCAATAGGAAATTAGATTCCGAAACTGAAGCAGGATATTTATTTTACACTTTTGTGTACTTTGAGAAATATGTCTAAGTTCATTTGTCATTCTCAGAGTGGTAGATGTTTGGTTATTGTTGACTTTTTTCAACATTTAAATCAGTGGCTAAACCACTGAATATCATAAAGTAGGTATATGTGATAGGATTTAATGTGATTAGGTACGACAACCCCGATATAACTACGCCAACATATTGTACCAATAAAGTGATTGATATATTCGTTGTTTGGCAGTGTTTTGGCCATAAAATGGCTTAGACTTAACAACTAGTCTTACTTATGTAATTGCGACATGTATAAACCATTAAGTATACGGTGATGTTACGCCACCGTTTACTTTTTGTGTTAGTCTAGAATTCTTTCAAAAGAAACATTTCAATGTGCCTAACTTGTGGTATTTCGAAAAGAAAACTACACACAATTTTTCATAATAAACACTAATCAGTCTCAGAAACGCTTTATTTGAAAACGTGAAAGGAATACTTATTAGTATTACTTACGAACTTATGCCTTTAAGGTTTTCAGATACAAATGTTACATTAAAGTATTGGTTGTAAGCACTGGTACTCAGCTACATCCTGTTAGACTGGAAGCCAACCCCAACATAGGTGGGAAAAAGGCTCGGAAGATGATAAAGGATTGGTTGTAGAACACCTATCTAAACAAATTTACCTGTATATTCGTATGTACGTATGTAGAGCAACAACATGCGTTACATATTTATTGACAGTTACCCCTTACTTGAGGTGCGATGGTAAATTCATGCTAGTGGGGTGCGTGCCAAAACGTGGCGTGTTTACCCTCACATATTTATGTGAAATATTTGCGTATCACCTGTCGATCAAATAACTATAGGCTCAACTTAAAACTGAAAACATTAACGTCACTTTCCTAAAATCGTCTTATATGTATTGTAAATATGTAAATATCGTATTTCAATGAAAATATGCAATTTTGAAAATACTTTCCTAAAATAAATGTTTGTTATAAATTTTCTTGGACTTTCAATTTTCATGGGTTTATTGTCGGTAAAAATGGGCTTTATCATATCTGTAGATTAAGTGCCAGCTAAGTGCACCGTAGAGTAAAGAAGACTGGTGCTTGACTCTCCTTAAAATTATATTAACTATTTAGTGACTTTTATAGCCAAATAAAAGTGCTATTTAAAATAGTTAAGATGAGTTACAAACTTTCTTTCAGCTTTGATGAACATTATTTACTACAACGATAATTTCATTATTACAACGATTATTTACTAAATGACCCGCTGCGATACATTCCCTTATGATCAGTTAATTGCAGCTAATTATTACCGTGAATTCCTCAATTGTACCTACAATCCGTAATGTACTAGTTGCTGATATTTATGTTTATTATGAAACTAATTAATTGACACTACAGTTACCTACATACCCATCCTCTTTAGTATACTTATACGGTAGTTTCCGAGTATAGTCTCAATAACATGTATCGATATTTCACATGAATACAATTTACAAATAACCGGACTGATACGTGGAACTTGGATCTTCGGAAGCAGGCGGCAGACGTCGGCAAAGTTTGCTAAAGTCTTCGTGTCAACTTACTGATCACGCCAATATGGAATCACTTACCACAATACACTCAATCTCGCCAAAATACACCTTAACTCTTCAGCCTAAGGTTCAACACAACTGCAAAATATAAACTGTTCGAAATAGCACGTTGCAGAGATTTCACTTATGAACCACGTGGGGTGTTAAACGATTTTCGTCCTCATGTCGTCGTGTTAAGGTGCAAGAGTGTATTAATATGTAAGTTGAAGAATACGCTGAGTTTTACGTGGATGGACAGCGGATTGTAGTAGAATGGTAAAGTGAGATGCGATGCTTTCTGTGATATTCTGTGGTATAATGAGTTAAATACACTACATTGAATATAACTCTATAATAAGATACTCAAATAATTAATTTTCCAGTATCTTGGAAATCTTGATAGCTGGAAATCGACAAATAGGTAAGTACGCAGAAACCAGTCGAAGGCAGAGAGTGCTGTAACCATAAATAATATTTAGTAAGCTTCTTAGAACTTATTTCATTGTTATCATTTAACCATTATTTTCCTTCACAATAAATCATTATTGAATTCATGAAACTCATATTGAAAATAGAGGTACAAACCACATTGAAAAAACATGCGACCATTTTCCGAAAAGCTTATTTATTCCCAAAATTCTTTATTACCCAATAAATATTAAGGTTGATTATTTTAAATTCCCTTTAAGTTAATTGTGTAGTGATTGGAATGCGCCAATAATATGGCTGGTTCGCGTCAGAATCCGGATGCCGCGCGCGCCGAGCGCTGCTATGCAAGATATGCACCTGCCTGCTGGAATGTGTTCCAACGTATTTGGTAATGCCACTTCATTGTTCTAGAGCCTGGGAGTTGGAGATGATTTTGATGTTGGAGATGAGGGTGTGTTCCAGTGACAGGTTTTGTACTAATTACCTACTTACTTACTACATAAAAATAACCATCATATCTCATATCTAGACTCTTTAGTTCGTACTGGTCAACAAAACATTGTAAATTATGTGCTGTAAATTAAAATATGTGATTGTTAATAATATAATTAAAACAAGGTTCAAATCAAATAGTTTCAAATAAAAACAAAAGCCCCTCTTACAAATCCGAAACCAGACACGTGTTGTCTGCATATTTTCATATCAAACTTTACTTTGGCAGCGCCGACATTTCGCAGAACGCCGTGAATATTTAAAGACTGCTGTATTTGGCTGAATATTATAGACATGTTAGTCCTTTACATGAATATGTAGATGGCCAGTGTGTTCAGTTGTACTGAATTAATCATTAAAAGCGAAAGCAGGCTTAAGAGCTTACAGCTGGTACACTTACGTGCAGACGAACTGGGGCTTTTTAATTAGCAATCTACTGACGAGATTTGGACACTGTTATACTAATTCTATTGCTGAATCATCCATCTTAAGCATCCTACTTTGATATCTTTTTTATACGTATAAGTGTAACCTTTCAAGTTCAAAAGTATGAAAACAGTTTTTGTGTTTCTGGTTTTGATTAGGCCTGAATTCTGTAGTGATGTATCACATTAGGTACAGACATGTTTAAGGTAGTGAGCACCAACTATTCTTAAAGGAAACAAAGACAAAGTAAGAACTAGTCACTTTAACAAAAAACCTACATAGCCATACTCCACACACTCTTAAAGCGTTCCTCAGTACACACAATCCGTTAAGAAAAAAAAAGTCGAAGTGAAAATCTTTCGCTTCCTTCTTTATCCTTTAAGAACTTAGTGAAAGCAAAAAACCTAAGCTCTAAAGCTATGCAAATGTGCGAAGGTCTTGAGGGTCCCTCTAGAAGGGCAAGGGGGTGTGAGGGATGGGACGGGGAGGGGGTGAGGGGTGGCTGGACAAGGGGCAAGGAGAACAAAATGCCATCGCTTTGTACCACGTTAATCCTTTAATAGCAATCGAGCCCGATGCAGCCATAGCTATATAGTCGAGATGTTTTGCACTGCTTAGATTTTTCTTGAATGTCTTTGTTTTGATTTGATGTTTCAATACTTACAATGTGATTGAAATGCTGTTGTCGATGGATTATCATTTATTATTCAATAGTACAAGTTGTATTTTAGTTTGTTTCAGGTGCTTCATAATGAATCTTGTTTTCTGGAAGCCCCTGTTGTCCTATTCACTTCACCAATTTTGATATGGGTATTTATTTTGACTCTATAATGACTTAGATATTTTTTTTTTGTTTTGTAACTTACATGGCACACAAAATGGCATGGCATGGAAAACCTTACATACTTATCATATATTTTTTACTTAAATAGACCAGTGAAATGAAATGAAATGAAATGAAATGAAATGAAATGAAATGAAATGAAATGAAATCGTTTATTTTGCAAGTTGGACATTACATCACTTTTACACGTCATTTTAAGAATGCTGAGGTCGGCATTTCCTAACTGACTGATCCCTGAGAAGAAACGCCGAAACAAACTCAAGGGTCATAGTCTCTTTTAAAGTCCAAACATGTTATAAATCAAGTAATATCATGTGTGAGTGTCACCATGTACGCGGTCTGGAATGGCCTTTTGAGGAAAGAGCCACATCAGGCTGGAGCTGACCAGTCCCAACAGACGGCACGCATGCATCAGTCGTCGTGTAGCTCAAACCATATCTTAGGGAGCTCAACGACCTGTCACACGACGATACCAGATCTGCAGAACATTTGCGTAGGCCATTCAAAAATACTCAAACCCGCCAGACAGTATTTATGTTATAAGAATATATAATGTTGCTCGCATACACGATACTCACATTCACAATAATAATAATAAAAAAAATACAATTATAATATATAAATGTCAATAAACAATGTCATTAATAAAATGTTATCTGATGATAATATATATTTAAATGTCAAAAGTAACAATACACAGGCATTTGAAAAGATATCACTCACTAAGCGAGCAGCTCATTCCCAAGCTTTTTTATCATTTAAATAATCAGATATTTTGTAATATCCTTTTTCAAAAGTTTGGATTTTATATGATTTTTAAATTTCTTGATAGGCAAATCACGAACCGCTTTGGGAAGTTTATTGTAAAAGCGTATACATTGACCCATGAACGAGTTGCTTACTCTGTGGAGGCGAGTAGCATGTACAGCAAGATTATGTTTATTCCTAGTATTTATGCTATGAACATCAGACATTTGAACAAAGTCTGATATGTTTTTATGAACGTACATTAAATTTTCAAAATGTATTGAGAGGCAACAGTCAGAATATTTATTTCTTTGAATTTCTCTCTGAGAGAAACTTTTGGACCCAGATTATAAATGGCTCGAACAGCTCTTTTCTGTAAAATAAATATAGTTTCAACATCCGCACAGTTTCCCCAAAGGAGGATCCCATACGTCATTGAACTATGAAAGTAGCTAAAATAAACTATTCTGGCTGTGTCCACATCTGTGATTAGACGGATCTTTTTAATAGCATAGGCGGCGGAACTAAGTTTTCCTGACAGTTTAACAATATGTGGGCCCCATTGGAGTTTGGAATCAACGGTCAAACCAAGAAATACCGTTGACTCAACAGGCTTCAACTCTACTCCATTTAGTTGTACATTAGTTTGTAACTGCCTTACGTTGGGCGTTGAGAATTTAATTAACTTCGTTTTAGACTCATTTAAAAGAAGATTATTGACATTAAACCAATGAACAACCTTAGAGAGTGCATTGTTAACTTCGTCAAAATTGTCGAGTTGGCGCTTGATTTTAAAAACGAGTGAAGTATCATCAGCAAACAACACAATCTTGTGATTGTCCCTTATGTGATAAGGGAGGTCATTAATATAAATAAGGAACAAAAAAGGGCCTAGAATTGAACCCTGCGGAACCCCATGGTGACCGTAGATCCAGAAGACCTCTTACCGTTGACATCTACCTTCTGAATTCTATTATGCAAATAAGAAGTCAGAAGGTCAAGAGCCTTATTTTGATACCATAGTGGTGAAGTTTCCTGATGAGTATATCATGGTGCACGCAATCAAAAGCCTTGGACAAGTCGCAGAAAATACCGAGCGCATCCTGCGAATCCTCCCAGGCCTCGAATATATTTTTAAGCAATTCCACGCCCGCATCCGTAGTAGAACGACCCTTGGTAAATCCAAATTGTTTAGTGTGCAACAAATTGTTTCTATTAAAATGGCTCAACAATTGACGTAATATTAACTTCTCAAAAATTTTACTCAAAGTGGGTAAAATTGAAATTGGCCGAAAATTTGATGGATCGGTTGTACTACCAGATTTAAACAATGGAATTACTTTACTAAGTTTCATTAAGTCAGGAAAAACACCAGATGCAACACAAGAGTTAAACACAGTTGCTAAATAAGGTGAAATTATTTCAATTATCGATGAGATTATCTGAACTGACAATCCCCAAAGGTCACCAGTCTTTTTTACATCGAGATCTTTATACGCTTGAATAATATCCTTAGAGCTAACAACTGAGAATTCAAAACCTTTGTCACATTCCGCAACACAATTTTTTAATATTGTAAAAGCCGAACTGGAAGACGACATAAGAGTTCTGGTTGTTAAAATAGGGATATTGGTGAAAAAATTTTCAAACTCAGATGCTACCCCCAAGTCCGACTTAACGTCTACATTGTTTATTTTTAAGTGGAAGTCTCGATTCCGTACAGTGGATCGGCCTATTTCTGAATTGATTATATTCCACGTAGTTTTTATTTTATTACCAGAAGCTTTTATTTTATGTTTTATGTGTATTGATTTAGCGGAGGTGCAGGCTCTTTTAAATATTTTTGAATAGTTTTTAACATACTGTTTAAATGTTTCATCTTGATTGAATGATCTTTCATAGTATAATGCAAACAACTTCTGTCTACTTTTGTAAATACCCGGCGTTGCCCAATCACTAAATGTTACCTGATCACAAACAGATATGGACTTAGTAGTAAAAACTTTTTTAAATTCACAATTAATTAAGTTGAATAAAAGGGTGTAAGCTTGATCAGGATTATCATGATAGGGCAATTCAGGCAGTTTTTCAATCAAGTTATTATTAAAAAGTTCCAACCGATGTTTGTTTACAGGAATAAAACTTACATTTTTTCTCTGAGCTCTGATAGTTTTCATGGGAAAGGTAACTAATTGACCAGAGTGATCAGAATCTAACACATTTAAAATATGTTTGTTTAAAGGTTTTAAGTTAGTAAAAATGTTATCTATACATGTAGCACTAGTGCTAGTTATTCTAGTCGGCTCGAGAAATGTACTGTACAAGTTGTATGATTGAAACAGAGTTATAAAATTATTAACAATAGCAGTATTTTCCAGTATATTAATATTAAAGTCTCCACAGACGACAACTGTTTTATTATTGTTAGAAATTTTGAATAATACATCTTCCAGATGCTTCTCAAAAATTGTATATGTTGCACATGGGGCCTGTATACACTCATTACAATGAACTGCTCAAGCTCAACGCATGATATCTCAATTACTCGCTCAACAGAAAGGTTCACAATATCCTTCCGTTCTTTGAATTTAATAGTATTGCGAAGAATTATTAGAGAACCACCACGTATTATATTTACTCTGCTGTACGAGCTGCCTACACAATGGTTCTTGAAGCTAAACATGAACTGATGCTCTTTAAGCCAATGCTCAGTTAAACATAAAATATCTATATTATTACAGTTCATGAACAACTCCAATTCCAATTCTTTACCAATCAAACCTTGAATATTTTGATGGAATATATTCAGATTGTGTTTGTTTCTAGTATTTATACTCAAAGGGTTTGATGGATTAGAAGTAACAACATTATTTGTGGTATTTATATTTGAACATATAATTGCATTTATGTCACAATTCAAAATAATTGATTGACTGCTAGAGATTGGCTCTATTGTCTGGTGGTGGAGTTTAAATCACTTGGAACTAATTCCAAGTTCTGTGAAAAAAATAAACTAGACTGCTCAATAGGAGCAGTATCGTTAGCCAAGCATTTGGCTTTGTTAAAAATACAATAAAATAGCGATTTTGCTATTTGTCCTTTATAAAATTTACAAATATAATAATTATCATTTGTCATAAAATAATTATTACTAATGAGTACATTAGAGTCAATAAAATTGAATTTTTCATTATACAATGTCATAGTTTGCAATTTAAGATTGCATTTATGTCTATGGTTATTTTCTGTCTGCGACAAGCCCTTGCCATAGGGAAAAGCATATAAAACTATTTTATTTACATTTAATTGCGATAAACACTCAAAGTATTTAATTACTGTTTTAACAGTGGCATTTCCTCTTCTCCCAATTAGTACAACTAAAGTAGTAGTTGGACAGTAACTACTGCTTAATATTTTGTCTAATATTTGTTCATAAGTAGCTTCAGGCATGCAATAGTTTATTACCTGGTCACCTAAATATTGATGTAATTTGTGACACATGTTTTGTCCAATTTCATCACTAAACATTACTATTTTGTTACAATTATTATTTTCATTTTGTATTAATTTTATTGTTTTTTGTGTGTCGAAGGAAGTACTTTTTTTACAACCATCTAATTTAATACAATGAGAAGATTGATGAGAATCATCTAACCCTGAACAGCCTGGCAGATCTTGTTCACAACCTGGTGTTCGATTGTTGGTCAATGAATTAAACATTTTCTCATTTTCACTACACAGATCCACCAAGCCGTTCATTGCCAGTATGTACTCACCCATTTCTCTTTGTGAGGTTTGATATTTGCATGTAACTGCCATCAATGATTCTTGTAAATGGAGAATCCTTGACTGCAGATCCTGTATATCAACCTCATATTCTTTCTACTATTGTTGAAATTTAATTGTAATTTTTACAACTGTTAAAAGATTTGTGGTTTTGGTGAAGTTATTTTTGTTACTTTTATTAATTTTGAGTCCTTTTAATAAATTTATTTATTTTGACATATTTCTTTACTTTGTTTTTGCTGCCAATGATTTGCTTTACCTGAGATATTGATGCAAAACTATTGTCAGTAGTCAGGTCAATGGTTACAATTTGAGAACTATTATTCAAGAGTGAGTCAGCAGACCGCACCGGAGTGGTACCAACCAGTTCCTCAAACAGTGCATTGGTTTGCTCTGTCTGAAGTTTCTGGCTGGTACTTTCCATCCTGATAATAGTATCCTGGGCTTCACTCAACCTACACTTCAGTTCAGCGTTGTGTTTGAGAGTTGTGTCAAACTCATCGCTGCACTGGTCAAACTGGTCAACAATGTGTTGGAGCTTATCCCGTTCTTCTGTGATGTTAACTAATTGACAATGTAGTTCTGCCATCTCACTCTTGAGTTTACTATTATTGTTTAAAATTTGAAGTACTTCCTTCTCATTGTCATCCTGTTCCCTCTGTAGATCCCCACACAAATCCTTGTATTTCTTAAGTTCCACTAATGTTTGTTGAAGTTTAGCTTCCTCCAAACGTGCAGTGGCTTTCCTGGTCATTATTCTTTCCATTTTGTACAGAAAAAAAACAATAACTCAGGTGGATGTTTACGAAAGTATTTTAGTTTGTGTGAGAAACTATTTTCTATGCACTATTATGATGAAAATTATTTTCTCCAGTAATCACTGATGAAGAATAGGAGTTCTCAGTAATAAATAAAGTTGAAAAAGATAGTACTTACAGGATTTCACGATGACAATGCACTTTAATTCAAAACTTTCAAAGATCGTTAACAAGTTTCGAACTTTGACAGGTCGAGATTTGGTTATTTATAATTACACAGTAAAAACACAATTATATCTCTTTCGCGTAGGTTTTACTACAATATTTCAATTTGTCATCCAATCAACGTTATCTACAAGATACGAAGCAAATAAATAACATTTTACTTCAGATATCGCGTAGGGCTACTCCCAAGGGCTAAGGGTTCAGGGTCGTCACACATCGCTTCGATAAATCTCCAGGGTGGACAAAGAAATGATATACACTCTTGTGTGTATGATATATGGAGGCTATAAGATATATTGCGTGGCCACCCTATAGGGTCTGTATGTTGGCTAATATTTTGAGCCTGTCATACTCTGATTGCTTTCTAGGTAGGAACTAGATATTACCTAAGATATAAAGGATACTTGAGTAACTATTTGGAGAGCTGCTCAAGAGAATAGTTTTTTTTAATAAGCCGTAACGAAAGTTTCCCTGATCACAAAGATTGTTAAGATTTTTAATAAGAAATAATAAAACGATATAAATACTTAGCTACTAATGAGGCTGTTTAATAACTTCTTAAATAATAAATCTAAGAATAAAATAAAATATGGGCTCAAATACTCTGTTCATCATAGAGTATTTTTCAAAGAGGTTTACCTATTCGGAGCAGTCTATTTAAAATGCCGCTCTAAATTAATTATTTATGTCACTTGTTTAAACACTACCTATTTCTAATTAACAAACCAATTGACATGTTTTTTATTCCGAAATAAATTGCGTTGAAATAGTAAGTAGTGAGGCTACTCGGACTATGTCCATTAAATATTTAAGGGTATTTCCCGAAATATCTACCGGTAACAATGAAATTGTCTAAAATCAATCCCAAATACTCGTTGAGGTCCCAAAAGTTTTCTATTAATTAACGTTATTAGAACATTTCCGAGTTGTAATTTAATACTTTGTTGTTGTATTCCGGATAGCTGATTAATTAGTAGGGCTGATATGAAAAGTAGCTGACTTGCCGAGTTTGTTTGACTTAATAAGGGAAGTTCCACAAAACGTCTTTTTGAGTCAAACTTGGACGCTTTGACGAGACGAGGGGTTGACGTAGATGTGATTAGAACATCTTCGTGTTTTCTTCATAAATAAGTTTTCTTTGCCAGTATTTTTAAGTAGGTAAACGTGTTTGTTATTTTCCTCTGCTCTAAGCTTATTAGGAAATACAATTGTAATGACTTGAATTTAGAGAAAGGCATTGTTTGAGTTCTTAGAAAAATTCTTCCAAAATTTTTTCTTTTACCGAAAAAACAACTTAGAGAGTAAAGTATAAATCCACAGATCTATGTTGAATAGAAAAAAATTAAAGTACTGTATAAATAGGTAAGATAAGCCGTGTTTACATTGCTGAGCTGTCAGACTGTGTCCGAGTGACATAAAGCGCGATATCCCGGGTAGGACTATCTCTAGTTGATAACAAAATGTGTGTCCCTATTTTTACCCACGACGGAACGGAGCAGGTATATGCGTTTAGGGTGAGAGATGTGCGTTTGTGCGTTTGTGTGTTTGTGTGTTTGTGTGTGCGTTTGTGCAAAGTAATGTTCCCTCCTATCTTCTAAACGAATGATCTGATTTTGATGCGGTTTTCAATAACGTATTTGTGTTCGATGAGTTCATGTTCTTAGACTGGTGTCATGACTGTAACTCACTAGGGGGCGCCACAATATTGGGGCAAAACAGCAAAGTAATGTTCCCTCCTATCTTCTAAACTAATTATCTGATTTTGATGCGGTTTTCAATAACGTATTTGTGTTGGATGAGTTCATGTTCTTAGACAGGTGTCATGACTGTAACACACTAGAGGGCGCCACAATATTAGGGCAAAACAGCAAAGTAATGTTCCCTCCTATCTTCTAAACTAATGATCTGATTTTGATGCGGTTTTCAATAACGTATTTGTGTTGGATGAGTTCATGTTCTTAGACGGGTGTCATGACTGTAACTCACTAGAGGGCGCCACAATATTAGAGCAAAACAGCAAAGTAATGTTCCCTCCTATCTTCTAAACTAATGATCTGATTTTGATGCTGTTTTCAATAACGGATTTGTGTTCCATGAGTTCATGTTCTTAAACAGGTGTCATGGCTGTAGCTCACTAGGGGGCGCCACAATTTTAGTGCAAAACAGTAATGTTCCCACCTACCTTCTAAACTAATGATCCGATTTTGATGCGGTTTTCAATAACGGTTTTGTGTTTATTTATTTATTTATTTATTGACACACCAACGACTTATTCACTAATACATTACATTAGGTATTAAGTTATATTGAATGGCGTTGCGGTGAATTCGTCACTTATAGGCGTGCACAGCACTTCTATAATCATTAATGAGGAAAAAATAAAAAATGGAATTACATGATGAAAAAAAATTAAAACAATAACAGATACAGTAGGACATCACATTAATAGCAACAATTAAAATTTAGAGGATAAGATTGAAATTGGTAACAAAAATTATACATTATAAATTAGAAAAAAAAATAAAAAATAATAATAATAATCAGTTGTACAATATAAAATGCATTAAATAAGGTCACACAAATTACCCTTTCGTGAAAGAAATGAACAATTAAATCGATTAACAACTGAGGATGTTACGTATGAATTCATTCAGACTGTTTGAAAATATGTCTAAATTGTTAGTACGCGTGATTAGCTTGTTGTAGCTAGACAAAAACCGGTATAAGGGAGCTGAACGACCAAGATTAGTTCTCTTTTTAGGCATTTTAAATGTTTCTGTTTTAAAATTGGATCTAAATGAGGTACGGCGGGGCACAATTAGACTGATCTCCGATAACAACTCCGGTACATTCACCAAATTGTGGAGGGTCTTATAAAGGAAAACTAAGTCTGAGCACCTTCTTCGTTGCTCCAAGGAGCTCATCCCAAAATGGCGGAGCCTTTGAAGATAATCAGCTTCATGATCACAAGTCTGTGATCTGAAGCGGAGGTATCTCGTAAACTTTTTTTGAATGCGTTCTATTCTGTCAATGTGGACACGATACGCGGGATTCCATACAGGAGATGCATATTCCAGTATACTCCTCACCAGAGAGTTATAGAGAACCTTGAGTGTGCCACATGAGCGGAATTCCTTGCAAGTCCTCTTTACAAACCCCGACATTTTATTTGCTTTGGCGACAATAGTGTCGAAGTGATATATAAAGGATAGTTTGCTATCAAGTTGGACTCCCAAATCACGAATGGTATCGACTTTTTGAAGGATTTTGTCGTTTAAGTGATATGCTGAAGGATGTATCAACTTTTTTCGTGTAAAAGTAACATGATAACATTTCTTAACGTTGAGAGTCATCATGTTACTTTGACACCACTCGCGAATCGCGTCCAAGTCCTCCTGTAGCAAAGCAACGTCAGTACCTGATTCAATTTCCTTGTATAGTTTTAAATCATCCGCAAACATTAAGCATTTTGAGTTTTTAATGGAGTGTATGATGTCGTTCACAAAAACAAGGAAAAGAATAGGACCGAGATGCGATCCTTGTGGCACCCCAGATGTTGAGGGATAAAGTGGCGACTGATAACCTTTTATAACAACTCTCTGTTGACGTTGTGAAAGATATGATTCGAACCAGTACAGCAAATGACCATGCACACCGTATTTTTCGAGTTTTTGAAGTAGAAGCACGTGATTTACTTTATCGAACGCACTACTAAAGTCCGTGTAAATTGCGTCCACTTGCACACCGTAGTCTACGGCTCTGCTGATATCATTAATGTATTGGATTAGGTTGGTGGCAGTAGACTTATTGTTACGGAAACCATGCTGTTGCGTAGCCAATTGAGTTTCAATGAGCGAAGTTAATACAGGACAGACTAATGATTCGAACACTTTCGAGAAAATTGAAAGAAGTGATATGGGCCGATAGTTCCCAACATCATTAGGCTCCCCTTTTTTAAATATAGGAACTACGTGTGCGATTTTCCACTGCTCGGGGAACTTAGAAGACATAAGGGATCTATTAAAAATAAGTTTGAGCGGTAATGCTAAATGTTTGGCACACTGCCTTACGAAATTCGGTGGTATACCGTCCGGCCCTGGACCCTTGCAGATATTCAGTTTTTTTAAACTTTTGAGAACGTCTCGCTCTGTGAAATAATGGCTTCCTAGCGCAAGCTGAGGGTACTCTTTAGACATGGTTTGTGTCGCAGCTGTACCGGTTGGAGATGCAAAGGTGGCAGAAAAATGTGAGGCAAACAGTTTACTTACTTCTTCTCCAGAAGTTGCCATTTTCCCGTTCCAATACATCTCAGATGGGATGCCATTAGATTTGGCTCTCTTGGCCTTAACGAATGACCAAAATGCCTTCGGATTCAATCTGATATTATCTTCAGTGTTAGTGACATACGTTCTGTAGCAACTTTTGATCATGATTCTAGAACGTTCCTCCAATATACGGTACTCGTATTTGTCCCTGGGATTTTTGTATTTTTTAAAACGAAGTCTTAATTTTTCCTTTTCGTTGAGGAGTCTAATCAAACATTTCGAGAACCATACAGGAAATTTGTTATTTTGCCTATTATGTTTAGGAACACATTCATCCACTATTCGATTCAATTGTTCGTAAAATACGTCTACCATTAAGTCCACATCTGCCAGACCCGAAAACAAACGTGCCCAATCGATGCTCCTCAACCTTTCATTTGCAAGTACATAATTGGCCTTCCAGAAGTTGTATTTGACAGAACACTTACTTTTTAGTATTGCAGGCGAAATATTTTTAATGGTGATATCGAGAGGAGGGTGATGAACATCGACCAGCGACATTGGATTCTTACATTCACTGACAGATCCACCCTGGAAGTTACATAAGATAAGGTCTAAAGTTCTATTGTAACAGTTCTTAACAGTATTTATTTGCGTAATGCTGTTTGACGACATAAAATCAACCAGTGTGTAGCCTAATCTGTTCGCAAAGTTTCTAGCAATTGTACACGGTGAGTTGCAGAGTGTGTTATCCGTGCTCCAGTCGATGAAACCGAGGTTGAAGTCCCCAGCTATTATTACATCTCCTCGCGCTGATTCCATCACTGCCTCCATGTTGTTCAGGATCGAATCAAGAAGGCCAAGCTGCACAGGTGGTGGCAGATAGGCTGCACAGATGTATAGATCGCCAGTTCCACTGCGGGTTTTGAGCTTGACCCACAGATCTTCAGCATCTGATTCCCATTTTGCCACCCGTGATGAGTCTATCGCCTTAGAAACAGCGATCAGTACACCCCCTCCTTTTTTACTACCAAGAGGAGTAGAAGCTCTGTCTCTACGATAAATAATGTATCGGGAGTCAAATAATTCGCCATCATTCACGGTGTCATCAAGCCATGTCTCTGTTCCAATAATCACATCATAGTTATTAAGTAGTGCGGCTAGCTGGAGATTCTTTAATTTAGTCTTGAGACCTCTGAAGTTCTGATAATAGATGGTGAATTCTGACAGCAAGATCACGGGTTATGTGCGATTTTCGTCCCTTTATAGTAAAGAGACAGCCTCTAGGCTTTTTATTTGCTTAGCTTGTTGTCCGTCGTCCTTCCGTATCAAGATCTTGCCATCTCGAACCCATACATATTTGTATCCTTTTTCTTTCGCGACTTTTCTGGCAGCCGCATGAATTTTTTTGTTTAGGGGTGACAGGTGTTCGGATACGAAGACAGGCTTAATTGAGTTGGCGTACCCAAGGTGTTGCGAGTTAAGTTTTTTGTCGGGGTGCGCTTTGTTGTAGTTCATCACTGAGGTTAGAATAGTATCCCTCAGGAGCATACTGCGCAACTTGACGACTACAGCTCTAGGGTTACTGCTTTCTGGATCTAGTTTCCTTACCCGTACTACCGACAGGATGTCATCGTCTTTGATGGAACAAGAGATGACATTGCCAATTTGCTGAACAGTTTTAACAAGATTTTCTGCTTTGCTTTCTGGTATGCCATTGATTTCTAAGTTCTGTTGGCGTGCGTGCTGTTCAATCAAGTTCACTCTTGATGACAGTTCAGAGATAGTATGTCTGAGAGAATCGTTCTCCTTGTGAAGAATTTTATTGCTGTTTCTACAGGTTTCGAGTTCGGCTTTCATTCTATCGAACTCTTCACTCATGAAGTCGACTGACTGCTTAAGGTCATTGAACAGTGACTTGATATCACCTAGTTCAATAGTGATACTTTTTTTGATGTTGGCTGATATTTCCAATGACAGGACACTCCGTATTTCTTGGCGAATACAATCGATCAATTCAGTTTTTGGGCATTGAAATTCAGGTTCAGGTGAGCCATCCATCCGTGGACGTTTCTGTCTAACACATACATTTGATGATTCAGGTGCAGCAGCAGGTATGTTAGGTTCAGAGGATGCTTGAGTGATGTTACTCGCACTGGATTCTTTTGGCGGAGTACGCACTGTTCGAGGCATTCTATTCAGATTAAGTTGTGCGCTTTTCTCAATAACAAAGCGAGTAACAAACACACGTATTAAATTTGGGACAAAAAAAAATCGATTATTAGTTTAGTCGACTTTAGAATGTATGCTCTTCTCAAAAGCCTAGGGTCCAAAACATTAAGAACATTAAAATCCAGTGGTGATTTCCGAACGAATATAAATGTGTCAGTGTATACGTGTTTTGATTGGTGGATTAACTCTTCGTGACTCAGCTGCTGTTTGTTTACTTTATTTGTTTGAAAAGTTTACTGGCTTTGAAAGTAAAATGTTCATTACTCACAATACTTGCACTTTTACGCACACAACTGGGTAGTGACAATCCCTGTGAGCATAAGTTTATTCACTATGTCCGTAAATTACGATGAATTTGTCCAAACTCACAATTGTGTCACTGATCACTAAGTCTGTGGTCCATACAATAAAAAACTTAAGTAACTTTGTCCACTGTTGTTTTAAAGTTTAGATAACACTTTCACAGATATGTATCACTTTCTGGGTTGTATTAGTACGCAAATAGTTGTCGAATTCGAATTGTAACTATTTTTTGTGAATAAATTTAACGGAGCTCAATGTTTGCATGACGGCAGCGCCATCTATCCAATGAGTTCATGTTCTTAGATAGGTGTCATGGCTATTACTCACTAGGGGGCGCCACAATATTAGTGCCAACCAATGTTGCAATATAATCAAAACGTCTGATTACAATTCTGTTTTCATCAGCAATGTGTACGTGCTTAATTGCATGTTCCCAAATAATAAAAATTACGCCAGTAACTCACCAGCGGGCGCTACAATATCAGTGCAAAATAATATTGCAATAACATATTATATAGACTATAATTCGTATATGCTCTCTAAAAAGTCTGAAATAAAATTTAGCAAAATTAAAAATTTTGAAAAACCCCCGACGGTAAAAATCTTATTGAAAAATAATAAAATAACTCAAAACCCCCGACTTAACCCAATTATATAGGAATAACCGTCGGGGGCTGCCTTTTCTATATGAAAATTCAATAATGAATTGAGTGTATTTTATGTAATCGTTAAACATCTACAATTCTTCAATAATTGTATTCACGACACTAGGAATCCTTTAGCTGGTTTAATGGCAGCCCCCGACGGATATTCCTATATAATTGGGTTAAGTCGGGGGTTTTGAGTTATTTTATTATTTTTCAATAAGATTTTTACCGTCGGGGGTTTTTAATCAATACTATAGTCAGTTAGGGAAGATAAATATTAAAATAAACAAAAACAATATTCTTAAGCTTACTTAAGAGTAAGAAGAAGACTTTCAAGTCTTCACCTGCCTGATACTGGCACGGTAGTTGACAGAACATGGGCTGATATAAAAGCCAAAACAAAAAGAAAAGACCTGTCAAAGTGTGTTTAGTTATTTTTATGTGCTATATTATATAGAATCAAGACAAATATAGTGGCGAGTGTAGTACTGGATAAATTGCTAAGATAGGGCGTGTTCACATTGATGCGTATCGCCTTATCGCGTGAACTGTCAGCTTGTGTCCGAGTGACGTATCGCAAGTTACCCCAGTAGGGTTAGCACTTGGCAGAATTTCATGTCGGTCTTCTTAGCTACGTAATGCAGGTTCGTATAATGTGCGTGTAATGTTTTTCATAAACATTATAATGTTATAAAGGCACAAACATTTTTTTTTTATGAACATCTGTCAAGATCAAATGTTCAGTGTACAATTTTCCAAAATTCGATATGACATATCGAGATTGCAATCCTTTAACAGAAGTAGGTGACAGTTTTCTTAGTAAAAATAACTGATTAGCCATTGCAATAAAATAACAACTATTTAGACTATATTTTACAGTTATGAAAACAATCAAAATAAAACATAACAACAAAATTAATCACCTAAACTTCCCACTACAATACAACCACAATCTCCTTCACCGCCCAATTAATAAATAGCAAACTACGTTCCCTCCTCGCGCGTACCTCACACGGTAAATATGACAAATGGCAGCCCTGGGACGCGTCACCGGCCGGCATAAATCATACGCGCCCTCGCCGTCTGATCCCGCCTTAATATACTTCGAGAAAAAGTAACCCGACCCCGCCGGACATAGGAATACACTTAACACCATGTACCTACTTGCAAGTTTTGGACTTCTTTTGTAAAAGGTGCCTTCAGCGTTTTTGGGATTGAAAGGATTTTGGTGGAAGCGGTGGTTTAAAATGTGTGCATTTTTTTACATGAAAACGTGTGGCGTATACATTCAAACAAGAGAATTTGGAACTGCTAGCTAGAGTTGTATTGAGCTTCATCGAAATCCAAGACATACTAAATATTGGTAATGATTTTTATCATTGCCAGTAGCTACTTAGAGCGACTACCTATCAGACCTTCACGACCTAATCACCCGGGCTATCCGATACCCTTTGGTAGGACTAGTTGTCAGTTGTTTTTGACGCCTGATCACTCGAAATGACTGCCCACAATGGTCAATTGACTGTCGGGATCTATCAATTTGTCTTTCAAAACATGGCCTTCCTTATGATTTGACAGAGTAGAAACAGCTAATTACGTGTTTGATTAATCTTCCATTCCTCATAAGTTTATCAAAACAAAACAAAATCTATTCACAAATGCATAAGCCATACATACACGGCAACAAGGACCCTATGACAAGCCATATATCACACACCTAATCTATATGTTTACAGTAGAGATTTCAAGCTACGTAGATGTATCACCCAATCCTTTACCGTAGGCCTGGAGCCACCTCGCGGCCATAGGCGACAATAAATCAAGCCCCGAGGAAATTGCCGACGACGCGGCCGGGGGTGAGGCGGACGGGGAGGGGACCAGCTTGGGAGGGGGCGATTTAATTAAATCTTGCATCGAACTCTTGAGGCCGGCCTAACGAACGACCATTGTGTTTAAATAATGTGTATGCTGACTTTTTGCGTGATCGACTCATGGATGAACGGTCTCTGAAGAGTCTGGATTAGGGGAATAGGTGGGTAAAACTGGATTGTAACTACATAAGGTAAACGTACCAATAGTCGTCGGATTTCGGAAATCACTGACTTTGAAGCGCTACTGTGTGTTAAATATTCAATAGAAAATGAAAATTTTTGCATGACGTGATAGAGTATTTATTCATTATTCTAATTAACTAATGTTTTTTTAATCATTTTGATGGGTTTATATACTTATTAAGGCAAAAGTAAAAAAAGGGCGATTTGTACCAATAGTCGTCTGATTTGTACGGATACTCGTCAAATTATCCCAGTACTCGTCAACTTTTAATGCTAATGTAAACTCTCTGCTCTTGAACATAAGGTTCAAGTTATGTACATTTTTTTGTGCTTGAATTTGTTAAGCATACTTGTGCCTTTGAAACATCAGGTAGGTAGATAGATAAAAAACCAAATTCCTATTTAGAATAGCAGGTCATAATCTGTTAGAAGAGCAGGTATTCAATAAAACGGATACATGGTTGCATTTTAATTTGTATTCCTATCTATCAAACGCTTGGAATCACAAAACCAGTCTATGTATAAAATATCTATATAGTTATCGGCACGAATTTTGAGCTCTGACCTACATCTGCGCAGAAGTGATTTATTAGCAAAGAACCAATCCCGAGTGACCGCTATGACGCGATGCAATGCAATCACCGCTTTAGCCCGTCCCCGCGCCTCACTTCATACCACAAAAGGGACCCAATAAATACTTCTGCGCAGGAGTAGGTCAGAGCTCAAGATTCGTGCCGATAACTATACTAATATTATAAAGCTGAAGAGTTTGTTTGATTGAACGCGCTAATCTCAGGAACTACTGGTCCGATTTGAATATTTCTTTCAGTGTTAGATAGTATCGCTACATGGGCTACTTTTTATCCCGGTACGGGAAGTAGTTCCCACGGGATGCGGGTGAAACCGCTGGCAGAAGCTAGTATGTTATATTTTTTAATCATAATAACGATGCAGTCATGTGCATATGTAGCACGAGTAAAATAATTACTTTTAAAATATTTAAATTGTAAAATAAAATAATTAGTATTCACAAAAAATAAAAGCCACATTCATTTATATAGCATTTGTGTAGGTAAGGTTGTCATTCATCAAAACTTATGAACTGCTTAGCGCATGCTAAGTACCTACCATTTGCAAAAATCTCTATAGACAGTTTAAACTGTCTACTGTCTTAAAGGTATCAATCAAAAAATAAAATGTGATTAGGTACAACTAACCGTTCAATCTCAATAATAATAATATCTAATAAGCCCCACAGGGCATCTGAGGTGGATGACGGGGAGTAGCGACCCCGCGGGGCTATATATCCGAGTGCTCCGGGGAGAGTATACTGTCCCCCATCTCCGGCCTGCTGGAGTGAAGGTCTCCCGCCTCTTGGCTTGCCTTCATTAGCCGACTAGAGTGGAGTCGCTAGAGCAGGGTTAGCAGCCCTGCTCGGAGGGTAGGTGCCTCGTGGTAAGTGGCGAGTGGGCCGGTGATGCTGGACCCACAGGGAGCGCGTGATCTGCGTTTAATGTCCGCCGAGGTATCCTCACCCTTCAGCCGCTCATGTACCTGTTGCCCTCTTGTTGCGATTTAGCAACTGATTCCCGGGGGCCCAGTAAGTGAGGTGGTGAGTCTCCACCTGCCATTTTAACATGTATTTTATACTTTGTCATCGGCAGGTGCCATAGTTCCTCATCATCATCATCCTCCGAGCCTTTTTTCCCAACATAGTTGGGGTCGGCTTCCAGTCTAACCGGATTCAGCTGAGTACCAGTACTTTACAAGAAGCGACTGCCTATCTGACCTCCTCAACCCAGTTACCCAGGCAACCCAATACCCCTTGGTTAGACTGGTGTGAGACTTACTGACTTTTGACTACCCGTAACGACTGCCAAGGATGTTCAAGGATAGCCGGGACCTACAGTTTAACGTGCCATCCGAAACACAGTCATTGGTGTCATTGCAGGATATACTTAGAAAGTACATACAAACTTAGAAAAGTTGCGTTGGTATTTGCCTGACCTGGAATCGAACCCGCGCCCTCATACTTGAGAGGTTGATTCTTGGCCCACCAGGCCACCACGACTTTTTTCCAGGTGCCATAGTTCCTATAGTTTCCTATATCCAATCAACATCCCTCGCAACGCAATAGCCCAAGTAGTTTTCCTCCATAGTTAGCAATACTTTAGCACAGAACCGGAGATTGTCCTTGGGTTCATTTCTATAGTATATACAGGGATAATCGTCGGTTTTGTGTAACCATTTCATTAAAGTTGTCTTAAAAGGGCGTTTTAAATTTTTTTTGCTGCATCTGATATTGTGTGTGGGCCCTTGATTTACAGCTTTTATGACTTTTAAAAGGCCCTCTTGCTTGTAGTTTCTTTCAGTCATGATCTGCTATTAAAATTACGATCATGCAATCACTAAATACAGACAATTTTAAATAAAAAATCTTACTTAAGATTACTCTTTACCCATCAATATCGAATACGACAAGCAAAGAAGTGACAGCGATGGAAGCTATGTCATCTTAGTTTTAAAACTGATTTTAATATTTTTTGCGTCAAAGCTAGTTGAATGACATAATTTTTATACAGGCGCTATTATGGCATGTTAGGAAGACGCGGTACAATACGCATAACGAAATGCAGTTATTTCGAACAAAAAGCATAGTGTAAGAACAGTCAATTTTTGTTTGCCACAAATTGTAATCCAAGCGTAGTAGAAACAAAGGCTAGTGCTAGACCTACTTGTACCCAAAGCGGTAGATCTTAATCAAATGGCGGAGGCCTACAGCGGCCAATATATACCTGAAAAAACACTCGTAGAAAGTGCATACTTATAGAAAACAGGGGATTTAACCATTAAGAAACATATTAATTGAATCGAATAACATGACTGTGTACGTGCATCTAGAACCAGCAGAGTAAAATTTACCCCTAAGAAAAAGCTTAAAAGAAACGCAGTTTTATGAACAAATGTAATCTTAACCTTAAATATGTTTGTTCTAGACAGTTATCACTTTTGTAAAAGTTCCGATATTAGCTATTTATTCGCATTTTGTACTGTAAAACACAAAATATCCTCATTATGACGAGTTTAGGTGCAACTTTTGAGCATGTCCCAGTAGTCGTCATAATAATTGTAAAATTGACGGGTTTTGGGTCAAATGGGAGTTTTGAAGTACCAATAGATGTCACATTAAAAAAATATATCTTCTATGTTAAAAGTATTCCAAATTGCATATTACATCGCTAGCAAATAAACTTAACTATCTAATTGAACAAAGAAACATACCACAGACCCCACTGGAGTTATGTAAATCAAAACACAAAACCACGTGCTGAGTTTCACTTTTGACAGCTGAACTTCACGAAAAAACGATTTTGTTAGGGCACACACGTTTGAAATAACATATCTTAGAAGCCGTGACTGTTAAAACCCCGTATTGTTATTTCAATTGTGCAATATATTATCAAGAATATGTTGATATATAAACCGGCCCATTTTAAGTTCAGTAGAAAATAATAATAAAAGTTTTAAGATTAATTGACGACTATTGGGGCATGACGACTTCACCCGCGTTTACCTTAATTGTTTTTGAGGAATTTGGAGAATTTGTCGTCTTTGATCTTTATGGTCAGGATGGGGACGTTAGAGGACGCTTTAAAGTCTGCCCTGTACTGTATCCTAGCACAACATGTTTCGGGTTTCGGATTTTGTATAATACATAACAAGAGTTAATTCCATATTCGGCGATATTCCTTATTCGTAGAGTCATTGCAGTATCTACTTTCAAACTATGTAATAGCAAGTATTAAAGACACTATTAGGAAATGTGGATACAAAATGTTAAAATTTTTTATGTAATAAGACAACGACAAACAGGATTTTTATGAACATATTTAGAGCTAGACTCAATAGAACAATTGGTTTAGAAGAGCAAGCGCGAGTTGATTTTCACTTTCTTAGGAAATTTTAACATAGGTAATTTTACCACACAATACAAATAATTATTAATTAAAATTATGACTTTACATTTCCACGAAACTCCCCCATCTCCCAATGACTCGAGTACAAACGACCGTGCTAAGTACTTATTCTCCTCAATTGCTCATATTTTATCTAGGGGGCTCTAAATTAGGCTTTATTACGTAAATAATATCCCCCAAAATATTCTGCTAATTAATATAAGGGCTCGCCTGTTGAATTGGGTTTATCTCGTATTAAAGATAATTTACAGCGGCTTGAATTTTGAAGCGTTTGGTGGTAAATTCGTTGATGAAGGATTGTTATGCGGTTCATATAAGAAACTTTCAAGACTGAAAAGTTGGAAGGTCAGTTAGATTAAAGGCAAATCTAAGTGCATGAATGTCTGGTTTTTATTGCATCAATTCTATCAATTGAAGTTACTTAGTTCTAAATTCAAATGTTGTTAAGCAATTTACATTATGGCTTCCGGCATAATTTCATGGTTTGACCACGTCCATATTGAAAATATTCATTTGCTATGGTTTGGTTTTGATGCTACAAACTGAACTAAGTATCGACCGTTATGTGCCTATCTCTTAAGATGTAAGTAAATATTATTTCCAAGCATTTTAAGCTAATGGTACCTAAGTTATAAAAGCAACTCAGATGATGAGGGAGGCAAGAGAGTGATGTATACAGTGTATCCATGTACCAAACATCCAAATCCGTTCATCAATTTTAGTAGTATTCAGTAAGTAAAACCCACATTATTAACGTTAAAAGATTACTAAGACCAATACTATAGACAGAGAAGTACTTATAGAACACTGTATCGTAACCTACCGCCTACGTAACCGTTTATAAGCCATCTATCTTAGTAATCGCCCACACCTTGCGCGGCCGACGTCTTGGCACATTTCATTAATCTTTCCATTTCAGAACAACTTCTAAATTAATTAGTTTTAGTGTTTATCGGCTGTCATGAAATGTGGGACAAAGAATGAGTTAATATTTAGGCCTTAAAACTTCCTTGATACTGTCTAACCTTTTTCCTATAAAGTCTTTAGGTTGTAGGTACTTACACGTGTAGATGTCAGTTTTAACATAGGTATATAGAGCATTAATTGTTCATACATCAAATATATATAAAAAAGTATACATCTGTGGCCTACTTAATCGTATAAATATAGCACAGTAAATAACTCAGTAGGTACTTAATATCACGATTCAATTAACTCGTTAGTCCTCAGTGCTTTGAAGACAGTGCAAAGTCTAGGCCAAGTCTAAAGTCGATATCTTCAAAAGCCACATTTCCCACCTAAATCATCTACTACCTCCTATGTTAAACTATTTAGTACATCTATATGCCTATATATAAATATTAAATAGATGAGCACAACATAAGGTACCCTCCCAGCCAACATGTCCTCCAATGAATAGTTAATGTGCACTCAAATCACAATAAGAATTCCAATTTCAAAGGAAATACGACTGAATACTGTATAGGAATGTGTTCAAATAAAACTTAACTTGGGTAGGTTAGCTAGTGTTGGGTACACTGGAGAGAAATAACGGGTCAGTTATTAAATGATTATTTGGCTAGGACTTTTGGTTGTAAGTTCTCCTAGATGGAACGTAGTGTCCCTGTTAGAATGAGGTGTATCTAATGCTTCTATGGATTCTGAAAAAAAATTTGAAGTGTATTCAGCAGTTTAGCAGTTTGTCTAGCAACTTCACAGTGACCCTATTACAACCAGGTATACCTAATGCTTTTATGGATTGTGAAGGAATTCTTGAAGTCTGTTTTTTTCCTACAAAATGTTCAATGTACCTATGTATAAAAATCCTGAATACAATAGTTTAAGAGCAAAACTTTAAAATTAAAGCTAAAATGAAGAAAGTATCCAACTAGAATCTTTAGAATTATTACTTCAGGAGGTTTTCAGTAGAAGTTTAGTGACGTGTGCATGTTTTGCTCGTGCTCCTAAATATAGCATGAAACTAACTGTGATACCCTTTCTAAAGTTGACTCAAAGTTACATGGATGAAAATTGTTAAACATTTTTTTAAATAAAAGGGTAACAAAAAAAAAACCTTTGCAATGAAAGTATGTTTCAAAATAAAGTGTTATACCTATTTATTTCCAACCTTTTTCTGAGGTTTATACCACACAAAATAGGTAGCTTAAAACCAATACCTAGATACCTGTTTTAAAAAAAGGGAACCTAGACTTTAGATAAATGTAAATATCTTGACTGACCAACGAGACTTTAGTCGTTTCTCCTGAGATGGACCTGAAAAAAAGATGTAATTAATAGAACTTGTTTAGATTAAACTTGTTTTTAGTTTTGAATCTAAGTACAAGGGACAGGACACGTTCCTAAGACTTCCAACATCTAGTAACCAGGATATGGACGGACACACATTTTTCAGGTGGCCAAGTTCCATCGATCCGCTGCGGTTTCAGGCGCGCCACTTAATGAAATAGAAATTGGCGACCTCTCGAAGACAAACTCCTAACTCTCACCCGTCCCTCTCCCGCGAGGGGGAACCGCTCGCTCAAGTGCCGTGCGACAGAGACAAAATATATTTATACAAAGTCAAAGACGACTGGCGAGTGGGATAGCTGTATTCATTATGAATATAATGCGGTCGCGCCTGTGTCTGTGCGTTTGTACGCTCACCACGCGTGTGTGCGGCGCGCCTTTCTACCACGCGGACCAATCAATATTTCATCTTTGTGGAGCACCAACACCGATTTCATGTTATCCTCTAACACTAATTAAAAAAAACTACTCTAAACATACAGCAGTTTCCACTACTTCCTCAAGTCTCCGTTCTCCTTCATAAATCTTGCCCGCCAGTGTTTTACAAAATAAATCACGAGCCATCTCGCCGTAAATAACCAACCGCTGATCGTAATTCGAAAAAAGAATGTTCCCGTTACCACGATCGATGACGTGAAGTGAACGTCTCGCGTTGTGGTTGGTTTGCGGTTAAATGGGCGTGGCTTGTGGTTATATTTACAACCTGTGATTGGTCGATTACCTGACCTTTGCGGTTAGTCGTGTGGTTTCTAAGATTTTCACCCCTGGAAAAATAGATAGAGGAAAATATATGTCGTTGAGAGCTGCGATTGGTGGATCGCGGTAATTTTGTGGTTAACCGCGAAACGCGATTCGTTAAGATTATAATGGGCTGTGATTGTGGACACAGTTGGCAGGATTTGTCGCGGGGCTGTTCGCGCGGCTGACTCGCCACTGGCCGCTGCGGTTGCGAGTGTTGATTATCTATTTTATATTCCCCTAAGTGCGGAAATTCTGACGAATCACCATTAGGAATTTGTTGTAGGGTTCATTTAATTGAATCTAATTGATTTAGATAGGGTTTACCAGATCTATACCTACTTGTATTTATTTTCCTAGATAGGCGTAGCTTTAACTACGGATTTCTTTTACAAAAAAACGAAAATAAGTTATCATAAAACACTCATAAACTATCCAGAAAATTATTCTGAAAGTAAATTATATGAAACTCACCGTATCGATATAAATGAGCTCAAACAATAAAGTAAGAGACATCAAATCAGTTATACATACATATACAAAGTTATATTTACAAAAAAATGTCCAAAACGCGCCCTCTAACGGTTGCGCCACGAACCAGTTGCTCCCCATTTTTAACAAAACGCCTTCAAGTGCGAGCATTTTCACTTTCTTCGCGTTCTTAAGAAAGCAAACTCCTTGGAAGAAAGTTCACGTCCCCGCGCTCACTCACACATACACACTGCGTATTCTCCCCTAAGAAACGTAGAGCTAACTGCGCATGTCGAAACGTCGTAAGTAACACATTGGCGCGCGATTTTCCGACCTTTTAGATTGGAGTTGCTGACTTTCAACGAACTTGTGTCAGAAACAGCTTAAGTCTGTAAGCGAAATCCGTTTGGTATGTCGTTTTGGAACTGTTTAGTAGATCCCCCTACAAGCAAAAATGGCTGTTATTTTTTGTGTGAGTCATTCGAATATTAACTTTGTTCCAGTGATATAAAGTCTACTATCGCTTGTCGTGTCTCAGAGAGTTTACAACAAAAGTCGAGTAGACAATTTTTGGCAACTTTTCCGTGGTTGTGTGTGAGTGAGTGTGTGTATAGGGGGATAAAAATGTGTGTTAACAGTGGCGCTAGTGTGCTGTTAGTGTAGAAAATCCCCGTAAGATGGCGTTACCGGATCTTGTGGTTTCAGCTGAAATAAATGAGTGCCTGAAACTCGATAGGCGTTTGAAAGATGAGTTGGAAACGCTTTTAGAAGATTAGTTTGTGTAGGTGTGTGGGTGTGTGACATATTCGTAGATTATATACTTGTGTCTGAGATTAGTTTAATGTTTGTAATTAAATGTTAGAGGAGTTCATTAAAATTAAGACAGGCTATTGTCTAAAAAAACCAAAATGTAGTTATTTGCGTCATGCAAGCCGTTGAAAACGGTTTAAAAGATCATATTCACAAAGTTGTATATAGCAGTTTATCAAACAGCCCCATACATTCAAATGTTGTTTTCCATTACCCGTCTTCGTCCACACAGAAAATTATTATCATCGAAATAAATACTATACATATTGGATGAATATAACAGATCTAGTGTTCACCCCAAGAGTGAAAGCCCTGCAGACTAAACATTCGGCTGACAGTCGATCCAATAATGATTGGCATTTTTTTTAAGAGAAAATTGACTCCAATCGAAGTTTCTGATGCCGGCTAAATATCTGATCCTCATAAAGAGCGCACTACATTTTCATACTGATTTACGAGTCAAAACCAACTATCGGCCGACAAAAAGTCTGGAGTGCTCTTATACCTTTGAAGAAAATCCTCCCCTATTAGAGGACATTACATGAACACTAATTATGATGAAGTATCCACCGACTGATTAGCGGTTAATAGCCCTTGAAGAGTGGGAGACCCTTCCTTAGTAGTAGTGCTTAACGATACTTGGAAAACTTTAGCGGTGATACCGGTGTGGTGATTAGCATTAAGTGTGGTGATATCAATAGTTAACAATGACACTTGGGGATGAATATTTTGATATTTTGTTGGAAAAGTTCTTTTTGTTGTTAATTTTTAGTAGTGGAAAGAAATTTTATCTTTGTTTTAATTTTGTTGGTGGATTAATCGTGTTTTATGGTTTCTTATGTGCAATTATTTTTGAGTCAGACAAACCAGCATAAACAAAAGAGAAAGTTCAGAATCTGAAAGAGTTTATTTTAAATTATTTTTAAGCTTTTACATTATTTTAGGTTTTTAAAATCCCGATTAGGTGATGTCAGGTACCTAATAGTTGAGGTCTATGTATGTGTGTACCGTAGAATAGCTTCAGTCAGTATCACTTGATTTGTTGTACAATACAAGCAACTGTTTAGAAGGCAATGTTACAACCATATAGTTTTAATAGAAACCAGTCCGGCAAACAAACATAGGCATACCATTGCCTCCACAATACGCCTCAATATGAAACTTCCCAACAATTTTCACGTTAAACATATGCAGTAAAACTATAGCTTCAGTTGTGTGCATATTATCTACGAACATTAACTATAGGTGGGGTGGGGTGGGGGGAGGCAGGGTAATTTTCTGGACTATTTATTTCTCGCTGGTCACATTACGCCCCGCTATGTTTTAATGTAGCTATCTACCTTCATTAAAGCTACACAGTTCAGGTTGCTTCAATATGGGCCATTATTATAATGTGGCTGATCTGATTTATTTTTGTGCTCATTAATTAATAAGTTCAGCTTGGATGTGGTAGCTTTTAAATGTTTCGTGCATTAATTAAATGTAGATAGGTCACAAAAGTGGTGGCTCAGCTGTCTCTTTTGCGCTGGTGAGAGGTGAAGTGAATATTTGCATTGGTTCTACAGAACGCCTTCTTTCCTAATATGTTTAGGAAAAAATATATAAGAATAGAGTTGTTACCTAAATAGTTAGTTAGATTAATTAAGTGCAGGGAGCTTATGTGAAAATCTAAAATATTTAAAGAAGTAGAGGTTAAAGTCAATGTTCTAATAAAAATCATCCCCAAAATCCTAGCTGTGGAAAGAAGGGTTGTAATGAAGATGGGTCGCAATCGAGTAGTGACCGCGAAATGGCAAACTTGGGACTCTGAGACATCACCCTATGAACTTGAGATGGGCCTAAGTGGAGTAAGTGGGAAAAACCTTATTGTGAAATTTACCTATGAAAATGCAGGACAGTTTTAACAAAATATGACATGAACAATAAGTACAATTATCAAGAAAATAGGTACCTACACTTACCTATTTAATGGTAATTAAAAATGTATCTGACTAACCGCTGATACAAATGAGGAATATGCCAAATATTTTGAAGTAAAATAACAATAACGGCAGGTTTGCCAGCAACCAGGACCTAACCAAATAAACAGCCTTCAAGAAGGATCCCTGTCGAATGTGCAATAGTAGAACCAAAACAAGCTCTCAGTACCCGCTCACAGTCGTGAATCTTGGCGCTACGGTAGGTAGTTAGATAAAGAAGGGTTGAAATCAAGACGGGGCGGTAATCAGCCGGTGACCACGTAATAGCCCCGCTGGGAGCGGCCGCTCGACGACTTGAGCCATTGCCGAATAGGGTTGCCAGAAGTTACTTTGAAAATTTTGGGAAAATGTAGCATAAGAGAAAATAATATAAAAAACTGTAGCAAAAAGATATTTGAAGAAACTCAAACTGATTTAGAGATATTAAGAACTTAATTGCTGTTTCCTGCGGTTTCAAGGGCGTCCCGAAAAAGTTTCTGCCAGCAACTGGACAAACTATAGCCCTGTAATTTGGGGATCATTTAGCTTCCCAACATTATATTTTTTTCAAATAGGTTCAGTAGTTTCGGAGCCTTGGTCGCTTCTTGTATAGCACTGGTACTCAGTTGAATCCGGTTAGACTGGAAGCCGACCCCAACATAGTTGGGAAAAAGGCTCGGAGGATGATGAGTTTCGGAGCCTTGGTACAAACAAAAAACAAGGTTTCGTCTTTATTATATTCATATAGATTTGGGAGTAGGTTAAACAAGGTATCTACTATTATTTTAAATCGCAAACTCGTAAAAATCTTGAGTTTCACCTTAATAATGATCATTGCTGATTCTTTCAGGAGAGATTTTAAAATATTGACCAGTTAAGTCAGCCAAACCACTTTTCATATCATTTCTTTTCATTCACACATAGTTTCTATTGTCATCAATATCTTCAAAACAAAAATCTAAAAAAAAAAAACTATTGCAACTCCTAATGTAATTATTCTTACCAACATTTAGCAACCCTTATTCACAGTAATTCTTGGCGGGGCGGGGCACCGGCTTAAGACAATGCTGATGTTTATTCTTTATCGCAGTCGTGGGAAATTTACGTGCAGCCCGCGGTGCTGTGATAATTAAAATATTTCCATTCGCCTGCCTCGGCTACTCTGAACCAAGGTTTAATTAAAACCAACAACCCTAATCAGTATTCATTGATATTTTTGGTTAGGTATTTTTTGGAGGCATGATTTTTGTTAGTATTGCATTTGTTTTTGTAGTGATTGAGAAGAAGCAAGAAGTTGCAGTTTAGTAGTTATATTGTATGTTTTATTATGTACTGATGTGACTGCTGAAATGGCCTGGAAAAAAAATCGTAGAAATCAGTTTTTTTGTGTCCTTAATAATTTGTTTTCATTTGCAAAGACTTATATCTCTACTGTATCTCAATGAAATAACGCCGGCCTATAAATAAGCCTGTGTCGTTTTCGTCACATCCAATTCAACTCCAAATTAATGAAAACAAAACAAACCAAAAGCAACACACTGCAACAAAACGGAATCCCCTTCAAATTAGCCTCAATACATGTAATAACAAAGCTAAGACAAGACACACGGCGTACTTATTATTTACTTAGCACGATAATTGTATTCGGGACAAAGCCGCCTGTAATTAGAAGGGTCCACATGAAAGGTGCATAATTACACACATTCGAGCGTCTGCAAACAATGCCAGACTGATGTAGGCACCTAGTTGTTAAACGTAAGAATCGATGGAGGATGCTCTGTCTAGATGTGAGGAAATTGCTTTCTTTGACTTTGTGTTTCCAAGTGCGGAAGAGGAATTCTATTGCTGTGTAGATGCTGTTTAGTTATAGACTTAGTTTTTAGTAGTTATAGTTGTTTTTCAATGATGGAAGAGGTTGGAAGAGATGTGGTGTACTTGGTATGACTAAAACTGTGGCATTGAACGACTTCTAATTACACACATTCGAGCGTCTGCAAACAATGCCAGACTCATGTGAGCACCTAGTTGTTAAACGTAAGAATCGATGGAGGATGCTCTGTCTAGATGTGAGGAAATTGCTTTCTTTGACTTTGTGTTTCGAAGTGCGGAGAAGGAATTCTATTGCTGTGTAGATGGAGCTTAGCTATACGAGTTGGTTAGCTGTAGATTTTTAAATATGGAAGAGATTTTAAGAGATGTGGTGTACTTGGTATGCCTAAAACTGTGGCATTGAATGACTTCTAATCACATACATTCGAGCGTCTGCAAACAATGCCAGACTGATGTAGTTACCTAGTTGTTAAATGTAAGAATCGATGGAAGATGCTCCGTCTAGATGTGAGGAAATTGCTTTCTTTGACTTTGTGTTTCGAAGTGCGGAAGAGGAATTCTATTGCTGTGTAGATGCTGCTTAGTTATAGACTTAGTTTTTAGTAGTTATAGTTGTTTTTCAATGATGGAAAAGATTTGAAGAGATATGGTGTGCTTGGTATGCCTAAAACTGTGTCATTGAATGATTTCTAATTACATACATTCGAGCGTCTGCAAACAATGCCAGACTCATGTAGGCACCTAGTTGTTAATGTAAGAATCGATGGAGGATGCTCTGTCTAGATGTTAGGGAAGCTTTCTTTGACTTTGTGTTTCGAAGTGCGGAGGAGGAATTCTAGTGCTGTGTAGATGGAGTTTTGTTGTAGACTTAGCTGGTGTTTTTCAAAGACGGTAGAGATTGGTGGGGAACTAATATAGTGAGCTTGAACGACTTCATAAGTCTTATCGCACCTCACTTATAGCCCCCTCAAACTAAAAACGTTTAGTTGGCTATAGTTTATTGGACTCAAAAATCAATATGGAGTATGGTGGACAATAGGGTTAACTAGAAACCTTCATAACAGCAACCAATCGGTTCAACTATAAATATAATCCAATCCAATTATTTAATATGCAGTGTGCACCGGCTCTAAGAACTACTGCAAATTTTCTTCCCAGCCCTAAAAGACACCAGATAATCCTCTTATGGTTGGCCTTAAAAACCATACTTCATCACTTCATCGTTAGAGGAATCGGTACCAAATCGTGACTTTTTATATTTACTTGAATCTTTTAAAAAGTCACTTACCCCACTAAACAAAATATTCAGTATACACAATTATAGTTTCGATTAGTAGTTTTGGCAGGACATCACAAAATCGGCGGCCGCAGCGGCGTCGAGTCGGATGTATGATTGATGCGAAAACCCGCAGCGGTGCGCGGTGACAGCATGCTTCCATAATGACCTGAACTACTAGACGTTCCTATGGACTGGGAGTTAGCTAGTTGATTGGTTTAGATAAATAGTCGTGTTTCTTGAAAGTATAGGGAGTAACTAACAACATGGATCTTGAATTCTTGATACCATGGTCTCAACGGTAGGATTATAATCTAATGCGAGCTAGGTAGAACGTAAATTTTGTTGCATAAATTAATTAAATGGGCTCATAAGACAGTTCTATATATGACAAGCAGGAACATTAGGTTCTTTTATGTAGGTATGTATCTGATTTTCGCTGACTCAGTTACTCACCAAAAACATTAGCAAGTTACAGAACTTTTCTGACCCTGATATTTGCTGCATACAGCTGACAGTTTCCATCCAAATCACTACACCATACCTATGACCTAATTCATCGTCCTGCCATCACCTCGCCAAGAATGTACGGACGTACTACAAAGGTAGCACACAACCTGTGACGCGGTACAAATGAAGCTTCACAATTAAGGCGGGTACACACGGGTAGGCGCGTCGCATTTGCCGGTGTCACGTACCCGCTGCCTCGCACTTAATTTCGCTAGGGGTTGCGGGGTGCATGCGGTTTTAAATTACGCCCCCCCCTACAGCCCCACGATTGCAGTTCGACAGGCCGTCTAGCGGATAGTTGATCATTTCGTGTGACTATAGCTTTATTTTGGTTTTAGAACGTTCTTCTGGCATGGACTTTTGGTAGGTTCCGAAGAAGGAGTGTAAGCTGTACTTAATTCAAAAATTTCCTGGTGGACGACTTTGATTTAGCGAAAACATTTTAGATAGTTCGAGATAAGTGGTTCTTGATTACATCATGATAGCAAAATTATAATATAATTAACTGTGTGTCATTTAAGTTATTTGTTTGTATTCAAGCAGTATAGATATTATTTTATTCTATTCTCTGCCTATAAATTCAGTGCCTATAAACTGATCAACTAGATGTCACCCTAGATATAATTATTTTAGTTAGTCCATCTTGACCACTAATTACATCATTAGTTCCTGCAATCTCACGACAGGAAGACGAAATCATTTTATTCATTTCGGAAATTACATTAATATTTTCAGAGCATAAAACAGAAGATTTACGACTGTTTAATGACGATTTGAAAGTCAAGTAAATATTTATTTGTATTTTATAGTTCCTGTAAGTATAATACTCGTATGAATGTTAACCAAGTATCTTTTGATTTGTCACAATCATAATATATTTAACTAATTTACAACCTTCGACTATGAGAGACGATTGGTAGGTACACATAATATCTAGGTCACTGGTTTGAGTAGATATGTAGGTAAGTTTCTTCTTATTTGTTACGACAAATATGAGTCATATACCTAGTAACATCTCTACTGTCTATATACATATGTATGAAATAAATAAAAAATCTTGTCAAGTTTTATTTCCGTCCATAACGATGAAGAAATCTAATCTCCTAGGTCCAAGAAATCTATCCTTACGGGAAAGAACTTTCTTTATTGAAACTCGATTCTGTGAAAAATAAAAAGTATCATTACATTGCTTAAATCCTGAAAGCTCACTTGTGCCAAGTACTATCACTACTATTAAACCTAAACAC
The DNA here is from genome assembly GCF_030705265.1 of Helicoverpa armigera. Taxonomy (NCBI): domain Eukaryota; kingdom Metazoa; phylum Arthropoda; class Insecta; order Lepidoptera; family Noctuidae; genus Helicoverpa; species Helicoverpa armigera. Next base: position 3,830,173 of record NC_087137.1, on the reverse strand, counting down.
ACTAAGCAAATCATTAGTCAACCATCAAAACCTTCACCCCATACACGATATTAAAAAGAAAATTCCTCCACACGACATGTTTACGCCAACAGCCAGCGTTTCGACTCGCTCCTGTTTAATACTAAAAATCAATAATTAAGCTGTGTATGTATGTAATTAATAGTGTGTTGGTTCATGCATTATACACGGAGGCTAAAATGCACGCGCCATGCATTATGAAAATGACACGATGATAAGCCAGCCGTCATTTCGAAAGGCTTGTATTATACGATAGGGTGAAAATATGCTTTTTTGTTTATGTTTGTAGTGTGAGGGGTTCGATGGAATTTGGGGCGTAAGTGTGGGTTGGGATTGTGCAAGTATTTGTGCGGTTATCGATGAATGGTGTCATGTTTTCAGGTTGTTTTGATAGCTCTAGTTATGCAAAGCGTACTTTGCAAGAACTCGCGTATTCAAAACTCGTTATAAAATGACTGCTCATCATCATTGACCCTTGTTATTGTGCTACAATGCACAGGCTTCTTCTCATACAGAAAAGAAAGGTTTGGGTGTATGTAACATTTTCTATGTACTCATTTAATATGAAAGTTGGTAAATTTCAACATCATATTAAGAAAAAACGTTACCTGCGTTAATTTATTATTGTTAGAAGTATTTTTATTTTCGTCGCAAAAAGACATCGGTAACGAAAAAAAGAGGGAAACTTTTCTTTGTGACATTAATTTATGCGTGAAAGATATCGAAGCCGCCCCTCACTTCAAGGGCGACCCTCGGAAAAGTCTATTGACTGTAAAAAGAAGAGGGTCAAGGTCAACGCACTGTTACATTAGATTTATTTTAAAGTATTTTTTAAAAGCTCATTTAACAGTGTCTTCCTAATTTATTTTTTTAATGATTTTAAAAAGTTAAGGAATAGTAAGTAAGTATTTTAAAACATAATGAAATGTGATTATTTAACTACTTACCTACTTAACACATTCTCATAAAAAGTAGCATTTGTCAATTGTCAGATTGTAGACTATCTATCCACCAATTTATATTTAAAATCTGACCAGTAATGACAAATAGACAGAGTACCCATTTATAATATTGCTTCTCTTACACTTGTTCTGATGGATGCGAACCTCTTTCTTCACAAGAACTTACGTTCCATATTCAAGCACCTGACATACAATCGCTTGTGCTAATAGGTAAACCGATCATTTCAAAAGTCCCAACAATATCAGCACAGCACAGTAAACAGCACAGCACTACAGCTGTTTGTATATCACACCGTTTTATCTCTCCCCACACAGTTTGTGTAGTAGTTTTCGCTCGGCGAAGCGCGAAATTATTGATTGTTGTAATTAATTGCAAACATCCAACCGATAAAATTAAATATCAATTTATACAATGAGCCAGCCAATTTAGAATTTTACTACTAACATAGTTTGTGTGTTGTTTTAATGGAAACTGCATTGCTGTGGACAATAACTGATAGGGAAATCCGATGTTTGTTGTTTGACAACTTGAAATTATTTTGTTTGGATATAACTAATAGAGGATCGCACGACTTTAGTCTAAACAATTAACCTACCAATTAATATCTCGCTAGCATCAGTAACAGATTAGAAAGATTTGCGTTGAGCCCAACTATGTTTTAGAAAAGTCCGCGTAGGTCTACAAAAGTCTACGAACATTTTCGTAGCGGCTACAGTCGTAGCAGAGTAGCTGAGTTGAATGTTATAATTTCAATCATAACTTTATTAGAAAATGCTGCTGGTCAAACAAAACATTACCAAAAAACATTTTAAAACATAATGACGTGTACATAAAAGACTCTCATATCATTTTAAATAATTTATGCTCCGAAACAAAAGTAGGGTGTGTCCACGTTAAAATTCATCATGGAAATTGCAGTACTAATCCTCATTAATTACTTGGCAATTTTAAATCTCATTATAGTCGTTCAAATCGGTCTGGCATCGATTTTTCAGTGTGTGCTGCCGTGGGTGGAATCGCATATATTATCGTCAATGCTCAGGTGACAATCATTTCATTATGGAATTAGTGCGGCTTTGGGATTGGTAATACCGCTAATACCTACTCTTTTATTGCTTTATTGGCTAATCGGCTATCTATTTTTGTAATTTAATTTGTTTAAGTGGTGGTTGGTTTGGTTTGATTGCATTGCTTTATATTATTGGTGATCTAAATTTTATTTTGAAACTTCCAGATAAAATTAAGTACATAGAAAGATATTGCTATTAGTTATTTAGCACAGTAAAATCTTTAGAAAAGTGATGTTATCTTATTTTTAGATGCTGTACAGTTACTGGACTAAAAAACTCGTAATGTCATTTTGCACGGAATTTATATTTCAAATATCATAAAATTTGCTTATAATAAACCACAAAAATCGTGAATACCAATAAAAAATATCCAAGCAACACAGAACTCATAGTCGCCCTCGTGTGGGCGTACGTCCGTCTGTCCATCGTATCGCATTGGCGCAAATTAATGAGGGTGGGATATTTATTTCAGAGTTTCGTTTGCAGTTGCCAAAATATCAGTTCACCTATATGACAGGTACCTATATACCTAGTATATATATTGTACAAACATGGCTCGCTATAGTAATGAGCTCATTAAGGCCAATATTTGCGGCCGACGTCGCCTAGATATTTGTGAATTTGTAATTACTGAGACGGTTCGCTGGAAGCCTGATTTTGAAGTTTTCATATCGATTTTATGGGGAAACTGTTTTGTGGTTTGCCGGGGTTTTCGTTTTCGAATTTTAGTTGAGATGGAAATGAAAATGTTAGCTGGACAACTAGTATAACTAGTCTGTGCCACGAAGCCACCCTTTAGACTTCGAATGAAAAGCAAAATGTTTGCATAGTTAATAATTTTGTGATGAATTTAGATATGGTTAATCTACAAAAATGGATTACGAAAAAAAATACAATTAATTGAATTTGTAGATTTTATTTATTGTAAAATGAATTCCGCTACTTGTAGTCAACAGAAATAATTATAACGTGAAGCGAGAACGACAAATGAGTTGCTATGCAATTTAAACCAATGTTACGAAGTACATCCAATGTTAATTATATTGCACAAAGTATTATAATTATAGATTACATTAAACATATAGGAAAACATTGATGGATAATTATGGCATGGATGGCCTTCTAAAAACATTTAAAAAACCATTTAAAAGTAAACAACTTTCAATTTTGGTGTCAGTTTAAAATAAATCTATTTCATCATGTTTTGACATCATGCAAAACAATAAGCCGCATTACTTAGGAAATAACAATATGAAAATTTGCAAACTAGACATTATAATTTTGTAACAAAACTAAAGAAAAACATATCTACAAATGGACAGTTCACATACTCAACAGATAGTCTTAAAACTAAGTATACATCTACTCAACTTCATAATTGCACATCTATAGCACTTTACAAGATGCATTTACAACAAATTAGTATTCACAGTTCTTATTTACAAGTTGCCGTTAAAAGACATATATAATTAGTAAGTAAGTCCTTTTTACATCTTGCAATCTCTACAAATTCTATTGGCCAACCAATTTTACTTTTTAATTTACACTGCTCGTCAAATAAACTCTTTGGTGTTTTAGTATTGATCATTACTTGTTGGCCCAACTGTAAAATAAATGTTAATTTATACACTATCAAATGCGGTGTTCCATTACGCATTTATTTTCAAAAACACAGGTCGAGTAATGAGATCTATTTAAAACATCTCTCCATTTCATATACTTACATCAATATCGTATCCAAATATTTTTCTAGTCTAATCCAGACTATGACCAAAGTGTTCTAGTTTTATTATTTTTATAAACAAAATCGTATAAATTCAGGACGGGAGCGAACTTTGGATTTAGGTACATACATATTTCAACTAATCGAATCACCTGTATCTCTTAATTTACATACAAATTAGTGTTTAATTCGTTATCGAAAATCTATTTCGTTGCAGCCTCAATCTATTCATCCTACGACGATTTTCACCAGGAGTCGAAACGTCGAAACAGTGTAAAACCACTTTTCGTCACATGAAAAATACAAAATGGACACACTACTGACATACCCGAGGTATCGACACAGACGTTATATCTACAAACACGTATTGTTCGTACGGGTACAATAAAAGAGCATCACATTGTTTAGTAGGGTCGCCACACTGTGTTGCTGTCTGGCTGCGGATTACCTCTTTGTCCGAGATTATTCACCCGGCCGTCCTCGCCCCTGGCTGCGGCGGCCGCGCAAGAATTGCCGCCGCCCAGGAGCAAGTCTTGTCCGTGATTCCCGTGTTGTCTGTGATTGTTCGTCGTCGATGATATCTGGTCCATCATCGTTTGTAGTTCATTGTGATGGTTTTGCGTCGAGTGTATCGAGTTTGAGTGTAGCGGGTGGAAGTTATGTGTTTGATTAGCGGCGGTATACAATTGACTGTAGAGCAAGCTCGCCGGCAGGACGGGGTACAGCGAGTTGTTGCAGTTACTGCCGCCGTACGACGTGTTCTGAGATCCCATTAGCGAGGGGAAGTTTGAGCTGTTTGTGTGATTGTGACCGATGTTCGTGGACGTGTTGGAAGTGAGCAGATCGTCCTGGACTGGCGACTCGGGCTGCGAGCTGTTGTCGCTGAGTGACCGCGGGCCCGTCGACAGGCTGTAGTCGGTGTTGTTGTTGTAGCGCGGCAGTAGACTGCCGTGGTGGGAGGGGGACGAGCCTACTAGTCCAGACAACTGCTGGTCTAGGTCGACGCCTGTCGTATCCGGAAGAACTGCGTGGACAAAAAAAAAATATAAATCTTCTTGTTGCAGAGAAAGGTGTTTGGCCACAATTTATAAATAACTAAAAATTCTCATTTTATACAAACATGGGCGGGCATGCCCAATAAACCTTTACGATGCCTATTCTTGTGGAATATCCAAAAATAGTAATTGTTGATGTACGACAGTATTTTAGTATAGTTATAATGGCTATATTTTTCGTTGATCGGGCACGCATCGACAATAAATTCATCGGCGGGTCGGACGTGTGCGAGCCGCTGTAAATTATAATGAGAGCCGGTTAATGTCTGACTAGCACGCCTAAGAGTATTTCAATGAGACTCGTTATGGAAAAAGTTACAAAAATCTCATGTTTTCCCGACGGCTATGTATTTTTGTGAGTTTGAGTTTTAACTCAACTTTCAGTATTTAACCTTATATCAGCCTTTCACTTTAGACAGGAACGGTCAGTCAAACCATTGACCAATTTATGATTTGTACTTGCTCCACAAAAATACATCATATTCTAGTTTAAATGTGTGTAGAATTGGACGTTGCTGTGTCAAAACTGTACTGCGAATACAGTCTGGGTATTACGATGGGCTGTCAATTTGTTTCCCATTACGTACCTACCTATGAGCCCTCTGCATAATTTTCTACTCTTTGCTTCACCAGCACTGCGCGCATCGTTCCAAGGAGGATATAACTCGTAAAAGTGTTGGTGCGTTTAATTTCACCCGACTGTATTGATTAATGAGCCGAGACATTAACTGGACAATGTTTTATTAGTCATGTTATGACGGTTTGGCCGATTTTGGTGGTTGCATCGGTTTACAAGAAGTAAATATTTTTAGGTGTAGGTCTCTACCTATTGTTTTTGTTTCTGATAGTTCCCTTGTGACAACTCTGAATAGCTTTTAATTTGCCTTTATATTAAAGTAAATTCTATGTCAGCCGATGTAACGAGTTATAGGTATACATACATATTTCTCTTTATCTCAGTTCGCCTTTACGTTTTCAGTGGTGTTACTCTCGGAATGATTATGAATGCCAGGCTAAGAAAATACAAGATTTTTAATAATCAAATCGGTGTATAATGTACCTACTCTAAAATATACGAGCGTCGTCTTATGATTGTAAACCTAGGAAATGCATTTTTTGTTGAATTATTTTATCCTCTTACTTCCTCCTGAAAAGTTAAGCTATTTGTTTACACAACTGCCTACATTATGTTTAAATCCTCACCTGTATTATTAGCCGTGAAGTCCTGCGTGGGCGTCTGGTCCGGCACTGACCCCGCAAACCCGAGTGCAGGCGGGTTGAACTGCGAGGCTGCGGGCGCAGCACACGACGGGAGGTACGCCGGGTAAGCGCCCGCGCCGCCGTAGCCCCAGTGCGAGTTACTCGAACTTAGACCGAATTGAGACATGTCTGTGGAAGAAAGGTTTAATTAGAGGATGGAAGGTAATATAAGGTACTTGTCGGTTGGATACGTGATCGTTGTACTATCTACTATTCATCTTCATACTAATTTATTGCCCAATGACACTATCGGATCACTAAATGATTGCACTGGGGTGCCCTAAATGCACCAACATAAAGGACTTTGCTATGGGACACATCATGATATATATTTTGCTTACATGTACACGTTTATGTATAATATGTTGTCTACAGTAAGATATTTATCTAAATTTTATTGTTCCTCTCATCATTCTACTCACTACAAAAACTTGAATATCCTTTTAATGTTGAAAAATTTATATGATACTATTCTACTACTTATACCAATGACGCTGTATAATGAAACCTGTAGTTTGAAACCAAATCAAATCCAACACTAGCATATTCAGAAGCGAACAATAAACACGGCACGTTTGCACAGGAGCGCGGTCACTTATTTATAAAGATGTCCGCCGGCCGGTGCTGCGTGCACTTTATTTTTTCCCCGTATCAGTGGCTTTTATTTTTCGGTATCACGGTTCCGTTTTTGGCCGGCGATCGGCGGACTCGGTTTTTATACGGCACGCGTTCCCGCCGTCGATTTGCGAATGCCTTTTTTCCCGGCTTTTTTGAGCCGCATGAGTTGTTTTGGGGTAGTCGTGGATTTTAGCGGGCTCGAGCACGCTTGTTCGATTGCATCCGCAGTCAGCTTTCCGTTCGATCCTCTTTTTGGCGTCGGCTGATTGAATCCGCGCTTTAGTGAACGTAGTTTAGCGTATCGCTTGGTTTGGCGACTCATTCACTTTTGAGCCGCATGCCTGTGTAAGGTTTGTGCGGCATCATTCCGATTTAGATTTCTGGTTTGATTTCGTTTTTTTGCGCTCTGTTTGTGTATCGCGACAGCAGTCGTGATATCTTTTTCAGTGGCTCTTTATTTATTCTGTTTCACTTTTGAATATTTTCGTGAGTTGCTGTGGTATTTACTCAAAAACCCTTTGTAGTATGTAGCTGGAACACATGATTCTTAGAATATAAATAGATTAGAAGAACTTACTCTGACAGGTAGTGATGGGTGGCATGCGGAAGCCCCCCAGCGGGTCGGGGGGGAAGGGGAAGGGGCGCTGTCCGAAGGCGAAGTGGAACTGCTGCTGCTGCCCTAGGAGAGAGAGCACTACATCAGTACGATACAGGCTGCCCTTTGTGATGAGCATTTCACTTATATATGTATAAACGAATAGTAGGGATCTAGTGTTGGCCTGGTGGTCAAGGCACCTAACAAGTAATGACAACTTTGTTAGTTAGACGTCCTTTCTATATGAAAAGATCGATCCTGAAGACAGTCTTGATGTTTTATTCATGTTCACAGCCCTTAGCCTATTAGTGCCGAGACACACGATAATTCATCTAAGTATTCACTATGTAACCTTTTAATCAAATCGATTTTAAATACAACTGATAGTGCAACCTACAATTAAAGGCACAAGAATCTTCCACCTTTCACCCAAACTTAATCGGTCATGTAAATAGTGAAGCACAAAGCAAAGCAGTGTTAGGGCCCTCTCACACGTTCCCAGCCCTTCGATTAGTCCCGAGACACTCGATAATTCATTGACACTCGTGTGACAGAGCCGTCTCTCCCCTCTTGCCACGTGTACGAATTAGTCGAAACTTGCCACCTTCAAATATCGAAGCCTTATTGGAATTTCAATTTAGTTTCTTGTCAGTTTTAAGTGGGAATGGTGCACTTGGGAATTTAAACCTGATGTTTGTATGTTGAATAAATAAAAAGGTCGGGGAATTGATTCTTGTTTGACTTGTGTCTGCGCCCCTACTCTTAAAAATGACATCTTCGGCAGTCCAGTCAGAAGCCCGAAAGGCTGACAAAAAGTCTCACCAAGGTATTGGAATGCCCGGGTAACTGGGTTGAGGAGGTAAGATAGACAGTCACTCCATGTAAAACAATGGCACCTACTGAGCTACATCCGGACTAGAATCAGATCCCAATATAACTGGGAAGAGGTTAGGCAGATGATGTCCTATTTTTAATGTAAGTAAAACAGCAAAAATAATTTGAAACTTAAGGAAGAGCAACTCTGTCAGCAGAAGATATTAATCCTCTAAAGCTGTAGGCAGTCTATTAATATCTTCCTATAATTATAGATACATAACAACTACAAATTAACACATCTAACGCCCTATTCAGGTTCACGACTCAACACTTCGGAATTGGCATCGTACTAATCAAGGTCGGCCGCGTCTGAGCGTCGATACATTATAATCTGTTGGCACGTGACTGCCAGTCATGGCAACATTATTAACATGCAGGTATCTGTTGAGGCATCAGAATTTTGAGAATAGGTACCTACTGAGAGATAAGAGTGCTTGGAAAATTGGGTTGTTCCTTTCGTTTCTGTTTCATGCCTCCATATTTCTGAATAGCCATTGTTTCCAGTGAAAAAAAGGTCTGCTTCCAACCACGTGTTTGACGTCCGAAAAATTGATCTGTTTTTTTATATAGACTACAAAAATCTAAATTATATGTATTTCTTACTTTCGACTTTAAGCCCCCAAAGACCTTTCAGTCACAACATCGCTATCACTTATACTACTCCTATCCTGCTACGAAATCTAGTTCTCCGCTAGCTCTCACACACATTCGGATAATCTCAGTAGGTACCGTACATCGGTGTTACGGGGGATGTGCCGAATAATTCAAGCGACACGGCCGCATTGTCTGCGACACTCTTCATGGGCGACATAATTCAATCACGACTCGACGCGGCACGACGCGGCGCGGTGACGCACGTCCTACGAACGATGTGTAGCTTCTGGTTGCTTAGTAATTAGAATGAGAAGCTTTGAATTTATATTAACTTCGGTTGGTAAGACTGTTTAAGAAAAGTTCTTGAAGAATAATTTTTCGAATGATGTAATAAGATAGTCCTTATTTAAACTGGAAATGACCCTAGAGATGTCATTCTTTAAGATCGGTTGTAACAATATCTAACTTTTCAGAGGCTATGACCGTGTTTCCTTACGCTTTTACCAAATCTAACAAAAAATTACACTGGCTGTAATATATTTCAGTTATCGACTTCCTCAACTTCCTTTAACCTATTGAATGCCGCTAATTAGAGAACAATAGAAAATTAATTGTGTCTCGCGTGGATCCACGTCTAAAACACACGAAAGGTTAATCCTTTCTCCAAATTAGCAATTTCATATCACCATTCACAAAAGTCCAGATTTCATACTCAGTACAAAAATGCATAAATGCACTTACACGGCCGGCCGCCATTAAATTGACAAATGCACGCACACAAACAAAAACAATTGGAACCATGAACACACTTCGCGTCGACATCCGTAGGGCTGGCTGATATCATATTTAGTTTTGAAAAGTTTTCTTGAAAAAATCCTACTGAAAGTTACAATAACTTATAGGTATGTCGTTTTTGTGTATGTCTCGTAAATAAAGAGAAGTGACTTAATAAAGTGATCCAGTTAACTTTAGTTTTTCAGGAAAGCCAACCAATCCTGTTACCATTCTAAGAAACTGATATTTGTTCATGCTGCATACAAGACTTGCATATAAACAATATCTTACAAAACACAAGCAATTCTGTTTCTTCGCCTGAAACTACAAGATCTTCGTAAGCGTAAGTTATACGGTCTGGGAATATCGGATTTTCTTAGAAGACAGGATACCTTTCATACCACGTTATAATCAAGAATACTACAGAACCGATCTAATATATTTTGTACAGCTACAAACATGTAGTATAAATACAATTTCCAATACATTTTCAATTTAGAAAACACAGCAAAGGAAACCATATCGCGTAAGGTATCAAAATAAAACATCGCGACAGCCCTATTAAGCGCACACATGGTCTGTTCCCGTGCAAAAGGCTCCAGTGTATAAATCAGCGACACAACAATTACACACTTTTATGGCAAGTTGGAATTAGAAACTGTCATTTGCACCGTTCGAGGGCCCCCGGTGGGAGGGAGGGGGTGTATTACAAATGGGAGGGAAAAATAGGGTGCGGGCAAGGGCTACTGTGGACCTGATTAAAGGATTACACCGGGGTGGCGTCCGGTCTAGTTAAATTTATTATGCCAAGTATTTCTGCTAGTTAGCCTTCCCGTCTGCTTGATGCTGGCTCGTTTGGAAGATTTAAGTTGGACTCTAAGCTGGATGTGTTATTTATGTGTGGGGTTCTGACAGGTTTAGATAAGATTGATGACTGAACAATACATTTTGTAAACACAGTAATAAAACTATAATATCCTAAAGTTCATAACCCCTACATAGACAATACACAATGCTCTAAGTCGCCGTGTGAAGTAAACAACGAACTTTACTGTTGTAAACATTGCGATCGGCGCAGGCGACGCTAGCGCCACGCGCGGGTGGTCTCGGCGCTCGTTCCCGAAATAACCCGAAAGCAGCCGAACAGAGCATGAAGAAAAACATCGTTAGACGGGCGATTATTAAATTGTAGCCGGCTTCTGTCGGCTACTGCATACGATAAAACCCGCCACCCACCCGGCGGATAAAAATAGCGGATAAGGGTAGCACACAATGTGTTGGTAATATCCGCACGTCTGTACACATACATCTTTAACGGCTGTTTCCAAATACATAGTTGTTTGAAGATCGGAATTTGGAATGCATGTTAACGACTTGATGTAGATGTCGTAGCCATATCGTAGAATTGACCACTTCATGAAAAGTTTGAGCATTTCATGAAATGGTTGCGTTTCATGAAATGTTCATGTTAATTTGACCAGATCGTTAAATCGTCAACATTTCTCGATTTTGTCATCCACGTCTGGCCGTATGGTATAATAGGGTATCCATAAAATATTTAATATAAATCCACAATATTTTGGGTCATAAAATCTGGTAGTTGTGAAATTTTTCACAGCTCAAAATTGTCAGGAGGCAAAAAAACTTAGGTTTTTTTCATAACTTCAATTGCAAATATTAAGAGTAAGAACTTATTCATTATCCTTTAAGTCGGACATACATAATAATTTAAATAAACATTTTAGGAATCTTAAAATAGAACACACGTAATCTAAAATGACGTAACCTGTAGGTTTACTGCCTCGTTGGTCTAGCTGTCGCAAGCGCAGCTGTCGAGCACGAGGTCTCGGGTTTGATTCCCGGGTCGAGCCGAAATCGCTTTGTGGGTTTTAGAGACTTTCACGAAACAGCCCGCAGCCTGGAAGTTGGTATTTGTGCATCGGAGAGCACGTAAATGTCAGTCCTGCGCCCGATCTCTCTCCGGTCCTGTTGGATTGCCGTCCCATCGGGCTATGGAAGTGAAGGAATAGTGAGTGCACCTGTGTCTGTGTGTCACTTCGCAAATTCTTGTGCACTATAATACCTCCTGCGCAGTTGGCTAATCTCCTTACATGAGACCAGCCGCCGCAGCCGATAATTGGCTAAGGGCAGATTTTTCAATCGCCAGATAACTTTTATCTGAGGAATATGTTTGACGTTTTGACAGCTTTTGTATGGAAAATATGTCAAACCGCCATATTTATTCCTCAGATAGAAGTTAACTGATGATTGAAAAATCAGCCCTAAGAGGACATTACTGTTGCATACTATGTTGCAGACTAACGGGGTAGATGAGTTTCCCCACCTTACCTAGGTCTGCGCTCAGCTGGCTCGTTTGGGATGCGTTCTGAGAGCGGTGGGTTCTTGTATCTGGTGGATGTTACACTCGCTACTACTCGCAAGAGGTTATAAGGGTTACATCGCTGGTAAATAATTCCATGGGGTTTGGAGTAAGCAAATTAAACAGCAAAGTATGTTCCTGTCATATATGTTATTATTAATAACACAATAACAGTCAATAAATGGCTCAATGGGTTTCTTTGGGATATAAACCTATTTTTAATGTATTGAATCATTTTTAGTCGTCAACCTTGTCCATCAGTTTTATGAACTTCCTTTAACCCTTAACTAGACAGAATGCTTTTGTGACGTAACTGACCAGTAGTGTCCAACAGACACTATAAATGTAGGTAAGGTATGACAAAGCAATAGAAAGTTATTTTGTATTAAAAGACAGTATAATGTATTTCAGTAATGTTTTGTTACACTTATTCATTTACAGATATTTCAATTCTTTTTTTTTCAGAATTTTCAGAGCAGATATTGTGATTGAATTTATCACAACAACGCGAGACACTTGTGGGTTGTTAAGGGTTAATATTTCAAAATACTTCTCCATCGGAATTATACGGATAGTAGGATCGATTTCTTAAATATAAGATATTCCTCATCTGCAGTTTCCATAACGTCATATTTTGACAGCCAGTAATAGTCCATGGACTTCTTTGGCGTCGTCACCCTACTGTTCTTGATTTGTTTTATAACATTATAGTTAAAAAACGTTGTTCACCAACGTAGAATTATTTTATATTATTATTATTTTCGTCGTACACTCTTTTGTCACTTTCTTCCTTAAACGAATTATTCAATTTTTCGCTGCGAGAATTTTTAATGCAGTCAACGGCCGCCATCTTCAAACGTAAATAAAGCGCTGGCAGCGCCCCTAGGGACAATTTACATAACTATTTTACGATGTGATCAATTAATTTTGATCATTTCATGAAGAAGCCGAGCTTTCAGTTGCACATATCGAGAAACGATTTCTCATCATTGATTTGCCCAAGCCACATCATGATGTGGCCAATAGACAGTGAAACATTTCATGAAACGGGACCATTTCATGAAATGGTCGAGTCATTTCATGAAGTGGTCAAGTCTACGATAAGGCCACCACATAGATAACACAGTCCTACTAACAAAACTTTCAATTGATGCTATTTGCTATCTATAGAATATTTTGTTCTTGTCTTCTAATAAGGTATGTACGATCGTAAATAGGTATTATCTGTCATTTATGAATCAGTATGTGGGGCCAGATTTTGTTATCTTCTAGTCCTGTAGTGATTTTGCAAAGTTTAGTTTTAATTTACTTATTAATTCATTTTTACATAAATTGCCATTACTACTCATGTACAGTGTAAAAACAGTTTAAGTAAGTACAATTATACCCACACAACACGTTCACGTTCGTATGTAAGTTAGTTTGATCAATGAAAACTCACGAGGAAAACCCTTTAAGTCCCAAAATACTGACAAAATCACTTACAAAATAACAATGTACTACAAAACATTCTTCATTCAACAAACAATATATTATTAACCCTCTCGCACCACTACGCATTTACCATTAACTCGAATAGTAAGAAAGTGAATATCGAACAAAATTGCTCACATGAATTGATAACTACGCAACTACGTATAGAAGCGATGTTAACATGCGTCGGAACTTACTAGAATTAAATAATTTATCGCCTCCGTATAGAGGCTGGAGGCATAATAAATCAATATGCAGGGCACATGCACACGCGGTGAGGGGGGGAACTCCCCCGGCCCTTTCTTGACTAATTAATTAAACAACCGATTCATTACAGCAGCCTCTTTGTACCCTCACATTCGTCTAGCAGGAGTACCGATAGCATTGACGGGTTACACTTTCGTCTTGTGACATGGGGTGAAGTTTTCCAAAGATTTTAATACTTGTATCTAAGATTTATAATTTCGTCAATGTCCATTGAAGATTTCATAAAAAAGAGAGTTTTTTTTCATTAGAAAGTTTTCCTGGTTTTGTAAAATGTAACCCATATTAGTACAAAAAAAGAAGACCTGAAAGTGGGTCAAATAGATTTTATTACATACATAGAAATCTCTTAGAATCTTAATTTGAAGTATAAAAATGTACTAGTGAAGCTAATAAAAGCGTGTTAAAAAAATAAGACTCGCATTATTTTAAAGACCAATAACAATAACTCCATAAAGATTGTATTTAAACAGAAACTACCAAAATGTCTAATCTGCGTGTCGGACGGTACTCAACCCTTCGCCTGCCGGGGTCGGGTCGCCGGGACCGGGCACTATCCCGCGGTGCTCGCAATTATTTTAATTTCTTCACGTGATGAGGATTGATCGAGCGTTAGGTGCAATTCGGCGACCGTCGAAACCCGTCATTTGTTACCGTCACACAAGACTTTAACTATTTAAATTGCTTTCTTGATGTATGGATAGTGGTACTTAAGTTAAGTGCTGTGTGTAGTGTTTGCTAAAGGAATATGTTGTTTGTTTAACATTGGGGAATGTTCATTTGTGGCATACAACTGACGTAAAATTCGTTTTCATACTAAACGTGTTCTTTTACACAACATAGTGAAAAATATACAGGTTCTCCAAAAAATAACCAAAACTTTTTTCCTAGTTCAATAATTTAAATTAATAAAATAACCTACCCAAGATGGAAATATAATTTAACGCTCTAAATGAGAATGTAACTCAAAAAGACACCACTCTAAACTGTGTTTCATTACATCGATAACATTCCCGGAAATGTCAAACAGCATCATATCAAAGCACGCCCAACAATCAAAGGGTTGCCAACATTAAAATAAAATCATGCTAACATTAGAACCTCCTTGAAGACCCTCAACAATTTCACGGCTACTAAACACGTACAAAAAGGTATGTTTTGTCTAAATTATTAATAAATTACCTTCGTTAGAAGTGTTTTACAATGTTTTGCGGTTTTGCTCGTTGGCTGCGAGTGTTCAGACATTTGGCCGCTTTGATGTTGCCATGCGTAAATACAATAGTGTTGCCGAATTAATTGGAACGGAATGTTTTGTTCCGGTTCAGGAATAGGCTTTGATTTTAATTATTACTTAATTTCATTCGACCATCATTATCACGTTTTAATTATTGATTTTCTTTATGTTACTTGACTCTTATGCTATATCTTATTAAAGAATGGTCAGACTTTCTGACTGCCCGTAACGTTTTCCTATATTTAAACTTAGGAATTTTTTTACCTAGGTATCTTAGCTTATTACATATTAAAGGATATAACATCTATGCACTATCTTTGGTTTTTTGTTAGTTTTAGGTAATCCAAACATTATAAATGTCTAGTACCTTAGTGGATGGATTAGCTATGTTGAAGGAAATAGGTAACGTAAGACTTTAAATCCAGCAGGAAATCTCCAAAACTGACTTCCATATTCCAAATCCAAAAATAATGTTTGTCATGACTGACTAATAAGTACCTGAATTGTAAAAACTTATGTTTGACATGACGACCTCTAATGTGAAGTTTGATAAATAAAGACAACATGATACTAACTGGTCTTAGATCTCGGCTCCCTCGGTCCGTCCACGGTCACCTTGATAGCTTTGTTGTACGTCGTCACTTGCGGCGGCGTCGTCGATACTGTTATCGTCAGTGTGAACGATTTACCTGCAACAAAACGTACTATAAGTACCCTAATAAAGAATTATTTTATAAGGGTAAACAAACAAGCTTCTTCTAAGGGGTAGAATCTGTCTACCCCTACACTCTTTACAGAGAGTGAAGAGTGTAGGGAATTGAAGACTTGATTACCCTTCTTCTCTTCTAAAGAGAGGTTCGTGTATACTTATACGAGTACAAAGCACATATTGGTATTTATATTAATACACTTTTAAACCCATATTCATAACACGTTCATGTTCACTGTTAAAACTTTTAACGGCATTCCCTTAATACAGCGTCGCATTTTATTAAATCGCCTCGTAGCGAAAAAGTAATTATAACAAACTGAAAATATTATTTGTGCAAACTTTTCACTCAAAGTGAGCGCAAGCCATAAATTCAATCTGTGGTCGCCACTCTTTTCGCCGAGCGCCCACTTTTTGTAGTTCGATTTTGATCACTTGTTCGAAAAGTTAAAAATTTATTGCCGCTTCGATTTCAATTTCTACAGACCGAATGAATTTGTTTTACAGTCGAAATAGGCACTACATGTCAGCGGCAAATATTGACAATCAAAAATACTCAGCCGACCCCACAAATGCATTTTCATATCATCAACCCTCGAATAAATTGGCTGATATTGCAATAATCACAAAAGAGCAGTTTCATAGCTGACCACGAAAAAAAAAGAACAAACGAAAACAAGTACTTGATTCGAAACAATCTCATTCAAACGTGGAGTGTGTAAAAGAGCAACTCATCCGCAGCACATGAGCGCGCGTCACAAACAGCGGGCCGACCACTTCATCACAGCGTAACGCCGGCAATAAAAAAAACATTTCCATCTGCGGAAAAACCACAGTTAATATTAAATGACCGTCCGTCAAAGCTGTATTGTAGAGCGCTTTGGCGGGCGTTCGCGCTGCGGGATGCAGCCAATACCGATTTTGTGATTTTTCCAGCGCCCCCTCGCGGCCGCCTCCCCCCGGGGGGCGCGGGAGAGTGACATGTAAGCTTTAATGGGCCCTGGAGCGGCTGGCCGCTGGCTACACGCGAAAAAACTGAAAAAAGCCTCATTCATACGTGATTTCATGTGTAGGCTACTTTCTGCGGGCCTGGCGGTGAGGCTCGTTAAAAATGGAGGCCGTACACGCAGCCAGCTTGTTGCGGCCTATCGGAGTTTATTAACGCGGCCCGAGGAACGCTTGCATCGCTCGCGAAACAAGTGTTGCCGATGCTTTACGCTTTCGGGAATGTTTTATAACATACCGCCGATGTACACTTCGGGGTTAGATGTTTGATCGAACAATCTCTCACTTACGCGACTTCGACTGCATTTTATCCTCTGTAGTGTAATAATGACGCATTTATAATATGAAACGATGCACTGATACGTTTTCCATTAATCTATATGAAGCATCGAAGAGTGCAATAAATATTGAAATATTACGCTCATTACGGATACTTGAATGCTTTTACTGATTTCAGTAATGCAAAATACAATGATTAAAAATGCAGAGGAGATGTCTATCCAAAATATTATTCTTAGTCCTTTTGCAATTTTATTTTCTTTTCCATTCCCAAAAACCTATCAAAAACTGTTGTACAACGCTCAAGACACGGCAATGAGTGATGTGAAAACCGTTTGGTGCCGGTACGGGCCGGCACGGGTCGTACGGCGCGCCTAAATAAATAACCCTAGTTAATGTGGGGCCCACACGATACCTAGCACCGTTTTTATGACTTCACAATTTCCTCACTCGAGCCGCGACAACCTTCGATTGACGGGAAAACTTTGTTATCCCTGTTACTTGTCACGTTTTTTGTGTATTAGTTGATTTATTATGTGTTTGCTCACGATGGGTACAGATATTTTTGGTGTATTGTTTGTAGTGTGAGTTAAAATTGATACTATATTAGAGCTTAGATGAGTCCCCACGATATGTTATAGTGCTAAGCAATATAGCGATAAAAAAAATATTCCGAAGAATTAATAATCGGACGAGGTTCTAAAAAAGTGTTTTTAGGTGATGTCGGAATGTTAATTATCAAAAAGCAGTTTAAAACAACTTCTTGCACTAATATCTGTATAATATGCAAAATGAGACACTTCTTTGTCAATAAAATTATATTTAGATTTAAACAATGTCTTTGTTATAGGACTAGAACAGAAGTCAATGAGTAGATACAATTAGTGAGTACACAGAACGTTCGGTAGCGAGTGTACGCCACTCGGCACTTGCAGCGTTTCAACTTCTGTAGCGATGCGCCGTCTCAGTTAGACGTAGTTGACTTGTGGACATGCCGTGACGTTACGAAGGAATATTTGAACTGTTTTGAAAAGATTTTTGAAGTTTTAAATCCAGAAACATAAATTAAATTCACTGGACTTTGCTCGGTTTGTTGTGTTTTCAGAAGATGAATTCTGCATAAATGGGAGTTCCAGTCAATTATTGAGAGCTTCAATGTTAGAATTGAACTATAAATTTTAATTTTAATATTTTATTTTACATAAGTACGAGTAAAATGTTTCTAGTGTTTCTCTTCAAGGTTTTACTATTGCATTATTTCAGGGATTAGCCAGAATTATAAAAAAAATCTTTAGAACTCTATTCAAACTTCGAATTTGAATTTCGAAACCAATACTTAAAAAAAGCCGGTTACAAACCGCGCGACGCATCCACAACTCCACTACCGCGCACGACATTCCCTAATAGCTCGATGCAATCCAATTTGACAGCTGTCAAATACACTCGTCGCCTTGTCGCCGTCGCACGATTACTAAGCGTTGTCGGATAACGACCTGCTCACGCCCTCGTGTGCTAATTGAGTGAATTAATATGCCCGTGTAAGGTAGCTGTTGGGTTGTAAGCCTGTTTTGCTTGATTGATACATAGGTTTGGCCGAATTTCCTGGTAGCAGTCGCTGAGGCTGCTTCCAACTGGTAATGTTGGAAATCAGTGGGCGTTCCCGTGCCCTGCACTAGACGTCTTATGGTGGTAATCTTTCAAAGTGTTCGAGCGAGAAGTCAAAGTCAAGATTTGAGAATTTAAGAATTTCCCATGAAGAAATGACAGATAAATTGCAAGAAGAACGCGAAAGTAGACAGAAGTTCGTACTTGAATGTTTCGATTCACTTAGTTAGAAGTTACTACGTTCAGTTTTGCCCACAATTTCGGAGCGCATTTGTTACACTATGCAACATAACCGAACGTAAAACACAATGTACAGCTCCAGTAATATTTCAGCACATATCAAGCTCAATACCTAAACTAATAACAAAACGGCGGTTAATAGAGCGTGAGTGAGTCGGCGCCACAAAGCATAGTTACGTAACTTGCGGGTTCCGTTACCAACTACCCGAAACCAAGGACCGACCGTAAATGAAATGGTAGTTTTCCGTGGCTAACCGGGTAACCGGGTTGGTGTACCGGTCTGGCCGCCAACCGGCTAACCGGCTGCGGCCGCGTTATGGTTGACAAGGGCTGTTGTGGGTGACGGGACGTGCGTGCGGCGTCTGCACGAACTTTGCGTGCCGACTAACCTTTTTGCGTTTTGGTTGTCAGCTTTTTTTTATCGGCGTTTGATTGGTGAAGTTTGGATTGGTAGGAGTTGAAGCCTTTATTTTTACATATTTCAGTTTTTAATGTTAAAGATGAATATAAATGCTAGTGTTACCTAATCTTTACATTAAAGCAAGTGATATTTTTAGCATTATTTTCCCGAAAAAAAAGGGTAATAAAAAAGCACATCAACAAATCCTTAGCAATGAAAAGGCGTATAATAAAACGTAACACGATCATCCCACGCGGCCACAATATATTCAAATAAAGAACTCTTCAAAGGAAAAATTTTATTCAAATGGCGAAGCGACCGCAACGTGCTCGCCCCGCCTCCACGGAAGAAGTTGCTTTCCCGACCTTTTCCATTGGCTGGCGAGCGAGAAGGCGGGCCTTCTTCAAGTCTTCGTCGAGACTAACTTTTCATTTGCACAGCTCTGAAATATAGCTTGAGATTAAAGCGCAACGTGGAACTTCGCTGCGGTTTCTCTCGAGACGTAGTTTTTTTGTTTGTAGCCGGCCTAAGTAATATGCAGTGGATCTTCAATTTCCATTAATAACTTGCGGCGGCTTTTCCTTAGCGATGTATATTAAAAGTTGGTTTGCGTTGCCAGGGCTCGAGACAGTAAAAGATGAAGAAAATTGTATTGAGAAACACATGCAATTAATGGAATTAAGGATTTTATATTTTGCTTTGTATTTGAAATAAGAACTCTTGACTTTTTCTTAAGTCGTTAAACATCATTCGTTATTCATTACAATACTTTTAAAATACCTAAGTATCAAGTAGACCTCGTAACCATTTAACTTTTGTTTTCAGAAATTGAATCGAAACCAAATAAATACTCAAAATAGAACAACAAATACCATCTACTATATACTACGTGAACCTGGATTTAGATAAATTCATGAATGGAACGTATCGGGTTAATAACCGCTTGGTCATGATTTTTCATTCATTCGTACAATTTAGAATGACTATTCATTCATACGAGTATTTTACGCGTTAGTATTAGGGTGCGTCCTGCGTGGGCAAAACAAAACGCAAGCGAAGCGATATTAAGCGAATTCGGAACGCGCCACGTAACGTAGTGGCGATACTTCAAATCGACTATTTGATGATTTCATGTCGCGTTGTGCTGCACCTCTTTGCGTTCTAATCCAGATCGCTCACGTAGGACGCACCGTTAGAGTTTTTAATACAAGCTAACTTTGGTTATGGTATCGTTAAATGTCATTAAGTTTCAACTAAGTTCCCATTTAACTGAGTTGCTTCAGTGAGTGTATAAAGTGCTTCAAGATAATAAAAACATATAGTGAATATAGAGGTATTTCAGTTAGTTCTTCAGTGAAAAACATTGAACATTGATTGAAATGTCGTTCTCTTAAAGAAAAGTCGTTTAACTATCATAATTTAGCTGTAAAAGACGTACCTACCCAACAGAAAAATATGTGCAAAGTACTGAAAGTCATAATTATGCAGTATATAAAAATGTAATCTTATGCTGATGAAAATTGAATTTACAAAGGTCTGCCAGTTCATAGCTCAATCTCACTACGGGCACATGATAATGAAGATTGAGTTTTTTTTTCAAGAAAGTTATCAAATTCAATGTTAGGTAGGTAAGTAGGATGTTTATAGTCTATTCCATTGTGAATTTTAATGTTATCAACTTAAACTGTTCGGTGAGTTTTTTGCCGCCGGGAGAAGTCGAGGCAACCACTTTTTCTGGGTGTGTAACTTAAACCAAGCGTCTCAGAGTCAGAGTGCCCTAACTCGCCTAGTTCTAATGTTGAACTAATTAGTTGGGTAAGCATCTTTTAGCTGCTGTGTTGAACGTTGATATTCGATGAGTCGGCTAAACGGCTATAAACCTGTGATTACACGGCAAAGAGTTACCTGTTATCTTTTTTAGCCATTTGAATGCAACATATTAATATGCGCATAAAACTTCTTCATAGTAGTCTACTGATGACAAATACTGATAAACACAAATGTTTAGCTATGAATGCAGGCCTACACGACATCTAAATTGAAGATCTGCATACTCTTTTCATGCAGCCACCATGTCATGAACGACTGTCTATCTGACCTCATCTCCCTGTTACTCGTACCACCCAATATACCCTTCGTATGACTGGTTGTCAGACGACTTTCTAGTTCTTGACTAGCCGTACACACACACACAGCACCAATTTATCGTGATTTCATAAATATGGAAGCATTCGATAGCACGATGATGACTCATCCACGCATACCAACTGAAAAACGAAATTGAGGATTTCAAAATTTTATCAAAATCAAAAAAAGGTACTAAATATCTACATCTGGAACAAAAAGTGCTTTTGGAATTTTGTTGTGGTTGTACTCTATGCGTATACCTATGTCGCAGTAAGTAAAACGGACTGCTGTATCTTCGGGAGAAGAGAGTACACCTGCGTTTGCGCATGAGCTTGTGCACGATAAAAATTACTCATGCCTTGCACAAATGACTATCTTTATCGATTGAGTGCTGGTCCACCCGATGCATATTTGGCCTGTCAAGTAAATAAATGTATTCATACTTTTAACAATGGCTATTTATTGGGGCCGAAAACTGCTGGAGTGGAGACCACTAGCAAGCGCAGCGTAGGACGTCCACCAACGAGGTGGACAGACGACCTTATAAAGGTCGCCGGAAGACGCTGGATGCAGGTCGCTTCCAACAGGTATCTGTGGAGATCAAAGGGGGAGGCCTATGTTCAGCAGTGGACGTCTTTTGGCTGAGATGATGATGATGATGATTTATTGGGTAATTAAAAGTGATTTCAAATTGAAACAAACAGTCTACAATGTAGATTATTAGTGTAAACGGTAACTATTACTTTTTGGCTAGTACCTAAATAAAATTATGTATAAATTGTTTATTGCGTGTTTATCAAAATATGTATTTTTGATTTGCTATGTGTTTGATTTGTCAAGCGCGTTCATCTTCGGTTTCCCGCTCCGTTTTTTTACGCCTGACAAAATTGCCGCGTGTTTTCAGGCCTCAGCTTTCCTATGCGGTAGTTGTCAATTGTAAGCTTAAAGATTGGGTACTTGCATAAAATTGAAAACAGTATTGACAAAAGTAATAAAGTTCTCAAACTGCGATCGTACCTTTTCCCTCTTTACTTAAGTAAAAGCAGCCTTACTTTACTTCTGGTATCCCATTTAGAAGTAGGCAACGACAACTATATGCATAAGCATTGTAACAACAGGTAGGGACTGTTTGACGTGTGAAGGAAACTTTCAGTTTTATTCATAGGTACTGGTGGAGTTTCCGAGCGGAAAACTGAGCCCCATCATCTGATTCGCACTGCTGGTGTCGTGCGTATACACAGGCGTATGAGCAAACAACTGAGGGTAGAAAAATTACGTTAAAAAACCCCGCGACACTGCCTACAGTACCGAGTGATGTCGTACGTAAAAACCGAGCGGAAAATCCACCGATGTGAAAGCGTTGTCATTGTCTAATCAAAATGCTTAATAAACTACCTATTTAAATAATTTTAATGTGATTGTTGTGATTCTCGGGTCTCAAAAGTAAATCGTAGCCGATGATGAACCTTGTATGTGGGTAGGTACATATTTGCTGGTCACTGAGTACTGTAGATTTGGACATACTATAAACAAGTGGCAAACACAAAATATTGGAAAAACATGTGAATTATTTATTTTTATCAAGATTTTATAAGAGATAACAGCTTAACCTCAATCGGGTGTATTGAGACTAGCAGCGTTTTCACACCAGCGGATTTTCCGAGATGAAAAACCGAGCGGACACCGCTCAGGAAATCCGCTCCTTTTCTGTAGATACGAGATTTTTTAAGAGACACTAATTAAGTACTTATCTTTCTGAAAGTTGTAAAAATAAGTCAGCATTGACAAGGCGACGAAGACATTTCGTGTGCTACATCAAGTGACGTCTGCTTCGCAACATTTGTAGAAGAGCACCACTTTTTTCTTCAAATCAATCATTGATTGTTTTTAGGATCACTTTGTTAGTACCTCCGTACCTCAAAAGGAAAAAACGGAACCCTTATTGTTTTTTTTAAGAAAACGTCTGAGAGCCGTCTAGTGTTAGAAAATAGCTCTTCATTTTGTCTTTTGCTGTAGATGGGTGAAAATAATTATACATGTGTATAGAGAGGGGATGAAGGGTCACCACGCATCCCCTTTCAACCAATTTAATTGATGCACGCTGAACAGACGCTTTGTATCTCCCGTCATAGATTCAATTCTAGATTTATTATCTTTAGTTTAGTTGTTTTTTTTCGGTTGGCGATTTCATTAATATTGTAATAATCTATCATATTGATTATTTACATGTAGATCACTTATACCTACCTACACAAGTCTACACAATAACTAGTTATTTTGTCCTCCATGATACAAATAGACCTATTTGAAATGATTAGTTGGCATTCTAAACCTCTCCAAAGATTCCAAACAAAACATATCCCTTTGCCAGTTGAGTAAAAATGACACAATAGCTGAATACTTAAGTACCAGCTAGTACTTAGAATACGAACTTCGAAATCTTAAACCTTTATAAGGTAGTTTGAAAATCACAATCCCAATTAGGAAGATATGGACGTTGACATGCCGCGCCAACCCCAAATAAAGATAGGGATAAGAACAGGGAAGAGTGTATGGCACTCATGTTTTTATTGTTGCCTTACCTTTACCTTTGCTAAAATAAATCAATGTAAGTTGATAAAATTAATCTGGAAGAGGTTATCTCATTAATATACAATGGTCAATCGGAAAATGTAATGAACAAGTTGTAGCTTAATTTGCAACGGTTGTCAGTTCTTTTAGCCTGTTTTACACTCCAAACTCTTAGTGTAAGAATTCGCACTAATACCTATATATGCTAAATAGATTTCGATTAATTTTTCTGTAGGAATTGTGTACTGTAGGGTTGCAGAGGTCATATAGGCAGTCGACCTGTATAAAATACTGGTACTATGATGCATCTGGTTAGACTGGAAGCCGACCCCAATATCGACCCCAATGTCTAGGCTTTACCCAACATCATAGTTGTGTAGTTATGAAAAACTACGCAGATGATTATTGCTTCAGATATGAAACTAATAAAACTAATCAACTACTGAAACGTCAATGAAATAAGTCCAATATAAAATTATGTATGCCATTCGTTTCAATCAGCTTCCAAAATAAATACTCGAAAAACAATTAAAAAGATAGATCTGTAGTCCAATGACCAGACAACGACCCTGGATTAGACAGCTCACGCTTGACTGAACAGAAGGCATTTTAAAGGGGATTACAGGGGAAATTATTTCACCCTAATAAATATTTGTTTGTTGGTCATTCTTAGAATTTAGTTACCGGTATTTCACATAAGTTAGGTATATCATACTGGCATAATTTGTCGTCGACAGTTGTGGTTGGCTAGTGGTTTAAAAACCAGCCTCTCAAGAATGAGTGTGTGAGTTTGATTTCGGTAATTAAGTATAAATGCATATCCTACACACTAATGATTGCTAAGATGGAGAAAATGACTTAAGGAAACCTCATTCCTTCTCTGTATGAGAAGAGGCCCCTGCCTTGCACTGGGACAGTAATAAAGAGCTAAGGAAAATCCCATAAATGAATTATTTAAATATCATATCAATGTATTCCTAATTAGTATTATCTTGTTTATGAAGACTTATTCCATAAGTTTTCGTGCTTATTTTATTAAATCAATGTCTTAGTCAATTTCTGTTGAATATTGTTAGAACAAAACATTAATGGATGGACCCGTAATGTTGGAATTCTATTAGTGGACATGCACTAAATATACATTATTAAACTAAAATAAACGAAATGAATGTGTTAGAATGTTATCACTTCTGATTGCTCGGTATTAATATTATTAATTGAATACCTTTGGTGGTACCAATGGTTCATTAATATATTTTTATCCATATTAGTTAGAATTATGTTCATTCTATTTATGCTATTGTTTTGTTTCAATTACGGCATTTAATATCAATTAACACCTGATATTAGTTACACGTAACACTTTTATAACATTATAGGTATGTGTCAAAATAAATAACAATTAATTAATAGTAAATATTAAAACGGTCAAATTGAAATAATATCTATTAAGTACCTACGTAGCTTTTTTATGCGAAGGTCAAGTTTGATAATCTTGTTGAATCAACACAATGATTTTAACGTAAATTGTGATTGAAGATTTTTAATAATAGAAAGTAATTTTAACTGTGATTAATTTCATTCATGATTTCATATTCAACATATATACTTATTTATCAATTTATACGCTGATATCAAGTACTCCGTATAGACATTTTTGCTAACACATGCACCCTCCGGCGGTACACGCAACCGCGTTGATTTGTTTGTTTACTTTAACAGTCCGTTTGTAGATTATTATTCCATTACGAGATCCAAATAAACATGGCTCAATTCATTTGTTATGTTATGTAGCTACTAGTTAATTTGTTGTAGTTATAATGTACCTACGTAAGTTCGAAATGATTACCTAACCACGTAAGACTTTTTCAATGTCGTCTTTGCGAATAAGGAAGTTCGCACAAAACTCGGCCCTTCACAAAAAGTAAACTTTCTAAGAAAGGGCGGGCGGGACACTCATTGGGCGGAAATAGCCGCCCAAGTCTCCCGCCCTCCTATTTGACATTCGCACAATTTCTTAAGTTGCAGGAAAAAGTTTGGAGCACTTTGCAATGTCACCGACTCTTCCCCTACTTAGGAAGTTTGACAAAATATTTAAATGTTATTATTGTGTGAAGCCACTTCTTCGAGTTGTAATCACTTGGATTTGTTTGTAGAACTTTGATTGAATTTGAAAAAGATTTTTTATTTACTGCGCTACTCTGTTGGAGTTTTTTATTTTTATTTCGGCAAAATGCCGTCGCTTTTATTTAACGGCGATTCTTGATATCACTTTAATAGTGGTTTTCAGATTATTTTTATGGTTCTTTTTGATTTTATCCTTTTTCTTTATTATTGAATTCGATTACTTTTATGAACTGGTTTGTTTTATTTATTGTTGAGTAAACTTTTAGGGTTGCTTTTAAGATTAAATCACAAAAATTCATTGTATCACATAACTGCACCTTCAGCACTCACCGCGACCGCTGCGGCCGACGAACCTCAAGTCGTTGAACTTGGCGACCTGGTTCTTCATGACGGCGGAACTGTTCCTCAGCTCGGCGCAGCAGTTCTCGTCGTTCCCGGCGCGGACCGTCACCAGCGTGCCGTCGCCCACGTCGCCCAGAGCCACCACTTTGAACGCCACCGGCAGAGTCTTGTTTGACCGCCAATGCGGAGGCAGCACGGTACACACGAAGTGCGGGCTGCCTGTCCGCACCAGCTCCCCCGGGTGCTCCGACAGGAACTCGCCCAGCGTGCGCTCGGCGAGGATGTCGGACGTCATCTTGGTGTAGGTCTCGTGCAGGAGCGTGGAGCTGGTGTCGGGCGACACGGCGCCGCTGCTGGCGCCCGTCAGGTGCATCCTCGACACCCGCGCGCGCTGCGTGCTACACATAGAGTCTACTGCCTCCCGGCGGCTGCTACATGACACTGTCCACCACTCCTCACCGACGCTCACCGCCACCACACACCATCGTCACACACTGACAACATAATGACACACAGGGCAAGTCGTCGACCGCACTCCCAAGACAGTACTAAGTTTGACAAGAAGGGCCGGTGATGAGACGTGACAACACGTTGCTAGGGAACGCGCGCGTGGCCACTTGACGCGGTGACGTCACGGCGGCCTTGCCACACTTTTTTCCCCGGTGAATGAAAAGTTCGGCGGCGGGCGGGCGAGGGACGCGAGGGGCCGATTTTTTCCGGCGTCGAGGGGTGGTTCCCCCGTACGCGGCGAAAAAACTTTTCACTAGTTTCACTGACGGCGGCACTTTTTGCGCACCGCGTATTTACGCGATCGCCGCACGCACGTCCCTCTCACTTTCACCGTTGACGACGACGTTTTTTTTTTATTTTTCGTAGTTTTGTTTTGAGTTTCGCTTTCGCGCGCGTTACTGTTCGTCGTGTTGACGCGTGTGGGTGCGTGGCGCGGGACGCGTGCGACGTGGCGCGCGGTCGTGGGTCGACTCGTGCCGCGTGGGGCTGGCGCGCTCGCTTGCGGTGACCACTCGCGGTGGCTATTAATACGCGGCGTACGTCCGCGCCCGTCGACTTCGGACAAAGTTTCGCGGGTGAGTCGGTGCGGCTCGGCGGCAGCGGCGGCGGCGAGCGAGAGGCGGCGACGGCGCGCGGGCGCGGCGGGCGGCGGAGCGCACTTTGCGGTCAGGGTGGGTTGGGTTTAAAGCCGCCGAAGGATAAAACATACAAATAAACACGTGTTCGCGCCGGCGCGAGCGAGAGATGCGGCGAGCGCGTCGGTGCAAGCGGGATGGCGCGCGCCTCTTGCGGCATTTAGCAGCCGATCCGCCGGCAGCCGGCCGACACCACTCCGACGCACCACCACCACCGAGCTCCGGCACCACACTCGAACGGAGCTGCCCAAACCTAAACTAACGCGGAGTGAATAAACAATTCAAGGACACGTGCCTTAACTGAGTTTAGAAAGTGAAACTTTATCTAATCAAAACTTTCGTAGATAACATATAACACAAAAATAAATAATATAAGAATGCCTTTGTACTTAAAATGCCAACATCGATTATCTTAAACTCAAAATTTCCAACTAAAATTTTCCACCCTCAAACTACACGCTCCTCCTTGATAATTAAAGTAAGGTAACTATAGTGATTTGACGTCGCGCAGTGTTCTCATAATGAGTCGGGATAGGGGTGCAGTAGATCGAGTTAACGAAGCCTCTCACTCTCGGACTCGTCACAATCTGCTTACGGATAACTTTAAGCTCCCACCTTTTGGGACTCGCTGTATAAACGAATTTTATGGACTTTAGTGTGCGTAGGAGATTAGATTGCTTTTATGATGCTCGTATGAATGCAAATTGTGCTCAAACAATAGGTGAAGTTAAGTAAAATGTGCTTCCAGTAATCTAAATTATTAAGATATCACCGAACCCTTTAGATAAAACACGACAATGATTTAAAAGTGGGAATACTTAATACAACCTGTCAATTTTATGAGAGTCATTCGTAGCATTTCGTAGTCAAATCGTAGCACTCGTAGCGTAGCGCACATTGATAATTTATTTATGAGTGTAAAGACGACAGTGAACACTTTTATATTTCTTAAATGAAATGATAACGAACGAAACGAACAATATGATGAAAATTATTATGTACCTTTTCATGATGACTGTTAATGTTAAAGCTATTTTTATAAATTGACAAAACGACGTAGCATGTGAGTTCCAAAATATAGGCTATAATGCCTGTGACCTACAGAACTTTCTCCATTACTCTATAAGCAGGACAAAGACCTCCTATATTATAATGAACCACCTCCTAGTTACAAATAGTTTGCGACGCACCCCGTTACAAGCTCCGACCGTGTGCTCACACAATAAATTTCCTACTACAATCCATTGACGGTTCGGTTTGTCCCCTTCACCAAATACCATTCTAATCTCAACCTTATTCCGTTGTATTAAGGTTGGGGGTGTTAGGCGTGAGAGCCTCAATGTGCGGACCTTAGGACAGCCATTAAAGCGACTGGGTGCAGCTGTCATTTTCGCAAGCAACTCGGCAGTGCCTCTTAACTATGTGTACTTAAGAAATTATCATTTAATTCGGTTTTGGTTGGGTTTTAGAGTTTTAGAATATCGAGTAATGGTGTTGGCACATTGGTATGTATTAAATTAATAAGAACTTTGTCACATTAGAAACTATAATAATGTAGTAAATATTGATAATAATTTTCAATGAAATGAAATGAACAATGACATATACGATGCGTATGCTGGCAATGTGTAATGAAGATGGCATGTACTGAGTTAAAACTTATTTTGGATGAGCTTTATCATCGATGATAGATAGATCAGGAAAATGTGCTAAAATATTTTCCTTCACAACGTGCTTTTTGAATGATGATCTATAAAATCATAACCCAAACAAACAGGCTTAAAATAGACATGTTATTTTACGTAAAACCAAATAAAATCACACAATAAAACCGAAGCTCCTATCTAATGATTTGGATACTTTTCCATAGTCCACAAACTCCGCAAACACGGGTAAAAGACCTCAAAGGGCCCATGGTAATAAAGGTATGCAGATCGGTCGGTCCTTCGGTCCGCTCAACAAATATTGATCATGGGGCCCTTACAACACGAAATCAAACCTTTTATTTAAGTCCGAGTACACAAAGGGATGCAAGGGCAAGGGCCGAGGGAGATAGTTCAACAACCCTTTTAGCTGACCGGTGATACGAAAGGCGATTAGATTATGTTATGATTTAGCGGATTGCTTTATTAATTTTTGGTGCGCCATTTTTTTTTGGGTGCATAATATATGTAAATGGGAAAGGATGTTTTTAATATGTGACTACGCTTATTAATTTGTTTTGAGAATGACTGTAATTTAAGTTCAAGTGAAAAGTGATAGTACATATAATATGTAATGAAATAAGATACATACCCGAAACTAGGGTAGCTGTCATGTTATTTTTAGTCCCCGCACACCACTTTTTAGTCGGTCTTGTACCGGCCGTATAGCTAATCACCTTCATAATGAGCCCGATCAAACTATCGGCCGATTATAAGTTTGCAATGTGCGGAGGATTTAATAAACATCCTTTCTACTTATTGAGTGAAAATCATGACATCTTGTAAGTGATCCTATTCAAGTCACTGTTTTGACCTTCTAAAGTATATATAGGATCAAAGACTTAATAACAATGATAATTACAACATAATCTTACTCCATAATGAACTGCTATATTCCCATTACCGTTTCTCTCCTGACCGTTATCAAGCTATGTGACGATGATGCCATAATCGCTCACTGGCGCCGCAAACCTAATAAAGCCGATTTCTATTAAGATGATGGTATACCTACCTTCATATCGAGGCTCGCACGAACTTATTATACCTACTTTTTTGGTATACCTGTGGAATAAAACTACAGTGATTCTGTATTTGTGCTTGTTTTATGGGGATAAGTAAAGTCCTTTAAGACGACATTAGAAACATCAAAAAAATATTCATCCACACGTCATGGTCGATTCTATGTAAATAATATGAGTCAAAGTATCAAATAAATGTTATATTTTGAGTAGGTAATATGGAGTACAACCAGGTATTATTATGGCGTCTATAAAAGTATGATGTTTTCAAATAAAATATACAAATTATAAACAAAATAAATAAATCGCCAAATTAATTACTGTCCTTAATGACAAAAAAAGGGGGATACCAACCTATCCGGTCATAAAAAAAACCTGGCAATACTTTTAATTTGGTAGAATTTAAAAGGAAATAACATAAATACGGGGCTGCAATCCGGGTAACAAAAGGGTAAGCGACTAAGCAGACGGGCGCTCAACCGCCAGATTGCAATAAACATAGCGTAGTGGACGCGTAGCACACTGCTACGCTGGACACAGCTTGACTACGAGAGACGTAGCAATCCGTAGAATAGACGTAGTCATTAGATTTTTAGTTGGTTTTGTTTTTGTGTGTATTGTGTGTAATGTATATGTGTATTAATAATAAAGCACAACAAATACATGAACGTCAGATCTAATGGGACAAAAAATAAAGGAGAAAAAATACTGTTTGGCATTACTATAATTTTCTTTAGCCAACTGGTAAGATGAAGTTACAAAAAGAGGAGTAAACATATGTTTGTATATTCATTCTACAGGCATGTTTCTGAAATATAACAATGTTTTTTAATTTGAATAATACCGTATTTTAAAATTTTGTTCCGATTGTTTTATATGCTTTCTCTATTTTTAATCATAACTGATTGTTTCAATCACAGAAATGATTAGGTATATAAAATTTAAAATAGCTTAGTTTTTTAATAAATAGTACTCGTAAACAACTTTAATTTTTAAACATCCCTTACAACCTCAAAGTGATTTTAATAGAACATTAAACAATATTTTACAAAAAAATTATATCCAACAGCGTCTCCACGACACCCCTATCCCAAGGTCCTGGGCAGTCCGTACCGTCCGTCGCCCTCGTTAGAGGAGCTCAAATTAATGCAGGCCATTCTGCCGCTGACGCCGCCCAGTTGTTCTTAAATCTAATTACCGTGCCTGCAGGCCTACGCATAGCCTGATTAATCACGCCACAGATATGCACTGTTTAGCCATGTACACTTTTTGTGCTTGACTTAGTGGAAAGGTGTTTAGGAAATACATTTAAATCCTAAATTGAAATTGTAGATTTTTGTGCCTTGTTTAAATGTACCTACCATATAATTACTCCAGGTTACTCCTGATAAGTTATTCTTCAGTTATTTAGAGGGATATGTATGCTTGTAGGGAGCTAAATAAAAGGGGCTTTAATTACCTAATACAGGTTTATTCATTAATTGCGATGATGTGACCATCGCGATATAGAAAAACATCTGAAGAGGAGTTTCAATCTTAATAAGCTCCATATAATTGACTGCACGAAATACAGCACAGGTACTTCTGCGGTGATATTATTATGTAATCAACGTCAGTGCAATCCAAGCCTTGAAAGTGTAACCGCTCAGCATAAGCGGCTCGCCGACAAAGCGGCGGCTAGCTACCCTCAATTTGATTGTTTTGCCTGTCTAAATAACCCGCCTCAGTTGAATTTGGTACAGTTGTAGCACGTGGTGTAACTTGGACTAATAAACTGGATAGTGAATGAAGTGTTCTCTGTTTGGAATGCACTTTTGAGCTACAAACTAACACACAAAGAACAACCATCATCACCAAATCAGTGCTCAAATCAAAGGTTTTTTGAGGCACAAACATCAAAATTTCTATAAATACCCATATTGTCTTTCAATTTTTTAAATATTGCTTATTGTGGCATAGATCCCTACTTTGAATAGATCCTCCTTTTTATCATGGCATCCTTCATTTAGGAAACTTGAAATAGCAATAAAATCAAATGTTCCGCCATCAATTTTCCAGTTTTCAGAAGCAGATCCCTACCGCACTCACGATGACGTCAGTCCGCCTATAACAATAGACTGAAATTTTATACACAATTAATTCACATTTATGATTTCTTAGAACGGCCACACCCAGCGCTGGTATAAAATATAAAAATTTTACATCTCTTTTACGACTCTCGCGCCGGTAGGTATTCTGTCGGACCAATTAAAATATTCCAACGTTTTGTGGGGCTAAAGTGAAATGAATCGCCGTTTTAAAGTCCGCATAGAACTTTTTAAACTTCCACAAACATGTGAGGGTGGCCCGCTAAAATACAAGTTGTTGTCGAGTTTAGAATTGTTCCAACGAAAAAAGAAACTTTAATTTTCTACATTTTAAAACAAAAGTCGGACTCACTCGTAGGGGATAATGGCTTGGACGTGTTCTGCTGTGTGTATTTATATGCTGATACTAAGTTATATATACCTACTGTTTCCTGAAAGGTGAAGTTCATGTTATTTAAAAATAAAAAATAACACTGTTAACTCGATCGTTTTGTGCCTGTATATGCGTGTCTCTATATAACCATTAGGATATCTTTTGCTGAATAATCTTATTGGTGGCACCTATATCGAAATTCACACAAGAAGAATTAACCTGGATTAACCAATTAGAATATTTTTCAAGTTCTTGTAAGGACTTCTTGCTTGGAAACGTTATTGTGTATATCGAAGAAAAAGTATGGAAAAGACTAAGTATCGAACCTATCGCAAAGCTTTCAATAACCACCAAAGCAAAGATCCATCTATTGATACCTGTCCAAAGACAACATTTTAATTTCCCTAATAATTCAAATATGCCAAACATAATCATAGGGGTCTCAGCTATCAGACAAAGGCTAAGCCAGTCCACATACTTGCGTCTCCTTTGCAGCGTGCGCCGAGTGCCTTGCTTGGAATGTAGGTGCACACAAAAAGTGTTGCCAGCTTTAGTACCACTAAGATCTATCCATTTACTTAAAGACATAACCTTTCCATTTCCCTTATAATTCAAATATGCCATAAAATATGATCAGGGGTCTCAGCTATCAGACAAAGGTTGAGCCAGTCCACATACTTGCGCCTCCTTTGCAGCGTGCGTCGAGTGCCTTGCTTGGAATGTAGGTGCACACAAAAAGTGCTGCTGGGTTCACTACCACTAAGATCTATCCATTAATACCTATTGAAAATCTACCTTTTCATATCCCTAATAATTCAAATATACCATAATATATAATCAGGGGTCTCAGCTATCAGACAAAGGTTAAGCCAGTCCACATACTTGCGTCTCCTTTGCAGCGTGCGTCGAGTGCCTTGCTTGGAATGTAGGTGCACACAAAAAGTGCGCGCCGGGTTCAAACGAAGGGTCGTCCGACGCTGCCCACTCGTTAGCGAGGGGTGGGATGCTCAAAGTTTTTTGTAATTAGTTGGTTTTTGAATGTATAAATCTAATGGCAAATTATTATAATTTAATGTTTTGTTCATGTCAGCTTCAAATGACATTTAATAAAAAAACAATGTGACATACATCTTGTAATAAGAGTTGTTTAGACTGAGTAAAAGAATTTGAGTACTAATCATTACTTGAATTTTTTCGTCTCATTATTTTAAAGTTGCATTATATTGTATATTTTGTATTTAAACCGATTGATTCATCAGTGGGTCTTAACAGATCATAAGGCATGTTTAAGACATAATTTGTAATTGATTCCTTGTGGACAGTAATCCCCTTTTTAGAAAAGATTAAGAAGCCGAAAATACCAGAAAACGGTTGATATCCTATTAACTACATAAACATGAATTACAATAATCAACAAAAAACACCTTTACAGAGAAACTTTGAGAACCTCGTTAATTTGCATTCTATATAAATCTACGTACGCTTACTTGCTAATGAAAATGAGCCCTTTCTTCCAGCCGGGGCCCGTACGGTCAAGCGTCCCCCCGACATACCGGAGGAACCCTAATGCCCTCCGTGTGTTTAAATAGAAATCGCACTTGCAATTTATGTGAAAGGGTCAGTAGAATTGTTCCCTCTTGTTTCGCGTGTTCTATGGCTAATTTCGGAGGTGACCAGGTGGGTTGATTCTTTTTTTTGTTTCGTTTGAGGTGAACGAAATGGGAAGCTACAACAAAGCTGGGTAACGTACTGCTTTAACTGTGCTGCTGACGTAGTTCAAGGTGCTGATTTTCAAAAAAAAGCTACTAATAATATCTTCGTTATCGATATTAAATATATTTCTGGCTACGGGCCGATACGCATTACAAGATCAAGGTAGGACATTTCTAATAGCTAGTTAGAACACTAATTTATTAATAAAACACTTTCTTATAAGAATGAGTAAGATAAAGCCATTTGAATCAAGTAAAATGAAGGTTGTATCAGTTAGAATGAAACACGCAAGTATTTCTATTAGCCGCCAAAGCCGGTCAGATTTCAAACAACACATCGACCTTTTTGATCATCACCCACCCCAATTGAAAACTAATTAGGGCCGCGTTTCGCAACTCTAATTAGAAATTCCAATTAGATATTTCTCAACGAATTCTCTGAGGTCCAAACAATAATTGTTATGGCTGGCCACCCACGGCCTTTGATTCGGAAATAATTTCCTAACCTGGAGAACAAAATGACTAGCGGAGGTGCCATAACGGAAAATCGTCTAAGAAAGTAGCGCGCCGTAATGCGAGTGCTTACACGTCCTTCGCTTGAAGGACGAGGAACATTACTATTTTCACCTTTATACGCCTTCTCTCAACCCGACCAGTTTATGTAACACGAAAAATCGTTGACATATGTCTCAAAGAACCCGAATATAAACCTAACTCATCGTTGTAGTCATGCCTGTCATTGGAATTTTACTTACAAGAAGGCGCCTGACCTACCTGCATGATGGCATCTCCGTTGATCTTTCCTTACTCCGTTGTTTCGTAACCTCGGACCCTCCGGGGTGCGCCCTCCAAGACGGGATAGATCTCTTTTTGATGTGACCACATCCTACGTTAAATAGGTGCCGACTGTACGTCCATACCAAGCGATTCTATTTGGAGTAAACTGGTGGGGATTCGGTAGATTTTGTAGCACTATTCTTACTGCAATTGGAATTAATTGAGGAGATTAGGAAACTAAAGTG
The DNA here is from genome assembly GCF_030705265.1 of Helicoverpa armigera. Lineage (NCBI taxonomy): Eukaryota > Metazoa > Arthropoda > Insecta > Lepidoptera > Noctuidae > Helicoverpa > Helicoverpa armigera. The sequence continues at coordinate 3,794,810 of NC_087137.1, read as the reverse complement.
TTTTGTTTGTTAGTTGAAGTGATTTTCTACGATTGTTTGGGTGGAAGAGATTTTCTGGTGAGGGAACTAAATGCGCTCTGTAATTTCTTTGCGTTAACAATTAAGCTGACAGATAAAAAAACTTTACTTTGATTACATTTTTTGTTTGATAGAAAAATAATATACATAAAACTGACAGTTTATCCTAAATTGAATTTCCTAAAATAATCTTAAAATCTCAATAGAAAATAGTGTTCCGTCAAACTCTCATCATTTGCATCACATTACTATGAACGCACACATTTTCAGTTAGACGTTGTGTATTCATTCGACCGCAGTTTACAGCCAGCCCAATGGCTCCGCATATCACTAAATTTTGTTTACACCAAAGTAAACTTCGAGTAAGTAGGATTTTATTAAAGGAACTAGAAGGAAAAATAAACACGAGATTCGTTAGTTCTTTAAGACGAAGTGTTTTTATTGGGGTTTAATGTGTTGTATCTTCTTTCAAGTTTTTTTTTATGTTTGTGTTAATTCTGCTCATGTTATATGAGTGCTTAGTGCTGATTTAGTATTCAGTTGCTATTTTTTGTAATAAGTTTTTTTGAAATAAGAGGTCTTGGTAACTTCCTTTATTTAAAAATGTATAGAGATTATAAATTATTTTAGATCTCACCTAACTGAAAATATAGGTATGCATCTCTTACGAATATTCCCCTCACTCACTAGGCAATGTTGTTTGCAAAGTTCAAAACATTTTAAGTGGCAGTTGTTATCACTACAAGAGTCCAAACAAAACATAAGTTAGCATATCATAGAGGAGAGCCAATTGAGCGGCTATTACCATCGCATCGCACAACAAGGTCATAAATCACAACACTCGTGCACAAATCACAACTTTGTTTGCGCGAATTAGGGTTTATTTTTGATTGAGTGAGAGAGGTACTTATGTGGTGGTTTGCGAAAGTAGGCAAGTTTGTGAATTTGCATAAGACGCTGTCAGGAGGTTCTAAGAAGGGTTGAGATTCTCAAGGGCTTTCGCTGATCCGGGAAGCTTATCCTGATAATTATTTCAATTGTTTATGCCTGTCGACGGTGCATTTAGATGGCGTATTATAGTTTGTAGGAGTGCTGTCTTCATTACTGAGAGGCTTCGGCCTGTCTTCGAGTGATCTATGTTTAGGGCTTCGCCATGTTTCGAATGAGATGGATCTCTGGAGGGATATTATTGTGATTTAGTTCCGAATACGTATTGGTATTAAGTGTTTTGTGTTCGGTGACTGTCAGTTGTTTATTTATTGCATTTTGTATTGTTCGTTTCGTAATGAACGGAAATATATGTGTAATACGTTTACAGCCATAATGAACACACAAAACATATCAAAAAAAGATATAAAAGTGTTTATCATCATATTAGAAGTCGTGGTGGCCTAGTTGGTAAAGGACCAACCTCTCAAGTATGAGGGCGCGGGTTCGATCCCAGGTCAGGCAAGTACCAATGCAACTTTTCTAAGTTTCTATGTACTTTACTTTCTAAGCATGTCTTAGACACCATGGACTGTGTTTCGGATGGCACGTTAAACTGTAGGTCCCGGCTGTCATTGAACATCCTTGGCAGTCGTTACGGGTAGTCAGAAGCCAGTAAGTCTGACACCAGTCTAACCAAGGGGTATCGGGTTGCCCGGGTAACTGGGTTGAGGAGGTCAGATAGGCAGTCGCTTCTTGTAAAGCACTGGTACTCAGCTGAATCCGGTTAGACTGGAAGCCGACCCCAACATGATTGGGAAAAGGCTCGGAGGATGATGACGATCATCATATTTATATGTGTGATGATAAACACTTTTGAGACTGAAATAAATCTAATGTTATACAGTTTTTTATCATCAACCAAAACAAGTCGTTGATTACATATTTCAAATGTATTACCTACATAATTAATCTTCACAAACATACTGGCATATATTATTAAGTAGGTACGTATGTAGGTATATTTGACTAATGAATTGTTTCCCCCGCTTCATTACAGAACAGTCGATTCTTCAAAAGTTAAATATGAGCCGCTTGCCTAATAATGTCTCATTATTGCATAACGTTATTAAAATTAAGACGAACATGCTTGAGTTAAGAAGATTTATTTATTTGTTATTATGTTTCAGTGGAATGTTATTCCCTTTAATATTAGAATATGTAAGCAGCCTTTTTGTGGAAATACACAGTCTGAAAGTAAACAATCTAACAATCAAAACAGTTATAATTATAGCAATATCTGGTTATGTCTGTACTGAAAACTTTATAAATGAAATTAAATAAGTACAAAAACTTACGTTTTTTATGTCGCCAACCCGTTTTCTAAATACTTACTTACCTCATAAAACATGATAGCAAAACAACACGTTACCCAACTTTGTCATACAACACAACATACTCACAAAATATTTGAACCCAAAATACCTTCCCGTTGTAATCCAAAATCTTATCATACAGATATGTAGATAGGTATTCTGTTCGACCCGCCCCGGGCCTCAAGAACGGTTTAATTAACTTAATAAATACACACTCCACTTCATTACTCGCATACGTCAAATATTATGAACGTCTACACAATGACTTGTCTTAGATAGGCGGAGAGATAAAATATTGAAAGGGTTGTTTGTTTGGTCTTTGAAAACTGTTTCATGGTTTTAGTTGTGGAAAATGTAGCTAGTGTTTAGCGTACTTTTAAGGGAAAACTTCAGTCTTATAACGTACGACGGACCAGTTTTTAAACCATTGAGCAAAGTTGATGCTAGCTGAACGACAAAAAATTTCATATGCCCATGCGACCATCTCAATAAAGAGTTTTATATATAGGTATTTCACGTATGTATATAACCAATTAAATATAATTCTATGTTGAGGATATAATGAAATGATATGTTAGAGTACACAATAAAGAGTTGTTTCTTTAAAACTATGTTTCCAAAGTCAGATTTATGATTTGTACTAAACTGATAATAACAATTCTATTTATAGCTTTTTGCCACCCTTAAATCTCTCATTAGTCACATCTCAACCTAAGCCGCTACAACAAAAACATCAAACCTTTCAATCATCTAACCTTTTTTCTTCACGCAACCAAAAAGTTTCCTCACCAATCTCTTCTATATTTGTTCACGTGTCTACGGCAAAGGTGACCGGAACTATAAATTTAGTGCGGCCAACGCAATCTGGTGCGGGAAGAAACGCTGGTGGGCCGCGGTTGGTGTCGGGTTCGCTTCCTGGTCGGCCACTCGACGTGTGCTGGGGAAGCAGTTTTATTTGGATAGGATTCAGTTTTTTTGATGTTCACGTGTGTGTGGATTTGCGTAAGGAGATAAATATAGTGGTTTACGAAGTTTTGCAAAAGAATTGATTTGATTGACTGACTGACCGTCATATCGATAAGTTTACTCTTCCCAAAATTTTCAAAAATATTTCTAACTGTCTATCAATAAGAAATAATGTATTTAGAAGAGTTAAAGCTATATTTTATCACATAAGCATTCACAATTTCAAGGTAAACGTATGTATGTCAAAAGTCAAAATCCGAGCGCATTCCAACAAAATGAAGTGTCAGTCCCACAAAGCCCGTTTAAAATATATTTGCTCGGCTCTGGACTCAACCCTTGACATCTCAACGAGTCCCATTTGTCAGCAACACCTGAAATCACCGGTTAACCGTGCCGCGCCGGGCAGGATCATTTCATATTTTCAGGAGGTCCATCTCTCTCGCGCGGCTCAATTATTCAACCGGCGACCCGGGTACCCGGTCAAAAGTAATGACCGGTGAACGCGAAATTACACGTGTTACAATGATGATTCTGTTTACCCCGACCGGGAGTAATTTCGCCCGGATTCTGTTTGAAGAGCTGTTAGGTTTTGTGATCGTTTTATTTAATGACCGGCTCCGGGTATGTTGGGGTCGGCTTGTTTGCCCGTGTAACGGGTTTCGGTGTAAGTTTTTAAATGAGAGTTCCATAAATGGGTGGCAGATTTGTTTTTTTTTTTTGTTGAGTTAATTAGTTTGCTTTGTTTGTAAATGGTTTGTTTTTGAGGATGAATCAAGCTAAAATTTAAAAGTTATTTACCACAGAACATTGCAATGACTGTGATCTAACGTATATTATATAGGCCAAAATTAACAGCCTTTTAGGTACCTACTAACACATTTAGCCAAATCAAATGACTTAAAATACAAATAATTTCCAAAAAAAAAACTAATGCTATCATCAACTCAACTTCACATTCAACTCTGCCCTCACAAAACAGTTTCACACCAAAAAAAGTTCAGATTTCTTTTCCCCATCGCCACGCGACCCCGGTGTTCCATAGTCTATGGCAGGCCATATGAGTCGCGTGACCATATCCGGCAGATAGATTTATCGATCACATGTTGGAGTATCTGTTATTTGTTTAGATGCAAAAACTCGGTGCCAAGCAGTCTGGGAGATAAGCAATGTGACACTATAGTTTTTGTGGGTTTAGTTAAAATATCTTTGGTTTTAATGACTCGGTTTTGAATTTGTGAATGGATGGTATCGTGTGTTTTTGTGTGGAATTGGTAATTAAGAGTTAAGGCGGATGTTATTTCAAATTAAGTACAAAAAAAATATTGTTGTGGTGACAGGAATCTCTTATTTGGGTAGAAATCACTATTATTATCTGCCTAGCCTTTACCGAATGTTGTGGTGTCAATCTAACCAAATGTAGTTGAGTTTCAGTGCTATACGGAGCGACTGTAATCTGACCTCTCTTACCTTACCCTTTCCTTACCAGGGGAACCCAATCATCACTAGGTACAAAATTGGGTTCATAAAAAATCCGTCGCAAGAATAATTTTCTAGAAATCATTCTCTCAAATTAATGTAAATCTAAGTATTTATAAATCTGAATTCCGCTTACATTCCAAGTTCTAACAAATAACCTAACCCAAGGGCTAATCCTTACCCAGTACTTATCATCCGTCTTACCACATCAGTCATTCCACACTAAATCCTGACCAATAAGGTCGTACTTGTTGAATTCTAAGATCTACACGCACACATACAAACGGCTATTAATTTACCTAATGTAACTACAGATGCGGATTGTACTAATTAGCATCTGTGTATTTACATAGTAAGTAGACAGACACACATAATTACTGATGATGTGTGGTATATATATGTATGGTGCTTGACACTAATAAGGTTACCGTTTTGGGTTTATGTTTGATGACCAGATAAGGCTAAAGGCTGAATAAATTAAGAATATGGTACGTAGTTAGTTAGTAGTACATGTAGTTAGTTAAGGTAGATCAAATTCTAAACTTCGCTTTTATCAATGAATATTTTTAGCAATAAAACGGTTCTCTGATCTCTTTTTGTAAGTATATAAATGTAAAAAGCGTACTACTCGTATGATGGCTCAAATACAAACTCTTTACTAAAAACTCTACACTTCAAAAACAGCTTATCCCTCTACATTACATTATTTAAAAACTATCCAACTGGCCAATAAAAATAGCTGAAAAACCAAATTCAAAGTTTATCCAAAGTTATCGTCTAATACCTACACAATTGCCGCTCACGGAAGCGAAGCGTCCGTCCCCTGTAAAGTTTCGGCGCTGTGCCGGAACGAAAAGTAATGAGTTTCCGACGTTCAAACGAGTGCAGCGCCCTCCCCTCGCAGCGGAAATTGTCGAAAGTTTTACGAACTCACAAAGAAAGCTGAGTAGTTCACGCGTTTTTATACAGATGGCAGTGTTGAGAGTTGTTTGAAAAATTTTTTTATTTATTTTTTGATTTTATATTATTCTGGATTTAAAAGTTTTCTGGTAATCAATCGTCTTTGGTTTTGTTGTTTGATGCTATATTGGTGGAAATATTGTTCACGGTACTTACAAGTTTTTATTAGTTTTTATCGTATTTTACCTATATTACAGGAAAGTAGATGTTTTTTTATACCATTGATAAAAATTTCCATAGTGATTGATTATGCTTAATATTTTTTCCATATCAGATGCAACTAAAATCTATGATTCAACAATCAGCTGAAGTTGAAGTTTCAGTAAAGTTCTGCGATTCAATCAGAAAAGTTCTGTGCTACTTTTGTTAGGTAGGCCCTAGATTTTTCTTTCATCTCATAAAACGATTTCCTGGTATTTTCTTCTTCTATTACGTTGGCCGTTACCTCAGCGATTTTTTTCCTATCTTATGCCAATCGAAGATCTACGACGCACTTCAACACTGTTCTGTACCTAGCCACAATCCCTTGCACCTTTTTGGTATAATATAGATAGAGCATTTACAAAACTATGTCAAAATAACCGAATTAAGACAGCAAGATTTACTATAGGTACAAGCATACCTACCAACAAAAATAGAGTATATAACCTACCTGAGTATAACGGTGCAATTACGTCAAGTATATAACGCGAGTGTACGTGAAATCATTAGTTGTGGCGCGTTTTATATTTTATTCGTTGGTGGACGCGCTAAAAAGCGCCCATGCATAATTACCTCCCGCGAGGATACGAGCGCGGCCGATGGACAGGGGCGGGAGTGGAGTCGACGTTATCACCGAAAAATATTTTTAAATAATTAAGTAAGTATACCTGATGAATATGTAGGTACAGACGTGCATTGCTGTGTTTTGGTTTTGAAAAGATCTGTTCTATATTATTTATACTGCTTTCTGTATTATAAACCTATATAAAAAAAAAAAATGTATTCCCCATATGAGTATTTATGTCGTGGTAAAAATATCCTGACAGAAGATCAGTGTTTGCTGTCAATGAATCTAGACAACAGTTACATATCAACTTTGTTCCTATACTTGTTTATATACCTGCCTTTCTGTCCACATAGGTACTACCACTAAATAAGCACTAAGTAAGCTAAGCTCACTTCATTTACTTATGACTTACTAATCATCATTCGCCTAGCCTTTTTCCCAACTATGTCGGGGTCGGCTTCCATTTTAACAAAGAGTGACTGCCTATCTGACCTCCACAATCCAGTTACCCAGGCAACACAATACTTTGGTAAGGCTGGTTGTCAGACTTACTGGCTACCCGTAACGACTGCCAAAGACTTACAAATGACAGGCGGGACCTAAAATTAATTGATGTGTGTCGTGTGATATTTCCAAGATATACTTAAAAAGTGTATACAGACTTAAAAGAGTTGCATTGGTACTTACCTGATTTGGAATCAAACCCACGCTTATACTTGAGAGATTGACTTTTCATTTACTAAGCCACCACGACTTTGACGGAGAGAACTACGCATTAGCGGCATATATACATATAGGTAAGCAGTTTTACTAAAAAAAACCTGTCTAAAAACTTTTTATTAACGTTCGTTCGATTTCGATGAACTTTTTGTCCAGTTGTACTACCTTCCTTTAGTAAATTATTTTTGTTGGTAGCCCATCAATTCTAGTAAATAACACCTACTGATTATTAGGTCTATTACCAATAGAGATTTTGGAAAACTTATTCTACGACTAAGTTATTTTTTAGCTTAGCCATATTTTCGCATTTCATAATTATGTGAAGCCATTAACGTCGTCTCTTATTTTAACAACATAACTAAACAAAAAATCAAATAAAAAACATAGTTTCATAAAGTGCGAAGTCCTCTCCACAGTTCCCGCTGTCCGCCACCGGACTCTTTTATATGCGTTTGTCAGTGAATTACACCGACAGGCCTGTAGCCAGTGAAAAACTGTTTAAACACCTACCTCATGTACTTATTTACACTAGCCGTTATGTATTCCCAGCGAACATATTATGTATCGGACACGCTACTGCACAAAGCAATTCTGTAATAATATCAGCGCTCAGCAGCGGTTGCCGCGGTATATTTGTGATGCGGAAAAATTGGTTTTATGTATCTTGAGTTAAAGTTAATTTTTACTTGTTGTTTTCGAAATCTTAGTAAGAATGTGTTAGCCTAAGTAACGTGATTGGAGTATCTTCGAAGGATGATATTTATGTAAGATCAAATAACCAGCTGTCACATTTTAGGCAGCCAACGTTGTTGGCATCTTGGTGCAAATTATGTTTACACTCAAAAGCTAAATTCATATACATTATACATATTTCATGTTCCTACAAATTTAACTGGCACGCTTACGATTTAAAAAGATATATATCTACCTATATACCTAACCAATATTTGATAGCACCTAGGATGTATGTAGGCTTATTTACTCTTAACTGTTAGGTAATTTGGGGGCGGTTGGTAGATAAGACTGTTCTTCTCATTGCCAGATTTTCGGGTCTACCTGAAAGATACTGCTTAAATCAACTAATTAAATCGTCAGTATTGCTTATCCTTTCTGCTGTTGTTCGCTGATAACTTGCTATTCCTATTTAAAACTTATTTATCTATTTTCAGAAACACAATTATTATGTCAACCATCGACATTGCACCCCAATAACACCAACGCAAAATACGCAAAAAAATAACATCGTTTAACCAATAGCCGGCTGGCAGGGCTAAATAATTTTATAGACTGGGAAAAAATGGATTGTGAGCGCGGTGGGCGATCGTAACCAAGTTACGGAGTGCTAGGCGCCCAACGTTCATTAGTGATGTTTGTACAAAGCTCACGCCGAATAGATTTATACGGCGGCTATTAAATCAAGCCGATGTAACCAGCCGTCTGTGTTTGCTGAGATATCCTGTGATTATGTAGGCATTGTGATTGTGCTGATTAGGTGCTGAGATATGGTTGATAATTGTCAGTTCAGAATATAATCGCAGCATCGAACTCGGATCTAAGAACTTTATATGTGAAGTAATTGAACACTGCTTCAGCTGTAAAAATTTCGTTGAATATACGAAGTAAGTATGCCTATCAGTGATCGGATCGATTCACGGATGGCTTCGTGCTTGGAAGGGTTATGTTTTACATTTAATCTGAAATAATACGAATAAGGCACACGCGTCAAAACTAATCAACCCAGATTCCTTTAGTCAATACAACTTCAAAAAAAGGCACGCGAAAAATCCCACATTCTGTTGACACACGAAATAGAAAAATCTCAATAAAAAAGAGGAAACACGACATTTTTATTCGAACAGACCACCTACAACTAACTGGACACAGACGCACCGCAAACCCGAAAACCTACATACGTCCGATTTCGTAAAAAATAAACGAACAGAATCGGATGCAGCCGAGCTAAATCGATACCCTATCGAACGACTCGGCCGTCAAACTTTTGTAATACACCGTGCGTCGGGCCCCGACAACAAACTGCGATATACCAGCGTAACTAAATACCGCTCACTAATACCGGACTCACAAAAGAAAATATTACTCGCATTCAAAACCAAAAAAGCGTGATATCTCAAGACGGTTTTTTTGCAAATATCCCCAAAACTAGGTTAGTAATTCGGGTTCGCACAAAGCGCCGGTTGAACAATACATCTCCGACACACTATTACACGGTGGATATAATTAGTTATGGTGTATGGATTTAGATTTTGTTGTTGCGATAATTTTTGTGAATGCGCTGAATAAACATCTGCTCGAGATTTTGCGATTCGACAAGCGAATCGTATTGAAATGTCATGTAGAAAACTGATCCGCGTGCAACAATGGTGCCCAAAAAATGGTCAGCGAGGTAGTTATCGATGTATACGCTACGTATAGTTGGGTAATACGCTTTGCTTTCATAACAAATATTTTATTTGCGATGCGTTTATGAATAAGTTATAAGTTAACGTTATTTTGTACAAACACTGTTGATGTGAATAAACGTGATCTGTGTGAATGTTTCACTTTTGGTTACACTCTAAAGTTCGTAGCTTTGTTGTCTCGGTACTGGTCTTAGATTTGTCAGCTCGGCATCACTGTACTTCCCCAAGTTTCCTGAATCAATAACATATCGTTTCGGTTCAAGTCAAACATAGAATACAAGGAGCTACTTTTCTACTCTTATTTCACTACGTCGATTTTTTGAATTCCGTCCATAGCTGTTGCTATTCTAAATCCAAAAATGTCCCCGTCACTCTTCGCTATATTTGTCACATTTAACACGTTCAAAAAAAGAACTAAACTGTCGGTATCCGTGTCCGGGCACGTGGCCAGTCTGGAGCCTGTGACCTTCGTCAAACTGACACATTGCATATCAGTGTTATGCAGTGTCTGGCCATTCGCGCGCACTTTGATGCGTGTCAAACAGTTTTTGAATTTGTTGAAAAATATCATTTTTACACTTACGCGCTGGAGATTTTTGTGTCAAACGGACGTTTCCGGTAATTTGATACGAGATGTTTTTATTCAAAATCGGGTCTTTACGATGTTTTGATATGAATGAAATTAAATAGGATGTTCGAGTGTTTGAGTAAATTCAAACAAGTTTGCGTTGCTCAAATCTTACATTGAAGTAATTGACATCAGACTTAATTGATACGTCATATTACCAAAGGTCTGTGAATAACGCCCAAGTAACTCTCACTTTTAGATAACGTTTAAAGGCAACAAATAAAATCAAAGCTCAAACGCTGTTCTGAACATATTCCTCAGCGGTTCTATTTTCACTATCGAGGCATCAGAATCATCGAATGAGTAGCTTTTGTAAATGTAATCATTAAACCTCCTTTCACCAAAAAAAAAACAAAATCCATCAGCCTATTCAAAATTGGAACATTTATTTATTTTATATCGCGAAAGCCGCGCAGTGAAGATAACAGTGGATCGTTCAGGCCCCAATCCGGTAGCTACGTTATCGTAGCTATAAAGTCCTGCGCCCAGCGCACAGATGATAGTTTTTCCCGGTTTTTTCCCGCTGACCACACGAAAATCTGGTCGAGTTTTTTTTCTGTTTTTTTTTTTTATTCGCTTTATGTGCACGGTATTCCTTTCAAAGGTCAGTTAGCTGCCACGTAAGTGGTGAATACGTTTTTATTTTAGATAAAAATGCTTTTTTGTTATACCTTTTTTTCATGCCAATATTTCATACTATATTAATGTTTTGTTGGCTTTCACAGAATTTTGTACGTTGTTTTACGTGTATGAATTGTTTTTATTCAATACACGAAAGCGCTCTCTTTCAATCGAATTATTTAGAACGTCATGAAATAAAATCTTAACCCATGACAGTGCAGTTACATCTTTGATGTAATTGGACCCATTTATGTTGGTAATCTACACGATCAGTGGCTTCTATTAATCATCCATCACAAATACCATGGCGCGCACTGATTTTGATATGAGACTATCTCAATAACTACTTGTTACATGCTTATTATATGCTGACTTTAGAAAAGTAACTAACCTTAGGCTGCCATCACTAGCGAATCAAAACCTATACACCAACAAATGAAACTCAAAATGAAATCCATACATTCCACGTAACGGAACATTCAATTTGATGCGTCTATATCCCGGGGAGACTCATAAAACGGTGCGGGAAAGACGCGGTCGACTCGCGGGCGCGTCTCCGAGATCAGCGCCTCCGAGGAATAGCTTCGTAGCTCCTATAAGACCGTGCACACTACACAGATTTAGTCCCCTGGCTGGAGGCCTTAAATTCTAGGCATCCACAGCGAAAAGTCTGGTTAAGCAGTAAACGCCTTCTAGGCTGAACTGCGAGATGCCATATAAAAAAAACGCAGATTTAGTCGGCCGATAGTTGATTGGTTGCTTCATAACAATAGGCAGTCGCTCCTTGGAAAGCACTGGAAAGCACTACTCAGCTAAATCCGGTTAGACTGGAAGCCAACCTCAACATAGTTGGGAAAAGGCTCGGAGGATGATGTTCTAAACAAAAAATTTTTCTTACCAAGGTCCGACTAAATAATCTACAGTGTGCACACAGGCTAAATGGGATTCCTCCTTATCGCCGCAGATAAAACAACTTTGTCGCGCAACCCGCCTCGTTCAATATGCGATAGAACCGTCCGTACTGCTTCATTTGCTCCTACATTATGTTAACGTGTGGGATTTTGTTTTAGATATATTTTTTCGATGTGGTGATATCGGCTGATCTGAATTTGGGGGAGGTAAATTATTTTGGTCCTCCTGGCCTAGTCATTCTCTACAGTTCTATTTAATTTAGATATAATCAGACAGTTTTTTAGTCCTTAAAACACCTTATCGCACCAGTCAAAACTCACTTGCATGGCGTCTTGTAACTTGCAGTATGGAAATCAAAACGCCACACTGGACAGTACGCTGAACAGTACTTAATAGGTACAATAAAATGGCTGCGTATGATACCTATTTACAAGCCAGCCTTCACCTCTGCAGAGGAGCAAACGCAATGAACCCTCCAGTCCGTATCGGAGGAACAACGGTTGGTTGAACTAACGGAGCGTATAATTTCGAGTTTATGGCGTCATTAGGCAACAGGCCGACGACCAGACTTTTTGTTTAAACGCATCGCAATTAAGCCGTGAAACGATAATCGATCGTTCCTTGCAGACGGGAGGTCAATTCGGCCTGACATGCGTTAATTCTGAACGAGGGAATTGCATTGCAACAGTTTACTGAATGCAATATGCGCTTGCCGTATGTTTATGTACGGTTTATGCGGCCTGACTGATTTATCAGAAGTCAAGATTAATTCGGGTTGTCTGCTCGACAATATAAAAAAAAACGTATAGGTAGAAATGCAGTACATACTTATAGACTGCTAAGAATGGTGCAAGTTTTACTGTCACATTTTGATTGAATGGATTTGAAATCACAATCACTTATAGACGGTACGTAATATTACTTACCTACCAGTAAAAATTAACAAAGGAACAAAGTTTTGAAGACACACGTGATCATGATGTCCAACAGATGTTGCGAAAGTTCTGCATAACTTGTGTACCTAATTAAAAATGTAACGGTAGCAACCTCAAGCTTAGTCACTTTAACTACCAATTTCACACCAACAAATCACAAACTTCTTCAAAACCACAACAACTCAAACCCAACACCAAACCACCTTCACCCCAATCATCATCACAAAATTGTATTTTCACACAAAGATTATCAGCTTCATGAAATCAGCGGAAACATTCAATCACGCTCGCTTTTTCCTCTTCCCCGAGATAAGATGTCTTTAGACGACATTGGAGGGGAAGGGAGGGAGGGAGTGGAATCGGGAAGTGGCATTTGGCACGGGCAATTGACGCCACTGATAGGATCGGGAGCTGACTTAGCAGATATCGAGGATAGGAGATGCTTCGGGAGCTGCGTGTGTCATTAGTTTTTTGAATTATATTTTTAGGTGAAAGCTTGGTAAGATACTTATACCGAACACTAAGTACTTTTTATTTGTCACCTTTACATTATTTTTCAATTTGTTCAGTTCTCATGACTTCTCTACGATCACATTTTCATCATACTAACTAATACGTATCTAGGTATCTATCTTTTATAAATCTTCAGTTTCGTAAAAGAAAGAATGAACTGCTGTAATACCTATGTACTGGTTCCGTTAATGTTCCAATACGACAACGAACTATGTAGACGTCGGAATGACCCGAGTTTCCATAATTGTATTTTATCTCGGAATCTTTTCTACTTTGAAGCGTCATGGAAATTAGTTACAAGGTAACATTTAGTAAGTTTTCATGTTCAAATAAAACACTCAATTTTAAAACATTTCCTGTCAATTTTTGTATCAAACAAAAATATAAACAAAATAGTCACCGTCTCCTAGTCTATAGTGAATGTACGGCGGCGGTATCGGCTTCCCGCGACACCGCTTCCGATTCACGTAAGCGATATTCAGTAACCTCACTGTCTTTTGCCTATATCTTTTAGAAACAATGCTGTATTTTCTTTTGTTAAAAAGATACGCGAAAAAGGAAAGAAAACTTTTGGAACTATGTATTTTCTGGAGTAGACAGGAAAAAAGAATAGTGGCGTAGAAACTATGACTAGGTATATTTCCTAAATCTATGCACGCCTTTTTGAAACTCAATTTTGCTGTATATTAAGAAAACAATATAATATTGTAGGTATATAATATAATATTTACATTAGACTCGATATCAAAATAGGGCCCAGTTTCAGATGACTGATTTGGGAGCTTTTCTCATACATAAAAATGCATATGCAAAACGACAGACTTATTTATTTATTGCAGTATTAAGACAACATAATTAAAAATTGAGCCATTTATCATTCCACAAAAACGATCTAATTTAACAACTTAATCTTGAAAACAAAATAAGTTTAACAAATTGACACATAACAGCAGGTTGGATGTTAATCGCCGTTAATTACTAAGATCTGGCGCACCAACTGTCACGATTAAAAAAGGCTTGTTCCCATTTACTCCAAACCCATTTACTTCCGTTAGCAAAGTTTTCATATATTTCTTCCACTTTTGTCAAAACATTTGTTGAACAAAATAAATAAATTAAAATATTCCTTCCGGCTGGTTTGGCTTCAAAAGTATGACTTCAAAAAATGGTGTGTGTCGTCAGCAAAATATAAAAATTACGTACTGTACTTAAAATCTTTTGGAGCTTGGGGTAGGGATTTTATTATTTTTTAACAATTGTTTATTCGCTTTCGACCCGCTGGGAAGGAATTTGTGGAGTAGTTGGGAACAAGCCTAAAAAAACAGCTAATCCACCTGTTACAGTTATATTTCACAGTTCCGGAACGTTTTATTTGTTTAGAACGGTTAGAGATCGCTAGCTATTAGGTAAGCCGCAGGAGATGCCGGGTTTATGACTTTATTGAGTTTTTATTATTACGACTCTTAAATAAGTGATACGAGGCCTAATGCTCCGCAGCTGACGGATCGCTTTTTTATATTGTTTGTTCAATGTGGTGTTATTTTATGCAAATTGTGACTAAACTTCATCATTTAGTTTGTTGTTTACTTATTTAAGTGAAAAGAACTTTATAATACTTTAAAAGTGTTGTTTTTTCATTGAAAAAAGTACCTACCAATTTAAATAACTGTTCGTTATAAAAAGCAATGGAGTCGAGTTAATAGCTTTTCTATGATCAATGTTATGATATTTGAACTTTGACACCTTGAACGAAACCATTCCTTATGACGATTATCTGGCGTCAAAACTACGTATACTTAGTTGTTTAATCCTCACTTCTTAGTGAACTGAAGAAAGAAAGAGATTTGGGTATGTATTTAAAGTATAACGCAAAAGCCTCATCTCCGATTCTATAACACACAACTTTAAAGTAAGTATACGAAAATCTTACAAAAAATAAAAACATTGACGCCCTCTTTATATACCACATAGTTTCTTATATGGTAACAATTAATTGGCCTGTGACCAGTTAAGCGTGGCAGCATGGTCACGTACCATTAGCCATCGCCATGAAGCATTCGATGTCGGTTAAAACATAATTGTAGTCTACCAATTGGTGCTATTTATTTTTATTTTACTACGTATGTGGGTGAAGGAGGGTGCTTTGAGGGGATGAAGGTAATATCTGGTCTTAGTTTTATGGTTTGGAAAAGCTGTTTTGAAGTACTGAAATATGTTGATGCTTATAGAAGTGCGTAAAGAATGTAAGACGTTGATTTTTTTGGAGCTTTCTTTCTAATCCATATCATTTAGTTGAAGTCGTGGTGGCCTAGTGGGCAAAAGAACCAACCTCTCGAGTGTGAGGGCGCGGGTTCGATTCCAGGTCAGGCAAGTACCAATGCAACTTTTCTAAGTTTGTATGTACTTTCTAAGTTTATCTTCGACACAAATGACTGTGTTTCGGATGGCACGTTAAACTGTAGGTCCCGGCTGTCATTGAACATCCTTGGCAGTCGTTACGGGTTGCCCGGGTAACTGGGTTGAGGAGGTCAGATAGGCAGTCGCTTCTTGTAAAGCACTGGTACTCATCTGAATGCGGTTAGACTGGAAGCCGACCCCAACATAGTTTGGAAAAAAGGCTCGGAGGATGATGATCATTTAGTTATCTTTGTGAATGCTGTACCTATAAGCAATAAATAATTGATAACTGTGTAAATCCAAGTTATAGTAATATTGTGCAAATAAGCTAAATTATACACAGAAGCTGTTGGCAAACCTTATTAATAAAAACCTTTTGAAACACAACAATGAAATCTAAAAGTTCCTTAAGGCCACTTTAAATCACATATCACATTTGCAAGTTCTTTCATGTCCCAAAAAACACATAAAGCAACACATTCCGTTAATATGAAAGCGAAACCCTTTACAATCACACAGTGGTCTTCGGACACAAATCTTGAGTCTACGTCATCAATTTACTTAATTAAACCCCTAAAAAGCAGGACATTCATTCTTCAAAGTGATGTACGGATATCACTCATAATACTTTTTAAAAGCTTTCATATGAAGCAGGTTCCATTGAAAATGTATGAGAAGGATAAATTCGACGGTCCTAATCAAGATAATTAAGGGCTGCAAAACAAAAGTTGCATTCAAAGGCGTGACGTCATACTGAGGGCCACAATGACTCGCCGGGGCGTCGCGGCGCTTGCCCACATTATGTCAGGGCTGCCGCGAGGGAATTACGACTGGTGTCGGATTTCATTAGTGTTGTAGATTGGATTTTTAGTGTATGTCTGTAGGGCTTGTTTGATTAGTGAGTCGGATAATTGTGTACCAACATATTTTAAGTCTTAAGTATATTGTCTTCTATGTTTTGATTAATTTTGAGGTGCAAATGTAAGTATGTATTTTCATAATTTAAAGAATATAGCAACTTGTTACAATTTATGTGATGGTTAACAGTTGACTTTGAGGAACTGTGTATCAAAGTTAAAAAATAAACAAGTTTTTTCGCTTTTCTTCAACTTTAACCGTTGTTCCTCGTCTTCCTCTCCTTTTTGTGTATGTCTGTTTTAAAAAACAAAATACAGAAATATGTACTTAGCTTATGACAGCCCTACCCAGCTCTTAGGATACGAACCTCACAGCAGCACACCACACATGAACCAGTGACATTAGGGGTGTCAACGTGTCCTGGCTCCGGGTTTTGTCGATGGGCAGCCGCGCGGAAACTGAGCGCCCATTGTGACAGCCCTGGGGAGCCGCACCCGCCTCGAGTCACGCAAAAAAACAAATGCTGTAATTATTATTATTGTTTTTATAGTGGTATTTGTTAATCAAATGAGTTGGGCTTAGGCGAAAATATTGAACTTTAGATCTGATGGTGAAAAAAATCCTAAAAGAAAAATAATATATTGATAATGAAATGAAACTATGATATACAGTTCTATAGATATTGCTTTTACACGTTTGGGTAAGTATAGAAATAAAAAAAGATAAATATCTCTAACATATTCCACTGATAGCTATACAGATTAAATTATAGTTTATTCAAATTTTCATTTCTTTTTCACTGCCAATCCGCGGAAAAATCATCAACAGAACGTATCAGGCTAGGGTTTGTAAGTTGATAATATTTGCTCACACAAAAAGCTGTTACATAAGAACACCAGTAGGTATTCTTAACCCTCTCCTGCAACACGAGGCATGAGGCATGCTGGGCACGCGACAATAGAGGCATGACACAATGTGCGCGCTGGCTGGAAGAGCACATCTTAGCTGATGAGGCCGAGATGAGAGTATCTAGCGCGCCTCTGACGCACATTGTGCAGGAAATGGGTTAAAATCATAGACGTGGTGATGTTGGTAGTGATTGATAGTGCTGTGTTGTCTGGTGTTTAAAATGAAGTGTCACTAGCCAAAGGTGGAATTATGCTAAAGAAAAGGTCTTTCAAAATTATTATAGAACCTCAACTTGATTGCAAATAATAACGTATGAAAAGAAAGAAAACGTTATTAGTTTTATCTTGTTACACTTTCCGCAGAGAATTTTCAACTGAAACTTAGTTTGCTTGTATAGTTCAAATAAGCGAGAGCCCTACACACTTTTCAAAACAAACAATCGCAAATCTCAGTCTCAACGGATCTATTTAACATTATTACTACTTTTCCCTTCCAATAAAACGACAAAAAAATCGATTACTCACTTTAATAAAAATCGTACAAAGGGGAGAATGGGCATCGACGCAGCAGTTAAAATGCGCGGATGCGAACATTTGTAGCAATAATTCGGGCCGCAAGCCCATGGGGTGAGCCACGGCTGCTGTTGAAAGAATGATACATCATCAGACCAATAATAAATCACACATGATTCAATTAGAAAAATACGGCGGGTGTGAACGAAAAACGTCGGGTTTTGTCGCAGTCCGCGCCACATTTGTAGGGTAATTTGACGTTTTGTATTGCGTCATCAATCAAATGCAATTAACAATGACTGCTGTTGAAGTGGCTGCGATATAAAATTGTTGTGCGCAATTATGATATCAAATTCTTAAAAGGTTCGGTTTTATTGTTGTAAATACGGAAACATTTTATACTACTTTATGTTCAGCTGAGTTACAACTTGAACATCTGTTTTCTATAAGACCAAGTTACCAAAGAAAAATCCAGTCTATCTGAAATTATTTTATAAAACCGAGTACCTACCAGCCTAAACTAAACCTATTACCAAAAACAAACAAAAATCAGTGTCCGACGAAAATTTTTAATGTTCCCATCAAAGTCAAGCATTACACCGTCGGGTTAACATGAGCTCGCACTCAATAACTCATTGTCGAAATATAACAGTGTCGGGGGAGAGTGGGCGCGGTGACGCCGTGTCACGTGCCAGTAATGAGTTCCACTGTGCCCAGCCTCCCCGACATGTTACTATGGAATTTCGCACATACAACGAATACTTCTGATCATTTGGATTTATGATGTCACATTTTTTACTCGGTAGGTATGCTCGGCAGTTCATTGAACAATGATTTTTGTTTTGTACCTACCTGTTTTTTTTTTCATAACGTTCATTATGAATTTGCTATGCGTTTTGGAATGTGATGGAGTTTATTAGAGCTTATTTATTGAAAAATATTTAATTTCGTACATACCAGGTTGTATAACAGTAGATACAGCGAGTACAGCTCACTAAACTGCAACTAACTCCAAATAACTCTGCCCAATCCAAAAAAAAAACTACAAAGAACATTTTTATGAAATTATCGGATTACCGTTTCCATAATATTGGTAATTATACTTCCTTTGCTATAAGGATGGTCTCAAAATTCACTTCCTTCGAACTATTGTGAGTTCTTCACCTGTAAAGCAATGGACGGGCGACGCCGCGGGCGCTTACCGGATTTACTCTATTTGCACAATACTTGCCGCCAGCACGATGGGATTGTAGACTTAAGAAGCTGTGCAAATGGGCAACTCAAACTACCTATTAATTTATTTTTTGGGGAAAGTTCTACTCTCTTCTTATACTGTTGTTTATTCGCTGAGCAACGAGGATTTCAAAATTAGCATAGTTATATAATTGTACATGTATATTTACATGTACATAATTGGAATTCTATATTAATTTGGTAAAATTGACAGACTTTCAGATGGTTACGATGCTAAAGAGCAAATCACCATCTTCTGGCCACAACAGGATTAAAATAAATGGGTTACTTTCAAGTAGAATTTGATTCTGTGTGCTAGATACTCACGTATCTTCTATTTGACTTCACCTATCAACAAAATTCAACACACTTTTTCATATCTCATACTTCCAATTCAATGCTGCACCCTCTATCGCTTCACAACCCTACATCCGGAACGGTTTCCCTTAAAATTCAAGTGGCCAATTATGGACTTGCGTTTGGTCTTCATACGCTTGTACTTAAGGACTATTCAGAGTCATACGTTTAGTAACATTGCGGACCAGCCGTTTAGGAGAACAGCACGACATGATTCAAGTACTTATTAAATTGAAATCGAACTATTATGCATGTGCAACGTATATTTTTTCAACACCTCTCGACTGTGAAGTTGGGTAAATAATGTATTGGAAACTTTTGGGTGCCTAATTATTTTAATGTATGTTGAAGTGAAGGGTTTGAACATTAAGGATAATCGATGCTTTTAATGCATTTTCGGAGTATGGCTTTATAATCCGCTTTAATGCTTTTGCTGCACGATTTCCGTATGTTTACATAATCATTTCAGTCGAGCAAAATAATTCAAAATTGCACATAATTAATTCAAAAGTAAGTAGGTACACCAAAAGATTAGATACTCCGAACCATCCAAGGATTGGCAATCGAATCACCAATACAAAACACAAGCTTAAATTAATATCACATTTAAAAGGCGTAACCATTTTAATACCCCACAACTGTCTCAAAAGACCATTTAAGATATCCAACCCTTTTGTAAAACAAAAGAAACATTTGTTGTAAATTAGGCGATCGTTTTATTCGGAGTCGAACGTTTTAACCACAGAGGAAGGAAAGATGAGCGGACAATGGACATGCTGAAAGCCAGGTAGGTCAGGCACCTTCTTGTAGGTCAAGTAACGTACGGTAAGTGTGATGAAGTGTGATCAGTCACTAGAACTAACGAGGCATTCGGGTTCCTTGTCAAATCTAGACGAATCCGTCAAAGATTAGTTTTTATTGACAGTGATTTAGTTTTTTTTTTATTATCGGGTTATAGAGAAGACGTATGAAGACGGACCTAGTACACTAGTCGTCCAGCGTACACCCGCATTTTGGCATGCTACTTTATTAGTAGATTTTGCATTATGACATCTCTGCTAGTCATTTTGTTCTCCATGTTTTGTTCGGAGTCGACTTTTAATCTTGCAGTTGCCTCCACTTCCGTCCACCGATTATGTTGTACCTTACGCTTCCAACATATGTTGCAGTTAAATGATGGTGGATTGCTTTTAGTAATTAAGGGTTAATTCGTTGAGTTCTTTGGTTTTGTTGAAATATATTTTAGTGAAGTTTCTATTGCAGGAACCAGGTGATTCGATTCGAATTTGTGCATAGCACGTCATCAAGAATTATTATTTTATTCCTTAATGAGGAGTTGTTGTTCTTGTTGCTACAAGACTGGTTAAGGGCCTTCTTTCTTCTGCTTGCGTTCTCTTACGCATTGGCTTATGGTACCATCTGGTTATTTAAATCGTAACTAACTTTTGGTAAAATCAATATTAACTATCAAATAACTTTTTTCTAATTTACCCAAGAAACACCATAATCGCTTTACTTAAATAGAACAACTCAATTAACTTGTTATTTAGCCGTCGATGCATCTATTCACGTAAATTGAGATTTAACATTTTTTGCTTTTACTTACCGAGCGGCTTTCTGTTGGCCCCTTCAATGTAACAACCCAAAAGTCGGTAAATAGCCAACAATAGGGCCCACAATGGTCCAATGCCAATGTTTGGGCCAACATAAAAGGGAGTCTTAGAAGCCGAGGCTGCATTGTGCGCCGGCGCATTGTTCGCGGGCCTCGGTGCGCTTGCACAAAACCGCTCGGTAGCTACCGGCGCGAACTTCAAAGCTCCCAATGTTTTGCTACAATATTATTTTTATGGCCGTAATTGAGTGAATTTCTTTGACTACCCCTGTGAGAACGGCGGTGTCATCAGCCCTAGTATAGACTTTCTAAATTTTATGACGTGTTTTTTTTTTGCTTAGATGTTGTTTTCAAACTTGATTATGCTCTACAATCGGCTTTTTATAGTTCATTCTTGGTGATTGTCACTTGTTTGGTAGGCAAAAAATGAAGACACGTTTTGACATTTTAAGACACCGGGTTGCTTGCCTGGTTGCCACAGAACGCACTTTGGTCAGGCAGGCTGTTCGTAGAATTACTGAATCGGGATGTTTGGCAGGCAGCATAGAGTACATGAGTTGTAAGCGTATGCTGAGAATCAGAGTTAATATCGAACTTGTCCTAATACTAAAACTCAATTTAATGCTTTAATTCAACAGATAGGTATCTATTAATCTTTACGACTTCTGTTTTTCTAACTAAGGTAAATAAATTTAAAGATTTATATTCCTTTTCTGTCTTACTAAGCACACAAATATATCATGCTTTAGCGATTGCCTATCCAAACCATACACATGCACCAAAAGTAAGTTTACCTCTACAACCATAAGATAGGCATGCTTAGCATAGCATAGCATTACTTTTTAAGTTTTTAAGCTCACTTGGCGATGATGAGGCGAATGAAAGCGATGTAAGTTTTAAAGAATATTTTCATCCTTGACTACCTAAGCCCAAGTATCCTTATGATTTCATAAAAAATAAATGTGGAATAATATGTTTACCGCACCACAAAACCATAAAAAATAAATTATTTTATATATCCAAAAACACCGACAAAGACGGAACAAAAATGTTGAAAAAGTAATAAAATAATTAAAGAACTCTTTACTTCAACGTGAACAAAAACATACTACATCTACCTACATACCAGAACCGTTACAAACCATACAGATAACCAAACTACCCACAAATGTGCAAAACAATAAAAACCCATACCTACTTTACGATACCTTGCAAATTGTTTTATTCGCAAACTTCAAACCATAAAGTGCTTTACGGCAGGAGCATAGACAATAGAGTCTCCGCCATATTGGTACAATAGACAAGCCGCTAAAGGCACCGCCGTCATAAAAACCATAAGTTTTCGTAAAAACAATGGAACTGTTTGGGTATCTACCTCGTTTTAGATAAAAGCAATAAACATTTATACCGACTGATAAGAAGAGTTTGCCATAACCTAATAAATTTTAACTATGCGGTGTAAAGTTGGTATTATTTACCCCTATGGTTTTTGGTTTTTAACACCTGATAATGCACGCAGTACCTAATGGCAGTTCAATATAATTTGTACTGTTTTTACAATGTGCATTTATACACCGTGACATTTTAGTCGTCTTACAACGGCAGCCCACTTCATGTATCCAATGACTAGAACACGTTCATTAAAAAAATATATATATTTATGACATTTGAATAATTCAAAAATAAAAATAAATTCATTATTATGACGCATGACATAGATTATAAAAACACCCTGTAGTGAGCGCGGCCCGAGTCTTGTATCAATGGAGCGGCGCGGCGCGGCGCGGCGCGGCGTCTTTATCAAAGTTCATTCACCCTAGCGCAAAATAAGTTTCTTACTATTGCAATCTTAATGTTCTCATTATGTAGCAGTTTGTAAACTTGCACTCTTACTTAACTTGTAACACTTAATTCCAATTCTTCCTTCATACTTTTACGGGCTTAGGACCGTCAGAAACATTTTTCGTAATAAAACCAAAACAAAGTGATGTAAGTTGACAATGACGTACCTATTATTATCAGGCCTCTGTCACTCTCTGTACTCGCGCGCGATAAATGCCTACCGCTCGCTGGGTTACCGGTAGCCCCACGCGGCTCAGGGCGCACAACAGTCACACGCGCCGCGCGCAACACAATATTATTATTTTTATTTCGTGCGGGTTGATCACTCCTCGGTTCCGTAACATTATTAGATTGTTAGGCGCAGCGTACAATCTTCTTGCTTCCCTTAAGGCCGCTGCCTCGAATTTTGCGGGCAGCGGGGCGGCAGCGGCGGCGGCGCGGGAGCGGCAGGATCTTACGCGTATAATCAAATGGACCGGCACTCGAATACAGCGGCGCGGGGAGCGGGCAACGAGCGGTGAGCTCCAGTCAAACGGTGACCGCCCGCGCCGCCGCCGCTGCCGCCCCGCTGCCCGCAAAATTCGAGGCAGCGGCCTAAATTGTCACCAGCTATTGCGTACACGCGTACCATTTGTAGATACTCGATATTCGAGTAGCGACGGTTCCTATCACTCATCATGTAAGACGTATACCCTATTCACTCGTAGCGATCGCGAACAACACTTGATTACCGGTAGTGCGCGCACACTTCCACTTGCGGTGTTCGGACGGCAACTGAGCCACAGAATGACCTTTAAAACCTATTTTTAAGTAAAAGGCGGCATTTATCAAAGTCCACGTGGACTCTTTGAAAAGTGCCGTCGTCGTCTTTGGCGGTGCCGTCGTGCCGCTCGTGGAATGAATCTCATTGGATGACAGTCCACGTGGACTGTGCTAGATTGGCTTACGATATTTTGTCTCGTAAAAAATGGAGATGGAACGATCACTCGACTCGAGCGCTGGGTAGGTACCTACTTTCTACCGTTTGATACGTAAACATTATTAACAGGATGTTTCTTATTTCTAATGTATTATTTATTTTTCTTTGCACCTAATATCTTAATTAATGCTATAAAATTAATAATCATGTCTAGTGGTATTTTATGTCGGATACATTCAGTGGACCACCTTTGTAAGACGACTAAAAAGTCGCGGTGTATATCAATAGGAAACTTATGTGCCCAAAACAATATAGTGTAACTGCTTTTACATAACAATAAGAAATATGCATATGCATAATCAGCTTTGTGATAATTAGAGTTTAGAAAACTAGAGATAACTCTTAGATAGCAAACACAGGTCACTAATATCTAACCGCAAATAAAATCACGCAATGTGTTCAATATATTTATTAATTTCCACTTGAATCACACAAGTTAGACCGACAACTGCACGCGTGCGTTGCCGCGCGACGCTTCGCGGAAAGCGCGGGAAACTCGCCAAACTTCCACACAAGTTTCCCGGCCGGCCCACCCTGGCCCCGCCCCCTGTGCCTGCGTCCCGCTCACACGCCGCGCTCTCCCTCTCACACCGCAACACGGCGGCTAACCGCACGCGGACGCGGCCAGTATCAACTCTTTGTACGCGAATTTTTCGACTTCTGTTTTAATTCTTTCTTTTTGTTCGATGTTGTTAGTTTGATGCATAGATTGATAGTAGACCTATGAAGGGACATGGTTAATGATAGTTGTTCATATTATGTTGACATGTAGATTGCCAAAATCCTAAATATAAAAAGTTTTTCTTTTAACTTTCAAAATCAAATTTTTCAAAGCCGCTCAAAGTTTGCTGATGAAGTTCAAAATAGGGCTACAAAGTCAAGTGAAAGCTTGAGCTTAAAAGCTGACACTTTTTCCACTCATTTAAATGTAATAAAAGCACCCATTCCACCAAATATCTGGTGTGATTAAAAGTGTCAGTCAAAACCCCTGTCATCAAAAATCCTCGCGTGTTTTTGCGAAAATGAAGTGCCACCCTGCGAGCGGCGCCGGCTCCAAACATGAAAATCATAATTTTTCATGAGCTCGTTGATAGGTTTTCGCGCCGGCCGCGGTTTCCCGCCGCCCCGCGGCCTAATTACCGCCGCCTCGCGATACGTCACCGCGGTGATTCAAAAAAATCCACCCATCCCTCTCCCACTAGGCGGCGGTGAGCGCCGGCGTCCCACTCCAACGAGCATTTTTATAAAAACGCAGACACCGACCGCGGCCGTCCCGCTCGTTCCCGCCGCGACACCGCATCACCCGCACCCTTCGTCTCCTTCCCGCTTTTTACGAGACGTAGGGGCCGCCACCCGGGTGGGGGCGGCGACCGCGCGAACGCAAAATATTGACCATCGGAAAAAGTCGCGTCGTATCACAGTCATCAGTTGAAACTGAGTTCTCGCGAGCACGCGTCCTTCGCCACGACTTCGGTGCGCGTCGTGAGTCTTCGGCTTGCGGTGTCGGCGAGTCACCCGGCCGCCGTTTATTTTTCCGAGTCCCCCGCCCGGCGTCTTGCCGTCCGCGCCCAACAAGTGGTGTAGACGCTGCTCGAGCTCGCGGCTCACACGGAGTCTCGCGCCCGTACTTCGCACAACTTTCCGAGCGCTCCGCGCGCACGCGACGCACACTTGTCGCGAGTTTGTAAACCGATCGCGTGTTTTGAAACTTTTACCAAAGTGTTTAGAGACTACAGTGGCGTGACAGAGGACTTCAGTGGCGTGTCGAGAGTCGGTACGGTGTTCGTAGAGGGTAGACTGAAGTCGATGCACCTCCCGCACGCGAGCCCACCGGCCCCCAGCATGGCGGACGTGTATGCTCATATCCATGAGTACTACCGGCAGAGCCACGGCGAGCTGGTGCAGACCGGCTCCCCCGCAGTGCTGTGCTCGGTGCTGCCGGGACACTGGCGCTCCAACAAGTCGCTGCCGGTGGCTTTCAAAGTGGTGGCTCTAGACGACGTGCAGGATGGCACACTGGTCACCATTAAGGCTGGGAACGATGAGAACTCTATGGCTGAACTGAGAAACTGCACGGCAGTGATGAAGAACCAAGTGGCAAAGTTTAATGACCTGAGGTTCGTGGGTCGCAGCGGGAGAGGGAAGTCGTTCTCGCTGACCATCACCATCAGCACGTTCCCCAGCCAGGTGGCCACCTACATGAAAGCCATCAAAGTCACCGTCGACGGCCCCAGAGAGCCCAGGACTAAGCAAAGTAAGTTTCTAACTTTCTATAACAAACTTCCTTTCAAACTTTTTAGAATCTTTTATTATTCTTTTTTTTAATAATTTATTTTACTTTCATTTCCTTGTTCTTTGACTATTTTTTTATATAAAAAATATTATAAGTATACTTTTCTAAAATATATTTTTTTTTCTAATACAAATAATGTCTAAAGAGATAAAAAAATATATTTACTGATTACCTTTTCTGATATAAAAATCGGATAAATTTATATTTCTGTTTTAATAAATAATAAAGTTAAATAAAGTAAATAATAAAAATACTCTCAAATAATTCCTTCCAAAAATTACGCTCAAACCAGCGGCTCTAAAAACGGTGGAATTTTGAAATAAATTCACTTTTCTTGGCACAAAAAAGACATGCAACACCATTTGTCAGATATCAAGCTGAAACAATAAAAAAAATATTAATCTTTATGAAACGTTTAGTTGGCTGCGCGTGCGCGAGTCGCTGGCTCGCCGCCAGTCCACAGAGCCGAGGTCGATTTTGCGGCGCCGCAACATTCAACCACATTCAAACGAGTTTTATTTCTAAATTTAATATTTTTTACACACGACATCTCTACACAATTCGATAAAAAAATTTAGAAAAAAATGCGTTGGGAAAAATTACTCGACCGATTTAACAAGTCGGACAAAACAGTAAATCACTGGGACATTAATTGTCCTTAGTTTCAATCTCCTAACTACGTTAAGAACGGCTGAGACAGCTCCTTCTCGAAATAACACCGATTGCCTGCTTTTATGTGTAAGGAGTTAACATTAAGGCGCGTCATGTTTTGACGTGGGGCTTATAAATGGTTATTGGTGTTTACAAGAACACGCTTTTATACTTTCGTGTAATGTGTAAATGTCTAAATATACAGTTCAATTAATTTGAGCGTGGTGAAGGTCAATGTTCATGCAGTATGTACATTGCGAAGAAAGTCAAATATGAAAAATAGAATAAAAAATACATTGAGTAGACATAATATAAATCTAGAATTTACCTAGGTACTAAAACTACTTAGTCAAAAGAACAAACAGCTACTACTCCTAGCAACACTCTATAAAAACAGTCAATAAATAATAACCTAATAACTAAACTAGTCCATCAATTGAGTCGCGAAATCAACCGCCAAATCGGGCGCCATTAATTTCAATAAAAAAATCGTTGTCATCCAACACATTCGGAGCAATCAACGAATTAAACTGAAATCATAATGTTTTCACACCACAAATCTATTTTAGATGTTACAACATTCACCGAGACGTCTGTGTAAACAAACAGTTGCGCCCAAACTCCAACCAATAATAAAAAGACAGTATGCGGAAAAACTAACATCCTTCAGCGATAAACTTCAAAGAAAACGAGATAATAAAACGATCAATGAAGCTGTCTTAATAGCAGTACGCTCTAATTAACGCAGTTAGTAAAACAACTAATATTTAGACAGATTATGAAAATTTTGTAAATCGTTTTTAACGTGGTTTAGCGCTGGTTATATTTAGTTTCGAGTTTTAGTGCGGATATAAAGATTACAATTTCGCATCAGTTTCATTGACGTAAAATGATACAAAACTGCGAACTGAACTACGATATCTAATGTATCTATCAAAATAATTTACCAGATAACTTTAAATACAGTGCAAAACTAGTCCAAACATACATCTGTTTAGACAATTAAAGCGCACATGTCGAAAAAGTATGTGCAAATGTATTTTTTATCGACAGTGACCGAATTCGCCATCAACGAATATCATTTCTAACTTTCATATGCTTTAGAACCGAGAAGATTTCTGCAGCTGGTGTTTGGGTATAATTTTATTATTCGTAATATTGTAGGCATATCGTAGATTCTCGGTACAATGGTACGGTTTACCAGCGGTGACCAACTTCGCCGGTTGTCCGATGCGGTGGTATCGTAACAGATGTAAACAATCTCGGGCCGCGTCGTAAAGTCCCGTTTGATCTCCCCTGCACCCCGACGCCGCTGCCTCTAAAATATGGATTTTATGTCTCTGCTAGCTGCTAAAATACCACATCCATAGTCAGTGACCCTCATAACCAGAGCTAGGAGAG
This sequence comes from Helicoverpa armigera, assembly GCF_030705265.1. Classification (NCBI taxonomy): domain Eukaryota; kingdom Metazoa; phylum Arthropoda; class Insecta; order Lepidoptera; family Noctuidae; genus Helicoverpa; species Helicoverpa armigera. Next base: position 3,766,525 of record NC_087137.1, on the reverse strand, counting down.
ACCTTGCGAACATTACCAAACGACTTATGGAAAATTTAACTGGAAACCATTGAAACTACTTGGAAAGTTTGAGCGTATATTTCCATTACCACCCGCAGTAAACCGAATGAATCTGTTCTGCGTATTATTGTTTCGATCTGCTTCAATGATTGTTTGAAAGGATCATTAAATGTCCAGTCAAAAATTGATCCCAATTCCTCCTCAACAATATAGTTTTCTTAACAAAATATCTCCTAAAATGCTTAATTCCATTCAATCTTAACCCTTGGAAAAAATGATTTTTGAAATGCAACTGTCGCACATCATTTCTTACACTTTCTTCGTTCAAACCATCATCTGCTATCACTAAATCGTCATAAACTCAGACAATTAAACAAAGACGTATAAAATGCGGTGTTAGTTATGGAGCTTCGTCGCCACCCTCCAAATTATGAGCCATAACTCTGATTCCATTTATTCAAGACTGTTTAACATTAATTTACGAGTGACAAGCCGCTCGCATCTCATCTTGTCGAGTTATTTAACGCTCGTTCTGACACTTATGTGCCGTGCCGTACGTTTATTGTCCGGTCCGGTCCGAATTCGGCCGCGACGCGTTTTGATCCGAGCCACATTCTTAACCATTGTACATTTTTAGGCCGCCGGTGATTAACGGACGCAGAAAATAACTTTATAGATTCCGAACACTTTCTTCAGAGTGCATTTGTCTTTGTTTTAAAACTTTCAGGCAAGTTGATGTCGTTTAATCGTAAGCGCATTGTAAGCGTTGTTAACATTATAGATGACACACAATCGTAAAGTTAAAAAACGTGATAATTAATCTAGAGAAATCCCAAAGAAAAAACAAATTAAACTATGTAACCGGTGTATTTTTAGAGCGCTAAATAAGCTTAAAATAAGCTCCAAACAAAGTTTGTGTCGGTTAACGTCCCTACTTACCCGAATTAATATTAACTCAAGCACTTAGTAATCATATACCACTTCTCAACATTAGAAATGCTCTCTTTACCGCGTTAATATTCAGAGCCCCGCATATGCAAAGGGTCGGGGAACTGGATTTAATTGAATACTGGCATTAACAAATGGAGCGGCCCGTTTCCGAGTTCCACATTTAACTTATTATTGTTCCATGATGTCGGAGCGCTCCTCAGCTCCGGATTGGCGCGTGACAGCGCGACGGGCCATCCATCAAGTTCTTAATTTAAAATGCCCGCGATCTGGGAAACGCTCTCACAAAATACTCGCTAATCTTCCCGCAGAAAAGGGGTACGCTTTTCGCAAATAAACTCATTGTTTCGTCAACATTTTATTGCACGATAAAAACGTCAACTACGTAAAAACAAAAGACTGCCATACGTGCCCCGTTTGGGCAAGAGTCAAGAATATAATTAGGCTACTCAAACAAACCTCGCAACAACAAACTTCGTATAAAGAGTCGCTAAGAAGCACCGCGTATACAAAGTTCAAAACAAAGTAGACAAAGTGCTCGTAAACAGTTTAATCCGGTAATAAAACTGTTACACCTGATCACATCAATTGGGACGTCTCTAGATTGGATTAAAAATGTAGTAAAAACCCGAAAATAGATGATGGCCGCTGTCTTCAGTGGAGTATCGATTAAACAAATAAAAAAAAATCGTTTCGCTATGAAAGGCGAAAGGCAACGTGACGTTGGAGGGTCGTAAAAACGTATGGCACAGAGAAGCCGGCTAACTGCAGTAGTAAACTGGCTCGTTTTGTATACAGAGCCCTTGTTATAGTCGTCGGGCGGTAAACAGAGCGCGGCCCGTGTGTCGCCGCCTTTACGGCCACCCTTTGTGCCTTTAGTGCTTGCGGACGTGGCTCAAGACGGTAGTGACCTCGCCACGGCACTATCTACTTAATAAGCCATTCCTAACATCCGTGCTATGACTTATACAGACGTTCGGCGGCGACTGCGGATTCCGGTCAAAAAACCAAATCAATTGCTCCGACTAGACACATAAAACATGCTCATATATACAAATAACATATTCGTTTTACACTACATTTGGAAAGAGTCTTCACGTGTATTTATTTGTGTGAAGTAACAAGACATTACAACAGTTTTTTCTTTGTTGCAGATTACGGATACGGTCACCCGGGTGCATTCAGCCCGTTCCTGTTGAACCCCGGCTGGCTGGATGCGGCCTACCTCAACTATGCGTGGGCTGACTACTTCAGACCGCCACAAATGCGAGACCAGACTGCCTCGCTTATAAAAGGTACCGTATATTTTTTTGTCCAGCTAGAATTTCCAATTTGTTTATCGGAATTATAACTTCTTTAAACAGGTATTCCGGAACAATAGTTTGAATTGAAGCTAGCGTTGGTTGATCCAAGTGAAACATTTTATGAAACTCTCAGTGTAGGTTCATATATCGTGTTTCCCATTCCTAAGCAAAATGATTGTTTTACAAAATCAGAACATCCAAGTACCTCTTAAACTTCCGATCAGCGTACAATAACGGTATTTGTTAATTTAAAAATTCCCGATTTAGCAAACAGCACTCAAAAACATGTTGCTCGAAACAGTACCGCCCCTCAAGGCCGTACAACGCAAAAGCGGCTCAAATAAAAGAAGCGACTCTTGAACTCTGCAAAACAACACCGGCCCGACCGAAGCAAAACCACCCGCTGAAGTCCGCACCACGGGGGAAAGTGGGGGGTGCTACTAAACGTACAAAAAAGCATTGCCTTCACGTTCGAGAGAGTGTGGAGTCAATTTTATTCCAATGTAGGCGACCGCGCCACCAGCCACTTTTTGTTTCCGACGCTGAAACGCGAAGAGCGATGTACTCAAACACCTACAGACTTTTATTAAACCTACGTAGTAGCGCGCTTACAAACGTGAGACGTACTTTGAAAATGTGTAATTGATTTGCGCTTTTTTCGTCAGCATATATGATGGAAATAAAGCAAAAGGGGACTATATGAACTTCCCCAGCGAAGCGTATTAATCAAAGCGTACGGAGATTTTACATCACAAAAATTAAAAGTAAATCCTTCTTATTCGTGTATCACTCATACAATGGCGTACACACTAGGGACCGGACCCGGTTAACCCAATAAATGCTAATTAAAAATAACGGCCAAAGCAAAACAGAATCAAATTCAACGATCGGGAATCACCTCAATCAGGCGCGACGCCGATATTGGCCCCCACCTCGCCAAATTACCCCCTAGTTACGACCCCTCCCACCCCCGTTGCCTTTTAAAGTGGTCTGCGCACTGCCACTGCTGCAAACAGAAAAAGTGCAAAAGAGAAACGAACGTAGCACCACCTCCGAGCTCTTTGTGGCCCAATCTGCGCCTCCGTCGTGTCCTTTTTATGCGCCAGCTTCTCTTACATGCTATCGAGAATCAAAGCTTCCCCGGGAAGAACTTTTTGAACACAGCTACTAATGAAAATTTCACATTTCGAGTTCTCTTTGTCCGCCGTGAGCGGAGATAGGTGTGCTTCCTTATCGCGATGCTCTCGGCTTTGTGGAGTGCACACGTGTCCATTGCAACACCTACACACGTGCCCTGCATCAATAATGCGCCGACAGATACTCCGCCGTGTCACAGAAAGACTCGTATCGTGCCGAATTACCGAATGTCGTGTCTGTGTTGCAAAGAACTACGTCGTGTTCAGATAAATAAATATTGCACCCTCACCCTCCCGATATCGCACTAAAAAAACATCCCTTTCGGTGATGCCGCCTTTAAACGCCTACAGATTGTACATTATCCTTAGTACGATTATGCACCCCCGTTGTTCGGGGAATAGACGGAGTGCCCGTGCGCCGCGGGCCATCCCCAGGGGCTCGTCTCTCATATTACGTCATGTTAGCAAATCAGCCAACGGTAGCTTCATGTTTTCCATATTTTTTCTTTCACTACCGACGTAAATCTTTTAATCACTTCAATGCCCAAAAGAACATCACTAATGATTTATTTTGTATTGCCAACAGGTGGTCCAGGTTCAATACCAACGCCTCCAGTAACATTACCCGGAGCAGAACTATTCCAATTTGGACCGGCGATGGCAAATCTGCCAGCAGGAGGCCTTATCCCTCCACCTGGTGCTTTCCTACCGCCCAACGGTCTTCTGCCGTTTGCTCCACACCCTGCAGATCTAGCAATGAAGTCACTACCACCTGAGCTATCACTGAAGAATGGCATGAATCCTTACGAAGCGCTACGACACTTACAAAGCAACGTATCTTCAATGGATACCTCAAGCGCTCGATTGTCACCTACTAGCAGCAGACAAAGTGGTAGCCCAAGGAGCATAGTCAATGCTAGTCCCGACAGATCGAAAGCTGATTCTAAATCAGAAGTCAACTCGATGCATGACGCCACAATTACTGATGAATCAGACGAGGAACCTATTGAAGTAGTGAAGTCTGCTTTCCATCCCACAAGACCAGCGAATGTTGAGCTTCAAGAGATGAAGAGAGTTCAGGCTGCGGACTCCACGGTGGCAGACAGGCCGCGAGTCCGCAATGAGCTGAAGGCTCCTTCACAGCGCACCACGCGAGTGCTCTCCACTAGTCCAACATCTACCAAGATTTCAAACGGCACGATACCAACTCACAAGTCAGTTTGGCGGCCATATTGACTCTATAGTGCTAGTTCTTAGTTAAGTATCCATTGTGATGGTGGATCTGTTGAAATGTGATAAACCAATGAGCTTGTAAATAATATAGGTATTAAAAATCCCTTGATTTATATCAGATATTTATTGTTAGACATATTTAGATCACTAGAGTTTAGAATAGTCAAGTAAATGTTGATAGATTATTTGTTACTTTTATTGCAAATGTGTTCAAGCTTATCTATATAATTATCTCGTAAATAAATGTAAATTGATTTGTAAATGTATAATTATTGAAACTTTAATATTCTTCGAGAAACGACTGATTACTTTAATGTTTAAGAAAGACAAATGTATTATTGTAAATAGTTTAAAAGGGTATTTATTAAACGAACGAAATGTACAATAAATGTCTGCCAGTTGGCAATGTATAATCGAAATGTATATATGTATCTAGAGGTAACGAGATAAAAGAAAGATTCCGAGAAATTAAAACTGAATTTTATTACTTGGAAATCCCGACCCCCAACACACACGTACTCAATACATAAGGTATGAATGTTTGAAGTTTTTTAGTAGCAGATACGAATGAAATTAACTTACACAGAAGTCTGAAAGTGGGAAAATATATTCAAAGGTTTTAGTTCTTTCCTAGATATTAGATTTAGATCCAGATTTTTCCTAGTATTACGCATGCTAAAACAAATATTAATGCGTTGAACAAAACCTCAAGTTCTATTAAGACGCGGGTAAAACCGCGTGCAAAAGCCAGTATTATCATAAAATTTCAAGTTCATGAACGCTGCAATGTGCATTGCACATGTTATTGTTGTGTTTAACAAGACTGCTTATAAACACTTGCATACTAAAATGATGCACAAACACCGGATGAGTCAATTCATCAATTAATTATTCCTGAAAAAAATATCTACAAAACCGACCTCAAGAAAATAATGTTCTCAGTTTGACCTGTATGTATTAGTGAATATCTCACGTTTGGCTGTTTCGATTTTATTATAAAAAGGTTTTTCGAGAAACGATCTATGCTTCTAACTAATTATATTATTAAAGACGACTGAACTTAATAAGTCTATGGCTGATATGATTATGACGATGAAAAACCTGCATTCTTATAAATGTCGGAAGAAAAAAGCACATGTTTCCTAAAACATTTCAATCAATGTTCAGCTGACACAGTCTGTTTTGCTATTTCTTCTGCTGAACATTGACTCCTCTCAAGCTGCCCAAAGCAAAATTACATAAAGTCATACAAAATGCAAAACTTGAGGCGTCGACGTTGAAAGATCTCGGTACTGCGGTGAACGCACATTACATACGCTTCCGACGAACACGCCGAAGAAATCGTTTCTATTTCATTTCAACTGCAACTGTCATCCGACTAGACGTCCGCAAGAGTACGAAGTTTCATAAAACGTTTCGCAAAGAATTAAAGTCTGCGAGTTCGGACCTTTATGATCCAACCTGGTTTAGGCTGAAACACAGGGCGTATGAATATTAGGTAGTGACTTCGTTTATTTTCAATCACTTTCCAGTGGCTATCGGCTTTTGATGGCATGGTAAGTGATCGAAAGTGAGAAAAATCGAATTGCCGAGCCTCGGGTCACCTGTACAGCCATATAACCATAGAGAAATATCGTGCCATATCCATGGGTAGTAAAGGAAGTTATGTGTGAAGCAAAGGCAACCATTTATTTTGTTTTTTTGAGTTACATACCTAGTTTATGTGTGATATAAACAGTTTTCCGCGATTGCAATCGCATTAAACATATCGGCATCATTTGGATGGACAAATACAAATCAAGTACAAATCCATAAATAATTACAACTTGATTACTTACGTGTTGCATGGCAACCGGATGACAGTAGACTCCTACGTTTTGATACAGGTATGGTAAGCAGACAATCTGGTCAAGGATACATGCAGAATAGAGCCCAGAACTAAGTGACAAACTTACCACACTTAACTTAACTTAACACTTGCGTATTTGTGATTTTCATATTGCAATTTGTGAAGATGAAATAAGAAAAAAACATTTATTTTATTTATTAACGGCACTGGTACATTGCGTTTGCGCAGCTGATCAAAGCATCTATTCGGCTTTACTTACTTTGTATATGTAGGTACTTTCAGCACCTGTTATAATCCACACATACACAGAAAATTAAGATAATAGTGAAAGACTAAGGGCATTAGTACCTACATACATAGACGCGTACACTAGTAGGTCCGCCATCACTTGTGTTTGCGTCCAGCTAATCAAAGTTTTACTTTTAATACCAACCTACATACCAACTATACCTAGGTACTTTCATCATGAATCACACATACTTAACAAATTAAGATAAATGAAAGACTGAGGGCATTATAGTACCTACATGATGTGTACAGACGTAGGTGCGCTATCAATTGTTTTTGCGTCCAACTGACCAAAGTATCTATACTTGAATTTAATATAGGTACATGCACCCATACATACACAGCAAATTAAGATAATTGTAAAAGACTAAGGGCATTAGTACCTATGTACGTACATATGCGTACAGGAGTAGGTCCGCTATCAATTGTGTTTGCTCCCAGCTGATCTGGTTAGCTGATTGCAGGCGCCGCGGTGGCACCGCTCCTCAAACAACGCCCGTTATCTATATGTGGATATGAATGTGTCTGTGAAGGATGAAAAAGTTACTAATTTAGTAGAAAAATATTAATGGAAATTTTATAATACGAAAACTCACCTATTTCTTTAGGAACTACAGATATATATAAGAATGTGTAACAAACAACTGAGACTTTTCAGATAATTTAGACAGACAATTAGCAGACATTAATTATTTGAATAAGCCGAAAGTGGTAAGGCAGCAATACTTTTTATTGTAGCAATATATTGTCGAACACGTGTGTACCTAGCTACTAGGCACCGGTCTACAATAGGAATTAAATACTCATAACCAAAATGTCAAATGTATGAAAAGCTTCTAATTTTCATAAAGGATTACTTTAATTTCCATACTCCTTACAATTTAAGCTCTGGTGCAGCCCTATAATTACTCATACCATACAGTGTACAACCATCCTATTTGGTCGTATTAAAAACTTGTGGCCAGACGGCCGCGTCAGAGTATATTCTGAATTTGAAATTTTGTTTGAGCCAATTGCAATGCACGTATGTTTTCAATGCCCAAGTGATTACAGCATGAGGTTTATCCATGTGTGCGTGGTGGTCTGCTTATAACTTACACATGTGTGTGTAAATAGGTATATTGGAGGAAAATTAACGTAGAACACGATGAGTGCCTTTAGCTCTGTGTTATATTTTTTTTTATTTCGTTTTATTGACTCTGTTCGCATGACATCCTTTGTAAGTTACGCTAAAACAAAACTCCAATTTGCTTAGTGTTCGCGTGTAATTTTTTTTTTATTCTGCATGCTGCACCGCCATGTGTGTTTATAAAATTATCTGTTTTAGCAGTATACGGATGGGAAAAAATAGTTTTTCTATATGATTTTTCATCTTTCATTTAAATTATTTGCAAGGTTGCTTATTTACTAGAAAAATGATAAATACCTTGGCACTTATACAAATTGAGGAAAAAAGAAAGTACCTAAGTACCTACTTAGCTACCACAGGAAAAGCGATTAATATTAATGATGTTGGATAGTGAGCTTTTCTTAGAATTATCAACTTATGTCAACTTTCCAGACACATTACTGAGCGTAGCTTTTATATATGCAAACCTATACCTATATTGCGGAGCTTTAGGCTTCAACTGTACTTACCTTTAAGGATAAAAGCGAAACAGTGCCTGCGTAACGTAAAAATAAAAACGTTTTAATTCTAGCGTGTCGCAATGCAGGAACCGCGGCTTAACCCGCCGCTGCCGGCGGCGAGCGCGCGACATCACATATCGATAAGATCGACATCGCACCTGCTTTTATTGTTTCAACCCGTTTCATCCCGCTCGGCGGAAGATCGCCGCGGGCACACCCAGGAAAAATCTAAATGGAACCATCCTAAATGTCCATGGATTTATCGTACGTACAGGCACCGTCACTTAGCCCCCATTAGGACGTAACTAACAGGATTAAAATTATTGAGTGTTTTCCCGGACGGGTTAGGTGCAAATACCTACCTACTAGGACTACTAAATTTTTCCATCATCCAGAAATAAAATAAAAACCAATAATAGAATAAATCTAGACAACCTTATAAACCTTTCGTGGAATTCTAACGTGGGTATTAACCTAGATTTGAGCATAAAAATAACCTTCGATTGGCATCATGAATAAAATTGCAGAAATATCCAAAAAATAAATAGCAAAACAGACAAATCCCTCATGTCATCCCTCTCGAAAGTCAAAAAGGGCGACACTGGACAATTCAGAAAGAAATCTGGCTGATAAAATTTTAATGCCTGTATAAAAAGGCTATAAATTTGATTTACGCGCCCCCGGCCGCTGTAACGGGGTAATATCGAAAAATAACATGAGATAATGTTGGCTTACAGAGCGGGACTAGGGTTGGATTAGGTGATATTTGCGTTCGGAATGTACGGAGGCCGCGGTGACCCGAATGTCCGCACGCCGCTCACGATGGAACAAATAAAGTGGACCCGTCAAATGATAGATGAGGCTTTTGGTGACGTAAGTGACTTTCAAACAAAGTTACTATGCCCATAAATGCTACAATTTTATGAGCATGTTGCAAAGAATATTCAAATGAGTTCCATGCAAAAAATAATGTGTTGTTTCAAAACAAGCGGGGATCTCAAACACTGTGTTTGAAACACACCTCATGGAACACATAAAATATTCGCAAAGAAAGCACTTGGATATAATAAATTCCTTATTGGGCCGCGGCAGCAACACAAAATGAGTAGAAGAAGCCACTTAAAAAGATTGGCACTCAACGAACCGGCATAATGTATGCAAATTACGTCAAATTAGGAGTCGTCAACACGCCTTGCCTCCTCTGGTAATTTTGTAGGCAAACCCTCCGTTATTATTAATATTTATTCCGCTCCTTCCGTCCGAGATGGGGAAAAAAATAAATCTCAGTGAAACACTTCGATCGGCTAATGAATCAGATAAATAAATTGATGGAAAATTTTGCATACCTGTACTGTTTTATACGAAGGTGTATTGAGATTGGTGAAGAGGGGTAATTCTGTATAATGATGACAGTTGTTGTAGTACGATTATATTATTTCAGTAAGTACCTATTTGTGCCATCTTCTTCATGTGAACTTAGGCAAAGTAGGTAGTCACGCATTAATTCTCAGTGGTTTTAAAAAAAATCCTGCAGATATCCAGTCAACGAATGAGAAATACTTAAAACACTAGTAGAAGTGTAGTTGTCAACATAGAAAAATTGAGATTGCTGTGCTGGTAACCTAATTTTATTGATCAATTCTAGAAACAACAAAAAAATATACACATTATAAAATTACAATATTAGTTTCTGATGCACTAATTACTCTGCGATTTGTGAACTTTATTAGAATTACACTCTACAGAACCATAGATGAGCCGACTTTTTTTTCAACACCAAATGTTGATGGGTCGTAGTGTTTTTTTATTATTTTATAGTAAGATAGAGTTTTAACTCAAACGATGTTTATTAAATTGCTAAGTACGTTAATTATAGTTCGGCGATGGTTTCGAACTTAGATGGTTCTTTCGTCTTACAGCTCAGCCTCTATAAATTATTGGAACCAAGTTAATATAAAGTTTCTTATACAATGTATATGTACTCAATGAATATGAATTATTTTTCGAACATTTCATATGAAAATATTTGGTCGCCTGTACCATAATGTATAGTCATTTAAGCATGTATTCGTACAATTTCGTGACTTTTCTCCTCGCTTATATAACATGGCTATTTAATTAATATTGCAAAAACTTAATGAGCGCGATCTGAACCAATGTATCGATATTATTTTTGATAAATTGGAACTGTATAATATTATTCATATGCATTTAATTTATCAGGTTCATTAAATGGTTTCATCAGTAGTACATAATTAATTAGCAATGGATTATTTTTGCACTAACACTAGGTACTCGTTATATGATACACGTTATTGTTTTTAAGCCGTAGTTGTGTGTCCGGTACATAGCTACGTATGTGTGTGTCCCTACATATAACATTAACAAATATAACCCACGTACATACATACAAATAAACACAAAGTTTTGCATTTATATTTTGTAGGATTAGTACGAAAACATCAAAAGCTCTCAGTAAATCGGTTACACTGTAATGCCGGCCAAGATACAAGGTTACAAGAAGCCTAATTGCCTAAAAATAAAAACACCACATCTGCGGCCTTATAAAGTTCGGCAAAATAAAGACGGAATAGACAAGAGCAATGTTTAAAGAAAGTCGGCAACTACCAAGCGTAAAGCCGGCAACATGAAAGGGCAAACGCAATAAAAAATCATAAAATGACCCGAAAATATTGTTTGTATAATACCCGTAACTAAACAGAGTTATAAAAATATACCCCTCGCCTCGTGAATGCTACTGTTTTCGTTACAAACCTACCTTTGTGGTGTTACAATAATTTTTCTTCAGAACAATTATTTTTATTGGACACTTTCTTAGGTAGAAATGGTTGTTTTTTTTAGGAATTTGTCGGGTAATAAAGTGAGAGAAGTTAGAGAAATGTTTTTATTCCGTAACTTATGTTTAGGTAGTTTTTACAAAAACATATATAACGAAGAAAAACAATATCAAAAGATTAAAATATTTATGTGTGGTAGCGTAGGCCCGTGCTACGAAAAGGCTAAGTGCTACGCCTACGTAGCAATCGTAGCAACAAAAAATAATTATGTATGTAGGACGTGATTGATACTTCACGTTCAAGTTAATATTTGATTTTCAAGTTAACATTACTATGTATTTTCAACTTCACATATTTGCTAATAAAACGAATATTTCAAAGTAATCTACTGGTCTAAATTATCAATGTTAAAATGAACAATCTTATCTCCCTTAAATATAAACCTAAAATCTCTCAACCAATACCTTCGCTTCAATAACAGGACACCCTCTTAATTCCATAACAAAATGGCCACTAAAATGAACAGCGCAATCAAAACATAACATCGCGTAACTCAACAATCTTAGAACCCACAGCTCATAACCCTATAACGACTACGTCACCAAATCCAGCCGGCTAACCCCCGTTGCACATACGCAAATTGCACACGCCTAAATGGGTTTCGGCGTCCATCCACTGGGCGGCTAGTCATTAACTCACGGAAGCAAGTACAGCGGACCAATTTCCCCAACCGGTTGCCAATTAACAGCACTTGGGTGCTGGCGCTGGCCGACGGGTTAGCAAGGCGGTCGAAGGGTTAGGCAAGATGTTTGTTATGATTTACGATTGAGGAAAGAGGGTCGGTCGTTCCGAGCCCGTGACGCGTTTGAGGGTTGAAATGTTGGAAGTTTTGAATGTTCTTGTTTTAGTGCCGGGTTGAGAGGTACGAACTTCATGTTTAATGTAGTTTTGGTGGAAAAAATTACGAAACTTTGTCGCAAACAGCACGGTAAGTAACATTAATTTAGTTGACCGATATGAAAATACAGCAAAGTAAAGCCGCCATCATTAACGTAATTTAATAATTAAAGTATCATTTATTTATAGGTTCATAATTAAGGTTAATTTCGATTCCATTTAATTTTAAAATGGTATTTTAATTTTCGACGTTAAACTTATTGAAAATACAGTATTTATACCGATTTACAACGTAACATTTATCCCAACGTACTGCGGTAATTGGACCCGCTATAAACCTTAATTTACTTTTAAAACAAGTTTAAATAAAATCCAACGTGTTTGCGCTCGACTAACGGTGAACCTTTTTAATGCAAAATTTTTACTGTGCCATATAAAAATGTCTTTATTTACTTAGGTAAAAGTCGGCCCAAAGCAATTGGCCCAAATCGGTAAAAAGTGGAGCCCAAAACTGAAGCATTTTTTTACAAGGGGCTTTCTTGCGTCTACCGTTATAAATATGTTAATATTATGCAACTTAAATGGGGCACTGGAAGAAATTGTTGCAAAAAACTTAGAACGGTACTAAGACAATAGTAGTTCGCAGTAAAGAAATGCAGTTAGAAATGATTATTGTGTAACGGAGTCATTAACTTTTTAGTAGTAAAAAAGCGAATCTGTAACATCAGTTGTTCGGTATTTGCCAATGTTATTACAGTAAACACAAGTTTTACGCTACTTTCTTAGAATATTTAATGGAGATGTATTGTGGAGCGCCAGTGGCTTTCTCTCGGTCTATTTAAAGTACATTTTTCACAGTCACATACTTTGTTTCTTTTCTATAGGCAGCACGTGACCTTTCTTTGCAAAAGTATAATATGTAGTTTGTACATTTACTGTTTTTATTTAACTGTCCATAGAAGGATATTAAGTATAGTGTTTCTTAGATTATGTAACGCTAAACCTTTATTTTGGAATCTGATTTTGCGTTTATTAATAATTCGTTTTAACTCACAATTAAATTGATTGTCAACTCTCTGCAACTTATAAAGTTTTTCAGCTTTATTTGTTGAAAATCGTCAAACATATGACAAAGACCATGTTATGTATGAAACTTACAATTGAGCGCGCAGCCAGTGTAAAATTCTTGCGTGTTCACCCGCGACCGCTTCGGTTGACAAGCGGCCAGGATGTCACCCTTACACTTCATACTAAGGTTGCCACTTAGATCATACATAAGTAGCTAATAGAAAATATGTATTGTTTATTATATAGAGCTATTTTTAAATCTTGAGAATGTAAACTGTGTGTTTACTTTCCACGTAGTTAGGTTACATCGACAAGTCGAGAAATGTAGAGGTCCACATGATAATCAAGTTAATTTTCACTTTTTTCTAACTTGATATTGGATAAGCCTTAATCGATTTTCATGTCATGACGTGTTTACATGTTTGACAACACTGCCGCTTTCCTGCTACTCTCAAACAACCCCGAAAATGGAATGAAAATTCTGAAAAATGTAGGTATTTAAATTAAGAGCAACTGAATAAACAAGAACGTCCTATTTAAATCCAAGTCACAGCCCTACCACCACTTCTTACCACTCGCATTATGATAACTTTCCTTTCACCTTCCATTATTCAATTTCGTAACAGGTGTGTTCGCGAATATGAATGAGAGCGTTCGGTATTCTTCGCGTTTCTTCGTGGCTGTTCGCGGTTTCTCGCGGTTCGTCGCGTTTGCGGCTATAGAAATTCAAGTTTTATTTGCTTATTCACTCAAGTGACTGACAGAGAACTCGTAAGTAGTGTGTAAATGTGGTTCACGAATGAATACGTATGTTGTAAAGTACGATGCTTTTTTTGTTCGTTGTATACCAGAGGATGTAGATTATTTTTAAGATTTAGGACACGTTTTAACACAACAAGTTTTTGGATTCTTCTTGAGATTTTTCGACCCCAGACTGGATTTGTGAGTTTTCTTTCTCACCCCTTCAAACTTCGCTCTTCTGATACCAGGACAAAAGCAGCCTAGATATGTCAGTGATGTATAACAAAGGCAGCGAATATACTCGTACAAAAACAAAACACCATCAGCACAGAACTCAAAAGAGCAACGAATGGAGCTAGCGAACGAATTAGTCAAATAAACACCTAGTGAGCAAAACAGGCGAGCGTAGGGGAAAAAATATCAAAAAAAACATGCCTAATACTGAACTGCAACGATTTTTTCCGGCACGTCCGCGGCTAACAAATTGAAATTCATTAGTACGTGGGTACAGGGTACATACGAAACCCGGAGAGCGCGTCAAGGAAAATTAACGAGCTATATATGAATTAACACTCATACAGCCGGGCTCAGATCAATACTGGATCAGCGACAGGTTTTTTTGATATGGTTAACCGGCCAGCTTAACGTGGCTAACGAGTACGGTTGTGTGTTTTCGGGGAATTGTTCGTTGACGTATCGTATGCAAAACAGTTACGTGTTTCATATGGATTTAATTGTAGCCTACATTGGCACAGAGGTTTTAATGAGCTTGGATGCAATGCAAGTACTTACCCATAAAAACAACATCATCCATCATCCTCCGAGCCTTTTCCCAAACTATGTTGGGGTCGGCTTCCAGTCTAACCGGATTCAGCTGAGTACCAGTGCTTTTACAAGAAGCGACTGCCTATCTGACCTCCTCAACCCAGTTACCCGGGCAACCCGATACCCCTTAGTTAGACTGATGTCAGACTTACTGGCTTCTGACTACCCGTAACGACTGCCAAGGATGTTCAATGACAGCCGGGACCTACAGTTTAACGTGCCATCCGAAACACAGTCATTGGCGTCTAAGATATACTTAGAAAGTACATACAAACTTAGAAAAGTTGCATTGGTACTTGCCTGACCTGGAATCGAACCCGCGCCCTCATACTCGAGAGGTTGGTTCTTTGCCCACTAGGCCACCACGACCCATAAAAACAACAATTCAGATTATACTTCTTAAAAAAGTGTTTTCTTAAATAATTTTAGTTTTGATTGCACAAATCACCCAACAACTAACTAAGAAGATTATAAAATTAACTCAAAACATCATAAAAACGAAACAAAGGCATTAACACGTCTTAGCATTGCAATCCACATTTATTTCAAAGCCAGATCACAACAAGATTACGGCGAACAAAAAGAATCTAGTCGCACCGTGAATGGGGAGCTTTAATCTATCCAAAGCCGTCCTCAAATAGCTGAGATGGTGCATAGACGGCGCGGATTAAGAGCGACTTTGTCTTACTCAACGGCTTAGGCGTTTAACGCAAGTCAATCTGTCGTGAGATCTGGGACATGATTCCCCTTGTTTGGTGTAAGTCTGAAACATTTTATGGATGGTAATGATTAATGGTACGTGGTTGTAATTAGGATTTAATAATTTTTGGTTGTTACAAGATTCTGTCTATGTTTAAAAATTCACTTTAAAATGTTTTTGATGACAGTTGAGACGCGTGTTATTAAAAGATTGGTGTCCAACTGGTTGAAGTTAGGTGATGCAGCAATGATATACTACTAGATTATTAAAGTCTAAAATTTAAAATTAAAGTCTAATCTAAAGTCTAAATCTGGCACAATAACCTAAATGGGTGACAAAAAAACATTAGTTCATATTCTGACCTCCTGCACAGCCAGATTAATCTAACTACTAATTAGTAGTTCTCTCTTTCGTGTCAATGACGTCATATAGTGAATATACACTTTGCCAGCCCAATATGCCACCAATTCAGTACCTTCCGTTTAAATATTATCTATGGAAAACACTTATAATGTTGTAATGCCATTGTAATGTCATCAACGTAATGTGCAGCTTGCTTTGTGGTTATCCAGCATAATCGCGGACGTCAAACTGGACTAGACTTCAGATGTGTCTACATAATTCTGTTTCTCATTACGAAAGCATGTTATCTGGACTTGGTATAAAAGCTGCTATGTGGACTTGTAGTATGCAGAAAATCTTTCAAACCCATGTTAAAATAGTAATAGAAATAATTTATTTGTAAATAATGTATGTTACAAATAAATAAATAATGAAATCTTTAAAAATGTGTGAAGCTGATGGAATTGTTTAACTGACTAAAATATAAACAACTAACTACAGGGGAGTTATAAATAAGTTGATTTTGTTGATCCAAGTACTAACAGAGTTTTCGCTGGAAAGGGCAAATATGATCTAACGTTAACAATTACGCTAATACAGATGTTAGTGCATCTATAACGTGGCCATCAGTCGTAATGTCATCAAGTAGCGTCGACACCGACGGACGGTAATCCCGGCTAATCGCTGCATCAAACAGACATGTCACATCTACATAATGCTCTGATTACTACTCTGTGGCGAATCAGTTTACGATAGTAGTTGGTGGAAGAAAACAAGATATTAGGTATCTTCACAAATGATGAAATAAGCCAAAGACTTTTGGAGGTTTTGTGATGCATACATACAAATAAAATGTGAAATAGTAATCATATCACGTCAATTTTGGCATCATAAGTATGTATTTGACTTCTCAAATAAAACCACCTGGAAAGGTTTACAGATTCCAAAACTTTTTTTTCTCCAATCCAAAAGAACATTGAATCACTTTCAATAAACTCCCAAATAAAGTAACTGCGGTACAATTTGAAGTAACAGGACCCAACAATAGTGCGGCTATTGGTCACGCTCAACTAGGAAGTGACAAAACCCTTTCACGGAGAAAGTCCATTGTACTTTCTTCCTCAAGGACAGCTAACATTACTCTTTGTATAACCGTCTTAATAAAGTTACGGTGCCTTGTGTAATTACGTATTCAAAGGGTTGCTCGAAAATGGTTCAGCTCACCGTTATTCTCAGCTTTTATGAGTAACGGTATGTGATCCAGTGACGTCAGCATACAATGTTTCCCGTTAACTACAGTTATGGAAAAAGTAAACAAATACAGTTTTGAGTAATGAGTGAAAGATTCCGTTACTGTGATTTATGAAGTTTGTTGTTGCCTAGCGTGCTGAGGAAGGGTTGAGGTTGTTATGATGAATTGAGAAAGAAAGAGGTTGATTTGAAAACTGTTTTGTTGGTGTTTTTATTTTATTTGAAGATCATCGAAGTTAAACCGGAAAACATGAAAATGCTTAGGACTTACAGTTTAAAATACTATTAAGCAATCTGCCTGTATCAAATGAATCAATAATTGCATCTTTGCCCAAAGAACTCCTAAAATGACAATAATCATCAACATTAACAAAGCTACAAAGGTTTTTTATTCACGCACCCTTTTTTACTTTCATCTTACTTAAACGTAAAAATGGTGAATTACCTAATTCTTGGACAAAACTCCGAACGTCACAATTTTGCGTTTTGTTCGATTTTTTGCTTGTAATTTTATTGTCAAACAGCTTCTGTTGTCATAAATAATATTGTCTTTGGACGGCCACTGGTGTTACCCTGTATTGTTAGCTTTTGTTTAATTTGCAACACTGTTCGAACTTAAGGCTGGAGTAAAAACATGACCCATTTTTATAGCTATTGTTTCTACGTCATTAGGGACAAGGTCGAAATTATGCTCTAATGCTTTTAAGTAATAGTCTATGTGATTCTTTTTCTTCATGCTTGATCCTGTTTAATTTATTTGAGAAATCTTTTAAGTGTTACAAAGGATTGAACTATACCTAGCCTTCATTCCCAGAAATCCTATTATAATAATGTATTTATCAGTCTACGTTGTAATACTCTTATCGTTCTTTGACTTCGGACTTCTCGACAAATGAGTAATCAAACATATCTGAAAAAATCAAAGAGCCTTTTCTAATACCTACTAATACAGCTTCATTATAAACTGCACAGCACCCTACACCGCACGTCAACCTGACATGTTCCTAAATAGTTAACAAGCCAGAGCACATTATCGCGCCGTGGGATGTAATGCACTCGAACAATATGATGACTAATAAACACGCACCTCAATCACCCACGACAGGTCCCGTCGTCACTAATAAACATCGCGATTCTATGCAACTCCGCCCAAAAGGCGACACGTAGCTCCGTGAAATTTGAGCACAAAAGCCACAATAGACTTAACTACATTTAACTTCCTAACAATTATACAAAGAACAAAATAAAAACAATGCGACAATATGGGAACTGGACAAAGGTTTGACGTTCCCGGTACCCATAACACAATGACAGATTTCTTTGCCTAATGACATCTCAAACCGGCCGCATTGTGGGCCGTTTATGGCATCCACGCGACACCATAACACCCATTAGTTCCAGTATTTTGCCAACAGTGTTCTCTCTGGATGTGTCAATTCTTCGAATGGAGTGAAACTGGGACGATGTTTTTCCTAAAAAAACGTTACGCGTGCCTCGGATTCCGAATCGTGTTATTGGTTAACTTCCAGCAACCACTCGGTGAACAGATTTGTAACAAAAACCTGTTTTTCATCTGTTCTTTACACTTTTGTTGTTGAATTTTACTCTAGAACACTGTAGAAATTCCTTTGGTACATACCATTTTAATAAACCTTAGAGCTCAATAAACTAAAATTGATCAAAGACATTTTTCCTCTAACAATCACAAAACGCATAATTCAAATAATACTTAATACGAATCGTAACATCGCATTTGTTGGAAATATTGACTTTAGTTCAATTAGTTCTGTTTTAACTCCATGTTTCGTTCTGATTACAAACGGCATTTGTAAAACATATCCCGTTGTATTATTTTTAATTCCAGAGAGATATCGCATCCTGGGTATTCATGAAAAATATAAAACAAAGTTATCCGATGAGGACCGACTAATAGAGGCATAAAAAACGAATGCATTTTGTGATCGTATCTGTTTATGCAAAATTTTCCTGAGGGTTTACAAAGGTACAGTCGTGTACAGTATTTTTACATTCATCCCCGAATGACCTATGACGTGGACATTAAAGCTCTCCGGTAGCGCGTGTAATTTTGGACGCGCTGCACTCGTTAACCCCCGGCCTTCCGAATGTTTGTCGGGTGACGGCGACGCATGTCGAAAATACTTAGTGGGGCTGCGCCTCATTATAATCCCTGCATCCCGACCTCCGCCCTCCGAGCTTGATTCGACCGATATATTAACACGTCCACATTCGATACATCTGCCTATGGATATGGTGGCTGGATATTTTTGCATTGCTTTTTTGTGTTGACTCTTTTGCAATATTTTCTTCTGTTTTGTGATTAATGATGTGTATGAGGACTATATTAAATAATAAATTGTCGAATATATGTACTTGTAAATACTCATTGAATAGCTATGAGAGCATTATTAGTATTTGAACATTACCTATCCCTACGTATGATAATACCGAGTTGATTTAGTTGTAGATGTTAGTTGATAAAGTTGATTTCCAACTAGATACTTTAAACCTGAAAGATACTTGCGTAAAACCCGTATAGATTCTTCCTTTATCAAAGAAAAACCAAACTAAGACGGTGATCGTAAAGATTCTATCTTCACACATCAGATTCTAATATCCATTCGAGCAGTCCTATTCCCCCAGAGCATGACGTTGATATCTTCAAACAATTCCGTAGACTATATTTCAGAGTTCCTTCTCGACATGAGTTTATTAAAGTTCATATTTAATATTAAATATTGTGGCATATCCACAGTGCGTTGCCGAAATCAGTGAGTGTTAAGAGGGCGCGGAGAGAGCGCGGTGTTCCATTGTTATAATTTTCAATAAGGGGCGCGATGAGGGGCATCTATCGATCCAGCACTACACACGGGGGGCATACAGCCAAAAGCATCATTCAGCTTCCTTTCTGTGGTGTGCATCCAACTATAAATATCCGCAGTTAGTAAACAGTGACTGGAAGGAAACGTTAGCAACTGCTCATGTATTCCTTTATTTGAAAAAAAAAGATATAAATTTTACTGTCAGTGGAATTTGGAAATTTTTACAATAAAGATTGAACATAATCTGGCCCTCTCATTGATTGTAACAAAATACTCCCTAAAATCATAAATTGGGTATGTAATTTTAAAATGACATTCCCACTGTTTTAAACGTATCTATTGAGATATGAAACAATCACATGGATTGATTTCTTGACAAAACTTCTAATCTGTATTACTAATTGGCCACTACTTAGTTGGGACTCGTACTCATTCATTTGTCATTTTCCTACAAAGTTTTTGAATGTGCATGTACCACAAATTATGGTCAATGCAACGATTACTGCCCTCTTCAGACCATTCTTTAGTTGTCATTAACTATCATCAATACAAAATATGCTCATATTTAGACTCTCATCCAGCATCTAAATTCAGTTTCAATAACCAAGACTCGGAACATATATCAAGAAATAAACAAAATTGAACACATCAAGACCGATAACGAAGCAATAACTTTTCGGAATCAATTGGGAACACATGCGTCAAGGTACCGCATGTAGTCTACGACGAACAACAAACGTGTAAGTATACCCAACCGCCCGGGGTGAAGCCGAATTCTATTAAAATCCAAACAATGCCGACATCCCCAACTAATATCTGGACTAAATCCCTAATAAGTATGCCATTGTGTGAGAGGGACGTGGCTAAAGCGACAAAGAACACGTTATAGCGATCTGGTGAAAAGCCTGTGCCATATCGGGACGAACGACCAATTGTTCGATGTTGAATATTGAACTTTGTTGTAAGGGTGTTAGGTTGGTATTTGGTTGTGTGTTTGAGTGATCTTATGTTGCTTTGGGGATGTGGTGGAGTGGAATAGTACACGCCGGAGTGTGGTGAACGTCTGGCCATGGAGGCTCACCGTACTTGCCGCACTCCCCTTCCAAACTAGATTTGCAGTCCGGTTATAATACTGTGGCCATTCATTACACTCGCGCTACTGTTTGTCGTGAACTTTAAAGTTTTATTGTTACGTTTTTGTAATTTGTTTGCAGATTAACGATAATGGGTATAATTTATCAACGGATGTTTTTTGTTATGTTGCGAAATATGTATGGGGTAATGACTGGAGGTTTATGTATTGGCTGATATAATTTTATGTATGGATGGGATGAGTAATTAGGTCAAGACCTCGTGTTATTTTGTCCAGGTTTATTTCCTGCTGTATATGTATTGTAAAGTTGGCATATCTTTTATTGACATTAAACTAAAGGAAAATTTGGTTATGACGTTATTCAATCATTATCAGTCATTTGTAATTTCTTATAAATAATTGAATCAAATACGATTTATTCTAGAAATAAGTCACATAATATTTTATAAGTAGTTGTTTTCATCCAAGTGTTTTCCATATTATTATTTTTTGTACATAAACTTTTTACTAATCTGTATTACCATACAATAGCGGAATTATTAAGTATATGAATTTATTCACACATGACAGATTTCTTTTTTACATTACTTAGACCAGAGCCCAACTCCAAACGGATTTAAGCTGTACACCTTTAATATATCCTATATCACCTTTAATATTTCTTTTCAAGTAATAAATAAAAATAAAACCCGTCACTACATAAAATACTTCATTAAACCTCCTTCTAATTACGAATAGCATCGCAGTCTAATAAATTGCATTGACAATCGCGGAATCAAGTCGGTCCCGGAGTAGAATCGGTGTAAAGTGTAGTGTCAACAAGGCTAAGTGTTTTCCGTGTCGTCTTTGTGGGGAGAATGGGGCACCGCGTACTGTGCGCCGCTACTGGTGAGCGGTATAACTTGGTAACTGGGTTTAAATGATATTTGTGAGAGGAGTTTTTTGATTTGGTTTTTAGTATTTAAATCAGTGTTTTGGAATGTTATATATTTATTCTTATTACCTTTATAATTTTCTTCATTAAATTGTTTATGTCTTTAGTTGTTTTATAAATAGGAAAATTATTTTCTATTCTTTTTCTGGTACATGAAACATCACTTGGATACTGAAACAAAAATAGTTTCCGTGTGTCGCTTTTTTATAATTATTATCTGTCGCAAAAGAAAAAGAATTGCATCAAGAAACAATTTGAATACGTCAGACAAAGACAACACTTATCGGTTTCTTGTATAACCTGTGCGTTAAACAAACCAAACCAAAAGCTGTAACCCAACACTTTCTTCTCACTATTAAAAGACTAAATGCTATATCCAATTCCAGCCGCAAAACTACTTAAGAACCTAATTATATACTTATTTTGACGTTTAAAAAAATGTCACTTATCCGGTTTTGGCGCTGAACAGTCGAATGCAGCCGTATTGGGTCGGAGGGTTGGAGACAATAGCGGCTAACTACCCCTTTCTTGTAAACCCGGCAGCCGCGGGAGGCGCGGGCCTAACCAAGCATACACTGCGTTTTGGGGTACCCACTGTGGGGACTATCGCGTGCGAAAGTGTTTTGAAGAACTATTTGGGATAATACTTATTTTGTGCTTAAGGTTTGGATTTTGAAGTTGATTTTTTTGTATATTTTAGAGTATTATAAAGGTACTGCAATTTGTATAACAGATATAATCATTCGTCATGCAAATATTTAGGTAGTTTTAAACTATTTTAAATATACTATACTTATTTTCTAAGTGCTATTCTTGTTGCTTTTAAGTCGACTCTATAATCGAAGTAAGGTTTTCATAGTCCTTTTTCAAAGTATATAATAGATATCATTAAAATAAGCTTAAACATTCTGAAAGAATCAATATTCCACCAGCATCCACAATCATACTGATTTACAAAATCATGACTGCGATACAAGCGACATAATTTACAGATATTACGTACAAAGAAAAGCAGATTAACATCGCAAAAAACAACAAGAAAAATGCATTTAAAAACAACAAACGGAAAATGAAATAAGATATCTGACTTTCCACGTTACTTTGGTCGTGCATTTTTAACGTAAATGAAACAAACGAAAAATATTCTGCAATCGAAAAGCTTTGTGCTCGACTGTACCCAAAACTACTAGTGTATGGGGTCCCACAATGCAGATTTGAAACGGGGGCCGGGTAACCGGATCACCAAATTGAAATGTTTTATATCAGTCCCTTGCAGCATTATGCGGATAATGCCGACTTTTAAATTGATAACCAGCCCATGCGTATGCGCTCACATGACAAATATTCTTTATTTTTTTGTTCAATATTATTTGGTTAAAAGTTTAACCGTATCGCCGTTTAGAAGTTTTTATGCGTCTCGGTCTAATTTGCATACGTCACAGCGTCGGCTTTGTTGTAACAGTTTGTATATCTTGTTTGCCACCGTTTTACTTGGAAGTAGCTTTACTATGATTGATTGATCATCAATGGCAGTTCGCACTTCATAAAAGTAAGGTATGTTTTGACAGACCTTCTCATGCTACGGTGCATATCATTATAGATTTGGATGAATAATTTATATTTCCTAAAACTTTTAAAATATCATAGAATTCTTCTGGACTACATATCAAATTGTAAAGGTATGTTAATTATATCTAGCTTGACGTTTGTGGTTTATCAGTTATTTTCCAACTTTAAGTCAAGTGTACATTGAGGCATCTGCTAGTCATAGACCCTTAAAGCAGCTGCATTACTTACGTTATATGTATATTATTGTTTAAGTTTAGTTATTCCAGTGACAAATGTAAATTGAAAAATCTACACAGTCTTTCAGGCCCATATAGCTTAACCTACAACCATACTGACTTCAGTATTCACAGATGCATCGTATTGCATCTTTGCGCGATGCATACAATAATGTGTTGCGCTCACGGTTGGTCGGCAGTCCGCCATATTTCTGGTCCAGCGTGACGGAACCGCGTCGATCGCGCTGCTGCTATTATCGCAATGATATCGCGATCAATCGAACGGGAGCTCCCAGAGTATGGGGAGGTGGAAGCAAATAAATGTATCGCTGGGCGGCGGGCGGATAAATACGCAAATAATACGAAACTACAAAAATCAAAACCCATCCGCCACTCCGATACAGTTGGTGCGGTTGGTATGTTGCTCTACTTTGGTCTTTGGTTTCGTTGATTGCGATGTAGGGCAACTTGTTGTCACTTGAAGTCAATGTATATCATGATACTAGATCATTTATAATGATAATGAGATATCGTCTTAAGATTTTACAAAGTACATCATGAAAAAAAGGGTAATTGGTTTATTTGCAAAAAAAATAAAGGCGTAGCTCTGTAATAACCATATTTTTTTGCTGACGGACGCTGAATCCATTTTTTTATATAAATGTGTCTAAAGATACTGTTGGCTTAATACATACTTGCCAAACTTCAGAGGCTTTCAAAAGCCACATCCCAATCATCCAAAATAGTTTCTCTTATCACCTATCAAAGTGGAGCACCATCCATACCGTACCGCAGCCCGCGAGGCCATTATCAAGCCTATAGCTATTTGCCCCGAAAAACAAACTCTCGCGGGATGTGTCGGGTCTGTGCGGGGGTGAAGCGGGCCGCGGGAGGGGTACAATGCAGCCAACTGCGCGTTCACAGTACTCCCCACCCGACATTTGCATTCGCGATGTATGCAACTACGAACGGCTTTGATTTTGACTGGGAGTATATACTGATGGGTTATTTAAATATTAAATAGGCGTTGCTTGCTAAGCTTGATGGGCAGTGATGCAAGACTGCCCAGCGTGATAGTTTTGTAGCACTCTAGTTTGTCCCTGTGCAACTGGTTCAAGCAGGAGCCGAAAGGAACTCGAGAGAAATCGCAAGAACTTAAACTGTGATGTGAGATGTAAGTGATAACACGAGACGGAGATAAAACTCGATCTCCTATGAAGAATGTTCATCAATATTACGGAAGCATGAAATCAGCTTTAAATTAACCGAAATGCAAGATTGGCATTCATTGCAAAAAATGAAAAATTGCTGAAAGCTCTTTCAGGCATAATTGATTCCGAACGAAATGTTAAGAGATGGCGAAAAGAATGGCACTTCACCTGGCAACGAAATATCAACCTTGCGTATGTAAATATACAATACAGTTTTCTGGTGTTCATTGATGGTATGGTTAAGGTGATGGCCTAGTGTCCCTTTTAAATCGATATTGTGTCTTTTCAGCACAGGAATACACCTAAACTTACAAGCCAAGAAATTAGTAATATGTGCTGATATCGTAGCCTACACTCAACCCAGGTTAAATCCCCTTCAATTTTTGGGTGATCTGGGAATCAAATCGGAATCTCCGCACCCATCAGTCATCTTTATAGTCGGGTGATAATCTTCTGACATTTTGAGAGGATACTATAAATATACTAGTATGGGTACTATATATAAGTACTATATTTTATACTACGACTACTATCAAATAATAAAAAAAACAGTGAAAAAAATCGATATTGAGCCACAATAATACGTCGGCAGCAACAGAGTCGCGCATCGCAGCGACAATTCGCATGTCAATTAATTGGAATCGAATGTTCAATGCTAGTAGTTTCATTTATTTACTGCGAACAAAGCAGCCTTACTATTATTAGCTATTTCAATACCTATTTTGTATAGACTTTTAACATTTTTGGAAGTCAGGCTTTGTTCTAGTCGGCGCATATTTTTAATAATAAATGCATCTAAAATAAAGTACCTAACATTTGCACATTCCCTGCTCAGTCCAAATCAATATAAAATGTAGGCAATAGCCTCTTCAGCTATGGCAAATTCTATTAGCCACGAATTCATGATCAATATTTTGAAGGAAAACTGAAAACTTCCCCTTTTATCCAAAACAAGAAGTACAGTGTTTGCCATCAGATAAGAAGAACGTAAAGTGTACCTGTATACTAGACCTTTTCAAAATGTCTCCTCTTTTTAGACAATACACGCGTGATCATCTCAAATAAAAAGTCGTGATTTTGTCAACACGACCTTTACCACTCGACATTAGCAAAGAGTGACGTTAGAAAAGTTCCAACACAAAACATTTCTGCGCCTCAAATCCGTATCGAACTTTTTAATCCTGCCGGATTTGTCCAAAAGTATTTTAATCTTCCATGGCCGCAGCACTAAAACTGAAAAACACTTTTCAACTTATACGTGGATATTTTTTTTTATTTATTACAAAGGAAATTCATAACAGTAGCGGGTGGAAAAAAATGTCGCGTTGAAATTTGTCTATCGGTAGTGTTCGCCATAGGCGGTTCGGTTATGGGTGCGTAAAAAACGTGGCTCAACCGATCCCATTGCAACGAGCCGAGTCGATATGACGGCTCAGCGGCTTTGCTGGCGACACAGTATGTGGATTTCAGTAGGAAAAATTGATTAAAAATAAAGTTTTAAAGTTATTGGTGAATTGTGGATATCAGTGTGATTAAGAACTCAATGACTTGGAAAGTTACATGAAAGTATTTTTACATAATGTGTACATAACATTTTACGCTACGCCATACCTAGGTGTTAATCTAGAGTCTCCTATGTAATTTCAAGATGGTATTCATAAAATTGAACTTAAGTAATGCCCTCTATTGATTTCAAACTGAACTATTGAAAATAACATTGAACTCTGTCTCGTTTCTTATAAAAAATAACAAACTGTAGACACACTAGTTGTACATAACAAGTTTTTCATGGAAACCTGGATTGCCAAAAAATAAAATGTATACGTCGAAATATTTTTGCTGAACTACTGAGCATTTCCAAAATTACACACTGTGTCGTTGAAACATATTTTGATCTTACACAACTTGATCCTATTAGACTACTGTGTGTCAGTTAGACTGTGGCTCAGCATGATACATGGCAGTATATTTACAAAATAACGTGGCGTGGTCTTATGGCGTATCCGCATCTTTCAGCGTATATAAAGCGAGCGTATTGTTTCACATTTACTCAATACTCAGTATTGCAACAGATTTTATATTTTAAAGTATGCTGAAAATATAAGACTTAAACAAAAATACGAAAAAATACTCGGGCTGATGAAACGATATCTGTTGTTTTATAACTTAAATTAATTAATAATTCATAACAAGTACCTCAATAATAAGTGACAAGAAATTGTTCAACTCAGCTACTTAAGTTTAATTAAACAATACTCATTTGTAAATCAAGAGGATAACATAGAGTATATTCTAAATCTCCTTTCTTTCAAAAAAAAAAAACAAATATGAACAAATCAAACAACACAAACACAAGAAGCAAACAAATAAACATTATGCGCTCACAATAAAGCGACCTCTCACCACATTCAATAAAGGCAACAAACATACATAAATCTGGACGGTTTTACGTTCCTTGTACGCAAATTATGCCATCAAATTGTACCTCCGGAGCTGACACCAGTTCAGTGAGACGTTTTGCCAGATTTCCATACAAATCGGTTCGCCCCGGTCGACCCGCGTCGACGTCACACTTCATAAATTTTCATTTTAATATTTGGATACGAAATCACCCCTGCGATGTTGTCAATTCTCTGTTGTGCGACAAATCTTTATGTGTTGAATGTATTGTGATTAAAAATTATGTGTTAATATTGATTTTGTTATAATGGTGTTGGATTTGGCTAGGTGATTTTAGCTACTTTATGGAGTTAGAATTACCTACTGAATGGATTGAAGAACTTTATGTAAATAATTTATGATTTTCAATTACAGCTGCGAGGTATATATACTACGATTGTCCAAAAATTATTTTTATGTTTAAGCTCAAGTCAAACGCAGTTTTTAAAGCTGTCATACAGTTTGAAGTTTATGTTTTGCTTAAAACCTTAAAACGAACAACAGTACAAAATGCGGAAAACAATAATGAATTTATTGTTTTAAAACTGAAAAGTTACATCGCAATAATGATACTTCATTACTTAAAGAAATTGAAGAAAAAAAATACAACTCTAAAATAAGTCTGCAATGTATGTATTTATGAAACCTCTCCACAACAGTTGCAATCTCCCATCCACGACGCGAGTAAATCAGAAGGATCTCGTTTAAAAACACCTTATTTCCTGACGCCAGTTCATTTTCCTCCGACCATAAGCCGCGTGCACACAGGCAATAACAGAGATAAGGTGCCGGGAGTAGAGGCGACGGTATCTCTCCTTATTGCTATGTAAATAACCTCCATCGAGACACAGATCGCAGATACCCCGCCGATGTGGCATCGGCTTTATAGCTCTCATTATTGTACGCCTTTGCTGGGAAGCTCATAAAGAATTTCTATTCACACAAACATGTGACGTAGACATTTTAGTACTCGATTTTATGGATTTATCCTTTAAGAGGCTGGCTACTTGTGTTCTTTGATCATTTGAAGGTTAATGGGCTGTTTTACGGGGAATTTTAATGTAAGCAATTGCGACATGGATAAAGTGTTCTATGAGACTGAAATGTTTTTGCATGATAAGGTACACACTACGATCACTACCATGGTATAACATTAATACACAAGTTATAACAAAATACGATTCTGTACCTACTTGATCATAACATTTCTTTAGGTGTGTACCCAGCACTAAACGGCTAATGCCTGTGTGAGTTAAAACTCATCATGAACATAAACTAATCATCAATAGTTTTTGCAATTTCGACCTGTAAATAATTTCAACAAAAAATGTCCGAAACTCACTAACGCTATCGACGGCAACAAATCTATAAACTCAAACAAACCCCGCTTATTCATACCGCATATCTCTCCATCAGTGTAGATATACGATAAAACCGTATCATTTGCTTAAAATATCTCATAAAATTAAACAACGCAACAATGACCCGGAATACAGGCTGCAAAAAACTTACAATACCCCTGTTTTTTCCCGTCCGCATTACGGGATGATCCGTCATTGTACGAGGACAGATGCGCTGATAAGGGCGCATCGCTTTATTAGTATGATACAACCATTGTATTGTGACCTGCAAAAACTGTGACATCACCCTCTAAGTTTTCTGGAATATTTCGCGAGCGCAGGAGGAGGCAGGCCAAGGATATCTGGTGTGATCAAGTAACAACACTATCGGAGGTCCGATCTGTACTTCATTGAGTACCTACGCGGTGTGCACTGATTCGAGATATTTAATACCTTCCCACGAGGTCTCGCGCACACGCGCGTACGTGGGAAGTAAGCGAGTAATACCTATATTACAACTTCCCCTTAATTCTGACATAATTTGTTTGGACTCTCACCTTTGAAGTGACGCGAGCCGTTCATGTATATTTTACGGTAATCGGCTGCTATTAGTGAGAAAAATATGATTTCAGTTGATGTTTATAATCAGCTCTAAAATTCACCTATACTAGGTATAGGTAGATAGCCTTTTAACGTAATTAATTATTCATTGTAACGTAACGTAACGTAATTAAATATTGTTTATTTAACTCAGTTTTATCGAATAGAATACTTTCGCTGATGCGACCAAAGTATCCCCAAATGTGCCAGTGCCGTATAATCTCTACGTACATATAGGTACATCTACGTAGGCTATGTAAATGGCGCTCTTCGAACATTTATTAAAAGTTACAGGGGTTGTAGGGTAGCCGCGTGAGGCCCTAATTAAGCCTCTTTTTACAAAAAGGCCGATGCGTCCGAGGGACCAGACTTTTTACCCTTCTGACTCCTTAATGAGCTGTTGCCAACCACCTAGTGTGGATTTCACGGGACAGTACCTTTGTTTTGATATTATGCGGTGAGTACCTGCCGACATAAATTTGCAATAATAATGCTGGCCGGAAAACCTGGCCGCAGCCGTCTCTTTAACAAAAAAGTACAAAAACAAGAGCATGGATACGGACGGATTTAAAGATTTTTAATTGATGTGACTCCTTTTTTATTCCGCAAAAAAAGAAACAAGTCGCTCTCGTGACGATTTAATATTTACACGTAAGTTTTTTTGGAACGGAATTCGCGAATTCAATTGGAATCGTGTTGGAATTATTGATGGATTCCAGGCAGTGTTGCTTGGTTCACTGAATTCTAGACGGGAAACCACAACAGGCCGGCCTCATACTTCTAATTTGCTTCCCAAATGTCGTGCCTACGAAGCCACCTAAATTAAGTAGCTAAGCACACAGCACACTGACCATGGCAAAGGCATCCCTCTGTTTAGTTTCGGCCGGAGATCCGTTTAATTGCCTACGAGGTAAGTCCGAAGCTTGCCGGAGAAAGCCGAACGGCGCCGGACAAGAGGGACCCGAGGCCCAAGGATTAACTTGAGCTCATCTTATAATTAGTCGCATCAGTCGTTACTGAAGGATTATGTTCCGTGCCTATGGAGACGGTACGCCGAAAAGCTGCTAATTTATTCTCGTCATCAAATGCTCCAAATGATTTGTGTTTATTTAAATACAATACAAAATAATTTGTTTTATTTTTGCAGAAGCAGCATCAATTTAGAATGCAATATCAAAGTCCACAAATATCATCATATCGTTACCATCAAACGTATAAAATTTCATAAAAAAAACATAAAGATAATATACACATAATACATACACGTAATTAAGAGTTTATTTTAACTTTTTTAAATCAATGTAAATATTTTGTAAATGTTTCTACTACATACAAATAAATTAATTTAATACGTACAATTTCACACATAAGAAGCGAATGTTTTAATTCACTAAAGTTTTAAATCACAGAACTGCTCCCTATGGAAAATCTACATTGTCAGAGACACTACAATAAACCACCTAACAAATACAACTCACTACCTACCAATTAGCACACAACTAGCACATAAAACATAACACCTTTATCAATCTCAAACATCTAAGTACATAAGCTCAATAGTACATAACCAGTAAACAGCAAACATTCAAAGGCAATTTCTTACATAAGCCGGCCAAAGAATCGCGATCCTTGGGGGGTGGGGTGCGAAACGTCTTGCCCCCACTATTGGGCTGAATGTGGCCAAATTGGACGGCCGGAAGCCGGCAGCCGCCCGCGACTTGACCGGAACCGAGCCGCGCCCGCCCACGACCTGCCCGCCTTGCGGGTTGTTTCCATTGTAACATTTTAAATATAATGTAACATTTATTTTAATTAAAATGTTTAGATGAAGTAGTAAGTAAGATTTTATACTGTGCTTAAATAATATAAGCAATAACAGTTTATGTATCCGATTTGCAAGATTGCTATTGTAACCTAAAACCTTAAATGCTACTTTTTAGCTATTTTTATCTTGTTGACAGAACGTACATAAACAAACAAACAGTTATAATGACTGGTATATATTACTAGCATTAAAAAGGTTAGCCAAGCATGCGTGAGAGTCTATTCTAAATTTGAATTATTCTGGACTTATTCCTGGTAGAAAGTTCATCGGCGTTTTTCAAATGTTATGATGTGATTTTTAGAAAACTGGTAATGCTTTTTTAATAAATGATTGATGTAGCTTTCTGTTACATCAAAACATTTTTGAAAAACTAAGCAGATTTTGGTCAAATTTTCACCGGGTCTAAATGGTCTATACTGATGATTGATGGCAATGTTAAGTGTTTCGATATTTTTGTGTAAAGCATTCTATTGTTTAGATATTGTGCTCACGCAGTTTAAAATATCCTTTTTCCATAAATAAACACAATTTAGAGGAGTATCAGTACTTTGGGCTGCGAAAAAAACAATTTAAAGTTAGCAGTGCCGATCACCACTCGTCTCCTATCACACTTTGGCATTTAAAAAATACCAAAATTTTGTGATCAATGTTAAATTAACCATATGATCAATGTTAAATAACTTTACAATATATAATTTATTTTACTTTAATATTATTCTGTAACATAACATGCTTCACATTTAGTTTTCTAGTCCCAAACAAACCGTGCCGTATGCCGCCATTCCCGTGCCGTACAACAACGGAGCCACACCCTCCTCCCTCATCGGGTGGCAGTTTGCTCAGGTGAAGTAAGCGAGTTTACGATTCGTAGACAAGCCCCGGCTTATTGAGGTAGGGTAGTGCCGCCATCATGGCTAATCATATCACCACTCACTACTGATTTCACCACTTTATATCTGAATACGTTTTCACGTTCCGACGGCCTGTCGTTTGGGTTTGCTTTTTAACGTATGCTTAACGGATTTCTGCGAACACTGTGTGTAAGTGTGGATTCGTTGAAATGAATGAGGATTTTCAGTAGGTGAAAAAACTTCCTATAAAACTGAATATTGATATATTTTCTTTTTTTTATATAGGGTTCGCAAATGTCAACAGTGACAGAAAACTTTTAAGCTAGGTACTGCTTTTGGTAGTAATTTTTATTGCATCTTCAGTACTAACGATGTCTAGAGCAAGCCCAGAACCGTCATTACAAGATCCATCCCAAATACCCAGCGAATCCAGCGGAACATCCTTCAACGCGTTTATTATGGGCATAAATCCAGTCGTTCACAAAGATCGCTTAAACAAAGCAAGCGTCAGTGACTAAAGACCCGTCAAATCCTAGCAGCCATTGCTTCTCGCACGATCCCGACAGATGTACGGTCAGCTCCGAACGGACGTGTGCGGAACCATTCAATGCCCACTTTTGACTGTGGTCCACCGTACTTAGGGCTCTTCAGATTAATTCTGATTTATTCGAGGATTAAATCCTGGTGACTTTTGTCCGTTCAATTGATCGGTGAGCAATAAAGGCCTCTGTTTGTTCTCGGTTGTGAAGGTGTTAATGTGGGTGTCCTTTACACACAAGTAAGAAGCTTAAATAAAAATTCTAAAAGGTGGTTATACATTCTTCAATGAAGATTGTTTACATTTAACTGCTCACAGTTTATACCACTCCCGAGACAAATAAAGAAGACCTCAACCGTTGTAACGAAAATAAATCCGAACGAAGCGAACTTTCCCCGACAGCATCCACCTGCTCATAACCTTATTTCCAGGCAGCCGTATTTACATCACCTTCATCCCCCAACCGCTCCCGTTAAGCCCAAAAAGCAAGCAAAACCTTTATAATACCGTGATAGTGCGTTGGAAACCCTTTTAACGCTAGCGATCGACACAAAAGCCCCTCATCAAACGTCCATCTCCCAGCCTAGGAGTCCGCGTCTTCGTTTTGGAGCGAGCGGGTGCAAGCGGGGTAAAAAGACGAAGAGTATGTGCTGACCCGATCATTAAATAGATTGATGGCACCTGGGCGCGAGGCTCGAGCGATAAATAGTGGCGATTCGGGTAATCCAGCCGGCGGCCGATGGCGTCGGATGGGCGGCATCCATTCTCTTTATTGCACCGTGCTTTATAGCGGCCCAAGCGGCTCTGTCGCCTTGATGCCTCGACGCGAGGTGCGCCTAACTTATTGCCGAGGCGTTATGCAAATACCAGCCCAGGGACTAGCCGATGCTTCCGATATGTTGCCAAACTCGCCCCCGTCCGATATCTCCGCGTTTAAGCTTTGAATAGAGATGCGTTTTGAATTCGTGTGGTCTCAAATCGAGGGTTCTGAAAAGATACTTTTCAGTCGGTGATGGTTAAATCTGTTAGGGTTTTAATAACTTAGCAAGGTGATTTCTATAGTTCAAAAAAATTATACAAGACTTGGAAATCAGTCAATGTAAGCACTCTGTCGTCTTCATTTCAGCAGAAAGACTTCAAACACTCCAGTACATAACATTATATCTAATCCACATATAAGCATTACATAAGTACAGTGATATACATAATTAGAACTTCATCTTCATTCACCAATAAAACCAAAAAACAAAAGACTGTCTAAAAACGTGTCAAGATAAATAACAGCCCCAGTAGAATTCATCAAACATCACTCTAACGTTTATAATCAATTAAGGTTGCCCCAAAAGGGCAAAAAGTTTATCTATTTTATGGTTTTTGGCAAAAAAGCTGGCGTCAGTGGGCAAAACAATGGCAAATTAGCGCTGACGGTTAAAAATGACGACGTTAGTTATAAATGTCAGACGGACCGGCCGACGGCACTCCGATAGTTATTAATTTATAACTTTTGACAGCCCTGCGACTGTTTGTATTCATTAACATTGGCTGAGTTAGGTATGTATTGATTGAATTACTGGCCGTAAAAGCTTTGGAAAAGCATTTTTTTCGCGTTGATTCATGTAAAATGAACGTACATAGTATACTGAGCTGATGATTTTTTCCATTCTTTAATATTTCTTTGCCTTTTTGTAAGTACATGAACCGTCCTGGAACTAAAATTAAAAGTAGATTTCAATAATGACACGAAGACATTCATGTCATTATTCAAATATGTCAGCAAAAATGGAGCACCGTTCAAATTTTCAAATTCCGAACCCATTACGTCAAAATGCTCGATAAAAAAAAAGTTACGGGTACAGTCGCTACCTCAAACATAGACAACAATACCGACTGCATGTCAGGAACCTCTTAATTAATGACTGTGACAAAAGTGCGACTTTTTTGTCGCGATCGCACGCCGATAACGGAATGCAGACATCAAGATCGTCGCACGTCGTCTTATTGATGTAGCCTTTCACCTACCGTGCTCGGAAGTATTTGTTTTGTTTTATTTATGGTTATCATTAAGTTTATGTTAATTCATGTTCATTTTATATTGTTAGGTATTTTTTGTTACGTTTGAAATCATTACGAACACATTACTTGATTTTCGTTCTCAATCATTCTGAGAAGAAAAATGCTATTACTTAAGAAATTTAAATGGGTAAGGAAAATCTAAAGTACATCCTAATTTCATTAATGGCTTCATAGTTGTACATTAACTCTTATGTTTGATACGTACGTCTACATGAAATATAAATAAATAAAGGCAAAATAAATCATCGTGAGGTACTTAATTTCTATGTGCGCTGAAAACCTTTCATAAACAAACCGATGCACATATTCGCAACGAGTCCTTTATTTACGCAGCTATATCTCATTTTTCAACCGACCATTGTTCAGTTTCAGTGCCGAAAAAAAAATCACCGGAAAAAAAAGCAACTAACAACGTTACGATTTGATTCTCTTGTCGGAATTCCCAATCGCGGTCAAAATAG
Source organism: Helicoverpa armigera (assembly GCF_030705265.1). NCBI lineage: Eukaryota > Metazoa > Arthropoda > Insecta > Lepidoptera > Noctuidae > Helicoverpa > Helicoverpa armigera. The sequence continues at coordinate 3,731,527 of NC_087137.1, read as the reverse complement.
TACGAGAGCAAGTTTCAAAAGCCAGCACTAGGATACATATTTTATAACTTAGCTTCGATTGTTCCGACCGCGGGTTTTTCTTTTTTTTCGTATCATACACACGCCACCGATGTGCGTCGATCGACACATGGCTGGAATTTTTTTCTTGTTTTAAAATGTTCTTTTTTTAAAAATGTCGACCGTATTGTTTGTTAGTAGCCAGTCTTTATAACATTGAATGAGTACAGGGTAACTTCTGTTTCTAAACCTTTGCAAAGTTTTGCTTTTCAGAGTTTTCCACGGAAAATTATAATATCATCATACATTAACATTGTGTTAAATACTAAAAAATATATTTTAATTTGCGTATCTGTGTACTAGCTTTAAAAACTAAGATTCGGATCAAACACAAACAGATTATTTTGGCCCAGACAACACTAAAACAAAAATAAAGTCTGGTCAGCAACCCAATAAATATTTAGCTTCATAAAACATTTTGTTGGGTTGCTAATTGAATCAAAAAGCATTAAACAAAAATATCCGCGATTCGTTTAGTTCCAACTGGATTTATTATTCATAACTCTATCATTCCGCGCTAGTAATTAAACTCAATATTTGTGAGTGAAGACACAAAAAGTTTTCACTGACGAGGCAATAACGTGCGATAATTTCAAAATAAAACGATTTAACAATAACATTTCTAGAAATCGGATGCTACAATTTGCGTTTTTGCTAGTTGAATTTTGAAGTGAAATACTTTGTAAGTTGAGAACGTCAATGAATGCAGTATAGCTATCAATTTGGAATAAAAAACAACAATGGTGGATATCGATGGCAAGATATGGCCGGGGGCATCGGTCCCGGCGAGCGCGCCGGAAGCTCTTCCTTCTCACACGGCATTCATCGCCAGACAAAAGGTGCAGTTACATGACAAATTCGACGCGGCCGATTGTCGCCAGCACAATTGCACCGACCTTTGTATATGTTTAATAAAATTTATTAACAACTATACGCGTTACTTTTTCATATTTGGAGTTTTTACAAGTGTTTACTCTAGGTGGAGCGCACAAAGACTAAATCCGGCTTTTGTTGCGATCGCGATGCCAGCCAGATATTAAAAGCACGTGTGGCCAAACAAAGGTTGCGTTATGCGGGGGATTATTTGCCAATTTATGGCGCTTTTTGTAAATTCCGTTGAAAGCTCGCCCCGGAAATTTGGCTCCATTTCAACAAATGATCTTTTAACTATAAATATTACGTAAATGTATATTTGTGTGACAAAAACATTCAGGACGCTCTCGTCCATCCACCTTATCCGTGGGATTATTTTTTTATTGCATTTAATTTGAATTCCGAAATTAGGCATTAGTATCAAATTAATGGAATGTTCAATACTAAAAAGTTTTGGCAGTGAGTTCAGGTCAGTAATTCTTAATTCAAGTTGTATTTTCTAATAACTGTAACATTATAACTGTTAATCTAATGTAATAACATGGAAACACTTTTTTTTCTGAAAAACACTAAGAGTTAGCACGTTTCTAAAATATTTAAAAAGTACATCTTTTTTTGTAACAAATTAATTGATCACAAGCAAAACCCCTGTCACTAGCTCGTCACAGACACATCCAAACATGATTCTAAATTAAAAGTTCTATCCTATCCCAAATTAACAATACAAGTACCTGTCTTTCCAAATATAGATCACCCCTTCAAAAACAATACATTGAGGTTTCATTTGTGAGGGGGGGGCGTTTCGGTTCGGCTACAAATCAGCGCCTGCGCCCATTAGAGACGATAAAATTTTACGATTGTTCGCTACTTTCCGAACGCACCGTGTGTCGCTAGACTTATTATGCTTTAAGGTAGGTTTATATGGTTAATTCTTTTGGTAGGATTTTTCGTGGGTAGGTGTGTTAAATAAATGAACAGATGTACTTCGGTAAACTCTCTGAATCACTCAAATGAAATAGTTTATTTTCTCTTAAATTAAATGCACATAGGGCAGATGATTGAGGGTAAATTTTTTCCCTTTGAGTTCGTTTGAGATTCGTTGAGATAATTTCTGAACTCACAAATTCTCGCAATAAATATTTTGGTTCATTACAACTTACTTACCTACTTATACCTGTATAAGCAAAAGAATACTAGAGCATGACTCCATTCAAAGGCAAAATACACAAGAAACACAACAGAATACATTTAAAGACGTCATGTGAACGCATCCGTCCAGTAAGTCACACTAATTTCAGAGTGCATTTAGCCGACGATTATTTCGGTAATCGGCGTAGCGATTCACTTAATTATACATCATTGTTTACGCCATTCATCTGAACGAACACCGTTTTAATGTAGTTTAATGCAGCTCCGAAATAACTCGAAGGTGGTCTTCACATTACTTATAATAGACTACTCTATTTTGTTTTTAATTCCATTGCTTTTCCACTACTGTTCTTAAAAGAAGGTTAGTGTTCTTTCTCTATGGTACGCAGCAATATATTCAAAAATAGTGACCGTTTCTGATTGTTTTTTGAATTTGGAACCTTATGGGCGGAGCAACCGCGATATATGTTTTCCGAGTCGCATAAAATTTTATGTTACTGAGCCTTAATTATAAGGTAAAAGAAGTGTACTTAATTATGAATGAAAGCAAAAAATTGTAGTTAAAGTTTATTATTATTGCCTCTAATATCCGATTAGAAAACCATAACATGTGATATATATATAGGTAGGTACATAGTTAGCTTTGATTTTATTTAGTGCAACAATAGCCACTTTTGTAGGACCATTACTAAAATATTTTTTGATCAAGTGAAAAATACATTAGGTACAAAATATTGCAAATTGATAGTGCATGTTTTCAGCAGTTTCCAGGAATTTTCCAATGACGTTAATTGGGAATGCTATGAAATATTGAAATATTATTTAAAACAGTTTTTGTAGATAAATAATGTTATATTTTAATGTTATATAAAATCTACAACAAGCTTTTTAGATTTGATATACCTACATTAATAAATTCATTACCTTTTAACTAAAACATCTATTTTTACTCCAAATACTAGCTTGAATACAGATCCATTACAAAACGAATCTCAAGTGAATACACTTGTTCACCTACATTCAACCACGACCCATTGTATAAAATTTCTCAATACTTACACGATATCTTTACTACGTCCCCTAACATCGACACATTACTATTACATCACTTTATCACACCTTGACAAGTTCTTCAGAATTCGAAAAAAGTCCGACAGTCGGCCAGTCAACCCCCCACTGCTAAGGACTTGCGGTCGCAAAATGTCTCAATCTAGGAGCGTCAGCAGCCATTAGAGAAAAAAACTCACTTATAAATAGTTTGCTTTGGTATCGCCGTTCTAGTTAACGTCCCTGCTGTGTCAGTAGATTTATTTGCACTTTTTTGGGTTGAGATCTCAATTAGGTGTTGCGAGAAAGTAGGGTAGTTAACGCGAAAATGATAAGACTGTGGTCTGATTTATGTAGGGTTTCGTCAAATTCGAATATTGTTTTGTAGAAAATAAAGGTGATATTTGCCGTTACTAGTTTTACCCGTAACAACTTTTTTCAAGTTGCAAATAAAAAAAGCAATGAAAGGATTCGCTCATTGTTTAAAAAACGTATTTATTTATATTTGCAGTTTATAGTCGTCCCTCAAATGAAACGGTTATGGCATTTACAAAAAATACAATTTGCTAAAATCAAACAATGAAGTTTTTCGCAAAAATTGCGATTTCTACTTTTTTCACTCAACCCTGACAATTATGAAGGGGTGGTAAGAAAGAAAGTCGACGGCAATAAAAGTAAACCTTTCGGCGGCAAACGCGCCGCCACCGAAGGGTTACTATTTATTTCTATTAGCCGACGGTTTAGGGTACGACACATTCGGGCAAGGCGCTCGTAAAATCAGAAAGCCATCTGAAAGCGGCCGGGTGACTTGGTCTGTTGGACGTTCCACTCCGTTGCAGTCATAAACGACAAAAAACTCGCAACTCAACATTGAAAGCGCTCATAAAGTAATTTGCACAAATTTGCAAAAGGGTGAAAATTCTGCAATAGAGTTAAACTTTTATTACAAACAGCCGTTATGTATAGAATACGCGATAAAAAACTGCGACACCGTTAGACTTTTAGTTTAGTAACTCGTTTACGTCGTTCGTTTCTGTGTAATTCCACGCCTTTGTTGGAAGTTTGGCTCGATCGTGATAGAGTTTGAAAACGGCTTATGTATCTGCGAATAATGAGGGTACATTCGCGGGTTAATCCGGCATAATTAGGGGTAGGTACGGTCCTGAAAAAGAAATAAACCGTTTTATAACTTGGACTTCTTTAACCCTACGTAAGCCGGCAGTAAAACTCATAGGAAGATGGGATCGGCGATATGAGGCGGAAATAAATCGCCATTTAAAATCAATTTGTGTAAAGGGCGTATAGTGAGTAGTTGGGCTTTGGGGTCAGCGCGGGCCGGGCGGTCACGCGCGACTCGCACACACAATCCCGCACTCGCGCCGATATTGTAACACAATGCCATCTCAGATAATGGCCGCTGATAACCGATACAACGCCGACATTTTATTGCTAATTTGATTTAGATTTTTTTCTTTACAATTTCGCGTACGTTATAAAATTGCACATTTGGAAGCCAATAAGTGACGACCCCTAAGCCTGCTGGTTGAATACATCAAGTACTAAACCTCATGTATAAAAATTTAACATAAAACACGCGTTACAGCAGCGATCCATGGAACTGCACCGCATCAAAGGTTGGAGGTAAACAGGCGAGCGCGGCGTCTCGTATATTGTCGCGCGATATCGCCTAGGTTAACTTAAAGGGGTTACAGGGCTTACGAAGTGGCGTCGCCCCGCGTATTGGGGCTTACAGTGATTTACTCGTTATGCCCGCGCCTTTTTTTCTGTTTATTCGACGGATCAGGGGTTACCCTTTATTGGGTAAAGTCGGAAAACTGATATTCCTACGTAAACTTAGACGCGACTTTATTGCCGGAGATTTGTATCGGATTTGCTTTTTGTCGGTGTTTGTCTTTTGTTTCTTAATGTGTACTGATATTGTTTTGATAAAGTTAATTTGAAACAATCGGTCTTATTGATTTTGAGTATCTACGAGTATATTTTGAAAGAAAAAATCGTTAATTTTAGAACATACATTTCATTTTTTTTAAACCACTTCCCATTTACTTTGCACTTAATTATGTAGATTTTTCGTTCCGTACTCACCATTATTAGATGGCGTAGTGTTCAATTCATCAAGTTTACATTCACACATAGTTCTGAATACTGAACCTGTGAAGCTCTAACCACAGCTGACACACTCGCGGATTTAAAAACTGTTGATGAAGTAACAACTTCGGGCAAAAGTGACAGGTGACCAACCGACTAGTTAACTGAAATCACAGATTAAATTATTTTCTTGCACTCTTTTTATTTTGATAACATTTTTATATGGTTAACAATATTTCGTGGTGGGTAGCGATAGCCTCACTCGGTGTTATATTTCTAGCCTTTATTACAGACGAGCTTAAAAGAAAACTGCTTAAGTATACAAATATTTCGCTCAACACACCTAACCTACAATTACACTCTCAACACTTAAGAACTTTATATAAAACCGTCAACCATTAATCACCCTACACAGCAAAGCATCTAACAACAGCTAAAACACGTCATTAATCATAGAATACACCTTAAATTGCCCATAAATGGCCACAATCTTTATTTACATTTGCCGGAGTACCGTGAAATCTATAGAAAAACTTCACAAATATGTTCGCACGATTTAGAAGGCTATTCAAGGAGTCACAATGATATTCGTACACACGTAACGACTGCTTCATGACATAAATCAAAGTTGAACAAGATATTAACGAAAAGGGACTGAGGATGATACAGGTAGGGAACAGAAGTATAAGTTTACATTACAAGTTGAAACTTTATCAGTTTTTAGTTGTAATGTATGTTAGAAATTATTTCAGTATAAGATATCCCATTTATCTAGGAAGGCTGAAGGCCCATTTTTACACAGGTGCGTGTTTTTTTTTATTCTAGTTCCCATTAAGTAGGTAAGACTGCAAGGGGAAGTTAATAATTAATTTCATAACTTAGAACTACTATAGAATCTTGCGTTTCATGATTATTAATTCCATCGAATAAATAAAATGAAAAGAATTTTGTAAAACTGATACCTTTATTTTATTTATTTTTAGCCTGAACTGTCCCACTGCTGAGCAAAGGCCTGCCCACTTCGTCTCCACACCTGTCGATCCTTTGATACCTCCCACTAATTAGGGTTGTAGGCGTCCAGGTCGTCGCGCCATCTTTTGCGGGGTCTACCTCGTCTGCGGTGGCCGTCTTGTGGTACCCACTGGGTGACAATGTTGGCCCACCTATCTGGATGCATACGACTGACGTGTCCAGCCCAGTCCCATTTTAATTTAGCTGTTTTTTGGCCCACATCAGAAACTCCAGTTTTGAAGCGTATATAAACTGATACCTACTTTTAGAAAAAAATAATCTAGAAAAAAGTCATGGAAATCACTTTCTCTTGTTCTTTTGTTAGATGTTAAGTTTCAATCACTTGTACTTCTGTCAATTCCCTACTTAGTACGAAGGTGAAAAAAACTATTGTAGGCGGTTTGAATAGGGTTGGCCACTGACTCTGCGGTCGTCCGGCCTTTCGGACCACTCTACTGACATTCTATTCAGCAACAAATGTGTGGATTAAAGTGGGTATCTACCTATACCAGCTAATCAATGGAAGTATGGGAAAATTTAACCAGTCTGTTTGATGCGCTTTTTGTATGTTTTTTTTTTAATATAGGTATGATAATAAAAACAAAAATAGAAAATTAATCATAAAGCTATCATTTACCTACAAGCTACATGTTTATGTCAATAGTGTGTATCTATGAGCAACCAAATTCAAATACTACACTGAAACTTCTGAACTAAAAAAAGTTATGAAAAGTTGAGAAACTATCCAGTAAGTACTTTCATGACATGTTTCATTTATTGTCGTTTTATATATGAAGTACATAGGTACATACAAGGGAGTAGGGTTACAATTACAGATGCTATCATCAAGTTCATATATTTGACTGGATCAATTAATAACCCAAGTAAACCAATAACGCAGCCAACTACTATAACGTACTACGTTACAATAGTGCTTGTCAAGTCAAACGCCAGAACTTCATAAACTCTAGGACAGAAACCAAAAAAAAAAGAAACTGTCAAAAAATCAACCCTAAAAAGCGAAGCGCGCTTCAAAAGTTTTGGCCCACTAGTCCGGCAGCGCCATCTATCGGGCACAGTGCGCCCTCATCAACTTCAAGAGCGTCACCCATCATCCTTGTTTGCCCACATCGGAAACCCTGCGGCGTCACTCTTTTAACAAATCAATCACAATACCGCTCTAACGCAAAAAAGCTTTTTTCAAAAAAAGGCGACATGCCTCCTATAATACCTAGCATAAGTGGATTATACCTTCAACACATTTCACGTCACATTTAACCCGTATTGTCTATGGATACGCTGCGTAGGAGTTTGAATAAAAACTTTTTATCCGTAACTTTTTAGAAGTGAGATAAAAATTTGGACATCTGTCTTGCTTTGTGGAAGCCGTTTGGCCAGGATCTTTATCAGAAAGCTTTAAAAGAGCAAAGCTTTATATTGCTGTTTTTTATTGAGATACATACTTATGTCGTAGGGTGCAATGTTTTGCTCTGCTAATCGTCTTATGTTAGGTTAAGGCTAAGAGAATTGAAGTTATTTGAAGCAAAGTTTCCGACAAAACATAATTTTGTACAGGGTAGGGGACTTTTTTTTTAAGGATTGAGAGACTTGCGACTTTTTGTGTCAGTTGCTCGTAGATCTAGATAGTTTCTCAAGTACGCAAACTGGTAAGTAACTATTTGCGATGTCAAGTTTTACATGTGGCTAAATAAAACTAATTTAAAGTGGACTTAGTTAGTGTTCTTAATTATTTAGTGGATTGTACTAAGTTCATAGTTCAACATTTCAAGCGGAGAGGCACAATACATACCTACTAATTAATAGGATGTTAACCAGCCAATAATACAACATACGTTGTACCTACCTACCTATATCTACCAGCATTCAGCAATGTGGAATGTAATAAAGTATCGAATATTATTGAATTTGACGATTTGAATCAGTGGCGGATTTACCAATAGGCCAAGTAGGCCAGTGCCTAGAGCGGCAGATTTAGAGGGGCGGCAAAATTAGCAATTTTTTTTACAGTTTTTTTTTATAATTGAGTATATGAGTACACAATCCATATATAAATAGACGATTAATAAACGCAAAATTAATAATCTGTAATATACATATACTTAGGTACTTACGTGATCATGAATTTTAAAATATTCTAATAGCGTTTCAATAAAAATAAAATAAAAAATCAGCTCGCTTCGCTCGCGGTTTCGCGGCTTTTTTCATCATTCCTGGTTTGTTCTGCGCTCTTTGAGTCCTCAATTTAACAAAAAGTTAAAGCACCGAAGTAGTAAAAACAACTGACGCGTGGAGGACTGTTGTGTCCAAAACTCGAAAAATTTCGCGCTTGCTGCGCTCTCAGCTTTTTCACTTTACACTGGTTTTTTTCAAACTTGTTTGAGTATTTTTGTGTTCCAAGACTCAAAAAATTTCGCGCTCGCTGCGCTCGCGCCTTTCACTTGACAGTGGCTATTTTCTGATTTCTTTAGGTATTATTGCGTCCCAAACATCAAAAATTTCGCGCTCGCTACGCTCGCGGCTTCTTCTCTTTGCAGTGCTTTTTTCCACTCTTGTTTGGGTACATATTTTTGTGTACCAAAACTAAAAAAAATTCGCGCTCGCTTCGCTCGCGACTTTTTCACTTTACAAAATTACTGAGTTTTGGAACAGAAAAGTATTTACATTTGTCGTTTTTTTTTGGGGGGCTGCACAATAGGTAGTCCGCCCCGGGTGCCACCCGATGCTACGTCGCCACTGCATCATAGCATCCGAACGAATGAACCAATTTCAATTTAGTTTTTTTTTTTAGTGTATGATGAAAATCGATTGAGCCGTTTAAAAGTTACAGAGGTTTTACGCTTCAAAGTCGCTGTCATATAAACTTGTTAACATTAAACTCTTCGGTACATACATAGAGGCTTGCAAAAATAATCTAGTAACTGACAGAAATATCATTAAGTTCACAATCATTAGAGGCGGCAAAAATTGAATGGCCTACTAGCGGCAAGTTTGTAAATCCGCCACTGATTTGAATAGTTCATTCGCTATTTTTATTTATAAAAACCGAAATATCATTGCCAAGAAGAGGTAGATTTTGCCGGTGACATCGTCCGCTTGGACTTACGAAATTATACTAGATATATAATAATTTGGTGGTTGGTTGGAATATGTATGTAGAAGCAAAGTGCTCGAATCAAAATATTATTCCAGAAAAAAATCGGTACAACTCAATCGAAGGCCCACATTGTGACTGCTACCATTCCAATACAAAGCAACTGCACCGCTTCATTCAACATCCAACAGATAAATATATCAGCCACTATTATCTGCTGTCACTTTACTCTCGTCCCGAAGGCGTATCGCTATAAACACGTGCAAAACAATCCCAGTTTTCGCGGTGATCAGCTATAAATCACTTATTATTATAAAAGGGCTTGTTCGAGTGGCTGCATTGTCGCTTTATGGATGTTATGCCATTCATTACAGGCCATTAAACGCATTATAATACGCTCACCAACGTATCTTGAGCTCCCTCGCTCTTCCCAACGTTCGCGCGTTTGAGGAAATGAGCTCGTTGTAATAGAAATCGAAAGGTCTTGCTATAATGGTGGTGTGATACCTCAGAAAGCTTTGTTTGGGCGCGATGCGACAAGCCATTCATGTAGTGATAATAAATGGCGAGTGATGATAGAATGCGGACAATGACTGCGTGATGATAAACCGAATCTTAGACGCAAGATTCCCGGTGAGAAACTGTCTCAAAATATTTTGGTGAATGGTTTGCGCTTTGCTTGCACGCCTTAATGTTTATTTTTTGCAAAAAAAAAGTAAATATTATGTAAAATGAAAACATAGCAAGATACATAGGCAGGTACTTACATGAATTTTTGAATTTGAAAAAAATAGATCGTCTTAAATTTCATAGATTAGATAGGTACGTCTTGAATTTTATTCTGGCATTCACCAACGATTGGTGATGCGTAGATTGAGCAGCTACACTTAACTTTTCTGAAACCTGAAAACATTCATTAATATGAGGTATTTATTAATATAAGGTAGGTATAGTATAGATTATTATGAACGTAAGTTCATCATTGTTGAAAATATCTGTGATTTTCATCTTAAATCCAATTCTTTACCATACTTACGAACCAGCAACTTTTAGCCTCAGTATGTTAACAGAGTCATCTACTCTAGATACTCCATATAGCTATGTATTGTATACTTAGGTTACAACATACCAAAGAGATTATAAACCCAATCCACCGAATAAAAATCGTAAAATCCACAAAAAAACTAAGTTTTACAACATCTGCCTTTCAGTCAAAGATTAATAGTTCACACAACAAACCATTTCATTCATTTTAGCGTTAGAGAACAAATTTTTGTAAATTTTATCGTCTGGAAATAACGATTTGCAGTTTTGGTGAAGAAGACTGAAGAAAGATCCTGTATTGTGTCGGCAGAGGGCGTGACAGAGCCGCCTCGAGAAAAACACGTCTTTTCAAATGTTATGAGACTCACTATCCAAATATTTACTTACACAGAATCCTATTATGTATTAATGGTTATTTCTTTGAAGCCGTGTTATAAGGTAGAATGTAGGCGGGGTTGGGTTGATATTTTTATTTTCATTGCACAGGTGTGCGTTAAAAAAGATTCGAAATAAATGGTGTAAAAAATGTGTTGCGATTATGTTGTGTGATGTTGTATTGGTCTAGTGTACAATGTGATGATTTGTAAGCTCACAAATACTAAGACCAGTTGTGATTTTTCAAAGGCTATAAATAAGATAAATACAAACTTACGTGCTTTTGAAACGAAGTAGGTAAGTAATTCTTCGTTTTCCAACGATGAAGCCATAATAAAATATATTCAGCTAGGTAGTAGGTATATCCTATGCTTAAGATTAAAAATAGTTAAAAATACCTTTTCAGGTTTCAGATAGTTACTAAAGTACCTATTGTAAAATTTCCCAGTGATTTTAAACCGACTCACAATTTTCCTAAGACCAGTCGATAAAAGTTTTTTTTACCTGCTATTGATTATTGTCTTTCCTAATATTCATAGATAAGTTTAAATTGATATACTTTTTCCAACCAACACAGACGTACAGTCGCGTTCGAAATTTACGAGTTTAAAATACTTCTTCTCGTTTCAATAAACACCTATTTGCCAAAAAAAACTATAATATTAGTCGATAACGAAAAAAAATAATCAGAACTAGGTAAGTAAAACCACTCACGTTATGAAATACCTATAGTATTTTTCGCTTTTATTATACGTCTATTAAAAGTATACAAAAAAATAACATTATCTAAGAACAGCATTAGAACGATAATTACTTTGAAGCCACTTGAAGCCAGAGATAGGCGGTTCAAAAGTTTTCCTTCAAAGCGGTTTATAGCCAGCTTTACAGTTTGCAGCACTACCTATCGGTCAACTTTAGAAGCATTGAAGTGCTGCCACCTAACGGCACAATTGCGAACTTTTTAAAGTACGTTTCGCGTTTAGCTTGTCTGATAACTAAGCGTTGCTGTAACATACCAACAGATGGCACTTTCAACAAATGAATAAAGTATTTTAACTTTTGTGAAACCAATAGAGGGCGCCCTGGAAGTAATATTTTTCAGTTTCAGTTTAGCTTTTTCCAGTCTTGGATCGTGTAAAAAACTGCTTGAACTATGTTATATGCAACATATTTGCTATTCGACAGTCTCAGCCGTCTAATATTTCAGAATATACACAGTACCTACACGTAACATCCAAGAGATGAACAGAAAGTTCAAAAAAGTTCTATAAAAAAGTGTAAATGATATCTATACTAATATCTTTTTGTACGCTAAAATCTTCGGAATTCCTGAATCGCTTTGAAAAATTCTTTGGTATATACCTGAGTAACATAGGCTACCCGAGTACTGGCAGAAGTTCCCCCGGGACGCGGGTGAAACCGTGGGAAAACAACTAGTTGGTAGGTATAGTAAGTAGAGCCTTTAGAAATCACATTACATAACACATACCGCCTAAATGCCATCTGGCTTGCATTCAAAACGATCCAACCCAAAACAATTCACAAACAAAAATCCTACTACCCTTACAAAAAACATCCCCTAGCTAACTTAAACATAAGCACATTACAGACATAATATTTCATAAATCGGTTCATTGCAGCATCACATTGCATTGTTTTTCCGTCAATGAGATTAGCGCTCTCGTCCACGGTCCGGGCGAGTTCATTATCAACTTAAACCGATTAACTGGCCAGTGGGCGGTGCAAGACGGCTCCCTAATGACAGGGGACGAATGCCCGCCATTTTTGCGTAAGGTTTGAAGGGCGACTGTGTTTTGTTTTTGGGGAATTGTTGTTAAGAGTTCTTTGTTTTTGATAGGCCTTGGGTATAGCTTGCATACCTCCAGATACAAACGTACATTGAACATATTACTTATCTTATGTTCTAGCATTTTAAAGTTCTTACACAGATTAGTATAATAGTTAATACGGTTCTTATTTTAAATACTTATAGGTATAGAGCTACTAGACGGTTTCACGGTGGTTGAGAGTGCAGCTTTCAACAGTAAAATATTTTTTCATATCGGTCTAGTAGGTTCGTAGCCTTTAGGGTACAAACAAAAAAGAATCCTCTTTTAAAGATAATATAATATAAGAAGGCTGTGTATACAGAAACACATTATCATTATGATCTGCAGTCTTTTGCTGTTGATTTTTTGGACATACTTAATCATCCTCATCCTCCGAGCCTTTTTCCCAAAACTACGTTGGGGTCGGCTTCCAGTCTAACCGGATTTTTTGGAAATGTTATTTATGTTAGGCATATTTCCTAGTTATGACTCTCAAATATTAGGTACACTCAAAATATGACACTCAAATATTAAACAACCATGTTTAAAGTAATGTGTCATTCACCCGCGCTTTTCCTAAGTTTTTCAAGTTTTCCTTTTTCCTGCAGTTGCCTGTGGTCACTATCATTCATTCATTGACGTACTTCCTTACTACCTACTTAGGTATTTATACATATAGTCGAAGTGAACATACATATACTATACCTACTACCTACTAGTGTTCATCGTGGTCAAAAAATTACGAAAGCAAGTAGCTGAAATGTTTTAAAGTAGCAGTTTCTGAAATCTATTGGTCTATATAATAGAAAGTGGGTCAAGAAATAAATGCTTTATGCCAAAAGAAACATTATGTATCTACTTAAAGATATCAATAGGAGTATGTATACCCATTTAAGATGCGAATCTTTTATACGGCCTAAAGTACCCATCATCATCATCATCATCATCAGCATATCGCAGTCCACTGCTGGACATAGGCCTCTCCAAGTGCACGCCACTGAGATCGATTTTCGGCTGCCTAAAGTACCCGTATACATCTATTTTCTTTATTACCTACTTAGGTAATTTGTTTTCCGAGCCAGACATTTTGGGCCCACTAAGACCGCATGACGTACCTACCTATTTCATACCCAGCTTTGCATTATGTACAATATCCTTACTTAGTAGGAAAGCACATAAATAACAAACATATTGAAATGAGTCACAATAAATAATGATAAAGGAATATTATGCTATTCCTTTTGAGTAAACGAATGATTCACAAAGGATTCACACTGGTCGATTCATTGTCAATGTTCGGTAGAGTTAATGAATACCTACTGTAAGTATTATGTACAAAATAACAATTGGTCTAACCAAGGGGTATCGGGTTGCCCGGGTAACTGGGTTGAGGAGGTCAGATAGGCAGTCGCTTCTTGTAAAGCACTGGTACTCAGCTGAATCCGGTTAGACTGGAAGCCGATCCCAACATGGTTGGGTAAAAAGGCTCGGGGGATGGAACAATTGGTAGGCATAAACTTATTGTGGTCTCCAAAACGAAGCTCCTAAAAAGAATATCTTCACACAAATCGTTAAACCAAAAATCCGATCGTTAAAGGTTAAGATCGTTAACCATCTAACCAATGGCCATTTGAGGGGAATTTAACGATAATTAACGAATTTTCCGTAAAAATTAATACTTAGATAAACCACTATTTTAAGTTTAAGTGTCAAACAACAAAACAACAAGTTTTTTAGAATTTTTATAATAATAGCATATGAAAAAATATCGTGTTTAATGATAAAGAATTACCTGGTACTTATTAACAAAACTTTAGGTTTTATGCCCAGAAACAATTCACATTGAGCTTTTTAACTTAAGCAAATACATAGATACATACGACAGCTAAGAACTACTACTACTAGACTAGATAGAATATACCTCCCTGTGCTGTGCACGGGACGCCTCTTGTTGACAAACAATCAGGTTAGTTATGGCCGATAGGCAATTGTCCTCTTCTCTATCCATTAGTGGGACATAAAGGGACTGAGCACTTGCCTATCAAACGATATAGAAGTTGCCTTACAAATTATTTGTGACACTGATTGACCCACTTATTTACCGAGTACATGATTGGTATATCTTATCTAAAGTTTTTTTCGAGTAAGAATACTATTGTATAAACCACCTTTTATTAAAATCTCTTGTTGCTGGTTTGTTGCGAGCATCTCTATCCGCGGTTTAGATCTATTAATTTTTGAGGAAAAATTTAAGGATAAATCGAAAACTTCTTAAGCCGGCTATTAATAGATTAAGAGTTAACCATTCAACTCTAGTAAGAATGCTACACCTATTAAAACACTTCAGTTACTACATACTTCACTTTTGTTGGTTGGTAAGAGGTAATTCCCTTATTTCTGTTCGTGAAGTAATTTATCTGTGTCTTGTTTACTTTTATTTTGAGGAACTTAATTCTAACAAGCTCGCAGTTTGTATTTATTTTTGGTGAAGTGGTGCAGACCTAGTGGATAACTTAATGTTACTGCTGTAACTAACTATTCTCTTACTCTACTATCTTAAGATTAGATGGATGGTTTAGGATTCCGCAGATTAAATTTTTTCGTTGTTTCGTAAATGCACTAGTGAAAAATCATGGAAATAAAAATTCTTAGTTGATTAACTAATTCAAACTCTTACGTTGTCCATTGTTTCTATTGACTCAAAAAGTGTAGACGAGGCCATTACATAATGGGAATACTATAAGCTCAAGGAGTATCTTTTGCTATCCAAATGTCAATAAATTTGAGGGAGTAGTTTTTTTTCCAATTGCCATTTTTACTACCTCACCAGCCTATTCGTCATAGAATTACCAATTGTTTTTTATTTAAATTTCGGAGAATCGTTCTTGCGTTCTCACTTAAGGTTTGAAGAACAAAAAAGAAATTATACACGTGTAAGCCTAGTTAAGTAAGTGCTTTGGTAAGAAAAAATACGTCGAGCATTTTACATTTAAATAAGTCTAGTCGTGTACGAGTACACAAATGGTCTATTAAAAATCACAAAAATGATTACACGTGTTTTAGGCGTGATTCATTATTTGTTACCCATTTTTAACCGATTTGACGGACCCCTAAAAACGAGAATCTTCAACGATAACAGTTAACTATAACCATGTCTTTGAACTCTAAAAAATCGGAATTTCCATCGGAACACTTTTTTTGTGTTACACGTGTGGTTTATTTATAGAATACCTACTAATTACGGTTACTTCCACACAGGTTTTAATATCCAAATATAGTGTTACGTAACTATGATCAAAACAATATTTCGAACTTTACCTGTTACTGCCAACACTCCTCCGACCATACCAGTTCGTACTAGTTTTGATTTTAATTCGGTTGCCATGCAGGGATTCCTTTTTTACACATAATAGGCTAACCTAAGTAGAGTTATTTCGCGTCTTGGTATAATTCTGCGCTACCAACCTTTGTATTTTGTATCTGTATATACTAGTACTAGAATATAGTAACCCTAAAGAAATGCTCCGAAAGTACTGAGTCGATTTGAAGTCTTTCAACCGTTGAGGAACGAGCCTATTCGGGTACTTGGAGAGGAGACGTTCTCCGGGATGCGGGTGAAACAGCTAATATGTCTCCTGATTATGATATACTTAAGTTCTTCTTTTTTTATTTATAATACTTTGTCCATCTCCCAAGCCTTTTCCCAACTATTGTGGGATCGGCTTCCAGTTTAAAGGAATACGGCTGTGTACCAGTGTTACAAGGTGCGACTATCTATCTGATCTCCTCAACCCAGTTACCAGGGCAACCCAATACCCCTTGGTTAAACTGGTGTCTGACATACTGGCTTCTGACTACCCGTAACGACTGCCAAGGATGTTCAATGGCAGCCGGGACCTACAGTTTAACGTGCCCTCCGAATCAGGTATTGTTGTCCAAGATATACATCGAAAGTACGTACAAACTTAGAAAAGTTTCATTGGTACTTGCCTGACCTGGAATCGAACCCACACACTCATACTTGAGACGTTGCTACCCACTAGGCCACTACGATTCCCCTTTTTATGGTACCTACTTTGTCTAATACAAGATGACGCTTGTACCACACTTTACTACTAGTGTCTTATAGTGACGCATACATATATGCTTGTCAATTCCTTACCACAAGAGCATCTACAACGCCTCCAGTCCGTATTGACATGACCTGGTTACGACCTCAGCCACGCCACTTGAAGAGCGTATGAGGAAAAATATTATAAAAATAACACTTTCACCACCTCCGTGCTGTCATAGATGAACGTGCTGGCAGTTTGTGACGTATGAAGTGATGTAAGAGATTGTTAGACTTGGAATAATGTTCTTTAGAACGTTTACTGGAGTTAGTCAGTAATTTTTGTTAGATAGTAAGGAAATAATAATTTTACTTTTGTCAAGAGCCGCGATTCACATCTGAACAGGCTATCTCTAGGCGGTTGAATCAAACGCTTGATGCAGTGATAAGTAATTCTGGATACGGCACGCATCGTCAGGAGGTTTCTCTGAGGCCTTGACCGCCCCGCTAGCTTGGACCATGTTTCTGATGCCGGTGGGACACTGCTGAGGAGTCTGTTTCATCATTTCTTCTTCCCAGAAAACGCATGAGTGGTGAAGGGCAGGCGTTGTTGGGAAATTTGACTTTCAAAAAATACAGATTTTCAGCCTAATTTGAATATAGACTTTTTATCACTTTCTTATTTGTGCCTAAATATTTTTTTTATAAAATATTTTAAAATGTAATCTTATGTGAAGTAAATATAGCCAACATTTTCCTGTTATGGTTACCACACAGGTGTTACAGAATACATCAATATTCATATGTAATCAAATAATTATCATTTTTTTAACCATAAGGAAATATCAATCACATCTATCTTATTCTAACTTTGGAAATACGATTTAAAAAAAATATGTACGTACATGCATCGATGTTGAAATAACTACTATTCTACAATTTCAATGGACATTATTAACTAAACTGAACTAAATAACGTCAATCGCGAATCAAATATTCCATACAAACGTGATCAACAAAAAATCTTGTCCGTTGCTCTATAACTCTATAGTCTATGATTCACGCATCATCATAACGCAGTCTAGCCACGTCTATTGTTCAAGATCAGTGTCAAGTCATGTAAATTGTAAACACAATACAAGAACTGTCAGCATTCGGGTTTTCCCGGGATTTTCCTCACTTACTTGTAATTGTTTACTTTTGCTACCATCGATATTTTATAGTTCCCATGACCACGCTTAACATATAATTTTAGTTAACCTAGTAGGTATATCGGGTGTGTCGTTCACAATCACATTAAATCTTGAAATTAATTACATCTTAATCTAAATTACTTTATGATATTCTATGGCGAATTGTAAAAAAATTAGCCTAATCCATTCAGTGGTTTAACCACAGGAGTCATTTTTCGTTTTTATAATTTACAACATCATGTGTAAAGCAGAGATAAAGTTAGGAGTATCGTATGTTTTGATCAGTTGACAGCTGTCAGTTTTCAAGGGAGAATTTCAGTTGTTTGTACTGACTGACTTTTATATGGTGTTCTAATTTTTGCACATTTTTATTCCATTTACTTTGTTTGAAAAAAACATTTTTTTATTTTTACGTATTTTTCTTTTATCTTTGTGTTAATCGACATAATATATATTAACCAGTATATTAACGCATTTCATTTAATGTGATTATGAACGACACACCCGATATAATGAGAATAGAAGGAGCTTGGTGCTTAGAAAAGCTGCACAAGTTAAACAAAAATGACATTAAAAATATGTCCAGGTCTGCCTATCTGTATTATGTAGATGGGTTTAATGGGAACATTCAAATTTTTTAAAACATTATATTTAATATCTCATACAACCAAAGAACAGTATATAGACTACTACGTGAGTAGTCAATTGAAAAACCAGTCATAGTTATGAATGAAGTGTAACATCACAATCCTGAAAAGGCATTGTCTAACCGCATAGCGTATGTACTTTCCTGCTCTGTTAATACCTAATACTTATTCTGTTTATTCAACTAATTCTATTAACCGCAGTAGAGTTCTATAGAAATAACATGTTATAGTTATTAATTAAAATATTTATTTTCTGGGTGTCTGCCTGTCTACATCTCTATTTTCTAGCTCTCCTGCTACGGGTCTGCTGGAAGTGTATTCATTAGAAATAAGCAGTACCTTTGTAATATTTTATGTTAGTTCTACTTCTGTCATGAGTTTACTGTGTACATAAATCGTTAAGTAAATAAATAAATGTTTTTCACATAACCTTATAGCTATTTCAGGTTATTTTAGTATGCACAGCTGAGAAACACATTAAAGAGTCTAAAAATGTGCTCAAAAATACTCATACTTCGCCAAAATATCTCAAATAATAAGGTCTTCCAAAAAGCGCAAATTCTTCGCCTAATTTGAGTGTTGATTTTTTATTAGTTTCGGTTGAACATCGACCGAAGCCACTGAAGTACGCCAACAACTAATTGATTCGCGGTGCCCACCGATTGTGGTGAACACTCTTTGTCGCCACAATGCCGCAATACTCAGCAACTGTAGGTTCAACTGTCAAATAATGTGGATTAAAAAAATATTTGAAATTGAAACTACATTTTTTTTCTTTATTTACACTTATTAAAATACCTATAACTCTGTGATATTGCTGAAATACGCACGACGCCAATCTCTAGCTAATTAGAGACAATATTTTTCAGAACGACATAGAGTGGTTGACTAGGCTCTCGTTGAGATCAGCATGAAAATCTGAGACATTATTACTAAACCAAGATAGGAATCACGTCTTAAAACTGCTGAGCATCGGAAAGATAGGTCCCTTCAAGTTCAGGAGCAATGAAGGCAGTCGGTTGAATTGCGTAGTGCAGGGATAGATAACAGGGATAACGCAGCTGGCGCAGTCGAGCTCCTTGTCGCCCCAAAAAGCAACAACAATATTTTAAAAGGAACACCTTTTCATCACAAAACAGATGACTGTCAGATTCGTTCGACCACTGAGGTTCAAGACCAAAAGGGTGTTGCCTGATTCTCAATGCGGGCGTGCCAGTGACCAGTGCCGTCTCTTCATCACTATTCAAAAATGGAACACCTATGGATCATAAAACAGCTGACTGTCAGATTCGAACACTGAGGATCAAGACCAAAGGGATACCGCAGTTAGCGAAGTCAAACTTCATTACCACCGACAACTACACATATTTGAAAAATAACACCTATTTAATCAATCTGTATACCTCTCTATAAAGCAGCTGACTATCAGATTTGACTCCTGAGGTTCAAGACCAAAAGGGTGTTGGCTGATTCGCGTTATGGGCTTGCCAGAAAAAAAACACTAACAACACTATTGAAAAACAGATCACCTATTTCACAAAACAGCTGACTGTCAGATTCGACCACCGAAGTTCAAGACCAAAAGGGTGTTGGCTGATTCGCGTTGCGGGCTCGCCATCGGCCGATGCGGTCACTTCCTTGCCGCCGCAAAAATCGACAACGTTGCGGTTATCGGGTCGGGATGACGCGGCCGTTATGTCATTACGTCACGTGGTCCCTTTGTGTCTGTGTGAGACGGGTTAATTACTGTGTGCTACCGATTCTTGGTAATAACGAGACGTTAGCGGTTTCTTGGATTGGTTCTATTTAGGTTGCATTTAGGTCATTTTATCGCCATAAATGTGTGGATATTTGCTGTTGGTTCCAAATCTCTTACTTTGTTATATTATCCACTCCTAATAAATTATCCTTCAAAATCTGCATTAGTTAAGATTGCTAGTTAGTAACACAAGTTAGGTTATGAATATAAAACCGCTTTTCAAATGATTTCGAAGATTGCAAAAAGTATGTCATTTATAGCAAGTTACATAGTTATATAGAAACGAAAACATGTTTGTTTGTTGAAATTACATTATTAGTAAGTCATTAGTTTATTGTTTTGGCGTATAGAGGGAAAATGTAAGAGGAAATTTCATATAATAGGTATCTGTATAATCTGTAAACACTTACCATACATGGTATAGTAAACATGATGTGGCTTATGCACGTAGTAAACCACTGATAATTTATTTTTTAAACAAACTCTCAATTTAATTACACGATTACGATTTACGAAGACAGCAAATATAAAACATTTCGTCTAGATATTTTCGTCGTCTTTCTAGTATGCAAAAAGGCTCTTTGCCCAGCAGGCTTGGCCAAGCTTTTTTCACGAACTTTTCAGGCATTCTAAATTAATGTTGTCCAATATAAACTTAGAAAAAAAACATATCATTTTGAAAATTTACTTCGGTACTCACTTGCCTTCATTTGAAATTTCACTAAATAAATAGAGGACTAGAAGTTGTTTAATCCTTTAACATGTCACTATAATTTAAAAATTATTTTCGTTAAAATGTACTTAACTTTTCACCTCTCATTGTAACAAGAATTTTCAGATTTGTAAACGAGTTAGTATCCTGATATTTTCAACTATAGATCTAACTTTATACAATACTAGCCGTTTTCCCGCGGTTTCACCCGCGTCCCGTGCGAGCTACTGCCCGCTCCGGGATACAATATAGCCTATGTTACTCGCAGATAATATAGCTTTCAAATGGTGAAAGAATATTTAAAATCGGTGCAGTAGTTTTTGAGTTTATCCATTACAACCAAACAAACAAAGTTTTCCTCTTTATAATATTAGTACCTATAGATAAACTTTTATAAAACTTTTGGTTACTTTTAAAGGTACCCAACTGCTACAGAAAATAACGAAACGTCATGTTCGTGTAAATAAACTAAATTCAGTTCAAGTTTGGTCAAATATAAGTAACCATAAATAATTACTATATTTGTGAATGACCTAAATATGAACGGAAATATCATAAACGTATTTTTCTCGGTTTATTTTCAGAACTTCGAACATGTTTTTACTGATTAAGTTTATTTTTCAGCAATCTAATTAAATATAATTTTCATACGAATTTACATTATTTTGTTATATGATGTCATTTTGATCGACCTTTACTTATATACCTAGGTATCTAATTGTGATATGTAAATTATCATTTTCGACTCTTCTTCATTAAAGGGAACATTTTCCATTTTTTTGTATAATTTGAGCAGTTTTTTTTTACCAAATCAAACTCAACATTGATTAAATGAAAACAAGTCGGTATAAAAAAAACTGAAATATCACAATTCAGTGGCAAGTTTTCAGTGAAGCTTACAAAAAGGCGTGCGCACACGAGACAAGTTTGAGCGCAACAAGTGCGCTCCGGCCAGACGCGGCCTGCAGCGGCCACTCCACGTCACGGCGGCGACACGACCACCACACGGCCACGACACGACCACGACGCGGCTGCGATGCGCGCTTCAGCATTTTTCCGGGCGCGAGCTCCGTCTTCGCGACAGTAGGCGGGGCCGCCCCGCCCAGCCGCGCACACGCCCACCGCACTATCTTAAGACCAAAACACACTGAAAAACACACCTACCCGTGTAACATTAAACCTATTGAAACGCAACGAACCAACAAATTAAGCCAATATGTTAATGAGTATATAGTTTATTAGTACAAACGTGTCACGTTACATACAATTTGGCAGCCATCAAACCTCATTAGTTCCATTAATTCGGAGCGGCATTACCTTCTAATGTGATTGTTGCTATGTAATCGAATTTCACAATACGCTAGATTACTCCAATGTCCAAATAATAATTAAACAAAAGTCTAAACTTTTGGAAAACTTTCAATGGCATTCTGTTGATGTACTCTTATAGACCTCTCTCTCCATTGTGACCGCAGCTAGCGGACCGAAGGAGGGAGATACGCAACCACGCTTTAAAATGAAAAAGCTCATATTATTTCCCTTTCAACAATGGAACTAAACAAAAATGTTTAATGGTACAACTTGCGCGCGTCTCTCTCGCACTGGTCACGCAAGGTATAAGTGCGAGCGGGAGAAGGAGAGCGCGCATTTTCCCGACAAATGAAGCGTGGCTAAACCGCAGATTGACCGCAGAGAATGGAGGCAGCGAGTGACAGAATGGCGGCGGTTCAGTAGTAGAGAGTCGCGCGGGCAGCGAACACGCGCCAGCCTCCGCGCCGCACCGACTCACACGCGCCGCGCGCCTCACGTGCCGACACAAGCACCGCCGACCATTATCATAAATATATCGACTCTCAGCTGATATTGACATAACACCGAGCGCCACTCTGACTTACAGGTGTTCTCACTCGCCGGAACTGTTCATGTGTCAAATAGTTCCCACTCAGCCCCGGACTAGTGTTGTGACTCATATAAAATGACGAAAGTTAAATTCAAGAAATCCCTCACTTGTACATAATGAGCGTCATTGGAATAAGGAAATAACATAAATATTCTATAGTGCGACATACGCGGACAATTCGTGAGTGAAACAACCGATGCATTTGTTTATAATACGGAGTTTTAGAATAATAAATAATACAATTACGAAGAGACTGACAAAGTATTAGAATCCAAAGATTTCCTAATCATAGTAAATTATCGCGTGTACGTAACGGAGTACTCACTGTCGAGTCACGCGCGAGAAACCTTCTTACTTAGCGAAGGTGAGATATTGTTGTCATAAACAAGGTGTATAATAAAAAAAAACTTTGGCCGGTCGCCAAGCCGAAGACGTGCGAAGGTCGCGGAGAGTGCGGAAGTGTTGGAATTCGAGTGTTCTGAGCCCTAACTTGCCTGTATTAGAATTGTTGTTGTGTTTGGTGCGTCAGTGGGACACTCGGGACAGGCGCGAGGCGAGTGAACTGTGATGGTGTGAAGGATGCACTTGCCGTATGAGTCCCGAGGCCGGCGGCGCCGCGAGATGGCCGAGCTCGAGCCCTGGTGGCTGCAGTCCATCGTGGACGAGACGCTCGCCGAGTATCCCGATCTAGGTAATACATCGTACACCACCATACCAAAGATACATAGATGCCCAACTTAACTTACCACATTTTGTAGGGACTGCCTCTACTAACTAACCAACTACCAACTATCTAGAAACAAGTTCTAAAATCTTTTCCAAGTATGCTTCTGTTTGACCGAGTTAACTCGTGGTAGGTCCCAAAGCGTAAAAAAAATTAATAGTTATTAAATTGGTAAGTGTTACTTTCATCAATCAGCTGAGCGATAGGCGATGTCTATACATTTGACTTCGGCCCACATATTAATAAAGTCCGAGGCGTGATTCAGTCAATTGAGAAGCTGCGCTCCATCCGGTCGCTAAGGTCAAACGCTTGTTTATCTTGAACATTTGTTACTTAGAAACCATTACGGTATGCAGATTTTTGGACATTTTTGGACCCAAAAACGATAGTGATATAATTTATAGAATTGATGACAATAAGATGGCTAAAAATTAAGCTATAGTATTTTTTTTTGTTTTGAAAATATGATTTGTTTCTTGAGTAAGTGCTTAAAATTAAATATATATAAATTATATACTGACAAACAGTACAAAGATATGTTTTACATAGAGATAACCGTGCTCAAGTAAAAGACATCAACGCGGAAGTAAGAGAAAGTGCTACTCGGAGATTAATTAAATTAAACCAAAAAAGCAATAAGTTTTTATTGAGGATAGAACAGTATACCGTCAATAAATAATAATTATAGAATTTCACTTAATATTGATATGGCAAATTGTTTGGAATGTTAATTATCGTAAATAATGGCGTGTCTTAATTGCGTGTTTCTTAATTACAAGTGATGGTGTGATGACATTTTTTGTTGAATTTATCAATTAAGGTTTGAATTATATACAATTATGTATGAAGTATTATATTCATATTGCTATTGAACTGGCAATGTTTTAATAGTGTGAAATAGAAACTGAGCTAGTTAGTAAAGGTTTTATGCAAATAAAAATACTAATGTAATAAAAAATAGTATTTTGCAAAACAATAAAGAAGCTTTAATACCTAAAAGGAGGCAGTTAAATGTTATGCTAGCACTAACTTGAACGAAATGTTTTTATGTACAGTTATCTTAACAGAACGGTACCACAATGTTTTTTATAGATACTAACACAACTACAAACTTTACTTCTTTCTATTTTTCTATCAACAAGTAATCATATTAACCAAAGAAGTTATTTGTTTAAAAAATCAAGCCAGTCAATTACATAAGATGTCTTGTCACTCTCTATTTGCTCACTCTCATAGCGATGAGACGGCAATCTGATACGAGCGGAGAGAGATCAGGCGCAGGACCGACGGCTCTCAGACATGCCGTGGGATCTACAAGATTACAATCATCTACCTATGTACTTATGTAATTTATTTTTTGAGCTCTTCTACAATGCTAGTGCCTTAGAAATAATTAAATTAAAGAGATTTGTATAGAATCGCGCATAAAAGTGTTATTTTTTCTCATCAAAGCATGTATTGTAAACATGTTGGATAGAGATGAATGGATTCACTCTATCGGACCAAATTTAAAGAATTACGGAATGGAATGAATCTTCACAAACTTTTGGATAGACACAGATTTGACTCTAGGATCTTGTGGCCCGATTATGATACTTTAACATTTGCGTTCGTGTTCGTCATTCAGTGTCAGTGAAGGATCGCCATTTTTGGGCGGTATATTCATATCTTACAAAATCTTTAAACTACGCTATGTCTATTCCAATAACCAAATAAAGGAAAGATAAACAATCAAACTTTTGTCGTAACTAAATTCTTCTGATATTTCTATACCACACAATACAAACTATTTTGACGTACCTAATAATAGTAGCATCAAAATGATAAGTTTTAGATGGCGAGGGCCTACATTAAGGCGTGAACACATTCGGTGCGCGCTCGTTGTAATGAGCACATTCCTCAATATGAACTAATGATCGTGAATGTGCTGCGATGGACTTATAGCGTTTGTTTGAATGAGAATATTTAACGTAAGGGTTCCTATAAACCTGTTGTATTTGATTTTGGAGACTACGTGGAAACAAATTAATTGAAATTATTATTTTTATTGCGACACTAGCTGTTACCAGCGGTTCCAGCCGAGTTCCGAAGGAACTATGTTCTTCTCCAGCCCGGACAAAAAGTAGCCCATATACTTTCTCTGACTCTAGCTAGACTATCTGTGACTACCACTTAAATAGGTTCGCTATTTTTGACGTGAAAGACGGCCCCACAGACAAACAAATATACCCTCCTAATTGTAATATTTTTTTTTTGAAAATGTAATAAATTAACTTTACCAGCCTTTGACGAAGTCTATGAAATAAAAATACTAAACGCTTAAAAAAATTACATTGCAATCAGAAATTCCTCATTAAACAACTAGAAACAATTCTAACAATGTAAAATAAAACAAATCAACAATAACAGCGACATGATTAACTAATGCAATAATAGTGTTCGGTACAAAGAGCAATTAGATGTAAAGGTCGGCTCGCACTCGTTGTGACGAACCTGTTCAATTCTGCCTAATGAGTCCATCAAGTGCTGCAGATAACATACTCGTTTATTTCAATGGATCCTCTAATCATTAGACAACATTTTGGCTTTGGGCAAATTTGGTATTATACTGTAGTATTTGGAGTAGATACACCATAGTTTCCTCTACCACAAGGCACTTTACGGCATCATCCTCAGCCACTACATTTATACATACATATGTATTTCACATGATCTATACTAATATTATAAAGCTGAAGTTTGTTTGTTTGTTTGAACGCGCTAATCTCAGGAACTACTGGTCCCATATGAAAAATTCTTTCAGTGTTAGATACCCCATTTATCGAGGAAGGCTATAGGCTACTTTTTATCCGGGTTCGTGCAGAGGTTTCCACGGGATACGGGTGAAACCGCTGGCAGAAGCTAGTTTGAAATAAAGTTCGTAAATACTGACCGACGGCTTCATATAGCCTGTTTCTATTTTTAACTATTTAAAAAGTGAAGAATGTTCTCAATTGTGGCTTCGGTTGGATTTCTGACTAAGGTTCCAATACCCTTTAGATTTCTATGCTTCCAATACTAAGTGTATTCCGTTCTAATAATGTCAGTTTCTGATTGCTGGCTGAAAGCCCGCGTTTTAATAAAATAAGGTTAAGTATCCTAAAAGTTGCTTTCATATAATTAGTGAGAAGATATGATATGATATATCCGCAAGGAGTTTCCTAACACTCAAAGTTACAAATTGGTCCAATAATCATCTTCAGATTTATAATATAAGTACATATAGATATATGAGACACCAATATATCGATACACTTTAATACACAGAAGCTTGTTTACCCAGTTACAATAAGGCACCAAGAATTTCTCAAACCGGTTCAATGTCGGACGTATTTCCCGCGCATTTTCTTTATTTACAAAGGAATTTATATTGGTTCACGGACTTTACCATATAGTCGGAATTAGCTACCAGGTGTTGTTTTATTTGACCTCTCGTTTTGTTTGATTATTGGGTTTTATAATCTTAGTTTCATTGATGTGTCACCTGGCCGTCGGATTTCCATATCGTGGAGTGACCTCGGAAGATGATAATTTTTACTTTCAATTATTAAATGACGCTGGATTGATCCTGCCTTTCTAGTGATCAATATACCATTTTGTAAGATGCTAATACTTATTGAAATACTATACTATTATAAATTACTATGTATTAAATATTTTTCTGGTAAGATCCTCATGATATATATTGCTACGATATAAGTATAAATGTATTGTGTCAACCAGAATTCAATCCAGATAAATCGAATTTGGTTATTGCTGTAAAAATTGACCAATTTGTGATTTTCGGATGAATCATTTTTGTAACCAAGTTATTTGTACTAAATGCGTAACCTCAAGTTTTGGGTAATCCATATGTGCGTGAGTTTATTTACTTAGGTATTCACTTCAAGTGTTAATTCCAATCATTTGAATGTTTTGTCACCTGCTAATGTTTTTTGCTTCTATGATGTTGGAGATTATGGAAAAACGCTTTAAGGTCAATGTACTAGGTCGAGGCCGATTTTATATGGGTATAAGTAAGTATTTATAGTAAACGAGAAATTATATTTTTAACTAATATGGATGATTTGTTTCCCTTATTTTGTCAAAGAGTAGATGACTGGAGAGTTAAATAATATTATATGAATTTAGTCTAATAATATTATATTATTTTTGACATTCAAAATTTTGGAGCTAAGATTGAATGAATGATTTCTAGTTTAGGTTTATTGATAGAACAAATTGTGTTAGGTACCTAAAATTATTAATTTGACATTTATAACGGGAAACTAGTAACTGCATATTAAATTGAAATAATAATAATAATTATCGATGTTTTCCGCACATTATGTTGACGGATATCGCATTAATTCCTTAATTACTTTTAAATGGCTGCCAGTTGGTACAAACTGGGTATTTTGTAAACTGGTTCAAGAACCCAATTTGCAAAAACTACTAAGAAAATTCCTATAATATAATTATTAATTATTATTTATGGAAGTGATGATTACGTAGTAGTATTCCAGTTTTTATACTGGCTCTTTGACCGATTTAAAGATATGATTTTTATACAAAACCGGTATTGGTGTTTATGCTGTTTCTATTTGCTAAAAATAGTTTCGCCGTCTATAACAGGATTAATTATGCGAGTTCTATAATATACTTGTTTATCTATTGGCAAAAAATACGTAAATAAGGAAGGAATTGGGACTGTACCGAAATACGGAATCTATACATAGTTTAGATATAAAGTTGTTTAGTTTATTCAAACTGCTTACCGACGCTCTTGATGTAGCCTTTGACCATATAATCTTTAAGTCAGTAGTTAGAGGTTTCTACTTCGTGAAAACCCCAAAATATCATTCTCACGAACTTCCAGACACAGAGCTGGCGAGAAACGATTGCGTTATATTTATTTCCCCATAACAGTTATCTTGATAAATTCTAAAACAACCTCACATTTTTACATATTTTGCAAAAAATCACGAGAACAATATCTCGAAAGTTTAAGGCTCAACTTCAATAATCAATCAATATGTGTGATCTTCACAACGCAAAGGTTAAAACTCGTCAAACAAAAATATAATCGAAAGATCGAAAGGCAAGCAGTATTCCGTGAGTAACCCTTCCTCTTCGACCGCACCTAACCCGCAGCTTGCGGCTCCACGATGCTTATGTACCATCGCTTCCGTAAATACTAAAACCGCATTTACACTATTAACGTTTTTATGATTCCACAAGTGCCGTTACACTGTGATTTTTTCAGTTAGGCTGCAGCGCGGAGGTAGAAACGCATCCTAACTTGGAGTTGGAATTACTTTCTTTGCTGACTCAATTTCACCAAATGATGTACTTACTCGTTCATAATAATTATAAACAGTTCTAGGCATTTGTAATTATTAATTTTAATATATATTTGTTATCTTTTTATGGGATCGGAATACAAACCATGTACGTACATACTAATTCTCTTAGGCAAGTGAGCACACTTCGTATAAGTTCGTATAATTGCATCATCCGTTTAACACATTACCCATAACGATTACTGTAATATCAAAAAGTTGAATATAGAACTTTGTACGATTGATGAAGACTTTTTATTTTAATCTAATCAGACAGGTTTTCCCACGTGGGTTTCGACAAAGAATTCATCAAGTCATTGTGTACTCGACTGGACTTTGTCAACTAGATTTCTCAATCCAAAGCAATAAGTTTACTATCGAATTGATGATTCATTATGACAACCAATCGTGATAATGTCTGTCTTCATATCGATTACCCATATAATCGATAGAAAAACATCGACATATGGGTTTATGTCAAATCATTACGACGTACAATAGATGAACATACAGTACCGTACTACAAATTGTGTACGACATATAATCGGTTCTGCTTTGACGTATTCATTACATTTAGTTAGAGTTATATAAATAACGGTTTTCCTCGTCCAATCTAATATTTTTTACAGTGAAGCGTAACAATTAGTAGCCGACTAGCCGTGTGATAAGTCAATTTATTTTGCTTGTTTATCCGGTAGTTATCATTTCATAGAAGTGGAGTATTCAAATGGAAGAGGACAACTTTATTTTCGGGAATATAGGGAATTACTTTTAACAGACGTTCTATTGAGGAAAGGTCTGTGCCGTTAGACTGTAACTCCTAACCTGTTCTGTACAGTGGATAGAATGACATTGCTTACGATGGTAATAAATAACTAACTGAACAAGACTCAAAAAGAACAAATAGTTTTAGAGCATCCAAAGGAAACACACAAATTAGCATCAATATCAATTTTGTAACGTCACAAAGTAGACCACAAATAAGAACCAGTCTGGGAAGAAATCAAACCGTTTTACCATATTATTAAATCAATTAAGAATTTTAAGACTACAAGCGTGCAATACGAATACGTCAATACATAGTTTGTGATGTATGTGATAAATTAATGACGCATTTAAATGCACTAGAAACCCCGTGTGACGTCAGGTCTAGTCTAGAATAGTTGCAAACTAAGATAGAGTATGACATAATTCTTTTATAATGATCACCATAACATGTAATTGTTCAAGGAAAAGATCAATCAGAAATGTAAACAGACGGACCTTAACGATTCTATGATAAATGTTTTTTAGAGACATAGTAACTGCAGCGTGTAAAACTACTTTAGAGAGATGAATCTGTTACTCAGATAACGGAAAAAGTATTTTTTTTTTTTTTAAATTAAGACAATGTTCATAGTTCAATATTCCAGAATCACTCTAAAATACTAGGAGTATTTCACCACTGTAGCTAAATTCTCTTTACCTACCACCGCATCTCTTTACATTATTCTCCATTATGCAAGCAATCAAACTCCTATCACACCACACTAATCAGCTCCCCTTTGTCGACAGTAAGAACGGGCAGTCCAGACTACATGTGTTCAATGCTGCCGCAGCACTGGAGGTCCAACAAGACCTTACCCGGCGGCTTCAAGGTGGTGGCTCTAGGAGAGGTGCTGGACGGCACCCTGGTCACCGTCAGGGCTGGCAACGATGAGAACTGTTCCGCGGAGCTCAGGAACAACTCCGCGGTCATGAAGAATAGGGTTGCCAAGTTTAATGACTTGAGGTTCGTCGGGAGGAGTGGTAGAGGTAAGTTGCTCTTTCTTTCTTAAATAGAATTTTAGGTGGAAATAATAGTTATGTTTCACTGACTTCAAAGTATCATAGATATTGTTCTTCTGGGGTCTTCCCTAAATGAGGTGATTAACTGTACCCTACTGACCATGATAACCGATATTCTTACTTAACACACTTTTCAAGGTAATCGGAAAGTTTGTCTATCGCATTCTACGTACAATTGGTACATTGATTAGTCATTTACGCATTTAAAGGATCAATCGAGAATTATGCAAAAAAAAACGATTTGTGAAGAAAAACCCAGTAACGCACTGTAGGAAATACCGGTCTTATCAAATAGGATCTTACTAAATCAAATATGCAGGTGTAGTTACTTACATCATTTGATTAGCATATTTACCGTTGCAGACTGATCGTCTTATTACAAAACGTGGTCCAGTATAGTACCGGCTTTAGTGCTGAATTTCTGAATACAGTTATATACGGAAACGAAAAAAACATTAGGACGTTAAAGGGAGAGATATTTTATAATGAGTTCGTATATTAAAATAGTTGTTGTCAAGCAGTGACGTGTTTCATTACACCATGTAAAAAATCTAAGAACCAAATCAGAATTTTATCCTGCAACTAATAATGAAATGTTGCCATCAAAAACCTATCTAAACAGTTAAACACAAATCATTACATACCATATATACCTACATACGTAACCATTGACCGGTAACACCATCCTATAACTATTAGCAGGGGCGGATAATAATTGGTTAAAAATGTAGTTAAAAATACTACAGGCTTTATTGCAATGCCTTAAGGTGCAGATATTTCTTTACATTCCTAAATGAGCTCTCATAAAGTGTGACAATGAAATGTACTATCAAAAGTTCGTCTAAACAGTTAAACACAAATCATTACATACCATATATACCTACATATGTACGTAACCATTGACCGGTAACACCATCCTATAACTATTAGCAGGGGCGCATAATAATTGGTTAATCTGGCGCTGAGCGTGGGCGACCGCTTTGATTTGCGTACACCGCGCGTCTAATAAATGGATTACTGATTTTATTGTCAGCGTCAACCTTGATTGTTGAGGTTAATACTATTTGATAGCATGTAAAATTCGGTGATTATTTACTGGTTACTTTATTATTATAATTTATTTTATATACTTTATTTGTGATCGCGTCTTCAATGCAAAAGTTGCTCGAGTCACACCTAAGCCCATGAACAAAACCAAACTCGCAATTTATGCAAGGGTATTGCCATCGACGGCAACGTCTAGTCTCCCCTCCCTCATTTTGTTAATATGACATTATCACATTGAGTCATTGATAAGCTTAGCATAAGGGGAAAGGGCAAGCTATTTCAGATCTTTGTTATTTCCGGATTTCCTCATGATATTATTTTCCTTCAAAGTAATTTGCAAGTAAATACCTATGTGATGTCTGTTAATAAAGCATTACTTATCAAATTTTCTACACACCTCGTTAAATAATACGCAATTGTAACCCTTTTGATCATTAACAGCTTAACAATTTGAAACAGTTCTAAGATTAAATTAACTATCAGTAAATAAAATACCGTTTTCACATGAGCTTTTAACCGCTCCCCCATACAATGTGCATAGTCTCACACTCCCACCACAGCGTGAATCATTAACATCTATTATTGTATTATCTAACAGCAACTCTAATTGACAAGCGTAAAGAGATGTGTCACAACTCTCCGTACGATAAGGAAAATCATTGATTTCTTGCTATCTTAGAGAACGGAATCCGATGTAGGTTTAGACGTGTATTAGAAGTAGTAAGTAAAGTAAACTTAAATTCAAGATATATAATGTGCTGCTTTAACTAAAAGTAGCTCTGTAACTACGGCAATTATGTTAAAATATGGCAGTTTTAAATATCTCATTCTTAAATCGAATAGTCTTAAATGTATAATCTCTACGATCAGTGCAGCCGCACTTAGCTGAGCGTGACATGAAATTCCCACTCACACAAATATTATGCAATATCAATCTACTATAAAAGCGTGATACAGAACCTCTACATGTTAAAGTTAAACCTGTGTGGGTCAAACTTAGTAAAAAATCAAGATCCACAATCGTGCGATGAGTTAAAAAACAACATTACGAAATATCCTCGCGTCCGATAATGCGTGACCTTTGTTGAACCCAAGAAGGTCCTTGACAACGAGCACCGCTTAAAAACTCGGGCAAATGTTATTTCCCATTTTTTACTAATCATTACACAAAGAAACTAAAATAACCCGACGTCATTAAAAAAGTTGGAAAATTGAAGGAGGAATGACGCATTGAATCGTTATAACGATGACGACAGCAGCGCGCGCGCCGACCGGTTCTCATTCATCGCGCGTCTGTAGTGTTTATCAAATCACGTCAGGCTGTGGACTTACATCTATTATTGGAATAGATAATTATCACGCGGTGGGTCTCTCATTAATTTACATTGCGTGGTGTGGCCTGTCATGAGTGACGTGCGATTCTATGTAAACAGTAATGGAATCATTGTAGCTGTTTTTGCAGCTTGTAGGTTAGTGGTACTTGTGGTACGCCTAGGTCTACAGATTGGTGGTTAGGCAAAAACTTTTACTGAGAAACTGTTTCTTATTAATTATGGATGCCGATAAAAAATACACAAATTCAATATATTGAAGAGGTTATGAAATACCCCACGGCTGTTTACCCATAACTGTTATAGTTAGTCATATTAAAGATTAATTTCTTTTTCTACAATATAAAATCTAATCGTTCTGTCCGGCTACATTTCTACATTGGGTGGCAATAGTTACAACCAGCTTTAAAAGCTATCAACCAAAATACCACTTCACCAGATCTTTGAAAAGGAGATCAGCATTCGGACTCTACGGCCCGAGAGTGTCATACTTGACACACACGCACAACGCATGGTGTTGTTTTCCCCAAATCTTGGATTAGAAAACAGAAAGTTATACACATTTACATAAAATATAATCAAGATGTTTTAAATAAGCTTAATTTATTTAATATTATAATCATAATAAGGATTATAACGTAAATTGCTGAGCAGTAATCGCGTTCAACCCTGAGAATTGTAATTGGTTTGCTACTGCCGAATGAATGGAGCCTTTTACGGTAAACATTGCTTAACGTTTAGGAATTCCTCCATCTTTTTTCTCTAGACAAAGAAACAGACATGATCAAAGATGAAAAAAAAAACTTTTTCCCGCAATCAGTTATTTTTAATACCCGTAGTATTAATCGATTTAGAGGATTTGCATGCGAAAATATGCAAAAATAATATATTTAATAACATGAGTTTTTTTTTCCACCAGAGCTAATCTAGTACGATCATACGCATAGCAACAACTAAGAAATATACAAAAAAAACTGCGTGAAACTGTACACAGATAATCGAATAAAAGAAAACTAAACGATCACGCTATTAAGGCCCCGTTCCACCAGTCCCCTTCATAAACAAAATAATCGTTTGCGGTGGAAACGAACATTTTCTAAATCACGAATGTGAAAACCCCTGTTTGCCGTTAACTTACCGTAGCTATAAAATAACAATTTATTAACTACGTGAAAATTCAATTACAGAAAATCGGGGAAAACTTCAAACTTTTTTATGATCATTTGGGAAATATTGACAGCGTAATATTATTGTGTACGTAAGTACGTAACGTGTTTGTCATAATCAAACATCTTGACACAGTAAGAAGGAAAATCTGTTGACTAAAGCAATTATCGCACGTAATATGCGTGCCTACGTCAGGGATTCCCTTTAAAAAAAACAGAAGTAAATACCGTAGTTTTTTGTTTATATCGGAATCGGAAAACTTAGCAGATTTTTTTTTTATAACCTAGGTATTAAAATATTTCCATTCCGTTATAATCCTCGTAATAAAAACAAACAGCCAATAAAGAATGGAAAAAGGAATGGAAAATAACGAATAATCATGACTAACGTTATTTTATGAGTGAAAAAACCTAGGTAGGTACGGGAAGAACCAATACCAGATTTAATATATAGGTAACGTAGTAACACTTTTTTAATAAGCTGACCTTTTTCTTCAATAAACGGGTTCTGTATTTCTTAGGAAATCTCATTTGTTTCTATTCAGATTAGCCAAAATAAAAATAACACGACGGTAAAAAAGATCAACAACTACATATATACTAGAGACTTTACCTATTTACACCGGTTGTGAATAAACTTCTTAGAAAAGGCAGAGCTTTTTTTTTAATGCAAACTTTTTTGTTTTAAGTGTCATAATTTTGTTATTTGAGTAAAAGTCATTTCAGTTGAAAAAAAATATATATCTTTGTGGGTCAAAAAAAACATAAAATCAAGGAGGTTAGTATAGATCTAATGTAATGTAAATTATAATATTATATTGTACAAAATTGGAAGGTCAAGAGCGCTATTACAAAATCGAATTGCTCAGTTGTAGGTAAATTAGACGATAGCCGGCAGCACTTGCGCATGTGTGCGTCTAGTGAAATACGCAACGCACACCTGCGGACCGCCACGCGGCACAAACAAACTTGAGACTTTGCCACTTTTTTCCGAAATAATTTATTGTTTTATAGTTTATGAAATATTATTTGTACCGATGAATTTTATAACCTAGAATAGCTCGATTGAGTTACAATAAACAAGTAATCGTTTACAATTTTTAAATTATTTAATCGACAACCAAACTTTTCACCATGTTTATCAATTATAAGTAATTGATTTATAAAAAAACTAAAATCTATAATTCGTCTTCCATGTATTGTATCTTCATTTTCCTGCAACAATGAAAACTAGGAATGTAGATAGTTTATTAAAACAAATATGTCACGTATACCTTTTGCGGGTGACAAAAAATACTTACCATATTATTTGTACTGGTATTCAATTGAGTCTGATAGTCTGAATTAAATATGCTTTCATTATCCTGCAAGAATCAAAGAAGTCCAATTACATTATTATGCAACAGCGAAACTAACGACGATGATATTTACGCACATATTTCTTTATAACCAACATCAAAAAAAGAGAACCCAATCTATAACATTTTCATAAATAAAATAAAACTCACTAGTATCAAAACGTGTTAGATGCGTAGGTTGCGCTATATTTTTCGAACTCCGGCGAGTTTACGCGGCGCAACAGCGAGCGATACGTCTCTCCTCGGTAAGCGCCTGGCGCTGACTAAAGTTGAACACCGCGCGTCACAAGATTTATATTGATTTTTGCATTGCAAACAAAAATGATTTTAAAATATTGTTTTACTTTTAAATAGACCATTTTTTTTTTTCAAGCTTTATAACAATACCACCTTAATTATTAAATGTTTTTTATTTGAATTTGGATTATACTTTCATAGATAAAAAATATAGTTTCGTACGGAAAATTGTCAGTAATTCTCAGTTTTATAGAATTATTTTTGGTGTAATACTGTATGAATTGTAATAAATTGATTTAAGCACTTCCAAGTACAAGATATAGTTGTATCTTGAACATTTTTATAAATGGTTAAATTGCTATATCCTCGGAGTACCGAAGCATCAAAAGATACCCAAAAGCAACATTTTATGAAACATCCTTTGCAGAGATAAAGATTTTACTGATGTACGTGGACAAATTAAAATATTTATTTAATACACTTTCAAGATAAATGATCAAACTTTCTGAATCTTATTTTTGTTTTTTTATTGTGACTATATCCAAAGCATCAAAACTCGTATAAAACGTTTAAATTCGCGAAAATTTGTGATAGCCCTCTTAAGATGAAGACCACATACACATGCGATCAACCAGAACAAACAACTTCTTTTAATATAACAGTAAAAGAAGAAGAATGTCAATGTCAAAGATTTGTCCATAAGCTTCGAATTTACACCTCCCCTGGGTGACGGTTTAAGGGTGGCTCAAAGTGAACCTGAAGGTGAAAAGAAGCTTTTCCACATGTTACACATAAACCAATTCCTGATACAACCACAAGACCAAAGCGACTTTATTCCTCTATAATATTACATTACCATACTACTATGACGGTGTAAACCAGACAGACAGGTTTCCCGAATCGACGCCAGTCACCGAAACGAGCGTCATCTATGCAAATGTTTTTTCTGCGAAAATGTGCGGGTAAATACACTGTTTGTGGAAATAATGCACGTATATGTAAAGCTTGTTATAATAAAGCTTCTCGTAATTTAATAATTCCTTACTAATATTATAAATTGAAAAGTAACTATGTATGTCATTTTGTCTATGCGTCGCTGTTTGACGAGCTTGAAAAACCACATAGGCTTCTTTTTTATCCAGGTAGTAGCAGTCTCGAGATGCAGGTGCAACTGCACGGATCAACTAGTTAAGAGATCCGTGAAGTCTAGCTGTCTTTAAGGCAGGTTTCTTTCAGGTTATCAGAGCTAATAACACATCTATGGAATACGTAATATTTCTCTACATGACGTAGAATTAATCCGTATTAAAAAAACTTTAAAAGCCCTTCAACCTCAACTTGAATTAAGAAACGATGATGAAACCAAAATTCGGCGTTACTTACAACATCGCATTGCAGACAACATATAAATACAAAACAATAACGCATTCTCAATAGATGGCCAACAATTTCCCGAAAACCAAAACACTTTGATGGCACGACAAAGTCGGATCAGCAAGTTGGATTTTAATTTCCAAACCACAGGCAGCAGTAAACGACGTTGGCACTTTAGTGTTCCATTGTGTTGTGCGCAGACGCATGCGGCGGCCATTACAGCCCACATGCACCAACAATGTGGAAGGGCAGTAAAATCACGGAGATCATTTTAACACGCCATCAGAGATGTGACTGGTCGGTGTTGCTAGCTATTATGTACTGCGCATGAGTTGTATATCTACAAAGGTTGTATACCTACAAGGTATTTTGTTATATAAACTGACTGTCATTTGGTTCTATAGGTCTGTGTGAATAAGTTGGAGGGATGTTTTTATGGAAAAAATTATCCAATCACAAAGGGTTTACAAACAAATGACTCGGAACTCGTCGTCGTCGTCCCAGCCGAAATACATTTACTCTGGACCAAGCAGAAGGCCCAAAAATGCATAAATAGGTAGCCTACTAACAGAAAGTCTAACCGGCCCGTACAATCTGTAAAGAATTCGGCAAAACCAGTCAACCATTTTGAGAACTAGGAGAATATAAAGCTAATCTAAGACCTTGCCATCATTTTCCTCTAAATTACAAAGTAATTAATTATTTATGTAATACTATAATAGAATATAAGTTTCTCAGTAGTGACCTGCAGGCGTCGATATAATAATATACGGACGTTTCCTTTAATTTTAAATCAATATTTTCTTAGAATCTCGCAACCTTTTCAAAGTTGATTTATTTCCTAAAATTAAAGTTAGAAGTGTCTTATTGGATTTTATTTGAAATATGTTATTCCGAAATTAATTAATATGAATGAGATACATTCCTGAACTGACTGATATAAATGTAGTATTTGGACTGCCTTGACCGCCTGTATCACCTGTAATTCATTTTTATTTGAACTATCTGACCCAGAAAGAATATATAGAGCTTTGTCCGATTGATAAACATCCATCACTTCTTTGATAAACTTGGCGATGCAATAGTATACCTCATGTAACATTTAAAAACAAAATCTCAGTTGAAATCAGAACACTATTCTTCATCATTCAAACCGTATTCAGATGTTCGATATTCGAATCCAAAAACAAGTGAAGAAGAAAAAAGTCTTGATGTCTTTAGATAGAACCGTAACACAGTGATGACCGCGACACAAAATGATTTGGTCACATTCTGGTCATGGCGTTTACGCCCGTCCCTAATTATCCGTTCAATTTGTCAAATACGAAGGTACTCTTGCGACATAGCACATTACGATCAAATTACTGATTTCGAAATTTAAAAAATGTGGTGTCATTATTTGATGATTTTGTAAGTTAAGTTATTAGCTTGTGTATGAGTTTATATCTTGGTACCTAATTGAGCTGTTATGTTAAGAATTTGACTGGGAGACAATTCAGAAAAACAGCTCAGAATATTGATTTTTAGTTTTCTACTTGACATTCCATACAACAGTTATGGTTATGATGTAAACTTAAATGGCGCATTGAGAGTACCTACGTGTAACATGATTAGAAAGATAAGCGGTGTACCTATGTCTATGTCTTATGACGAAACAAATCTATTTTGCATAGTCTAAAACTCTGAACTGATAGGTGTTTCTAAATATTGACATCTTCTTTAGTTACGAATGTACATAACCGACTTCTACCACATAGGATGTAACCCCTTCACTTCTATGGCTCCTTTTGTTCTCTCAAATGAACAATACCCAATATCATCTTATTATGATACCAAAACAAAAAGAATGTTAATTTCCGATTGACGGTGGACCAGTCCGCGCCTGTCCACTCCAATCTCGTCATATTATCGATGGTCTGTTGTGATGAGCCCGTCACAACTAATGGTAGTTCACACACGACGGTGTCCAGTTACATCGTATTAATAGCTGCCGGTGTACTGGGTACGCTGCGTTTGTAACCGGCCTAAGTTGCTTTATAATGTCGGGGTATGATTTTTATTCTTGTTGCGTGATACCTTAGAAAGGACGCTAATTTATGGAAGAAATTAACTGAGAAAATTGCGTAACTTGACAAGCCGACATGTCGATTCTGTTTCCATTTTACTATTACAAAATTCTCGGTTTTCTCCAGTCATATTTTATTCAAATAATTGAACTTTTTTGTACCCTGAACGGCCTGAACCTGTATGTGAGAGCTTTGACAAGAGTCGTTCACATGTCTCAAAGAGCACATAACGTTTAATATTTATGCCCCTTGGGCGTTCTACACAATATTGAGAACTCATGATCAGATTTAAGCTGAAACGACACAGCGCTATTACCCACTTTCCATTGCCGCTTTGAACCCGGCCCATCGGACAATGGTGTATTGGAATCAGCAATAGAAAGCAACCGCAAAAGATTTTCCTGAAAATCGTGTCATAGTCGTGTACATAAGAGGCGACGGTTTGCGAGTCGTCTTCACTCACAAATGTCACTCAGGATTTACGCTCGATCGTAAATCAAGATGGCGGCGTGTCCCCGCACCCCCGCCCACCTGCGCCTGGGCACAATAATTGAATATTTCACGCGCCTCTCTCAACACCTCCCGGAGATGGTCGTTGCAATACAATGTTATGTTTTATGGCTTCGCTCGTATTGTGTTAGGTCCTAAACTGTTGATGAGTGATCATGTGGAATGCATTAAGTTTAATGGCAACTTTAGAAGCAATATTTCACATCGTTCGAAACACGCCTTTAATGTTTAGCGACCAATGTTTTATGATGATTTGTTTCCGTATTGAGGAGTTCGCGGGGCTTTGCCAAAGTTATTCTGTTTTACACAGTTTGCTTCTGCAGAGTTTGTTCGTAAAACTTGATTGAATTATCACGGACATTGTAACAACAGTTCTAATTCTGAATCAATGGTATGTTTCGTTCATAACACAATATTATTAATGATTGCTTCACACAAACGTGTCTTAACTTGTTACTGAAACAGGAAGCAGCAAACTAATTCTGTTATCATAAAGATGTGTGTATCGCTGGGAACCAATTTTTAACCTAACATACACTACGTACTCATAAATTATCATATTATTACCAATGACATTATAACTAACTGCGAAATAGTTTCAAACTTTAGATAAGTCATCAT
Organism: Helicoverpa armigera; assembly: GCF_030705265.1. NCBI lineage: Eukaryota > Metazoa > Arthropoda > Insecta > Lepidoptera > Noctuidae > Helicoverpa > Helicoverpa armigera. The sequence continues at coordinate 3,691,038 of NC_087137.1, read as the reverse complement.
CCTTCGGTCCTCATCCCAATTTTATTTGGGATCGGGATGGCGTGTGTATGTAAATATAGTTACCAAATTACTTATAGAAAGTAATCTCGTACCCCTGGATTTTACATGACGAATACTTATCTTCAATATTTTATATATCTTATTTCACATATTTTCGTTTCGATCTTAACACCAATCTGGATACATAACGACAGATTGTTATACAATAATCAACCAAACAGTAGATAAAGAGACTACCACCGCATATTAATATACATCGAAAACAAACTAAACTCAAAATGAAAACGCGCCTAATCTCGCAAGCAGAGCACGTTGGAATCAGTCATTTATTCCGAATCGAGTGCTCTACACACGAATTATCTGCATTAGACATGTTAATCCACTCATTTTAACTGTAATTTTATTCGGTATTTATCGGTGCATTCATTACTGGCGACCGCAAATCGGGCGCCCAAAAAGCTCGCCATTTTCCACCATACGCTATCCACATTAGTACCTACATCCCCACACTACTGCACGTGTTCGCGAGTGCACACCCTGTAGGGCACCTAACTATTCCACAAGTAATAGAACAGTCTGACTCTACGAGAAAATATAATTTAGGTCTTTAAGTAGAGCTTTAAGAACAGACTTTAACTTTAAGTAGAGATTTTAAGTCATACGGAATTTTCATTGAAAGTACCTAATGTACCTATCTATTTATTAAATAACGCATTACGCACTAGGTAGTCCAAACAATTTTGAGCAACGGACTCTAGTCCAACCTCATCTAGTACTCGACCAGCAAAGTGGAAAGAAAGACTGTTCAAAAAAAAGATCCACCCTTGGTAATATTTCAGGCGAAGCCTTTGTGAGCACAAACATTCAAAAAGTATTTTCTTCAGCGTGAACTGCGTTTCGAAGCCGAAAATCGATCTCAGTGGCGTGCACTTGGAGAGGCCTATGTCCAGCAGTGGACTGCGATAGGCTGATGATGGATGGATGGATGGATGGAACTGCGTTTCACACTTTTTCAGCAATGTTAAAAGTTTGTTCCGCAAACATAAGCTCTTATTAAAATACTGTATTTTTATCCTAATTTTTTGATTGGCTGTTTATATATAGAAATATAGCATTAAATACCTATATTTTACGGCCACAATTGTGTGGGTTGCGTGATAATGCACGAACTATAGTACTGAATACACAGACTGACAAGTTGATTAATTTGACTGAGCCTAGTTTAAGCACTGTATACGATGATTGTAGTTCAATGTGTAAATTAGTGGTCGGTTAAATGGCTGTTATGATTATTATAACGCACATAATTTAGGCCAATTGTGCAGCTTAATTTTGTTATACATACATACCTATATATAGGTATTGTCGACAACAGTCAGTAACTATAAACTTCAGGTGAGAACAAAGCTAAAATTGAATACAATCTGTCAAGTCTGGATTCGATTCCTGGGTCAATCATTTTGTGACTTGTATCTCGAATGTGATCAATAGGGTGTACTAATTTCTCACTTATATTCTCACTAATTGAGCCAGAGAAAAGTCAATGATCCCATATTGAAACAAAAAACAAATACATACTTACAAGTTTGTATTAAGTATCTAATCACCACATTATATTCACAAGGTGAGGACATTTACTAAGAAATAAAATCATATAGGTACCTATCTACATAATGCGCACATATTGTTTACATTATATGTAAATGTTGTTCCAGGAAAGAGCTTCTCGCTGACCATCACGATATCAACGAACCCGCCTCAAGTAGCCACGTACCAAAAAGCCATCAAAGTCACCGTTGACGGCCCACGGGAGCCCCGCTCTAAAACTAGTAAGTACACTGTCTTTCAAGAAATTTGGAACAACTGCAAGCATCTTAAAATTGGCATGTTTAATACTTTTTTTTACTATTCCGTGGGGGTTTGAAGCATTTGGTGCACCTCTCAAATGGCACACTTCGCAATTTGTGCACTTCTCAACTGGAGCATTTCGCAAACAGAGCACTTTTTAAGATGAGTGGAGATTTAGAAAAAATATCTTAAAATGAAAGAATCTTTGCCTTAAACAGTTTTTTTATTATATTTTTAATAAAATTAGCCTACTCAAAAGTAAAGATTCATTCTTCTGTCTCATATAATATGTTTCTACATAGAACTCAACACATATAATAAAGCTCAGTCACATTTTTCCATTCGGCATGTAATCTAAGTATCTATTGCATGATGGAATATAAAGTCTATTGAAAACATGGCTTAAGTGCAAGAAATCAATGGATGTCGTACAACCTTCCGTTTCCCAACCTGTTGCTCTGATCTTTACCTTGGCCTTACATGAAGTGCTGTAGTATTCTCATTGACGGCTTCGAGTGTAAAGGAACTTCCTTTCTTCGGAAATTCGTGGTTACACGTAGACTGTCCACCACAACCTCAGGGTCTAACCACATTTCTTTAAGATGTTGGTTTGTTGTGAAAAACTGAAGATCAGATACAGAAATTTTATAGCGTTGTAAAGAATTAATATGGAATGTAGTTTTCTACATTACTCAATTGAAAGTTCCTGAAACTGTTTACAAAATTCATTTTATTTGTTTGTTGATCTTTTTCGGGCTAGTGTTTAGTATGACTTTTGGAAAAGTTTTAAATTAATCTGTCTCCACGAATAGAATGGTATGCAAATAAATAGTTAGTCCCATTTACGATCTCAAATTTCATAATAACTGTTAATACTTCCTGGTAATCAACACATTTCCAATTATAAACAATGTGGTTACATCGCAAACAAACAATAATAAATACATTTACAAAATACAAAATTACAAGTTACCAATTAATTAAAAAACTAATATGAAAACATAATTCGATCGCGCGTGTCCTGAGCCCAATTTGTTATTATTCGACGTCGCGCTATGGAAACCGCGACCATAAACAATTGAAATAATATATAATATTGTGAACCGTTTCTATTATTATCGTGTAGTTTTCATATATATGATAGTGGCGGCGGCGTGACCGCGATATCGCAATTAGTAGATAAACTTTTCTTCCCACGGGAGCTGGCGCTGATACGCCGATTGTCATGTGTTTTTTTACCTACTTTATTGTACAACACAACAACACAACAGTTTTTGTTATGAAGGTCGTATAATGTATGTCAGTAGGTACAGCATTGGGGTTTTTATATCAAAGCACTTTTTTTGAACGTTTTGCTTAGAATGTCATTTTATTATCATAAATATCCTGCCGTATACCACAAATTTTGTTGGTTTGAATATAACAGAAATATTATTTAAATCAAAACAGAAACATTCTCACTTACACCGTTTTCTCAGAGCATTTTTTACCACCGGCTTAACCTTTACTTAAAGCAGCCGTTCCCAAATGGTGTTCCGCGGAACCCTGAGGTTCCGTGACAGGCCCTCAGGGGTTCCGCGGAAAATTCAAGATTTTCATAAGAAAATCATTTCACGTTGGACAATATTAAATTATTATAAATTTTCAATTAAATTGTTTTAAAATATTGCATTCTAAATTCCATTTAGGCACCATGTAGGTGGGTACCACTCGCGAAGGTAAGTACAAGTTTGCGACAAGTGGTTGGGGAAGGCCACGGCAGCAGATAATTTAATTCCGCTTTTTGCAAATTGTACATTAACTCAATACCTCCAGGTTTTCGGCAATGGGTAAAAGAAGGTAGCCAGTTGGCCAAAAATTACCGCATTTTTTAGGCTTATTTCATCGCCACGATTACACGTTTTCATACATTTGATAGGACGTGACATAACACGGCATACGAGTATATCTAGTGGCTATTTTGACCATGAATCAATGTGTGACATTATTTCCAATTTTTGCACCTCCAAACGAAGAAAATTTTCGCGCTCGCTTCGGTCGCGACTCCATGTTACATGGTGCTTTTATGTTCGTTTAATTGCTCTTCCTTCGAGGTTTCTTATTAATTTTTCCTTTGATATGTTTATTTTTTATTCCTCTGGTTCAGAAAAAGCAAGAGCGCTTTCTTCGCTAGCTGCTTCTTATTCATTTGCATTTGCTTTTTTGAGTGAATGTTGTACTTTTTGAGACCTTATTAATTTACAGTGGTTTTATTTATTTCGTGTAGGTACTTAAGATAAAAAAAAATTCGCGCTCGCTTCGCTCGCGATACCGGCTACCGCTGTAAGTCTTTCCATACTAGCGGGTGCTTGGAACTTCTTTTTTTAGCTAAAAAAAATCGCGCTCGCTCACAGTATTGTACAGGTGCGAGGCGACCAAACCGACCAAACTATTTCTTTTTGCATTTACTTTGTCAGTTTTCAAACCGAAAACTATTTACATAATACACAAAGTCAAGGGCGGTTAAATTGTTTTCTGGCCCGTGCGGCAGATAGCCATGCTACTCCTGAGTACCTATACTGAGTATGTCTCTAACCATATACCATTTGGTGTGTGTATTACGTATTTACGTCTTTAGTTTACTTCATACTTAAGCTAGGGTTCCGCCGAAAAATGGTGATACAAAAAGGGTTCCGAAGCCAAAAGAATTCGGGAACCGCTGACTTAAAGAACAATACTATTAAATACGAATTTCTCATCCAATTCCACCCCACATTAAACCTACCTAATTAATATCATAAAACATCGTCTTCCGCCTGTCAGTCACGCGAAACTAAGGAGTTGCTCAAAAGGAGTTCGAACTATCGACAAAATTGGAGGAAAAATATGAAAAAAAAACACGTTACGCCATATGGAGCTTTGGAGCCGGCGGCAAACAATAGTGAAATTATATCAGTAATAAGTTGCACTCACGCACTGCACAACTGCTGGGACCTTTGTGCCTGCTGCCGGCATGACGCCGGAGCACTCAGGGACATTTCTTGTACTTCAATATTTAACTGAGCTTAAATCTTTAGAATTGTCCTATAATCTGTTTGGTCCCATTCTATTATTTTAAGTTTCTTCTCATTAATATCACTCATTTATTTCTTATTTACAGAATAAATACTTAACTCTAACGAACCTTCCTTTGGTCAAACTTAGTGGTCCTCTTAATTAAATTTAATAAGTCTCGCATACAATCAAAGCACACGTCGCTAACATTCATTAGCATCAGATCTTTATCAAAAGCAACGAACACCAAAAATCCTTACACAATATCAAACAAAGGTGAAAGGACACAAAAGGCTAGTACTTAGCGAATAAGCCCCAAAACTCTGGGGCACAAGAAAGGAAGATATCGTATGCTGGGGGACTTAAAAGTTTGAGTTAATAGACTTAATTTGTAGGCGGGACATAAGCCGCTTCGCAGTGACCCCCGCTAATTGCGCTGTACTCCCACATTACACGGACTATCGACTATCGATAAAATGCAATTTATTTGTAGCGGTCGAACCTGCGAATGATGCTTAAATAGTGTAGTGCAAACATAATTGCATTGCGTATGGGAGGTTTCAATTTGAAGTTACCATTACGTTTCCCACTCTATAACTATTGTGTGTGCAAGGGTCAACATTTCTGAAACTAAAAAAGTTTTCAAGTCCAAAGCATACGATACCTACTCAAACGCAAAAGACAATTCAGGTTCGTATTTTATCGCCCATAAATTAATTACCGTCGAAATTAAATGTTTGTAGAGTTACTGCAATAAAATCAGTAACATTGTTAAATGTACTTGACAAATAAACATACCTACATATACGAGCAATGCATAAGACAAGAAATATAATTCTAAACAAACATCGATATCTAACACCGAAGGACATCACTATCCTATTATAGTACAACAACAAATAATAATTAACTGACTGCATTTGTTTGCGTCGATCAATTGCATAATTGCGGTGTTCGTTCATCTTACATTGTGTAAACTCATAAACTAATTATCTATGTATTTTTTCTAATACAACGAGGCGAAAATAATTGGGGCGGTGTCTTTTTAAATAAAGGTAGGTGAAGCCGACAGAAGGCCGCAAAAATGGGCACGATTGAAAAAAGGGACCACCATTTCTGTAATAAGGTGATTGACACTTTGACGTTTAATTGAAGAGGCGCCGGAAACTCGTAGTTTTTTGGCCGGCTTAGAATATTGAATTAGTTTTAGCTGCACGCGTGTTTGGGGTAAAGATAATTTGACCATAGTTGCCAAGTATTTGTGTTTTTTAAACAAAGTTGTTAGGTGTTTTGTTCTAAGAATGAATGAATAAATAAATGAACCAACAAATTAAAATCCTATATACTTTTGTTATACCGTTTGATACCTTCCAAGTACAATTTATTTTTTTTTGCCAATTTTTAGGTACATACAAAAAGTAATAAATAAACAATACCTTGACAAAATTAGATGACCTACTTAAAAACGCAATGTAAGAAAACAACAAGCCTGATACAACTTCCACAAGGCATAGTTTAAAACAAACTAAAAAAAAAAATCCATTCCACAGGTACAAACGCATCGCCACACCAAATCCGATCATCATTCGGCCTCCAACGGTCCCTGATCGCGTGTGACAGCGCATCCCTAGCCCTGCGAGAGATGGACTACAAGAGCTCCTCCGTGAGGAGCCTCCGGTCCCTCTCTCACGAGGAACGAGAGTACAAGACTAACGCCAACCTGCCTGCCGGAGGTATGTACTCTGACGGTTAGTCAAGCTTTTTATATATTTTTGATATAAGTTACAGGGTCTTTATAAAGATGGGTGAAGTAAATGAAGGTATAGTAAGAAGACATTCGTTATTCTGAATAGTTTAATGTATGAGAAGAATCCTGAAGCCTAACTTAACATTTTATTGACTTTAAGGAACCAGTGGTTCTACTGCTTTCTAAATATTTTGATAGTATTTAACCCAGAGTTGAATCAAAATGTTTTAAAACTTTTTGATAAAAGTTCTTTGCGCGTAGATACACGCACTTTTTATAAATTGATTGAAAGACTATAGTTACAAATAACAAAAGCCACATGATAATAACAGGTTAACCAACAATACAAAAACGCAAATAAATGCAACATTTTAAATAACTACTCACACAATATTTTGGTTTGTACTTTATTGAATTTAACAATGAATTTTATAATTACTTCTATGATTGTTTTGCGTTAAACAATGCAAATAGATATGTTTGAAGCAGTTTTATTGGGTTAACCTCAATACTCAGTGTAACCGCATAATATAACTCTTTAAATGGAACCAATTTTTCCTCAAAATGTGCTACAAAAACCAATATGTAGGTATTTAGATACTTCCTGTTGACCAACACTCCAGTGGTTGCGTATTCATTTATTTGATTAGCGTTAAAGAGTTATTTATTCATCAATCAGTAGCTGCACCATGCGTTGCGATGTTTCAATATGGAAATGTTCTCAAAATTTTGCAGATTCCATAAAAAAACTGAAGTACAAAACTAAAGCAAAAAAGCTTACTTCTTCAATTCGGGAACTCTTGTTTATTAAAATAAAAATCCTTTAAAAGACTTTATATGACAATTAAACTAAGTAATAAAATACTATGAAAAGCTCCTCATCTAACATTAAAATTACTTATCCTAATGAATAATCTGCAATAAAGTTATCGCAGTATATTAAAGATTTATAGTGAAATAAAATTACTGCAATATGCAAGATTTATGATCACACTTCAAACTTTTTATATCACCATAATATAAACATTAGCATCCACAAAATAATCTTCTAAATCATATAACAACAGACAGATAGGTAATTTTCCCGACGTAATTATGGCCTAAATAACTGTAAAGTGTCCCGGAGCCTGCGTTAAGTTTATTAATATCCGCGCTCATTACTCGCGGCACAATCTCGGCCTCTAACTGACTGCCGCCTTATTTACCGACGACCTGTTGGCAACAGCCTTATGTAGCCAATAGAATGGGTAACGAAGAAAAAAGATTTTTTGTTCAATTAACTGCTCGTACAAGGAAAATAATAGAAAATCAATTGTGTCTCGCGTGTATCTGCGCCCTTGCAATGGCTTAAGTTCATATTTTTGGGCCACTCTTCTAAAATGCGAAAGAATAGATGGAACGGCAACTAACTAAAATAGTACCTCTATGTCACCTCTTAGTGCTTTTTTACAACATACTTCTGATACCGTATAATGAGACCGTTGATTTGAAGAATCCCAAAAAGCAACCAATCAAGGTATTTAATAAAATTTTCACATCACGCAGTGGTTCCAACATAATCGCTAAACTGTCATCCAAAATATAGTTTTCGATACCAAAGGATAATTTAAATCAATTAAAAGCTACCACAAATTGCTTCTGACAGTCTCCGTGAAATTAATAACAAAGCTCAATCAGGAAGGCTCATTTTGTTCATGCAATAATTTTTTGATCAAACAGCAATTTTCGCATGCTTCTGCTATTAAAATAAGATTTTTTATAAGAAATCACAATTTAACTAAAGGAAAATTTTGCGAATTGTGTCTACAAGAAGGAGTCATTAATTTTTATTTCAAGGTATTCAAATTCCTAACTGGTTATTGGAAATAGTTGTCAGTTGCCAAGCCATTTTCTATGAAAATAATCAACCTGTCCTGACCTTTTTCTAGTGATTCATACATGAACACAACCAAAAAACCTAACGCAGAGGACGAAAATATGCCCAATCTATCCGTTCTTAATGCACGATCCTACTCGAGGCGTTTACAAGGCAATCCCGGCGGGTTTCATCAGTGCTCTCAGCAATCTGCGCGCGCGCCGCTAATGACGATCCGCCATTACGCACGTTATTAGCCGCCGCCGACAGCCCATGTCAACTCTAATGCTCGTTGCTAACTGTTGGCTTGGTTTGCAATACTTCGTGCGTCTGTATTAGAGTTAATTATTTTGGAAGTAGCTGGGAGCCTTTACTGGGTCCTTCGAGATGGAGATTGTTAGGACGGTTTTGTCATCTAACTGCTTGATGCTAGCAGTTTGCGTTATCCTTGGAAAATGTATACCTGGTCTTATTTTTGGGTAAAGTAATAAATAATAAGCTTACCATCTTCTTTTCATCCTTCACCGGCCACGATGATACGTCCCCGTCATCTTGATCTGTAAAATTGCTTAGGTATTATATCTTATAAATTACAAGTTGTTGAATGGAACAAAATTATACTTAAATAAAACGATCGATATTGCATCGGTAATGGTTTGTTTCCTGTCTAAGAAATATCTTCGTAATGGTCCACTTCGATTGCGTTGTGATTCACGGCTGTTATTTAATGACATCTACGTGGTTTGAGCACATAGCTTCTTAGTGTTTTTAATATTAAATTGGTTAGTTTCTCTAGTTTAGTCCACAGCCCATTTCAGTCCATTGCTGTTTAAAAAAAACATTCGCATTCGCACCTACATTTTGACCCCAGGCGTCAAGTCCATTGACAATCATCATAAACTTTGAGTAAGAATGGGAGCCATTGAATGCTGCCACTTAAAACAAGGAACCTAACATTAAAATCCACTATTCAGCAAGTTCATATTAAAAACAGTTGTACACAGACAGGCAAACAATGCGGTCATCGGATGATGACGTAGACAGCCGTTCATGAGGGGATGCGCTCCGGAACAATCGGAACCGGCCAATTACGTGCCCTGATCGAACACCTTGCAAGCTTGCTGCCCTACGCGTGTTCAAATGTTACAAACGTCAATTGGAACGCATTTTGAATTGCGTTTCGGATATTCGAATTCCGAATTAGAATTCTAATTTAAATAGGGATGTATATTTCTGGATTTTTGAAATTTTTATGAAATCAGATTTTTAGAATTATTAAAATAAGCCGCTGCTTCGCGGGATCAAAACCGGGCTTTAGTTAGATGATGTTATTTACCATTAAAGTAAAGCTTAGGCGTATCTTGAATTATAGTCATCAGCACTAACTTACTTCTTACAACTTAACTTAGTGGTCGGAAACATACCAATGGCATAGTTTCAAGTTAGGCAGAATCCATGACTTATATACTTACAAATCAGTCGATATTTACTGGAACTAGACGTCCTATTTCAAATCTAATGTTTCCGCATTATTATGTTTCTAACCAAGCAACACGAAACATTTTTCCTTATGTAATAATATGAGTCCAGTGACGTAAATAAGCTTCCGAATATGGTTTGTTGATAGGAAATAGGGCTATCGTGAATAATTATTGTTAAATGTGTATATTGAAATAATCCATCTATGGCAAAGGTCATGGGAAATACCCTGTTACTATTTTACTTCGTATTGTAGCGATATAAGTAATTTTCCAAAATAAAAATTCCCAACTTACAAGAGGAAATCATTCATACTGTTTCCAGAAATGTCAAATTTTCTAGTCTTGGAAATTTTTCAGAAGCACAGAGTTCGCTCAAACTGCGAGCAATTTACAAGAAAACTCTATAATTGATTAATTAATTATTGAGACTGAATAATGGAGAGTGCTTTGGTATTTTTTTAAACCACTGGCCCAGTTCTGAGTACTGACTTATCCATCACCGTTCACCTACAAGATTCTAAATATTCTCCATCAATATACATTATAAGTACCTATTTTTTTTTTGGTACATATAAGACAATATTTTACTTCTCAATATAGAACAATAGCTATTTGTAGTAAGTACCTTTATCAAAACGAAGGAGCGGACTAGCGACAACACTTACCAGTCCTTTTTGTATCAAAAATCTGCATAGGTACTCACTACAATTTTCACCAGCTACTTAGAACATTACACGGCTTCCAGAAGCTAGAACAAATGTCATCGACCCCTAGATGGAGTCGAGAGAAAAATAATAACAATAACATCAACGCGATGGGGAGAAAAAACGCGCGCTGCCACAATGTCATTACGGAGGCTAACATCGTGCGCCATAGACTAGCGAACTTGTAGAACTGTTTGAATTTGGAATCGTGTTAATGGCGGTAAAACTGTTATGCCAGTTAAGGTTGATGAAACTTTTTGAGGTTTGTTGTTGTCGTGTTGATCGAAAATTAATAATAAGAGCAAATATTATTCATGTAAATCGACAGGTAATCATTCTACTTCTAAATAGTGTCGCACATCTGCCTGATCAAAACCAGTAGATATACCATATACGCACATAATATTTTTTATTAAATATGTAGTTAATAACCACAAGCCTTGTAAAGAAATGGCCTTATAAACCTACAATGACAACAATTCTCAAACCAAATTAAAATAAAAGGATCAAAAATTTGAAAATACCTTTCGATCTGTCTATGCATTTCATGGGGCTAGAGTGCGCGCGCTTGTCTATCACTATTTGAATCCAAAGTAATCAGAGTGGCGGTCCATTCACTGACGGCTGCTAATGCCGATGGCACACTATGTAATCACTTCTACGTCAAATACTATCAATTTCAACGGCTCTCAACGCTGCCCAATAATTACTACACAGCCGATACAATGTTTAGAATTGTACGGACTTCCAATTCAACGCAAATACAACCACAAAAACTTAACATAATAACACTTTTCACACTTTTACTAAAATTGCTATAAAATACAAAATCTATTTTTGAAAACATTCAATTCTAAGAACAACGTAATATTACATCGCGCCTTATTTCCGGTAGATTTTCGATTTGATTGATCAATTTCGATGATCAATATCTCGGGCGCCGTGATTGGCTACCGACCGACAACCTATCGCATTATAACGATACTTTTCACTGTTTCACACTCCAATACCTTTAATTCACTAGAGAAACAATTGAAAAATGGTATCGACTCGGCTATGTATCGTAAAGCGGAGTCAAGAGCGTCGGTTATCGCGCGTTAGCCGGGTTGGCGCGTACCGCTGCGGTTACACTTACTCAAATAAAGTCAATCTTGGTGCCGGCCGAGGGTCCGTGTGAAAATTTGATAACGAAACTATAGATCGATGGGGCTGCAGAAATCAGGGGCCGCAGCCTGCGGTTTCAATCGGTGTGCTACTGTGGGATGTAATAAGCGGCAACGGATTAGCCTCCTACGCACCGTACGCGCTCTATCACTGTATTGCCACCTCGCACCTGGCCAATTTGTACCAATATTACGATAGCCAACTGCCATTCTGAAGGATACAATGTTGAGCCAAAACAACACAATTTTCCTTGAATTGAACAAAAAATAAGTACTTAGAATGGTTAGCTGGAATCGCAAAAAGTACCCATTAATGATTTCTGGGATTTATATTTGAGAAAAAATACATTATTTTGTATCTAATAACAGATGTCTATGAATCATGAAAGACATAAAAATGGCGTATTCTCTAAATGTCACCGAATGGAAAATCCAGCTGCAATTCACACCGGATACAACACATTCTAACACAAAACATCAGACCTACGAAATTGAGTAATAAAAGCAAAAGTAGAACCTCCCGCAACTTACCCTACGAAACCAACGAAATAATTTGGAAACGTCCTGTTGACCTCACACGATTTCCGACCCAAAGAAATGAATCACGTTCCCGGTAACGTCTTCATTTCTTGTATTTCATAACTAGCCGTTACAAAAAACTTATTGGAGCCTGCCTATGGATTGCTATTCGTAATCGGCTACCGAAGATAGCTTCTTGGGGCATTAAAACTATTAAAATGTATGGTGGGCGGAGCGGTGCGGGTAGAATTAAGCCTGGCCGCAAAACCACAGCTCCTGGACCGACTGGACAGTTAACCCGCTACGTGCCGAGTATTATCGGTACGTCAATTTTATAATTGCCTATTTAAAACCATGTAATTTCTTACATGCTTCTCCATTTCAATGTATTGATATGATTAACGGTAGCGGGTATTGATTTTTTTTCGTCATATTACCAATCAAAATTACTTTGTGTGGCTCCGACGGTTTTTACAGATTGAAGGCGAAAAAACGCTTTTGATATACCAATTTGTCCGTTAAACATTTCGGGAAGTACAGTAAACTGATTAATGATTAGGAATACATCTTCACATAATAATGTAAGTCTGATACCATCGTTTTGATATTGACATACAACCCAAGTATGGGTATATTATCGATATCAGCCGACCGTTAGACAGCCCAACCCTTGCCGCGGCCGCAACAAAAAGCACGCAAAACTTCTAAACAGTAAAGTTCTGAATGATTTTATCGACGGTTCGCCGACAAACGTTTGTATTATTCATCTATCTCCGCGTGTCCCCCAACTCATTACAGACTATTTTCCGATGTGGCAATATTCGCGCATTTTAAATGTACACTACAGTGCACTGTAAAAGCTCTAACCACAAAGATTCACCTGATATTTTAGATGCTTTAAAATTAACCCTAAAACATGTTCCGTGGCGGATCACTGGCTTAAAATGCAGACTGAATCCTAAAAAGGTTCCGCTAAAAACAATGTGTTAGGTAGCCAACTAGATTTATAAAAAATATAAAGCTCTATTTTCAAATATTGTCTTTGATGATTTCGTGTTCTTAACCACATGCAAAGTTAGATCGAGGCAATATTAAGTGAAAATATTCTCTGATTTACTTTGCTTGTAAATGTAAATACACTCACGATTGCCTAATTCATTGACGAATACATTCGTCTAGTAGTTTCGGATAAGTATTTATTGTTCGGTCTGCGGTCTCCCGGGCGAGCGGCCGCCCCAAACTCCACCGCAGCCACCGAACCACCGATTCAATAAGTTCACTCGCCAAGATCGGAATACACTTTTTATATTTATCTACCTTATCAATAAAGGGGTGAATTCTGGAGTCAATTCTTGAAGGATTAAAAATCAAAATCCATGTCTGCCGTCATTAAGGACTTAAGTCTGTCTGAAGTTATTTTGGGTCATTAAAAAGTTGAAACTCTACACATTTTTATAAAAGACAAGAACATAGCTTAAAGTTGTAGACTATCTGAACACTTATTTGAGAAGATTCTGTAATTTCAGTAGCAATTTTCTTTAAAGTGCTGAATTGTTTTAGCACCTGTAGTCGATAAACCTTTTGTTTTACAAAACGCGTTCTTGGCTAGCGTCGGTGCACGTACCACGTATGAAGCATTAAGCGCCGGAGCACCGCGCTCTCTCGAGCTCAGGTGGCTCCTCCGAGCCGTAATGTCTCGCATTTGCGGTCGCCCGGCAGGATACGCGCTTGTACAGTAATGAGCAACACATAACGAAGCCTTACAAATAATTCCACCCACGAAAAAAACACACCGAATCACGTACTTGTATCCTTCAGAGGAAAACGCATATCGGATAGCACCGTCCACAATCGTTTCTCTTTTCTTCACGTCAAACTTTATGGGGATAAGCGAGACGCAAAATTAATATTCGCTCCTCATACTTACCGATACATTTTTGAGGTGTCGGCCAGGCTCAATACAATCAATTATTGTTCTACGTGCTGCCCGGCTGCCTTCTGTCGGTAATCTGTTTGAGTTTGTTACTAAAAAATATTGTGTAAGTCGTGTCAGCAATTTGCGTTTCGTCTTACGACATGATGTTCCAAGTTTCGACTACAATTTGAAACTCAGCCATATAATTTGGCATCGAACGAGCTCAGTAAACGGATAGAAGGACACTTTATTTTATTTAGGATCAAGTCTAAATAAGTGCCCGTTGTGTTGTGAGGCGGTAATGATCTGATTATCTCGCTGAAAGAGCACGGGCAATGCACAAAGCTTACAGCACACTAGTGTATCTACTAGCCGAACTACTAACTGCTAATTTTAGTGTAATTTTCCTTTTGTACGCGAGCTTGGTTAGATACGTTCAGTTCAAGTGAAGTTGGTGGAAAGTATTTCACGTGCGTAATTTGCGAGATGATTGGGCATTATTTTTATGATGGAGCTTATATCGAGCAGTTTCACAAATGGTAACAAACGGCCGTTAATAAGTCAATAAAGATATCGATAAGTGTGGCTGGGTTTGGTCGGAGTGTGCGCTCGCGCGTCGCCGGGAGGTAGATAGGTAGGTAGACAAGTATGTGCGCGAGATAGGTAACGCTAGCCTGCGTATCGCGTGTACGGCGGATAATGTTACGCGCCCGGCCGGCTGTATCAACGATCGTCAATCGGCCGGATCCATTCCGTGTAACAATACCTTCGGTAGAGCCACTAGAACAGCGGACTTACATGAGCAAAGGGCAACTGGGATCACGTTGTAACACAGAGATAAGCTTTAGTGGATAGGACGCAGAACGTGTTTGTCTCGTAGGTCTTCTTCTCAGTCTTTATGTTACACGTAAACTTCTCAGATTTGTTCAATTTTAAAGTTGTTAGCCCAATGGACATTTCGTTAGAAAGGTCCATTGCAAACCAAAATAGAAGCAATTGTTCAAAGTTGAATTTCTTAACAGAAGTCGTTTGAGTAAAACCATAAAGTATTGCTATACTGGCTTCAAACTTTGTTTTTATAAAATTCCCTTTATAAAACCGGAGCTCTCGTGTTTAGTGGCCACGCACCTAATCTTGGCAACTTACATTACCTACAGTGGACGTGTCTTAAGAATGGAACGCACTGAACCGGACAATGTTACCGTTTGTACTTATTTACACGAGTTCTTACTATTAGTGTTAGTTTTTATATTATTTTACATAATATCACAGTAAGTGCAGACGTAATTTGCGGCTTTCTTATGTACGCAGAATTTTTTGTGGTACTATTTTTGGCAATTATTGTACATGTGCGTATGTAGGTAATTGTTTAGGTATAGAATACTCCTGAAAGTAATGAAAATCTCTACATAAAAGTTGCTAGAAAAGATATTAGAGTTTGAATGAACTTTTTCAGCTTAGATTATTTTTCTAGTTTTGGCGATCGATAACGTCTTCGCAACAGCTTTTCATTCCAGGCGATATTTTTAAGTGAACGCGAAATATGTACCTATATACATATGTCAGCTTTTCATTCCAGGCGATATTTTTACGTGAACGCAAAATACCTTCGTACCTATGTATGTTAATCCAAAATCATCTGTCTTCGCTGTTCATTTCTTCTTTTATTTATGCCAGGGACTTCGCCGTGTCATCGTCGGATACCATTGATGGTTAGCATTTTCCGGAAAATTCGGCTAAAATGGTCATTTTCAACCGCTATACAAGAAATGCTGTTTGTGTAAGATGAATAAATGAAGCCGGACATCCGTTGCCCGGCTATCCGACGTAAGTTTAGACCGGATTTCCGTTATCCGGCCAGTAATTACTGTCAATGCCGTTGCCATTTCGTTCAGTGTTCTCTATGACGTCCAGAGACACTAAAAATATTATGCCAGAAAGCATAACGATGACTTTTCGGGGTTTTCTTTGTGGTTGATTTATTGTGGACATAATTATATTTTAAGTATGAAAAGTTCATCATATGTTGTATATCTGTCTTCATGAGCCCTCTTGCGTGTGCTGAATGCGTACCTATATGTGTATAAAATTGATATTTTTAAGGCATCGTACAATGTTTTCCTGCACTCTAAGGCCTTAGAGACAAACTTTAGCTAACAAAGTGACTTATTCAATGTTAATTAGAATGAAACTGCAGAATCTGGAAACAACCAATCGTAGCATATGTTACTTCTACTTCTTTCGTGTGTGTTTACTGTGTACATAAATAGTTCAGTAAAAATAAATAAAATAAATATGCTTAATCTGAAAGTATGGTATGTTAATAAGCAACTTTTACTCGAACGGTAAAAACAATAAATGGAAATTCCATTTAGGTACTATAATCATGCTTACAAACAATCAAAACAATTAGCTAGGTAGGTACCGACATAGGTCATGCCTTACAAAACAATTTACCCTTGACCTAACCTAAAGAGGAAAGAAAGTTTGTTTACAAGCTTTTGCAGGAAATGATAGCCGTAAAAGGTTCACCACAACCATTCGAAAATATGATTACATTAACTTAATGATCAGGATGCCGGATACGACAGAACAATAGTATTAGGTACTTTCCAAATTCCTTTGTGAAAAAGCTCCATACTCCATACTTATTACCTAACCTAACCTCATTTAAAGTAGGCTGTATCATAATCAGCCTTTTTACCCTCCAACTGTACATCTCTTAACAAGGCCTCTTCTGAAACAAAGAAGAAATTCTAGATGTTCTCGACCTTCTCAATGCTTATTGAAAGTAGGGCTGCCATCTCGAATTTCGCCAAACCCGGACAAACATTAAAAAAACCCGGACATTTGGCGTAAATCGCATTTTTCCCCCGAAAGAGTACGATTTTTTAAACAAAATAATACCTAATTTGTCATTCATATACTCAAATTCAATGAGGTGCTTCCTTACCTACATGAAGTGTCCGGGTTTCCCCCGGACACTTCTTGAAACCCCGCCCGGACGGTCCCCGGACGGCCTCCAAACGAGGACAAATCCGGAGAAACTCGGACGGATGGCAGCCCTAATTGAAAGCAGACAGATTTTGACTGTAAATCCACCCTTTCAGAGTTTGTCCAGCGGATTACATACTGTTTTATTGGTCAATCGAACTTTTAACTTATTTTAATGTTATCTTTATTATTATTAATGTTAATGTTTTTGACAGTTCCTTCTACTTTAAAACACCATGAAGAATTTCTTTTCCCATTACAAATCGCAGTATTTCCCAGTACCTTCAGAGTTAGTAATTCTTATTGTGTTCTCCATCACAATGAGCATGTTCATGATTTTTTCGTTGGGAACACGGCAGTTAGGCCCTTTCGCTCTGTATCCACCGTGGGCCGGCAAGCACAGGATGTATCGAATTACGCCAACTTACGATGTAAGTGATCACCAATAAAAACAAAAACTCTCGCCCGAGGGGTGAGAATATTCTTATGGGAGTATAATGAGATTTATAAAGCTTCAGCCAACTATGTGTGTTGTTTTACTCTGTTTTGATACTTGTAGGGGTTTTCTTGGCGATGGGATTGGTTATTGATTTTAAATTCATAAAAGGTTTTAGTATTTTTGGGGTTTTAGATAAAAACTAAAGATAGACAAAAACTCTATCAATATTGTGCCAGGATAGCATTAGTACTTCTTGATCCCGCGTGATTATTCAAAAAAGGAACAGCAGTAGGTCAGCAGAGTCTGACACTCCCGCAAGCGAGAACAGTGGAACAATTTTTTGAATACATTGATCAACGAACTAAAGTAACATAATTAGACCACGAACAATTCCTTGAAGTAGTCGGAAACCGGAACAGCTTCCATAGTTTCCGTCACCGCATCCTACATCGATTATACGTCTAATCACATGTTAAACAAGAACGGGCGTCGCGATCAAAGGAGCCTAATTACAGCCCCCGCCCCTAATCAACGCCCTTGATTGGCTCAGACGTGTTTGTGCGCGACAACGGTGACGTGACGGTAGTTAACCTATATGTAGGACTATGGTCTTAATTAGGATATATATTTTTTTGGTACCTACATACATAAAGATGTAGGGCAATTTTGCTGTCAAGACTTGAGATGGTTTCGTACTGGTGGTGGTTTGGACTTTCTATTATGAGTCGCGAAAACGTCCCTGGAACAAGAAGCGTAAAAAAGGTTTGTTAAAGTCTGCGTCAGTAGTAAACAAGAAAGCAGAAGTAAAGTCGACTACGATCCAGATTAAATCTTATAAACCTATGACAAAATAATTGTGAAATTGTTGTTGTGACATTTGATGAGATTGAGTGCCACCTCTAGAGTATATGTATTGGACCAAAATTCTTTGAATATTCCTGGTTCTAAATACCTCAACACAAAATCGCAATTACCCCTCCTCCATAAAACAACACGGCAAGTTCCACAGCGAATGGCCAATTTTAATCGCTATTTTCATTTATTTCATATTCGTTAAACAGGACGCGATGTTTTGACAGTTTCCACGCGGACGCCCGGAGGTAGCAGTGTTAATGTGACATTACCGTGGGTGTCGCAGGGGCGAGGGGGGGTGTAGGTGGCCGGGGAGGGGAACGCGGGGGACGGCCGGTAATTATCCCACGTCAACGGCAGGCCTAGGCTCCCTGTCCGTGCCTATGTTAACAGCTAGCTTTCATAACTACCGTGCTATACTGGGTAATGTTCGTGTTTTAAGAATGTTGTTTTAGTAAGTTTACGATCTTATACTACCAGAAATATGGCTGAGAAATCGTACAGAAGCTTTGCTAAACAAGCATTTTGTCAGCATAACTTCTTAAGTTTTCTAAGGTCCCATATTTGCTCTATTTCCTTCATATTCCCTGCATATAACCGGAATATACCGGAATGTACCTATTGAGTCTAAAAATCCACAATTCAACTCCAAAATAAAACAATTTCAAACCAAACCTCAAATCCGACATGACAAACGTTTTTTACCAGTACATAATTTTACATGGCAACACAATCGTTACCGCAGCGGGCAACACAGAGCGCTTTTATTTAGACACCTAATTAAATATTAATTAAGTGCATATCACATTTATACATTAAACCGATTTTAATTTCATGTTCGAGCGCGCAAAATTAGGACTTGGTCCTCGTTTGCACCACAAAATGAAGTGGAATCGCACAGTGCGGCCGCCGGTGCGTGCGAGTGGTATCGACTAGGGAAAATCATTATCCAATACACTTTTGATTAATAAACTGCTGGTTGTAATTGCATATGTACTGGTTGTTTTAAGCCAGTTATGAGCGTCTGAGTGGGTGGGTTCATCATCTAAAACCGCTCTAATTCCTGTGCAATAGTTGACTTGATGAAGTGCGTTAAATACTGCCAACAGCGATAATGTGTGAGGGGAGAGTTTGTTACATTGCCATTACACTTCTAGCTATTAAATACAATATGGTATAAGATGTGAATGAATTAGATTTTGCCATGAATTAAATTGGACCACAATAAATTAAGATTTACCTAAAGGCGATAACTATTGATTTTTTCTTTATAAGGAGCTTGATTCCATAATCTGTACAACGTTCATACACTTCGATAATTAAGTTAATAAGTAGAAGAGGACAGCAACCTAAGTCCGAGTAGTACCTACACCTTTTTTTTTTGTTGTCGCTGGGCTAAAAATGCTATTACGCATCCCCTTCCCGTCGGGGGACGAGAGAGGGGTATGTGGGACTCCCCGGTAAAGACGTTCCCGGTATACCCACTAAAAAGGCCCAGCGGCACTCCGACCTCGCCTGAGTGGAGGGGGTCTGGGAATCTATGGCGTCCAGTCCCCCTCCGGCGATTGCCCGCCTCACGGCAGGCCCCTCATGCCTCCCCCCAGTGAGGAGGGGTCCCTATGATGGCCGGAGCACAAGGGGCGATCCTTGTAATGCAGGCGGTGGCACCCCCGCGCCTGTCGCCCGCTGATCACCCCCCAGGGCGGATGGAGACGGGCGTTGTGTTCGCCGTCTTCCACCCCTTCTTCGTCTGCGGTGCGGCGCCGCGAGAGGGTCGCTCTCCCGCACGCGCTCCGCTGACTCCTTCTGTGACATGACGTCCTCACAGAAGGAGGCCACCGCTTCCCATGCCTCCTCACTTCGCAGCATGGCAGAAATCACGCTGGGAAGTGAGAGGTCGTCCCCGACTACTGCCACCAGGGTGCGGCGGGGTTCAGTCCACGATGGGCACACCTCGAGTGTGTGCTCTGCCGAATCCACCTCGGCGTCGCAGTGATGGCACTGTGGAGTCTCCTCCCTCCCAATCCGGTGCAGGTACGATCCGAAGCAACCATGCCCGGACAGCACCTGCACCAGACGCATCGAGAGGCACCCATGCCGCCGATCGAGCCAGCCGTTCAGAACAGGCCCGATGGCATCCAACGTCCGGCGACCGAACGTTGCCGAGGCAAGATCCTCGGCCCAGTGGCCAGTTATTAACTCCCTCGCTTCCTCCCGAACTTCTTCCCGTTCTATTGGGTCTGGGTGCCGGTCTAGTGCCCTCTGCGCCGCCTTCCAGTCGTACACTCTGGCGAGCACCCAAGCCTCGAGCTCCCAAGGAGGGGTTCCCGCCAGAACGCACGCCGCCGCAAAGCTCACTGTACGGTACGCCCTCGCCACCCGCTGCGCAATGACCCTTTGTGGCCTTCGGATGGCAGCGGCGTTTCTCCGTCTGCACAGTGAGTCTGCCCAGATTGGGGCCCCGTACAGGGCCATACTCTTGAGTATGCCGGCGTATAGACGACGGCATTGGTCGCCGGGCCTCCCGATGTTCGGGAGGAGCCATGAGAGGGCGCCCGCGGTCTTCATTAAGCGCGTCGACAACCCGCTGAAGTGGGCGCTGAAGTGCCACTTGCTGTCAAGGACTATGCCCAGATATTTCATCTGGGGCTGCACCCCAATGCGGACACCCTCCACATGGATATGAGCGTCGGGCGGTTGATGCTGCCGAGGTCCGTGGAAGAACACGGCTTCGGTCTTTTGCAGCGCCACCGTCAGCCCTAGGCGGGAGATTCTGTCCACTACTAGTGAACCGCCCGCCGAGGCCAAGCTGGCCGCCTCTGCAAAATTTCTCCCCCGGGCAGTCAGAAGGGTGTCGTCTGCATAGCAGATGACAGACGTGCCACGGGGGAGGTTTTCCCGCAAGAGCCAGTCGAATCCGATGTTCCACAGGAGTGGCCCCAGAACAGAGCCCTGTGGGACACCGGACTCGACGCCGTAACGTCGGAGCTGGCCCGTCTTATCCACAAGGAGGACAGTGCGGTCCCTCAGGTAGTCCGCCAAAAGTCCCCGCAAATACAGAGGCACCCCATGGAAGCGGAGGGCCTCCAGTATAGTGGAGTGGGGAATAGAGTTGAAGGCGTTGGCTATGTCGAATGACACAGCCAACAGTCCATCCCCCGAGTAGTACCTATACCTACCTATCGAAATTGTAATAGTAACACAGTAGTTTATTTATCTCAGTAGTACCTATAGATGCATCGCCAAGGTTATCAACTACCTCGAAGTTCTGGGGAAAACCAATTTTATTTACTGCATCTGATGCCATTCGCGGGTTTTATAAAATATAGCCTAACTTCTTGTACCTAAGGTACGCAATCCAAGCCGAGTGCTGAGTTTCATAAGTTTATTTTCTTATTACTTACCTACTTGTAACTATTGTACTTATTGTATTCATTAGATGAAGTTCAAGATCACATTTTCCCCTTTCTCCTCTTATTGATTAACACGCAAAACTTTAGAAGCCTGGTAAATCTTACAATTTATTTATTTAAAAACATACACACTATCATTACAATTTACTTTTATATTTTTTATACTTTTTATTTTTATAGTCCTTCTCGAACATGGTGGCCTACTATGATACTTATGTACGAGAGTATTTTATCTAAGACTAGCTTCTGTCAGCGGTTTCACCCGCATCCCGTGGGAAATACTTCCCGTACCGGGATAAAAGTAGCCTATAGCCTTCCTCGATAAATGGGCTATCTAACACTGAAAGAAATTTTCAAATCGGGCCAGTAGTTCCTGAGATTAGCGCGTTCAAACAAACAAACAAACTCTTCAGCTTTATAATATTAGTATAGAAGAAGCTTGCCCAGCTACATCTTAATTCCGTATTCTCTAACGCCTATCTACCAAAAATACACTTGCGATTTCAACAAAATATAAAAATATAGGTCATTGGCTGAACACAATTTTCTGTGAATTAATTACCAAAGAGGTTTGCCGTGACCGCTAACGAGTGACTCAGGCGCAGATGTCACGCCATTGACGTAAATCACTTATGTCAAGCGATAGTGTTGCAGCAGTGGATCATTGATTTATTATACTGTTATGTATGATGATCTATGACGTTCAGTTATGTTATGTTAATTGGGCTGATTAGTAGTATACCTTTTTTTTTCCTTAACTGTGTTACGTATGTGCTGTTTAATGTACCTATGCAGAGTTTTTTGCTTGATAATTTTAAACTTTGTACCGCTTAGTGCTTATGCTACAGACCAGTGTTAAAGTCTCCCAAAAAATAAAATGTCGCTAATATTTTAATCATGTTACAAAAACCTTAATGAAATATAAATGCTTTTAAAAACCCATCCCAGTTGGCACCACTGCCACAGATCTTATTTCAGTATTAGTGGACAGATATACAGAAAAATCGGTAAACGAGAATCGATGCTAGTAGGTACAGGCTGTTCCTTCTATTGAATAACTTTTTTGACGTGACATCTTTACGTTTTTTTTTTTAGCTATGTTAATTATTGTATAGCAAATAACTGAAAAATACAACCAACGTGTTCAAATAAAGTACCTACGTGCCAAGCAAGTTGTCAAATATAAAACTGATCTGAATTAATGAATGGATGAATCAGTGACCCCACTGGTGAATCATAGCGTTGACCTACACTGATCCAAAATAGAGTCATCGAATTATGAAACCTTGGGCAGCCTTTAGTAGGGACACACTCTTTTGTTACTTATATTATTATTCGCGAAGGTAACTCAATAAATTAATAGCATGTCCTTCATCAAATAGGCACATTTTTTTATAAGTGAAAAAATATGTAATGTTATTATAATATTATTTATAATATTTCGGAGTTCGGTTATATCGTGTTTCCAAGAGAACTCTTCAAAAGTCCGGGATAAAAACTATACTATGTTCTTTCTCAAGGTCATTTCTATATCTGTACCAAATTTTATAAAAATCAGTTCAGTGGTTTAGTTGTGAAAGCTTTTATAATATTAGTAGGGATTCCGAAGCATACTTAGTTCAAAAGATTGGAAAACACATGTTATACAATTATTTTTATGCATATGTTTTCCATAATATACGTATACATATTACCATAACAAGATAAAGTTCCTATAAATACTCTGATTTTCTAACATAAAGTGTTGTTATTGTAATAATAGAATAGAAAGGAAGATTTATGAACGCTGGGTATTACCAGGGTCAGTTTACGTCAATATACAGTGTACTGTACATTGAAGTTCTAGTTACGACAGATTTATATACATAATTGCTGGAATTAATCTGTTAGACTTTTGCAGAAACTGGGCGTTTATTAGTCACTTAGTTGTTTATGAGTAAGTTTTTTATATTGAAATAATTAAACCTATTGGTTGTAGACACTTAAGTACCTAATGTGTTTCAGTTAACTAAGCGACCTGCTTAGCTTTTTAACCTTAAAGTTAAACTTTAGCAAAAAATATTAAGTAGGTAAATAATTGTCAGATCGCTATATACCTAAACAAACATTAATCACATCGAAATATTAGTTAATAAACTATGTACTATCGTAATGCCATAGGTTATGTAATTACTATGTGTTAAGCACTTGTGGTTTGTGGCGCTAACAAAGAGTTGAATTATTGTTAATTAATTTACTTGGTTAGGTGCTGTCTACAATGTGTGATTATAATAACATATTTCACGGAAACTATTTAAATACCACAACAATTGATTGTAAATAGGTAAATCCTTATTATAAACTTGTAGTGTTTTTGCATAAATTAACTATGTAACAGGCCCTTACTACAAATATATGATAGATACTAGCCGGCTTACCGCGATTTCATCCGCGTCTCGTGAGAATTTCTGTCCATACCGGGATACCTAAAAAATAGCCTATGTTACTCGGGAAGAGAGCTTTCCGACGGAGAAAGAATTTTACAAATCGGTTAACCGTTTTAGGAGCCAGGGTACAAACAAACAACCAAAAAATTTTCCTCTTTGTTATATTAGTAATAGCCTGTTATAACTCTATATTTCTAATAGAAAAGCCTACTTTAATGTAAATGCCCAATAATGAAGACTGTGACTAAACAGGCATATTTAATTATGTCAAACGGGGATAGTCTTATATATTTTTCGTCATAAAAGAGTATTAAATTTTTTCCTGTTCATTAGATACTTACTAAAAACGTGACCAAAGCCACGTAATTCCCAGAATACTTGGAATACTTCCAAAAATAATATCTCAGATTCTAAATAAAAGAGTGTAGGTAGTTCTTGCCGTTTGATGCCAGTGCAAGCGATAAGAATTTGTCAAGACCCTTAAATCATGTTTCATGTTATTTTTTACGAAGTCAAGCGTTATTAACTTTTTAATATACTTGTGCCACATCACAGGTCTTACAACCAATTCAAACATTCTGGTGACTAAATGATCATGTCACATTTTATACATGAGTGTGTAAGCTTTCTTTCCTCGTAATTATTAAAATTCCAAACATTAGACATAAACTAACATAAATCATTAATCAATCAAACATAAAACAATCAACGTCTGGCTAAACAAAAAGCAGACGCTACAAAACTGAGCTAAAGATAAAATCCGTATAATTTAACGGCGATGAATGCATTGTGATTACTACGAAAGCGCCAAAATTGTAGGCGCGAATTTGAATAAAGTGTGTACGTGCCACAAGTCTTGTACAAACGCATATAGAAACAAAGCTAACTTACGAATTAACATAATAATGATTTGTTTTATCAATACCTAGTACTCGGAGTTGTACTGAGTCAGTACGCATCGAAGTTCGTCGGCAGAATAATAACGTAAGCGACGCACGTTTTGGAAACACCCTTTAAGTTGTGCATCATCGTCGGTGTGTAAATGTGTCTTTGGTGTGCGACTACGTGTGTTTGTGTGCGTTTTATGATTAGTCGTAGGTTTGTGGTGAAAATAAAGACAAATATACATACTTAGGTACCTACTTTTTTCTGAATTTGCAAGCGGTGAATGACCATTAGGGATACCTACATCGACTGTTGAATTTTCCCTTGTTCTCAATTTAATTGGGGTCTTTCCTTTCAGACAAGCTTTATGCTTGGTGTCACGATGTTCCAATTTCAAACATATAAGAGGGACTTATACATATTTTTATTCTTCACTTTACTTATATTTGCCACCCCATGTCATACATCTCCATAATTATTCTCAATGCCAAAAAGAATCTTCGAATCGTAAACCTCTCGGGTCCGATTAGAATGCTAAGACATAAAACGTGTTTATTTAGCTAACCTGGTATTTACTGATGTACCTAAAATGAATAAACTTAGGCACTTACAGGTCACTATAGCTCATAACAGTTCGAAACGCTCAAAGTATTTGGCAGCACGCCAAGGTCGCATTGATTTACAAATAATGCACTTTCACCAGGATTTCAATTCACTTACTCATAATGCATGTGTCAGAAAAAAATCTGAGAAATTGTTGGGAAATTCTACTTATAATTTATTATATGGGATAAAACCAAAATGAGTTCACTAGAAAAAATATGTTGAGCAACCATGACTTTGCATTCATTTTTGTTTGACCTCCGATAGTTTGTTCATCCCAGTTGGAAAAACGACACCAACTTGAAAAGTCAAGGTTTCGAACCCGAACTGGCTTGATGCCTTCCAAACTTTCCTATTCTTATAGCCGTGCTCCTAAACTCAAAATACCTAAGGTTTTTGAGCATAGACCCAAAAAAGTCGATCAACCCAGTCGCCTCGCCATAATCTAAACCTAATCCGCAGCCTACTTAAAAAACAGGTGTCGCCAACCTTGAGTGCGGCAATTCGCATTGTTTGGGCGCCCGGCCTCACTTTCATCAAGTACATCTACTGATGAATCAGCCGGCAATCCCAAGCCGTTACCTCTAGTTCCGTACACGTGATAAACATAATTTATATCAATGATATTATAACCTCTACAAAGTTGGTAGTTTTCCCGCGGTTTCACCCGCATCCTTTGAGACCTACTGCCCGTAGGTACCGGGATTAAATATAGAGATAGCCTATCTTACTCGGGAGTAGTGTAGCTTTCTAACGCTGAAAGAATTTTTCAAATCTGTTCAGTCCTTTCGGAGCCTCCGGGGTACAAAAAAAAACTTTTTTATTATATTAGTATAGAAGTAAGTATAGATGTGTTTACTAACGCCATACTACGATTAAAGAAATCACGAAACCCTGAGTACGGAATACTAATTATGTTTCGCTTTCAATATGACTAATGTGTCGGAAATGTTGCATATCTCTTGAATTGCCTTTCTGTAATAAAAGCAGGTTCCGGTATAAACGTGTCAAGTGCAATGATGCAATAAATATGTGTTAAGTACCTATAATCACTGCGTTAGTTTTTCTTAATATGTTAAGCAGAGGTAAAATAGACAAATATTTTTCCCCAGTAATGTTCAAATAGGAAAAAATGAACACTCCGATTTCTTTACTACATGAATTTCGTTCTAAAGCATACGTATTTTTCAGGTGAGGTTGAGAACTAAAATGTAAACGATATTTATTCGCGAAACACATGTTGACATCTGCCCAGTCATTGGAAATTAACCGTGAATTTGTTTTACGCAGATAAATAGCCGACTTGAATAGAAACACCGTATTAACATTTATTGGGAAATACGTCAAATGTGAATAAGTGCGTAATCTGCTTCGATATTGGATTATTTATCATAGTATTGTTTTAGGTACAATTGTAATAGAATATCTGACATCCTCAGACAAAGTGACGATACTAGGCGAAGCATATACTAAATCTGTGGAGAAGTCCTTTTTGTAAATAAAAATGTTTGTAAATATTGAGAAATAAATGTCAAGCTTTCAAGACATGTGTTGCTGGGGAGTTTGTTGCGCCATCTCTTCCCAGCAAAAACATATAGGAAGTGGCGAAGGGTGGGCGTTTGGAAGGCTGTCTTTTCTGTTGACTTTCGAAAAGAGATTATCTCATTATCAGCCTAATTTAAATAAACGCGTGAGTTTGCACCTACTAAGTGGAAACTACCGATTCCTTGTTCCGGCTTAATGGGTTTTTTGGGAATTCAAACATCAATTTATTTGTTTCCTTTCCACTAACATAATCTACATTATTTATAACTTCCACTAAATTAGGCTATCAGTGGATATTTCAGAGAAACAAACATTGTTTAATTATTACATTAAATAACACAATTTTGAAGTTATCCTGCTAATATAACATACGTTAACCTTAATACTTTTCCTCTAACATAATCTGTCCTGAATTTGGAAATTGTTATCTAACAAAAATGGCAAATGGGAAAGTCTGGGTGTACAATTATTGAAGGATAAGTTGTATCCGTAACAACTAGAATTGTAGGAAAATATATCAAACTTAACTAAGAGTGGCCATTTTTATTCAGAACATTTCTTAGGGACCTCTTTTGAGCACCGTTGTCAGTGGTTCATCTATCCATTTTCCTTTTAGTTAGTTTTCCTTTAGTCAGTTTTCCACTAACGTAACTGCAGTTTTTTTTTTAATAATAATCAATACTCAAGATTTAATATTCATAAGTTTTTTTATTTTCTTAAAATAAAATCTTATTTTACTTTATTTTGAATTCCAGAAACGAGTGGGAACATCTTGGGAGCCAGCGAGTGGAACACGGGTTACCCGTCGACTGCTTCCATGTACCCTGCGTACGCGCCGCTGCAACCGCCCTACTACAAGCCGGACCCCACTATACATATACCTACAGGTAATTATCTTTTTTATTTAACCATTTATGTACTCAGTAAACACGTGACAGAAGTAGAAGTAACATAAAATAATACTAAGGTATTGCTTATTTCTACTGAAATCTCTTCCAGCAGACCCTTAGTTAGAATATAGAGATGTTGACATGTTTCTTTGTAAACATTTCTTCATAAGAGATCTCATAACTAGGTATTCAGCTAATTTGCAGATATTCAAACGTTTCAACCTAACTTGGTGTGTCCGAAATTCGCGGATTATTTACAAATGATCTACTAGGTATGCAGCCATGCAGTTTCAGAGTCGCAAATGAGCTGGATTAATCTAGCACATGATAATTTCTTAAAGAATCAATACATCGATTCCACACTCCTCGGGCTATTAATATAATAATTTATCTATCTATGTAGCAATATCACGGCAGTAAATAATTGCTAATGAATACAGTATATTCATATTTATACACTATACTAAAAAGATTAATCTTTGCCATCTGAGAGCAATAATGTAGGGGAGATGTTCCTAAAACGGGTACCCCTCCTAAAACGGGTAGGCTTTGCCATTCGTATATTATAGGTCTTAGTGTGAACCTGTGAGTGTAGAGTGGCGCACTATCCCCCTGCTGATCACGGTCAGTCGGCTCGCGCACCTAGAGCGAGCGTTTTCGAGGCAAGACGTAAAAAATTTTTTTTGCAGAGTTTATTAAAAAAAATCGGATTATGCTAGTGCTGACTACTCAAATATGGTGCAAGATACGGTTTTCGTAGTTCTGTATTATCATTTTGCATGTTATATGCTTATTAATTGTGAATACTTAGTGGTCTCCTTGTTTACTATTTTAAGGTTAAGGTAGTTGAAATTTAAAACGTGCTTTTGGGCAAAACGGGTAGGGGCATAACGGGTGACTACCCGATTTGAAATAAGGGGCCACTTCCTCAATTGATCCCACAGAAAGCTAATCGAAGAAAAAGGAAGCCACAGAGAGCTAAAGAAGTACAGGAACAGCGTGAAAAAGAAATTTAAATATGTTTTCTCTGATTTTTAATAAAATTATCTGCTGGTTGAATTATAATTTAAAATGTAACATTTGATAGAGTAAAAAAGTGATCTAGACTGATCAAAATAAGAAAAATGTTTAACATAATTAAGGAGACTAATTAACGATAAAGATTTCCTGGATAATAGCATTATAGGAGGCTTTGATATGTGTTCTAATTAATTTATCACATATATTCATTCATTACCTGCTTTGCCCAAAGGCGCTACCCGTTTTAGGACCCCCACTAGGGCAAAGCGGGTATTTCGAAGGGGTTTATTTTTTTTGATTTTTTTCAGAATATTGAAGAAGATTACTAAGACTATCTTATGTTTTCCAAAGTTTATTATATAAACAACCCTATAGGTACAAATACAAGTCGCACGTAATGTTCTTGGTTATTTTATTCAACATCTTTTGTTAGCTTAACCGTTTTGGGAACATCTCCCCTAGATATTTCAAATTAGAATAGATATGAACTATAATGATCCAGTGTAGAATGACGTGACTTTATATAGGTAACTGCTTAGAAACAAAGGTATTAAGTACTCATATATGAATAACACATAGGTGCATATATGCGTAGGTGTTATACAAAGTCTCGGGTACGATTTTTTAACAGTTTCATTGACTTTACCCTAAGTTTTCCGTATAAACTGTTACCATCAAAAAGGCTGGACTCGATAGTTTTCATTTGTGACCGACTGATGACAATAGATCACTTCTATTCCTTTTCGTCAATTTTAGTTGTTTCTTCGATAATTTTTAACCGGCTTCAGGCAGTTGTCCCACCAAAGACGAGAAAACGACTAACTATCGGCTATTTTCTCGCTCAAGAAACGTACAATAGATATACTTTCCGTGTGAATAAAAGAGATGCATATACAAATAGTTGATCGCTGACTGTTCACACTGCCGGCGAGCACTCGCTTCACTAGTTTGTCGCTGAGCGACAAAATCTATGGAAGATAACACTCGCTCGGCGACACTCGCCAAGCGTTTAGAACTCACGCCGAGAGAGCAAGCAGTGGTCATTTCTCTACAGTGCGTATCTAGCGAGCGAGTGATGCGAGTACTCGCCCGCCTCACACGCACACTCGCTTATAGCCGAGCTACACAAATATCGGAACTACGCACACTCGCTCCCCGCGTCTCGTTAACTCGTTTCTAGTTCTAGCTCTACTCGTTACTCGTTAATCGTTGCCGGTGAGACAAGTGCCTCAAAAAGGTTCTTAGTTTGAACTTTATGTATCTTGGTATTTTCCGTAGACACAAAGGGCTGTGTAATAGCAATGTAGGTGTGTTCTCTTTGAAATTAATTCTCATGAAAATGAATCATTCCATATTTGATACAATTCGTATTATTGCAAGTCATTACGGAAAATACAATACTAAATATTTTATCAAGCTTAAATGAGACCATGCTGAAACATTAGACTCCGGTATACTGACTAGCTGTTGCACACGGTTTTACCTGCTTCCCGGGGGAACTACATAAAGTATCTGGATAAACTGTCTTCAGCTTATGACTCAAAAAGGTGTCTTTCTATTGCTAAAAGAATTTTCAAAATAGAGTTAGTAGGTTTATCGCAGCAACCGACAAAACAAATTAACGCTGCTCCTTGCGTTCCTTCCAATTAGGTATACTTAATTGTTTTTTTCTAATACGATATGAATTTGCGTCACACATTGTTAAATATGTACTGATAAACGGACTTCCTCCATTGAAGCCGTGGTTACCCGCCGTAATGGAGCGGTTGACCACATGATAGGGACCGAACTGCCACATACCTATAATCCTTGTATTATTCAATTATTTTATGAACTAGAGCCCTCAGCACAAATGATTTGATCAAAACGAGAGCGCAGCGTATAATTGCCAGCGGTTATTCTCACGTTTATTGCTAACTAAATGCCCTTTTTGACATCATCTCGTAATATTTCCTAGTGGTCTTCCTCTTCCATTCCTACTTACATGGAATGCTTGAAGCAACTTTTATTATATTATTGAGAGGAATGCGTTCACTTGACTTCATTTTAAGCTATCTACTGAATAAGATTTTAAACTCTTCATTAATGATATCCGTTCTTTCTTCCACAGTACTACCTGAAATCCCCCTGGGCCACTCGGACTACAGCGGCTTCCAGCCAAGCACTCCTGGCTACGTGAAGGGCAGTCCCAGCGGCACTGGGTCCGCGCTCACCGAGCTCAACTCGCCCCCCGCCATGCCGGCGCAGCGATACGACCCCAACTATTACAACTCGTGGCCCAGCAACACCTACAACTACAACAACTATCAATATAACAACATCAACAACAACCCTACCTGCATACAGTCCCACGCGCCATACATCAACCCCAACCCTCAGATGATCCTCCCGAACCTCTACTCCACAGTCAACCAAAACCAAATACACGTCCATCTACACAGCTCGGGGGACAAACACAACCTAGAACAATGTTTCCCGAGCGAAATCAAAATTAGCGATATAGACGGCGGCATCTCTATCACCACGGAGCTACAGGGGACCGGAGAAGCTAGTGGCATGGTGCAAAGCTGCGAGCCTAATGATGAAGTCAAACACGGCCTCTATGGTGCAGCCAACCAAGAAGTTTGGAGACCATATTGACATTTCGCTACTAATTTCCAACAAAAACATTCCATTGTACATATTGTGATATAAAAATGATCTGTTCTATGATTCTTGATAGTGTTTAAGAAATTCCAACTAAATTAATGTTAAACATTAATTAGATGTTAATTGTTAAATTAATTGATTAAGCAATAAAATATTAAATTAAAAATAATATTGGTCTTGTTTTATTGAGTTCCCTATGTTTGCAAAAAGAGTAGTTTTGTAAATGTTGACCCCTATGTTTGTCTGTATGTGGCACTGAACCTAAAATAATATGAAGTGTCAAAAAAATATGTCCTTAAACATGATAAGCCTTCAGTTAGAAGAAATAAACAAGGCTCTATTAATGTTATTGACACCAACTAACCACGAAAAGGCTGGGTAGGCATGTACCTACCTGTTTTCCATCCTAATACATGTCTCTCTGATACTCTTTTTCTTTTCTGTACCCACTTAAATATAACTTAATTTTTAAGAGCTCTATCTATATATATTTAGTATCTACGTACTCTCACTTACGAGTAGGTACACCTTTCGAATTTATAGATGGTTAACCGTTTTATCTGATATCAACTCTTGTTATAGGTACTGATATTTCGCTCTCTTGAGACCACTTTTAATCAGTTTCGTTTCATTCACGCTCAAATAGCGATACATACATTTTTAATTTGAGTAATTATTCCAAACATTGTAACACGTACCTCGGTAACATTTAGTTATCGTGTCGTTCAAATCAATACCTACATAGGTAAGTGGTAGAGTAGGTTTACCTTAATGAATTTTCATGAGTCATAATATTTTAAGTACATACAATAATTTATAGTTCCGTAATTATAAATTCAGTCAATTCATTAAACTGTCTAGTAGATATAGAAAATGGTATTACATGCCTAATTCATCCTTGCGCTTTTTTGTATTAACTGATGGGAACTCTATTATGTAGGTACGGATCTCAACGCTGAATTGCTGAATCTACATCCAATATTGAGTTATACTTACTTCAATCACAATAATATGCAGCTAGGTACACGGTACACTACACGTATGATAAAGGCTGTAGGCTGTAGGGAAGGTGCCAGATGTCGAGTCAGGAGCGAAATGATACTCCAGGGTGTACAAGGTAGAAACAGGAAAGTTTATTACACACACAAGAAATAAGAAAGTCAGAAGGAATGATACAGAAATAAGATAATAGTCGAGATTAATGAATGGCAATTTGAATTACCCACCATATCCCTAAAAAAATAATTTACTGTTGTTCGTATACTATGCTATTGCTAGTGGTGTAAAAAATCTATTTTATAGAAAAAATTTAACTAGTTTCTTTAATTTTTGTTTTTTCGTCAAAGATTAACCCTTAATTAATCGATCAAATCATATTTGTGAAAAACCGTAACTAACCGAAACAGTGTGAGATTTGCTCCAGCTCTATTAATGTTGCCAAGTAAAGTAAATATAACATACAAAAAAAAAATGAAACGAAGTTATTAATAACATATTTATTATTTCTAAGTTAAGATGTATTTTTTTCAGTGAAATATATATATTTCCAAGTATTTTCTCTCTGTAAATAAATATGTATGTGACCGTTCATTTATTTCAGGCTGGTTACACTGTCTTGGTATGTGATAAGATGGCGTCTGTCGTGTTTCGTTTGATGACCTCGTAAAATATTAGAGATAGTTCTTAGTGTGTGATAGTAATTGTAAATAATAGTAATTTCCAATTTGATTAAGCCTCTATCATAACACTAATCAACTGTAAGTAGCCCGGCCACTTGTTGATAACCACAGTTGTCCTAATACAGGTTTCTGATAACGGCGAAGGAATGGAAGTAAATGTCTTTGTAGGATTAACTGTGATTATTTGGTTGCAGTTGAAAAGAGGCTCTTAAAGTGTTAGTAAGAGGGAAATGTCCGAGGAGACAGAGCGGCATGGCGAGGCGACGTGTGAAGGCGGCGCAGGTGGCGGAGGCTCGAGCCTAGCCCGCGTGTTATTGACCCCGCACCAGCTCGACGCCGCCTCGGCCGACTCGCTCCGCGCCGCGTGGAGAACCCAGGACTTGTACATTGACCATCTCGAAACTTTGAACAAACAGTTGGAAGGTATTTAAGAAAGTTACATCGGCTTGGTAGCGCCAGGTCGGCGACGTTACGACGCACGACCCGCGAGTTGTTATGTTATCTCTATATCGACAATACTTTAACTAAAATTAACTAGTGATACTGTTATGACGCATTGAAATGTTACTGTGATCATGAAAATTGTTTAGTTATAAAACAGAATGTGGTACGGGGTGTATTTAGGTGTTTTAAGTTGTAAAAGGTGAAGACGAAGAAATGGTGTTTTGCTGTGTAAGAGAGGTGCCAGTGGAGTGTTTAGTGGAAGTGCAAATATCGGCACAAGGCCGTGTGATGTCTCCAGATGATGCTGGAGCGGTGTCCATGTTCAGTGGTGTTGCGCTATCCTCGGTAACAGACTATGTTGCCCAGTTGTCCGGTCTTTGCTCACATAAAAAAGTAAATATGTTTTCACACTTCTTTTGCTGTATAGTTAAGATTTTATTTTGTACTTGCTTTATTTATCTCCTGTCTTCAATGATTGTTAATTGTTATTACAAAACATTGTTAACATTATTAACAACATGATGATCTGTAATATATGTTTCTGCTATCAATATAGAACTGTTGATTACTATTTGATCATTCTTTTGCTGTCCTTAATTACGGGCTTATTAGCAGAAGACATATCAAATATTAGTTACAATAGGTAGTCTCTAAAAGAGTGGCAAATAGAAAAGTGTTGCAAATTGATTTGTTAAATTTTAAGCTTATAGTATGTCTATACCTGCCTAATGTTATGTTTGTTGCAAAAAAAACAATATACCTATATATTTTATTTTTCTTGCTAGCTTTATACTAATGCTCTACATTGCTACTCAGCTTTGAGTCATTGCATGTAACTTAACTGAATCATGTCCGTAGCTTTTCAGCAAATATGACTAACATGTCTCATTTTCTGTTTCGAAACTTTTATCTCCAAAATGTTTGAAATAAACATAATAATCTTATTAGAAACTTACTGTCCAGATTTTATGTAAAAATATTTAGTTACACACAATGTAATTTACTAAAATTTAGTATGAATGACAGTATATTATGTATTATACTTTTAATAAGTTTGGATAAGAAAATTAATTGAACTGGGTTGAGGAGGTCAGATAGTCAGTCGCTTCTTGTAAAGCACTGGTACTCAGCTGAATCCGGTTAGACTGGAAGCCAACCCCAACATAGTAGAGAAAAGGCTTGAAGGATGATCAATCAGAAAATTAATAATTAAGAACTAAAAATTTTGATATTTCAAAACAAAGCTGACAAAGTCAGCATTACCTCAATGAATTGATTCATTGATCTTTGTTTAGTTTTTCATCTTAAACTCAACTGAATGCTTACAAGAAATGTTCATGATAAGAAAAAATTATAACATGAAAAATTACTGAAATAGTTAAGATAGGCAGTCGCTCCTTGTAAAATACTGATATGCCACTGCATCCGGTTATACTGGAAGCCAACCCCAACATAGTTGGGAAAAGGCTAGGCAGATGATGTTTATTTATTATGAACATTTATAATAATGATTGTTTAAGTCATGAAAATGTGTAACAGCACGGAATCCTTAAAGTCTTGTTAAAATTTTCAGTGTATCTGGTTGCCTCTAAACCTCCTATGAAACCTAGATACTTTAGTAATGCAGCATAGGGATTTCGGGCCCATCAGTCTTACACATCATCCTTCCATGTTTCTCCGTGATAAGTCTTGTCTGTGCATTTTATAGAGACATTATCATATTTGGAACACATGATAGAGAATAATTACAGTGAGTTGCCTATTCTATAACAATAACTGAACCATTTTCTGTTGTCAAACTGCTAATTTGACCTATGAGCAGCAAGTATACGGCTGGTTATGGTTTGGTTATCGTTATAAATGGTGTAACTCACCCTTTTCATCAGGGTAAATGGTGCTCATTGTTACTTGAAGCTAACATTACAAATATTTATATGTTTATTGACAAATAATGGTATTGTTTGTAATGCTTATGTAGTCTGTTTAACATTTGTTGCTTTCATATCCAAAATAAAATAAATAACAGGAAGCATTGTTCAATTATCAGTTCATTTTTCCAATACTTCATTCTACACAATAAAAATAAATGATAGACTTTTTTCTATAGCTAGATTTTTTATAATTCTTTTGTTAGAAATTGCATATCTAAAAGATTGGATGTTAAAAATATTGTTTTAATTGTTTTATATTATAATTTAGTTAAGGTGTTGTCGATTCAAATATTGTATTCATTTTATGTGAACAAACCACATCAAGTGCATAACATTTTGTTCCAGAGTCACTTTGAGATAACCTTTTATCTTATCAGTTTTATAAATAAAAATATAATGTGCTAGACAAAATGTTATGCATTTACAAATGGGTTACAGGCGATAGGTACCATAAGTAGGTGACAGTTAAATGATGTCAAAACAATACTGTATGATACCAAAGTCCTAAAATCTAATGTTAACTATTATTACTTGTATTTATTTAAAGACTATTTATTAATTGAAATAATTGATGTGTACAGGAAGCCTGGAAAAGGCGAAAGAGGTAGAAGATAGGATAAAACAGCAGTATGCTGAGTCCCAACATAGAGAGAAGGTGTTAGTTAGAAGGCTCGCAGCCAAGGAACAAGAAATACAAGATTATGTAGTGAGTACTCAATTTATTATGCTTGTAGAAATGTAGAAAAATAAATGTGTATCCAAAGATGCTCACTGCAACGGTCTAGTTTTAAGAATATTTATTATAAAAGCCACCATGTACACAAATCTGTCTTTGGCCATTCTAGTTACCTTGGCAGAGAGGCTCCGTTGGCATAAATTCCCAAAGTTGTCAGTACTATGTTGTTCAGAATTTGAACTGTTGACAAAATAAACCAAAAATATGAAATGTTCCTTACTGTTTCTTAGAATACGTTTTTCGTTTTCAGAGTCAAATAACGGAATTAAAGTCTTCCCACGCCAGTCTCAACGGACGACCGACGCTACTCGACCCAGCAGTAAATGTACTAATATTAAGGTTAAAACAAGAACTCACATCAACTAAAGCGAGATTAGAAGAAACACAAAACGAACTTTCAGCATGGAAGTTCACACCAGACTCAAATACCGGCAAGAAACTTATGGCGAAATGCAGGCTGCTACACCAAGAGAACGAGGACCTCGGACGAATGACTTCGAGTGGTCGAATAGCTAAATTAGAAGGCGATCTAGCGTTACAGAAGAGTTTTAGTGAAGAAGTTAAAAAGTCACAATCAGGTGTGTATGAAATAATTTACTCTATTGTTGATTTATTGTTGTGGGACGAGAGAATGACACAAAGTATTGCAATTTCAGAACTGGACGAGTTCTTGCAAGAGCTAGACGAGGATGTGGAGGGCATGCAGAGCACGGTGCTGTTCCTGCAGCAGGAGCTGCGCGCGACGCACGCGACGGTGAACGGCACGCGCGCGGCGTCGCCGGAGAAGCGCGCGTACTCGGGCAGCGACTGCAGCGAGCCGCCCGTCGGCAAGAGGAGGCGCGCCTCCGTGCTGTCGCTCGAGTACAACGAGGACGAGGAGCCGCTCACCGTCACCAACGGCGACGCCGACTAGCGCAGGACCGCGCGGTTCAAATACAGAACACGCTACTTTCATATGAACTAGTGAACTCGTGCTGTCGTATCTATTTAGCCTTACGGCCATTTCGTTGACTCGAAATTGTTATTGATGAATTATTGTGAGTGATCATTGATGTCCAATAAGGTGAAACGCTGGTTCGGTGTCCAATCACTCATTTCAAAACATGTGAGATGCTTGATTATTAGCATATAAAGTGTATTCTTTGAAATCTATGTACTTTCATTAGAAGACATAATAAATAGACTAATATGTGTCATTTCCATTGACGATTAATTGGTGATGATTGTGTCTATCGTGATAATGAGACTAAGGAAACATTTGGTAAAAGCATAGTTTGCGTTTTTATGCACAGCAATGGACCACGTGATCAGATATAATAGTGAATCGTTTTTGACATTGTTTTACACTGAAATATTGAGAATAGACGCTGAGTTGACAATTTTATAATTTATTTATGATAAGTGAATTTATTGTGATACTTATTAGAGACCCAATGATAAATGGAGTAATGCAAAGACTTGTGTTGCGAGGATTTAATGTTTGGTGGCATTTATTTTATTTATATGCCAGAGTATGAAATGATATCGAGCCTGTTGGTAGCAATAATGTATAACACCAAGCCTAATGTTTTAATAATTGACACATTTTTAATAAATTTATGTGAGTTTCAATATGAAATGTTTCTATTTTCAAATTACAATGATTGTATATAGTAATGTTAATAAACATATATAACTTGCATCATCTTTGGCGTATTATTTATGTAAAATAAAATGTACTTATATTATAAAACATTTTCACGATGGCAAACTTTTAGAAACGACACAATCAATATAACTTTTTATCAGAGTAGTAAAATAAACAATAGCATTTATTCAGATGTAATAAATCGATATCAAATGCCTTTTGTAAATGCATATTGGTTTTTCTTCTCCATAGGTAAGTGAAAACGTTGAAAAATTATTAGGAATAATGCTTTGTGATATTGATATAAGTGTTTATAATTACAAGCGGTGACTGTGACGTTCTCGCAAGTGGACAAAGTGACGTATGAAGGTGCTCAAGTATGGCAGACGACGCTGCGGGGCGCCGAGGATGTGCTTCTCATCAAGCGACTCGTTGATAACCAAGGTTTGAACCATTTATCTTGTCTCTAGTATAGAAGCATAGTCGTCAAGGACGTCACCACATCCGTTGACGCAGAAATATAGGTAGCCCGAAGTTGGAATTTAGACTTGAAATAGTTTTATTGAGTACTAGCTTCTGCCAGCTTTTTCACCGACATCCCGTGGGAACCTATGCACGAACTCGGATAGAAAGTAGCGTTCCTGGATGAATGGGCAATCTAACATTGAAATAATTTTCAAATCGGTTTCTGAGATTAGCGCGTTCAAGGAAACAAACATTTACGCACACATTTCAATATTCGATGTAGACAGCATGACCACGACGAATTACTTACGTTACCTACATGATTATGCTACCATAATCATGCACCCACAAAAGTTACAAGGTATTCATGGTATGTAGGAATGAGTTAAAAATACAATAACACGCATGAATATGGTATCTTGAGCCCCTAGCTGTAAGTGCAGTACCTACTCGTCAAATTAGTTTGCCCATGTGAAGTAGGCTATTAGCCTTGCGCAGTGGCATTTTGTTCACACATTTTGGCAATCTGGAAGTAGACCCAACTTCGCAGCGGTAGAGAACTTAACCAAGATTTTATATGACACCAGATATATCAATCTGGAACCTGCGTCCAACGAGGGCGGACTTCCTAGTGCGCGCTCAGCACAAGGTGAAGGTATACCGTCAGATGACTGCCCGTAACCTGAGCCATACTGTGCTCATCATGGACGTACAGCGGAGGATTGACACACAGCCGGTCGCGAATACGCTATGGACTGAAAATACACTGAGAATCGGTAACAACTATGATTATCTGCTCCTCTCAGTTTCACCCACAACTCGAAGAAACTTAGGTACCTACCTACTTCCGTGTCCGGATAAAAAGTAGCTTTTGTGTTGTGTGTACGTATGTGTAAGTTGAAAGACTGCCAGGTTTCATCAAAATCCGTCCAGTTGTTTTTAAGTGGAAGAGTTTCAAACTCAAGAAAGTAGAAAAAAAAATAGAATCAATAGCTAAGGGTAGGCGAGTAGGTAGGTCCGTTTGCTTTATTGAAAGCAGATTCGTGAATATGTATGAGGACCAATCGGTCTACTTATTAATAACAAGTTTGTGGAGAGTGGATGTCCGAATGTCAATAAGATAGGTAGGTAGGTACACTTCACGGGCCTACCTACCTTCATAGGTACCTACCTAACTGGGTTTGATGGTACTTCCATATATGGTAGATACTGAATTCATACATCATCAACCAGCATTTCTTTCACTATAGGTAGGTAAACAAGTATTGGATCCTACTTATCTGAAACAAAAATCCAAATAACATGCAGATTGCATTCCTTTGTGTATGACGGCAAACGTTCATGCAAGAATTACATAATATAATCGGCGTGGTACCAAGGTATGTACCTAACTATGCAATGCCAATACCTACCTTGTTGACTGCCAATCTGAGGTTCATTCTCCATGTAGGTCAAAAAGAGGTCAAGAACAATATTATTACCACTAAAACTACCTATCTTTAACCATAGGTCACCGTCTCTCCTGGAAGAAATACCCGACTTTAAATATCATTGAAGAGTATTACAATTTCTTGGCAGAAGACTACTCTTCGATTTGTAGAGTGCAATCTATTGGAACCACTGCCGAGAACAG
The DNA here is from genome assembly GCF_030705265.1 of Helicoverpa armigera. Taxonomy (NCBI): domain Eukaryota; kingdom Metazoa; phylum Arthropoda; class Insecta; order Lepidoptera; family Noctuidae; genus Helicoverpa; species Helicoverpa armigera. The sequence continues at coordinate 3,650,542 of NC_087137.1, read as the reverse complement.
AACAATAAAGGTAAGCAGCAGTTTCAGTCATGTAGCAATTATGTAAACATGAAAAAACTCATTTAAAGGAAAATATATGAAGGCGTTTTCACTGAGGGTATAGGCAGACATGTAGGTACTTTATACTATGGACTTACCAAACTTAATTAGGTACGCTAAAAGACGTGGCTTAAGCTGTAGACTTCCAACCCTGAATTGAATTAATACATTTTTCAAGAAGTTATCTTTTGAACAGTTGCTAAATAAGGTTCGGGAGTTCAGATGGCTGATGGATGACCCCAACCCAGTTAGAAAAAGGCAAGGCTGGTAGTTACTTTTGTTATAGAAGTGTGAATGTAGTTGTAGCAGTTGATAAAAGGAGGAAAGTCAACAGTATACATTATATCTACGTTCATCTAAATGCGGGCTTTCCCTCCATTTCATAGATCTAAGTCAAGGTTTAATTTTATTACAAAGAAAGGTCTTCATTATTTCATGGAACAATGTGTGCTTATGCAGGCTCTGTAATGTCTACCTATACCAACTTAAAGTGTCCCTCCAGTGTTCCATGCAGGTACCCAAGATTCATCCAGGAGTGTGTCCTTTATTCATCTATGTTATAATTATAATGAAGGAAGTGAGTAATACGATCTAATTATGTTCCCTTTTCTAGATGATCAACATAACAAATGGTAACCCTAACAACCAGATAATATTGATAACTGGAGGGCAACACGCTCGGGAATGGGCCTCCGTCACATCAGCGCTTTACGTACTGCATAATATCATCACCAAGTTTGATAAGCAAAAGAGTTATGTGAGAAACAAAAACTGGTAAGAATGATTTGCTCATAATCTTAGGTAACCAGGGAAAGTGTAGAAAACGTAACGAAAAACAGCCTGGGTTCAAGAAAGAAGTCTCTAGAAAGGAAAACTAAAAATGAAAAGCCCAGCAAATCAGGTATAAGAAGAGGGATTTCAATTTAATATTAAGTTGTTCATTAACAAAAAAAACTTCCATTATTTTTGTGCTATAATGCCCTTCTGCCTCCAGGTTAATAATTCCAGTGGTGAACCCCGATGGCTATGTATACTCTCACACGGTGGACAGGCTCTGGCGAAAGAATCGGCGGAAATTCATGTACTGTGTAGGAGTCGATGTTAACAGGAACTTTGCGTAAGGAATACCAGATTTATATGGGAAGCCTTTCATAAAATTTGGAGGTTTTAATCACTGATTTTTTTCAGTACTGACTGGGGTATCGCCGGCATTACTGAAAATAACGAGTGTAAGACCACTTATTCCGGACCTTATCCTTTTTCTGAAGCAGAAAGTGTGGCTTTACGCGTAAGTTATGTAAAAAAAAGATTAAATAGAGAGTTTTAACACTTATTTACAATAACGTTTACATATTAACATTTTGTTGCAGGACCTGATAAAGTCGTTGGTGCCAAAACCCATCGCCATAGTGGATTTTCATTCATACGGCAAACTGATTTTGTTCCCTTGGAGCGCAAGACCCCAGGCCACGCCAAACCTCCAGTTGCACCGGCAAACAGCTGACTTAATGACCAATGTAACTACACCTATACATTTATTATTTTCTTTAGATTTAACCCAGTTGCTTGCGAAAAGCTATGGTCAGAAGCTAAGGCTGATCTAAAGAGTACCATCCTACATAAGCATTCGTTATTATGAGAGCAATTTAAGGCAATATGTAGGAAAGTACTTATTATACATCTCACTCACATTGTGATTGCTTTCCATTTTGCAATCACATACCAAAATACTGTTGAATGTAGTGATCTCAGAAGTTCCATCGTTCTTGATCGATTTTTACAGGGTTTGTGACCGCGAGGCAGCAATAAATGTACCTATAGAGTTCTTAATCTTATATAAGATTTTGTCTCGTTTCAGTCAATGTATAAATCAACGAAACAGAACTACACACTCGGAGCAACATACCATACAGTGTACCCAGCCACAGGGACATTCCTAGACTGGGCTTATTCAACGGGGGTGGCCCACACCTACGTCATCGAAAGCAGAGACAAGGGCGAACTAGGGTTTTTGTTACCACCTGAGGAAATTGAAGATACGGGGAAAGAACTGTATGCTGCTGTGCGCGCCTTGGCTAAAACTATCAAATGCTCAGAAGAGGCAAGTCAGAATAAAAGTGACAATGAAACTTGGTTCTGACGACATAATACATGCATCTCCAATAGTTATATCTCATATGCTATAATTAGCAATCTTCACTGTTATTTTTAGGTTTTACAAATATGGTTTACTAATTATTTTTTAAACTATTATAGTGCTTATAGCAACGTAGGTTGTTGCTAATTACTTCTCTATTTTTGAAATTAACATCTTTAAATAATAATAAAAACTACTTTTAATTGATTTGGGCAGTTTAATTTTATTCTAATTTGTATCATCATTTATCATTAGCATCCTCATTTATCATGTAGCTAGATATTTAGGTATTCGTACGTGTATTAGGATTTTAAAATACGTAGACATCGTAGAATTCAGAAAACCTGATCTAAACTCATGCGTTACAAACCAATAGAATTCGTATGAAAATAAAATGGGCGTGATACACCATTGAGAGAGGTCCAAAGAAATTTCGGAAGGCACCAAGGAGTTAAGGAGTTTGAGCATCATTCAATAAGTACCTACAGTCCCTAGTTATCATAGTTTATCTTACCGTTGGAAACCTGCGTCTAGCTGCTAATCTAATTATGCCTCGAGAGAAACTGCAGTTAAGATGCAAAGCAGTGAAATGTGGCTATTGCATGCTAAGGCACATTTAACACTTTCTTTATCGACAGCATATTTTTAATGGAAACATGTCTGTACATGGCCTTAATAGTTTCATATTTTAGTGAAAGCTTAGAACATGTTAGTAGGTACCTACTTAACAACAGGGAGGTATAGGTATATTTTCTGACCAACATTATTTGGCATTTTAAATAGTCTCTGCAAAACCATATTATCATGTCATCAATAGGGACATCCGAGAGTGAATGAGTATTGCCAGCATCGAAAACTTGTTTCGTTTGGCACCTGACAGGAATAAATCGGTAAGTATTGAATAAAACAAATCTTTACACAAATATACTTATTTATTAATTTCACAATAACGAAGGCACCACAATTCTGACTGGCCGTTTCGGTGGGTTAAAACGAAAAGCTTTTAAAAACACTCACAAAAATATGACTAGAATTTTTCATTACACGGAAACCTAGTTTCTGAGTATACATAAATAAGTATTAGGTACACTAAATCTAAGTAACTATATACTAGTGTGCGTTATCTAATTATACATTAACAACCAACAATCACAATAATCTTAAGTAGACACTTCTGTAGGCACTCTAAGCTTCCTTAAAACTAATAACGTGGTCCCAGTGAATAAACTAGTACTAATAACTACTAGTAAGTATGATCGAAATACCTTGACATTGTTTCATACAAAACATCATACACTCATCAACGTGCATCTGAAATTATTTATTCATCAAGTTTTAATGACAATTGAATTGTTTGTTCGCTTATTTAATCTTTAAAGATACGTTTCCATTCTGCAAGTAGGTAGGTAAGTAGTTCACATTTGAAGTTAAACAAAATTGAGTCCAGCCTTCTCAGATTATCTCTAGCAGACAAGCGGATACAAAAGATGTAAAAAATATGTTCTGATCTTTTCGGTAGGTAACCACCATCTATTTGCACTTTGAAAACAGAGATTTTGCAATATTACAGACACTCTAAGTCTCCAATTTTATTATTCTTTTCATATATACTTATCGCAAGCAAAATATGATTTTTTATTCTGTTTTCTTTTTTTATATGTATAGTAAAGAGTATATAAAATATCTTGCAGTTAACCTACTCGCAGGGAGACGTAACTTTAAAAACATCGCTGGCCTTCTTTCTCATCTCGTATACACAGTTTTTAAAATAAATAAGAATAATTTATTGTTTAGAAATAAATAAATAAATATTACATACCTTAGCATTCTATTCCTATGTTCATCGAAAAGATTTTACGCGCCATCATCATTTCAGTTTAATAATAACTATAACTATGTATTCTTATCACAAGTAGGTACTACATGTAATTATTAATGTCGATTTTTGGTGTTATATTATATGAGACACAAGGCACATGAGCACTTTTTCCAACACTATTTTAAATGCTAACATACTGTAAAAGCAACGACAATATTCCACTACTTATAAAAATACCTTAACCCGCTTCTTATCCCAACATTAAAATTTCCCTCCCTCGAAAAGTCTCGAAAATATGATATCATTCCTTTACACTAGACTAACAGAAGATTTCAATAGCCTATCTCTAGTAAGGCAATCAACAGATACGATAGGTTATTGAAATCCACAATAAATAGTTTACATTAACCTAGTGACAATATTACTAATTTATATTTCTTGTGGCAGTGGACACGAATTAGACCGTATCGGTGATCGGTTTTGTTTCCAATTGCCTTTTACTTTACATAATTTTGTGTCTTCATTAATTTGAAACCAAACTTCTATTTCGACTGTCGACTTTTGCTCTGGCTGCTACCACAGTGTATTCACAATTCGTACCTAAACCTGCGTTTCCATGGTGCGAACAAATGTATAGTACCTATTTATACTAATTTCCGCCAAAGCGTTACTCCGTGCACCAGAATAAAAAGGAGCCTATAGCCTTCCTCGATAAATGGGATATCAAACAATGAAAGTATTATTCAAATCGTAGGTTCCTGAGATTCTCGCGCACTCTTCAGCTTTATAATCCCTATTAGTAGTAAATATAGATAGGCAGGTGGAGTTCGATAGAGATCGAGAACATTTTGAAGTAACATAAGTATAAGAAGTTAAAAGATAGATAGACGATAGTTGAAAATATGATGCCAATTGCTGCCACTGTCACCATAACGCAAGTTAAATGGTAGGTACCTATATCTGCATGAATAATTTCGATGTAAACGATCAAGAATAAGGCGATTGACCGATCTGCCAAGCTTGTTAAATCACCTTAATTTACCGTAACAGTAACAGTGTAAAATTATCCTAATTTGTGTCAATTGACGGTTTGTGCATAGCGTAAACTAATCAAAGAAATGCTTACGTAACAAAAACTTAGATTGTAAAAAAGTGCGCTTTGTATCACAACGTTCTCTATTGTACCTACCTATATTTCATTTATATTAGCTTTGAAATAGTATATTTTTTTGGAACTACAACATACCTTACTATGTTAGTATATTGCGGAATACTGTAAATTTTCTTTATTTTTTGACAATGGAATGTTCAATATTATATCACATAAGAAAAAATCTGCTCCAAAATCACAACACCAACCCTTGTGTCATAGACCCTAAAGCAGAAATAAGAAGTTGTAAATACAGTATCTCATTATAAAGATGCTACCGATGCACCACAAATCAACGAAAACCATTCTTCGAAATTCGAAACGAAAAAGAAACAAATCAGACTAACCTTAACGGTCCCTCCTACTCTTAGTACTATTATTGTCACCTCCAGCCATCACATCGTCTTTCACGCCAGCCTGGTACTTCACAAGCTTGTCGTCTGCAGTTCGCAGGCGCTCCTGAAGAATTTCCACTGTCCTGTTGAGGAGTTTAATCTCCTCTTGAAGTGGGTACACTTGCATGTTCATCTGCATCAACTCCTTTTCATGAGCCACTTGTAGAGTGTGGAGCTGTGAAGAAAATATTTGGTAACCTATAGTTGTGGACGTAAATATAAATTTGAGATAACATTAGAAGGAACCATATTTATTAGCTGGTTTCTTGAACAGGAATAAAGGAAAGCATTAAAGTTGTATGTAAATACGTGTTATAGTCTAGGTACTATTCAAGGGTAAGAAAAACTAAATAAGATAAGTTCCTTTAGAACTCTTTGGTGCAAAGGTAAAGATGCTAATTGAATGACGTGGATTGTCAGTGAACTTGGGCCTAAATGAATTGACATTCACCTACCAAACATTTACTTTAGTAACGAGGTGATTGAACGCCCAATTTTGAGACCGGACAACCTTATTACCTGACCCTATCTTGACGAGATATCATATGATAACTATCTAAATCAATCATCACGTCACGCCGTAAAATCCAAAGTCAACATCAACTGTCTGGGCTTTTCCTAACTAAAATGTTGGAGTTGGCTTCCAGTTTAATCCCATCGGATTCAGCAGATCGGATCGGATCAGCTGAGTAGGTTACATGGAGCGACTGCCTATCTGAACCCCTCAATACAGTTTCCCGACAGATGCCCTCTGATAAGATTGGTCATCAGACTTTCCGAGTTCTTGCCTATTTGTAAATTAATTGTAATTTTCAATTGTGTAAAAAATAAATAACACGTATGTTATTTCCCATGTTTTCGCTCTTATCTAAACTCAGTAAATACGAGTCGTACAGAGTAAAGGTGGCTAGTTTTAAATTAAAATCTTACGTACAAGTATATTAAAGTGAAGTCAGAATCAACATCAGTGCCTATTTTTATTATTTTATCTACGTATCATTATAATATTACCTATTCAATTTGGTTACGCATTGACCAACCGTGCAGAAAGTTTGCGGTGAAAATTTTATTTCCAACACTCATAGCGTCATTGTATTATATTAATTTAGTATTTTATTGTGGAAACTATTTACTACATAACTACACTATCTATGAGAGTACAAATCATTTATAACATAACGTCCGGTTTTCATATTGTGACTTTTATGCTTTGTAACTTTATAATAATAGGATCTACTTACAGATGTGTTGTGAAATTGATACTCTTTTTAATTCATTATATCAAATGATTTAAAGTAGATATTTATGTACTACAAGTGGTTTTTTTTTTAAAGTTAACCGATAGTTTACTGCGTCGGATCTTCGATTCCGAGAAATTGTGTTGAATATATTGATACGAGTCATGTAATCCGGTGAGTCATTCAGTAACGCATAAAGAATAACAGCTTACCTTTCAAGTTGACGCTTTGGCGTGATGGCTTCACCTTTTCTATCAATTCACTAAACTGTGATCTACATAGTTTGACCAAATAATTCCCAACGGAAATGGAAAGAACAATTTGGAGCGGTACTACAACTTACATACCTCCACAAATTAAAAACTCTTTTGCCAAAAAATCTAAACTAACTTACATCCTGAATCCTCTTTTTCTTCAGCAATATGAATTCCTCGTTCGTACGCTTGAGTGAGTCTAGCAACGAGTTACGTTCCTGCATCAACACTTCCTTTTGCTTCTTTATTTCCGTTAGTTCGGCTTCCATTTCCGTGTTCATCCTTGCCAATATATTCTCCGTCGATTTCGTTTTGTTCACTGTTTTCTTGTGTGGATTCAGATGTAGCAAGACTGAAATAAATATTTAAGTTGGCTTTAATAATGAAAATACATCATATGCTAGAACGTCATCTTATTCCAGCAACATATTTGTGACCCCAAACGAATCAAATCCTGCGATGATTATCATGTTACAAGAAATAAAATAATCCTGAGGAAATAAGAATGATTTACTGTCAACATCTAATTTATGACTCTACTAGAACTGAATGTTCAAGTAAATGTACGTTTTCTACTAATTTCGGTACCCACAGCTAATGTTTTATATGCCAATGATGTCACGCGAAAATCACACGTAAGCAATACAGTTGAAGTGTCGGTAATTTATTGTATGTAAATTAAACCAAAGTGGTTCCACGAAATGCAAAAGTGAAATGGTATTTGTATGTCTCTTGTTTGTCAACAAAAAAAGGAAACTTAAAGCTGTGTTAGAAGCCATCAAGACAATACGAGTGTGCCTCGAATTTATGAGCTCACGTACCTTCTTTTTCCTTTTGTAGATTACGCAAATTTTTCTTAAGCTCCTCAGTTTCCCTGTTGATCTTAGCGATAGTACGTTGCTTGCCAGTCAGTTCAGTTTGCAAACCTTTTATTGTAGCTACTAAGTAGCTGTCCTCCTTCAATCTATTCAAAATTAGAGCTGAATTCTGTGACAATCTACTAACCGCCGACGATGCCCTATCTGGTTTTATAAATGTTTGCGTAGCTGTTGAAACTTTATTCTTAGCAGATGTTTGAGTAGCCGCATCGGTTAGCTGTGATTTATTCAATTTGCTTTTCAATTCAGTGTTAACTTTCCGATCATCCATAAGTTGCCTCTCAACGTCTATTATGTGACACTCGTATTTCTGCTTCATGTCAGTAAACTTTTCTTGTAACGTCAGTAATATTCCTTGAAAGTGGTCCTCTTTATCTTTTAGCTCTTGTTCTAATCTAGCAATACGTTCTTCTAATAGTTTTTTCTTATTATCCTCGACTGTTGAAGATTTTGCGGCCACTGCAACATTGTGTGAAATTATTAATCGATGAACTATAATAATAAAAGTTTGCATTGATTTTAAATGAATACTCGCCTATCAAAGCAGATACAGAATCTGGATGCTTTCGCTTCAATATCATCTCCATTTCTTTGACTTGTCTTTGAAGATCATGTATGATCACAACGTCCTTTTCGTGCAGTATATTCAAATTTTTCCTGTCATTCCGTTCCTTTTGTAATTCTACCAGTATTTTGTTCTCATTTTCCTTAATAGATTTTAATTCCGTAGTTCTGAGATCGTATTCTTTGCTTAGTCTACCTAAAAATTTTTCGCATTCCGCTAACTTTAAATCAACCATGTGTTTGTCTTCAGTGACTTGCTCTAACTTCTTCCTTAAAGCTTTATTATCATCATTTAGTTTTACATTCGTAATTTCTAAGCTTTTTGCTCTTTCTGTTGTATCTTTCAATTCCTCAAGCACGTTATCATGTCTACAATTTAATGTTTTTTTAGGTGAATTCGTAACAGATTTCACAACTTTATATGGTTCCCGTTTCTTGGAATCGATGACACCCGCGGAGAAAGGCCTCAACTTTGGCTTACGTCGTATTTCAGTGTTTTCCTTAGCATTCTGTTTAGCATACTGGTTAACCTACAAACATGTTTTAAGATTACTACAAATACAAGTACTAAGTTTCTCAGCTTTCTTATCTTTATTAATTAGATAGGCGAATGCTACTAAGATCTATAACCTCAGGTTTTCGAAGGCAAAACTTGTATAGCTTTCATATTTCGTGCATCTTAACCAGCGTGAGGCTTAGTCTCACGCTAATGAACTAAGCTCAACGAAGCAGTAAGAGCCGCGAAAAGAGCGTTAGGTGACTAAATCGATAACAAAGTGTTTACAGTAAACAAAGTTTGTCATCAGAGTTAAATAACTGCAACTTGGAGGCAATGACCGCGCATGGCGCCCGCGCACCTCCGAGAAAAGTTGTCAGTCTGGTTCCAAACAAATACTGTACTTATAAGCGACGTGACGCATTTTTTGTAAACACGCCAGTATCGTTATTTTTAACATTGCGATCCAAAAATGTAAAAGCTTTTGAACATTAAATTGAAACTATCGGTAATATACATTTTGATATTTTATGTGAAATCACACTGGTAGAAGGTACTTAATTATGCAATTAAGTTTAGAAAATTCCGCTTTATTGAACTTCATCGAAGGATTAACCTAACTAACGGGTACAAATTATCCCGATAATGATGGTCCCAAGTCCCAACTTGGGTTGGGTTTGGGATTCAAGTTACTGTGTAGACACATATATTTAGACACATAATTATTAAATCTACACTGTTGTAATTTAGATCACAATATTAATGTAATGCAATAAAATGCTAGTTTTTTATGAGCAATCTTTTTATTTTAAGAGTCTGCACAGTCATGAAGTTAAAATCAAACGAAACTTTTGGGAGCAATGACATTTTTCATGCCTACATCGATACTAAAAATCTGCAACAAATTACGAGATCACAATTCACAGAAACAAAATCTTAGTCACTAGCACACCATTAACTCTTCAATGTTATGGAATCATCAAGTTAATTTCGTATAGCAAGCTATCAATACCGGCAGCTTGTTTATCGGAGCTTAAAAGAGGCAATCGATGTGCGCAAACGCATCAGTGTGATCACCTGCGGCAGAGCGCCCGCACCGTCAGTAGCAATGGGGTCCTTGATGAAGACGGTCGTGCTCCTGTGCGTCATATCCTCGGTGTTATGTACGCCGTTCATCAATAAGCTACAGCCAGGACAAGGTATGGAAATAATTTATTGATTTTGATTGGTTCAATTCAAATTAATGAGCAGAAAATCGATTACCAAATTGATATTGATCCAGTTCTTTCGGTTCTACTTAACGGTGCACTCAAAAATGTTGTGCTTTCTTTTTTATTATAAACCAAACCTAGTTCATTAGTCACATTATTTTTTTGTTTGAGTATTACAATAACATTTTTTTCTATAAAAATTGATCTAAATTATTTATTTTACTACTCTTTACATTTTCGCATCTATAACGTTCAAAAACATAGAAAACGAATGAATACAAAATAAACACAAATTCAACGTTCATTATTCCACATAGTTCATCTCAATTCAGTGCGCGATGTCGCCTTCGAGATGCGTGATCGAAATAAAATATCGAAAGTCGCGGAAACCCTTGGTCAGGTTCAGTTCAAGTTCGACATCACATACAGAACCGTTAGACCGGGCAAGATCGGACCAGTCGCGAATGGAAAACAAGCCGTGGCCAGAGAAAGTCATTAAACATGTCACGGGAGACACGAGCCTTGCATTTTAATATATTCTATTATCAATTCGCTCTGTGTCGCTATCGATACTTCAAAACTTAACACAGTGTGTGAACGTTCGTATCCGCTATAAATCAATAAAGAAATCACTTCATTAACTCCTTATGCTCGCTTGAAGTAAAAGTAGTTCTTTTATTTTAATATAGCAAGATTAGAAATTTTAATGTAAATAAAACAGTTGTAGCTCTGTAATGGGACTGGATTCCTCAATTTCCTCCCTTTAGATACAAAGTCTTATGTTTGTACACAATGTATTTAAATAAATTCTGCATTCTAACAGGAAAACTGAATAATATTTTCTTTGTGATTCATCAAAATCGATCGTGTTTAGTTTTTGTTGCCATCGATTGCCTGCAATGCTATTAGGTTCTGTGTTGCTTTTAAAATATTTTAAAGCGAAGCTCGAATTGACCTTGTTTCTAATGCTAGCATTTTTATCATTCATTCCCATGGAGAATAAAAATGCTAATCATAATATTGTTTTAAAACAATGCTCATCAGAACCCAGTCACATATAAAATAAGGCCATGAAAAAACAAAAGGATACGTTATCTAACAATCTAAACACATCTAAAAAGCGTGCATACAAAGCAAAAAAACATACATTAGTGCAATTTTACTGGTCGTTAGGTACAAATGAAACATAAGAGACAATGATGATACATAATAAGTCACGATTCCAAATCAATTAGACGCAATAATGCAGACATAATCGTAATTATCGCTGATATGAATGACCTACTCACAAACAACTTGTTTCAGAATGGCCTACTCGTAGCTCAGTTAAACAACCGTATCATCAATTCGATGAGATTGAAAATGGGACAATATCAGACACAGTTGCTACTGAAGTCGTAGCTCAGGAAGAAAAGGCGCCTGAAAACAATAAACCTAAGGTTAAAGAAGATGACGCAGAGAGAATAGACTACAGCGGAGCCCAAGTTTGGAAAGTATCAACAAAGAAATCAAACGCACACCGTGTTATTAATCAACTCGCGTCCGAGAAACGTAAGCTAAATTCTTTATCCACGACCATTGAAAACCTGTCTTACATTGAATGTGTTTCAAAATTGAATCTTTGTTTTAGTCATAGCATCATGGGGAGGCAACCACACATCAATAGACATTCTTGTGAAACCGAAAGCCGTAGAAAACGTAACTGCAACCCTAAAAAATAAGGATATTGCGTATTACATCATGATTGAAGACCTGCAACAAAGAATCGACGAGGAAAATCCACCCTTAGATGAAAATGAACTGGAGTTGCAAGACAGACGAGGTTCGTATTACTAATGGAAAATTCCCTTCAAGCTTCTGAAGATCGATTAACAATATTCCAAGGGTCGATGTAATTTTGTTCCAGCAAGAGCTTACAATTTTTGGCGTTACAGGGAATCTCATCGCCGACTAGGTTTCATTAGTGCCTACATGGGGTACAATTCTCTCAACCTTCCCATGGAGTATTGGCCAAATGCAAATTGGGGTTCGTTGTTGTTGTTCGGCACCGAATCTGTTGTTATGCACTGTCTTTGTTTTAATATATTCACACGTGTCTTTATCTAACTTTTGGATCTGGATTGTGTCAATTAACATTTTTATTAATTAAAAAGTTGCTAACAATTCAAAGACTGATAGATTTTTTTTCGGAACGTTATTTTGTCACTAATCCGGAAGCAAGAGAACTGTGAAATTGGGAGCATCGTGTGATTAAAAAGAAATTAAGAATGATGGTAGAGGTTGAGATGAAATAGTTTTTAACGATTACTTTAATTCAGTATCTCATTTCAGGTCATCGCATGACATGGAAGCAGTATCATAGACTGGAAGATATTCACGGTTTTTTGGACTACTTGGCAAAAACGTATCCTTCAATCGTTAGCGTCAATAGTATAGGAAAATCTCACGAAGGCCGCGACCTCAAGGTAAATGTGGTTAAAAATGGTTATTGCCTTGAAACAAATGCTTCGTCACATAACTTTTATTTGAATTATAACTTATTTTCCCTTAAATGGATTTAAATTATGACTGTATCGTAAAACAGGAAGGTTTGTATGAACATTACCGCGCTTTTCACACATTATTGTTGGCATGACGGAACATCAATCACCTCAATTTGCGATATTGGCCATTATTGTGATGCCTTATGAGTTTATGACATGCAACCATATCTATAAAGGAACGAATTTGATTGACAAAATAACTTGGAGTTTGCACTACTTTTTACACGCTATGTGAATGCAGTGTTAATAAGTTGATGTGTGAAAATGTATTGAACTACCTAAGAATCACGACAATATGCTTATTATAAGACAATTCGAGTTTAATTAACTAATTTTGGAGGTCTAGACGACCTGGCATGTTGATTGACGAACGAGCAGTACCTATGTACATACTTCCGTGCCACCATATTTTTTACTTCCAACTTCTACATGTCTCTTTGCATAAAATTAAGGATGCACGCAGAATCGCTCTTTCTTAGCCCAATCAAAGGATTAGTCACTCACTCAACACTAATTGTTGTTCCAGGTATTACGCATTTCAGACGGCAAAAAGACTAACAAAGCAGTGTTTATTGACGGCGGCATCCATGCGCGTGAGTGGATCAGTCCTGCTGTCGTCACATACTTCATTAACCAATTTGCCGAAAACTTTGATGTCGAATCTGACGACATTAGGAACATCGACTGGTAAGATGAATAACAATAATTAATAGATTAAAAAAAACGGAAGATGTCTTGTACATTTTTTTATGTCGATTATATTTTATAGGTACTTCTTACCGGTTGTGAATCCAGACGGTTACGAATATACGCACAAGACGGACCGTCTCTGGCGTAAGAACAGGAGAGGATTTGGTGGCTGTGCCGGCGCAGATCTCAACAGAAACTTTGGGTAAATAATTTTCTAGTCTGGCCGACAAAGTTACGTGCCGGGCCAAGGCTAACTATAAACTATAAACCTCAGCAAACTAAACGACGTGCTTACTTTAAATAATGACAAAAGTTTTGCTTTGTGATAATTTCGTTATGTCACGGAAACGGTGTGCGGTAGGTAATAGACACCTAAATTAGAGTAACTTATTATTTATGTATAAGTAGCGGTAATTTTATTGGTGCGGACTATAAACCTTGCCGTTCAGCAAGCTTGGCACGGGGTTGCACCACCATTCGTCGTATTAGGATTTCGATAGATTCCAGGCTAGGCTTGGTTGAGAAGATGAAAGGTACCTATATAAGGGGCAGAAGCAGTTGTATAACTGAAAACATTTCTGTTAACAGATATCAGTGGGGTGGTAAAGGAGCGTCAAGATATCCGTGCAGTGAAATCTACCGCGGAAGCGGGCCATTCTCTGAACCAGAATCTAAAGCTATTGCTGTAAGTGCTAGAATTTTTTTATTTGCAATTTTTAGTCTAATAATCCTAAGGCTCCAGTTCGGATTGCAACTTTTCATTAGTAGCATAAAGAAGTCTCGAAAAATTAAAACCTTGCATAGCTCTAACGTTGCATAAACTAAAAAGATAACTAGGTAATGAAATTGAATGCAATTAAGGTTAATGACAATGCAATTTCACTCCCAACAGACTCCAGACAGCCACACCTTCTTCACATAAGTAATATTGCTAATGGCATGACTATTTTTTCCACAGCAATTCTTTAAAAGCACTGGGGCAGACTTCTCCGCATACTTGACATACCATAGTTATGGACAGTACTTGCTCTACCCATGGGGCTATGACAATGCATTGCCACCAGACCACAAGAACCTTGAAACTGTGGGCAAGATGATGGCTCAGGTAAGACCATCATAATGATTATGTAAAATCCTATGAAACTTTTAAAAATGCAATATATTATTAAATAGTTCTGTGAGTATTTGATGGAAATGTTCCTAACATACTTCTCTACATGAACTATCTTATCAGAATCTTATCTCAAGTGGCCACTTGGCCTTTTTTTTTTAAAGACGAAATTTTACTATGGACCTTCAAAAATCTTTTTTCTTCCAGGCCATACAAAAGACCGGAGGATCAGAATACAAAGTGGGTTCATCAAGCGGGCTGCTTTATCCAGCTGCTGGTGGCTCAGACGACTGGGCCAAATCATTAAACATCAAGTACACTTACACAATTGAATTGAGCGACACTGGCCGCTATGGCTTTGTGTTGCCAGCGTCATACATTGAGCCCGTTGCTAGGGAAAACTTAGCTGGCTTAAGAGTTCTAGCAAGCCAAGTGAACAAAGAGTAATATTAATTAGCCTAAGTAAAAATATATTATTTATTTTAAGTTAGCATTCCTAATCATGACATGAATGTACAAATGATACTTAAGTTGTCCTTTTAAAAGATGGGACCTTTGAAAATGTACTAAAAAAGATGAATATAAGACTGTTCAGCAGTAATATTTAATTAAATAAATGTCTATGAAATCTTTTGTTTTTCTTTAAAATAACCTGACCATTCCATGGATGGATGAACCTTAATATGATTGATATAACATAATTTAAAATTACTAAATATTTATTGCTGCCACTAATTCCTGCAGGTTTTGCCCCTACCCTTGAATGAAGCCATGCTTCTAAGAACTATAATATTTAAACATAGGTTGCCATAGGAGCTCCAAATACTTCATGGTTGGTGGGCCATCATAAGAAAACCAACAATGTATGTTAACAAAACTATATAGTTGACTACTTATATAAAAAGAATTACTTACCTTAGTATTATTATCCTTATTATGGTCCCTATCCTCGTCAGTCTCATGAGGTTTTGTTACTTTAATTTGAGGAATAGCACCAGATTCACTTTTGTTAGGACTGCCAGCATTCAGTGCCGCCGCTACAGGGCTACTTTTTAACAAATTCTCAGTCTCCTGCGCCATTTCTTCTGCCCTTTTGAGAATAAGTCCAACATCATCAATATCTTCACTCAACACTTTTTCTGACTTATTAGCGGCAGACAGTTTCTTAATTTCATTGAATATCATTTTAATTTCTTCATCACTATCCTTGTAGGCTTCACAAGTCTTTTCGAAATGCAAAAATTCTTTGGTCGACATGCTGTTATCGTTCGATCCTGCATCTTGAGTTAGAGTAACTAAACTCTGTGCCATGGCGTTTCCAAATCAGAGAACTATGTAACAAATAAAAGCGTCCAATGGAATCGAAGTTTTAATAAATTATGTGCCAAATTCTTCGATTATTTTTCCTTTCAAATACAATTTCCGTTGCTAGGCAACAACTTAACCATAGACGATGGAAAATTAGAGGTGAGCTATAACCATTTATTGGAAAGAACCGGTTTTATTTTAATAAATTGAATTGAACGTCATTTGATATTCTAACTTGCTAGCAATGCTAGTATTTATGTAGCAAAAACAGAAAGACAAATCAATCACATACCCTATTATTTATTTAGAATGCTGAAAACCGTAACACTGAATCAACCATAAACAATGTACATGACTGGTCACACTGTAACAGAAATGTCATAACAAAATGTCAAACTAACGTCAACCAAGGGAACCAAAGCGGAGAAAAGAAAAGAGAAATTACACCTAAAATATTTACCAGAAGACGAAATATCAATAGTGGTTCAGTTTCATGAATTGATATTTTATTTGTGCTTATTAATAAGTGGTGTGTAACTATCCCAAGATGTCTGTGCCACCGCAGGCATTTGTAAACAAAAACAAAAAACATTTCCTAGGGATCCCAGCGCCCTTAGGTTATGTCGCTGGTGTCGGTCGAGGGTAAGAAATCCTTGTTTTTATAGGAGAACCAGTTTAACAATCAAAGGATATGTTAGTGACCGCCTATTTTACTTTTCAGTGCCACTGGTTTCACCACACGATCTGATATCGGTCCTGCGAGAGATGCCAATGATGTGTCGTGAGTATTCAATACAAATGTTTATTTCATTACGTTGAGCAATACAATTAAATAATCTAACATAACAAGTGAGAACATAATAGTGATAGAAGCATGATAAACTGCTGTATAACATTAACATAATGATTTAATACTACAATATAATGTATTAACTTTTCAGCGATGATCGTCACGCGCCACCCGCGGCTAAACGCAAGAAAACTGAGGAGGAGGATGATGATGAAGATTTGAACGACTCCAATTATGATGAATTCTCAGGCTACAGCGGTTCATTGTTTTCTAAGGTTTGTTTACTGTGCCTACTTTATAAGGTTAGGTGGGAATTTTACAAGGCATTTTAGGCTATTTTGTTGCAAGACACAAATGCTTATAAAAAAATATTTTCCTATGCTTACCACGCAGGGCATGTATTTTGATGAAGATTCTTTTCTGACTATAAATTCATTTATTGTCTCTAACAATACTACAATAGCCACAAGCTACTTCTAATCTTAATGATTCTTATTCGAGAAACATAGTTTGACAATACACTGAGTTTTATGTGGTGTAATTTTCCAGGACCCTTATGATAAAGATGATGCAGAAGCAGATGCTATTTATGAATCAATTGACAAAAGGATGGATGAGAAGAGAAAAGAATACAGAGAGAAACGTCTCAAAGAAGACTTGGAAAGATACCGTCAAGAGAGGTAAAATTATTATTCATGACTACATCCATGTTCATTGAACTCCTGCATATTGAATCATGGTGAACTTCAAGGATGTATATTTTATGTCATCTTTAAAAAAATGTTGTTTTCAGACCAAAAATTCAGCAACAGTTCTCAGATTTAAAACGTGAATTGAAATCGGTATCCGAAGATGAATGGTCAGCCATACCCGAAGTTGGTGATGCACGTAACAGGAAGCAGCGTAACCCTCGTGCTGAGAAGTTCACTCCATTGCCTGATAGTGTGCTCTCTAGGAATCTGGGTGGAGAATCTTCATCATCTATTGACCCTGGATCTGGACTTGCTTCTATGATGCCTGGGGTTATGACTCCAGGAATGCTGACACCATCCGGTATAGTTTTTTTTCTCTATTATATACATACAGCACTGTAATAATGCATTTGATAATAAGCCCTCTTATTCTATATTTGGCACATGTGAATCTGTGACTTGATTTGCATGTGCCAAACTTGAAAATACATAAGCCTATTTCTCATGTAAAGTATGCAAAACCCTGTGCTCCTGCTTTGATCTATTACTTAAACCCCATCTAGTACTTATGTTATATCTTTTCATTTAATTTACAGGTGACTTGGATTTAAGAAAGATCGGTCAAGCGAGAAACACTCTGATGACAGTGAAACTGTCCCAAGTCTCAGACTCTGTAACAGGCCAGACTGTAGTAGACCCTAAGGGTTATCTCACTGACTTGCAGTCTATGATACCCACTTACGGCGGTGATATAAATGATATTAAGAAGGCCAGGTTACTGCTTAAGTCTGTGAGAGAGACAAATCCTAACCATCCACCAGCTTGGATTGCTAGTGCTAGGTTGGAGGAAGTTACAGGTAAGAGATATTCTATTTATTTTGAAAACCCATATAAATACACCAAAGAACAGTATGTACATTTATGTATTCCATAGTTGGAGTTTATGTTAAATCTCGAAAGATGACACCTGGATCCGCGGGGCAGATTTTTTCTGCTCAGAATGTGTCGCACCCAGCTACACCGAGCGTATGCGCTCGACAGAGCGCTTTGTAAAAAGTCAAAATGTCATCCCTGTTATTGCCACTTAATTAACGTAACTCATCATCCTCCGAGCCTTTTCCCAATCATGTTGGGGTCGGCTTCCAGTCTAACCGGATTCAGCTAAGTACCAGTGCTTTACAAGGAGCGACTGCCTATCTGACCTCCTCAACCCAGTTACCCGGGCAACCCGATACCCCTTGGTTAGACTGGTGTCAGACCTACTGGCTTCTGACTACCCGTAACGACTGCCAAGGATGTTCAATGACAGCCGGGACCTACAGTTTAACGTGCCATCCGAAACACAGTCAATGGTGTCTAAGATATACTTAGAAAGTACATACAAACTTAGAAAAGTTGCATTGGTACTTGCCTGACCTGGGATCGAACCCGCGCCCTCATACTTGAGAGGTTGGTCCTTTACCCACTAGGCCACCACGTAACCACTTAATTAACGTAACTCCGTTCTTGAAAATGATATCAACAATTTACCCACATTTACAGGCAAAGTCCAGTCAGCCCGTAACCTAATAATGAAAGGCTGTGAAGTAAACCCGAGCAGTGAGGAGCTCTGGCTAGAAGCTGCACGGTTACAACCGAGAGACACCGCCCGAGCCGTCATAGCTCATGCCGCTAGGAACCTGCCGCATAGTGTCAGGATATGGGTGAAGGCCGCTGATTTGGAGCAGGAGACTAAGGTAAGAGATCTTTACTATGTAGATAGTGGATAGTAAGCCCAAGCAGTGAAGAGCTCTGGTTAGAAGCCGCTCGGCTACAACCGAGAGACACCGCCCGTGCCGTCATAGCTCATGCCGCTAGGAACCTGCCGCATAGTGTCAGGATATGGGTGAAGGCCGCTGATTTGGAGCAGGAGACTAAGGTATGTATCTTTACTGTGTAAATAGTGGATAGTAAGCCCAAGCAGTGAAGAGCTCTGGTTAGAAGCCGCTCGGCTACAACCGAGAGACACCGCCCGTGCCGTCATAGCTCATGCCGCTAGGAACCTGCCGCATAGTGTCAGGATATGGGTGAAGGCTGCTGATTTGGAACAGGAAACTAAGGTAAGAGAATCCAGAGGTCTATACTGACAGTATTGTTTTGTGTGGAAAAGTATATCCTGAAAAAAATTGCATAGAAATAATACTATATTTTCATAGCACTTCTGGCCTAACTAGACTGACAATATATCAAAATTCAGATACAACTTGAAACTTAACTCAAACTGATTGGCCTGACATTTTACCAAAAAAAATGAGTTTGTTTCTTTAAAGTCACTATGCATTAAAAAAACGTTCCCATATATTCCATTTCACTTTCCAGGCAAAACGCCGAGTCTACCGCAAAGCCCTAGAACACATACCCAACTCTGTTCGTCTATGGAAAGCTGCAGTTGAACTTGAAAATCCCGAAGACGCGAGAATCTTACTCTCCAGAGCCGTGGAGTGTTGTCCCACTAGTGTAGAACTGTGGCTTGCGTTGGCCAGATTGGAAACTTATGAGAATGCAAGAAAAGTACTGAATAAGGCACGTGAGAATATACCTACTGATCGACAGATTTGGGTGACGGCCGCTAAACTTGAAGAAGCTCATGGTACGTATATTTTGAAATTTGAAATAATTATATATATTATATACCTACCATTTGCCGGAATCAGCTGTATGCTCCCTTATATACTTCCCCTATATAATACCCCTTTGTACTGCTTATGTACTCCCTTTATAAACTTCTTTACATACTTTCCTATATATCTACTCGCTTTCTACTCTCTCCCTTATGTGCCACCCCTATGTATTCCCTTATTTACACCCCCGGTGTACGCCCTTATGTCCTCCCACAAGTAACTGAATTTAGTGAATCTAAATGTATGTAAGTTTTAACCATGTAAGAAAGATGTGCCCAAGATGTAAGCGTCTTCTTTTGAAGGCCGGATCAGTCCCTGATTCTTTCTAGTAGTAACTTCTCCCAAATAATGTTTTAATTTTGTCCGCAGGCAACACTCACATGGTAGAAAAGATCATAGACCGTGCGATCACATCTCTAAGTGCCAACGGAGTAGAAATCAATCGCGAACACTGGTTTAAAGAAGCTATGGAAGCTGAGAAGTCCGGCGCTGTTCATACTTGTCAAGTAAGTTAAATGTTTCAAAAATATCCAAATCATGGTCTGCCTAAACTTTTCTCAACTATGTTGGGGTCGTCTTCCAGTTCCACCAGATGAAGCAGAGTACTAATTTTTAACATGGCAACTGCCTATCTGACCTTCTCTTTCTCGAAAAATCTCGAAATATAAAAGTTAATAGGGAATAGTAGTTTAATATTTTTAATTTTGAACATTTTTCAGGCCATTATACGTGCAGTAATAGGTCACGGTATTGAGCCAGAAGATCAGAAACACACGTGGATGGAAGATGCTGAAGCTGTAAGTCAAAAATTTGCTATTATGGATTTTTTGAAAGTATTGCTATCTTTTTTTATTGGGAAATATAATCCAAGATTAATTACGTAAGTTACATTTGTCTGCGAAATTTTTATTTAGATGTCAAAATATACAAGAGTTCAAAATTTTTTACATTTAGATTACAAACAAATTAACCATTTATTTCAGTCTGTTTTATTTATTTATTTCTAAACCCCTTTCTTCCAGTGTGCAAACGAAGGTGCCTACGAATGCGCCCGCGCAGTGTACGGCTACGCTCTCTCAGTGTTCCCCTCTAAGAAGTCTATATGGCTGCGTGCCGCCTACTTGGAGAAACAACATGGAACCCGAGCTAGTTTAGAGGCTTTACTGCAGAGAGCCGTTGCTCACTGTCCCAAGTCCGAGGTGCTGTGGCTCATGGGGGCTAAGTCTAAGTGGCTCGCTGGTAAGTAGCAACTTACGTATTTTCGTATTTATCCCTTCTTAACTTCGTATCGTTTAAAACTTTAAATCTTCCCTTTACCTCTACAAAAAAATGAAAACCAAAAAAAACTCGACTTTTAGTCAGACGAACGAACAGTAATTCAGTTTTATAAATGTATAAGATTACAACTTATTGTGTGGGTATTTTGGAAACTGTTATGTATAGACCTGGTTTCATTGGTTATCAATAAACTGTGAGTTCGTTATCTCATAGTTATAGCTATCTACCAGAAAAAGACTTCTCATATATTCTCCCAGATATTGTTATCCGAAACCTGTGAAACCAAAACTTATAGTTCATCCATCAGACAAGTTCATGATAGATAGGCTATCATAGGAACTGGTGAAACCAGTTTAACATTACTAGATTAAACAGTTTTAAAGTAGTCCTAATATTTCTTTCCTCAGGTGATGTACCCGCAGCGCGTGGTATCCTCTCGCTGGCTTTCCAAGCGAACCCGAACTCTGAGGAGATTTGGCTGGCGGCCGTCAAACTCGAGAGCGAGAACAAGGAGTACGATAGAGCGAGGCGACTGCTTTCGAAGGCTAGGGCTTCGGCGCCTACGCCGCGGGTGAGATGAGTGTTTATATTTTTTTGTTGTCAGAGATTTATTTATTTACCAATCGAATCAGTACTGTATACATTTTGATAGAACTCTTCTTGGTGGTTCAAAAATGCAAATGAATAGTGTAGTGTTATTAAGGTGTTAAAGTTTTTTAATGAAGAAAGTTTATTTTCTGTTAATGGTTATAACAAAAAATTTGTTTGGTCCTATAAACTGGTGTAGGTAATAAGGCTTCATGTTGCGTGTGTAACTGAGCTCATATAAGCGGCTTCAAATATATAGCAACATCGGGTTAAACTGCCAACCACTAAAGAAAATAATCATGAAATTATAAATTGATTTGTGCATTAATTAGTAGATAGACGCAGCACAACAATTGTGTTGCATAATAAAATAAGAATTCCCTTAAAAAATCGAATAATTCTATTTATATATTCCATAGGTGATGATAAAATCCGCCAAGCTAGAATGGGCACTAAACAACTTGGACGTAGCGTTGAAATTGCTGGAGGAAGCTATCAAGGTGTTCGCCGACTACGCCAAGTTGCACATGATGAAGGGACAGATTGAAGAACAAATGGAAAAGGATGAGGAAGCACGTAATACTTATTCACAAGGGGTAAGAAAAATAATTCTATGTATTTTATATCTTGTAGATAATACAGAAGTACGTCCTAGTCCATTAACTATTAAAAAAAAAAAATAATAATATCAAAGAAACGATTACTTTTGTTAAACTTTTGTACCCAGTAATATATTGCATTCCCTTGACATAATTTTTGTTGGTATTAAATAAATAGTTTTATGAATACCTCATAAATCAAGGATATTTATTGTCATATCTGTATGGCTCCTGTTATCTTTAATAAAATTCCTCATCAAATGAAAACCCTGCCATTGATGAAATTTAAAAAATGCTTCACAAAGTTTCTTGTAGATAAATGTTATTATTCTGTTCAAGATTTCCTAGATGATACAATTCAATAATCTATTTCCCTTAAACAATTTTGTATAATAATTATTATTGCATTTGCATGCCAACAAGGCAGAATGTACACGGATCCTATCGTATTATTTACCATCCCATTTTGTATGTACCTACATTCTAAGCAAATAAAGACCTATTCTATTCTATTCTATTCTATTCATAGCTTTAAACTTACCCCTCACGTTATTTTTAGCTCAAGAAATGTGCAACAAGTGTACCAATGTGGATATTACTGGCGAGACTAGAAGAAAAACTCAAGAATGTCACCAAAGCGAGATCAGTACTGGAAAAGGCCAGGCTAAGGAATCCTAAGACTGCAGAGTTGTGGTAAGAATTGATCGTCCTTAAAATATGGATATTACATATTTTTTCAGTTAATATATTTCCATAAATACAGCAGAAATAAAATTTGTGTTGCTATAAATTCAAATATTTCAAATACACATCAAAATTATTATTATTTTTTGCTACTCCTCTTCATATAAATGGCACTTGCTTTGGTGTTGCAGAACACCGTTGACAAAAATATTATCCTACATTTTGTTTGTTTATTCCCAACTGTTCCGCTATCCCTGATTGACACAGGCCTTACTTCATCCTTAGAAATAGTTTCCCCGGGACGGCAGGTGAAACCGGAACACCCAGCTAATATCACATAATTTCTTCTTTCGCACAGGTTAGAAAGCGTTCGTCTAGAAAGGCGGAACGGCAGCGCCGAGATAGCGAACGCGGTGATGGCGAAGGCGTTACAGGAGTGCCCCAACGCTGGCCGCTTGTGGGCCGAGGCTATATTCATGGAGTCAAGACCGCAGAGGAAGACTAAGAGTGTAAGATATTTATTAATCATGTATTAGGTTCAGGGTTTATGTTAGGTAGTTTTTTTTAGTTTGCGTAGTTTTTTTAGTCCATAGTTTGCGCACAAAAATTGCTGCAAAATCGCGAACATTTTCGAAATTTTCGCAATTTGTTACTTCTTTGCTTGCTGCGATTAGAAGAAACATTTCTGTTAAAAATTAAAATCTCGTGCAATGATTGATTATGTAAAACTTGAGACTAAGTTCATCATCATCCTATGGTGAATGCCATTCAGTTTATAGAATATTGGAAGTTTCAATTCAGTTAAATTATAATATGCTTTACTGCCTTTAATCGATCAGTACGTTTATAGTTATTATTTTGTATTCGAATCTCGAATGTTACTATTGAATTTACATTTCAATTTATACCGTTGTTATGCAGGTTGACGCGCTAAAGAAATGCGAGCACGACGCGTTCGTACTGTTGGCGGTGTCGCAACTCTTCTGGACTGAGAGGAAACTGAACAAGTGTAGAGAGTGGTTCAACCGAACGGTAAGACATGATTGTTACTTACTTTTAATCCGTCGTCGCAGATAGCACATAGGTACTCCCTTATATACTCCCCCTGTAAGCTCCGCTATATACTACCCGTATGTACTCCCTCTATAAACTTGCTTATGTCTAGTACTACCCCCTTATACTTCCTTCTGTACTCCCCACGGGGCTAGTAATAAGTTACTGCCTTATATAATACCCTACAAACACCCTTATGTACCACCCCTATGTACCTACTCGCTTAATGTACTAACCCTATGCACTCCTAAATATACTCCTCCTATGTACTAACCTTGTGCACTTGAATTTAACCAATGTGAATTTTCAGCCATATCGGACATCACAATCTTTCACATTTCACAATCAAACACAAATACCCTAACAAAAACCAATTTTCAGGTAAAAATCGACCCAGACCTCGGAGACGCATGGGCTTACTTCTACAAATTTGAACTTCTTCACGGCAACGAGCAACAACAAGAGGACGTTAAGACTCGATGTAAGACCGCCGAGCCTCACCACGGCGAAGCTTGGTGCAAAGTTTCCAAAGACATCGCCAATTGGTGCTTTAGTACCGAACAGATTCTTCTACTCGTGGCTAAGAACTTGCCTGTACCTACGTGAAGAGGTATGTTGTTGTAATGAGTAGTAAGTAGGTACTATACTAGGTAGGCAGTTAACTAAAGGTAAACAATCTTGATACTTTTAATTTTTTTACACAGAACATGTTAAAAAATAAACTAAATACTGTCTAAAATAATTATTCAATAATTTTGGTAATTGTTATTGAATTAATTGTTATTAAGAAAATGTAATTTCTTTGATTTATAGAAGCATTAGCTTCCTCCCGCGGCTTCGCCCACATGATGCGCTGATAATATGTTATCTACATATAAAATTTCAACCAAATCGTTTTTGCGTGAAAGAATAACAAACACACATCCATACATCGTCACAAACCTTTACAATTATAATATTTATTATAAAAGAAGAATATTATTTTAAAATTAAGTTTGTAGTCAAACTCCTATCAAGATTGTTTGAATTTAGTCAACTGCCTTTTCAAATGGAGTGGGTACGTCGTGTTGCTCGACAGTGTAATTTAAGTCGATGTAATTAGGTTGAATTTTGTGTAAATTCTGTGGATTGTAGTACTGGTTACAAAAAGTTTTATGTCATGTTGATGCTGGGCAATGCTGGCGTATCTAGTAAGATTTTAATGTTTAGTGAAATGTAATGTAATTCTTACAATTTGTCAATGCTGTAGCTTAGATTAAAACCGGGTACCAGGTGTACCAGATATGTAAGTAATTTAAACTTTATTCTTACAATTTGTGTATGTTATATGAAGTCTAGCCTTATGTTAAAAGGATTGGAAAATATTTTTTCAATAACTTCTCAATTAATCATTTCAGATAACTCAGACCGTAAGCGATTTTTTTAAAATGTTATTCTGTCTTTAAGAAATAATTCGGTCGTAGTCATAGCATTTGTGATTTGTTAGAATTATAATTATGTGAAATAAGACGTAAATTCCTTTCAGGCTCATTATCAAACTGTTGTAAGTTGTAATTCTGAGATGAAATAAATTTATTTAATTCGAATTGCTTTACTATTTTTGGTATTCCTCACGCATAATAAAAGAAATGTAAGTTATTTTTTTTTTTAGAATTTATTGCTATAATTTTTAAAGCATCAGTTATTTCTCGGCTGCTAACTATGATGCAAATAATTTTCATACAAAATAATAATGCATTTATTCTAACGCAAACTATTGTCTCAAAATAATGCGTAAAAATAATTAACGATATGTCGCATGCCAAACGCAAAAACTGCGCCACTGACACACTGTAATAAATTATAACAATATCTAAACTGCGTCCGCGTCCTTATTTACATTCAAAAATAGATACATAATCGCATGACAAGCGACGATTAAAATTACAACTAAAATGAAACAAAATCTATCAATAATACCGCGCGATATAGCGTTCCACAGATCTCGATTTTTATGTACGAATCCAGTTTATAATAACAATTGCATACGCCACTAGCCGTAAACACCTTTTATAAAAGTTCTAAAAATACGGCGCGAGTTGTGTGAGTTTGAATTATAAACGTGCGCTGGCGCCGTGCCAGCCGCGCGGTGCGCATGCGTGAGCTAAATAGCTCCACCATTTTTCACTTCTTTCTCTTCCCAAAACTGAAAGTCGCAACAGTGTTACTGCGATGCTCAATTAGTGGTGTTATAGTGAAAGTGATATTTTATATTAGTTGAACAGTAGACTCGTAGTTTTGTGCAAACATGTCGCCCAAGTTACCCGTGCCGCCTCTACAGGAGATTACACTGTCGCTGGTCGCGAGACAGCTGATCCACGCCCTGTCTCGCGTTTCATCCGACGAGGATGCCGCGCTGGAGTTCGCGATGGTCTCCTCGTATTACGAGAGCATGGGCGCAACCACCGACATATTCCAGGATCTCGTTAACCTAATACTCAGTTCTGAATACTTAGAACCGTCTGTTAGATTCTACACAATGAAACTTCTGCTCAAAGAAAACGTCAAGAGTTTAGCGACGGGGATATTTCCCCTTCCCTATTATAGGAAAGTCCTTGAGCTCATTATGGAGCAAGGCCACCACTTGACTGCTCTCAATCTGAAAGGAGTGTGGGTCAAGGAGGATCATTTACCAATTATGTATCAGTTACTCAAAAATCTGCCCAATTTAACCGCCTTGAATATTCCCTATATTGCTAATGATGAAGTGCTCAAATATATCGGTAAATATAATAAGGTGTTGAAACTTTTGGACATTTCTGGTGAAACGGATATCACAGAGATCGGCATAGACGCGATGTTAAGAGGGAACCCGCAGTTAACACAAAGTCTGACCGTAGTAAACATAGGCATGTACGGAGAGGAGAACATTGATCACACTGACGTCGCTTTATTAATACGGCGGCTGCCAAACCTCACTAATCTTGGCAGTTATTCGTTTGTTGGTAAAGCTGTTTACTCTATTTACAACACAGATCCAGATTTCAAAACAAAACTGCAATATATGCATGATGTGCAGACAAATATGCGGACGATGAAGGCGATTATTGCCCTGTGTCCAATGATAGAGACAATTTACCTCGAAGAGCCAGACCAAGGAGTTTTGCAACAAATCAAAGAGTTAAATAGTGTTAACAAGATTAAGTTGAACAAATTCCAATGCCATGAGCTGCACCAGCTGTTAGATAAGATTGGACATAAAATAGAAGCATTGATGCTTTCGGCGTCGACGGGGTCATTCAACTTTACGAGGGTAGCGGAGACTTGTAGGAACCTGGAGAGCTTAGAGTTCTACCAGATACAGACAGCAACACATGAAGAAGAAATACCGTTCAATAGTTTGGAACACATAGAAATAATTCACGGTAACTTATCGACGTCCTGTCTGAAGTACCTGATGACTGGTACTCCTAAGCTAAAGAAGTTGATAATCGGCGATGAAATCAAGCTGGATGACAATGATATGTCTCGGTAAGTTTCTCAACAACATTTAAATCTATCGATTCTTACAGATTTACCTGCCCTATCTGGTATTTGGAAGGTTTTACCATAAATTATTCTCAAATACCTCTCTTGATCCGACATGTCATTAAATATTCAATATTGATAACTCTTTAAAATACAAATGTTATTGGATATTCCCCTTAATGTGACGTGTTCATAGTGTACAAAACCTCTTTCACGCCCTTTTCTCCCATTTCAGCATGCTCCGCCGATACAAATTCGACAACCTAGAAGGCATTTGGTTCCCCAACGCTCCTCGTCTAACAAGTCAGACCGTGGACTTACTGATCGAATGCTGTCCCAAGCTGACGAGTTTAGGCCAGTTGAGTGGCTGGCAGTTTACTCCAGATGACATGATGCTAATGAGAGCCATCACAGCAAGTACCAACACAGATATAGTGTTGTCACCCCTTGGTATATTCCAACAGGGACGTTAAAAGAGGTCGGTATGGTTTTGTGCATTTGTTTTTTTTATAAGCTGATGAGAAAGGTAGTGAAGTTCCGTATTGGGAAGGTAAATGGATTATTTATTTTAAAGCTACTGGGATTTTTGGCTATCCTTATTCACGATAGTACAAAGCATTTTGGTTAAGTGTAATTTATTGCCAAAGTAGGGTCTCCGATTAAATCTTGTAATTCTATAAATGGATGTACGAATTTTTATTGTAACAGTCGATTAAGAAAATGTTATTTATAATTATCTAGTCAAAGAAGAGGTGTAATACTTATACAAAATGTAATTTATTAGTCATCAGAGAAATGTGGAATTAACGCAAATAAATATTTTTATTACGTTTTAATTTGTTTATTAATTAAAATTAACAATATAAAGATCCTAGTCCAAATCAATACAAGGTGTTCAATGTATACGAAAGTTAATTTAATATTTAGGAGTGTTAATGTTTTTTACCAAAACAGTAAAGATTGAAATATATTGTTCAAATTATATGGGTATTGATTACATTTGATAAATAGTAGGTGCTAATCCATTAATACTCCCAGATAATGTATGTTAATACACAAAAGTATGTAGGCGTAGTAACTAATTGATAGGTTAGGCTAATTGGACTGGGATATGGCGTTTCTTCTCATAAATAAAGACAATTCACAGCCTATAATGCATGTTTCATAGAACATCAGTCTACATAACTTTTTGATCTTCTAAGTTATTATTCGACGGCGGTATGTTTTCGTGGTTCTTTGATTTTTTCTTGTTGTTTTTACTGACTCGAGTTTTCCACATTTTGCACTCATCGGCGCACTTGGTTGTGATAATACTCCTGTAAAAAAATATAGGGAATGATTTTTTCTACATCAAAAACAATTGAAGGTTATAAGTATTGAAGGTGGTGAAATGAGCTCTCATGATGACCCCGACCATAGAGCAAGTGAGAGCACTCGCGATTATTGAAAATGTCATCAACATTTTCCAGAGTGTTATTGTTTGAATACTGTTTACCTAAGCGAAAGTGATATTACATTCCATACTAAATTCATTAATTGGCACGTTTCCAGCTACCAAAAAAATATTTGTGAAAGATTCCATAGCTCAACGAAATTGTTTTTTTTTTTCAAAGTTCTAATTTGATTTCCAATTATAAATATTTATATTATTGCGATTTGATATAATTGTACCAGGTCCATTTAAAAGATCATGCAACATTTAATATCAGTCAGTTAATCGTCCAATGTCCCACACAAATTTTGGAATACAAAAGCGTTTCTTTCCTCTTACCTGACTAGGTTCTCCCTTACGTTGAATCTATCCATAATTTCCATAATAACGTCAGATATAATCTTTGGATCCAAACACATTTTGGCGGGCTTGTCTTGAAAAGCAGGCGATCTCTTGCCAGTTAAAGAGTGTGTTGCCAGTATCCTGCAAGATTATTTATTAATTCGTTCGTTAGCATGAATTGTGACGTCATATGTTTGGTTTAACAGGTGCGCGGTTACGTGGGCTGATAAGTCAACAGTTCTAAAATTAATATCGAGTTCGTACACGGCTTTTGATGGTAGCCAATTGGTTCACGAGATTAGCAATTTAATTATAGATTCTGCAAAAAATCCTACTACGTGTAGGCAATGGTTAATGATATTTAAAATGGTTAAGGAATCAAGGAACAGGCCATTAAAAAAATATTTCACTTGTTATACATGTTGTCGTCAAGTGTATATTTTATAAATTGGTTGGTCTCTTACCTTCTTGGAAACACTGCCAGGAGTAGGGTCCTCGTAGCAATGGTATATGACTTCCAATTGACTCTCTTGAATTGGTCCCTGTGTATTAAAGTCTTTCCACTTCCAATGGGTACCTGAAAACAAAATCAGAATTGTTAGGTGCCTATTTCTAATACGATATGATATACAGACATGTGTTAGTAATTTAGCCTAGAACATTTCCTTTTTAAAGCTTTATTCAACGAAGTAAACAACATGTTACAAAGGTACCATGATTCCGATCATAAAACAATTTATGTAAGTTTAAAAGGCCGACCAAGTTCAGTCGTCATTCGACATTCAAATACGGCTTTTGTTGAAACCTAACGGTAAAAGCGTCTACAATTTCAAAGTAAACGAACAAATGTTAAAAAAAAAAAACAATGACAAACCCATTCATCTTTTCCCGACCCTTTGTTCTGATCTGTCTTTACAGCAACATTTGTGTACTTATTGCTTATCAGTACATTGTCATCCGAACGATTGAACTCGTCATTTTCACTATTTTCATCATCCTCCTTCAATTCGTCCATTGACTGATTATACGTTACATGGCTGTCTTCTGGTTTGAAAGGAGCCGTAGTATGGTCGTTAGAACTTTGGTTAATGACTGAAGATACTGGCCGCTTTAAGTCCTCAAGCATGTTAAACAATATTTGAAAACTGTTCTTGATATTCATGAGTTCACGCACATCGATAGTCACATTCTGATGACCTTTGCCGTTTTGGTTGTTCCTCCTAGTGGAATCTGGCGTTGATTTATTGATAGATCCATTTTTAAGGCTATCATATGTCCTCTTTCGGTTCACCAAGTTGGCTTGCTGCATAATCTTTGGTATAACTGGGTTGGCTCTGTGCGAAGGAGTCATAATCTTTTTACTTGATCTTCTATTGGAATACTGACGTTTGCAATGTTCCAATTTGATTTTCTTGTTCTTTTCCTGCAATTGACAGATTTATATAAAATTTTACTAAGTACCCTCAAAATAAAAAACATTTTCAAGTCACCTCAAGTTGGTCAATCCAAAATGAACTCTAGGACTAATAGTTTTGCAGTCCATATTTATGGAGCAGAAATACACAATTGTGTTGATACAGACTATATGCAAAGCGCGTTTACAAAGACAGATTTAAGACAAAACCTTCAGGGTCAATTTGTTGGTATCTAGTTGTAAGTGCTAATTTAAATTCAAACTTACCCCAGCAGAATCTCCCGATTGTGCGCCATCGTCACTGGGCACCCAAGACGAGGCGCTTGAGGAGTAGTCCTCAGGTTCGTCTTCGTGTTTGACGCTAGGACCTGCTTCCTCCTTCCTCCCGGTCTCTTTCAGCATCGTATCCAGGACGTCACGCTCGCCTGAATTTATTGGCAAATTATTATCTATCAGCATGAAGTTCTTATTTGTATAGAGGCCCTAAGTTTGTAATTAATGTTAGGCCTACATATGCAAGTGAATATGATTTCATCTAAAATACCAACAAAGCGATATCATTTTAGGACCAAGCAAAATAATTACTGCATATTGTAGCAGTAACTTAGGAAGGTAGGCACCTAATTTTACGCGACACTTTAATAACACGTGCAGGCTATCTGGTTGTTATGTCTACGAAAATTATTATCTTTACCAATTTATTTGTATACCGCGTCTGATAGGAAGACATAGCCCAATTCAAAAACTGATCAAGAATTAAAAATCATTTTTAATTTATTCACCTACCCAAATCTTGTTGGTATCTTCTTCTAAAATAAAGTAGCTTTAGATACACGGAAACCTAACTTGAGCATTTGAAAGACCGTTAGAAATGAGTTACCTGCGCAAGGGCAGCAAGGGTAGCAAAAATTCAATTATCTACTTACGCGCGCGCGCATGTAACGTAGCCGCTTCCGGATCTCCGCGCCGGTTCACCGTCAACTGATCTCCCGCCCTTAACTCCTTATTCAAGGGGCTCACTACAGACCGAATGTACACCACATCACGACCACCACTCTTCCACTCCACGAGCAACCAGTTACAGCTATCATTCTGCCTTGAGGAAGACATCACTGAACTCTCACAAACATGCGAACAACTCGAGCTGTGCTATATGACTAGATGAAGACCGCATTGCATCGGTCCCTCAGGTAAAAGTTTCATTACAACGCACCCTTACTGCAGTTATTACTTCCCCCGTCCTCCGAACTGAACAATGGTTTTCGCCAACGGCCCCGGGGGTAACAAAAAACGCATCCTTTTTTGCAACGTGCTTCCTAGTAAGTTTCTAAGCGGAGATTTATATTCTTTTGTATTCAAGTCTCTTGTCTCACAGAAAGCCATAAAAGCTCGTAAAACAATTAACTATTCTTTCTTTTCTCGTTTGAAATATTTGACGAAATGCGGTAAGTAGAACTATAACGGAAATATTTTTCTATAGGTATTAATTACTTATCAAATATTATTTCTAATTAGAGTAGGTACCTAAATATGTTACTAGGTAGACCAAATTGATCTAGACACACGGCAGTGTGTCCGCCAAGTTCGAGCAAAAAAAGCGACACACCGGCCGTGGGTTATATTACACGAACCATTTCGGGCCAAACTCGACCCCCCTATAACTCAAAATCTATTTTATTTACGCATACCAAATCTCTAGTATCTGTTGAGACCCCCTCACTTATCTAAAATACAAAATTTCATTAATATACCTATTGTAGGTCTTGAGATATTGACGTCGCGTATTTACAGAATGTACATGGCTAGTACGCAAGCGTATGAAACTAGTCGCGAATAGATTGGAATTCACTTTTTATACAAAGTCTTCCGATGTATACAGCAGCAGTACGCAAATACTCGCATATATTTTGTAGTGGCCAAAGTATCTTGCTTTGTTCCATAATATACAGTGCTAGTCCGCATGCAAACTAATCGTGTATAACTTGGAATAGGCGCGAAAAACTTAACGATTCCAATCTATTCGCGAGCAGTTGCATGCTCGCCGTTTTGAATAAAACACGACCTAGCATTTAATGTTAATTCAAATATTAATAATGCTCGTTCAATTTAAAAACATTGTATTAAAAATTGAAGTTAGTGACGAAAACGAATCGCTGCAAAACCGACTCCACGTAGTCTTGTCTGCCCTACCCCTAGAGTGCAATTCAAAACCGCGTAGGCGCGGAGGGGCGAGGCGGCCTGCGAGCTGAGGCGCAGGTAGTTTTAACGCTCGCCGACGCGGCTGAGGATGGCCGGCTGAGCCGGCCAGCAAGCCGAAGCTGCGGTGGTGAGCGTGAAAACCATCTGCGACGATAAGCTCGCATGGGACCGCCGGAGCCCCGCAGCACCGGAGCCGTGACAGAAGCGATGCTTGATGCATGTTGCTTGCTTACATTTTAAACGTACTCCCTCTTATTATAAAAACTGCCGCAAGTAGTGGTTTAAACCCGACTGAAGACGTCTTGGTTTGTTACGGTACTTACGATAGTCTTGACATCCTTATTACAAAACGTAGACTAAAGGCTGATTTACATTGAGTCAGTAACTGACGTCAGTGTAGGCGCCGAAAACTGACGCGTGCTATTTACACGAAGTCAGTGTAGTGTCAGTGTTTCGTCAGTAGTACTGTACTGACTTCAAATCAATTTACACGATGGCAGTGCCGGGTCAGCACTGACTTGTCAGTGGACTGACGTCAGTTACTGACTCAATGTAAATCAGCCTTAAGAGAAGACTGTTTAGTACTTCGATTTGTCTGTGTGTGTGTGTGGTTCATATAATATCCACAGATTATAAGCAACAAATATTTAAATCATTCGCTCAATCGTTCCGAATTCTATGCGCCGTTCCTTTTTACATTATTTTGTTAAGTCTATTTTGATGAAAAATAAATAACTATGATAATAAAAAAAAATATCTCTGCAGTTGAAAATATTACTTTTTATTATTTAAAGGTAATTTTATATTTCTAGTATCTTTTAACAATATACATGATCCAATTATTCTCTTTTAAACAACTATCGAGTTTGCGCGTATAACGGAACGTCAGCGCGCGTATCCGAGTTGTTTTGTTTTTAGGTTAGAAATAATTTGGATTATTTTCATCCCGATTTAAATGATTAAATAAGACGCTGTGCATCTAATTAGAACCTCTTCAAAATTAAGTGCACAATAACTTACACACAGAATATCGTGTGCATTAAATTACCAAAAGAAAATGAAACATTTGAAACAACATAAAAGTAGAAAATTATATTTTATTCCGATGTCTATTTATACAGTCAAATGCACTGATACATGTTGGACACTGTTCTTCATCACACAATCTTGTTCCCTTTCTCATCTAGGCATTTTTGTACATTTTAGCAAGCTTCCAGTCTTTTACAAACATTGCATATTACTGGCAGAGATACGGCGTGCAAAACGCCAAAATAGTCTTGAATCTGTAAATAAACAATAGACTGTATGATAATCTGATATATTTTCGGAGTTTCATCAAAATCTATGTGGTAGTTTATGTGTGGAACATAAACAAACATCCATAATAAAAACTTTGACTCGTATACAATTAATTAGGATGTTTTGGCAACCTACTTGCACTGTAAAGGCTACTTACTTTATGGCGAGCCCAGTTGAGCATCATAGGATCATCCTGGATTATCATCATGCATTCAATTGACTATTATTTCGAAAAACGTAAATCGATATTTATATCGAAAATTGTCGTCAGGTAATTTGAAGAGATTTTGTCGATGACGCATTCTGTTGGGTCCCCGGACACTCTCAATAGTATTCTAACACATCCAAGTATTCCAAATCACACATATTTATATCCACTTTCGTTTTTTTTCATCACAAAACAAATAACCTCAAAAGTAAATAATGTCGGAATTTGACGTTTGTCGACTAAGTACTGCAGTTAAACTAGGGGGCTCGATGGTTTATCTTTTGTACTACAGATAGTAATAGGACTTGCGATAAACTGCGTTTTGTAATAACGTTTTTTCAAGGTCGTACTTAAAGGTGGATTAAAGGTAGTACAAAAGCCGATACTTATTTGATACCGCGTTTTATAATAAGAGGGACTGAGTTAAAAAATAAGCTAATTAAATATATTTTAATGATGTCATTTAATAGTATTTTAGAAGTTTACTGTTAGAATGCCTGCTACAAAAGATGCTAAAAAGTAACCATCATGCTGAGTTGTATTTAGAGTGGTTTACTTAGAAGATAGCTAGTGGCTAAGATAGTATTATTTAGATGCTCGTTAATTGTGGCTGACTTAATAATTTAGAAGGCAACATACATTTTTGGGGGCGAATAATGATATTAAAAAGAAGCCTGTTTAATTAGCATTTTTAATAAACAAACTCAGATTCAAAAGCCATTTTTATTTAATGCTTTACCTAATATTAATTTTGTATAGTTAAATTTGACCGTCTATAGATTGGAAAGATACATGTGCACGTCTAAGCTACGAAATATACGCAAGCAATACGCAAAATTCGTGTATACTTTGAAATCACAAATTAAAAAACAGCATTACAAAGTATCAGCGAGCAGTTTCCTATGGATGCGTTTTGGCTATGTACACTCTGTAAATACGCATTGACGTCAGAAAATCGCTATTTTTACTATACACTCACTGACTGACTGACTGACTGACTGACTGACTGACTCACTCATCAAAAACCTAGACCACTTCCAATGGTCGTATTGACTTGAAATTTGGCATGGAGGTAGGTCTTTATGTCAAGGTAAAGGGAAAAATCTGAAAATGGCCAAGTGTGAGTCGGTTTCAAAATAATGAAGGTGTTTTATACCCGGTGTAAATTTATACCCCTAAGGAACTAAAACGAACTAAATTTATCTATATTTATATAATATATCTTCGAATGGTCGTACCGATCTGAAATTCGTTACAAAGGTTTGTATTAAGTCAAAGTAAAGTAAAAATCTGATCTGAAAACGACCAAGTGTACGTCAGTTTCGAAAATAACGAATGTGTAACTTTGATCCACGAACATAATATATGATAACATGTCATGTCAGTCAGTTGGTAAATCTAGTCCATTTAGTTAATCTAGTTCATTTCTTTGTAAGAAGCATAAATCTGAAAGATAGTATAAATGAGACATTTCCTTAACTAACTTAATCATAAGAAAAAAATAAAATAATCACCCTTACAAAAATAAATGAAATCCCACCCAAAACAATAATGTGAAAGACTGCCAAGTTCGATAATATGGGAATGCTTCGCCTATAAAAGAAGTGAGATCTGAATAAGTACCAAGTTCCATAGTTTCATATACCTCAGTTCAAAATAGTTACTTTTTAATGATGTTACTTGGCAAGTTTTAATAGAAAATTAAATACTTGATTCATTGCGTTTAGTAGGTTTATAACAAGGTGTGTGAAAACTTGCCAAGTAGCTTCATTAAAAAGTAACTATTTTGAACTGAGGTATATGAAACTATGGAACTTGGTACTTATTCAGATCTCACTTCTTTTATAGGCGAAGCATTCCCATATTATCGAACTTGGCAGTCTTTCACATTATTGTTTTGGGTGGTATATTTGTACTCGCTAAAAGTGCGAATAGATAACGGTACCTATTTAATAATGTTCCATGGACAGATAAACTTAATAAAATGTTTTATGTAGATCGTAATTTTTCATGCTACCCCAAACCTCGTGATTCGTGGTCGGGGGTAGGTTGGTCGATGTAGGTACTTAGGTAAGTACCTGACGGCCCTACTGCCTATGTTTTATACCCACCGAAAATTTGCAGAAGGGAAAAAGAATGATGAAATAAAGACCTTCATCAGTAGGTGGAATGTCGGCCAAAATTTAGTTTTGCTTCTATTTTAATATTAACAAAACAATATTTGCAGGCTATGTAATCATCATCAGCCGTTTTAATTGTTGGGTCGGGCCAAAGACTATAAAACCACTTGACTGCGCATACAGTGCCCCGACGCTCGCCAAAAGTTAGTGATTTTGCGCGTACTATAAGGCTACGATCAGTACGATCCTTTAGTAGCGACCGTGAACTGACCAATAGTAGCCGCGGATTATGTCGCCCCCCCCTGCCCGCAGCGGTGAGTCGTGTTCTTAGAAGAAATTGGCGAGTGCGCTCTCTAGTGGTTATTTACTTTATGGGTCGGGCACAACCTTCTCTTATAGAGAAAGAATAAAAACAATGTGCTTGCTCAATTCGGGTCTACGAGTTCCGGTTTGTAGGAAGATACAGGGCCCCGATTCTCCTAAGTTAATAATGTCAAAATCGAACAGAAATCGAATCGCAATATGATCGTAATAGTAGTTTTAACCATATCGGGCATTCTGCTACTAATAAAAGACCAATCGTATTCGATTGACATTTGATTGGTGTGCGATTGGTCTGCTATTTTGATGATTTTGGTCTATACGGTAGTTTGCTGTACAATCATTTTGCAATCGTAAATCATTTGCAGACAAAATGATTCATTATTGAATGACAGAAAAGGATAAAAACGTTTATTTCAAAGAAAAAATAGCGGAATGCCACATACGCTTCAATCGTAATCGAGTCGGGATTGGATCTCAGTCGAATCGAGTCGAACGTCAATCGAATGGCGCTTAAGTAAAATTAGGAGAATCGGGCCCCAGGTTTCATCGCAAGGTTTTCCTTGACATTGATGTCTGAATAAGTGATGAATATAAACTAAAACTTTCTTTGCTCTGGCCTGGAATTGAACCCGCACATTTGGCTACCAGTCGTGGTTCATTTTCTTCGTCAGATTACCGTGTCTTTAGTGTGTACTTTTTTCTAAGAGAGTAGGTAGGTACCCTTAAATTCTTCCTTCTTGAGCCCTTTGGATTTCAGGTTTTCAGAATGCACGGTTTCAGAATCACGATAATAATTCATGCAAAGCTGTGATGATCTGTGATCTTTTTTTTTTTTCGACGTCAAAAATCATCAAATGACCCCTCTCGCTATGGGCTAGCAGCGGTGAAGGAGTGTCCGACTCTTACTGACTAAAAATCGTCGTGTTCCGTCGTCGGCCTTTTATGTACCAGGGCCGCGGTAACTCTTTCGAAAAATCCCGCAGCCCCGGCAGACCTGAGCCCTGCTAGCCCCGCTGATAATCTGTGGTCTTACCTTTGACACTGACAATCCTGACAATTTGAAATAAATGTCAAAAACATCGCGTTGACTTGATGACAGTTTCGATTTTTGAGGTTAAGTTGTTTTTTGTAATAATAAGACATAAAATATCTGATTATCACTCGTAAATAACATAGTTTAAGCAAATAACATGGAAGCTGCTACTCTTCCAAAAAAGAAAAACACTATCAGTAAAGGAAAACTAAAGAAAAGTATAAAGAATGTTTTATGTAGGCCCGATCCAGTGTTTTGGTAAGTTATGCTGCACTCGTTGGCTATTTTATAGTGTTTTTATATGAATACTGATTATATATGAGTTTTAGGCCAGAGATAACCGACGACGAGGGAAAGAGACTTGAATCTACATTGAAAAAACATAAAATAGACATCCCAGAGTTCAAAAAACCTCATTGGAAAACATTAAAACAAATTCCTAAGGAGAAACGTCCAAAACCACCACAG
Source organism: Helicoverpa armigera (assembly GCF_030705265.1). Lineage (NCBI taxonomy): Eukaryota > Metazoa > Arthropoda > Insecta > Lepidoptera > Noctuidae > Helicoverpa > Helicoverpa armigera. Next base: position 3,612,019 of record NC_087137.1, on the reverse strand, counting down.
CTTAAGTAATAAACCATTCTTTTGTTCCATTTAGCCCCTAAGACGGCCCACTGACAAAAATCAATAGATATGATGAATATTAAATTTTTTTTTTAACATAATTTCATAGTAACACAGACTTTCATTTTAAATAATCTCATTCTATCAACTCGCAATATTTAGATTTATTTATATGCTAATATAAAGTTTATTTTCAGAAAAGTTGATGGTCTTCTACTTGGCATAAGAGAATGTACTGAAGCTGTTCAAAACAAAGAATGTGCAGCTATCATCATAGAAGCTAAAATAAACCCAAGAATGATAATAAAACCTATATTAGAAATGTGCAGAACAAAAGATATACCTGTTCTATGTCTTAATGACTTGAGGAATGTAACTAGATTATATTTTGGTGTACCAACAAGTTGCTTAGGTATAAAATGCAACAGCCTATCAGATGTTACTAAAATAATAGTTGATTTAGCTAAAAATCATCCAAAACCTAAACTGAGCAATGATCTTAAGAAAGCTAATAAGATTGAAGTAGAAAATAAAGGAATAGTCGAGAAAATGGACATAGAAGTTTTGAAAACCAGTGAAGTAACTACCTTTCAATATTTGTATAGAGCTAGTAAGAAAAATCGAGTATTTGTGCCAAATGCTTCTGAAAATGTTAAGCAACCTAATAAATTCATAGGACAAGACTTTATAGAATTCTCTGAAAAACCAAAACAAAAGGACAGTAAAGCGTACATGAAAATGATATTGAAGAGGATATCGAATAATCCTGATAGGGTGAAAAAGAAATAAATAATTCTACTAATAAAAGAGATGATTTATTTTATAATTTTAATATTAATAACTATAATGTCACAATAGACACATAATGTTAAACATTCCACAAGGAATGTATTTCAGCAATCAGAAATGTTTGGGATGACCTTTAATGTTATGCAAATAAATTGAAGCAATCCCTTAACACTTCTCATTACTATCAAATTTTACCTTAAACCTTTTCCTAACAGCAATCTTGTCACACATTTAGTTTGTTTCATAACTTGTAATCAAAATATACTTATGATCCTTTGTAGTCAAAGGTTTCAGGTGAAATTTGATTAACTAATTATAATATCATGCCATACTCCATAAAATGAATCTATACAAATCTAACAACTATCATTCTATGAAGTACAGCATGGAGAGTAGATATATGTATCTTACATTTTCAATTTATGCATTGCATTTAAGTTTTTAACAGTTCAATTTAATAAAAATCAAACAACAGATTTGTTCAATGTCAAACCTACAATAATGACTAAATTAGTCAATTATAGCTGGCCATTGCTTACACCTAAACTTAACCTAAACAAGATAGTAAACAATAATGTCAAGAGGTTCTAGATGTGCCCTCAAGTACTTGAATGTAGCCATAACCATGGTGCAATTTAATCTAAGTACATTCATATGACAACAAATTGTGATAACATGCATTTTAATACAAAATCATCATAACTTTATCTAAATAAACTTTGTAAAGATTATTATGTATATTTATGCACAATGTCATAAACTATATAAGTATCAAAATAATAATTGGTACATGGTACCAAATAATGATTTAAATATGATCACATTTTTAGCTATTTAAATCGATATTATTAAATTATGTAGTAAGTCGTCTTAACTTACCATAATAACATATAACATTTTTAATAGACTATATAATAAATTGTGAAATTATTCACTGGAAGAATACAGGAATGAAAATAAAAAGGAAAAAGATAGCATTCTAGTCAAACAGAAATTATTCAACTGTACATAAAGTATGTATTTGTACATCTCTAGAAACTATTTAATAATAATTATTAAATATCAGCATACACTTCTCAGAAGCGTATGTCAGAAATCATAGAATATGTACAAAAATAAATGCCTATTTTTCAGTAACAGTGACATGTGAGCGCCACGCTCGTCTTGTTCGGCGACGGCCCGCTGTTCGGTGTTCATTGTCATTTATTTCTTGTTCTGGGCCGTCGCGTTTTATCTGGAATCCGTCTCAGCTCGATCGGTCAGGATCAGAGATCTCCACTGTTCCGGTTTTTACAAAAAACTGGCAGTGAAAGTTGAGGAGTTCCGCTCGGTGCGTTCAGTGCGGCACGCGCGCCTCGCTGGGGCGGTAGCGCGCCAGGATGATGGCGCACATGGTCTGCGCGTCCGTCTCCTCGGGGTACGCCGCCATCGCCTGCGCCACCTGCGCCTCCGGGAAGATGCCCGCCAGGTGGTAGTGCATGCGGCGCCGCGCGTCCCAGTGCTGCAGCGCGCCGTCCGACACGCACGGCGTCCCCAGCGGAGCCAGCGCGCCCGCTGCGCCCAGCCCACCTGCCGCTCCCAGCCCGGCCGCCGCGCCCACCGCCCCGCCCGGCGCGCTGGCCACGCGCGCCGCCAGCGCGTGCTGCTGCAGGCGCGGGTCGCACGCCGGGTTTAGCGTGAGCTGGCGCGCTAGCTTGCGGTGCGGGTTGACGTCGGGCGGCGGCCCGGCCGGCACCAGCGGCTGCGACGGCCCGGCCACTTGCAGCTGCGCGCGGTCGAAGTGCGTGGCGAGCGTGGCGTCGGCGAGTCGCGGCGCGGCGGACTGCGCGCGAGCCAACTGCTTCTTGACATCGGCGGGGCGGCCGCCGGGCGGCAGGCTCATGGTGTGCAGGTCGCGCTCGCGGAGTGTCCTGGCGGCGCGCTCCGACAGTTTCTCCGCGACGGACTTCTGCGGCCGCCCGGCTCGCTCCGGGTGGTGGAACTTACACTTATTACCGTACGTGCACTTGCGGCCGTACGGGCACGCGGGCGGCGGGTCGGCGCGAGTCGCCGGCGCTCGCAGGAACGCGTCGAGCGTGGGACCGGACCGACCGAGCGGGTCGTCGGGTGGCATAAACCGGTCGTTGACAAACGAGTACATAAGCAGTCGCTCCTCGACTACCTTTCGGAAGTCAGGGTTCTCGACGGCAAGGTCGCGGTAGTTGTCATTGGAGACGACGATGCCGTCGGTCTCGGCAGCCAGGCGCAGGATGTAACGGTCGTCGTAGCAGACGAGGCGCTTGCCGCCGAGCAGGCGGCTGGGCGTGTACACGAGCACGCGGTCTCGCTCGAGGCGCTCGAGCGCGTCTCGCTCGGCGATGGGGTTGTTGGGGCGCGAGGACTCCTTGCGCCACTTGGGCACGAAGGCGGTGATCTCGCGGTGTCCGCGCGCGCGGAACCACTCCACGCAGATCTCGATACCGCGGCACGAGAACACCTCCTTGTTGCCATGGCTGGAGATAAGGAGGTCCAGTATAAAATATAAAGTACGCCACAACTTATATAATTAGGTTAGAATGAAACACTATTAATAATACACTATCGTTATGATAAGATATACACAATACTACTTATCAACCGGAACTGGGGGATGATTGATAGACACGTATGCCGTTGAACGCGCGTGAATTGTTTATCTAATATGTACTTATTAAGATTATTTACAATAAACAAAGTCTTTTCAATACTAAAGTAACCCTTACTTTTACATTATTTTAGTATTTGGCAAATATTTTTATACCATTAAAATAATTTGACTATCATGGAAGCACAGTAATCCAACTTGGAAAAGTGCTAATGCCTTAATCTTAAATATACAACAGCCAAATGTCGAGTATCGTAGTCAATGATATAGTTAGGAAGCATATGTACCTCATAGCGACATTGCTGCCGTCTATGACGATGTGTCGGAGCGGCGCGCGCTCGGGCGGCAGCTCGGGGTCGGGGAGCGGCGCGGGCGACGGCGCGCGGGGGGGCTGCTTGGCCGCGAGCTTGATCAGCTCCGCCAGCAGCTCGTTGCACGGCGGGTCTGGGCCCAGCCGCTGCAGCGCCGTCCGCGCCAGCCGCTCCGAGTAACCCAACTTCACTGCGAACTCGATCTTTGCCTAAACAAACAAAAGCTTTGACTATAGAATATTCCACTAGCTTTCCAAAAAAATAGATCAATCAATCACTTGGCAAACACGAAACATACGAGTTAACAACGACGGTCACTATTGCCGGAAGAGCCCAAAAGCATTAACCAAGTTTTGTAATGGGGGAAAACCCACTACGAGTTTGTTGAACATGTAGATCGGTAACGTATACGTCACACTATTGACACTGCTACGCATCTCTTATTAAAAGTCCGTCGTTACATAAACTGTTTCGGCAATAGGAGACATACTTTTTATGTATGTATTTTGAAACCATTGTTTTGGGGACAGGCAATGGACACAACTGTCCAATGGAACATGTGGTAACTCTTGTTATTTATGCGGTCATGGCAAGTCCTCTCAGCTCCCAAAGCCCCATTCAAGGCTGCTTGTGTGACTGTCACTAAGGTCTTAAATCATAGTCACACATGTTAAGAATGTTACCTGGCTGGGTTGCGGCGGTGTCAGGGTGACGTATTCAGCGAACTCCGCGGCGAGGGTGTCAGAGGGAGTCCGGGAGGCCGCACGATGAGCGCTCTCGTCCTCACACTCCGAGTCATAGCTGGAGTCTTCGCCGCGCTCGCCACCCCATCCAAGAGATGACTCCACATATTTCTGGAACAATACCACCGTATGAAGACCTGTTTTGGTACTACAAAACATGAACGGCCACATCTGACATGTAATAAGAAACAGGTTCTACTTATTATTAAAAAAAAACAGTGCCGTACCACAAAATACATAGGTACAGAAGTCAATCTACATACAAAGCGCGTTCGAGTCACGCAGACAAAGGTATCTATGTGTGCGTGTTCACAGACGCGCTGTCTCAAAACAACTCAAAACAGTGCGAGCGCGGCTGCCGCTTTCTTGAGATAAGCGCGTCACACAAAGGTAGATAAATGTGCACGCGTTGTGATACCTACCTAACTGTAATTTGACTGTAATATTTTTAATTTTAATAACAAAAGAAAAAGTAATAATGGAGCAACAAAATTCGTATTATAATTGAACAAGTTGACGGTTGTTTTATACAACAATAAACAGTGAATTGTCGTTTTTTTAGCCTGCCGTATTACCTATAGTATGTACCTACTTATTTTCTCATATTTCGATGGTTCGTTTAATAAACGCAGTAGGTAGGTACAGTTAGGTGGGTAGGCCCCGGCGGCGGCCTCTGGCCCAATGCCGTAATAAGTTTTGCTAGTGTCGACCCAGGCGAACCTGCCTACCTACCCTCAAAGATTATTGCTAGTAGGAGTTGATAATTTTTGTGATCATGGCGCGACTATGTTGTAAGGTAGACGAAATAAAACTCGCACATCAAGTTTTCTGTAGGTAGAAGCAAGCTTAGATCAGGGACTGTACCAACCCATTACATACAAAAATATTTTTTTCACAAGTAAAGAGTAGGGTAAGTATATATGTATGAATAACAAAATTATAAATTGCGGTTTCTGAAAAACGGTAACTCGTTCAAACGAATTTCCGTTGAAAGTGTTTATTAACCTCTTGTATGCCACATTAAATATTTTATTATTATTGGTTTATATTTCATTTTTCCTGTTTTATTCTCAACAATACATCAAATAATTAGATACGAGTACCACTACCACGTTAGTTTTATGCGCATAAAACAGTTGACAACCCTAGCGCGACCGCCGAGTTTAGGCATGAAAAGTGAAGTACATACATGAGATTGACTTCTGTACCTATGTATTTTGTGGCCGTACTGTCAAAATGCTTAATTTAATCCCTTTTGTGATAAGGTAACGGGAATTGAAACTAATTATGAATTTCAAAATGACTGGTGTTATTGATTTGAAATTGAACTTTAAACCCTTTCATAATAACTGATATTATAGAACATAAAGTCCATTATTACACGAGCAAACTCGTATAAATAAGTAGGGCTAATAGCAAATCTAATCTATCCTTTCACATCATAATTATGACTGTGACTTGCTTTTATGCCGGATGTGACGAGAATGCAGTTGAGCATTTTCTAAGATTGGCTTTGCAAGGTGAGCAGTCGCTTTAACGGATCTCCGAAGTTATTGTGATCTTTTAACTTTTGACTATAACGTCACAATATAGCTTGAATGACATAAATATTTGCAATTTTAATTAGTCTGCACGACATCGAGGCGACGTTCAAGGGAATCCGAAAATGTTAAGTGAGCTTGTGAGTGATGATTATCGATCAATAAGCAAATTTGATATTACCGCGACCGACACGGGCTCACCACAGGGTCACGAGGGCGCCGAAGCGGATCTACAGATGATCATTGACCTTTAGCGTGTGCGCAACTGTCGGTCGTACCGGTTCCAATACATTATTCTTAAATTGACAAAAGTATTTCTCAATAAAAATTTAAAAAATAAACCTAGATCATATCGCAAATGGACCTGCTTACAGTTAGAAAATTTACTTAATAATGTACGGACAAAATAGCGGTTAGTCATACTCGCAAGATCCGCGTCGAGACCTACTTGGCTGAGAAACTAAAATACAAATCTAGATTTTGGTTTCGATTAAGACATGTAGGTAGGTGGATAAAATATCAGATTGAGAATGAAAGATAAGGGGGTAATCGTGTAAATAATAAAATAACAGAAAACTTTGATCTGTAGTCACCACTGACACTTGGAAAATAAATTCATATCAACTTAGTAATTGTTGATGACAGTGCATAACAAAGTGATAAGATCAAACACTGCTGACGATTTCCCAATACTCACAAAACGCCTCTATTTGAACTCAAAAACACTATGTACAAAACGCGGCTGTCAATTTTCTAGTGCACGGCGAGTTCCTGTTAGAAAATCGGTGGCTAAACGTATAGTCGTGTAAGACGGTAAAGTTTAGTAGGTCTCGGGAGCCTACATCCGGGCAGGGCCACGGAAGCGCCCCGCCTACAGCGCGGAGCCGGATGCGACTTTCTAAAAAAATCGAGCCAACTTACAGTTGCCGGTTAGAGAACGATATTGTTGACGTTGAAACGAAATGTTTGAAACTGTGAGTGTGTCTTCAATTTAATTTCTAATTGGTTTTTGCCGCAGTGGTTCGTTAAGTATCGTCTTCTATTATTTAATCATCTTTTACTACTATGTATAAATTATTTGGGGCCCTGATCTGCTTACTTAATTAAAATCCAACAGCGGTTAAAAAGTAACAAACCATTAATAGAAACAGAACTTTTGATATACCTTATACCTACACATAACATGCTAGCCTACTTGTAATTAGTCAATGAACAAGTTAATTACGCCTGTGATATAATAAATGCGTCCTAAATGCTTCCTGCGATAGTGCGTGTTACGTCAACGGATCATACGATGTACGTCTTTGGGGTCATAATGATTACTGTATATCACATTTAACAAACAAACATGTTATTAATAAAAGTTTATCTAAATCTTCCTCGCACCCGACAATTTAAGTACATTTGACTTGTGAAAACTTAAATTGACAATAAGATCAGGTTCAGGTAACCGAAGCAAAAAAAGTTAACAATGTTGATAGAAAACAGTTCTTATTTCTTCGATACTAGCAATCGCTATTTTAGACAGAACAAAAAAACCCCATCGGATTATCCCGCTGCGTGGGTCGTGGTGGCCTAGTGGGCAAAGAACCAACCTCTCGAGTATGAGGGCGCGGGTTCGATTCCAGGTCAGGCAAGTACCAATGCAACTTTTCTAAGTTTGTATGTACTTTCTAAGTATATCTCAGACACCAATGACTGTGTTTCGGATGGCACGTTAAACTATAGGTCCCGGCTGTCATTGAACATCCTTGGCAGTCGTTACGGGTAGTCAGAAGCCAGTAAGTCTGACACCAGTCTAACCAAGGGGTATTGGGTTGCCCGGGTAACTGGGTTGAGGAGGTCAGGCAGGGCAGTCGCTCCTTGTAAAGCACTGGTACTCAGCTACATCCGGTTAGACTGGAAGCCGACCCCAACATAGGATTTGGGAAAAAGGCTCGGAGGATGATGGATTATCCCGCTGCGTTAGCCACGCTCGTTTACGTTGGACGATCTATTTGTTTACGTTTTTTCAGCTTCATATTTTTGAATCTGGAAGGAAACACGCTAGACTTCTCGCAAAACAACTCACTAGTCCATCAAATAATCAACAAAATCAAGGACTGACCGCAAGAATAAAACTATCTTCGCGACCCACTTAGCCGTAGAGGTCGTGCAAATCAACCGAATCATTCAATTCATTAATGTTTTTAGATCTGATGATAACTATGTAATTGGTTTAGAAGGCCTTATTGCATCAGATCAGTGCAAACTTAAACGTCGAATAAGCTTCCGCTTTGCACTAGTCCATGAGGTCCACGTTCAAATATGAAGTAATAAACTCCAAAGCAATGACGTAACCAGTTCGCTCGCGATTATGACTTTTTTCAATTTTGCATACCTGCTACATTTTCTTACAAGTTTGTTTTCGATATGTTACATCATTTGTGTGTCTGTCTGTGTCCTCGCTCGCTTCTTTTGTTTTCTTTACTGATCTTCGATGGCATGGGCCAGATTTTTTTTAAACTTAGTCACATTGCTCATAGAAGGAAGGAACTTTGCTCACAAAACTTAATTCTCCCCTTACATTGACGTCCCAAGAGTGGAATCCATTGCTACAATTGACGTCAATACAGACCGTTTTATCTCATTTAGACGTAAACCAAAGAACTTCTAATTACGTAGGACCAAGGCCTTCATATCATATTTGCAGAGGTTATCGTACTGCGCAATCATATTAATTCAGATATTATTTATTTTGTTTACAAAATCTGAAGAGACAGCTATCTCCCTACTGATTAACTTATCAATAAATAGATTTACCTCGCAGCATGTGCTGTGCTAGAAATAAGATAGCCACCTCACCATGCAGGGACAGTGAAAACAGTCCGCTATTACGAATCTCTATATTCCGAAAACTCAAAACAATACCTAGTTACATCGAAACGATTAATTTGATGGCTCGTGTTCCCAAGAAATATGTATTAGCTCATTGGTGGCAGTAATGGCTTTTCCTATTACAATTACATTAAGGCAAGTCTGTATCTATCTGCAGATAAGTCATGTCTGGGTGAGTGAGTACCTATAATTAGTTCCGTTTGTAGAGGAGAAATTCTATCGTTGGTTTGTTGAAGAGATAACAGCAACCAATAGGGTGGGAGCATTCGGGCGACGTCGGCGCACGCTACCTCGTGCGATGTGGCGTCAGCGACGAACAGGATGCGGGCACGCGACATACTTTATACAACACATACACACGTACGCGCACAATACAAACTGCACTCCGCTCAAACATTCGGTTGCCATAACAAAAGTACTGTCTATGTTCTGTGCAGATTATGATTGTGTACATTTTCATACGTACGTGAGGTACAAAAGTCAATATCCAATATTGATTAAATTGTGATACTGATAAACCATTCTACACAACAATTGATCATAAGTAGCCAGTTGTTTTTATTCAAGTTCTTAATTGATATTCACGAACTTGCAATTAATTCGTGACGTAGTTAGATGTTGTGACTTGTGCTCACAATAATAATGACAAGATTAGATGAAAACGGAATATGACGTCAGTAGATTTTATCACGGCTAAAGACAGAGTTACTATAAATTAATTCAACTGGGGACAAATACGTTTTCATACATTTGCAGGCAAAACTACTTATACAATATTTTGGATTGATTTTCATACTGTGAGGGCAGCACTTTTATAACGTGACAAGCCTGACGGTCTCTGACGAGGAATTATAATAACAGTCGCTAATCTGGGACAACGTCTTCTCGTGCCGTCATGGGGTGCAACAGATTCATCAACTTAAGGACTTCTTTTTGCAAGTTACCATAAATCCACATCGCGATTTCGGCTGGACCCGAGGATCAAACGCCTTGCCGTTATTAGTCTGACTTGCGAGCACTAGACCGATGGGGTACTCACATTGTCCAAAGGATATTTTACTAGTTAGTTTTTTAAAGAGAAAGGAAAGCATACTATCGTGAAGGACTATCAAAATATACAGGGTTACTGGTAAGTAGACCACATCCTTTCAGGAGGTGATAGTATAGGTCAATACGGACTAATTTGACCCTGGGATACACTGGGCAAAAGTTAACCCACTAATCTAAATAAAATGTAGTCAGATGGTCATAGAACAGGTACTTAGGGAGTATTGCGACTATAGTCAATTTGACGATCGTAGGCAGGAGTTGGCGACATCCAGTCTCAAACTTAACATCAACATCAAGTAGAAAAATAGAATACACGCATATAAAAGCCACAATCTTGTCCATTACTGAATGATGCATAAAATTCAATGAATTATGAATTTGATAGTATCGACTTGGAACAATTTATAAAAAAATAACGATGTTTCGCAGTGTTTTTTTGTTGTTGTTTGTCCACTCTACGCAGCGATTCATTCACTAAGTTGATTTCAAATTCATTTTCGATGCTTAGAGATGACGTGGATTCGTTATTATGTTGGAAAAAAGCAAACCATATTTTTGGATTAATGAAATGTATTTTTTGAAATCTACATAATAATTATAGCCCTTTTGGCTATCCACAATCCTATAACTATCATCAAAACTGGTGCCTAGTGAAATACAAAACTGTATTGGATCCCATTCTGCAGGAATATACATGTATGCATGCATATTGGCAATGTGGTACATTGAATCTGAGGAGTGAAACATACTCTCGAAAGGACTCTAACCGAAACAGTGAAAATGAAGTAAACCGCGATAGCGAAGAGACTTTAATTATAATAGACCTAAGATGGTCCATAGGGACAATAACAACAAAATGGAGCGATCGTAACATAATGGAAAGGATCAACTGTCCGTGAAATATTTAGTGTAAAACAGTTCGAGAGAGAACTTCGTAGAAAGCAGAGCATTCCTTCTTGATTTTCGGCATCGGATATTTACCGTTGCGGATTTTTTTGCCGAAATACTGGAAGCCATCACGGCGTTAAGAAGAATCACGAACAACGTTACCAACAAGAACGTTAACAACAAATAGCGTGTTAATAGTGAGAGTGAAGCAATATAGAAATCTGCACACACAGACCATGATACAATATACGTGATTAGTTTTTAAGTGTAGCCTAGGTCTACCGCATTTTCGCTATCGCGGTTTGTAACGTCAGCTAGCCAATCTGATTTATGTTGAAGTTCAGAAAGGAATATAACGATTAATAAATGCCAGCCAAAGAACTTTTTACGTTTAAAACCGCAGTGCCATAGCGTATCGCTCTGTTGCTCAATCTGCCTGCCTATTGACATTCATTACATCAGAGCATAATCATATACCGGATACTGGTACGTTTCAAGAAACATTAGAAGGTTACCAGTGCCACGCCACTCTTTTCATTATCAACCAATGTTTTTTATATATTTGGCAGAGAGGCTTTTTTAAGTTATCAATAATATCTTTGGTCTATTTGCCATTACGGGGGGGAATTTGATTCGCACGGTCTACTGATAACTCAATAGATGCTAATTAAATTACTTAATAATCTTCTAAAGGAGATTTCTCAAGGGTTTCCCAGTGTCTCGCGTGTCACGGTTTTTCTAACTCTCAGCAGCAAACGCTACTTAACATTGTATTAAAATCATGAACACAATATTGAAGTAAAATGAAAGTGACATCTTTTGTATTCAGTTTGTTTACTTGCGAAACATCCGTGAGCATTTAACGTTGGTATTCTCGCGTGTACAAGATTTCTATGGAAAGCTGACAAGTAAGAAAACAGTTCGAAGACATCCTGAAAATGTCGATGCTCTAGCTGGAATCAGCAACTAACAAACGTTTGGAACATCCGATTAGAACAAAAACTGTAGTAAAAAATCAGAATGGCGTTGGGTCAAGCACGTTAGCTTCCCAGAATCGTCCGCATCCTCACATTTATTATATCTAAACCCGTGATCAGATATCGTAGATAAGGAAAGAGTATAAATCAGCAGTGCAGTGCTCTCGGAGCCGAAGTGAAAGTTAGCCATGATACCCGAGCAGTGCCGGACCTGCGACACTTCACACAGACGACAGATGAAGACATGCACATTAATTAAACATTGCTTTCACAAACTGTTACAAAAACAACAACATTGCAACGTGACGGAGCAAAGCACCTAATGACGATGACTACAGTCACATCCACAATAATTTACGTGATGGCGTGCTAGTCGCACTTACGTCCACTGTGATCGATTGTCTCTTAATGTGCAGCATCAGCAAAATATTTTAATTTTCGTAAAGAACACTGTCATTCAAGTCCACAATTAATACACACTCACCCACAACAAAACATTTCAAAAATTATTCCTAAGCATTTCCTCTGTTTGAGCACTGTATACAATAATTAGCATACCTACATGACGTTAACGAACCGGCTCTACTTCCGGGATCGTTATATCGGCCGATCGTGAATGAACATCATTACAACGCGATGTTAGCAATATCGCGGCTCACTATGAAACTCGCGAAGGAACAGCATCGTAAACACAGGACAGACCTGATGCGCTAGCCGGTGCAACAGGTGTCCTAACGGAGGATATGAGAGTCGCGCTCACCTGGGAGTTGTCGATCGCGTACATAATATTGTATTAATGTGTGCGCGCGTCGCATGGCATCACGCGCGTGTGCGAGCGCGGCGTGCTTCGCGGCAAGACTATTGACTAGCGTATCATGTGGCGCAAGCGCATGCACACCTCCACGCACGAGTCCGCTGAGTGAAGGGGAAGCGGGGCACCGCGAGATCCGGGTTGTGCGCCCACTGCACCCGGCGGGCGGCCCCCAAACAAACCGCGCACCGTTGACCTCTGCCACTACCAACCGATATCATTTTGGATTTGTCGCATCCGAGCACGGCACTCAACGCTATAATTAATTGTGTCCGGAAATAATATGAACTGAACTTTCATCACCTTATTTGGCATAAAAATATTATACCATCCAAAGGTGTTCATAGTTTTGAGAATACTCCCAAGCAAGCAGTAGGTTGAAAATCAACCTACTCTGAAATAGGTAACATAATTCATGTTTTAGGTTGTTCAAAGTTCAGTCTGAGTCTTTCAAAGTGCCTCTAACGATTTTGTTGTTTTTTTGCTCTAGCATACCCAGATGATTTTGTAAACAAGGGCTGTTGAATCATGAATGAAGTTTTATTTTGTTATTGTGGTATTATATTTTTTAATTTATTATTCACACAGTTTTTCAGGGTTTGCATACAGTAGCATTCAGCAATGATCATAATAAGCCTGATCGGAGCTAATACCAGGCACAACCAAGTATACCTTTCCTGAAAATGATCTTCTATAAAATGTGTGCAAATAGGAGGATCTCCTCAGTGATTAGTCTTTAGCTAATTATATAAGTATTTGGCATTTAAAAACAGCTAGGAAGAGCATTGTCTAACTGACCTTATGTAATCTTTCCTAAAGTCAAAGGAAGAAGTGTGATTGATTCTGTGAGAGAAGCTAGTGTATTGATAAAAAACTGCTAGGTATTAAAAAGTTAGATATATAAAAAAAATTATAACTTTTACTTTTTTAGTTTACTTTGTTTTTTTTTTTTGTGTAAAGCACCTATTTCCCTGGCCAGCTTACAAGCAGCTTCAAAACTTAATCAGTTTTTCAGGAAGAGGTCAGGGATAAGACCGCTCATCATGTAACCTACTTTTATTAGATTTCAGATAAAAAATTGAAAAAAATGAACCTTAAAAAAGTTTATCCATCTATTTTTATTGACTCATTCTAAATGTGTCTTACAAAAAACTACTATCCTGGTACAGGGTACAAAAGTGATGAAAAAAAATCTTGGGTGACAAAAATATCAAAACAGAACTTTGGATATTGGACGCCATCTTGAGGATAATAATATATGTTGGTGACTTTAGTCTCTTTTTAAAACAGTTTTATATAAATTATTCACGTTATTATTTTTAGGTGTCTGTCTACAAATAAATGACTGCTGGCTCATCTTGGTTATATTCAAGGTGTGCAAGTCCAGTCATTTCCAAATCAAGAGAATTATTAATTCCCAACGCAAATTGATTCTGAATTGATAACATCTTTAATGATTATGGAAAATATAATTTAAAAATCCAATTTAATTATGTTGGTACATTATACTTTTCTATGTACCAGTGAACCTGGAAACGGAAACGTTATCTTGTGTTACATTCTTGTAAAGTGAATTGAAAAGATAAGATTCCAAGTATTCCAGTTACACAAAGCTACAAAACCACTGTGTATCATATAAGATAATGACATTACTAATTAGCAACAATGATTCATATTACTAATGTTATCATTTCAGTACATCAACAGCAAGAGATAATAACACTGTTACTGGCCATTTATAATTTTACATCCATTATTATTAAATACTATTATCACAGACTATATAAACCTTTTTGAAAACTCACTCTAAGCCAGATGTGTACAAATTAGGTATTTCCAGGAAATGAGGTCATTCATTGAAATTAGTGTTTATGTAAATGTTCCTTAATATTTAAATAAATATTAATGAAGACATCAACCAGTTACACACTCACACATTAAAAATACATTTGATCCATTATTTTTGATGCATACAAGTCACAATGAGAATAACAATCTTTATGTAAACTAGATCCCAATAGGATGTTTTTATCTGCTAAAAATGATGATGACGGTGCGCCTTAATTATTCAATAGATCCTTTGTTACATATGCATTACTATAGAGACAATAATAGGTGACATTTTACAGAAAATCTTGATGGTATTTACCTGTATTCTTCCAACAAGTTCCTTCGGATTGAAACTTCCATCTGCTGGATTCAAGTTGAACGTGACGTTGAAATACACATAATCAGGTTTTTCATTCGCGAAACACGATTTATTCTCAGACAGTGTGACACAGTAAAATGTTTCTACTAAATTATGATACTTGCAATAAAATTCATTAATACGAGAACGCGGCACCGATATTATGAGGTCCGTATCGAGAGACATTGTTTGTTGAATGTCGCAACAATAATCACATACGACTATCGCAATTTTATTGCATAATTCGTATCAAAACAACTACGACAACCTTCCATTCCAACACGCAACACTGAACACAAATTTTCTTTTTCTTTCATTGATAGAGTTGTGTTGACAGGTGTTGCAACAGATGACAAATATTCGACTAATGTCTCAAGTTTTTAGTCGATACACATGCACAAAGATATATTCAAAGAAATTATTATATTGATTAATATTCAAAGAAAGTGTCTGTGTAATACTATTTTAAACTGTGTTTTTTTGTGTAAGTGTATGTAATCAATTAGCATTAGGGATTCGCTCATAAAGATTAGAATTAATCAGTTAACCCTTAAATTGCTGGGGCTTGTTAAAATAGGGTAAAGAAATAATACAAGGAAACACATATTAAGTGACAATCATTTATTAGTTTATTAAGAATGATAATGCTGATATAAAGCCAACACACTCTCCTCCTTTTTCCAGGCTTGAGACTGGCACCGACCGCGCCTTTTGCGTGTGCGGTGGCGGAGTTAGTGGCATCTACTTCAACTACTAAAAGTAGTTACAATATTATCTGAAAAGACAAATAAATTATGACTGTTAAAACCAATAAAACAATTGCTACTATGTTATTGTAATTACGTGAGAAACTTACTTCATTTTAATTGGATATTAAGTTCATTGGGTTTTTATTCTATAAGTATAACATTTTCTTAAAAATGGTCCGAGTCAGACTCAGGCGGGATATTCTCCCTGTTTACTTTATGTGAGCGCTTCTTTTTATTATTTTCCCGTGTGCGAAACATTTTACTCTCATCAGCACATTTTGTGGTGATACTGGTTCTGTGAAAGAAACATAAGTTTTTAATAACTAAAACTGGTGAAACAAGTAAAAAATATTAATAAAATCTTAATTACCTGACGACATTTTCAGGCACGCAACAGCGCTCAACTACCGTCTGTACTATATCATTTACCAACGCTGGATCCAGTTTTTTCTTAGCAGGCTTGTTAGGAAATGCGGGAGATGGCTTGCCGGTAAGGGAGTGAGTCGCCAAAACTCTAAAAATAAATGTTATCGTTATGTTAGGAGAACATTATGAAAGAAATAAATAAACAGATTTTTAATTTTAAATAGTTAGGTACCTTCGTGTAAAAACTGCGGTTAACAACTTTCGTGTAGCACTTGTGTATGAATTCCAATTGACATGTCTGAAAATTCTTGATGGAATAAGAGCATTCCCCTCTCCAATTGGCACCTGTAAGAATGTGACGCAAAATATGAAATATTCTGATTTCCTGTCGAAAAAAACATGTTATTTTAAAGTGCAGCATTTACAAACCATGTCATCCGCATTAGCAATTGAGTTTCTGTTAGTCAATACTTTCGGTGTACTAGTGTAACCGTATTGTTTTGCCTTTGGTTTAGATTTTTGTTTTTCAGGAGTCTCGCGTTCCGAGTATGTTTCATCTGAATCTGATAAATCACTGTCGTCGAATGTCTGAAAATAAAATAATATATGTATTAACAATATGTTCTAATTCATAACTATTTCAAAAAAATACGTTATAACAAAAAAATCGAATTACATTTTCATTAGAGTTCACTTTATAAGATTCGTCATCATCGTCATCGTCTTCATAATCAACATCGTTATCAGAAATTTCCTTTTCGATTGTTTTGCTTAGCTTTGAATTTGATTGTATTTGCGCCTCCAGAGATTTGATTTTCTCACAAAGTTTCGATATCGTGAATTCCATCGTCTCTATTATTGGAGGTTGAATTTCTTCATCAGTTTGCGTTCCTACATCACGAGTTTTTACTTTATATTCAGCAATCGTGCTCCTGCTCTCATTTTTAGCTGAGTTAGCGGCCCTGTTAGCTAGAATCTTGGGAATAGGACCTGAAGTAACAGTGAAATGTTTTATAGGTTTCCTTTTAAATATTTTGGATCTTTTGTTACTTGATTCAGCGATGTCATAGTTATGAGCATTTGAAGCTCGTGTTAATTCTTGATCAGGAGATTTTCGTTTAGAAATTTTCTGAAATAATAATTTATGATGAGTATACCTACAGTAATTCTTTATTACAAGTATTTTGCTTAAGCTCTTATTTATTTAATTTAGACTTACTGGGGACACAGCAACATCAGACGTTGTAGTTATGCCTTTTGATACTGCATACATGGGAGTAACAGTCCCAACCTTAGGTGACGCTACGGCTTTGTGTGGCGGTTTCTAAAATAATAAAGTACCTATTTCGTTAGTAGCTATTCCTAATTTAACAATTTTTATTATACCAGTTATAGTTATAGTACAAGTTTATATCTTACCGCAGCATTGCCGACATTAGATGCTATGAAACAGCTCAAGAACAACTTAGCAGTTTCCACAGATTCTTTAGTATCATCTGCAAATAAGGAAATCAAATCTTAAACTTTAGACTGTAGCTAATTGAACTCAATATCAAGTTAGTCTGGCATCTAGAATATCTCATTTTAATAAGTGGTTGAACTTACAATTCTCATGTCTAGTTTCTCGAATATTGCTTTGCAGGTCCAACAGTGCTTGGGCAGCATCAAACTCCGTGTTAGCAACACTCATACCAACAGTCGACATTGTTAGAACTTTTTGAACTGTTATTGTAACGAACACTATTTTAAACACTTTATAAGAATAAGTAATTATGCCCGTACAATAAATGTTTTCAAAGTCTGTGTTTTGATTTATACTTCTATCACCATTTCAGAACAAGTTTCTCGTATTAAATTTTCATTCAACGATAGACACTTAAATCCAAAAATTTTTTTCATACCGGCACGCACACTAGAACTTTAGCAAGATCACCTGGTTAGCCAGCAATGGGAGCAGCAACCACTCAGTACACAAATCCAGAGTGAACTGACAAAATATGACAAATCATCCTGTTTATGTACGATCCTAGTTCAATGGGTCATAAAATAAAAGACCACGCAGCCTGGCTTAACCCCTCCAACAATCAGGTACCGAGTAAAAGTAAATCTCTTTAATTTTCACCCGAACTTATGACGTATTGTCTACAACATTATCCAAACTTTTGGTACCTGTTTAAGTCGGCTATTGTCCAAAACATGACGTTTTAACTTGTAAAATGTGGATAACAATGAGGGTAATTACAACATTTTAGGTTCTACGTTTTATTACCGACCTTCGGGAGAAACAATGTTAATAGGATTATCTGGGATGTAATAGGAATTTGAATACCCTATTCGTTGCTTATTGGCAATAGGAATTCATTACAGTAATAAAAATATAAAGTTTTTAAACCACGCATGTCTAAGCTAAAAGAAGTAACTCTTGAATCAATTGGAAATATCATAGATTAACAGTTTAGAGTTATTATTATCAAATATTGAAAATAATTATTACACCGTTCTAATGCTTATCTTTTTTGATTTGCTAAAATTGTTTGAACGAAAGAAACAAAAATTAGAGATACTTAAGTGAATCTTAATTTACGTGGTAATAAACTTTGACACTAAGGTCCTGAATTTTATATTTTCAGTCACAAATTCGAAGCTGTCCCAATACCACTCGTATGCATATGTTTACCTTAGACATCCCGATAAGTCCAATAGATGTTAATTTGAATTATTTAATTGGCTTGAGTGCCAGTAGGTATGTTGCTAATTATAGAAAATAGAACATCAATTATTGTGTCTCGCGTATATCTTCGCTCAGATAGTTATAGGTACAACGGGTGAAAGCAGTACTGGATATTGTTGGAAACCTAATAAGTACCTAATATTTAACTACAATGTAATTTTACAATCCCAAAATCATATTTTTTTAACCATTTCGGCAAGCTTGACAATAAAAAGTATTAAAATATGTTATGGTTTTTCTTAGAAATATATAGCTCTTCTTCTCAATAACTCCTGTGCATATTGTTCCTGTTTTCAGAAAGCGTACCTGCCTACTGATAAGAATAATAATCCTGTCACGCTCGATAGTATAATCTCTATACACAGAAACCTCTTAAAGTTCTTTTTTGTTACTCATTAATTTTTGCATACCTAAGTCTAAAGTTCTTAATTCACCTCACTTTCAGGATTTCATATAGGTACAACACCTGTGTACTAGTTGATGGTATAAAGCATTCATGAATGACATTCGGAATTCGAAAATAAGAGTAACTTTTTCATTGAAAGATATTTTTGAAGGTATTTGTTATTTCATATGAAGGTATTTCTATATTTAGATGCTGACATCATTTATGTGTCAATTTAGTTCTTGGGTTACACAGTTCGAATAAAACAAACATGTTGAGGGTGTAACAAATTAACTTCAAAATAACGGTTCTCAAGAATGAACAAGATTCCCTATGTCGCTTGTCTAATGCAGTTCTCTATGATTTCTATTAGCATTTTTTTTGCTTGCACATCGGGTAGGGTCTTCGAACGTTAGGGCAAAACTACGCTTTGTATTGTCGTGATTTCTTACCTGAGAAATGTGCAATACAACTGGCAAGGCTCAGTTTGATTTTGAACATCGTTAAGAAAGGTGAATTTATGTGCCATGGCTTCGAGGGTTTGGCTCTTGGTAGAATGGGTGGACGAAAGCAATGTGTTTCCTTCATATGGAGTGGTTAACGTGGATACCTTGGCTTACGATGAAACGGACCTGCATCCTGGAAATACAATTTTCATGCGAGTGAAACATGAAAATCCTCGACGCGCAAAGATTTTGCGGATATCAGGTAACTGAGCATAATTTATTTTATTCCTATATACCCATTCTGTAACTGCTATGTGAATAATCAAGCTCAAAGTTTTCACCCATGAATAGATATTTCCATTCATAAAAATAGTAACGGTAAATTTTATCATGACATTCTAATTTCGTTCTAATGCATATGAGCACAAAGCCTTAATTCAGATGTCATTGCTCTTCTCTGCCTTTTGGATGGTACGGCCATAAGTTCAAATGTATCCTATTGATATGCCCCTGTACTATAGTGTATGTGCGTGCTGTGTGTGTGCTTATTCTAATTAATTTAAAATTACAGAAAGCAAACGTTATGTCAAAGAACAAAAAGAGATCCTGGAGCGTCAAGATCAGCAAGTTAAGAATGTCCTGCAACTTTGTATGCGGACGATCAAAGAAATGAAATCAGATAATTCGGTAAGTTGGTATTTTTATTTCTTTACTGACGACTTGACCCTTCGCAAGTTCCAATTTTTAACGGTACGAGGGTGGAATCATATTATGTCTTACATACTTACATACTTAGATTGGGTAACGAGGTCGACCAAAAAAACCCAAAAAGACAAAGAGTGGAATTTCTTGTCGGTGATTAAGTGACAAAGCATTTCTCAATATTGAAAAAAAAAGTAAAACAAAGACGTAACGCAGAGTTAAACCATTTGTTTTTTCTCGGTCAACTGTTTGCTGGTATTTTTATGGTTTTAACGTGGTGTTTTCCAAAGAAAACCGCAGTTGCAGAACAATACAAGTTGTGACATTCATTTCTGTAACTCTACTTTTTTGAACTAACAAAATATATTTACTTAAAAATGTGGGTTGCCTATTTTATGCTTTTACCTATAATTATAGGTATGACATTCGTGGTATAAAGAAACTTTAATTCTGGAAAAATAGACAAGTCAAACAGCGCAAAACAGTTAAGTATCTATTTGTGACAGCCTGTTTAATTACCTAATTATAATGTTATTTCAGTTTAACGCACAGCAGCAAACCGGTAGCCGCAGCCCTTTACCACATGTGGTGGTCGCGCAAAATGACGATAGCGACAGTGACAGTGATTCAGAGGTAAGTTTAAGTCTGCATTGTTGTACATATAAGTATAACCAAGTCACTGTTTTTTTATTTGTTTTTAATAAATCAATAATTTGGTTACAGGATACTACTGTTAAAGTTAACCGAAGCCGAACTCGCAACTTCAATAAGTCAACACCAAAATGCACACCCCAGTATAATCGTAATAATGCAAGTACTGGAAAACATGTGCGCAGTTCAATGAATGCAAATACTGTTAGACGGCGGTCTATTGTGAGCAGCACGCCACTTCCTTGTAACAGCATACAGAACAACGTTAGACTATGTTACGACCAAGGCACACAAACAGAGGAAGTATTTCTGAATCCACCAGCATCAAAAATCGAAGAAATGGAAACAGTTCTCAAGAATCTTTATACAAGATTTCAGTCGCTTATATCCCAAGCAAATGTGATATCCAATGGTTCGATATCGATGTCAGAATCTGAGCATAACGATGAGGTTTCTTACATCGAGCAAAATGGAGACTCTTGGGTGGATCAAAACAATACAGAGTATGTTCAGCAAGACAATTTGATATCAGCTAATATTGTTGATGACGTAGGTGCAGAGGAAGTAATAGAAGATAACCCTGTGAATCAAACAGCAAACAGTTTGAATTTAAAATCTGAAGAGAAAGTTAATCCTAATACCTTTAGGGTGCGCAGAATGTCAGCACAAACGACAAATAACATTGAAACTTCCACAGATGCTGATTTGGTAATTTTTTCTTTATTCCTTGTTAATAGAAGTATTTATGGGTACTTTTGTCGTACTCATGGATTATTTCAATAAAGTACCTAACTTTTCAAACAAAGTAACTTTTCAGGTACCGATCGGCAATGGAAACGCTAAGGTCCCTTCGAGAGTCCTGAATGACATTGATTGGAACTCATATACTTCCGCAACGAGACAATTATTGCAAGCGATCTTCCCGCGAAGGTAAATAGCAAAAACAACTAGCAGATTAAGTGCATTGTCTCTGAGATGACAATCCTACAAAATTGTTTGTTCCTTCCAGAGTATTGGCGACGCACTCGCTAACAGGGAAGCAGTCTCCAGCCTTCTTGAATAGACCTCCAAAGAAAATTTTAGACCCTCAACTAGTTGAAGACATTATAAAAACTGTTTCAATGAAATGTGGCGTTCCTAAGAATTTGGTGAGGTAACTATTTTATTTGAATTTAATTACTATGATGAACTAAGTAGGTACGTGTTAAGAGTTAAGTACCTACATTGTTACATTGAGATGATATCCAAGATAGTGTTTTTTTTTTATAATCAATATAGCTTATACAGCATGATAAAGGTATATGATTCTATTTTTGTTAAAATTTTCTAGGTAATATTATTTCCATTTTAGGGTTAAATTAAAATTTTATTTAATTTCCACAGAAACAGCATAACAATAAAGTGCACAGACGAAGCAAAACTATATCGTAATCGGCAACAATACAAGAAAGTGCACATGCCGCTGCAGCAAATTAACAATGAAAACATTCCACCTTCAGCACCCTCGTCGGATGAATCTCATGCCGTTATAAATTAAAAGCCTTAAATTGATGTGAATTAAGTAATTCTGCAAATTTTCGTGTCATTCAGAATACAATAATATTCTTGAGAAGTTAATAGTTTATGGCTTTTACCAGAAATTAGCACCTCAAAATACGAACAAACAGTGCATGATACTTGCAATTGAGTGCCAGTAGTATTTACCACCAAAAGCCAGAAGAACATCTCTGTATAAATAGGCATCTGTCCTCTATTCCGGCAAAAGCTATAAGTTATTAACTTAATAACGCAACTTTTTAAAACAAATTGTATGTTTTTCAGTATCTGAAAATTACTGTTACCCTTTTATGTTTGACGAAAATAAATAACCATTTTAACGTTTTATAAACATGTGCTTTATTTCCCTCGACAATCTTTTTCTAATTTCAGCCGTTGAATATAAAATACTAGCGGTTTTACCGCGGTCTCACTCGCATTTTTGTCAAATCGGTTCAAAATGTCGGAGATTTTAGGCTACAAACAAACAACCAATAAAAAGTTTACTCTTTATCTTGACCTTGGCAGTTCACGATTCATGAATAAAATAAAGGCAGGCACAGATTCTAGAGAAATGTCCAAGATATTCAGTTTGTTTACCTATTTATTTAATAGTTCATATACACAGATGAACACGCAGAATACAGACAAAAAGAAAAAAATATAATACAGTACATGGGCACAGCTTATTTAATGAGAAATAAGATTAATTAAGATTTAATATCAAGATCCTTTGTAGATAAATCACGTGACATGAGAAAAAGCTCTTGAGGAATTTAAATCTCGAAGAGGGTTTAGTCGATTAAGTGCTGAAATAGTTGCATCCTCAACTCTAACGTCAAAATTTTACAACAGTTTTTGACGTTTGTAAGATGGTGTTTTGTAGGTTATGTCACGTTAGTTTCTGTGCTGCTAATAAATATTTTATTTTAATTAAATAAAACGTTCATATTGCGTCTATCTAAGCAATGGAGGACATCGAAGATGTTGATTACGTTGCTTCAGAACACGATCGCTTAGTGAGTGCTATATCGAAGTTGGATAAAACGCAACACATTACAGAGCCCACAAGAAATGAACCAACCAACCAAAGCTCAGAATTCAACCTTATAAAGAGGACGAACAAGTTAAACCTTAATAATGTAGCAAAGATATTAGAAGACACCGCGCACCATGTACAGATAAGTAAGAAACTTAAGAAAACTCAAAGCGAATCAAAGGTTTTGAGTAAACCATTAGAAAAGCCGCAGGCTGAGCGGATTAAGAGAGCAACAGGTTACGAAGAAACTAAAAAGAAGGTTGGAAGATGGGATCCAGTAGTCGCACGGAGTAGGACTGTTGATTTTGTGACTTTTCCTATTAAACATGTAACTACTAAGCTTGAACCTACTGGAGATTTCTTGACGAAGTTTAAGTTGAAGTCTGATTTAGAGAAAGAGTTAGAAGAAGTAGACCCTACACCAATGGTTGAAGAGGAAGAGGAAGAAGAACCAGTTTTCCCAATGAGTTATGAAGAAATGGTTGAACACAGACAACACTTAGCAAAAATGAGGGCACAACAGTCCTATAAAGCTGCAAAAGCTAAAAGACAAAGCAAGATTAAGAGTAAGAAGTATCATCGGTAAGTGTTATTTCAAAGCATTTAATAATGTCAATAAATTGTATGTATTAATAAAAGATAATTTAAATAATCCTTGAATCTTCAACAACTTCATAATTCAATATTTTTTTCAAAAACCTTAGTTAATAAAAAATTATTGAATTTCAGGGTCCTCAAGAAAGAAAAATTGAAGCAAGAGCTAAAAGAATTTGAAGAATTACAAAAGAAAGACCCAGAGGAAGCTCTCAAGAAGCTAGAAGCTATAGAAAAGGCTAGAGCTTTGGAGAGACATACATTAAGGCATAAGAGCACTGGTAAATGGGCCAAGAACAAATTAATTAGAGCCAAGTATGATAAAGAGGTAAGCTATCCTACTTCAAGTATAAAAATATATTAAGCATTGTTTAAAATTATAATCAAGTGTTATTCTATGCTTTATTAAAATGCACCATGTTTCAGGTAAGACAACAATTGGCTGACCAACTGGCCATTGGCAGAGGAATCACCAAGAAAGTTCAAGACATTCAGAGCACAGATGATGAGGCTGATGATGAAGCAACACCCAACATCTCTCTAGCACAAGATCCTATGAACCCTTGGATGATGCAGAGATCTGACAAATCTAATGTTAATGCAGAATTTGACTTTGGCTACAAGAAATTTGTACAAAATAAAATGAATAAACAAAAAGATGATAGTGATTCTGATTCTAATGACGATAATATGGATTATAATGATAGTAGTAATGAACTTAGTTTATTAAAAGCAAGAATCAGTAACTTATCGCAAGGAAATCAAGATGAAGAAAGTAGTGATGATGCTGAAGAAGTCCAAACAGCAGTACAACCTGAGGTGGTAAGTGCAGTAAACAAAACAAAGATAAAGGCAGAACCAAAACAAACAAGCAAGGAAATAAACTCAAACACAGGTAAAACATTACCTAAAAAGCAAAAAAGAGCACAACCCAAATCAAAATCTACTAAACCAGTTGCAACTTCTAATTGGGAAGTAGAAACTGTTCAAGAAACTGAAAGTCAACCTTCAGAAGATATATTATCAGCTTTTGACAATCATGAAACCAGTGTAGCACAGAAAGTAGAAAAGAAATTGAAAGAAATGAGAAGTAAAATTGAAAGATTGGAAAATGCTTCAAGAGTTAGTAAGAAAGGGAGTAAACAACGTTCAGATGAAAATGAGACAGATAATTTAGAATACCTTAAGCTCAAAAGCAAGAAAGTCAAAGCTGTGATTGATGAGGAGTTGATAGAAACTTCTTCAAAAACAGCTGAAGGACAGACTAACGATGAAGAGCAACCTATATCTAAAATACTTAATGGTGCCCAAGCACCTGTAAAAGAATCAGCAGACTCTAATATTGATCCAAACAGATTTATTGAAGTGAAGCCAAAATATTTAAATAGTGCCATTTCACAAGGTGAAAATGAGTATGACCAATTGGATGATGATCAGGTGGTACCAAGAGTAAACATAGAAGAAGTTTTTGAAGAAGATGATGTGGTTGCAAGTTTCAGGCAAGAGAAAGAAGATGAGATCAATAAAGACAAACCTGAGGACATTAATTTAACTTTACCAGGATGGGGTGCATGGGGTGGCAAGGGTGTGAAGCCTCAAAAACGTAAAAGAAACAGGTTTATCCTAAAAGCCCCGCCCAAAATGCCGCGTCGTGATGAAAATAAGGGTGATATAATAATAAAAGAATATAAGGATCCAAAACTGGCAGTACACAAAGTTAAAGATGTGCCATTCCCATTTGAGAGTGTAAAAGATTATGAAGCATCTATTAGAGCACCTCTTGGTAATACTTTTATTCCTGAGAAGGCTCACAAGAAGTTGATTCGTCCAAGTGTAATTACAAAGGCTGGCAAGATCATTGAACCTATGGATGAGGAGGAATTATTGGTTCCTAAGAATAAGTCTTTCAAGAACGAAGCTGTAATTAGACTTTTAGGAAAGAAATAAATTGATGTATGTAAATGTAGCTTTTATTTAAACTTATATTTATTCTTATATATTAGACACCAACTCTCACTGGAGGAGACACAAGTATGACACCATCACCCCTTACAAATAACATGGGAATGTTCCTTTTAGTTGTTCTGTAGACTTCTTCATATGTTTCTTCATCAATTTCTACTGT
This sequence comes from Helicoverpa armigera, assembly GCF_030705265.1. Taxonomy (NCBI): domain Eukaryota; kingdom Metazoa; phylum Arthropoda; class Insecta; order Lepidoptera; family Noctuidae; genus Helicoverpa; species Helicoverpa armigera. The sequence continues at coordinate 3,585,897 of NC_087137.1, read as the reverse complement.
GGTTATAGTTTCTTCAGCATCACCAAGTACCATATTCAAATGTTGGTCATAGGCCTAGAAATAAATAAAAAGTCATTTATGGCTATGTCAATATTCTTTTGGGTTTACAAGGAGAATATCAGTAATCAGGCTATGTTGATTGATAAGTTGAGACTCCTTACCTTGATTTAGTTCTTGGCACTCCATATACAGGGAGAAGGGAAAACTTGATGACCAATCAAATATGAATTTGTGAATAAATTAAAACGGTGTTATAGCAAATCCGGTAATAAGGGGATGCATAAAGCGGGTTATAAAATATGCTACAACTTACATGTAACTTTCCCCTCAGTTCGCGCTCATTGCGCATTTTTACGTATATCCTTTCATCTAAACTGAGTCGTATAAGATCCAGAGGCTCCTTCACGGTCATCACAGAGATCTGAAAACATTGTATAGAAGAATAAAAATGTGGACTCTATGTAGGTATATCTTTATCATGTGTTACCGAAATAAGAAATACATGAACAAATATTTAAGAAGTGTTCTTAGACCACAGCGACTCCAGTAATAACATTGTCTGTTTTTCATACAATCATAGGACCATCGCATATTTTGGTTACACAGTACGATGAGCGAATTTACTTACATTTTCACCATCATCAGCCATGACTACGTTAAGTTTACGATTAGGCGAGAGAAATAGTAGACTACTTGGATTTGATTATTGATTGAATTCACGGATAAATTCTTCTAAACGTATAAACAATCAATCTTTTGAAGCGGTATTTCATCAAAAGCTAGGTTATTTTGTTTGACAGTTTGTTTAGAATGACAGTTTTATTTATCTGTGGCTCACGGTGATGCCCGTATTCTCCATCGAGCTTAGGTATTCTCCTAAATAGAGTTGGCCTCAACCGGTTTTCATTTTAATATTTTCTTTCAGTATGGTATCTATTTTAAATATTTTACCTATTTTTATCGTTAAAGATTTCATAACATAATAAGTAAATGCGTAGGATCATTAATTTCGTCCGTCTTTTTTTCCTGAATATTAAAAACTCAAAAAATATGACTCCATTTCATGATATGGGCATCTCTTTAGTTGTCAAAATTTCGCGTCAAGCGTTAACGCGTGCCACGGATTTTATGCGAAAAAATAGATTTATTTTGCGTTTATGACAATACGAAGTGAGCTTAATTAGTAGTGTTTAATGATATTAGTGAAATAAAAATGGTTCGGAGCGGGTGAGTGTAGTGTTTCGTAAATTGTTGTATCAAAATGTTAATGGTTGTGTTGTGTGCTAATTTGATGCAACTGTTTACAGGCGTGATCGCGATAGAGACCGCGATCGTAGGCGGTCACACAGTCGATCTGCGACACCTGATCGTAAAAGAAGGAGATCCAGGTCCAGGTCTAGAGACAGGGCCTCTAAGTCGACGAAGAGGAAGCGTAGTCGCAGCAGGGAGAGGGAATCAAAGAGAGAACGCAGCAGAGATCGAAGCAGGGAACGAGATCGAGATAGGGAACGTGAGAGAGATAGGGATCGAGACAGGGATAGGGATAGGAAGAGGTAAATAAACAAAAGAGTATCATTGCTTATTTATTGCACACACTGAATGGTGAAATATATCTAAATAGACTGAATGGTGAAACATTCAGTGTGAAAAGAAAATTCTTTATTATACAACTTATTAGGCTGTTTTGTCTATGTATAAACACAGTGAAAACCTTTGGCTCTTTACTTAAACATGTTACTTTAACAACCAAAACTTACCACTAGATCCTACAAAACTCTGACCCATACTCTTAATAATTAAACATTAAACCATAACTCTTACTATTTCCAGTGATAAGAGAGATGACAAGAGGAATGGCTCTGGTAAGTCATCCAGAAAGAAAAGTCCAGATAAGGAGAAAGAAAGATCTAAGTCTAAAGAGAAGACTATCAAGTCTGAGTCAGAATATGATCCAGGAACTGTTGATAAGGTTTGTAGTTGTATTTATTGCTGCAATGTTCTACTCTTCCATAGTACTCACTCAGCTGTTATTTATTTTTATTTATTTTATTTATTTATTTGTCGACATACCACACATACATATAGTTGTCATCTGCCTAGCCTTAATACAATTAAGTTGGTGTCCCCTGAATACCAATGTTCAATATGGAGCATGCCAGTGTGATCTCCTCAACCCAGTAACCTGCGCAAACCAATACGCCATGGCTTCTGACCACCCTTCAAATGCCAAGGATGTTTAAATGACAGCTACACATTCCCACACACATTGCTTCAAAGTAAAGCCTTCTAAAAAATGCTGTTGTAAATACTGAATTGCAATAAATAAAATTGGTTATCAAAAATCTTGTTTGAAATAGTTTTACAATTGGCTAGGTGGGAGTTTGTCATAATCCTTGACTGTTTTTAAGGCTTCCCACTAAGTTATAAATCAAGATACAATAGGCATGAAATCTCTTTAGGTATTTAAATGTAGAGCTGTAATTTAAATTGATCCTCCTTGGACTGCAAAAATTCTTAAATTTACAATTTCGTGTGATTTATCTCATCTAAGCTTTTGTGATAAAGATGAAGAGTTTGCTTGAACAAATTATTCAATAACAGTAGGTTCAAACATTCTTTACATAAGATATTTTTTCAAAGTCCCATCTACTACTAACACATTTTTACACCTTCTAGGAAGAAGAACAAAGTCGTTTGGAAGCAGAAATGCAGAAGCGACGCGATCGCATCGAGCGCTGGCGCGCCGAACGAAAACGCAAAGAGCTGGAGTCTGCTAAGAAGGAAGTGCAGAAAGGCAGTATTGTTAACAATATTCAAGTGCCAGCCAGCAAGAAGTGGTCGCTTGAAGATGACTCTGGTGATGAAGGTAGCATTTGTTTTTTATATTATGATCTATTGAATAATAGGTATGTGTATAGCTTAAAATGAGTCATGTATTATTTTGAGGATCTACTTATCTGATATTTTGGCAAAACAGAAATAAACATACCAGCTATAAGCATAATATATATATATATTTAATAAGCATACCAGCATTTAAAAAACCTTATTTTGTGTCTGCTTTTCTCTGTCAAACTCACTTCTTAGAACCAAGCAACTTAAAATAATCAATTATCATCATCATCATCATCATCATCATCATCAGCCTATCGCAGTCCACTGCTGGACATAGGCCTCTCCAAGTGCACGCCACTGAGTCAAACAATCAATTGAGTTTTGTTAAATAAAAAATCCCTTGTATACAATAGAATATGTAATGCCAATAAATATGGATCTTCTTGTATTTCATAAAAATGTATTATGTTTTAGGTGAAGAGGGTGGCGGTGGTAGTAGTGCTAATAGTGAACCCAAAGAGAAGCCCGTAGTGGAAGAGAAGAAGGTGGAACAAGAAGAAGATGAAATTGATCCTCTTGACGCTTACATGCAAGAAGTACAACAGGTTAGTTATATTCAAAGGAGATCTCACTTTTCTTAATAATAGATGTTTAGAAATAATCATAATAATAGATTTTCATTATTCAGTGTATATAATAAACCTACTACCCATAAGAAATCGATTTGTTTATAAAAATTGGTCATAGATAGTCATTGATGATCCTACATCATCACACGGCTAAACATAGGAGCAATGTTGCATAGTTATAATCATGCCATAAATCTAATCTCATTGCTGTAATATCAATTAAAGGCTCAATAAAAAAATGTTTGTTTGCAGGAAGTACGTAAAGTGAACCAGATGGACCAAGCTAGAGGTATTATCAACGTGCCCACAACAACCGGTGGCACTGTTGTAGTGCTCACTGGCACAGCTAAGAAGAAAGTCACTGAACAGAAGAACAAAGGTATGGTTCACAATACTCAATGGTAGTCAACAACTAAATTCCGACTGTAACTACGCGCACGTGACTCATTTTTAACACGCCTTTTATATACCTCCCGCACCTACATTATCTACATATACATTTACATTATTTTCCTACTGAATAGATTTTCCTATGGACCTATACAATTATGTGTTATCTAGAAAGATGTAACCCATTTTAAACATTACCCAATTGTGCTCTCAACTCTAAATTGTTAATCTTCCTATCCAAACTAATATTATAAATGCGAAAGTAACTCTGTCTGTCTGTCTGTCTGTCTGTCTGTCTGTCTTTTCTTCACGCCTAAACTATTGAACCGATTTGTGTGAAATTTGGTACAGACATAGTTTGAAACTTGAGAAAGGACATAGGATAGTTTTTATTACAAAAAATAAAAATAAAAAATAAAATTTATTACGGACATATAGCGCCATCTATTGGTCAAATCAAAAATCTGCTGGTAGTCACTATTCCACGCGAACGAAGTTGCGGGCAAAAGCTAGTTTCCTATATAAAACCTATTTCTTGTCTTTATTACCAGGTGAACTAATAGAACAGAATCAGGATGGTCTAGAATATTCCTCAGAAGAAGAGACGGAAGACATTAAGGATGCTGCTGCGAACCTCGCTTCGAAGCAAAGAAAGGATTTAGCCAAAGTGGACCACGCTAGCCTGGACTATATGCCTTATAGGAAGGCTTTTTATACTGAGGTATGTATTATTTTGTATCTTGTTGAATATGTTAGAAAACGTGCAGCCTCATATGCCCGATATTAAATTGGAAGTATACAGGTTGTCTTTTATATTGGAGGTCAATAAGCCTCTGGAATCGGTAAAAAAAGATTTAACCGACCTCCCGAATAGAAGGTTCTCAATTCTGTCTGGGGTCATAGGGAACATGAATACCATTGATAAATTCGTAATCAGCCATAGTGGTTGAATCTAACACACACTTTTTGCTCAGTTTGATCACCCTGTTTTATTTTGTGCTAATAAAAATAGGTCTCCACAAAAATGTTTTATGTTTGCACTTTTCTTCTCAGGTTAGTGAATTAGCGAGAATGACGCCTGAAGAAGTAGAAGCCTACAGGACAGAGCTAGAAGGGATCAGAGTGAAAGGAAAAGGTTGTCCTAAGCCCATAAAGTCCTGGGCCCACTGCGGTATTAGTAAGAAGGAGATGGATATACTGAGGAAACTCAACTTCGAAAAGCCAACCCCTATACAAGCTCAGGCTATCCCTGCCATTATGTCAGGAAGGTGCGTACATGTAAACTTTACTGATTTACTCATTAAAAAACCAAATTAATTGAGAGTAGCTATATAGCTAGATGCCTTTGATTATGTAAATTGATTTTCAAAAAACAAAGAAATAAAATTATCAAAAAGAAAAATAAAAAGGCCAAAAACGGGTGGTACATCCTCCCGGGTGCTTTATCTTTCTGCAGTTTTGTCCGCTATAGCAATAGTAGCCTATAGCCTTTCTCTATCACTAAAACAAGCTATCTAACACCAAAAGAATTTTGAATCAAACCAGTAAATTCTACCAATAAAACAGACATAAAAAATAATATTTGCATGAAATGTATTGGTTAATAGATACAAAATTAATATTTTTCCAACTCACGCTATTATAATATCCTGATCCACTTCATTTGTACATCTGATCATTATGTTTAAATTACTGATATCTTTCAGGGACCTAATCGGCATAGCAAAAACGGGTTCAGGCAAGACCCTAGCGTTTATTCTGCCTATGTTCCGTCACGTTCTGGATCAACCGCCCTTAGAAGACACGGACGGCCCCATAGCACTCATTATGACACCCACTAGGGAACTTTGTATGCAGATCGGCAAAGATATCAAGAAGTTCGCCAAATCTCTGGGATTGAGGGTCGTCTGTGTTTACGGTGGCACTGGGATTTCTGAACAGGTATGTGACACATATTAAACGATACATGCTAAAATACATAATGCCATACAATACAAATACACTTTATAATGCAAACATAATGCAGTAAATCATACAATACAGTTTATACACTCAAAATATTTTTACACCAAAAAATTGATAAGCGTTATTAGGGAAATTTTGTTCATAGCGTTTATTGTGACACTTTTCTACAGAGTAATGTCTGTAATAAAATCGCGAAAATATGCATAAATTTTAGATAGATTTTGGATATGTATGTATATGTATGCAGTTTTCTGTAAGAATGGGATAAATGTGCAAATTTATATTATATTAAATTGCTTTTATTTATCAATATTGTTCTATTTGGTCATAGATTGCAGAATTGAAACGTGGTGCCGAAATGATAGTCTGCACGCCGGGTCGTATGATAGACATGTTGGCGGCCAACTCGGGCCGTGTTACCAACTTAAGAAGAGTTACCTACATAGTGTTGGACGAGGCTGACAGAATGTTCGATATGGGCTTTGAGCCACAGGTAAGAATAAAGAAGAAGGAAAAGGAGTAAGGGGTTTGGATATTGGTTCCCTCTATTAATGAGTCGTATATCATTTGAAAAGTCTTTTTAAGCGCAACATTTCGTACTAATATACTTCCTTACGTATTTCCATATTTTAGTCCCTTATCTTCTCTTATCTATGAAATTCTTTATGTACTCCCCTTATGGACTTCCTTATACAGGGTCTTTCGTACCTCGGCAATATGCGCTATACATTACATACACAGAGGTACTCACAACAGCTCATTGAATGACTGAATTTGGCCATTAGTTGTATGAATGTAGACTTGTTATTTTACTTGTACACTAGCTTCTGTACCCTATGTCCGTGTCCTGATACTAAGTTGTATCTCCACAAATTTGCAGCCAAATCGTGTTGGCCATTCTTGATAGATAAGGTTACTAACACGACATGCTTTTATTATCATGCATTGACTTTGATATCCTTCATATATTTGGTTAGTGGACCTGCTCTGGACCTCCAAGTATTGCAATACTAATAATGTTTTCATGCTTTATTTCTCAGGTTATGAAGATAATAGACAACGTGCGTCCAGACAGACAGACTGTGATGTTCAGTGCTACTTTCCCGCGACAAATGGAAGCACTCGCCAGGAGGATATTGCAGAAACCTATTGAAGTTCAGGTATAAATGACGCTATAGTTAAGCAACCAACAACTTGATAAAACATACATGTCAAAGAGTCAGGGTTTAACTCTTGGCAAACACTTTATGTACACAGTGCTTTAAGACTCCCACAAACATATCCCTGGTAGATATATTTTCACCTAATTTGATATTATTATATTTCCAAGGTCGGTGGCCGCAGCGTGGTCTGCAAAGACGTGGAACAACACGTGGCTATTCTCGAAGAAGACGCCAAGTTCTTCAAGCTGCTAGAACTCCTTGGTCTATACAGCCAGCTGGGCAGCATCATAGTCTTCGTGGACAAGCAAGAGAATGCTGACAGCCTCCTTAAAGACCTCATGAAGGCGTCGTATTCGTGCATGAGCTTGCATGGAGGTGAGATATCGAATAAAAAGTGAAATGCAGTAGGGGGGTGGTGTACGGCCTTTTACACATTGATAGGTTTAAAACAATAATAATGATTCTTAACTGGCAGAAAAGAAATGAAATATTTTATTAAAAGGTTAGGCGTTGCATAGTTTGACCAGTCAAATGGCGTGACGGTGCTGTAAAAGTGTTGCCAAGTTACTTAGCGCGAATTCTACTATTTCTCCGAGCCGATAAAGTAAAGCAACATAAATTCTATACATAACAGTTTCAATTGAAAAAAATATAACATCTTGGTTTTCAAAAAATAATATTCAAATTATTAAGACGTTAGAAATAAACAAATACTCGATCTAAGAACTCTACAGGCTTTTAAATTTTCTTTTGCAGGTTGCCTCTGTCTACGTGATTGTATTAATTTAATTTATCATCATGAGAAAAGGAACACTACAATATATTCAAATTATGTCCTGATTTCTCCAAATTGAAATTTATTTATAAACATCTTTTGGCTACTAGACACATGTTTAAATATCTTTCCAAAGTCAACTATGATAGAATAAATACTTTATTTGAAAAAAATCTACTAACGGTCTATTTTCATTTCAGCGACCAAAGCGGATGTGGGGAGGCCTCCATTATTGAATTATGAATGTACTATGTCGTCTATTATAAGCGTACTGCCCATTTCTTGTTAAACTATTAATTATTATTTTGTAAAAGCACAAAAAAAATCTACTGAATGAGATTCAGAATTTGTTCAATTGAAATCGAAGGGAAAACAATTTTTTTTCATGAGAAATAATCCAAAAGCGTCAAATCATTCTTGACTAAAACATAAAATTCTAGATAAAAATACAATACGTAAAAAATTTTGTAGACTATATTTTTCTGCATAAAGCAGTACATTTATAATTTCCGGCACGAATACCTAGTTGTCGAGTGACGAATATATTAATGGTGGCCTGTTACAGGGATTGATCAATTCGACAGGGACTCGACTATCGTGGACTTCAAGTCGGGCAAGGTGAAACTGCTGGTGGCTACCAGTGTGGCTGCGAGAGGACTGGATGTCAAGCAACTGGTGTTGGTCGTTAACTACGATTGCCCCAATCATTATGAGGATTATGTTCATAGGTGAGTTTTTCTATGATTGATAGGATTTTTGGGATGGGAGGAATTGTGCAAAACAGTTTATACGGATTTATGCGTATGTGACTTTGATAACAAAAGGCACCGATTATATTTTGATTTCGTCTAACCGTGTACAGATAAATTCACGAATGTTTTACATGGAAAAACTGTGTATATGACTTATTCAGCATATTTACTTATGTAACCAGATTCCCCTCGGTTGTTAGACAGTATATCTTATTTATGTACTTCCTTATCTACTTTCCTTTTTAAAGTCCTTATGTACTTCCTTATATACTTACTCTTCATGTACTTACCTTATTTATTTATATACTTCTCTATGTACTTCCTTATACAGTAGCTTTACTATATCCATTTGACATACTAAATCCATTTTCCCTCCAAAGATGCGGTCGCACAGGGCGAGCGGGCAACAAGGGTTACGCGTGGACGTTCCTGACGCCGGAACAGGGGCGCTACGCGGGCGACGTGGTGCGCGCCTTCGAGCTCGCGGGCGCCGCGCCGCCGCCGGAGCTGCGGGCACTGTGGGACCGGTACAAGGACGCGCAGGAGAAGGACGGCAAGAAGGTGCATACGGGAGGAGGGTTTAGCGGGAAAGGTCAGTTTGGGTGTTCTTTTTTTGAAACAGCTTTGTAAAATAGAAACAAATAAAGTATCCCGATACTTTATTGTGTGTGTCGCTGTGTGAAATGTCAATTCGGCTCTCACAGTCATGATTGTCGTAACAATAAACGGTCTAATGGCCTAAAGCCTCAAACAACACCTCGAAAGGCTGGCGTTAGGCGACAAGGTCAAGGTACTTATTCAGAAGACGGTACTCCCTGAACCGGCGCATATTGTGATAGAAACCTCCTCATAATATCCGTAGATACGGAACCCCAGCCACTGGTAGCTTAGACCCTGTGCTCGATTTCGGTCGCCATTGATCCTTGCCGGTTTCAGATTGACTTGACAACTAACGTTAACGAAACACGGAAAAACTGAACCGAAAATAGGCTAGTGTGAAAGCGGTCTAAAAATGCTCAATAAGTAGAAGTTGATCGCACCAACTCAATCACACTCCCATTTAAGTATTTAAATTGAATTTTCTAATGATCACATTACTATCTCCAGGTTTCAAGTTTGACGAATCGGAAGCCCAAGCGGCGACTGAGAAGAAGAAATACCAGAAGGCGGCTCTCGGTCTTCAAGACTCTGACGATGAAGACGTTGAGGGTGACCTAGACCAACAGATTGAGGTCATGCTTGCCGCCAAGAAGATTGTTAAAGAGATCAAGGTGAGATAACTCCTATACACTGTTTGTAATATCGAGTAAAGTCACAGAATGTTTTCACAAAGCACTATTGATTAATTAGGTATGTATTTTGAATGTAAAAAGTTTATACCCTCAAATATTGACGTCATTTGTTTAATTTTATTTAGGTCATTAGCTTTTTATCGGCTTGACATGTGTCAATCATTTTGAGGATTAATTAGATAATCCGATGTTTATTACAGGTAAACAAATACATACCTGATAATAATGTGGATCATCCATAATTTGTGAGACTAAAAAATATAATCATAATGCAATTCAATTCCTTACGATAATATTCACCTCTACGTCAATTAATTTCTTTAAACTCTTCTAGATCTTTCAATTCAAACCAGTGTATTCTTCATACATATATGTACTTACAACAAAAGATTTGAAACTATACGACATAATACCCCATTCAACCGAAGAAAATTTCCTTTTCGATTTTTACAATGACATCATCTACATACCATTTTTTTTAACGACGTCAAAAATCATTAAATGACCCCCGCGGTGAGGGACTGTCAGACTCGTACTGTCTAAAAACCGTCATAGGCTTTTAATGTATCAGGGCCGCGGTAACTCTTTCGAACAATCCCGCAGCCCCATCATCTACATACCATAGCATATATTTTGAGCCGACACTTCTAAAAAACGTTTTGAAAGTAACATTAGTACTAAATATCCTGCTATGTTCACTCTTCCAGCCGGGTGTAGCGGCCGGCATGCCAGCAGGCGCGGGCGCGGCCGGTGCTGGCGCGGACGGCAAGTTGGAGCTGGCCCGACGCCTGGCTTCCCGCATCAACATCGCCAAGGGTCTGGGCGCCGAGCACAAGGGCGCCACGCAGCAGGCCGCCGAAGCTATACTGAAGGGAGCACCTTCTGCGCATACGCTTATTACGGTGAGTTATTATGTGTGATTGAGATGTCAGAGAAATGTTTTAATTTGTATGGCATGGTTGATGGCAAACTTAACATAGAGCGACAGAGAACATAGAGCGAGTCGCAGTGAGAAACCTATATATAAAATTGTTGATTTTGCGAATATGGTCCAAAAGGTTATTTGGTGACCATTTATCCATTTTGGTAACCGTTTAGAATTTTTTTGGTAGTAAAATAGGTACTTTTTTGGGTGGTGTTTAAACACAAGCCTAAAGGTAAAGGTAATTTCAAAGAAAATTTCATTCATTTTAGGGTTGAAATAAGCATTTCTGATGGATAGATTGTCGCTGATTTCATTCTTGCACGGAATTAATAACCTCATGTACCATAGAAACCACTGTAGTCTGTTCATTTAACCCTGTGTCTGTTTACCCAATGTAATTTTAAAGTCAAATGCTAAACAAAAACATTTCTAATCATCAGAAATCTCACAACGCCTTCAAAATTAAATTCATTTTTTTGTGTATAATCATTGTCTCAACATGTAATTCTTGTTCACCAGGCTAAAACGGTAGCAGAACAGCTAGCAGCCAAGCTGAACACGCGCCTCAACTACCAGCCGCGCGACGAGAGCGCGTCGGAGCCGGCCGAGGAGGTGTTCCGCAAGTACGAGACCGAGCTCGAGATCAACGACTTCCCGCAGCAGGCGCGTTGGCGAGTCACCAGCAAGGTACGACTATTTTGTTTGCTGTGAATGTAGGCACAGACTTTCTTCAATAGATTTTCAACCTTATCACAATAGAAGAAGGTTAATGTTCAATTTGACAGATCGGGCGGGTTGACCTGCTGGCGTCCGTACAAAAATATGCTCTTAAGTAAAAGTAGAATCCAATACATTCTACCGTGAGGCCTTTAATTTTCATCATAGTAGAAATAGTTATGAAACAATAACAAAAACGTCGTCATACATTGTTCCGAAATATAGCCAAGTACTATAGCCTCTCTAAATATTGCTTAACGATAAATAATATAAATTATCCAAATGCAATGTCATAGTTTATTGAGACACCTCTGTTTAAATAATGATGTAACATTTGATGTCAATTTCTTAAGATAACGTCAGAACATGGAACTATTACACCTAATTATATTGTGATAATTAACTGTTAGAATTTTAATTAGTTGCTTACGTCATTCTGGTACAAACGCGATGCGTAATGACACCAATTTTCTTCACCCCGTTTATTTACTGGAATGCGCTGTTTATGTAAATCAAGGCATTTTTTTTATAAGCAAAAAAATATTTTTTTGTCCATAAGCCGATAAAAATCGAAAACATGTGTTTACATAGTTAATAAGATTTACTTTTAATTAATTCATAATCTTTTGCATTCAACAACAGGGTGGTTCAATTATGTTCGGATCAGTGACCAATCACGCGTCTCAGATTGCGTCATCTCACGGTCTACTACACGTTTAAATTAAAACAACTGATTAATTTATTTATTATTCGAACAAATACTAGGTTTTTTTTTTCAGATAAAGCAATATGACCTATAACCTCCTTGGATCGATTTTTATTGCGAGTAAATAACCTCGTATTAAATACTTTGTTTATTTACTTAGGGGTCGGTCTGACCTTAAGACGATAACCTAGTACTTGTAGGTAGATGCAGTATGTATTTTCTTCAGTGCATTTTCTCTTTCCGCTGTGATTAGTTGTCAATATGTTGCTCAAATTAGCCATTATTGGTGCTTTCATATTTATGTGTGTTAAACTGCTCAGAAGACAAAGGGCCTACTATAAATGTTCTTTTTGTCATTAGTTAGTATTTCTTCTTAAGGTAATCACTTTAATTCTATACTTTAATATGTGCCATTTCGCAATTTAAAGGTACCTAAACGTTCTTTCTAACGCGCTCCGAGAGCCACGTCTAAATTTGACCTTTCTATTACAACTGCGTAATTTATTAACGAATTCTTAGTAGACTCGTTTTTTTCACACCAGATAAACTATTTCATCATTTTTTGTTTTATCTAAAATCGCACGAACTTGGTTATAGTTTTATTAACTCATGAAATACTTTTCTTTCATTACAGGAGGCGTTAGCTTTGATCAGCGAGTATTCTGAAGCTGGCATCACTGTTCGTGGTACGTACGTCCCGCCTGGCAAGACGCCTCCTGAGGGCGAACGCAAGCTATACCTAGCTATAGAAAGTTCTCAAGAACTCGCCGTAGCCAAAGCGAAGTCGGAAATAACTCGCCTCATCAAGGAAGAGCTCCTCAAACTACAGACGTCAGCTCATCATATGATTAACAAGGCTAGGTACAAAGTGTTATAAATGAACGGAATATAACTGGCGTAATTATGTTAACGTTGTTTTATTTCCTACATGACCCTTGGCTCGTGGCGTAATAATCACGAGATAGTTTCATTACGGTCTGCAAAGTACTATCTTTGTAATTAAAACATTGGCCTATAAAAGTTGGATTACAGTCTTGATAAGACAGCTTAGATCTCAAATTCACATGATCTGCGATATTACAGTAAGTAGGTACATTGCATGTCTTCGTTATCATTAAAAATGATGGTCAATTCAAAACAAATATAACATTTGAACTATTTCAATGTCTGGGTCTAGGCGAGCGATAAGCAATCGCCAGTTAATTGCCGTTAGAAACAGCAGTCTATCGGATAAGATAATAATTCGGCGTAGTGATTTACCAGAACGTGCCAGAATGTGATAATGTCGTTATGGATTAAGTAGGTATTTTGATAAGTAGGTAACGGCGGAACGTTAATCGTTATTAATTATTATTTTTAATGCGAATGGATATGTTTGTTTGTTCGATATCAAATGGCTGAGCCAATTTTGATAACAATTGGTGACAAAATCTGGTCTTGAGTGTAGAATAGTTTTTGTCAGCGCTCTATAGGCTGTGCAGATCAGATTTGATATGACAGTTTATTAAAGGATAAAGTTAATTTACTCCTTATTATAAAACTAACATTAGTTATTATTGAGACCAAGAGGTAGTCTGTCTTATTTATGTAACAAAAAAAAACAAGGGTGTAGTATTGGTAATAGCTAGGTTAGTCGATTTTTTGCTACCCTTAACTAAAGTATGTAATGTCATAGACTAATACATACACTAATTAGTATATTAGTCTATGGTAATGTCTAACCCTGCGTGGGTTAATTTTCAGACGAAAATAAAACAGCAAAAAATAGCAGATTTGTCACCTTGGGCTTGAGTGTACATTTCGCTTAGATTGTGCTGTCCAAACATTACACTGCAATTTTTGATGATCCTACACGGAAGAGACTGTTAGGTATCAAAACTCTAGCGATGCCCAATACACGAGGTAGACATCAATAGAGAACCGCCCACTTGAATTCAATCTTGATACTTCACAGATATAAGGCTCTGTAATGAAGGGTTATGACGACAATGCCTAACAAAACCCGAGATTTAAAGTGTTTGCCTAATCCTAAATTGATTGATTGATGACAGTATGATCGGCGTTATTTTTTGCTGAGCAATTGCCTCATGTTTTAACCGTGTTAGATAAGTGCAGTTGTTCCGGGTTTGTGCGCTTATTGTAGGCATCGGGACTTATGTAGGTAGCTACGTATTTCAACCCCATAATGATCATCATACACCCATCCTCCAAAATTGTTGAATAACGGTGCGACCCTAAATAATTAACTACTTATGTTACATACCTACTATTTGTTAATTGAGTATTCAGCTACTTTTAAACTTAGATTCTTATGGAGCTTTTATTGTTTACCAATTTTTTGACGCAACTTTGTTTATAATTTTTGTTTGGATGTGTTCATGTGGCGTTTCCGAACGAACACCACTGCGCTGGCAACATTAAAAACGATAGCCACCCAGAAACAATTTTTATGGCCGTTACAAATACGAAATAAGACTCTCCTGTGTAATAACTTGGTGTTTCATTTAATGTTAATAGAATTTCCTGTAAACTTTTGGTTATTATTTGTAAAAACGTTTACATAGCTGTATCATCAAGACTTATTGCGAAATGAAATCTTGTGGCAAGTGCAAAATAGAATCCTGTGAGATAATGGTGACCACGACGTGATTTTCGTTTCGCATCTCGCAAACCGAAGCTCGGTGGGTCGTCTTAGGGGCGGCTCCATGCTACGGACTTAGCTGCGAATTCAAACGAGCTGCTCCGCGGACTTGGAGACTCCATACGTCCTCCACGGAGTCTGACTTAATTCATCCTCCTTGTACATAGTCATCTTGGAGCAGTCCTTGCATTGGAGCGTGTCCTGAGTCCTTTCACCAAGCATCTATCACACTCACCAAGTAAGTACCTAATGCATGTGCATCATGATTTTTTTTTCCATAAGATACCTAGGTTGATAATATCTATTGCGCAAGCAGTATAAACTTTGGTGTTTCAAACTTTTATATTTTCTGACAGCATATTATTATTTGATTTGTTTAATGCAACAACAATGCTACCCCATATCATAATTGGATAACAATTATTCAATTAATTACTATGTTAAATAATAATTTGAACTTGTGGTTGCTATGTTTAAATTCAATTACAAACAATTTTACTATGTTAAATGGTAATAATTACTTTAGTAATTTTATTTTATTACACTCATATGTTTGTAGTAATTTAAAAGATCAAATTAAATTCAAATACACAGTTAACTGCGCTTAACTTTTTTTTCTAAGATTTAATCATACCTGCATTTCAGCTTGTGCCTATGTTAAAAGAATTTTATTGTTTTTTTCATTTTATTTTATTAGCTTGCTTGGATTTTATTTTAATTATGTTTTGGTCTCTATTGCTTTCATTTCCTTGTGTTTGTTATGTATGTTTATCTTGCTGTCTCCGGTCTCATATTTACCTGCATATATTTTCTACTGTTAGCCTCACTACTTACCCACGGTTTGAATAGCAACTCCGGGATGAGTTGGTGATCTTTGAACTTTGCATGCTCCATCAAGTTATTTCATAATTCATTGTTTTTACACTATCACTGAGGAAACAAGCATGAAACAAAGCAATGTGCACTAGGCATGATCAAGCTAGTACTCTGTCTATTCCAAAGATAGACGCCTCCACATGTAGGGTTGCAGTCAAGCTACTACCTGTTTGTTCTTACAGGGAAACTATAAGGTTTGAACATGCTGAAGCCTAGTTCCTATTTGCTGGGATAACACCTGATATCACCAAAAATAGTTAAATTCTCAGGCAAATTGAAACAAAGATCACCAGCAGTAGGCACCAGTGATGGCTGTGATGAGGAACTTGGTGACACAAAACCTTCCCAGTTCCAACAGGAGGATCTACTCTCAACAGTCTGTTAGAACAATTAGAGAAGTTGAACAGTCAAGTCGCTGCTTTGTCACAGTCTTCGCGTAGAAATATTCTGGACTGAGGCTCAAAACTCTACTGGTATACCATCGAAAATTCGGTTCCAGGGCTACGCAATGCACCTCACTATTCGGTCTGCCAGTAGCAGACCGAAAACAGATCTCTGCTACTACTCCCATCGTTGGCACTCCTACCGAATACGATCTTTGTGCCGCAGCACATCAACAGTAGCAGCATACAGACTTTCGGCAAAATAACGCTGATGCTAAACTTTCGTCTTCGTCGTCTGTCCACCTGGACGTTGATTGTTGCCGACGTTAATTACGCCATCGGTTTGGACCTCCTTCTCCATTGCCGTAACAAGCGAAAGATTGACAATTTTTACGACTACTACTCGGCAATCGCAATATAAAAACTTTTCTCGTTTTTTTTTAATAACTTGCTGCTTCATTTAATGTTAATTATATTTTCTGTATTTGGTGTTTAATCATAAATACAAGTATATAGCTGTGTAAACAAGACTTTTATTGCGAAACCTTTATAGCAACTGCAAAAGATAATTCTGATTTCCCATAGTCTTTTGGGGCTGTCATTCATTTTTGTTATGAAAGAAAAATGTACAGCGGCGTGAAAGGTATTTATAAAACATACCTACATACTTCTTTGTATATCTAGTTAAACATGAATTAGACATGAATCACACATAAATTGGAAAACTATTTTTGATACAGGATATGCCTGCGATACACATAAATTGCAACTGTTTTCAAGTAATTCAAGTTGCGTTTAGTGATATAGCCTACCTAGTTGCGATAAGCCTTGAAACCTTGATTAGAACTGGGGGACGGATTTTACCTAGTTACGGTTCGATTCTTATCAACGGAATGCAAAATAATCTTTACCTGACATCTCACACGAAAACAATGACTAGTATGTTCTGTGATATCAGCATCAGCCGTGGCTCGTTCGCTACCCATGCACCGCGCAGCACGTGGCGCGCCAATGGACCAGTGTTTGCCACAATTGTGTCATCCTCTTGATTATAAAGTATAAATAACTGCAAGAACAGGCGCGGTCTCGTGCGCGGGCGCCGCCTATGCGATAGCGCGGGTTATCGACGCCGCGGGAAGATTCCACAGCAAACAACTGACGACAGCATATTATCTCAACATCTACAAGCGATCTTCGACCCTATTACATAGAAATCACTGTGGAAAGTTTAATAAACAAGCTAATTCTAATATTCTTACACCCCATAAGTCACCACCATGTAAAAGATAAGACATTACTCCCACAAACAATAACGTTAGGGTACGAGATACCAAGGTCAGGTTTTTAATTTAATTAAAATAAACAATGATAAGTGAACATTTGTTAGTTTTATCAATGTCGCTAGGCCACCTATTGATCTCCAATGGGTGAATTAACGGTAGGTATCGTGAGTTCATCAGATTTTTCTGGTTTTTGCGCGAATTTAGTTGCTAGCTGGTTATATAATGATAAGTAAATAATAATTGGCTGTTAATGTAAAGTGTGCGTTGTAAAAACAAACGTGAGGACGTAAGCTGTAATCAATGTGCGTCAACTTTATTATTACTTTTTTTGATGATTGATACCCAATTATAATAACACTTAGTTAATAAAGTAAGTAGGTGTAATTCCTGATGGTAGAAGAATCTTTGCGAAGTCGTATAGAGGACCTGTGCTTAGCTTACCTGGGTATCCAGTTCTTTATGTTTGCAAATTCTAGAAACTTCCTGGTGCCTACGTAGGTAAGTAGAAGGTACGTATGTTGCAACAAAATTGCGAAAACATTAATTATTCCTTGACGTTTCATTATTTACTGCGTGGCAATAACCCGTTTATATAATTACACAATTATAAGAAATATTCCTCTTATTTGTTCTTTGTAATTGCTTTTGATAAACTTTAATGTCCATTTAGTAGGACTAAGTATTAATTCTAGAAATAACTTAATCTAAGTGCAGACAAGTTCACAAAACGCGGAACAAAATAATGAAGTGTTTTAGGAATATTGTTTTTGTTGCTATTTTAAGATTGAATAACAATGTGTTCCTAATACAAAAAAAAATGTAGTTACCTACTTATGGCACTCAGAAATCTGACAAAACATTATGAGAAAAATACTGGGTTGCTACGAGAAGTGCTACGGGCCCGTAGCAGTGCTACGATTAGAAATCAAAGAGTATTTTTGAGTTTTCCGAAACACCGAACATAATAACTTAGGTACGCAGTTTGTAAGTAAAAACGTATATTTAATTTGCATATAACAAATTAACTTAATTACCTGGTCCACAAATAGTATAATTAACCAGTAGTTACATGGGGACAATGGCTGCTTAAGAAGTCACTGCAATTTGCATCTGAATTCATTATCTCCTAACGTTTGACGCACGTTTTGACCATATTATCGAGGAATAAAAGAAAAATAATTATAATACAATTCGTGTGTCGCTATCGGAATGATAGTTAGCTGTCTGTTTGACCTCAGTTGCCTAGCCACGTGCTTAGTCACATTATAAATGAATCATGTATAAAAGCAATAGAAAGATTTTTTGACAGAATAAATCTGGTAGGTTAATAATTTATTGCATAACAATTTCATGCGGATTCTATTTAAATATGCTATAAAAGTCCCATAGAATATATGGCTATGTACAAGTATTGCCTAGAGTCATTTAATACAAATACTGGAAATCATTGTACCTACCTATAATTACCATTAAGAGCTAATCAATTGATCAGGTGTTTCAAACACTCGTAAAAGGAGACAAGCCTCCATACGTTTTGATAAAAAGGCCACAATATTTTTGGGCGTGACAGAGGCGTGAGAGCAGCTATCAGTTGTAGGTATATCACGCCATATATAATCTTTGATAAAATCTATAGACCACGTGAAAGGCAGAACGGCCTTTTATAGTTCCTCATCTTTTTTTAAGTAGCTGTAAGACCTGGCTTTATCGGCCTATTTTGAACGTCGATCAGTCAGACAACGAGTGCCTATTATTATCACAGCTAGTAACAGCAAATTATAGGCTTTGTAATGAGCAAACATGGTCGATAATCTATTTTTGTATGAGCTTCTTATCAACTAAGATTGGCCTTAATCGCGAACTAAGATCACACTGCGATGGATGAGGTAGGACGGATTCTAGAAAAATAAATTGAAGTAGGCAAGTAAATGATTGGTTAATTTGTAAGATTATTACTTATAGTTCTAGAATAGATCTATGTGTGTTAGTATGTTATTGTTTTTTTATCCTCATTTCATGTGCACTCTTTCTTAATTCTAGATTCTAATTTGCAAACGTCACAATGTCAAGTTTAAATTAGTACAAATATCTAACTTTATACTTAATTGACAAAAAGAAGTTTTGCTCAGATCTAGTCTGTAACTGTAGGTACATTCGTAATTAACTAAGTATATGTAATTGTGACGCAAATCTTTATTAATTTAATGTAATTATAGTTTTCGTTTCCTCTTACGTGTAGGAAAAATGTAGCCGTCATCTAAATACATAAATATATGCGGTTTATCGTCAAGCCAACAACACAGGTAAATAATGTTTATATTTGTATGAAATTCCATTTATTGTAGACAGCTGACGTATTGAATGATATGAAACTACGTTGCAGTTACAAAACAGGTAAGTTATGAAGTAAGTGGTTAGAATTATGGTATATGGGTTTATAAACATTGTTTTTACGAGACTGAACACGTAGGCTCTGCTTTGGTCATTAGTACTGCATAATTTATAACTTAATTTGCATTGACACACCAAAGAACGTGGTGAAAAATATTTTTTCAAAATCAGTTTAGTAGATCCAAAGATAATAAGTCCCACAAACTTTGCTTATTTATCATATTAGAATATATTTTATTAAAGATACTTCAGTTGTAGATAAAGAGGATTAATGCACCTTATCTGTACAATTGATAGATTGATTATGAAGTTTATTTCTGTGTAAAATATAAGTATTGGCATTATGTTGAGGTTTCGCGCCGGCTGTGTCGCGATAATGAGATACAAGCAGTTCTTAACTATTAGCAAACTCACGATAGTTGGAAATCAAAGATGTTTTGATTAGTAGGTATCTGCGGTAAATCAGGGAGGATTTACCGCAGATACCTACTAATTAATATGTTTTAAACGGGAAAGTAGTTCTATATATCTGTCTTTCTTTCGGGTCTTCCCGCTAAACAACCGAGTCAATTTGGTACGCAGATAAGAGCCTGAGAAAGGAAATATGCTACTTTGTGCCCTTTTGTTGCAAAAGCTATAGAGAGTATATAAAGTAATGTTGTGTTTTGGAACACAAAGACCACACCATTTAAGAAATTACCTATCAACTCTATGATATTACCTATGATCAATGATAAAAATAGTATTTCTCAATCCGTTTCATATCTGTTTTGTCTACTGAGCAGCTAATGCTGATTGGTATCGTAATGTTTTGATAAAATCATGTGTTGTGCGAATGTAAGGTCTGCTCTATATGATTAATATCCTTATTTACGCGCTGTTATCTTAGGAATAAACTTTCCATTTGCTCATTACGTGGGCTCTTGTTTTATTGTATGACGTGCATCTAATTATAGACTGCTCTGCTATCAGTAATTCGTGTTGTTGGTATTTTTTTCAGCCGACGACAGACTTCATGTTGTCTTACTTATAATCCTTTAAAGATATGATTAAGAGAATTAAATATTTTGTGATAAACTTAATGAAGGTTAAATGTTTTTGATGCTCGTACATTTTATATTCTTAGGTCGTCCTTCCTGGATTTTTGACTGTCGATGGAGATAGATTCGAAAGTCTGTTAATCAGTATTACCAGGGGATATTGCGTCCACGGGTCCAGAAAGACACATACGTATGTAAAAAAGGTGTTATACTAGTATCATATAGTTATAAGGAAGGTGCGCTCAGTCAGTATGAACATTAAGGTAAGGTTTGATAGAGGACATTGCATTCAAAAAATGGTTGTCAATTGATACGAATGAAAGCATTCATTCGTATCTGCGTATAATCGGGAGGAAAATCTGCAATCCTCAAAGCATTAGCATCAATTTAGGAATAAACTTCCATAAAATTGGTGACTATTATTGACGAACGATGAATCGAGTTATCAAACGAATCGTTAATGCTAATTATAATTTATCGAACATCAATTTGTCTCCGTGTTACTGGGTTGATACTGTCTGTGTAAGTTTTCACGTGATGTATCATGAGACTTAAGAATCTTGTATCACGATGTTAACACCTAACCTTTTAGAGCTATTTGGAAATCAAAGACAGCTTCCATATAACTGAATTCTACAGAAAAAAAAACACAATCTGTTTTGCAGCAGGACTCTCGGTAGCCTTGTTTAATCGTACCTAACAATAGACCTGCCACTGCCTATGTAGATGATTTTGAATGTTCAATGTATGGAATCATGTAATGCTGAATGGCAGATGGCTTCAGATCAACAAACGGTACCCATTTGTTTTACCCTCAGGACAGCAGATCATCAAATGACTTCCAGGGCATCTGAAAACACGACGCGTTGCGGATATGACGGTGCTTCCAGACAGATTCAGATCAATTCGACTAATCTGTAGATACCATCTAAAATTCCATCCGTTTCAAGACGTATTGGCCTGCATCGTTACCAATTAAGGCCGATATCTTATTCATTGCAATCGTATCAACACAATCCGGTTATCACAGTTCTGCTTGTCCGAAAAATAATGCCCATATTGTTGTCTAATCTATCAGACCATATTAGCACACGTGTTTCACCCAGTGGGGTAGACAGAATTATTTAGGTATATGATATACCTACTTCAGTGCCAGATTGAAGAAAGAGCGCGGGCCCAGATTTTTTTGTACCTACCTTAAGTTATGAAAAATCTGATAAAGACAGCGTATTCAAGAACAGTTATGTACTTTGATTATAGATGGTATGTATCGTATATCTGGCACTGTTTTAGATTCAAACGAAGACAGCGGGCGCTATAGGAAACTTTGTTACGGGTCACCGGAGATATAATCATCATTTATAGGCTCCATTTTAAAGGTTAATAGAGGGTTGTAAGAATATAATTGAAAATTGAAAATTCGAAGGTAAAAATTTGAAGATATTCAAACATCTCTTTGTTTAGTCAGTAAACAAGACATCGTAATTCAGTCTTTGTGCACTCTAATCACGGTTTTACGTAAGAAATGATTGATTAGGTTGCTAGGTAAATTCCTACGAGCAAAGATAACCCATTTCTTAGGTCACTCTCTCAACACAACTCACGCAGGGCAATTAACTGATACCCTCTAGGGCTCTCACTCACATACCTTTTACTAGAATTGATAAGGATGTATTTTATATGCGTATTGTTTGTTTCTTTCCCACAATATTTGTCTGGAGTTTAGTCTGAATGCTTAATTTAAAGTACGTATTCTACAAAGTCTAGATAATGACTTTCTGGTAATCAGTACCTTGCGTGTATTGATGATAAAAAATGTTCAAAGTTGTCTGGAGCCAGGTGACGTCGGGCTTTAAGAACCTCAACTAAATTATATTACCTACCAATGAAAGGCTGATTACAGTTGATTAGGTTTACCCAAATATTTTGCACATTTAGATAACAACAGATAATTATATGTAGTATGCAAACGATAACAATATACGCACCTGCCTATAAAAAATAGTTTAAGGATGACGATGGTACTTAATATTACACAATACCGCAATGCACAAAAGCAATTCCAATAAAAAAATAAATCAACCTGGAAATCTTGATTGGAATGTTAAGAACTTCCGGAACAAATATTGATATTACTATTTAGGGTTCACTACATAAATTATAAAAACTATATGGGATAATATTAGGTACTTAGCTCGTCATTAGAATGTGATCACCCTGTGATCGACTGTCACCAGGCTGTATGTACGTCATTGACAGTGGGGAAAAAGCCGCTACGACAACAGATACTGAAAACACTGAAAACAGTTTTTTATGAGGGCACTCATGCATCAAATGAGATTGTTTTTGCTGCCTTATGATCCAATAACAATAGCGGAACCCTTGGTCCACGAATCCGTGTCCATTTCGACCGCGCGGCCACCTCATAATTTTTGATGAAACTTTGCCAGGAATTAGTAGTAATTTGTTACTTTTCACTCCTCTTTTCCTGAATTTGTTACAAAAAAAACCAAGCCGGTATGACAAAGAACAGTTGGCCGCTAGAACCGCCACTTGCCGTAGTCATCGCCCGTGATTACTCAGAAACTATGTATACAATGCAGATAGACGAATGATACATCAAAAGAAAGGTCTTAATTTGTTAAATTTGTTACAAAAATAAAAAAGGTCAAAACGTGGATATACAAAAAGTTATGCAATGTTAAGTTTTCAGGTTATGAGTAGGTAAGTATATCACCGTAGGCACCAAATTAATAGAGGCTAATGTGTATAGAAAATTAGTCTTTAATTTGTTACAGCGAAAAAAGACAAAAAAATACTAGAAAGCAGGTTCAATAATATGTTAGAGTCGATTTTAGTTGGCCGCGCGGACGGCAATATGCCTAAAATACAATTTCGTTTTTCTCGTTATTAAAAGTAGGTTTTAGCTTAATTAAAGTACTAGTCGATGGGTAACGTAACCTAGTTTGAATAAATATAGCGAATTTAACTGCAGCATTCGTATTTTAGGAGATATTTACAAAAACACAGTGGTATGAAACTGTATGAGAGTAGGGTGTCCATGCATTTTCACATCTTCGAAATTTTCGTTATTCACGTCTTATTTTTTTAGGGAGAGTGCATACTTTATAAAAATCAAAGTCACAAATAGATTAAAATTTCTTTATTTACAATCAACACAAAGGCAAACAAATCAAGTAATAAAAGACAACCAGATAAATATAAAATCTTCATAAACTAACATAATATTTATAAATTCTGTGTCACATATTTTCGTGTCAGTTAGACACGAAAATATGTGACACAGAATGTAGACATATTTTCTTAAGGTGTCTACACACCAAAGCCGCTGATGCCGGCGGCACAGCCCGGCGGCCCAACCCGCCGGCCGTATTTTGTACAATCATGCCGCCGGCTTTCATAGAGTATTTGACAATTACTAGAACACCACATGCCGCGGCAGTCGTGCCGCCGGGCTGTGCCGCCGGGTCAGCGGCTTTGGTGTGTAGACCCCTTTAGAGGTACTTATTTCAATTTTAAAAGAATTGTCGTCGTAACAAAAATATTTATTGTTATTTAAAAAATGACATTTATAGTGGCCTATTTTTGTGCCTGGTATAAATTCTATAGTACCAACTAAGAAATAATAATTATCCTTAATGCTAAGAGTAATCGGCAATTCAGTGAGTAAAACTGAGTCTGCAGCTCCGTTTAAATCAAATGTTATGATCTCGCCTAGCTTAAGTTCACCTTTCAACTCTGTGTCACATTTTTGACACATTGTGTTAACACAAAGGCAAACAATTGATTTGTTTGCCTTTGTGTTGATTGTGAATAAAGAAATTTTAATCTATTTGTGACTTTGATTTTTATAAAGTATGCACTCTCCCTAAAAAAATAAGACGTGAATAACGAAAATTTCGAAGATGTGAAAATGCATGGACACCCTACTCTCATACAGTTTCATACCACTGTGTTTTTGTAAATATCTCCTAAAATACGAATGCTGCAGTTAAATTCGCTATATTTATTCAAACTAGGTTACGTTACCCATCGACTAGTACTTTAATTAAGCTAAAACCTACTTTTAATAACGAGAAAAACGAAATTGTATTTTAGGCATATTGCCGTCCGCGCGGCCAACTAAAATCGACTCTAACATATTATTGAACCTGCTTTCTAGTATTTTTTTGTCTTTTTTCGCTGTAACAAATTAAAGACTAATTTTCTATACACATTAGCCTCTATTAATTTGGTGCCTACGGTGATATACTTACCTACTCATAACCTGAAAACTTAACATTGCATAACTTTTTGTATATGTACGTTTTGACCTTTTTTATTTTTGTAACAAATTTAACAAATTAAGACCTTTCTTTTGATGTATCATTCGCCTATCTGCATTGTATAGTTTCTGAGTAATCACGGGCGATGACTACGGCAAGTGGCGGTTCTAGCGGCCAACTGTTCTTTGTCATAGCGGCTTGGTTTTTTTTGTAACAAATTCAGGAAAAGAGGAGTGAAAAGTAACAAATTACTACTAATTCCTGGCAAAGTTTCATCAAAAATTATGAGGTGGCCGCGCGGTCGAAATGGACACACGAATCCAATTCACACATTCGGTTCATTTTTTATTATTACTTTGATTCGGATGTACGGTACGGTACATAATTAATCTTTGGCTCGTGTGTCGATATCGGTATCAAGTGGCTAGTGATGCAATAGGAAGACTAAGTTAACAAATAAGATTATCGGTTATCACTGCACGGGACCGTATGACCGGCGAAGTGGTCGAAGGAGTTGAGTAATCTACACGTATGTACTTATAAAATGATTACAGACCATTGGGAAATTACCTGTACTGATGACTGTGTTTAGGAAAAATGATAAAAAGGATCTTATTCAATTAGTTCGTTAGATAGAATACTGGTTGACGTCGACCTCATAATAGACTATCTTCTTTCAACGGCAATGATCATCAACTAATTTTAGGCTGTGGTATATAATAGGTGATGTCCTCCTAGCCGATTATCGGCTACGGCGGCTGTTCTCATGTAAGGAGATCAGCCAATTGCGCAGGACATATTATAGTGCACAAGCATTTGCGCAGACACAGGTGCACTCCCTATTCCTTCACTCTCATAACCCGATGGGACGGCAAATCCGACACGACCGGAGAGAGATCAGGCGCAGGACCGACATTTACGTGCTCTCCGATGCACGGGTGTATCAATCACCAACTTCCAGGCTCCGGGCTGCTTTGTGAAAGTCTTCTAAAACCCACAAAGCGATTTCGGCCCGACTCGGGAATCGAACCCGAGACCTCGTGCTCAGCAGCCGCACTTGCAACCACTAGACCAACGAGGCAGTCATATATAATAGGTACATAAGTAGTCAGTGTGTCTCGCGTGGATCTAAATTATGCCAGTTGCTGATCGACTGTACTCTAATTAACTTGCCGTCAGAATTATTTCATCTTTTCTCGCTTTATACATAGACCTCCTTATATATATACCACCACTATGTTCTCTCTTGTGGACTTCCGCTATATTCTTATTTATACTAATATATACCTACTTCCCTTTGCACGTAACATCTTATGTATGTTCCATTAAATACTTCCTTATACACTTACTGTGTAGGTACACCTTCATCTACCTGAATTTCATGTAGGTATGTGAATTTTCCAACAAATCATGTTTTTTTAATAAACAACCTTTTTACGTATAAAATAAAAGCACAAAAAGTTAGCTTTCTTCTGGAAACATAAATTGGACCACTGCAGATCGTTCAAACAAAGTAATATCAAAGAATGAGTGCCATCTTGTCTAGGATGTAAACAGCTACACTACAGCTATGAACTTGAGACCGTTTCAAGTTCGAAACCCGGGCCGAGTCGAGATGGCTTATTCGCTAGCTAGCTATATATTCACAAAGCTACCTGGATTGTCCTTATCCCTTCAAGTTTCCGTGTTCGAAAGCTTTATGCTTATCTATTTCAGGAGCTTAACGCCAGATGGCGCTAGTGTATCAAAACCCAACTTTCCGTAGATCACTAAGAGATGGCGCTGCAAGTCTCGTTTTGGCGATTGCTACTGCAGTAGCCGTTACTGACAATTTTGTTATGGGCTGTGTTTAGCTCGGACCTCGAGTCAATCAATTTGCGTCATGATAGTAATGAGATGATTATAATGAGCCTTATAGCATTCAACGGTCAGTTATGACTTTCGTAAACAACTTGATAACTTTACTACTTACCATCGTATATTCAACAATATTTACGATTTTTCCGTTAATTAGCAACAATGTTGACAGGCAGTGACGCGTCAATGTAAATTGTTTTTAATGAATTTTCTACTTCGCCTTGATCGGCAGCCGGGTTTTAATGTATTCGTCGATATCTGCATTGAATGAGGAATAAAAACACGGGATAATGAGCCTCGCCTTGGATGTGTGATACCAGACGCAGTTTTCTCTGTACTTAAACGACGATGCAGAAGAAAGATATTATGTATCCGTGTAGGTTTTCCCTCTCAATTACGGCTGTGGAACATCTATCTTAATTATGTAGCGGAGGTCCTAATAGACAGGTTGTTTACAAGTGCGCGGCCATGTGTGGCGACAGGCGACTAGCGCGCACTGCACTGATAGCGGGTATCAGCGATGTGCCGATTGAACCCCCGCGTGTAAACAGGAAAGTTACCGAGCACGCGCGCCGGCCCGGGCCAGAGGTCCGAGTCGTGCCCTTAACCTCTTTATATTTATCACTGTCTGATTTGTTGTTACATTTATAATTTGGCTGATTCCATTCGAATCTATTTATAAACACTTAATCAACATGTAATTATTCATTACATTTGAACAGTAGTCAGGGCTTTCAGGGTAATGTGTAATAAAATTCAGAAATAAGGTAGATAATATTTTTTTATTAACTTACTCTTTTGTATTTTTTCACAATTCTGTGAATTCTTTGCAACGATAAAAAATATAACAATACGAACTGGATCATGTTCGACACAACATTTCTTATACAATAATATTTACTCTTTAATATCACAAATACACTTACAACCTAATTTTTATTAAAGCTTTCAAGTTTGGACTTACGATCTACGATTTAAACTTATGCTAACTGATTGTGAGATCTAAATTATCTTGATATATCCTCCACACGATTCACTAAACTTATGGACGTCAGCGGACACTTGGGGCGCGTGCGACTCCGACGGTGCTGGAACAGATGTGACCGCGGAGCCGGGTCCGCAGCTCCGGCCACTCTGTTTACCAGGGTCGCCACACGGCCGGGCTCTTGGCGAACGAGCTGGTGGTGCAGTCCAGTGGAGTCGTGTGCATGTGCACGGGAGACGCAGGCGGCGAGGGGCTCACGTAGCCCGAGGTGGAGGAGGCGGTGGACAGCGCGGGGCTGGGCGGGCTGGCCGGAGGAGTGTCGGCGGACGCCGCAGCGCGCTGCATGTCGTTGAGTCTGTGTCCCAGGTGGGTCATCAGCTGGGTGCCCAGCCTGACATCCACACCAGGAATGGAGGCCAAGCAGCGAGACACTTCGTTGGCAGCATGAGTAAATCCAGCACGGAAGCGGTCAGCATCCACAGTTGGGTTCAGTGACAGGCGGCGCTGACGACGGAGCTTGTGAAGGTGGCGAACGGTCAATTCCAAAATATCGGCTTTCTCCAATTTTGCAACATTTTCTCCTTCTGACTGAAGAGCGCTGACCATCAACTCCTTGAGTTCGTCGAGGCAGCGGTTGATGCGAGCGCGTCTTTTGCGCTCAAGCATCGGCTTCATCACTTTGCGATATTGATAAGTACGCGAGACTGGCTGCGGGCCGTCGTCTGCGAGCGAATACGCGATCTCGTAAGACATGTTGGACATTTGTGTGTAGCGAGTGGAAGTGTGCGTTAGCGCTGAGCGTTGAACGCGGAATGCGGTACGTCGGCCGGGCGGGGGCTTATATAGGGAGCGGAGGGCGCGCGATCGTGGGAACACACGGAGCCGTCGAGTTCCCACACGCGCCACCTGTGCGGAGCAGCTGCCGCCGGGGCGGGGGGCGCGGGGGGACACGCGCCGCGCCGCGCGTGCGCGCCGTAAACAATCGTCAGCGCGGGCGCACGCCGCGACGCCTGGCCCCGGTAATTGCCGGTGTTGCGGACGGATTCTATGCTGGCAGCTACCGGCTAAGCTAGGACATTGTTCAGGATAAGCTAAAGGTACCATTTACCGCCGTGGAAGGTATTAAAGATACCTATATCATCCGTACTGAAATGTATTCAATACAAGCATGATTATTAAAGATTTTGTAAAAATACTGCACAAAAAATTACCAAAAGAGATTTTTGCATATTTCTGTACTCATAAATAGGTTTGAGGGCTTCGTAGCGCGTAGGTAGCTACTACGGCTACAAGTAGTGCGTAGCACAGTATTTTGTCACCTCTAGCTACAGAGTTGCATCAGCAATTAATCATACGGTTATTGCTGCATAAACAGAGCTTACATTTCATCAGCACACATTTAATTAAAGCTGGGTCTAATTAAGATCAGATTTATGCACGTAGTGTCGCAACGTAATGCCGGTGTAAAGCGATCAATCAGGCGGCGGCCGCCGGAGGCATACAATGGCGGCGTCAATTATATTCTGATCGGCTCTCGGCTACTGTTGGCGTTCATCAATCATGGATTATGCGCCATAATAATTATTGACAGACAGAATTACAGTCGCGATACGGCATCGCCGTAAATGAGAGTATCTCGCGTAATGACATGGCGAGTCGGAGATTAAGAAGCTTTTGAAACGGGTGTCGGGTGTTGATGCGTAATGAGTGTTGGTATGAGTGCGGTGTTGTGGCGCCATGGCGCACCATGGCGCATGCGCGGGCGCGGTGGTCGGTAGCGGCTCCGCGGGACGTAGGTGGGCATTAGTCAGAGCGGCGCGCGCGCAGGCGAGTGGGCGGCGGCCTACGCCTGACGCCGATGAGATATTGTCCACCGTCCGGTATCGACACGCGTTCATTATCGCCGATCGCGCTGCGTGACTGCGTGCTTTCTCCGAACTACACCCACTGCAACACTCCAAATGTTTATTACACTCACATATATAGCTTATGACATTTGCATATTTTGTAAACTACATCATGTCTCCGAACATAGCATTTAAATAATTATTGACGCCGACTATTTTTATTATAGGTCGGGTTTTTTGTTGTTATCTATCAGATAAAGTCGCGAAACCTTTGAAGATTTTTTTTGACAACTAGTCCAAACAATCAACTTATGTTTTTCCCAGAACTATTCCTAAGTAGTGGATCAAGTGAGGCCATTAGTGGGCAAATGTTGTATGACAAAAGATATTAAGAAAGCATTGCATGTGACATTAATGGTCAATATCGAAATATTCCACTAGTTAATGTTAGGCGGACGGAAAAATGTTAATTTGTACTAATCGATGAGGAACTGTGTCGGAGCACGCTTCACCGACAGATATGATAAGTATGACCATTAAGTTACTTATTAATCACTAGTTACGTTATAGCGTGGAAAGTTTGGATAATTAATCTGTACACACACAAATTACGTATTAGTGATCTTTTTAATATCAAAACTAAATTATCAATTTGAAAACAAATCACGAGATCAAAGTTCGAAAAAACTACAAACAGTTTTGCAAAACATACGCCGAAAATTACACTTTAGTATTTTACCACAACAATCTTTCTATTAGGTAAAACGAAATCAACTAAATATCTTTAACAAGCTATAATGACACGAACTCGTTATTATAATGAGTTACATCGAGTTATCAACCTGTTCAGGATTATGCACAATATTGTTGCATACAAATCGAGACGGCTACCTGTCGCCCTGACTAACGGTGGGTGCAAGGGTGCCGACGAAAGAAAAAAAGCCGATAACTGCATTTGAAAGGTACTGAGGGGAGCTCGCTGATTTTTTGTGCCATTAGGATTAGGTTTTGTTTTAGAAGTGCCGAAAATTATTTTCAAGCGAGTTAAGAACTTACCTAGCTTGCTTGAAAAAAGTAAGGTAGGTACCTAAAGTTATTGTTAGAAAATGAAAAATATTACCGATGAGTTTTTTATTACCGATACATAGGTAAATAAATATCATTAAGACACAATAAGCTTATAGTTATTGTTATTTTTGCAAAGATTTCCTTGTTCCCTTACGCTGAATTCTTGACTAAAAAAACTTGACTTCAATTAGGTAACATCCATTTTGATTTCATCAAAATCGGTTGTCATACTCAATAACTTAAGGAACAAGCGTAGGCGGGCGGATGCAGGTAATCGCGTGTCGTTTATTGCAACGACACTTCGATATCACATTATGTATTAAATTGGGAAATAAAAAGGCTATAGAATTACGGAATATTTGATGACCCTTAATGTTCGCAGCTCCTTAAATGGTGATAGAATATTTGAATTTGTTGTTTACGATGTCAATATAAATTCCTTGAGTTACTTGGGAAATTCCTATTTGATTTGGATATTAAATATTTAGGTATAAAAGTGCGTTTACTTACACAACGATACTTTTTATAGCTAGCATAATTTTATCATGAGTAAGAGTAATAAAATACTTTAATTATTGACGAAAGATGACGTACAGAAAATTCTACAACTAGGTAAGCCTATTTCACAATCTATTTTTGCGCTTACTTGATAATAATTCACACAACGTACAATTTTACTCAACAGCCATAAAGTGTGATTCACGTACTACTTAATATGTTAATCCTATGATACATAAAATTCTTTACAAGGTCGTTACAATCACGGGAAAGATGCTCTGGCGGGTACAAGTTAAGTAGTTAATGACTGAGTCAACTTTACGCTTAGATCACTTTGAAAACCTCCGGAAATTAATTTAAATAATAATGTTTGTAAATCACCGGAATGTGTCATGTATTTATTAAGTATTATGTAATAAAACTTATTAACCTGCACTAGGTATTTATGTGATGACGCACTCGGCTTATATCATATCTCATTTGTAATGAAATAATAATTTTATGAATGGAGAATTTACTGTTAATACATCTTGTATTCTATAAACTCTTTATGACAGTGAAAGTTTGAAAAGTAATAAGCAGTATGTACACATTTCAGAAATTATAGTTGTATAAGTTCTATTGTTGTTTCGGTCTATCTTTGATTCCTGAATATATAAAGTGTTTCTCATTTTAAAGCCTCGCGTCTTTGGGATTTTACTTTATACTTCAGTAATATACGTTATTCCTCAAAAGTGACGTTTTACAAACCCGTTGGACATTACATAAAACTTTATATAAAGGTATGAAAATAAACATATAATACAATATCGTGTGATGATAACGGTGTGGTTTTGGCAGCGGTTTACATTACCTAACCCTTGCGGCTTTGTAAATGTATACAGCGTGACGTCACTAAGACCTAGGTTTGTACGAGTGATACTCAAGCATAGATTTTTAGACAGCAGCATAGTCTATGCAGGTTGAATATGGTGAAAGGTTTTATGTGGTACGTTTTAAGTCATATTACAGAACCTTTAGTATTTTAATGAGTTTGTTTATTATCATTTCGAAATTTGGTACCTATATTGTCAACCGTATGTCTCATTTGCTACGAATTTATATTTTAGTAGTAATTTGAATTAAAGTGAATCATCATGTTGGTATTTCCGACAAATTTTCTTTTTACTTAAGTCATGCTTACTTGCGTGAATTTTTACCTAAAATTATCGTTATCAAATCTTTCTGAATTATGACGAATATTTGTCTTTTCTCCTCGGGGAGTCCTTCGAGATGCTTGGGGATAAGTATCCAGTGTTAAATCATTCTAAATGAATCAACTTTATTCTCGAAATCACGGCACGTTTTTAAACACACGGTTAAGCATTTATTCTTTTCCTGTTACCACACTTAGGTCAAAGGAATATTTACAATTAACGACCAAAAAGCGTTTTTGCTAAATTTTCCTTTTTCTTAATAACCGTTGATGGGCAAAGTCGTTAAATATCTATTTGCAATGTTGTCATACAGATAATGTATTCAGGTTAATGGCTGGAGTCATGTTCGTATCACAATTATCTTGCACTTGATTATAATAATAGGAATTTTCCTATTTATACCACAATTCTTTGTTTATTGTTTGTTAGGAAGCACGCGCGTGTAATTGCTTCGAGATAATTATGGTTATTTAAATATAACTATCTGATAAGCAGTGTGCATAATACTGTGGTTATTTAGAGACACGCGGTTTGTTATTGACATATTTTATGGTCTATTTTAGTTGTTAGTTTTGTGTATTTCTGTCTAGTTTATTCTACATAGAACTATCTAATCTACACTTTACTTAAGATATCAAATGTTTACTTCTCATAAAAAAAGTGTATTTGTGACTTAATTAACCTTACATGACGAGTTCATTTGAAAGATTGCATCACATCGAACGTACTTAAATGTCATGTCTACATGTTAGTCGGCGCAAACGCAGGGTTTTCCGCGGTTGGAGCTCGCGCCTTGTCTTACGGCCAATATTTATAGTCGTTTTATACTTCTGACTCACGGTAACTACTGGGGTAGCCCGGCAATACATAGTGTAATATGTGGTTTCATATACCCACTCGATATTTAAAAAAATACAACTTAAAAAAAGTCTTTGAGAGTTTGTCTCTGAGAGTTAAGAACCTATTAAATTATATATTTGAAATGTAGTGGATGTTACATTGTTTTAGAGTTCATGCAACAAACCGATACCGACTCGGCTTCAATAACTGATATCTTAATGAATTCTGAGTACTACTTCAATGTAAGAAATGATCATACAACAATTTTCCTCTTTAACCTAACCTTCTAACAAAACATTGCTTCATTCTCCCAACGGATGGTGCACGTACAAAAAAAATATAGGTATAGGTACAATCGATTAATTGTTGTAATCGATAACAATCGTTACCCAAGGTCATCGGATCGCGTGCTGTTAAACCACGTTAAATCGAGAATATGAATGACCTCAGTACTGCAACGGCACTGATAAGGCTGCATTGTAAGTTGTACACATTGTCGGCGCACGCGCATGATTGATCGGAATCACACGCTGTTGAACACGTGCCTCTAATGTGTGGAAAGTTTGTTTTTAATGTTTGATTGGACTAGTTAATTAGATGGATGGGCTACGGTAGCTTACCTAAGTAGATTAGCGTCTGGTGAAAATATTGTGAAGGTTAATTTTCCTAATAAAAAAAGTTCAATGATTAGTTTGTTCGATTTGAAAAAAAATACTGATCAAGTAGTTTTTATTTTCAATAACATTAGCCAATAAATGACTATAATATGACGTATCATTGATTCTAGAGCTGTGGTGTGTCGATTTGTATATCAATAAGTTGTAATGATATTGAAATGAAATTGATAATTGACTCACTATGATTGGGGTAAAAAGAAGAAAAAAACGAATCCTCCTCCAAAGATTACTATGTTTTGAGGATAAAGTAAACTGACTCAAATTACATTTTATCTGGAATTTAGCAAAGATAGCGAGCGAAAGCAACACCGCATCGGAATTGGTTTTCTCTGTTAAACCGACAAATACCCGTAACTTATTTACATATAACATTTTGTACATTTATTTGTGAAATGCGCACTAAATACCGAGTTTAGCATTGAAATGTATAATTGTATGTACTTAGGTATTATTTAGGTCGTGGGCACGCGAAAATAGTCACGTAGGCGCTCGTATAGTTTTGTTTTGGTTTATCCTGTAAACAAATTGTTGCGTGGTTGTGCGGTTGTCATAGTGTACGTGCCGCGGTAAGCGTTGTATGCCACGCGCCCTGCACTATGCTGGCAATAGGGTTGGCCACTACTGTTAAAAAATAGTTTTATAGATTGCAGATTGAAATAGAAAAAGCATTCCAGAAATTTGTTCATTGACAAACTCACTGTTTTTGTCTGTCGACCTCTTATAAAACCATCCAACCGAAATAAGTTTCAGTATTTTTATTTTCGAAAATTCTTAAGTTAATTATGTTTGGCTTTCCAGTGACCCGTTTGTTTCCATGCAATTATCATAATGTTAATTAAAACATATTGAAACTCATATTTCAATAATGACTTACTTACATAACTACAAAGCCTATTGTAAAATCCAAAACATTCTCAAAGCCTCATAACATAATGAATAGTTTAGATATAACTGTCATCACACTCATGTGAACTGCAATTACTCTCAAAACATGACTAGACATAACAAGCGGCGTCTGCGCACTTGTAATGACACAACATTACCTGACAAGTGTCAACCCTACCAGTGAAGCACGCGCATGACTTATGACACGGTTCGTCGCACGTGTCGCGTAGAACGTCGCACTAGGAAACACCTACTTACACACATTTTTTTACTTGTTTTGCGTTATTTAATTGTAGCTAAGTACTCTATGAGTCAACGCGTTTGTATTTAGGTTTTGCGTATGCGTTTTCTGTGGCGCATGATCATCGTGATTCATTTGTTTTATTAAAAAAGGAAATGAGAATAAATTAACTTCATGACTAATTATATTGTTAGCTTCTTAAACAAATTCATACATAAGTTAGATGCGAAATTATGTCTGTTGTGCATCAGCATGTTAACGTTTTAATTATTTAAATATGGCTAGTTTTCTAATTCGTCTCAACGATTTGGTGCGAGGACTTTCACAGTCACGAGGTGGACGTTGATACTATGTGAATTGGGGTTTTCTGATTTCGAAGTTAACTAAATAGATACTAAAATAGAATGATCTATTATATAATAAATATTGACACTCATAAACTTCACGTACCTACATGTTTTTCCCTAAGAAACAAAACAAGATTATTATCTTTTTATAGCTACAATAGAAAAAAGTATTAGCTAGAACAGATTTAGTCAAAATGTATTTTCTAGCTAGCACACGTGTTGTAGAACTGTTAAAATACCCAGTCTGTTTATTTACTTTCATTCATTAGACGCATATTGTAAACTATTTCTAGAGAGAAGAGATAGTCACTAATATTTGGTATGAATGACGATAATAAAGTCGCAAGATTGAGATAATTTTCCCAACATCTAGATTCCAACCATTATGAGTCATTCTAAACAAAATAATCTACACAATTCCATGAAACACGGACATCGGACAATTCTTCCGGATTTTCTAATCGATACGGATCCGATAAAAAAACATGTATTCGTCATCGGAATAAGATGTGAGTATCTCACTACGTCACCGACGATTGCGAAATTCTAATCAGGTTTAGCACTGAGACCCAAAGCCTGACGTGTTTGTCTCAACGATCCGATGTTTGTAGCGAGAATCGAGAACCGGTTCTCGAGGTGACGAGATCGCTCGTGATCGAATGACGCGACTTAATCACTGCAGCCTCTGCGTAAAGCCTATGACGAGGCCTCCGTTTCTTTATGACTACTGATTCACTAGAATTACTTTCGTGGCTAGGCCATTCACTCTAATGACGACGAATATACGTTGGATTAGTAAGTCGTACCGTCATAATAATGACGTAAGTTTTGGCGCAATTTTGTTTCTCACATGACAGAATATGACGTGTGTAATTGAAGTGTTTCACTTTAATTAGGGATTTCCCTGTTTATGTAACAGAGTGCACTCGAATACACGAGTATGTATTGTTTTGGAAAAGGTAAATTACATATTTGAAGTATCGGAAGTTCTTGTGATAAATTCTGGAGTACGCTGTTTATAACACTTGAGGAAAGTTAATTAGAAATTGCATTTAATTGAAAGCCAGGTACTTTACAGTATGCAAATAGGAGGTGTTTCGTTATAGGAAATTGTCTAGACTAGTGATGATAAAACGTTTGGTACCTAAATAAAAAAAAAAACTCGAGGAAATTGCAAGCAAAGTAGCTACGTTGTAGCATTACGTTAGCAAAGGCTGACTTCAAAATAATAATGCAGAAATTATAGGACATCAAATCGAAAAAAAGATAAAAGGAATCTACCCAAATCTACAATCCGGTAGATACGCGCGAAGACCCCGTACGTTTGTACGTAACAACAGCAACTGATTAATATCGATAGGTAATCTGCTTATCAATAATTAATCGTTTGTTTTCCGATCGTTTACAGATTAGCGAATTTAACCAAAGTTGTGCAATACGCGCTGTCGTTAGTAACGTGCCATATGCAAGATAACCCTTATTGTATCAGGTTTGATTAAGATATTTCACGGATTCATATCATAAAGATATTTTGCACGAGTATGCACTTACTGAGAAAAGTTGTTATTTGTATTTTCTTTTCTCACTGTTTACTTTGAATAGACAGTAGACACAACCAAATCTTAAGGCGCCTTGACATAAAAAAATAACCATAAAATCGGTTTTAAGGTAAACATTGGTCTCGGCAGTGTTGTGCGCTTGAACACCATCTCGATACCTAATCCAACGGTCATTTGTGTTCATGCGGCGTCTCCACAAATATTGTTTTAGCTGCCGTTCTTTGAAAACGGTGGCGGCGTCCGTAAAGGAATGCTTCTGTCGGTCGGTATGGCGCCGGGATTTGCAACCATCGCCAAATATTTGAGCCGACACGGGGGCCTTAACTAATGAGTTACACGTGCACGCCATTTTTTGCATTTCAAGAGCGATAAGTCGTGATTTTTTCAGACGCCACTCAGCCAGCTTAAAAGCTTAGTGTTCGTAATGATTGCTGCAGATGTGGACGTTGATGTGTGGTATTAACGCTCAGGAGCCGACGAGCAAAAATGTGGTTGCTGTATGTAAATATAATGTTCTGACTGACAGGGTATTTTAGGTCGCCCGTTTTCACTTCATTAGACAAATATGTACACCTATTCGAATATGGAACTGCTTAGAATAACGGAAACGATTGTAAGAAGAATATAAACAAACGAATATTTTTTATTGCCCCATATTGGTAAAACTAGATGAACTAAACTGAATTTGGGGAAAACCTTTTGTACTTACAGAATATTGCCTCAATAAAAAGCGGTAGGTTCAAAACACATTTTATACATAACTGTAAATTCAGAATGCCCCTATAAAATGGTAGAAACAATACAGAATCCTCAATGTAGGTAACCGTACTCCAACCATAAAATTATAGTAGGCAATAAAATGCAGTTTCTTTCCTCAAACGTTTGTCGTAGCGTTATCCTTGTCGGCGCTCTTAAACCTCTCGTCCAAGACAATAGACTAAGTAACACGTGTTCGTGGCTAATTTCCTCTGAAGTAAACAAAACCCGACAATGGTTCGTCGAACAGGTACAGAGGCAAGTGCGTTTCGGAAATAAACAAAAGAACGGACACTTGAGACAGTAACTGCACACAGGGGGCCGAGATAACACAAAGCGGCGCCAACTTTTTTTCACCACCCTCTAGATTAGTTTAAGAAGTGTCGGAACAAACGACGTGAAATGTCTGGCTTTTGTATTAAAACTGTCAAGTGTTAGAAGACAGGACACTTGAATGCGACCGCTAATAACATGCCGAATATAGGAACGCCTCTTGAGACCCTCGTCGTGACGCGTCCAGATGACCAGTGGGCGTATGATCTATGTGAAATGGTGCATTTGCAGAACCGTTCTTACAATGCGAGATGTATGTTCCTTTCTCTAATTCCTTTATATTCATTGTGTATTATACAAAAGTAATAACATACTGATTTTTAGCGTAAAATTAACTTAACTTTTATTCTATAGGTTTGAATGGAAACAGACTACCGGATTTATTGGAAACCAATAATTGCTGGCATTGCAATTCATAGGAGCGCATAATTTCCGACTTTTCAATTGCGGGGCTACTCCGTCCAGAAGGATTTGTTGTTCCTCGAAGATTTGTTCAAAAGACTTTGTACGATTCTACGTAAAATAATAGTTCTGGGCAGAGTTACGTGAATATATCAATGAAAAGGCGCTTTTATGTTTTCGGTGTGACGAGGCGATACTCGAATTCTTGGAAAGATGTAAAACCCTTTTCGGGTTAAGTGCGCGAAACGGCCCACGCGCGGGTGCCGACAAACAACCCTAGTTTAGGATACTAATGCTCATTATTATGAAGGACGCGCTAGAAATAATAAAATACTTGAAAAGATTTTACGAAGCCGCTCGAGAGCCTCTAGAGGCCGCTAAGGCCAGTACAAAAGGAAATGATGTTTACGATTTTTAAGTCATATTTTATTGTAGTGTCTAGTTAAAATTTTACGGCCGATTTTAGTTTAATACTCTTTCGGTCTTTACTATCGAACACTTTGTGGTGTCACCGCAATTTTATGGTTCTTATAGTTAAATCATAATGGTCAGATAGGATGTTAATGTGCCTTATATTAGATGCTTTTAGCGGGTCTTTTAATACAATCGAACATTAAAGTCTGTGATTTATGGAGCTTTTTCGAGGACATATTATTCTTGGAGGATCCTCTGTAACATTTCTAGTCTGTGGAATTGAATTTAACAGTAGGTATTTGATGAGTGTGCAAATGTACGTGTTGGACTGCGCATGAGTGCATCGTGAGTGGTGTCACAATCATGAGACACCTGATTATTCAAATCTGACATAGCTAGTGATGTTGCACAACTTTGGAATGTTATCTACCGATCTCAGAATTGGATAAATTGGATTACGAATTTTAACATCCTGTTTCCTCATTTGTGAAATAATAATAAAAAAGAGTTTTATTCATCTGATCAGTCTATAACAGTACACCTATAAGTATATTTTTTGATAGAGAAAATAGCTATAGTTTATAGGATTACATAAAATAGGTCGACGATGACGTAAAATTTCAGTGTCAAAGAGTTTTTACTCAACAATGAGTATTAGACTACTTACTGTAACACTTGTACGTAAGACTTATCTAGATCCAGCCTTTGTTTTTGGTGCTATTGCACTAAAAGTGGATTAATTAGCCAGCATTGCGTTTGTATCTTGTAACATTGCTCATCATAACTTATTACAATACTCTTGTAATTATTTTCTGGTTCTCCTTGCCATTGTCTTGTGAATTAGATCCAGTTTATTTGCTTTAGAAGTTCTTCACTATGAAAACAGTGTTGCTACAATTTTAGGTACAACTACATATTTACCAAACAAGGATAATGCTACCAAAATAACAGGTTTCCTGCTTTAAAACCTAACGGAAGCTCATCAAATGAACAAATATTATTAATACTATAGGTACAACTATGTGTATACCTACGACTACTCAATCTACTTTTACCAAGTCCTTTCATTACCTACAAAGTCTACTAAGTATTCACTTATTCTTAACAATACGGATGCCCTTTACAAGAACACTCCAATTTGCATCCCGTATCTAGCGGTCAACACACACCTTCGCAAAACAATTACGAACAAATCCTATTTCCCACCGTTCGGAAACAATAGGACGTTCCGTATCTCCGATGAATATCTGTACCGGTATCAGATGACGTATTTACGATGCAGTA
This sequence comes from Helicoverpa armigera, assembly GCF_030705265.1. NCBI lineage: Eukaryota > Metazoa > Arthropoda > Insecta > Lepidoptera > Noctuidae > Helicoverpa > Helicoverpa armigera. The sequence goes on along the minus strand of NC_087137.1, from coordinate 3,545,659 downwards.
TTAATTCGGTACAATCGAGCCGTCCGCTACCGCGCGCTTTGGCTTGGCTAACACCTATTGGTTTTAATGACTACCGGTCACAGTTTGGTATCGGTATTGGGGATTTTTTTTCGTGGTGATCTTATGGGATTATTGTTTTGTTTTTTTTTTTTGGGTTTGGGGTTTTGATGATGATAGATTTTAATTATGCTACTTTAAGACTCTGGTGTTTAGGTATGTAAGGATGCGATCGTTTTGGACACTGTAAGATGCCGGTTGCATAGAGGTTCGATAATTTCATTTTAATATTAAGCACAGTATCAAGAAGCTTCTATCATTCTATAAAATCAAAGACTATAAAACCACTTGACTGCGCATACAGTGCCCCGACGCTCGCCAAAAGTTAGTGATTTTGCGCGTACTATAAGGCTACGATCAGTACGATCCTTTAGTAGCGACCTTGAACTGACCAATAGTAGCCGCGGATTATGTCGCTTCCCCCCGCCCCCAGTGGTGAGTCGTGTTCTTGGAAGAAATTGGCGAGTGCGCTCTCTAGTGGTTATTTACTTTATGTATAAAATATACTAAGATAGAACCTTCTTGTATCGCCCAAAGCAGTTCTACTAAAACATCATGCATCTAGCACAGACCTACATTTAAACGTCTTTTACCCGTTAATCTGGCGCTCAAAGTTCACAAGTTGTTGCATCAAGATTTTTTCTCACCAAACTCCTTCCAAGATCCGGCGCGCGATAATCTTGAAGTTTGCGGTTTTTCTAACGAATGTTGGCATTCTCGGATAACGTACTTGTAACCTTTGCAGTAGGTATTTGTTTGTTGTCTGGTTTTCCGCCTCGTGCTACGGTCGCTATTAATTCTGACGTCATAAGGCGCTGATGCATGTAGGTACGTGGATAGTGCATTTGAACTTAGTTCTAGAACGATTTGAAACTTTTCCACGATGACAGTGTTCTTTTTTAAATTAAAAAAAGTTAAAAAAGGAATTGCTAGTGACATTTGTATGTTTAAATGTCAGTGACTCATTTTGATGTTTACTTATTTTAATGTTACTTTGTACCTACTCTTTATACATAGTTATTACAATAGTTTTGTGCTGTTTTATTATTTGAATAAGTGTTTTGCCTAGATTTCATACCGGAGAAAATCAGAGGTTCATGATTTCATGTAGGGTAATTTTTTTATATGTCATAATACTACAAAAAAAATCTTGTAGGCTAGACTTATAATTTTCCATTTAATATTACCTGATATGGAGGTATATTTATAGTCATCTTGATAATCCTTCCATATGAAATGTACCTAGTAAAAAGGGACTGTACATTTTTAAGGATAAAGGTATGAAAATGTTCTTACAAGGAAGATAGTGCGACATTACTGGCTGGAAGGCATAGCTGTAATGGGTATCGAGTGGCGCCAGACGTCTTGCCTATATAGGTGCCGTTACGAACTCCGCTAAGCGGGATACTTACATGTACTGTGTATTACTTCATGTTTAGAACAAAATCAGTCGCGTCTGTCTGTCTCAGCGTGATAAATTTCAAAACTACTGATCAGATTTGTTTCCGATTTTATTTCTAGTTGTGTCTGAAAATTCGCGAATGAAAAGTTCTGTGAGAAACTGACGTATTTTTAGGCATAAAAGTGCTTATCGAATTTCTATTGTTCTTCACAATTGAATTAAGATTTGGCATGTACCTACCGAAAAAAATAATATTTTATAAAATTATCTTCTGAATATGAAATTCTACATTTAGTAATCGACAATATCGATGAAGACACTATTATATCAAGAAGGTCGATCCATGGTCGATCCATGTTCGACCTTAACTTCGCAAACACAGGTGGCAACTGGCAACATAAGACTATACTTAACATATTTACTAACACAATAATACATGTACTAAATCTTACGAAGGTTTCAATATTTTTCACAGATGATATACTGTTCTATTTTTTTTTATGGGAAATCATCAAATGAGGTCACCGCAGTGGGTGGAGCGTGAGGGAGTGTCAGACTCTTACTGACTAAAACCCACCATGTTCCTACTTAAAGCCCTTTATGTGCCAGGGCCACGGTATTAATTTAAAATGATGTCGATATATACTAAAAAAGTCGTGGTGGCCTAGTGGGCAAAGAACCAACCTCTCGAGTATGAGGGCGCGGGTTCGATTCCAGGTCAGGCAAGTACCAATGCAACTTTTCTAAGTTTGTATGTACTTTCTAAGTATATCTTAGACGCCAATGACTGTGTTTCGGATGGCACGTTAAACTGTAGGTCCCGGCTGTCATTGAACATCCTTGGCAGTCGTTACGGGTAGTCAGAAGCCAGTAAGTCTGACACCAGTCTAACTAAGGGGTATCGGGTTGCCCGGGTAACTGGGTTGAGGAGGTCAGATAGGCAGTCGCTTCTTGTAAAGCACTGGTACTCAGCTGAATCCGGTTAGACTGGAAGCCGACCCCAACATAGTTTGGGAAAAGGCTCGGAGGATGATGATGGATGTCGATATATACTCTTCTAGGATAAAATTACTCCGACATAAGATGTTTGATGATAAAGTGATAGAGACGTTTGATGATGAAGGTACCTACTGATCCTGCATCTAATTGATTGATTAGGAATTGATTGCTTGAATTTTGATTTTTTTTACATGCTATGCATTTAACCGGACGCAGGTGGCCTTGAAAACTTTGTCAATGAGTTTTCATAAAGAATTTTCCTCGAAAAACCAAAGTAGGCGTCCAGTCTACGAAAACAATTTACGATTAGGAAAAACCGCTTAGCGTATCATCAGACGTCTAGACATTTTGTTATCATTTTAATTCATTTACTGCCTACCATATTATATAATGCATATTTTTTAATTTGCAAATCAATTTGTTCATTTAAAGGCGATAACAGTAAATATTTTGACGATAGTTTGTTTATCTTGAGATTGTAATTATCGGAGACAGACTGACTAACAAGTTGTTTTTCATGAAAACTGTTCTGTCTGACATTTGTTTAACGCATATCATTAGCCCGTTGCTAGGGTACCTACGACACTCATGTCATGCTCATTAATTCTCAATTTTCCAAAAATAATAATTCGCGTGGCATAGCATTGTCTGCAAAATTTGTTGTTTAGGTAGCTTCATCAGAGAAAAGCTTTGCTATTTCAGTATTATGAAACAATTAATGTCTTCGTAGGTAAGTTAATCCGTAACTCTGAAGACTTAATAGCACTTTAAGTGCTAAATAAACCTAGGTAGAGCTACATCGTAACAACCTGTTGTCCAAATATGTGCGTATTTACTCAGTAATTTCAACCATTTCAAGTTTCCATTCCATACCCTGCGCAGGAGTGGTTGTCAACCCGGTCTTTGCACTGTGTAGACAGTTGACACAAGTGACAATCTACAGATTAAGTCGACGAGTCGAGACGAGAAGAGATATTTACTTTCAGAAGAGGGATCTATATCTATAATCTTATAGAAAATCTATGTCATTATCTAATGGACTACTATGGACAATCTGTAAATTAAAAATAAAATCTTTGTACATGAAAATCATCAATATCCAGGAGTTATTTGTACCTACACACTTCTCTATTATTAGTCCTAATCATTAAACTATTAGTCCTACACGTGTAAGATAAAAAAACAACCTTTTATATTGAGCTATATAAATAATAGGCAATAATAAAAACTCAATAACGAGTATAATATTTGCGAAACTATAATTACCGTACAATCAATTCGCTTTGATTGCTTGCTCACTCCGCTCATTTCCTCTCGCGGATAGAAAAATTAATAGTTACACGAAACGGGTAACTTAATGAGCTATTTAATGACGTTATTTATTTTGTTCAAGTAATTTAAAGCCTCGCACCGAAGGTTTTTTGTAGCACTTTATTAATTTAATGGGATATCACCTTTATAACATGTTCTATTAAATCATAGTGCGCTCTTTGTGTGAGTGAATAAAGTTTTAAGGTCGGCTTGAAGATTGTTTGTTGGTTAATGCTGCTGAGGTTCCATTTAAAGTAAATCTTTGAAGTGTTAGGTTGGGTCTTGTGGAAACAATGTTGATAACAGTCAGTTTTACCGACTTTGAAAAGACTATTCAAACCACCACAATTCTAGACAGCGCAAGTAATATTGTAATCAACACAACATGACTTTTGATGTAGTCGATATTTCAATTTAAATTAAAACTTTACCTGAAAATTAATAACATCCTAACATCATGTGATCAAGCGCATAAAGATGTTAACAACCAATTTAAGCAGAGCCCGTCTCGCATATAAATTAGAGAAACATGTAGATCAACATACATTGGTTAGTCCACGATTACGCCTTTGGCCGTACATACAGATAAAATGAATGCAATTATCAAGTTCTAAGCTAATAACAGGAATATAAATGATTTCAGTGTACAGCTAATAACATTTTATAATTCCCTTGATAGCCGGTTATAAAGACAAGATTCTAAGCGATCTAACGGTACATTTTATTACAATATGCAATAGTTTATGTCCTGTAATTTTCTTTGCGTACATTCGTTTTGTTAAGAATTTTATGTTCGTTCGATGATATTTTTATAAATATTCATGTTTTATTGCTGTATTTTTTTATTGCTGGGCTAATTTATATGTCCAGTGTTTTATGCGCTTGGAATACCATGTAGCACTAGGCTAGCGATTTTTTTATACCGCTGGTTTTAAAAGTGAATTTAGTCTCAAGGCATATTGATGTGGTATAGGTATTATACTATTCTTACTATTCTTCTCCCTCCTGCCCTGTTCCGAATTTCATTTGGGGTCGGCACAATATGTCATCATCTTCCATTTTCCCCTGTCACTCGACATACTGACACTCACTCCCTTCCTATTCATGTCATCTTACATCTAGGTACATTTTCGTGACTGCCTTTCACAGCTTCTATAGCTGTACAAACAACATGATAAATGCGCTCAAATCGTTAAGGCAATCGTAAGTAAATTGAAACGTTATTTTCACCGTTTCTCGTTAATTGCGATGTAATCAACAGATGATATCTGACGGCCGTCATTCATCAACACTTCGCGTCGCCAAGCTTATTGCGATACTTTTTTTTATAAGTCACTTAAGGTGTGGTTTCACAGTGTTGGGAAAGAAAGCTCCTTTTAATATTATATCTACGTTAGTTTTCATCAACATGTCCCGTCGCTAAGCTTATTGCGATACTTTTTTAAATATTTCACTTAAAGTGTGGTTTTACAGTGTTATGAAAGATTGTGCTCTTTTGCATTAAATATTTATGTAGGATTTTTTTCAAAGTTGACTGTCAAGTTCTTAACAAGCAAATACCAGTTATAGCGAAACGTCTATGTACTAAAATATATAGACAATCAAACAGCCATCATGTGTCAATCATAAATTATGCAAATAGCGTTATCATTTAAAGATTCCTATACTTAGTCTCATGGAAAAATAACCCCATTCATAAAATACTACTTCCGCTAAATAAAGCAGTTTATTATTTAGCTTTCTTACAAAACAGTTAGTCATAAAGTCTAGAGTTTTAAGTACCACTTACATTTTAATTCACACAATCCGTTTGCGACACCACCATGGCGTATGATTCATTTCCTACTATGAATAACACGGTTGCAATTGTACTTATAACGCCCTTATTGAAGCCGGACATCCTAAAGACATGCTCGCTAATTGTACGAATTAGGTTACTTGTACTTTAAACATCCTAATAAAGACCACCATGAAATAAGTAATGGTTGCCTGTTGAAATTGCGAGATGAATTTGATGATCTTTGTGGGTACTGAACTTGTATTCCGAAGAATAGTCTTCTTTAAAAATAAAAACCATATAATTGTGTATATTATTTCAATCATTGGTCAATGCCGTTGTTAATAAAACACATTTCAAGTGAGGCATTATTTTGTGTCAAGTATCTTTTCCAAGAAAACAAGAATTTCTCGCAATGAGGTTTTCCTCTTAGAAATATTATTTTCAATTCTCGTTGCTAAGTAATAAATATTTACTCAATAATTCAATAACGTACTTTACAGTTAGAGGAACGTGCTATTAAATAAGTCCAGTCTCATACTAGCGAATTATATATTCAATTATGTGAAACTGTCGACGCATGACGGATCGTGTGATCACAGCCTTATTTCTCGTCACGATCTGCGCCTGCGCCGACATCGGACGGAATTCATCAACAGGAATTTAATTTTCTCATAATATTTTTGATTACTATTTTTACCACCGGCTCGATGAAAAATAAACCTTATACCTTTGAAATAGAGATGTAGGAATTATCCTGAAGTGATCAAGTTATGTTGGTTTTGCAAACCAAATATTGAAAGTCAATAATTATTCCGCGTTGTCGTTAATTACTTATGAGAGCAGATTGTATGAAAATTGAATATTTCATTACTTTAAATGTCACAAAACTGGTAAAAATCAATTACAGGAGACATTGATTAATGTTTTAATTGAATACTTGTACTTAAATGTGCTTTGCTTATGACCTATAGGGAATTAAAAGGGATTTATAATAAATGACTGCAATTACCCAGTCTTGACTTTTATTAATAAATTCTACAGACGCTTATATGAAATAGTCTTTTAATTATGTTTTCAATTTTAATAGGAAAATTAATCTGATTATTGTTATCAATGTCTTGGTGATATCATCAGTTTTAGCATACTAACCTATCTATATTAGCCTATATTAACCTGTCTGTGACATATTTATTAATTTTCATCTAATAAAACAAAAAAAAAAAAAAACAGAAATATTTTCCGTACAAATCGACCATGGAGGTTTCTTTCACAAAAACAAAAGAAACTAAGTCATATGTTGTGGAAGAAAATTCATCAATTAATTAACTTAAATTAAGAAAGGTTTTTCATAGAGAGTTTTCTTTTCAATAACATCGGAATTCATGTTGGTTTATCGAAAGCTTTTATTATTAAAAAAAGTACCTACTAGATCAGCGAAGTCTTGCGAAATTGATTGATTGCTCAACAAAATTAATATTCAACAACCATACCATTAAAACTACACCCAACAAGAACAAAACTGAAAGACTTCCAATACAAAGTAACTATACAGTCTTCGAATTGATTAAAAGCTTCGATCGATATTTAATTCGTTCAAAACCTTATAAGTACATTAATTGAGCAATTTACGTATCAAGATGTTACCGAATAGGTGAGCGTGCGTATGAATGGACGGCACTATTAACGCATGCGCAGCGAGGCGTTCACGCGGACATGCGCGGGCGCAGATCGACGCTCGGACGCAATTATGTAGATGTAGATCATTGGTGTATGAATGAGTTGCTATTCTGTTTATTGATTTGTGTTTCGGATTGTGTTTGGGAGGAAAATATTGGTGTTTTTCCTTAATCTACATAGGTACATACTTTTCTAAATGGACACTATCTATTACATGGTTAGGTACTGTGTAGATGTAGAATTTAGATTAGGTACATCGATGACCTTATCGTTGTTGATTGTGTCCAGGTAAATTAACTTATCTCGGATAAATTAAAGGTATTGGTGATTACTCATCCTATATTTTGTTATTTAATAAAATAAATACATTTAACATCAGTATGTTAATCTCTCATGTAGCACTTTACTTTAACTTTAACTTTAAAAGCCTCTTTATTTCCTTAACTTAATTTCACAGAGTTTTAAACTTATTTTATCTAATGTATATATATGTATGTATAAGTATAATGTAATATAAGTAAAGTATTTGGTTATATAAACAAAGTATTTAGTTAAGGCCCCTGATGGGTATAGGCCTCCTCCAACAAATTCCAGTCTTTTCTTTCTCTCGCTTTAGTGATCCAGTCTTTTGTGTATCATGTAGCACTATTATCGTTTATTGCACATCTACATAACAACGAGTCGGACTATACAAAGATACATGGTTGTCCACATAAAAATCAATTAGTCGGAACATAAAAAACGTATCCCAAAACAATTAACGAAAGTTAATCCAAAGTTAAATCCGTGACGTGCGCCCGCCCACATCAAGCGTCCGTATAAAAAACATACGTCCACTACCAAGTACCAACTAACATCTCATAAGACACGCACACCACGACGCCACGCACACATGCGCACACGTCACCCATTAGTATGTAAGGCGCGGCGAGGACGTTGCGCGTGCTCGCCACTCGTTCCACGGCTTCTTATTATTATTATTTATTGTTGAATAATGTGAATGGTAATGCGTGGTTGTTCACGATCCCGCATAACACCTGCCGTCTTTTCCCACAGTCGAGATCGGGCTGGAGGCGCGCGCAGGAAGTGTGCGAGTGTGAGCGAGACAGCCGACTCGCGTGCACTGCACGTGCGTCACTGCGCCTACGTCGGTGCGCAAGAGAGTGATGGCACGAGGGATAGATTTCGTAGTAGCGTAGCGCGCGTAGCACCGTAGCAGTGAAAAAAAGCGCAATATCAGAGCGCAACTAATGTTGAAGGCTCATTTTCGTGCTAATCGATTGTAGGGTTCCGCTACATAATAACTTCGACGCAATTAGCGTACATTTAGATACAGACACGGTGATGTTTTGATATGCAAATTAAGTACTTTGATTTGTTATTTTATTATGCTAATCTATTTATTAATATGTTGAATATTTTTTTTGGCTAACACGGATGTTATGTTCAACGGCCGTTGAGAAAATTCGTTATTTTCCCGTCACTATCTAAAGTACTTGTCAAACCCGTTTGGAATAAAGACAAAGTTTTTTTAGGCGTAGATAAAAATACCTTAATACCTGTATCAAAGTTCGGTAAGATTTTAAATTTTAATGATGGGGTAACGACTTTTTAATAACATTAACCTTTAGGCCTGAGGCAGTAAAGCCTCTTACGATTAAGTATTATGATCACTTAATTTGGAGGGAACGGTAATGCACCGGGGTTGCATTACAACATAATTACGAAGTGATTGTATATGAAACGATATTATATTTTAGAGAAAAAATGTACCACCATTTTTGGTATTTTATGGTACAGTTCTTTGGTAAAGTGGATTTTTAAAAGAAGTCTTGTTTATGTAGCTGGCTTCCCGCTGTGTGGTTATTATCAAAACTGTTGGGTGCTCCACATAATATGTATTTTCGTATGCACTGATAAAGTATGTAACTTTAGGTTAATTTTATGACAAAGATGGTCAGTGTAAACGAAACTGGTAAATATAAAAGTTAATATTGTAAACTGGTTTAAATATATTTAAATAGCTAACCGTTTCTAAACAGCCATTATTTAACTATACTAATTGCGTATTTATTCATCTTGGCAATAAAATACTTTTTTGCTTTCATGGCTTAATCGTCCTATTAGTATGTTGATTACTTTCTGGTTAAAAAAAGAGTCGTGCAAAAAATATTTTGGTAACTGTCAAACAACAAAATATCGATGGAAAACCTACACTTATTTTATTTTATAGCTCTTATACCGCCATATTTTTTTTCGTAAGCACATAGGTACTTCTTGTACCCATAACATAGGATTTTTTGCAAGTACTTGTTTTTCCTACAACAGACAAGACAGCATTATAAACTTCAACAAGAAGACTCATAACAATACAAAAATATCATATTACTTCAGTACTCCGCACTTCCTTGACAAAAGACGATGTAATTTTCTTGTTATGCTCATCTAGTAGATGATAATATATTGTGGAATAGCCAGTGCATCAATAGGTACCCCGGATGTTCGCAATTTGGTTACGTTCAAGCCATTGAATGCTATAGTTGAATTAACAATAAAAATTGCTCATCCTTCTTTGGGTAAAATCCTCCACTGACAACCTGCCAATCTAATTTCATCTCTAGCTTCTTTGACATAAGGTGTATTTTTGTGTGTGAGAGGCTGTGGTCAGTTTTTGTATGGCACGAGATTGTCAACCGGGTAGGTCAGTCTATTAAATCGCGGTGGACCGGATGAGGTGCTCGTGTTTCACTGATTTTAACAAAAACATCTTCTTATGTTACGTCACTTTATACTTTGTTTGCTTCGAGGGTGGTTTTGTTCTAAGTTACTTTGTTAGAACTTGAGTTTGTGTCGAGTTTTGCGGTTCTATATGTGGATAATACAACTATGTAGTTAAATATAGCTATGTAATGATTTTCCATGTATAGTGGCTGTGTAGACGTTGATGGGTATCCGGCATTAAATCTTTCTGTCAACTATGTTTTCTTTAACTATGCATAAATCTTGAAATGTCAGGATTTCCAGGAGCGGCTTCACGGCTCAATGAGCGTCGAACCTCAATGACTGGGTTTTTGCAGCATTTGGCGAACCTCAGTCAGTGTGGCCGCCAAATGTGGCCGTTTGGCCTGTAACCCGACCTCGGCTAGCCGATACCTTGTGCTGAGATTCACGCCACATGCTTAAACATATGGCGTGCCAAAGGTCGACCAAGGAGGTATTTTTTATGGCCTTCCTTGTTTACGTCATGTTAAATCAAGCAAAAAAGCTGTCATTATTCAATAATTCCTCGTAACGGCCGCTTTTAAAATAGCCGCAAGTTATCACACTAACAGACAGCTAATAAACGACTCGCCACCAATTTATTTCATTGTAATCATGGCTCCCGAGTCGGCCGCAATTGCAAAATAACAAACGGCTCTTAAATACAGTAGCGACGAGTCTGGCCGGCAACACCTCGCAGATAAATCAACGTCTCCATTACAATTTTGTTCTTACTTTCGAATAAATAATACTCGCCTCTGTCCCTTTCACGCTTTGAATTTCGAACGCTCACAAATTATTGTTGGTTCTCGTTATTTTATTGTCGTATTTTTTTTTGCTTTCATTTGAATGTAGAATCTTGCGGCGTCCTTGTCTCGTTAGGTGGTTTGGCGCTGTGCATCTCGTTCCATCTCGCGGCGCGGTAGTAGCGTCTCGAGCACGTGCGACACGTTAAAGGCAGATCGTTCCCACGGTCGGGCTCGAGCCAGACGCGCCCCCCGCGCGCCTCCCGCCCGCTGCGCGTGATTCGACTCCGGACACTCGTGCCAATGAAATAAAGTGCCCGCACAGCACGTTCCAATTGCAAAATGCTATTTGAAGATTTTAAAGCAATGAAAGTGGAGAAAATGCCAGGTCTTTCACTAGAGGTTCATTGGGCTAGACTGACTTTTAAGCGAAAAAGTTACAGCAGTCTTGTAGTATACTAGAGTGTAGGTATGTTATATTAATGAAGCCGAAATAAAATATGAAGATCAATTCTTGAAGCGGTTGTTTGGACAGCTTATCAGACACGCATGCAAGTGAAAGGACATGAGAACGCAAAGCATATGCAATCAAGAGATCAGAACGCACAGAGGTGATCAGGTTGCGCAACCGGGAGCCGTGTCCTAGTCTAGATTATCGCTACCTGTCAACATTTCAAACAATAATTAATCGACGTGATTGTGCTTTAGAGGCTTGTCAAGTGTGGGCGGCGGAGAAATCCTAGCAGCCAGTATACGCAGTCAGGCAATCGTTGTTAGCTTATGTAGCCCAGTGTTAGAATGTCGTTGTTCCCAACTTTCTCGTGTTTTGTTGCCGAGCTTATCTGAGAGCACCAGTTTCTCCATTTATGGGAACATTTCTAGTGCTGTTAGTTCCAACTGACCGCGGCTTCCTTAAACAAATTGGCAGGTTTAACAAGGCCCGCTTTTAAACGCGGAAGGCCATTACCAGAGACACTGGCTTTTAACTGACGGCTGTTTTTATACTTGATGTCTTTTGTACAAAGGAAATGTTGGATCTTTCCTCATAGTTTTTCATTGTTATTTCTAGAATATTCCACAGTACAGTTCTCCTTAGTCCTTGATACAAATGCAAACGGACCGATAGATTGCTTCGAGATTAGATTCAATTTAGTTATCTCTATTTGGTGATTTATGTAACCAGAATATACGGGCGATTTATAACTTCCTCTAAACTATTTCTATTGTTATGCGGAAACCAGTTTGTTTCCAAATTGTAGACTGTTACATGAATAATTATACGATTGTTGAAATAACATAACACGTAATAAAAAATATAGGAAAAACGTTAGAAACATTTTAAATTCATAAAACCCGTCTAATCAAAACCGTTGATAAAGTAGATATTATTAAGAAAAAAAAAGAATATAAAACCCTAATGAATTTTAATATGTCAATTTAGTACCGAAAGAATTCGTAGAAAAAATACTGTAAATTAAAAGCCTAACGGCCTATCATTCAGATGTCTCTTGGATTTTATTTTTCAATTTATCCTCCAAAAGTCAACAAGATCAACTCGACTTTTCGACCACAACATGACAATACTAAACTCCATAATACATTTGTAAAAGTTAACCCTTGCAGTGCTCATGGTCGCGTGATCGCTATACTCGTGACATTGTTCGCGTGCGACCCGCGACCCGCGACCCCGGGACCGCGCGTGCCGTACGCGGGCGCCGCGCATGACACTATGTCGCTAAACAGCGAACCTTGCCTTCTAGCTGTCGTAGCTCTTTTCAACCACAACACCAAGCTCCATAATACATTTCTAAAAGTTAACCCTTGCAGTGCGCGTGGTCGCGTGATCGTCATACTCGTGACATTGTTCGCGTGTAGCCGTGGCGTTGAGTGAGGAATTAAAGTTACAAGTTGAAACTGCCTTGTTCAAGTTGTCGAACCTTCATTGGAGAACTGATATTTAGAGCCCCCGCAGACCACAGACTTTTTATCGGCCGATAGTTTGGTCGGGCTCTTAATCAGTACGCAGATGTAAGCAAGTGCGCACACTATGACGATTTAGTATCGGCCGATAAGAAAGTTTGATGGGCCTCCTGATTCCATTCAAACTAAACTGTCGGCAAACTATCGGCCGACCGCATAATCAGTATTGGCTATCTACCACACGCGCACACATGACGATTTTTTAGTCGGCCGACTAAGCCGATAGTTCAGTTCGCTCCGAGCTTTAACAGCGAATGGTCGATCGCGCGTGTTTTATAGCTAAGCTAGTTATGCTCATTCGATAAAAGGCGAAATTTTTTTTCGGATAATCGAGTAATTTGGAATGCATAGTGTAAAATTTTCCATTTCATAATTTATCACTAAAGATAGGATGCACCCAATACTCTCGGGCTCTCTTTTTAATTTTCCTTCTCCGGTGTATGAGAGCAATAATAACATTTCTATGCAATGTTTTATTAATTTTCATTGTGCGGTGCGACCACTCTTTCACCAGTTGGTTAGAAAGTAGCAAATAGTCGGCAGACTGTTGGATAGTTTGCGCACTCATCACCGACTAAACTGTTTAGTTGGCTCGGTGTGCGTACTAGCAGGCCAACCCGACTAAACTATCGGCCGATAAAAAATCTGTGGTCTGCGGGGGCTCTTAAGACTCTTGATGAGATTAAGGACGGATACTATCGCTGTTATGTACCTACCGGTATGTAAATATTATTTGCGTTATTCTTAAATGATGCAGATTAGCACTGCCTGACACAAAACCGAACCTAGCACTTAAGACGTCTCACAGGACACGTCGTCACAGGACCAGCTCATAAATACATATAGTATTCCATTAACGATCACATTAAAACAGTAATCGATTCAATATCGATAAATATTGCAGTAAATAGTCATGATTATGTAAAAGAGATAGGAATCTTAAAGTTCTGCGCATACATAGCGCGCTCGTGCTGTTTGACCTCAACGCGCGACTCCGGCGCATACGTCATGAATACTGCAACACTTGCCAGCTATTTCATGGAATATCATTAAGTTAATTCTCACACGGATGTATTAAAGTGCATTCTAGACATTTATGTAAGATGTTTTAACATATTTGCATGTAAATTGTAGAAACTTTCTTCGTGGAACGGCAAATTTATGAGGTCCTCCTAAATATGCAAAGATTTGAATGAATTAAGTAAGATTCCTCTTTGGCGAATAGAATAACGGCGTATATTTTGCTAACATAAGATCCTCGATAACGTACACGACGTTGGGCTAAAATTTTTTCAGATTTTCTAGCACATATTTTCAGAATGATGGAAGTACCTATGCTTTCCTAAAATTCCCTCTTCACTGACGAAGTTATTTCCTTGAATTCCGTATTTTCGATATTTATGTAAATCAACGTCTTTTGTATCGTTGTCGACCTCGTGAAGCGTGCGTCGCAGGCACCGCTAGCGGCGGAAGCAATGCAAAGTACGTTAATTTGATGCTTCATTGTTCTTTCGAATGTTTTTTTTAAGTTTTTGTATGCGTCATCATCATGAATTCGTGTCTTCATGTCTTATGTGTCTTTTAGATTGTTGCTTACATTAGTTGGTATTTAGACTTAATTGCTGAAGTATTTAGTTCCTGCTGTATCAATAGGAAATATCTGCGCTTGCCTTTTTGCAGCATTATGTGATAGCAAGTGTGTATTATCCATAAAGTAAATAACCACTAGAGAGCGCACTCGCCAATTTCTTCTAAGAACACGACTCACCACTGCGGGCGGGGGGACGCGACATAATCCGCGGCTACTATTGGTCAGTTCACGGTCGCTACTAAAGGATCGTACTGATCGTAGCCTTATAGTACGCGCAAAATCACTAACTTTTGGCGAGCGTCGGGGCACTGTATGCGCAGTCAAGTGGTTTTATAGTCTTTGGTATTATCGCTATATAACTATTTATTCTCAGTACTAACCCTTTAGAGATTATCAGATAAATTCTAGAACGTAATAGGAGACATCCCATTTGTTAAGATTAGCCAACGGTTCGCGTCCTACCTTATAAGTAGCTGGTACTACTCATTACTATACTGTACTAATAGCGAGTACGATAGCGTCACCTTACACCGCACTCACAATACGGTACCTTATCTACGTGTGCACGCGGCTATCTGTACCACAATCACACTTTAATTAACGCACGAACTTGCTTCTCCATGATTTAACATCGCTTCTATAATTTAACATAAAATAATTGAAAAAAACACATTCAGCCGATGAGAAAATAACTCAACAATACGCTTCCTACGCGTGTGCGCGAGAAAATCACAAAAGAATCGAACAACTAACGGAGCGAGATCGATTATCATTTTCATACAATCGACTATCTAAAGGTCACGCGTAATGCTATTCAGTGTACACACAGCTTACATTACTCTATACTGAAGAAACCATCCATAAATTACAGAGAAAACAACGTAAGAACACATTTCGTACAGCGAAAATCAATCTGAATCCTTCACGATATAGAGTAGATATTCGGTCAAAAAATGTATCCAAAGTAACTATTCGAGACTATTTGTAAAACATCAAAATGTGTACGTGTGTTATCGCAACTTGGCACGTTTGTGTCACGCATTAAGAACTAGAATTACATGTCCTTTTCATGAACAGAATGTATCGTAAGCCAGGAAGCGCATTGTTAGGTCACGTTCTCACAACTCCCCTTTTCTTCGAGGGGGAATAAATAATTGCACTTTTTTCTGTCGCATATGGCCAAGGAAAGGGATTGTGCAAGATCGTTCCCACGGTTCGCCCCTTGGGCATAAAGGCCGATCGAGGTCAAGAAAAAATACGTGCCGCCATGATGTGGGGGTACGCTATTGTGACGGCAGATGCGCGCCATTTCTAGGGTTAAGTGTGGACTCGTTTGAAAAGTGAATTGATTGACGTCATACGGCTTGGGAATCTTATTGGATACTTTTTTGTTTTGTGGACACGCGCATGTTGTTTTATTAAGCGTGCAAGGTTTTAAGATAATTGTAAGCGATTTCTTAGAATGGTGATAGTGAAAAAAATATTTTTGCAAATCTTAAGGAAATAGGACATAAACTGTATTTTTGCAATTCTTATCGCTGAAAAGTATGTTTTGTAAAAATGAAAGTGAAGAAAAAGACCATAGTTAGCTGAAAACATTAAAATTCACTTACGTCATTCACATCGCGCAAAAGTTGCACCTAATCAATCTTAAGATGCTTATTTTTTTCAAATGTATTCCCAATTTTATACTTCTAAACATACGGGTTCTAATTTCAAAATCCATTCGCGTTGCATGGCCACTATTATAGGCAGATATAAAAACGCAAACAAAAAAGGAATTGCACCTTTTCTAAGGCGTTCTATATTTGAAAACTGGTCGCGTTCCCACGATCGCTCGCGCCAGTTGCTCGCGTCTTCCCCTGATCTTTTTTTTTCTCTATTATTATGGCGATATTTTGTGTGACAAGCGAATAGGAACGGTATTATATGTTTTTTTCTGTTGTCTTCTTTTTATTATGATTCAAGAATAACTCGTATAAAATATAGATATGCGAATTTTATGCTTGGGTTTTCCACAGCAAAGAGCTCGGAAAAACGTACAGGCACTTGCTTTTTTAAAAGTTGGCAGCCTCACTTTTCAAGATTTCATGAAAACTCGAGAGGCTTATTTTTGTTCTATGAGAACGTAACGTAATAATTAAAAACAAACACTACGTTATTCAAATAATGTTTTCACGCGTAGTTGGCCTGTGAGTAATCATAATACACATTCAATCAATAAGGGGCATGTGCATAAAAAGTTTCTTACATCAGATTACAGAAGTGCATTCAAAATTGTATACAAGCAACCTTCTTTTAGAGTTTGATTTTGATTGCAGTAGTTTTCAAGAAAGGAGTCCAAACAAATTCGAAAATGGAGCTCTATGGCCCTGTTTTCAAATTCGTGTTTGGAACGCGTGGGTCGGGGCCGGGTGACGACAGTTGAGTCCCTAGCACACATTGCGTTTTACGCGAGGATCCGTTCCCACGATCCACACGACATATGGCGCGCGCTGGCTGCACTTACGCGTGATCAACGGTGACGCGTGCACAAAAAACTCACTCGGACTTAGCGGATCTATAGGATGATGCTCTCCCGTAAATAGAGATAAGAAACCGGTATAATGCGACGTCGTTTACTTGGAAGTTTTTTTTTTGGTGATAACGCTGTTTGTTGCTTTTGATGATGCGATTGTTAGGTTGCTAGACTGGTGATTTGACACATTTGCGAATAACTGCACTTATTGAATTTTCTTGTTTATAGAAATCAAATTTTTTGTGTAAACATGTCACTTTGATAACTAGGATTAGTTTGATAGGGAGGTAGATTAATATCTTATTCGTATTTAGGAATTATTTAGGCATTTGATTTCAGGTCCTGTAGGTAAAAACACAATTTAGTCTGGAAAATTAATTTCTTTAAAATAAATAACTGATTGTGTTTGATTGATTTTTCGCATGCGTCTATCACTGTCATTTAAAAACACAATCAACCCGATCCCAGTTCTAAAATCAAATTACAAAACACATTCCATAAAAAAGCAATGAAAAAAAAAAGTTCAAACACCAAGGTCGAGCGATTCCGAATTTGAATTTCGGAATAGTATGTTTTTTAAGGCGGGGGGCAGGTGGTTGCTCGCGCAACTGTCGTTGTTCCCACGGCTCGGAGCCCGAACACCGGGCGTCTACTTTGCCATGTGAGAGCGTGTCATGATTGCCAATTAACAAAATTATTGAATTACATATCGCGAATGTTCTAGTTGTTGTATCGCATGATGATTTTTAGAGCGTGACCGGTCTAATTGACACTAATTTGGGTGTTTTGGTTGACATAATTGTCTGGCACGTATGCAATGAAATTGCGA
This sequence comes from Helicoverpa armigera, assembly GCF_030705265.1. Taxonomy (NCBI): domain Eukaryota; kingdom Metazoa; phylum Arthropoda; class Insecta; order Lepidoptera; family Noctuidae; genus Helicoverpa; species Helicoverpa armigera. The sequence goes on along the minus strand of NC_087137.1, from coordinate 3,528,009 downwards.
ATAACTTATACGCAAATCTTCAATCTAATGAGTATTACTAAAAATACGATTTTTAGCAGCATGTCTACTTTAATAGGAAATAATTAATAAACGGAAAAATATCACTTAATTTTAAAATATTTTAAGTAATTTTGTAAAAGAAAAACACCAATGAGGTTGACCACCAAACTCCAACCTCCATTGTCCTACGATACCAACACTCAAAAACAAAGTACAATTTGATAGCCAGCACTCTAGATGCGGTTGTGTAGCAACAACGAAACAATACACTATTAGGGCATTGTTAGTCTAATTGTTAAGTAAATGTCAGCGCGTGCCGACACGGGTCTCGCTTGTTATTGTACTTACACATACTTTGATCATGATATCATAATTTTATTGAGCTGTTTGTGTTTTGCCTAGTGTGACTTTGTATTGTTTTTGGTTTTATTTTTGTGAATATGTATTTAGATATTGTTGTGTTTCATTTTTTTTTTGATAATAAGTTTTTTATGTACAACTACGGATTTTATGAACATGTAAAATGTTTTTCAGATTTTTTTACAGATTAATCTCCAATTATTTTTATTTTATTTTTGTAAATTAAAAAGATTGAAGCCAGTTTTACTGTAGAGATTTAAAGCTTGCACCTCAGAGCCATCTATCGCGCTATCGCTGCACTCCTCCCAGCAGATTCCCTTTCAAACAGACAGGGGTGTCGGAATTCGGAAGTATTTGCAAGACAATAGATTCGCAGACAATGTCTTCAGGTCAAAGTGCATTCATTCCGTGGGAAATATTGCAATATTGGAGGGTGATTCCTGTATATATAGTACACGTTACAATTTTATCTTCAGTTATTTGAGTGTCATCGACCAGGAAGTAACGGTACCGGTGATCTAGTTCCAAATTTGAGTGCTGTGATTTTAGTGGGTTTAGAAAAAAATTTAGTTCTGGTGTTGGCAAAAGTGTAGTGTTGTTTCAGTGAGTGAAATGGTAAAGTGGTTTCAGTGATGTGCAATAGTTTAAAAGTGCTAGTGTTTTGTTTTTCGTTCTGGTACTATGAGATATTAAGATATGATGTTTCATAAATGTGTTTTATATGCAAAAATGTCTAGCATATAAGGTGTGCTTTAAGATTGTGAAAAATTGCCAGATATCTATAAATATTTTTTAGGAAAACAAACTAGGGAATCTAAATAAGATATTTTGTTTCATGAGTCATATCCATAGTTATGCATATGTTTACAACGCATTGAGCAAATTATTTAAGTTCAAGCAGAAAATATGTATATAATGAATAGTATCAGTTGTGCAATGAATGGACTCGTAGTGTAAGTACGGTTTTTATGACTCATCGTGTTTGCTACTGTTAAGGGGTATTAGTGTTTTTATAAACAAAAGTATATTAATTATTATTTTTAAAATGTAAAAAAATTGTGACGCCATGTCCTGAAATCGATTTCTAGCTCCTTTTTAAGCAATGGTAATCTTGCCAGCTAGCATGCGACTAGCTGACAAGATTACCATTGCCTAGTTTTAAAGTTTAACTTAAGATAAGTTTCAGGCCACTTACAATTATGTCACTCTCTCATCAAAACACTAATACTAAATTCCTAAATAAATAAATAAATGAAAGAGGTATGATAGACGTACATATTTTTATATTGCTCGTATAACGTTTTGGAAAATGAAAACCTATGTATCAAATATCGGTCACGAACCTATTAAAGATGTAAACAAAACTAGCACAACACTAGTACCGAGAACTTTCCTCAAAAGGTTAAAAGTCAATATTTGTCATCATCAACGCAATGAGTTTTAACAAGAGGGCTTTGCCAACGATTCCCTTTAATTAAGAACGACAGTAAGCCCTATTGCGTGTTAACTTTGTCTTATAGTTAATAGAAGCTTAGTCTTAGAACAAATTTCAAAATGGAACTAAGAATAACGATGTTCATTTGTTTTTGTAAAAACAAACATCGCCTTAAAAAGACATGTCTTTTAAAATAACTCTGTCTGCAAAATTGTAATACATTTTTTTTTTGCAAAATTGCCTTCAACGTACAGTTAACGATGGAAAAGGAAGGTACAAATAACGTGAACGATGGGAAAGGATTTCGACAGCTCACAAAAAGTGTGTCAATTGATTGATGGTATGTAACTCCATTCTCAAAAGTGAATTCATGTTTGCAAAAAGAAGTAAAGACATTGATGAGGCCGTAGCTTCAAAACCAGCACTATATTAAAAGTACATCTTTTCATTGGTGGTGTCGCCTCCCTCAATTTTAAATTGCATGTTCTGTTTTCCATTCATCAATGCTAGGAAGATGATCATGACTAAATACCAGCACGGTATACAACCTTCAAAGCATCGCCTTAACGAAGCGCGAGCCAGCTCATCGTTGACGCAAGCAGTTGTTGACACGCGCCATCATCTGAACAAACAGCCAACTGGATGATATCATCGCTAGTTAGACCCACTGAAGTTACACAGGTGTCTGAAGTTCCACGTTCATAGTCCACGGTTGAGCATGTGACTTCTAGAGTACTTGTGTTGGCTGTATGGTCTTGCCTTTGCCTAATTTTGAGGAGTTCTAAACACAAATATCTGTCTGCATGCATTTGTTTTTCGTTCTGCATTTTTTTGTAGGCTTATTGTATACCTATGTGTTTTCATAGCACGCAATTAAAAGTTTAATTATCTTGCAGCGTGAAGATAAAAAATATCGTGAGAAACGTATAACCTAGAATAATCTTCTTTGAGATATCCATAAAAGAACCAGAAATATCTCCTCTAATAGCACAAATGATAAGGTCCGTGAAATAGTCGTATAGCCTCTAATTACTTTTATCGCATTTATATCATCGGCAGCACCCTACTAGCAATTTAATTGTAATTGAAAACTCATTAACTCAGCCGCCGAGCACAATCTTCAATTAGCTATAGATCATAATGATTACAGACTTTATAACACGCCATCCAATTACAAACTGACCCTTTTCTTCAATCCCAAATCTCTGCACGTGTGTACATAAGAAATCGCCAATTTCTTTTCAATGTAACAATGCCATTGCACGTGTACGAAAATTCCGCATTCGAAATTAGAACTCGGAAAAAAAATAGTTAACCCAAATTTTGCAAGAGTTGCGGAATTCGAAATAAGGGTTGCAAAAAATCCTTTCTAACCCGAGCGTCCGACGCATTGAACACGTGCATGAGGTAACAATGCGTCGATGACTCACGAACGAGCCTCGAAACGTCGATACAGAACGCCGTATTATTAAACTGGAAAAAAAAAGATAAGCGCTCACTCGTCGTACCGCGTCAAGGAATTGTACATCTGCCGAAATTTCTCACGGATCCGTCGCTCGAGCGCTTCGTATGGTATTATTATACCGGACCGCTTCGCTATCTCTACGGTCCGTACCCGCGTATTATAGATCTTGTAGATGTGTGTTCTGGTAATTATGACGACTGGCCTAGCGGTACCTCACGCTGGTACTTTTTAATCAATAGTAGCAATTAGCATATCTGGTTTGAGGCATTTAGCGAGCCTGAACGGAATTATGCAAAGCTTGAGATGCAAATTATTACAGTTGGGTTGTTATTGATATTGAATGGGCTTAAGAGATGAAAATATATTTTAATTGCGAAATTGCGAGTTGGATCTTTATAGGCATGAGGATATAACGATTTTGTTTTATTATTTTTTTCTCTATAATCTTTTATGTTCTTTAGATGCATGATTTTTATTGCACGAGTGATTTGAATATCTTTTTGCCGTAACTTACATAAAATATTCAGTTTGATTTTGCATGTTATCGAAAGTAGAATTTCCTGACATCCATTTAGGGTTATCCCGGTAAGTGAGCGGGTTTTCAAGACTAGTGGCGCCGGGTTCCACAGTCGTGTAACGTCCTATCAGTATTTCCTACTTACGTCATAAAACCCCGACTGGACCTGTATATGGATGTTTTGGAAATTCCTGATTGAACTTGTAGAGATCCCGGATCTATTAAAAGGGTATTTTGATAACAGTAATTTGGGTTTTGTGTATTAATTGGTCACTGGAATGTAGTAGACTAAATGTTTTTTTTCTTTTGGATGGATTACAAAAATAATGTTTTCATTAAAAGATTGACACCAACTCATGTGTGGTTCTCAGAAGCATTTATATACACGCAGTAATAGCATGATACCATTTCTTATTTAACATTCTAACATTGGTGCAGAATTAGATTTGTTTATGTATCAAATGATTAAGGTATAAGTAATGTGGTTTTACTAAACTGCTGCATGATCTAATATACTAACACTGTTTACTACTAACATACTAATCTTTAACTAACAAAATATTTTTGTCATTGTTTGATTTTATCATGTTTGTTCAAAAAGCTTTACGTCCTATTCATGACTTAAAAGCTTTTAGATGCTGATAACTTTACTGTTTTGCATGATCTGATGAATGAAGCATGTATAGTTTTTCCTCACTAAATTAATAACATGATTATTACTAATATTTTCACATAGTGTTCATTTTAACAGCATGATCAATTTTCTTTTGTATCTTTATATTGTCTTGTTTGCCACGTTGCATAAATTTTGGTTGATTGTCCTTCTTTTAATCTGATAACAATAAAAGCGTATAATAGTAGCTTGTATCACAGTTTTCTTTTATCACTACTAACAATACTAAAGTTAACTAACAATAAATGAATGGTGTCTATAGTATTTCCATACAAAATTGCACGTGCTTTATGAATAAATAAATTTCTTCTCATTGTGATCTTAGGATTGTTCTGTCTCCTATTATTTGATTGCACAATGCATCTGAATTTTAAATAGTGCATTTTTGGACTTGTTGGAACTTGTCGGAGGTTCGATTTCTGCAACAGGTTGAAACATGTCTCCAGGGTGGTTTGATATTTTAACTTTAGCTTTTTAACGTGTATTTTTTTAGAGAAGCTTATAGCAGATTCTTGACACTGTTATTATCGTCTTACAAAGTATGTAGGGAAGGTTCCTGGCATTAAATTGAAGGTTTTATATGAATAATGAAAGTGTACGATGTGCATACATTGTGCATGTATGGTGTGGGTGTTTATTATGGACGCAGAGCCGAGACTTGTTTTGGCTCGGTTGCTAATGATCGCGAATGTAAGAGAGGGAATTTCCAATTTTACTACGGGTATTTTTAATTAAATTAGTTTTTTGAAAACGTGTTTTGGTTTTTTATTTGTTAATCGAACTTTTATTGATGTTAATTCATGCCTCATCATTATCGGAAAACATATGTTATTTAGTATAGTTTAATTTAATTAAGAATGCTAATCTTCTCAATCATAAAAGCATAAATATCACGATCGAATCATTTGTCTAGCAACTGTTGGCGATAATAATTATAGACAACGTTAATCTTATTCAGATTAGCGTTGAATTAAACTTTATGACCGTTATTTACCTACGTAACACTCGCAGTACGTGCCTAATTGTATAAAATAAATAACAGTCCACAACAAGAGAGTTAAGCGGCGACTTAAAAAAGAGACCATTAAAAGTCCGGTAGCTTTGCCTCGAGGCGTGCACGTGCGCGCGCGCACAAAATGTTGCTCTCCGAGTATGGCGAGGCGGGAGTGGTGGCTCGCGCCGTCGCCCGCGCCGACCTCGTCTGACCACTTTTTGGTTCCATACAAACCAAGAATATGCTCCAAGTAAGAACATTTTATCGATTCTGTCTCGTCTTATTAGTACTGAACCTTGCGGTTTATTTCGCTACTGTATTAATTATGTTTCTGTGTTTATTTTAATTGCAATGTGTGTGTAAGGGTAAGGGTAATATTTGTAGTAAAAGATAGCAAATTCATTTCAATTCTTGTATTTTCATACCAAATTATAACACAGGTAAAGGTCAATAAATAATCCCTAAAACAATTAAAGCTCGATAAGGAAGATCACAATTCTAAGCTCACTAAGTCCCTAACATTAATTTATACAATACAAAATATTTTCAAAAAATATCACAACACTATCGAAATTACAATTAAAGCTTTCGAGGAGTTATCACGAGTATTGAGCAGGCCTAACCTAACTTATCCCTATATGGCACCTTGAACTAAACTAAAGCTAACATCACAGACGGTTGCAGAAACCAACGGAGCAGGCACTGGTTTCACGGAAGACACTGACAGTTGTCGAGTTGTTGCAGCTTAGGCTTGCACCCAGCGGTCTTGCAGCACTGGGTACTGCTGCTCGGCGGTCTGGCACTCGGTGTAGCAGTGCGCCGCTGCGAAGTCAGCCTCGGCCTTGGAGACGGTGGTCCAGAAGAAGGTGCCGGCGTCGGTGCGCGCGAAGTGCACGGGTACGTAGAAGTTGTCGGGGGTCACTGGCACAAGGTCGCACGTCTCGTTGTCGTTGTACACGAGGAAGGCGGCGCCGGCCTGGCGCGCCTGCACCTCCTCGCAGATCTTGCGCTCCAGCATCTCGTTGGCCGAGTTCTGCTCCTCCTCGTAGCACGTGTCGCAGGTTTTGGCGGGAGCGCGCTTGGTCGACTTTTTGATCATCTTCATCAAAGGTCTGAGCAGCGCCTTGATGCCGCTGTTCTTCATCTTTTCACTGTTGTATTTGTTCTCGTTGATTGAGTTGTTTGTCGCGATGATGTATTCGTTGTTGGCGTAGTAAGACATGTTTAAAGATTTGATAGAAAAGTAATAGTAGAGAGCGTGTGTCGCTAGTGAGATCACAGGCGGGAATGTGGGGCTGGTTGGGCCGGTCGGCCTTTTATACCGTGCGCGCCGCCCCCGGCATAAAAGGCCCCACGTACATGAAAAGCGCCCTTTGTATGTGTGGGTGAGTCAAGTGGTTTATTCGATACCCCGATATGCATTTCGTATTTCGTGACAGGTCTTCATAATTTTGGTAGAGTTAAGACAAGTTTTTTGGACATCATATTTTTGGGGATGAGTAAATTAGTGTCGTCTTGTTTAAAACCTGAGAAGAGTAATTTGCAATGACTGGATAAAATTCATATTATAATGCTATTGGAACATAAGTTAGTAGTAAGTTTACTAGAAAATATTAAGTATTTGCAGGATCTCTCCATATCAATGACTCTCTCGAGCTCATTGGGGTATCTACACATTGTTTACATTTGTCTATGAATTTATAATGAAGCACTTGTCGACAATTTCCACATGTGTCTATTTGATTCTTATTATCATATCAAACAAGTGCGGGAAGGGTTTCATGGGAAATTCGGTCACGTGCCGTCCACACGCCCCAGTGTGGGCAAACACAACACATGTTGATTGCCCCCCTGGCCGCGACAATGCGATTGTTACCGGGGTCACCAAGTCAGGGGGACGACCCCTCGCTGCCGACCGGCCAGGTCACGCGCTACTCACGCGCACGTCACGAGACCCTAATAAACCTCAGATTTAGGGTAACCTCAGTTATTAATTAATGCATTCTTGTCTATCCTATCATTAAGTTCTGAGTCCATCATGATAATATCATGCCATACAAAAATAGGGTGCAATAAATTCTAGTGTTTCCATTTGTAATTCTTACACGTACCCCTATCTTAGATGGGGAATTTGAATCATCCAAGTCAAAGTTCATTAGCATTTTGTTTACAAAAAGAATGATTAAAGTAGGATGCCACCTACACACAAAATATTCAACTCGTACCGGTCCAAACATGTAGGATTTTTTCTTAACATGTCCGAAGAGAGTATTACAAAAAAATTAAGTTTAAAAGAAATCAGTGTAGCGGTGATAGTGGTTGCTCAGCCAATGGGGTGCGCGCGCGCCGGCAGGTGCTACGATCCGAAGGCTCTCGCACACATACTCTCGCAGTTTAAATATACGATCGCTGAACACGTGCATTCGAACAGGATGAATATATGCATTAACGGGGAAAGCGAGCGAGACGCGTGATATTTTTTATCGATATGAATAGATTCACGACTCCCTCATATCCGAAATAGGGTAACGCAAAGGCTAATTTGGTTATTGAAAATTGAGGGGTTGTTCGTGGGAATGCTCCTCGTTCCTAGGTTCCCAGGGTTGCTCGCACATTGAGTTTTTTTCGGCGATTCGAGATTCGGAACGACGACAGATGGCAAGCGGTCGATCGTTCCCGTTCAGCTTTGTTATACTTATAATAAATCGTATGGGGTATTGGAATTAAACATACCATTTTGATGGCTCAGCGCGTTTGCGGGGTTTGAGGGGATGAAGATGTAAACAAGTGTAAAAGGGGTCAGTGGAACTCGACCGACTCTATAATTAAATGTCTATTAGGAGCATTTTGAGATTATTAGGAGATATTGTTAGGGGTTGAAATTATCATTATAATGATGGCGATCAAAAGATCGTCTTTAAATGATATCGGTGGGAGATTTATGATGCAAATTGGAGTGAGTTGGAATCTTATTAATGGTTTGAATAGTTTTATTTGGCTCACTAATTACACATCTTTTAAACGAAGACTTGTAGACCTGCATAATTAGACCTGACTTACTCACCTTTTGCGTAAATTCTTACTCAACCGTGAAAGATACACATGACGAATCTAGCATGAAATAAAACGCGTTCCCATGCTTACCTGGTTATTTGTCACTTTTTTCAGGCTTTGCGAGTCCAGTTTCCCACGTTCTGAAGATGCAAAAACCTCAACAAAAGAAAGAATAGATAGAGGGAAGATAGTTTGCGTCATTTGATAGTAAAAAGGCGATGCTTTGTGCCCTGCGGCGTGACAAGTGTGTGTGACGTCACGGTCCTGGGGTCGTGGGGTGCATAATGACGTTCCCCTCTATTGTCAGTTGTTTGTGATTCCACTTGTTGCGTTTAGGGGAAGGTCAAATTGTATTTGATTTTTTTTTGGGTGATTGAGTAGGTAATGGTATGATATGGCTGGAGCCAATACGAGAATCAATAGTTGTAAGAAAAGCTTTAATGTAAATACTTTTAATATAAATAGGTCTATTTGTATATTTTTCGGTTGTTTGATCTATATCTCGCGTTGACAATTTTATAAAATTACTCATGTTAAATATTTCTAAACTGAAAAGCTTTTCATTGTTTGTAAGGATGGAAGGTGTCACAAAATCAAAATTATTTTTGGTAAATTACAAAAGCGGAGTAAAAAATACAGGCATCAAGAAGACTGTAAAATAAGATTAGATTATATTTGATATTTATTAAAGAGTTTATAATTAATGTAAATATAAGACTGAAACTAAATCGTATTTGCAGTTTGAACTCATTTCAAGGTGAATAAACTTGAAAAAAGTGCTAAATTACCTGATTATTTGTATCTGAAACTTATTAAAATGCTTCAGGAGTACTGATTAACATTTAACATGTTATTAATTCATGTTTATTTTTGGAGACAACATTTTTTTTTTGTATTTTTTTATGTTGCTGTATCAGTCTAGTTAGATTTAAATAGCTTTAAACTACAGATTAAAATTATAATTTCTAAAGTGCCTTTTTAATGAGTAGTTAAAATGTTAATAGATTATTATCTAATAAGAATCTGTGATATTATTGCGTAGTTATAATTATTTATGTGTTTTTCAAGTTTAGACAGTGTACATAATTTGCTTCTTATGATTTAATAAATAGCTCTCTTAGTTATGTATTTTGTATTATAATGTTGTTGAAGTATATTTTTTTTGCAAAATATTATACACATCTTAAGTTTTTATAATTATAAATGATATTCTTTGTTAACAATTTTTTTCTGCAAATGTGTTGTTAGTTCAAGTAAAATTAATGTGGAGATTAGAAATTACGTGTTTATGTGGTTTTAATATTTATTTATTTGATAGATGTTATTAATCAATTATTTTTTATCTTATGTAAGTAACACCACGCGAATTCTAATTTATGAGACACAAAAACTGGATTGTTCTATACCTAAAATTTTTTTACCAACTGTCAAAAAGAGCAAAAAAAAGATCACGTCGTCCCCTAGTATTGCTTGCGTGGGAATTTCAGTTACGGTATCACTTGAACTGAACTTGGGGGTGGAAAATAAAAGAATGCATAAATCACCCCTAATCGCTTCTTTTGTTGGCTTTGCACTTGTTGCATCATACTGTATGAGGTTTTTTACCAACTTAAATTTACCACCCCCAAAAATGTAGCTCAGGAAAATCATCTTTATGGGGTTGTAATAGAGTTCGATGTTGACTGAACATTTAGAATAGACTGCATGATATAAAGTGGTTTGTCAACGGTGTATATGGGGGCGGTAAATTTTAGGGGTTGCTGAACAATAAAGTGAATCGCAGGTAAACTTATTTTAAATTGGATGAAAAAATTATAAAGATTTGCGTGAACCCAAACCTTCATGAATAATGGATAACGTATTTATTAATATTATAGGTTGTTGAATTAATCAAATGTAAATGTGTTATATGTTTTATCAATAAATGTTGTATTCGAAGTTTATGTTTTCCTTTATTACCTTGAATTAAGGAGATATTTATTAATTTTGCATAATTGATTATTCAGTTTTGTTCGAAAGCTTTTTTTTTCAACTTTTTTTATAGACGTTGCTATTTTAAGAGCTTGATGATATTTCTTAACTCTAGGTATTTCTCACGGTTCTACTAATCTATGAATTTCAATTTATATTATTAGTAACTAATGAGCGGTTCTATTTAATAAAACTAAAAACCAATTAGACAGCCAGGTACTTTCGTTTTCGTTAAATTAGAAGGGTTAAAAATAAAAATACAACACAACATTTTAAGATTATCCTAGTTGATTGTTACTGCCTTCATAGCCAAAGAAAAAGAAAAAAGGTAAACTCCTTTACAAGTTATGTTTTTATTGTAAACGTCAGAATCTCCGTCTAATGAGGAGGAGGCCATCATTAAAGGAGCGAAAGGAGGTGGGAAGTGATAATAAGGCTCCGAATTTGGATATTCTCGTTAGGGCTCTGGTGTTACTGCGAGCGGTTTGAAATAAGCAAATAACGGTCAAAGTATCAAAGAACGGTCTTAGGTTTTTTATGTTATTGATGATAGTGCAAAAGTAGGTCGAAATTATCTAAGAATGCCTTGATTGTTACCTTTGTATAGTCTGTGTTGACAGTGATTTTTTCAGGAACTTTTTTCATATATTCACATATACTTACCAATGTATACAGACAAGGCATGGTATACACATTAGGTTGGAATGTAGCCCAAATATTTTAGAAAAAAGAAGTTCTTAAATACCAACACGAGCTTTATTAAATACCGATTTAAATGTCTTTATGCTAATTTACTGCGTAAAAGAATACATTAAAGAGAAAAAAATACCAGTTGACATTGACGAAATTATGTGAGAACATAATTGTTAATCTTGAATATTTAAGTGTCATAAAAATAATAAAGAAATTCGTAGACATATATCACGAATACCTACGAAGACTTTAAAAATATTACATGGTTTGCTAAAACATGATATTGGGGCTTTTTAGTAATCTCGCAAACTACATTTAGCAGTTCTTTTTTTATGGGAAATCATCAAATGAAACCTACCTCTGTGTATGCAAAAAGAGTGACAGATTCTTTCTAACTAAACCCCACCATGTTTCATCTCAAGCCGTTTATGTACCAGGCTCGCGATGACTCTTTCGAACAATCCCGCAGCCCCGGCAGCACTTAGCAGCCCTCAAGCCCCCTAGGTAAGATCGCTTACAGTGAGACATAGCCTTACATTCGTATTTTATTTTGAATACTTTAGAAGATGAGTTCGGGAGTACTATTTAATAGCTTGGGAGTTGTACTCTGATATTATGCTTTAATAACGATATTCGGTAAAAAAGGATCGTTATTACTTTAAAGTATTAATTACAGATTGGACGCGCTCCGTTTTGACGGCACAATAAAAATCAAAATTGTACGCGCCTTTTTCTATTTTATTCTAGAATTGGCCGCTAGTTATTATGAAGATATATACATATATTACACGATTTTTTTATTGTTAGAAGCAATTAACTTATATTGGTGTCATAAAATGGTTCATTACATTTCTCGAGACGTAAAATCTATGTTCGTTAAGTGTAATTTTTTCACCTGTCACTTATTGAAAATTAAAAAGCTTCATTTACGTGGCTTTTATTTTGTGAAATACACGTCATAAAATTGTTATGGTTGATTATTACAAACTTTTATACTAGCGAGTTAATAGCAATAGAATAATATTAAGAGCGTTGTTTTTTTCAATAGGTTTTAGGTAGAATGGTAGCCAGCCGATCCCACTAACGTTACACACACCTATGTACAATTCAAAAATGATGATGTACAGGATTTTTTCAATGTTACTGAATATTCATCACGAGCATACACTTTTCTGTGATCAAAGAGGTTGGCAGCTTTCTTCTTTTAAAAGAAGTTGTTTCGTACACGTTTGCCTGCCTGGACTATGTTGTAGGTAGACTATAGATAGAGAAATGAGCCCAGATGTTACATAACAACTTTTGCCTTGTCCATCATCAATCCATAAGCGTCACTAATCACCACAACAGTTCTAATTACTTCCCATGAACATTGTAAATTGCTCCATTATCCAGAATTGGGTGTAAGGCCGGCCCCGATTGTTCGAGTCAAATCATTTGCTACCATTAACCAGCGGCTACAAGTAGCAATGGAACCGGCTATAAATAAATAGTTAAGTGCAACGGACGGTTAATTCCAGCAATTTGTTGTTGGTACAAATAATATGGCGCAAGGAGTAAGCGAAGAGCGATTTGGACGGTCGAATTAATTGAAACAAATTTCTACGCCTGCACATGCACATGCCTCCAAGATATTTGAGTATGCAGATAACTTCAAAAGTAACAAAGGATGTAAAATATACCGATAGGCTAACAATATTGCCACGTTAAATTGCTTAGCTTAATCGTTCTAAATAAAAGCTAGCCTTTCGGTTTCAGGACAAGTTTGCAGACGGTTAAATAGCCGATTTAATAGTAATAGAGTATTCAAATGCAGGAAAATGTTTTCTCACTAATAGCAAGATCTTCATTGAGAGGATAATTTTCTGTACAGGATACAATATATGTACATGTATATAAAGCGGAAGCGGAACTATGCCAAAAGCCGTGCTGTACGAACAACTTTACTTTCAAAGGAAAGGAAAAACTGTAACGCTTAACGCTTATGACTTATTTACTCTGCGCACACGCAGGGGCCTGTAATTGTAGCTAATAGTTGTCGCAGACCGGCCATTACACCGCCCGACTGGGATAAGCGCCGATGACCGCTCTCTACTTATGTAAGGAGAAGAGGATTGTTTTAATTATTTTAAAACTAGCGACCCACCCAGGCTTCGCACGGGTGAAATGCTATTTAATGGATGTTATTTTACATATAAACCTTCCTCTTCAATCACTCTATCTACTATAAAAACCAAATCAAATTCAGTTACGTAGTTTTAAAGATTTAAGCATACATAGGGATATATGGACAGAGAAAGCTACTTTGTCTTATATATACTATGTAGTTTATATTATATTTGCGCAGTAGCTTAAAAAGATTTAAAAAATACAACACAAGTCCTATTTTTAAACTTTGTCTTATCTACAAGTCTTCATTAGAAAAAAAGTAAAGAATAATTTACATACATATCTATTTGTTTTTTGCATTTAATTGATTTGACGTCATTTACACGACACTTGTTACTTTGATATATTTTTCCAGTGTTTCAGTCTGTCTGAATTTATTTATCCATAAAATATAATCACTAATGTCGGTGGCTGGATATAAATTCCTCCCACGACCACACGTAATAGATAAATGTGTTTTATAAATTGTCGCAACCAGGCCTATTGGACTGGAACACTGTGATTAGTTTTATATTTATGTCTTTGAACATATTACTAAGGGACATACTTGAAGTTTTCTTTTATTTTCGGATTTAAAATTCTGTCAGTAATTATAAGTTCTTAGGCAAATGTTCAAAAAAAAATTCGATAAGGTATATTTTAATAAAAGGATTGTCTTGGACGAAAGAGCTATATCTCCAAATAGATTTTAGTTATCATATCATAGTCACGAGTAACCATGAATAATTGTTGGAAAACCAAAATATGATTAACAAAACTGCAAAAGAAGAGCAAATAATCACAATTGAAATATACAAAAACGTTACTTTTCCCATTTCAACACAGAAGTTGCTAAAAGTACATCTTTGACTCGAACAATCGCTTGCGCCTATACCCTGCGCCGCACCTCGCACGTACTAGGTAATTGTCTGTAATAGATGTCGCGAGCCGCGCCATTAGAACCACCGCCGCGGATTGGAGCCGCCTGCGCACTTACGTTACCTACATGCTGCAGACTTTTAGTCGGCCGACAGTTAGTCTGGGCTCAGCCCCTGGCCTAAAATTTTAGGACTCCACAAGGAAGAGTCCGATAAAGCAGTGTACGGCCTCCTAGGCTGAACTGCGAGATGCCATACCTAAAAAAAAGCGTGGGCTCCCAAATCAGTATAAAGATGTATGCTAGTGCGCAGGCGCACATTATAAAGATCAAGTATTTAGCCAGTATTAGACCGACTGTAAAATTTGATTAGAAACAAGATTTTCTTTAAAAAAAAGATGCCTACCGTCGAAGCAATTGTCAGCTGACTATTTAGTCTTTAGTTTGCTCGTATTCTTACATCATAAAATAGCAGAAAACATCGCTACTTACGCTGATTGAATCAGATTAATAAATGGGAAAACTGCCGGTGACTCTTTGATTTCTTGTTCGCAATTTTCTTTGGTTGGAAAAACTCCGCCTTTAATAGTCTTCGTAGGACGAATGTGTGGCAATTGCGAAGTTTTTTATTTAGTTCGTGGTATAATTACGTGAAGTGTGACTTGAAGTGTATGTGTTTTTGCAGTGGAAGACACTACACATAAATTGTAGCAAAAATAATAAGGCGTGATTTCAAATTAAAGTATGTACCTACTTGTACCTACTTTCGTGCGTATCTGCTAAAACTTTTCTGTAAATCTTAGGACGAATACAGTAAAGCTGCCTTGTAGTTATCATTACTTATATTAATGAATAATAGCAACTTGTAAGAAAACTCTCACCTAATTTAATGATTAATTGATTGAGGTTCTGAGTTTAGTTACTACAACCAAATTCTTAACTAAATTGAGCGCCAAATTATTTATAGTGACACTGAAAGATGTATCTCAGTAAAAAATATACAGTAGTCAATACATGATACCTGCAAGTACCAGTACTTGTACCAGTATCAATCAATTTCATCATTACCTACGGAGCTCGTTAAAAAAGTAAAAAAAGGCAAATCCTGGTAGACAGATTGAAGGCAACGCGTTATTAGTTCACTACTTACTAGTTTCCATAAAAAACTGACTAATGACGTACAGGGCTCATAAAAGGAACAATCCTACTACGTTGGGAGAAATTATAAAAAACTTACCTATAAGGCGTCGGTGAAATTATTTAATTGGAATTGATTTCTTTGAGTCGCTGATGCGATATTAATGAGATCTGTGGTTAGACTTGTTCTTAGTATTAGTTATAATCTCAAGATCCTGTAAGACTTCTGAGATTGTAGATTTTTTAAGGAAATTAAAGGTAAATAAACAACACAATATCGTAACTAATTTATTCTATGCTAATTTATGATCAAGACTATTGACTCCAAAACAATGGAATTTAGGCTGCCCATTTTATAACAGCAATAAATTAATTATTTACAAACACAACACAATAAACAACCAAATCACCAGATTAGGTTTCAACAACGAAATAAAGCAAACATTACGTTTAATTAACGATTGCACCTTAAACTAATGGTTGACCCCGGACTCGACAATTCAAATTCCTTTATCACCAAAAAGGGTTAAATTGCAAAATGATATCAGGTAGGTACATAAATATGCACCTTACCATATTAATCTAATCGAGTTACCTAAGTCTTGTAGGCGGATCACACACTGCTAGGTGCAAAACTCTGGTGCAGGGAGCGTATGGAAGCAATACTGCATACTTCGTACCTGAAACAACGCACATATGTACGTGTATTAATATCTTCCATGACGCAAGTTTTATATGAATAATATCCCATTAAACTGGTTGCTCATGACTTCCATAGGCAAGTCATAATCACGCCAATTTGGCGATAGTTTAATAAGGATGAATGCTTTTTAAACATTACCAACACGTTAGGTAACTTCGAAATACCAAAGTTCGGAAGCATGGCAGTGTGTGATCCACCTAAGTTTGGCAGTATCTTGTAATGTATGAATGGCCATTCAAGCATTTTATTTTTAGTTTTTTAATTAAAGCTTTTGCGGCAGATTGGGTTAAGTCACCCTTTTCTGGCTTTTAGCGGTATCTGTCGAAATTCGACTTGGGTTCGAAGGTTTTTTTAGTTCTGTAGATCACACGTAGCTTTTAGAACTACAAAACAATGCTTCGTTATATATGTAGACATAGTTGTGGGCTTTTTTTTTAGCGACGTAAAATCATCAAATGACCCCTCCCGCTGTGGGTTAGCAGCGGTGAGGGAGTGTCAGACTCTTACTGACTAAAATCGTCGTGTGTACCATACTTATCAAAATCACGAACAGAAAATTCTTGTCCACCGGTGAAGAAAAATCGTGAAGACTTACACTTAATGTTCGCACTTACATCACAAAGCAAAGCAACAAATAATCGTATACCAATCTAAACGTACGTTCATTAACTTGTTATTGCAATGCATTAAAGAAAAACACATTGAGTGAAACAATCACATTTGTCTTTGCATTTCATTGAACGGTGGGTTTGAGTTTGAAATCTAGGCTGTCGAACGAAACCGTCAATGTATATGCTAACTAAGCGATATTATCGCAAAAAATGTTTCTGTTTTAACAGGATACCGAGTTAAAGGCGCCTTCTTTTTATCAAAGGCTGACGTTCAATAAAATTAGAAGTAATTACTATCGTTAGCGACTGAGAGAATCTAAAGCGATTACCTCAAGTTTCTTTATAAAATTGACTAAATTAGCATCAGCTTTTTATCCGGCTGCGAAGAAGGTTATGTTTTTTAAGGTACCTATTGGGTTATGATAGATTCATCGAACCTCTTCGGTGGTTTATCGAGAAGTTTATAGAAAAACTGTGTTTTCTTATGTAGCCAGTAATAAATTAACGCCAGATAAAACAAAAGAGTATAGATTATATTTTTTATCCGATTGCTCATATTTTCATAAAAAGTTTATCATGTCTAGGTGTATGATACGTACGTACGTAGTGGGGAGTTCTTTGTATTGTCCGTCTTCATCAAACATTGCGTGATAGTAATATTTTTTCTGTCATTGATTTAATAACTTTTGTATCTAGAATTTCTTTGATGTTATTCTTCAGACAGGCATCCAGCGAGTGGAATCTTGGAATAAACACTTATCTACACTTCACTACAGAATTACTCCTAAATTAAATGGTACACTAATAACGAATCTATTTCCAAATAGTTTGTAATACATAAGAATTCAGAGCCATCTCCAATTTTTAAAAGGCTTTCAAGCATAATTATTTTCAATGGTTCATTAAAATGATGGGGTATAACAAACCCTCACCTAAATATTGTTATTTATTACGATATTAACACGTCAATGAAGGGTTGTTCCTGATTTGGAACAAATTAACCCCTTTGTTGTGAAGGGACGGCAATTTAACCCTGCGCGCGCTCACGATCCGGTTAACGTGCAATCAATCGGTTAAAAGTTAACGATTACTAAAATTAAGAAACAATTTGTCAGGTTATGGAGGTAAAATGGGGCAGTTAAGTTAATTAGGAGGTTTGCTTACCTTGAATATTGGAGTCGAGGTTGAGAGCAACTTAATAATGGAAACTATTTTAACAATTAATTTATAAGTGAAAAAAACGCCATACAAACTCTGAATATTGCTTATACGTCATCCTTAAGTCTATGAATAGAAAACTGATTCATGTACTTGTTGAAACATTGTAAGTTGAAAATAATATCATTTGGTAGGTGTACAAAGTGAAAATATGGATCCAACGTCATCCTAAGTTAATTGCATACAATTATTGACTCTCTTCTGGATTTCACAGTAGTCGTAAAAATTAAGCATCCGTTAAAATTGGCAAACTGGAAAGTGAGATGTGACCTAAGCAATATTAACGGATGACCAATACCACTAATTTTATCATTTGCGCTCATTTTGCCAGCTTTTAAGACACTTTATTCTTAAATTACCTCATTATCAACTGCGTTTGAGACATCTGCCTCCGTGTGATAATGACACATAAAAGATTACACGCATTAGCAGATCGTTACCAATAAATATGTAATTGCCTTACAAAATGTGTCCGAACCACGATTTGCACTCACTCCGAATTTCTCCCGAACAGTTCTTGTTACCAAGGACTGCAATTACGTGTCCTTAAACGATATTTTTAGTGTAAATGATACACTTAACCCTTCGGCTCTGATATGAGTTTTTAATATACAAACGAGTTTAAAAGCCTGGAGTATAACACCTTTTTGCGCTAATGCAAGCCCGGAACACCTAATTTACGATGATTGGCGTCGTTCGGCTTGATTTGTCTTAATGATGGTAAATTACAGCAGTAAAATGTGAGCCGCCCGTGCGCCCAGCTCGAAAATTGTGCCTCAAACATTCACGGGGAATGTAACGTATTGCCGATCATTAGGTTAAGGCACTATTTATTGAATTTTATGAGTATGTCCCTACCGTAATTGGAGATGGTTATGCGGCAAGCAGTTAGGCGTTCTAAATGGAAATCGTTGGCAAAAGATCTAATTTAGATATTCTTCAAGAAACGTGCAGTTAAGGGTTTTTAATATGTAAAACTTGTAATAAATTTCGCCTTTGGCGCTTTGTTTTGGTTATCACATGACATAGTTCTTGTACAACATTTTTTGTTAGGTAATTATTACTTCGAATGAAGTACATATTGTCAAGATTGTGGGTTTCAGTGCATTGGGTTTAGTCAGGTGAGACGAATCACATCGTCACAGTTTTAAGTTAACGACTGCTCGTCTAAGCTTATTTATCGTTTCAAAATTATGAACCCTTAATTTCCCTAATTTATGTTAATCAGATTAAGTTCCTCCATAATTAAGCTTAGTCATTTTAATATCCTAATCCTTTTACATCACCGTAATAAAATATAAACCTTGGACGTATTTTAGCATTTTATCATGCCCCTAAATAATAGTGATAAAGTGCCGAATAAAAAAAGATTTCTAAAGATAAATACGTCGTGTCCCCATGGAGGAATTTTATCGTGCTGATAATAAAATATCGTTTAACACTACAATAAAACCAGAAAGGGAAAGGGCCAAGTTATCTCGGATCGAGGGAGGCCACAAAATATACCCTTATCGAGGGTTCTAAGGTCGTGTCTGTAATCTGCTAACATATTAAATGTTCCATCCGTGAGACACGACATTTATTTATTTTGTTCTTACGAAGTTTTTTTCTCAACTGGTCTTAAGAAAAAATACCTTAAAGAAATAGGCATGCGTCTAATATATACGACCTACTCCTCTCCTACTAATTTCAAATCCATGACCTTACAAAATCAACTCGTAATCTCATCCAAACATCCGTCAACTGACAAAGCTCTATAAACACCAAAATCGATTTACCGATTAACCTGTAAAAACAAAGAGTCATCATCGATCATTTTCTAGAACCGCTCCTCATCGCGTTAGCGTTGTCCAATTCGTTTGGTAAACCGAAAACTGTGCTCCGAAATTACGGGCCTAAGAAAACAAGAAAAAAATTCCCGAAGATTTATTTAAGGGAGCGTAAAGATCTGTTTATGGTATGCGTCGGTAATTAAGGGGCTGCGCACACGTGCGCGCTGGCAAAAACGTAAAAGAAAAAACTAATACCTGTTTCTCCAGAGTTGAGAGCGACAGGTCCGCTGACACGATCTTTTGAGGGTTAGCTCTCAAAGTTTGGCTACTTATTGGTTAGAGAATTAAAACGTGGAGCCTTACATAAATTATTATGAAGAGGAAGTGAGAGTCCGACAATCTTTTAAGTTGGCAAATGAAAAGTTTTGTTTTCAATATATGAATGGAAGATTCTAGAGTAATCTAGAACCTATCAGTAATGATATTTTCTCTTGATTTTATCAAGTATAAAGTAAAAATTAAAAGGGAGATATTATATAGTAACTATGTAAAATAACATAACTTTGCTCTTCAGATCACGAAACAGATTTTTTGATTTATAATAATTGTGCTACAGAATTTTGAGAACCACTGCCCTCGTCTTCCCTTAATGTTATCTTATTATAGCTAAAATGACTTCGGTGTTCAGAGATAATAGCCGGGTCCAGGGTTCTTCAGCACCCTTTTTTTACCAGATTTTTTAAGACTTACGTCGATAATGCTTTTAGATGTTGTGTGTTAGAATATTTTGATTTCAAGAGCGCGTCGTTAAGGAAATGCGTGATTATGTTTCAACGGTTTTAGAAGATAATACATGTTATCTCTGTCTTGAGTCCCACGATTACCGAATCTATTTAGGCATACATATAAAAGTAGATAGGGACTATTACTGATACAGTGATAGTTTGAATGTAATTTCCGATTCTACGTAAGACTTTTTCAGTTCATCACTTAACTTTTCCAACAGTAGTGCAAATGATCATTAATACCAAACAAAACATTTAATTAATACCACAATGACTCATAAACACGTACAATTTGAGCCTCCATTCATCATACCCCATTGTCGTTTGGAGGCACAAAAATATAATAAGCGCGTTAAAAACTCCTTTGTTCTGAAATTCATATCACTCGACTGATTATAGCGTTCAGTAAAAAGGTCTTATTGTGATGCGAGCAACGCCACGGGACAATGTTATCTCATCACGATCGGCACGTGGCGAGCAGTCATTTGTTTTTGCTTATGAATTCCTGCGTGATTTTTTGTTGAGATAATGGTAAAGATTTCTTAGACAATAGGGTTGTTTGTGGCCGATTGTTTTATGTTATTTATTGTTGTGTAACATGCCCTTCCGTACTAGTGTATCGTTAGCACACTCTCGCTGGTATGTTATGAAAGGAAGGCCAATTTCCTTTGGATGTCCCAATGTCCCTTCGTCTATCTGTCTGCCCCTCCACAGTTTAGCTTTAGCTAGCTTTTGAACGTTTGTAGTAATTTAGGGAACCATTCTCTTTATACTTGGATTTCTCTGATCAAAAACAACAGATCCCTTTGACATTTGACGACTTCGTCGTAAGACTAAAGAGATTTCTGTTTTCATATTACCTCATAGAAGAGAAATTCGTCCCTACTGCAACGAAAATAACACTTTAGTATCTATTCTAATATACAGAAAATTAACCATACATTTGTTAGCAATTTAGTAATAAGCTCGCGACCTCAAATGGCCTCGACTCGGTCGTGACTATTGTCATGTCACAGACACAAGTCGTGGCTTGTGACAAATAGATACACATGTACTTACAACTTCGTGATCCTATTATCAAGAAATTAAAACTGTTTTCTTGATAATTTACAAGTATTTAAATTTTTGGCAGGTTCGTGATGGTGGGTAATTTAACCATATTCTAAATGCCATACGCCATCATCGTTGATAAGGATAAAAGGTGCGATTGTTCGGGTCATAATAGCTCAAAATTATATAAGATCATGGTTTATGACTATTTTTCATAAATGGTCTGATATTTTAAGTTTACACCTCTCTTTCGGAAGTAATTGTCAATGAGCTGGTCAGATTGTAAGCCTATACACCCTGACTGATAACGCACACAGCCAAAATAAAAACAGATACTATTGAATAACACCTCTAGCTTCTAAATAAATATAACTGACTTTAAAGTGTACCTACCTTTTAAACAATTGAAATGTAGATTGTACCAGCATTAATTCCTAGAACGACACCGACCACACAGTTGTCCCACTCACTTAGTTAATTGATAGCAATCTTATTGGCATACGTTACTGTTGCCACTTGCACGTGGCGAGGTGTGGCCCTTTATGATAAGGGCTTAATAGGTCACTTAATTGACCTTTTGAATATGGATATCGGATTGTGATATCATTAGGACATTATCTAGTGTGTGCAAAGCTCGCGTTAGATCTGATATCTCTATTCCGATTTGGGAATAACTACATGTGAGCTATTTAGCACTGATAGCTTGACTTGATTAGTTGAGTAAGTGGTTAAATACAGTTGCTGTAAAAAACCTTTAGTTTGGAAAGTTAAACAAATTTCCTTGTGTGTCGAGAATTGGAGTTTTAGTGGTAACAATACTTATAAAAAAATGTTATATGCCATATGAATGGATCAACTGCGGCCAAACTTCAAAGTTCCCTCAATTCCGAGAACTAAACACAATATTGATTCTAAATTAGTTCCAAACAAGTGACAACTTACGTACATCTCTGCCATGTGTCAGTGTATCTTTGACACCATATTCCGACGCTATAACCTTTGCTTCCCGTCATTACTCATGATATATCACCGACGCGGGGCTTCGAGAGCACGACGATGACAGATAGGCCCAACTTACTTAATTCTAATTTGATTACTTCTGAGTTCCCTTGAGAGAACACGCTTTGTTTTTGTAGATGGCTTTTGTTTTTGTGAACTATTAATAATACATAATTGCGTGTTGCTTTTGTTTAGTTTGAATTAATTGAGGAGGAGTAGTTTTTAATTGGTTGGCTAGAAAAGACATCTAACTTTCTTAAGCAGTTTTCTGATCGCGTTTGTGATTTTTTAAGGCTTATTAATTATTGTCAAACAAACGTTTCAATCAGAATCATAGTTGAATGAAGCATTTTCACAACAACAGTTACCTTTACAGACAATGCTTATCGACGTCTTGGTTAGATAGCCAAAATTATCTCAACCATTTATCCTACCCAAACCATCCAAAAATAGATAGACCATACAAATTCAACAAAAACTCAAACAAATGAGACCTCCTTGGTAAACTTTTTTCAATTATCTCCAATCTTTGGATCTGTGGTGTTGGTTACGCGGAGAAGGCGAGGCCAATAAGGAGATCTTTGATGATGTTACGTTATCTGATCACAAGTCTATATGTCGACAACTTATCGGTAAAGACGGCTTATCAGATATCCGTGGACGGACCGATTTCTGCTCCAATGAGCCCACTGAGCCCCGGATTCGGTTTGATTACATTAAAACTGGTCCGAAGACGGTATAATGACAGGACCAGTTTTTATTTTGATGCTGTTTAATTGTATTTGTTGTTTCGGCTGTTTTGCTCCGTTTATTGGGTCGGTGAATAAAAAATATTTATTGAGTTTATACTGCATATAGGATAGTTGGTTTTATGATATTGACAGCCATTTCGTTTTATGTTTACTTGTTGTTTAATGGTTTATTTACTGTTGTAAATTCCGCAGAAATATTGAATGTCAGCAAACTGTACCTACAATGTTGTAGTAATAAACGATACTACTGTTTAATGCCATCTCAATGATTGTTCTCTTTTTGAGCAATTACTAAAATAATAATAGTTATGAGATGAAACATTTTAGTGCTTACTCATAATAAATATATTCATATCAGGCACCCCGTAGAGTTTTATTATAGTAAATGTAATCTCATCATAGTACTACCTTTAAACGAGCACCTACTCAACCATCAAAATTGCTCAATACAAAAAAAATATGGACACCAATAATTTTTCTTCGAAATTCAAGATGCTCAAGATATGAAAATCTCAATATTTGTATCTCACTTTTTGCACTTCAAAAATGGAACGTCATGCAAAATTTTCTTTTGTAATAAAATTTCGTTACACAATACTGCAGATTAAGGTCGGTATACAAATATTATGTCATTGTCGTAAGATGTAAGATGTTCGACACATGGGTTTATAAAGGTATCTCTAAATATTTGTTAGAGAAATATTGATAAACATCTAGGTGGTAATCCTGGCTGAATGGAAACGTTATTGGTGTCAAGTGTAGCGTGACGAGATTATTGTATTGTGCAAATATGTGGAGGTAATGTGGGCGAAGGTTTGTGCGTTTAGGTTTGTACCGCTATGTATTATTTTTGGTATATAAGGTGTATAGTTTTTTTGATAAAGGAAATTTTCTAAATTGAAGGAATAAGAATAAGGTAGGTAGGCCTGAGTATAAAAAGAGACCCACTGATATTACCAAGGCAGAATTTTGAACACGAGTTTTTCTTCCACGACTTTACTTGAAATAATATTTCTATAATTATGTTTGCCAGATAAAATACTTTTTTTTATCCATTTAAAATTCTGTGTTGCTGGATGTTTTTCTAAGAAAAGCGAAGAAAATGTTCCCCAATTTTCCTTATCGACACATCCCTAAATGTTCAAGTCTCAGCTCCAAATACATAGTCCATGCATTTACTAGAATATGTAACACCACCATTAAAATCTTGCAAATAATAGTTTATAGAAACGCGGTGTAAATCTGCCGCAGCCGGTACAGTCCTAAATCCTTCCTTATCTCGCGGACACCATCTTTATTCGGTGTCACGTTACAATGAGACATTCTGCCTACTGCCAATTCAATGTAAACCTTAAGAATACCAACCTATTTTGTACGACCAATGCAAAATTCACGCCTGAATTAATTTGAAATAAGAATAACATGTCTTTTATAAGCTGCCAGGTTTTTAGATGTAATAATCAAAAAGGTTTGTTGTAAAATGTTTTATATCTTTTTTTTTGTGGAATTTTGTGAACCTTTTTGTTGCTATGTGCGTGGTAGTAATTATTTGCTTATAAGTTTAAGATGTCATGCGATGGTTGGTTGGCTTTCCCTCGTTCATATCGTCGTAGTTATGAGTTTTTTTTTTTATGTGGGCATAGATCTGGTATGAGGCATAGTTTCAAGGTTTTCTGTTTGTTAATTTTCTTAGTTTTTATAGTACCTATTTACTACGATATATGAAAAACACTGTAAACGATTACTTTTGAAAAATATTTATTGCGAAAATATTACAAATCATAGCCTCATGTAATTTCACAAAGGTTTCAATCTTGTTAAGATCAATTTTGTTGGTAAACTACCCAGTCAGTAACACACCCGTAATCAATTAAATTATGAGTTACTCATTCCATCAATTAAAAATAGCACATAATTTTTTCTCGACATCCAAAAAAGCGGTTTCAAGTTCATCATATTCAGCGGATGAATTCCGGTACGTGGTGTTCTACCCGCCCCCGGGCGGTCCCCCGGATTCACTTACAAATATTTCCAAAATATTTCTCCAACTTGTCGCCGTTTTATCTACCGCTCCTTTCCGTTTAGCTGACTATTGCATCGACACTACCTTTTAAAAACGTCACAACATAACTGTTACATCACTGCATTCTAATTTCAACTTTAAACAGTTAGACATATGGTGCAATTTCGTTTGAAGGTGTGCTGGTGGTTAGGACAGTTTAGTAGGGACAAGAAATTATTATCTGCAGCAAAATCTTTACGAAAAACTAAAATGGATGCGCGCAAAAAGCGCGGTGCCAGTTTAGGGATGCAGGGTTGTGAAATAAATTTAATTTAATTACATATATCGTTAATCGTTAATATTAATAAATTAATGGGTTTAGTTTGTTAAAATATTATATGGGTGAATATATTGTTTTGGCTTTTGGGTTTTTAAAAGTTGAATTTGTGTTGGATGCGTATGTTTTCAATATTTGAGACTGTTTAATATTTGAGAGGACCATCGTATTCGGAAGAGATTTAAGGAATATGTGTGGTTTTAAAAGTTCTAATAGAAAATGTATGATTTTCCCTGTAACGAAAGATTTCTTTTTAAACTTATACTTTTCCGATTGAAAGACTATAAAACAGATTCTTCAAGATTTACGCGCCAACCCTGACGCGTATCTCCCATCTCGTGCCACGTAATTTGACACTTTCCACTGACAAAGCCCACATTTGCGAGACATACAGACAGACAGACACAAAAACCTGCGCCGATACAAAAAGCAATTAGTATTTTTTGCGCGACTATTTCGTCCGAAATTAATTTTTAAAGGAATTTAGTGTGAAAAAAACGAGAGCACGTGTTAACTAAAGGCACGAGAATTGTAAACTATGTCTTATTTTTCATAATTAGGCTGTGAAGTTCTTGGTTCTTGGCAGGATCTATTTCGAGTGCGGAACGAATCAGGGTGGTCGGTCTTTTGGAGGAACTGCCAAAATTCCGACAGAATACCTTTTGCGCTTTTAATTTTTCGATAATTAGTAATTTTGTTTTGAAATTGGAATTTTGATAGATGGGTGCTATTAAGCTGTTATGATGAACGTTTTTTTGGAACAATTGTGAAGCTGTCAAATTGGTTAAAATTGCTTGATGTGGGATAAGAATTGAAATTAATTCGTTATATTTTGTCTGCAGCCAACTTTAACGAAGTCAACGTAGAGATGACAAACATGCGTATTTAAAGGTTCTATCTTTTTAAATAATTTAATATCGTGGTTGCTGCTGCATATCAGCTGCAGAATAGATATAGACATATTTACCATATATACATATCTTAAAATATTACATAGAACTAATTTCAATATGACAATTGTAATCCACAACAATAACGTCAGTAGCGGAACATCATCAATCAAATCGCACTTGCGAACTGACGGTCCGATAAAGTAAATTGTATAAAGGCACCGTGGCCTAAGGCTAAGATACTGATCTAGTAATCCGAACAGGAAGCCCATTGTGCGAACAGATGCGAAATACCTTCTACACAAGCACAATATACAATAATACTACAATAATAGTGCACTTGTGGGCGTGGCTGTACCAAGGTCCTATCTAACGTTACGGCTCTTCCGAACAATGTTTTTCGGAATTTCTGAACGGTTCCGCAATAAATATTGCGTCGGTAAAAACTTTGGGGGCGGATAACTGTGCTCCTTTAGGAACTTAAGTAGGAAATATGAGGATACTGGCTGAAAAAATGGCGGAATCTTCGGCAGAGAAAAATAACTCATCTTTCCTTACTTCGTGATCGGCACCTACTGCGTTTTTTCTATTAAAGATTGGACTTCAATATTATTCATATAAATCTTGGGTAAAAATTCTATCTCTAATCGGCAAATCTAGCAATAGACTATCACGTTAATAAAATCCAAAACGAAATATATAAAACTAGTCCTATTTCTACTCCTAGTTTACTCGTATCTACCATGTCAATCAAAATAATATTGTGATCCTCATTGTAAAATATTTACCTTATCAAAGGCATTACAGCACAAATAGATAAAAAACAACGCTAAACGATTTACCGCCATATTTTTCGCCAACAATGCGAAAAGGAAATGAGAAAAAACTGTTCAAAAGGGGAATGTTTTTAATATAAGAACGGAGTAGCTCAAGCGGCAAATTAGTACCGAAAGGGATTTTCTACTGTTTTGGAAATAGTCGGTACACTTTGAGAAGGATTAAGTTCGGGGGATTCAGAGATTGTTTTTACAGCTTCAAACCCCTTTGTCGGTTTGCGGAATTATATTATAACATGGTACGGTGTTATGTGGGATAGGAGCACCCATTTTACGGTTGTTGAATGGGCCTCTATGGTCCTCGTATCCTTTGACGCGTTCCTACGTGCTGGTGAATGGGCTTGTTTCTGTTTCATGCCTTGAGTATTCAATAGACTGAAAGCGCTTTCAAGTTCCGCTGCCAATCTCTTTGTTGGCTCCTTGAGTATTAGAGCTGTTTTTTTTTAATTTAAGTATCTGTAGTTCCTTGTAACTCGGCATTCGTTTAACGTCCATTGAGAATCGGCAGCCAAGGATCGTACCGATGGTAGTGTAGAATTAATTATGTACCATGGACACTGCACAATGTAGCTCTTCGGAACAAGTAATTTTATAAAATGAAAGAATGTTCTCTATAGGCATATCCATATACAGGAGATGACGCAGCTTGGGGAAAATAATTTAATATTAAACACTCTCTTAACGAACCAGCAATTCCTAACCTTATCTCCATTAATTAATAAATAAATGAGGATAAACTCAACAAGCACGCAGTTTCCTTCCTCTGCAGTTTTCTCATAATTTTAAGCAGAATCAACTTATAGGCAATTTACTTTTTCCTCATACATTTATAACGCATGCTGTAGAACTTTATCAGATGTGAGATAGCATCTAAATATGCGTCACGTAGCAGGTAGCTGTTTCGACGATTATCTCGTGTAATATGCGCGTGCGCCGATGGTTCAACACCATAGGTCAAGAGAATTCTCGTTAGTATCGCCTTTATGAATATTTATGAAGAAAGCTGTAATGATTTAATCTTTTCTCTTGGTTTTAGCTTCTTTAGTAGGAGAGGTCGTTTGCATAATTGAATCTTTATTTAGATATACAGATGGAATAATTGCTATATTAGAAAATCAAGGTGATATGATAATTACTTGAGGTTGAAAATAAAAACGTAGTAACATAACGACCCAAAGGAAAAAAAATCGATCGACACCGTATCAAGGGTCAAACATTTCGCAGAAATGTAGCATTCTGCCATATACAAAACTCATTTATATACCTACAATATATCATACCTACGTTATGTACAGAGCTACTATATATTTTGGCAGTACTACGTAACAATTTTCACCGTGTTACGAACTGCAGCGGTCTATTAGAGTGGGCGCACGGTATTTCACACTGCACTGGCAAAGCTACCTCTAACGCTGATAAGCTTATGCAAATAACATTGTATTTTAGCATATATGGTATGTCTGGCGGTTTCCTTGAGTTGGCCTTTTTGTTCAGGTAGCTAAGTAATTCTGTAAGCTTTTTATTTTGTCACCCTTTTCCTAAGAGACGTTTTTTAAACATTGCCACAAAAAATGCCGCGAACTTTTTAACCGCAATAAAAAGATTTTAGTAGCTCCTCTTCAGATAGCCACGACACAGATAATCCTAAAATAACTTTATAGCTTAAGATGGTCCTTAAAAGTAAAACGTGAAATTGTATTAAACGCGTAAGCCATTTGTCACACATTTTCAAACTTCTTTTGACAAAATAAAAAACTTTGTAATTTCGAGTCCAGTCATATATCTGGATTACAGGACTATTCAGAATTTTGGACCGAACCTTATGGCCATCCCACTCGTCCGATCAATTGAAAAAGCCAATATATCATAGGACATTTTCAATACAACTTGGGTTACAAAAACCAGGGGGTCTAATGCATTTTTTAGCATAACCCACTCCAAATAACCGGAAGCCATATGCGCACAAATATTTAAAAGTGGTTTGCCTACGGACAATTTTTTCTCTCGACTTTTTATGTACACTGAATTTATTTAATGGTTACTAAGTTTTAGAATTGGACCCTTTTCGGTTTGACATGCTCCGTTCGTGATTCCAACAGATTAGTGCCTGCATTGTGACTCATTTTTTGGTCCAAACTTTTTTATACGAGTCGTGAAAGCGACATTAATAAATAACAAATAGAAGGTCCAAAAAGTTTCTGTATATTAATATTTTTATAATGGCGACGGAGTTTTTTGTCGTCCTCCGAAATTGATGTTGGGTAGAAAAACAGTTTTGGCATTTAAAGGCAGTTTGATTTTGAAGTGTCATCTGTGAGGAATCAGAAATGCAGTATAATAATAGGCTATTTTAAAGCGCTTAATATTTATAACAAAGGGTCCTTTAACACAAATTCTGACCAAATTGTCCAATAAGGTTGCCTTATTTACGGTCCTTAAAGTTTAACACGTACATGTTCTCAAAGAAGTTACTGTACTAACATGATCTGATACTGCAAAATCGTTAAAGGAAACCATCACAAATCGCACTCTATTCTACTCAAGAATGACTAAACCTAACTTATAACATCCCCAACAATATTGTAGATCAATTGTCAAGAAATAAAACCCTCTGATTGATGATACATTGGACGTACAATTTAGCAATGTCGAGGCTCCAATCTCTTTCAATACACATTCATGGCCCGAGTGTGCCTACCGACTGTGTCCTATAAATAATACATTATACACCTCTTTGTTAACAAACTCAAAGGAAAAGCTTTAAGGGTGGATGATCTCTTAAAATAACAAGTGTTTGCTTCAGTGATTATCGACAATACGTATACCTTTAGCTGCCTCAGAAAGCCTTCCAATAAAAGTAAATTTGAAGTTGGGTTGCTTTCCGAATTTCTATCGTATCGCTTTGACGTTAAAGTACAATTTTGCCTGGCTGGTTCTTTACTTGCATCTTGGAAGTGTTTATGGTGATTTCAGCTTTATATACCAGAGTTAAAGTTCAATTTTGTGGTGAAGGTTTTGTAAGAAAATTTCAATACAATCTTCAAATAAAATGTGCGTGTATATCACGGCCAAGTTGGTTCACCATACAAAGAAACATTCATCTATTGATACTTTGCTATTTAAATGGTTTTACACATTTATAATATGAGTTACGGTAAATACGGTTGCATTGTGTGGAGATTTCTATTTTGTTCCGATCATATTGTATGAAAATAATGCTTTTAATACTATTTCAATATTTAGACGATGTCTCGAGGATGCTTGGATAATTTTTGTAATAGGTATTAAAGGTTTAGTGATTTCAATATTTGCGGAACTTTAATTGGGTCGATGGAGACCTTTCTGGGACTTATTGCTTAATCTATAAGTGATTGCAAATATTTATATTGATTGTGTTGTTAGGTTAGTTTTGCTTCTTGGATTATATACGAGTTACTGTAAGTTGTGTATCATGATAGGATACAAGATTTCTTCTTTAACTAAAGGCAAAAAGTGGTTTGTTTCTAGAATATAATACACTTTAGTTCTTCTGTATCTTGATACTATTCATCAGACCAAATTGGTGGTAAAAAAAATGTGTGTAGATTAATTTTAAGTGCTACATCAATTTATTTCTTCAACCACTTTTTACAATAACCCCGATTAAAAATAAAACTCGATTAAAATATTCGATCCGTATCAAATCCAATATCAATTTGGAAACTAAAAGACTATATTGCTTACTAAGCAAACCTCTTTAAGAGAACCTAGTTAAACAATCCTGATTAAAAATGTTCAGCTGCTTTGAAACCACGCCCACTGAAATTAATTATAAGAATAGCTTGAATCATCTGCGTGTTTGAATGAGTGGCTGTAAAAGCGCGCACACTAGAAACTTTTAGTCGGCCGATAGTTCGTTCAGGCTCATAAATCAGTATGAAGATGAATTGAAGTACACACTTGAATGATAACCCGAAACACAGGTTTAAAATAGACCTAGTTCAGCTGGTCCATGTATTAGATTTAGACCGTCTTTGTCGTAAATAATATTATGTATTAGTCTAAATCAAGTTAACTCCTATTATTATTAATATTAAGATTTATTTACTGCTACTACAACTAAACTATTTGTATTCGTACTTGTTGAACTATATTTTTATATTTTTTTTGCTACCCACGGGCCGGTCGGCCGACTAAAAGTTTTAGTGTGCGCACGCTCTAAAGGCACTAAGGGGCAATAAGAGGCAATAAGTGGGTCAGTGATAAGTGCCCGCCCTAGGACGGTTCTCCGCCCAGAACGCCCCCTAGCCTGATATAACAAGTTTCCCGCGAAATAGGCTGGCCTGTTTGTTAGAGACGATATTAATTTCAACCTATTATGTTAAATTGTGTAAAGGTTTTTTTGATAATGGTTGTTGAGGTTGTAACTTTATATTTTCTTTACTGATATATTTCAGAAGAGGGTATACTTGTATGTAAAATATAGTCATCCATGTTTGCTACTATGAAGCAAGAATGAGATACCTAGAAAAGTGTAGCCAGAAATATCTGGTATAATTTATATAATATGTATAGGAAAAATTGATATTGGCTTCACAGATTATCCTGGAAGTCTGCAATATTTAATACCAAACACAATTCTTGAATTTCTGAAAAATAACGCCGATTTGTCTCAAAACTGTTTTTATTTGTATCACAGCGAAAAAATCGATGCCCAAAATAACCAGAAAAGATATGCCATCTTTAACAAAATTACAAATTGCATGCTGTCATATTTTACCATTGCCGATTATAAATCTAAAATATTTATTTCTTCAATGACTCAGCACAATCCAAAGTTTGCAGCTTGCGTCGGCGCGTTTGCTAAGAAATTAATTTCACAAATTGGCGAAATTCTAAGAAGTAGTTTCGTGTTCAAATATATTAGTAGTACCCCGCCCTAGGATCGAGTGCCCCGCCCTAGGATTGACTGCCCCGCCCTATCACGCCTAGAGCGCGAACCTTCGAGTTTCACCCAACACTAGAGGTGTTTCAATAAGGCTGGGTATACACACCTTCCTAAGTATTTTAAGGCGGTTCTTCACTTACAAGTTGACATGTAAATTGTTTGGTCAAGATTGCATCTATTGTTAAATGTTTCTATGCGCGTACGCTTTGTGTCTGAAGTGTAATGTCGCCGCTTTCGAAGACGGTCTATTATTGTCAGTCGGTTTAATTGAAGACTTGCTTTACTTGATACTTACAGTGGACACTCGATAGGATCTTTGTGTCTCCTTTCCTGAACGTCTCTATAAACCACGTGGTATTGTTATGTGTACATGAATTTTTACAGAATTTGTCCCTAAGTGAATAAGTTATTCATCTGCTAAGTAATGTTATATATCATCATCATCATCATCATCTCAAGCATAAGACGTCCATTGCTGAACATAGGCCTCCGCCTTTTATCTCCACAGATGTTATATATGAGTATAAATAATAAGAGAAAATATGATCACATGAAAGTTTAAGATATTGTTCGTTAAAGTTGAGGACAGAAAAGTCAACAAGAAATACAAATCATGGCTCCATAAAAACAGTAGCAAAATTGCTTGTCAATGTCACGTATTAAATGACCGCGGCTTTTTCAGCCTACACCAAGGCGCCATAATTTCACCGAAACTCAGGAAAAATCCCTGACATCTCAAAAGTACAGTTAAGCAAAAAAGACGACAAAACCATCAGTGGCTCATTTTTTCAGTGCATCCATTCTTTGTCCTAAACAATAAGTGCTCAGTGTTCTTATCTCAGCATCTACGTCTTTCGTATGAAAGGACCGAGATGTTATCGGTCTTTCGGGCTTAATCCGAGTTCGGACCCAAACAATAGGCCGAATCATCGTGACACGTGGCTGGGGACAAATTGGGCTTTATGATCGTGTTTTTTTATTGTTATCGTGTGTATTATAAAATAAGTATTGTTTTTAAGACAGTGATGAATTGGAACCATTTTGTTTTCTGATTTTTAGGATGTGGTTGTTCGAGGTTGAAAAGTGTTTGTTTTAAGAGTAGTATGGAATATTTTATGGAGACGGATGTAACGTAGATTCAAGATTGAAGTAACATATAGTGTTTTTGAATATGTTTAACGTCAATTTTAGTAAAATAATTGATTGTTTGAAAATGCAGGAATGGTACACATGGTATAACTTACGTGATGTTTGTAAGACTGGTAAACCGATGTGTTCAACATTATTGGAAACAATTTTTTTTCTAAACTATGTACTACGTATATTCGTCGTTCCTTGTAGAGACGTATTTATAAACTAGCATGTGCCAATTTCTGAATACCATAACTTCAAACAATACTAACATTAAAAATCATTTATTTATATGGCACACTTCTCAACTACAGAATCTTGAATGACTTCGATTCATTCACTCAAATGAACTGGAAATCAAGACATATGTCTTCATTGTCGTCAAATTTCTTCATCATTGTGAACCGTTTAAAGGTGTTTTAGAATTTATTAATACTCATTGGAAGTCGCTGAAAGCCTTGAAGTCAAAGGATTCGACCAGGCGAGAGAATTGAAGTCGTTATACGAGTCAGTTATTGATGTTATTAGTTCTTTTGTCGTTTCCATGATTTGTGTTTTTGCTAAACGATTTTTGTGTACAGGTTGATGTTAAAACTCCGGGTGAGATAACACTAGGGATGAGATGGAACTAAGCAATAAAAACATGTTCATAAAGAATCTATAGATTCAGATATGAACCGTAATTCGATATTGTCACGTATTTGTCTGCTTCTGTTTCTGAACTTTATTATTTTTATCTTGGTAATCAACTGGGGTTCGGTTTAAATTATTTCGTAGCCAAATTCCAATATATACGGTCGGTCTATATTATTTTATGTACCTACTTTACCTATGATTACAACTTTATGAAAGTCGACTCCAAAATGAAGCATCCTATATCTATTTCACGGTTTGTCCACCATTGAACAACAAATCAATAGTCAACAAAAGGCTATTTAATGGACCTCTTAGTAGTTAAAGACGAGACAAATTTACTTTAAAAGCCAATTCTATCGTGTCCCGACATAGTGATAAATATCACGCGATTCCAAAAAGATAACATTCTTTGTCACTATCAAATATATCTTTTTATAAAAGATAGTCGCCGCGCTATTAAAGATGAAAATTAATTGGTAATAATGAACATAAATGTTGATATATTTTGACGTTCGTTTAGATTTTATTGTGTGATAGTTATTAATGTTTTTATTTACTTATAAAATTGATTTTTTAAATGATAATTTATCGGCTGTCTATAGAAATGGATTCAATAATATGTATTTTATTAAAAAAAAACTATTTTACCTGTAGGAATGTAATATTTTACTGTTACATTGCGTGAGTTCGATTCATAATAAATAACGATTTATGGATCACTTGCGTGATTAATAAATTATGTTTTGTATGAAATTTCGCCCTCAAAATGCTTCATGGATTCCATGAAACAAACTTGTAATTTTGATGATTACAAAATATTAAACTATACTAACATTGTTGAAATTACCGAAGCATATTAATCTTTGAATGTTGTGCACAGGAATAATGGGACTTCAGATTTATGTACTGTATGTATGTTAACTTAACTGTGTCGATTGTCTTAACCTGAAGTCTGTTCCTGTACTTATGAAATGAACAAGGAACACAAGCAAAATAATATGTGCTTCAGAGAACAATCCCACCGTCTGACATTCTATAGCAAGCTCTTAGTCATGTTTACAAGCTAATCGACGTAAATTAATTCAATTGGATTCACAAACATTACAAGTCCTCACTTCATTTAATATCAATACAAATATTCTCAACATCTGCTTATAAGCTGAGAAAACATCCTTTAACATGGCTCCCGTCAAAACCTTTCGCGTTCCGCCTAATATCTTCCAAGTTATGGTCTCCTTTGATATAATTATTGTCAAATGCATGGCGCGGGCGCATATTCTTGCGCTTCAATGAATTTCTTCGCAAAATAAAATGCTCAATAGCCCAAATTTTTGAGCACAAAAGCTTAGAGGATAAAGCATCATATTTATTTCATAATAAATGACAATTATCGTAAATTGATTTCGGAGTCGACAATGTAGATGCAGCTAACCAAACATTGGCCGAAAAAGGATCGTCCGTTGTCATAGTCAAGACTTTGTATGAAAAGTGTATCACAAAAGGTTTGTATTCATTGTTGGTAACGTAACAAATATTATGTATGTATGTATGTCTGTATGCTGTTTATGTTATTGGGTAGTTTTAGATAAATAAATAAGCTAGTTTAGCATACCTACCTATTTTGCCATTTTGTCAGTAAATAAACACTTATTTAGAAGTCGCAAGGAAAAATAACAAGTACCTTTTTGATTCTACAAAAAAAATCGTTTTGACGATAATTGCGGGGAATGAAAATGTTGTCATTTATTTAATTAATTGAAGATCATTACAATATTGATTTAGAAATGAATTTAGTATGCGGCTCTAAAGTGTCCCATATTACCGATTTTCAGTTTTTGACTAGTGTAGTTTTTGTAATCTCTGAAGATGGAATAGACGGTAGGGTTTTTTTCTTCATCCATGATTTTTCAAATTCTGGATATACGGCCAGTTTATGAGCACCTCAACTGGTGGTTTATCAATATATTTTTAAGAGCACATATGTGTTAAAAGTCTCTCTATATCTACTACTTTGCCTGAAACGTCTAGATCGCTGTACCGAAAATAGATAATATCGCTTGGCTTGAAGATACTTTTCTTGTTTAATTGATTAATTTATTTCCATGTTTAATGTCTACCTACATACGTATCTGCAGGAGTTTATGAATTTATTTATGCGTATGAGCTATTAGAATTTTACTTTTCTTATAGTCTTCTTTCTGCTTGTCCTTATAAATGTGAAAGAACTCTATCTGTATGTCTGTTTATCGCGCTTTGGCGCCAAAACTTCTAAACGATTTAAATGAAATTACGAACACAGGTCTAAACTCTGCGAAAAGATTAAGGCGACTATCCTTCCTTGTGAAGGCTTTGGGGCCAAAACTTCTGAACGATATCGATGAAATTAAGAACATAGGTCTAAACCCTGCGATAATATATAATAATATAATAATAATGTCTGGACACATTTTCACACACGGTCGGTTAGCCCCATGGTAAGTTATTAATTAACTTGTGTTATGGGTGCTAACACAACTGATAAACTACATATAGCTACATATATACATATTGATAAATACATATTGTAACACCCAGACCACGGCCAACAAACATGCTCATCACACACATGTCGACCGAACCGGGAATCGAACCCGGGACCTCAGGTTCGGCAGTCCGGCATGGTGACCATTGCGCCATCGAGGTCGATATATAGGTATATATATAGGTGTCTATCCATTGGGATGTTGGGAGAAGTTCCTCCATGACGCAGGTGAATGTAATCGCGAGCGGAAAACAGCATAGAAATATTTTGACACTTTACTCTTTGAATCCATATAGGTCCACCATAAATTTCTCACAGCTAACTCCTTACCCGCAGATGTTTTCTTACAACAACACGAATTTTCTCGTGTTCGCGACTTGTACGACATCAACAATAACTAGCCATCAATTAGACACGACAGCTCCATTTAACTACACAGAATATGTCGTTCACGCTAAAAACTATATAAAAGTCCAGGTGTTTGTTCACAATTAGTGTATAATCACTATATTTGAAGTGTTGTCACGCAGTTTCTAAGAAGTTCTTTGTTAGTCGCCACCCAGTAGGGCAATGTTTGCAAACGGACTGAATAAGCCTCGACCAATATTTGCCTTAGGAATGAAAGAAACAATGCCTCCGGTGGGACAGTTAGCGTTTTCTTGTGAGTCACGGGACAATGTTAAGGTGCGGTTTCACCGCTGCGACTAAGGTAACTAGGGATAAATATGAACGTGTTGACGTGGAATTCTAAAAAGAAAAGTATTGATTAAGTATAATATGATAGTAGTATTATGAAAATTATTTTCCTTTTCAATACTGAGTTACTTTTTGTAAAATAATTGCAATTAAATTATTTCATAATTATATGATTTAAAATTAAATTAAATTCGCTATAGTTTGTCGGTACAAATGTAGTTCTTAATCTGCAGCCCTATTTATTTTGTGGTAACCTAAAATTACCCTAAGAAATTCTCCTAACCACCTACCAAAAATGTTATACTCAACAGCAACACAAAATTCGCAGCATCGAAACCACACCTTAACAAGAAATTTGGCGACTATGTTTGCACGTCCGCGACGCTCGCCGCGGGAGGTTCGACCACCGAGTATTTATTGTGCCTCTATTTACCCATCTTACTTTCAAATGCTCTTAACAAAGTCGTTGCAATACAGCACGAGAGTGATTTGCACCGAAATGTCGAGCATTTGTTTTCTTAAGTTCTTAAGTCTGCTTTTGTTATTTTTTCAATCACACGTGAATTAGAATTAATTGTTTCGAGACGTGGATGCATTTTAATAGAAGTTCCTGTACCATGTTTTATTTATAGTTCGTGGCAATTGACTTGCAGTGTGGTGGGTTAAATGGCCAATTTCGGAGTAAAGTGGGCCATTTATTTCTGCGAATGAGCGTATTTTTTCTTGTGACTGCAGATTAAAATTTTCTTTCATTTCGGTTGTTTGTTGTAAGCATGATTTTTAAGTTAGCGGTTTTCTTCAATTTTCTAATGCTAATCTAATAAAACTACGATACTAAGATGATATTTATAAAGATCATTATATGTGTTAAATGGTTTACTTATGAAAACAATGTGAGAGTCTTGAACTGATCTTTTGAGGATGTTAATATTAAACACCTGACAATTGCATAATATAGAGACTCATTAATTTCACTAAGACAAGATATCTAATTACCTACCTTACCTTACTTCATCTTACCTTACCTTGTGGGGGCTCTGAATATGCCATTCTTTCAGACTATTTTGATGCTGCAACGAAATCAGCAATCTTCGAATATCCCAGACTAAACAATACATACTGAGAACAGAACAAAGTTATCTAAAACATGACAAAACACATACAAACATCGTGACTACCTCGCAGGTACATAACACGACCTTATCACATATGCACATAATTGTTTATAATCAGAACGAACACTACATTTGAATACTTAGAAGGAAGTGATAAAACCTGTTAACAGCCTTGCATCCTGTGTAGATACCGTCGGTTTACTTTAACAATACTTGACTTAGGTTAGGAATTCCATCTTAATTTGCATATCCAACAATCAATATACAACTCTATTTTGTTCTACATACGGTTGAAAGTCAAAGCCGGTGGTCAGATAAGTCTTAACCCGTTAGTGAAGAGTTGTCGTCCAATATTGGTGTTAAGGGACCGATATTTAAAGTACCTGATTGCGTTAAGTGAATCCCACCCAAAACAAAAATGTGAAAGACTGCCAAGTTCGATAATATGGGAATGCTTCGCCTATAAAAGAAGTGAGATCTGAATAAGTACCAAGTTCCATACACATACCTCAGTTAAAAATAGTTACTTTTTAATGATGATTACTTGGCAAGTTTTAATAGAAAATTAAACCCACCCAAAACAAAAATGTGAAAGACTGCCAAGTTCGATAATATGGGAATGCTTCGCCTATAAAAGAAGTGAGATCTGAATAAGTACCAAGTTCCATACACATACCTCAGTTAAAAATAGTTACTTTTTAATGATGTTACTTGGCAAGTTTTCATACACCTTGTTATAAACCTACTAAACGCAATGAATCAAGTATTTAATTTTCTATTAAAACTTGCCAAGTAATCATCATTAAAAAGTAACTATTTTTAACTGAGGTATGTGTATGGAACTTGGTACTTATTCAGATCTCACTTCTTTATAGGCGAAGCATTCCCATATTATCGAACTTGGCAGTCTTTCACATTTTGTTTTGGGTGGGATTTCATTTATTTTTGTAAGGTTGTTTATTTTATTTTTTTCTTATGATGAAGTTAGTTAAAGAAATGTCTCATTTATACTATCTTTTAGATTTTTTAATATGCACTATGTTTCTTACAAAGAAATGAACTAGATTAACTAATACTAGATTTACCAACTGACTGACATGACATGTTATCATATATTATGTTCGTGGATCAAAGTTACACATTCGTTATTTTCGAAAGTGATTCACACTTGGCCGTTTTCAGATTTTTACTTTACTTTGACTAAATACAAACCTTTGTACCATTCGAAGATATATTATATAAATATAGATAAATTTAGTTCATTTTAGTTCCTTAGGGGTATAAATTTACACCGGGTATAAAACACCTTCATTATTTTGAAACCGACTCACACTTGGCCATTTTCAGATTTTTTCCTTTACCTTGACATAAAGACCTACCTCCATGCCAAATTTCAAGTCAATACGACCATTGGAAGTGGTCTAGGTTTTTGATGAGTGAGTCAGTGAATCAGTGAATCAGTCAGTGAGTGTATAGTAAAAATAGCGATTTTCTGACGTCAATATCTCAAGACCTACAATAGGTATATTAATGAAATTTTGTATTTTAGATAAGTGAGGGGGTCTCAACAGATACTAGAAATTTGATATGCGTAAATAAAATAGATTTTGAGTTACAGGGGGGTCGAATTTGGCCCGAAATGGTTCGTGTAATATAACCCACGGCCGGTGTGTCGCCTTTTTTGCTCGAACTTGGCGGACACACTGCCGTGTGTCTAGATGAATGGTTGATTATGTAACGACTAACAGTGAGAAACTGTTTGATACTTTAGATAGGAGGATTTTAAGAGGGAAATTATTTTTAAGATGCTCGCGGTGAAGTATGGATATAGGATTGATTTGATAATGGGGGTCTTTTAAACCACTATATGCTCAATTTTGGAAGGGAATAAAGTGATGTGTGAATAATTGATTGTAGCTAAAAAAAAAACTCCAATGTAAGATCGCTTTCAAGAAGTATCAAAACTCAAACAAGCCAAATTCCACCAAACCCTATTGTGCACAAATAGATTCACCGCGTACAAAGCGTTTAGCAATCAGAGCACAAATCAAGACGAGACCAATAGGCCCACACTGGGCCATTATCCTTCAACCGTCACGCCGAACTTCAATACTTTGACACTATTGTGAAATTTCTCACTTCGGTCTTGGCGACCCGCAGCGTTTGTCGGGTTAACCCGCCATTGTGGGCACACGTGCGCATTCAATGGGCCCTTAGAAGGTATCTTAGATTTGACAAGCCTATTTATGTTTGGAGCCCTAATTGAATTATAGGGCGCGGACTTATGAGGGCGATAGTGATCCGATTTTGTAATTAGTGTTGTGTTTGAATGCGGTTGTGTTGTGGGGAAATAGTGCTGTATACGGGCTGGGAACTTGATTAGTTTGGGTTTGTGTAAATCTGTGATTTGATTTTGTAATGTGTTACTACGCAGATAGAAGGAAGATACTACGAAAGGACGTTTGGGGTTAACGACTTAGTAATAAAACTACTTGGAAAATGGTCATAATGAACTTGAAGGAATAAGATACTTAAAGTCAATTAGATACCAACGCGAAATGAAAAAAAATAAAGATCTAATATGTTTAATTGAGTAAACTGGAGTAGAAATTCAACTTTCAAAAAGGAAAACCCCTTGCGATTGAGACTAAGCAAATCTCATGAGTAGCTTAGAATTTTAGAATAAACCTGCAAACGCATAACAATACTAAGGACACCCACGCATCACTTAAAAGTAAAATTCGCGTTCACAACCTTCACTACATATCTAGCTTCATAATTACAAACATATCTCACAAAGACCAATATATGAAGACCTATAAACATCCACTTTTATTATACTCAAAGTACTGAACTGGCAGGTCAACTTATTCTGGTTCTTACAAGTCTAAACACCAATATGACCATTATTACAAGACCCACCAACTTTTAACTTTTACTCTACATCAAGTATGGAGCTGAAAGGTCAACTTATACTGGGTACATTCTAAGCACGAACAAGTCCATTATTAAAAGACCCACAAACATCTCCTTTTCCCTTCATCAAATATGAAGCTCACAGTTCAATTTATACTGGTGCCTATCAGTCTGAACACGGGCACGACCATTAGTACAAGACCCATAACCATCAACCATTAGTCAACATCAAGTATGAAGCGCATAGTTCAACTTACACTGGTCATACAACTCCAAACACGGTCGCACGTGAGAGCTAGGCATATATTTGTTTTGGTCTCAGGATTGACTCGTGTTATCTTTGCAAACAAGTGCGGGGGCCCATTCGACCAAAATGGCGGCAGTAGGGTTACCAAATGATTGCGTAGGTTATGGGAAAAGTTTGAAGTTATTTTTGTAGTAGGAGTGCTTCGGTTTTTTTTGTTGGGGGTTAAAAAGTTCAGTGATAGATGTTTGTGCAAATGGTATGCATTTGTTGTGTAAATAAGGCTTATGTAGTGATAATATTTTTGATTTGACAGCTCGAAGTCACCTTTTTTCATCGACATCATTCAAATTCTAAATACATAGTTCTAAATTGTGCCAAGTTCAGAAGAGGTTAGAGTGAAGAAAGAATCTCATCTGACGGACTAGTCTCAGGATGTTTAAGGCATATAGAAGCAGAAAAGGACATTTTTGCTCTACATTGGAATACAACAAGCTGAAATAAACTAATTACACTTAACAGCAATCGAGGCACGCAAGTGTATCCGTTCACCAACCCGATGTGCAGATCAGACCAAAAACTCCGCTTCTACCAACTTCTACACAACCATAGTTCAAATGAAGAACAGACACTGGTGACAACATATAATTTGAGCAATGTGCAGATCATCCAACTATAACTACGATCCTCAGTCCTGTTCCCATGACTTATATCGACATGATGATATCTGAGAAAGAGGTAGTATTCCAAAAATGGTCATATCCCTATAGGTGAACACTTACTAATGTGAAGCTATTTATATAAATTGCTACATATGTGGGCTGCCACATAT
Organism: Helicoverpa armigera; assembly: GCF_030705265.1. Classification (NCBI taxonomy): domain Eukaryota; kingdom Metazoa; phylum Arthropoda; class Insecta; order Lepidoptera; family Noctuidae; genus Helicoverpa; species Helicoverpa armigera. The sequence goes on along the minus strand of NC_087137.1, from coordinate 3,485,715 downwards.
TTAACATGTTGGTATGTCATGTATTTGAACATCCTGCTACAAGAGTGCTCGGAATGTATCGGTTACACATTTCTTTAACCTTATATGGTATGGCCACAGATTTACTTAAGTTGGTATATTTTTAAATCTATCAACTTAGGTTGAAAGGTAGGTAGGTAGGTTGGGGTAAAGAGTAGTGTGGATATCCCCGGTTACTTAAATAACTAAAAGGTATGCTGAGATTTACATTTATTTTTATACAGACTCTGTTGCTACAAGTTTACTTGATATTTTTTCCATGTAGAAAAAAAATCTTCTTTCAAACTGAGATTTTGATACATATGTATTAAAATTATTAGAAGCGGTTTGGCTTATCATTCTTTGATAGTTTAGTGGTACGAAATATATTGACTACGCGCGAATAATCTCATCCGATCCTGTTCCTGTTTTTGATCAAATTTTATCTTCAACATTAGAAACTGTATAGTTTAGAAAGTGAGTTTCTAGTAAGGGATGTTTTTGGCGGGTAAACCCCAACAACAAAATGCGTCAAAATCAAAATACAATACAACGCAATAAAGTACGTGCGTATCCAATCATTACTTTAACTTTAGTTCATTCACAACTATCACAAAGCACTTCAAGCTTACTTACTTTTTCAAAATGGACACATAATAAGGAAATGCCGATTACACGCTTAAAATACATGGAATGATGAAGAAGCGATTTCACATGGTTCACACGAGAGACGCCTTTTTAGGGTTCCGTACCCAAAGGATGAAACGGGACCCTATTGTTTTCGCTCCTCCGTCCGTCCGTCTGTCACCAGGCTGTATCTCATTAACCATGATAGTTAGAAAGCTGAAATTTTCACAGATGATGTATTTCAGTTGCCGCTATAACAACAAATACTGAAAACTAGAATAAAATAAATATTTTATACAACAAACGTGATTTTTTGCTCGATTTCGATATATACATATGTACCTATAGAATATTAGTTTGGATGGTACGGAACCCTTCGTGCGCGAGTCCGACTCGCACTTGGCCGGTTTTTATTTTTAAGGCTGTATCCGCCATTCACTGGAGTGACCGTTGTGAAATCGATTGCGCGCGCGCCGACCATTCATGACGATGCTAAGATCCTTAAGATTGAATGAACTAGTCGTTTAAATGGTGTTACGTAATGGAGGGGGGAGGGGGGTAAGGTTTATTGTTGTAATTTGAATGAGTGAAGTCCTTGTACTGTCTCTTATTGTAAAGGTCTTTCTGTTAATGTGTCTTTGGATAATTGTAAAGTCGAGTAAAATATGAGACAGGTATCTTAGAAGATGCTTACAACGACACTGTATAGCTCGGCCTCCTCCTCCTCCTTTTTAGGGTTCCGTAGCCAAAATGGCAAAAACGGAACCCTTATAGTTTCGTCATGTCCGTCTGTCCGTCTGTCCGTCTGTCCGTCTGTCCGTCTGTCCGTCTGTCACAGCCGATTTACTCGGAAACTATAAGTACTACAGTGATGAAATTTGATGGGAATATGTGTTGTATGAACCGCTACAAAAATATGACACTAAATAGTAAAAAAAAGAATTGGGGGTGGGGCCCCCCATACATGTAACTGAGGGATGAAATTTTTTTTTTCGATGTACATACCCGTGTGGGGTATCAATGGAAAGGTCTTTTAAAATGATATAAAGTTTTCTAAAAAACATTTTTCTTAAAGTGAACGGTTTTTGAGATATCAGCTCTCAAAGTCGTAAAAAGTATGTCCCCCCCCCTCTATTTTTATAACTACGGGGTATAAAATTCTAAAAAAAATAGAGGTGATGCATGCTAATTAACTCTTTCAACGATTTTTGGTTTGATCAAAGTATCTCTTATAGTTTTTGAGATAGGTTGATTTAACTGTAATTTACGGAACCCTTCGTGCACGAGTCCGACTCGCACTTGGCCGGTTTTTTTTAAATAGCTCATTAATACTCAGGAAAATGGCTTTGAAATGGTTTTCGGAATTCTTTACTATAGTCTCTCTGAAGGAATGATAGGGAACACAATTAACAAATAAACTGGAAGTAGGTTATAGAATATTGCTTGGAACAACAGAACTATGTCTCGGATTGTTTATTCTTCACAAAAACATTAATATTATCACCTAAGGCATATTGAAAATTATTTGGCGAAACGAAAACATGAAGAGCCGCGCTTGAACGCAGTTAAAAGAGGTTTACTTTAACGCTCGATGTGTTCAATAACAGTGAGAGTTATATTTACACTCGTATTATTATCTTTATTATATGGGAATTTCATAGTCTACAAATATTGCTCTCCCGGTACCTATCAGTAAATTATAATCAGCCTTAAGAAAAACAAACAGAAGTCGGTACAAGCTGATTGAAATTATCAACAGCTTCAAACAGTCACTTAAACAAATAAAGGATATTGTTTTAAGTGACATAGTGCATAGTGAAGTGATACTAACATAGTTTTAAGTTTTTTATATACTAACAATTTTGTATAATATAATATGTATGTTAGTCATTAAGGTATATATCTATGGGCCAATGCAGCCTGAAAATAAAGGTATTTGATTTGATTTGAAATACTTGAAAGTAGAGAACTTTCTACAAACAAAGCAACCATAATCTTGTAAATGTTCCCAAACAGTTGCAACGAAATCACTAATACAAAAGACTTCAACGCGCTCTAAGTAGGGTGACCAAGACGTGGTCGTTAGCAATAAAATTAAATGAACAAAAAAATAACCCAATAAAAAATTACGAAAATTATTGGGACTATAATGAGCCCCTATACTCAGCATGGGTCCGAAATTCAATCAATAGGAATTTATTGCCCAGATTCGCGAAGGCTACGCTTCATTTTGAATTTTCGATTGTATAAGGCGGGCTATATTTTTTGTTTGGAGATAATAGGCCGGCGCGAGCTAAGGCCTTCGCCTATTATGTTAGCGAAGAAATGACAGTAAAAGCTACGCCCACTTTTTAGATCCTTTTTGTGCAGTCTTCAAAAGTTTTTAAAGATTATAGAATAAGTTTATGGTTACCGTTTTTGTAGTATGGTGTGCTAAGGTTTGATGATATAAAAGGTATGCTTGTGTATATATCATTGTCACATGCAGGTAATGTATAAGTGTATATGTATTAGGAATATTATTTTTATATTAAATACCTTCTAAAACCTAATAGAGAAGCAGAAATACTTAAGCTACTTTTAGAGTGCAAGCCTATTTAGATATACAACATTAGCAGATAAAAAGTTATTTGAAAGCTAGTTAATTTCCAAAACTAAACTTTTAGATCCTGATATAATATTATCAGAAATGATATAACCTACTTAAGTAAAATACTGACTGTTTATTTCACTCTTTTGAGCATGTTTATAATCTTTTTAAGTATCTTTCTAAAAACATTTTCAGAGAAAGCGCAACAATTAAACGCAACACTACCACGCATTTAAATCGAAAAATCCTACTACAACAATAAACAATTTATCCATAGGTCACTTTCATTGTCAGTAGCATCCGTTCGCGATAACGACTGCCATTATCTCTTCGATACACCAAAACATCTCCAATGGGTTCTAGTGGCCATCTAACACGTGTTCAAATTGCTTTGTTACTGTACTATAGTGATACAATATCATATTTACCTTCAAAGGAAATTGAACCTTGGTGTGGTGGTTATAGAGCACATATTGCCTTGAATAGTAATGGGGTACTTGGTAACAGGTGTCGTGAACAAGTGATGTAAGTAACATTGAGAATGCATTTGAATTTCGACTTTAAGTAAAGGTAGTTGAAGTTGATTTTGCGGTGTGTTTAGAGTAGATACATACGGGTTTTGTATGTCGGTAGAAGTGAAGAATATCTCTTGATTTTTAAGGGGCACTTTAAGGCTCTTCTAAGTTCTCTCGTAAAATGATTGTGTTACGGCGATCCATCAAATCAAAGACATTTCGAAGGCTTCTATTGAGCTTTTTGCCGCCCCGTCATTTCCTGTGCCCGAAGCCAGGATTTCGACCAGAATTTTTGCGAGAACAATTAAACTTTTTTCGAGTTTTTTTCGTTTTTTCGGTCAGTCGGTAAGTATTAAGTTACCGAATCTTAGATAAAATAGGTTTTTTGAGAAAAAACCGTTTGCAGTGTACGTGAGTTTTTGGGGTTTCTTTGGCGATTTTTTTGTTAGAATTTTATCTTTTCGAATGGCCACGTTTTGTGAGAGATAAGTAGCCACAGTTTTTATTGGACGTCTCAGTTATAGGTAATGTTTGCAGCTGCCCTTTATATACTATTTTTTGATTAAATGAAAAAAAGGGAAAAAAATGCTGCTATATGTAGTTGTATAAGTAACATGAGTTCACGAACTACTTCAGAAACATCTGAAAGTCTCAAATCGTTTGAAGATCTGACATACGCTAAAGTTTTTGGATGAATTTGAAAATGTAATTTACCATGGTTAATTCGTAGTTCTAGTTATCATATATGTTCAAAGTCATATCGAGAGTCCTGCTACATTACGGAGTGTTAAACTAAAGAAATACAATAAGTACAGAGCAATGGACTATTCATTTTTAATACCAAATATGTAAATTCCTTTTCAATAAAAATAAAATTGACGCGTTCCATTTACTTATAACCACGAACCAAAATATTTAAAATGGCGATCCGGTTCCATATAACATAACCGATTTATTAAAAAAGGCAATCACAATAATATGAATAGCGGTAACCAAATTAGGTTACATCTTATTTCTCAATACTTGTATTACATGCAATAACAGTGCACGTCAAAAATTTCGCCACTTTTTCGAACGCCCAAAAATCCGCGGTTTCCGGTAAAAAAATTGGAATGCGAAGTAATTTGAAACCGCACGAAATTGCCGCCGTTACACACACGTGCAGATAAAAATACCACTTGTTACGTTTGCTAGTTTAAAAAAATCTTTTAGTGACTTGAGTAACAAAAAATTATGCGAAAGTAACAAAAAGGAAGATGATCAGGAATTGGTAGTCTTTTGTTTTTTTCTTGTTTTGTGTCACGTGTTTCTGATTTGTGAGCTATTTGTGTATTCGGCTAATGGGTGCGTGTTGTCGCCACATTTCCTCTCGTTGATTGCGTCAAATATTGCGGCTTAGGCGCCTCAAGTGTCGCTTTATGGTATGACCAGAAGTTTGTTTTTTTTTAGGAATTTCAGATTAATTTTGCCATAAATATAATTTTTATCTTTAAAAATGAACAGATAATGTCTTTTTCATGTATCTGCAGAAAGGCAATTAGTTATTTTCTAACGAAAATATATTACGTACCTACAATCATATCGATACCAAAAAGTTTTAACTTTTATAAGCTAGGTAACCAAAAATAATCCAAACTAATATTATAAATGCGAAAGTAACTCTGTCTGTCTGTCTGTCTGTCTTTCTGTCTGTCTGTCTGTCTTTTCTTCACGCCTAAACTACTGAACCGATTTGTGTGAAATTTGGTACAGACATAGTTTGAAATTTGAGAAAGGACATAGGATAGTTTTTATTACAAAAAAAAATATAAATAAAATTATTCCGGACATATAGCGCCATCTATTGGTCAAATCAAAAATCTGCTGGTAGTCACTATTCCACGCGAACGAAGTTGCGGGCAAAAGCTAGTTTTCCAATAATTTAACTGTGACAAAAAAAATATCCTCATAGTAACAACTCTATGGTCACCCTACTCAAAATCGGAAGCACCTAAGTGTTACCAAAAGCACCTAATTATGTGCCTTCAGTAACAATTTCCTGTACTTTGCAAAACCTTCGCTAATGCGAGTTCCATGTCACCTACCATGGTCATCATTGTTCTTATAGTGGGAACCACTTGTATAAAGAAAAGTATATAAGTAGTTATAAGTGGTAGAATCAACGCGTTTTTGTTTCATACAATTAAGTCGAGTGCTAATGGTTTGAGTGCATTTTGCGAGTTTTTCGCACTTGATTTTTGTGGCCTGTGTTTTTTTGTTAAAATGCAAGATTTGGTGGTGTTAGATGTTGTATGAATATAATGTGTTGGGTGAGTTTTTTAGCACTGAAGAAATACATTGAGGGTTGTGAATGGTCTATCAAGAAGAGTTGATAAATCAGTTCTACACGTACTCAAAATTATACATATAGCGCTATGACTTATTTCTTATTTCTATGAATATTATAAAAAGTACTAAACAGTAGCCATGTGCAGATGATGTTATTTACTATTGTAATAATTCATTTTAAGATTATGCACATGTAACTCTATTGTGTCCAGATATTGTAGGCAAGTTTGATTAACAGCACAAAAGGAACTAATCCACACTATCTGAAACACCTTATTATATTAATAGCATATCTTTATTCAGCTTTATCTAATCTCTTTTGTCCTCAAAAAAAGTATTGACTGAATTATTCCGATAACCACCGGTTTCCTTTGGAAAACTTCACGCCTTGACCATGAATCAATATTTGCGTTATTTCTTAAGAAACTAAAGCCCCGTGAACTTATCATTCGCACCCTCGATGTTGAGGAGTTGTTAAATACGGCACTTCGGCTGGCTTCCCTTGTTGGCATATTCAAGCGTGAACCGGTATCACAAACTTATACACACACCTGCAAAAACCGCATTCATCATCACCTCGCCCTTATCTCAATGCAACAAGATTCAAATTCGAATGTTACCAAGTTAACCGACCGTATATACTAAGTTGGTATTTCAAAAATGTTACCAACATCACTATCAGGATTTCACGCAAGACTTATTTGTTTTAGACGCTTTGAGGCTATTTCCAAAGGTATTGTTGGGTCGTGAATTTTAACAAGCCAAGTGGCGATAGCAACCTTCACAGGTTTGTGATTCCGAACAAGTATTCCGGCTCATTTTGATGCTGTTTGGTTCTGAATTAGTTGCGTCCTTGTGTGGTAGTGGTAGCAAGAAATTTTACTTGTATTTCATTAGTGGGATTAAAATTATACGGAACACATTCAAGTATTTGCAACGTATCATTAAAAGTACAGATGTAAAATTCATTTTTGAGATGAATCGATTGCTGAAAATAATAATGTCTGGACACATTTCCACACACGGTCGGTTAGCCCCATGGTAAGTTATTAATTAACTTGTGTTATGGGTGCTAACACAACTGATAAACTACATATAGCTACATATATATATATATTGATAAATACATATTGTAACACCCAGACCACGGCCAACAAACATGCTCATCACACACATGTCGACCGAACCGGGAATCGAATCCGGGACCTCAGGTTCGGCAGTCCGGCATGGTGACCATTGCGCCATCGAGGTCGTCAAAAAAAAAAATGCAGTAAAGATTCCTGGTTCTGCTGAAACTAATGTTTGTTTTATTAATTATCGACCTACTATAAATTGATGCAGGTATATTTGTTATTAACTGAAACTTATGTACATATGCATACACAGTAATGAAAATTGAGAACAGGAACTGCGTTGGAAGCATAAGCTTATAAAGCTATATTTTCTTACGAGATCACAACCATATTTCCATTCCTTTGCACCAACAACAATATTACATAACCATCACAAGCAATTTTTTGTCGCACCATACAACGAAGCCGCTCCAAATAGCGGGCTATCAGTCGGACGACACAAACGCGCCGACAAAGGAGGCGGCGATCTCACACAGTGGTCACAAATACTTGCCACACATGAGCGTTTGATCCTTACGCGGCTTATCTGAGCCTTATGTATTAGTGGTTTCTATATGAGGTATGTTAGGATTTGCTTCGCATGTATGACATGATGTTTCTTGCTCGTTCTTCTACATAGAAAACTACTTTTAGTATGAGCAACTAGAATGAAACTCATTAATATTTTTGACGTTCAGAAAAGCTTGTGAAGGCCCAAATGAAATAAAATTATTTAACTTTCACAGGTCCTAGTTCACAGGTCCTAGTCTAGGACCTGTGAAAGTTAAATAATTTTATTTATAAATGTCACTAGGACAATGTGTGTGACATTTATACTTTGTAAGGGTAAATTTACAATAGGTACAATACATTTAGGCTAGAATTATTCTTACTTTCTTATCAATCATCATCATCATCAGCCTATCGCAGTCCACTGCTGGACATAGGCCTCTCCAAGTGCACGCCACTGAGATCGATTTTCGGCTTCTCGCATCCAGCTCCTGCCAGCCGTCTTGCGCAAGTCATCACTCCACCGTGCCTGAGGACGTCCTACACTACCTTTCTTATCAATATATTGATTAAAAGTAGCTTACCTGCGTCTCGATAGTAGGTACCACTGAATTCAGTTGCAGTTTTTCTGCAAGCGTAGCAAACACACTCACTTTCACACTTTTAATATGAAATAGGATGAAACTGTTTCATGTTGATTTCTGACACTTACGCGAATATTTTTTTTATTTTTATTTATTTATTTAAAAACATACACACTATCATTACAGTTTACAAACCAATTCGATAGTGGTGTCCACACTAGCTATACATACAAAAATAATAAAATTTAACTTAAAACAAAACAAAATATATTAAATCATACATTTTGCGATTTTATCGCGGTTATATTAATATTATTTAATCCCGACGTTTCGGATCCTTTACAGTATCCATGGTCACGGGCAGACTAAGGTATTGGTCGTCTTAATATTATAGTTACAAACAACTACCCTACATTTTGTTGATTATTGACAATCCGATTCCCGCAGTACGAGCTCACCTTAGCTCTAGCAGTTTTCGGCTTGGATTTAGATTTAATAGTTTCTATGATGGGTTCCAAGCAGGTGATAGGCTCCAGACATCTTCTGTACTAGGATGGTTTTTTTTTTATTTCAATAGCCTCGCGAATCATCATAGGCAGGAATAGGTTTTCTTTAATAAAGACTTGTTATCTATCAAATCTTTGGTTTTCAAAATGTTGTTTTCAAAATGGAAAAATATAGTAATTTACATCATCATCATCATCATCATCATCATCAGCCTATAGCAGTCCACTGCTGGACATAGGCCTCTCCAAATGCACGCCACTGAGATCTAATATTTAGTAATTTACATATCTATAGACATTTCTGAAATAAAAAATTAGGTATATTAAACTTACTATAAGTTGATTCCATAATTACCTCTATATTTCATAAATATGTTTTTTATCGATGCTAATCTCCGTGTCTAAGAGAAAATAAGAAATAAGACATAATGTTATAATTTATTTCTATTTAGTCCGCCAAAGATGCGATAAGTAAGCATATAAGGTTAATGGTTACACATTATATTCATAACAAAATCCTTATTTAGCATATCTATCAGATAGATACTACTTCATAAGGATTTGAATGAGCTGCACTTAAGTAGGTAATATAATAAACTAGCTCTTACTAAATAAATAGTAAGATAAAATATACCCGGATAAAAAGCACGCTATATCCTCTTTCAGGCTCTACGCTTATCTGTTCAGCTATCTAAAGCGTTTCAGTAGTTTTGGCGTGATACTGACAGACAGACGGAGCTTAGTAAGGAGAATATTAAATTTTTAAGATGTGGATATGATATGCTTTTAAATTGTATATATTTATTTTCTAAAATGGATATCATAGAAAGGATAAAGGGAAAACTGGAGATGAGAGTACTTATTGTAACTTAGGTATTTAACTTACCTTATAGCTTCAAAATGAAGAGAATAAAAAAATTGCCGTTTGCCTAAAATAATCATATGATTTTTTGTATAATTTCCGTACTACAGTCAGTTAAATTTATTTATTCAGTTTAATTCTGTACATTCAATAATATGCCTATATATCTAAGAAGAAGACTATAATGGACTGGAGCTGACAAGCCACATAAGCTTACCATTAACATTTTATGGGACACATGCACATAGTTAACAAGAATAATGACAGTTCCTATTGTGGGGATTACTTACAGAATTCTGTAAACCTGCCATCACAGAGATTCATAACTAGCAGCTGTGACCGAAGGTAAGTCAACATTAATGTAACGGAATTCGATCCGTGAAATCGCGCGAAAATCTATAACCCATGTCGCATCTTTCAATAGCTTACGAACGCTGAATCAAAGGCCATGTGTTTGTAATACTGACACCCGTGCTATGACGAATCGACGAAGAAAGCCCGTACAAATCTCTAAGAAATAACCGAAAAACCGAAATTTTTCAGCGATTCGTTCCGTCAGCGATTTCACGGTGCCCTATTACTGTATCCTGCGTTCTATTAAACATTTGAGGTGTGGTCGGGGTCGTCAACATTTTTCGTTGCTTGTTATTTTGGTTATTAGATGGTATCAAGGTTATGGTTATATTCTGAAAGTTGAAATAATAGAAGTTAAGCGCCTTTTTTTACATTTTATCCCGAATGAAACAGGGCAGGGGGAAGAAGATCCCGAAGTATGAATTCTAACAAAAATAATTACATTTACAGCTAAAAAAGCAGTTAATCTGCACTATCAAAATCCGTTGCCTTGATAAATTCATATTTGAAAGATTCATAGTTGAAGAAGTCTTAATTACACCCACTCCTACGTTACGAATATAAATTCAAAAACTTAAAACTTACAACCCTCAACAATATCATCTCTACAATACACCACCCACACAACAGGTTTACAACCCCTGCACAAACTAAGGTGTCGCACTTTTGTGAGCACCGACGAATCGAAACGAAACGGAACGAATCGCGAACAGAAAAGCGAGCGATTTATCATTCTTAACCGATGTGCTGGTCGTCTTTGTCAATCGAATGGACATCCCTCGTCCCTAGCAAATGTCACGTACCTATATCCCTGTATTTCTTGACACATAGGTTAGTTTTTTATGCAATACGTGATAAATAAAGAGTGGTGATTGTGTGACCCCCCGTGATTTGTATAGGTAGTAAATAATGTAAGAAAATGATACTGAGGTGATCTTGCAGTTTTTTTTTAAATCGACTTTAAAAAAGTTAAGTTAGGTTCTGAGTTTTTATTCTCTTAAAATAAATACCAAAGCAAAAGTTCCGTAGCGTAAATACTGTATAAATGATTATTATCATACTTTATGTTACTATTTACCTGAAAGAAATCGGGTACATTCATACATAAATATGACTTATTGGTTTTTAACTGGTTTTTCTGTTACACTGCAGCTAAGAGCTGGTTATCGTTTAAAATAAACAACTAAAATCATCTTGAATCAATAGGGATAAACAGAGAGCGAACTCCATCGACCATTATTCGAGAATTAATAAGCACTCGTAAAACGAAATAATTAACAAACAAATTAGCGAGCAAAACCAATTCATTTCTGAAATACACCATTTAAATGCAACTCGAAAATTTTATGACGAAAACCTTTTGAAGATTATAGTTAATAATATTTATATTAAATTTTAAATAATGCATAACGGTATGGTGTACAAGTAAACACATTTTATTTTATTGCAAAGCATTCATTATTTTAATATTGTTTTTTAAAAGTAGTGCTTATTAATTGATAATACTTGATGGGAGATAATAAAGAAAAAGTCGTTGTTTTAAAAGTATATGCCTAATTAAGATAACTGATAAGTATGGATATCGAATTTCGATGATGATGTCACGTTGATTAAATGCTTGTTTGTACAAGTTGAGGTACATACCTTATTAATTATTCTTCTTGCAATTATTGTAGTCGAAAGTTTCGTTAATCGTGCATAATTATCGATGGGATCCATATTGGGAGAACAACAGATGTTATGACTGATTGACGATATTGTTAAAGTGGTAGGTTTGACTTTGTGGTAATTACTACTGCTAACTGCGAGAAGTCACAATATACAGACAATAATATTTAAAAAAATACGTCTAAGAATACGACTATTACCTCCACAAACCCATATTACGCATTTCTCAAAATCATTACCTACTTTAACTAGCTAGTTTAAGATCAAAAATGTAACATTGGTGTACCTAATAAAGAATATCTATCTATATCTATCCATTTTTCTTCAGAAAAGTGTTGTTAAATTTTCATATCAAAGGTAATTAGTTAATTTACCTCGTCGATTTCTTACAACCAGTGTAAATATTTACAGTTCTCAATTAAACGTACTCTTTGAAATAATGTGTAAAGATTTTATATTCATGACTCCATTAAACTTATGAACGTTTATTTACAATAGCTAACAATACAACAATGCATTATTAAGTTTCTAACCCTTTGCACTGCCAGCCACGAGTCTACGAAAGGTCACGAACTTTCCCACTGAGTGAATGAGTGAATGAATGAACACCACAGCTGTTGTACTATAATCGTTCTCCCCTTGTTTAGTTCAGAATCACATTATTACAATTACAAATCTTTTAACAGGTTGGGGTGGTTCGGCCTGTTTTACCCGATGTTGGTGAGAACCGATTTATGTTAAAAATGTAGATTTTTATGATTATTTTTGGATTGTGGGAACAACGGTGGATAGGATGTCATATTGGTCAAACGTGCTTTAGGTAATCAAATTATCCTGTATGTAAATTAACGATCATTGATTTTTACTAAGATATAAGGGAAATATTATTTGAGAATTGAGAGTAAAATAGGGATTAATCTAAATCAAAATGCCCTCGCTTTGAAGTGCTCTGGGGACCCCAGAGCACTTTAAATATAATACATACGCTAGACTGGGGTATGTATTATGTTAACTAAGAAACAGGTATGAAATTATTAGTTTTTTCGTAAAACTATGTGACAACTTACAATATTTTTCTACAAAATCTCTGGCCTAGAGTATTTGGAGATTCGCTTATTCTTTATTAAAATTAACGAGTACCTATAAAATGAAATTTTCTTGTAAAAGATAAGCAAATGGGCTTTAAATAACATAATTATTTGGTTGTAAAACTTGATGGGCGCCATTGTTTTTTATGGTTATTGACCGGGTATAGGTATGCGTGAAGATAAAAGTTTTCGTCTTTAGCGTGATTTCTTTAGAAATGTGTTTAGATAGTTTTATTCATTGCTATTGTTTTCAAATAGATTTTGGGCTTTCGATACAGTTTTATCTCAAGCTGAACTCTGAAGAAACTGCTGACTATAGATTTGATTATACTCTCCAAATAACATGCAATATAGTAAGTAATTAGCTTGTAAGCATTTCTCGATAATATTGTTGCAGCTAACCTTTTACTTAATGATTAATTAGTGGTCTCCTCACCTATATTCCAACAAGAATACAAGAGAGGTTTGCTATATTTTGCCTAGAACTGAATATGCAAAACTATATTTGTAAACCGAGGAATATAAACTAGATCTCCAATGGCGCTTACATTACCTGTACCTAAGTTACCTGTGTCTATTCGTTAGTTGAACCTAGTCTGCATCGGCATAGGAATTGTAGTGAATAATTCTAACATTACCTAGTTTCTCCTTGTTTAATGCTGAATAGAATACTGTTTCAAATTGCGGATGCAAATGATAAAGCTACTGTTTCTGTTTGCTCGTAGTTCGTATGAATTTATTTGTCTGACTGTTTCCACAAGTTTCTCTACTGTCCTGAACCACCAAGTCCTTCCTTAATAAATGAGCTCATTATCACTGAAATAATTTTGTCAATTCGCAACACTAGGTAGTTCCTGAGTTCCTACCTAATTATATAACCTTATTTCTCTTAAAACTTTGTGAAGTTGTAATTATATAGTCTTAATTACTGGTTGAGGTCGCTAAAACGGGCTACTTACTTACTCGGTAGGGATCGAGTTGTAGGGACACACACATGACTGTTTTCGAATATTTCTTCATTCTTTAATTACATTTCTGATATCAGTACCTACACTTATCGTGAAAACCTCAAATAATATTACACGCAGTATAAATAAATTGCGTACACGTCAAAATCAATGCAGTACTTCCATATTTTTGCAGTCATTTGTTTCACAACACATATCAATCTTACTCCCTGTAATATATTTTCCTTCTACGATATCTCTAAAAACTAGTTCCGTAGTCGTAATTGGCTTTATAAAAAGGTATATTGTACACTGTATGTGTCAAGCTTCTTTATGTTTCTTTTTTCAGCCTCACTAGCAGGTATTATGTCGTGTATGCTTCAGAACTTGTCGCGACATGTCCGAACGAGTCCCTTCGTGTATCGAATAAAGGCTCCGGATTGTACAAGTATTAATAATGATAAGGTTGCGTGTCATAAAATGATATGAGTTTTTTATTGAGTACGATTTTGTTTGATGTTGAGATAAGTTTAGTACTGTTTTGGTATGGTAGATTTGGAATCAAAATCTGAAGTTTTGCTTTTGTAATTAAACTTATTTTTTAAGTTCATGTATCAAATTATTTACTGAAAAAAGCTTCTAAGTTTTGATACGCAGTGTGCAAAAACAGAAAGTATCTTGATACACAAAAAATATTAATTAAACTCAGTTGCTTGTTTTCTAGGAGAAAGATATCTATGTCTAACTAAATAAGGAATCTAGCAAACGTATACTTACTTGCCAAAAATAAACAAATGTATGAATTTACTTTAAAGTAAATAGGAAAAAACAATATATAGGTCAATAAATGTGGACGCACAAGTATATGTATATTACCTATTGCCAGGTAATTCTTCAGATTTAAAGTGTGTTTATGATCAGCATATTACGATTTCCCTTTTGCTATTGTTTGCAACAAATAGTGGGAATTGCCTCGTATGGAAGTTTCCCGCGCAAACGCATCAACGGTAGATGATAACCAGTTGTTGAAAAAGCTAACTACAGTTGTTGTTGTTGCCTTTTGTTTATTTTGAAGTGCTTTTAAAATTCAGAGAACACTCAAAGTGTTGTTCAAATTGTTTTATTATTCTGTTCTGCTTTTATTTATAACTGCTATTACAGTATGAATGGCTTTCTTAAGCACGTGTTTCGCACTTATTAATGTGTATAAGTTTGGTTGTAAAACATGTTTTTACGATGCCAGTTTGTCTGTGTGCGTTTTAACGGTTGTCGGGTAATTAAATAAAATAAATGTTTAAATTATACATTAATGTTTATTAAGAATCGGAGATCAAACGAAAGTCTTGAATTCTTAACATTATCAGTCTAAGATACGAGTGCTTATCTAACTTAGGTGCTAACTTAACAACATAAGTAAGAGTTACTTACAATAAAAAGTAATCGTAAGAGAAAAAAGTCACCTTAAACAATTGACACAAATGGAAGAATTCATCAAAAAATACAGAAAAGTAACTTAACTATAAAACTTAACACGTTAATTGTACTTAGTTATAGCTAAAACTACATTAATTAAGATTGGCACGCTCGGCCCACTTCTGCAAAACTTACAAATGAAACAGAATTTAGCAATAAAATGATCTAAACGTTACACAATGATTATAAAGAATGGAAGTTCAATGATTTTACTTAAACTAAGAACCTTACAAACTATTAAAGCTTCGTTTACTGATATGTTAAATTCATATCGAGATGTCTACAATCTAATAAAGTTCACTTAGTGTTGCAAATATCACATGAAAGATAAACTTAAGTTACTAACACAAAATTAAGCGACGTTCAAAAACACTTAGCGAACATATGTCAAACTTAAACACTAATATACTCTGCTTACAAACTAATAAACTTTACTTAGGTCTAGTTAAAGCTTTCGATCGTTATATAAACTCTGGTATCACAGACAAAACTTAACACTAGTGGAAGACGTTGGATTCAGAAAGAGAAACAAAGCAGAATCGTTACGCATTAGAAGTTCAGTCGATAGCCGGAGATGGTGCAATGATAATTACAGTGCAGTTCATTAAAGCTGTCTACCAAAACTTGCGACAATTTACTGTTACACTAATTTATATGCGGACAGCGCCTCAGTACATCTACTGGAGATCACAACTAGGCTACATCACAGGGAGGCGCCGCGCCGACACAACACTAAGTCTAATGGAAGACATGGATCTGTGCTACCGAGCACGTTTACAACTAATGATGGAAGACGCGATTTTGTTTTCACTGCATTTTAGTACCGAAGGAAGAACTGAAGCGAAAGTTTGTAAAGTAAACTAATAACAAATGTTACATACGAAGCAGGTTTTAGAGGCCGAGTAGCAGATCTCTCGCACTTCGTTGGCCATGTTGTCGCTGATCTCCGAGTCCTCGTTGATGAGCTCGAAGCGGTTGTTGGCGATGTTCTGGTTTTCAGCGTTGTCGTTCTCCTCGACGGGCACCGGTTTCACCGGGTCCACCGGGTAGAAGAAGTCCGAGAAAGGTATGAGAACAGGTTCCTCGGGGTAAGCAGTCTTTTGCGATGGTAGGTCAGTACGCGGGCCCGCGTTGGAGATCAACTCTCCTAGCTTGGACCAGCACTTATTAAGATTAACCCGCGTTGAAGTTGTCACCTTGCGGGGAAGCCGAGGCTTGGAGCTCTGTAAACAAATAACAAAACATAATAAGTACACATGTCACTGGACTACAAGTTGTGATTTGTGGGAGGGAATAGTTGTGGTTAAGAAACGAGTCAGAAACGGATGAATCTGGAAACTTACCTGACGGCTCAAAAGCTTCGCCCAAGGCGAGCGAGGTGAGGGCACCTCCTTCTGCGGGGATTGCGTGTCATCCTTAGCCAAACACATTTTAACTAGTTATTTACTACTGTTATACTACGAACTTATACTAAACAAGTTACGACTACGTATGTACAGGGGCTACTGCGATAAGATACAGAGCGTCATGCGCGCACGATGCGTCAGCAGGGAATGATTGAATCAGGAAGGGCGCGGGGTTTATATAGTAGGGCCGTGCCGAGCGCGCGCGCGTGAGCGTGTGCCGGGAGCGGGGCGACGCGCGCGCAGCACGCGAGCGGTAGCGCGCGCCTACAGACTGGTTTTTACGAACAACTTCTACGAATAGAGGCTTTGACGTGCCGCGACTTGGAATAGTTACAGAGTACCACAAGATTGTGCTCGTAAAGCTTTATTGATGACTAACTTGCTCATATGGGGCCCTTGGAGATGAGTTTCATATATTTTGTTTTTCTCTACTAATAATGACTTGTATTTATTTTAGATTCCGTGTCTGATAACGCTTTGAATAAATCAGTATTCTGCTCATCTTGGTTGTGACTGGCGGGACATTTCCATAAGTTATGGCTGTGTAAATTGATCCATATAAGGAAGTGAAGAGATACGGTGTCAGTGAGACAGAAATTAAAATGGCCATTGAATTAATTTAACATTAGTTTTGTAGCTATAGAAACAATAAAATGCGAGGTACAAAGGGGCCGATGTCTCGCGTAGGTTCTGGTCTAGTCCGGCGTCACCTAAGGCGGTTCCTAGCAAAATAAACAGCGGTATCGCTGCATTATGAATCACGGGCTGCAGCTGGCCATCGGATAGATAAGTTCCTGCGCAGATTTATCACGGCACGCCGGTGTTGCTTCCTGTGATTAAATCGCATGCGGCCGCCGTCGCAAATCACGTACACAGCACTGATAAATCATTTCCTCCGGTCAGTTGAGCGAGCGACGGCTAAATTATAATAATGTTAGATTTATTTTAATATTTTTGTATACCTATTTGACTAAATTGATCCGGCCTCTTAGATGGGACGGTAGCACTGCGAATTTTCTGGCATTGATCAAAGAGTTTTTTGGTTTTCCGCACGTAATTTTTCCGTTTCGCATAGTCAGTCATATATTTGGCACTTATCTTTCTAAAACATAACACTAAAACTTAACTCGTCATGCGTTTACACATCGGTATTTTGCTACCAACTGTCATCGGACGTCCAAGTCCGGATACAGGATATAAGCTAATTGCATACCGTCGACCTGCCTGAGCAATTTTGGTTAAAAACAAAAGAAAGAGTAAGTAGGTACAGTACATGAAATTCGAACAATGGATTTTCAATTGTTTTTCATACTTTTCCTGGTGATGGCGATGTTCATTTGTTTTATAAAACTTTGAAGTATATACGTATTATGTTGTTTTGTTATGTACATACTTATCGGTAATTCTTGGTAGAATTCACAATGTTTCTTTAAACGCATGTCAAGTTTGCAGTTGAACCAAGTTTGTGCCGTGTGAATGGAACGACCGTTAAAGGTAGCGTTTATTGTGTGTGACGGTTAAATGGGCACGTTCGATATTGTTACGGCGAAGAAGCAAGCAGATACTTGGAAGTTTTAAAAAGTGGGTTTTTTGGTAAAACAAATCTTTTACGTTGGCAATCTACGATTTTATGTAAATATAATATACTCAATACTTAAATGTTGACTACGAAATATTAATTTTATACGCAAGTAACATAAATATCGGCCGTCAGAATAATTATACGGAACTCAGATGAATAAATCAGCAATGATTTAAAATCTTCATAAAAACTCATTAGACTACGCGCTACGAGGCGTAGCACTTTCGTAGCACGAATTTCGTGTAGGCCTACCTAAAAGATAATAATGTTCCATTTGAAATTAATGTTATCTAACCGTCAGTTTTAGTTTGAAATGTAAGAAATCATTGTTATTTAGTGTCGTGCCATTTATTCCTTTTGTATTTCAAGTAACTTACTAAATTATAATGATAGATTTACCTCTTAAACGCTTTAAGATATTCGGCAAAAACTTTACTCAAAGAAATAATAAAAATTAGTAAAATATATACTGTAAGACTGCCGTAGTTTAACATGATTATGAATAAAATATATACCCATAGTTTCACTATTAAAATGCAAGTAATTTCTTCACAAGATACCGAAAATACTTTTGACAAGATATCATCTATTTAAATAGTATTTCACATAAAAGACCTCGGTTAACAAACATTAGTGATTTTATTAATATTATGATATTATCATGAGACCAACTTCCCGGATGTGATGTATAAAATATGCTAATTGAATTACCACACTTAACATACTTGTAATAAGATACGTTTTTGTTGTAAACACGACATTTTCTGAGAGTTTGAAATTTTTTGGCGTATTCCGTTGTTCTGTATTTTCTTTTATGTTCATTAATTATAATTATTTTGCTATTTATTTTTATTTCGGTAATAGTATTAGTTTTAGTGGTTTTGTATATACTTATTATATGTTTGTGTTGTAAATATCCCTATTCACAATATGCGTGTGTTTATAACTAACATTATTAACACCAAAATATGTAAGGTCTACTGATTTAGATCTAATATTCCTCCTAAGTTTCCTCCCGCTTATCTTATTGTAGGTACGAATGTATCTGTCCAATTAGACTGACCATGATCACGTTCTAATCAGAATATTTTTTTTTATAGAGTTTTAAGTGATAATAGAGTTTTCCTATATTTGGAATTAGTTAGATAGTGCCCTAAGATTAGTTAGATTTTTGAATATCGATGGAAAGTTCTGAGAAAAATAATTATGAGTTCATGCTTTTTATCTTAACCAGACCTAGCATATAATTTACGCCGTAACGGATATTTCCATTTCTATAATTGCACACTTAACAGTAAACAAACAATAAATAAGTAATAAGCACTATCGCATTTTATTGTCATTGACTTCTTTAATTAACACTCAGAAAAGTGCAACGTTTTGCACTCAAACGAACACTCAATACTAAAAATAAAATAATACACATTTGATATAAGTAGGTAATAAATATATTTTTGATATTTTATTTTAACACTTTAATGTGTACGATTTAATTAAAATAACATTTAGAAGAATATCGAAGTGTTTATTGTAGAAGTTTATAAAAACAGGTTATTTAATATACACATAAATGTTTAAGTTTATAAGTTCTGATAACGTTTATTTTTAACTGATAAACAGGAGATGAAAAATAAATTTTAATTCGCTTTCGTACTTATGTGTACTATTGAGGTTCATCTTAAAGTTTCTTACGTCTAAGTTTCTTAAGTCTTTTCTTTTGGGGTTTTGTATTGGTAATTGACAAAATAAATAGTCAATGTACAGGATTGGTCATAATAGTTGTAGAAGTACGCCAATATGATTAAACACCATACACATCTGAAAAAATCCAAAAATCTTAATGACTAATAAGAATATGTTTGTAACATTGTAAATATCAAAATTTATAGCGTCGATAAGTATCTGAAGATCACGGTTTTATGGGGCCATAAACATGTAATTATTTTTATACTTCATTTTCCTAATTAAGACGTCCTCTAAGTCTGTAAGGGTTAATTAGCTAAGTCATCAAAATTTTGTGGTCCTTGCAATTTATTGTTATAGCAATTTTATAATCCTTAATTTAAAATTAACGACTGATCTTATTTCCCACGCAAATAAGCCAATCATTATTTCTCATGCAAAAAACTAGAGGTATGCAAATTGAACGAGAATTCGTATGTTATTTCTAATAAGACACTTATTTAGCCTATCAGATTTTTTCCATTTTCATATTGCTCACATTACTAGGAAACTAACTCTAAAACCACACCCAGAACTTAATTCAATATCAACATCGCCTAAAACAAAATCAAAAATTCATTTACTGAGGTAATTTTATTTGGCAAAAGAAAATATCTAGACAAACTCCTGTACGTATTACCCCCGCGCGACATAAATAAAGCTTCGTCCTACTTGACATAAAACATTCGATACTCAAACAAGAGACAGTCCACCTCAAAAGCCTAAAAGGTAACCGATACTCAACTGAAGAATTTCACAACGTAATACTTTCGTTAAAAGGAAAAAAAATCTCTCGACCACAACCCGACCACGTGCAACGATTGCTTTTTGAAAAAAAGTGTTCACTTTTTGCCCCTTCTCCCTTGGGGTAGGGTTACAAAATGGAACTTTGTATTCCGTGCGTATCTACTGTAGGGGTATAATGGTATTTATGAGACCCTACCGAATTAAAAAGACGTAACTACACATACGACACTCACTACATACGCCCTTCTTACTCTACGGCGGTATATTGTGTGCGTGTGTGCGTGAAGTGTGGACAACACACGCCTGCGCGTACGCCGATGTTGACTCAGTTTAGGGGATTTGGTGTACTTAATATATGGGAGTGTGGGTTTATTGTCTTGTTTGATGAAGAGTGATGCTCTTAATTTATTGTGTGGTTAATTTAGGACTATGTGGTGGACTTTGACATAAGAATTTTTCGTTGGTTTTTGGGTTCATTATTAGGGTGAAACTTACATATGCTAATGATAATTTAAATCGTAAGTCTCAATAGAATAATTGTTGTATTTATAAAGACCTAGTCTATAAAGTAAACATAATTAAATTATAAAAATTATAGCCGTATGAAAATTGCCTCATCATAAAAAACCCACAGCACTTAACATACAATAGGCATATTTCCTTATACTTGTGTACCCCCATACCATAACTATTATTTACCAAAACAATACCATTCGTTACACTATTATAGGCTATAATTATTCAAACGGCAGAGGCGTCAATAAAACACTCACGTTGGCAGATAAGTGCTGCGCGCGCATGACACGCGTTGTCACAATGACATTCCTTGCTCGATGCGGGCTGTCATTTTTGATATGTTGAGGTGAAAGTAGGGTTAAGGGAAATGCTAGAAATTACTAGAAAATAAGGATGTCTACTTTCCCTCTGCAATATTTTTTTTGTTGTATTCAGGCAACCTTTATTAAGAAAAAGCTAACAACTGATTTAATAGTAGGATTAGTATAATGGCTGTGAGATTTACGCTTCATAATTTTGATAACATTACAACCATTATTTCTCATTTCTTACACCTAACTTGTACCCCTATTTACAAAATACTTGACCCACATATTCGCAAAATTACATCTACATTTCTTTAACAAAGAGTACAAATAAAGCGGTCACGTGGTCAGCTATGCACGTACGCACGCCACGCATCCCTTCGCGTGTAGCGTGACAATAGACACGCAGCAAGATATGGGTTAACTTTATTGTTGTGATGCATTGTGAAATGAAGGTGAAGAAAAAACTGAGTGGGTTGAAAATGTGATTTATTTTTGGAATTTATTTTGATAAATAAAGGCCCTTCATGTGTTACCTTGTCGATTATAATTTAGACTAAGAATGTACTGAATTAATATTCATGTGTGATGATGACCAGATCCCCGATCCAAATGGTGCCCCGTTGTTGACTGAATAGTAGGTACAGGATTCTGAAAAAAAAATGAAAATAAATAGTAGCTGGTCTAAAACGATTTCATGGTCACTTAACAAAACTCCTAATTCAATTGTTTGTCAGCTACAAAACACGCGCCTACACGCTATCATATTAGTAAGGGCGATCATGATCCGGTGACGCGCGCCGCTCATTTAGATCGCAGACCCCATTGTCTAGCGAAGGGCCAGCCATTTGTATGCATACCTATCTATGATAACCCACAAAATCTATATTGGTTATTAATAACGACGCACGCTAATAAAATAACGATGCTATCTCATTTAGGACGTTGACACTTTTTTAAGCCGTCAACATACCTACGCTTAACTTTTATTGAATGGTTCATGAATAAATGCATACGGTTATTAATGATAAATTCTCCACAGAATAGCTATGGGCTTATTTAAAAGCTTAAGGTGTAAATTGTAAGACTTCCACCGTACACCAGGATGGTCATTAATTTAATATAAAGGCATAATGGAATAAGACTTTCAAGGAAAACAGCATTTGCATAATAGCTTCTTCTCAGCCATCAGGGCATCAATAGCGTCAGATTGTCGTGCGCTGAAGATTTTATGTGACAACCTCCGTTGATTGTATTGAAATTTAAAAAATATTCTGCGGGTACTTATCATACAGATCACTCTATAAAAATAAATTACAGAAGCAAAAGAAAATGTAACACGGCCGTCGTTATCATAAAGCTAACATAAGCGAATAAATCAAACGGCGACACACACATACGCCACCTGTTAATACATACACGAGGCGACGTAGAGTATAACGTAAACAGCCCTTCTACGGGCACTTACTTGAATAAATCCTGTAACTGGAGCTGGCCGCGGGACACGCACACATGCACACATCCACGCGTCGCGACACGCTCGCAGCGCGCGCGCACACTCGCGTCGCGCTTCTAATCGGCGCTTTCGTTCGCGTGGCGGGCGTGTGTGTAGCATCCCCGTTAAGGGGCGCAGGTGTGGCGTGGTGAATGACGCGGCCGTGGGAACTCGCCTCAACCCCGGGTTCCCATGCTCTCGCCACCTGCCACCTGCCGTACTACGCATAATTCGCGTTCGTAAATGAACGGTAGTGACCACGTGTGCCCAGTTTTTTCATCTCGACGAGGACGCGGAAGACCGGTGGAGCCCAATTAATTTTATCTTAATGATACCGGAGCCGATGCGATCGGGACGGGGGTGTGGCGATGAAGATTTCTCCGAGTTAATCGATTGTGTCAATAATTTCGTGTTATAGAAAAGTCATCGGTTTTTGTCGGTGTCCAGTTGGCGCCCAATTCCTGAGAACAGGAAGCGCCTGGAATTCATAAAATTATTTTTTGTAATTAAGCATGAATTTCACGTAATTTACTAATGCGTTCATCAGTAGGATTCCTGTTCTTGCAACTTGTTTCACGAACGTGTTCGTAGAGAGCCCTCCTTTATCCTTAAATGGTTCTAAAGACGAGATTGCTTTCGATTTTATCAGTGTAATCAGTTAATTGCCTCTAGTTATCAAGTAATCTGCAAACTTGTTTCTCTTTATCTTTCGAGGCGAAACTTGCCGATTTGCTTCGCATTTAAAAAGACATGTGGACTACATCACGTCTGCCCAAGAACCCTTAAATAGAACACCATGTTTTAATTTCTCCTCACTTAATCAACTGACTGTTTCACCATCATTCCTATTTCAAATTAACTTATTATTTCATCACCCATCCATTTTCAAATACAGCCATTCTTGTCAAGTACAAGATGCAACAATTTCGCTACCCAATCACTAACAAGTCGCATCGACAATAGTGATGTTCCGATAACAATCGGTATTCACCATTCACTGGTGACCTTTGCACTTGTTCCGGTACCTGTTCCGGACCGGTACACGACCGTTCCGGCTCGTGCTCTATGACCGTTGATGCCACCCTTAATACGTTAATTGTTATTATGAGTATGTTCCTTTTTATTAGCCTTAAATGGGGGTTATTTTAATGGTGATTTTTTAGTTGGCTGTGACATTTAGCGTCGTGTGTGCTATTGTTTTTAGTGGTAATTAAATATTACATGTAGTTTTTTATGAGGTTCAAATGTTATGTAAAAGAAAGTCAATATTAGAAAATAACTTATGGAGGGTTTCTGAGCACCCTTATTGATTGGTAATCTATTAATATTCCCTTCGGAGGCATTAGTGACGTGATTTTTCACCACTGAAGTAAGTAAAACCTTCTTGTTCCTTATAATTTTCGTATCATTCTCTAAAAATATATACATTAACAAGCATTACTTTATACGACATATTAAATCCAATAATTAAGACATTACATCCATTAATTTCCCTACATTTTAAACACAAGTGACATTGAAACTTCTCAGCAAATTGATAACCGATCTCCATTAAACTGTTGTCCTCAGGCGGAGTGACATTTTCCAACAGTGATTATATATTATGAAGTATATGGAGGTGTTCCTCGAATATAATTACGTGTTGGAACAGCCCTAGGGGTATAATCATCGCATCGAATGTCGTACTTGAGCTACCGTTCGGGATTATTGGCCTATACGTACCTTACGTACCTTATTATTGGTTGAGCAAGTTTTCCCTTTAAACAGTTTTGAAAGCAATTTGGCTACCTGTTTTTTGAGATGCAAAAGTATTTTCCGCATTCTAGAATGTTCTTCAAGGGTATATTATTTCTTATTTTTCTGTGGCATGATGGCTGCTACTTAAAGAGTTAATTAGCAGTTCTCCAAGACTATATGGAGGATATATTTAAGTACCTGCAACCCTTAAATCAAAAGAACACCAACCATTTCAGAGAATTAAACAAAACGTTTGCGAAATTACTCCGGAGAAAACGTTACAAAACCTCATTATTAAAGTCGACACACAATTAAAACATAGACGCGACATGCAATCAAAATAAACATAAAAAAATAAACTTGTCATAATAATACGGACGGAGGCGAGAATTCTTAGAAAATAAGGAACGCCCACACTCCCGGTCCGGTTTGCTACGTAAGCCCGAGTACGCATTAGAGTAATATGGTTCCGTAGTGATTAACGATAACATCGGCCACTTCACAACATCAATCCTTCTTTATAATTGGTACAGATGCATCTCCATTTACTTGTTAACTAATGTACTTAATTATTATTGTAGAACTCGCGTCTTATCGCCTAGATGTATCGTGTTTAGCCGGGGGTACGTTCACGTGTCGCCGTAACATATCGCGCCCATTCGTAAGAGGAGATTAAATTACGCTGTTACAGAGTACATACTAAATTGTAAATGTTTTTATCTACGAACCTAGAATGGTGAACTTAAAGTAATTAGTTTTTGAAGTATGAGTCGTTATTCATATTGATAAGTTTCAGTTATTGGTCTATAAATAAAAACTTTTTGGACAGTGAAAATAATTATTTGCTAAGTGGCTTATAAAATATAAAGTTTAACACACGGTTATGGTAAAACACATCGAATACAATGCTTTCAAGTTATTAAAACTTTACAACTCTTTGCAACCAATTCTAGATATCGTAAAGGTGTTTTTATGCGTTTAATTATATTTTAATGTCCATACCAGTCCTTAAAAACACTCGATGAAGTGTCCAATATTTTATTGCGTTCCGTATTATGGATTTATTATTCGACGCGAAGAACTCTGAAATATGACAGTAATTATATTTATTGCAAAAAGAAAATTTCCAGTTTGAGGACTAAAATTGCATTCCAGTGGCAATTTTTCTGTCCTATTTACGTTTCTAGGCAATAATTTTAAACACTTGGCTGTATTATGGGTTGTGCCTCTTAATAGGCCTCTAGTGAGGTCATTATGTAGTATTTTTAAAATCTCACTTGTCCCTAAGTTATATGTTTCCTTGTAATTGTTTTCGTGCTCGGTAATGATGGATTCTGTATTGTGTTTTTTTTTTTTAAGTCATACGGTGACAGGGATAGAGTCGGTTTTTATATTTTTTGTATGATTATAATATAAAATAAAATTGAGTACCCTTAGAATATGTGTAGACACTAGTTTTGCCTATGGGCCACACAGAGGTTTAGTTCTAATTATAAATGTGATCTACTTAGAATGACCAGGATCGAAAAGTTTCATGTAAGTGATTCCGATGAAAACTTTTCCGTACATATGCATGCAATTTTTTAATGTTACATGAAATAAATTGATTCAAAATTGGGAATGAGGTGTATATGTCACCGTAAGATTACAAACATCGTTAGATTACAATATATCTCGAGGGATTGTAAACTGTCGAATTATTGTGAACCGTAACATCTTATTGCAATTTAACGCATTATATTTCGCTATATTATAATCTATCAATGAGAAATTGTCAAATTGTCAACTGTCCGAAAGCTCTCCCTGATTGGTCAGTCTTTTTGTAAGATCGACCAATAATCCGTTCTGTTCCCATGGAGTTCCCGTAGAGTTAGGAATGAAATAGAGGTGTCAGTTAAATAAAATAAATGCTCTCCAAAAATTCTTCAAGTATTTATTATTTAGTACGTGTATGTAATTAATATTCCTGACATATGGGGAGAACAAATTGTAACGAAATATTTATTCTTCAAACACAAATTGAAATTGGAAACATATTGATTTCTGACACTTACGCGAATATTAGATATTTAAATAAAACTACTTTTACGGATTTTATCGCGGTTATAATATATTATTTAATCCCGACGTTTAAAACCGACCGCGAGAAAATCCGTAAAAGTAGTTTTATTTAAATGAAATTGGAAAATTATAAGAAACTTTTATAAAAAAAAAAAACAAAACAATTAGGTAGTTTGTCTTCAAACACAAATTCATTCCTAACTCTACGGGAACTCCATGGCAACAGAACGGCTGGTCGTGATTGGTCGATCTTACAAAAAGACTGACCAATCAGGGAGAGCTTTCGGACAGTTGACAATTTGACAATTTCTCATCGATAGATTATAATATAGCGAAAAATAATGCGTTAAATTGCAATCAGATGTTACGGTTCACAATAATTCGACAGTTTACAATCTCTCGAGATAGATTGTAATCTAACGTTGTTTGTAATCTTACGGTGACATATATACTCAAAGAAGTTTAAATTCGTCGTTACACAGGTGTCTCAGGTATTCTTCAGATCTCTTCTCATACAGAGAAGGCATAAATAATCATAACCACTTTTCCTTAAGATGTATGAACGGCTTAAGATTTCAACCCCTACATTATTTTAATCCTATCTCAGTAAGATTATCTCCAATTACAAACTCTACAAAGTAACATATGTCTAACATTATTTCTTATTTTCTCGTACTTAGAATCAATGATAGTTTATTAAGTGCCGTAGTACATGCGTTTTAATTAAGTAGGTAAAATAATATTAGCCAATTATATAACACCTGCGGTAGAAATTACTAGAAGTAGGTAACTATTAAGGGCTCAGAACTAGTAGTCTTCAAGAAACGTGATTGCTGTACTAAATGTCAGTTTTCTTAGGAATCGTTACTTTGTAGGTGGAAACACAGATATTCATAAACACAGATAATATACATGTGTACGACGCATGAAAGAAAATGTTAGTAGCATAAGTTCGACAAATAACGAATATGATGGAAAAGACTACGTTGTATCTTTTTAGGCTTTTGGGTGTACAACATTCTACGAAAAATTATGTCTAAAAGACTCAGAAACAAACATGTGAGTAGGTATTGAAGTTTAAGTGCAAGTTGATAAAAGTGAAAAAATCTTATAAGATTATTATATTCTGATAGGCATTAGTCATTTGTTATTGGTAAATTTTAGTATTTTGGCTTATGTACTGCCGGTTTTACCATAATGATATGATATCGCCCAATAATAAAAATAATATAAATGCAGGTGAGCAATATAATATTTATTTTTCACAATATAACCATAAATCTCATTAACTGCGTAAACTTAAAAGGCAACACAGCACAACAAAAATATTTTACTAGATATTTTTTTCGTTCAACATTAAAATGCGCAGCATCAAAATATGCTACAAACTTTATAGTGACAATTATTCTCAAGAAAAAGAAACAGTAAAATTCTATAATGCGATTCATAATGTGCACACCAGTGAGATAGGTCCCAACCGAATACATTTAAATATCTATATGGCACATTAATTTACGTCGATTTTATTCATGAAGCTGCCAACAATCTCAAAGTAAAGAAAGGTCACGCACACTTCATTAAACCACACCAATTAAGGGTGCATCAAATAAATTTAACTAAAAATAAAAAAAATATGAACACAAGCCCTTCAAAACGGTCGCAAAAAACATTGTCGTCTGATAACCCGCACCAAAAAAGTAAGGAGTATCATTAAGTACACAA
Source organism: Helicoverpa armigera (assembly GCF_030705265.1). Classification (NCBI taxonomy): domain Eukaryota; kingdom Metazoa; phylum Arthropoda; class Insecta; order Lepidoptera; family Noctuidae; genus Helicoverpa; species Helicoverpa armigera. The sequence continues at coordinate 3,457,261 of NC_087137.1, read as the reverse complement.
AATATGTTTTCCATTTACACAGACGCTTCGAGGCGGTTATAATTTTGTATACGCTGAATGTTTACTCAGTAAGAAGTGCTACAGATCGGTAACACCTGCCGCGTTTTCCCACGACAGCGTTCGGCCGTCTTCGGGTAGTGTCGGGTGCGCTCGGGTGCGCGGGCGTCGCTCACAGCGCTAGAAACGCGCGCTTATCTTGTCACGCGACGAAATCTGTGAGCGACCCTAATGCTTTTATGTGCGTGACATGACGTGTCCATGAATAATATTCGTTTATTACGTTTAGTTTTACATTTTGTTATATAAATGTTCAAGTGGCCTTTGATAATGGTGTGTTTGGACATGCAGTCTAAGTAGCGAGTAAAAAGCTGTATCACGGAGTATCGTTAATTGTTTTTAAGTCAATGTAATATGTAACATAAATTATGTGTCTATACTCATTTTGATATAGCTAAACCTTTAATAAAAATATAAAACATGTTCTCATCTCAACTCATCTCACAAACACATCACCCCTACTGTATATTTTTTCCAACGAAGTTAAAAATACATCTACCCAGTACAGTCTCAAAATAAACTAACTCAACAAAACAAATAAGAACCGTACCGATCCTTAAACGGTTATAAAAAAAAGCGTCTAACGTACTATTTTAAGCCCGATCCGTTACCATTAAAATGAGGACAAAAAAGATGTACGTAAAAATAGTCATACTGTCCACTTAAGGTTAAAAAAAAGTCGCTAAACCTGCCTGGACGGTAAAGTAGAATAAAATAAAAAGAAAAAATAAAAATGGCAACGGAGTACACCGTTATGGCTAGCGGTGCAGGACAATATTGTGACAAATCATCGGGACTATGAAAGTCGAGAGTTTTTGCTTTATTTTATATTGGGCCTAATTAGTGGCTTGTGTTCTTTAATGGTGTGGCTTAAGGGTAGATGAGAAACGAGAAGAGCAATTGTTTTTTTTGTGTATAGGAACTTTTGTGTTGTTGTTTATGTATTTTGTTTACTGGTTTATTCATATTTCAGACAAAAGATTTTTATTGTTACTATGTTAAACTAGATGGATTATGAATTTGTGACGTATATTTAGACTGATTAAAAATTAATACGAGCAACAAAATTTTAATAACTCCTAATACCATATGACATTAACGAATAAAATGCCTTTCAATTCCTAAAGTACTTCATAAAATAACCCATCAAAAACAAAATTACCCAATCAAAACTCGAATCTCCAAAACGAGCAATTTTATTTTTATAAAAAAAGAGACTTAATTCGAGGAGCATTAATTAAAAATCAATATAGTGGGTTGCAAAAAATGTACGCGTACGATCTCAAGTGTACCCGCTAGCTCACACCTGCCCATTCTCCCACGGTGTAACATACAACCTTTTTTTTAAACAACCTTTTTGCATTTAAAATAACCACTTTCCTTCCAATTTTGAAATTTTCGTGAGTGTACACTTCGTCTTTTATTTTATGGTGCGTTTATGAGTGCCAGTTAAGGAAGAGATTTGATAATAATTTTGCAAACTTTTTGATTTTTTGGCATGTCATTTCTTGTCGATGTTCCTTTAATATCGTGATGATGTCATCGTAAATATCGAGTCGACTTTTTGAATTTGTGCACCATTGCGGAATAATTCTGGAAAATGTAGGAAATAGAGTGTCATAAAATCTTCAATTAGAATGACTGTAGCGGTTGATATAAACAAAGTCGTTCTTTCGCTTTAGTTTTGATGGATAATCTGGGGACACGGTCGTTTTAGACAAGACAAAGCGCCTCGTATTTTTTAATAACTTTTTCACATTGAAAGATATTTTTTCCATTATTTATATTTACTTTTTTTTCTATTCAGTTTCGTTGTTAACTTTAGTCGTCGTCTAGACACCGCAGACGCAGCTATTATCAAATAATTTTATGCGTATAGATTGTCATCTGACCTCCGTGGCCTTAACAGGAAGCCATGTTTTCTCAACGCGGAGTATCATTAGTTAATCAGATGGTAAAGGTGAGAACTTCGACCTTTTACTGGTAATGGGTCACAGCTTCACAAGCACTGTTTAGACGGAGAGTCTGATATGTCTTTGCGTAGATTTGATGGATAGATAAAAGTTGAGGGCAGAGATTTAGTACTTTTTTCGAAGTCATCAAGTGTTATCCTTTACCTTAGGAAATATCTAATCCTGTAAGACAGAGAGCCTTATATGTCATTGTGTAGATATGATGAAAAGATATAAAGCTGAGCACCGAGGCATGTGAACTTTTTTCGAAGTTATTAAGTGTTTTTCAAACTCAGGAAATATCTAATCCTGTATTGGTAATCTGTGCTTATATATTAGTGTTTTACTCATGAAATTAATGCAGTCTTGGTCTTTTTCGTACTAGAAATATTCAAAGAGATGTCTCTGGGTTGTGAATATAGATCACGAACTACCAAAAATATATTATAATCCTTGCATCTTCAACAAAGAAACTCAAACCCTCAAGCTTTTTCGACTCCTTCGTAATCTTTCAAATCATATCTCAAAAAATCATACCTGGGCCCTGAACAGTGTAATGGTATACAAAAATTGTAGATTCGATGAGCAAAAAAACAGTGCGACCAGAATACACGAATACAGTATAACAGGTGTGCCATTGTTATTGTTCAAATATGCATGGCTCTTATTTTTGTGAACCATTGTTCGGTTGGAGGGCATTAGGTTAATTTTTTGTTCAGGGATTTAGTCCGTCAAATTTTTTGGATAATTCGCTTGTCTGTTTTTTGCATGTTGGTTATTTTCGGTGGGTTATGTTTTTGTTAGAAATATAATATTTATTATTACATATTTATATGTTTCCAGTAGGTACATTACTTAGGTATGGGTAGTACAGAGTTTTTTGGTAAAAAAATCCGATTAACTTAGGCAATTTTTTTGATGTTGTATTTGTAATTTCAATGAAGGATAATTAAAAACAATGATTCTGGAATTGGATTTTTGGATTTTATTTCTTTGTATAACCTCTGGCTGAAAAAAGGTGTGTCATCATGTAATGTGATGTCATAATTAAATTCTCGCATAGGTGAACTTATGTACCGACTGAAAAATATATCAGATAAATATAATTGCAATGAAAGTACTAGAGACCTATCTATTTAGATAACTAAACGTTTGTACAGATCACAATAATCGCTACTCCAAAAACGTATAAACACCTACGCGACGCCGAATTCTAACAAGAATCTTACTACAGCGCAGTTTTTCCCGAAACTTAAAACAATTTACGCGGAAAACTGCATCACGCCTAGGCGATCGTCGTGCCGTGATTGGCCCACCTCTGGCCAATAGTAACGCTTGTTTCGGCCCACGGGCGTCAAGCGCACACGCCTTCCTAACTTCTATTTTTGAATTCAAATAGTCGGTTCGAACGTTCTAATTTTTGACCGTTATTTGTCTTTGAATAGATTTTGGCGCGTATTTGTTTAACTGTCCGGATCTAATAAGAGCGTATTTGAATAGTTTGTTTAAGTGATTTGATAAAATATTTGACGTAGGTACGACTAAAGAGGATGATATTTGACTTTTAAATCATTATTCTATTTGCATGTGCCAAGGAGTGTTTAGTTTGTATTGAGCTGGCATCGTTTTCCTGTGAACTTTGTTAAGGATAGTGACATTTACCTAGATACTTATAGTTACATTAAGAATCCATACAAGCTAGATAAATAAAGAACAATTCCAAAATATTGGTCATAGACCATGAAACCACTTAACGATTTATTTTTTAAACAACATGCTATAAGTTTAAGGTCTCTGTTATCACAACATTGCTATTTTTTACATAGAATCGATGTTTCCCGTATCACCAAAACACTAGATTAGTGCCCTAACATTAATGCTGAAAATCTTTTAAAACAACAAGATACCCGTATTACAGATGTAAAATTACGCAACAACTCCTATAATTACATTTTAATTAAGTATCACTACAAACCAATTGAGTCGTAACGATCAATTAACAGAAACGCGAGATAAATCAAGTGGAACGGAAATTAACATCACGCACCGAAGTGCATCACATGAGTGATTCCGAAATCTTGATACACGCTCGGAAATGTTACTTGATTAAGTAAATGTCAATGTTTATAAGAGTATCAAAGATATAGTATAAGGTAAATGAGTAGGTACTATTAATTTTCCTACTTAGCTGTTTTACAATAATTATGAGACGTATTTACATCGATATTATTAAAAAGCGTAAGATTATGCTCCCCATAGCTTTGGACTCCGCTGTTGACAGCCTTTGAGCTCCCCCAAAGATTAGCATCATTGCCACGTTTGAATGGCATAATATTGGACTATTTTGCTACGAGATGAAAAAACAACACTTTTCACATAAAAATCATACATTTGCTCTGCGTACTACAACTAAGATAATCAGCACATCGGCATCGTCAACTCACAAGGATACATATTAGACCACCAGAGAGCAGACATATAAGTATTCACTCACAGAATACAAATAAATATGAAAAATTAATTGAATAAACAACAGCAAAAAATATACCAAAACCAGGCGCTGACAGCATAAAAAAACTATTAAAGTTGATTTAATAAAACACCCACGCTCAATACACGATTGGGACAGGAAATCACATAATTATAATCAACACGTGAGACATCGATTGCTTATCGAATGAATCCTCTAATTTTATCGATTATTCAATGGAGAAATTATTTCGAGCTCACTTAGTTTTTGAGCACGGAAATGACTAGTTGTGGCGAGAAGTGTAATAACATTAATCTGACAATATCATTGAGAAAGCGCTTAACGCCCTGTTACATCAACTATACCAGTTACAGTAACTTTAAAATATGACCTGTTAAGACTTATTTTACATAAGAAAAACACCAATTTAATAATATGATTATTGTCTCACTATATCCCACGAAATTACAGACAGGAAAGTATTCATCAGTCACTACAAAAATAAGGTTATATGTCTCATTTTCTTGTTACCAATACGCACGTGAGATGTCGTATTAACCAACCATCTCATAGGCATTACATGATAGTTCTTTGAAACAGCTTCTTATCTACTATCGGTATAGTTTTAAAGTCTTCTCAAATGCACCTGACAATCACTGATGTGTAATTGTAACTATAACTGCTACTACACGCCTTTGGCGAAGCTAACTCAAAATATAGTTCTAATGCCCATTTTCACCAACAAATACCTAAATTTAGGGATCCCTTAAGAGCATTTAGGGAACACTTAATACGAATTTCGTTTTCACCAAATTTTAAGTGTCCCATAACCTTTATTGGGTGAGTTCTAATTGGCACTTAGTTAGGGAAACATTAAGAGATTGTTGGTGAAAACGGGCATAAATCTAACAGAACTGAAATTATGCAAAACTAAACTCACCCTAACATTTTTATTGAAGCACATAAGTAATATGTACGATACAGCAATAATATTTCTCATAACTTACTGAAACAATCGCCGGTGGTTTACACCCGTGCTGAAGGTAAAACAAGCATTTATTTTTCAAACATTTACCTGGTTTCGCTTCTTATTGAATGTTTCTTTTATAACGCAATTGCCATTCGTGTGGTAGTCGTATAAGATTATGGACTATATTTTCTATATTTGCTTTACATAAGTATAGTTAATTATGTTGATATGTAGAGTTAGGTTTACCTAAGGATCCTCTAGACGCAATTGTATTTTGAAGCAAATGCTTCATTTCCGTATTTCGAAAATTTACATTTTACAGTAAGAAGATTGAGTACGTTATTAATTATTTTGATTTTTAATAACCAGATTTCAGATTTTCCATGAAAATATATATTTAAAAACCACTCGAAAAAAACCTTTTCAGGCTTTCTGAGGCGACATACTATCCAAACAAACTTTTACATACATCAGTGATACCTCATTTATCTTATGGACTCTTTCTACTTCAAAATATCGAAAAGCTTATCTATCCTTAAAAATAAAGCTAGCAACGCCATCTTTCTTAAAACGAGGGAACCACAAGTTTTGGGAAACGCCCACGGGCGCACGGGCGCTGTCATCGCTTTCATTTCAACTGAACCCAGTTTTCACGCACCAAAGTGTGACAGAAAATATCGATTTCACGACTAATTCGATGATTTTGATTGGATTTTTACAACAGTTTATACTTTAATAAGTCATGCTCGTGACTAGAAACGGTCTAATTACTAATTTTCCACTTTTCTACCACGGTGTCCTAAACTTCAAATAGGTATGCTTTGTAGGTACTCTAAAAACTAACAAACGATCGAAATATGGAATAATTTTCCTGCTGTTTGAAAAAGTGCATTGTTACTCTATTATTAAAAGGAAAATCTGCAAAGGAACTGACGTCTGCCCACAAACCACTTTGTATTTACAAAACTCACAACTGTTTGCAAGTTTCACTTTAACGCCATTGAAACCGATTTGTTATTAAACTTACCGATCACAATAGCATAAAACCTTTCAATATAAGCACTGAAAGGTAAACAGCTCCCTCTGGTGACAAACCGACGAAGGAGAGCGGCCCGTGCTGAAAGCGCCACGAGCCAAACTGATCATGCCATCCCTTTTCATCCACGACCGTATACCATTCCTGTCCCTCTCCCTCAACGGTATTAGAGCGCTTGTCGCGCGTCTCGCTCCTATCGCATCGATCATTGATCTTTGAAATTCGAATGCGGTAACTCGAGCGGCGCGCGCGCAGGCCTTCGGCCACTGCGTTCCGTCCCGCTCCCTCGCGCGGGCCACCGTTACCGTTGTCTCGTGTTTCTTTTATTGCCGTTTTATTATTTCTTGTAGATGATCACGCGATTGTGAGCTGTCGCTTGGCGCGCACACGTCACATGCTCCGTCCCTGTCTGTAGCTCTGGTAGCTGGGTCTTGCGTCTCGTTCTGACCGGCGCATGTCGGGCTCGCTGCCGTGCGTCGATGTTTTGGGAAGTGCACCCGCCCGGCGTTCCCACGGTTCACCTTCGGTCGACTTCCTTACGAAAAAAACAAACAAGAGCACTTTGTTGAAGAAAATCGACGTCTGCCGGTCGCGCTGAATGATTAATACAATTATGATCGCGCACGCTGCTACCTACACGACTTGATGGTAATAATAGTTCTTTATACGGGACACGTGGTCCGCTCGGACTTCACAATTATTGTTGTACGGACACTCATTTTTCGGTTGATACCGTACATTGAATTATTTTTTTATAGTCGAGAATGTATAACATGGTTTTAATTTCGTACTTATGGGAATGTTAATGGTCTACGCGCTCGTGTAGCGGAATTCTTCGTAGCGTTTCGTAGCTTTAGCGGAAAATGAAGTTGTGATAACATTGCTAAATGTAGTTTTACATTTTTGTAGAAACTTACGCAAAGATGTTGTAGTAGACGTTTTCTTATTTTCTGGGTTATTGAGTGCGGGCCTTTTTTTATTGTTTTGCCATAAAAAGATTCGATTACGGTAAAGTTTTTTGCTTGAGTGTGCCTTATGGGTTTCTTTCTATTTTTGGAAATCGATTGCATGATTTTGTTTTTACGCACATTTTTGTAATAATGGTATTTTGTAATGGGATACAGATGTATCTTTGCTTGTCATTACTTTTATAGACTTACTTTGGTTCCTCTCATATTAAAGGTAGGTAGATGATATCATGATTATCATAAGCTAGTATTAAGCTGAAAAACTTAACATTATCGTTCTCAATAAAAGTACTACCTCATTTGTTTACATTATAAACACTGCCCTATCTTTAATTAGGTCTCCGTACTCAAAACATCTATACAACAGTTTACCGACCATTTAAATGACTTAACTAGATCACATTAAAGACAAAGAGATTTCTACGAATCTGACAGTTCGGAAAGAATGGCACAATTCTTTCAAGCGTGAAAAATATGCCTTTATTAATTACGTTTATATTAATTTGGGACAAGATATTAAGGACAAACATTATACAAATTCTTACATGTAAGTACTAATATCTATATAAAATTTTGTGTAAGTATGTATGTGTATGTATTTGGTGTCGTGTTATGTTTATGATTGAGTGCGGAGACGCGGCAGATGGCGAATCATCCTTTTATGCGGGACTTATTCAATCAGACGGGAGTTATGAAAGAATAGGGTGGATGTGCCATTTCGTTATAATATTTTTTGTTGTTGTTAGTTTAAGGAGAAGAAGATCATGAGGTCTTACCCTTTTAATAACATTGATCAACGTATTTATTTCGAAAATATCACTGTTAACTCGTTTATGAACTATTAGTAAATGAGAAAATCATAAAAAAGTGATAACAAAATGAAAGAAATCGAATATCAATTTTTCTTCGATTACAACGGCATTCAATATTTTTAAACATCCTTGTAGTGTAGGGAATAAATTATATTATTAGCATTGAAGAACTGTGTAGACGGTTAAGATTAAAGTAAAATTAGTCTAGGTAGATGGATGCTTACGATATTTTTTCTTTCATTTTAATATTTTATTTTTCATGATTAGAGCAATGCAGAACACTATATTCAATATAATCATTAAAACTCTTACATATTTACCATAATAAATAAAATCTAAATCTCAAGTCATTTCAATATATAATCATAGAAACTCTTACATATTTGCCGTAATAAAAACAAAAAAAACGAAGTCTTAAGTCGTATCCACACTAACCTCAACACCAAACTGGCATGTGCTGAAGAAACAATATCCCTACTCGTGTAAGATGTCCCGAGGGAGCGGCTCTCACGGTCGGCGCAGGCGCACACGTGGCTACACATCACACCTAATTACTTTATTTACTATATAAGTCTTATATACTAGGTTATTTTGAAAGTGAATTTTTGGCATAGAAAATAATTTATTACTTTTGTACACTTAAATAAATTAACTTAGGTAAATGTAAATCATATGCTGGTCAGTCTATGTATCTATTTCGAACACGATATTATGTATAGACAACATAGACAATTTGTGACTTTTTTGTGAAATTCGCTATTTCATGGTATGGCTATATCTAAAACTAAAAACTAGTTTTAAAACATATTTTATAGGTCAAATGAGCCAAACGGTAAACGTCAATAGACAGTTTCTCATAATTAGCAAATCATTATTTAATCACCACTAGGTATACTGAAATTTAAATAATAAACACATCGAATTCTAAAATAAATATTAGCTTAATCATTTAAAAGTCAATCAATATTTTAATCAACTAGATAAACTTTGAAAGAAAAAAAACGTTAAGTCAATTCAAAGTTCTTAGCGTCTATCAATATGCATAGATGAAATGTAACAAACTTATTAAGATTTAGGCCCAAACTCACTGACAACACAAACGTCCGTTTTATGTAAAACTACAGTTTAAACTTTGTCTTACCAAGGGGTATTGGGTTGCCCGGGTAACTAGGTTAAGGAGGTAGGGCAGTCGTTCCTTGTAAAGCACTGGTACTCAGCTGCATACGGTGAGACTGGAAGCCAACCCTAACATAGTTGCGAAAAGGCTAGGTAAATGAACTGTTTAAACTGTGTTTTGAAAATTGAAGATGATAATTTATTTATTTATTGCAAAATGTATACTGTTACAGATATGCATCCTTATCCTAGTTATACATTGCCCTGTTAGAGTGCTGCAATTTATCTTAGAACTAGATAGTTGACTTTATACACAACACAAGTGATTGAATTCTTTTTTAAAGAAAACTAACGTTTATGTTGTTGGTGAACTTGGGCGTTATTTCTATGAAGTGCAGTTTAATGAGTTGCAGTAGGAAGTGCGATATAATCGAAGCATTTCAAGTGGGTTTTATTTTTATGACGTTACAACTATGAGATAACTGCTCCGAGAAGCTGTGATATTTATCTGTTGGAAGTACCCATTTGACTATATATTTTATGTGTATAAGAAGTAATTTTATTTCTATAGTTATGTTTGTTGTTAGATGTTGATGTTTTTAAGAATTGTCTAATTTGATAATTTTCGTCAGAATTTAGTGTGGTGACCATTTTTTCACAAGCATTTATGTCTTATATAACATATTGAATAGGTACTTACAATTGATATAAATACAAGGTATTGACTTCTATCAGAAACTGCATAGGTTTATATGGAAAAAAACTCAACTGAGAAAATAACGTCTCATTTTCGGCTTAATGCAGGACAGCTATCTAATACCAAAGAAATCAGTCATTAATAAAAAAATATTCGCACTTTTATTCGTCAAATCATCGTGGAATTACGCCTAGAACTCTTGTCCTAAAACTTCAACTTAAAAATCTTTGAAGAGGTTTTTTCAGCAGTTATTAGGCTTTAAGTAATTTGATACATTGTGCACTTTTTTATCGTTTGGACAGATTTCAAGGCCGTTAAGGAAGTGGTGAGGATATGATATTGTGAATTTTGTATGGTTTCGTTCACACGCCAAAACTTCGGAGAAAGGATATAAGAAAAGGGCCTGAGTAAGTTAGCGGTTTGTCATTTTTTTACATTTGGTAAAATGCTACACGGAAATAAGTGAAAATGTTGCTCAGTATAAGATTATTTTTAATTGATAAGAATTTGACAAACGCTTTGAATATACAATGTATGAAGTAGCCAAAAAGTGCACTTTCATCGACCCAGAGTAAGTATTTATGGTTTTTATTTTAGGAGATACTGATTTTGTTTTTCATAAATGTCTCCCTGGAAAGACAGTGCATTATCACGCTTATTTTGAAAACTTTGGCATGATATTATCTTGAAATAAAATCAAGCTATGAATGTTACCTAGAGTAAGAAAATACCCAAAAATGCCCTAGAAGTTACCCTCAGAGCTTACTAGACCAAACAGGCTGTCATAATTAGTAAGATGCAATGCGTACCCACATAAATTCAATACCTACCGTAATTCGAACTCTGTCGTATAAAAAAAGACATCGCCATATAATCTTCATTTCAATACTGTTTTATGACTGTATTGATACCTCATTGCACTTAGTCTTTCATTTGACTTGACTTCTACACGAGCCAACAGATCTTATCTCGCGTCACCTCTCAAGGGAAACTCAACCTTGACTGTAGTACTTTAGGGTGTAGTTTAGATTGTAGTTGTTGTGTAATTAAGTGATTCAAGTTAGTTTGAAGGCGATATGTGACAACACCTGTCTGCTTTTCCCACAGCGGAACGGATGTAGGTTGTCAAGTTATCTGAAAACATATACGTACGTCTTGGAACACCTACGTGTGTAATGAAATGCATTTACTGTGTGGCTTGTGATTTGTTTGGATTTGTTTAGGTAAATGATGACGTCATTGTATGAAGGGCCGGTTTTATTCGAAACTGGTGCTGTACTAAGTAAGGTATCATGTCAATTTGGAGTTTACTTTTCATGTACCTATATGCTTTGAAACCCTATTTTCTGTAATTGTTATTGGTACGTAGTTAAGCCAGAAGTCGGTCTTCATACTTCAGGACTTATCACAATGAGACTATTTAATAGTTAATCTTTACTGGTGGATGTAGGTATTTCAAGTAATATTTTACTGTTAACTTAATGTTTGAAATGTATTTTAGTGCGTATGTTATAAAGTTAATATTACAAGTTCATTACGCCTCTTATGTTCAGTAAGTAGATACCATTAATTACATTGTTCTTAATAAATAATTATGAATTAGAATAATTGATGTTGCTGTTTTTGTTTTGTAAACCAATTACTGACATTAGTGAATGTTTGCTTAATCCTACTAAGCTATCAATCAATGTACTGCTTAAGTATATTATAATGAGAAACTATGGGTACGCCGGTTTTGTTTGTTTGCTAAATTGTCATACGTGTAGTTTTGTCTGGAAAGAATGATTATTTAACTACGTTGTTTCACAATTAGCAAAAGTTGTAGATTTTTTGTGAAGGTAACTATGAAATTTAGTTATCTAAAGACATATACCAGCTGAACAGTACCTCAAAACACTTTTATCTCATTGTGAAAATCGCATGAAAAAATCTCTTCAAGAGATTAGCATCAAGCTGTAATCAGAAAGGATTTCAATTTAACTCCACAGAATATATCCCAAACAAAACACAAGTAAACTCCCAACACAAAATTAGTGCAACTACAAATTAAAAATCGATCATTCATTAACAGTTGCTTAATTTGAACTCAAAACAATCGACGCAAGCTTAGCATCATCAACAAAGTAGAACCAGGTGTTTGTTTATTATTAATTACTCATTACAAAGGCTCTGGTCGGACCACCCAACTATCGGCATGTGGATAAATCATCGGCAGCGAATAGCTTCGAGTACCTATGTGACTATTAATTGAAGTGGTAGCCAATTTATGTTGACTTTTTTATAAGTAAAGCGTTTCGTAGGTTTTTATTGCGTATAGTTGCTTTACAATAAAGCATATTTACTTAAGTTTTATACTTCATCATTGTTAGGTAACTTTCGACTAACAGTATGTAGCCGTCGCCGCCCTAACTCTTTTTTAGATTTTCTTCTGTAGGTAGTGCGCCAAAATTTTCAATTTGGTTTGTCGCAATCAGCCATATAAGAAGTTTTGCAGCCTGTAAAGCTTTCAATATTTCTAATTGATTATTAAGTATTTACGAAGATCTTCCACCTGTAGTTCTGTTTACATGATATCCTCGTTATTTATTTAGATTTTAATGTTCGTTTTCCATGATTTATATGTCACAATATAAACAATTTCCTTTAACTATTAAAAAGATACAGCTGTTTCGGTAATCTCATATCCGTTGGAACTGGATTTTTAATCAGAATCTATTCAGTTGGCGTTATAAACCCCGTGAGTCTGTATATAGTGAACTCTCTGATTTTACGATGTAATATTGGTTTTTAATGAATTGTATTACCAACTATACTTATACATACCCTTACATTATACATACACCGTATCCCTATAAACTTAAAGTCTAAATTCTGGTAACAATTGGTTTCGTTTCGGCAAAATAAAAGTTGTTTAAATGCCGGAATATATCGAACTTCCTCCCGACTTTAAAATCAATTTGTCTTACCTATGGAGATTAGATACATAAATTGTTTAAATTGATACAGGAAGCTCTTTCTTATCAAAACTTCATAAAATTACAAATTAAGTAAAAAATGTATATTTTAAGTTTTTTTTTTCTAATATTTAGGTATTGTAAGTGTTATCTTGGTGTCTTTTAGACATTTGATAACATAGATAAAACTTTAATTTAATTTGTGAATAGATTGAATTTCATATAAATAAAGATATAAAAAACTGTTCAAAACAAGCTAACATTCAAATGTTAAAGTTCTCAGATCTATGCTCCCACGCATATTGCAATGAGCGGCTTGATTGATTGATTTCCTGATTAGCAACCATTAATATTAGTTATATTAGCATCAAGTAGCGGTTACTCGCTATATTTGTGTGCACCGTCAACAATTTAATTGCAATTACAGTTATGCTTCAATTGCGCTCGCAAATCATTGAATTATAACCTCTTTTGTAGGGCTGGTAATATCAACATTTGAAATTAGAACATCAAAACTTTGAAAAAAATAAACTGTATAAAATCGACTTCACCGATTTTTTTTCCTTGTATGCCAGTATTAATGTGACCCCAAAAATTGTGCTTGTTCTAATCTTAAACACATTACAATACACGAGGTATAATTTTTCCTTAGAAATAATTTATTTTAGTAGTATCTATTTGATTTCTAAGACTGTGTTTTAAATTATTTTTTTAATTTATTAGCTTCTCGCATCGACTATATTTTTTGACGTTTTCGCAATGGTGCAATAAAAACTGAATTTTATGATATCTATGTAGGTACTCAATGTTTATTACCTCACATGTCTTCGGTCTTATAATCGTATCAGCCCTATACTATTAGTCATGACCATCCTGCAATCACGACAATTGTCAAACGATGGATGGTTCGCGCATTGAAACAAATGAATCGTCGTAAAACACGCTGTTGAGAGATCGTTAAACCGACTATAGTATGTATTAAATGTATTAAGTCCTAGTATGGGGACCTCTTTATTAAGGTCAAAGACATAAGTGTGACAACAGGCTAAAAGAGTAGGTCATAAAATAAGATTGCGGAGCCTACATATGTTGAAGTCTTCGTAGTGATTTTATGGTCGAGAATATTTACTCTCACTGTAAATCCGTTGGGTTATCCGTTAGAGTTCTTTTCCGTGCAGTGTTATGAAAATTAAATAGGTAATTATTGATTGGTAGAGAAACTGAAAATAATTAGATTCGAGGTGATTGATAAAGCATTAAAAGATATTGAGATACCTATAGTTTAATATGTGGCATCTCAAGAAACTGAAACATTCTTAAATATTAGGCCAGACCAGTGCAATAATTTACTACAGATCTTAGTTCATAGTACACCTCTACAAAATGGTTTCTTATTTATAAATACCTAACTCTGAATTACTACGTCTTTAGTTTTACCTTTAATGCACATACCAATAAGTTTTTGCTGCCAGCCTTTAAGACAACCACGACACCCAATTTGCACCCACAAATCAAAATACAAAGGTATCCATGACAAAATCCGATACGTAATGATCACATTAACGTCACAAAAAAATGACTAATTCGCAATACATTACGTATTTTGTATATAAGTAGGCAGGTAGATATATGCAAAAACGCAATAAGCTCCGGACAAATTATGCACGGATACGCTGGTGGTGGATTGACCACAATAAGTCACACGTCTGTAGACTCACCATGGGTTTTGGTAGATTAGGATTATTTTTCATATTGAGCTGATACTTAGTTGGATAAGATCATGCATTGCATATTTTGACTGTAGGTAATAGAATAATAAAAAATCAATACGCACAAACTCAGGTTATTTTAGTTAATTTACTTATCAATGCGTTCTTAAGTATCTCGTGTTAAAAAATTGAAACTTTTCAATTCAAAAATGCGGGTGCCGTCCTCTTTATTTATTTCAACTTACAGGCCAGTTTTAAAATCCTTTAAGAAGTTTCCACATTTTGAAGATCTTAAAAGCTCGTGATGACGAAAATTTTCTCCACATACCATATTCATAAAATGCCTGCATTATTTAATACCAGCAAGCAAATCATGTCCTAGCCCCAAAAACTCATGGTGCCACTACATGTAGATGATGGTTCTTGTCGCCCAATCGTTCCCATAGGTCGGCACAGGTGTCAAACAGCTCAGAGGCTAATTTAAATCGCATTACTGTGATAACTCAATTGTACGCGGAATATGCCTACAAAGCTATGAATCTGTAATTTTGGTACAAGGATTTGTGAAGGAGTTTGTGATTTTATGGATAGGACCAAAAGATGTGACTCTACTTTCTATGGTATTCATATAAACTTTTCAGGTATTTTACGCATTTTGATCAGAAAATCTCGTAAATTAAATGGCCTTAAAAATAAATTGAACAATAAAAAAGTTGATTAATGTTGAAAGTGTAACTTCATGGGAAGAAGAGTGCCAGTAAGACAGTAAATACCTAGGTCGCTCTTGGAAAACATCATTCTAAAAAAAAGTTGACTTTTTATTCCTGCCCTGTTCCCAATTTTATTTGGGGTCAGCGTTTCATCGAATAATGACCAAATTATTTTCTCTGTTTAGCAATCTAGCAGCCAGATTACACCAGACTTCAACTCCGCAGAAAACTTGTAAGAAATATCCTATACCGCATCCAAACATTTAAAACTCCTGCCATAGACCATATTCACATTACTTATGGAAATGGGTTCCATTAAGTCTGATTTAAATGTTAGTCCTGGTGCCCTGCCCAGGGCAATTTGTCCAATAAAGGGCCAGCCATTAGCATTGCAACAAATAATGCAAGGGCCACAGCTTTGATGCAATTTTATTATTAGAGAAAAATGTTGATTGTACGTGTTACAGATTTGTAAATATAGGTGTGAACTATTTAGATTAATATTGCGAGGAAAATATGGTGTAGGAAATGTTTTTTTATAGATAGTATTTTTTCTAGACTGGAATTCTGAATAGATCTTCATCTGTGTAGTCTTTTCCTAATCATATTGGGGACGGCTTGCAGTCTAATCGAATGCCGCTGAGTGCCAGTGTTTTACACGGAGTATAGTTTTGTAAATAAAACTTTCATTTTTCAGACGAATTGTTCAGATACTCGTAAGGTACAGGTTTGACTTTGACGTAGTATACTTTGACATTGTCTATTTTGTAACATGATGTGAATGCTGAAAACCAAACATTCTTTGACCAATGCAACAGAAGCACTTCTTCTTCTGTGCGTAACAAAAGGCGGTACATCAATGTACCTAAAACTACTCTTCAATATATGCTAAGGATTGTCAATAGCTTATCGACTCATCGAAATACGCAACCGATATGCGTGCAATCTTTATATCGATATGAAAATAACATGCTCAATACAAGCTCATTACAATATCCTTAGCAGGCACAATGTGTCCGTACCTTAAGCACGTAAATAGTGTTGTGTCAATAAGGATCGTTAGCAATTGAGTTTTTATTTATTATTTTATTGTTGCTTTATGCTTTACGAGTTGATATGTCGATGTCGACTCGCTCTGGGCGACGATTACACTTCACTTTTGTTTTCGATGCTTTTTTGTTTTTGTCCTTTCGAGGCTACGGATTTTTCCACATACGTCTGTCGTATGGTAATTAATCATTTATTTTTAAGTATGTAGGTATTCTTATTTGGTCCATGTTTGCATTGAGTTTTTAAGTAAGTGTGCAAAATGTACTTACAAGGATTGAACTTATACGAATGGTGGTTAACTAAAGATTTTTGTAATAAGCAGTTTTTTATTTTATTTAGTGTTAATAAAATTTCCTACGTAAAAAGTACCGTTCGGTAGAGTTTTTCTCACGGCAAAATATTCTCAATCATGATTATGACGTAAATAAGATATTAACATACTTAGACCAACAAAAAATATAAGCCTAAATGATTAAAAACATAAACTATGTTCAATATGGTATTAGCAAAAAAACAGTCAGATTAATATTATTTATTGCCGGCGCCATAGACATAAAATATTATCTTTTAATAGTTAAACCATAATGTAATGTAAATATCTTGATTTTGGATACTGAGAATCCTGTCATTAAGTTAATTTGATGTCTGTATCTACACATTTGAATGTTAATTTCCAACACCAGTTAGAGCTTGTTTTCAGTGTTTGTTTTAAAAGAGTTTATACTATCACTATAATTTTAATAACTTGCTTTGAAACCTTACATTCATCTCCCATTCCTTTTTTTAATGGGCCAGTGTTCTATTCACATAAAATAGGACTCCCATTCTGGTCTTCTAAAACTTCAAAATATTGAACTTGACGAATTGTCAAACTAAGTACTTTATCTGCTTCGTCGAGGCTTTGGGCGGCGGCGACCTCTCGCGTCCGGCCCTGGTTCAGGCCATGGTCCGGGGCGAGAGGGAATGGGATGCCGTCGCCTCCTTCTGCGAAGCGGTCATGCTCGAGAAGGAGGAGGCGGGACGCCAGAGAGGTCGCACCTCTCATCCCGGCCGCCGCGCTGGACCAGGTAGACACCATGGGCGCCGGGTGTCGCAAGATGACTCCCGGCCACCGTAGGCGTGGGTCTGTGGGCGGTGAGTTCGGGTGGCTCATCGTCCCTCTGTCTTTCTAGACGACAGACCCGTGTCGACGGCGCGCGTTGTTCCACGCGCTCCTCAAAGAGATGTCAGCAACCCCAGCGGGGCCCAGCAGGGCCAAGGCCTGCCGGGGCTGCGGGTTGTTCGAAAGAGATACCGCGGCCCTGGTACATAAAAGGCCTATGACGGAACACGACGATTTTAGTCAGTAAGAGTCTGGCACTCCCTCACCGCTGCTAACCCACAGCGGGAGGGGTCATTTGATGATTTTACGTCGCTAAAAAAAAAAAAAGTACTTTATCTGCCTAAACATAGCTATCAACCTCAGAGGATATAAATTTTGTAAAAAAGATATGAGTTCTTTTGCACATTAACGGTAAATATATAACAAAAATAAAAAGATTTAAATCTCGACTATGCTCGTCACCATAAGAGTATCTAAAGCAAGTAGAACATTTAAACAGCTAAGTAAATTGCTCTCAGTACCAGAATTCTGAAGTGTAAGCCATAATGATTCACCCAGATAAAACTGTCCAGTGCAATATTTTCTGCGAACAAAATGTTTGGCACGTGTATTCAATGTGCATAACTTTGTATTTATTATTATAAACACAAGTGCTATAGTTACACGTGTTGCGGTATTGGCAAAGAATTACAATTACAAAGAAATTCGAGTAACATGAGACGATGATACTTAATTAGGCTATTGCAATCATGCAAATCGTCTTGTTCTCAGGCTTTTTTGATGGAGTACTCGAGTAGGTACTGTTTACAGTTATAATGATCGACGAAAATCTGTGTCCTAGTGAGAAAATTGCAAAATTATCATCATTCCTTCCTTCATTCTAATCATCTTCATATCCATAGTTCTTTCAGATGGCTCTGATGTTTTAACGGAACCCTTCCCTTTATTTCAAACGTTTATAGTTCCTCGGGTTCCATTCCTCTACATGACTTTAGTAAATCTTTATTTTCCCAGACGACGAAAAAAATAGTATCAAGTTTATTATCTGAGAAATATAAAATTACCATTTTCATGTTTGTAAATAAGTAGATATCAAATATTCAATGGTCAATAAATTAATCTGTGTAAGTTAAAAGCAAGGACATTTCAAACCATTTGCACATATCAAATCAACATTAGCATTAGAATCGATATATCGGTATTAAATCGATACAAACGGTACCGATAGTAAATAAGGCGACATAAATACCGTTGTCGTCAATTCATTAGCGGTTTTTGCCACGGAGAAGTAATAAACAGATTGTTTAACAGCTGCCTGTTGTGAGAATCACATCTTGAAGACGTCTCGCCGCGTCGTGTAAAAATCAAAGGAAGACTAGTTTAGTAGCATAGCCATAAGTACACATGAGCATGACATATAATTAAGAATCTATTCTACGTAACAGTTTCTTTCTCAAAGCAATTTTACACAACTTGAAAGAAGCTATACGCAATTATCACCAGAAGTTATCATAACAAATATTGCCTATTGCGATTTCCACCTCTTTGGTATTCCAACTAATACTCTCCGAAGTAAAGCGTAGGTGAGTGAAACCTCCATGTCTTCACTAATCTATGTCATGTAACAATTTGTGTGGCTACCGTTTTAGCAAATCTGACAGCCGGACCCTCGACCGGTTACAGCGAAGTTTTTTATCTATCGTGTCCAATTTCACACGGACGTGGCAAGTGAATGAACGCCCAATAGCGTGAGAGCTGTATCCTGTATTAATTTATCGAGTAATTACTATCGCCACTCGATTTAAATAGGTATCGATTTTATTAGGAGCGAAGTAATCACTTTTTGTGGTTAGAACATTGATACTTTTGAAGATTGATTACAATGATCTGTCTGTTGCTGTGAATAACATTGAAATAAATTAATATCATGCTTGTTATCTTCTATAATTAATATTTTGTTGATAGATGATGTAAAGGAACACACGCTTTTTGCCAGTTACATATGTTTAGTACCTACCTAACATCTTTTTTAAGTGTCGTACACGAATTCAACCTATTGAGAAATCGAGGTATGTAAATATCAAGATGTCATTTAGCCATTAGTCGTAAATTCTTTTATGATTCCGTAAACTTGAGAATGAAGCGTCTCAAAATGTCAATAAATAAAGGTTACTTAAACAGAGCGACCAAAACCACAGACAAAGTGATAATTTTCAACGATACAATCTTCATGTTGAGCCTATTACACAACAAGCAGGTTCCATCCAAGTAGATCAACTACTGGATATTATTCCGACCACCAATTAGACGCCTCTTTAAACGTTTACATAAAATACCTTCAAGGAGATATAAATATTCATAGCAAAAGAGATATTTCAAATATTCTCGGAATACGTAACGTGGTTTGTAAAGGAAATGTTCAGATTTTGTAACTGATTAATTGTGGGGCGTTGACGTTTTCGTTTTTATTATCTTCAAATTGTCACACTAATGGCCTGAAAAAATATGTCTCACCTGTATTGTTATTCAAAAAAGGAATTCTACAGCGCATGTAATGTTTTATCTATGTCTCTATTATTTAAGAAAAAAACACAAATGGAACGTTGATTTAAAATTATAACAAAATAGTTTTCCTCAATTATCACACTGGCCGCTAAGAATAAATAGTGACGCACCTATTCTAAATTTAAATCGAGATAAAATCGATAAAACGTGGTAATTTCAAACGCAATTTACGAGAGCCGTGATTAATTTTGTTCAGTAGAGTGTACTTAGTTTTATGTTACAGGCTGGGAACTTCGTAAGTGTCGTTCTTGACTACGGTGGCAAAACTGACACCTGGTTTGTAGTAGCTCGCGTAAAACGTGCGATAATTCGCTAAGGGACTCGAAACTGAGTCAATTTTCAGCGTAGGTAAATTATACATTACAATTTTAAAGTACCTAGTATGTATATACTACAGTACTATCAAGTGTGGGGGTTTCGAATAATGTCGATGATACATTTTTAAGTATTTTCTTGTTCTTAAGCAGACAAACACTTAGGTTTTTATCTGTAAGTAATGCTTATTTCCCGGGGACATTGAAAGTTTTCAATCCAATGTAATCATTTTCTCTAGACGTGTTGATAAAAAAATAAGATAGCTTAAATTAATGTAGGTATAGAAATCGATCTCAGCTTTATATTCACAACGTATTTTGTCCTGATTAGATTATTCAAAATATTATTGCTTGAAAACGGGGCAATGTGTAATTCCGATGCGTAAAGCAAAAAAAAACTTGTTCTTTGAATTTTGCCGTTTCTATGTAAATATTCATTGATAAAGCCTAGTTTTTAAATCGTAAATATAGTAATAGTGCGTATTGATCAATCAAATTATTTAAATCAGTATCTTTTTTCATATAAACCTCTACTTACTGATTCATAAATAAAATCTATATTGGTTAGATAATCATACAGAAAAAAATATTGACCGTTTCTCATGACATCATGATTTCCGCTCAAATATTTCATTCAGAAATTACGTTCTTTATAAAAAGTGTTTAGGAATTATGTATGTATGATTTATATTGAATAAATGATAGCTTTCTAAATCACATAGCGGAAAAGCGATTGTGCGACTATAGCTTCCCTTTTGTATTTCATCACCATAAAAGAAAACATATCCTCCTCATCTACTGCTAACTTACTGCTACCCACTTATTAGCAGCCAAACGGTGTGACTTATTCGTAGGATACAGCTAGTGTAAAACAAAGCATCTATGTACCTCCATTTATACGTAAAATACCCAACAAAATCAGCTACAGAATAACTTGAAAAGTCACGTCATTTCAAGTGCGGCGTAGGAGTGGAACAATCACGGTTGTCTGTAAACACAGTGGTGTTTGCACAACGGCGCTCGCGCAGGCGTGGCGGTAGGCGGGCCGTGTGAGCAACAGTGTAACATACTTGTAAGTATGAAGTAGGTAGTATGTTAGGCGAGATTTTTTTGCGGTACTGTTGGCAGTGGATAGGTATTCAGTTTGATTTACTGCTTGGTCTTGCTTTAAAAGTTGTAAGATTATTTCGCGAGTTGTTTAAAATGCGCAGGTTCTTCCTGTTATATCTAAACATAATAAAACTTATTGGTACTAAACTCGATTTGAAAACCACTCACACGGATTGTAATTTCTTTGAGTAACCATGTACTACGCCTTCAATACGTAAGCGACAGGAAAACAATTATTTACTTTAATAAACTGCTAGTATTATCCTTCTAATGATGTTCGACTGCCAAGAAATAATAATTATAACTAAAGTTTCAATGAAAAACTTAATGGAAAAGCACATGCAACCAACTGAACAGCACAATAAAAATGGAAAGTCCTACAAATCGAATGTTACGTCAAGCAATATCGATAAACAAACAGGACATAGCTTGGAATAATACTATACACTCAGTAAGTGCCGACGCGTGATATTTATAGTCAATATTTAGTGTAGTCGGTTACGAACTGGCTATCTCTGTTGAAAGCGATTAACTTGTGTACTTGATTGTACTAAGCATAGAACAGTCTACGTTAGTAGTCTACGGTACTAGTCTACCGTACAGTCGAGAACAGGTACCTACAGTGAGAAAATGAAAATGGTTTCCTCTTATCGAAACAAAGACAATATACATAATAAACCTATAAATACAGACAGATATGTATATGTATGTACAGCGACATTCTTGAAACACATTGCACATTAAATTAGTAGAAATACTGAAACTTAGGAAAGAACATAGGTAGGGAATGGTTCCGAAGCTGTTCTTTCAAAAAATCCTCTTATTCAAGTCAATTATACAGAAAATCTTAACTTTCCTCGTCATAATAAATCATAGATTTTTTTGCAAAGTATTTGCTCATTAATATTCTTTCAGTATTATTCAGTTTATCGTCAACTGCGTAAAGACATTCGGAGGACTTTGTTTTATCACGGATACAAAGCACTAATTCAGACATAGCTCACTATCTATATTTGTTGTCTGTCATTAATTTCGCTAACTCTCATGTTACCTATCACAGATTAACTTAATATGATAAACAGGTGTTTTTATAATTTCAAGTAATCCATTAAGATAGAGACAGCTATTTATTTCTTCTTCTTATCACGTCTGTGGCGGATACAATCTTTGAAATATCCTTCAAGGAATAGATTGTACGAATAATATGATGTAATATTTTCAGATACTAACGTTATCATCCTTCCTTATAAATATTATAATAAATGCGATAGTAGCTAAGTATGTCTATCGCTTTCACACAAAACTCCTGAAGTAGCTCTAGAACATAAGTATGTACTTTTGTTTCGAAATGAAATATACTAGATATACTAGACATTTAATTCTTTCAGTTTTTATTGGCCCTTACACTACTTTTACTTGTTCACATAGGCGGATTTTCCGAGCGACATCGCCCGTTCGTAAGAGCGGCAACGCGCGAAAAATCCGGTTGGAAAACTCACCAGTGTGAAAATGCTGTAAGGGTCAACAAAACCTGAAAGAATCAAATGCTGATGAATTATTTCCGCATTTTCACTGTGCAGTAGTTCAATAATTTTATTTTTATAGTAAGGACTTACCATGTTAAAATATTACAAACTTAAAGATCACACAAAAACTATTATATGTATTTACGGCATGAACAATTTCTGAACAGGTGTGAGGCTAAGAAAATAAAAACAATAGGTAAGTATCAAATGTAAATAAAACGGTTATTTGCGCAATTTATGATTGATTAATTTATGATCGTCCGTCTCGACGTTACGTCAACGTAGATAACATTATTATGACAATAGCAACAATTGTTATAAATATTATAAAATGCGTAATCCGTTCCGATTTGTTCTGTACCTACGCAATAACTGTAAGCAACATTTATGTCATAAAGAACTTTTACGGTAATTTTTTTTCTCTCAGGTTAGTATTTTATGATCTAATTTCGTTCTTTTAGTACCTATTTTATGATCTAATTTCGTTCTTTTCTCTGTGGACAACAAACTAATAACTATGACCATTAACACTCATTACGTACAAAATTATAAAGCCCCATTTAAACAGCTGTTTAACGGTGATTAAAAGAACAAGCAATTTGACTAAAAGTAAATATTTAAGTTGCATTATTTACTGATACATTTTTGAGATACCGACAAATACCAATAATTCAGCAGCAAAAGCATCGAATTAACCGAATTAATTATTATCTACCAGCAAAAAAAAACTATAACAGACTTGCTGAAAGATGCCTCACTCTCGCCCATGGCCTAGCTCATAATAATCAGCGCAAGAGTCGGTTGATAGTATCTCCATATTACTACGAGATACAGAGAAGGAAAATTAAGCCCACGTGAGAGTGCGTGCTGAAATTGCAGAATGGCACGCGCACCACTCGCACGTGTTGGCTGACCTTTGCCTTTACTTGGTCATGAATTTCTTAATAGCTCTATGTGCTGACGCTACGCTCATAGACCAGAAACCTACATTTCAGTGCAGCTAACCTAATGTAGCTGTTTTGCTTACTTCTCAAATGGACCTTCACGGACCTTTATAAGAAAATCTTTTCAGGATCATTCCTCTTAAAAAAATGTCATCTTAATCAATTCAGTACCGTGTAACAAACAAACTTACTTTCCACTTCTAATACCTATGCTTACGGTTTAACCCGCACCTCGCCTATAACTATTTCCTCTACAAAATCTAATACTGAAATATTTTTTCACAGTGGTCTAATGGTTCTTAGAATTAGCTCCTTCAAAGAAACAAAATCTTCCTTCAGCTTTATAATATTAATATAGATTAAACTTAGAATAAGTATGACGCAACTCCGATAGACCAACCTTCTTGGGCATAAATTGACATTAAACTTAAAAGTGACTTCTAAACGCCCTAAGTACACACCTGTTTACTTCACAACTTATATAACGATAACATATTTTCCTATCAAGTGTTAAAAGCAAATATTAAATAAAGTTCTATGTTGATTTTTTATAGATTAAACTTCGATATACGACATAAGCCGTGTTAAGAGGTCGATACTCCTAAACGGTAACAAATATTTAAAATTGATTTCTATGTAACTATCAAGTATGTACTTATTATTTATCTACGGGAATAAACATAAATTGATATACCTATGTTTGGTATAAGAGATCAAAGGCTCAACTCACACCTCACGAGTTTTTGCAAAAACCTACTAAAAACTTATATACTGAAACCACAATGAAAATATGTGGTTTTTAGCTAATTATGAACTTTCCATACACCGTCATCAGTACCAGTATTCTTTGTATATAAAATGCATGACTTTGAAATAATTCTGAAACTTAGGAAAAATGATTCATCAAGATCCATTCTCAGAAATTGTCACGTTTACGAAATCATACTTAAGATTTGAATCCTTGCCTTTTTTTCAATCAAAATAATAGTAACTGTACCAACGAAATACTTCGTGTTTCCGACTTAACAGTCATTTATGCCAATCTAAGAGTTATATTCACGATAGTATCTGAAACAGAAGCTTCAATACAATAATAAAACTGAGCAAATCTAATCGTGAGGCGTGCCACGACTTAACCTTTCAACGACGTCTCGATGTAGGGAAACTTACTGAAACACGAGGGTTTAAAGTTATGGCCAACAATTTGCCATTTTAAACATTTTTTTGCAAATTAATTGACTTTAAACGAGGATATTTGATAATAGATTTTGATCGTTTATAATATAAAAGGCAAGTGAATTTAAGTGTTATGGTGCCTATGTATGTAATTCTCTTAAGCGCGTGCTTAGCTCACAAGATAGCTAGAGACACTAATAAAATTGTTATCTCTAATTGATTTCAGAGCCTTGAGTACCAAAATATGTATCATCACCATAAATATACATAGGTAATACCATCATAAAAAACAATTACGATTACGAAGATTTACCGAAGAACGTCGAGGTATTTAAAATTATGTATTTATCAGTAAACGATGACCAGCGTAATTACAGTATTTGCTTACTTAGCATTACCTTTAAAATTCTATATTTATGATGTATCTGGCTCAACAACGTGGGTGGAATGCTCTGTTTACATTTCACACAAAAAACCCAGCATTATGGTGTATCATCACCATATTACGTCGTCTCCACGGAATTTATAGGTGTTGTCATAAAATGGATACGTGATAGAAAAAATAAGAGGACTGCCGCGGGTAGGTCGTATCCTTGGTCCTTGCGTCACCGTATCAACAAAGCGTTGCCCACGCGCTAATGTATTCAACGCGGCGATTGATGAAGTATAAAATTTCTTAGTACCGTCTCACTCACAATGGAATTATGATAATTTATCGGTTGGCTTGTGCCGGCCGAGTGTGTGGGAACGCGCGCGGCACGGGCTTTCCCACGACGCCGCGCTACGGCGAAGAACGTCTCATTGGCTACGATCAGAAGCGTCGCTTACGCCGTTATCCGCTCGCGTGTCAAAGCGCCTTCAGTGTCGACAGGCCGTAAGTACCAAGTGGCCCGCGCTTAGTGGCACGATTCGCCTATTCCGAAGGCGGTGTTGACACATAGGACGTTCTGCCGTCTAGCAGCGTAAGACAGAATTGGAGTAAGTAGCGTCACGGCGGCTTCGACCGCACAATGGGTCGGTGTCGAGTCGACTAGCGGTGCTGGGAACAAACTCACACCTTTGCAAGGTGATAGTCAATGTTATTGTTTTGACTGACTAATTAGGATGATGTTTTTGTTACTCAAGGATGTTGGTTGTGATGAATGACGGCTTTGCGTTACGTTCTAAGATTAATATGAAAAATTGCGTTATCAACTTATATTTACTGAAACATACATTCAAACTTTAGATTGCTGTCAGTTGCAATTTATCATTTCAAGTTTTATAAATATTGTCCGTTTGAATTATGATATTTCCCGATAAATGACAGAAAAACTTGATAGATATAAGAGAGGAATTTAAAAAATGCAACTTACATAGTTGACACAAATATATTTTGTAGTGCACCGTGCAGGCAGTCACGGCGACATTTGCCGAAGTGGGCCACAAGGCACAAATAATAATTAATAACACACGTAAGCAGTAAAAAGTCGGTGCCACAGTAATAATTTCTATTCGTCACTCTGTCTGTATGACCGGCGGAGGCGATAACGCGCCTCATGTCGCCGCAGCACTGCGCCCGCGCCGACCGCACAGGGCTACCACCAAACAACAAAAATAAAAATACATTTTTACACTTTCATGTAAAAATTTACATATCAACACTGAAGCAGGGTTTCTTTCAAAGAATATCCTTCAACATTGTTATAAGAATGACCAGAACCCAACAATTACAAAATGTGACTTTAACACGAAAAAGTATTTAAGTAATGTATTTTTTGTTAATAATAATGAGGGGACTATTCCCTTGACAGTTATTTAATTCATCGCCACGAGTCGCCTTGAAGATAATGGTTGTGACGTCATAGTGCGTATTATTTGGCGCGCGAATCAGAGGGGAGCGTCTTGGCGTGCGTCTGCGCATAGTGACGTAAGGAGGGTGCGCGTGGGAACTCGTGCTAGCCAGCTGCTGTCAGCTGAGACCCTCACTTGGATGTACAGCTGTTTCATCTTACCGGCCGTGATTTAATTTAAGATAAATAATAATACTCTGTAAGAGAATAAAAAACAATTCTAATAAATTATAGAAAATACGGAATATTTAAGACTGATTTTAATTACTGAAAGAATATACATTATTACCATTTACATTACAATATTATTGGTTACAATTAAATGTATATGAATAAGAACTCAATGTTACCTGAAATAGGATAAAACTGTCGTGAAACTTTGCATTCTGCCAAGGCGATATTATATATGTAATTACAGATATTTATTTAAACTTATATAATATCTTCAAATATCATTTAATTCAAAGTAAAATACTTTAAAATATACTTTAAAGTCACATTTTTTTTTTAATTATGAAGCCCAGAACACAAGATAATTTAAGTTGTAATTACAAATATTTTACAACATATAAAGTATGTTTTAGTAGAGTTTAAAAAATTAATTTAATTCCCGTATCCTGCGAGTGACATCCCTACTTTTATCACGGGCGTTTTGCCACAATCGGTGTAGGGCGCATAAAAGCGGTACGACGAGCGGCGCGCGCGCCATTCGCTCACAGACCGTCGCGCGCGCACCAATGATCCTACCCGCCCGTACTATGTCGCCGCCGCACGGCGCGTTCCACCCGCCCGCGCACGCGCAACCCGACGAGGAACCCGTCTCCCGAACTTACCAATACAGAAAAGTCATGAAGCCCATGCTAGAAAGGAAAAGGAGGGCACGCATCAACCGCTGCCTCGACGAACTCAAAGACCTTATGGTTACCGCCCTACAAGCAGAAGGAGAAAATGTCTCCAAACTGGAAAAGGCAGACATCCTCGAACTCACCGTCCGACACCTCCACAGCCTCAAAAGGAGAGGCCAGTTAGTGCTCAAACCAGAAATGTCATACGCAGAACGTTTTCGTGCTGGATTTACTCAGTGTGCAACAGAAGTGTCTCAGTTTATTGCAAATGCTACGTTAGCTGCAAACGCTATGCAGCGCCAAGGTCCAGTGGATCCCCAAGCTGGAGCGAGGCTGCTGCAGCACCTCAGTAATTGTATAAGGAGGTTGGAGAATCCTCAAGTGGTGCAGCCCCAGCCGATTACACCTAGTGGGGTTGCGAGACCGACGCCTCTGCAGCCGATCGCGCCTAAGCCAGCCCAGCACCAGCAGGCCGTGGTCCAAAGAACATCGTTACCAGAGCGAGGGCTGAAGAGGCTGGCGGAGCCGATGGACTCGGAAGCGGCGCTCGCGAAGCGTGCGTACGCGCCGCCCTCGCCGCCGCACAGCCCCGCCTCTGAGCCGGACTCCGCCCAGTCGATGTGGCGGCCCTGGTGACTGCTGCTCAGCTCCTCGCATGGACGTGTGACAACGTGTGATAATCATTTATGTTGTTGTTTGTTTCTATTAACGTTCCTAGAACTCAAGTGTGTTAACGAATTATGGGTTGTTCTCGCTTTGCTTGTTGAAGTTTTACTTTTTTATTAATTTAAATAAATTAAGGTTTTTTTGTTCAGTAGTAATCTGTTATTTTTGTATTCCTAACTTCAACGTCTTCCGCGTCGGTAAAGCATTTACTTGTCCGTTTAAGTACCACGTAGCGTAGTTAGCACCTAAGTTTACTGTGATAAATAGTTATCTTTTGATAGGACTTGTTAGGTTAGCGAAATCCTAGAGGATGTTTACTGTAGGCTAATGAGAAGATAATAAACAATGTTTGCAGGAATATTTGTTTTGTTTCGACTGACACCTTTTACTAACAATGACATAAACTGTCCTACATATCTATTTAAATATCTATTCTATCTATAAATAGCTATACATTTATTTATATACTAACTCTACCTTATATTGAACAATCATTCTTCACTATAGAACTCAACGATATTATTTAATTACTCATATAATTTACGAAAATATACGTCTCCATTTCTGCTAGTGTCGCAATAATTGCAATCTCCTGTTAATAAGTTCTTCTGTCTACTCCACATTTCCTTATCATGAGATGTAATTCACATCTTAATTAGATATTGCACTGCTTATACTCATAACTAAAGGTCTCATTTCCTTACAATCTCCAGTTTCATCACAAAAAATATTAACAATCCAAGCTAAAACAGGTCTTAGTGCACTTCACTTTCAGTCTAAATTGCATTGGCTTGCACATCTTCAGTGATCATGTGATGGAGTGGTGTTTTATTAAATATTCAAGTAAATTTCTTTGTGGTGTAGTTCACACGATACTCAGCGACCGTGCTAGATTTTATTACCCAAGCACCTATAAAATGAAGTCATTCCGGACCAACGACCCGCCTTGAAAACTGTTTGGTATCTTCGTGAAACATTTGAAGTATCTTGAAAACCATTTTCTTAAATAACTAATTTTCACCTACGGTTTCACCTGCGTGTAAAAAGAATCATTATAATATTCATACCGATACTATTTCTACCTTTATCATCATTCGTTGGTCCATGTGACGGAATCGTGCCTTATAGCATCATATTAATTTCATTAAAATACTATTGAGGCCTAAACATGCGCATATATACGCACTACAAGTCTCATATTGCAAAATTAAACCAATTAAATTGTATAAACAGAACTTTCCATAGTACAATATAAACTATAAATAGCCTTAATTTGCATACACGTGTTTAAAATGACGTCTGTATAAAAATAAATAATATTTTTAAATGTTCATAACTTTGAAATCGTGGACCCGTTGGCAAAATGCAGTTATGGCTAAATTAGAAAACAACCTAAAATATAGCTTGAATATCACAATAAATTATTTGAAAGTAGAATTCTAACAATCGCTAAATGTTTTTCTATTGATTTGTGACGGCAACTTTTATTACTTACACGTGCTAAAATCAAGGAATAGATATCGAAAAAGCTTCCAATGATTCTATCTATACTCAACTCTATATGGGTTTCGTTAAACAATAATTTAGATGACCCGCTACCTGTTACATTATGTGCAGAATTGCGAAAGACAGAATACATAAAAATAACAAAAATTAAATCGTTATTAAATCAACTTACGCGTTAATTTCACCTATCTACTCTATTCTTCATTTGGGTATAAGATTACAACTGCTTGCTGAAAAACTATCATGATAGGTACTCATTTTCTCATTTAATAAACAGATTTGGGTTGATCTGTCGTATTTATCCACTCCTAAAATGTATATTCTAATCAAAAATAAATAAAAAGTTGTACAACCTTTGCTAATACTAATCATGTTCTAGCTATAGCCAGTGACCGTTTACCACCAGATTTGAGAACCGCTAACCCGTCAGAACTACGGAAATCATTAATAAAATTAGCGCTGATAAATAAAGCCGCTTCACAATCAAACAAACAGTATATTCAATTATCGTTGTGACCAAATCGAGCGCATCCGAAAAAGCTGTTCGTGTTACCAGACCTTTAGAAGGAACGATTACGGACAGAGACGACGTAAGCGCACAGAAAATACAGAAGCCTGACTTTCAAAATGAGATTGTAAGATAGGTTTGACGGACATCTATGCTAATATAATAACGAGGAAACATGTTTTTGTTTGTTTTTTTTTTTTTGTACCCTAAAGGCTCCGATACTAGTGAACCAATTTGAAAAATACTTTCACTGATCTAAAGCTAGCCTATACCCACGTAGCACAGGCTATATTATGTAGGTAAGGGAAGAAGATCGAGTAGGTCGTGGGTAAAACTGCGGGGAAACAGCTATATAGTACAGAATGTAAGCAAACTAGCTAATAGACAGGTAGACGGTGTATACCTATCGCTTACTAAGAAAATAGATAGAGATAAACACGCTGTCGGAATAAGTGATCAAAGGATTGCCGACAACCCAGTTACCTGAGACCTGTGAGACCCACAGAGTATTGAAAACATTCAAATCAAGCGATGTATTGAAAACAATACTATTGTTTATGACAGTCGTTACGAGTATTTTGTACTGTTAGGTCGTTATAAACACGAAATTTAACCTTTTGGAAAAAAAGAAATTTTCGTAAGTATGAAGCCATAAAAAAATCTGCAATATTTTAATCGGGAGCAAATTTTTTTTGGAAATCTTTCTTCGAAATCTGCAGACGAAAGTACAAACCAATATTTTCACCCACAGTAAGCCTTCTGCACCTATAAATCCATTCGGGCCGCATGCGCACGAATTAGTCCGGTACAGTCTAATTGGAACGCTGTTGCGTGCGCGCAGCCGTGGGAAACGCCCGGTGAAAATACTATGGATCGCCGCAATTTGAGATTTAGTTACGGCTGTGAACTTTTTTTGATACCAAAATGATAATTTTGATGTGCGATGTGTCTACCTGTAGGCATGTTGTGAAGATACCTATGGATGGAATTGCACGGTTCTTAAGAGAAGTTGCAATATGGCGAATACGTGAAAACGTTTTGATATGTTTAAAGATTCATTGGTCATTAATAGGTCGACGGGAAATATTATATTACGAGATATGCATTTAATTGAATTAGCTGGTGAAATTGACTCCTATATTTATGTACCATATTCAAATAAAGAACAAAAAAAGTTTAGAAAGTGGTCGTGACCAGTCTTCATAATCATCTTGACATTAGACAATAATTGTTACACGATCTTGATAATTGCTGAGTCTCATTGTTAGCAGTCATTATCAATCAAGACGAACTCTCATCATACATGATACACGCCTACTGTTTTGGACGATAGGTAGTAAAGAAGATTTAGTTTGTTTAAAAATGTACCTACTTAATTAATGTATCAACTCATTTGCAGCGCTTTCATACTGGTGAATTTGCGAAGCAAGTAGCAAAGCCGTATACGCGCGACATAGCCCGTTCGACGTGAATGTTGGCGCTTCGAAAAGCTGAGCGAAAAATCCGCTAGTGTGAAAGTACTGGTAATAGAAATAAATAAAGAAAATAAGTTTTATTGCGCATGTAAAGACGCTCATACACATGAAAATATAAATATAATAGAAAAAATAATAATAATGGGAAATATGCTTAATGATGATCTTATGACAGTACCAGCTGCACAGGTGGATTAAGGAGTTAACTTACCGTCGTCATCATCATAACAAGACCATGTATCTGAGAATAATTGCCAATTTCTGACGACCACTTTTAGCGAAGATTTTCAGCTATACTTCAGTTTAATAGCGAAATTACCTAGATACCCAGGTATTGGAATAATAATCTGCCAAATACTGGTACTGCACCTGCGCTTAAAACTGGACAGACTATGAGGTCAAAGATTGATGTTATATATTATATATTCTGAGAGAATGTAGTTGTAAGAAAAATAACATGTTTTAGAGTACAAAATAGGTGAATAAAATCACACTAAATTAAATAATAAAATCACGAACTATAAATCTAGATTCGATATTAAATTAGATTTTATCTAACGTTAAGCACTAGAATACAAATTAACAAGTTTTTTCCTTTATAGTACCCACACACTGCAAACTAAAGAGTCGACCAACTGACCCAATGTTGGTAAAAAAAGCATCATCTCCCGAGTCTTTTCCCAACAATGTTGGGGTCGGCTTCCAGTCTAACCAGATTCAGCTGAGTACCAGCGCTCTACAAGGAGCGACTGCCTATCTGACCTCCTCATCCCAGTTACTCGTGCAACCCAATACCCCTTTGGTTAGGCTGTTGGTAAAAATAAAATGAATCTAGATTCCTATCCATGTTTTCAGTCGGTATGAGACCGTCTAAATACCCGATCTTTGTAATGTGCATACTACCATTCGTCTTCTTACTGATTTAAGAGCCCAAAACTAAACTATCGGGCGACTAAAACTCTGCAGTGTGTTGTCTCTAAGAAAATAAACGAAATATCCCATGAATATCATATTAAAAGTTGACCATTTAAGCTATTCATTGCATGGGGTATTTCCAAACTAGTGGACTTGTCCATCTATAATTATAAAGTGGTCTTTCAAGTTACTTACGTACAATACTTAAACTATTTTTACTATTGTAGTAAAACGGGACAAAAGAGAAACGGGTTAAACGTTTACCAACCCGGTTTTTACTTTGTAGGGGGATTTAAGAATGATCTGGTCCTGTTAATATCTTGCGTCATGCTTAAAAAGACCAAAATCGGCCAAGGTATTAGTTGTATATCTTGGTTCAATGTCATATTTCATTCATTTAATTGTTAAAATTATGATCTAAATTAGGTTGTATATTCATTTAGTGTGATAATAATCGAATCTGTGATACGCTTACTCGCCCATCA
This sequence comes from Helicoverpa armigera, assembly GCF_030705265.1. NCBI lineage: Eukaryota > Metazoa > Arthropoda > Insecta > Lepidoptera > Noctuidae > Helicoverpa > Helicoverpa armigera. The sequence continues at coordinate 3,423,791 of NC_087137.1, read as the reverse complement.
CTCAATCTTCTTAACCTTTATACACTGGCCGATTTCCCGAGCAGAAAAACCGAAGGTGTGAGACGTTGTTATACCAACCCCTCCATTGGCCGATAAAAAGCTTAACTACAAGGCGTACACAAACATAATGGTCTTACTAATTAAAATGAAGTCGCACACCATAACACTAATTAAGAAATTACTTTAATCAACCTCTTCACTAAAATGGAGCGGTAATCATTAACATTTTACCACTAGCCATTGTCTTGGACCATAACGGTACCATCCAGCACCAGTTAATTTTGCATTTTTTTGCAAAAAAATAAAATAAATATGGTTATCGAAAGTGCTGGATTGCTATAACAGGTTTGCAACCATGGAGAACAAAATGAGTAGCGGATATGTCATAATGCAATATCTCCTAAGCGCCCCAAAACGCGAGTGTTTAGGGTACGAGGAAAGTTACCAGCTCCACGCTCCACGCTCTCCTTACACGCTTACTATGGAACCCGTCTATTATTTTCAAAATATTATCACTCATCAATCAATAGGATCCAATCTTGGACGGATTTGGCAGATTGGTTTCGATTTGACAAGGAAGCCTAACGCCTCGGTGGTTCTAGTAACTGGTCCGCCTACCGTACTTTGACTTACTTTGACCTACGAGAAACGCCTGAGCTATCTTCCTTATCAGTCCTTATGGTATCTCCACTATCTTTCCTTCCTCCGTGTTTACGACGGATTATTTTTGCAATAAAGGTCAGAAAAGACGTACAAATATGGTCATAATTATAAAGCCTATGCCAATAAAAGTTGTATTAACTTGTTTATAATTCAGCAAAATTGTATATGTTTTTAATAAGTACGACTCAAGTTAATTGTATAGTAAGTTTTATGGGTAACGGTTAATTCGATATAGTGTGCTATAATGGAATTGTTTACCTTATACATTGATCTTTAAAGAGGCAGCTTTTCAAGGGCATACTTATTCAACATTAGCCATTTTCCCGCGGTTTTACCCGCGACCCGTTGAAACTTCTTCCCGTAACGGGAAAAAATATAGATAAATAGATAGATATACTCTATTAGCTACACCAATTTTACATTTTTGATCTTATTCTAGTTAAAGTAGGTGACATAATGGGCGGTCTTATCGCTAAGAGCGATCTCTTCCAGACAACCTTAGGATGGATTAAGACGAGTAGGAAAAGATTATACTGTATATATAGCCTATGTTACTCGGGAATAGTGCAGCTTTTCAATAGTGAAACGGAAATGTTTTCTCTTTATTATATTAGCGTAGATAAATCAGTCTATCAATAAATTATGCGACGCAAAAACGATTTTCTGTATTTAAATATTTCTGATAATAATAAAATTTCATCATTCTTTTAAAACGGGATGCACTGTGTTACTATTAAATTAAGTTATAAAATTATTATATCTTACTTTTAAAACACCATAAAAATGTAAAGAGGAAACTACTTAGATAATTTACGCCTAATACAGGAAGACGTGTTGACTACGACATCAGCAGTTACACCATCAAGAAACATCAGTTTATGAGTTAAAGGAAATAATACAGACTGAGGTTCTAGTTAGTCATCTAGCTTTTTCCGCTTTATTACTCATCATTATTAATATTATTTTTAACTAACCGTTTTACCGCGGTTTCACCCGCGTCTCGTGGGAGCTACTGCCCGCACCGGGATAAAATATAACCTATGTTACTCGCAGATAATATAGCTTTCTAATGGTGAAAGAATATATAAAATCGGTCCAGTAGTTTTTGAGTTTATCCATTACAACCAAACAAACAAACAAAGTTTTCCTCTTTATAATATTAGTATAGATTTTAGTATAGATAAAAAAGACAGGTTGAATGTTTAGGGCTGCGGAATTATTCTAAAGAGTTACCGCGGACCTGGTACATAAGGACTTAACAAGGAACATGATGGGGTTTAGTCAGTAAGAGGCTGTCACTCCCTGACGCTCGCAGCGAGATGCATTCCCTTCAAAAAAAAAAGTTGAATATTTACTTGTGGATTGTGTACTTACGTAACTGTACCAAAAACAATGTTATAAAGAAAAATATATTTTCACGAAGATGATATAAAATTTTATCATATTAAAGTTGAATGATAAATAGGGTGTAAATGGTAGGTTTCAATTAAATTTAAACCTGTAAAATAAAATAACTAAAAATAACTACTTGCAAGAATTGTTTGTTGTAAGATCGCCATCTAACAATAGACAAGATTGTTTGCGAAAAAGAAGCATGGCGCAAAAACAACTGCATTTGATCGCGTGCCCGTCTCTTAACATCGCAACAAATTAATTACATAAAACAAAATAAGTAATTGTATGGATGACTTCCTATATCAAATCTTTTTGGCAAGCTTGAATAGGCTTTTTTAGTTGGGTTCTACAGGAAACTTTTATTCTACGAAAACAAAAATATAGCTAATATTTTACAGAAATATCAGTATTTACAAATGGGTTGCCTAAAATAAATATGAAATATTGAAACAAATCCATATATGAATCATTCAGCATTTTCTACAGAAATACGACGTTACGTTTAATTGAAAGCCCCTGAAAAACTGATTATTCTTTAATTTAGCTTTCTTATATTGTAAGCCAGATTATAAAAACAGAAATAAGTCGTAGAGTTAAATACAAATTGTCCTACAGATCCCTAAAGCCATTACCTATAAGTAACGAAAGCGTAACCCGACAAAAAGTAAAAGTGTTATTTTTTCCATTGCGTTACTTCGCTACGAATCTGCTTCTAGTTTTACGTAAGTCCCTTTCAATTGCTAAGATAGTCAGATGTTTCAAGCAATTTTGTTACTTTCCTACATTCTATTGTGATTTGAAATCGATATCGACAATTGAATATCGAAACATCACTGCGATGAGACGATAAAATTGTAGTATTAAAGATTTTATGTTGCTGTTTTATATAATTAATCGAAGTAATGATGACTTAATTATGGAATATGACAGGAAATTGTTTATTATCGAAATTATCTATTAGTCAACCGTCTGCCTTCTCAGATAGTTAGTTATTGGTACTCACTCATACAAAATGTATGTTTGATCATATTCGTCGGAGAAACGTTCACTGCTAGGCAAAGGCCTCTCCCAAGGTTTACCACTTTGCGCGATTTTCAGCAACCCACATCCACAGCTTCCCAGCAACTTTTGGCTAGATCGTACTCATCATCTGCCCAGCCTATATTCCAACTACCTTGTAGTCGGCTTCCAGTCTAGCCGGGTGCAGCCGAGTACCAGTATTCTACAAGGAGTGACTGCCTGTCTGACCTCCTCAACCCAGGCAACGGGCCCGTTGCCTATTCGTCTGGTTTTTATTATTCCCTAGTCTTCACTTCTACTCAAGAATGAGGTGAATATCATCACTTACAAAATTTATAGCAATAAATAAAATAATTTCTTACCATAACTATGAATGCTTATAAAATATCCACATACAAACCTATCTTCAGATTACCGTTGGTATTTAGTTAGTGGGTGTGTGTAGGAGGCCCTATAATGTAATGCTTATTAAGTATTTGTCGAACTAATCGTGAGAATTGATGCTTTTTTTTGAAAACCCATCGATTAGTGTTGCCCACGTGACAATATGTCCGTATGTATAGCTTTGGCTTTCACTTACATGGTTATTAATTTTAAGTTTTTTTGTCACATTTATGGGATGTTAATTTAAGTAATGGACTTTATAATGATCTGACTATTGGGATTAAGTTTATCTACTGAAAAGAGTTCCAGGTTTAGTATGGGTTTGTTCATTTTTTCGAAAATATAAAAAGTAGGTAATTAAATTGTTTTATTATAAATCTCTGAAAAATTCAGCGAGTTAAAATATGCCATACAATTTTTTATAATCGCCCAGTTTATATTTTTTATTAAGTCTAAAAATAACTTAAATAAAATCTAAAAATATCTGAGATGTCAAACTTGTTGACCGAATGTTAGTTACCTACAATGATTAACTTGCCAATCAGGTCTATTTCTGTTGGTCATCGTGCGTTAACTTAGCATGTGAGCTAATTTTAGACCTAATTAAGCATTGTTTTGCAAGTAATTGTTACATTATAATTAGTGAATACTTGTTAATTATTTGATAAAAACAATCGTTACTACCTATAAATTTACATTTATAATATTATTTATTGATTGTTTTCCGGGTTAAATTCCAACTTAAAGAAAGCATTTTACATTTGAATTACCAGCTAAATTCTTACACAAAAATATATTGTAATGGCTACACACACTCAGACAACAAATAAAACAACTCCAAACATATCATTACGGAAGCTTTTACTCTTTTTTTAACAACACCCGTTCATTCCATTTCTATTTGTCAAAGATAAGATATCTCAATTTCAATTACCGAACACATTGTCTGCACTCGTGAAAACGCAACATTGCACTCGCCTTTAAAAAAATATTATAAAAAATAAAAAGTAATTAGAATCGTGACGACCTCTCGCTTCGGAGCAATAGACTTAATTGATTGTTGTAAAAAATGCGCCAAAACTGTGCTTCGATGGACGCTGAGCTGATGTGTTTTTTTAATTTTCGAACAGCCAGGGTTGGCCGGAGAAATATGGCTGGCTTGACCGTTTCTTGGTGCAGCTTATTGTTGCTGTCAGCCAATAAAAAAAACACCAATGACAGCTGTCAACTGCACATAAGACTCGGTGACTCTCATAAAAGCATTTTATATTGGACTCCAGAGATTTCTTAACTACTAATAAAGAGCTCTATGTAGCTGGGTTACCTACATGTCATAGAATATAGTGGTTACAATTACAGTGCTTGGTAGGTAATATAGTAGATCCTTCCCATTTATAGCATATCTTAACACGCAAACAGTGACAATAAGTAATGCAGTCTGCTTTCAATTTCAGCTACCAACTGTTGGTACTTTCGTTTTCCTTCAAGCTACTGCCAAGGGATAACACATACCTACATAAAACCGATTACAAGGGGATTATATTAAAACATAGATCGATTAACTTTCAATTATTCGGTATTAAAAATCACATGTAACGTATGGCATTAAATTAAATATTGTGTTTCTTGCGCAACGACAAGCCAACCCTGGTGCAATTTTGCTTCTTACCTAGCTCATATAATGTAGTCAGTCTTATACATTTCATGTCAAAATGACATAAGAAGAATACAATAATCGATTTACCTCACTCAGCTCAGTTTTTGTGTTGAAAATTCAGCAAAAATCTCGTCATTTATAATGAAATCATCAGCCCTAACAATGTGCGCCTAAGAGCAGAACGTTGAGCAACGTAAGACCACTGAAGTTTGACAGATGAACCAAATATTTACATAAACGACAGTTCACTCAAGTAGAACATGTCAGAAAATAAATATTGGTGCAAACGAAGTAAACGTAACGTCTAAATTGAAAAGAGGAGAAAGTGAATGCTGTTGCACTTAGTACACGATTTCTGTTGAACCGCAAACTTGTCCTATTTGTATTAATGTTAGTTAACTTTACCTTTTCAGGAATATATTTAATTGTAACACGTAATTTTTTTCAGCGAATGGAATTCATAACTCGGCGAAAAAACACTGAATTTTGCAATCCACAATACCTACAATTTCAAAACTGCTTAATTGAACACAAATGTATAGGTAAGGTATTATTTATTTGTTTTGCAGTAAAAGAACAAAAGTAAAGTAAGTGTTACGTTAGGCATTCGGCGCGGTTGCGTCAAAAAGTCGCACGTCAGAATAGTCGTGATTGCGGCGCGAGCCGACTGCCGTCACGCGCCTCTGGGCCGTGCACGAGCGTACAGGGACGAACTGCAATACTAAATAACTTGCAATAAATAAGTGAATGCTGGTAAAAATTGGGTTAGGTAAACTTGTCATTTGTTTTGGTTATAAGTCTATTCTGATAATATTTTGGATCATAGCTAGACTGAATTGCACCAAAAATTGCCCAACGATGTCCAAAACGGTACAGGGTACTTGAATCTAACAGCATGAATTGCATTTGGCAATTTAACCATCAATTTATATCCATACTCCATCCTTTCCAGTCACGCGCAGCTTCCTTAACTCTCACGCCTTATGTTAATTAAAACACCACTAACCAGCACACCACGGTTAACATTTAATCTATCAACGAGCTATCGTCTCCATAACTTCCGTTCAACCATCAATCACGCACAACAGCCAATCAAAAAGCCGTTAATTCAAATCCGCGCCTGCGCACAACTCGCCACAGGCGATAGTTTTCCCACGGTCGCGGGCGGCCCGCTTCGTGGCCAAGTATAGCTCTGCCATTTGCATACCCGCCCCTCGCCACCTACCGTATTACACGACCAACATACCAACGCCACTTAGAAACACGTCTGTCTAACAAACACACGACTCTCAAAACTGACAGCGTAACATTTGCGGTAACGACGTCCAATTCATTTCTTAATAGACCGAGACCAGCTAATGTATACTAGTTTAACTAGATTTGAATATGCGGTGTTCTCATCGATAGTTATTTTGACAACATTGTCATTACAGGACGTAGACCTCCTGCGCATAATATTACCATTTATCAGCTAGCCTGGGAAGATTTCTAGTGTTTTGACGTTGATTACTATATTAGCATAAAATCTGGTCGCATGCCTAAGTTGTAGAGATGTTACGCGTGATAGACTAGATATCGATATCTTTTGCCTTATGAACTACTTCGTAAGGTTTAGGAAACCTAAATTAAATGCCACATCATACCTATCATTACAAGTCAAGAACAATTTAGATAATCAAATAACGATTAAGCACAACGAAAATTTCGGTAGATTTTCTGACTGCCGATTACGGGTTCTATTTACCAGTTGTCTTACCTCTGTCTGTTGGCTGTTGAGCACCCTTTACATTCATTTAATTTTTTAAAACAAAACAGAAAACTAAGTTTAACTTGATGAACACACGAATTAAGTGTAGCCACTGCCACTCTCAGGTGAAACAGAGCCTTCATTCAGATTACGAAAGCTAAAAAACCTCTAAAACTAATCTTCAAAAGCCATTTTTACTGACCGCTGATTTATAACGAACTTGATTAGTCCGAGTAAAAGCCGTCGGACATTCAAAGGGTTATAATCTGTCTACTAAAGAAGCGGATAACATTTGTGCACCTAACTCTAGAGGTATAATCAATGTCCCGTGCCGCCCCTTTCAATCCTCCTTACCCTGTAATAAGGCCGACATAAAAATTAAAATTAGAGGTCAGTTAGTTCATCAATTTTTAACGACTACCAAAATTATCTCATTAAAGACCTTTTAGAAATAATACGATCTTATTTTTTATTTTAATGTTGTTTTTTATGGTTTTCGGTATGCTTGAAGATAGCTGATAGTTTTAGTGTAATTATGTGTGACCCTAGATGTCATTTGAATGGAATTTCTCGGTTGTAAAGTTAGTTGACAGACGTTAATGGATGAGTAATGATTTATTTATAGTGTAGTGAATGAGTTTTACGTTAATTTCTCGTAATAATAAACCTTCAAACGGTCATGCCGCATAGCAAAACGGATCTATTTTCAAGGCAAGGTTCACTTAAGAAAACGTAGCTTACGAGTAACTTCAATATCTTTGTCACCATCGCTGCTAATAATGATTATTATCAGCATTTTTCAACAAAGTAATAACGTGGTTTATTGCCTGTGTTTTCTAGTTCTCCTTCGTTTCAATGTAACAAAATGCTTAACATAAATCGCTGTGTATTTTCTCAATTGAATTCTCGCTTAAACAATATTAGAAGGAGGTCACCTTAATTTATTATCAACAATATTGAGGCTGTCAATTTGCCGCCACTTTATACAGGAATAATCGTAAAATCTGTCCTACTACATGAGAAATATCATAATGTAAAACTACTTGACCGATTAGATTCAATCGTCAATTCAAATGGAGTAGCACAGACAAAAGCGAGACTCAAAATCGCATAAATAAATCGATATAAAGAAGCTGTCCATTCTTTCACGATTCGCGAATCGAATAAAAAATTGTATCAAAACGAAAGAGTTATTTTTATTTGTGATAGATGTAGTTGTTTTTGAGAAAACCGATGGTCCCCGGTTCCCACGGCTTGTATTCCGTCCGGAGCGAATTTTGACAGATCTTCGGAATCAGTAACGATATTGGTAGAGTCAGACGATGATAAATCGATCTCAGTTGATCGATTCAGTTGTTTGCTGTCGTTAGAGTTGTTCGACAACTGTATTGTTGCTACTTTTAATGAGCTAATGATGTTGCGTTAAAAAATGTAATGTTTAATGATTTTTTGCAGTAAGTTGCTGTTGTATTTTTTAACAAATAAGTGAAAAAGGCAAAGGGTTGTTAGAAGAAAAGTACAAATTGTTAGCATCCATTAATACTCAAGAATAATGGGTTCTTATTTCAATAAAGGTGTAAAAGAGCGTGATTCAGTTTTTAATCAAAAGTATTGTGTTGTTACTCCATTAGACATTGCCTGTTTAATAAATTAAATTATTAGCCATGTCCCAGTTGTACTAAAGTTTCCATTACCAAACAAAATCAGAAAGTACTTATTTACTAATAAATCAAGCAAAAGCCCTTTTATTAAGTGCGGATTGAATTTTGGTATACAAAATAATAAAAAATACTTGGTGTTTTTTCAGTCAAACAAAACTTTTAAAAAAAGTAGGTATTCTACACACCCACCTCACCAATTAAATAAACTCCCAAAAAAATCTAGAAGACCCAAAACAAAATGAACAAAATTCAAGTACCCAGTCATCTTATCGCTCTTGATTATTTTGCTATCGCTTCCGCGGAAGAGTGGTCAATTAGAAGCGCGGGCGCAGTAGTTCGGTAACCTATCTGTTTAGGGCGCGTGCACACTGAATGCCGATAGCGTCGCTGATAAACGCTTGACATTGACGCTCGGCTTCCGTTGAGACGGGAGGTGGAAAACGTTTTTTTTTACACGTGCCTAGAGGTTTTAAGTTTAGAGTTTTATCGATAAAAAAAAAGTAAGTAAATTATCTTTGAAGAAGACATGCTTCGATATTTATTTTCATTTCAACGAGCAAAAAAACTTTTTTTCCTATCTCCCTTTATAGTGTGTGTGTGTGCAAAAATTCAAAAATAAATAGAATGTACATGCCACATTTCCTTAGGGTAGTATTTTTTGTATGCAATATAAATTGTAGACTTCTCAAAAATCTTAAAAATATGTATAAGAGTTTCAATATATTTTTACAAGGCACAAATCTTTGTAAAAGCGAATTTTCTTTCCAAAGATACCGCACCACTATTGAATAACATACCTTATCTTCAAAAACACAGCCTGTGTTTACGATCAACACAAACTGCCAAAGCACTAAAGCGATCTATTATGTGGCACGTTTCATAGACAATAGACCTCTAACGCCCTTCGCCTTCTAAACTAAACGATTATTACCCTAATTGGTGCCGACCACCGCACGTTCCAAACCTTCATTCAAAAAACAGAGAAAAAAGAATAAAAAAAGCTATGTCGGCAAAGGCCTTTGGTGCCACCAGCCTAAGGATTTGCATTAAAAACTTTTCGAACCTAACTGTAATTTGTATTGAGCTGCGCTAAATTTTATTGCCAGAATTCAATTTCTGTTATACCCCATTATCCTTTAAATGGTTTTCAATATTTTCTTTGGATGTAACGGTATCTTCTTTTATTTTGAAAATATGCGGTGTCTAAGTAAATTGAATCGAGATATACGATGATCGAGTCGAATCAAAGCAATTGCCGATTTGTTTTGTTGTGTTATGCTTTGTTGTTCTAATTTTAATTGCATTTTTAAGTAACAAGCGAAGTTAGGTATTTTTACTAGACCAATTACTTATACATATGATATGTACCTACATACTTGGTACATGAAACGAAATATCGCACCTAGTGACACTCTATTTCGCCAATATTTATTATTCCTTCCATAAAAACATCCCATATAAAATCAATAAGTATATCACTGCATCTTATTTAGTGAGCACAATGAACAAAGACTATGTGAAACAATCTAGACTGTTTATGTTACCGGGCTTTAACCCTAAACAAGATTCACTTCTCAGGATAATCGTGAATCATAACCTCTTTGCTATACATAACATATGACGTCACTCAGTCTGGCCAGCAAGAACCCCGCGTGTTATAATTTGACACATGACAGCGCTTCTGAATTTAAATGCACACTTTATCGTCGACAATTTTCTTTGCAGCCAGTCTCATGTGTCACTTAACACTGGCCGGTTAACTAGATTCGCAATAAAAAGGTCCTAAAACCAACACCGCAGATAAAACCTCTTTTGAATGACTCAACGTTTTTTTACCATAATAAAACAATTACGGGCTCTTCACACATCTTCGGCCCATCAGTTCGATGACGCACTCACTTACTCTGCCTTAGTGACGCGCGGTGAAAGGTTATCGATTGTTGGAATCCGATTGATGATGAATACGTCAAATCGATTAATGTGCTACTTATTTTTATTATCTTTTATGATGATGGCAAGCGGTAAAACACCTATAACACTGTATTAAAAATGCATATTCATTAATTGAATATTCATCTAAACGCTAAAATATTAGTACCTAATCCCCCAAATTGAAATTAAAAATTCAACCACAAAGATTAAAAATAAATCGATACCTAAAGTTCAGCGCGGTATTCGCAGCACTAACCTCACGCCGTAGGTATTTGTCGTCATGTGGGAACAGATCGGCGCTCATTTCCCACGCGTGCCACAGATAAACAAAGACACCCACACACAAGTTTCGGCTGTCCGCATTGATAACGAAGCAATTAGGCATCTATAGGATTTAGATACGTGTTCGCCAAATGATAACTGGTATATTCATGAGTTTTTTTCGCCATATTTGTATGGTAATCAAAAACCACCGTGGCTGGTAGCGAAATGGTGAAGGCCATGTCAATTTATTGGTCTGGTAATAAGTTGAGTGGCCTTGATTGTCTAGAAGTAGATTATATTGGTTTTAGGGTTCTGTGACTAAACACAATATGAGCCTCATGGGGTTATATAATACCTACCTACTCTGTCTTCACTCTAAAATTTTACCCCAAACACCTTTTTGGGTATAGTTCAAGGGTTGGGGATGAGGACATTACGTCACTCTCTTAGGTATAAGCAATCCAGAAGCCTCTAAGTACGTCTGGAAGCTCAGCAATTTATGACATCATATCAGTAAGTAATCTTTTTCCCATTGAGGAAGGCAAAACTTCTTGTGCCCTTTTTTAACCTATAATAAATACTTATGTAATTTAAAGTAAGCCCTATCATCCTCTAAACACTACACCAAATATTTACTTAGAACTGAAAAAACTGAAGAAAAAAGAACTGGCAGGAAAGAAAACCATCACTGCTAATTCTAGCTCACGCTTGACCAATTTTTTTTACCATAGAAATTGAAAGACTAAATAGTTCTCACGCATTAAAACCTGACATAAATATAAGTTGATGCGCTAAAGGTCGTAAGTCATACGCTAATCTCTTGATGGCTCAAAAAACTGGCACTGATAGGGCAAAGGCCAGAACGCCGTATAATTCCATAATCAATTCGAAAAATAATAAAATATTATTGTGTCTGATGGTGTCTTTATGACGGGTTAGCGCAAGCCAATGTTTTAAACTTGGAACGTGTGTGTTCTATTTTTGAATTATGTCTATATTTTTTTGTATCCTTTTTTGTTTTGGTTTTTATATAGATCAAAAATAGGTTTGCTCTAAAATGCCTCTTGCATAGACTTTTGTTCATATATCTTGACCATCGTGAAGTCGCTAACCAATTTCAGTAAAGACTGGCTACTTGATAAAACAGTACCTAATACGATAGGAAATGAAGCTTTATCTTTCAGATTGCGTAACTCCAGATTAGGTTTGAATATTTATAAGCCTAGTCTTTCAGCTCTAATAATGAATCAACGTAAAACCTCAACCAATTATTTAAATTTTCTTATCGTTAAAGCCATTACCTATTTCCTTATACATACAACTGTCATTAAATGTCCAATAATATTTGTTTGTCACACCAGAGTCTGCATATAATTGGCAAAATTGAATAAACCAGAGAATGTTATTAACACATTTTTGTATATAAAAATACCTAACAATTAGTGGTCATAATTTGCTATAGTACTTCTTTCTGAACATTGTGGTTTCGGTCCGTTAAAATGATGATACACTATGACCGCAGTACGTGAGTAGGTACCTACGTGATGAAGCTTCAAAATAGTGAGGGATCACAGAGCAAGGAAAGATGAGTAGATATGCCATAATGCAGGTAGGTCAGGCTTTCTTCCAGGTCAAATTCGTATGGTGGGCATAACCAAATCGCTTAGTTTTTATCACGTGCGAGATTTTTCAGACATGTTGTCAACGAATTTTGGTATTACAAAAAATGATCGGGTCCAAAGAAGGTGTAAGAGGTAAACGTTCCTCGTCCCCCGCTCACCCGCATTTCGGCGGGCTACTTTCTTAGGAGAATTTTCGTTATGGCACCTCCGCTTATAATTTTGTTATCTATGTTTAGGATGTATGTATTTACACGAGCGGGTTTCCTTTGCCACTGAATTTTCGCGACCACAGAACAATATGTAGCACAGGTCGCGGTTGTAAGCATTATGGTTTCCGGTGTTTTGTGGAATTAAAACCTTTAAAACACAGATTATACAATACATGCTGTTTCCCGTGGTCGGTAACTATCGTATCGTTTACAATTAAAAAATTATATCATCATCATCTTCAGCCATAGGATGTCCACTGCTGAACATAGGCCTCCCCCTTAGATCTCCACAGATACCTGTTGGAGGCGACCTACATCCAGCGTCTTCCGGCGACCTTTATAAGGTCGTTTGTCCACCTTTCTCATGTTAAATGAAGACAAATATAAAGAAGGTTCTTTTACACGTCAAGTATTGTCATTATTACTGAAACCGACGTGGTTGAAGAGCCTCTCAGGATCTTCGTACACCGAAAGACTTCGGGTGATAACAATTAAATCACCGTTCAACCCGCTGTCACGTTTCATATTGCTCTATTTTTCTCAGGTTTTTGTGTTTGAGATATGATATGACACACACACTGTATAGTTAAGTTTAGTTTATGTACATGTTTAAATTCTAGTGTCTTCTTATCTATTTCATTATCTATTGATTAATGCAATAAATGATGATGACTCAAAATTGGGTATTTCCAAGTTATTTTTGACGCGCGTAGGTTCTGTATCTAATCACCCTGAAAACGAAAGTGTAGGTAAGCAATTATGTTAATAGTTGGTGGCACGGGATAATTTAGTTTTTCGATACATTTTTAAACTAATTTTCTGTCATAAAAATCTTGTCCTGACAGTTGCCTTCATATTTCGAGCTAGGAACAAATCACAAATTGAAATTGGCGTTTTTAGCTATCGGATTATAATTTTTGCAGAGGTTATATTATACGTTATATATTATACATTAGTTTACATAGTTTAAATGATATATTAGTGTACATATTTTTTATGTATTAGTGTACTATACTGTATGTACATAGATAATTAAATATTTAACATAATAAAAGAATATACGCTCGTCTGAGTCATCATGTTGATAACTTTTTCTCTGCCTAAGTATGACTAATTAAAGACGGGTCATTAAAACTGATAACATACAAACAGAAAAAAATCAAGTCTAGACTTGTTTATTGTTTTTAAGCCGACTACTAAGTAAAAGTAAAGTCGTGGTGGCCTAGTGGGTAAAGAACCAACCTCTCGAGTAAATGGGTGTGGGTTCGATTCCAGGTCAGGCAAGTACCAATGCAACTTTTTTAAGTTTGTATGTACGTGAAGGAAAACATCTTGAGGAAACCTGGAATATATAGTCTGAAATCACCAACCCGCATTGAGCAAGCGTGGTGATTAACGCTCAATCCTTCTCCGTGTGAGGGGAGGCCTGTGCCCAGCAGTGGGACGATAAAAAGGCTGTAACTGTAACTGAACTAAGTAAAATCAGCAAACTAGCAAACCTACGTCTCCGTGGTTACAAAAGAGTTTCCGCGGCCCTAGTACACAAGCCTTCAGAACTCCAACTGAAGTCTGATTCTTTCATCTCCAGCACCCACAGCGGTTGGGGTCATATTCACATGTTGTCCTACCACAAAAAAGGACTTTTATTGTATTGACAAAATAACTAATTTTCACGAAAAAAGCCTTCACGTAAAATTTTAACTCCTTAAAGAAGCCTTCCTCAATAATAAAACAGTTATCTAAGCAAAACATAGGTCCAGAACAAGTAGACAAAACACAATCATAAAGCCAAGTGCACAACATCAGCATGTGTCATTGTTTAGTCTATCCCATACTTGTATGCTTGCATAAATCCCATCTGCCTATGCAAACATTTCTCCGTCAGCCGTAGTCCAAATAGCTCGGGAACTCTCGATAAGATTGACGTCATAAGTTGAATATGTCAAGCATAAGTGTAAACTTTGCCTTATGTCGGTGGGAAAGTTTAGTTTTTAGTGTTGTAGGTGTTTTTTTTTTATTTGAGTCCATTAAAAATATTCAACATTCAACTTTTGCAATAATGGATTTTCCAGTCGATCGATCGTCGAGTCGCACTTTTCTATGCGCTTTTACTGATTACTCCTGAATTCTGAATTCCTTGTTTACTGAAAAAATCACTGAAGTCTAGTCCTTCTTCATAATAATTTTTAACAACAGTAGGAAGAGCTCAATTCACAGTTTCATAAAACGCAGGAAATATTTTAAAAGCAAAATCAAAACAGTTTCACATTCGTTTTCCTCGATAAATGGATTACATAGTACGTGACCGGCCATAAATTAATAAAAGTTATAACATAATGGCAGGTAGTAATTTCAGCTCTTTTAATTAATTTAATGAGCTGATCAACTCTGCAGCTCAGACTTTAAACACCGTTCACAGACTTGATTATCACATTTAAATAACTAGTACCTATGTATTTCAAATCTAATAAGTCGTATAATTCAAAACATTCGAGCGTAATAGTAAAATAGGACCATAAGCGCCATCTAGTAGGAAAGTAGGCAACTATAAAATATTTATTTATTATGAACGTGGCCTATAGAATGTATACATTGGCCACAATAGGCAAATATATTAGCTAATAATGATTTAATTGTGTTATGTAGGAAATAAATTTTTCAGAGTGTGGTACCTACAGACATTCACAAAGCTGATGAAATAAACAAACATATTGTTTTACTAACTTATGGTCGAACCAAAGCTTGAATCCTACTATTATTTTATTTTCTATTAGAAATAAATTTTTAAGTCTAGAAATATATTATTTGGCGAACCATATTCATCTTGGTCAACTACCAATTTTTACCGAAAATCGAAATTCTGCAATAATATTTGCTCAGATTTATTCATATTTTAGGAATGCAAATAAAGTCTTTGAACTATTATTTGTTTTCAGAATATAAGAATAGATTGCGTAAATACAGCCGTGTTTTGAAATTAAATAATTAGCGTAACCATAATACTTAGCGGTGTCTGCATATTTTAATATAATGGAGAAAAATACGGTATTTTTTCTCAAAACACTAATTTAAACTAATTATCATCCATTGAGCCGCTTTGCGTCCATAAAACGTTCCTAACAAAACATTAAAGAAAAAACAAACGAAGACCGTCCAGCATTTTTTAACACAAACATTAAAAATTCAAAAGGGACTTAAAATCGCCGAATAACCTATAATTATATAGTTTTTAAACGGCAATCTTAACGACGTCAAGAATGACAAAAGATAAAACCGATCGCGGAATCCTTCGGCTCGCGCCTCTACCTGGCTTTGCCGACGGCCGACTGCCGAGGCCGAAAAAAGAAATACCGCAACAATCTGTGCCGCAAGTTCCATATAACTTGTACCCTGTTTGGACCGTGCCATTTATTACATACAACCTTTTTATGCGCCGCCTTTTGTCTACGTCATTTTCTTTTACTGTAAACGCCGCCAAATGAGCCCCAGTCGGGAAGATGAAACATCGGAAATTAAAGATAAAACTGTTAACAGCGTATTACTAATTACAGTAAGGTTTTAAAATTACATTAAGACTCATAAAAGTCATTGTGATGTTCGAATATGTTTATTTTGTTTCGTCTCACAATGGAGTGTAGTTTCTCAGTTTGAATAGGCAGCATTAACGGGAAACATTGTCTTGGGTGGTAAACATAACTTCGTTATATGTACGGCCAGTTCATTTTGTAAATAACAGACAAATTAATAGATGCCTATTTGTTAAACAAGATATTTCGTGATTTATTATTATAAATTACACTCTACATTTAAATCCATGTCCTGCAATGTTTTTGAATCAAGATTAACATTCCTACAAGTTTACCTGAGCTCACAAAATCTTGCCCAACACGACATTCTTTGTGACGTTACCGAGAAATAAATGAATGCCACGTGCCCTTTGATTTACCGAGTCCACATGAAATGCCTTATGAACTCAAAATGTTGTTTAACTCGGCTGCCAGTTATTAAAATATTTCGTATAAAAAACCAAAGTGTTCCTCAAGAATTCCCTGGGAAAGTATGTTACGCATGCTTGAAACTCGATCGTCGGGCCACACGTGCTCCCGCGCATGAATGGGACAGGGCGGAGGGCAGGGAAGGGCCGCGGGCCGCGGGGGCGGGAAGAAGGCTTTTTTCAGGCAGTTGAAGCCGAGACGCGGCCGAAGACGCGCGTCCTGTGCTTGCAAGCTCCAGATCGTGACCCGACATTAAGTTAGTGTGTGTTAAGTGTAGTTCGAGCAACCTTTTTATTAATTATGTAAGTATATTATTTTAATGTCAATTATCAGTTAATTTATGTATCATTAGAGTATCGTGTTTGAATATTTATCAAAATCGAGACTTTGCCGCATGGTAACTCATGGGATTTTAGAGCCATGGTTTTCCGCATATGATTAAAAATACTGAAATAATATAATCGGACGATCCTGTATACTAGATGTGTTATGTGATATGATAATATTGATTTATTATAATTAATGTTTTCAAAATTAACTAATTAATATTAATGTAAGACTCATTTTTAATAAATTAGTTTTTAATATAAATAATTAATTTAATTATTTTTATCAGAATCAAAATGTCTTCGGACCCGGCGCCGTTGTCGAAAACGGCGAAATACAAGAAGATCACGAAACCACTTTTGGAAAGAAAACGGCGCGCGCGCATCAACCGGTGCCTGGACGAACTTAAAGATCTCATGGTTGGAGCTTTAGAGGTATGTTTTATACTTACGTATGTTTTATTATATTATTCTGTTTATCATTTACAGTAGGTACATTACGCGTTTCAAATGATGACACACTCACGTTTATTTTTGCATAATTTATGGAAATAAGTTAGCTATCAATATCATATCTAACCACAACTCGCCGGCTTATGTGTAATACTTCTAAATTTAGCTCAAGTGTTCTAAATATATTCGAGTGCCATCAAAGATAAAAGATAACATCACGTACATATAGATATCGCGCTCTATTTTTACCCTAACTCATTACCTATGTGTTTGCATAAAAACTAAACCTTATTTTACTGTTCATCAAAATGCAATCCATCATTCATTCAGTCACCATTTATTTTTATCGCGGACCGGTCGTCCTTCTGTTTATTACTGCGCACTTACCATGAGCCGTACCGACACCAAACAGGAATATAAAAGTACAAGTTCCATTAAGAAACAGGAGTTGCTTATTCACATATATGTACAGTTATATTAATGTTACGTTTGTACCGTGAGAACGGAGCGCCGCACCTGCGCTATACTCTACTCACTTTTTTCTTTTTGTCACAGATCGATGACGACAACCTGAGCAAGTTGGAGAAGGCAGACATCCTTGAATTAACCGTTAACCATCTTACAAAGTTGCACAGCCCTAGAGACCCGGTTTTGGAAGCCAAGAAGTTCCAAGCGGGTTTCGGACAATGCGCGGCCGAAGCGTGCCGATTTATTATGTCTGTGCCAGACTTAGACGCAAACGTCAGCCAGAATTTAATCAGTCACCTATCCAGACTGATTACCGCTCAACCTCTTACGATTCAAGTACCAGAGAGACCTAACTTCTCGCCGCCGACGTCACCGTCATCCGTCATCTCCGATAGGCAACATTACTACAGCGATCACGACAGATCTTCATCAGACGCGGAAGATTCAGTATACTCAGGCGATGGCCCGAAACAGTGGGCGTACAATAGACCCGCTGCGAGGGTCACCAATAAAGTACCTCCCACCGGGCTGCTCACAACCGTCGACAATCTGAACCATCACGGCGCGCCAGAACAATTGAACGCTCAGAGAAACGGGGCGTATTTCAAAAGAGTTCCGGCTGAGGCGAAAGATGTAATACTGCAAAAAATTCGTCAACACATAATGGACAAGCGAAGCAATGACAACATCGACGTGAACATGAGCGCGGAGCCAGCGCCCGAACCAAAATATTTACAGAGAGACGAACCGTACAGAGGCGAGTACTCATACCAATACTCACCGCCGAGCACGAACAGCGATACTCTTGATCTCCGAAAGGTTAGATCACCAGCGAAGGTGAACGAAGCTGTGTCGCCGAAAAAATCTGTCGCATGCTCCGGCGCTAATCAATTAGACACGACTCCCCAGAGCAAAGTTGAAGTGACACCCAGTCTTCCGGAACACTGCGAATTGCCGATGGATTACAGCAACTTACCGCCTAAAAAGAAAAGGAAATTGATTGAGTACCAAGAGTACAAAAAGCAGGAGGCTGCCCGTCGTCAACTCGAGGCTTTTTACGATGAAAAAAAAGAGCGTCTCGGCGAGGGACCACCGGCGGACGAGGACAGCAAATGGCGGCCATGGTGATTGTGTCCCCTAATCACTCGCCTATTGTGATATTAATAGTCTCTTCTTCCATAAAAAAGCTTTAATTTGATTTAATTTATGTATGTTTAGTCAGTAGTGTGTAGTCCTTAAGTGCCTTATGTTTGCTTTAAAATTGTTTATGTACTGAACGTTATTTATGTGCCATTTATTTGATCTCGATGTCTTCCTATAAAAATTGTATTCATGATGTAGACTTGCGCAGTCTTCCATGTAAAGTAACAATTAATGAACTATACGATAATAAATGATGTATGTATCGAATTTCTTTTTTGACTCCCCAGACCTTTTTATTAATAAAAATGACACAGCTGAGATGATAAGTTACGGAAAAAAGTTAGATAGAACTGATTGAATAAAACCCATTTAGGTTTTACAAATCTCGTTGGCTTTCGATGACAAAAGCTCGTTAGAAAAAACGAAGAAAGGCTTCAGCACGATGGGATAGATGGAGTGGCTGAGTGCTGCATGGCACGGGTTCGATTCCCATACTAGTTTTTTTTACAAACGCACATATCTTCGTCAATAAGAAAGTTCAAAGAAGGGAGAAATCATAGGTTTTAGAAAGGTCAAGTTCATATAAAATTATGTTTAAAAAAACAACAACATAGGTAGACAATGAGAATCTCTTCCTTTTTGGGAAATCTGTTGAAGAACAAAAAATAATAAAAAGTGTCCTTGCTGCTCAAACAATCAAGAATGATTAGTGCATAATTATGGTAATAAATTAATGCAAAGGTTCATACATTACATATTTGACATGCCGGAATTCGTAAAAATCTTAGTTAAAATAATACTCAGAGCGCCCTCTGTGAAGAGAAAAGTAAAAATAAATTTATATACTGTTTTAGAATTATACATACCTTATAAAAGCGCCATCTGTTATTTTTAGCTGCAACTATCAAGATAGGCAAGCGTGAAAGTGAGGCAACGATGTACCCCAGCACGTATTTTACTGCCATCTATTGTTTGACTTGGCAATCCTGTACAATTATCATAGACAGCAGCACGTTCTTCCCAACCATTCTAAGTTTCTTTGCTACTGTCTAGTTGATGGCGTGAATTTAAATTTAAGATTAATTCTTTTGAAATTCGTCATATTATTCATGACGAATTTCAAAAGAATTAATGTGAAATTAATTACAAAACAATTTTTAAGTAATTTAAAATTAATGCCTAGTATGTATAACATATTTTAAATATTTTTTTTTAATTTTTTACTATAAAACCTCTTTTTAGGTTTTTATGAGAGAAATCCTTCAAAAATAAATAGTGCTATTACTAAAATTACCGTTTTTATAAAAATCTGAGGAATTATAAAAGTTTAATTTATTTTAATCGATTAAACACAATACACATTTTTTTATCTTACCTATTAATAAGATTACAACCAAAATCTTGTATTCACTACTCACCGCTAGATGGCAGATAAAGTCCAAAGTACGCGATGTGGTTTGCCGCCTCCTCGAACGTAGTAGTAGTGGAGTGCAGTAAAGTGGGGCGCTCGGCGAATCAAACTTCTCATTCATTCATAGACGCGCCGGCCGGCCGGCCAGTCGGTAACACCGTGACAATACGACGAGTCGCACTCACGAACAACAAAAATGTGCTGCGCGCAATTTGTAACGAACTTCGAATTTTAAAATACGATTTTGACAGTTAACAATTTGACTATTATTGAAAAATTGTAAATAAATAACTCGTGAAAACTGGATTGTTTACAGTGAATTTAGTGATGAATTTATGTTATAAGAGTGTAGTGGAAAGTGTTATCCTGTACGATGTTGTGGTAAGGCGATGCTTGTAGGAGAACAGTCGCCGGCACCACGGGTGGTGGCCGGGCTAAGAAAACTTCGACCTGAACTCACTCCTGGACCTATCCCTACGCCTGTAGATCCTGACTTTAGGATATCAGGTCAGTATTCTTCATAAATCTAAAGTAAACACAGCCCTACCGGTAAATATGATGCAATAATCTCATTCATAAACATAACCTACTAGATTTTGCGAATTCATAATTTATTCGTAAGTACTTCAACTTTGATGAAAGCCAACGTGATAATTTCGTAACGAACAGGCTCCCGCTTAGTTTTAACTCAAGTTTTTTTACCAAACATCTGGCAAATAGACACAGACTACACAATACAAGACATAACACAGTTCTTATATTGAGTGCAAATGAAATACACAGGACGTTGACCATTCCTTCAAACTGTCAGCTGTGTAACACATGTTATAGAACTCGGAAACAATAATAAACTGACTTCTTGAATGCAAATAACTTAGATGGATAAATCTAAATGCCATTGTGGTTCTTAGATTAGAATAATAACGCGTATATTATCGGTAGTTACTAAACTCAGGCTACATACCTATAAAAATTGATTGCTTAGAAGCATGAAAAGTCGAGTCCTTATTTTTATGTAAACTAACAAATTCGGAAGCAACCTCCAAACTGTACGACCTAGGTGTGATAAAATGCTAAGCCAAGGAATTTCCTTGAAGTTAAAAGAAAATGTTTGTTTATATTTCGTTAATTTACTTACCTACCTACCTAATTTATAAATGCGAAAGTCACCCCGTCTGATTGCCGGCGTGTCTATCGCTCTTTCACGTCAAAACGTATAAGTAGGTAAACCAATTTAAATGAAAAGGGCATAAGCTATTTTTTACCCGGTTGCGGGAATTAATTCCTTCGGGACCTAGATGAAAACGCAGGGAACAGCCAGTATGATACCTATAACCTTTATAAAAAATCTTACAATAACATTTATGTACGTTTACTAAAGACTTCTACCTATGTTAACATTAAGTGATGCCTTAACAGGGTCTAACGTGCATCGTAGGTAATTCCACTCTGTAATAAGATGCACCTCGCAGGTGCACTTGGCACAAACATTTCAATAGCACTACTATTAGAATTCATGCACCTATCATCCCACATGATAGGCATGTATTCTAATAGAAGTAATAGATGTTTACGACAGACTTGCTACAAGATTAAACGTCTTTGTCGTTAACATAAAGTTTTTAATTCCTCGTATCAAAACAAACAAAATGAGTCCAAACTCGAGGAGTTTCCTACAACCCAGGTAAGGGTTCTAATATGCACCTCCTAGTTCTTTCGCGTAGGTCAGTATCTATACCTGAAGACACTCGATGAATTCTAGGTACCTACTCTATATTCCTTACGAAATAGAGATACAAATAACATAGTTACACTTACCTCCTTGATCACATCAGCCTTCAAAGTTTGAAATCGATACCTGCGCCAAATAAAGAAAGTATTAGTAAGATTCTGATCTACATAGAAATCTACACGTGCACGTAAATACAATAGCCATACATAAGATCTAGACTTCTCCATCCAGTCTATGTTATCCCACCAAAAACATTAAATGTAAAAAAAGCCAATCCTCTACGCAATTCCTCCACCGTAAAAAGTTTTGAGATCGCATAGAAGCCAAGTCCTGTTCAACTTTATTTGTAATAATAAATCAATATTTTGTGACCATATCAATAGTTTCATTCACTTTACAATAATATTGACTTGGCCATGTGCACAATAAACTACAAATATAATACAGCATATCTTGGAGAGGTGAAAGTCAATCATGAAGTTTAATATCACAGAATTAAATACTTTTAGTTTTTTCAATTGTTACTAAATGACAGACAGTCAGTATCATCCAAAATCATGAACTGCACATTTACTATGGCGCATGTTTGGTCCATGGTGATCTCAAATTCCAATCAGTCCAATCGTAAAATCATGTCCATATAGAATGTATCAATTCAATGGTCACATTATTTCAGGGAGCGACTATTAACTCGTGCTCATGGCCAAGACAATATTATTGTAATGTGAACAAAACTATTGATATAGTCACAAAATATTGATTTATTATTACAAATAAAGTTGAACAGGACTTGGCTTCTATGCGATCTCAAAACTTTTTACGGTGGAGGAATTGCGTAGAGGATTGGCTTTTTTTACATTTAATGTTTTTGGTGGGATCTAATTTATTTTTTGTAGGTCTCCTTCTTCTCTAAGTATATAACAAATTAAATAAACTTACATGCAACTAACTAAATATATAACAAACTAAATATGTAGACCTAAACTAGCACGTAAACAACATTTTTTTTTAATAAATTAAACAATTTCGAAATTGTCAATTTTTTTAATCGAATATCTTTTAGAATAAAAGAGATTTATTTCAGAGGTAGATGGCGCTATCACATGAAATTATTTGTTTTTTTTTTAACTAAAAACCGTAGCGCGATTTAGACCAGGACAACGCCATCTATCGAGCGAGCATGCAGTATTTATCGCACTGCATTAATATGAAAGATTTTATCATTATTCATTTTATTTTAACCTAGCTTTTTTATTCATGTGTATGTATATTTAATACATAA
Source organism: Helicoverpa armigera (assembly GCF_030705265.1). NCBI lineage: Eukaryota > Metazoa > Arthropoda > Insecta > Lepidoptera > Noctuidae > Helicoverpa > Helicoverpa armigera. Next base: position 3,400,427 of record NC_087137.1, on the reverse strand, counting down.
TAACAATATACCACACTACGTAACAATAAAACAAATAGTAACATTTTGTACATAAATAAATAACAAAGTTATCAATGCAGTCAAAATTCATACACAATGTTCTTGAAAAACCGCAAATATAAATTTGTTTCCTATTTTTTTATTAAGTTTTAAGGTTTTTATAATTTTCCCTTTATATGTAGCCAATAACCTATCTTGGTGCCAAATTTGAAGGTTCTAAGTTTGCTAGAAGTACCTTAGACTTTTGATGATCGGTCAGTGAGTGAGTCAGTGACAAAATGGTGTAACTTTGATCGCTCATAACTCGTAAACTATTTATTCAAATTTCTTGTAATTTTGGGACTGAGCTTGTTCTAATACTTGCTCTTGGTCATCGAAAACCTAAACTCTTAGCTTTGTTCACATGGAAGATACAGGGGGCTGAAATAGCCGCGAAACGCTTCGAGAAAAGATGGTACGGCCGTGCCCGCTTTGCTCGAGTCTTGGCTGGGGCACTGCCGTGCCCTCAGATTACTAAGTCAACAATCGTAGTCTGGAGTCTAGACGCTAGACTAGGATCAATAGGGCCTTACTACAAAAACTTTAAACCCTGTTTTACGCTTGTCTAATAAAATTTTGGCTGCAAAATGAACCATATGTCAACGTCATAATTTGACATTTTTTTAGACAAGGCATAAACTGACGTTTAAAAGTTTTTGTGGTAAGACGGATAGAGTTGACTCATGGTATGGTAGTGTTACCGTGGTTATGGTACCTATTGTAAGATTCAAAATCTATTCAGAACACTTTAATCAATTGCAGTTGTTTTGGATGATGTTAATCGGTTGAAAACATAATTCGTGACAGGTCAATGAACTTTGAAAAATACTGTCATAGGTACCTATTCGTTGATTGGCTGGCACCTCGCCTGGTTAGTTAAGTTCCAGGGTAAAATACTAAGTAGGTTTCTCCCAAATACTCCCGAAATAAATATGTGAAAGATCAGGTCCTATTTGGTACAAAAATAACTGTTGACTAAATGCCCAAAATATATAAAAAAGCCTTCTTTTACCATATTGTCATATAAAATTCCCATGACCCCAAGCCTACCTGGAAATGTCGCCATATTTTATAATCAAAATGCTTGGCGGAACCGTGAAGTTTTAGCTGAAAAAAATAACAATGGGAAGATACATCAGCTGTTCTTATAGGAGATAAAATCAACTGTTTAACTGTCAACGGCGTCTCACAATAGTTGTTGGATTTCACGGAATCGGTTAATCTATCAAACCTTTTTTCCTAGCCGATTTCGCGTAGACGCGTCTGTCAGGAAATCAGTCATTCCATAGGATTAAAGAAATTGTAACTAGGAAGCTATACGTTTAATAGATCAAAAGTACTCTTCATACACAACAAGTACCTAGGTTTTAATACTGTGCAAAAAGTACTTAGGCAAACTTGCTACAATGTTTTACATCTACCGAAAAAAAGGTTTTTGGAAATCCATCAAATTATCATGAATCGATCACCAATTCTATCTCTATCAATAATACCTAAGTATCAATGACCCACTAGTATAATTATGCAGGTACTTTTCCTATCGAATATGCACCTACCTACATAACAAGATATTGGCAGACTGATAAAAATGTTATCGATCGCTATCGGACACAAATGTCCGATACGGAATTATATTATGTCAGTGGAAAAATTGCTGTTTTGCCTAAAAATCTACAAAGATCTGCCAATTATGCTCAAGAAACCAGCTGAGTGATTTCTGATCAATATTTACGCGTTCCAATAATTCCAGCCGAATGATTGAATATGAATTAACGCTTCTGTCCAAGAATCTGAGGATATCAAGCATTCTATATTTACTTAAACCGCACAATACGAGAACACGAAGAAAATGCATATTAATTTTATAACGTAAACAACGTTAGAATTTGGTGACCACGCTGTTACAAAAAAAAGACAAACTTGTTGAATCCAGTTAAGTCACTATGTAGGTAATGTAATACTATGGTAATCGATGGCCTAAGCCCGAAGCCGGCCAATACTTGTCAAGGACATATTTTATTCTTACAACTAACTAAATTGGATGAATGCTTCTCAAGCGTTATGGGTCAACAGAGCAACTTGCAAGACTTACATGACCTGATCTAGATGCGTTACTTTAAAGCTATATTCAATTTGACGACTTGGATCTCAGTCGTGTAATAAGTAGGAAATCATTTCACACATCAAATTCTTAACAGAAAAAAGACCCATCACCATTTACTGGAAAGAACAAAAATACTCCTTTCCCAAACTTTATTTCAATTACTCTCCTCGGCTCGTAATTGATTATTTATTTCAGTAATATCACTAACGGACCATGAAGATACATTTTATAGCACAAGAATCTCTCCCAAATAGTTTATAGCTAAAGCTTAACTTCATTCAATTTGATAAAAATCTGTAGCTAACTTTAATAATAAGTAGGTATATTTGCTGCCATATTTGCTTTGGTGACGCATGGCTTCGGGTCACGAGATTTTGAGTTCAAGCGGATAGAAGAATCCAATCATGCATCTCGTATGCCTGACCTAGGTCACTGCAAACATATGGTATTTAAATTGGATTTCTGAGGCCCGTTGGATGATGATAATGCTACCACAGCATGAGAATTTGAGATTTATTTTCTTAGGTAAAGGTTTGAGATGCAAAAATACTGATTAGCTCTATAGAAGACCACTAGCCCTATCCATAAAACAGGAAACTTTTCAGGTAATCGTTATTTACCTGTTAGTTTCTAAATGTTTACCTCTTATTTCGAATGCATATAACAAAAGTCACGTACGCCCATTATCCCAACGAAAAAGTCTAATTACTAGACTACTAGAGCAATATAATACTTAATATTAACGTAGGAACATAATGAACTGTAACAATGTGCTCAAATTATGAATAATCGCTCTGGTACGTTGACACGGCTTGCCACAATTTGCGGTTAGCACCCTTTGCAAAGCTGCTCTGAAGTTGTGATAGCATTGTGTCCAACAGACTGACCTCATTCACGTAATTAGATTTAAGTGAGAAAATATTAAATAATACTAACTATGTTGCTTTATTACTCTGCGTTTTCTCAGAAATTTTGAAATAGATCTTCATTGGAAGCTGGACCATCTGTTTCAAGTTTATAATGCAAATGGTTACATACATTATAAATGAATTACAATAATATTAAAGTCCTTCACAAGATTTTACTCTAATTCATTACGAATGAATCAATTTTCTATTTAACTTAAAGAAAACTTAATCGAAATACTACAAGTCAAGAAACAAGTCATATTTCAATCCAAAACAGCATAGCTTCGCAGTGCCCACGCCACGCGTATCATGCGAAGAATTCGTGAACTTGACTTTGTAAGTTGACACTTACATGTCAACTCCATACTTGATACCTTAAATTCCTGACGTTGCGAAATGCAGCCAGTATAATGCCTATGGAATGATGAAGATTATCATGACATCCGTCTCGACTCAAAATTAGAATTCTGACCATGCAATGATTCGTAACGATTCGAACAGCTACTAAATTTTAAGCGGTTGGTGGCATTGTACAATGTCAAGTACATTTGGTCAACTGACTGACTACAAAAACATTTGATTGAGAACTCACTTTCCTTCCTCAACATTTCATGCCTAATGACAAACCACAGGTATTCTTGAGACATATCATCTCTAGAGTATGACTAAATCGAAGATCCATTTATTGGATGTAAGACATTTGCATGAAGTGTAGTTCATATGACTCAATAAAATTAATTACTTACGCATGTAAAACATGTAACACAGGAAATGCCGATAAATTAACTATGGCAGCTTCGATTAATGAACATGACAGATATTAAAATTAGCAACCAGCGTCATGAGGCTTACTGCGTCAGATAATACATTCCACCAATTTTAACGGATGAACTACCTGCCTATATTGTTTGATGCCCGATTAGATACTTGATCCTTGTTAACCTTGCAATGACGGTTGCATCAGAATAAATCGATCGAACCTTATCGGTGATTCATGCTTCTATGAAATTATGACATAATTGCACTTGCGTGTGTGGTTGACAATGATTGCAAGCTCAGATGTTTTATATGAGGTCTGTTTATGCTTCATAATAAACGTGTATGCAACGTGTAGCTAACATGGTAATCTTGCTTGTGTCTTGTCCACGTGTCAATAGGACTGAACCTCGAATCCTCCAAATCTCCAACAATTATATTATTTTAACCAATGTTCTCTTTGTCCATAGGCGTCCTCCGCCAGTATTACAATGACGACACAGAATCCTGGGCTTGGGTGCGGGCAGCCGTCCGTAGTGGTTGCCTGCTGGCGTGGCGGGACGGTACCCTGCCCCGACGAGCTGCGGCACGACTGCCCCTCAGAGATCTGCACCTGCGGACTGCCCACACCTTGCCCAACGCCTTCCAGCTGTCCCGGCTCAGAGACGACTCTGCCGTCGCCACGTTTCAGGTGATTATTTGTTCCAACTTCGACCCCAGCTTTGAGTGCCCTCTTGCTTGTACGTAAATTATGAAACGTGTTTCCTACGTATATGCTAAATCGCGAAAATTGACAATCACGACATTTGGCAAATGGCGAAGTATTTCGAACGTGCTTTAAAGACATTCCGGGTTCCAAAATGCAATATAATAAACTAATTTACACGAAATAAAATGGGGAAATATGTTTGCACTTGATGAAAATAAACATCCTCAAGAAGGTTAACGGAGCAACAAAAACGCGCTGAGTGGACAAACACGTCAACAGCTGTAGTGGTGCAAAAAGTCATGAGTTTTCATTTTACACGTCTAGATATTAGGTACACCAATATTGCAAATATTGTCAATCGATCAAGTCACAAGACGAGATGAATAAATCGCTGCAACTCATTCAAGTTATGTTTACTTTAGGATAAAGCTTCAATTTATTTCCCAATTAGGTTCCTATTCATTGGTTCACATCTTGATTAATGATTTTCAATAAATCCGCCTCAGCATCGTCTTATTTGCGGCTGTATTGAATATGCCAATTCATCATTTGCGATTTAGCTATAATTTCCATGCAATAGTCGAGTGTCATTTGTCAGTCCCACATAATAGGTGTAATAACGCAAAATCTAAGAACTGGCGGGATCCTTGAACATACGAGAGACTTGGATAATATTTCATCGTTCTAATATGACAGTCTACACACAGATATTGTATCAGCACAATACAATAGCGTAGTGCGGACTAAATACAAAAAATACTACGTCTGCAGTCTTTGGTACAAATACAATGTACGTACATATGTATGTATTATCTTCGAACTGCTTTCATTTCCTCGTCGCAAGTGATTTTACGATGTCCGGGAAGTGTATCGATGAAAAAAGAATAGCGGGTATTTGTGGTTTTATGATAGCGTGCGTTGCGGAAATGTTTTTGAGTTACCGACTAGGTAGCTTCTCTGAAACTAGAGCATGTATTACCATAAGTACTGCAAAGCTGTTTCGAGATGTGCTAGATAGACTGCTGGCATTCTTAGTTAGCGCGGAAGTTGTTTTTCAGATGCAAATGAATAAGTAATCACTTGCAAATGGCGTGCTTTAAAAGACTTGGATTTTTACTTGAATCTGTGAGTTTTATGAGCTACGGACACTATTAAACCTCAAAAAATTTACTGTAGCATAGGAAGGAAAATATCACCTTAATAGCAAGCAGCGTTTGTCGCAGGTTTTTCCTGCTCAACTCTTATATTATACAACCAAGACATAAATCATGTATTTGTAAATAGCAATATTTTCCTCGTTACAAGATGTCAGGATCTTTCTACACTGCAAAACAAAAAAAGAGCATCACGTCAGCATACTTATTTGATATTTTATTTCCCATTGTATGTCCACATAAACCAATATTGTCTATCAGTGTCCTCGCCAGTACTAAATCGTCATAAATCAGTGATTCGTGTTTACAAGATTAACACTCCATCTGTATTGGACATTATATCGAGTCACGTAGTCCGTACGCCACTGGTGATCATTGTCCACGAGACAATGAGGACATAAATAATTATCAACATTACTAATGTAACTGATGAGCCTCGGGCTACTCAGCAAATCGAGAACAAAAATATTTAGACTTGACCCGAGACCACTATGTCATGAGATAATTTGATTGTTTTTAAACATGTCCTCTGGTTTGTAAACTCTTTTTGAAAATAAACTTTAGTTCGTCTTTGTGAGTAACTTTTATAGTGTCAAGACTATATGCCTGCTTCACCAATTTATGTCTTACGAATACTTTTTATATTTTTACACTACCACGTTACAATGTCTTCCAAGACGTTCTATCCCCCTTCGAATAACGCCTTTCTCACGATTCGTACACTTTAATAGACCTCAATAAAGCGAAACAACCGTAAATCAAAGGCTTTTGTGCATTGCAACCTTTTGATGTAACTATTTACCATAAGAAGGGCTAGAACGCGAAGGTGTTGACACGTAAAGGAAACACGTTTTAAGAAAAAATCATACTATAATGCGCTCCCGGTTTTAAAATACATCTATAAATGCAATGTGACCGTGACTAGTTCAGTCCTTGCGATCAGATGTTCCATTATTGTCACCCTACCAACCCTGCATGCTCACTTTTTATAATTTGCGCGAAGGACCTTATAATAATAAAAAAAAAACATTATGCAAATCGCAACGTTTCTCAAACAGATTAAGTCATAAATCGTACTTTTATATCTCGATACATAGCGAAGATGAATGTTTCAATTAAGTTTATTGTTGCAGACTTGCAATGCGGCGGAATACGCGAGATGGGTGCGAGCGCTCTGCGTCGAGATCCTCGGTCAGACGCCGCTGCCGCAAGTCCGGTTTCTGGACGTGCTACCCGCCGCGGACACCGCCAGTCGGGAACCAAAGAAAGAGGCTCCTCAACAGGAGACACCCTCTTGCCCACCTAAACCGCCCCCGCGAGCTCGTCGAAGGTTATTGACCTCCACGGAGACGCAGCTAACGCGCAGGGACCACTCCCCCGCCGCCACGGATGAGGGCATCGTCGTCGAAGACGACGACTACGACTCATCGTCCGATCGCAGCTTAGACCTGACCCTCTCCCTCGACGCCTTGAAAACCACAGACGTGGTAGATGCGCCAGTACGGAAAGCAGAGGTCATCAAATGTGACAGCTGTAGCAAGCTGAACGCGGGCACGCAACAGCACCACACACTGCCACGCGCTGCGCGATCCGAATCGGAGCAAGGACGCCGCTACTTGAAGAGATGGGAGGGCACGGCGGGAGGCGCCGAGCGGGGTCGGTTTGCCATGGAGGCGGCTAGACGAAAGACATCGTCGCTGGAGCATCGGGCAAGGTCCTGCTCCCCGAATGTCCATGAAGCTATTGCGCAATATGTCCCGGTGAGGGAGCGACGCGCATTATTTGAGTCATTGTCGCGGACCAGTGGAGGGCTGGCTCGCAGCAGCGAGCAGCTGGCTCGGATCGAGCGATCCCCGGAGACGACGCCGCGACGGGCGGCGTCGCTGCACGACCTGCAGGCGCCGCCGACGCGCTCGGTGTCGGACCTGCGGCAGTTCTTCGAGGCGGTGGCGCGCGGCGCGGGCGCGGCCGGCGCGTGCGCTCAGCGGCACAGCGCGCCACACTACGCGCCGCGCGCCTTCACCTCGCTCACGTGTGCTTGACGCATACTCTGTTGTAAATACTGTAGATAGAACCGGCGTTGACCGCTATCTCACTAAGTCGTTTGTTTTAAGACTGTTAAAAGTATTGTTATAGAAGTACCTAATATAAATAAAATGAGATGTATTGTCTATTATATTCAGTGGTTTTATTCAGCCTTGTTTTGTTGCCTTATTGTCTGAAGAGACATAGGTTGCTTGTAACTTAAAAAGTCGCAGTAAACTCAATCAAGCATAATGTTTTTCTGCAGCCTTGTTGTGTCTTAAGGCGTTGTTTTAATTGAAAATTCATTTAGTTACAAAAACAATTGGTGCTGTACGTCATTAAATAACATTTGTAAGGTAATAGACGGTGAAATGTCAGTGGGTATGCGCGCAAAGGTCGCGAGTCACGGAGCTCCACTCGTGTCCTCCAAGTTATCTTACTTTGTGTTGTAAGGAACATTACGTTGCGAAATGTTAAACAGCACATTTAGCTATTGTTGTCGTGAGTTCTCATTTTGCGAAATTTGACAAAACGGTAACGGCATGGAGTATAATGTAGATCAGTATTGCGTGTGTAGTGTTATGCAAATCTTGCAGATAACACTTGAAACTATTGTAGGGCTGCGCTGTCTCCGGACGGGCGGACACATGCATCGTGTACTTTGCACAATGACTGCAACTGCTATCTTCACGTCTTTGCGATCGTGACAGCTTTGTTCCCCTTCCGAAGCGAAAGTGGAATGCACGAACTGCTACAAATGATAAGATTCTAAAAACAAAAGGACGTAATACACGATAGATATAGCTAATGAACGCAAAATGATTATCTTGTATGACAAGTGTACCTAAGTGGGAATATGTTTGTTTGAAGATTATCTTACACAAAGCAATTTAAAGTCCATGTTTTTATCAACTTCCTGAAAAGAGCTTAGTTAAAGAAGAGATGATGAAAGAAAAAACCCTTTCTACGTAAATGAATAAAACAATAAGCTAATAAGTAATACCAGGGATTTTTATTTTCAACATTGTTTACCTGCAGGATCAACGTAATTTGACAATTGACGCCCAACGCGCATATCGTAGACGTTGCGTCAATAGCAACTGCGCTTACGCATTCAACACTGAATCAAATGAATTGGATTCCTGGACCTCTTTTACGAAATTCCATAACAATAAATCATCTAAATAATTCAAAATTTCTATGGGCCATGCTAATACTGAATACGGTAAGTATGAATACTGTAAGGCCAGAGTAGCTACTCTTAAAAAATATCAGCTATCTTCGCAGATGTATTGTATTATAGTGCTCATGCTTTTGCAAAGACATAAGTGTACTCTCTATTCCCTGACCCTCATAGCCCGATGGGACGACATCCGACTCGATCAAAGAGAGTTCTGGTGTAGGACTATACGAGGCATGGATACAACCGTGAGAGAGAGAGAGAGCTATAATTCTGATAAGGAAGTAACTAAAAGGGACTTACAATTTGGCAATAAGCATAGGCCAGTCATAATTTGGAGCGAATTCCGCGTTCAGATGCAATTCACTGATAGACATTGTGAATTAGACACAGTACCTACAATAAATCTTTATTTGCTTGAAATAGTAAACTCCTTATTTGTAGTAGCAGGAAGTTTTATAATGTAATATTAAGCATTCAAAAAAGTTAACAGTATTAATTGATCTGGAATCCCATACTACTTAACTCTAATTTAGGAGGTGAAATATAATATCGTTTAATGAATAGAAATTATAGTTTTAACTATATTCTAATACCAAATAGCCAAACACGATATCATAAAAACTTTCATCCATTCAAGAACATCCACAAAATAACAATCAAGCGCACGCTACGATCTATTAAAAATATGATACACAGGATAGGATAGAAGCACCTATCCTTCTCTAACAGAAAAAATCTATCTGTGTTAGAAAGAGATGGAGAAAAAACATGGGTGTTTCATTTAATACTACCAAATTAGCAGCTGGAATGCGGCCGTGTCGAATGTTCACTGCAACCTCACAACCAGTAATTTGATCTATAAAAAATAACAAAAGAGGATAGAAGGAATAGAAAAAGCACAAAGGAAGCCGAGGGATGAGACAGGTAGCGGATTATAAGGAATAGATATGGACATGTTAGGGGTATAAAAGTTTTAACGGACTTGTCTTTGAGTTACCGGTTTTAGATCGACTAGAAAAACTTTATTAATTCAAGAAACAGATGTTTCTGAAAATTGAAGTACCTAAGTAAGTAGGTATATCTACTGCTTTTTTTATCTAAGAAACTGTATGACATAATTTGAACTCCATTTTTTCACATTTTTGGTCACATGGTTTCTACCAAGAGCAAAAAAGGAGTTGCGTAGAATAAAAAAAAACAAACGAATGTCTCATAAAACACGATTCAATTGTCGATTTTTTCTGAAAATTCTGATTTTCCTTACAATGCTACGTACTTACGTTCTCAAGAGCATTATGGTAAACGTAAACACATTTTCAATTTAGCATTTATATTAGACGATTGTAGTATTAGTTGAATAGCTATTATTATCGATGTAATATCTCGGTCAGTGAATGCTCTGGCCTTGAACGTGACTGGCGATACCGTTTTTTGGTACAAATTCAACTGTTACGGTTATCAATTATTCGGATGGAACTGACGTAGATGATGTATTGGAGAACTTATGCTTGGTTGGAGAAAATCCTATAGCTTCATAGGAAAATTGTCTAATTAATTGATTTCTAATTCTATTGATCATATCATATCAACCTATATTGAGTATGCGACCAGCTGGTTGAAATAGCCGTTCAATCAAACAGCTAGCCTTTTGACTGAACAACGCCATTCAATCACACGGTTCGTCCATACATCGTTTACTGGACATATGTAGGTACCTGTAGTATTTGAGGAATTCTGTTAAACTTCGTTATATAGCGGCCAACACATGGATGGGTCACCGTTTCTAATAAAAAGCTTCTCTAAATCTTAATAAGTGTCCAAAATAGTAAGTTGACCCCAAGAAATATGAATATAATGACCGTTATGGTCATGGCCCAGAGATTGAAAACCTAGATCGGAACGGGTTTCAACCTTGCAAGTGTTATCGACAAACTTCGTCATTCAAGTTGCCTTAATAGTAAAACAATATAATCTAAAATTTAAACATTTTTACCTAGATTTCAATAATTTATTCGTATGTTAATTAGTTTTAAAATACTAATACATGAGCTTATGGTGTTTAACGACTTAGATAGCCGGTTGACATTGACTTAATCAAAATGGACCGGGTCATCTGCATTGCCATAATAAGTAACCTGTTACCTCTTACCTAACTAAGGTAAACAGTTCGCCATTTTTGCAAGGACTTTGAAAAAAAATTAAAGAATCTGTTTTCTTTGAAAGAAACGAAGTTTTCCTAACAAAAAGTCTAAATTCGATTAGAATGTTTCGGCTGACAGCAGCAGGTGCAAGGTTGGCGTAGAATCAAATAAGGTTAGTTGTCTCGTGATCGATACAATCGATTCGACAGATGCACGCTCATATCCAACCATAGGACATAAAGCTCAAACTCCCTTGGCAAAACTAAATGTCAGTTATAAAGCTGTTGTGAATAATGTAGAAAGACAAGACCATGAACTCACTGTTTAGAAGGGATTAGTGTGCTTATTCGCGTTTACATGTACACGATTAAGATTTTTCAATCAAGTATCGATTTATGGCGAGTCAATCGAGCTGCAGTTTCGCTGATGCCGATTAAGTCACGATTAACTATTTATCAATAAATACAATGGCTGAGAGAATTGGCACTCTTAGCTTTTGCCTCCTGTGATAATAAATTACATACAACACAGTACATTCTAACTTGCGAAAGTAAGAATGTTGGAAACCCATATCGAAACATCTTGGGAATAATACAAATAACGAAACCCGAACCTGTATCTTGAGCAACATTTTGTCAGAAGTGACGAATCCATTCTGCTGTCCATAATAGTCGTATGGTCACATTAAATAGTCCAGTAGCCGTTGACTTATTCTCAACGCGAAGATCTATGAATCCAATTAAATCCTTTCTTAAACCAGTTATATCTGTGGGAATCCAAATACGTCTTTACAAACCAGAAAACTAGAGAAAGGTCTTTTGTGTCTATGAGAACATATCTAGTTGTGAGGATTAAGGTAAGTACAAGACACCACCGACCGTAAAGGGGTAAGACGAAGGGTATAGAATAATTGAATTATTTCTTCGGCATATTGTTGAAGTTTTGGGGCCGTGATCAAATGGGTCAGTCGGTGTAGGGGACGCCACAATTAATCTTGTCCCAATCGTGATTGTTCTTAATTAGGTGACCCGTTTGAGAAAGGAATGTTCTTTTTTATTGTTTGATTGCTGACCAGTAGAAGGGCTATTGTTATTTATGCTTCGAGACTTTCTCAATCATGATGATTTGTTATTAATAGTGATGCGATGGCATTTTGAAATAAAACTAGAGCAGTAAATAAATACCAATCTTTTGATTTACCTTAAGAATCAGTTATGTACTTAATATAATGTTAACCAGAGATTTGGAATCCAGTAAGCTAAGTGCTCATTGGACAATCACAACAGCTGTCAAGGGGAGAAGGACAAAATTGAAGGTTGAATGGAAACCGTAATCAGCGCAGTGTCACGCCCACGAGCCAGGTGGAGTAACAATTTACGCTAGGGGCCAGTCGAAAATGGGCTTCAAGACGATGTGATTGCTTGACCGGGATGGGCAGTTATCCAGATTCTATGGTTTGATAAAAGTATGTCACGGATTAGGTTTCAGAGTTACCTTACGCTATGCCTTTGTCATTGATGAAGATAACTATAATTTTTGTAATAAAATAATTAAGCTTTCGTTCATACAATGTCGTAGTAGGTATACTTAATACGATCCTTTCTATAAATAGCTGCCTGTTTGCTTCTACTAGTTAACCCCCAACTGCGATTGAACAAACATTTGTACCAAAAAGACCTTGATACCGATTAGTGAATTATTCCTAAGATTACGAGTAACTACTCTATTGCTTACATGTCAATCCTAAACAGTTTGACAAACAAAAACAATGGCTCATTCAACCCAATCAGTAATAATATAAACATTGTAAACAAACCTTTTGTAAACGCCGCCGGTTTTGACGATCAAAAAATAGGTCAGGAGACTTCACTCGATCAATTTATTACTTATGTCATTCATTTGGGAATGTTGACTCGATCAATCTGTGTCGGCTCGCAGCTGTAGGTCGATTTTATAACAATTGTTTTTACTTCTCTATTAAGAGAGGTTTGTGAGTCAGTTATACCACTACGGGTTGGTCATGCCTGCCTTGGTCGTTCCTTGGATGGAAGCACTTGACCTATCGTAACCTATCCCGTATAAAGATACATCTCGATGGCTTTGAATTCATCATTGATATTATCAAAGAAAATTATTATGTAATTTTCGTCTTGACTACTTATCGGGTGACCCTATAACTGGATCATAATTTCGATACTTCTTTTCATCATGTACCGTAATCTGTCACATGTTGAGCGTAGTATTTTCTCTATCCGCCTTTAGAGCTGTGTCTTCACACTGGTTGTAGGATTAAGGTTTGATTATTTATATACCTACATATGAGTATGTGCGTATCCTTATGTGTGTATGGGTATACCTCACGAGCCTATAGATGTAGATTGTAGATATACAGTTATGACGAGCCGCATAAAAAACTGCAACAAAGTAGAGCACATTTTCGTACTTACGGTATTCAAGTGACAAAGCGATTTTTTAGACTCTGAGACCGTTTGTCTACAATGTTGTTCATTATGTTACAGATTCTGCAAAAATTAATACAATTGAAAATGATTCATATGATTTTAATATTCTTTTCTAACTTATAGGATTTCTACTCCACATGATTAATTGCACAATTCTCTGTAGCTTTGCATGAAAGGTTAAATAAAATGCCATTTAGCTCCCCAGCAATGGACTTTAAAACTACATCAGGCGCATGGGCACCATGCTGCAATGAACAATTCCTCAATCATTCGTGATGAAGGCGGCAAACCTTATGATCCTATTAAAGGGGAGGTCCACTGGACCTTAACGGACTACGGCAATGATTATTGCAGCACTCAGTCTGCGGAAAGTTTTCAAAACAAAAATTAAAACAGCATTTACCTATTTACTTAAATACTTTAGGGTTCTGAAAGAATAGTAAAGCTGTTTCACTATAAAATATAGTTTATAATTGTCGGAAAAGAAAGAATCTTTGTCGCTATGATCATTAAACTTTCATGTTCAAAGCTGTTATCATCAACCGAACTGGGCGTGACATTACTGGCAATCCAAAGGGACATACGATGGGAATTATTAACGTCCCTCAACTAAAATATCCCACATCTACAGACAACTACCACACCGTACTTTGTCGCACATTTGTCAAATTAATAATTGTAATTCGTTCAATAGGTAACAATCAAATATTTGAAGTCGTGACCATTGCGTCAGGGGGCGTATTACGTAGACAATTAATAGACCGAACACAGCTGGTTTATGAGTCTACTCGATAAGCGCAAGCAAGTACCACAATTGATTGTTACCATTAAATTGTAGTGTCTTGAATTCTAGAAATCAATTTATGAGCTTTAATTCTTAATTTGACATCCTTGGCACTGCAGTCGTTACGGGTAGTCAGAAGGCAGTAAGCCTGACACCAGTCTTATTAGGGTATTGGGTTGCACGGAAAACGGGGATGAGGATATCAGATAGGCAGTTGCTCCTTGTAAACCACTGGTACTTAACTACATCTGGTTGGATTGGAAGCCGACCCCAACATAGCAAAAGGGAGGAAAAGGACTTATTCCTTCCGTGATACCATTACGTATTCAACGGAGACTGATGAATAGTTAAATATTTTTCTGACGCGTCAATCGCCTCGGAGCTTTTGGATAAACATGTTACTTTACCATCTTAAAAATTAAGTAATGTTAGAAGTAAAGCAACGATAATGCAATAGGCAACATTGAAATAAAATTTAATTTCAGGGAAGCATTTCTCACACTGCATTTCTTCTCATGTCACTAGACTTATTGATTGACCAAAGAAGTAATTAAATTATGCGTTTGACAGTCCATCGACATCATCGATGGATGCCGATGGTAGAATTGATTAGTAGAGGAAATCAGTATCGTCAAAAATATCGATCGAACTCGATCAATCATTGCATTCATCGATTGACAGTCAGTAGGGAATAGTGGTAACATCCTTTCCCTCTCTATGCTTCTATGTTACTCAAAAATAGTGGTACTTTTTGTATACTCAGCTCAAAATTGACCAGTTTCCCTAATCCAGCTGGTATCTAAATGATTTGTTAGCCTAATACCAACCGACGCGTGCGTAGTGGTTGACTAATTTCCATGTAATTAGCTATCGCCGGAATCTAATCTAATTGAGCTCAGTGACTCATTGTTAATACCGTTGTTACAAATGTTATTCTTATCTGCTTTATCTTACCTATTATGCAGATATTTTAGTACATAATAAGGAATACATGACGCAATTCGATTTTGAGTGTCTTTTTAACTGATAAATAAAAATACCCTGATATGGATAAAAATGTGTCATAGATAAAAACAAGTAAATACATAGTTTGGACTTAAGCTGGATCTTTTAAATCCAGTCATGAATATGTTTGAAGTGCATGTATGTCTGTAAGGCTCACAAGATCGTCTTCCTTAAATTCAACCAGCCCTAATCCCGCGTTTCGTGGGAACTTTTGCCCGAACCGGGATAAAATATAACCTATCTTACTTGGGAAAAGTGTAGCTCTGCAACAGAGAAAGAATGGAAAGCCCTTATGGGTGCATACAAACAAAGAAAAAAAATGATTCTTCTTTACTATACATATTGGTATAGCATTAAATTGTGGTGGTAAGATTTTAAGGCTATATTAAACTGATCTTCGGTGACTAAGTGATGCGCTTACAACTCCTTTATAATGATTTACCTTATCAACAGATTTAAAATATTAGGTATTATAAAATAAACAATAAAATTTTATCTAAGTGATAAACAATAACTGATTGTCTTTTATTTTTATACATGACTTATAATTACGTAGGTATTTTGAAGTGTATTTATTTCTTTGTACGTCAACTAGGTAGGTACTGCAAAGATTAGTATTTAGGCATTGATTTATTTTGATTTTAAATATCTGTTTAACACAAACCCATAATCACGTGGATTAAATATTTCATGCGATGTATTCTCATAAAATAAATAAGAAACTGTGACCACATTACCTATTCATCTTTCGAAAAAATCCGTTACCAAATCCAGTTATTATCATAGCTATCAAAACTCCAAAAACAGTCTTAAAATTGTAACTGCAACCACATAATTTTAGGCTACCACACTTTAAAGAGTTACATAATTGATTGCACTAAGCCATTGTTTTAAAAAGACAAAAGTATAAGATTCACACATTTATTGCGCGTAACACCGAAATAGCATTGCTTAAATATTTTTTTAATTACACCTGGCTTAAGAAATAATGACCAGTCTTATTGCTAATGATGGTTACTTGTCTTGCTCAGAGAATTCCAGAAATTATTTATTTCTGAACATCTATTTAGAGTTTATCACACCCAGCTTTGAACCTTGTGTGGGAATCCTAATAACGGTGGTGTGATCTGGGCTTTAGATGGTAACGAATGACCATCATTTCAAAGCTTAGGTACTTTTTAGGGTTCCTTACCCAAAGGGTAAAACGTCCGTCCGTCCGTCTGTCACCAAGCTGTATCTCATGAACTGTGATAGTTATAGAGTTGAAATTTTCACAGATGATGTATTTTTGTTGCCGCTATAACAACAAATACTGAAAACTAGAATAAAATAATATTTTACGGAACTCTTCGTGCGCGATTCCGACTTGCACTTGGCCGGTTTTATTGTCTACAAAGTTAAGACTTAAAAGGACACTAGAAAACATAAAGGTGCCCGTTGGTTAGGATACCACGAAATGTGTGGTAGGAAATACTAAAATAACGGCCGCCCGCCCAGGAATACGAATAACATTAAAAATTTACAAAGAAAATTCCCAATCTTGGTGAAAAGTTTATTGAGTGTAAAATCTTCAATTGGGAATTTTTAAGTCCTGTCACGTTTCCATCTGACATCAGCTTTGTATCCATAGATGGTGTCTATTCTCGTCCTTATTCGGGGACCACACAGTGAGTTATAAGTTTATAACTTTCTTCCATTAAGAGTAACCGCACACTACAACTACTATACTCTATCCACGGAAGCAAGAGCTAAAAGGTAAACAAAGAATGACACTTTTTCAAGATGGCGGTATAACCCGATGACAAAATCACAGATACTGCGAACATTTTACACAAAAATGTGACGTTTTGTCATCGGTCGGGTTATACCGCCATCTTGAAAAAGTGTCATTCTTTGTTTACCTTTTAGCTCTTGCTTCCGTGGATAGAGTATAGGTACTACTTTTAGTCGGCCGATAATTTCTTCGGGCTCATAAATCAGTATGAAGATCAATATAAGTAAGCATATAACAACGACCAGATATTTGGCCGGTATAAAATCGATTAAAAACTTTAATTGAATTCACGATTTTCTCAAAAAAAAATATTTCTTCTATCGGGCCAATGGTATCTGTGGAGTTCTAAGGGCCTATGCTCAGCAGTGGACGTCCTATGGCTGAGATGATGATGATGGGCCAATGGTCGGTCAATAGTTTCGTCTGCAGTGTGCACGTAAGCTAAGTCCCAAGATAAAAATACCAGCGTTTAATTTCTCAATAACTATAAAGAAATTAATGCTTAGAAAAGCTTTCTCCCATCAATTCGTTCGCGCGTATCTAACAATATCATAAATGTTATATCACGTCTATATTAATATTGATCGGGAAGGAAACGGATGTTTGGTACTTTTATTTACCTAAACCCTTATCTGTGAAGTGGGTCGATGACATATTAATTGGTTCTGTATCACTTTGAGAATGATATTGGTAAGAATTGATATTATTATAATTTTAATTTGTTGATAACTAATGAGGACGTGTAATAAAGAAATGTGTTGACCGTCACTTATTTTCGTATGAAGCACCGGTTTGACTTTAAGGTTTGCTATGTCTTTGAGTACTGCTTAGCTAGGAATTTTATAATGTTTCCAAGCAATGACACTAAAAAAACATTAAAATATTCTACACAGGAAATGGACGAAGAAGTTAGACTCGAAAGTTGGATTGAGTATTAAATACTTGATTTCTTCGGGTGCGAAGAAAACTGCCGTCTTATTATGGTGATCCAAATTCTGTATGAGGTATCGGTGGTAGGTACTTCAGCGTTCTCATACTTAATAGGTTTATGGTGCTACTCATAAATTGATAAGCAATATGGAATTAAGATCTCTCTAATCACCTCAACAGATAAATTGTTAAGTAAGGTTATGGTGGAACAGCTTTCACACCGCATCTACCTCATTATAGATTAATGTCTGATTACAGGTTAATGCGTATAACGGCAGTTTAAGTGGGGATATTTCCTGCTTGACTGCCATCAAAATATGTGGCTTAGGTATAAAATAGGTCAAGGTTAAATAAGTTCATTTTTGTGGTTGTGACCTTAGTATTACCTTATTCAGCATCAGATTCATAATTAATGGTTGGCATTGCATCATTGGCATCTAAAAGAATGCTTCTGCTTGGCTGCAAAATAAATTGCTAAAATAGTCACCTTCCTATTTTTTGTGTAAACGAGGCGCTTTTGAATAGTGCTTCTCCAAATTCAAGGCAACTTTCGCATGTTAAAGTCAAAAATTGGACTCTACAACAAAAAATTATTTAAATATGTAGTGGTCATAATTATCCAGGTGTAGCTGTAGATACAAAGAATTCCTGTCAACAAGAAGGAAACATAAAATCATCAATTACAAAATAGTTTAACGCAATCCATATCGCGAGTATTACACTTACATACCTAACACCATTCCTATGAAATCGAGTAACATACCCGCAGTTGCACACAAATACCGTAAGACGATGAACTAACGAGTGATGCAACTAGACTATTTTAATTGTCTTAAAATAGCTCTTATAATCGCAGAATAGTTGTTTGTCTGGTTGATGATCTTGATTGCATTTTTATACGCATTGTTCTGAAAGATCAATTTTCACGTTACTGTGTATAACATACTAAATAGCTTGGATTAGCAAGAGTGCAAGGGATGCCACTTAGGGGTCATGTGCTTATAATGTTTTTAGGGTTCCGTACCTCAAAAGGAAAAAACGGAACCCTTATAGGATCACTTTGTTGTCCGTCTGTCTGTCTGTCTGTCTGTCTGTCAAGACCCTTTATCTCGAGAACGCGTGGACGTATCTAGCTGAAATTCACATGGAATACTCAGGTCTATTGTCCCTTTAAGCTGTGAAAATATCAAACTTCTAAGCCAAGCCAATCAAACGATACAGCCGATTATGTCGATATTTTCAACAAAGTTTCGACACTCGCAAAGGAATCAAAACCTATAGGATACTTCCCGTAAACTCAGAGTCTTGAAATTTGGCATGAAGCATTATCATATAATGCAAATATAGGAAAAATTCCGAAAATCTCGTTTTTTTAGTTGTATAATACAAAAAAAAATATTTTAATAAAATGAAACTTACTACCTTATTTCTCACGAACGAATAAAGGTATCAAATTGAAATTTATACCAAATACCTAAGTCTATTGTCCCTTTAGGCGGTGAAAAAATCAAACTTCTAAGTTAACGCGATCAAAAGATACAGCAGTTATACCGACACCTTAGACGAATTTCCGTCACACGCTAGGGAATCAAAACCTATAAGGTACTTCCCGTGAACTCAGAATCTTGAAATTCGGCACGAAGCAACATTATATAGTACAGATAAAGGAAAAATTGCGAAAATGATAAATTTGAAGTTACATAAAATATTAAAATATTATTTTTGCTTACATGATATAAAATATTTTTTTAATAATTATAAACTTACTACCTACCCTTTTTCACATGAACACGTAGAGATATTAAAGTTGAAATTCATATCAAACACTTCTTAAATATAATTGCCTCTAAACTGTGAAAAATTTTAAATCATTCAAAGGTCATTGGGCACCTTAGTATGGAAACCATACCCGCGGCGGATACAAACGATATATAGCACAGTATAATGATAAAGGCTCTGATTTACTATGGCATTTGTTGCATCAATGTGAACCATGGGAATCTAGAGAAAATCAGGTGTAAACATCAAATATTTTCCTCATTTCAATGGGGAATTTAAACGACCAAGTTTGACGGATTTGAGAAATCATTTCTTTGTGTGAAAGAGTATACTCGCCGTTTATTTCCAATGTCATCAGGTCAGGATCTGATGATGGAAATCCTGAGAAATCGAGGGCAACTATCAGAAATTGTAGGCATGCATAGGATTAAAACTTGATTCTCAGATGTATGTCTGGTGATACTATCAAACAGTGAAGGTAGTAGAGCTAGAGAGTAGAGCTTACCTGATGATGGAGACGTGAGAAAGTCGAGAGAACTCCTCAACGGTATGTTTTAGTTACGTCGTGTTTGGGCTTATATTATTCGTATTGACGAGAACTTTTCACAAAAGTTAAAAATAAAAACTTTTTACAAAAATAAAACAACTTCTAAAAACAACAACAAAACTATTTATATGCATCGGTTTAGATCTCGGTGGTTAAATAAATATAGATGCATCCTCTAGACACCGACTTCTAAACCGATGCACCTAACATCTTTTTAATTTCTTTCTTGCTTTTGTTTTCTTGTTGTTTTTTATATGTTTGAAGGTGGATTTGTTTGTAAAATGCTACAAAATAAAATAAAGCCGAGTTTATAAAACAAAGAAAGGGACAGAATTACACTTTTGTCAAGACTCTAGAAACGTAAAGCCAGCAGCACCGAATCCTACTCTCTAGCAGTCGTTGTTACAATTCGACAGTTACAACTCGTCAGGCAGTTTCGAAAAAAACCTGAAACTGTTGCTCGTTAGGTGATTCTCATCACCTAAAATAAGCTCCAACACAAGATTACGCTATAAATTGTAAAGGAGTTCCCATAACTATATCTGACCTTTGCTATCGATCCCACAATGGCAGTCAAACCTATCTATGTAGAAAGTCTTCGCCAATACGAATCAAATAAGCCCAAACACGTGCAACATACCGTTCAGGAGTTCTCTCGACTGTCTGTAGTCTCCATAATCAAATCAGCTCCAAACCTTCACTGTTTACCAGTACCCTCAAAAGTACACTCACATGTCTGGTTTTGACTCGATGCGTGCTTACAATATTCAAGAGTTGCCCTCGATTTCTCAGGGTTTCCAGATCCTGAACGGTTGGCGCGAGACTCACTTTTTATCTATACAGTATTTGTACGGAACCCTCGGTGCGCGAGTCCGACTCGCACTTGGCCGGTTTTTGAGAATTCAGGACCTTTGTCAGTTTAAAAGATTACCCCTATATTGTTTTTTGATTTTCAACTTATATGTTCTTTTCGTAGCTTCTTATTTTGCGCTTTTGCAATCTTTGCCTATTAATGTACCTAGCATTTTCCACAGCCTCACTTTCCCTAAATATTACACAAGCCTATGTATGGAATATCGAAATCAACCAACACACATCAAAATCTAAAAATATCGATTTAACCAATTGCATCGAGAAAGCCAATGAGGCGGAACAAACAGTGACTTATAATTTGAGTCACGGCTTCAAACAGCCCAATTTAAGAAAGAATATATTCAAGGCAATGACTCAAGGGGTCGAGCAGCACTATATTAATCTCATACGCCTGCGACAGTTGGATGGCGCCTGCTTGATTACTCATTACTCCTCGTAAGGAATTTATAGGAATTGGCGACTTTTTTAAAGTAAGTTGATATGGGTTTAGCAGTCACTGTTAGTTCTTAGAAGCTGTTAAGTCAGAGTTTCCATGAATTTGATTCTTTGGAAGAGGGGACACAAATGTTGTATTCCCGAGCAATTTTCTTGGTTTGAGTTTGTGGGTCTTGAAATAGTTGATTAAAATTGAAATGACAAGTCCCTACAGGAAATTAAAAAATACATAGTTTATCGCCTAACGCTAATCATTACTTATCAACCAACGCAATCGATTTTATCAATTAATTCCTGCAAAACAATGTTCATAAAATTCTTCATACATTCGTGTAGGAGAACTAGGAGAATCTATGCGGAAACGATCACACCATATATTAATCCTTGTGTAGGTGCATCAGAGTTGTTAAAACGATTTCATCAATCCTTTTTTGTTACAGGAGCTGAGTAAGGAGGTTTTATGCGTCATGCAAGTTCTTTTTTTTATTTGTGTCTGTACTCCTTGGTGATGCAATTTGTTTGAATTTCGGCGGGAATTGGAAAGGATGTCTGGCAGCATAATAAACAATTACTGAAAAACACAGATTTTTTGAATTAAGAATACTGTTAGTATTGGTTTAATTCGAAAATGTTTTTTTTGCTTCTGTGCACAATACGGAATGAAACTTCTTTGTATTGGATCGTATCGTTTGTAAATTTTAAAATTAACTATAGTCGTACTGAAAACAAAACATTTATCTTCTTTCTAAAGACAGCAAACATAAACAAGATGCCTATATTAATCAATAGCAAACAAACAAAGTCACATTACCATATATTTTATGTAAATCACTCATCTATTACACGCTCAAGGAATCTCTCGAAGCGTGTCTTTATGACCAATGAAGCACTGATCTTCAAGGGAAAGTCTCTGCTACATTAACTAATCGGGTCATTCCGATGATATATGCACAAATACTTACTAATTAGATACAGTAAGAGACTAATTACGTATCTTAACAGCCGTGAAATGAGCGTAGTTTACATACAAACATAATAAGTAAATGATACGTTAGAAATACATTATATATGGACATCGTTAGATAATAGTGGTTTTTAAGAGGTTTATCTAGTTAAGTTTGTGTGTTTTATTATTAGGTAAATATGTGATAATGATGTTTGTGGGTTAGTAGACTCTTTGAACTGGTTTTGAGTGATAACGATAGGACTGTTTGGAATTCATTTTGTAATCGATTTTTGAGTTTTAAGTTACTTACTTGATAAAAGAGTATGGGTTTTTCAAATAGAAGAAATTGGATATATGGTGATACATTATTGAATAATGTCTTTGTCTTGTTTGTTGTAACTTTATTATTGAGCCGTTAAAAAAACGGTTCACCAACTTAGATTACTATTTAATATTATTTTCTAAATACATAAAAAATAATATCAAGTAAATAAACTGCACGAGTGCTATGCAATCACTTTTTATACTTATGAAAACGAAAGTGCAATCATTCATCATTGACTCACGTTCTCAAGAAAATTCACACACGAGAAAAGTGAATTTTGAAATTGTCACTAAGAAACGAACAATTATTAAAGGCTTAATAAGCCTCATTGTACACTGTATGGAGGTATCTGTAATAAGAGGGAATCTATGAAAACTCATTCACATGGTCGAAAAAAATCTCGACGTGCAATCATTGTGTAACGCTAACAGTCGCGATTGTAATCACAATTGCGTAAAAACGAAATAATAACAAGAACAATACTAGCTAAAGTAACAATTAGTTACGGTTTAGGGCTGCTCAAGATCCCACCCGAAATCGAATAGTACCTATAATTAATCGATTTGAATCGATTACACACAGTGGAAGTAGGAGCTGGCCAGTCGTGATCGGAATTAATTCAAATTAATTCTTGTCGATAATCGAGTAAAAGATTAAAGGTGCCGTCCTAAATGGGGCGTGTATTAAGGTTATTTATTTGACATAAAAATATGGAAGTGATAACATTAATATAGGTAATTGCTTCTTTCAAAATTTTCAATTAACACAAGATTCATATGTTTAGAAATACATTTAGATAATCATCAATAATAAAAACCTAGGTAGAGTAATTTAACACACTTGGTGATTAAATATAAAGCGTTTTACTTATTCAAATCGATTAGGTGCAAACAATATTACCTATTCGAGAGGATTAACAACCCTATAGCAATTCGTGAAAGTGCAGCTTTTTCACGAGCAAGCCGTCACGACGCGGAGCGGAGTCAAACAAAGCGCACCGCAAACAATCGTGCTAGGCCTCCATAGACCAATGATTGTTGAGAGTAGAAATATATTTAATTAATTATTTATTTAAGTACATAATGTGAATAAGTTACTTAAGTAATCGGTAAGTAATCGGAAAAGTAAAGAAAAAACTTTCGATAAATCAATTGCGGTCATTATTTTTTGGTCAAAATAAATGTTATTCTACGAATTTATTGCTAAAAAAATATAATGAAAGATATGTATACGTAGTTCATTTCTTATTGTAGCATAAAAATGCTGTGATCCTAAGCCATCGTAAGTACAGCCTACTAAAATTGTTTTATTAATTTGCAACTTCATGATTTCATAGTATCTATCAACAATCATAAGGTTAGACATTCTATTAAGCATCAGACCAAGTATAATTTTATTACGCCCACATACACATTATTCTAGATTAGACTTTACTGTCTGACCATACCGCTACGGGTCATTCTAAAATCACCTGATTAGTCTGTGTGGGTATCCTTTACCGTTACAAAATAATTGATAAATTGTGTAAAAATTGCTATTTCTAAAAATGGTTGATTGAAATAGGAATGTAACTATGATCTTGATGGATATTCCCATTAGGGGACCACACCTCGTTTATTACATTTGTTGTACAAATGATCTTCCATCTATCCAGTTACTACTTTCTATTCTATGGCTCCTGTCTTTTTATTTATGATTAAACGAGTAGCCTCAGGCTTTGCGCAAGATGATTTATATTTTTGCAGTGATAGGTTTCTTGAGTGTCATATCATCTTTCGCGATGTGGTTATCACCCTTCTAATTATGGCCAGAAACTGATACTCCCTAACTCTCCACCTACAACAGGAGGGGATGAATTGATGATTATCCACCATACAGACAAAAAATACAAATTCTTGAAGTACCGTAACAACACTTTATCTGAACTATCCTATACCTACAGAATTTCAAGTTCGTAAATGCTGGGCTTATGTGAGCGGAGGCCTGTGCCCAGCAGTGGGGCGGTAATAAGACCGTGACGACAACACACTGGGCTAATGACTCAGTTGAAATTATTTTTTAAAGTTAAAAAACATTGTAAAACACTGTCTAACCATTCACAGGTCTACAATGCAGAAAGTAAGAGTGATGGGATGCGCTTGCGACGGCTTGTGTCATGAATGGCGTCGATAATTACAAACGGTTAACATGACGGCTTGGCGGGTCAACTGCTTTTACTTTCAAATACATACTTGTTTCAATTATGCTTTGATTGGTCTTGCTTGACTAGTTTGGTTATTACTTATCTTTATCAAGCTTTAGTTGTAAGCTGTAAGACGTCGATTAGCTAAAACAGTGGTTTCACTTACATTCGGAAAAATGCAACACATCTGACCACATATCCTCTGTAAAAAAGGCTGAAAATAAGGCAAAATATAATTCTAAACCATTTTTAACGGCCTGAAATGGCACTGTATCTCGCACAATCATAATCTCACAAATCTTGAAGGCCGAAGTTTGAGAAAAAAAATAATGACCACTCTCAAAATGAGAACACAGATTAATTATTGCATGTTTTTTTATTCTAACTAATAAAATCACATCTGCGTGAACAAAGTTAGTAATTTGTTCATTGTGATAGCTAATGCACTCGTTGACGCAACAATTAAGTAAAATACCTGGTGGTTATGAACAAAGCAAATTGCATACTTTGTTGTTATTTTAAACAAAGTCATTTCGTAACATTCCTTTTGAATTTTGTTCGTGTGTGTGCAACCAACCGTTTGGTTTAAGTAAACACGCATATTTTTTTTTTGTTGCTGTTATTACGACCTCAAGTAGGTAATAATTTTTAATAAGTTTAAAATAATACTCGCGTGCATTATTTTATGAGACAGTTAATTTGAATAGTTTTATGATTGTTCCTAATTTCTAAAATAAATTAATCTTCTAGACATTTCTTAGACGCCAATGACGACATTTCTTAAAACTTAACATTGTAATAAAATATACTTTAACGAACTTCTAGACAACTATCAGTCACAACATTATAAATTACGTAACGTACATATAAGATCAGTTACTACACAAAAAACCTTTCTTTTATTTCATTCAATAAAAGTTCTAAAATGATCAGCGAAGCCACAAAAGCGCTTCAAATGGTTTGTATAAGCAATAAAGCGCTCAAAATTGCCCAAACATCATAAATGTTTCGGAAACTCAATTGTAAACGGTTCCGTATTGCAACATCGTTTACAGAATAATGGAATCTAACGCTCTGTAGATGGACAGATGGATGGCTTAATGGACCCTTGGTGGTACATGAATGAGAAGTTCAGAAGGTCCAGTCCATACAATAGCTGAAATATTCGTGGTACATTCCATTCAATAGCTGAAATGAGAGGCAGAAGCTTTTAAGCACCTATGTATTTATGTCGTTTTTGGCTATAAGAATGTCCTATTTTATTTTTAATCATCCCCTTATTGTGGACAATACCAAGTTAGGATAACTTATACTAACTAGATATTTAAATTTCTTCCAACTACAAATATTGTTTGCAAGATTAGCACAGTACTTAATTACTTCACAGTTTTAACATCATTAAATACGATTTAAGTTAATTATATAAACGAGCTGTTAAAGAATGTAGTTTAATTAATTGGCTTAGTATAAACCAGATTTGTTTGAAGAGAAGAACAAGGTTTGAACATTGTTCGAAAGAGTTACCGCGGCCCTGGTACCAACATAAAAGACCTACGAAGGAACATGATGGGTTTTAGTCAGTACGAGTCTGACACTTCCTCAGGCTGCCACCCAACCCACAGCGGGAGTGGTCATTTGATGATTTCATATTAAAAAAAAAAACCAGAACAAGACATTATTAAATCATAGAATCCTATGTTATGTTACTTTACCTTCTGTCCCCACTACATAGTGGTGATACCACACTCCTACACGGTTGTTGTCGGGTGATGAATGGGTGGTGCGCCAGCTGGGACTTTCACTTGCACGGGACGGTTTACATGTCACTGCCTCGTTAGTCATTTGTTCTCGTGTGTGAACATTGACTGTCCATCTGACGGTACACTGATGTATTGCTGCTGTGATGATTTGGGCAATACGTGTGTGGTAATGGACGGTAGAATCGAATGTTTAGGGTACATGTCGCCCTATCTGCTTATGTGTGTATCTGTAATGTAATATTGAAAATCATGTCTGCAAATAGTAGTTAAGAAATACATATCCATATTTTATGTAGGTACATACTTTGAACCTCTATTTACGTGTATAGTATAAAAAAATAAGCATTGTATGAGAAAACATTAATGTAATAACTTTTACCCTGCCTTTTACTATCATAATGTCATCGCACAATAATCGATCCCTGTCATAGACTGAAGACAAAGATAATTGCTTGCATGGTATTTAGAAAAGGTCAGTAATAAACAACTGGATTAACTGTTCATAATGGATTTGTTTACGTGAAGTTGTAAACTGGTGTAATTCAACACAATAGGGATAAAAACAATGATTATCCTGCGAAATGTATATACGAAACAAGCCCAGAAATGAAACACTTGACAAGATGAATAATATAATCAATTCACTCATTAAATGAAATCATTAAAGAGGTTTAGGCTATGTGAGTAGGCAGCACACCCCTTCTTCAAGGCCGTATTTTTTGACAACCCCTGCACCCACAATGTTAAAAAAATAATTCGAGTCTGTGAACTAGCTGAATCTGTATTTTTGCATCAAATCCTTCGTCTGCGCGATGTAAGCCGACCTTTCTTGCACAAACGACATTCGACAGTACCACAAAATCTGAGATTTGTAAGATAACATATATTGATAGCTGATAATATCATAGGGGTGAACGAATGCCGAGGTTGTTGGGTAACAAAGTAACTGATAAAGATTTATGACTTGAATGGGGTGCATTTGTACATAATGTAGGTATGTTTCGCCTCATATACACGCATATTTTGTTGAACGAAGACCAAAGTAAAGTCTCCATCTCGGTTTCAGGAAGTATTCATTTACTGCCTGCGTCTACGAAATTATGTTTTCCTAGACGTGCTCTCAATTTAAGAACTGGTAGATGTCATTAATCGTTAGACCAGCAGGACAAAGTAGGTACCGAAAATTAGGGATCACAATAACAACCTCTTCTTTTGAAAGTCGGCTAAAAAGGAAGTAACTTCCTCATTGTAATGTCTCTTGTTAACGATCTTTTGTATTGCTCACAGAGTTTTAATTGCCGGTGATAATGCAATAATTACATACTCATAGAGATTGCCGTAGGTAAATAAAAGATTAGCGATCAATTAAAGTATTACATAGTGAATTTATCATCTTCCTTGTTACACTAATTGCATGATTTGCATGATGACGAAGTGAAAAATATTTGTCATAATGCAATTTAAGGAGTTAGTGTCATGCTGCGGGACTGTTCTAAACCGTGTAGGTTCTATAGTCTCTGCTTGATTACCGCTGACGAGGTACACAAAGGGCTCCAGAAGGAACAAATATGAGTATCTGTCAGTAAAAGTCTGACGATCTCTATAGTCTTTTAGAATTATGTCGCACTGGACCAATAACCAGAAGCGTGGCTGAAAGACCATATTACATAAAGAATCGTAAAGCGTAAGTTCTCTTATAATAAATTGCGTCATTTCAGGAACTTGACGGAGGAAAAGGAAAAGGTTATATATTCATACACCTATCGATAATTCCCTCAATTTCTAGATGATAGATAAAAGTTCATAATTACTATTACGTTTTAAGTTCCTTAGTACCTGCTCATTACATAAGTAGGAAGGTAATTATCGAACAAGATGATTGGCAAATAAAGTCTTTCCCCGTCGGTTTGACCAGATCTTGTAGCACTTAATGTACTCGTTCTAGGATTAGAACATTAAGAGTATTGACACTTATTACTAACTAGCTTCTGCCAGCGGTTTCACCCGCATCCCGTAGAAACCTCTGCACGAACCCGGATAAAAAGTAGCCTATAGCCTTCCTCGATAAATGGGCTATCTAACACTGAAAAAATTTTTCAAATCAGACCAGTAGTTCCTGAGATTAGCGCGTTCAAACAAACAAACAAACAAACTCCTCAGCTTTATAATATTAAGTATAGATTTTGCCATATCTACTTCTGTAATAGCTACTCAAGGAAATAGATGGACACGTTAAACATCTATGGGATTTGACAGATAAAATCAGTCATTGTATTATACTAAATAAATAAAACTAAGAATAGAACTGAACTGTGAACTGTTAAGGATATAACTGTTAAGAATATAATTTGACATTATAACATCTTGTTTATCTACAAAAGTAATTTACCAACAGCATGGACAAATTACGACCGTTTGCAAAAGTTCATAGTCTAAGCTTGAGCTTGTGACTCGTCGAGACAAACATGTGTGTATCGTCAACTATTACAGCAATTATTGCAATTCTAAGCATGCGTAGGTCACTACCATCAGACCGGCAATTACGAATACAAATTAATTAATTTGTCTCAGTTGACTCTGAGACTGGAACAATTTGCGTGGGACGCGGTTTAAATAGGGCGCAGTTCATCTGTTTCTTATAGTAATTCGTCTGCGAAGCGTTTGTTTCTAAATATGTCACGTGACCTCTTTTCTGTTACGGAATTAAATGAGGACGCTTGATGTATGTGCTTATTTTTGTGACAGGAGCTGGCTTACCTCCTACAGTTTCAGCTGAACTAAGTACTCTGATAATACTTGAAATGTGGAAGTAAAACGAATTCATATTCTTATTAAGTACAGTTTTATACAATCTGTCAATGTAATTAATATAAAATCACATAAAGGGCATGATAAACTTATGTGCTAATAACTATTTAATGAAGGGGGCGCGACATAAAACACATGAACGGCTAATATATTCAAAATCACAGCCAACGATTAAGTCATGTCACAAATATTTACGTTAAACTGCAAATCGCCTACGCGTACTGCGGTTAAACACCAAGAAAATTAACAAAACGAAGTAATATTTATTGCCATTGTAAGGCATAATTGCCTCATTATCCTGTATAATGTACGCTAATGAAGTGCATGAAGATTTACGCCTCGTTACAAAACCTTTCGTACTTGCTTCTACGCCTAGTTTCAAAACCGCGGATGGTAATTTGCCTAACACTACATTCGGTACCATTTGGTTACGGTGGAAGTTTACGGTATTGTTTGGTAATCCCTCATTACCGTAGTTTGCATCATTACCAGCGATTAACAACAAAGGTTTGAACAGCCTCTTTTGATGAGTATGCGTAAACTTCGCAAGTTCTAGAAAGGTGACATTTTGGCAAAACTTATTACTAGTTCAGAAAAATACTCAATCAACCTTGTAGAATTACAAAGTATATGTATTGGCAATGTAACAATTTTAATTAAAGGATTGCAACTATCTCAAAATTATTATTCAAATAAAAATAAGTATCAATTCTTTGCATCGCGATGTTGAAACTGAATACTAACCTTGGTGATACAAAAAAACTTAAAGCAATCTAACCTTTCTATCTATCTAATCATATACATATTTCGTAGTTACTTAAAAACCGGTTCTGCCACTAACCGCTAAGTAACTTCCAACAATGGCAAATATTTCCGTTTCATTACCATCTTCTAAACAACAATACTTATTTTATTCATCGTCGTACGTAGACATACGCCTAGTATGGGATTTTTTTTTAATTAGCCTATGCTGTCCCACTGCTGGGCAAAGGCCTCCCCCAAAGCCTTCCACTTTTCTTTATCCATCGCTGCTTGAGGCCAGTCCGAGAGGAAGCTGTCCAAGTCTTCCCTCCAGCGTTTCCTTGGTCTCCCTCTCGGTCGCCTTCCATCCTCCGGGATCCACTTTGTGGTAATATTGGCCCACTTGTCCGGGTGCATTCGACAGATGTGACCCGCCCAATCCAAAGTATGGGATAGACGATGCAAATTTCCTATGGGCTGATCATTCCCACGGGTTTTGAAACGACCTTTGTCATACTGTCCCCTATCACGATTCAATTTTTTATCATCACCGTGTCGCTTTAATGACGCCTTTACTTCCATGTTTACTTTTGCACTTTTATCTATGTCATTGTACATTTTTGGGGTGGTATCTTTGGACAAGAGAAGAATAATGTTTTTTTTTTTTAAGATTCTTTTTCTATTTTCAAAAATTATAGTTCGAATGCTCTTTTAACGGTCGCTGCGTTATTGAGATGTGTCCGGAACAAAGGTTGAATAATTTGTTTAACATACTTTTTAGAGATGTCTATTGTCCGGTGATTGTTATTTTGATCCATCATTAATCATGAAAAGACTTAACGATCATTTTATCTGCATTCTTCGTTTTTAACAATGCAAAATTAACCTTCACACCAGAAGCTGCGATTTAACGAATTCTTTGCTACTGCGATCTTTATCTTTTCAGACTTTTTGAATGGTGTGTTGGGTTCTGTTATATTTCCTACAGTACATGAAACATTTTAAAAGTTATCAGATCAGGCAACCGCAGATACTGTGTGACATTTCCCAGTAATGTTCATTACTATGTAAGCGAGCTCGACTAGATAATAAAACTTGTTTGAATCAGGCCATTGATTCAGTTCATGTTAAGTACTGTTTATCGGACAGCTTCCATCGGAATCCCCACATGTGTCGGGCAGACGGTTCCTCTCATCGTTAATACATTTAGTATTATGTTTCTTACTTCCTAGGATCCCTTGGCAAAGTACAGTTTGTGCTAAATAACTTGTGTACGTAAATGTTTGATTCTTATCTGTTTCATTTATAGCTTTAAACGGTATACAAGCTTTTAATTGAGTTTTTATGGGAGCTAAACTATTAATTAATACTTTCCGAATTTAAAGTAATCCTTAATCATTATGTACTTTTTATAAGTCTCTCTAGACAGTCAATTTGAGACTAGACATATAATTAATTTGATAAATGCTTTACAACATTTCTTTTAATTACGTAAGTTTACATCCTAATCAACTGCTAGACAGTTTTCTAATAACGTAACTTTCTCCAGGTTATGTGTATCGATATTAATGTTTGATAGTAATAAAAACTACTTGAGCTGGCATTTTGTTATGACTAATTACGGTGAAAGAAAGTTACTGTCAAGACTCCCAACCATTGGGCCAATGTTTGCGCAAGTAACAGTTGTAGGAGAGTCACAGTAAATATTGGCGCCAGTGAACGCCAATGTTGGTCAAACAGTTTTTATGGTTGGACTACAAACACTGCCGCTGTCTGTCTGTCTCCTTGGCGAGACATAACTTATATCATTGTCGCCGACATTTTATGGACGCCTATTCATTGAACGGTCCTGCTTGAAACGAAGATCCAATTTTAGAGATCTCTTGAACTATTTGAAGTATTATCGAGAGTTAGTCAAACTCTGGAATGTACGTCGGTGACAATGCATGGAACTAATTTGGGATAAATGGGATTTTTTGGTAGAAAGAATTTCATGACTGTCAACTAATAGGTTACATTCCGGTTGTGATTGAACACTTGTCCTTGCATTGAAACTGACATGACGTATATGTAGGGACAGATATCGAAAACTATTTCGACTTTTTAAAAAAGATTTTTATATATTTAATTTTAAAATTTTTAGAATATAATCTCCTAACCTTGCAATATGTCTAAACTCAAAACCATGTCATGCTTTTGTCTTACCGTTTATTTTGTCACCAATATCCGGCATAGTGACTCAGCCTAACCCAGCAGAATCTCCCTTTTGCAAAATGTCAATGTCTATCAATAGAGCACCATCTCTCCTGACATTAGCTCGAGCTTCAACCGTTACGTAAGTTTATAACAATAAAATATCAACGTGTGCAAGTTCTGCAGGATGTTAGCTAACCGTTTATGTACTCAAGTTACCAATTTCCTTTGCAACCATTACAGCAACGAGAGACATACTGACATAGTTATTTCTTCGATTACAAGACTGCCTGTCAATCACATTTGGATTACAATTCTTATAATCAACTATTTATCACCATTTAGGCACAATACAATATACCACCCATAGGTTACTTTGACACTCTGAATTAGATCCATTTAAGCCTTTTATGTAAATTCATAAGTACCTTCCTTCAAATCTTGCAATGGATGATGAAATTTCTCCAGATTTCTGATTCCAACGCGTCACATTTCAAATTCGGCGTTAACGTCCACAAACGTCCTGTGTCCAACCCCGCCTGCATTCCTAATCCAATTCAATTCATCTTAAAGACGTACTATTGCGAGGTAACCCGGCGTAACCCGAGACGCATTATGAGATAATAGGACATTTATGTAATGGTCTCCCATTGTGTCCTTCCGACGCACCTCGGTTGTCAATCGGTGGAGGGATCACCGTGAAATCTGTTGACGCTTTAAGACCTACCACGACGTCTAATGGCTTTTGTAGATTAGTTAAAACAATATTGTCTGGTGTTTGGAGCTCTTTTCAATAATATTCAAAGTATGCTTAAGAGTTTGCTTTATAAATAAAGTAGCTATTGCTTGTGAGTTCACTCACACATGTGTTGAGGGAACCATGTATTTCTCGTAATCATACAAAAAGAACTTCCATCTGCCATCGGAAACAGTTCAGCCATTTTACAGTGAAAGCGTAAAATTTTAACACCAAAAGAGGGTGCTCTAGAAAGTCTAAAAACTGGATCACACAGTTAAATCAAAACTCTAATGATCTGTGAACGAAATTTCCCGAACGCAAGCGTACTAAAACTATCATCGGGCAATCGCGTGAGCATAACTATAGCCGGTAAATCAAATCAATTCCCATAATTTTAGATACTACCGCTTTCTTCACAGTGTGATACAAAAATTGAATTGGCTTTGGTAGACCAGATACTTTAATTTCTACCAAATGACATTCTTTCGTGCAGTTTTTACTTGTTCATATTGTACTAGAAAATTCTCAATTATCATCATCATTCAGAGAGATTACTCTTGCGTTCTTATTGTCACTTTCTTCTTTATCTTGATTAACATGAAGATGCATTTTATTTTACGCATTATAAGTCCCATGCAAATAAGTAGCATTGATAGTCACGAGATTTTTTTGTTTTCTTTTATCACAATTAATCTGCTTATCTTAATCTAATTATTGCAATTCAATAATTAGATAGTTGGCTGTCTTTAGACCGTCAGCAAAAAAGCTAACGCCTTTTTATCACGAAATGTTAATGGTTTCTGTTATGTTTTCTACTTTTCTCTATCGTCCATTAGTGACAATTGTAAAAAGCATGTTTTAGTTATGAATATGCATTGTCCTTGTTCTCAATCTGTAAATGAATCAGTGCATTCCTAAACGATAGGTATTATTTCTTCAACGAAATGTTATCTTAGCTGTCGAAATTCTTCCTGTTTATCTGCCCTTGTAATATCTTATGTGTCTTCAATATCAGTAGTTTTGATGCCAATAATTTATCTGGTTTGATGATTGATCTTTGTGACGTCATATCAATATGAGACCAGTGGATTGATTGCGTCAATTTTATCTTCTATCTAATGATACACATTGTTAGATAGTTAAACAAAGAGATCTTCTACGTAGTTTGGATTGTAAAATTCCATCCGAATCTTCGCTAAATATTTTTTGTGTTTTCATCTAAAGCTCGCTTCAGTACCTATCTTAAGTCATTTGTTAGGCAGTGAATAATTTCCTTTTTTTTTATCAATGTGTAATTTCTTTTCACACGCAGATCACTTTATGTATCTTAAGTACAACAAGAACTTTGAGGCAAAATACAATAGTAAAATGAGAATTAATTTGTTTTATTTCTAGTCTAAAGCCTCATACGTGGCACACTAAGGAAAGAGCGAAGTGAAGGTGTGATCTTCTAATTACAATGCATATTGTAACGTTGCTAATGTTAGATATCACGAACACGACCACATTACCACTTCACGTTTGAGTGAAGACTAATGCTTAATTATTATACAGAATATGTAACTACACGAGCAGATTCCTTCCTTTCAAACTTCCCTGTATTATGGATTCTATTTTAATTGTGTAGGAAGAGGTAACATGTTCTAATTCCTATGTTCTATATTTAGTATTGATGTAATATTCATGTGTCTCTATATTTGGTCAGTAGGTGTTGTGTTAAATCATTTTGGTATTAATAAGGAAAATGCTGAAGTTAGGGATATTGAAATTTTATGAATTCTGAGTATTGGTTTGAATGATTGCACTTGTGAATGCTTATCGATTCTTTTTATCGTCTTTCTCGAAATGTTTATCATATAAATAACTATTGTTTTTTCAATTGCTGCTGGTATTTGTAGCAGTTCATGCCAATGCAGTATTTGTATAAACTAATATTGGTAACTCTCAGATCCAATGCTACTGACATATTTATGTACAGTACTATCCCTCGTTACGTCTTCAACTTATATGATGAAAATGATTCGGATTCTCTATAATCTTACAAACTAGCTAGGATTACAGCAACAGACAAATAAAGCACAAACCAAACGACTGTCTAATAACCATAATTATTCGTCTACTTTTGATCGACAATTATTAAGTCGTTCGGTAGCATTTGCGAAAGTCGTCCGACATGTACCAACTAACGTGGCTTACAATGCGATAGTATCGTGCAACTGTTTTACTTAATGTTGCGACATCGGGCCGGTAAAATGCTGCTCAATGCAATAGTACAATGCTGCTCAATGCTATATGGGTGCTTATGAACAGCGGGATTTTAGCACCCCGCTGGTGTTTTGTTTCTTGTATTGTGAATGGCTTGTAGAGTTGTATTATTTCGTGTTGTGAATGAGTTTTGAATGATTTTTTTTAAGGTTGCGGTATTATACATTTTAGTAGTAGATATTCAGTAAATATAAGTGGTTTATAGAATAATAACTCAAAAACTCAATAACTCAAAAACTCAAAAAGATGAATGAGTAGATACCTATCTGTTTTTCTATGAATCATCGACATTCCATTTCATAAATATTATATTACCTTTACCTCTAGGATTAGGGATATCGAATTAGTAATATTCCACCAAATAAAATATTATTCTTGAGTTACATCAAAACCTTTGGAATCGTTATACAATGTTTACCATTACGTGACTCACCCCAAAAGTAATATTTTACCATTCAAATAAACAACAGATCCATCATTATTGGCCCAGCAGGATACGAGGAGAGTATTAATTTGTAACTACAGATGAATAGGTAGTTTGCTGACGTTTATTTTGAATCTAAATAAATCCTATAACAAGGCATGAAAAATTACTAAAGCTACATTTTAGTCAACATTATTAATCTTAGCCCCAAAGTTCGGCCTTAGCCGTTAAAATTCAATGTCATTGTACAAATGTTGAATGAAATGGTTGATAAAATGGAAAACTTTTTAATCTTGATAAAATTAACGAAAGAGTTAGTTTAATTCAATTAATCAAAAGGGTACAAAAATCCCCGAAAATTCTTAATTGAATAATGATCCAAAAAAAAAAAATGAGAATACGTGGAACCGTTTTTTGTTTCATAACTTTTGGTAAAGGTTTTCTTAAACAATTCAATGCTGGAGCAGTTAACTAAAACTCTGGGAAATGGCTGATGACGAAACCAGAGAACTAAAGATGATGAATTTCTTTGAACAATCAAGTCTCAATTCCAAATAGTTTTACTTTACTTTAAACGAACCTTAAAAAGACGCCATCGATTTTAAAACCTCTAATGCAAATACAATGCATCCATACTAATCCGCAGGAATTACCAAAAATGTCTGATAAAAATCTAATTATATATTCAAAACATAAGCTTAACACAATAGGTATTACATATAAAATGGCAACATTTTGCAAGGGTGAGGCAGTACAATGCACTTCAGTGCTGGGTGTTGCAAAACCCGCGCCTGCGTCGATGGTATCAACCCGTTAGAGATTAGCTAGATAAAGACGTTTCGTGCACTCTACAAGACAGGATGTATGTATATGTTTGGATGCTAATGGCAGATATTTTATGTGGTTTTCCATTTTAATCAAAAATATCTTCAAATGGTTGGACATTATTTTGCTTCCCTTTGTCTAAAAATTGATTAATTCCTTCGCGATACTCCTAGCTTTGTGATTCTGACTTATTAAGTTGAACATTACCTACCTGTATCTTTTATCACCGTCTTGGTTATCCTTTATTATATGAAAACTGCCATTTTTAATGAATTGAGTATAATATTAACTGCAACCTCCATCAAAGTCTTTCCTGATAAAGTAATAAAATTTGACATAGCTCATTCATATTACATGCACATATACCTACGTATATTTCAAGGTTTATTCTGCATTAAAATATATAAAACCTAGAGAGATATTTTTATTACCTTCCTACATGCCTGTTTCTGTAATAAAATTTTAATTGATGACAATTTATAAAATTTCACGTTTGTAAAACAAATCTGTGTTTTTGCCATCATGATAAGGACAACTGGAATTATCATTAAATTCTGTAGTAAAATCACGTAAGTATGCAGTTAAGTTATATTAAGTAAGGCTATTTATTTATGTTGGTATGTAATTTGTTCTTGTTAAACGGTACCTGAGTTTAGTTCAAGAACAACGTACGGGAAACATTACCAGCTTAAGTTTTATGTGTAATATATTTTATTTTAATGTCTCACCTGGCATTGCTTAGTTTAGCATGTTTTAAATCGTCGAGGCCAAATTAAAAATGCCATGTATAAAAAATAAGTAGGTGTTTATAGTCTGGCTTTTGCCTAATATTTCTGCACCATAGATTTAATGCCACTAATTAAAATCCTGACACTACTGCTAATTTGGATAGTAAGCATAATGATTTTAGAGGAGCCAGTTTAATTATAGAGCAAGATGGTGAATCGGAGGAAAAATCGATATAAAAATATCAGCCATATAAGTTTCCCAATTCCAAATAAATTACATTATACAAATGAAGAAGCAACATCTAATTACGAAAGAAGGCCCTAAAATGATGCAAGTGATACGAACTAAAGCAACCTCACACAACTCAATAGCAACCTGTCTATGAGTTTCCAAACAGCATTTGTTAATTAATACAAGTGATTAGTAACCGATATGAAGTTATTACGTGTGTTTCGTGTTTTTAATGAAATTTATTCATCCATAAGTAGGTTGGTTTTGGAAATTAGGGCACACATTGCATGGCAAGCAACCGCGCCCTGTTCGTGAAATGGATAAGGAGTGGTAAGGTAAGCACATTGCTGTCCACTAAAGTTTACCAAATGTTCATTTGTTCTTTACTTCGTTTGATTTATCTGTAGTTTCGGAGAAATGTGAGTATTTCATTTTTACTTTGGTATTGGTAAAAAAAGTTAATTTAGATGGTTCTCTTGGAAATAGCCTTTGCCTTTCTTTGCTTTTAATTTTCGCGATGTGGTCGCTAAGTTTTTTTTTTAATTTTAAATCTAAGAAGCCTAAGTACTTTTATACTAATACATTTAAAGATCTGCGGCATCAACACCATCAAGGAACAATGTACTGACATTTGTGTCCCTTTGAGTTTCATATTTCCAGGAGAACTTAAGACTACCGTTCGTAGATTAGGTCTAATGGGACATATATTTTCTTATTCTTCCTTCAGTTGTCAGTTTACACAAAGAATTTGCTTCCGATCGATTGCTCTTCAAATGCCGGTTTCATTATATTACGCTTGAACTTTGTCACTTGCCTCTAAAAAGTTTTTAATATCTTTAGAATGTTTTTCAAAAGATTTGTAGATGTTAGGGAGAGGCAGTTACCCTATATAATCAAGAGGTACCTATTTTGTATTTTTTTGGTTGTAATAGCAAGATTTAGGGAAAGATTTGGCAGCTGAGGCTTATTTAAGTTAGACACGAGGGTTTTTTTGGAGCGAAGTTGGCACACGTTTTGAAGCAAAATGGCTACATCGAGTTATGGGTGATTCTGTTGCCAACTATTGCGACTATCTTTGAAAGAAATAGTACCTACATATGTTTGTGTATAAGTTGATTGTATATTAGGTATTTGGCGACTAACATTAATAATAGGGCAGTACCCACCAAAAATGATGTTTCATCTCATATTTTGCATATCACCATCCAAATTCAATTCTCACGACGCGACATCTCGACTCATTTGTCCGTCACCATAATTCAGCTAGTCATGTAAAAATTATGCGCGCTATGCATCTATAAGCTATTAACCCGTAAGTGCGTTCACACATTGTTCACTGGAGGGTTAGTGAAATTGTGACGTTCCCACGTCATTCAAGGGTTAAAACGTCACGTTGAACAGTGTCAGCGGGTGGTCTTATAGTAAGTACTACTATAAGTGGATTCGGCCTACTTGAATAGGTTAGGGCTCCTGGGTTTAAATGTACGTGGATGTTTATGCATGAAGAAGTTTGGTTTCTTATTGATGTGAAGGGACGGTTGTGTTTCGAGGTGGTGACTTTCTTATAATGATGGAAGGAATAATAGTCCGGGTGCACAGTTTTGAAGTACTTTTATATAAAAATGCAGAGTACTGGCTTTGTATTGTAATAATCTTTGTATTATGTCATGAGTCATTTACACAGTAACATTTGCCACAAATGAGGTTGATTACCGCACATAAAACGCTACTTACAAACCTTTAAAAAAACTTAACTAAATTGTTTGTTGACACGCGAAGTAAACAGTAAATAAGCGAATTGAAAAGTTCACACATCGCATTAAACTCTTCAAACAGAGCTTATATAATATTGTCTGCTTAATGCTGCTGACTACCACAATACAAAATGTTACTCTATCATAGATGCAGAAGGTTTACTTTTGCCTAACAAAGAGGGTTAAAGCTACTGCAGCCCACTAAGGAAATTACAACTTTATGTCGATGCAGTTGAGGTAAACTTTTGCTTGGACACAAATTTTCTCAACACGGTAAAAGTGGGATGCTATATTCAGTTTATATTAGACAAGTGGGCGACGAAATATAAAAGGTCACGTGACGTAAGACTTTCACGAAAATATTATGCATCTGACAAGTTTAATGTTGACGCCATCTTGCGTGCGTGTGCGCAATGCATGGGCGGTTCTACAGTTCTAGATTTGAATTTTTAAATGCTACAGTTTATTGGGTAAGAAGGTTTATAGTACTGTTACTTACAATTTTATTTATTTATTTGATTGTGCAATGATGGTCATGCGGATTTTAAAAATTAAACAATTTTGAATCTAGTCTTTTAGAAGAACTAAAAATCCCTTACATAAAAATAAATTGCCATTAAAGATGAAATAGATTGTTATGAAGAATTAACAGATGACCTATCGTATTAGCAGTCAAAAAATTAGAACATTCACGATATCGATGCACAAGTGTCATCATCATCTCCCGAGCCTTTTCCTAACCAGTGTTTTTGAGGGAGTAACTGCCTATCTGACCTTAACCCAGTGCACAAATATATCATGTACCAATTGTGATTTCTAAACTTTATATACCTACTGAAAACATCCCTCGATCAGCCATTTACTTTGTCACGCCTCACACCGTATGCCTTGTGCCTTAGTACACTGTCATGCATAAACATAGGTGAGTCACACTGACCTCAGGGCCTTAATGCACCTAACATTTGCATAATAAAGTGCCCATCAGTGTAATGTCTTATTTACGATGTTATACAATCACTGTATGAATGATATAGTATGGAAATATTTCCATTCATCCGGTTATTTGTCCGGGTTCGTGGATAAAGTGTGTTTAATAGAATTGATAAGGTAAAGTTATCATGAATGTCTATACTGAACTTTTTATTGCCTCATAGGCAAATCTAAAACCAACAGATATACACTAATTCAGAATCCAAACTACTAATGATAGAACAAA
Source organism: Helicoverpa armigera (assembly GCF_030705265.1). Taxonomy (NCBI): domain Eukaryota; kingdom Metazoa; phylum Arthropoda; class Insecta; order Lepidoptera; family Noctuidae; genus Helicoverpa; species Helicoverpa armigera. Next base: position 3,359,681 of record NC_087137.1, on the reverse strand, counting down.
ATGTTACATGCGCTTGATAAAGTACTAGCGGGTACCAGTGGTATAACTTGCGTTTCTACCTTTACTTCTTTGGAAAATGCGATACCCCTCGGTAATGTAATCATAGTCAGTCTTTCTGGCATCTAAATTTGTTTTATGACTGTCAAAGACGATTATGTTGGTGCAACTACAGAAAATACATAACGTTCCTTATAAAAAAGCTAGACAAACAGTGGTGACTCATTAGAACTGTTACGTTACAAAGTAAGAGACAGTCGCACAAGTTAATTCGAGGCTTTTAAAGATAAAGTCAAGGACCCCTTGAGAGACGGTCTGTGACTCACTGCTAGATTACTTTGTTTGAAAGAAGGTTAAAAACGTTACCTTTTATAAAGTATTTTATTTATCTTCTTACAAAAAGGTGTATATGTGACATATTGTGTGCAAAGTGTACCTACTATGGAAAATATTTGTAGTTTTTACACCAAACTTTTATGTTGTTAAAACCAAATGTATGTTGTTATCAAGTGTTACTATGGCATAATGCATTTCTCACCAGGTTATTTCCATCACCTTTATTGAGGCTAAGATAATCTCAAGAAGCTACATGTAGGTAATAAGCTTGCATGATAATCATCATTTCCTACATGACAATATCCAAGACGGATTTAGATATTCCTATCAGAATCACGCTAACAAACAGTGTCCATTTCTCCGGTAGTTTCCTGGTAACAGAAATTAATTAGCCGACCAATAGGTTATCAATCAATTACTTCAGCGTATCAGAGAACGGTGGACTTAGTTCACTGGGCCATAATGTACCACTGGGTAATAATGGGCCACCCAAGTTGCATCACACCTCATCAAAATCTAAATGAAAAATCGTTTATTATTTGGCTGTAAAATTTTTCGAACGTCAGTAATTTACAAAAGACAGCCCCCAAAACTCCTACCCTTCACCACTTCCTATGCGTTTTCGTGGGGAAGAAGAAGTGACGCAATCGATTCCCCAGCAACACATGTCTGTCTGTAGGTTAGAAGAACATTATCATAGCCTAGCCTGTTTACCAACTACGTTGGGGTCGGCTTACAGTCTAATCAGATGCAGCTGAGTACCAGTGCTATACAAGGAGCGACTGTATATCTGACCTCCTCAACCCAGTTACCCGGGCAACCCAATACTCCTAGGTTAGACCGCTTGCATCACACCTCGAGACCACAATTATGATGGTGAACAGAAAATTGGAAGAACCAATTGATTGATTGAAGGCTGCTGGATTCAATGCGGCAAATAGATTCCCACCGTGGTATTGAGCGATTGTGAAACCCATCATATTGTGTTACAACATACAAATCCGAAATATGAAGAATAGTCGTGATTTTGCTAAAACCATAGCCGTAATCTTGAGATGCTTATAGATTAGCTTAACATCAGTTTGTTTTAACTTTTCAGTACTTATTTGGTTACCTCCAGCAGAGGTTCAAACAGCATAGGCAGTTTAGTTGCATCTAGTCTTATTCCATTTGAATCCCATTATTTAAAAAAAATATTGACTGATGAAAAGATGAGAAGAATATATGTTTAACTTTGATTTTCTGTACATTATTTTGGGCATAATACTTTCCGCAGCCGAGTCCTTTCTTTGCCAGTTTCACCCTCCTATGTGTAATAAACACTTGGGTGTGTTTTTTTACAAACATATTTCTGTCCTCCTATGTTCATCAAGAAATAAGTCTACACCAACCTTAAAATAAAATACTCAAAACAAAGCATTTATCTTAATTATTGATCAAAGCGTAAATGCAATTACATACGAATCATGTTGGTAATATTTGTACATCGCATGCATTTCGAGGTCGGTCGTGCGTTGCATCGCTGAAAAATTCTAATTGCAGTTCAAAGTTCTATGTCTAGGAGATCACGATTGTATGATGATGGGGCAATAAGACTGAACTACAAAAACATACATCATTATAATCTGCCTAGGCTTTTCCCAACTGTGTTGGGGTAGATTTCCAGTCTCACTGTGACCCAGTATTTTGCATGTAGGGATAGCATAGGACCTCGTCATTCCATTCACCTGGACTATCCTGAACCCATTGATTTTGAATGGCAAAATTGGTTGTCTGTTTAAAAACAACAGGGACACCAGGGATTTCCTTAAAATAAGTGATTCGGTCATCAACCTTAAAATAGCTGTTGTATAAGGTTTTGTACTTTATTTATAAACAGAGGAAAATAATTTCGTTGCTTAATCAGAGGCTGCTTTAGTTGTCTCAGTTGGCCCACACGCTCCTACACTCGCTATGAAAAAAATATTGAAAGGTCCATCGAAATCTCTAATTGATTTCAATTGTTCTGGAAAGTTGTAACTATGTATTACTACTTTTTGAAGACCATAGGGAGTCACGATCATAGATATATCAATCCTACTAGTACACATAAGTATATTCCATCTCCATATTCTACGTATTGTGTTATGTAATCCAAAGGCGTGTTGTGTAAATAAAAACAGTTTTTCCTGTCATGTTTGTGTGAGGCCTTCAACATTTACTTACCCTTCAAATAGACATCCTTTCAACATGTTATTCGGAGGAAGTTTGTGTAGAATAAATATTAATTTTAAAAATAAATAACGTTAGGTATGTGAGCATTATGTTTATAAATATTGATGTACATTATTTGTATTAGGTACATTACTTACGTTAATATATTATTTTAATGAGTGACTTTAATAAATAAGGAAAATTTTGAAAATAAGCATTGAATTAAATGTTGAAGTCTTTAATTTTTAATAACTATACGTTAAACTCGACAACTAAAGAGAGAGATTCTATGAATTACCTAAAAATTCATTCAAATTGTATTCAACTTCACGTGAAGAACTCATTTTTTATTAAATACTGCACGTATTAGTTTCAGACACAGTAATTTCTGAAAGAAAAAAATCTAACGCAGCTTTTCTTCCAATACTCAAAAACGGTTTTACTTACATATGTTAAAAACACCATAACTCGTATGACACGACAATCGAATAAAAACGAGCTCACAACATCAGTTGATTCATAACCTGCATCGATACTACAAAGTATCGACTACCGATGAGCAGTCATTGATGCAACGTGCACCATAGGTTATCAGGCATCACTGCAGTTTCACGACTCGACCCGGGTTGCGTGGTGCGTCACCTTGGTGTACCGTGTCTGACCTGGTGATCGGAATTGGAACTTGTCTTGTATGTTACGGTGATCAGGTACAGTTAAAGGTAAAAAAATGCATTAATAAAGAAATTATAACATGAAAAAAAAACATACCGGCCGAATTGAGAAACTCCTCCTTTTTGGGAAGTCGGTTAAAAAAAAGTCGCTAGCTGTAGGTAACGGTTTTGACACATTGGGTTTGACTGCAAGTAGACCCCAAAGAGTTGAGAATACAAGGAACTTAATAACATATTTAAGAGAGGTCCCCCTACACGAGCTTTTTCTTTTAGTATTATTGAGTTTTAATTTTTATTTTTTACTTTTTAAAGAAAATATAGGCTTTCATAACTCTGTTTATGTATTCTGTTACTCCAGTGAAAACAGAAAGTATCTAAAGAAATCTGAAAACGTTTGGTCTTACATGCACTAAGCAAGTGTAAGACTTAGGCACACACTTATGAAATGATATCACGGGAACATTGATCACAATATTATGATAATTTCATTACAATTATAGATAATAGATAAATAAGAGTAATTCTAAGAAATTATAAATAGTTTATTATGACTATTTAAATATAATAATCTTCAGTATTAACTTTATTAATAATTGATCACTTAATTAAATCTGCATTACATAAATGCGTTCACGTGTTGCTTTGACGCCAGTATTGCTACAGGCTGTTTCAAATTTTATTTGTATGAGATTAAGTGCCAAAATCCATTACTTACGCAACATCTACTTAAGCTTTTATGCCACTAAAATAAAAATTGAAAATCATTCTACAAATTTCAAATGACGATTAAAAATAAATGTATATTTCGAACAGCCCTATTTGAATTTGGAACCCTCTGCTGTGTAAATATTTTTGACATTTGAATTTAGAAGCAAACTTTTTTTATGTTTCTAGCATGAATTTTATGGTGTTCAGAAATAGTTTTTACTCCGAAGCGTTGTTATTAGCTGTAGTTAGGAAAAAAACAAATTCTTAAACTGTTATAGGGTTAGTACAAGTAATAAAACCCACTTTATACAAAGTTAGCGGTGTTTGCAAGCTTGCCACTCTCCTTGCAAAGGTTATCGCGGGGTCAGAACATTGCTATAATTAGTCCCGCACCCAACTGCACCCATTCATTCAGATAATACACTACACTATAATAATGATTCGACAACTATGTTTTATTAAGCAATTCCTTTTCAATTTGCTTAGCTTTTGTATGAGAAACAAAAGGCTAAGTAAAGTTACTTAAGTGTAATTTATTGATGTAAGTTAGGCGGAGTGGCTTCATAATTGACGTATCATTGAATTCTTATTGAGCTTAAAGGTTTCTTGCATATATTGTTTATGCATGAAATTAAATTAATTCATGAATAATATTGGTTCTTAACTATAAATATTTGGCATTATATTTAGTGATTCTTCTTCATTGAAACCTTTGTCTATTGATTAGTTCCGATACTTCATAACGAAGAAATTTTATCCTGACTAATAGGTACAGCGTGCTTTAAGGTCAGAATTTTTATGTGCTTTGAAGATAAAAGTCCATACTATAATTAAAATTATGAAGGTATATGAAGGTTCTATTGCCTAAAAAACTACTTATATCAACTCTACACTCTCGAAATAAAATAACCTACTATTAAAGTCACGCCCCAACAATGTCCAAAACTCATTACAACTTAATCAATTCTAGTTTAGCGATCAATCAATGTTACGCGAGTGTCTCAATGACTTCTTTAGTAATTACTTAAGAAGTTCATTTAGTGACGTCATCACTTTTTGTGTAGGTTAAAGTTAAGTCATGCAGTCATTTTAATTCATTGTTTTTTGTTATTGATAATGGGATGTTTTTAATGAAAAACATGATGAGAGTTTCTGTTAAGTAGTTTTGTAATTAAAGTTGTAAGAAAGTCGTTAGTAGTATGTTAAATATTTAGTTATGTTATGACAAATATTTTCCTGCTTTAAATTCTCATAAGGATTTGTGATGACGAATAACTAATACCCACAGATAACCGTAGGTATATAAGAGAACAAGATACCTTATTAAAAACTTTAATCAATTGCAAGTTATAAAAGACAAAGTTAGTTAAGTATGTTTCCTACAATTAAATCACCTCATTTCAATTTATCTGCCGATAACACCATAGATTTTGTCAAACCCATAGCCATTAGTCAGGCCAGTCGCGGTCAGCCAAGGCCTCCTTACGTAACATTATGGTTAATTCATGTGTGCAGAACGTTGAGGAATGTAGCACTCGTTCTTTACTCTATGGTGTAGTCGAAGAGCTCGATGGTGAGAGTCTTTATTATGGTCTAGGGGCAGAGAATTAATCTGTGGAGAAAGAATCGATCAGTATATTTTTTTATTTTATTGTGATGTTTTCTTTCTATTTCCCTCATTCGATGGACAGACAATCTGGTCTAGGTTGAAGGGAAGCAGTGGATGCAGCATGCTAAAGATCGAGCAAAGTGGCGTACCTACCTTGGGGGATGCTTTTATTCAGCAGTGGTGAGTGGACGTTTTTCGGCTGAAAACGACGTGATTTTCTTCCGAAATTGTCCATGATACTATGTCTATTTTGGAAGTCCATTTTCCACCCGAAATCCAGGTTTAAGTAAGAAGTTCCTAATACAATTTGTCTCTTAAACTATATTGTCGTTTAACGTCGATTCAATTTGAATTATCATTGACAGTAAGTCTACATACGTCGTCGTACACTACTCGCCATCACATCTTGATACTTTACTACGTATAAATAAGTACGTAATATCTATAAGAACTTACCTTATAATTATTCAATAGTTGTCTAAGCTAGGTATGCAGGAAATACGTAGGCTATTGTTTGTCATAGTGAGGAAGCTAAACCTTGTTTACGCGTTCTTAAAATTTTATTTATTCATTTCTGTTGATTGCAAGTTCATCGACAACATAAATAGTCCACTTTTCTTAAAATAACTGTTCACTTTAAAAATGTAACATGCGAATTCATAGATGATTTTGGCAAACTGACGTTTAGTAAGATGAAGTTTAGTAGGTAGGTAAATAGTTGCTTTGAGGAAAATAAAGTTTACTTTAGCCTAGGGATGGGTTGCAGGGGCTGCGGGGTTGTTTGAAAGAGTTACCGAACATCATGGGTTTTAGTCAATAAGAGTCTGACACTTCCTGACCGCTGCTAACTCACAGCGGGATGATTCATTTGATGATGCCCCATCAGAAAAAAAGGGTGGGTTGCAGCATTAACTACATAACCAATATTATTTGTTTGTTTCATCATAAGCCTAACTAATAAAAAATATAATGTTGCGTGTAATTCATAATTGCTACGGCTAACTAGCCACGTAGTCCCAATAGTCATTTAGTTACCTATCACTCTATATCTTCAGGAAAATCCGTTTGCTCCACAAACGTAACAATTGAATGCCGATTTGAGTCATGAAGTGTCCTGACTAAACTTCTTCTTGCCTACTTATTTGAGATTTTTCCTGTTGCCTATTTTCAAAATGATGATCCTATTGGTATAGGTACAATACAATATAGGTAGTGTATATCATCAAAAATTATACAATTCTTCACTTAATCAAACTCAACTTTTCTCTTCATTTTAAATAAGTCATGTAAGCTCTTAAGTAGCGTCAAGTTGGTTTGCAAATTGCACAATGCACGGTTCCAAGGAGTAGCTCTCGTGGTGAAGAACCGGCAAGAGTTTACATACAATAGTTTTCTTACAGTAAGTACAACCTGATAAAGTTATATTATAAATAAGCTATAGCAAGCAATAGCTATAGCAATAGAAGCTAATGTGAAGAATTAATAAATTATTAAACAATTTTAATATATATTTAAGTCTGTCTTGAGAATAAATTAATTTATACAATTCAAATAATGATATAATCGATCGCGTATTAACCATTATAGTAAATCGTAGTCCTTGATTGTGTGTATTTATCCCATCCTTCTTATGTAATGATAAAATGCAGATTAAAATATAACAACAATTAATTATGATACAGATTTGACTCACAGATGACTTACAATTAAATTATTCCTTTATGATCTAAATACAAAAACACTTGGCTTATCCAGGTCCCTACTAATTTACATACGCATTCCTGCGTGTATAGGTATTTACCTCAGTATGTATACCTATATTATAGTGGGTATGTCAATATAGGAAAATAATATTAATAATTTGTAAACATGAATGGTATTCATACTTTTTGTGGTAAACAAAACCATTGATTTGTTGAATTCTTAGGTAAATATAGTAATTTCCCAGTACTACGTTAATCCTGGCACGTACTACAATAAGGCTACGAAAATTGACACGCAATTTTAGGCCGTTTTTCCTTGTGGTAAAGGCCTATTTTTGCGTGATGTAGGTTTGCGGTTAGACCCGTTTTGTCAAGGATAAGTGATAGGCCTAATCTTAAAATGTTGTTTGTGCATATTTTGCGGACAGTTGTTTGATAGTTTTGACATAGAACCGCTATGTGGACTGTTTGTTTAAATCTTATTTGCTAACACTGGTAAGATCACATAGTTTAAAGTTTAGGCCGTTATACAATCCCCACCGAGGGGGTCCCCACGTTGTCGTCGTGGTGGGGCTTGCGTGCCTCAATGATCCTGAAGCTCTGCCGGTAGAGATACTCATGCCGGAAAGGTTCAGGGGAGAGGCCAGACAAAGAGGGACCCAGGGAGGGGCCGCTCCTGACCAGTCGACGCTAGTGGACATGGCAAGGATGCGGCCATACCCGCGGAGGTGCAGGCGCACTAAAGCGGTGGTCGTTTGCTCTTCGTACAACGAAGAGCAAACCTTTCGGCGGGTTTGCTGAGCCGGGTTGGCCGGACAGCAGACGGAGGCATGCATAATGCCGCCGCCGAGGGCTTGGCTTAATCGCCCGGCCCAGAGGAAGGACACCTCTTGATAAAAAACCACCCAATCCCAAGTTTCGGGAGCGCGGCGAGGGGATGAATGGCCGTGGGGGACACGGTCGTTAGCGCTCCCCCCTGTTGGGGCCAGCCGCCCCCAACAGTATGTAGGCTTGCCCCGGTATGAGGCCACTGCCGGGGTGGACGAACAATTGCTCTCATGATCGTGGGAACTATATGGATTCTAACACAAATAAAAACCAAAACAACAACAACGACGAACTAAGGGAGTGGGATGAGGACTCGGACTCCGAGTCCGTGTCCAGCGAGGGGGATGCGGGGGGTTTTAAGCTCCCCCGCAACAAGAAGGACCACCGGGCCGACGCCTTCCTCAAGAGGAGGAGGGAAGACCCCGGGTCCTCCTCTGGTGGTCGCGGGGCCTCGGCCAAAAAGGTCGCCAGGAGGCCCGTCAGCGAAGGGTCCGCTAGGGCTTCTGGGGGTGGCGGAGGAGCGGCTCATCGGAGCTCCTCCTCCGAGGAGGAGTCGGCCATCGGCTCCGACCGGGAGCGCAGGGCGGACTTCGAGAAGACGGTGGAGTCCGCCATCAGGCAGGTGGCCTTAAAGAGAAAAAAGCCGGCTGAGAGCCAGATCCTGGCCCTAGTCCGTCAGGAGATGGCGGCCTTCCAGGCTCGCTTCTCAGTCCTGGAGGGCAGGGTTCTGCGTCCCCCCCTCGCGGCGTCGAAGCCCCCAGCGGCCCAAAGGGCCTCCTATGCGGCCGCGGTTGCAGCGGCACCCCCACCCAGAAGGGGACCGCCGAGCAAGCCCCCTGTCGCGGCGCCGAACGGACCGACCAGGAGGGCGCCCGCTCAGCCAAAGCCCAAGACCGCAAGGGCGGTCCAGGCGCAGAGGCCCCCGGTGCCACCGTCAGCACCGGCTCCGTCGTCGGCACCAGTGGCGAAACGCCCTCCAAAGCCGACACCGTCTGCGGCCCCTACCTCTTCTGCCACTGAGTCTGAGTGGCAGGTGGTGGGGGAAAAGAAAAAGAAACGGAGGGCGGCCAAAGCGGCCAAAAAGAAGGCCCAGAAACGGCGGCGCAGGGAGCGAGCCGCCGCGGCGCAACTCCGCGCCCCCAAAACCGCGGCTGTAGTAGTCACACTACAGCCGGACGCGGTCAAAAGGGGCGTGTCGTACCGCGACGTGCTCGCCCAAGCAAAGGAGGCGGTGAACCTGCAGGAGCTGGGTATCGCCTCCGGCCTCCGGCTCAGGGTGACCGCAACGGGCGCCCGAATGCTGGAGGTCCCAGGAGCGGCCAGTGGGCCCGCCGCAGACGCTCTAGCCGAGAGGCTTAGGGCGTCCATAAGTGCGGACGACGCCCGAGTCTCCAGGCCCCACAAGTGCGCGGATCTGCGCATCATGGGCCTGGACGACTCAGTTACTGCGGAGGAGGTGGTGGCCGCCGTCGCTAGGACGGGTGGGTGCTCCGCCGACGAAGTCAAGGCGGGCACCATACGTCCCGACTTCAGGGGCACGTGCACCATCACGGTGAGCTGCCCCGTGACGGCGGCCAAGCGCATCGTAGACGGACGAAGATTGCTGGTTGGCTGGGTGTCGGCGCAGGTCAAGCTGCTTGACCCCCGACCGCTGAGGTGCTTCCGATGCCACGTCGGGCATCATGTGGGTGTCCGTTGCACCTCGGAGGTCGACCGCAGCGCCCTCTGCTTCCGCTGCGGTCAGCCCGGTCACAAGGCCGTGGCTTGTAGTGCCGCGCCGCACTGCACTGCATGCGCGGCTGCTGGCAAGCCGGCCGAACACCGGGCAGGAGCAAGTCCTGTGCCCCACCCGCCAAGTCAAGGGTAGGGGCAGGGCGGGCCGTCCGTCGCCGCCACCGCTACCACCTCCGCAGTGGCCACCACCGCAGCTCCTGCGGCCGCCGCCGCCTCCAACGCTGCCGCCGCTGTCGACGCCGTCGTCGCCACTGCTGCTGTCGCAGAGCCCGTCTCTGCGTCTCAAGAGGAGGAAGACGTGATGGAGTGCTAATCTGGCTCCACTACGCTTCCTCCAGGCGAACATCAACCACTGCGCCCGTGCCCAGGATCTGTTGCTCCAAAGCATGGCGCAGTGGTCGATCAACATCGCCGTGGTCGCTGAGCCGTACTTTGTCCTTCCCAGGGATGACTGGGTCAAGGACCTTAGCGGCTCAGTGACCATCATATCGTCGGCCGCCGCTGGTACTCCTTCCCTCGAAGGGGTGAAGAGTGGAAGGGGTTGCGTCGCAGCACGGTTCGGGGAGATAGTCGTCGTGGGGGTGTACTTCTCCCCGAGCCGAACTCTCGCCGAGTTCAACAACTCCCTCCTGGAGTTGTCCGTCGTCGTCGGAAGTTATTCCCTCCCTGTGATAGTGTTAGGGGACTTCAACGCCAAGAATTTGGCCTGGGGTTCCCGACGCACAGATGCACGGGGTAGGATGGTGGAGGACTGGGCGCTGGAAGCAGGCCTGGTCGTCCTCAATCGGGGTTCTGTCCCCACGTGTGTACGGATGCGGGGCGAGTCAGTGGTGGATATCTCGTTCGCCAGCCCCGCTCTGCTACCGCGTGTCTTTGACTGGCGCGTGGAGGAGGGGGTGGAGACCTACTCCGATCACCGGTACATCCGGTTTGACGTCTCCGCCCAGAACCCTAGCGCGCCGGTCCTGCAGACCCCGAGTGGTCCACGTTGGGCGCTGAGGCACCTTGACCGGGAGCTTCTCCTGGAAGCCTCAGTCGTGCAGGCCTGGGTGTCATCACCGGACAGGCCCGCCGACATCAACGACGAGGCGGAGTGGTTCCGGGAGACCATGTCCGAGATTTGTGACGTGGCCATGCCCCGAGTCCCGCCAGGACGCGCCCGACGCCAGGTGTACTGGTGGTCTTGCGAGATCGCGGCCCTTCGAGAGGCGTGCGTCGCTGCGAGGCACCTGTACACCAGACACCGCAGGCTGCGCATCCGCCCTCCGGATGCAGAGGCCAGGGAAGCAGAGCTGTACGAGGGTTACAGAGCTGCGAAGACCGCCCTCCAGTGGCCATCGTCCAGGCCAAGGAGGTGGCCAATGCGGAGCTGCTGGGGTCTCTGGACAGGGACCCGTGGGGGCGCCCGTACAAAATGGTGCGGGGCAAGCTCCGCCCATGGGCCCCCCCGCTGACCCAGAGTCTTCGGCCTCAGCTGGTGGAGGAGGTGGTGAGCGCTCTGTTCCCTTCGCGCGGGGAACACTCTCCCCCGCCCATGTCTCTGCAACCCGCGGTGTCAAGTACGGACCACACTTCCGACGACGACGATGTCCCCGAGGTGACTGGGGTGGACCTGAGAGTGGCGGTGGCTAGGCTGAAAGCCAAAAACACCGCCCCAGGGCCTGATGGCCTGCCTGGCAAGGCCTGGGTCCTGGCCCTTGAGGCTCTCGGGCCTCGACTTAGGGGGCTTCTCAGCGCATGTTTGGAGAGGGGCCAGTTCCCACTTCGTTGGAAGACAGGGAAACTGGTCCTCATACGGAAGCCGGGGCGCCCTGCGGACTCTCCGTCCGCATACCGGCCTATCGTGTTGCTCGACGAGGTGGGCAAGCTCTTTGAGCGAGTTGTCGCACACCGCCTCGTCGCGCACCTTGGGGGGATAGGGCCGGACCTTGCGGACCACCAGTTCGGTTTCCGCAAGGGGCGCTCAACGGTGGACGCCATCATGCGCGTGAGAGCTCTCACGACGGGGGATGCTGTGTCCCGGGGGGGGGTCGTCTTGGCGGTGTCTCTTGACATCGCCAACGCCTTCAACACCCTTCCCTGGAGTTGCATTAGGGAGGCACTCCGATATCACCGGGTGCCGACCTACCTTCGTCGCGTGGTCGAGGCCTATCTGTCGGATAGGTCCATCATTTACCCCGGTCACAATGGGGCATGGAACCGGCGAGAGATGTCGTGCGGTGTTCCGCAGGGGTCGGTACTGGGGCCGCTCTTGTGGAGCATCGGCTACGACTGGGTGCTGCGCGCCGACCTCCCTAGCGGCGTCAGCGTGGTCTGCTACGCTGACGACACGCTGGTTCTGGCACAAGGGAGGTCGCACCAGGAGGCGGCCGACATAATGACGCGCGGGGTTGCGATAGTCATCGAGAGGATCCAGCTGCTGGGACTGGAGGTGGCCTTGCACAAATCCGAGGCCATGTGCTTTCATGGGCTTCGGAACGCGCCACCTTCAGGCTCCCAAGTCACGGTGGGGGGGGCTACCATCGGCGTCGAGAGGGCGATGAAGTACCTGGGACTCGTCCTCGACGGCCGGTGGAGCTTCGTCGAGCACTTCCGACGTTTGGGCCCCAAACTGGAGAAGGCAGGTGCTGCATTCAAGCGGCTCCTGCCCAACCTGGGAGGCCCAAACGCCCCCTGCCGTAAACTCTACGCGGGGGTCATGCGGTCCATGGCCCTTTACGGGGCCCCGGTATGGGCATGTTCGGCACGGCCGCGGGCTGTGCACTACCTGAACGTGCCCCAAAGGGTGATAGCCATTAGGCTAATCCGGGGGTACCGCACGATCTCCCGCGAAGCAGCTGGCCTACTCGCTGGACTGCCACCGTGGGATCTGGAGGCGAGGGTCTTCTTGCGCCTGTACGACTGGCGCGAGGAGGCTCAGCGCCGGGGAGAAACCCCGTTGCCGCGGCAAGTTGTCGCGCAGCGGGCGGAGCTCCGGCGCGATCTCATGGTGGCCTGGAGGGGCGACTATCGCAACCCAGTGCAGGGCACGCCACCATCGTGGCGGTAAGTCCCTCTTTGAGGAGTGGCTCGGGAGGAGTCACGGCGCCCTCACGTACCGCATGACGCAGGTCCTCACCGGACACGGTTGTTTCGGGAGGTACCTGCACCGCATCGGTCGTGAGGAGGCGCCCAGGTGTCACCATTGTGCGGACAGCCCCGAGGACACGGTGGACCACACAGTCCAGGTGTGCCCCGCATGGAAGGGCACCGCCGGGTCCTCGTCGAGGCTTTGGGCGGCGGCGACCTCTCGCGTCCGGCCCTGGTTCAGGCCATGGTCCGGGCGAGAGGGAATGGGATGCCGTCGCCTCCTTCTGCGAAGCGGTCATGCTCGAGAAGGAGGAGGCGGAACGCCAGAGAGTTCGCACCTCTCATCCCGGCCGCCGCGCTGGACCAGGTAGACACCATGGGCGCCGGGTGTCGCGAGATGACTCCCGGCCACCGTAGGCGTGGGTCTGTGGGCGGTGAGTTCGGGTGGCTCATCGTCCCTCTGTCTTCCTAGACGACAGACCCGTGTCGACGGCGCGCGTTGTTCCACGCGCTCCTCAAAGAGACGTCAGCAACCCCAGCGGGGCCCATCAGGGCCAAGGCCTGCCGGGGCTGCGGGTTGTTCGAAAGAGATACCGCGGCCCTGGTACATAAAAGGCCTATGACGGAACACGACGATTTTAGTCAGTAAGAGTCTGACACTCCCTCACCGCTGCTAACCCACAGCGGGAGGGGTCATTTGACGATTTTACGTCGATAAAAAAAAAAAGGCCGTTATACAATGTGATAATTTTGACGAGAGAATCATGTCATGTTGCTTAGCACCTACTTAAGTTTACCAAAAACTATAAAAAATGGTCATTAAAAATATCCTGACTTTAATTACAGATTTAACATATTCCTACTGTCTCTTATTACGTAGTACAAACATGGTATGCCATCAGGGTTGCAAAGAAAAGTGCTGTCAATTACTATTTTTTGTAGCTAAAATATTTTTGACAATATTTCTACAATTCGGATATCTATATTCCCAGCCAATAACATTAATTATTGAATACAACTAGAACAATGTTACTGAAAGGAAACAAAACATTGCGTAAGCGCAGTGTCGAAACGTAAGGAGCGGGTATTGGGCCAATGTTTGTGTATGCTTATGCACCAAATGTTTGCTTAACTTATTGGCTGTCGAAAAGTAAATTGTTGAGCAACGGTTACGCAAATAATATGGTGCTTATTTGCAATTACTTGAATATAATTAGTTTTATGAACTATTGATGTTAAGATTTAACGCAACAGGGGATTTTTTGACTGAAAAATACATTTTCCGTCAAAAAAAAATTATCATGGTATAAACTTGCAAACAACTTATTAATTAATATTTACATAATTTACATCAATGAGAATTTATGACAAATGGGGAAATAATGTTATTGTAACTTAATGACTCACGCACAAAATATTATAAAGGAAAGTTAATAAGGTAAACAATAAATCATTTCCAATACTCGCACAAAAATACCAACAATTTGAAAAGAAAAATAACTTAAACACAGCTAAAGACAGTCTGAAATTCCTTACATAATTTGCACATACAACTTATCATGAAGGCCAACGTATCGAATGATAACTGCAGTACATTAACCTAATTTAGTACATAAATACTGTAAACGCCGCATTCAGACATGTCATTTTATTATAACAGAAAACTTAGTAATTACGGAAACAATTTTAAAAATTCTTCAAGTTTTGAATAGCCCAGAAACTTTTTATGTCTGACTAGTTCCTATGGGACACGACTAAAACTGCTGGCGAAAGCTACCTAAGTTTAACTAGATCATTACGTATCATTAAACTTTTAGAGTAGTGCCGTGTAGCGACGGCTTAAGAATACATGTGTCGCTACCCCTTCTTCCAGTGGGTGTCGTAGAAGGCGACTAATGGAAAAAAATGCACCGAACACCAGTGCGAGAGAAGGAAAACTCGAAAAAACCCTCTATCAACCCGTCTGGCCAGCGTGATAGCAGTAGGCTAAATTCCTCATGTGCAGAACGAGAAAGCCACGGCCCCTAGTTCCCGGCAGTCCCGCTATTCCCGGTCACGGTGGCGACCGTGGTTACGGCGGGACAGGGGGTGCGAAGAATCTCCGGGTTACGGGAGGCCACCAAACTAATCTGACTCTTGCGACGTACAACGGCCGCACGCTACGGCTTGACTCGCATCTGGCGCAACTCGAGGTGGAACTTGGGAAGATTAGGTGGCACATATTAGGGTTATGTGAAGTTCGAAGAGAGGGGGAGGACACCATAACCCTCGAATCAGGTCACCTAATGTACTTCCGAGAGGGAGACCAACAATCCCAAGGTGGCGTTGGGTTTCTGGTTAATAAGTCCCTAGCTGATAACGTTGTGGAGGTGTCTAGTGTGTCGAACAGGGTAGCGTACCTTATCTTATCTTAAAGCTCACCGACAGGTATAGCCTCAAGGTAGTGCAAGTGTAGGCACCGACCTCGATACATTCAGACGATGAAGTGGAGGATATGTTTGATGATATATCGAGGGCCCTCCACTTCACTACAAAGACCCATTACACCGTTGTCATGGGGGACTTTAACGCTAAAGTGGGAGTACAGATTTGCGGCGAATCGGCAGTAGGATCCCATGGATTTGGAAGCAGGAATCATAGGGGGCAAATGCTCGTCAACTTCCTCGAACGCGAGGGGCTCTTTTTGATGAACTCTTTTTTCAAAAAGCAGCCCCAAAGGAAGTGGACGTGGCAAAGCCCCGACACTATGACTAAAAATGAGATTGACTTCATCATGACGAACAAGAAGCACATATTCAGAGATGTCTCCGTGATCAATAGGTTTAATACCGGTAGCGATCACCGACTTGTCCGAGGCTCTCTGAATATCAACTTCAAGGCCGAACGTTTCCGTCTGATGAAGGCCAGGCTCCGACCAACACTGCTCCAAACCATGACAGGATCTGAAACGTTCCAGTCAAATTTGGAGAACCGATTTGCCGCCGTGGAAACCACAACAGACGTTAACCAGAACCACGAATATGTGGTTCGGATCCTCAGGGAGGAAGGTTCGAGATTCTGTAACATGCAGCGTAAGGGCAAGAAATCAAAGCTTTCGGAAGAGACATTAGGGCTTATGAAGAAACGACGTGAAAACCCGCCTGTCACTTCGTCAGCTAAGCGGGCTCTAAACCAAGAGATCAACAAGCACGTACGACGCGATCTCCGGTGCTCCAATACTCTTGACATTGAAAGAGCAATTGAGCTAAATCGGGGGTCAAAGGTGTTCATACAATCTCTTGGAAGAAGCCACTTGACGAAGTTGACCACAACAAGTGGAGAAGTCGTTTCTTCGGTGCCGGCAGTCCTTTCGGAAGTGGAAAATTTCTATGGCCGTTTATACGCATCGCATGCATCTCGACCTGATCCCGGAAATGAGGATTCTAGAGCCACATTAACACAATTCATTTCACCGAAGACCTGCCAGAAGTCAGCAGTGGCGAAATCGAGATCGCTCTGAGACAGCTCAAAAATGGAAAAGCCCCTGGCGAGGATGGCATTACAACAGAGCTTTTAAAAGCAGGAGGAAGGCCCGTACTGGGGGAGCTCCAGAAGCTTTTTAATGCCGTCCTGTTTGAAGGGAGAACTCCAGAGGCGTGGAGTAGGAGTGTTGTCGTCCTGTTCTTCAAAAAGGGAGACAAAACCCAGCTGAAGAACTATCGACCCATTTCCCTCCTAAGCCACGTCTATAAGCTGTTCTCAAGAGTGATCACGAACCGACTTGCGCGAAGACTCGACGAATTCCAACCACCGGAGCAGGCCGGGTTTCGGAGCGGATACGGCACCATAGACCACATCCACACAGTGCGGCAGATTATACAGAAGACCGAAGAGTATAATCAGCCCCTGTGTCTAGCATTTGTGGACTATGAGAAGGCCTTTGACTCGGTTGAAATCTGGTCTGTTCTGGAGTCCCTGCAGCGTTGTCAAGTAGATTGGCGATACATCCAAGTGATGAGATGTCTCTACGAAGCCGCTACAATGTCCGTCCAAGTACAGAATCAGCAAACAAGGCCCATACCGTTGCATCGAGGAGTGAGACAAGGGGATGTTATTTCCCCGAAACTGTTCACTAATGCAATGGAGGATATGTTCAAGACGCTGAACTGGAAAGGACGAGGCATCAACATCAATGGCGAACACATCTCTCACTTGCTGACGATATCGTCATCATGGCGGAAACGCTGCAGGACCTACAACAGATGCTGAACGACCTGGCTGAATCTTCTCTACGCATCGGCCTACGGATGAACTTGGACAAAACCAAGGTCATGTTCAATGAACATGTTCTACCGGAACCGATTGCGATACACGGCGCCGTTCTCGAAGTTGTTCGGAAATATGTATACCTCGGGCAGACATTGCAGTTAGGTAGAAACAACTTTGAGGACGAGGTGAATAGGAGAATTCAGTTGGGTTGGGCTGCATTTGGGAAGCTGCGTCGAGTCCTAACATCGTCGATCCCACAGTGCCTAAAGACAAAAGTCTTCAATCAGTGCGTCCTACCTGTCATGACTTACGGAGCCGAAACGTGGACACTGACGGTACGGCTGGTCCACAAGTTTAAAGTCGCTCAGCGGGCTATGGAAAGGGCTATGCTCGGCATTTCTCTGAGGGATCGCATCAGAAATGAGGTAATCCGTCAGAGAACCAAGGTCATCGACATAGCCCACCGAATCAGCAAGCTGAAGTGGCAGTGGGCTGGCCATATTAGCCGAAGAACCGATAACCGTTGGGGTAAACGAGTTCTAGAGTGAAGACCGCGCCTCGGCAAACGTAGTGTAGGACGTCCTCAGGCACGGTGGAGTGATGACTTGCGCAAGACGGCTGGCAGGAGCTGGATGCGAGAAGCCGAAAATCGATCTCAGTGGCGTGCACTTGGAGAGGCCTATGTCCAGCAGTGGACTGCGATAGGCTGATGATAATGATGAAACTTTTAGAAATAGGAACTTGTCATAGAATACTCTCTGCTAATATCTTCTGCTAATCTACAGCGGGTTGTTGAAGAGCGATCAAAGAGGCGAACCTTGGGAAGGCATTTCTGCTGACTCGACTGATGTCCACCAGCTTGGCCTTCATCACATCTCCGAGGGTCAATGGTACTTGGGAAACATTTCACTAAATTTTTCGTTATTTGTTCTACTCTGTATTCTTAGAGTGCATCTACACGATGCATGTAGCTGGAGCAAGTTAACATGCGCTAGTGGCCCGCGCACGCAAAAGAGTGGGTGTGTATTTTGCCTTAGTAGAACCGCACGTTTTTAAAATGCATGTAACCTGCGCATGTGTCTCAATATTCGCAAGCCACTTGCACCGTGTAGACGCACCCTTATTTATCTGTTCTGCAATAACAAATTACCACTAATCAGCGTCTCTGCATACGGCCGTTAGTGAATCAGCGACCTCAATAAACTGCCAATAAATTAATTAGGTTCGACAATATTTGTGAATCGACATTGGAAGGACCTTAGCATGCTTACGATAGGAAGTCAGTAAGGACCCAATATTAATATCTTATGTCAACATCCTGTCTTGCGAATAGATATCGACTTTCTTTAAATAATTAATTTATAAGTTGTATGAGTCACTGATACTATTGTTTTAGTTTCATATCAAGGAATTGTGCCATTACAATTTAATATGGTGGTTCACGTTTCATGTTTGGGGATTACACAAATACAAAACTACATATTTCTACTTTTTTGTGGGAATATCGTCCTTGGAGAGGTTATGGAAATTCGTTGATCTGTTTTATTATTTTTCTTTGTCGTCGCTATTTGGCATCCTTTGAGGACATTCACCCCTAAAAAAGTATCTTTCTACAAAAAGATACTCTCTATTTGATATTTGTTTGTGACAAAAAAGGGTTAGAGACATCATACGAGAGAAGTCAAAGGACTTGACTCTTTATGATCACGGCAAATTCATAGATAATGGATTGATTTCTTATAACGTCGTTATTATCGATATATCTTCTAAAGAGATATTCAAGTGAGCAAATTGCTATAAGGTAAATTGGGGTTGCAGAAAAATTGATCAAAAAAATATCCATACCAATTAATTATGAATATGTCTAACTAAGTAGATCTGCAAACTTCTACTGATAAATGACAGTCTCGGAGATAATCAAAGCAAAAATAACACATTCAAAATTATCCAATGTCCCATTGCTAGTATCAAAATAATTAACAGATATTAATTAAGAAGGAACTCCACAATGCAAATATAAGTTTCGTTATCAAGTGTTTCAAAGTGGCAGTCCTCAATATGTCATGTTTCCATATCGGTGTGAACCGACCTGTAGGTCCCGCACAAATTGCTCGCTGCGATTGTTTTGATTTGCTTGTATTGTTGCGTAAGTCAGAGTATTCACATTCTTTTGTTTAATAAGCTTAGTTAATGGTTGGGATTCTTTTGAAGAGTTAGTGATGCTTAGCAAGAATTAGCATGTATCTAAAATGGACATAGGTATGTACATAATAGGTATGGCTTGTTCAAACGCTCATTATGATTAGATCTAATACATTTTATTAGTCTCTTGAAGATATGAAAACCAAATGAAGTTAAGTTCATGAACCAAAAGTTCCGGTATATTTTTTTATAGTACCAAAATAGAGAACCTACGTAGATACCTACATGCCTTTTAACAAATGGAAAGTCCTTATGTGACAATCAATGTTACAATCTTTAAAAAACCCTGAATCACCAATCAAGGATCGCGTAATGCTTCAGCATCACCGATTACGCGATGTCAAAAGTAAAAGTGACTGTTTGATAGGAAATCAACAAAGGGAATCCCAGTGACCTATGACAATGAATTCACAACTCCAGTAAGTACACGTGCCCGCTTACCTTAGTAATTGATTACTGGGAATAATTACTAACTATGTCATCTTTCTGCATTAATGACGCTCACTTGCAGGAATAAGCCACGTCTTACATTCTTTACGAACCACAGATTACCTAAAAACCTATTTCCTTATACTGATGACGTTATTGCGATCCGATAGAATTCTACATGGATTAAAACAATTGAAGACTGTTGGTCAAACAGTAGTGGATGGATCTCTCAAGTACGTATCAACGAATCATGCTGATATTTTAGGCATGGATGGATTTTGAAGTCATTTGTTATGTCTCATTCAGTTTATGAGCTGCATGTAGCTTAATTTTCTAGTATTAGAAAAGAGTACTGAAGGAATCATGCCTACAGGATAAAAAACTACGAGGGCGGGTCAATAAGTCCGTGACTTTTTGAATTTCTGACCTCTTTACTGAAAAAGCAATACTACTCCTGTTAACAGGCATCTATCAGGTGACTCCTGACAAAATTTGAACTTGCTGCGTCAGTTAGATTGTGTTTTACAGCTATCTTTATCAGACTACCCAGTAATCTGAGGAAAAAATGGAACAAAGTGAATTTCGTGTGCTCATTAAGCATTATTTTTTGCGAAAAAAAACCATTACCGAAACCAAGGCTAAGCTTGATAAATACTATGGGGACTCTGCACCATTGTTTTCAATCGTAAAAAAGTGGTTTACTGAATTTCGTTGTGGCCGTACAAGCACTGAAGATGCCGAACGCCCTGGACGCCCAGTTGAAGTCTCTTCACCCGAAAAAATCCACGGTATGGTGTTGGCCGACCGAAGATTGAAAGTGCAAGAGATTGTTGAAGCCATAGGGATCTCGCATGGCTCAGTGGTTTCAATTTTGAATGATCACTTGGCATGAGAAAGCTTTTCGCAAGATGGGTGCCGCGTTTGCTCACAGTCGACCACAAACGCAATCGTGTAACAACTTCACAGGAAGGTTTGCGCTGTTTTGTAACAGTGGACGAAACATGGATCCATCACAACACACCAGAGACCAAACAACAGTCAAAACAGTGGGTTTCTAATGTGTGTGTTCTAAACAGTGGGCCGATTTTGAGGATCTCG
Source organism: Helicoverpa armigera (assembly GCF_030705265.1). NCBI lineage: Eukaryota > Metazoa > Arthropoda > Insecta > Lepidoptera > Noctuidae > Helicoverpa > Helicoverpa armigera. The sequence goes on along the minus strand of NC_087137.1, from coordinate 3,338,856 downwards.
ACAAATCCTATTTTTTGGAAGGGATAAAAAAATTGGAGAAGTGTTGGACAAAGTGTATAGAGCTCAAGGGGGACTAAGTTGAAAAATAAAATGATTTATTTATCAAAAAATCTGTGTTTTATTCCAAAAGTCACGGACTTATTGACCCGCCCTCGTACATACCTAATTGTGGGTTTTTCTATTTCACTTTCATCGAAGATTTTACCTTACATTTTCTTTTCGAAAGCACACAGAGAAGATAAGGAAAAAGTAATATTGATGTTTTGGCACTTCACCAGAGTAATACCAATGGCTTTAGATTAGATTATGTTGCGTTATCTGTAACTAGAGATAGGAATAGGGATAGATAGGGATATCACTCAGCACGCTTAAGTTGACTATATTGAGTGATAGCTAGCTATCTAAGCAATAGATTTGTCTGATAAAACTGGTATGACTGTCAAAATTATTTGTTTTCTAGTTTCGTGTGAGAACTCTTTGATTGGTCAGCCAATTGCATTACTTAATTTTACATGTACCGAAATAGTAAGAAATATAATGCAGCTGTTTTTTTTATATTGTGTGATACTCTTTCTTGTTAGGTAGAGCATTTATTAAAATAAGTAATTGTTCATCATCGGCTCTTCAACAACAATGTTAGCATCGCCATCAACTCTCAATGGATGTAGCTGAGTACCAGTATTTAAATAACTTATAAACTGTTATGTACTTTATCCAAAATATATCAAGAATCTTCAGGTAAATATTGATTATGTCACTTTTATAGTGATTTCAAGAACCCTACACCTTCGTACCTGCGTCATACGCGTTCTTGGCTCACTCGACGTCATTCAGGCGACACGGCCATTGTATGGGAATTGTTCTTAGAAAGCATCACTTTCCTTTTTACTTCACTGACGTTGGTTTTCCCTTACTTCTAATGGTTTTCCGGCAATTGCTGGCCAGCGTACGGTATTGGCTGTTGTATGGTTGCAACAGAGGTACCTATAGTTAAGCCCTTATGTCGTACTGGTAAGGTCTCTTATTTTATTTAAATAACCTATTGTAAGCGGGTATTTTCTTTATCTTCTACAGAATACAAGAAAAATATGTGTAGGTACTATAGGTTGAATGTACATCGGAATTGATTGACATATTGAAGCACAGTCGAAGCCTAGGAAATAAGAACCTTGCCTTAATATGGTTCAAATTAACCAGAGAAATAGTTATTCAAAATTATGTATATAAAAATGTACTAAAAAGACATTAACAAATAGGAACATACAACGTTACTTAACCGTCACAGATCGTGATATTGAAACAAAATATTCAAATAAAAGCGCGTGATTCGCGAGTTATCCGTCACATTCGGCAGTTGGCGTCTGACAGATAAACATGCAGTCACGAGAAGAAACGTGTATCGACATCGAAACGTGTATCTAAACGTTTGTTGTGTTTTCTAATATGTGATGCGGATGCAGTGGGCTGATTACAGCATCACTTACATTGGTTTTTTAAATAATTGTAAAGAAAAGGTTGCATCTTAAACCTTCTTCATTTTTAGTCTGCTGGCTGGATGAATAGCGACGAAAATGGTGATTGCAGATGATGGAAATTGTATGAGCACTAACCCTCTTATTAATAAACATGGATTTATTAAGTTACTTCAAGGTATAACCATACAATATCATGATTAAACTTGGATTAACTTTACTCTGTGTTTATTAATAAGGAGGTTAATGTTTAAGATAAAAACGTACATGAGGATATCAGTAGAGTTATACATTATTTATTTTTTAATCTTCATCATTTTCAAAATAAAATAATGCACTCTAAACAAATGTGTAGGCTGCTTGCAAACGAGGTTGAGGTGTGGTTTCACTAATTGCGACAGGAAAACATCAAACAAAGTTGACATACAGACAACCTTAGACTCTTGCAACATCACATGTCTCAAGGTACAGCCACTATGTAAATAGTATGCGACTGACTAGACTTACGTTTAAACGTAGCAATGGAGAAGTGAGGAAATGAAATATTCACTTTGTTATGAGGAATTTTGTCAACAGAACACTGTATGGCAAATAAGTCACGCTTTTCTAATGGAGATGTATTAGAATAGCTATTGGCAATTGTAATTCATTGACAGTTTATCGCAGAGTAAACGTTTTTTTTTACCCTTTGTTAGGTATTAGCTAAGAATCAACTATTAGCTGATATAATCGACAAAGAAGAAGAAGAAACAAATGCTGTCGATTTCCATGTCATCGATTTGTGCTTTATCAACAAGTCCCATAGAAATCCTTAGTGCTGATTTGAGCGTAGCATAACAAGTTCAATAAAATTTGGTTATCTGTCTGCATGTGATTCATCCATTCGTTCACTACTCTGTAGTAACATACTTAACATCACTATGCAAACATCTTAACGTGTATGTTGTAATAACATTATCGTTGCATACAATTGTAACATGCTTCTTAATAACTGCATCTATTGCGTGTTTATAATTTAATACAGAACAATAAGTTGTAAATCAGTTTAATACAGATAATCTATCAGGTATCTGTTTATTGTTTATGGTTACAATGGACTTATGACGTATAGACATGTGTATTTTCTCTTCCCATCACGAACATCTTTATAAAATAAAAAGATCTTCATAAGTAAAATCTTTATACTTTTTAGGCAACAACCCAATTCAATACTCAGATTTGTTAAAATCCAAAACCTTAAAATCAAAAACGTAAGACTTAAGGTATTCAGATTATTGCTTGGTGAAGCATTTTTGCTCACCTCAAATTCGAGATAAAAATTCTGCATAAAGTTAAATGTTACTTAAAATGCTGACACTAAATGACGAATCGTTTTCAACGTTTTGATGACAAGAGCAAAAAATACTGCAAAGACATGTTATTATGCAAGAGAACGACTTAAATTCTCGAAGCCAAATTATCTTGTATTTTGAGTAACGTAAATGTCGGTCCTGCGCCTCATCTCTCTACGCGAGTATCGGATTGCCGTCCAATCGGGCTATGAGAGTCTGGGAATAGTGAGTGCACTTGTGTCTGCGCAAATGCTTGTGCACTAGTATAATATGTTCTGCGCAGTTGGCTAATCTCCTTACATAGGAACAGCCGGCGTAGCCGATAATCGGCTAAGAGGACATCAGCATCATCATTTTTGTGTGCTCTCGCAGCCTTTTATCGTTAAACGAACTTCAGAAATTATTCTAAAACTTATTATCAATAGTCAGGTGTACCTACTGTCCCCACCTACATTTTTCACAATTTTATTGCGAATTTCAGTGTCAATGGAATTAGTTGAAAATGAACATTCTTTTAATAATAATTGAATCACTTTAATATTCTGTCTATTATGTGACTGCTGCGTGTACTTGATTGATTGGAAAGTAGACTTTGATTCACTTCAATTATTTTTCCAGATTAAATTACTCATATGAACCATTAAAACATTATCGTGACGACAAAATTATATAATATCAAAGTAAATCACGAATGTGAAAGTATTTATTTGTTTTTATTTAATAATTTAATCTTACTTGTATGTTTTTTTAAACAATGCTACTTTAACTCGTAAACATTGCTAGCTTAATGTAGTGAGACAAATCGACCAATAGCTGCCATATACATATGCTGCTAATTTCTATTATCAACTCACCATGGTAACAACAAATACAACACACAAAACAAAGAATATCCCATTACAAATTAATTAACATCGGTACTTAAGAACACCCAACATCTTGACCACTTCAAAAGTATCATCACTAAGAAAACCCTTTTGTTTTATTTTTTGCAAAATTCAAATTTTCCACCATAATGACATTGGTTTGTCCGTCCGTGTCGATAGCTTTCGTTACGGATCATGGTATATTCACGGTGTTTGGATACTATAGTACTTATGTGTACCTATTATTGTATACTGTTGATCCTTGTCCATTGTTTCAAAGTTCGGTGTCATCAACCAGTAAATTGTTGGTATTAAGGGGCCCTGATTGTTGTATCCAGTTCTTTGGTGGGTTGTTTTTCAAGTTTCATGAAGCTTCGAAGCGCATTTAGGCTAGTAAACTTTGTGCTAGCATCATCATCCTCTGAGCCTTTTTCCCATCCATGTTGGGGTCGGCTTCCAGTCTAACCGGAACTTTGTGCAGCAATTAAAATTTTGGTTGCAAAGGATGGAAAGCTAAACGTAGTGATGACAACTAATCATTGCTGGATTGGGATAGAAAAATCAGTTATCTAAAAATTTGTAAGTAGGTACCTACATGCTGGCCAAACCATCCAATATTTACTACTTACATTAAAAAAACTGTTCTCAAAAAAACAACAACTTTCCAAAAAAACAACCATCTTTTGAACAGGAAAAAAACTAAAAAAATACATTCAAAAGTTAAGTATCTGTCATACGGCGGCATTACTCCTTGATACAACACAAGATGGATGCCATAGCTTGTCAAATGGCCGTGACCTTCATAACATGATCGATGGATCATGGATCTACTTGGATTCTGCCTGATTGTCTGATGTCTGGCATCAAACCTTCTTGGTATTTGATTGTCACTTTTGACAGTGATAATTATGATTAAACGGAATTTTGAAGTAGGTATGTAAGCGGCATGTAAATGATCTTTACCCTTATTTAATTGAATTTTGAGTTGGGCAACACTTTCTCTTCGTGTGGAAAACCTGTATAAAAAAAAAACTCTAACAGTACCAAAAAAATTTACACATATAATACTGATTATCTCTAGTGTTGTTCCAGCCTCTATATCTACAATACAGATAAAGGGTGTATGAATATAAAGTACTAGCCGTTTTCCCGCGGTTTCACCCGCGTCCCGTGGTAACTACTGCCCGTACCGGGATAAAATATAGCCTATGTTACTCGTGGATAATGTAGCTTTCGAATGGTGAAAGAATTTTTCAAAACTGTCCAGTAGTTTTTGAGCCTATTCATTAGAACCAAACAAACAAACAAAGTTTTCCTCTTTATAATATTAGTATAGATAGTATAGATGTATTGTAACCTAGACTATCAAGCTTTCCAAGCTCATAAACTTTCTATAATTGGACATGAACAAGCGTCAATGAGAGCACAAAGTCACAATGTCTAGAAGACTAGAGGCCATTTCCTATATCTTATCTATCTTCTGTTGTTTCGCTTACTAAAGATAAGCATTTGACATTACTTGTATGGAGCAGAATTCTATCTCTAGTGGGCATTTCAATATATAGATAAAATATTGGGAAAGGCCATAGATACGTCTGTTTACTTCCAAGCATGCAAAGACTATGTTACTTACCTACATTATATAGTGACACTTTCTGTTACAGCCTATCGCTTACTTGAGTAAACACATTACTCATTGTGGGCCCGACACCGCAACACAACGCGGGCAAACCGACCTCTTGTGGTCACTATCTTCTAATGAATATATTACAAGCACTAAATACGCTATGGTACTTAATAAGAACAAAAAATGAGCATAAAACCTCTTTTGAAACTTTTTTTCTTTGTTTGTGAGACTGACGTTCGAAATTTAAAATTCGTGTTCCAAAAATAGACAATTGAGAATCAATCAATGCTTTTTTTTAAACCCTTCGCCTCTGATACGCACGCAATGATATAAATACAAACAGCCTTCAGCTATTATTAATGACCAACTTTTACTAGCACCAAATACATTGGGATGATTATTATTTTTAAAACTATATGAGAAGAGTAATATCGCTATCAATCAAAGAGATTGGTAACAAAGAGTCGTAAATAATAAAAAGTGAAAGCTCACGGAAGCTAATTGGGAACGAAATGTAGAAGACCACACTTAATATACGTTATTTATGCCCGTAGTAAACACATCAAAATAATAATATTTCATGTAATAAAATGTTATAATTGAAGACTTTGTAAATAATATTATGAAAGAAAACAATAACTTGTTAATAAAATTGATATCCTGATTGTTAAATTGACCATAAAGCGCGAAAATAATTATGTTCATTGTTTTAATGTAATGTTAGGTGCAATTGGTTGTTAATATGTTGGTGATTGATACACCCGTGCATCGGAGAGCACGTAAATGTCGGTCCTGCGCCTGATCTCTCTCCGCGAGTGTCGGATTGCCGTCCCATCGGGCTATGAGAGTGAAGGAATAGTGAGTGCAACTGTGCAAATGCTTGTGCACTATAATATGTCCTGCGCAATTGGCTAATCTCCTTACATGAGAACAGCGGCCGTAGCCGATAATCGGCTAGGAGGACATCATGTACAATTGCTAGTGTGCGTCATTTCTTGATAATTTATGATTGAGTGACACTATTTGTCATTACAAAAAAAAAAACATTTTGGAAAGCAACCTCGTAACTAATAAACAACCGACGTCTAAAGGAAAATGCGATATTGCAAAAAAATATGATAATTTTTATCATTGCATTCAACAATCTGATATCACTCATGATTTCAATGAATCTGTGTTGTTGGAATCAATCATGACGAAATCAAGTCATCGATCATTGTTAACAAACTGCAACTACAAAGATATAATGCCGACTACATTTAGCATGAAATGTTCAGAGTTAAGATATTCAGTAACATAGTTGTGAATTATTTGGGCACTGAAGCATCTGTTTTCAGATTACAGGATTCTGTAAACAACTCTATTGAGAAGGGCTAAAGAAACCAAAACTGTTAGAAAAAACTTGAGCAAATACACTCCAAAATTGTCCATCTACCATAGCACTCCTAATAACATTTAGTTTCCTTAATACTCTTGCGCATACAACAAGCACGTAGAAAGCACTAAACATTAGTAAGTTGTTCTATTTACATTTGTTAGTCATTAGAGGGAAAATACCTGCGGGAAACCGGTCAGCACGCATGATACTGAGGACCAGAAGATCTATTGCAAAACGATCTTCAAAGAAAAAACAGTAAAGGCATACCTACTGGGCTGCGGGATTGTTTGAAAGAATTACCTCGGCCCTGGTACATAAAAGGAACATGTTCAGTAAGAGTGTGACACTCTCTCGCACTGCTAGCCCACAGCGGAAAGAGTCATTTGATGATTTCCAATCATAAAAAAGGTATTGCTACCACTTCAAGCCAAACAAACAAAGAACTAGAGTAATCAGAACAGAATAAAACAAATCTTAAAAGGAATAATGGTAATGTTGCCTTGTTATGCTTTACGTGTTGTCCTGCATGCAAATAACTTTTATCCATTGACAAATCGTTTTCCTTATCGTTGTCTAAGGATTTTATCACAGATCTTGCAAACTAAGATATGAATGAATAACTTACGAATACTTGAGGAAAATACATCTACGAATTATAAAAACATGAACATTAAACTCACGTATATCTTGTACAGCTGACCTTACGAACCTTCTGACCTCTTCTACGTCACGATCACTGTCGTCAGTTAGCCAATGGGAACCAGTTGTGCGCCCGCGCAGGTGCGGCGCCGCGCTGTCTACGGACGGGTTAATGCAATTTTACTTTTATTTATGTAAATTAGTATGTTAGCTGTTTTAATATATTCTTGGCTGTTTTTTGCATAATGTGGACTCTTATGTAAGGTTGTTGATTGATTGATTTGGGTTGGTTTAGTAAGTGGTAGGTTTTATATCAAATTGGAATGGGCTTAGGAGGCTGCAAGGCCTAGTTACAGCAAACTTTGACATAGTAAGTTGAATTTTGTAACGCAGTTTGTTCTTACTAAATCAGTCACTTCGGTAAGAGAATCTATGAAGAGGTTTGCAAATCTGATGTTGTTCAAACTTCTTTGACATTCGCTCAAACCGAACTCCGCCAGACCTCGCGTAGAACCGCTACGGAATCCGCGTATAGCAGCCTAATACGCGGAGGTGTGTAGAGTCGCCATTCCTATCAATGATTGCACTGATGAACCAATAACATTGTAGCTACATAATACATTACAAGTATTAACCACAAACAAATTCCTTCATCAGTTCCAATGTCTATTGAATCCTACGCCCCATCACTCAGATACGGGGATCCTACTCAATAGTTGGCTGTGTTACCACATTCATATGACTATGAGATCAACAATAGGCAATAACTCAAGGTGTTGGACCAACAATTGATGAGTGGGTGATGGTACCTTCGTTTTATTGGTATGTCCTTCCTATGTATGTGTAGATAGTTTTACTTACAGTTTTTTTTTTTAAGTACGTCTCCATCTGCAGATATAAATCGTAGTAGTGTTTTGTCGTTCATGCAGACTTTCTTCTTCTTCTTACCAATTAACTCTGGGTCGACACAATATCTTTTCCGCATCCATTACTCTCTGTCAGATGTCTTACTAACATCTACTCCTTTCTTATTCATGTCTCTTTCAGACAGATTCAGTTTTGTGTCTTGCAAATGCTGCAGCAAGTCGGTTTTCGTCTCACAGAGAAAGGCCTTTGTTTGACAAAAACAAACACATTAAGTATTTCCTTATGCAAAGTCATGAAAATGTGTACCAATCGCCCATTTACAGTGTGATACGAATTGTTTACATCCTATGTATAAGTATAGCCTAGGAAAATACCTAATACCTAACAAACAATAATTCCCCCATAGCTGGAATCTTCCTTGTTGTAACTTACTATAGCATCATAACAAACATGGATCAATTTGTATTCATCCATTTCCATTGGGTAAGTTTCCACGGCTTTTAATTGCCAGCTGTTAATGGAACTGCGAATACGGAATATTCAAATTGATACTGTTGGTGATTATCAACTCCGTATGTTCACGTTCCTACATATCTACAGTCTTTGATTAAACCTACATAGGTATCTACATATTTTAAGTCAGGTCGCTGTTCTAGCTAGTTTGAGAATGTGATCAATAAAAACGGTAAATATTTTTGGTTTTCAAAAATTAACCCTTTTTGATTAATAAATGTTATTTTTTTTATTAGTTCACTTCAGTTTATTTTTACTTCCTGAAACGATGTTCTCTAAATAGGATTGTAGGATTTCATTACTTCCCGGACTTAAGCTATTCAACCCAAACTATGCAGCTAAGATGAAACCGCCAAAAAACACAATACTTCCTCCTCATTAACTTACCCACAAATGTGCAAAAAATTAAGAATGAATTAAAAATTATCCTGCACAGATCAATTCAGAGAGGTACCTACTCTATCTACTCTATCTCATAACCGTCACCTAATAATATAACTTAAAGGAATGTTCATGAGTTCAATGACCATGATCGGCACACATGTGTGATCGATTTAATTGCCAATCAATAACAAGTATCGCCAATATTGTATAGCGACAATGATACGAGTATTCCTCGGGTGAGATGGCTTGTTATTGCTCGCGAGTAATGAGTAAGAATTGGTTGAGTTGCCTACATTCAAATGTATTAGACTTTTGTTTTTAAGCTATTGCATAGCTTCTATCGCAGGCCTTGAGCGCGGGGACCAAATCCAGAAATTCCGTAACGAAAAAACCTCACGCTCCCCACTCCGACGGGCACGGAGGTGTGGCTTTGAAGGCCGTGCATCGTCTAACGTCGTGTCAGTTCGGCAGTCTTCGACACGGCGCTGTGTGTCGTGCGATTAGACGTATTGTACGACTTTACGGAACTCGCCCGAATCGAGACGAGCTGCTCCGAAATCGGACGAATACAATACAGAATGCTATGCAATTGCTTTACCGCGGCAGTCCCCGAGTGCCACACGTATTTTTTTTTGTTCTAACTTTGAATTATTGTAATTATTTGTATTAAGCGACTTTTAATAAATTGGATATCAATGTATTGAACGTGAAATCGTGGTGGCCTAGTGGGCAAAGAACCAACCTCTCGAGTATGAGGGCGCGGGTTCGATTCCAGGTCAGGCAAGTACCAATGCAACTTTTCTAAGTTTGTATGTACTTTCTAAGTATATCTTAGACACCAATGACTGTGTTTCGGATGGCACGTTAAACTGTAGGTCCCGGCTGTCATTGAACATCCTTGACAGTCGTTACGGGTAGTCAGAAGCCAGTAAGTCTGACACCAGTCTAACCAAGGGGTATTGGGTTGCCCGGGTAACTGGGTTGAGGAGGTCAGATAGGCAGTCGCTTCTTGTAAAGCACTATGGTACTCAGCTGAATCCGGTTAGACTGGAAGCCGACCCCAACATAGTTTGGGAAAAAGGCTCGGAGGATGATGAATGTATTGAACGTATACTAATCGTAGAATGAGTATACCAAGTGCTGTTCTTTACTGAGCTTGAGATTCGTTTTCAATCTCTTAATTGTTTTTTTTTGTAGCTGAATAGACAGTTGAAGTAATCCATAATCATAGCAAATGGCTGAATCTTATTCCATACTCAACTGGACAAAGCTCGAAATATGTACCATCTTGGACTAAAATATCCAGACTTTTGCTCGCCCTATTCATCGATAATTCCCAATCAGTGACGCATGCAGTCGGCACGCCTACAAAAACTTGCATCCTTAAGTGTAAGTAAGTAATATCTTAAGTGCGAAAGTCTATCTGTCTGTCTGGCATCACTAAGAATATAGCTGATTCACTTTCTATTAGATCTGGTGGATATTTATTGAAGACTTGGGGAATTAAATATAAATGGCGTTGTACCTAACATTGTAAAGAAGTGAACTATAATGTTATATCTAGAACTATGAGACTGAAGAGTACAAATAATATAATGAACTATCCTAGTAAAACGAACAAACAAAAAAAACCTCTACCTATAACTAAAACGCATTAAAAAATTTGTCCCCATCGCTGTCGACTGGAGGTGTGCAAGAGACTGGCAGCTTTTTATATGTTTTGTAAATATGTTAATATCTATGTAAATAAAGAATATATAATGTGTATTTAAAGTCCCTTTAATCCACTCAGCAGTATAAATAGCTAAATAAGTAAATACGCAAAGCACAGCTAGTTTCATGAACAGAAGATGCACTGGCCTTACCACCCAACTAAGGAGTTCTGAATGCAGTGGGCGATCACTTTGGAAGCCAATGACTCATGTCAAGGTGATCCTAGACTGTTTAGTGTAATGATAAAGGACTTTATTTGTTTTATGGCTGAATTGTAGGATGAAGCTATGTTTGGTTTCGCGGTAATTGTGGTATTTTGTTAATCTGTAACCCAAAACAAAAATGTGAAAGGCTGCCAAGTTCGATAATATGGGAATGCTTCGCGTATAAAAGAAGTGAGATCTGAATAAGTACCAAGTTCCATACACATACCTCAGTTAAAAATAGGTACTTTTTAATGATGGTTCTTGGCAAGTTTTCACACACCTTGTTATAAACCTACTAAACGCAATGAATCAAGTATATATTTTCTATTAAAACTCGCCAAGTAACATCATTAAAAAGTAACTATTTTTAACTGAGGTATGTGTATGGAACTTGGTACTTATTCAGATCTCACTTCTTTTATAGGCGAAGCATTCCCATATTATCGAACTTGGCAGCCTTTCACATTTTTGTTTTGGGTGGGATTTTATTTATTTTTGTAAGGTTGTTTATTTTAATTTTTTCTTATGATTAAGTTAGTTAAGGAAATGTCTCATTTATACTATCTTTCAGATTTTTGAATATGCACTATGCTTCTTACAAAGAAATGAACTAGATTAACTAAATGGACTAGATTTACCAACTGACTGACATGACATGTTATCATATATTATGTTCGTGGATCAAAGTTACACATTCGTTATTTTCGAAAGATTATTGACTCACACTTGGCCGTTTTCAGATTTTTACTTTACTTTGACTAAATACAAACCTTTGTAACGAATTTCAAATCGGTACGACCATTCGAAGATATATTACATAAATATAGATAAATTTAGTTCGTTTTAGTTCCTAAGGGGTATTTTTAACTGGGTATAAATTTACACCTTCATTATTTTGAAACCGACTCACACTTGGCCATTTTCAGATTTTTCCCTTTACCCTGACATAAAGACCTACCTCCATGCCAAATTTCAAGTCAATACGACCATTGGAAGTGGTCTAGGTTTTTGATGAGTGAGTGAGTCAGTCAGTGAGTGTATAGTAAAAATAGCGATTTTCTGACGTGAATATCTCAAGACCTACAATAGGTATATTAATGAAATTTTGTATTTTAGATAAGTGAGGGGGTCTCAACAGATACTAGAAATTTGATATGCGTAAATAAAATAGATTTTGAGTTATAGGGGGGTCGAATTTGGCCCGAAATGGTTCGTGTAATATAACCCATGGCCGGTGTGTCTAGATTTGGGAGGTGGCTTTGCGTTTGGTTGGTATATATGTACATAGATATACATATGTTGTCGCAAACACCTGCAGGGTTTGGTTATTTTTTTAGAGGGAAAACTCAGTGTGTATTTATTCTAATGATAATTGAGTTAATAATGTTCTTAATAAAACAATAAACCTACAGATAAATAATAGTCTAGTACTTCTCTAGGCATCTCAGTTTGAGAAGTGGCCTTTAACTAGCATAGTTATTAAATAGCCATTAAATAGTTCAATGCAATTTATTATATCCATAACGTATCCACGTCTTGATAATAATCATAAAACCACTGAAGTAAACTATAAAACAATAAAACAACTCATCAAAATTATCCTGAGATACAAACAACGCTTAACACATTCGGTAACTTTATTACTAAGGAATGTATAACAATGCGAATATCTACTAACCCGGTATCAGAGTAAACCGAATTATTACGCAGTAACTGTTCGTTAGTCGTTAGTTAACTTGAATTCCTTACATATTGCACACTACATTATCCTAAAACTGTCAGTTAGTGGTGAAACAAATGAATTTCAGTTCGTTCGTGTTCGGGTACATTCGGGTGGGATCGTGTTTTCGATTTATTAGTAAAGTCCTTTCATGGTTTTGCAACGCAGGCGTGAATCAATTTTAAATCTATGGGTTTTGCAACGTTAGACTGGAAGCCGACCCCAACATAGTTGGGAAAAAGGCTCGGAGGATGGATGGTTTTGCAACGTGCTTATATGACTCTATGTATTACGGCTAAAGCCCGAATTGCTACACCTAGTTCTAGCTGGCTAAAGTTAGGTATTCCCGGCCACATGCGGCTAAATTTAGTGGTATTCTCTTATCTTTGGTTGGACCTAGGACAAGAATATCTGGATCTACTTGGGTATTTTGCCGTAACATATACATTACCTATTGCAGTTTTAATAATCCTAATTGCCATATTATCCATTACCCAGTAAATTTACGCGTAGGCCGGAAATCCGAAAATAATTGCAAATCCATACAAAAAAACTTTAATTGATCGGAACATGTAAGGTTACTACCATTTTGGTTAGAAACCAATTAATATAAACCTTTTGTTTCCGATTGTACAAAACAATTGAAATTATAATTGTAGCCTCGTCATGTGTATAAGTGATTTTAAGTAATTAATAGCTGAAATCAATTAGCGGAATAAATTAATTAGTGCCCGTTTTAGTTTTTGTAACATTTATTTTTAAACTGGTTGTCATATTGACCCCAATACTTGAACCCCCAGCCTAGCCACTCTCTAGAAAAGTAAATTTGAAAGTTCTTGAAATTAGTAGGAAATTGGTACATCCACTAATAGCGGTACCTACGGTTTAACCACGTGCTGCAAAACGTATACCTTTAACCTTCAAAACATCAACGTCAAATATTAAGTACAAAAAAACTAGCTCATAAGCTTTTAACATTGATTAAATCGATATAAAACTCGAATACAAAACAAAACACGTTAGTTTCCACGACTCCGAATGATAGTATCGACTAATTGAAGTATCGATTGTAATCGCGACTCGTTCGTTAGCTAAATAATTGTGCGTGTAGCCGTGAGAACGATCCTCACGTGTTTAGTGGACAAGGTTGCGTTGTATCGTGGCAAATTGATCAATTTTTATACTATTTTACGATAGACAAGCAAATCTAGTAGGTGTATCAGCCACTTTGTAAAGAACTGTCCCTTAAACCCTCATCATAATTTCAGGATTTTTTTTTTGTCGTAGGTACAGCTGAATTCCTCTCCTAAATACGCTCAAACCTTCTCCGTGTGAGAGGAGGCCTTTGCCCAGCAGTGGGACGATAAAAAGGCTGTAACAGGGCAAATGAATTCACCGTCCCTACTATAGGTCTAAAGTATTATCATGATAATTTATATAAGGTAGTCTTTTGGGTTAAGGTAAATGTCTCTAAAAAACTAAACTAATTTAATGTAGGCAGAAAACCCCAGTGTGACACAGCCCATAACTGATTTAAATAAAAAGCATGGGAGGATTCATTTGTTTCCTTAGGTAGTTTTACCTCTTCCATACATACCTTTAGAGTAGCTTGGAGGTTCCTCTCTTACTGCGGGATTGTTCGAAAGAGTTACCGCGGCCCTGGTACATAAAAGGCCTACGACGGAACACGACGGTTTTTAGTCAGTAAGAGTCACTCCCTCACCGCTGCTAACCCACAGCGGAAGGGGTCATTTGATGACTCTTCTGTATTCTTACCTCCTAGTACTAAAGTAGCAAGCAAATACTTGTGCATGTTACAAAGCGCGTGCGCTCCTATCGTGAGAACGAAACACACGTGCACAAGGTTGCGTGAATCAAATCAATTGTTATCCACTATAGATATTTAAGTATGTAGGTGTGTATGTTGTTGAAGTGGATTGAAGTACTCTTAATGTGCAGGTGTAGCTTGTAAATATGGAAGACTTTGAAACTGTAGTAGATGATCGAGAATCGAAATCTGCGACAGACCATCATTTACTATTAATATGACTTAAAAGACTGTATTTATAAAGGAATATATACATTAAACATTTGATATTTGTTTAGACAATAAAGTAACTACTACGTGCTGATATTACCTTTCTTGATGAGTAAAATAGTGATCAGAACTAATCTTTATAGTCAAATAACTATGAAGCAACAATGTAGTTATTGTTTATGAAACTACATAGTACATAGTACTATTTATCAAAACAGGAGCAATTTACTACGCCAAGTCGCCAACTGAATATTTTTTTCATGACTTTATTACAATAAAATATACATAAATGTTACTATTTCCGCATATCTTACCTATATTGTTAGATTAGGGGCATGAGCATCCGCTTTCAGACTGTTTACAAACAATATTTCACAAGGCTAGTGTTTGTAGCTCCCGGCTATTATATTATTATTATAAGCTTTAACTAGGTACTAGATTAAAGAATTACTTTACATCTATTCTTTATAAAATCTCTGAGGTTGGAAAGTATCTTTGCGTCTATATATTTTTTTGCAACATTTTCATTGTATTTTTTGTATTTACATTGGGTCTCCACATTTATTTTTTTTAATTTCGTAGAAGATATTTGAACTTTTTCTCATGTTGTATATCTTATTCAAAGTCACACGCTTACACTTGGCTAAAATACGATCATTTTGCCATTTGTCACGGCCAAGCGACACCCGAGCAGCCCCAGTGCAAGGTTAACGCAACCAGATACGATAGTATCATTGTTAAATATCTATAACTATTGTGTAACACTCTATTGGTTGAATACATATAAATAATACAATTGTGTAACGTTGTAATCACGTGTGCCTGAACTGCTGTGTAATATCAGTGAATGAAAACACCCATTCCTTGACTTTAGTGAATGAAATAGGTGAACACGTAAGAATTTTTGATAGTGAAATAAATTGAAACATTATTTCAGTAAATACAGGGTCAGGCCCGCCGCTAGCTGTTTGTTCGCCCGCGTGCAAAACCGATTATGCCGCCCTACGACTACATATTATTGTCAAAAAATATATAAGGGGGGGGGGGTCCAGACCCGGAAATGAAGAATGGGAAGAATGGGCGGGTCATTCATATCCATTATACTTGTCCAACAGAAAAAAATATGTACATGCACCGCTCTGATTGCAGAAAACGCACTTCCTTTTGGATACATAAATATTGCAATAGGTACATAACATATATTACACATAACTTTTTATTTACTTGAAATGCTCAAGTCTTAGAGTAACCTAAGAAATCCTGAGTTAGCCCATAAGCAGACTAAGCAATTGCTTAGGGCATGAATGCAGTGCAATCATTACCCAAGTGGCCCCTATGTATTGAAAGATTGTGATTAATGGGTAGGTACCAACATAATGTATATCAAAGTGCTTAGAACAGATTATGGGTAACTTAAACTAACGAACTTAAATATCTATAGCAATGTTTAATTTCAGTAAAATATGTTAATAATGGTTTTTGGTGGGTTTCCCGTTGAAAAAATCAACGGATGAGACATATTTTATATGTAAGGAAGCGCGAGCAAAGCGAGCGCGAAATATATTTAGTCATAGGATACAAAACAAATAAAAACCACTGTAAATTAACAAAGCAAAGTCAAAAAGTAAGATATACACAGAAATGAAGTGCAAATGTACATGAAGCCGCGAGCGAAGCGAGCGCGATTTTTTCCTTAGAGTTTTCATGAAGTAAACATACCACAAAAAGCGAAAGTGAACAAAAAGCTATAACGGACGTGCGCGAAAAATGATTTTTCGGAATTGAATGCCAACAACAATTAAACAAAGATAAATTGCGATCAGTGCCGGTTTTAACTCAACCAGCTTCCTGGGCGAGATTTCTACGGCGCCCTTCAACTGCAATTCAAACCCATACGAAAAAAAAATAGAGACGTATGTAGATACCGATTGCGCGAGCCAAGCGAGCGCGAATATTTTTTTTATAGTACACAAGTCGGAGCAAAAATTACGTTAAATGTAGCCCAATCGTACATAAGTTATTGCTGGTTGGTGAATGCAAAAAAAATAGGATATGTCTTCTGATTGCGCGAGCGGAGCGAGCGCGAAATTTTTTGTAATATTTTGGAACTCAAAACAAAAATTATTTTGCCCGTACATAACTCTTTGTTGATGATGGCGCCTATGTATTAAAATTTTGGGACTTAAAGTAGTACCGTAAATAAGAAAGTTCATATGGAAACTAGAAGTTACTTTCTTATTAATTAAAGAACTTAAAAACGACGCTCCCTTTTTGCTAAGGTAGACTAAAAAAATCTTGAAAAATAAAAACAACTGTAAAGTGAAGCAAGCCCGAAAATTTTAGAGTTTTGGATCACTAAAAGTCCTAAACATATATAATAAAAAGCGACTGTGAAGTGAAGAAGCCGCGAGCGAAGGGAGCGCGAGTTTTTTTGAGTATTGGGACATTAAAAGTAGCTATATGTGATTAAAAATCGAAGCGCAAAGCAAGGAAACCGCGAGCGAAGCGAGCGCGAAAATTGTTGAGTTTTGGGACATAAAAGTAGTGTTTCTTCGAGAATTTCTCAAATTTAACGCGGAATTAAAACAAATTCACCTTGGGCGCCCCTGAGCCCGCGGCGCCCGGGTTATTCACACACGCTGCACCATAGGTTAAGATGGCCCTGATGCTATCCATTCATTTGGATACAGTTCTTGTAAGTTGCAATCTTCGATGAAATTTAAAACAAAAATAGGAGTAACATTCTGATCAAGGATTGGTTGGGGGCGCCTGCGGCGCCCCTTATATCCGGCGCCCTGGGCCGTCGCCCGACCGCGCCCTACCCTAAAACCGCTACTGACTGCGATATCTGACATGGAGACGCGAGCGCAGCTAGCGCGAATTTTTTTGGGGATGCAAAGGATGAACCCGTCAAAATTGATAGGGGACGACCAAAGCGAGGGCGGTTTTTCTGAAATTTTATTGCTAATCTACTCATCTATTTTTAGTAAAAATATTTTTATTACGTAATTATGGTTTAATTTTGCCGTATGGGTTAATTTTACCGCCCCCTAAATAGTGCCGCCCAGGGCATTTGCCCCAATGCTCTCTCCCCCCACGCTACGCCAATTGTTGATCTTAAATCATTTTTAATAATTTTTAATTTTGAAAATGATCAACAAATGTAACTGAAACCGGCAGTGTAAGTAATATTCTTAGCGCTATTGCTGTGTTCGGAAATATTGAAATCAAATAATTGGTAAAAAGATATTGTATTTTTTAATAGTACGTGATAGGTCGCTCGATTTGCCGCCCCCTAGGACGTGCCGCCCGCGTGCGGTGCACGCGCTGCACGCCCGCTTACGGCGGGCCTGTACAGGGTCCATAATTGTGACTTAAATTACCTATAGAACAACAACTGTAAACATTATGGTATGCATTAAAGAATTGAGTATTGAATAATATTGTTTGGGAATGTGAGACAGATGCCGTTTTGCCAGACCAAAAATAGATAAACTACAAAATGCTGATCGAATTTTTAAGTTTTTCAGCAGTAGATATTTTAAGTATGTAGACAGATATTGAGAAAGATTAAATACCTATCTAATATACAACTGCCCAAAGCCTCTAGGGGAAAAATAAACCGCATTCTTACTCTTATTTTATGAAGTTTAAAACAGAACCTACAAATGATAACACAGTCACGTGAATAACAACGTTTGCGAGATTGCAAGTAAATGTGTGTGTTATTTACATGGGAAATAATACAAAACACATTGTTCTGCTCCCGGAAGATCACGCAACATCGTTAATTTCCGTCTACTGTAGAATGTTTGTTTACATATTATTATAACTTAGAAGTTTATGTATGTAAAGTTAGCGTCAAATATCTTTGAATCTGTGAAGTTTGACGTTTGACTCTTTTCATTCGACCAGCTTTGCTTGTCCCAAATCGGTTAAAACTTAGTAGTCACGATAGCTAAAAGACTATCTATGAATTTTGTTCATAGAGCTCGTGGCTAAGTCAAAGTAGCGCGGATCGATCGAACAATGGTCCATAGATGACCATTTTGTCATGACGATTTCTTTATTGTTTGGGAAGGCACGATAAATTGGTGGGTCCCGGCTGACATTAGAATATCTTTGGCAGTGTTTACGGGTAGTCAGAAGCCAGAAAATCTGATAACTAATCTTACCAAGGGGCAGTCGCTCCTAATAAAACACTGATTCTCAGCTTCATCAAGTTAGACTGACAGCCGACTAACCCCAACACTATTAGGAAAAGGCTAGGCAGATGATGACCACTGTTGACGTCATAAAACAAATTCCAATATAATTTATTAACTATTGGCTGATTTGGTGTATCCTGCCATATTAAGATTAATCAATTGACGGGTTTCCTCTTGCGTCACAACTGCTTAGGGACAAATAAATCAATTAACTTGTTTTTATAAAACATTTGCGTCAATAGTTTTCTTTGTTTTTTTTCTTAAATGTAACAAATAACTGCGTTTGCAAAAGTTTTTCCTTCCCCCTTTTATCAATATTGTTCAATTAAAATGTTTCAAACCATCTTTTCGATGTCATAGTGGAAGTCCCGTTAATTTTATTTCTTAATGTAAATATTCATGATATTTTTTTTCAGGTAGTAGTTTGAACTTCATCGTTTGGGACATATAATGATAGATCTTATTAATCATCGGTAGATATTACGTGGCAGAACGTCAGATTTTTATCGATTAATTAATTTCTTAAAACATGTAGAAATTATATAACAATAAAAAATACAGTAGGTACAGTATTTATTAAAAAAGAATATACTTAATTTAGATTACCAGTCAAAAGGCATACTAAAACACTGGTGTTCTGCATCGCTTCATTTCTTTAAATGGACTTCCTCACCATTCATCAATTCAAAACAATACACATCCAAGTGTCAATTTTAGCACGTCCAGTCTTCACAGTTCAAGAAAAGAAAGCGCAAACTATTGTCTATGATTTCTGTTATTGCAATCAATGGCCCACATGTTCACGAAGAAAAAAAAAATGGCGCCAAACGTGAAAGGCGTCAGTCTTGCAAGTGTACAAATATTTCTCGTTTTCGTTTTAAGTTGTTAGTGAGGCTGAACATTATCGTGTTTCAGTCCATTTAAAACAAAAGAGGTTTTTTATCTGTCAGTTGGCGCCAGTCGGATACCCCGACATGTTTGTCGGTGAATTATCACCACGGAGGTCAATACAGTTTCCGTTGGCCACTGGAATTTGTGAATTCAATGTGCAAATAATGTTCTAGCTAATAGTTATTATATATTATTGAAAGTGCGAAATAGGTTTGTTAACAAATATCGAATTGGCCCACCCATTTTGATTTTTGCTGCCTCTATGATCAAAATGCGAACTTCTGTTAAGAACATTATTGTCATAGATGTTCCCGGATTTAAGTCAAACACAAAACTCTAAATCCATTTGCATAATTTAAATGGGTTTTCCGAAAGTTAGAACGAACAACATAAATGCAAATTCATGCCAGCTAATTATTCGAATGATTGTTAAAAAAATCGATTGCAACTCGATAAAATCCTTCACGGTACGAAAGGCTCATTGTCGATTCATCCCACCAGGCACTTCATTGACTAAAATATCAATGAAGTGTGAAATACATTTTGGCGGACCATTCCTGTTGAAAGAATGGCGATGACCATTTAAAACAGGATTGTTCTACCGATCTAAATGTGTATTCGCAGGTAAGAAGTCGCATTTGACCTTCTTTAAAAAAAATCGTTTTGGTTTCTCGTAGATTTTTCTTTTTGTCTTGGAACATCTTATCAAGTGAATGGGATATTATTTAGCGGGATAGATTTATTTTACAAAAGTATCTTCCTAAGTGTATTTGCATATGTGCACTTGTCTCGCAAATTATTTTCACATGTTAATATTTATAGTTTTTCAGAATGTTTGTACCTACCACATAGACCTCATCAACGGATATCAAAGATAAGACTGTCCGACAGTAAATAAACAGAATCCGGCTTACCAGTTCTCATATAAATTTAAAAGTTAACGACATTTTTTCCTCATTCTGCACTACACATCTGTCCTCAATTTTTTAGGGCAACATTTAATCTGTTTAGCGGGTGGCAACATTTTATTACATTTTAGCTTCAGTCCTTAAGAGCCCCCGCACACTGGCCACTTAGTGGCGGCCACGCTTCAGCCACTAGTGGCCGCCACAACCTGCGGACGCGTTTCTTCATACATTTTATATAGAATCGGCGCACACTGAGCGCTTGAGTGGCCGCGTCCGAGCCACAAGCTGCGAGAGTCGAGCGCGCTCGCTACTTGTGGCTGCGTTTTGTCGTTCGACTCGTGCGCATACACGGCCACAGTTGCCGGCTTCTTCCCACCCCTGCGCGCCGCTCCCCAATCCCGTCTCCCGGGTCTAGTCTTGTTGTAAGCTGCGTACTGAATGCACGTGCATGATGTCCACGGATCCGATTCCTCATTTTGATGTAGACGCTTTTATTTCCGATGTCGAAGAGCGACCCGCTATTTGGGATTTAAAGTCAGATTTGTATAGCGACAGGGGTAAGAAAACTGAAGCTTGGGAGGAATTGTGCCTAAAATTTATTCCAAATTTTAGTGAAAAATGTAGCGGAAAAACAAAGCAGGTAAGTTTTGGACAATTTTATTTTACATTATTATTATATATTTATTATATTTTATTATTTTGCCAAGGTACAGCTCCCTCGTTGCTAATAAAATAATCTTTCAATATATCTCTGGTGTTTAATGAACGACGAGATTGCACGTGGGCGTTATCGATATCGTGAAGTCCTGGTACAGTCAATGTATGATGGAAATTAAATCCATCTCTCTGACGAACAAAGTTGTGTAGTATACAACAGGCCTTCACGATGTCTTCGGCGAAATCTATTGACACATTCAATGGTCGATGTAGTATTCTCCACTTATTCACTAATATCCCAAAGGCACACTCGATATGACGCCTGGCTCGAGAAAGCCTATAGTTGAAAATTCTTTTTTCAATATTCAAGTGTTTTCCTGAATAAGGTCTCAACATGTGTTCTGCAAGACCAAAAGCTTCATCACCAACAAAACAGTAGTTTACAGGACCAGAACTACTAGAAATTGCTTTTGGTGCAGGTAAATTCAGGGATTGGTCTTCCAATTTTTTGAATAATTTCGATTCTTTGTAGATAGTCGAATCTGAAGCTTTCCCATAAGAGCCGACATCAATAAATGTGAACTTATAATTCACGTCACAGATAGCTAGAAGTACGATGGAAAAATAGTGTTTATAATTATAATATAAGGATCCGCTATCTTGAGGCTTAATAATCCTTATATGTTTTCCATCAATTGCACCACAGCAATTTGGAAAGTTAGCATATTCTTCAAACCCCTTAGCTATTTTACTCCACATCTCTTCAGTTGGTTGTGGTACGCAGATATCTTGAAGTGATGCATAGATCAATTTACATGTTTCTTTTACAATCAATCTCGCAGTTGACGCACCACATCGATATACTAATTCAAAATCACCAAATGAACAACCAGTAGCAAGGTACCTGCAACAAAAAGAACAGATTAGAAACCTTTGATTATGTTATTTTTATGTTTCAGCATCCCAGTTGCAGCGAAAATGGAAAAGCCTTCGTGACTGTTCCAAAGAGAACACTCTAAACAAATGAGCGTTAAAAGTGGATCTGCATCATCGAGTCGCAAGCCGTATATATATTATCAACAACTATCTTTTTTAAAAAACTTGGCTGACACACGACGTGATCCCAGCCCATTACCGAACGAGGTACACGATGCGACTGAGAGAAAAAGGCCAAAAAAGAACAAGACAAATAATGAAGACATTCAAGCAGAAACTGATATACTTGTTAGTATTTCAGAACAATTACAATCTCGTCATTCTAACAAGCATGAAGAAGACGCTGACCATAACTTTGCTTTGTCCTTGGTCCCGCACTTTAAACAAATACCCAATGAATTTAAATTGGATGCTCAAACCGATGTATTGATGGTACTAAAAATATAAACAGTATATGCGAACATCACAGAATCAACAACATGGATATTTCACATCATCATTTCAGGAACCACGCTCATACCATACTATGCAACCATCTACTTCGGGTTATCAACCGACTCCGCGTCCATCTGCTTTGGGATATCAATCGGCTTCGCGTCCACCTTCTATGGGATATCAATCAAATTTTGAGCATGACTTTTCCGTTAGCTCGCCATCTGCATCTGATAATACTATGAATTCTGTTTTGTCAGATGATATAAATGAACATCTTTTTGACAACTGACTATGTAAAAGTAAATGTGTATTTGTTATAAAAACTGTATATCTGCGATATGTAACTTGATTTAGTTTGCGATTTTTCAATTCTCATTAATAAATAATTTCTATTTCAATTTGGCTTTTTTAATTGTTTGTTTTACGTTCTAGAATCCACGTGAGTCGCAAACTAATAGAAGCAAAATGATACGAATGAATGATACTTACCTTAAAGTTATAGCCAGCCTTTCTGTTGGAGAGATGCTTTTTCTCATGCGTGTATCTTGATGTTTGAGGTCATCGTGCAAAACGCTAAGTAATTCATTGAATGAGTTCACGCTCATTCTAAAATACTTGAAGAACTTATCTGGATAACATTTTAACTCTTCGAACAGCAATTTGTGCTGTCCATTTTTATTGCGTGATGTCAGAATTGGATGTACCCAGTGACGCCGATGAATTGGTCGTCGATGGTTCTGAATTCGGCGCCGTTTTCTACGTTTTAGAATAATAAGCAACAATAGCGAAATCAAGAGTGCGTCCATTCTTGGGCAACACACGTCTACCTCTGTCGAGATACTTGCAGCTAGTGTCTGACGCAAGTGGCAGCCACTGGTGGCTTGATGCGGCCACTAGTGGCTGCCACTGGTGGCGGCGTGTAGTGGTCTAGCCGAACTACTGGTGGTCGCGTTTAGTGGCGGCGACTGGTGGCCGTAATGTGCGAGGGCTCTAAATTTTAGGTCGTAAAACTTTTAACGACGCTCTGTATAATGTTTACGAGTTATAATTTATCCTATTATTATAATAATAATAGCGTGGACATAATTTATCTAGCGAAGAATAAAAGTTAACTTGATTATGTAATAACGGTCGAAGCAGGACGAGATAAAATACAATAGGATAATATAAATCGCCTGTTTTGTATTATAATTTATTCTGAACGATACGGGTTGAGAATATAAATGAGTTTATAGTGCATGGAGTAATTTCTCAATGAATGAAGAGGTTCGTACATTGTCTGGTATGAGGGTGCGCACTACGCAACAATATTAGAGTGCTGGCCTAAAAGCTTTTGCCTTAACTTGATTGTTCGTTATTGAGTGATAGTCATTTGCAGTGGAAAGTTCCATTTTTCTTTGGAACAGGATGCCTCATGAATCTCTGCGAAAATAGGAAAAGTAGCAAATATTCATGAACACAAACAGTGAGTACGGAAGCGCTCAATAGTCGCCGATTCGTCGATCCTGTCTACGATCCCAAAATACCACTGCGTCATCCAAACTTTGTAACCAAAATAATGTCAAGCAAAGGAATCCATCTTTCTGACACCAGATAATGTTTTTGATAAAAATCTGTGTTGACATACGAGACTGGCTACCAACGCGAGTCCTCAAAAAATAAAAAAATACCGAACCATAAATCATCCATAGATAATAAAAAATGTAAATAAAAACCTCGATGCTAATCGTTTGGCTGCGTTTGTCTGACTACCTGTTTTCCATCGACACTTTTTTTGAAAAAGGTTTTATGCCTGCATAAGTTTATACGATATCGATTTTTAAAATTAAAGTTTGATGCTATTGAATTACCGGTGGCCAGATTAAGATTGAATTACCGAATCTCTAATTTTCTAGTTTTGGATATCAACACAAGAACACAGGCTTAGATTAAACATGGTTAATATCTTTTTCATACATAAAAGCTTTTAAGCCAAACGGCAGTTTCTTCTTACTACGAAAGTTAAGTAAGTTCGTCATTCTTGCATGCCTTCTAACCCTTAATAAATTACCCTTTAGTTGAAGCTCATATTCCAGAAAGTATTGCCAGCACTATAATTAAAGGCTCTAATTAAAGCTTGTTACCGTTTAGCAGCTCTGTGTTACAGCTGCATTCAATTTCGTGCACAAACAAAACTAACGCCTCAAGTTACATGCACATGTTTATTGAAACAATGGCCCAACTGTGAAAAATATTCATTTAAATAATCATTAGTCTTTCTTAGAAGAACCACTTCACACCTTCACCAACATTAATCTTGCTTCTAAACAAATAACCTTCTGATTTTGATTCTGAGAAAGATATTTGGTCCAAATCTCAACCATCAGTGACAGTTTGATGTTTGCTGAAGAATTTCAAGAAAATTCGAACCCTATAGTCGTAGCTTTATGATTCAATTTAGGAATTTGTGTTAGCACCCTGCGTACGTGATCCGTAGCTTTTTAAGGGGCGATGCCTAAATATAAAAGTTATGTCCTTGGGAACGGTGTCCCCTTTTACCATGAATAAAATACAATAAACATGTTTTAAAAATCATCAGAATGTGGTTTTTTCTTGTATCATAAAGTTTTCATCCCCTTTTGTTAGTTTGACTTTATGTTATACTTTGTAACATTTTATTGGGAGCGTTAATTTGTGACCTTAAAAAGTTTACAACGATAAAGTCTGAACTTGGTTAGTACAATGTTTTATGGTATTAAGGTGAGCTGTTATTCGTGATTGTTATTGAAAATTCGTTGATCTGATGACCCTGTGTGAATTGCAGTTCAAGAAAAAAACATAAAATCGAAGTTCATAAAAAGTATTATTGGAGGATCTAATATCATATTACGCAGTTGAAAAATGAAATATTCTTTACCTCAACAATTATTGGAATTAAGAAAAAAATATACACGATAATCAGCTTTTCATTGGAGGACCCGCACAAAACTTGGTGCGAAGACAAATTGCTCAACCTTGACTCCGCTTGTAACTCACCAAAGGAGTCTTTATATAGTCGTGTCCTTTTCAAACCTTCAATGAATAACAAAACTTTTAAAATTCATCATCGAAAGCCGTCGACGGTGTAATAAATATGGCAACCATGGGCGTAGCCAGCTTTGGGCTCAGGGTGGGGCAGCAGTCAACCTATCCCGAGGGCGGGGCACTCCTAGTATCTTGAGCCGTTAATCTCTTAATTTGAGAGCTTTATATAGTCAGTGTCCTTTATCGGACTTAAACCAAATATTACGTAAAATTTAGCTCAAACGTACTTAACTTTTGTTTGTTGGCAAATGCAAAATAAGGGCATATGGCTTCTGAACTCGCGAGCGAAGCGAAAATATCGGAATTAAACCATATATTACGTAAAATTTAGCCCAAACGTACGTACCTACTAAACTTTTGTTTGTTGACAAATGCAAAATAAGGCCTTATAGTTTCTGAACACGCGAGCGAAGCGATCGGACTTAAACCAAATATTACGTATTTAGCCCAAACGTACTTAACTTGTAGAGAAACATTGATTACGCGTCGCATTTTCATGAATGGAATTATTTTGTGCAATAACTTACGGATAGTACATATTATTATATGATTGTTGATGTTGTTAGTTAGAGTTAGTAAAAATAACATTGTTAAATCAGACACCTTATAGGTCAGAGCCACTGGGCCAGTGCCCCAGCTTGCCCCAGTGTGGCTACGCCCATGTATCCCAGTGATTGAAAGATGCATATCTATCAATGACACATTTTGCCCATGTCTAATGTGCTGCAACCTCGCTACGCCCATGATGGCAACCGAAGGTCTTGAAGACATTGAACGCGGCTCACTCACTCCAAAAATATTCATACACTCATATTGATGTCTTTGGTACATATTAATCATTATGTGTGAAACATACAAAGCTAAAGGGTTCCTCTATAGCCACCGCAGCGTCTTATTTCAACACTGACGAATATCTTTGAACCATTCATAAATAATTTACCAACTGCAATTTCATCCACATTGCAACATCCAGACTTAATGTCAGAGGAATAAGGTTCAAAATTGAGCGGAATAAGTTGTTGATATGCCCTTTTAAATTGGTAAGATTTGTCCTTCAGTATAAACTAATACCAGTTGCGTATTCAGATGTGTCCCCTCTGTTAATAAATTACGATTATGGCAGATTAAACCATAAGCTTTGAAAGCCATGCAGGTATTTGTTATACTAAGTGTGAGATATGGTTGTTTTTTAACGTTGTTCATGTACAGAACCCGAAATTACGCAACTTAAGGTCATCAAAATCTTTTGGTTGCACAGATTACATCTCGTAGTTCAGATTGAGTCGTTAAATTGTGTAATATTGAAATAAGCGGTAATTTATTTTATTTCGTAATTTTTTTGAAGTAACTCTTTCCAAGTAAATTTTTAAGAGATTATTAGATTCTTTTTTGTACTTTTGATTATACGAGGTTTTAACTCTAGTGTATTATTCCTTTTAGGTACCACTACCCAATACCCAAATGGCTAAGGATGATGAGGAAACTAGTCTTCAAGTGAGAAGTTACGGAATTGCTGTTCAATGCTCTAAGCAAGAACATTTTACGGAAACAACGCTTTGAAAGTGACAACAGCCTTGCTAACCACACATCACTTTCACTCCATTAAGTAACTAACATTGAGTTATATTGCAAGCCCTTTTAACTTCTGGTTACGGGGTAAAAACTTTCACAAAGGCTTGTTCTGCACCTACTTAAAGGTGTCAATAAAATAATAGCAATATATCTACCTAATATTGTCTGTCAATCTTAACATCAAGAATAACCGAGAGAACAGATAATATTTTACCTAGGAAAAGGGAAATTATACAAGGGAATTAAGTCAGCTATTGTAAAATTATGTACAAAGGAAAGTAATAAACGAACATTAATTACATACCTTATGTACTGTGCAGAGGGCAATCAGTAGCTTATGTATTTGTTACAAGACAAATAGTGACCACGTTTGTGACCTTAACAATTAATGAAAAGTGGTGTGTCGGACCTCTTAACCTACAGATTATCGAATTAAAAACCTTTCAATTTTATTTATCTCCATGTTTTCGCTTTTTGTCACTCTTACTCTCTCCAGTCAGTCTAGCCGAAACATTGCTTTGTCTGCAAGACGTAGACGTACCTATTGATCGAAAAGGTCAACGTTCTTTATGATAATTATTTTTGTAGTGCGCCCCAAATAATGGGCCGAAATTGTAGGCGTGGCATATCTAGGTTAGCGTTACATTGTGAACATTATTCATTGAAAACTTCGGTATTTTCGATTAATCTTATACTGCTTTAGAAACAAGTACAACAATTTTTAATACAAGTAACAATAGCTGTTTTTAATAAACTTTCTTTGCTTTGAAATCAGTTGAAATCACTTTCTTAAAATAATGAAGAGGGTTATTACTCTTTGCCAGTCATTTTTTAAGACAAAGATTGTTTGTGTAAAAATACTATCACTTTTTTCTTTCATACTTTCTTCAATTGTTATAAGTATATCAAAGGTAACAACGATACTAATTTTAAAGTGAAGGGCCATATTTTTTTTAGGTTTGGCATGGAGGAGTTACTTACAGGGATATCGGCCAATAGGTATATCACTTCAATGAATGAAATTAACAAACATACATTGATGGATGGGATTGGAGGCAAAAGATGGATTTGGATCCATTAACCATCATCCCACAAATGAAGCTCAAGTTTCAAATACATAAATACAGATATACAGATTCACAAGCTTAATAGAACATTGCTTATGAAGAAAAACAAATGACAAGTGAAGAGAGAGTAGTTTGGAAAATGTCAGTCCACATACCTAATACTACACCATATTTTTTAAACTTGTGATTAACAACATAAGCATATCCTCCTATCTTCAGTGGTTTTCAATTGATATAGGTCTCAAAGCACATGGTATTTTATCTCAAGAGATTATTAAGTACACTATACATACTAAAAGCTGATAATCAGTTCATGAAATTCATTTTATCAGAATATTCAATTCATATTCTCGACATTGTAAAATTGAAACAATAAATCTCAAAAGAAAGTACAAAAGAAAGGAGGTTCAATTTAAATAAATGTCATTTATATCTTAAGATTTTTATGGATGCTGGCAAAGGATATTTTTTATTATTAAATCTTCAGGTACTGGAAACGCCAAGTGGCAATCTAAGTTCCATTTCTTAGTAGATGGGAAATAAATTGACAATAATTTTAATGCCAGGTCCGAAATATATAAAAATTAATAAGAAATCCGGTTTTTCGTATAACGTACCTAAAACTTAGTTAGGTATAATAAATGTCATACTTTTTGATAATGGTAATATTAGTATTTTTATAATCTATGTCGCCCAGTCGTTCTAATTTTTAATCTTTATTCGATAAAATGTATTGTTTTATACAATTGTTCTCAATTGCCAGTGGATTGAGGTTAATATTTTTATTTGTGTATATCTCTAAGCCATTGTATCTATTTTTATGAAACAAATAATTAAATCCTAAAACATATTTTCTCTTCTCTATGATTTAAAAATTCGCTTTGTTTTCTTTTTGTCATAATCTAAATTAACCTACGAAGGATCCATAACATTAAATTGAATATGAACGTCAATTCTATAAAAAATAACAATCTATTAATGTATCCTTCCATCCTTCCTTAAAAAAAAAAAAAAAAAACATTTTAAAACGAAGACCTTATCGAAATCCTATCTACATATTACAAGCTACAGGCTGATTAAATAAAAAAAACTGTTTCCCGGTTGATTAAATTTTATTGGTTACAAAGTATAATTAGTAGTGATTATGATCTTATAAACATAAATCACTGCATAACTGCGTGGGGTTTACAATGAGATGTTTTAAAATATTATTAAGGAAAAGGTACTTTTTGTAATTATTAATACTGTGGATCAGATTTGAGATACTATCTATGCTTAACGGGTTGTTTTTTGTTATGAACATTTTACTCCTTCTTTTTTGGAAATTCATAACGGTTTCGACACGGGTGTTTTGGGACAAATATAATTTAATAGTGAGTGCGTTGTTAGCTAATTGATTCCACTTGATGCGTTTAAAAACCAATTTATTATGAATTTCAGTATTTTGTGGTATGATGGCTAAGACCACCTCGTGCATTCAGTTAGGGTTATTTACTAGCACGCTACAACTAGGCAAAACAAACACGTACAGTGCAAAAGAAAAAGATTTTTGATTAATCCCACACAACTAACGCAAGGCTCGTTTTCCGAATTCATCACACCCGTACACACACAATATTTGTGCGTCCAAGAGAAAACATCGTGTGTGACACACATGCACTGCAGCTCACAAATACTACAGATATTTGTAAATCTGCATTGTGAAAACCATTCCAAACAACTCCAGTGTCGGTTTGACTCACAGCATGACACATTTAGGACAACTGATACGAGCCAATACCGAAAAACAATTGAAGACGCACGTTCGAAAGCATTTGTTCTATCTCCAATGCCGACTATGTTCATGAAGCTTTAACATGGTCTCAAACAAAAACGGTAATGGATTTAAATTTCGAGCTTGATTGGTCTGACTGTATTTCAAAGTCCAGTCATTGCAGGGGAGGACACACTGGGACAGTCCACGCGTAGACATATTTTTAGACTGCGTATCTTATGTTAGTCATTATGCCGAGCGCCACTTGCTAATGTATTTTATCAATTTTGTCTATTCATTTTGTTTGAAAGTGGCAAGTGTGCGTGAGTCATTGAAGGAGAAGAGTTTTATGCAGTCAGATAGTGTTTGCAATGAAAATGCAATTTTCCCAGTGCAATTTGACAAAGACAAAGTTTCAAGTGCTGAAGCTAGCGCATAAACTTTTTACGAAATGAAGGAGGTTTCGGTTTTCTTTATTCCAGTTCTATTTGCAATAAAAGTTTCACAAACCCTCAGCAAAGACCGCTTTTATAAAACATAAACTTAACTTAAAATATAGAGAACAAACAATAATATTGAAACGTCTAAAAACAACTGTAATAAAATGAGCAGCAAAAATGAAAATTCAATACAAGTTTAAACCCAGATCCTTAGAAAGGCCATGTTTTGAAATCAATCACGTTCACTGTTATTTCTGAGCTTTCAAACATCGAACTTTCGCAAAATGATGAAGAAAATAATAAGCCGGGTTCCAGAATACTGCCATCTGCGTCCATAAATAGATAGATGTCTGCCCCCCCATCAGTAATTAATCAAACGTGACCAACTTGTAGTTTTATTCTGTCTGGCTTGTATGTTTGTCTGTCACACCAATTGCAAGCCAGACATGACTGTTAACCCCTTTTAAATGTCAAGTTAAACTAAGACCCCGTTGACTTGATAATTAACAACTGTCTTAATCTTGCTTTTGTAGTGTAACACAATAGGTTTAAACATTTTCAAATGGCTACTGTTCCTTTCAAAGGATTTTTTCTAAAATAAGGTTGGTTGTGTTTGCGGCCTGTAACATTCATTCAAGTTTTTTTTTAATTCTAAACATATTTAAATAGAGAAAATCTGTTTTTACTTTTAATTATGTATTTGGTCATTGTTGCTTTTGCACTGCTTTGGAAGCTTTTAATCGGATTAAGTTTTTAACTTTGGCTCATTACTATTCCAAATAAACAATTCTTTGTTCCGGGATTTACGTTGTTTAACTCTATAATTGGATGGGTTAAATGTATTGTTTGGTTTATTCTCACAGGGTGGACATTAACAGGCCCCCAAATACATACATAATTAAATTGATAGTCAAAATGAGATAACATTGAAATGAAACAATATAATGTAGCTACTTGAATTAGAATGATTGTGCCAAAATGAGCAGTTTACCCACAACTTAGGTACATTATCAAGACATTTTTGATTCAAAAGTAAATTATTTTCATTTCATGACAATGCATTACAAAGAACTAGTTCACTGGTATAATGGCTACACCATGACACTGCATGTTCAATAGAAAACTATAAACAAGGTCACTATTTATCCATGAAAACTAGTCTAAATTCTTGCTACCGTGTATTGCAAACTGAGTTTAGTCTCATACCTATCTCATTGGCATCTTTCTTAATTTTCTTCCTGCCCTGTTCCCGATTTTATTTAAAATCTTTGGTATATGGTTTCCGATATAGTTTCCATTTCTCTCCGCCACTCGTCATGTTAACATTCACTCCCTTCTTAATCATTTCATCTTTCGGACTCTCGGCCTCTCTTCCCCTCTCTCATCGGTAGCCTTCTTCGAGATACATAGTAGATACCTAGGCAAATGGGACCTATATATTAGGAAGCGTTATAGATTTCTCGGCTGCTTAACAGGGATTAAGTACCATAAAATTTCTTGTACCTATGTAAACGGATTATCCCGTCTTTATGAGGATCATGTTTAAACCTTACCAAATTCAGCGGTTTACGAGCGTTTATTTTACAGTTCACTGCTTTACCAATACTGTGAGACAAAGGTGTAAGCCCTACCAGGTGTGAAGTGTGTTCCCAGCCCAAAAATAGTGCCGCCCGTTATGTTTTTTAAGCCTCAAAGATGACTATATCTGGCTTGGATCATACACCTGATGTATTGTTTTAACACACCTGGACACGGCCTTATTTTTCAAAATTTATTCTCTGTTCTGTGACTGTGGCGTATTGAGACGAAACATGTTTAAAAATGGACATCGTTGTGTTTATAAGAACTTACTTAAGCTGGCGTGCCACATGTTATTAAGAAAATATTGGCAAAAAATCCCTTACCGCGTGTACCTGGCCGTGTCCTGCAGAAAAACAAGGCTAAAAATAAGCCCCTAACTTGTTAATAATGTAACACACAGTCCGCAATAAAAACTTAAAATTATAATACTTAATAATCAGAGACACGTCGAAATTGTCCTTGGGTCGCTTCGTACGTGTTCTCTATTACAATGAGACAATCGTTTATTTTTTTTTTCGAAACGGTCGGAGAAGGAATTCGGAGCAAAAACTTCGGCAAAAACAACCACACGTGGTTTTTACTCTTTGGTTTGAGCACATGGTGTTCGCTATTTGAATTTTTGAACGTTCTTCATTGTTGTTCTTTTGTTTTTCGCTGATTAATCATGGCGTGCTTTTGAGTGTACGAGTATCTTAACGTTTGCAAAATTCGTATTGATTTTTGCCTAGTATTGCTATAGACTTGTTTTGGTTCGCTTCAAAATTAATGTCAATTTAGTATCGTTTCCTTACAATCAATGGAATCCAAAACGTAGACTTAATCATGCTGGTCAACAAATCGATTGATGTTTTGATTGCGTGTTTGTATTCCAATACCGGCTGCGGTACGTGTGTCCTTGGCATTATTATGGTAGTTTATTGTCACCAGAATTATTACCATTAATACCTACTACCTACTGACTTACAAAGTCCTTACGTTATTGCGTATCGGCTGGTTGATCAAAATACAAAAAAATACGCACAATGCCTACTGGCAAATGAATATTTTCTTTAGAACATTTGCAGTAAATTATACCTACCTTTTATCCAGTGGAAAACAGAGCAAATTCTGTAAAACCAGTCGCAAATAATAAAAATAAAGCCCATTTACGTACCTAAAACCAAAAATAAAAACTCGATCCGTTTTTACACTACATTCGTTATCACTGAACTTCCCTGAAACAGTGAGTCACGCCAATGGAGACCAAAATAATAAGCCTTTCTATGTAAAACCGACTCTAAATATAGATGCCCTCGTTAATTCGTTGCACTATCAAATACGGACGAAATGACTAATATTTAACTTGCAAAGTTCATAACTTTGTAGAGTAAATTCTGCAGATACTTTACTCATATTTTTTATGTGCAATGTGTACTTGCAATGCAATTTTCATGATGAAACTGCTGCCCTGATATGGATTAGATTCTTGTAAAATTAGCTGGACAGGCATAAACTCTTGACTCTCTTTTGATGCCACTGTCCTATCCTATGGGATCCTCCTCATTGATGCGATTTACGATTCTGTAACATAACATTTGAGCATTCCATCCATGTCTTTAATCTTTTTAATCTTTGACAATTGATTAAATCCCACAAGTTGAATAAATGAAAATACTATTCAAGCACGTGCAAGGGATATTATGTACATTACGACCAGCTTAAAATTACGACACAAACATTGCA
The DNA here is from genome assembly GCF_030705265.1 of Helicoverpa armigera. Taxonomy (NCBI): domain Eukaryota; kingdom Metazoa; phylum Arthropoda; class Insecta; order Lepidoptera; family Noctuidae; genus Helicoverpa; species Helicoverpa armigera. Next base: position 3,304,869 of record NC_087137.1, on the reverse strand, counting down.
TTAGCATAATATTTTCTTTTTTTATTATTTCCATACACATTTACCGGTATTTACTGTCCCACACTTTCGCTTGAAAATAAATACAAAACATTTATATAGAGATTACACAAAGAGTACCTACGCGTACATACTGCAAACTAAAAAGTCGGCCAACAGTTGGCCCAAATCGTGTATTCAATCAGTGTTTAGTCGGTCTTATACCAGCCAAGTACCCGATCGTTGTTACAAGTTTACATCCATTCGGGGTCCGTTTAAACAGATCGGCTCGGAGAGCATCGGACGCATTATTATTTTCACATAGACCGGAGCCGATCGGCTGCGCGAGCATTACAGAGCATGCAAACGGTGCCAAACGTCAAGAAAAAGTACGCAATCGGAGCCGGTCGGCTCGTCTTATTATTTCACACCGAGCGCCTACGAGCATTCTTAATGACAAAAGAAGTGCACATTCAAAAATAAACCTTACTACAAATACTAAGTACTCGATTTTCAACGTGTTAAGAATTTGCTCTTCTCTCCGAGCCGAACCAACTATCGGCCAGCTAAAAGTTGGTAGTGTGCGAGTATTCTTATACAGAGATTACACTAAGCTTACAACAAATGAAATATTATTACGAAAAGAGTAAGTTTGAAAGTGCAAGTTTATTGAGCTTTCTCTCACGGCTTCGAGCTTACTTAATCCAAGATCTATGTGAGCTGAGCTTAGTACTTTTGTTATAAGCTAGTAAGAAACGGAAAGTGATACCTACGCATACAAATATCGGCAAGGCTTTGGTTAAGAGGAATGTTGCTTTGATGTTTGATTCTTGGTTTCTCTTGGCCGAATGTTCATCTTACTTGAGGACATGGCATTTAAATACTTAGGGGAACTAGGGGTATGACGGGGACGTTAAGGCAAAACAAGAAAAAACTTCTAAGAAGAGGCTATTTCTATACATATTCCAAATCACCGGTAAGCGCTTCCTAGGATCTATAGGTAAAATGTTGCCACCCATCTTTGCAATAATTTCAAAACCTAGCTGCATCGGCCTAGATTGGAAGCCGACCCCAACCTTTGCAATGCTGTGAGCTTTTGATCGACTCAATAATTACGAGTAGTATCAGGGGCCGTTTTATAGAGGTAGAGGTATTTTCTTTCATCTGCTCATGCTTATTGTACCGTACCAACATATTGATTGAATAGATTAGTTTGGCTATAATTGCAGTCTGTATCATCCTGCCCATTATCTATGAAGGATGCGACAGCATAAGTATCTACGTCCATCCCAAGTAGCATTTTGTTCTATTTAAGAGTACACATTTAGTTCCAAGGTGAACTTAAAGCATTACTACAGTTCACTAGTTATGTATTAGCTGCATTATTGTAATTAATTACACCTATGCCTGTCTAAGGGACTTACAGAAGCGTAGAGTAATACTTTTATAAGGTTATGGGTATTATAATACCCTAACAACTATCCTTTAGTCAGCTTTCTGACTAAGAGCATTATAGGAGGGTAGAGATACGGCAACCGCTGTTTAACGGCCTACTTGTTCGATGTTATAGAGCTAGCATTTTAATAGAACACTTCTCGTCATTTATAAAGCCAAAGGCTGTTATGTTTACTTGTCTTAGACTATTATACAGCCAGTAGCTGTATTAGGACTTGTTTGTGATACTTAAAATAACCTTTTTTTTACTATCTGTACAGAAGTGTTTAAATGATTCACATGTGGACTGTAGGCTGTTGAAGGGCTATATAACAGTTCACATAGCCGTATTTCATTTCCACCATTTTGTTCTACGTAACCTAAAATATTTACCAAATAAATCTACAAGATTAATGCAGATTTATCACAAAATACGCAGATAGAGCGAATGAGTTTTGGTTTCATGTTTAAATTAATTACCGTAGTATAATTATAATGCCAATAAAATTTCAAAAACTGAAAATGTAAATTTTCCTCTCAGTCAGTTTGTAATATTTCTAAATGAATAAAGCGTTTTTACAGCGGCGCGTGAAAATTTTAGCTGTCAATATGTATACATTTCACGATAAAGTTGCATTCCCATGGCATTAACATGATATAGTACATAAAACAGGTACTACCGCGTATTATAATAATAATCCGTCGGAGTTAGTTTGCCCCGAATCCGTGCACTCCGTACAATTGTCAAACTAATGTAGAAATAATTTAGGACACAAGTGAATTTAAGGTAGCTTACTGGAGTACTTTTGTCCGATTTTAACTGTGAAGGCTGTGTATTTAGCCACTTATTACTCTTTATTACACTCATGTACGTTGTATGATTCACACTGCGTTCCATATAGTGCCGTAAGTCAGCCTTAAGTCCGATGTTACTACTTAAACTGCTATTATACTTCTAATGTGCAGCCATAGTGAACTTAAGGCTGTCTAATTTGTGCCCAAACTGGTTCAATAAAAGCATTATAGCAAGCTATACAGCTCATATACAGCTGACATACACAGCTTGTAGAGTACATGTGAACGACTAGACATCTTATATAGAACCCCGAATGCTACTTGCAGACTTTCCGTTCAATAGCTCAGTTGCCTTCGACAATATCCACGGGAAGTGACGGTGTTCGCTCAAGAACGGCGGATATCCACACTTTCGTAATAAACTCCGACATATTTAATGCTCTGAGAACGACCATAGAGAGTGTTTGCTTTTCAAATTATGCCGTAAACTAGGAGAAAATGCCCTTCCTTTATGACTCTCTTAATGTCTATAACTGATCATGAGTACCTATTTTTGACAGTGGAAAGTACATACGACTTCTTCTTTTTACTCCCTGATGGTGTGTAAATCACATAATCGTCAATATCAGTTAGTCGAAAGAACCTACAGAATCTTTAGTTGTTCTACTTATTAATGTAAAAGATGAGATGAACTAATTACTGAACGTAATGTAAGACGTATTTATGAAGACAGAAGTCAAATTTTATTACCAAAGTAAAGGCCTTAGAAAAAGTATTCATGCAATAAGTCCCAGATTAGAAGCACAGTTACACAGTTCCTAGTTCACACAATACAATACTAGCTAGATTACATACATGACCAGGCTATCTTGAACCTCAAGCCTGTCTCTTTACCTGGTACTTTTTCAGTTATACTCACATAATTTCTGGCGTTTTTGTTTTTGCGACTAAAATGTGTTCTAACATCAAAACCTGCAAAAAGTCAGGATCATTGATAGCCTATAACTACAACAGACTTCCGTACTGTGACTGAACCATGCCCCTCGCGCGTCACCAAAGGCTTTGCAACTTTGTTTCTGCAAAACAATTCGATTTTTGTGCCACCATTAAGTTGATTGGCATTATACTTATATCTTCACGATGTTGTCTATCATCAGCATGTTATATTCCTAAGTATCTCGAACGTCATTCCTACACGGCGTGCCATGTTATATTGGTCATTGTATAGCAACCTACCTTTACTTGTGTCGTACTAATCTGCGGCCCAATTACATAGAATTACTGTCTCGAGTTCTCGACCGGTGTCGCTCCCAAAATCATCACGCGAAATGTTTTGTCTTAGATTCTGTTAACGTGGAAGCGAAGACGGGGAATTTTCTTCCACTCATAATATTTTGTCATTAATGTCAAAATTAATGATTATGATGCCTATTTCAATGCAGGTATTTTAAGTTATAAGTTACGTAGAAAACTACTTCACTGAAGAATGCGAAAAAAGTCGATTGTGTTATTAAAATACTCATGTTATATAAACTTAAAAAGACAACTTTACATTCACATTAATAGGAAATTCAAAACTAAAGCTAGTTAGATGACCATCTGAAATGTAAAATCCATTACCTCAATACAGTTTCTATTCCAATCTCTATAAATCCAAGCACAGTCTGCCCGACACCCGAGTTAGGGCAATTACACACGCGACGGACTCCACTGTTATTATGTCATTAAGGCCCCGTTACACTCGGCTGTTCGAAACTGGGACTTGAAAATCATTATTGTGGTTTTCATAATACATAAGTCGAGCGGAATTCTTAGTATATCGGGCGCGGTTGGTCGTTAGGCTGTGTCCATTGAAATTAGGGCAATGGTGATCGGTAATTTAATATGACTATGTAAGATTATAGCGAAGTGTTATTACGGGGCTTTGTTCTTTATTGTTTTAAATTGAGGAATTAGTGGTTAAATTGTTGGGTGCAATTTTTCTTTGACGATCTTTGACCTGAACATAGTTAGTTATATTTTTTTAAGTTTGCTTTCTTTGAAGATTATGTTATGTAGTGCCTGTATATCAAACTATGTTTTGATTCCCTAACATAAAAAAAAATCTGTTCAATTGGAGCTGAGGAGAATGCACATCTTGATGAACGATCTTCCTTGAGCTGCCAAAAACCTAAATGTTAATCGCAATCAAAATATGTACGCAATTTCGTTTGAAATCATGTCAAAATAAAATATAAGTTAAGCCATTAACAATCTAATTTAACACCTATTAATAAATCTAAACGATCTATTGTGAATTATACTTCGTATCTCTCCCGACGATGATTAGCTTACATGCAGCAGTGACGTGAGATCATGCTGTCCTAATCACAATTTTAGATCTATAAAATAATACATTAATAAATAAAAAAGGATTTTATTTTGACTATTGACTTTTTCTATAAACCGCCACATCCTGCCGCCAGGAGGCGCTCGGCGCTGTGAACGACGCCATTACGTGATTTTCGTGCGGTCCAAAATCACGCGACTTTTTCTCAATTCAAAATTTTGCAACTAAAGTAAGAAAATTACGTGGATATGGGTAAAAGGAAGCGGTCAGAAGATTCTAGTGTTGAAAAACTATTAAAAAAGGTGAAAAAGTTAGTGAAAAAGAAAAAACGTCGAATTTCGTCATCTTCCTCGGAAAGTCCCTTGTCAGGCATGAGCCGGAAATTACCGGTAAGTCTTATAAAACTTCCCTAATATTGTTTATATATCGTGTGTGTATTATGTGATCCCACTAGTTTAAGGACGTAATGTCTTCACCCCGACGTATATCGTGTGTGGGTAAATAACCTAACTTGTCATAAAATGATTTTATTCATTGTGATATCCCGGCGTATATCGCGTGTGGATACTATGACAATCAAGTCCCTTCTATAATCCCGACGTATAACGTGTGTGGATACCATCTTTATAGCACAAATAGTGCTACAATTGTACTCACAGCGGTACCTATGTCGGCGTCTCATACTAATCGCCAACTTGACATTATTTCAGACGATATTCCGATCCCGGATGAACTTAATCTTGTGGCTTCGAGCCCCGAAGGCCCTGAAGAGGTCTCAACTGAAGTAGCCCTGGACCCAGAAGTCCTAAACCTTCTCGGCTCAGACCCGTCAAGTACCAAAGTGTATGGAGATAACCTTCACAAAGACTTAGCTACTAGGTGGCGCCATACGCTTATTAATGGCTTGGCGAAAGAGGAGAAAGCAGAAATGTTGCAGATATACCTGCCACCTGAAAACTGCCAACAGATGAAGGCTCCTATTTTAAACCCAGAGATAAAATCCGCCATCTCCGAAGTAAATGTAAAAAAGGACATCTACAGCGAGTCCAAACAGAATCAGATGGCCAGCTGCATCGCAGCTATTGGGAAGGCCCTTAGTTTGACCTTGCCGCTAACTGGGCAAGTACCTCAAGAATTAATAAAAACCTTAAGCGATGCAGGCAGGTTGCTGTGTGACACCCATTACAGGGAGTCTCTGTCACGAAGATTTGCTATTGTCAATGTACTAAGTAAACAGAAGAGAGACATCCTAAAGAATACAAAGATAGATAATTACCTCTTCGGTACCGACCTCTCTGAGCAGTTAAAGTCATCAAAAGCCATAAACCAGTCCGCTTCGGAGCTGAAGTTGAGTACCAACAAACCATTCAATCAGCAGCGGACACAGCAATCTCACCGGCAAGGACCTTTAAACGCAAGGGGGGCACCGCGGGCGCCGGCCACCGAGCAGCGGGTGCATCCCCAACCTCGGCGCCCTCCACCAGCACCGCCAGCACAACGGGACCAGCGCCGCGGGACGACGACTCGACCACGGGCCTCGAACTACTCGCATCCTCGCCGCCGCTAGCGCAACCACCACAGGTACATACTGTTGCTGGTAGACTTAGGTATTACCTTCGTGAATGGTCTGGCATTACAAATGACAGGACTATCCTATCTTGGATTAAAGGTTATCAAATACCTTTTCAATGTGAGCCATATCAGGTAAACACACTTGCTAGGTCTTACACACCTAATGAAACTAGTATAATTGATGGCTGCATTTCAGAACTGCTAGAATCAGGATTTATCTCATATTGTAATCCGTGTCCAAAACAATTTGTATCTCCTATTTTCACAGTACCTAAATCTAATGGAAAACACCGGTTTATTCTTAACTTAAAAGAACTGAACAAATTCATTCATGTCAGTCATTTTAAAATGGAAGACTACCGAACAGCATTAAAATTAATTGATAAAAACTATTTCATGGCCACAATTGATTTAAAAGATGCTTATTTCTTGGTATCTGTAGCAGAATGTGATAGAATTTATCTCAGATTTTGTTGGAATTCAGATTTATTTAAGGATAAATTATTTGAATTTAATGTACTACCATTTGGCCTATGTACTGCTCCTTATGTATTTACAAAATTACTCAAACCAGCCTTAGAGTACTTACGTTCATTAGGCTACTTATCAGTTAATTTCATTGATGATTTTCTGTGCATTGGTGACTCATTCAGTAACTGCCTCAATAACGTGGAAACAACAAAGAGGTTATTAGAAAAGTTAGGATTCATAATAAACAATACAAAAAGTAATATTCAACCTAACAAAACCTGCACATTTTTAGGTTTTGTATTTGACTCCTCAAAAATGTGTCTAACATTACCTACAGAAAAAAAGAACCGTATAAAACAATTATCAATAAAATTTTTAAATAGAAAAAAATGTACAATCAGAGATTTTGCTAGCTATACAGGATTACTAACATCTGCATGCCCAGCTGTGAAATATGGCTGGGTATACACAAAGTTACTTGAAAGGGAAAAGTTCTTGGCCCTTAATTATTCCAATAATTATAATAAACATATGAGTCTACCAAATACCATTAAATCTGACCTAGTCTGGTGGAGAGATAACATTGACCACTCAGTTTGTTCATTCCAGACTGATAATTATTGTCTAGAGATATTTAGTGATGCATCAACCACGGGTTGGGGTGTTGCATGTAATAAAAAGACTGCTAATGGACATTGGAATCATTCTCAACTATCACTACACATAAATACTCTTGAGTTGTTAGCAGCTTTCTATGGCTTAAAAATATTCGCCTTGAATCTTAAAAACGCAAATATTTTGCTTAGAATTGATAACACCACGGCTATTGCCTATATTAATAAGATGGGTGGTATACAATTTCCCAATCTAAACAATATTGCAAGGGACATATGGCAATGGTGCGAAAAACGTAACTTACACCTATTTGCATCCTATATACAATCCAGCAAAAATGTAATCGCAGATTCCGAGTCGCGTCAAGCATATAATATTGATACAGAATGGGAACTAGCACCATATGCCTTTCAACAAATAATATTTTCATTTGGTATGCCCGAATTTGATTTATTTGCAAGTAACCAAAATAATAAATGTCCAAGATATGCATCATGGAAATTAGACCCTAATTCCGAGACAGTGGATGCCTTTACCTTCAGCTGGGAAAACATAAACTTTTATGCTTTTCCACCATTTAGTATTATTTCTAAAGTTCTCCATAAAATTAAATGCGACAAAGCAGAGGGGGTGGTAGTGGTGCCATGTTGGCCCACTCAACCCTGGTACCCACTGTGGACTAATTTACTGATATCAAATGTACTTTACTTCGAACCTAACAGAGACCTATTAATTTCCCCTTTCAGAGAGGCGCATCCCCTCCACAAGGACCTCAAATTGATGGCCGGGAAATTATCAAGCAAGCATTGCTAAGTCGTGGAGCCCCGGAAGAGTCACTTGATATTATGATGGCCTCTTTCTCTAAAAATACCTTAACTCAATACAACCATATTTTAAAGTCTTGGTGGCAATATTGTAGTAATAAGGGTACTGACTACCGGCACTCAGATACTAAACTATTTATAACCTTCTTAACTGAAAATTTTAACTCAGGTGCTTCTTATAGCACGTTAAATAGCTATCGTTCAGCACTATCCATAATCTTGGGCCAAGAGGTAACTTGTAATGATGCAACTAAACGATTTTTTAAAGGTGTATACCGCATAAAACCACCTGCACCTAAATATAATACTACTTGGAACCCTATCTTAGTACTTAATTATGTAGCTGATTATTTACCTAATGAGTCTATATCATTGAAAGATTTATCCCATAAAACTGTAACTCTCTTAGCTATAGCATCCGCGCAAAGAATGCAAACTCTATCCCTTATTAAGATAAGAAATATTTTATTTGAACATGAAAAAATTCTCATAAAAATTGATGACCTAATAAAAACTTCAAGGCCAGGATATGCTCAGCCCTTAATCGCACTGCCATATATCCAAGAAAATCCAAAAATTTGCCCTGCCTCAGCCCTAAAATGCTATTTAGATAAAACATCACATCTTAGAAACCAGGAACAGTCACTGTTTATCAGTTACCAAAAACCCCACAAAAGAGTGAGTTCACAAACTTTATCTCACTGGGTAAAATACACTTTGGAAAAAAGTGGTATAGATATAAAATTGTATGGTGCGCACAGTACGCGACACGCATCAACGTCTGCTGCCCACAGGGCAGGCGTCAATCTGGAGGTTGTTCGCAAAGCAGCCGGCTGGTCGGAATCCTCACATGTTTTCTTGAAGTACTATAATAGGGATATTACCTCTGCTGACACCCAATTTGCGGAGTCACTGCTCAAATGATATTATTTGTAAGACTGATTATGTTACTCTGTCCAATAAGGCTGATTTTGTTATTCTTCCCAATAAGACTGATTATGTACTACTTTGCCTAATTATTATGATACACAGGGCTATAACTCTATTAAACAGCAATTTGATTGTAATTATCGCTGTGATAATTGATTGTAATTATTACTGTAAGAGAAGATACATCTATGTTTTTTTAAGTTAACTTTAATAAATGCTGTTTCTTCTGATTACTCTAAAATTTAATTTTTTCGATGCTCTAAACATCTGCATGTAAGCTAATCATCGTCGGGAGAGATACGAAGTATAATTAAGAATCAAACGAACTTACCTTGTGATGTTTGATGTCTAATTATACGAGTGTCTTGACCGACGATGATTACACTCCCACCCTGCCCATCTCATCTCCCAAGATCTATCGAAAAAATTTGGCTCTAAAGAATGGCGTCGTTCACAGCGCCGAGCGCCTCCTGGCGGCAGGATGTGGCGGTTTATAGAAAAAGTCAATAGTCAAAATAAAATCCTTTTTTATTTATTAATGTATTATTTTATAGATCTAAAATTGTGATTAGGACAGCATGATCTCACGTCACTGCTGCATGTAAGCTAATCATCGTCGGTCAAGACACTCGTATAATTAGACATCAAACATCACAAGGTAAGTTCGTTTGATTCTTAAATATAACATATCATAACACCAAGCACAAAAAACAAGGACGAATTCATCAATAAATAAGAAGTTACCAATTTAAATAATATATTTTTGATAAGTTTATCGTCTGTCAGATTATAATATAATGTCAATTGAAGAATGTGGCTACAACAATATAAATCATTTGCCAAGGTTGTATTAATATTCATATTTCTGATAGTTAGCTAAGGAGCTTAGAGATTATTCATATTTGTTCGGGCTGCGAAACTTTTGTGGTCAGTGTTTGTCAATCTTGAATCTAATTTGAACAAGTGACATTTGAATAAGTTACGGTAGTTGCTACTTATGTATTATTATAATTAGTTGCTCAGTGATCGTACACGATAAGACAGATTAAACAAGTAACATTTCTGTTACTCGATGACATGATAAGCATATTGTTTTTAAGCAGTGGGTTGGTGACACATAGATTGTTGCACAGGCGACTTCTGTGATTTAATGCTTATGTTTTTGTGAGCACATTCAATATTAGTAAGGATTTTGCTGTCTTCGGATGCGGAATATATTTCCTCATGCATGATGATGAGGGTTTTTTGGTGGGAAATTATCAAGGTCACTTGATAATTTCCCACCAAAAAACCAAAAAACAGGGGTCACCCTGTGGGTGCAGCGTTAGCGACCATCTGACTCTTACTAACTGAAACCTATCTTGTTCCTTCAGTAGCCCTTTGTGTACCAGGGCCGCGGTCCAGTAATCTTTTTTAGAAGATTGTAGGTACATACACCTAGTAAAGTTTAAGATTTACAAATAAAGCTTTTAATAGTTAAAATAACACTGCAGTAACTGCGTACCGTTAATAAATCTCCGCGACATTGTTTTGATTTGTTTATTGCGTTTAATTTATGGTCGTGGCCATTAGGCTCTGTGTCCATTAGGCTGAATATCTATTGATATGAACCACGCCCATCTTTATCTTGTTATATTCATAATATCTATACTAATATTATAAAGCTGAAGAGTTTGTTTGTTTGAGCGCGCTAATCTCAGGAACTACTGGTCCGATTTGAAAATTTCTTTCAGTGTTAGATAGCCCATTTATCGAAGAAGGCTATAGGCTACTTTTTATCCCGGTACGGGACGTAGTTCCCACGGGATGCGGGTGAAACCGCTGGCAGAAGCTAGTATTCTATAGTTGTCTAAATTACCAAGATTTATGAATGGGCTTGATATGATGTAACAGAGTAATTTGTACGAGTCTATCTTGTCTTGTTTCTGTAGGACAAGCTTTTATGTTTTATTGTTCTTGAATTAACTGAGCCTTATGACGTAATTTCCTCAAGGGTCGGTCTCCATTCTGCAAGTTATTATTTTATATTTCATAGATTAAACAGGTTTTGTAAATGTATTTTTTGTGGAAATATTAATTCATGAATGCAAAGTGATACGCATTTTACGTAAGAAACATTTTACAAATGGTCTTGAACAACAATACCTACATATACATACACAGATAAATATGTAAAACTTACATGCCTACACCTCGGCGCTCCCACTGCGGCTCCGCATCGCTGCCAGTGCGGTGAATCTGTGGACCGCCTTGGGCACCATGGTCTTTCCTGTAGCAAAAGTGCTGGTCGCATGGCACGACACGCCAGCATAAATGACATTATCCGTCGTGCTCTTGTCACCGCCGGAGTGCCAGCCATTTTAGAACCCAGAGGCTTGGCGCGCGACGATGGCGAGAGACCAGACGGGATGTCTATTATGCCTTGGAAGATGGGTAGGTCTTTGGTGTGGGACGCAACCTGCGTCGACACCCTTGCACCTTCCCACCTTCCCAGTACGGCGAGCTGTGTCGGTGCAGCTGCTGCAGCCGCGGAAAACCTCAAGCGGCACAAATATGTAAACCTCACCGGCAATTGCATTTTTGAGCCGTTTGGGGTTGAAACCCTGGGACCATGGGGCCCAAGTGCCCACAGACTCTTTCGAGAAATTAGTAAGCGATTAGTGGAGTCCACTCGTGACCAAAGGGCTGGCCTATACTTCGGTCAAAGGATATGCATTGCCATTTGCCATCCAGCGTGGCAATGCAGCCAGCCTTTTGGGCACGATCCCAGCTGACAGCGATGCGGATGAATATTTTGATACTTAGTTTTAATTTTTCCCTATAATAAGATCATTGTGTAAACCTATCTAAATAAAACTCATTAATTTTCTTAAAAAAAAAAAATGTAAAACTTAATATTAAAACGTAGTAGGTATATAGCTGTATAAAAGCTTTTTCCTATGATAACTCAGAGCTCAAAAACCAACATAGGTACATTATGTGTACATGAAATACGCAAAAATCCGTAATAAAAATTCAAGCATTGTATTTTTCCTAGAAGCACGTTGTACGTTGTCCAGTTGTCAGACCGGGCGACCTTGAAGGTCGTTGCGCCACGTGGACGCTCGTAAATAAACACTGCTGGGCTAAGGGCCGAAGTTACGGTGAAGTTACGATGGACCGGTTTGACGTACATGTGCGCAGTGATGCGGTTAGGTGTGAACTTGGCTTTATGATATTGCGAATTTGAGAACGGAATAGTGAGGTCGCATTTTAGCGTGGGATGATAGTAGTTTTTAAATTGAATTTCTTTTTTTTCCATTATTTTGAAAATAGAACAGTGATATCGCTTTTTATTGTTTGGTGATTGTTTTTAAGATAATCCCGGTTTAATTATGTACGCAGTTTGAATTGCTTGTTAATAGTAGTATGATAAGGTATTTTCTTTTTTGAGTATCATTAATACTTTTGAGGAGATGAATCACATTCTTCTTTATTAAGAAATTCAATACGGTTTCTTTATGCGAGAAGAATATAAAAATCATCTCAAAACAACTCTCAATTTCACAACACTACTCGCGTCCTTAGACATTCTAACTTTCACAATGCGACACATACATACTAAATCCTTTAAACTTCCTTATAAGGGTGTTCTACAGGACAGCATACAAATAAACTGAGCTATAAATAATAAATGTGTTACATAAATCTGCACGCGAATGTACATAAATGGGACGCGAAACATTGTCGCAATGCACGACAACAGAATCTCAATTTATTTGCTAGAATATTGTTTGGTAGAATAAAATGTTAGACGAGGAAAAATATAGATAGAAATGGATTTAGTTTTACCTCAAACGCGAGCATCGGTCTCCAGTATTTATACAAAGCCCGAATAATTTTAATAGCGCAATGGAGCCGTGGGCCCATAACCAGCTACACATCAAATGACTTGTGCAGAATCAAAGACAACATTCACCTTCATTTATTATTTTAAATCTTCCATCTGGCGCCCTAGATTTATGACACTACCTTATACTGTGGATACACGGAGGTGAAATGTGGATATCATTTCAACACCGTGTATAACGCCCAAGTTTACCGACAGCAAAACGTCAGTTGTTTCTTTAAACTGATGTGAAAATCATGACCAACTTTTCACTATGAACCTTCCTAAAAGAGTAGGATACTCCTACTTAAGATAAGTAACCACCTTCGTAAGCTCGCATCATAATCTCCAATTACCTACTAAACAAACTTTAGTACCGTATCGTAAACTCCCAGGCAGGTGTAATGTAACTGTTCTATAACGCGTTACATTACATCGCACGGCAGACGCGATGCACCTGTGGTTACATTTACATTTATATTTAAACATCAAGGGATGAAGTAATTACTCTGCCAGTCTTTATTTATTATGGGAACGAATGAGAGCGCTTCAACTTCTTAGGAGGTAAGAAAAAATCTCTTTTTTTTATTATTCTTTATTGTACACAAAAACATATAAAAATACACAAAACACAGAGAAGACATGTACAAAGGCGAGCTTAACCCAGAACTTTTTAGGAAATTTTTGCAGATGATGTATTTTTCTGCCTCCACTGGGCCTCTCGTGCAATAAACGTGATTTTGGCAATTTCATAGATAGTGATATGGAACCCTTCGTCAGCGAGTCTGACTTGTGCTTGTCCAAAACAGACTTTGATTACCTTTGCCAATATAATTTCGCTCCGGGATGGGAACCTCGGGGATTGGGTGTCTTCAGGACTAACATCATTTTTTTCCATCCACTATCATGTGCATAGAAGAGCTATGTATTGTCAGTCTTCTGTTTGCAAATAACTTTTACGTACGCGTCCCTCTATATCACCAGTCCTACATCTTAGCAGCTGACAGCTAAAATTCTAAACATATCGTCACACAGCAAGACCTTCTATCTGCCATCACCTGCCAAAGAATAATAGCTACCTATTAATTATATTCAAAGCTAAATACCTCATTTAACGACTATTCCTATTATCCAATGCAGATCGTGACCACACACAGGAACGATGCGAATACCGGACGTAAGGCCCCGGACACACTGACAATGACGCTTCTTAGAACGACTTTATTGTTGGAAAACGTGCCTTACGATGGCGTGCACCTTTTTATTTCCGATAGTTTGAAGTGAATGACTATTAATGGAGAGTGGTAGAAATTAAAATGTATGAATGAAGGCATGAGGTAAGTAGGGGTCAATTCTAATGCAATCTAGTGTTATTTGAAAAGGAAGAAATACTTATTTGAAACAAATGCCTGCGAACAGACTTTGATAAAACAAAACACTGCGCTGCCAAGAAGTAACTTGGGAATTAAATCATGATTCCGCTAAGGTCCAGTTTTATTGACAACATAAACAGTCGTTTTAGAAAACTGACGTTTATCTTGTTGGTGAACTTGAGCCTAAGACAGCCAAAAATAATGGTGTAACGAGTTCATCAAGAAAAAAGGAAGCACAATAGTCTAATTAACAACAAGGTAGGAGACAGTTTGATTAGCCTTAATGTCAAATCTAGAACTAACCCACGCAATACTAATGTCCAGACATAAAAAACAAAGAAAAAAAAATACCAATTACAATTTCCTCCTTTTATGTACTGTCCCAGAAATATTAATTAATTTACACACTTCAACTTTATTAGCACATCAAAAGTTATTCAGTTGAGCAAGTTCACTTGCCTGTCTACTCGACTGTGGCACTCGACCGTGCTACTTTCCATTAAAATTGGCGAGCGCAAAAAGCTTAGATATTGGTAAATTGGAGTGTGTAATACTTTGCGTGTTGTCTCAAGTACCCATATTTGCTTTACGTTAACTAGCTTATAATGTGACTTCGTTAGACAAATAAAAACGACGAAAAGTAATAAAAAAAATATTCTTTAGTTAATCACAGTTAGAAAAAGTAGAGTAATGGCATTTTTGCTTCATTTTTTATCTAGTTTTTTTAAGCTATGTAGTAAAAATAACAATAATGTACTATCTACATGTGATTTTAATGACAAAGAAATATTTACTGCATAAAAAGAATGTAATCTGAAACTACAAGGATGTATTACAAAACTTACACACAAAGAAAGAAACATAAATAAAAAATAAAATGGATAAGTAAGTATATTTCTTATACATATCATTATACCAAACAAATGAACAAAAAATTAACAATAGTTCGTCTTCATACAAATAAACGAACTGCCAAATCATTTCATTACACATACATACATAATTGGCGGTTCTCGTTACGTCCATAGTCATAATAACATATTTACAATTCAAATGATACGCAGTAAAGTTACATGGAGTAATCTGGGAACTTTTTGCTCTAGTTTCCATAACACTCGTTACTTGCACTATCTTGTAACATCGATGTTACATCAAAGAACAAATAACTAAGATTTTTTTTTTTAGATAGTTTTCTCTTGTTTCTTTTGTACAAAATTATTTATTTATTTAAACATTTATTTCGAGCAACAGGACTCATAGTGTTAGTTACAAAATTATGTTTACTTACGAAATATATATGTAGATGCTACTTATTATAATTAGAATGACAGGGTTTCAGAAATAACCCTAACTATTGTTGATCTTTGTAAAATGATTGTTCTTAACGTGCCGTAATTTACAGTTACTCCTTAAAGTATTCTAAGTGTCACCAATCCATACAACAGTTATTTCGTAGGTAAATGAACTGGGCTCTAATTAAATATCTAAAAGTTAAAAGCCAAGCGGATGTAACGCTCTTCTTTGCAGTCACAAAAACCTAACGGGAACATTGAAGTAAACAACAAAGAACTGTCATAAAATTGTAGACACTTATAAACATTACTCTGCTAACATTTTGCAAGTAGGTAACTAGGTACTATCAGAAAATATTAAAACAGGTGATTCTAGAGTAGCTGCACACTGCAAACTTTTAGTCGGCCGATAGTTTGTTTGAGCCGCCCAGCAAGAAGAGGAATGGCAGTCTGCACGTTACAAAGATAAGGTATTTAAGTATTTAGCCAGTATCAGACCGTCTGAAACTTTGATTGGAATGAAGATATTCTTTAAAAAAATACCAACCATCGGGTCAACTGTCGGCCTACTGTTTAGTCTGCAAGTACGGCTACTCTTAAGGAAGTGCTTTGAGAAAGTATGCCATTACTAATGAGGCAGCAAATGGCAATTTAGTACAATAACTACTCGCCTACCACGCTTGACCACAGGTGAAAGGTGTAAGTCGTTCAAACGAGGCATAGCTTTACAGTGATGGACTAGTTATTCCCTTGCGATTTGTAATTCTTTTTCTATAGTGCTATTTGCTAATGGAAATTGTAATATGTAAAGCATAGATAAAGGCAGTGTTTTTTAACGGTAGGGCGAGGTTTGGTAATTACGGATACTTATTTAAATTTTTTGCCGTACGCTACGTAGTAATTAATGCCCTTTATTACCGCGCATCCTGAGAGATGGGCCACTATTGTCACCCAGTGGACGCCTTAGGATGGACGCCACAGACGAGGTAGGCCCCAGAAGAGATGGCGTGAAGATCTAGACGCCTTTCGTCGAGACTGGTGGACTCAGTCGAAGGATCGGGAAGTGTGGAAGCGACATAGGCTAGTAATCATAATAGAAAATGCTAACGGGCTTGAAGATTTTGATCTCCTTAGGTATCGGGGCCTCAGAACTCGAAAACAAACCATGCTTGATGCCCGTAAACTATAATTTTGTGTCTAAAATAGACCGAACTAATTATATTCCTACTTTGGATGTTCCCAGTCTGATGGATGTGACCAAAAAAATCCATTTGCGAAACCTATGTGCAGTCTATTACGTGCTGATTACATTTTAAGCGCGTTTTTCTGTTGCCTTTTTGATGACATTCGCGTTTTGCTGATTCATAAGTAAAGTTATACTTGTATACATTATAATACTTGGTGGTTTCCATGGTTTCACTCGTGTAGGTATGTAGAAATCCTTCCCCTGTCCTAGCCTATCTACTAGGTTCTTTCCATGGTTGGCCAAGCATCGATCAACATCTTTACTTCAACGGGAATGAGGTACAGATAGAAAGACATACATATGTATAGTAAGTTCAACTCAGTCGTGCGCGCGGCCCTATGTGTGGGTAACCCTTGTACATATACAGTGACTTTGTGTGCGTGACAAGAGGTACAGTCGGGTACAAATACAGTTATTTAGGGGTTGTATACGGCTGTTTAAAGTACAGTTATTACGTAATTTAGTTTATTTATTTATAATGATTCTGTATCGCTACTTGAAAAATCAAATGATGAATTTTCGGATTCGCTACTTTCACCAATGTTAATTATAAATTCTGACTCCATGTCAAAATGTCTATAGTATTCTTCTTTTTTCTTTTGTACATGTCGACAAGTATTACCCAACATCCCTTCATCAATTTGACTTAAACGTTCATTTATGAGTTTCATTACTTCCGTCTTATTTTGGTCGACATTATGCGAAGCAATATAATTTTTTTAAATTCCCCACATATTTTGTTTCCATTATTATACTAAATTATAGGTCTTTTTACATTCTTAGTCCACACATTTATTTATTGTCCGCGTACCCCGAGCTAGAAAATATGTAAGGAGTATTTAATTCATCTTAGATATTTCACTTCATTTATTTCTTAGATACTGTCAATGTCAATTTGAAATGCCGTATGAGAAAATAATAATAAACTGTAAAATGTAATAATAAAAAGCTTTGAATGTTGTTTCATTTTTTTGAAACGCTACCTGACCCCTTAAAACATTTTCTCCGTGAAGAACTAGACATTTTCGTAAACGACTGTACCCATAACAAAAAGCGATGAGAACACGTCATGCTCGGACGACGTCACTGTCACACAAATGAAAGTTGTATATTTACAAGCCGACGCACACATAGGGCCGCGCGCAAATCTGAGTTGAACTATCTATACATAGTTCTGCTATGTAGTAAGTTGGTTACAATTACGGCTAAGGAGCAATTTTACCAATAGTAGTAGTCCATAAGGATCTTAAAATTATTTAATTACGATATTTACGGATATTCGATCACCTGTCAATTGTCAGGTAATACAAATTCGCTGCAAACAAAAAGTGATTGATTACTTATCTACTCATAAGATTATTCAACTGATCTTACGTAAGAGGATGATGACAAACTCTTTAGAGAGTTGAGGCGTTTCTATTATACGCCTCTAATCTATTAAAAAATGATCAACTTAAATTAAGGAAGTGTCACATACTCATCACACACAAATTGCAAAATACTCATTAAAAAGTCTAATACAGGGAAAATCTATGACGATAGTTTCCATCCATTACTTCATAAATCAATATTTGTTATGTACGCCACAGTTATGAAACTGCTGGTTGAAAATGATGCAATTTCAGCTGTTATCAGTGAAAGTGATAAGGTTGCGCGACACCCGCATAGACGGTTGAGCAACCGAGGTTTATGGAAACCCGTCTATCATACTTTGCTTGATTTAAGATTAGAACGACCTATTTTTCATACTAAATAGTGTAAGAGTTATTTTCCTTTACGCTTTCTTAACTTTATATCTTAAGAAATAACTGTTTTCTCTTTGGAAAAATAGCAAACTACATTTTGGAAGTTTTCTTTATCTTTTACTAATGCCATACACAATATGCAGCTGTCGAATTGTGTATATAGAGCGAAATCACAATAATTTTGAGAGATCACGACCCTGGTATTTATTAGGAGGTAGGTACTATACTTTACTACATATGTACACACATTGGTATTATTTTCTTAAGCAATAATGTTCTCTATGATATGAAGAGACTGATCGAAGCTAAACTCGGCTACTAATACCGCGATCGTCTTTTGTTTTTTGCAAAGTGATTTAAAACGATGACACGAACATTTAGACACAGCCAATCAGCATTGACCTTACCACCAGACCAGACATTAGTACATTACTCTTGAACTTTAAAAACAAAACAAATGACCACCTTGAAAGAAATGATGCTTCTCAGAACACCGTTTACAAAACAATCAGAAGGAAATTATAACTTTGGGAGTTCCTTGTTGATGATACGTTATACCTGATGCGGGTTCCGTCATCGAGTTCAAGGTACAGTAGACCGCACATCAGTGGTAACTGTCATGCACCTTAACTCAATAGTAATAAGCACGATTTTCTTATAAAACTGTTACCACTGACCTGAAGTTGACTGTACTACGGTAGCTAATTACAGGTACCGTAGTATCCTGACACCTGTAAATTACGAGGAAGTTTTGGTAAAATTTTCCTTGACATTGGTTTTTTTGGTACTTACAAAAAGTTCGCATAACTTTTCATATCGTTTGGTAAATTTCCGCGGAAAGCCTAGTGATATGACGGTGATATGCCTTCAATATGAAGTGTTTGCGTCATCAGGATAACGCTACGGTGGATGAACGCGATATTAAAATTGTACTAGATCTTGCTCGCGGCTTTACCCGCTTGTTAACGTTGCCAACGTAGATATTTTTTAGACTTTGAGTTCCTTTCGTCTACGTATAAAGATGCTTAGATAGTGTGGTTATGTACTTGAATATTAAAGTATTATTGGCCACTTTTCATTACGGTTTCAGCCACACAAGTACATTAAAATATTCTTCTGTGTGCCTTGAGAATAAAATATATCCCCGGTTATGTAATATAGATCGGGCTATCGACTATTAGCAAGAAGTTAGGAAAATTAGACTATTTACTATGTAATTAGAAAACTAGTGGGTTAAGAACCAACCTCTCAAGTATGAGGGTGTGGGTTCGATTCCAGGTCAGGCAAGTACCAATGAAACTTTTCTAAGTTTCTATGTACTTTCTAAGTATAACTTAGACACCAATGGCCTATATAGTCTGAAATCACCAACCCGCATTGAGCAAGCGTGGTGATTAATGCTCAATCCTTCTCCCTGTGAGAGGAGGCCTGTGCCCAGCAGTGGGACGATATAAAGGCTGTAACAGTAACAGTAGGAAAATTATAAAATAACTTGATTTATTTCGTACGCCCTTTTGGCCGTAGGCGTTCCTCTAACTTCAAGGGACATGATTTCTTGCAAAACCATGTTATTACAATACTTAGCTTTCAAAATCAAGACTAGGATATAATCTAGATATGAATTATTATCAAATATAAGTCTGATTTCAAAACTAACTGTATCGTAATATCCATAGATCTTCGGTCACGCTTCGGCTGATTTTCGCATTGTTATTAAATGATGGTGAAAAAAGGTGGCAAAGCCGTTTACAAGTGTATGTGTGAGTGCGGGTTCTGTACTCTAATTAAAGTCGTTTTAATGAATCATTTGTTTTTATTTTCACTCTATGCTGTTAATCTTGTCACTTTGAGTCTATTTTGAACACAAATCATCCAGTATATGAGTCGTTTGATTTCATAAAGTGAAGAGTGGCCTCATTTTAGCGCAATTATAGGCTATATAGCAAAGTTTTTGTTACCAATAAAAACAAGTTACTCTTTATCTCAATAGGTCAAATCATAACATCAAAGAAAACGCCGATGAAACTCCTACGCAACCCTAACAAGCGCACACCTATAAAAGTTTATAATTGGCAAATTAATTGGAATAACTAGAAATATTTCTCTCTCCTTAGACGAATAAATACTATCCGCTAATATTAGCAAAAAGTGTGTGTATTCATTAAGAGTAACAACCGGAGCAGGAAGCTGGGAGATTAGTGCGCGTGCGCCGTGAAGGCCGAAGATAAACGCTTCCTACCCACGTGCGATGGCACCCGAGTGCTGCCGAACTTGCACGATCATCACCGATTACTGATCATTGAAGTGGTCACGTTTAATGCTATGTGACATTAGAAGGTAAAAGTAGACGATAGGTAGGCACAGTGCTAAGTACTTGATGAAATTAACCTATCAAACCTATAGCAAAAAAGCTCATCTTCTCTAACGGGCCATAACTGAAAACCTAATTCACAATCTGCAGACCAGTTCATGCAAACAAAATCCATTTAACTATACCAACAGACTATTTGGTCGAAGATTCGAGCCCTTTTATTTTATACTGAACATTAACTTCATACAGAATCTTTGCATAAATCTTCTAAAACGCTCAGATTATCGTTTGTAATATTATAAATGCGAAAGTAAGTCGACTACTGAACCGATTTAAATGACCCTCGATACACAGACACATACCTAGTCTGGACCCTGAAAAAGGACGCAGACTGCTGTAGGTACTATATAAAACAATAACATGGTCCTTGTGCAATTTACCTTTGAGACTGCACCAACTGACTACAATACTAAACTCCTAGGAGATTTTAACAATCATTACTCGACTAACTTTGAAGACAAAAACCAGGAGATCCTAGGAGATTTTAACTTAACACTCATTGGCTAACTGACTTTGAAGACAAAAACCATAATAGTCCTAAAGTGTTAACAATGGCCAACAAAGCATAGGAAATAAGCGTGACGATAAAAAAAACTGAATCGTAGCACATAATGTAGTAGGTGCCATATTATCTAACATCTGAAGGTTGCTCTGAACTGTCAAGGTTCTGATACTGACATTAACCTTAACGAAGTACTGAATTGTATGGTTATGTGGATGACTTCCATGAATTTTATAAGGTACTGTTTTTTTGTAGCAGTTCACTAAAGTGTGGGTGCTGGAATACATTCAGGAAACTGTTTTAGGACAATAGGTCAAGAGTGTAGATGAATAAAGTGTTAAGTTAGACAGCGAGGTATCATATTTAGGTAAGTAGAACAATGTTTTGGATTAGAATTTGACAAAAGGTATGAAAACTAAAACCTATGAAAACTAACAAACCTATCAAAGAAGCCATTTTTATGTTTCCTAGAAAACGCATTGGGCCTTTAATTTCTAAAACTGTATTTTTTTCTACCATAACTGAAGATACCCAGAATCAAACCAACTCTGGAATGGCATGCGTCTATAAAGTAGCGGATAACCTAAATATCTGACAACTTTAACTAATAGCCGGTATCATCAATCAAATAATAAACGGGATTTCAACGGTTGCTCGAACCACATTCATCATTTTCAAGTCTTAATTAATTTAATTTAGCTTTCAAGTACACTGCAGACTAAATAGTCGGCTGAAAGTCGACCTGATAGTTGGCAATTGTTTTTTTAAAGAAAATCTTTTTTCCCATTAAAGTTTTCAGTCAGTCTGATACCGGCGTAATATCTGATCTCTGTAATGTGTGTGCTACCTTTCATTTTCATCTTCAAATTTTATTTCATTTAGGCCTTTACAAGCACTTATGAATGTCAAACATTATAAATAGGTTTGATTCTAGTTCCATTTTATCTTCATATTGCTTTATGTATGAGCCCAAACGACTTATCGGCCGACTAAAAGTTTCCAGTGTGTGCACTCTTTGAAAGGCAAATTGCATGATGCCTGGAAATTCCATCATTCAAGCTTCCTTATACTTTTCGCGTGATATGATTATTGACATTACGTAGAAAGTTAATTTCAGCCAATTGTACATTTTAACCAATTTAACAATAAAATCTTTCCATTAAGTAAAATGACACTGAGCAAAATGACTTTCGGAAATGTACCGAATTACCAAATGCGGACATTTACTTTTATTAGCACTCTGAGAGTATATTAAAATTGACCCTAGAAAATCATAGGTCACCGGCACAAACGGACGGACTAAGAAACCGGATGCAAGCATTATTTTTTAAAATATTAGCTTTATTCTTCTTTCTATAAAATTTTGAGGGACTCGTAGTTGACGAAAGTTTACATCATTTATGGAAAAACAGAGTAACTTCACGTAACGTTGTTAAATTACTACAGTATTTTAACAACTGCAATGCTTGAAAAAACTTCACCCTAAACGCTTCCTACGTTAATGACCTGCAATCCGAGTCGGAATAAGTTCAACGCCATTAACTCAAAGATACAGTTTACAAATTCGACAAAAAACCGTCTCACAGCCGACCACACACATTTGTTTATTTTGTCCAAATAATTTACTGTCATTTGTACCGGCTTGAGTTTCAGAGGACACCGACTTGTCAACATATGGGACATCTTGAAAACAAAAGAATAAACCACCCATATAATTCCTCAAAAGATTAATACTGATTTCTTCGAATCTTCTAGAAAAAACTAGACGGTTCATATTACTGTTAGAAACATTGCTCTCTTTCTATAATTAATGGCCGCTATTAATAATAGCGAAGCAGCAATGTAGCAAGAAATACAATAAAAACTTCTTATTTTGATACCTTTTTGACAGCCATGACCTCCGGATTGTTGGAAATCATTTATCTTTCAATCTTTTCTTTCGAGAGCTCCATTTATGTATCAAATTACTGAAAATATACATAAAGATAGTTATCATAATAATGATTTTGAGACAAGTGAGATGCGTTATGTTACTTTCCTTAAAATAACTGTAACTTCTTACTACTTAACGTTTTAAGAGTAGATAAATACCTCAATTAGGTCTTGCAGTAGTAGCTAAATACTGCAAAAGAAATATGACAATATTAATGACCTTCCATTTCCCCATTTCGAATTTCAAATAGCCGGTTTTGTTTGTCTCTGGAGAATAGGGTGAGATTCCTCTGCTTTCTTTTTTAAACATTTATTTTAGTTTTTATCCATTCCTTATTTGAATTACATAGTAGTATCAAAGGAACCAGAGGTATTTAAATAAGTATACTTACATATTTTTCTGACGCAATTGTTTTTCTCTCATTACAAAAACGTTACAATACTTAAGTAAAATTCGAGTCACAGATGCAAATTGGTACAAAGCCCAAAATTGCGGTACATTTAAAAGGCGATTGACGTAACCTGCTCTTAAGTATGTATTTACAAACCATTACATACCTATACTATATCATTTTCTCATGATGTTCGACCGAAGTTTCAGAGTTCATTGTCCACGTATTTTTTGCAGTCTTCTTGTCATATGACCGTTTATTCTTTGTTCTTTGATTTGATACTTCCTTCATACATTCCCAGGGTTGGGTTCCAAAGAATACGAACAAAAGTTTACGTAAATATCATGTTTTGTACTAACTGTTCTTCCTGATAGCGTAACGATACAAAAATTATTTACATATTACATGAATTTAATATTACCTGCTTTGCATTTTTTAAAGTTTTTATTTAATTTAATTTGAATTTTATGTTTTTCCGGTAGGTTAAGTTATTTTTTATAATCTTCATTTATGTGCATTCTAGTGTTGCTATCAAAAATGATATCGGCGAGTAAATAACGCGAACATTATAAGGCAAATAGATTTTGATAAAACTTAGCAGTAATGATTTGGCTGAAAATTAGAGGGGAGGTAACTTAGACCCGGGAGAAGGTTTTAGGATTGTTATTGATTTATAGTTTTTGTCACCATCCGGCTACGGGACGCGGGTGAAACCGCGGGCGAAAGCTAGTACATAATAAACATCCTGAGCTAGTAAAGTTCTAAAAGTAACCGTCATCCTCATGGGGTTAAATCAAAAACATCATAAAATTATTTACGAGTCAACTAAGCCCACGGAAGTAACACAACGTGAAATAATATGCAAATAATATAGGTATGCGATTACATCCACATCATAAGCACCCTTTGTGTTAGCCGACAATTAATCAGTGCTATGCGTACAAGACTTTATTTACATAAACATACAGAAATGTCTACTCATTGTTATGAAATTGACACTATTGTAATCTCTGAATTTCAAAAAATGCCGCCGAAATTCTGAGTCAGTTTCCAAACATCAAGTTATACAAAGATTAATATAACCGCTTAGTCTATGCCATTCTTATTTTTTGTCTAGTTGTTTGTTGTTTTAATCTAATTCTAGATTATTTTATGGATGTAGTGACATATGTCCATCAATTCACTCTTCAGTCCATCGCCATCTTCACACCGCATTGCATTAAAAATTGTCCAACCGCGTTATTGCGAAAAAGGGACGTTTTTACTTTCAACTCGAAAGTGAACATTTCAAATCAGCTTTACTTTGTTTGTTTCCTTCCAAATGACATAACAAACAAAAGAATCTTGACAATAACCCTGTAATTAATACTTTTTAATTATCCACAGACCATAGAGGCTAAAACGAGGTTCGTTATATTTTACGGTGGCAATGGCATGCCAAAAGTGGATGACCTCACCAAATAATGGGTTTATGGTTCAACAAACCATGTTAAACACCATCTGAGTGATCGCCATTTTGACTGCAACTTCACTTTTTCAGTCTTTGTTTTCAGCACCAAAAGTGCACAGTCTAGATTTTAGCCTAAAAAATAAATACTTAATAAAAAATCCTTTCAATGCATAAGATCTACTCACAGACCTTTTTATTCCTTCCACTACAATAAGGCTACTGCGCAGCAATTACCGTTCGATTTCAGGACAATAATACGTACCTACGCAAGAAAAAAGAATAACTATTGACCATATAGGAGTAACAAGCTTTGTACCATTGTTTCTCTTAATTTATTGTCCAATACACACCCTTAACATGAGACAAACTCGGTTGAAATCATTGCTAATTAAATAAAAATCTAAATGACTACTTCCAAATCGGTAGGTAAGGACAATAGGTCTTTCAACATGGATCGTATAAAAAGAAATAGATATGCTATCATTATATTTTTGTTTATTTAATAACATTTTTTTTATTTTTACAGGCCGCTGCTACCATTGCGCGCATCGATTCCACATCTGCACGTTTCTGGCTCGAGATGCTTTCAGTGAATCACGTCCCTGAATCAACAACATTCGATCTTTGAAACCTCAAAACTTAAATTTTCCGCCATCTAGAAAGATGTAGTAAGAAGTGGATGTTTTGCAAATGCATAAAACAGCTGATATACTCTAATTTGCCAATAAAAACTGCAATTTGTTAAAGACACAAACATTAAACCATTAGCAGCACATACTACTAAGTACCAGAGGCTCAATTTCTGCCATCACATGTGTTAGGTCATTACCCCCTGTGGGACGGCAATGGCTAATTGTATGCAGTATCAAGCAAACTGTAAGCCAACACGTGGGCTGTTACATGTATCATCACACAGTGTAAACTTATATAATAAGAAGGATTTTTATTGTTTGTCTGTTTGTTTCTACCACGATGGCTCCGAAAGTGCTGAACCGATTTGTAAAATTAGTCCACTTTTAAGAAGCTACATTGTCCCCAAGTAATATAGGCTATATTTTATTCGGGTACGTTCAGTAGTTCTCATGTGACGCAAGTGAAACTGACGGAAAATAGGCCAGTAATATAATAAAGAGGAGACTATGTTTTGTTTGTTTTTACCCTGAAAGCTCCGAAAGTAGTGAACCGGTTTGAAAAAAAAACACTGTGGGTAAGCTATACTCTTCCCGAGTAACATAAGCTGTATTTTTTATCCTGGCCCGAGTAGTTGCCACGGGACGCGAGTGGATCCGCGAGAAAATAGCTAGTATGTTATACATTCATCATCCTTTCTTTATGTGTTTGGAGTGCAAGCTTTTAATACGATGGATAAATTAATTGAACCACTCCGATAAGTGACTCTCAAGTGTTTGTTTATGTTCTTAATATGGAACAAAGGGAATAATGGGGTTATTAATAGCATCAATTTAGTAAAAGAGATCTTCGTTTGGATGATATTTTTCTGTCTCTGATATTATGTGAATGCTCTGGTTGTTGAACTTGTGGTGGGTTTTCGTGTGGGATATTGTGCAGTGAGTGCATAGCTTAGAAAAACTGATTAACCAGATTCCTGAAGTCACAATTATGTAATTTAATAAAATAAATAATGGTCCCGGCTGCCATTGAACATCCTTGGCAGTCGTTACGGGTAGTCAGAAGCCAGTAAGTCTGACACCAGTCTAACCAAGGGGTATCGGGTTGCCCGGGTAACTGGGTTGAGGAGGTCAGATAGGCAGTCGCTTCTTGTAAAGCACTGGTACTCAGGTGAATCCGGTTAGACTGGAAGCCGACCCCAACATAGTTTGGGAAAAGGCTCGGAGGATGAATAAAATAAATAAACATTTGAAGCTCGTTTTATTTACTCTCAACGATTATTCCTTTCAATATTGTATGTCAAAAGACATAAATGTCTAGTGTACCTATGTATAATTCTAATGCGTCTTATCATGTCTTACAAACCATTTTTAAGGCACTGAATTACCCAAGAAAAAATGATGAACATGAGCTTTAGAAAGTCTTTTTTTTAATCCAAACATTCATATGATATGTATATTTCAACAGATTCATTGATAACTGTGCGAACATCCAACTGCTATTGGCATAATGATACGTCACTCGTCAGGATATAATATCCGATTCTCATAGTCGGAGAACCCCTCGACAATTTGTAGTGTAGGTACTCGTAATTCGTGTATCCCGTTGCCAAGGGGAGTCTAATGTTATGCGGGATTTGATACGGAAGCAAATTGTCATGACGTCATATCAATAATATGTAGTTGGATGTGAGTGAAACGTCAAACAATATGCGGATTGCGAAAAGGCTCAATCTTGCGATTTAAGAGCGTGTACGCTCGGCGCGCGATGTCAACTTTAGGTAATTCAACGCAAAAAACCGCGCAGACTAGCGTCGCGGCTGTGTGCGTGCCTATCATACTTCACGTATAGTCACACAAACCATTTTGATCCTTTCGAGTGAAATTGGTAGAACAAAAAATATATTATTTAGTAAATAGTTAATAGCGGGAAAATAGTGTAAGTCTATGGATGTCTAAAATATAAAAGCATGAAAATAAGTCGTTAATACTTACACTCTTTTGCAAAAAAATCGGGCACCTATGAAAACCTTGGTTTTGAGGACTTTCTGTATATTACATACAATTTTCAACAGTACTAAATAGTCGACTGATGATTAATGACAATGTTAAGAGTTTCTGTATTTTAACCGATTTCAAAAAAAGAAAGGAGGAGGTTTCAATTAGATTGTTTTGTGATTGTTCTCGATTTCTCAAAGACGCCTGGACCGATTTGAAAAATTGATTGTTTATATGAATGGTCCAGTCCATCCAGACCGAAAAATTGTGGTCAAATAACAACAATTGCCGGAAAGCCAAATATTGGTGAAGAGCTTGGGTTTACCATTGCAAATAAAGTTTTAAGTTATCTATCCTATATGCTTCAAAAGTTATTCGAGATCAAAAGTCAAAATTTGGGTACATCCAAAATGAAAAAAAAAATTATGGCTCGATTGGTAACAGACATCTGCAATAAGTGATTTCTAGCCTAAGGAGTCCGCCATATTGGATTTAGACTCGCGACACATTTTTTTTTCGAGTTATTCATAGCAAGCCCTTTCATTTGATACCCATATCGTAGGAATGCATTAAAAACATTTTTTTCTCCATCTTGGATATAGAATCATACATTGTCATTAAAACTGAACATTCAAACAAAATTTCAACTCAATCGATAAAAAAAATATGCTTCAAAATTGAGCTTTAAATAAAATAGTAATGTATCAAGATTTGTTGGTCGCGCTTGAAATGTACTCTATTCTCGGTATCCACGGCAGAGGTTATTCACCCTACGCGATGTGACGGAGCGACACGTCCTCTCTCTGTGAAGCCTTGCGGCGGTCTGGTTTGAGTTGACTCGCGTGCAGCGTTTTATAGTAGTTTTTAAATAATTTATAAAAAATAAAACGAGAGATTAAATTATAATATAAAGTTTATGTTTTAAAGAAAGAGTTATATTACTATAGTAAATAATTGTTATATTAAATTAAGTAAGATAGATAGGTAAAAAAAGCATTTGAAAATCACAATTTTTCACATTGTTAAATTTTTTTTTTCTGAAAGATAGAGACCTAATTCAAAAAATGTTTTCAACTAACTATAGGCATGGGGATTTCGTCTATGAGTAAAAAAATAAATATGATTAGATTTGCCACTGTTTTCACATGAATTTAAGCTTCGAAATAGACGCTGAACGGGAATTTTATAAAACATCTGTTACGTTATAGGGGTTTTAAGTATATAAACTACACAAATTGAAATTTATGTTCAATTAACTATATGGACAGTGAAATTACCTTGCGTTATTAAAAAATAACATAGTTATAGGAAAAGTAGTTACTGAGAAACAGTGGTTTGAAAAGTACCATTTTAGGCCAAATGGCGCGCGGTTGACGTACACGCTCTTAATAAGTAACTTGCCTTTGTTTTACATTTATTTGTCCCTAAAATATCGACCAAATATGTTTTTATGTTGTCTACTTTTTTTAAGGAAATTAAAGCAATAGACACACGAAATAGATCATGCCTAAAACATTAGAAAAAAAATATAGGGAGAAATAACAGGAGTCGGCTAGTTCTCTCATTTTTATAACCCAATGATTTGATGAAATCATACTTTGTGGTAGTTCTAATCTAAGTACAAATTAAAGTACATGTTTAAAAAAAACGTTTCATACAGATGTAGGTACAAGATGTAAAAACCTGATTTTTTGCACTCATATCGCCTCTTTATGACATCATCAATGTCACATAACGATACAACTTAAATTAATTCAAGTATGCTTACATAATTAAGTGGCCGACCACATCTCACAGACAAGCAATGATTGATCATCTGTCAAGTTGATGATTAGCAATTGTTTTTGTAACATCATCATTGCTCTACGATCATTAATTTTTATTACATCGCTTCAATGACTTACCTAATTAATGACTATTGCTAATTGATTTCATCGGCTAGATAAAAAATATTAGTTCTGTTACAAAAACATTTAAAAATAACGGTATTATTTTTTGTACTTGTTTCATTCCTGTCAATTAGATGCTTTGTAATTTAGTTAAGAGATAAGAAAGATCAAACTTCTGCTGTATCAAAGTTGCTTTTGCTAGACCCTCAGGCGACAGTGTCCAGTTACCATCAGATCAGATAACTATGCTATGTAACTACTACTCCTAAAAAACATGTGACTAAATCACTATCAAAGTCAAAAAAAATTTTTTTTCAAATGGGCCTAGGAAAGCTCTTTATCTGAGACCCACTCATAAGAAAAGCTGACAAAAAAACTCCATAGACAATCTTTTGATAAAAACCATTGTTTACAATAGTTTTCAAGAAATTATGATGGAATCTAAGATTTCGGTAAAATCATTATAAAAGGACCAGACCAAAACTCCTACAAAACCCGTACTTGCACCATACAATTTTTACCCTAAAAGAAACCCCTAAGCACGTGCTACAACTGAACTGCATATGTGAACCCCTATGTAATCCCTTATTGGCTTGTCTGCAAAGAGCCTGGTCGTGCCAACAGCGAGCCTAAACGTCTGGTTAGCTTCCAAGTCTGTAGTACTTAGGTACTGTGCCAAGGATAAGGCTTTGATACTGTTGGAGATAGGCGAAGCGATGGTAAAGCTAGGTTTTTGGTACAGGTCTTACCTAAAGGTATGATGGTTTGGTTTGGTTTAGACAGTTAGTTATTTAAGTAGTATGTAGAGTCAATGAGAGTGTGAATCCAAAATGTGAAAATTGTGAACATAAGAATTTTTAGTATAATAATAGATCGCGATTAAGTCCCAATTTTATATGAATACGTATAGTGCAAGTCACGAAAGTTTCAAAAACAGTATCTAAATGAATGGATTGTCCTATTTTAATTTTGGTAAAGATACCTACTTATTTGAATATACCTAGGAAAATAAGGTAAGTATTGATATGATTTACTCTAGCAAAACCTATCAACATCTGATACTATTGAATAAAAAAATAACATGCTCGCCTATCTCTTACTACGACTTCACCCTATACCAAGAGTTCATTGACTCCATCGAACAGCCATTTACAATCAGAATTGTATTGTAATATGTCGCGACAGCTACTGTCAAGAAAAAATGGCTCGCAATTCATAGTATTACTATAAGAGTAGATACCTACTTCTAAAGGCGAAATTCTACCGGTGTGCAACACGTAAATAATTCTTCTTGTCCACTCACTCTGGCAAACCTGAGGCGTAGGTACACCTAAACTTTTTGTTCGCGAGCAAACGTCCGCGAACAATTTCGGTGGAAACTTGCCATAAGAGTGAATGGCCACCTACATATGTGTTCTTGAACAATAGTAAGTAGGTAGGACTACTTTGTAACATAAATGAAGTATCGCGACAGTGTTTTGTTTGCATGCGGTTGCAAATTCGGTTGTCACCATGACATTGCGTTACCATTCAGGCATGAGAATTGCATATGCATGAGATTTAAGTACACACAACGGTCAAACATAGGCCCTCCCTTTTGAGTCAGGGGCTCAAAATTGGGTACCTAAACAAATACAGTTGACGGCCGACAGTCAAACAATTTGGTCAATAGATTCACAACTTACAATTGAATTGGTTAAACCCCTTGATTAATACTGCCAATCAAGCAAATCCAATCAAACAGTCCTGTTACCCAATTTAAAAATAAAGTTAGTTAATCCTCATAGCTGATTAGAACAAGGGTCTGTCAGCCTAAACTTGATTTGATTTTGAATAATTGATTTCGACTAAACCACTATTCTCAGACGCAACTATCTATAGGATTAACACCCCTAAATTATTAGTTGCAAAGATTTTGTGACACCAACTCCACTTTTTTTTGGTGGGAAATCATCGAATGGACAAATACCTCCCCCGAGGCGGAATTTAAGACTCTTACTGAATAAAAAAAAACCTCCATATTCCTTCTTGAGTCCTCGGTGTACCAAGTCCGTGGTAACTCTTTCGAACAATCCCGCAGCTCACTGGATTCACTGACTCTGCCTGTCGTCTTTATGAGACGTCTTTCAGAGTTCACCGAAATGGTAAGCCCCCTTCCGAGTCCTTTTCGTAACATCCTAATCACGGATGGAGTCTTATTAATCAAGGTAAAAAACTGCTACCTTCCTACAAGCTACTCTTCAATAACAACGTTCGTCATTCATACACAAGACAGAAGGTAATTACTCATTGTTTTAGAAAGCTCTGTGATAATACGAGTGAATGGCTAGTGTCAATGACACGAGTGTCGTGACATTGGAAGCTACGCAATGTTCTGTACTAGTTCCTATGGTACCATAAGGCTTACCAAATACCGGTGAGTACCGTAAGTAGCAATGGTACTATTGGTACCTGTATAAGGTTTATGGTAAAATTATTGGAAAAATTGTTATTATTTTTACTGGCCTAGAATGTCCCACTGCTGGGCAAAAGGCGCTAAGGCTAACTTATGAATGTAATATCATTTTTTAATTAAGTACTTAGCACAAATAATTGTGTAATCGACTGAAACTATGATAGACAAAATTTCTAAATCGAGGTTTTCACTAGAAAAAACACAACTAATATATATAATAGTATATTCTAGTTTTATTGGTGTTTTATCATGGCCTTATAACTTTCCATCTTCATTTACAAATTACTCAAAAGAAATCAAGTACATATTGTAAGAATGTACACATTTTCTATTCTTAGACACAAGAATTTATATTAAGTGAATCTACATTCGTTTTAAATACCTTGTCAATCAAATAAATTCAGGAAATCATACAATATCCTCAATCTAACCAACATAATGAAATGAGGAAATAAAAGAGAAAGTAAAAGGTAACAAAGTTAACATAATAGATATTTTGTTAACAATATCAGATCATTTATTTACAAATGATCGAGATAAAACTTAATAAATGAATAGGAATTGAATAATTTTGAAGTTGTGTAACGGAGAAAGATGTTATAATAGCTTAATTTTTTTCGAGAAAGAACTAAAAGAATACCTAGTTCTATCACAAGGTATTTTAGTATTTGTGTCTCTATCATTTTAAAAAATATATTTTTATAAAAATTTCCAGTGTATTTTAACCGACTTCCCAAAAAGAGAGTAATTTCTCAATTCAGATTTTTTTATAGAAATAAATTGAGATACGTAATTTATATGGAGCGAATGTCTTAAAGCTTGATAACAAAATTTTAACGTGTTGGATTTGATTTTAAGTACAGGACCCCTGCAGACGCACAAAACCACTAGAAAAATCATTTGATTCGTTACAAAAACTAAACAAACTTTTTTAATTACCTAGATATTTTAGGCAGTTTTTCCTTCGATCTGGCAGCCAGGAAACACGGCCTAGCCTTCACGGTGAGCGCTCCAATTGTCAATATATCAACAAGAAATGTTTACAGCTGGTTTTTCTAGAAAACTAAATTGAATGGGATTGGAAATTACATGGCCGGCCATTTTTCTTTTGTTTGGCAGATTGCCGTTATGTATTTGTTTACTGTATATGTTGTTTGTAAACGAATAGTTAGAATAATTTTATGCAAATAAATTAATCCGTCTCATGGTAGAATAGAAAGAAACTTTTAGTCGGACGATAGTTTGTTTGGGCTCATTAATCAGTTTGAAGTTGAATGGTAGTACGCTCATTACAAAGATCAGATATTTACCTAACTTTTTATCAAAACGACTGTAAACTTTGATTGGTATCCAAACGTTTTTAGTCTTAATTAGGTCAAATCACAGAAGAACGACATTATTTTATATAGTAAAACTATCAAACCGGTCCATCAAAAACCAATTCAATCATAAAACCAGAAACCAAAGATTAAAAATCCTTTTAAGTCCATCCATTTTCACGTAACAAACGTAATAAAATTGCTGGCCGTAAACTTCAATGTCTCTGTTGAGGTAGGACAGACGAACAGACATAAAGACAAAATGGCCACAAACAGGATGCATCGTAAAACTTACATTAGAAAGAGATCACTAATCGTAAACAGTAATGTCGAGCACAGAAGTGTTACTTACCTAAAGACATTTTACATAAAAATACAGGCCGATTTTAAGATGCTTTTAAAGTTGTTAATATCAATAATAATAAAATACATCCATAGTATTTATTATTACTCGTTACTGGCATATCCAAGTTAGCTTCCCATTATTAAGTTGTCTTCCTTTTTCTTCCTACTTTAGGTCTACTACTTTTGCTCTATTAACGATCCGCAGAAGTACCAACTAAACGAATAAAATCCCACTAACTAAATAGGTACAAGTCTTAATAAAACACTTGCTATTTACTTGCCGCTACTAAAACTGGTTTACAGAGCTCATAAATATAAAACTAATTGAGCTGTTAATATCTTGTTCCATTTACATAATAATCCTAAGTCTAGATCTAGGTTCATGTTCATTAACAACCGCATTGACTGAGTTACTCTAGTAATTTAAGACACCCACATGAGGCTTAGAAATTGCTTAAGCCTGTCCAGATTAACAGTAACAGGTAAGTACAAAATATTTTCATTGAGTTGCTAAACATAAATAAATGTTTTTTAACAGTTTTAAGGCTCAATAATAAATACTCTTCTACTAAAATATAATCATCATTATCATCCTCCTGCCCTCGTCCCAATTTTATTTGGGATCGGTGCAGCATGTCCATCCATCTTTTCTTTCGTCGGCCCCTTCGACTATATCCATCTAAATTCATAGTCTTCACCTTCCTCACAACTAACATTATCTACTGAAATATGAATAGGCCGAAAATATTTTTTTTTTATTGAATAAATATACTGTGAAAAAGACTAAAAAGCCGAAAACTTTTGATCCCGACGATACTTTTCTGTAATTCCAAAGACTACAGACTCAAGTGAATGTAAAGACAAAGTAGTCTAGTGATGAGACCTCATGTTTTGAAAACTTTATGGTATGAGTATTGTCCTTAGTAGTGGCCAAACATAAAATATTTTAAAACGTTCTTAAAAAGTTACAAAAGCATTCAAAATTCTGTTTTTCTTTAAGCTTTTTTAATGTTTGCACGGAGGTCAGATAGCAAGATTAGATAAAATGCTTGGCGCCATACAAAAAAGTTTAAACCACTTTCCCTGAGATAAGTAATTGAAATTGTTCAATTCTTATCTTTGCTTTTTAGTCATAAGTACCTGCTTAACTTTTTGCTCAAGATTAAATAATAGAGTCGTTACTGACAATTTGAAATGGTACATTTCTGTAAGATAATGATACAAAGCGTTGTGAATACAGAGAGAGTCTAGACGTATAAAAACTCAATGAGACGTGATGTGTCATAAACGCACAGTCACTCACTTACATAAAGGGTGTTTTGGATAAAAAAAATATATTTTATGATTCATAAGGGATTAAAGATGAAGAATAACACAACACAGGTGTACCTAATAATATGTTGATATAGTAAGACTAGCTGTAAGACTATAAGGTGGAATTCGTTTAAATTAGAATTAACAACACAACTTTTAATATAATTATTTTATAATAGCTTACTAACAATAGGTAACATAACATAAATAAAATTCTATATAAAACAAAAAAAAAACAATGACATAACTAAAATAAAAATATGAATAAAACGAAACCGCACAAACAAATTCATTAATAAAGAAAATATAAACAATAACATAATTACCATTGACAAAATTCCATCCAATTCTTCGTTATCGATTTGTTTATTGATCGGCGCGTGCGCATTCGAGCTTCTTTCGACGCAATCACGTACGCACTTTGCCTTCTCAGAAACCCCAGCATATCGAATGAATGCAAACTATCCAATGAACGGTATCGAGATCATCGGTAACCTTAATCGATTGTAGATATCGAGCAATTAGTTTTTTTGCAAAAAACCTTTTTGAGTTCACCGGATCACCTAATGCCTTGGGCCAGAATGTTGATGGGTGTTATAAAACTATTAGATTAATTAGACCAAACTCCGTACTGGTATGTTTCACGAAAAAAATTCTAAGTAATAGAAAAGGTACATAAATATTAATCACTCACAAAATTGATTAATTTATTGTTGATTGGAGAATCCTTGACTTTAGTAGTAAAAATTAGGCTGATACTGATGAAGACAGCGATCCTTTCTAAATCCTATCAATACTTACTAACCAGTTCAACAATACCTTAGTCCAAGGAAGCCTTACATAATCCACCACCATCTCCCGAAGGATCCATTTCAATACCCACTTCTGTAAGCCAATCACACAGGTGCACCTGCGCTATTGCGGTCAAACGACTCCCGCGCAGTATCACTTATCGACAACTCGAGATGCCGTGACAACCGCACTCACGTTGTCAGACGTGGCCAGCGTCTGTAGTAGTATGTGACGGTATGGTATGTTAAACTAGGATTGACTTTAGACCACAGCGTAAAGGGTCAGATGACATTGCACGTGAATGAAGATTGCAGCGTAGTTCGGTCAGATAGAAGTTGCAAGAATTTGGTAAGGAAACCAAAGACCGTCTAGAGTCACTTTAATATTGATGTCCTGATTGATGTATGATGCCCTGATAGTTATTTAGTTAATTGGAAAGGGGCAATGCACTTATATTTTTTTTAAAACCTGGTGCTGGGTGTATCTTTCATGAGGGGACTTCTCCATGGTAAAGAGCATATAAACGTTAATTTGGAGAGTTACTATTATTCGTTTTGATAATTAGGTACAGTTATCAAACCTTGTTCGACGATAAAAAAAAATTCTGCATATGAACTATAATATATAAGTAGGTACTTACGTGCACAAGTCTGAGAGAAATATCCTGTATCGAATAGTTTTCCCACAGCTTTCAAGTGCGAGAAACCAAGCCCCTTTTCTGATCACGCGAAGTACACCATTGACATTGGGAGTGCAAACTTGTATAATCCACAGCTAAATAAGTAAAGCTATAAATTAGAATTAATGTAGTGCAAGTTGTTGCCCTGTCGTCTAATATCATAATGAATGATTTATTAACTTGGTACAACTTTAGAATACGGCTAATTAGTGTATTGCTGACAACGAGATCTACAGAGAAAAACATACGTCTTCGGGGTGTTGAAAAGATAAAGCTTAGGTTCCAGTCACCATAAAAAACATGCATCTTGCAAATTATAATTTAAATTGTAGATAAGTATTTGGTGTACCTTTTGAAGTAAACTATCTACATACAATGCATAGTTCATCTATGAATTAGTTACTCGTCCTAGACTCCTTTTTTCAGGCTGTCAATATGTAACACATTTATTTTTGTTTAGAAATGAAACTACGGATTCCTCCAATGGAAAAGGAAGCGTGCCACAAGTCACGTAGATACATTGCTTGTTGTTATTTTTTTCGGAATCTGAGAGCGAAGCCCAAAGTTAGTCCCTCAGTTTTTTTTAACGTTAAATGTTATTAGCACAAATATTAATCTTTCTGTATTTACTTACTTAATTTGCAATCACCTAGTCGTTGAACTTCTTTGAAAGTCTTTACGGGTATTCAAAAGAAAGAAGTCTGAGAACCAGTCTTGACAAGAGGTCAAACCGATTAGGCTGAGGAGAACAGAGAGGCAGTCGCTCTATGTAAAATCCATGTAAAATCTCTATGTAAAATCCAGTTGTAAATTGGAAGCTGACTTCATCTTGGGAAATTATGAACGCAGTACCACATACAAGATAATCCTACTAAATCAAGTGTAAACAATTCTAAACAATTATCGTATACGTTACATAGACAATAGGCCATAAATTCGCATAATGAGAGAAATGAAACGCGCGCAAGCGCCGATGCGTGTCTTCCATGGAAACGCTATACTTTTACATTCTTTGCCCATTCATACGCAATACTTTTACACGGTTGCCGGGCAAAAACTGGACAAAATCGCGTGAGGTTTAGACCTGGTCACGGAGATATTGTCATGTCAATTATTTATATATTTTTGGTTTTATTAATAAACATAGATGACCTTGCTATGTTTCATCGAATCAACAATTTTAAGGTGATTCACAAACAGTACCACTCTCTGTCGCGATTGGCCCATGTTGCTCTAGCTTAGGTATATTAAGTAGATGTCTACACTATTAATATATTAGCTAATAAATATAGAAGATCAAAAACATGAGTCATGATCAAAACAATAACAAACCCACGCAAATTCCTGACTCGATTCAAAACGATTTTTTGTTAGTTCACAATCCGATTGCTAATTACTTGCAGTCTTCAATCGATGCTAATCTAATAAGGAAATAATCATTTAGCCTATTATGCTGGGTAGTGGGTACCAGGGTACCTACTCAATGGTACTCAAGCGGTCGTATTGTTCAGGACCCTGGGGCCCTATACTAGTGTACCTACCTAAATAAGCGAAGCAAATCTAAACCTATACCCACTTACTATAGGTCTTGAATATGCATGAAATGATACTTATTAATTCTAATTTAACTAAAAAAAATCTTTTGTGTTAGTGTTAGGCAGTTCAGGACAATCATACGTCATTTGTATAATAATTCTTATTGTTAAGTCATTAAGGTTTAATTTAATTAATTAATTGTTGCTCTTAATGAATCATCGCGGTCGATGTTTCCGAACTGGCAAATGTAAAACGATCTGATAAAGATCTCCTTTGTTTTAATTCTGATTAAAAAACGTTAAACATGTATGTATTTTTTATTATTTTTAATACATAGTTAGGTACTTATGTTAATTAATATCCATTATCTACGCAATTGCATTTAAAACAACATTA
The DNA here is from genome assembly GCF_030705265.1 of Helicoverpa armigera. Taxonomy (NCBI): domain Eukaryota; kingdom Metazoa; phylum Arthropoda; class Insecta; order Lepidoptera; family Noctuidae; genus Helicoverpa; species Helicoverpa armigera. Next base: position 3,266,400 of record NC_087137.1, on the reverse strand, counting down.
AATTGTTAATTTTAGAAAAAAATATACGTTTGAAAAAAATGGTTAGAAGCACGGTAAGCTAGTCCGTCGCTACCAGAAAAACATTAAGTAATTTTAAGAAGGCAAGTCGGTAGGTATATTTTTAGTATACCCACTCGCCCATTAAATGGTTTACTTTTAAACAATATTGCTACGCAGGAAGACCAAAAAAACATCATCAAACAGAAAAACTTCAATTATCCTCAAGACCAGTTAATTGTTGTTCCGTTTGACCAGATCAATAATAATTGATTTCAGTTAACGTCGCCAGCCGGCAAATTGCCTCAAACAAGCAAACAAACCTAGTGAGTTAATAAATAGTCGTGGTGGCCTAGTGGGTAAAGAACCAACCTTTCGAGTATGAGGGTGTGGGTTCGATTCCAGGGTCAGGCAAGTACCAATGCAACTTTTCTAAGTTTGTATGTACTTTCTCAGTATACTTAGACACCAATGGCTGATAAAAAGGTGAAGGAAAACATCTTGAGGAAACCTGGACTATAAAGTCTGAAATCACCAACCCGCATTGAGCAAGCATAGTGATTAATGCTCAATCCTTCTCCGTGTGAGAGGGGGCCTGTGCCCTGTAGTGGGACGATAAAACGGCTAACAGTAACAACAGTAATTAACAAGTAAACAAACCTAGTGAGTTAATAATAAAACCGATAGTCCTTATGTGGTGTTGATGTTAGGCGTAGTAGTAATACTACTAGGCTATCTGCTGTCGATCTAAAAACGTTATGAAAGTGCACCTGACGTCTCAAGATGACGCGGGTAGGGCTGTCCAGTGTCGATTCTTCGAGAACTACGGTAGGGAAAAAGTTTGGTGTATACTTTTAAACACATACCTATGTAACGGTTTCAATGTAAACCCATTTGTTTCTGTATTTTCTTCTAGCGAGATTTACTGAATTTACTAAGATGAATGAATAGTAGCTGGGTAGGTAAGAAGTTATCTATAAACAAAACAACGCGGAGAAAGCGTACAATTGTTTTATTTTTGCATCCTATGAGAGATACAGGCCAACCAAAATTTTTTTAAACATATCTTTGTATATCATATTCAAAATTGTAATAAGAAAAATTAAGTGTGAATCATATTCTATAAGTAAAAACATAATAATTTTATCAGTAGGTAGTTTACCTGTGTTAGTACTATGCCAAAAAAATAATTGTGCAGGTGGTTCGTCAACCCTATGCATCGCCTATATTTAGCAGTTAATAGAAGTGTTAATGACGGCGCGTGTTCACAAACAACTGTTTCAACTTTCCTACAAGCTTCCATAAAAGACTTTTTGTCCAGCTTTGAGCTCATCGTGAACACTGTGCAATTTCTAATGAGTGAGAGCTGAAGTTTGTTTACAAAACTATTTTATTTTTGTTATAAATCATTGTAAAATGATTATAAAAACTCAGCTAGGTACCACAGCAGTTACAAACCGTAACTGTAGGTACGTCGCTGTACCCATATTTGCAAATAAAATCTTTATTTTTATCGCTCATGAATATGATCATCATTTTATTAGACTGTTGTTTTACTATAAAATAAAAAATTCAGTTTGATTTAGTTCATAAATCAAGGTATTTTCTGCAAAAACCGATAATAAATCTTTATTTTAACAACATGATTAAATTAAAGAAAATTATTAAAATAAATTAAAATACTCTCACTTGAAACTACTAGCGACATCTGTTGTTGAATAGCAGAAGTAGATTTTAAAGAAGCGCCATCTAGAGTCGAATAGCAAAACTACGATACTCAATGTGGGTATTGTCATTGTTATTTATAAACGTAAGATGGCAGGGCAAAGGGGAATATACTGATAACAATTTTTATTCAATTTAATAGAATTAAATAAAGTATTTCAAATGAACCCTTGATAGCCTTTTGGCTACCTATCTCAATAAAAACTGTATTTTATTCAAACTGACAGTAATCAAATAGACTTCCCTGTACGAGACAAAAGTTTTTCAGCAGTTAACTATACTACTTTACTGTAGAAAAAAATAATTATCATAATTTGCAAGATTAACGGAAAAAGTTGACTATTGTTATTGTATTATTACCTGTGGCTGTTTATTTCGCGTTTCATTCTTGCTTTTTGATATCTGGATTTCTTTTTTTATTAGACTTCAACAAAATACGAGTAAATAACAAATGAACGCTTCGCCTTCTGAATAGTTCTCAGCTAAGTTTAAGAAATACGCAATCTATACGATCTGTAATTTCGACCCCATTTCTATGAGCTGCGGTGTCCGAGTGGTTAAGGAGATGGACTTGAAATCCATTGGGTTCTACCCGCACAGGTTCGAATCCTGTCCGCAGCGTATTCTTTTGGTTGAATTGTCACGGTGTATCAGTGAGAGTTCTTTGAAAAGTACTATCGCAATAATTGCGTGTTATTTCGAGACTGAATGAAATAACGACTGTCATCGGTGTATTGACAGTGGTTAATAAAATTATAAGTTTTTTTTTTTGTTTATTCATAATATAATAATTATTATGTTAATTAATACATTATTATGGAAATCAAATGTAAAAAAAACTCAGACCAAAAAGATTCCTTCGAGCCGGATTTGAACCAGCGACCTATGGATATCAGTGATTCTACCTCTACAGTCCACCGCTCTACCAACTGAGCTATCGAAGGCTTGCAGTGAGAGACGAAATTAGAGAATGCTATCTGTGTCGTTATGTTCGACTGACGTCATAAATGTTCCAACATCAAGTTAACTTCGTAATAACATTGTTTGTACATTCATAATCGTATTATGTATTTCTTTTTATGTAATAATTAACTGTTTTCGTTTTTCGAGTACCTCGAGTTATGTAGATTAGATATCTACATTATTTTATAATGTAAGTAAGTACGTAAATGTACGTAAACCTCTGTGCACTCTATTCCCACCACACCTCATAGTTCGAACGGACAGCAACCCGATACGAAAGCAAAGAGATCAGGCGCAGGATCGAAATTGCCGTGCTTTTACCACCAACTTTCAGAATCTTAGCTGCTTTCCGAAAGATTCTTAAACACAAAGAATAGCTTTGTGTTTAAGAATCTTTCGGCCTCACCAATCAATGCATGAACCAAACCCTGTTGCACTTTGCGACCACTACACAAACAGTTAGGACTCATATCTGATTATTTACACCAACAGCCATTTAATAATTTTCCAATAAGTAGATAACAGTAGTTGCCCTAACTTTGTTATACGTGCCATTTCCTATTTCCTACATAGGACTTTTATCATATAGACCGTTGTAGTTTCTAGTTCTATATTTACGTAACTTTATTAAAACTATTATGTAACATAATATATTATTCTATGCTTAGAATAGAGACTTATTGGCAAATAAGCGTAGTAAGTTTCAGAAACAAAGTTTTAGTAACAACGTGCCTGCAACACATGCGTTTAGGTACAATTAGTGGCAGTACGAAACTTTGCTCTTATGTTTTATTAGGCTCGTATCGTTTCAGTTGTTTTAAGTTGAAATCTGCTAAATAGGGGTAGAATAATATTATCGTTCTTTATTTTCTAGTTTTTAGTCTGAATATTACATAATTTTTATATGAAATGAGACAATAATTACTTTTGTCCTGTGGGTTTGCTGTTTGGGCGTTTGTTCCTTGATCAAGCTTTAACAACAGGAATGGTTTCAATGAATCTGGGCTGTTACATAGAAACGTAAAACTGAAAAAATGCAAAATCAGGTAAATAGACCCACTGATCATAAACAAAACAGCTTCCGTTCCATGAACCCTACTACACGGCATACGATTAGGATCGATACGAACTATTTCCAGGTCCCCCGTATCCGAGTCGGCGGCTCGGTTCAAGAGCACTGACCGCATGCTTGTATGCAAATAAACAAACTGAAATAGACGGCAGATCAACCCTTTGTAGGGTGAAGGAAGATTGCAAGTTGCTTGTTTCCAAGTAGGTACTTTAGGGTCTGTGGTAGACGCAAATAGAGGGGTGTTATAAGAAGCTTGAACACATGGTCTCATAAACGGATGAACCGATTGGAATGCGATTCTTTTAGTTCCAAGTTGTTTTTGCAGGATTCACTTTGAAGTATCATTTACTTATGTACTTAATTGCCAAAAGTGTGAGAAACAGTGCTACATGAAAATATGGGCAAACACGTACATTGACACCAATTTACAAGAACTTACAAAAGATAGAAACAAACAGTAGGTACTTATTTCCTCGCATTTCCAAAATAAAAGGGCTCGTACAGACAGGTCACAATCTATAATCTCATAAGAGTTCAGATTTATCCTCTTGAATCCTAAACACAAAGTTTCTAACACAATTTCTCTACACAATAACTCTCCCACATCAATGAAAAAACTTAACAAAAGTTCTTCAGCAATTATGAACACAAAGTGGGCGGGAACAAACAGTGTTGCGAGTTGTAAATGTCAACGAGCTGTGGGTGTCTGATGTTGATGAATCATAGGGTATAAGGGAACACCTGGATTACTGCCTACAATGCTGTCAGACAATTACTGAGTTGGTTATGGTGTTTGTTATTTTTTTAGATAAAGACGAAATACTGGTAAATCTTTACGTCAAGATATTGTCTTTACAGTATAGTACAAAACGGGTTGAGAAAAGTAATTATTGTGAATCAATGTCTGAGGTTTTTATTTCATTTAAACCTGTTACAGGATCTTAGGAAACGTTAGTAGCTCAGTGCACGATTCCAAGCAGCGAGTCTTATGGAGAAGAACTGGCGAGAAACTTCATGATAGGTAGGTAAATTCCAAAAATCCCCAAATTACTTCGGTACATGCAGTTCACAATAAACCGTACATATCCAATACTAACAACTAATACAGGCGACTTAGCTGAAAATACGAGCAAAACATAGTACACATACTTACTGGCTCCTGCAGATTCACAAACAGGCCTAACTGGCTAGTTACTCGCGTTCAGCAGAGCTAACGTTACACCGCAGTCGGCATATACAAGCTGTTGAGTTGCTCTTGTTTGTGCTAGTGATTGCATGGGCTGGTCAGGCTTGGCTGTGCCACCAACGGGCTTTGTGACGTCATCATTAGGTGATTTTTGCGGATATTTTTGGCAGCACAGTTCTAAGTCTTATGAAGAAATATATTAAAATTTGTAGGGTCCCTAAAGGTCAGTTACGTAACCTTTTGAAAAATAACATGCATGAAGATATAAAAGAATAGTTACACAGAAACGGAGTTTTCAGTTCATGCTCGATCCATTCAATTAATTTTTAGCCCTTTAACAGTAGACATAGATGAATCATAACTTCCAACAAGAAAAACATGATTCATTCAATCTTATTTCACTCGAAAAAAACGGGAAGCTGTAGAAAGAAATTAAAAGCGAATATTTAAATGGAAAAGCTTATTCCAATTTCGAATGCAAATCACCCTCAATTTTTTCGCTTTCGTTCGCTTTGACGTCGAATCGCTCGAAACTCTCACTAAACGGTTTCCACGCGAACGCTCTCCACTGAACGTTTGGAACATTGACGTCATCAGGAGAGCACAGCCGCCGGAGCCTCGATACTATTGTCAAACACATATTTAATTACCATCGTGTGCAGTGCGGCACACGCAACGACCTATTCAGAACGGAACAACGATGGATTTCTGAGCAAGAGAAAGTGAACTCTTTGCTGTAAGCGTAAAGCTCGTTTTTAGCTGGTAATATCTAGGTAGTTTAACCGTTCCATGGAGGTGTGTAAGGGTGAATTTCGGCCGATCCTGCGTTGTACTACGCCTGCGCAAAAAACAGTTCGCGAGCGCGTATTTCAGTTAAAGTAAGGCGGCGCGCCGGCTAGCGCGCTCGCCTGCCGGTCGCCCGGGAACCATTGACGGACGCCGAATTCCATTTTCATCAATAAAAATAATGTCCTGAAGTGTTTAAATCGTGTGTGTTGTCTTAATCTGTCAATTTAGCTGTTACTGTGTGTGTTGCGGTAATGTTAGCTGCCCGTAGTGTCTTCCTTTAGTATAGACGTGATTGACTGTTGAAAATGTCGTTGTTTTGATAAGGTGAGTTCTTGGTTTAAGGTCGGAGGTTGCCCTTGGTAATGGCAAGTACACACGTATGTACCACATATTGTGGCGAAATGTTCGCGTGACTCAGCTCAGGTGAAATCATTCAGAAAATTGCTGGCACATACCACCGAAGGCTTTTTTCGTGCAGAGATTTGATACGATAAACGGTAGCTGTATAACAATGAAATTGTGGATTTGTCAGGTTATAAATTGTTTGAATAATGTTCTGTTTAGTAGCGAATTAATGTTGCAGTACTTGCTCGTATACAGGAATAAAGTTATGAATCATAAAAGAGCAAAGCAATCAAAAACTCGTGCGCGAAATGAAATCTGTAATCCTGTGATGGAGTCAGGAATTTTATACTGGGGAGTAACAAAGATCTACAGTTCAGCACATCATTTAAAGAAGGAATGACAGACCACATGCTTAGATGAAGGGCGATTATGTAAAAGAAATAACGCAACAACAACAAAATCGACAGTTGCCAGACAGTGAAGGGTTAGCAATAGGGGTGATATTTCAAAATCCACATTTGCCAATGTCGAAACATGAACAGCAAAAAACCCAAGCACATAATAAAAAGCTGTATGGATTTGACCTTGTGCTACAAAAGCTGTTTAACGAAAATGTTTTTACTTTCTATTATATGTATTAGTATTGGGACCAATTCTAGGATTCTTAGAAAATTGTGAAGCAAAATGTTCTCCGTGTAACCTTTAGGAGACATTTCTATTGATTACCTAATAACTTTACATTCAGACTGTCTGTTCCTTAGCTTTTAAGTAAGTCCGAACATAGTTCTAAGTTCTTAGGTCCTCATCCTTCTTTTATTCCAGCTAGACCTTATATTGATGACTTCCAAAAGATATTAATTCATCTCTCCTATGACTGTTTATTTTCCCCACTCTATTCTACGCAAATGTTTTTTCTTTCTCTCATTCTATCTTTTTCTTCTTCTCTTACTCTCTATTTATCTTTCTTTCTCCTAAGAATAAAATCCTCTAATCACGTTATCTACCACTATCATGTTGACCCCTCAACCATGTTGCCAGGTGAAGATAACGATCGGTTTCACACGGAACTTTACCAGTGCCAATAAACGCATGCTTTATAAGCCAGGTACTTTCATTAACTCGATATATTAACTCACATACTCGGGAATGCTTCCATTTATAAGGTGTTCGCTCTGATTGCGCGGTCACAGGTAGTCAAATTGATTGCCTTTGGGATGTTTCTTTAAAAATAAGTTACGAAATAGAAGAGGATGTGTTCAAAGCGGTTCTTTGGTATTTTGGTTTAGTTTTATCAATACGTGGGATCCAGATTTTTTAAATCCTATATAAACAGTTTTTTTTTCAAGACTTTTAGGTACTTGAAAAATACCTACATAATAATGGTTTGAAAAGTTACAGGCAAGTCCTGACCTAGAAATCAACCTGCATACTCATACTTGAGAGGCGATTATTACAATCCCGACTACTACAGGAGTTTTCCTACCCACCGCAGAATAACTTCCGCGGTGAAACTGGATATCAGATCGTATATTAATATCTACTATCAAGTTATAAGTATCAATTTCTTCAATCTTCTCGTTAGTATCGTGGCTATCGAATCAAAGTCGAAAAGAGAGCAGATTCTCTATTCTTATCTGCGAGGCCATTGTTTTGGATCCGTATCAACTGACCGATGCAATATTAGATTGATCTAGTAACAGGTTGCTGGTGTCAGGGACTAGAACTGTCTTCATAGAAAAATACACAATGAACAAAATAATCAGATTGGAAAAAAATCGGTCACTAAAAATAAAACCGAGAAATCATAAGAATTCATCTGAGAAATCATTTCTACGTATATCTTTCACGCCGATGACCGTGTTTCGGAGAGCACGATAAACTGTAGGACCCGGCTGTCATTTCAATATCTTTGGCAGTTGTTACCGGTAGTCAGAAGTCAGTAAGTCTAAGAGCCAGCCTTACCTAGAGGTATTGGGTTGCTTGGGTAACTAACTGGGTTGAGGAGGTCGGATAGGCAGTCGTTCCTTGTGAAATATTGTTGGGGAACATAGTTGGGAAAAGGCTAGGAAGATGACGATGAAGAAGAAAATTCAATCACTAAAAATATGAAATCATCTGAGGAACACATGAACATTTTGGAAAAGTACCTTCGATTGTCGGAACTATCTCAATAACATTAAATACTGAACACATTCATGTGATTATGTGCTCTTAGAAAAGCGATAATTCACTACAAGTGCCTCTGGCCAATGAAAACGCCTGAATCGTGTAGGTACAACATAATGGATTTGGAAATAGCTATGACATGGACGGTCAATGGTACCAATACAATAGAAGTGGACAATGGGTGCTTGTTTCCTAATTGAGGCATGTTTGCGGGATTCTGGCGCTAGATTACCTTTGATAAGCATTTTCTTTTGGATATTTTTCTCAGCACTGTTCCTCAATTAAATAAATCAATTGCTCTGTTGACAGCTTTCAATAACCCTATTGATAAATTATTTTGGGTACTCCAATTCCGTTTATTTATTTACAGCTCTTTATCGAGGTTGTTTAAAAAAAACCTAAGTACTTAAAGTTCCTTGTCTAGTCCTACACTTAGCTTTTGGATTTAAGGGTTTCTTTGTAAATATTTGTAAATGTTTGATTTTGTCAAATATTATCGTTCCTTATTATAATCTCCCAAAAGCTTATAATTTATAGCTATAGCTACTGGCGCTCACCTTTAGCATTTGAAACTTTATAGAATAAAATTTGATAAAGTTACACGTGTTTGATGCAGTTGGCAGGAAAACCGCAGATTGAGTTCAATGCTATTTGACCACTGCAAGCCAATGGTCGGTCGATGTGACCACAGAACCTAGGCAAGCTCCTATGTGTTACAAACCCCGTGAGGATGTCTCTCTTAGTTGGCTACACAATCATTATCAAAACTGGGATAGAAAGACTTTTTTCTGGTCATTTGAAACTAAAAAGAAAACAATATTTTTAGCACACATTCTGAAGTTCTGCAATCAACTATGGAGCTTGGCGAAGCTAATCAGTAATTAGATGGTTGGTTGACAGTTTATTTTGAAGGTATCGTGAACCCAAACTTTTTAGTCGATCTAATACCGGGTTGCCTAAACTTTGTATAACTGCGTACTATTGATTCCGGAGCCCCATATTAGCAAAAATATTCCTCGTCATATCAAAAATGCCATCATGGTCTTGGACGAGTCACCTTCTCTTAACCGTTGGTCGATTCACGTGGCTCCGTATTTTAATATTTTACTAGACGACTGCAATACAATTGTCTTGTTACATAACATTAACTGTAGTACGTAGGTAATATGCAGTGTTTCGTATTGTGATGGTCACCTTGTCGTCCACTGTCCGTAGTAGTGTTTTATATGTATAAACTTCAACTGCTTTTATATTCATTTCAGTTTACTTAAGCCTTAAGCCTTTTTTATATTGCAGAGTTTTTTTTCATAACCTACAATTATAATGATCAATGAAGATTGGTACTATAGGTACTCCTGCAAGAGCATCTTGATATGGTTTATAATATTAAAGCTCTGAAAAATTATAATTATAAATCCTAATTAAAATTATAAAAAACATCATAAACTGAATAGTTCAAGAGCTGACATTTCATAATGTAACATAGAAATCATTGCCACACAAAGGTCAAAAGGAAAACAAAAAGCGATCGCATTAAAACTCCATAACACTGGACTGAGTAATTCACGCCTGTAACATTGATTGCAATATAATTGCAGTGTGTTATTCAAAAACATAACCCTTACCACCTCAGGACTTTTGTAAGAATGAGTGACTCACTGTTGCTTAATAACACACATTTCTTTCAGATGATCTTTGAAGTACTTATGTAATTTTTTAACGTTTAAATCTGGACAGATAGGTACCTAATGTTCAGAATGGGTTTTCACAAACCTAACTGTCCACCTCATGACTATGTAAGAATGAGTAATATACTCACCATTGCTTGATAACATACATTTCGTCCAGATTATCTTAGAAGTTCTTACTTAATTTTTGAACGATCAAATCTAGACGGAAACAAAATAGGTATTCAGAATTGGTTTTTGTTCGACTGTTGACCACTACTGTTTGCATACGCATTCACAAAGCTGGTTTATTAAAACGATAAAAAATATCCTATTTTCAATAACTATGTATAGTATCCTATATGGTTATCATAGTGCAGAAAAACATCTTTCGCGACGCGTCTGTAATGGATTTAATACTTTCCAAAAAGACAGTTTTCACTCAGTTAAATGATAACCTATCACATTAAAATGCAAAAGAAGTTCCGAATATACAGTAGCCTTACTGTTTTACGTATTGTAAACCGCTTATACCCTTTATGAAAGGTCGCCATCCAGGATTTGGCAAATGGAATGATTAATGAGAGGAACGAGTGACAGGGTTTAGCAACCCCTTTGTGTCAACTGTCATAATACGCAGGGACGGGTAACATTTTTTGTTGTGTTTTCACTAAAAGACTGGATTAATGTTGATAATTATGCGGGTATTATAGTCAGTTTGTGAATTTCCTCGAAATATGTGATGTAACTTTTGCATGCGAGCTGTTGAAGTCAATTACCTTTTAAAGGTTGGTAACCTCATTGGTGTGGCTGTGTTAAATCATATTGGCATTTTGGTCATGACAAATGATGAGAACTTCTAATGCTAAATAATAATCAAGGTCAGGATCTTATTCCTGCCTAGTTGATGTTACACTTACAGTTCTTCATAACCCTTTTATTTTTTTACTTTTTTAAATAAAATCTAGCCTTGTGATTGTAAAATCCTATCTTCCTACTTTTCTTTACTACTAGGAATACACATTTACCTACTTACATAACTATAATTATACCTAGGTACTTGCCCAAAGTACAACAAAATTAACTAAGTAGCTTTATCTAGTTACCAGATTCGGCACAATTTAATTTGTACTCTCCGATTCTATCTCCCAACTATTCTATGTACATTTGAGACAGAAACTCAATCTAGCACAGACCTAACATACAGTTAATTTTACTTAGTTTAATGTTAACCAGTTGCCTTCACGTCCAATTCTAAACGCCATTTGAAAACCTATTCACAAGTTCATATAGGCCTACCGCGAACTAACCTACCTAGGAGTATCAACCACGCTACAACTTTTATACAAGCGATTATAATCTTAAAATCGAGAGACTTAAGGGTTAGATTGCCTTGTACAAAATGATTGGTTGCCTTTTCTATGCAATGTTGTACAGTAGTTGGTTTAATCAAAGCTCGAAGTTGTTTTAGATTCAACTATTGCTAGCAGCTTTTTTCCAGTTTTTACTGGTTGGATCTGATCGGACGCTTTATAGGACAAGTTGGGTACAACTTTTTGTTCAAAACTCAGTGAGGGCGAAGTTTTTCTTGAGTTTGATGAAAAATGGTTGGTAGGGCAGATACAAGTATTTCTGAGTCATATTATTTATTTTTCTATGTTATCATTTTTACATATCTATCCTCTTTACATACCCAAAATTTATATTTTCGAGGTTTGCAATTAGCCTTCAAAGGTTCTGAAAAATTGCAATTTTAATTTCCTGGTACTGGGCTATCAAAGATACATGCTTTCACATTCAAAATACTTGCCTACGCTCAAATTCTCAATGGAATAATACCGAAGGCAGTATTATCCCTTACATCGTACCTAATACTATTTCTAATTCCTATGATATATTCATATGCCTTAGCAACAATTCTAGACTTCCACACACTAGGCCGACTAGGTCTCCAGGTGAAGGAAAAGTGACGCCGAACTGGCCCCATAGATGAAATATTCAGCAACTACCCGCCGTAACTGTGTCAACTGTATGACCTGACGCTGACGTATGACGTAACATTATAAAAAAAAAAAACAAAATGTTCGGTGGGCTGTGACGTCACTATATTTGTTGATAGAGGTGAGCTCGTGACGTCATGAGGTGATTTGTTGTCAGAACATACGTCACTGCACAGCTGCACAGCTTAAAGTCCCCGATTGTGACGTACAGCTGCTTTCTGTGGTTTCGCAGCGCGAGTAAGCTAATTCTTCTAATCAGAAAGGCATCTTAAGGTTTATGTCTCGGATAAGTATAATTAATTACATCGAAACCTATTAATTGGAAAACGCGGAAAGTCAGACGGAAAAGCCGTCCTGTATTGTCTTGCAATTTTTTATTCGAATGTGACAAACATAAGCACGATATATAAAACATAATATCATCGGAAAGCATACTTTTCTATGCAAAAAACCTGGCTCCGAAAAGGTTGCGCACGACAAAGGTCAATCGCTTCCCCAAGGGACACATCCTTTCATGGATGGAGGGACTACTTACTGGATGGAACTTCCTATAAGTAAAACAGGTGCCCCAATAAGCCCTAAGAAATTGTAGGACAAAAATGAAAACCTTTTTTCTGAGCCTTTTGAAACCCTCTTACTGTGAAGATCTGTCAAGCATTGCGTATTAGCTTACCTCGTTTTTTGTAAAGCATTTGAAAGATGAAGGACCAATTAATTAGTGAAAGACCTGGCTTAGTAATAGCCGCTCTGTACCGTTTGTCAGGTTAGGTTTGTAGATGATATTACTTCGTGGAACGCTTTTGATCCTGACTCTCGATTGTAAATCCGTATAAGGTGTACAAAGCAGTGAAGCCATAGTGATAGAGTTTCACAAACTTGCCTGTTGGCCTTTGACGTGGAGTTGTAACAAGGACTGCTTCTGAGAAATTCGGAGATAGTCCATGGGCCCTCCCACCCATGCAGGGATGTGTATTGTGTACGTAACACCGCACCAACGTGGAATCGAACCCCAATTCTCGTGCTGTACCTTGGTCATAATAAAGAAGATTCCGACTCTTACTAACTTTGCCTCTACCGTTTTTCTGCAGTATTTTCCTTCGCCTATAGAATATTAACCAAACAGCAAAATTACCCTAGCACTATATAATCTTTCATTGCTCGCTGCACAGCACAGATTACTCCTTGCACAGAGTAAAACAAACGAACAGACAAACAAACAAACGTGACGAGCTAACGTGTGACGTGTTTGTAGAGAGATGGCTGACAAGACGAGCTGGCATTTAATTTGTGTGTTACGCTGTTGTGCTAGTTTTATGTGCACTGTGCTCTGTGCAGCGAGATAAAGTATTGTTAGTTCTAATGGCTGTGACGTTGTAATGAAAATAACATGATATTTCTTTGTAATGATAGCTTTAATTAGTGCTATGTTAACATTGACTTTCTTGCTTCGGGAGTAATGATAGAGTGTGGGAAACGAACGTATACTAATCTTATTCCTGACCAGGATACACGCGCCGGTAGTACCTACCCATTTACCTATGTTTAATACCTACCTGAATCATAAGCTTCAAAAACTGAAAACGTAAGTTATATAAAATTAGAGGACTTCGTTCCTACCTTATATGAAGTTATATCATATTAGCGTTTTATGTGCGTCATGAATTCAAATCGCTCATACATAACCAATAATCAGTTACGTATCATTTCAGATACATTTGCATACCAAAGAAAGGATGTATGTTTGTGGAGGGTATCTAATGAATCGCAAAAAAGATGGCAATATATGAGAAAGAATAGCTAATGGAAAAGACATTTTCTTTGAAATATTTTATCAGTCATATCACTCATAAGGAGTGATATTCGCACTCGCACAACTAATTATTGTATAATTTTTCAATACACGTTTACAGTTTGCCATCATAAGTATGGTATTAAGACCCTTTTACCTAATGACAACGTCGACCAAACTGTTTATCTATTAGGTACATAGATGCATAACTGCTTATTAGCTTAGCTGTGACTCTTATGATGTTACTGAATTAATCTTACTTCAATTCCACCACAATCCAATGTTTGACATGTTACCTATAAAATAAAGGTAATCTCTTAAAACAACCAACAGAACAGTCTTTTAATTCAGGTCAAGGCTCGTTTCATCTCATCTCAGGCAATGAATTGCAGTGGTGCCCTTATTACTTTACGTGGCAATTTGCTCGGGAGATCTTATTACTAAAGAGCACCTAGGATCACAGAACTAGCGGTGCTACTAGATAAATGAGATTTATTGATGGCACTGGAGAAGAAAATCTCTGAATACTTTAAGACTCAAGTTTATTGATGGTAAAAGCAAGCGTTTAGGGTGCGGGCAAACTTGGCAAACATGGACAGCATGCTTTGATTGTTGGTAGACCGCATAAGAGGACCCATAGGTACTCATGCTATGAGCTTTTAAGTCCTGGTGAACAGCATTTATATGGGTTGGAGTATAAGGGTTTGAGAGGTTCGAAAACCAAGTTTTTATTTTTATTTACCTATGTGTGCGATCCAAATACTGAAGTCAAGTATGGTGATTGAAGGCTGATGAAACATATGAGGAATAATGTGAATAAATATGGTTTTATTCTGTTAACGAGCATGAATGTAAGTTTTAAAGTTGTAGATAGACCCTTTTTCATCAGTTCCATCTCACTTAATTGCAAAATTAAAGACACAACCGGAACGTGTAAGCCTTCAAGACAAATAGCGTCAAATGAAACGGCACGTTCCAAAGGTCATAGCTTCACCAAACAGTTCGGCGATTCGAAAAGGCCGTAACACTCGTGTAACAATACACAACTACTAAAAGGCCATCACAATGTTCAGGGTCTGACAATACAATAATTTGTGGCGGCCAGTACGAATGTCCGCGGCTGTTTGGCGCGATGCGGCATGGCCGGCGGATGCGGTTGTGACGTCATCACTTCCTCGCCCCTTGGCCGCTACTGCCTAAGGGTACGTCTACACTGTGCAAATAGCTTGCGCATATTGAGGATTTTTTAAAACATGTGCGGATCCAGGGACTCGTGCATGTACCAAAGTAAAATACCCACCCGCGTGCTCTTGTCACTTGAGCGTGTTGACGCATCCTTAAAACATGTGCTTATCCAGCGACGCGAGTATCGTACCAAAGCAACACCAGGGTGCACTGTTGCAAGCGCGCGGGTCACTTGCGCATATTAACTTGCTCCAGCTACATGCACCGTGTAGAAGCACCCTTACATTAAGCACTAAAGAGTCCGCAGTGTCTCTTATTGCGTAAACCTATAAATAATATGTGTGACAAAGACAAAAATGTTTTATCGTCTATGGTTTATCTTGAATTATTGCGGGGCGCAACTGCCATATAAATAAGGTAACGAATATTCATGCAAATAAATCAAGACAAAGAAAGGAAAATTGGTATGACAGTGAGACGAAGTAGATTCTTAGTACAATTGCACTCAACTCACCAATATCGGCTTATGATATGAGTAGGTAGGTGCGTATTATAATACATAACGATACTTATAGACGCACCCCCACACACAAGATTGAAACTTTCAAACTGTACCTCGTTATCTGAAAGCTTTTGTATCAAAGAAATTCGCGCACGTCAATTTGATACACGTAACTGAACACGTTTCAAAGATATTTAATATTTTGTTTCGAGAACAACATGGCGGCAGCTCGTGAAATTTCCGTTTCGTCGAGTTCCCGTCATAATAAAAGTGTTCAAGATGTGAGAAGAACAAAAGAATTGGGGAGACAATACGACAATGACACAAGTTTTACGGATAGGCGGCATAAACAATTTTGATACTTTTCGGTTATTTTTAGATTATGATTTATATTGTCTTTTTATAAAACCTAGATAGACCTAAAGGCCATTGCTGTTTGTAAGAACAAGCTAAGAAACTACACCGTGGCTAGTAAATAATTCTTGTCCACAAACCAACAGTGTACACTATTTTGGCCCTGATCAAGAAAAAGTTTCATCTTCGTTAAGCACAACACATAACACATAGGTACCAATTTTTACTGTTCATAAAGAACCTTTGGGTATATCAGTATAGAAAACTAGGAATACAGTCACTGGCAATATCATTAATCACTGTGTATGGCTCAATATCACTTTGTACAATGAAAATCAGTTTTGCCATTAAAGCTGAATAGGATAGTATAGATAGAATATAGATTTATAGTTAATAACTTAGATACTAAGGGCCTTACTACAAAAACTTTAAACCTTGTTTTACACTTGTCTAATAAAATTTTGGCTGCAAAATGAACCATATGTCAACGTCATAATTTGACATTTTTTTAGACAAGGCTTAAACTGACGTTTAAAAGTTTTTGTGGTAAGGCCGTTAGTATTTCTTATTTTTTAGACGAACAAAATGCAAAAAAGATTTAAGTACCATGTTAAACAAAGTATTTTATAACAGGAACTTGATAAGTATTTAAGATTTCAGTACTTATTCTAAGTACACAAGCGTGTCAACAAAAACTTTTAATTTGTAAAGTTTTTTTTTTATTTCAAGAGTAATCTTGTCAAAATTTCCATTTCGTTGAGTTCTTTCGTGTTTAATAAAAATGTTGAACAATGACACAAATACAAGTTTGTATATTTTAGGTCGCTCAAACAGATTTGATACTTTTTTGAAAGAAGAGTAGATCTTGTGGACTTTTGGTGCTTACGTCGTTTAAAAAACAAATTGTATAAGTTTGCTTAGAGACTATTGAAACACAATATTTTAAGTGCTAACTCCCATGAGGTACCTTTTACCTTTTTTATGGGAAATCATCAAATGACTCGCCCTGCTGCGGGTTAGCAGCGTGAGGGAGTGTTAAACTCTTACTGACTAAAACTCATCATGTTCCTTCATGGGCCTTTTATGTACTAGGGCCGCGGTAACTCTTAAACAATCCTGCAACCCTGGAGGTACCTCTTACCTTGGACTGACACAAATTATTGAGGTTTATGTACAAGTGACTATGATTTCAGTTAATTTCTTATTTATTTAATCCCAGGTCAAATAACTGGCTGATGCAAAAAGTCGTATCTTCATCGCAGTGAGCTGAGTCCTTTCAGTCCCGTCATAACAAGTTATAAAGAGGAACAAATAAAGCCAGTATATTCCTGGATGCAGACAGAAAAGAAAAACAATTAGCTCGCAGACGATGTAAACAGTTTTCATGTACTTTTGTTTTGAACTTGTATTTTTTTCAGTCTAGCTCTATTATAGCTCGCTTTGATCCCAATTACTGGCGAGTTTTTCTTTTAGTTACTTACGGACAATGTAGGTACCTAAGTATTATTTATTTTTTGTAGTGTAGGCTTGCTTTGTGTGTTAGTCGTTCCTTGATTGCCATACATAGGTTGTTCTTATGATATTAATGCTGACATCATAATACATTGAAAAACAAAAACAGCAGACATTTACAAGACGTGAAAAAATATAGCGAAAAAGAACAAGGTGAATCAATATAAATTCATTCTTGAAGATAGGGTATCACATGCTTTCCATATTATTTGTAACTGAGCATTATACCTCTTGAAACAATAACATGTTTACTAGGCATCGTACAATATGATCAAGTTACCAAATATTGAGTACCAATAACGTAGGTTTACGAGACATTATTAGGTAATGGACAGGACGACTGATATGCTATACTTATAATAAACAACCCAAATATAGACCTACTTATTACGTATTTCTGAGAAATAACTCATATTATAAATCCAAAACTATCTGTATGTCTGTCGCAGTGCGACTCCAAAACTACTGATCCGTTTTAAATAGAAGGTACATAGTGAAAGTCTATTTTAAAGTATGAAAAGTCCAACTAAAAGTATCAAGACGAGCCACTGAACTTAAATATTCATCAAAATAAAACCTAAGCAAAATTCTAGTACACAAATGACTCCAACCTAAAAAGAACTAAGCGCGTTTTGAAATAACAAAAGACAGTAGATATTTTTAAAAGGAAAGTAGTATATTAAAAGTTGGCGGTGCGATGCAGGCCGGGTCTGCAGACTACCAGGCATTTTCCACATGAGGAGAGCCCCCACTACTTTGAGGAAACCTCGTCACGTTCCTTTGTGATATCCATTCCACGTTGCAGCTATGAATGTGGGAATGGACCGGAAAATAAATATAAAGTGAAGTACCTAGTCAAATAATCATTTATAGTGTGTGCATGATGTTTTGGATACAAAGAGATGAATGAGGTGGGAAGTAAAAAATATTGCGTAGTCATATGTGGATGTTGGATGACCTTTCTTAGAGAAATACTTTTTATGTAATTGAATGCAGCGGAAAATTAACTACAAAGTCAACATCACACTGTCACACAGTAGCCATTATGAATTTAACATATACGTAAACTATCCTATTATAAATCCGGGTTATAATTTAATAAAACACTTACAACTTTTTATATAAATACGTTACCCAAACAAGGAGAGCTCTCGAAAACCAAACTACTCAAGACAGTTTTCCCCGCCCTTGCCAAGATAATCACAAAAATCTTTGTTTTCTCTCTTGTTTGCACTACGTTCCATTTTCAAAACACACTAGCGTTACGGTATTACGGTATTACGTCACAGCTCGTATTTTCCTAGGAACCGGTTTGTACGCAAACAAGTGCCGACTTTCTCTAATGTCATTTGGCTCCCATTCAGTTTTCCAGTCAAAGGCATGTAGCTTTTAAGCTGATTAGCCTTTTGAAGATTCCTCGTGTTTTTTGTAGACCGCTACCCTTTCATCAGTTTACGCTTTGAGGATTGGGATGTTGTGGAGTTATAGTTTGGTGTGTATATTTTTGTCTGTTTTGAATGGTGCTTCCAAGATGTCACACAGCCAATGACGAACGTAGATTAATTTTTTGGTGAAGTTATTAATGGAAAAATAATAACTTTACCTTTTTTTCTGTTATTAAGTATTTTATTTTTAATAAAATATAATAAAGTGGTAGTTTTATATACAATTTTTTTTTTATGTTTCACCAATTTATCTATTACACACTTACACTCCAGAATTTGGAAGCAACATTTCATCGACAAGATGAAGATTAATATGTATTAAAAAATACCTTCAAAGGTAGGTAAACTCAACTCAAACCAAGACATAAATGTATTAAGTTGAGTAAACAAACTTCACTAAACCTACATCTTACAAAGTTTTCAGTCATTTAAAGTATCTCTGCGGGCGCAAGCAACTTGAATTTGTAACTCTTCTGGGAATTAAAGCTTCCCTTACTTGCTAAGTCAAATACACGTATCTGACTGGAATATTTAAACGAAGCAATATGTTTAGAACTGATGATATGGCAGGTTTGAAAAATTGCCTATATGAAGAGAAATATGATACATAAAGGATTTGGGATGAGGTATCTAAACTACACGCCAAGTTATCTATGAATTATTTTTTAAAGTAGAATATAAAATAGTTGGCCTAACCATTTAGTGAGTTGTGGTAACGTTTTGAAAAGCATGTTTTTTTTTTGATGTTTACTGGTACGGCCTTTTTATCGTCCCACTCCTGGGCACAGGCCTCCTCTCACATGAAGAAGGACGCTTGCTCAATGCGGGTTGGTGATTTTAGACTTCATAGTTCAGGTTTCCTCAAGATGTTTTCCCACCTTTTTATCAGCCATTGGGGTCCAAGATATTCTTAGAAAGTACATACAAAGTTAGAAAAGTTGATTTGATGTTTGGTTTTCGATAATTAATTAAAGTAATATACCTATAAATACTCCGTATTTTAACCACAAACGTTTAACGTTAACAAATACCGAATAAAAAACATAATCAACTTATTAATAAAAGGAGCAAATCCAATCAACATTAAATCAAAACAAAAGGTCATTAACCTTTTTAATTTAATGTTGTAATTATAATTATCGGTTATAAGCACAAAGCTAACCTATAAACCTACATACATTTTCATGAAATACTGTTTCAGTGATTAACAATTCCATTTACATATTAATAGGTAGTTTGTTACGTAAAAATCTCACTTTACTCAGTTAATACTCATTACGCATTTATGGACGTTAATTTCGTTAGTTTTTGATTAAATGTTTTTTTACCTATATTTAGTAGTTGCCAAGTCCGTGAGAAATACTTATGTAAAGTAAACTTTAAAAAAAAAGAATAGTTATTTACCCACCATGCTTCACTATAATCCTTACATTATTCAAGGGCTTCATGCATATTTATCTGAATATGTATTTCTAGAGTAAAATATACCTACTGCAAAAAGATTTTCTTAATAAAGAGTAGCCTGTTCTAAAACTACAAATATGTGTTCACACATTTCAAGAAGACACATCATATAACAACTTCCAAAATTGGATTCCCAAATCCACAAATAAAATAGGTCTAACGAGGAATTAAGGGCAATTTCACACGGTAACACTGTGGAGTCTGCATTAACAGTCGTCGGTGTTCTCGACTTAAGCTTGTTATACGCCTGTTATCCCGGGGTTCAATCAGCCGAAAGCTATGTTGACGTCGCGTCGGCCCGGCGGAGGCTTATACTAGAACTTTCCACTTATTTAAGCAGTTACCAGAACCACAGACCTGTGAGGGATTGGCTTCGATAATGCTTGAGTGTTCTTCGGAAAATTGAGGATAATTTTCGTTGTTATTTATGATTTTCGGGGTCAATTTACTCTTCTTTCCATAAATATTATTGAAATTGTAAACAATACTTCTTGGCTTGAATTTTTATTATTTATTTAATTATTTCCACCAATTGTGACTTTCTATCTCACACTTGGATGTTTCGCAAACAACGTGAATTGACTGACTGATGGAATGGCTTCTGATCTGACTTAATCGATTCTCTGATTACACCGAGTAATATATTATCAGAGCTGGCAGCAGACGCAGTTTCTATACATTTGCATGCACTTCAAACTTCAGCTCTTGAATACGAGAACTCAACTATGTCTTCGCGTGCAAACTCAAACTATTTCCAAAACTTCGATTGAATATTCGGCCAAAGTCGGAAGACAGCGCGTCAATACTGAAAAGATAGTATTTGAACGTTC
Organism: Helicoverpa armigera; assembly: GCF_030705265.1. Lineage (NCBI taxonomy): Eukaryota > Metazoa > Arthropoda > Insecta > Lepidoptera > Noctuidae > Helicoverpa > Helicoverpa armigera. The sequence continues at coordinate 3,245,409 of NC_087137.1, read as the reverse complement.
ACTGAATTTTGTAGGATCATTATGTTAATAGCAAAGATGGGGACTGATCACGTCTTATATTATCCGGTTTACGGATTTATTGTAATTACGGTAACTATAGAAATGCTTTCCCGGAATACCGAAGTACGGTCGTTGTTCAAGGTCGTTTTGGCGGAATGTCAAATGTATGCCTGAGATTTTATTCGCTGTTCGATCGATGGCAGGGAATTTATGTTATGATGAATATGCCTTGTTGGTATAAAATACTGCTACGACGTTGTAAAAGTTGTTTATATGCTACGATATTAGGTATTCTGAATCAAGTATTCGGTTTCGGTTTCTACTGTTTTGCTTATGAAATTGGTTTCTTTGTCAATTTCAGTGTCCGCAGAAATACAAATGTGCATTAATCGAAAGTTAAGGAAGAGCAAATTTTCGGTTGAATTTCCCATGTGAAAACTTTTAACAAAAATCCTGTAAAGGCAATTTTTGTCACAGAAGCTTGCCTTTCCTTAGACCGAGGTGTTAATTTCATATATGAATGCTACTGAAGACACAACTAACTTGGTAAAATATCCCAAAATGAAGTACATCCACTGACTCAGCAGGCTTAGACATCTTGTCGATCAAAATGATTCGTGTTCCACTCGCCGTCAATACTGCCGACTGGTACCGACTTATACCGATACTATGAATCTTAAGAGCCGCTCGATACTTCCAATAGTTGTGACGTAACTGTACTGATCAATGCTGACGGACAAAAGGGCATCGCTGTTTTATTGTGCAAAGGATTTTTGGAGGTGTAAGGGTAAGATACTTAGTTGTTTGTTGTTTTCGCACAACTTTTTTGTCGAATGATAAAGGATTTAAGAGAAGCTCAGTTCCCAATAAGTATGCCTGCCTTAAGGGTTGTATGTATTGTACAAGTTAGAACATGATTCGATTGTGTTATCGCGATCTGATATTCTTCTACTTCATATATTTAAATGAAATAAAACATAAGCCATTTTTAAAAAAGCAAATAGCACTAAAAGAAGTTACCTATCGTTCTCTTGCAATAAGCGGCCTTGGTTCAGCACCCGTTAGTCTGTCTGTCTGTCTAAACATTATAACAATGCGATCGAGAATGTCCATGCGTACTCGGGCGACATTGAGTCTCCCGAGTGACGGATCATTGTGATTCCAGCAGAAATTCGTCCGGCATGTCTTCTATTGATGAACCGCGCCAAATATGTCAATCTGGGACCCTTTGCTACTAGATTCTTGAAGATAGTTTGTAAGAAAATGTCTAACAAATAAGGAAATACAACTCAAGACAGATTTGAAGCTGGAATATAGTAAACGAAACACTACTACCGATGTATCAAATGACTTCGATTTGAAAAAAAATAAGGCGTAAATTGTACAAGTTATAACTTAAAAGTTAATTAATGCATAGGCAATAATGTGCTCAAAATACAAAACTCTTACTGGACACTGAACTATTTTTTCAATGTTATAAAAGTTGAAAATAGTTTTCCTACTTATGTTCATCTACTAGAGGAAGGTAAAATTTTTAGTGGTAGGTAAATGTTGATAAACATAACTTTTCTTACAATTTTCTAAATACTTTGAGAACACAATATTTTTTATAGTTTATGTATCGAAGTAATTATAAAATGCTTATTATTTATTAGCCTAATTTCCGTTATAGTAACCTGTAACCTATATTTAAATTATAACAGCTTACAATGTACAATTAGGCTCAATTTTCCTTACTTCCGCCTCATAATGTTTGCAATTTGACACCCTGTTGAATATTGTTGGATACGACTTCGACGCACGAAACTTTGACACACCCTCTAGTTGTAGGTTTATGAAGCCGAAACTTTCTAAACTTAGTAGATTTGCCAATAATGTTCGATAAGTGCCCATCAGTACAAACCCTAAATATATAGTTTATCAGTAAATACATGTAGGAAACGAGCTGTTGAACTTATAGATTCATTCCCGGTTTTTTTTTTTAAGCTTAGTTTTAGAGATTATTTGTTATAAAAAAAATGTGAATGTAATCAATTCACGTCCGTCGGTCGTCGAATCGTTAAAAAACAGGAATTTCAAACTGCTATTATAACTGTAAAACGTGTGAAGCTGAATATTGGCACGTGTCGTGCAATTTATTTCCTCTCGTATCGGCACGATGGCACAAGCTATACGACAATATCCCATGTGGTGGAAAAAGGCTTTCCTAGTCAGCAAAGATAGAAAGAAACCGATAACGATAAAAGCTATGATATTCTAGGTGGATACAATTATTTATAACAGTATATTGAAATAAATATTTGAGATATTTTTCAGTTTCATTCACTAAAATGAGCATCTCAAATATACCATTATGTCTACAACCCGTTCCCCATTTCGCCTTAATATCTCATTATCGCCCGAAACGGCCCATTTTTCTCCGATTAAACCGATATGCTATTAAATACCGTATTACGAACATTTATAGCCATCGATACGAGGAAAATAACCTATTACACTGGCCACGTTGCTCCCGAGAGGAAGCTATCAATCGCGTCATTGGCATCCCACGCTTATTAGCGCTGTTTCGGGGTAACGTCGCCTTCCTAATATCGACTGCCTGTTAATTTATGATTGCCTGGTACTTTGGTGATGGCTGTTGACTATTAGTTATGGAACTTAATGTTTTTTTTTAATTTTATTGTCGTGTCTAGGAAATTAAGAATTGAGACTTGCATGTTTTAATTTTTTTCGATTTACCTGAAAAATTCAAATCCATATTCCCGTGATTTTTTGATGAAATAAAGTGATCTCAAGATGATAAAAATGATGGATAAGGAGAGGTAAAAACCAAAGAAAAAGACTGAAAGAATGCAGAAAGCAGCCTCCTTTGAACGCCATCAAATACCTACTACTAAATATGAGCTATTGTACAATTTAGGAGATGTATTCTTGCGGCAGTTTTAATTAGTGAAACAGTATGCGGGAACGCGAAAGGTCGAGCTACTAATGTATGCACATAAGTTGCGCCGGTCTTTTTACGTGCCCTGAAATATCTGATGACATTGTTTGTATTTATATACAAAGCTTTAGTTTCATGTTCAAGAATAAGTAACATACCTTTACTGCATATTTTCTGCCAAAGGGAGATTTCATGTTTAATAGGTACTTGGTTAAATTCTTAGGTGAAATGTCTGATTAAAAAAAACTTTCTTGTAAGCGAAAGTAGACCTTATTGTAATTACAATAGCGTTTCTTTTTGTTTCAGATTCGTAACCATGCCGGGAACGTCCTAGAACATCGCAGTGTAAATAAATACATAGGTCTATTACTAAAGCAATAATCAGTTTAAAAAACGTAGAAACCCCGTAGTGACGCTATATAAAGTGCTTAATAAGCCATAGTTCTAGTGTTGCTAATAAAATTAAATCTTCCATAAATATTTTAATTTAACTTTAGGCTAAAATGTGGCGTGACTGTAACTGTTAATTCAACAATCAAAATGATCTTTAATACTAGTAACATAAAGTTTAAATTACAACAAGAGTTGAGCTTTATCGCTTCGCAGCGTACAGTCGACGACAGAAGTGCATAGCTGGTGATATAAATAAAATAATGTTAAAAAGAAGATGCCGCAGCGCGCGCCGACGTCATCAAACTTGATGCGACCGTTCGTGGTTTTGGCCCTGCCCGGAATGTATTTGCTGTACAAGTACAACCAGTACCGTCAGCAGCAAATGGAGACCGCGCGGCGCCGAGTCACCGAGCGCGAGCTTATGCACCTCAACACCAAAATCGTAAGTTATTTTATAATATAAATATAGATTATTAAGTACATAAAGGTTTAATAAAACGGGACCGGTAGAAACTCAAGACTAGATGACAGGAAATGCCTAGAATAAACTGAAAAAATAAATAAATAGTAAATGAAGTTACGTACGATTATAGTCGTTTATATCCTTTCCTCCATAGCTGTTAGATATATGCAAATTTTTTTCTAACATGAGAGCTGATTAAAACTGTATTTGTAAGGTAAAACAACCCTCACACAAGAGGGAAAATACAACAACAATGCTAACAATGTGAAACACTAAATTGATCATAAACAGCAGCTATTAGTCATGCTGTAAATAAATCTCAGTTACTAAATCAGTTCAAGGAAGGCGATGAAAACCATACTATGCCAAACGTCGGCGCGTGATATATTTTTATAGCTCAGCCGTGAAGAGGCGAGAGAATCATAAAAACACATAAAATAACAGGTAGCTAAAGTATTGGGTGAGTAAGTGCACTGCCTGGATTCTTGTTATTTCACTACATAAAATATACCCAAGCAATTGCATGTGAAAAGCTTAGGTTTATACTAAAATAACATTTTCGTTACGTGGTCACTTATTACCTATTAGTTACCTCTTTACATAAGTGTAGCAACTTTTGTTTTGAGCTATAAAAATTCTAAGACACGTGTTAATAACGTTACGTTATAACGTCAATTAAATACCAATATTGAACACGCATGTTTTGATTAGAACATTTTTAAGAAACGTTTAAGTACATTGAAAGTATTTTGTTAGCGACTGTACTCGTGTTATTTAGTCTACGTTTTTTTTATCGTATTCTTCGGTTGTTGTGGCGACATTTCTGAAGCGGCAAGAATAGTTTGTGATTTTTTTCACTGTTTACTTTGTTTGAAATGTTAAATTGTATTAAGATGTTTTCATTTTTAAGCCTGGCAAAAAATTCTAAAAATATCGAGGTACTATTTTCTTTGTTCAAACTTTTTAATTTGTGTTCTATACCATTTATACACTTCCTCGTCTCTATCTTTATATATCTAAATCTCATTAATAAAACTTCCAAAGATACTAAACTTCTTTCTACACCAATTTTGAATGTACCAAAAACACTAGGAACTTTAAAATTTCATCTAAAGCAAAATGAAAACTAGCTGCGAGTTATCTTGATGCTACTCAACGTTACGGCAGAGTTAAAAGGGAGACGGATCTCTTTAAAACTCCGTACTTTAAAGTTTTTAGATTAAAACACTTAAGTTACTAAGTAGACTGCTTGTTAAGTCATTGCCGACAAGAGTTGCAGCTTCTGAGTGGAAATATGAGTCATAGTCTTTGGAGCGCCAATATTAATATTCAGTCAACGCTATTAGGTACTGAAACTATTAAGTAACCATTTACTATTGAAGATTTATTTAATACTACATATGTATGTATACCTAAATCTATAACGATTTTAGAGAAAAAGGGCGTAAACAAATTCGTACTTCCTAACTAGGTTCTGATAACTTTATGAAACTTTATTTGAAACGTGCATTGATTTTTTTGATCGAGCGACGCGCTCAATAAAAACAAAACTGTGCTTGATCTAGCAGTTTTGAGTTGACTAACTGCAACTAGGTATTTTAAACATAATAAAAATCTCTAAATAACCGAAAACATGGACGTAATGAACACCAAGAAAAGGATCAATGAAAGTCTACATGTAGCGAAAAGCTTTCCTCACTCAACCCATGACCTTGTTTCGAAAACGCCTGTCAAATGTCATCCATCAAGTTCGCTTTGCCCGGTTCTTACAAAAAAACGATCCGTTTCGCCTACGGATGGTACCTATTTTTTTACAAAACGCCTCTGAATATACGTGAAAAGCTACCATCCGTAAGCAAAACGATTCGTTCCTCGGCATTGGCATTAAATCAAGTCGTTTTGCAAAGGTCAGTTGTACAAAGACGCCGGTTGTCGACATACGGCAGACTGGGTGTGGACAGCACGCGATGGACTTCGACTTTCCCATGACTCAACCATTACCTAGAAATTCGTAGTACTCACTGCTATCGTTGTGAAGCAATTTGCTGCAGTGAATTGCTTGTGGATATGATTGGAAGTTATTATAGGGAATGCGACTTCTGATTATTGACAAGGCTATATTGTTTACAAAAAGAAATACCTTACAGATGCTCATTTAGTCATAAACTTTGTGAAACATGATTTCGTATTGTGATTTTTTTTCTTTATTACTGTATCTGCTGAAAATTTCAAATAAACGTTCCTACTGCCAAAATTTAATCATAGAACTGGAAAAAGATCTCTCGAAACAGCTAGCAATAGTAACAGCTGTAAAATATTTCCTAATCTCCTAAAACAGCAGTTAGTCAAAAACGTCGCTTTTCAGTTATTTTATTCGAAATCAATATTATATGATAATTCAAACAATATTCCATGAGTTGCAAAGCAAAAACTATTCGAAGGATGTGACTCCATGATACTATCAACCATCACAGCACGGGACAAGGTTTCAGAATTTTAATTAGGATAATCTGTACGCATATCTATTAGGTACATAATACATAACCTTGAGCTTCTATCTATATCTATAAATGAAACTGTGGTTGTGATATAAAATCATTATTACAGCCAGTTCACACTAGAGGAACTTCCGCACTGATTTTTCGCGCGGCAGAGCTCAGAGCTGTCATTCGGTGTCATTCGTATACGAGCGACACGTTTTTGACACCCGGAATGTGGTTTTGCTATTGGGCGACAAAAATCCACTAATGTAACTGACCTGTTATAGGTTCCTACGGCGATGTCCCAAACGGAAATAAAGTACAACATAAAAACCTGTCAATTTCATGAAGGTTCAAAATATTTATTTTTCCACTGAATAAACAAACAAAACCGTAACGTTTTTATACATTTATCGGACTACTATTTTTTGCACTGAATTTGAATATTTGTCATAAAATGCAAATACGGGACCGGTATGTCGTATCAAACGTTTTTACTAAATAAATACCGGAACGTGGAGTATTTAAATGTAAAATATTCGTTTTTAAACTAATAAAATATTGTGGGATGCCGGACATTTACAGACCACTCAAATGTGTCTAATAAAGGAGGTTATGTTAATCTAGACACACGGCAGTGTGTCCGCCAAGTTCGAGCAAAAAAAGCGACACACCGGCCGTGGGTTATATTACACGAACCATTTCGGGCCAAATTCGACCCCCCTATAACTCAAAATCTATTTTATTTACGCATACCAAATTTCTAGTATCTGTTGAGACCCCCTCACTTATCTAAAATACAAAATTTCATTAATATACCTATTGTAGGTCTTGAGATATTGACGTCAGAAAATCGTTATTTTTACTATACACTCACTGACTGACTGACTGACTGACTGACTGACTCACTCATCAAAAACCTAGACCACTTCCAGTGGTCGTATTGACTTGAAATTTGGCATGGAGGTAGGTCTTTATGTCAAGGTAAAGGGAAAATTCTGAAAATGGCCAAGTGTGAGTCGGTTTCAAAATAATGAAGGTGTTTTATACCCGGTGTAAATTTATACCCCTAAGGAACTAAAACGAAATAAATGTATCTATATTTATATAATATATCTTCGAATGGTCGTACCGATCTGAAATTAGTTACAAAGGTTTGTATTAAGTCAAAGTAAAGTAAAAATCTGATCTGAAAACGACCAAGTGTGCGGCAGTTTCGAAAATAACGAATGTGTAACTTTGATCCACGAACATAATATATGATAACATGTCATGTCAGTCAGTTGGTAAATCTAGTCCATTTAGTTAATCTAGTTCATTTCTTTGTAAGAAGCATAAATCTGAAAGATAGTATAAATGAGACATTTCCTTAACTAATTTAATCATAAGAAAAAAATACAATAATCAACCTTACAAAAATAAATGAAATCCCACCCAAAACAATAATGTGAAAGACTGCCAAGTTCGATAATATGGGAATGCTTCGCCTATAAAATAAGTGAGATCTGAATAAGTACCAAGTTCCATAGTTACATATATCTCAGTTCAAAATAGTTACTTTTTAATGATGTTACTTGGCAAGTTTTAATAGAAAATTAAATACTTGATTCATTGCGTTTAGTAGGTTTATAACAAGGTGTGTGAAAACTTGCCAAGTAGCATCATTAAAAAGTAACTATTTTGAACTGAGATATATGTAACTACTTATTCAGATCTCACTTATTTTATAGGCGAAGCATTCCCATATTATCGAACTTGGCAGTCTTTCACATTATTGTTTTGGGTGGGTGTTACTTACAGTAATTAGTATATGGAATGAATATGAAAACTTATACCCACCCTTGGTAAAACATATTTCAATAATACTTATAATACCATAAATCTGAAAGAAATCCAAGATTGCAAGTAAGTCCCCTACATATGTACATACTTCTTAGGTAATATTAATAAGTACATTTCCAGATTATATTTCTAGTATTTATCCAAAGGTCAAAAACCTTAAAAAGACCTAGTTTATGAATACTAAACTCGCGGCCAGTTGACATCTAATACTAAATATCACGAACACAGTTCGGTGACCATAGAGCTATGTTTGTCACGCAATTTCCTCAGTTAGACAACTTGACTGATCACCTACGATTATAGTCGATTAGCAACCCCATTTATAAGCAATATTGCCTTCGATTTCGGGGAGCCAATTCGCGTTGGCGTAACGAAATTGCTCCTTTTTTCATGCAAGGGTGTACTAACCCAATGATTTTTTTTACGTGTATACAAAAATAAACTAATTGAGGTTTGGAGATATGACCCATATTCTTTTTCCCCTGAATTAGACAATCATTTCAGCGTACACTGTTATTGATTTCGTAAAAAACATTTAATATTCTTGAAGGACTTATACAAAGACTACTTAACTGTCCTTCCTTTTATGCATACTATGAATTTAATACGACCTTTCCATATGGCTTCAAGGCTGGGAGCCTCTACTTCCTGAGAAATTGATTTAAAAGCAGTCATAAAAACTAAAATTGGGAATAATTCATACTGTATGTAATCATTATATCGATAATGTTAAACTAAACAGTTTCTAACTTTTAATTCGATCTCGAAACTTTTATTCGTCAATTGAATAAAAAAAATATAGGTAGGTACAGTTTTATATAATTGTCTCTCTTCATTACATAAAAAAATAAATTGTTTCATCCGTTAGTTAAGAGATACCTAGATATATGTTACTTATCTATCGTAAGTAACTTAGAAACTTTAAGAACCAATTTACAACAACAAAACGTCCCAATTACGAGAGTGCTTCAGAATGCAATACAAACTCCGTGTTATCAGATTATTGGAGCCGAGGTCGATGCCTGTTCAGCTAAATTCTGTAATTGCTTCCTCCATTACGAGACCAACTTCGTCTTACTCAGCTATTTTTTAAATTTTCCAGCCGAAACTTTTAACTCGATGTAAAATTGTCGCTTGTTGGAGTTCGGTGGTGAATTTATTGGTTTCAGATACAAATTGAAAAACGAGTGTACCAATTAATTAAAATTTTCATCAAATAAGCTTCATGTTTTCTTCTTATGTTTCTCTTTGAAACTCAAACAGGAGTTAGAAGCATCGTTGATCTAAGTGCTCGATTACTTGCGACAGTTTTGTTTGTGTAACACTGATTAAAATGTACTGCGACCTGTTTCTTAGGAGTTTTAAAAGTCAAAGGCCGTGAAAGTCCTCTCTCAAGATTCACACTCTTGAGTTTACCATCTTATGCTCGCGTTTTGAGCTCGAAATCATCTTTAATGAATTCAGTTGAAATATCCTTCCGCCCTTTAGTTTGCAGTGGCTTTTGAGTTTGACTACTGCTCAGTAAATTACAGTACCTAATAATTGTGGCATTAGTTCTCCTGACTACTTACTACTCCTGCCCATATTCCCAAGCTCCATCTTCCCTTAACATGAGGCAATAGCAAGTACTACAAATGCTAATGATTCGTTTGATTGGCAACAAAAAAACTCATCAAAACACGACTATACAAATAGTTGCATATCAACCATAACAAAACAAAGATCCGCTGATTGAATGAGACAATTTTAGAAACGCTAGTGAAGAAATAGGCCAATAACAGCCGAGAGTAGACTATAAATACTGCAGTGTCAAGGCAGAGCGTTGACGCCCCACTTTCCCTCTCAACGAGCTGGACTATAAATATGTTGCAGGCTCTATATTGGACGATACCGATGTTGATTTAATTACGAGTAGAGAATAGACGAAGGCGCGCTCGTGAATGAAGCTGTGATTGCTTCATATGTGGCTCGGACGCTTGATCACTCTATGAAAAGATCTCATTAATAATAAATTGTGTTGAGTATGAATGTGAATCTGAATGGTAGTCACTACTTAAAGAGTTTTTCAGCTCCGAATCAACCTTCTTTGAAACCACTCAACCTCTTTCCACAAATAAAATTGAACCAAAATATTCTGTCAAAATTATTCAACAAAAGAATTTAATACAATGAAAAGCAAACACGTCAATCATTTAAAAATTTAAATTTCACAACAGCAACAAGAAGCACCCACATGTTTAATAAATTTTAATATTATATAAAAAAATCAAAAAAAAGTAACTAGAATTCCTTTGAAATGTCCAAGACTCGTGGATTCTGGTCGTACTTCCTAGGTTCATCAAAACAGTTGAACCAACGTACGGACTGGGTCATTAATAGGTATTATGCGAAGAAAGCGAAAAACGATGGCTGCAGTAGAGCGTTTGTAGACATCCCTCCCGATCCTGACCCGATATGCCCTGAACCTTGCGAGAGGCAACCCAAGAAGAAGAAGGGCATCTTACACAAGATCAAACTAAAGGTTATAGAGGGCGGCACCAACTTTGGCAGTAAGTCTTCATTCTATTAATATGTACATACCGTAAAATTAAGTCTCCAATGCCATAAAAAGTCAAATGAACATCCATAAGTGCAAGCACATATTAAGCACACCACGCAATATTAAAGCCCTCAATTTCTCACCAACCAGCACCCTTTCGTAAGATCGAATGCAAACCGGCGGTGTGTAAACAACCAAAGGAACCCCCGAAGGCGCTACCGGCTCCGAAGAAGAAGGTACCTCCGATGCCGGCGCCTCGGCCGGGTGTCCAGGTATCAGTGCTTGGTGCCGACACTGCTATCGGGCAGTACGTCGCGTTGCTTTTGAAGCAGTGCTCCTGCATTAAGAAGTGAGTTCTATTCTTAACCTTGTAAGGCTTAATTTTGATTGGGCATCATGCCAGAAGTTTTGACGTTGAAGAATCTTTGGCCATAAGTAAGACCTTTGTGAAAAGGATGATCGAGTATGTTAATTAAATTGGAAACTTGACGTTGTACATGACACACCAACGGTGTCACAGACTAGACTTATTATTATCATCATCATCATCTCAGCCATAGGACGTCCACTGCTGAACATAGGCCTCCCCCTTAGATCTCCACAGATACCTGTTGGAAGCGACCTGCATCCAGCGTCTTCCGGCGACCTTCACAAGGTCGTCTGTCCACCTTGCTGGTGGACGTCCTACGCTGCGCTTGCTAGTCCGTGGTCTCCACTCAAGCACTTTTCGACCCCATCGGCCACTTATTATGGTTCTTACATAATAACAAGAACTGAAAGATGATATTAACTAGAGCCTCTAGGTGGCTCACTAGTACTACATTAGCAAAGTTAATTACTTCCGCGGACTCCATACAGTCATTTACACAACTCCAAAGTCTATTGCTTTCTCATTTCGTTTGACCTAATTGGACATTCCCCACAAACGGTCTCGCTCGAGCTGATGACCTTTTTACTTCTATTTTGTTAATGTTGTAAAAGGGATGCCTAATTTAGCTTTTTTTAGGTCATTTCTGTATAACCCTGTTAACTTTGCCCTAGTTTTTGATGGCAATTTTGTTATTATTTGGGCTGCTTAAGTACTTACTTAACGCTTTTTACAACCTTGAATTGCGTATTTTGGCCATGTATTCACGTTTAGGTCAGGCAAAACACATATTGCTAGTAAAATATTATTTTGTTGCCTCTATTTCTGGTAATATTACATTCAAAGCTAGCTGCTGTTTCAAATACCCAGTTCCGTCAATATTAAAACTTATGGACAATCCACTGGCCAGTCGTCTGTGACGTCAGTAACCCTCAAGATGAGAAACATAGAATAAATAGATACAGAAGACTTATTCTGCACATTTTAGACCAAGATTTATCTGAAGAATGCAGATAAAGGTCCTTTTGTGGGTAGTCAGGCGATTAAAGGCTTAGGACTTAGGAGAAAATTATTTTTTTACACATTGCCAAACTAGTTTTTTTTTTATCATACTATCAATTCTGAAAACCCCTACAGACATTGGATATAGGTACGTCCGCACCGTAACTAAATACATAGAGCAAAATATTTCTCAACAGTTTCGCCCTTTTTTTGAAGAATTGGCCTTCTACATAAATCCTTTTCGTCGATCTATCCGTCTCATGAAAGCTGCGGCCCTAAGGGATCGTTCGTCTTGGCGATGTCACTACACGACCGAAGGCAACGGGTCGCTTACCCATTGGAATTTATCGCTCGATATCAGAATCCGCCACTGACGTTAATGTCGAGAGCTTTCCAATGGTTTCCAATCTCAGATTGATGAGGAACTATTTGGATTAGAATGGGTTTTTCGTTTTATTTGGGGATGTAAAAGTAGTATATGGGGTCTCACTTTCGAGTTCACAAGATGTTGGGTCATCTTGTTGTGTGTTCTTATTGTTACCATACTCTTAGTTAGAATCAAATTAACAAAACGGGCAGCAACATTCAGCCTTCAAAAGTAATCCATCAAAAATGTATAACAGCATCGCAAAACTACACGTCCATTGTTCTTCAACACTTTTTAATTTAAACAAAATATCTCTTTGCTGTTTCTGCTCTCGTGTTTAATAGCGCTTGGCTCGTAAAATAAAGAAACAACGGACAACCGGCCGTAAGGCACGGCTCATGAATCCGCTCCTATGGGAGACGCCCCTTGACGTCTGGATGTCCGTTTTATTACTCAAACTGTTCTGCCACAGCTTTTGATGACACTAAATATATTACGGTACTTAATTTAATAAAAGTGGTGCTAGAGCCTGTCATGGAGAAGTGGTACCTCGTAGTATTTGTGAAGGAACTCGTCAGAGGAGGAATTTTTTTTCGTCACTATGCGTTGCTATTGGGACGTATTGTCACTCTATTACAGCGGTTTCATGGTAATACGCAGCTTATTGAGATATTTCAGCGTTTTGGTAAATAGATAACACATCTGTGATAACTTTTTCATTCCAAATATTCTAAAGAAATTAAGAATCCTTGCTCTTACATAGCGCAGAGTCTATAAACTTCCCTACTTTTTTAAAGTAAACTTTGAATCGTCGACAAAGATAACATTTCTTAGCGCGTTAATAGAGCCTTTGTGCGCACTCATTAGTGTGTAATGAAGCTTCAGAATTCAACTAAGCAGAGTAACTTTGCAGACGCAATAGTTATACAATCGCTCAAATATTATGCAGTTCAGTGGCCAGTGAAATTGTTAGCATTTACCACGAAACCTGAACCTAATTAGTGCAGTAGGGTGGAAGCCAGTTAGTTCTTAATATAACTTGACAAACACAAAAATTATAATGATAGCAAAAGTAAAATGCTTTGATAATTCCTCCTGCGTCCTAGTAAGTTTTCTTCAAAAAGTGCGTTCCTGTGGGAAAAATACACATTGGCTTTTCCCATAAGCCTTTGCTATACGAATGCCCATAAAAATTGCAATGAACTGTTTTATTGTGCTACCGTGATTCCCGCCATAGCCCGGGTTATGTGTTGCATTCATCAAAGTTTTACTAAGGACATTATAAAGGCTATCCACTGTTGGGGCGAAAGATTTTACGAGGCGACCGTGACTTTTGCGGTGCGTAATCTTTATGGCTAGACAAGAGTGTATGGCTACCGTACCTATAGAAATAGTGGTAAGAATACAGTGGCATATCCCTTTTTCAGATAAATTAAAAATCAAAATATTATAGTCGACGAAAATACGATCAGCCAACCACCCATAATTTGTAAAAAAAATACGTTTTGTTCAAAATTATTGTAACTGCATATCAACATTTTCTATTTTGAAATTGAATCAATTTTGAAACACTATTCGCAAATGTATAATTTTTTGTCAATATGAAGGCGTTCCCATTACGCAACAGATCCAAAACACGGTTCTTAGTTTCGATACTGATATATGTTTTTCCTTTGTCAAAACAGAGGTCTTCCTTGGCCTTAAAAGATAAAAGATAAAGATAAAAGATAAAAGATCATTTATTTTGTTAAAACATGGGTACATATGTTTAACAAAACATAGGTATTGTTAAACATGAGGTGTTAAAATTAGGTAGGATAGAGCCATACATGTTTTGCCTGTAATTGGCGTACAAATTTTTTTTTTACATAACTAGGCAGGTACATATTATGTAGGTAGCTAATATCAAAGCGAAATGTCACAATAGTTAGGCATCATTAAGGTATTCATTAACTGTATAAAAACATTTCGTAATCAGGAACTCTTTTAATTTTAATTTAAATTTATTTAATGGTAGCTCCTTTATACATTTAGGTATTTTGTTATATAAAAATACCTAAATGCCTATATATATATAATAGCCTTGTCGTAGAAAAGCGTAACATAATCTAATCTCTATCGAAAACAAAATATTAAAGCTTTTGTCTCTGATCCAATCATATCTGGGAAATAATACTGCCAATACATAAATTGTATCGCATTTCTGATGGGAAATGCGAGTCTGTTTCATACAGAATATTATAATCTTCCTTAGGAGTCGGATTCCTTTAGTATTGTTTTGGAAGTTGTTTTCTTGTTCATGCCTTTATGCAAATGTAGGAAATACTGTTTATGACGAGCTATATTTCTTTAAAGCGCAGAGTAAAAAATTTTAAATCGACATTGATTGCCTCACTGTGACTTTTGACTCTTGACCTATCCCGTGGGGAAAAGTAACTCCCTAGCCATTCCGATCGACTTTCGACTCAACTCTAATCGAATCAACCCTAATCGCGATCACAAACTCGAGAAGTACATTCGATTCCGATAAACCATTTTTAGTTAGTACCATAGAGAATAAAAAGACTGGTAGAGATGTCATAACGCAAAATATTCTAAGATAGTAGCGCGCCAAAAAGCGGGTGCACGGGGATGAGGAACTTAACTAGCTCCGCCCTTATTCCTTAACCCGCCCATTATTTTCAAAATAAAATCACCAATCAATTAAGACCGATCTTTGACAGATCGTTTTTGATTTGACATGGAGCCCGTGGTTACTTCTAGTACCTAACTGATCACGCTACCGTACATTACTTGAACTACAAGAAGGCACCTTCCTTCCTTATGGCATCTCCGCTATCTCATTCCTCCGTGGTTATTACTATCCTGGTAATACGATTGCAGGTTACGTCTGTACGAGGCGAAGGACTCTCAAGGGTGCACGAGGGATCTTTGCTCGGTAGTCCAAGATCTTCAGCATATCAATACCAACTGCCTCGTACAAGCATTTAGCTGTGCTTGTTATGAACTCGAGCGGTGTTTACAGGTGGATTATTAACCTTATTTGTATGACAGTAGGGTTGGATTTTGTAGCGAAAGTTTTGCAGGTATATCGTGTATACTAGTTGTGTAGTGTAGCTAACTTGATAACTATAGGGGAAGTATTTAATTATGTATTCTGTATTTTGCCAAACCTTCGAAACATATTTGTGTAGCATATTTTTACCTACTCATATGAGACTGAAATTAAAAACAATCAAAGACATTTTTCACCATCATTCATCTAGCCCTCTAATTTTATCATTTGTCATTCTATCACAACCCAAAAACTTCATCTCGACCAAAACATGTTCCATTTCTCACCGACAACACTCTCGCAATAGGTCACAGAGTAACATAATCCAGTTGGCTGGTAGCAGTCTGACATTAGCATATCGGAACAGCCAGCGTCAGAGCCAACGTCAAACTTGGAACTTAGCTTGTTTTGCCGCCAAGTTCCTATTTCAAATTCGCTTTGTAAACTTTCGAAGTCAACAGGCTTTTGAAATTGATTTACGTTGTTTGGTTGGTAGATAGGTAGAAGTATACCAATTGATTTCGGATTTTTAGTTTACTGAAAGATTGTAGATTCGATTTTAGTAAAGCTTTCTGTTAGGTTTTGAGATTGTATACTAATATTATAAAGGTTCTCACCAGTTGATTTCTTGCGTGAGCATGCTAATCTCAGAAATTACAAGACCGATTTGAAAAAAAATCATTGTTAGATAGGCTTCAACGGAACATGGATGAAACCGCTAACGGTATATTTTAGTTTTACTATAAAAAATACAGTGTAGTAAAAAATTTACAATTAACCATCCGCAATAATGATAGAAGCTTTTAATTCAAACGTAGTGATTCGTGCTGTTGAGAAGCCGCGCCTACCACATTGTGGCCATGAATATTAATTAAAATTGTCATGCGAAATTGTATGTTTTTACACCGTTAGGTTTTGGGGTCAATGACACATGTTTCAGGATGATATATACTTAGGAAATATTCCAATATAAAGCAAGAACATACGTGCGCAAAAGTCCCGCTGAAATATCATACCAAGCATAAAATCTTATTGGTATTACACATCTTTGGCCCGCGTTCCAAAAATCATAATAAGGACCAAATAAAACGTACTAATCAAGGCACCAACAAATTATAGTCATAGTAATTGTTATCTGGCGTTTCCTAAAAACCTTCCACGCAACAAAGTTTTCTAGCTTCCAACTAAATTTAGCATTTATTCACGTATGGGCAACTCTGATTTAAAATTCAATCTACAAAATAAAGACTACGTGTAATTAAAAGTATGGACACAGAACTTTTAATTGCGGATAGTTTCTCGCAGTCCGACTAGGCGTAAGTTGTATGTCAAACTTTCGTGGCTTGAAGAGACAGTCTTACTTACGGCCACAAAATTAGACTGCTACATTGGCTTTCGTGTCTGTTTATTTAGAAGAAGTTTCACGTATTCAAGAATATTAACATTCAATTAGTTATTTTACTGAAATTCATGTTTTCTGCAAAAAAAAAATATTCATGAGTGCCATTGTTCCGCAAGAAAATGTTTTTAATTATGTCATCTTCAATTTGATCTATTGTAACAACTATAAGTACGTTGCAAATTCATATACCATTTCAAGTTTACCTGTGGAAATACCTTTTTTGAAAAAATAATATATTCAATAAGACTCAAACATACACAAATTAAGAGCAGCCAATTACAGGACAACATCCCAGACCCAGACCACAGACTAAAAATAAACGAACTAATTGGACCAGCAGTAGCGGTTGAATCAAAGGGAGTTTTTTACTCTATTTCTTTAGCTACCCATGCATGGTATTCGCGAACGGGACGGGTGCCGTTGACCTCCCCTTGCCAATCAATATCATTCGACCCACTATACCGATTATACTATTCTTTGAACTACTTCCAAGTTATTTTAATAACGAATTTGTACTGAATAATTCAAATATTTTTTGCTTGATTTAAGGGGTTTGTAAAAGGATTAGATTTCGAGCATTTTTCACCTGAAGTGACTCATTAAATTAAGTATCACAGGTCACTCATTGAGTAAAGACCTAAGCAGATAAATAATCACAGCTCACTTCATGAATAACTGATCCATTAGAAATCGGATGTAAATACGTCTCTATAATCTGAATAGATAATCTCCCAATCAATTGAAACAAAACTAATCCAATCAGCGTTCTCGTTCAAAACAAAAGACGATTCGTAAGCCCACCGTATTTGTGAATACGCATGTAAAATGTATGACGAAATAAACATACATTCCATTCCCGGCTCGTGTACGAAGATTTATACTAAAACGACGCGCGTAAATATTTCCTCAGGTTTTTTCCCTTTGTCGTTTATTTTTTCCTTAAAAAGTAGGTGCGTACACCCTGTAGGTTTGTCTCCATATCCGTGGATGGAGGGCCTTGTTGTGTCAAGATTAAAGACGACAGTAAAATCCTTTCACTTTGATTGATTCCTTCAATTAAGTTTAAGTGCTCTTCCGAATACTGAATGTCGACTCTTGATTTTCATGATTGAAACGAGTACGTGAAAATTGTAATTAAGTTTTTATGAGTTTTTTTATGAGAACGTTAAGTGAATATTACAATCTTGATAGATTAATCGTATTCATTAAATATCTTGATATAGTTCCAACTACACATACTTAGGTAGTTTATAGACGTGCCGGTTTAAATTTTTCATTGCATTTGCCTACCGAAGATCTACTTGTTCCTATTCTGACTGAATATTTGAATACGAAAGACGTACCAGGAAATCTGGTCAGATAGTAGCTAGATTAAAATGCAGCCTTATGTTTCAATCTTTGTTTTGAACATCACATAGTTAAATAGCCAGCCCGTAGATTGTAGCCGTGGTAAAAGTTATTATGTAGTAAGTAATACTTATTATTTAGATTTGTTATTAACTTTGTCATGGTTAGGTATCTGGTTTTACAAGTATCTGATAAAAGCCTTCATGATAGTACTTATCCAACAAAACAGAAACCTACTTACATTATGAGAATATCCTTCCATGATGACAAAAACATCCTAGCGAACAAAACCTAACCACTTTTCCTTTACCCCAGAACACAGATATAGTTCTAATGCTGGAAAGCGGCTACCTTAACGTGGACATGCCCTTCGAGAAGCGGTTCCTATACCAGGCGCCGATAGTGAAGTGTTATGCCGACGCCATCGCCAACGAGTGTCCTAAGGCGTTTATCATAGTGTGCGCCACGCCCATAGACTGTATGGTGCCTTTGATTGCTGAGGTAATGTCCATATGTTGATATTGTTATGACAACTTTCATGGGTAGCCCGAGATCGAATAAGGAACGCCAAATTTTGTTTTTCTATAAAGGTACGTTTTGAATACTAGCTGCCGACTGCAACTGCCAACCGCTCATGCCGCGATTTCAAGAAGTCGCTACAAGTGCGGTCGGCAGTTGTAGTCGGCAGCTTGATTTCAAAACGTACCTTAAGAATTTTGCATTTTTATGAAAAAGCGGTTTCATTTGCCGGCTCTATTCAAAAAGCCTTAGCTTTGTCTTTCTTTCTGGAGGTCAAGTTTTGATCAAAGATCCTGAACACCGTTTTATGTAAATAAACTGCGACCATCAAAAAATAGAAAATTGTCTGACTAAACTCTTGGTCGCCGTTAAGCACATGATTAGTACCGCGAAAATATGGGTTTCTGTCAGAAGATTAATGTTCCTACCATATGTGGCGTTCCTGGGTTCTACGGAACCATCCAAACTAATATTATAAATGCGAAAGTAACTCTGTCTGTCTGTCTGTCTTTTCTTCACGCCTAAACAACAGAACCGATTTGTGTGAAATTTGGTACAGACATAGTTTGAAACTTGAGAAAGGACATAGGATAGTTTTTATTACAAAAAAAATAAAAATAAAATTATTCCGGACATATAGCGCCATCTATTGGTCAAATCAAAAATCTGCTGGTAGTCACTATTCCACGCGAACGAAGTTGCGGGCAAAAGCTAGTTTAGTTAATAATATTTTAAAAGACTTAGTTCAATGCGTACATATATTTATTTATACAAAGTGTGTCGTACCTAATCACATTAAATTAAATAAGTTAATATACTGGTAATATACGTCACATACAATAAAAAAACCTTATACTTATATTTTATGCCACATTAATCTACTGTTTCGTCAAGGAATCTATAAAAGGTTATAAAATTACTTTATCGTTGTACTGCAATTTTTGAACAGCATTAAACGGTTTATGGACTAATAATGTCTGCCATCGACAATTTATTAGTTTAGATACGAGTCATCATTTTGCCTTATTGAATTACAAGGATCCTCTTTCAGCGTTGTAAAATGCTCTTTCTTTAACAGTGAATTCATTAATAAAAATGCAGCAATAAAAAAATATCGCCCCCATTTACAAAAGACCTTCACCTATTTCCGAGTACTGAAGGCATCTCCAGCAAATAAACTGGACCAAGTATTATGAAATATCGAACAATACTCGTTGAAAGTTAACCGTTGTCCGTTTAGCTTCGAAATAAATGCCCACGATCAGCAGTAGGCGAGTAATAAATATTGTAGAGTATACATCTCCCTGGAGGCAAACATTCTCAATCTCGAGTAGGATTGCGTTGTTCTCACAAATTCCATTTGTAACAAAAGAGGAATTTGTCAAAAGGATCACTGGAGCGATTGTGTTTACTGATCTTTGTAAACTGTGTGGGTGTATTGTGGAAAAAGTGAATCTGTTTTAGATTTAATCAGTCTTATGGGTTTTGCAGGTAAATGATGTACATCTCATCGTGACCCATATATATTTTAGGCCTTTATTTTTGACCAAAAATTAGTGCATGGCCATTTTACTCTTCTAAGGCCAAAGTCCAAATCTAAGATCATGAACCTACTTACTCCTAATGTGGGCCTTATCTAAGTCCAGTCCTTTGACGATAACAGAACAATAGTGCTAATAAACTAAATTGTTTCACTCCCCTTCCCGGCCATATTACGGCAAAATGGCTGTGTATCTTCGTCAGTAATTTTGGCAAATCAATATTTATCGAGCGCAGTAATTGTCTGGCCAAATACGTTGTTTTGTTTACCATATTTCACTAAAGCTTTGAAATTCATGTTCGGATTATCCATATTTGGTTGCAAATCGAATTATTACGTTGGCTTAGTTTGTGTTTCCATTCTGTTCCGTTCATCATTCTGTTTGGCTACGTTTTGCATTTGTCACATACTTATACGTATCTATGTGCATACACACAATAGAAGTCAGTATTTTCTGAGATCGAAACAGATTTGTTTCCATAAAACATTTGTTTACATAAGTCTTTTTTATGGAAAAAATATATCCTTATCGAAATTGCTCGACTTTCAGTTTACATACTATTTCAGATCTCTGCCTTACAGGTCGTCATCATCTGTCTTGTTCTTTCCCATTGTTTTCAAGTATACACATCTCCAAAAAATAAACGCCTCCAATTCAATAATCTTAAGTTTTTGTTCGACCCGTAACTTACGTAACAGGGGTTGCAGTAAAAAAGCAACGCACAGCCGCGCCGTGTCGATCCTCACCAGTTTTCTCTTGAACAGAGAAGAAAAACTTTGAGCTATCCGAACTTTCCTCACAATTCCCATTAGTTTTATTTCCCGACAACATCTTAGCATGTTTTTTGGCTTCATTATTGCGTTTTCTGACTTGCTTTGTAATACTCGTGAGTGACTTATTAAACAAATAGCTACTAAGCATGGTTCTGTCACGCAACTTTATATTTTATCGTTAATCTAAATATTCGCTTATCTTCAATTTGTCGGCTATGGTTTTTGGGTCAACAAACAATATTGATTTTGTGAATTCTGTCGACGAGGTACCTGCATGTTTAAATTTACACGTTTTATGAATTTTAATTTGCGTGCCGAACAATTTCTCTGCTCTGCTAACCAAATTTGTTCGGCACGCGCTACTAAAAGGTTGAAAGTACATTTTATATTAAATAAACAACTTTTACAATTTTTATCTGTGATAAAAATAAGTTTAAGGATCAAAAATCCTCACAATAAATCAAACTACCATCCAAACTCCTTTAAAATAATCCCACCTCCATGAACCTATCCTCATTCCATTTCCCTCCTTGACAGACGTTAAAAGAGACAGGCTGGTACGACCCGAAGAGGCTGCTGGGCTCACTGGCCGTGCCAGAGATGCGCGCGAGCACGCTAGCTGCGCGCGCGCTGTGTCTCGAGCCGCGGTACACTCGCGTGCCTTGCGTTGGGGGCACTGAAGGCGATTCCCTAGTACCCTTGTTCTCTAAGGCTGTTGAGTACTTCGATTTCGCTCAGGTAGATGTTTTGACATTTGAGTGGTATGTAGCTATAATTGACATCCTGAGTAGGATTTATAGAGTAAGTTAAAGCAAGCAATCACCTATGACTTATTATTATTTAGTCTCCTATTCTATACGCCAATTATTTTTACTGATAAATTCTGGTATTTTACTCCAAATAGCAAAGATTTTACTACTATTTACCAATCGAATAATAATAAATGCAATACTTAATCGGATTTAGAAGTCAATGCGAATCCCTACAGTGTCGATCAACAGAACTCCAATCCTAACGTCCGTAATCCCGAGTTAATCCCGTAATTCCTTAATTCCGTTTTCCAGCACAATGCCGAAATGATGACGGATGCGGTGAGGAATGCTCCGGCCGCGGTCGCCAGGAGCGATGGTCCTTGCTTGAGGGTGGGGGACCTCAGCGAGGCCCACGCTCTCGCCGGCCTAGTGACCACCGTAGCACATGCACTCCTCTGCCACGATATCCCACGAGTGACGGGTTTCGTCGAAACCGACCTTGGACAAGTCATTTCACCTGCCAAGTTAATATCCCAATATCTTATATTCGACTCTAAGACTGTATTGTTAGAAGCTTTATCTGATTAGTCAATTCTTGCCATTTCACTAGTCACGTGACTGAAACAGATAAAACATTAAGCTACGGCTTGATTGTCAAACTTCGTTGCTATTGGTGGAATAATATTACGTACACGTCGTGATGTAATCTTAAGTTACAATAACTTCACAAATGCACGGTTAGACAGAATATTATTTCAATTTGCATTTAGCCGGGTTTGGTGTTACGACAAAAAAAGGAGAATCAATTCATGTTTGTGTGTAGCCATAATACGCACGACTCTTTTCCTAACCAAAATACTTCGGGAAATTATAATTTCATAATTTTGCAACGCAGCTTACGTAAGTTATAAAAGCCCAAAATGCTAAGGGTAGTGGCGACTTGATGGATAGACTCATTTATCAACGCCAAGCCGAAAAGCGTTGCGATATAGAAACTATTTTGTATAGTGGTGCTTAGTCCTCTAAATTATAAGAATATCGGTCATGGATAGCTTAAATACGAACCGTCAGGATTAAACGGAGTTCACGCCGTCATAAAATATATCTAGTTGCATTCGCGGTTGCATTTCTTTAAGCCAGTACAATATAAATCGTGTATGCACGTACAATTTTTAGCTACATCTCAGCTCTTCTTTTTAGTTTATATTCCGGTAACCATATATTTTTATTACCTACAATATCAAGATACGTTCCGTTTGTCACAAAATACGGCTATTCGGTTGCTGTGATTCGTTCAGTGTTACGTGATAACAGTATTTATTGGAAATGTAATAGAAGAATACACCAAGGTCTTCTGCCTGCAGATTCATCGCGAGCACTGTGGAAATTGGCGGCAGTGGCATCATTAAGAACCTTGGCCTACCTAGGATGACTGAAACGGAGACCACGAATGTGAATCTGGCTCTGCACCACTTGGGTTATAAACGAAGGATGGTGAAGGAGTGGTATAGTAAATACTGCAGTTCCTCGACAAGACTGGACGCCTGTCAATTCCAGTTCTTCTATCCTAAATCTTATGGGAGATTTGACGATTGTGCTTACGCGACTATGTGATTTGAAGTGATTCTGTATGTGGGTGTCTATCAAAATTTTTTGTTAACGTTTTGGTACCGTTTTGGTTAAGTAAATATGCAAGTGTTTATATTTTATAAATAAAATGTTGTTTTCTTACTTCTGCATTTTTTATTTGTAGTTTAGATTAATCTTCTTTTTGCGGATAAATTAGGCTCTGAAAAAATGGTCGCATTAATTTTGATCAGTATTGTGATGGTTTTCTTTATTTTACCGATGCAGATATGTCGCAACTGACTTGCTACTGAACCACAGAGGCGTTTTCAAGAAGTTCGAATTCCCTTCCAAACTGAACTCTTACGAGCTCGGCTTGATAGACATGTCTTTGTGTAAAGTAGTAAAGAACTATGATCTAGCCATGGAATGGTACCGATCCAACTACGATTGCTTCGTGGAGAGAGGCCGGAATACATTGAAGAAAAATTTCCAATCACCAAGACACTACGAGCGTCTAGAAGATTGTGCCAAACATTTGGTAGACTGAGTGTTCGGAAATAAGCTTCATATGGTCGTTTCTCCCGTTGTTGAAGGAACATGATTCCGATCACAACAGGGTGCCTATGTTTTATGTACTAGTCAATAGATCGAAAGCGTGAGGCTGTATACCAAGTATATGTATGAACCAAGTTTGTTGTTGCTGTAAGTGAAAAGGTGTTAAATCCAAGTTTCATATAAAATTTGTTAAGTTAAAAAAAAATAGTAAAGTAACTGTAAAAGTTGAGGTAAAAATAAAATAAAAAATACTTCATTTTACGTATTGTTTAATTTATCACACTTCTGCATCGACTATGGTCCATTTCTTGCGAAGGGCGGACTACCATTTGTTTTGAAGTACATTTTGCCGGACATCCTGAAAAATATGAAATCCTCATTAACATTTCATGATTTTTTCAACTTTCCGTTATTACCTAAAATTTATTCCAAAAAAGACAAAAGAGCCTATAAGACTTCTCAGCGCAAGCCGCAAAAAATGCAATAACATGCTAATCCAGTTGATCCATTGAAATGTTGAGCCACAATATTATGAAGGAGAAGAAATCATATGATTAGGACGTTACATTCAGATAGACTTGCTTTACCCTACAGTCGTAAAAGCAGTCAAATATTTACACAACCAGTGTTAAAACCTAGCTCCTTCAATCACAACCGGTCAATCGTAACGTAAAAGGGTAAAAGGCTCTGCTCTTGGTAAAGTAATGACCACACATAAATGTAAAGTAAGTGGAGCTCAGTTAGATATGCTGGTACTTCTAATATGATCCGAGTCATTTTTATTTCATTTCCCTTTTCATAGCTAGCTCCAAGAAACAAAATCTTGTAAAAAATTGAAGGATCTTTTTCAGTTGTCATCTTACCTCCAAATAAATTCTTTTAAGCGTTCCACTAATCAGCTAGCAATAAAAAATCAGACTGGGCTAATTAATAGCAAGGCACACAACACTCAAACATTACCAAACAATCGTCCAAATAAATAATCATAACATAATCCATAAGTAGAAATAATAAATCCTCCAATATTAAAAACTTACGGCGGCCCAGCTGCGATGCCCATGTACCCATCGACCTGGAAGCTGCAAGGCCTCGTGGCAGAGGTCCAATCGGGGCACAGAGTCGCCGGGAACCCTCTGGGATTGCTCAGAGACTCTGAGTAGAGACGCCAAGCGCGGACGTGACTGCACCCGTCTGGGGAAGAGTGTCGGTTTCAATAATTTTCTTACAAGGAGAATTGGGCGATGTCAATGATTGAATTTAGTGTCTCCTGAGAATTGTAGAATTCTTAAAACCGTTTGTTTTGCTTGGTATGTTCATCTTTATAATCATTCGGTTTAGGATGCTCTCTACTCCAGCTAGGAACAGCTTAAAAAACGTCGACTTGTGGATAATCTGAGTTAGGAAGGCACGTTTGTATTTTTGAAGTTATAGGTCCTAGTAGGTAGTTATAGGTCTAGTGATAGGTCCTTTTATTTCACAAATTGCTTGTATCAGAATTAGCAAAACAGGTACCTAACAACAATAAAAGTTATATGATAAACGTGTTCTAGAGTTAATTTCACACAAGTATAAGTGTAGCATCATTTACTTAACACCCACACAATCAGTTAATTTCTGAAGTCGCACACGACAAGATTAATAGCCAACTGTGGGTGTACCGTGTACACATTTATATCTCTCTTTTGTTTCCCAAATATAAGGACCCACATGACACGGTGTTAATAGAGACAGATTCGTAAATACTGAAATAAATACGTGCTAAATAGTGATTGTAGAATATTCACAACATGTAGGTTATGTACGAATTTCCTTCTTACAACTTTTGAGAGTTCCTTCAGCTTTTGTAACCTTTCTTTCTTACATTTTTATGCGCAAACTTTACAACCTCGTCAACCGGTCAACGAGACAAAAAGGCCTGGATCATGGGACATTCTAAGCTGATGCCTACTTTAACATAAACACATAGTCGTTAACCTACTTACATATTTTGCTAACAGCCTACATTCCTATGTATATTTATTTTGTATAGGAAGTTCTTGTAAGGGGACACTGTGCACCTAACTAATCTGCTATTGACATTTTGCCTTAACGATCAATCTTTGGCCTAAAGCCAAGTGGTAGCTTACCTACGACAGTTAGGTAAAATATGAGGTTATCGCATTCTAGGGTTGAACGAACTAAATTGATAAACGATTCGTATCGATGTTTTGTACATGTTGCTGATTAAAATTTTTTGAAATTAAATCTAGATAGAAACTAGACAGTTTATTAGTGAAGGTACTACTATGTATATAAGATACTAAGTATGTAATAGTTTACATATTAAAATAACTGGAATTTATCACGCCTAGTAAAAAGGTGGTTGGCTTGGCGTAGCGTGATATTTTGTTTAAAAGTTTAAACTTTAATTTTGTATCTACAGTAGCAGTATGAAAGAACTTTTCCTCTGCAATCATATTTTTTGCCATTTCTTTTCCTAGAAGCGCGAATTTTGTATACTCTACGAGGTTGATCTATAGAGATGTAAATACCATATCAGAGTTCTCAATAAGTAGCATGTTTTCAGTCTTTTGTTGGTGAGTAGACGGTACACAACATTTGCCATAATGATTTATTTTTATTTAAGAAAGTAGGTACATAATATACTGGCATCCGCAGTCGACAAAACCATCCTATATACCCAAGACTTAAGTAATTAATATGCAAGCAAGAGCTTCTGCTAATCCATTTGATTATCTCGAGCTCGGATTCAGGGCAGTAGATAACCATCTCTTCTGAAATACAACGCGATATCCCTTGCCAAAATCTTTCAGAAAATGTCACAGCTATGAAATGTGTTTCTTCCTTATAAATTCTCTATGCCAGCAAAATGTGTTGTGAATTCATATCGAAATGTAGAATGCTGCAATGTCGATAAATTATCTGAAAATTGAGTTCAGCTCTATTTATTTTTGTGTTTGCATAGCAGAAAGGGTGATTATTTTTAGAAGCACTTTTACTTTCTCGGTTTTAACTTCACCGTAACTATATAGTATATAACCACCAGCACACAGGAAAGGAAAACGCATTAAATTTTCACTACATTTCAAGCTTTTCGGGCACCTGATTCCCTTTTGTCGATAAACCACGCGAAAATCGAGTGTTGTTCATTTAATTTGTTTTCATGAATACAACCATTTGTAGGCACGTCAAAAGGCAACGAGTGGCCCAAATATTTCCGCATCATCACAGTTAATTAACGTGCCTTTATAGTCGAACATAAAACATGTATTCGTGCGAGTTTTACGAAGCATTCCTTTGTACTGGATCATTTTTAGAGTTCCGTACCCAATGGATAAAACGGGTCTCTTTTGTTTTCGCTCCTCTGTCCATCCGTCCGTCCGTCCGTCTGTCACCAGGCTGTACTCATGAACCGTGAACGCTGAACTTTTCACAGATGATGTATTTCTGTTGTCGCTATAACAACAAATACTGAAAACTAGAATAACATAGATATTTTGTTGGCATACAACAAACATGACAACAACAACAACAAACATTTTCTAAATAATGGTACGGAACCCTTCGTGCGCGATTCCGACTCGCACTTGGCCGGTTTTTTTAACGGTACGTAGGTACGTACTTGTAACGACCTGTAAACATAGTTTGATGTTTAACCTCGGGCGTAATGAGAGTGGTCTTAATTGTGAATCGCACAAAGGACTGAGAAATAAGATTAAAAATTCTTGTGCTTGTATTGTTTAGCATAAATCTTTTAGACATATTGTTTAATCGAATTACTAACAACTTTTTCCAGTTACACATATTTTAATTAAGTACTTCAGTGTGTTAAGCTAGCTTTTTATTTATGCTTAATTAACAGAACTGTGGCTTCAAAAGACCACCAACCATGTTTCACGTCCCTCATCAGACAATATTCCTATTAAGAGGACGAATTGGAATTTTTGGCGCCAAGGATGTCAATTTTTCTCCGTAAATACAAAACAGATCAAAATACAACTTGGTTACCTGAAAGTTCATGATATAAACCTTATTTTGTTAGTTGTAGAAACATGATTAGGTAACTTTTATAACAGAGAAAAATATATCAAACATACTTCTTTTTAAAAAGAGATTCACATATTATGGGCAAACGGGACCGATTAAAGCCTCTTAACTTTTTTAGTAGTTGAGTATATACATACTCTTTAAAATTGTAGAAGGATTTTTTATCAAATTATCATTTCTAAATAATAAAATTACAAAACCATTTTGTCGCTTACGACTTTTAGTTATAAGCTAGCGCGCGTATTGTTATCCTCGCCCCGCTCAGACGCTCCGACCCCTTTTGGCGCCTTAGATGCGCGTGCCGGTTATGGAATTATTGTTGACCAATTCCTCGCCTTAATCAGCGATTTCTTCATAAAGCAGATACTTCATACTACTTTTATATGCCAATTACACTACTAGAAACATTTACCGCTTTCCCGGTATTACAATCGATGACAGTTAAAGGTAATTTATTTTTCAAAAGCAGAACATACCTTTATATCGTAAATGCATTCAAGTTACATTGACATACTTTGGAGCTATAAAATGTTATTGAAGCGAGCTTCGTATGGGAGAAACTGAAGGATTGCTGAGACCAGGGTGTAAGCACCTCTTCACAACTCATTCGTAATGTTACTCTTTATGGATAGTGAATAGATATGGTTTATTTACAAATACAGTTGTAGTACCTTGGAAGTAACTGAATCTATTTTTAAAAAGGTCATGTTAACAATGCCAGTCTTACTAAAGAGAAAAGATTTTCTTTGTCACCAGTCCAAGATAGCCTAAAATATTGTTCCACCAAAAGTTTTGAATCGGCCGTCACAATGTAAAGAATACACAAGCTTTATAAAATCGAACCCAAAAAGCGAGGATGACGTCACTGTGATAACCCCAAATTACAGAGAGGACGCCGAAGCGACAAGCGGATAAAATTCGCAAAAAAAAATACTTTGTAATTTAATTTCAGCTGAAAACACGAACGCTAATAATAGCTTTTTGAAAGGCAAATAATCGGGGTTGGCGTACTAGTAACGTCCCCCCCCACCTCGTCCTTCGCCGCCCCTCCCCGCAGCATCCGAGTGTGACGTCAGAGCATCGATCGCGCCCTCCCGCCGAAATGTGCGGTTGTTAGGGTTGCAACATCATACTATCAACGGCTAACGCGCCAAATTCGACAGAAAATTAGTTTAGTGCTGAGTAAATTGTGTAATGTGGCTTCGTTTGGTCACAATCCGGCTGAATCTGAATGTAGTATTGTTCAGTATGACACACAAAATGTATATTAATCATAAGTTTAGTAGGTAAATAAAATCCCGCACTACAACTGGCCGGTCCTCGTGGTTATTCGCGAAATCATTCATCAACCCTATAAAGGTCAATGTCAAAATATCCCTTAAAAGTAAAAAGGTTACGTAACGCAGGTCTTGTTTAAACGAGGTTTAAGTTGAGAGTTCATAAAGTGAATGCGTCTTTTTTTTTCTCATCGGCTTTTTGTCGATTATTTATGCACTTTGCTCATCGAGTGTCAAGGACCAAGTTTCAATGGCCACTTGTTTTGTGAAGAGTTTTATTGATGATATTCCAAATAGTTTTTGCATAAAAGAGTTTAATTCAGGAGTAAAAATAGGTTTTCTATAAAAATAATGAACGCTGTCCCCACTCTACATTCTTGAAGTTCAAATACCTATTTATAATGGTGTTAATGGACTTTTAAACGTTTCAGCTATTACATCGTTTAAGTAGTTAATGTTAGCGATAGCATAGCAATGGAATAAATCATTACAATTAAATGTAGATATTATGTTATGTTATTTCGGTCGTTGAACCTCACCTGACGTTTGTCGTTTATGTTCCTTTTATAATTTTTATATCATCATCATTAATTTAAGAGCCCAGCTCTTGTCGGTGCAGCTCCTTCCATTTACACCTATCTAGCGCCAACTCCTGAACTTCCTTATACGTCACGACCTTCACCTTTTCTTTAATTTGCTTGATGTAGCTATATCTTGGACGACCCCTTCCTCTCTTTCCTTCGACCTTCCCTTCCACGATGTAATTTTTATATAATGGACTATTATTTTAATGATTTATAAAAATAAAGGATAAAGGATGGCACCGAGATGGTATGTGGGACTTCATCCTCTGAAAACCTGCAGTTTTCAGACTCCCGCATGCAGGAATTCCGCGTCGCTATGAAATTAACCTAACTCCCTTATATCCCTTCTAGGTGTTAAATATCTTAGATCTGTCGAATCTATGGCATATCCTCAATAAATAAACAGGCTACTCACAAACAAATCTAAACTCCCGGTTCTTAATGAGCTCATCCACCCAACACCCAGGCTGGATCCAACTGCCAGGATTCGCATAGAAGTCCACATCACCTATTGGCCTTAGAAACCCGAAGACTCCAGGGTTCGTGTGTAGAACGTCTACGAAGGCCGCATCACCTTTGGCAAGATGGCCGTCGTTGTTTGATAGGCTGTACCCCGGGTAGGCTGGGTCTAAACCTGGAATTAAAAAAAATATAACGTTCTTTTTTTGAATCGTTGTTTGGCACACGCTTTGTGTTCAGGTTTTCCCTTATTTTCTTTTCTTTTCTCAACTAAGAACATCCAAAAAATTTGGGGAAATAGCCAACCTTGTGTTTTCATTATCATCTGCCTAGCGTTTTTCTAACTATATAGGGATCGGCTTCCAATTTAAAAGTATGAAAGTACCTATTCGTGTCTTTAGCTACTTTACCTATCCTTATGTTTTATTGGTATTTCAAGATATTTATGTATCTTCACTTTGATCCTAAACCTTACCCTACCTATTTAATTTTTAATGTTGTATACAGTTAACGTCTATCGAGTTTGCAGCCCCGGATCTAGGGGGGGGCAAGCCGGGGCCTGTGCCCCGGGCGGCAAATTCGGGGGGCGGCAAAACTCACACTTCACAGACCAATGGATAACTAATTTTGACCACGGAAAAATTAACGGTTAAATAAAAATAGCACAAGTACAGCAATTTCGTGGCCATATCAATTTGACCGATACCCTGAGCGCGGAGTGAGACAAGCTGCATGACTGCATGAACATTAATTATTCACGAGGCTAAGTTTTAGCAAACTAAAATTGATTAAAAATTATTTGCGATCATCTATGAGCCAGGAATATCGCATATTTATTTTTATTTTAAGTCCTACATAACAGATTACTGTAATAGTTACTTACAGCGCCATATTAACCTATGGTGCAAGGTGTGCGAATAACCCGGGCGACTTGGTCTCAGGGGCGCCGCGGGACGCCCCACCACCAGGAATTTTGGATGAAATTACACCCGTTTGATAAGGAAGTTCCACATTGTATCACGATACTGACAAGCAAAGTTCCTAAAAAAGTCACCTTCGCTTTGTTTGATTGAACATTTTGATTATTTTTTACTTTTAACATCCTCCAACTAAGTGAAAAAATTCTCGCTCGCTACGCTCGCGGTTAAATGACAATGTATGACCTGTTTTTCTGATTGTTTATTATTTTTATTGACTCGGTCGTCGGTCATTGATTCGGTCTCTAATCACGTTTTCTTTTTATTTGTACGTAATTCCCAGTTTAATTTGTGAGTCTTGTCAGTGTCAGTGTACTTGATCAGATAATTTTGTTTCGTAGGCTCAAAAAATTTCGCGCTCGCTTCGCTCGCGAAATATTTGCTTTAGTAACTTCGTAAGTCAAGTCCACGCTGTCTCACTTTTTATAAGTCAAATGTAGACAACATTTTTTTTATGGAGTCCTCAAAATCACAAAAAGTTTGCGCTTCCTTGTTACTTAACAGCGCTTTTTAAAACTTATTAACTTTTTGTGTTCCGAAAAATTTGCGCGCTCGCTTCGCTCGCGCTACTTTACACAATTGCATTGATCTGTCTCGACTTTCATAACTTAAACCTGACCAACAGTTTGAGCCTACAATTAATTGACACATTTTTTAAGTCCTTTACCTACCAAAAAAGTGCACTTCATTCGCACGTTCTTATTTATATTCCTTGTAACTACTGTAAGTACTTCAATACATAGTGTGCGCTTGGGTGATGATTGCACCCAGGCGCTACATGAGCTAGAGACGGCCCTGCCTGCCTACATATTGATAGCTAATATTATATGGATAGATGATAAAGGTGAAAATAAACATTAGTAGGTAGGCAGGGCGGCATTTTTCAGATTTTGCCCCGCCTAATAAAAATTGAAGATCCGGGGCTGCGAGTTTGTGCTAAATAATTCACTGGATAATTTAGTAGGGGATATAAGGAACCTTCAGACATCAAATGCAACGCCATTGTTGACGCTTTAATATTATATTGTTTGCTACTGACAGCCTTGTTACTAAAGACACTTCTACGGGAATATTAATTTATAATGTCGCCGTTAAATGACATTGATGCAATAAATTAATAACAACAACGAGCCCGCTTAGGACTGAAGTTAAAATTCCTTTTCTTTATTTACCTTACAACCTGGTTGACACTGTTTATTTATCTTATAAAGATACGGCCATAATTACCAATTAATTATATCAATGTAAAGGGAAACCGTTGTTTCTTTATCACGCAGTTATTTTTATTTTACGAATTTTTAAAATTACTATAAATAATTTTATCAAATTAGTGTATTGTCATCGGTCCTCAATAAATCTACATAGTTTGAACGAAATCTGGCCGTTTAAAGTGGGTCAAAATCGCGCCCAAAGAAGTCGGTTTCAAACAAACTTACAAACCTACAAACATACAGGTGAAGCTAATAAAAAGCGTGTAAAATTCGCTTTACCAACCCTACATTCGTAAGAAATTCAAATCTCTCGCAAATATCTCACTCTAAGCTCTGTAGCTTACCTGTAATCCTGCCGACCAGTAACCCCCGCGCCCGCAGGTTCTTGCCGGTGAACCCCGCGGCTTCGGCCCCCAGGGAGAACCCGACCACGTGGATGGACGAGGCTGGGACCCCGATGGAGTTCAGGAATTGTATGAAGTTAACTGTAGCTCACCTGTAATCCTGCCGAGCAGTAACCCCCGCGACCGCAGGTTCTTGCCGGTGAACCCCGCGGCTTCGGCCCCCAGGGAGAACCCGACTACGTGGATGGACGATGCTGGGACCCCAATGGAGTTCAGGAATTGTATGAAGTCTGCTAGACGTACGCCCATGTAGCGAGTGTTGCGGACTGCTGATACGTACCTGGGAATGGTAGTGTTTTAGAGTCAATGTAGTACTGATTTTATTTGAAGTAAAATAAGGATGGTGAACCTTCAAGCAAAACATTCATCTATTCCTTTCTCTTAAAAAGATAGATAAACCACTCATAAAAGTGCTCAGAAATAAACAAGTTTCAGAGTCATTCATTTTGCCTTTATATGACTTAACTGTGTGCATTTTTATATCGCAATCTTAATCCATTCCTTTATAGAGAACCAGACCACGGCAGACTTGCCGTAGACCACGGCAAGAACCTTTGTAAAGTAGCCCACAAAACGATGCTGCAGCAAAATTCAAAACCGACAGCCTTTATACGTAACGTATTTGAATGCTTGCCCAAAACACTGCACCAATAATTAACGAGAGAGCCCTAATGAATAACACGCAAACAAAAACGCCAAAGAAAACAAAAACGGTCCGTTGTGCCCGAATGTGGGAACAGACATAAATCTAGCCAAATGCTGTTGGCTAGTCGCCATTGCGTAATAAATAAGGGACCTATATATAAGGCTACGTTTTCCTCCGGGGCGCATTGGGTTGCCCTCACGCCTCACGTATGCCGAATCATAACATTTCAGTTACATGTTAAACGCTGTAACAACTGTATTTCGCTTACATACGCGGTTTATTCGACCGGTCATTCGTTTTGTGATGTCGGATTTACTGTTATTGGTGCTTGTGGTCCTTAATAATGGGTACTATTTGGTTGAATATTTGGTTGCATGAGCAATACGGTACATGTATTTTATGCCTTATTTATTACTCTCGACTCTAGTTTCTTATAATACAATTTGTAGGTATATATTACCAAGGGAACACGATGAGCCGCGACCAGTCAACGGCGATAAAATTATAGTCCGCTGCCGCTAGATGCGCTGAAAACAAAAGACGAACATATTATACTAATTTATTCATTTTGTATCATATTGCCCTTTCTTGAGATGAAAGAAAAAAAACTTAACCTCAAGAAAAAAATCAAGAAGTGTTTCCGTCATAAGGCTCTAGAAACTTTAGATGAATACCAACGTGGAAAATTCGAGGGTCCCTTCTGGTTACCTATTTTATTTTTAATAGGTACTGGTTACCTATACTCAAAGAAAAAGATGTTTATACGCAAAAGTCAGGACAAGAACTAAACATAAATAAACCTTTAGACGTTCCATATTTACAATGCAATCACACTGTAAAAGTGACCACTAAACAATTTTAACACTGACCACACCATAAAGATAGCGTTATTGTCTATGGCGATAAAATCGTTTTTATTACCGCTTT
This sequence comes from Helicoverpa armigera, assembly GCF_030705265.1. Lineage (NCBI taxonomy): Eukaryota > Metazoa > Arthropoda > Insecta > Lepidoptera > Noctuidae > Helicoverpa > Helicoverpa armigera. Next base: position 3,210,970 of record NC_087137.1, on the reverse strand, counting down.
GCCAGCATGTTGGTTATCCATAAATATTTAATTATCATGCATCAATGGACGTTGTAGCCATTAGCTCTGATTAACACTAATATTACAGGAATTTAGGTATTTTTATTACTTTATTAGTGTTCAATAATATGTTAAACGATTTTGCTACCTATATGTGTTTTAATTTTATTCTAAATCCATCACTATGGCGATTATTTTGCCCTTGATGCAAAAAAAAAAATTCTTCAATTTGGAAGAGTTTCGACAGCTTCAAATGGTAACAAAGCCTACAAATTTTTTAACGGACATATCATCTAGTTCTGTATTTCTATGTTTAGTTAATAATATCGTCGTGTCAGTAGAAAGACATCCACTGCTGGATAAAGGCCTTCCCCAACCTACGCCACTTTGCTCAATCTTCAGCAACCCGCATCCACTGCTTCCCAATGACCTTGGCCAGATCGTCCGTACAATGAAATGATTTAACAAAGTATTAAGTTATTATTTCTATTTCCGTATGTAAAATATCGATATGACACAATATCACCATTGAGCGATGTAATCTATTAGCACACGATCGCCACAAACACAGCTCTAATTGACATTACCGATACTAGTAGCATTCGAATGCTAAATCGATTATTGTATAGCCGCGATATTTACCTATTTCAATGATGGCTAAATATAGAATTGTGCTAATGTTTGTGTGTACGGACATGCAATGGTAATGCTATTTTAAATTCCTACTAATGCATGGACAAATACTGTTTTATTTTAATAAAGGACCTTGAATTTAGAACTGAAACAATTAATTTTAGAATATTTACGTGTTACGATTCTTGCGCAAAATGCAGTAACTATTTATTACTATGTGATAACTATCAAATAATCAAAGAAAGACATGAGAATCTGCGAACTCGAAGAGGAAGATGTCCAGGATATATAGCGAAGTGGAAGAAGAAGATACGGAAAGCGGACCCCGTCACAAGACGGGATAAACGCTAAGAAGAAGAAGAATAATATCAAATATGTCAGTTCGCTCATAGTTTATAAGTTTAATTATATAATTAACATGATGATTATTATTTATGCAGATCCACCTCCCTTCATAATCTATATTGACTAAAACTTGACTTTCTTTCTTAGAATCTTTACCACATAGACTTGACTGACCATTTCTTAAAGCATGTATATAATGTACTTTACTCACATTCGCTACTGACCATTATGTTTAAGTCTGTACATATATAGTTTACTCCCATATCCAGTAACAACCAGATGTGACTTAACAACTTGAAACCTGCATTTAAACCATGAATGAATAACTAGCGTAGCCACTTATATTACGGTCGCAAATTATAGTAACCCTTCACACGCGCTACGCCGTAGTCGCCTCGTTAACTGCTACGCGACTACGAAAGTGGTCACGGCATGCAGTAAATGGGCTTGTGTGTATGTAAACAACTGCGTGCTTGCTACGAAAATTCAGTGTGCAATTTTAGACTGTTGAAAAGAGCTCTCGTTGGTCTATTTGAAAAAAAAAAAACTTACTTTGAAATCAAGAAGTGACAATAAAAAAATGATGATAAATATTTTTCAAATTCGAACGTGTTTTTTTGTCAGAATTATCACTTCGTTATTTATAATGGTCTATTTTCAGTAGTTGTGTAGGTTTCGCAGTAAGCATTGTATTTTCAAAGTGCATTTTCAAGGTATTTGCCGCTGTAACAGCACTATTGGTCTCAAAGGAACCATTGTTCTTATGCAAACGTACAAGAATTCCTGGTTCGCTGAAAGTGTTGACATACATTTTCTAGTTCTTAATATATTTTGGTGAAACATAATTTTTTTTAAATCTAAGTATCCCTTTTTAAGAAGTAGATATTAAAAATGGCCATCAAAATATAATTGCTAATGAACCAAAAAGCCTCTGTAAAATAATATTCTAGCTTCATAAAAAAAGAGTTTCTCTCACCATCTCTTACTGTACTAGTTCCAACTCCACTAGTGGACTCCGAAAATCCCATCAAATAAATGACAGTCGGATTGGCGAAGTTAAAATTCGTGGCACGTATACCGTTGACGTCATTTGGCGGCAGAATTTGAAACGTCGTGGGATTTAACCTGGAAATAAAGCAATAATATGTAATGATGATGATCAATTTTGTCGACATGGAAAAAGTTTGTTAGAAACTCGATTTCCGGAGCTGAATAGGCTCTTTGTCTTCTATTTTGCTTTACATTTTAGGAATATTTTATAATAGGTATCATTAAACACGAAAGTTTATAGTTTCTTCTCAGAGTTCTCAGGATTCTCCCTTGGACCCAATAAGTTTTTCCATGACCAGGGTCTTGCGTAACTACCAACATTGTCTATGTACCATTAATATGGAGACTCTAGCGAAGCGACCCTTTAGGAATGAGTAACACCCAATACATAAACCTACCTATTAACAATGTCCCAAAATAATTATTTAGGCAAAACAACCGAAGCCATCCATCGTTCATACGCAAATGTATGTCCTGCTGTCACGAGAATGACGTCACAGCTGTACCCTCATTTAGCACCGTCCAGCCTTTTCCTAATAACTTGGTATGGTCATGAAACGTGCTCACAGCCCTGATGTTGGCCTAAACAAAGGTTATGGCAATTACGTACCGTTGCACGGTAGCTGCTTAATGCTTGCATGCAGCCTTGCGATTGAACCTGCTAAGTTGTATGTTGCCCTGGTAGGTGAGGAGCTATTTTTGAAATAATTGTGGGTTGATGTTTATTGATGCATTTTTTGTAAATAGTGCTGTTGTAGTTTAAGGACGACTTTATATGATGTCATGGATCTTTATTTTATTTACGTGATTGTACCTTTAAAACTATCTAAGGATATTTTAAATCTTTCATCAAACCATATCGATTCAACTATTTTTCCTCGAAAGCACAACTATCAGTCGGCACGATTTATCTGCTCGTTTCAATATAGTATCAAAGTTTTCTTCACTTACAAAACTTTCTTAACCATCACACTGTATCAAAAATACAAACAAACTAACAATAACAGTAGATCTGTAGTCGTTTAATCTGTGCACAAATGTTAGTGGACTAGGCGCTGCATCGGTCCCGCTACGGAAATTGAACCGGCGACCCTGAGCTACAAATGCGGAATGTTACGTCATTTTGGTCGCCAAATGGGTTACTACTACTAGGAATATGGAGTATTATTTAATAACATGATCTTAAAGTCCTTATAACGTAAACGTAAAATATGATATCATCACGCTTTTTTGGTACGAAATGAATTACAAGTTAATTAATAAAATTATAAACAGAACTTTAGTGCACTTATAGAACCCATACTCACCCTGACAACTAACTTCAGAGCGAGGAATATGTCATCTAAACTTTCCTTACTTTGGAAATCAAACCTCAGTCATTTAAGTCTACTAAGCTGGTTACGGAGGGACAGTGCACCCAAGCATCGTTGAAATCCCGAAAGAGCGAACAATACCACAGACGGTGATTTCGATACTTATTACGGAGCCTCAAAAAGCAACTAGTTTAAAAAAAAGTCTTACCTAGTAAATAACTTATACTGTATATCGACGGCGTCATCTCTTGGGCAGCAGTGGGCGCACTGACCGACTGGCGCTGTCATGAAACATATTTCTGCTATTCCTGAAACAAGATTAATTGTACTATCAGCACAAAAAATTGCTGCATCATCTTAATATGTGGAAGATGGAGTTATGATAAAGGAAAGCTAATATGGCACACGCTATAAGTTTGAGAGACCAACAGAGTTCAACGTATAATAAGTAGCTCATCTTTCTCGTTATTAAATCTCCTAAAAAATAATAGTAGGTATATTCTATAGGCTAGGATATTACATATAAAAATACTTTAAGCCTCTGTGGAAACAATTAGAAACCTCAAATTGTTACATTATCATTACTTTCTAAATTAATTATTCGCTTAAATAACAAAGTGCAAAGTTCACTTAACAGGAAAAGTAATTCGCAATTTTTTTCCCATAGTCACGCCATAATGATTACGAAAATACGATCAAAAGAGGTTGCGTCATAAAAAAAAGTAAAAATGTGGGCCACTGTCGCCACGATTTGGACTTCGGACCCTTTGATCGAAGGCCGATCTTGGTCAGAATTCAATGCCCCATAATATATAATGGATACCATGACTGTCAAGGTTCTTTTCAATCTCCGTGATGAACAGCTCAATATCCGTGCCGATAACTATAATATGCACAAAGATCAGGTGCTTAGCCGATATCAGAACGACTATAAGTATTGACTGAAACCAAGAAGTTCTTTTAAAAAAAGTATTTACCATCACTCGGCTTAAACTCGGCTCGAACCTGTCCATGCGAATAAGTAAAATGAATTGACGTTTAGAAATTAAACAGTAAACTCTCGATTGACTGACCTCAAGGGAATTTCGAATAAATTGAGAATGGAAAGGGCAGATGGATTTTATAATGACGACCACCACGTAACATAGGCAGGTATTACCTATAAGAAAACAAGAAAATGACCTAACAAATCAATGCAAATGTAAATAACTACAAGCCATGTGGAAGTTAACGTAATTACGTATGACATGTAAGAACATTAGCAACACGCACACACGTACAAATTGCAATCATTTCTATTGTTATAGGAACTTATTGCTCCTGCAAATTGTGCAGGCTAATGAAACGTAATACCTAGAATGCCATTTACATAATATTGCTTTGGAGATTTTTCCATTCGATAATCATAAATGGAGAAGAAGATTCTCCGAGTTGAATTTAAGTATTGTGATTGACGATATTTTACTTACATACTTTGTTTTACATACTTTTTCACGAATTAAGTATTCTGTTTTTAAACTGACTCTCATGAACCGATTTCGGAATTGAATTAAGTTATTATTGAAAAATAAACTAACCTGCGTTATAAATAAAATTCAGTGTGCAAAAAGCATATAAAGAGAATATTCAAGCATCTACTTAACGTTGATTTTCAATTCAGAGACCCTGAATATAAGCTTATTTTATTTTACCGTACATATATTTGCTTTAAGCCTACCTTTTCCGAACAACGACAGCACCCGTGTCTCTTAAAATTAATTCATCGTATGTTTCACACGCGGCTTCTTTGCATAAAATATTAATTTTGGACATTATTAATAACGTGTACCATACATTTATGATGTTTTGTTTTTGTAATGAATTGTCCGAAGTCCATTCGGCCTGTTACGTAACTTTTGTTTTAAATAAAGAATATTAGCAATATGTATTCTAACCTCTTCGGAATATACTTTCACAAAGATTTGGTGAAATAAATTGGATCGCTATTGTCAGTATAATTATGTGGGAACAAACAATGTAATAGTGAACTTTGTACTAATAGATTAGCCGCTGCAAGTTTCGTAAAAAAAGTAGAACGAAAAAAGAGATTATGTCACTCAATGGAACCTGCACTATGGCATAAGTAATACTGGCCATTGATGGATTTTGCTTTTATGGTAGAATTGTAGTAACGCGGTGTAGGAATGAAGCTCAAGAAGGGTATTTTTGTAGAACTAAACTAGAGTCTTATTCACTCTATCACGATGTTCGATGCAAATATAAACATTGTAAAGTACGTACAAATGCCAAAAAGACAGACTTTATCGCTTGCTAATAGTGGGAAGAAGTAGCATTCGGATCTGTGTGTCTGGTGACACAGATTAAGGTATTCCTATGTACGTACCTACATTTTGCTTCCTCAAAGCACTAGTCGGTAAGTATAAATATGAAAAGTGCTTCCCATAAATCCGCCTGAAAGCTGTAATGTGAGCAAATCGTAGGCACGCTCACGAAAGCACTGAAATACATTTTTGTAAATTGCAACACTTACCTATGTTATACCACCAGCAATATGGCATCACTTATGTACAGTTTGTCAGAAATACCTAATACTAGGTTAAGTGCATGGTTGAAAGCATTTCACAATCGGAACATATGCCTACAATATTTCAAAATAAAAGCTTGCGTTAACATAGGAACACCCTACATACTCGTTGTATTCTTTTCGACCTTCCGAATTTGAATAATGCGTAAACAAGCAAAAAAAAACTTGGAATATTGGAACAATGCTCAGATGTAACATTTTATTTTACGTAATATTTTCTCAAGATTTAATTTCAGAGAGGTATTATCTTTTCTTTCACCTTGATCTCTTGGCACAATAGATTTACCTACTTCGATAACAACACATCAGACAATAGGCGATTAAAAGTAGGTATTGTTTTTGGTAAAAAATATTACACAACAGCAGTTGCAAAAAGTTTTTATTTTATTTTAATTACAACACTCGAGTATATAATACTCGAGTAATATAACTAATGTTATTTATAACTAATGAGGTAATCTGATAGGTCAGTATTTTTTATTTGAGTATAGAATATAACCTAGTAACGTCATAAGTAGGTATTCAACTAAGTAATCGATATTTACTACAGAATAATATAAAGCCGATTTCCTGCTGTTCACAACAACCGGGCAACCCTTCAGCATAAATAGCGCTGCAGGGTTGCGCTAAAATGCCTTGTAAGCGCTCTATAAGTGTTCATAAACTCAGCAATCCGCTTTTCTGCTTAATAATACAACAATGAATTTCAAAATAAAAAAAATCTTAACAAACTTTAAGAGGTAAACACTTTAAAATTCTATTTATACATCAGCTGGATTTACTTAATGGACTATTGAGTATGAGGCAACAAGTATCAGAATTACCACGTTATACCTAGGTACCTAATACCTACAAGAATTACCTAAGTATGTGTAGTTTAGCATTTATATGTGTACTTTCATTAACCATCTCTGAAGGCTACGAACTCGGAACTTACTGAAAAATCAATTGATTTTTGTGAGACCCGGCTTTAAATCCGTTACTGGTAACCAAACACCAGAATGTCTGACAACAAGTCTAATCATTTACTGGTTTGGGTTACCCGAGTTGAGGTGGCCAGATAGACAGTCGCTCCATATAAAGCATTCGTACCTAGTCAAGTGCATCTGGTTGGACTGGAAGCCAATCTCAACATAGTTGGGAAAAGGCTAGGCAGATGATGACGTCGTGCTCTTGAGTAAACAAAGTATAACCGTGAATTATGCACTAAGCATGACATGCACATATTAAAGAGTTGTCACAAGTACCAGCTGAGTGCTAATAGTCTAAGATCTACCGAGGAAGTAAACATATCTGACGCATGCGAATAGTAATGTCAATAAATAGATATTGTTTAGTTTTCTTTTTATAGATATTGTTTAAATTATTTATTGACGTCCAAATCCACTTTAAGAATTTATTTAGCGTCTATCAAAATACTGCAAAGTTCAATTTGATGAGTTTGTCAAGCTAGGCATTCATCAATTCAAGGTTTTGTATGTAATCTTCTAGGTTGAGAGGGTAAGCAGAGGTTTGTTAATTGTTAACCATTAAATTAGCCAAATCACTCATCTCCCGTACCTTTTCCAAATTATTTTGGCGGTCGGATTTTAGATAACTTTGTATTTCATAGTTTTGTAATACAGCTTTAAATGAAAAGTACAAGTAATTTCAAGCCCCAGCCAGTTCTTCAAAAAATATTCGTACAACTGTATTTCATTTACAGGGAATACTTTGATGTAAATAAGCAGTTATCTTCCTTACGAAACCTTCTGAAAAGTATAATTTCAGAAGTAACAAACTTACCTATGAAAAACGAAGCTAGATGACACGATGTAGCATTCACCACCATATTCCGGGCACAGTAATTTTACAACAATAACGATTAAAAACACACTTCAGCACTGAAAACCGTCATCTCAGAACGAAGCATTTTCCCGCTTCTACAGCCGAGACGGGATTTCATACAATAGACCCCGTACAATGCTTTGCAACTCGTTATAAAACCTTTTTTGCCGGAGAACTTCCCGATTAACCGTATAGAACCGGAGCTTATTAGGTTTTACCGGCTACTGTTGTAATACACGGAAATTCAGTCGCATATATACTTATGTGCAATTTTTTTTACGCGAAGATCATACGCGCGTTCAGCCACATCAATACCTTTGTGAGGCCGACCTTTTTCAGATGTGACCAAAGAGATCGGTATTTGAATATCGAACTGTCTTCACCGAGGTTTATTTGCTAACTGTTTAGTTGTTATACTTAAATTCGACCGCAGATACCAATGGCAACCATGATTATGCAATCGGTTCTGTAAGACAAAAACGCGACGAAATAATCTAGTCGAGCGAATTGATTTTGCCAAGGTATTAGGTTGATAATCATTTTAAATAAAATCGGTAAGTGTGTTCTAGATAGTTAAAAATGCTTGTCATGATTTATTTCAAAATCATCTTAGCGCGTATTGTATTTACTTTGTAGACTTAAGGAAAAAGTGTATCAGTAATTTACAGGCAATTTAACGAAATTGGTTCATTTATTTTTAGCGTTCCTTTCTCATAAGTAACATGACGTAATACCTTTGATTGTCGTATTGTTGCAAGCAGGCTGTTTTAATTTAGTTCCTGACGTTACGCCAGTAGCGACTCTTCCAGCAAATAAATTAGAGGCGACCACTAAACGTACTTTTTTGTAAGAGAGCTAAACGAAATATTGCTCAGATTATGTTATCGTAGTTAAGTTTTGCTGCAACAATAAATTAATTTGGCTTGCTATACTTTCATACGTGGATACGAGTATTTGCGGCTACGAACTTAATAAAGTATTTTAAGAAGAGGAAGATATGCTCTTATGCTCCGTGCTTAAAAACTTTTATTGGGTTTGAACGGAAACTTTAAAAATTAACTGTCAATCAACCATTCCGGCCAGCTATCGTCCATAAGGCTGTCTCATCGTCTGCGGTAGATGTTGTCTTATGTTGACCATCTTAAAGTTGAAATGACGTAGGTAACAACAACTTCAGAATCAGGTTTTATCTCAAAAGACGTCACAGACGCATATTAATATGGGAAGCCCTTACGAATTTAAATAGTCAAACAATAAACCGTTAAATATTCAAACCACCCATCCATACTACAGTTTAGATATATGCGTGTGAGTGACATTGTTACGAAGCTAGTACATAGCTTCACAACTGTATACAAGAGATAGATCTAAATTGTGTTCTTACCTAAGTAAGTATATCTTAGACACCAATGACTGTGTTTCGGATGGCACGTTAAATTGTCGTTACGTCGCTAGTCAGAAGCCAGTAAGTCTGACACCAGTCTAACCGAGGGGTTTGGGTTGCCCGAGTAACTGGGTTGAGGAAGTCAGATAGGCAGTCGCTTCTTGTAAAGCACTGGTAGGTACTCAGCTACATCCGGTTATACTGGAAGCCGACCCCAACATACTTAGGAAAAAAGGGTCGGAGGATGATGTGTTCATACCTGCTAAAACAAATGAAATCAGGTGAAAACTCTCACAATATAGGTGCAACGGTTACATACACTGTATTAAGATGCATATAACTACGGTAACCGATCTCAGAGCCTTGCAGTTAATTAAACCGTGGTTAGATCCATTCTGGGTAAGCCGACAGTGACTTCATTAAGCTCAGCTTCGTGGATCAACTGTGTCGGAAATAAATACGGTCGCTCCTACTAATAATAGATATTGTACTTTTTAGATTGAATTTGTGTTACGTAAAAATACTATAAAGATCGTAAGATTGTTTATCAGATCTATATAATTAATACTTTTAGTGAATTGCGCTTGTTACAATTTTGTGAACAATTTTTTTGTGCAATACAATTCTTAATTATGTAATCTGGCTGCAAATTATATACAGGCAGTTGTGAGATTCTAATCTCTATGATGATAAAAATCTCGGATTATTATGCATTTTTTTCTTCTAAACATAATGCAGTCTGTTATAGCACAAAGCACTTATAAAGACATTAGAGTAATGCAATCATCAGTGGGTAATTAAACATTTATATTCCTAACAGACTGAGTCTATTAACGTGCTGAAAATATAAATAAAGTCACTCATACTTAAGGGTGTGTTTCTATAAAAGCTAAATACATAAACGAACAAACACAGGCGGTGCTGAATAAAAAAAAGACTACGAGAATACTTACCAGTTTTATTCAAAGTCACGGTGATACTTTTATCCTGCAGTGAAAACGCACTCTAATTGCAAGAGTCGTCGTTCTTCACATTTTTTTTGCAATTAAAACTAGCAAGAGTAAGTTACGCGAGTAGAGAAGATTAATTTTAATGTATCTCGTAATGACTTTGAATTCATGCCAAGTTTTGCTTAAGGGTAGGCGTTACTTGGACCACTAAGATATTATCCGATTTCGTTTCAGATTGGGATCTTGTAACCTTATTTTGATGTGAACTTGAATTCAGATAAAATTTTATTCCAAGATTGGTCTTTTCTGCAGTAGGTGTTGCTTGGGTACAGGTGTTAGATTATAATCCTAACCACAAAACCATATAATGTCGCTCTTTTTATAACATTGTAAGCTAGATAATCTAAAATCTTGTCAGCAATATATGATCGGTGATCCTCTTGACTGAATCTAGGTAATGGAAATACATCAATCATGTATGAATAACACTTGATACGGTCACGATGACCATGGCCGTGAATGTAATTGATATGCAATGTACACATAACTGCATTCGTGCACTATGATTCCGGGTCAGTCATCAATCAATTATAGGATCATTTGTAACTGTTTCAAACAAGAGCATTTCCTTATTGGATTTTTAAGGAACCTCTTAGACGATTTTTGTTTCGAAAAAGAATTACCTTCTGGGAATTTTATCTATATCTGGTATTAATTTTTAAGGGGGTATGTAAGTTCATTGTGGAGAAATACAGGCTCCCTCAATTACGTCATATATTTTGTTAAATACAATTTTGTTTGCATATTCATAAGTATGTAAAACTAACTTATTTTATTTTATTTTATACACATTTCGGTAAACAATAGAATCATAAACAGATTGTCCATTACAGATAATGTTACAACCGGATTTAGTACACAGCTATGTACATACAATGTAGGTAATTTAGGCATCACGTTTTAGAACGTACGAACTTAAATTTGCATTAATTAACCTTTAAGAATATGGCTCAAATAATAATAAAATAGGAAGTGAAGGAGAACTTAATTTTGTACATTAGTAATCCCTATTCCATTTATAGTTGTAGCTAAGAGACACAGTTTCATAATACCTACCCTCTGTAGGTAAATATTTCCCGATTCCTAAACCAAAACTTGAAAGTACCTAATAAAACGTTTCTTTTTCCTCTAGCGTCATAAAACAACAACTTTAAAATAAGCCTTCTTTCATACACTTAACGTTTTAACGGAACCATCAAACAACGTAAAAACTTTTAAGTCAAGCATGCATATTTTAAAACGGAGGCGTATTTTTAAAAGCCTATCTCTCTTGTTTCAGGACAAATTGCTCAATAAACTGGAAGAAAATGAACCGGAACTCGCCTCTTCGCCTGATGAAGAAGTAAGTGTATAGCCACAAGTAGCAGCTTCCTTGAGTTAATATAATATGAAAAGATAAGACTTTACCCTCTAGCTATATCTAAATCAGTATAACATGTTTTAATAAGCAATGTACCTATAGCCACTCTTATAATTTATTCACTTTTATAATTTAAATTAACTCCAGCGTAAAGTAACTCAAACAGTTTTGACAAATAAAAAAAATATATTTTTCTTACCAATCGATTACATATTAATTTAAATAGTAGGTAGTCCTATCGACAGCACTTTCGGTTAACCAGCTACTTAGTTAAATTTTGAATACCACCTAAGTTCCATATGAAACATGATCGGTAGATACCTGCGAGCTTACAGGCTTGATTAACAAAGGAACGTTTACCTAGATGAAACAAAAGATATTCTTAATCAAGTTTCTCATCCTACTGGAACGAGGTTCATTAATGCAGCGAGATTAAACCTGAATTAGCAACATTTTTGGGTTTCATTAACTTTTTAATAACACGCCGTGGGCTTTTCTGCAGCGTTACATTTTCATATTTTTGTTTACGCCCCACTTTCCTCATATCCTGCTATATCGCAATGCGGCAGAGGGAACAACTTATTTCTACTACCCATCTAGTATTTTGCTACGGCTTTACCTATGTGTTGAAATAAAATAATATCGGACAAAATCTTCATTCATCGGACCCGGCTGAAGTCCAAATTAAATAGGTTGCTACTACGGTTCTGCCAAGATAACGGCTGAGAGCGAACGTCTCAAAGTGCATTACTCCTTGCGATGTAGGTAAATGGACCTAGGACAAATCGTAAACTCCATTCTCTTAGATATCTACAAACACTCATAAGTAGCAGGCGAAGTGGGTGTACCGAAAATAGTCACTCTATCTATTGGTGAAAATCGCATGAAAATCCGGGGAGATGTTTTTGAGTGCATCGCGCACTTAGTATATTCTTTATTTTGTAAATGCCTGTTTGATGATACTTGCCAATCATGCTTAATAAATAATAATAGGTAATATAAAGATCATAAGATTTGAAGTCAGATTTTTAATTTGACATTGAAATAGCAACTTTAGGTAATCTCTAATCGGAAAATAAGTGAAAGTTAGAAACGGTGAACAATGAGTGGTTCCGGCGCAAACAGCTGACGACCTTGGCGCAGATCAAGGCGTCTGCTTCAGAACTAATTGCGTAATTTACTTCATTGAAATGTTATCCGATTAATTAATTTGATTTTAAATTAATTATTGATGTATTTTTTCATAATTTAGGTTGGTCTGTCAAGCACAGATACTGTGCTTTGTCCAAAAGTAGATTTTTTTAGGTAAGACGTGCTACTTAAGTAGGTACGTAAGGCTGCCTTTTAAGTTCTGTCGTTTGCTAACTTCCCGCGATTATTAAAAAAATGTATATATGCCATTTTCATCTTTTTTAATGTAGAATTCGAAAACAATTTAATATTTTTAAATTGGTCGAATAGTTTTATTGCATCGTCTATTTAAAGGTGACAGGTCGGTTGTAAAAATGGAAATGTGTAAGGAAAATTTACGTGTGATTATTTTCTACAACTTTAAAAGGGAATTCTCGCCACTTCTGTGCTTTGAGGAGATTAGTTCTGTGTTTAGTAATGTAGCACCATGCTTAAGGATTGTAGAACGCTGATATTTAGAATTTCAACGTGGGCACTCTAGCTTCAGTGACAAACCAAGTGAAGGTCGTCCAAAAACCGCCATGATGCAAGTTTGTATCGAGGCTGTGCGGCGGCTAATCCTCGCAGACGGACATGTAACATACAGTGAAATAGAGGCATCCGTGGGCATTTCAGGGACCACAGTCAAAAATATCCTACACCAAGAACTTGGCGTAAGATAGATGATCTCTCCTTGGAAACCACATTTTCTTAGCGTCGACCAAGAAATACCCCGAGTAAGTTGGTGACGTCAAACTCTGCAGCGATTCGACCGAGGAGAGTCAAGGCAGGTCTATAATATAGTTAGTGGTAACGAGTCCTGGATATACGCTTACGATCCGGATTCTAAGCAGCAGTCAGCTGTCTAGGTCTTCCAAGACGAGCCAAAACCGATCAAAGTCGTACGCTCGCAAACCACTATAAAAAAAAATGCTTGCCTCGTTTTTCGCAAAGGGTGATCATGTCGCCACTATTGTACTAAAATATCGCGAGACGGTTATTGCTGTGTCGTATACCACTGCTTGTTTGCCAAAAGTCATCACCGAATTTAGAAAAAATCATCCAAGACGTCGAATGATTCTGCACCATGACAATGCAAGTTCGCACACCGCCCGCCAAACAAAGATGTTTTTGAGTTCCCGAAATGTTGAAATATTGGATCATCCACCTTACAGCTCTAACTTAAGCACTAATGATTTTATTACATTCTCCAAAATTAAGAAAATTCTTCTTGGTCTACCTTTCAGCACACCTGAAGAAGCTGTTGACGTATACAAATCGGCCGTTTTGACTACCCCCACTTTGGAATGGAATAAATATTTAAAAACTGGTTTGAACGTATGCAAAAGTGCATTAAATATCGCTGAGTATTCTTAAAAAAATAATAAAGGGTAATAACCTACTGGATTATCTATACTTATTTCAAACGACACAACTTAAAAGGCAGCCCTCGTATATACTACGGTGGGAGGGGTTACCATCGGCGTCGAGGGGGCGATGAAGTACCTAGGACTCGTCCTCGACGGCCGGTGGAACTTCGTCGAACATTTCCGACGTTTGGGCCCCAAACTGGAGAAGACAGGTGCTGCCTTCAAGCGGCTCCTGCCCAACCTGGGAGGCCCAAACGCCCCCTGCCGTAAACTCTACGCGGGAGTCTTGCGGTCCATGGCCCTTTACGGGGCCCCGGTATGGGCACGTTCGGTACGGCCGCGAGCTGTACACTACCTGAACGTGCCCCAAAAGGTGATAGCCATTAGGCTAATCCGGGGGTACCGCACGATCTCCCGCGAAGCAGCTGGCCTACTAGCCGGACTACCACCGTGGGATCTGGAGGCGAGAGTCTTCTTGCGCCTGTACGACTGGCGCGAGGAGGCTCTGCGCCGGGGGGAAACCCCGTTGCCGCGACAAGTTGTCGCGCAGCGGGCAGAGCTCCGGCGGGATGTCATGGTGGCCTGGAGGAGCGACTGTCGCAACCCAGTGCAGGGCACGCCACCATAGTGGCGGTAAGTCCCCCTTTGAGGAGTGGCTCGGGAGGAGTCACGGCGCCCTCACGTACCGCATGACGCAGGTCCTCACCGGACACGGTTGTTTCGGGAGGTATCTGCATCGAATCGGTCGTGAGGAGGCGCCCGGGTGTCACCACTGTGCGGATAGCCCCGAGGACACGGTGGACCACACAGTCCAGGAGTGCCCTGCGTGGGAAGGGCACCGCCGGGTCCTCGTCGAGGCTGTGGGCGGCGGCGACCTCTCGCGTCCGGCCCTGGTTCAAGCCATGGTCCGGGGCGAAAGGGAATGGGATGCCGTCGCCTCCTTCTGCGAAGCAGTCATGTTCGAGAAGGAGGCGGCGGAACGTCAGAGAGTTCGCACCTCTCATCCCGGCCGCCGCGCTGGAGCAGGTAGACACCACGGGCGCCGGGTGTCGCGAGACGACTCCCGGCCACCGTAGGCGTGGGTCTGTGGGCGGTGAGTTCGGGTGGCTCATCGCTCATGTCTGTTTTTAGACAACAGACCCGTGTCGGCGGCGCGCGTTGTTCCACGCGCTCCTCAAAGAGATGTCAGCAACCCCAGAGGGCCCAGCAGGGGGCCTGCCGGGGCTGCGGGTTGTTCGAAAGAGGTACCGCGGCCCTAGCACATAAGGCCTACGACGGAACACGACGGCTTTTAGTCAGTAAGAGTCTGACACTCCCTCACCGCTGCTAACCCACAGCGGGAGGGGTCATTTGATGATTTTTTACGTCGTTAAAAAAAAGCCCTCGTATATACTACTTAGGTACTCGTATATAGGAACCTACGTTTCACGACTTATAACGGTGTAGTTACCTATAGATAAGTAAATAAATTGTTCCAACGATTTCGTAATAAATTGTCATTCATCTATCTTTCAACAAATCAAATAAGATCACGAATCCAATCTAAAGTCAAATCAAGTCTAGATTCTAAATATCCAGGTAACCTTGATATTAGATATCTAATAGTTATATCATTTTACGTTACACAATACACGATATTCCCTTCACTGTTATATTTTACTTAGTCATGATTTTAACAAGTCCACAGTCCAAGTTATACAAACAAAAATGAACTTCGAAAATGCTCATATTGCCGCACCAGATGATACAAAACTCAACTCATGCTATTTTCGTGTCCATCATAAGGTGATGGCACCAGGATATCCTTGGCTAAGTCTCCAAGGCATCCAACAAAAGGCCCAGGCATTCTTATTTCGCTTCTTCGAAATGCAAAAACTATCTCCGCTCTCTCTAGTACAAACTTTGTTATGAAGATAATTTGTGCATCAACTAACATAGGCTTTTTATACATTTCAGTGTGTAATATGTGTGAACGCGAAGGCGACGATGCAAACGTCGCCATGCGGGCACCGAGTGGTGTGTCGGCGGTGCTTCGTGAAGACCATCCAAATGGCGGTCAGTCAGCGACTGCTGCCGCTGCGGTGCGTCATCTGCCGCGCCAAGATCCTGCGGCTGAGGCAGGCGCCAAGGCTTGTTACCAGCAAGAGCTGGCAGGTAAGATATGTGGCACTTACACATAGAACCTACTTGAATGAAAAAACATATTGAATAGAAAGAGCATAATGTTAGTTAAATTAGTCCAAGATAGATCCTAGGAAAAGTATTTTAAAATCTAAACTCTGGGTCCAGATCGAAGCTTATCACAAAGGAAAAGGGCTTAAGTACTGCCACCTTCGAGGTCAGTTGAGAACCCATTCTATAGATGAAGCTTATGACAAAAAAAAGGTAAAGGACTTAAGGTCTGCCACCTTCGAGGTCAGTTGACCCTCATTCTATAGAATTACCAGCAGCATTCGATCTTCTAGGAACCTCTCTTCTCTCTTACTTCCATTAATATAAACACCTACATACTTACCCAGATTATAACCATGTAACCTTCTACTTTCCAGGTGTCAAGCGGTAGCGCGAAGTCATGGGGCGTACCAGGCTCGGTGTCCAGCTACTCTGTAGGCGCGCGCTCCGTGCCCGCCTCGGCCTCACTCTACTCCGTCACTAGTGGCGAGTCTTCCCTCTCTGGTAGATATTACTCCTCCACTACCCTGATAAGTCACGGGATAAGCCGAGTAAGATTGAAAATTTGCATGCATCCTGTAGATGACAGAAAACCTACGACTACCATCTGTCTTTTAGAGGACTTTATACGGTAGAAATGATAAGTATCTAGAAAACCTGACACGGTTCTAGGTCGTTTCAGATTTTAAGATATACAAAAGAAATCATAGACCTAGTAAACGCACTAACGTTTGGAAGTAATTCATACTTGTACAATCCAGGTGTGTCTTCCGTGTCATCGAACAGCGGAGGGAATGTCGCGAACAGTTGTTCGACGAAGCTGTGCGGCGGTGCCAAGTGTGGGGGTGCCTGCCTGGGCGCAGTGCCCAGGACATCTGTACCGCCGCGCCCTCGACAACCTGCCTCCAACTCGCTGAGACGCTCGCAACACCATAGTATGAAGGTAGACATCGACCTCATATTATGAGAACTAGCAGAAAAAGATAATCAATCTATACGAAACACAGATTTTGTTGAATGTTAATTTATCTTTAAGAATATGACAATAATTAAGAAATCTTTTTCTCTGTTTTGACAGGCCCGGTTACAAGATTATCAAGTCCATAGCTACACGGGAGGTCCGGCGGCTGGAGAGCCGTCGGGCAGGTTACCTCCCATCAGGGAGTTCCAGAGAGAATTTCGTGAAGGACGAAGAGAGAGTGCTGCTGCTGCCTCCGCCTCTACTAGAATAAGGTATATTTGTAATTAATATAAACTTCGTTTAAAATCGATTCATTTAAAATGTCTTTCAATAAACTACTGATTTTAAATATAGATACCTTCTCAATACTGCATTTCCAAACAATAAAATAAATTTTGTATTCCACAGGTGTGCCCAGAAAATTGTAACGCAGTTAGAAACGTCGCCACAAAAAGACAAACAACACTTCTTCCGGCCACTAAAACCTTCAAATAAAGACGACCCGCCCGACTCCAGAGATCACAGCAAAGAGACTGAACGGAAAAAAGATAACCCCAAATCAAAGCCCAAAAAGGACGACAAAAAGAAAAAAGATGATGAAAATACCAAACAGGAAGACAAAAGCAAAAAGGATGAAAGTAGTGACAATAGGAAAAATGAAATAGCCGAGAAAAAGAAGGAAGAAAAGATGAGACTTAAGGCGGAAAAAGAGGCTAAGAAAGAAGCCAAGCTTCAAGCCCGGGAAGAGGAGAGACAGGCCAAGCTGCTCGCGAAGGAGGAGGAGAAACAAGCCAAACTAAAAGCGAAGGAAGAGAAGAAAAAGGCCAAAAAAGAAGCAAAGCTCGCCGCGCAGGCTGAGAAGGAAAAAAACAAATAGAATTATAACGTTTAAATTTTACATTGTAGAAACTCGTAGCCGTCTTAAATTTTAGAATTGAAAATTGTTATCATTGAGAAATCGTAAAACAATTTTAAATAGCGTATGTCTAACAGTCTATTGTAGTCCATATTACTAACAATAAATTAGATACTGTTAGTTTAAATTTTATTTTTTTACTTCGATCGGATATGATGATTGTGTTTACGCTTTGATACTGATTTTTACAATTTTGTTATAATTATCTAGCTTAGTTGCAATTTCAAATCGAAATTGTTATTTAACTTAGGAATGTTGTAAATATTTTTAAAGTCAAAAATGTTATTATGAGAAGCAATCTAATTACATAGTTGTTGGGTCATAATTGGAACTCTACAAACTGCGAAGACTGAAAGAACGGGATAATGAAATCATATCGTTTTGTAATTTAATTGAGTAACAGTATAGTTAAGAGCTTCGTGCATACAGCACCGCCGATTTATTTATGTAGATTTTATCGTTCTTAGTTTGTCTGTAGTTGAAGCTTTTTAGAATCAATTACTATATAATTTCAGAATTATTTACCTACTTCTTCAATACAAGAGTATAAATTGTAATAAATAATGCTAAGATATGATTTTCTCAAATGCCTTCTTGATGATTCTAAATCTTTGTGATTCAAAATAACTTATCCGCTCTATTTGGATATTTAAAATAATTTTCCTGAATAAAATAAATCCTTCCTATTTCTACAGAACCCATATGACCGCAGTAACATGATTATGATATTAACTGCATTAAAGTTACATAAATAGCATCATATCAGGCATTTAGCATACTGCTAGGTAAGTGTTGACATTAATTTTGTAAGGGTTCCACAAGTCGGAATTTATTATTGTCAATCGTTAGAAATTTCCTGTAAAATAAATAACAATGTTACCATAAGCCTTACTCTTTTATTTATACCCAAAATATCTTAGTACATAACATTTTCAACAATCTTGGGCGCAAAATATTGTTGGTAAGTAAATAAATAACAACAAAATCACATAAAAAACGTGACATAGGTAGTACTGGGTTGCATGTAATAATGCCAGTTGTTCAAATAAAATTGTTAGGAAACAATTAATAGTTTATTTATCTACACTGAACTATGTGACAATACACTTGATTACTAGTATACTATGGTCAGCAAAATTTCTATAATAGTAATATTTAATAGTATTTATTCCTTGTAATCATCACCCATGCGGTCGTACATTTCTTCACCGGTCTTCTTGTTAATGCGGTGGTACTTGTTGACCAAAGGTTTATAATAGTATGCCTGGTAGTCCTGGCGCTCAGCCATCTTTTTGATGATCTGTTGTTCCAACTTACGCAGCTTCTGCCTCTGCCTCTCCTCGTCAATAGCGTGCATGAACTTTTCATAGTCCTGGAAAATTAGAGAAATACTCAAATTAAATTATTGTCCGTGTTATACATGTCTTTTTTAAATTAATTAATGCACCTACCATGTTATCTCTGCATCACCCTAAGATTGACTGGAGAGAATGCCTATGGCATTAAGTCCGTCTTTGTAATTCTCTTCATGATTGCATAAAGTTAATTAAATAAATAAATCACAACTAATATTATAAATGTGAAAGTAACTCTGTCTGTCAGTCTTTTCTTCACGCCTAAACTACTTAACCGATTTGTGTGGAATTTTGGTACTGTCATAGTTTGGAAAGGACATAGGATAGTTTTTATTACAAAAAATAAATAAAATTTATTCTGGACAGCGCCATCTATTGGTCAAAAGTCTGCATCAATTCAGTACTATAAATATCGAGCTGTTTAATAGAATGACGGGAAAATAAGGGAAAAATAACATTTTCGCCTTTTTAATTCGGCAATAACATATACATTAAATATAATGACCCCATATGATAATAAAAGTAAAGAGTAATATTTTTGAGGCAGGAGTAGCATGAAAGCTAAAGATGGAGCCACTGCCCCCAAAATCCTTAAGATAATGATCCCCCAACAAGCAATTTTGACCTAGCGAGTGCCTCATCTGAGCTCTAAACCCGGGTACTTAGAAACTCAGATGCAGTTAGTTCTTAGTTAGACAACTAATAAGACCTTCAGACTTCTGACATGACTCTATCTATGTGATCTAAAGATCATATTTAATAATAATAGAGCTTATGATGATAGACTGATCTATCTATAATCATAAGTTTCCTATAATATATTATAAGTTAGAGTAAGATTATAAGTTTAAAACCATATTTCTAAATCTAATAATTATGAAACAATAGAAAATCTATAGTGTCTCGCATATATCTGCACCCTGGTACGCAATGGGTTAAAAGTACTAGAATTCAAATTGAATCTGCTATACTCAGTACAGCTACCCTAGTTGTTTCTTTGCAAAGATAAGAAGTTTATAAAGTACTACTATGTAAAACTACTATTAGTTCGACCATTATACCTATGAGAAAATTTCAATTTCATATACTCCTCAATGTTCAGTTGGAAAAATAATCAGGTTAGTCTTTAAGTAGTTAGAATTCAATATAATGACGTTTACCTGCTGCGGGTTTTGGTGAATATAACGGGCAATAAATCTAGTGATTGGGTGGCGGTGGTACTCCCAATGTTTTGGTTCATAACCCTCAGGGATGGGGGTCAGCTGCGCCGGCCCGATGAACACGTTGGTGTAGAAGATGATCGCCCCAACCGGTATGAGACCCAGCATGGCGTAGAAGTGGAACATATCCTTGAACTTGTGCCATTGCCATCTGACAAACAAAAGTTTAGGTTAGAAACAAACTATCAAAAATATACCCAAGCTAAGATACAACAAAAATTAAGGTAAATTAAACATTTCTTACTATAAATTTTGAGACAGACACTAAATTTCATAAAAATAACAAACAATAGCAAAAAAAATTGGTTAGGTAATCACTGAAAACCATCATCACCTGGATGGTTGTAAGACAAAAGTTTTCGCCCCATGGGATCCGTTCAAGGCTTTACTTGTTGTAAAGGTGGCATTTTGGATAGTAGTTGGTGTTTTAATCTGGTTTTTAAGCAAGTTTATGCCGAAAGATCGGCCTAGAGCACTCCAAGACACCATTTTTTTAACAAGACTATTTTGACAGGTGCTGTCAAATGCTGCCAGCCACAATCTGTCACTGAAAATTGATTTAATTTTCCATAATGCGTTTTCGGTTTTTATGTTAAGTTTTTCTTAATATTTTCATCGTTTAGATTTATATATGGTATAAAATAAAAACCCTAGGCACTTAAAACTTATATAATTACTTTAATACCGGTCCCGATCCATAATCTAAAATTCTTGTACATATTTTATGAATTATCTATGGTTTTTACTTCTTAATAATGTCAGGTTCACAAAACCGCGAAACTTTGAATAAAATTGTATTTGTACCTAAAAAAATAAGTAACATTACGTACCTAATTCATATTATTTTCTGAATTTGTCTTTGTGTAAGATAAATATTATTATGTATTATTTTCCTAATTATGTAGATAGTATTTAATTACGTAACTAACGTTCATTAGTATATACCGTACTAGTGCGGATTCCTTGTTTTATAAACTTTGTGCAAAGTTCTTATGGTGATGGTCCAATTATTTACAGTTGTTGAATAAGAAATTACTCATTTCTTATTATAAGTTATAACAAAACGTACTATAAATAATTCAAAAAAACTATTTATAGGTATTGACGCACAAGTACCTATATGCTTTTTAAAGAAGAATCTACTTCATACCTTATTATGACTAGAAAACAAACCTAATAAAAATAAATATCTATCAACCACCTGTTGGCAAAGTTTTTTCTCAAATATTACGTCGTTCGGGAGTATTGATTTCCCGCACTGAGCATGCTCCGTCGCTCTGCTTACGTAGAACTCAGATAACACTACCACCCACTCAAATAACGTTATTTCGCAGTTATTCATGTTTTACTAAACATTTAACAGTTTACATATTGTTCCTTAAAGTTTGATTAGTTCGGGAAGTATGTGAGTTGTTTGACAAATGTAGGGAAGTGAGTCCAGTGTCATATGTTTCGTTTGTGCTAAAATGGAGGAACTTCTCCAGGACATATATAAGGAAGCATCGGGAGTAAAGTTCACGGCTCTACGGAAATCATGTCAGGATGCACTAGGTGACCTAGATTTTTTATTATTAAGTAACAAACTTTCTTTTCGTTGCGTTATGAAAAATATTTTCAGTTGCGCCATAGTGCAGTTGAAGTGCTAATCAATACTTGCAGTAATGACCGCCATTGCGTCGAGATAGGAAGTGCACTTTAAGATTTTATTTTTCAGTCATTGAAACCCTTTGATTTATTTTCTAAATGCAATTATCACGGATGCCTTTTGAAGAAGTTAGAGTTACCATATGGTAACATAACTTTATGATGGGACAGTTAAGTACTACTTGAATGATGGCATTGCCGGATATATAATATATTGAGCCTCTAATCTATTCAGAAGTATATGACCTTACGCTAAGTTTGGCCAAAATATGTTTTTTGGATACAATGACTTTATGAAAACAAATGAATTCACTTCTTCGCAATTCCTAAAATAAAGCTTGGGCTTAAGACACACCCTTGAAGCACTCCAATTATAACGTCTTAAGTTAGGTAGCCTTGTCTGGAGTAAGCATCTTCATGCATGTTTAATTCTTGAACATCTGCCAACTGTTACGGCAGTTATGATGTTTGTATACAACGCCAAGTATTGTCGAAATAAATTCAAGGCCGAAAGGGATCTAACGGCGTAGAAAGTTCGGCAGTCTTACGTAGAACACGTTCAGTGTGATGACTTACCTATGTTTACGTTTATTAAATAACATTGCTACCTATTAAGTATCAAATCCTTGATTATGACAGTAGAACAAAAGGTTTAATATGCGAAGACCATCTTGTGATGCCATAATTCAGTTTTATTTTTCAAGGAAGTTATTCAAATTGCGCATATTTTGCCCAACTGCCAAAGAAGGGTTAAGTTTTTCTAAATTCTTTATGATGAGTTGTACCATTTAACAATAACAATTATCGTTATACTCAGTTAAATGGCGCAACCTACCCTCAGTTATTCTACCTAACTAAATTCTACGTTTACCATTGTAGAGCTACTATGCATGCAAGAGAACAATGCACGTCGTCCGTCGTACGAGCTTCGACGAGCGTGCCTGCTGCCGCTGCAGACGGCACTGGAGACCAAGCGCCCGCGGTTGGTAACCTACGCCCTCCAGGGGTTCCATGTAAGTTCCATTTTAACACTAAATAAATATAAAGACATAATGATTACTCTGAAGATGGAAGAGGTAGACCACTGATGAGCTGAAGGGAAAATTTTGACACCTCCCAACCCGCTGACAGGCTTGTGGCCTGTCAGCGGGTTGGGTTATCATGCTTAGAGAAAAATGTAACTTTGCCAAGCCAAGGAGGATGCCTTTGCCAAGCAGTATCTTAACAATGTGAGTTTAAAAAAAAACTCAGTCTTCAACTCAAAAATGTGTTGTATAATGTGTACAACGAGACTGAAGCAGAAACTCGTAATCCGAAAAAGCGCCAAGTATTTGTTTTACCTGAAAATACCCAGTAAAGATTTTTAGAGGTTCTCTTTCACAGTGGTTTTTCGTACTTTTCCAGAAAATACTTCGAGATGACCGCTTCCATCGCGGAATCGAACCTGAAGATGACTCTTTGTGGATGCCTTCGCAACTGCTATGCGCGACGGCTTCGGTTATGTACCATTTGCCAGATACTCAGGTAAGAACATATTACAATACCCAGTGATATTGTAGAAAATAAAATTTAGATAGCCTTACTCAGGAATTAGTCATCCAAAACCTCGGGTCCGATTAAATAAATGGACTTGATTTCAAAATACTTTTAGTTATTTAGTGTTAGGTACCCTAGCAGGCAAAACATTGACAGTTAATACCTATTGATAATATGATCTTCGGAAAGATCAAAATAAACAGCTACATAACCTTTTGCTTCATCCATTTCACGAAGCAAGTATAAATCTTCCACATCTCTCCCTTGCGATACCTTCACACTTTTGACTACACTGGCTTTACATTTTATAACTTTACTCATCAATATTTAATTTATTGCCTTCTTTCCCCCAGGTACAAATCTTCCGCATGTACCTTTCCCTCGCGTTATCCCCTCGCCGCACACTGAACGGTCGGCTCTGCGTGTGGGCTTGCGGCCGCTGCGGTGAAGCGGCTGCCGCACCGCCGCATGTGGCTGCGGCAGCGAGGGCGGCTGCCGCTCAGGCTTTGAGAGCTTATTGCGCACAATTAGGTGAGTTCTTATGATTATCAACTATAACAAAAAGCTGAACAAAATGCTGTACCTATGTTAGGTAAATTACCGCAAAATTTGGTATTTGGTCCCGCAAAAACGGTTGCGCAAAGTACACGCAACTATGAGGGCTTGTATCTGTGAGCCAATCTGATGAGGGTCATTAATATTGGGTCCCTAAACTCTGAACTAATTTGGAAATACTGCTCGTTGATTGCTCAATAAACCAAAAAAAATCTAAGGTAGGTATGTTTGCGTTCTGAATGATTCGACATTCAATATCTATCAAGCTTTTGTTAAGTACAAACTTGGACAGTTAAAATTTATTCCTGATCAAAACGATTTACTAGAAGGTATCTTTATTTGTGTTTTTAGATGAAGAATGCCAAGAGCTCCTGTCAGAAGGTTCTCCTCTCGGCAGGAACCACATCGTGGCTTTGGGCTGCTACAGTGAAGTTATACCCGTCATACAGTACCTGTGCAGCCGATTGTCCGAAACGCAACTGTAAGTCAAATATTTAAAAACAATTTAGAATACCTACCTACAGTTATTTTCTAAGTCACGAATGACGCAGTGATACGAAGACGCAGTGATAAGCGGAAATGGATTAGGAGTGGAATTAAATCAGAAATAATTAACAAAAGTAGTACCTAAGAATAAGATATTTAAAGTGAGCAATTAAATAAACTATCAAAACTTGAAAATACGCTGTGTCAATAGCCCAAGAAGGTGATGAATGTTTATGAACCATGTTTCATAGAGTTTGAAGTATTAGGGGTTAAAGTATGAAATTGCCGTTTTATTCTAGTAGGTTTTTGAATTGCCATAGAGTCTTCATGGTTTGAGGTTTTCGAATGGAACTTTTTTCACGTGGTTTCTGTGATGTTCTTCTTTTAAAAAATGTGAAACATTTGATTATCGATGTTCAATTGTTTTTGTTATTCAACTTAAACAAGAAAGATGGATACTGCGAAAATTTGAGTAATTTTTGAATATGAGTTCCGACGCGGAAGTAAACGGCAGAAACAGCCCGCAATATCAATGCTGCATTTGAAGAGGTGTCTGCTAAAGAACGCGCCGTGCGATTTTGGATTAAACGCTTTCGTGGTGGAAACTTCGACTTGAAGAACGAGCCATGAGAAAGACCGCCTGACAGGTGATTAACGAGAAATTAAGAGAGACGGTGAACACCGATCCTAGTCAAACTACCCAGATACCCAGCCGAACACCGAATAATGTTGAAAAAATTAGCAGTAAAACAGCCACGACTCATGAATCGACCTTCACCGCTATTGCTCCATGACAACGCGAGGCCTCATACAGCAAAATAAACCGTTTTAACTCTTCAGGAACTGCAGTTGGAAACTATTCGTCTTCCTCCATATTCGCCAGACCTTGCTCTAACGGACGACCATTTTTTTTTGTGATTTGGACAATTATCTACGTCACAAGAAGTTTCTTCCCAGGAGGCAGAACAAAATTCTTTCACACTGTTTGTGCAGTCTAGATCCTCAGAGTTCTATCGTAAAGGCATAAATGACCTTCTTATTAGATGACCGCAATGTATAGATAATAATGGCAACTATTTTGATTAAATAAGTTTGTTAAAAATTTAAAAAAAATACAATTTAGGTTTTCAGTACAAATCGGCAATTTCATACTTTAACCCCTATTATTTGAAGTAGGTACATAAATACTTCAAATACTTCAAACTCTATTTATGTAGGTATAAGTACTAACTTTCAATGTTTTTTTCGCCAGGACCCCAAAACAGAATCCTCTAGCGCTGTTCTTCCTGGACTGTCTGCTGACTCTCATGTCCAGTCTGTCAGAGCGAGTCTGCGGCAACTCACACTTCACCACATTCTTGTGGCAGAAGTTCTGTCCATCATTGATATCGTTTCTTGGAACACCGAGAGTGGATAAAAATATTAAGTCAAGGTGAGTTTTTTAAATAATTACAAAAATCTGGCTTTGGTACCTATTTAATTTAATCCCTTTTTTAACAAGGATTTAAAGATCACAAAGTAACACATAGCAGTTACAGAAACAACAATTCTTAAAGTTTTAATAGTATTTTTTCAATTTTCAGAGAGCATGATGGCCATTTGGTAGATGACTCCGGCAGAGGATCGGGCGCTTTGAACTCCGCGCCCAGCTTCAATGGCAAACAAGCTAAAGCTATTTATAGGTAATTATCGTCTTACGTTTAATCTTACATACATTTCGCGCCACATAACTTTGCAATTCTGAAGGTTGCCATTTGATGCCTCACGCATGAGTTTTCTTCATATTTTTTGTCTACTGCGAAATTAATAGTAACTAACTTGGGAAAAGCAAAGCTACTCAACTGCGACAGTACGAAAATATGGATTCAAAAGGCTTGTCTTCAGAATCAAAAAATAACTTTGGCGCGAACTGTACCTAAATCTATATTTGTCAAAAATTCTTTAAAATCCTTCCTTGTCCTATATCTAAACTTATCCATTCTACATTCCAGCATAGCAAATCAGCTAGTCCGACTGGTAGGTTCCACTTCGAACCTCCGTCCCGTCCTAGAAGCACTCTACCACAGGATGTTGTTATACCCTCCCGTGTCACACCGGGTGGAACCACTGCGGAGCACGAGGGAACTACTGCAGAATCCCAAGAGACTGTGCCAGCTGGTGCTGCTGAAGAAGGTCGACCATCATGAGAGACATAGCGATGATATGGCTATTGTGAGATTGTGAGTATTTTTGAATCTTTTTAAATGTGACGATAATATTTACCCCCCTGTCACACCGGGTGGAACCACTGAGAAGCACGAGGGAACTACTGCAGAATCCTAAGAGACTGTGTCAGCTGGTGCTGCTGAAGAAGGTGGACCATCATGAGAGGCATAGCTATGATATGGCTATTGTGAGATTGTAAGTATTTTTGAATCTTTTTAAATGTGACGATAATACTTAAACTCCTGTGTGACCGGGTGGAACCGTTGCGGAGCACGAGGGAACTGCTGCAGAATCCGAAGAGACTGTGTCAGCTGGTGCTGCTGAAGAAAGTAGACCATCATGAGAGACATAGCGATGATATGGCTATTGTGAGATTGTGAGTATTGAGGCAAAAATAATGGCCTTCTTTGAAGGCTGTGGATCTGTCTGTGGCTCCTGTTCAGAATAATATTTCAAAAGCTAGTTCTTTATTTTAACATGATGAAGATACTTTAATGTGGCATAGATGCATTACATATGTAGTGCCTATCTTAATTAAAGAGATCCGTTAGTACCATATTCGGACCAAGCAAATTGTTTTTTTCAATTTAGGAGTGAATATAACTCTTAAGATTTTCGTCATCGTTTCACATGGCCTTAAAGAGAGATAATCTAAAAGGTGTACTATTTTCAATAGAAAAACGTTATTTGTAATCTTTAAAATAGACTGACCATAACTTTATTCCCAGAATAATGGACGGCATAGAAGAATGCGGTAGAAGTGGTAACCCAGAAGTAGTGGCAGCTGCAGTAGAATGCGTGGTGTCCTTATTGGATGCTTTAGAGAAGCTATGTTCCGGCTCTACAGAATACATATCGCCGGAGATAGCTGCACTCATGCTGGGACACTGGCCTAAGCTACAAGACGCTGATTATACGGGGCCTTTGACGTATCAGACGTTGGCTAGGCTACCTAGCCCTTATAGGTAAGATTTATAAATATCGATTTATTTTTATTTATATGAAATTAAATGTAAAGGAAAAGTGGGAATAATTTATGTTTGTTTTACAGGGATGTAGTTGCTGTTTTGCAAAGCAGTGAATCAAAAGAACATGACTCTTCAGGTATCTCTTTATTTTATTACTAACGGTTTTGTAACTGTATCTAGCGGTTTTACCCGCGTTCCGTGGACCACATGACTACTTCGCACACCTGGATCTAAAGCCTACCTCTATAAATGGAATGCCTATTTTACTGATTTTTTATACAGTCTATAAATTCCACATTATAGCAAATCTATCCTGCTTTCAGATACATCAGGCCCAGAAAACGTGAGTTCTGGCAGTGACGGTGAAGCAGACTCGGATGCTGACAACGTGTTCCTGCCATCTCGCGCCAGCAACCCTCATTCTACTGATACGGATAAGAGTGCTCTGAATGAGAAGACTAAAGCTGTGCCTAAGACTTTGAATCTTGGACGGTAAGACCCTCCTGAAGGTTTTTAGAAATATAAAACTCATTAGAACAACACAAGACAATCAATTTTTTTCAATAATGAAGGGTGTTGGTAGATGTTGACTCTGGTGATGTTAGGTTAAAAACAGCTCATAAATGACCGTACTTTTTGCCTAAAATAGCCAATAATATGATAAGAACAAAAGACAGAATTTTAACTATCAAAGGTTGCTAGGTGCCAAGAATTATATAAAACTAAAAATTACGAATTCTATACTGCTAGCTAGCATTATAGTGTGATTACCATGAAGGTGAAACAACAGTAGGTATATTGATAGTTTATCTTTTATCTGCAGATGCACCATCACGGAATGCAACGTGGACCTGGAGAGACACAACGCGCGGCAGTTCATCAAGACACTGCAAAACTCTCTCCTGCCCAAGTTACTGAATCTAAGAACTTGTATAGAGGTAGGTACGACTTCTTTAGTTAACGTATCAAAATTGATCATTGGGCCTTTACATTTTTTATTGGATCCATCAATTGTAGCAATAACAGTCCCACCAGTTGATCAATCATAAGGGTAGGGTTTGTGACGCTTGGTCTTTCGTTTAGATAAATGACCTTCTTAACACGATGAATTCATCCGTGTTTCAAAAAGCACATAATATTGGTGGGTTTCGACTGTCACTAGACCGTGTTTGGCAATCAATCTTACCAAGTAGTATAAAGTTGCCCGGGTAACTGGGTTGGGTAAGTCAAGTAAGCAGTCAGCAACCATGTAAAACATTGGTACCTAGATGCAGCTGGTTAGTCTGGAAGCCAAATTCAGCTTAGTTGGGAAAAGGCAATGTAGATGATGATGATGATGACGGGACCGGGTCTAGAGACGATTATATTGGTAGTCCTTTAATCCATTATTTTTTATTATATTAAATATTTTTCTTTAAATAAACCAGGTGGACGAAGCAATGCAAGAGTTCGCATCTAAATGCTGCCAGCACAACGCGTCGCAGCCGCCCGCCACCGCCTGCATCATGAACGCAGACGGCGTCTACCTCGCTACTTACGCTGCTTTGTTACTGACGCTCAAGCAGAGGAAGACTAATTACTATAATCAGCCTAGTGTGAGTATCTAAATCCCCTTTTCAGTCGGCGAGTTAGTTCTGAAACTTCTCATAAGAAAAGAACTCAGTATCTTCAACCAGTAACGGTGTCAAGTTAAAGGAAAAACTGAGCAGGTTTCGTAATTATGCGATTGTGCATAGTATAGACTTGGTTGGAAAAATATGTATTTTAAACATCGGATATTTTTTAGCTTTGTATCTATGTCTTTTTCCAGAACTTTCAACAAGTCATTCTACAATTGAAACTAAAGAAAGAAAACATAATGTCATTCAAGTTCATTCGCTACCGAATTCGCCTTCCATTTTGAATTTTCCTAATTTAATACCATTAAACTTATTAAAATACTCTTCTCATATTCAGAAGGTGCAAGTATCGCTAACAGAAGACGAGTTCGTAGAAGAAGTGCAAGGCAGCGGAGTGCTCGTATACTTATCGGCGACATGGCTGAGAGAGTTGTACCAACAGGTCCTCGCCACTGACCTGCTGAAAGAAGTTCCTACTACTGACCATCCACTTGTACATTTACTATCAGGTAACTATTTGAATATTCATCATAAACTAAAATTCATATTAAAATAAAAAAATATTGGTTGAGAGATAAAAATATGTTTTCTGATGACTAGATCTCATACATAGTTTTTGTCAAGTAGAACTGTTTAGTTCAATTTATTTCGGATGGTTTAAAAACTGGTCTTAGTTTTTGATAAAGTAAAAAAAATAGTTTTTGAAATTCGTCTTCAAATAAATAACCGAATAAAAATATTATAATCCTTAATATTAATGCACTAACCTAACATACTAGGTAATATTAAATACGTGTATCTGGATGACATTATAATGTTCTTACTTTCAGATCTTGGAGGACTGGACCAAAGCCCAGTAATGTCAGACTGGCAGAAACTGAAAGAGGTATCCTGTTTATATAACAACACCATTGATTCTCCGCAGCATGATGCTAGCTTACGTTGGGCTAGAAGGTAGATTGCACGAATAATAATACTTTTAATTTCCCCTTTCAAAAATCTAACAAAAATGTTCAATTTCAGGATTTTAACCTGTATTTGGGATTCAATGGTGACGGTTTTGAGTGTTCCTCTGACGGGGTATGGTAATAAAAAGCAGAAGCTACATGGTATGATATCGAAGAAAATTAATACTTTCGGGAAAAGGAAGCGAATTGCATGGGAGGGACTGACGATACAATGCCTTGAAGGGCTTCATAAGGTACTTACGAAAAATATTATGTATTTTTTGTAAAAATGATGATGACATTTATTCGTATTGTTTTTAAATACATTTTCTCTCTGTTTGATTACAGGCTGCAAGAGTAAGCAATACCCTAAGCTTACAAAATCGTTGTAGCAGCATTTTGGCTCTCTTGGCTAACTCAGCTATCTCGCAGCCACCCAATGGGAAAATACTATCGACGCATGCCCTGTCTTTGGATATTTTGATAACAGGTAATTTTACTTCCTCTAACGTTTAAGTTTCGTTTCTATATTTCCATAAGATGTCGTCATGTCTCCTCAATCAAGAAATTCGTGAACATTACAGTATAAAAAAATTACCGCCGGGAAACATTTTAAAGATACAGCAGCATACAATGTATTTACAATAAGGTCATTTTCATGTTAGGTGTCAAAATAGTGGTGCCTAAGAGGGGACTGGCAAAAATAATGTTTAACTCGAGATGAACATACACTAATGAAGTTATTGATAATAATAAATAACCATAAACTAATCACCAAATTACTCTGTAGGTGGTTTAGAACTCGGATCAAAAGCTCCCGAATGTTGGGAACACATATTCGCAGCTTGTCAATACGTGTCCAGTTTCGAACACTCGCTGTTTGGACATCAAGGGAACAACGCTACGCCCATAGTGACTATGCAGACTGGGAGAAATAAAACTGTCTCTATACTACAAGCTGATGCTAAACTTGGATTGGATGGGAGAGATGATGAGACTTGGTGAGATTAAAATTATCACTTAAAGCCGTTAGTATATCTATTTGTCGTTTTGCTAACTAAAGACGGGAATTTAACATTACTTGTAAGTGGCTAATGATAAACATTCTATCTAGATATAGTAAGCAATGCGACATATAGACACATAATTGGGAATAGCCGTTATTTTGAATATTAACAGGAATGTTTATTTAATGTACTGTTTCTAAATCATGTTCTTGTTTTTCAGTGTCGATGTTTTCAATTTCCTGCAGCCAGTGTTCGAAAGTAATTTGAACAATGATATGTCAGTTGCCAAGATTGTAGAGACTTGTAGACAAGAAGTAAGTTTGGATTTTAGATATTTTGATAATATAGCTATTAGGTTCATCTTCTGTTTTCGACAAAATAAACTTAAACGTAGAATGAGTTTAATTCCGCCCATTAAGTAAACGGGGCCTTATTTCCCTGAGCTTTTCTATCTAATAAAAAAAGGTTTCTCTCAAAGGATTCAACTTATACGTTGCTTATAGTCCAGTTTAAGATGATTTGGCTTTGCCTTGTATTTCATATTTGATCTTCGCCTGACATTTTCAACTTACCGAACATTTTTTAATCTTCCTAGGGAGGCAACGTAATATCAGGTTCGGGAGCGGCTCGAGTGTGTTGTGCCCTCACAGCGGCAGCCGACACACTGTTCACGCGACTAGCCGCGACCACCACGCTGCCCACACTGAAGGCTGCCTTACAGAGGCTGGTCGCTCATCAACATCGATTGGTAAGCTTTGTGGATTTATTTCTTTATTTATTTTAGGTAACTAAGGTTTTTAAAATATCCTGCTGGGGCTGCGGAATTTTTCGACAGAGTTACCGCGGCCCTGGTACATAAAATGCCTACAGAGGAATATATGATGGGTTTTACTCAGTAAGAATCTGACACTTCCTCATGGCTGCTAACCCACAACGGGAAGAGTCATTTGATGATTTCCCATTAGAAAAATAAACATAGGGTTGGTTTTGTAGAGGGATGTAAGTTAGTGTGTTCGGTCAAGTTCTTGAGGTATCTCAATAGATTAACGACCATTCTCATTATTCTATCTTTCAATTGCTATCTCTAGAAAACAAAAACAACATATGGAAATAATATTGGGAACAGTCGTAGGTCCACTCTATGCAAATACTACATCTATACAAAACCAGCTATTCCCTCATACAGATTCTTTATCCATAACCAAAAATTATATCTCCTGTCCCTCCAGCTATTCTGCACATGGGAATCAGACTCCCACAACAACAACGTATGGTGGTGGCGTCGTGGTTCAAGTGGTACACGAGGTGGTGGTGGTGGGGAAGCAGCACGAGCTCTGTGCCGCGCGGGGGACGTGGCACTCCGGTGCCTCAGGGCTGCTAGACCTCTTGCACATCGCATGGCTATATGGACCGTTGTGGGACCGCATTTTATGCAAGTAAGTTTTCTAAAAAAAATGAGCTCGCTGACTGAATTTGTAACAGACTCTCTCGAGAAATCATCGACGTAAAAATATCCAAAGTTATGTACCGTTAAGATTTTTTATAGGATCAAAAGTTGTGTAACTGCGCAAGGAATATATTTCTAAACACCTTAAAATGTTTCAACTTTGTTCTTCACAATCTTTCAACAATTATGCTCTTCACACAGTCTTCCAATCCTCTCAGTCTATTATTTTCCTTCGAATTTCTATAAAAATTATAAATCTCCTCAACCCATCAGGCGGCCTGTCACAAGGACATCCAAATCGCGAGTCTAGCTATCCAGTGTTTACACGACTGCGCGACTGCATTACTCAACCAACAAGTTGAGCTGCCTCACTTCCACTTCAACGAAGCGCTGCTGAAACCCTTCGAGAACCTTCTCTGCCTTGAACTATGTGATGATGATATACAGGTAAGTTTTAGATAATAAGTTTAAAAATTCAAAATATATAGATTCCTAAAGTTGGGGTGCTCATAATAAATGATTTGTCACCAGGAACAAATCATATCCTGCATCTGTGAATTCGTGGAGACAAACAGAATGGAAATTCGATCAGGCTGGCGACCACTGTTCAATACATTGCGGGCCGCGAACAATTCTAACCAATACTCCGCCATTTTGGAAATATTTAAAGTATTTCTTAGCACAGACAACACGCTCGTGTTCGCGAACGCTGCTCTTGACTGTATTTTGTGCCTTTTAAGTCATATCAAAGGGTTACACTACGAAGAAGT
Organism: Helicoverpa armigera; assembly: GCF_030705265.1. Taxonomy (NCBI): domain Eukaryota; kingdom Metazoa; phylum Arthropoda; class Insecta; order Lepidoptera; family Noctuidae; genus Helicoverpa; species Helicoverpa armigera. The sequence goes on along the minus strand of NC_087137.1, from coordinate 3,177,116 downwards.
TCAAGCAACTGAAGTGAAACCTAAGAAAGCTTCAACACCAACGCAACCTAAACCTAGTCTTAGTCTCAAATTCTCAAAGAATAGCAAATTCATCCCTCTCAGTGAAGAGAAATCAGAAAAAGTCATTGTAGATATGTGCAGAGAGGCATTGTATCACTTAGAAAGTTGCGCAGACATTTTAACAATGATGTACAATATGCCGAAGTGTCCGATCTTCAATACTGGCAATAGGATCAAAGGAGACATGCCTTTGTGCGTTGTAGATCCTATAATACCAAGTGCATCGCTTGATATTACCAAGTTCATTTCTAATGAACATTACGAAGAAGATCTCATTTCATACAGAAAATTATCAACAAGTCTTCCTCTTTCAAATACGACTAATAACTGCCTCTTAAAACTTGATAAACCAAGCAACATACTAAAAGTGTGGTATGTTCTCATCGAAGGATTAATCTCGGCTACGGTAGTTTGTTCGAAGAAAAATCAACCAGCCGCGATGGAAACACTATTCAAACTTTTAAGAAATACGGTTGAAGTTCCTGGCACACACTTTGGCCTTCACTGTATAAACCACCTCCTTCTGCCAACGGTTCAAAACTGGCTTCGGCAGATTGCAAATGTAAATACTCACTGGGACAGTGTGATGCCAAACTTTAAACAATGCTGTGGTATGACGACTGATACAATTGTCGTATATCTCCATCATTTACAGCAAATAAATGTTGAACGATCTACGGTTGATGAGAAAAATGATGGAACTGAAATAGAACCCATTGAGAGTGTAGAAGCAACGTTTGCTTTGAAGCAAGTCATGCTTATTCTCGTCGAATGTATTGCTCAACCACAAGAACCAATTGCTCGGTTAGGAGCATCGTGTATAAGACATATAATCTTAACTTCAGGACACCTCCTAACAGACAACCAATGGGAAATAGTTTGCACAAGTCTACACAGAGCTTGCAATGTTAGTCTAACGCCTTTGAAACAACTGACATATGCTTTCAAAGAAAATTCAAACAGTTTTTATGGAGATTTAGCAATAGTAAAAGTAGCTGCAAGGCGAGATTGTTCAGTTAATGATAATGTAAGACTGCATGCAATGGCGCAACAAGTGTTCCTTACTGAACAATTAAAAGGCGATGGACATGTGAAGATAACTCCTAAGAACTCTTCCCAGAATCTTATGCTGATTGATGATCGGAGTTATATATTCCTAATTTATTTGCAAGAGTCCATTAACTCTCTAAACCCCGAATTATACACTGTAAGAATCCCTCACAGAGGACTGGTCGTTGGATTACTGGCACATCAAATCCTGGTTCAAATAATTGCTACCGTTCTTATTCAAGCATCATCAGATGTCTTCCAAGGTATCAACAGTATCTTACTGGATAGTCTGAAAACTGGTTCCAATGTCTGCAACTATAAATTCTTCTTGAACTGCGACAACACTGACTTGTTATTAAGAAGTTTAGAACTATCATTTACAAGAGCCATGCAGTTTGATTCAAGACCAGGCTTGAAGTTTCTGGTTCAGAAAGTATCAAACTTAGATCACGCTGCAAACCTATACAAACAAACCACATCTTCGTGGCTCATCAAGATCATCGCTCTAACAGAAATATTCTACAACGGTGTACACAGATTTAAACTAAAGTCAGCAGACATATCAATTATATTGCACAACTATACTACGACGTTGAATTTGACGCTCGAGTACGATAGGTTTGTGACAAAAATATTCGATCTCAAACACACATGGGAGCTGTTATGTCACAACTATGTAAAACATCTGATAAGTGTGTCAGACTTTGATGACCATGATGTGAAAGAAAGAATTTCTTGTAGTTCAGTAGAAAGTGATAACTCCTCAAATCATTATGACCAGTATTACGCACAGGAACCGAATGAGAACGCTGAGGAATCTGTTATCAACAAAGAGTCTGATATTAGCCCGGAACAACGTATAGAGAAACCAAAACCATTCACATTCGCTGATTTCAAAGCTAACAGTCAAGGTCTAATTACGGTCGAGGTGCACACTGAACATTTACCATCAAACAAAAATCATAAGGAAGAAACGGTAGCTTCTGATACTGATGAAACTAGCGACCATGATCTCGCTACTAATGACGAAAAGCCTAAAAATGGCCATGTATCACAAGAAATTGAGATACACAAAGAGACTCCGATAAAGGAGAAGAAAGGGAGTGTACCGGATATAATAGAAAATCATAACATAGATCCACGAAAAGTAAATATCACGATCTGTGATGCACCTTCTTATGAGAAGGTTAAGGTGGCTGAACCAATATTACCACCACAGCCCGTGCCGCCTGAAATAGAGCAACAGCGGGCCCTAAGTATTAGCAAGGTAAGAAATATTTATCCACTAAAATCTCTTTACTATAGTGTTGAGCGAAAATTCACGCTGTCTTGTTTTTTTAGGATACTGAAGTGCAGAGAAATTGCTTCCAAAATATTTTAATGGCATATCTGGAATTGGTCCTGACATTTTCGCTGGAGAGGTTCCAACTGATTCACCCGGTATTGCAGAGTGGGTTCGTGCAACTCGCCAAAACTGTCACCGACCCACAACTACTCGATAGAATCAATATATTTTTCGATAAAAAAGACTTATCTGAACTTAGCTATAAGTGATCAATTAATTGTGATATATACTACTCACACTATTATATTATATTCCTCGATTGTTCGGTGTTATGTGGAAAATAAATCAAATTAAAATCGAGATCTAATCTTCATTTATTCATTAACCTACGTTCGTTTTTGACGGCATAATTCCTCAGACCCAATTCTTGGCTTGAACTCGTAAAGTTTATCTATTACTGACTTTATGATTAATAAACATATCAAATATGTAAATGCATTGCCCTTTCAACTACTGGTAGTAACATAACTATGTACACTTAAGTACCTGAAGTCCTAATCTTTCCAGTACTTTTGAATATAAATAAAAAAATATAATTTAAAAAGTTCTTTCCCTCATTTTCGTTCCGGGGAGAACATTGTTCTGCAATTTGTCCAATAAATCGACATATCATTTCACTTCAATATTTTAAATTGCAAACAAAAGTAGCAATTTACAGAGGGTATGATTTAAGCTGTCACCAATTTAATTCATTTTGTGTTTCTTAAATAATAGGGTTTGCCCTCAAAATAGTAGATCTGTCACCAAATGTAGTCACCAAACAATATAAAATCAATTCCACAATAAATTACCGAAAATCATGGAGATATGGGGTCAAGTACCAAATAAATGGTTTTGTATGTATTATAATAGGTTTGTCCTAATAGTATTTAAGCAAACTAATTTAAAGAGATCACCAATAAATCATATATTATATCACTAGAAAATTTCATGAAGGTCTAAAATGTAGGGTGGTCGTCATCATCCTTTCAACCAAAAGAGTCTACTACTTAACTGGCCATGTGCCTCCCCCAATGGTCTTAATTTCCATAGGTAGTATAAATATATTCAAATTAAATTTCTAGCTGAATAGTAAATAAAACATTTAATTAAAGTCAAAATAATCAATATTTATTGTTAAAAATAACAATCACTGAATAATCAGCGCTGGTTTTGAAGGATTTTGAAGGGCGCCCCCTTTTTCTTTTCTGGCCGATAAGTAAATTTTTTGCCTCTGGTGGGTGGTTGGCCAGCTTTAAGCGTATAGCTAATCCGATAATATGCTTGCACATATAATTTTTCACATCGCGCATCGTATGATCGTACCTACAACCAACCTACAACCCATTAGTTGAGGCCCGAAAGCGCGCCAATTTGTCTCCCTTCCCTTCCTCTTCCCTTTGAACATATTTTCATTAAAATCATAAACTTATGTATTAAATTGGTAACGAATACATTATTTTAATAACTGAACAAAATAAAATGTAACTACTGTATTGGTGACAAAATAAAAAATAAAAAGGAGTCGCAGTCAGGGATCGATTAATCGATTTATTTGGTGACAGATCTACCATTTTGAGCACCAAGCTATTATTTAAGTAATAAAACTATTATTATAAGAACGAAGTTTATATTCATGTAATGCACTACAATTTTATTGGTAATCCATCTCATATTTTACACATTATATTAACAATAATTTGGTAATTCATACCTGGGAACACTCTTTGTTTTCTGAGAACGAAAATATTTCGTGGCGATAGATCTATTTATTAGGTGATACAACATGATGGCAAATATCAATTTTGGTGACAAAAAATATAGTTCCCATTTACAGACACTAGGTATATAGGTACAAATCACAGAATACTTAGTATATACCTAATCGGTCACTCCGTCCGCGCATGTGCAATGTGTTACTGATCAATACCTGCAATTCGCACGGTCTTTCACGCCGTGAACTGCACCCGGTAGTGTCGTGTCCGGGTAATTACACGGCTTTATCTTTATAAATTTGAGAGACCTGATTTACCTGACCAGCAAAGTAGGTGAGTGTTTTGTATTATTCAATATTTTGTCACTAATTCTTTTAAATAATTAGAATCATATTTTTATCACATAAATTGACCAAAAGTTTTATCGAACAAAAACATTAATCGAAATGAAACATAGGTTAGGTATAGGTTAGGTAGGGTAGGAATATTTCTGTTTATATTAAAAATTTTCTATAATTATATTTCCTTTGTTAATATAAAAATATATATTTATTTTCTTATAACAGTCATTGGCTACGGTAACGTTAGGTTTTATATATATTTTCTTGCAATAAGGTAAGGAAGGACTCTCCAGAAGTAGAATCCCTATTTTTACTTCTAGCATCAATTATAGGCCAATATATTCTGTTCTGGCAATATAAGCATTGGTAATATCTAAAGGCCTGTTCACGGAGTAAGGAAAGAGGACCGGAGATGCCATAAAAGGTAGGTCAGGCGCCGTCTTCTAAATCAAATAAGTATATTGGTCATGACCAAAACGATCAGTCTCGAGTGAACTAACGAGCCGTTCGAGTTTTGTAGACGATCTATCAACGATTTTTGATATTAATATTTATTGTCCAAAGAAGGAATTACCTTACTATTTTTATGAGTGAAGACAGTAACTTTCCTCGTCCCCCCAAAAACTGACACTTTGGAGATCTTTTGAGATTTCCCGTTATGGCACCTCCGCTAGTCATTTTGTTCTCCATGGGCGTGTCCGAATATGCAACCCAACCCATCCCCTGAAATTTTCAATATTACCCCCACTCTGATAAACATGTAGGCATATAGGTCTAGTGCTTCGAAGCTCAAATCAATCAATACGTACTGCAGTATTCGCCGCACACTGCTCGCAGATGCATGTCCGTTAGTCAGCTGTTTAAAATTCTAAAAATATTAAGCTCGCGTGTATAAACTAGTGATTTTACAACTTGAACGTCATAGGTAAGTTTAAATAATATTTGTTAAGTTTTTTAGATTATTTTTTTACCTATTCCTTTATTCCCTCTTTCCCTGCTGAGCGTCATCGTCTATGTCCTTAACTATTTTATTACTTCCATCGACATTTTAGTGGTTTTTTAATGTATTTTCATAATTTTGAAGATATATTATCAAAATCATGTTTATAATAGGTGTGGCCTGGGAGGGGGGGTTGATAAGTCATCGCCCCACATCCGCAGCCTCCACCTAACAAATCTAGATACAATATATAGACTGGACCCACCCTGCGCGATGCGCTGTAGCCTCGGTCAATACTTCAGCGATTGCAGTCAGGGCCGGATATAGAGGCAAGGGGGGGGGATTCCGTTTACCTGGTCTTTTTTCGAATTCAAAAGCAGAAGCCCACTTGTTTTTTAATTTGCCAAGAACAAAATCCTTATGTCGTTTTGCGTCCTCTAAAATAAAATAAAAAATATTTTATTACTCCGGTGGTGGCCAGTTTAGTCATTACTTGAACTTCCATAATTTTTGAGGAGGGGGTGGGGGTTAATAAAGCCTCAGCCTACATGCACAGCCTCAACCTTATTTTTTACTTTAACCAAGTTTCAAAATATTTTTCGTTTGTTCATATTATCGCAATATGCAGAAGGCAATGGCCTACACATTAATACCTAAAGGCATGTCCAATGATTCTTCCCAACTCATCCCCTTAAATTCTTACTGCTACCCCCACTCTTGTATACGCTCTAATGCTCTCGATCTCGAAGTTCAAATCAATCAATACGTACTGTAGTATTGGCCGCGAACTGCTCGCAAGTGCATGTCCGTAAGTGTTAGTTGTTTAAAATTCGTTCAAAAATTGTAAATTCGTGCGTTTTTTTTTAATTTGAGTATCATAGGTTTAGTTTAGTTATTCAATGGGTTTTATCGTAATTTCAATTGTTTGAACCTGTATTCGATGTTTCCATGTCGTTTCCTCGAGCGTCTTCGTCTACATCCGTAACTATTTTATAACATATTTCCATTCCCATTTTAGTTATTACTTAATCTATTCTTATAATTTTGAGGTCATATTATCAATATCATGTCTATATTAGGTGTGGCTGGGGCGGGGGGGTTGATAAGACCTCACCCCACTTGCGCAGCTTCCACCTAACAGTTCTAGGTAGGCTGGACCCACCCTGCGCTATGCGCTGTGGCCTCGGTCAAAATTTCAGTGACTGACCCCACTCTTATAAAGAGGTAGGCATGCAGCCCTAGTGGTGTCGGAAGCTCAAATCAATCAAAGCACACTGCAGTATTGGCCGCGCACTGCTCGCAAGTGCATGTCCGATAGTTAGTTCTTTCAAATTCTTACAAAGCTTGTAAATTCGCGAGTTAGTTTTTCACCATGAGTGTCATAGGTAAGTTTTGATAATAGTTGACGGGTTTTCTATTTGAAATTTCATTTATTTCGTTGTTCCATATTCCTGTATTCGCTCTTTCCCTAAACGTCTTTATTTTCGTCCGAAACTATTTAACTATTTCGGTTGCCATTTTCGTCATTATTTGAATTTCCGTAATCATTATGTCTATAATAGGTGTGGCTGGGGAGGGGAGGTGGGGGTTGATACGACCTCACCCCACTTACGCAGCTTCCACCTAAAAGTTCTAGATAGATAGAGATAGGTTAGACTCACCCTGAGCCATGCGCTGTGGTCTCGATCAATACGTCAGTGACTACGGTGCTTGGATAGAGGATGCATGTCAGTTACACGTTTCCAATTTTTACTTGAATGATGTATCCATTAATTTCGGTTTAGTACCAGGGTTGTGTTTGTGAGATTGTGAAGGTGAGTACCTAGTAGGTATAAGACCTGTATAAAAACCTTTGCAGCACCTAAGATTCTGTGTTCTCTTTGTTTCTTCTTACGTTTTTATAAAGAGCTCATTTTATTTCGTGTGTAAGTCCTTTTAAATATTTGACCTTAAAAATATCATCTAACATAACAGATCATTTGGTCATCGTTCCTATGAGCTTCTTATTTTAAAATAGTTGTGAAATATTCCGCTCGCGGTTGCTACTTCTCGCACATGCATAAAAAGAAGTCCATTATGCACAATAGATAGCATTGAAATTAAATGTTTTTTTTTTTAATTTCAATGGTTTCATGTTCTTCATCTCTTTTTTGCCCTGAGCGTTTTTCATCTACGACAGAAACTATTGGTTGCCATTTTTTAAATTTCCAGAATTTTTAATATAGGTATATTTATCAATATCTCTATAAGGGTGTGGCTGGGGAGGCGGGCTGATAAGACCTCACCCCGCTTGCGCAGCTTCCACCTTACGATTCTAGATAAGCTTGACCCACCCTGCCCGATGCGCCGTAGCCTCGGTCAATTCTTCAGTGACTGCAGTGCCTCGATAGAGCATGCATGTCCGGCACAAGTTAGCAATTTTTTTCTTTAACTAAGTATTAATTTAATTCGGTTTAGTAATCAGGGTTGTGTTTGTTTGCGAGATTGTCTAGGTAAGTAGCTAGTGTAAGAATTGTTGTATGTAGTCCGGCACAAGTATGACTTTCATGGGCGTGGCGTATTTTGCTCTGCGAGGGGGTACGGGGGAGGGGATGCGGGGATGCGGATGCTGTCATATGTTGATAAGATCTCACCCCACCTGCGCAGCTTCCACCTGACCTAGTTCTAGATAGACAGAGATAGGCTGGACTGGACCCACCCTGCGCGATGCGCTGTTGCGTCGCGTCGGTCAATACTTCAGTGACTGCAGTGCCTCGATAGAGCATGCACGCACGTCCGTTAAACGTTTGAAAATTTTCAGTTTAACTGAGAATTCATTTTAATTTAGTAGTCAGTGTTTGTGAAATTGTGAAGGTGAGTAGGTAGTTTAAGAGCTGTACATCAAGGACCTTTGCTCTTCTCTTTGTCTCTTCTTACAGATTCATACAGTAGCCATTGTTTTTTGTGTCATCATCCTCCAAGCCCCAACGATGTTTTTTGTGTAATTCCTATTTTTTTTTTCCTTAAAAATATCCAATCATTTGGTCATTGAACATTGTTCCTATGTTTTTAGTTCCTTAATTGAGATTTTCATGTGAGCTTCTTATTTTAAAATAATTGTAGTAATATTCCGCAATTGCTACTTCTCGCACTTGCATATGAAGTAGCCTGTGCACCATGAAATAGCATCGAATGGGTTTTCTTTTAATTTCAATGGTTTCATATTCCTCATGTCTTTTTTTCCCCGAGCGTCTTCATCTTCGCCCCGATTATCTGACCTACAAAAAGTTGGTCGTGAGCGGCTATCCTACATCTACATCCGAAACTATTTTATGATTCCAGATGCCATTTTAGTCATTATTTGAATTTCCATAATTTTGAGGATATATTGATCAATATGATAACTATAATAGGTGTGACTGGGGGGTGGGGCGAGGGGGGGGTGATAGGACCACACCCCACTTGCGCAGTTTCCACCTAACAATTCTAGATAGGCTGGACCCACCCTGCGCGATGCGCTGTAACCTCGGTCAATAGTTCAGTGACTGCAGTGCCTACATAGAGGATGCTTGTCTGTTACCAGTTTGCTACTTTTTACTTAAAATCTTGTAGTGAATTAATTTCAGTAATCAGGGTTGTGTTTGTGAGATTGTGTAGGTAAGTAGGTAGTTTAAGACCTTTTATATCAAAAACTTTTGCAGCACAATTTAAAAGAATCTGTGTTCTCTTTGTCTCTTCTTGCGTTTTTATGCAGTGGGCATTTTCTTGAGCGTTTGAGTTGGGAGTTCCTGAAAATTACAATTACTTAATTGAAATTTTTCATGCACGAGACCATTTTATTAAAAATATGCTTTCTTTCGTCCACGGTTGCTGCTTCTTGCACATGGATAAAAAACCCATTGCGCGCTGTGGTTGACTTGGGCTAAAATGCGTGGTGTAAAATGGCCATGGCAAGGAGAAATGGCCACGCCCAAATAGGAAGTACATTTGGTTTTGTGTTTTCGCAGATATTTTTAGAAATTTGGTTTTGTGTTTTCGCAGATATTTTTAGAAATATAGGCTATTGCACCAAGTAGGTAGTTCCTTTGTCTTAGGATGTCGACCACCATTTTTGTACAGATTTTCATTAAATATTTATGATAAAATAATTTCATTAAAAACGCGAATTTTGCAAATTATGCCATATGCTTTACATGGGCGTGTCGTATTCTGCTCTGCGAGGGTGGGGGAGGGGATGCGGATGCTGTCATATAGACAAGAACTAGGTCAATTTACATGTATTGCGTCCTATGCGGGTAGTTGTGGGTAGCCCGGGAGCCGTCATGCGCAGTGCGCAGCGGTTGGAATCAGAGCCTGCAGTTCTGGGCGCGCCCGCGTAACAAGTGCACGTCTGCACTAGCGCTAGCAATTGTTGAAATACAGTGATAGTATAACATAAAAAATAATTTTATTTTATTGTCGCGTATTTTACGCAATGAAATAAAAGGTCAGTGGGTCGTCTTAGGGGCGAAATATATGGGACGCACAGGTATGTTCATAAATTAATTAAATCATAAATGTTTTTTGTGATTTGAGTGCATAAAAGCAATTTTGCATTTCTCTTGATTCTTATAATTTTTAATTAAACAAAAATAATACTTAAAATAAAGAATCAAATAATTTTCCGAAATAATAAAATGCTGATGTCATTTATCTCAACTGCATCGAAACTGGGCTGTACCTACATGCTGATTCAAGTAAATCAGTTAGCTTTTAAAACCTTTATGTCCATTTTTCAGCCAGTGGTCAGCCTGTTATATATATCATATAGCTGAAAATCAGGGCGTGGCAGGTCAGACTATTGACCTGTCCCCCCATCCCCCACCCCTTCTATCGACCTATAGCTATAGCCTATAGGTAGTCGGCGCATAGCGCAATCGATACGCGCATCAATGCCGCACCCGAAACATCAAGTCATGGATGCAAGTAGTCTCCTCTCATTAGCCGTCGATTTATACATATATAAAGGCTAGAAATATAACGTTTGCATTATTTTTTTCAGTCAATATCAGTTCAGTATAAGTTCAATGTCTTCAATTCTTCATTATTATAACGAGATTCGTCTGTTTAATTAAAAATCGTTCATTCATTTATTTATTTTTATACTTTTTGCACAATGTACAATAATGGACTTAACGCTTTAGGCGTTCTCTGCCAGTCTACCTTAGGGTGGTGCAATTCATCAAGTTTTGGGATCTTGTTGGTAGTTAGGTGTGGCGAGTGCAACTTATTATTCAATTTAATCTAGTGATTTTACCGTTAGTTTTTTTAGTAACATTCTAAAGAAATGTTGTTTAATTCGTAACGTTCGTTTTCTCACCAACATTTAGACAGGGCGATCGTGCTAAGGTGCTAATGTAGGGCTGATGCACACTCAGCACTGCGGAGCAGTACACTGTGTGCACCTGCCTTATGTTAGCTGTGCAACAATCAAGACATCCACAGTCGAGAAGATACTTAATTTTAAAGACATTTAGAAAAAAATTCTTTCGGTTAACACATCTGTGTCATCTTTGTCGATCCCGTTAATAAGTTGTTATGGTCTCCATTATAATTCTAGAGAAGTGGTGTAAAACATAAAACGTTTGCATCCGCCCGTATGTTTGAGAGAAGAATTTTCTTGATAGTTCATATTTCCCGTCATATCATCACTGTCCTCTCCTGCACATACTATACCTAAGAAGCCTGTAATATAATATGGTATCGTAAAATGTTTTCTCTGACTTTAGTTTGCGGCAACAAACTGCAACGCAACTCTCGGGTGAAAGTAGGTTCGATATACGGACAGCACTTCAATGTACTGTGCGTGCATCTGACTTATGTTCATTGTTCAACTATGAAGACGACATGGGATTCCTCAATATGAGTAAGATGAGAAAATATACTGAAGATTGAATCAGCATTGTGTGTAAAATTGAATGTTTTAATAAACATACCTATACAAAATCCACGTTTTTGAGTGAAACCCAAAACTACGTTTTTTTCTTTCTGTAGGTAGGCACTCCAGTTGTCATTATTGCCCTGGTACACAAAGGTATTTCTGTAAATAGTAATGTTTAAAAATGTTTTCTCCATCTCTAGCTTCTCGCAACTACCTGCAACGCAACATCTGTGTGAATGTAGGTTCGATGTACGCACAGCACAATTAAAGTGCTGTGCGTACATCTTTCCTATGTTTGCAATTCAACTGTGAAGACAACTTGAGATTCTGCCAAGACAACATGGGATTCCTCAAGATGAAGAAATTACTGAATCACTGAAGATTTGGCATGTTCAATCAGTTTCATGTTTACACATAAAACTGATTGAACTTGCTAAACAATAATCGCTTTTGAGTGATAACCAAAATTGCTTTTAAATATTTTTCTATAGACTCTTCTGCTCTTATTAGCGAAGTCTGCAACGCAACATCCGTGTGAATGTAGGTTCGATGTACGCACAGCACAATTAATTGTGCTGTGCGTACATCTTTCCTATGTTTGCAATTCAACATGAAGACAACTTGGCATTCCTCAACCTGAAGACATCTCCTAAAGATTTTAATCGTTATTTCAATAATAGCTTGTAAACAATAATCCCATTTTTAAAGCTGCTTCTAGATCTAGACCTCATTATCATTATCATGTTACACATAAAAGGTATACCTTTACATAGTATTGTTTAAAAATGTTTTCTCCCTCTAGCTTATGACAACAAACTACAACGCAACATCTGTGTGAATGTAGGTTTCGATGACAGCACAATATTGTGCTATGCGTACATCTTTCCTATGTTTGCAATTCAACTGTGAAGACAACTTGAGATTCCTCAAGATGAGTAAGATGTTTTAAAATGTTTTCTCAATCTTTAGCTTCTCGCAACAAACTGCAACGCAACAGTCGTGTGAACGTAGGTTCGATGTACGCACAGCACTAAATGTGTACGCACACATAACAAAAGGTGTGTACGCACAACAATAAATGTACTGTGCGTGCATCTTCCCTATGATCACGTATCAACTGTGAAGACAACATGGGATTCTTCAAGATGAAGAAATGACTGAATCAGTGAAGATTTCAATCAATTTTATGTGTAAAGTTGTGTATTTTTATGAAAAAAATGCTAAACAATAATCGTTATCAAGTGATAACCAAAATTGCTTTTACATATTTTTCTATAGGCACCTACTCCAGTTAGCGAAGTCTGCAACGCAACATCCGTGTGAACGTTAGGTTCGATGTACGCACAGCACTACGCGCAGTAGTGCCCTGCGTGCATCTTTCCTATGTTCACGTTTCTACTGTGAAGACAACATGGGATTCCTCAAGATGTGTAAGATGAAGAAATTACTGAATCACTGAAGATTTTAATCAGTATTATGTGTGTGTATTTTTATGAAAACTTCCTAAACATAATCCTCGCTTTTGAGTAAAAACCAAAACTGCTTTTATATTTTCCTGTAGGTCGGTACTCCAGGTATCATTATTGTTCTAGTACACATTCCTACACATGCAAATGTTTAAAAATGTTTTCTCCATCTCTAGCTTCTCGCAACTACCTGCAACGCAACATCTGTGTGAATGTAGGTTCGATGTACGCACAGCACAATTAAAGTGCTGTGCGTACATCTTTCCTATGTTTGCAATTCAACTGTGAAGACAACTTGAGATTCCTCAAGATGAGTAAGATGTTTTCTCAATCTTTAGCTTCTCGCAACAAGCCGCAACGTAACAGTCGTGTGTAAATTTTATGTTGTGTAAAGTTGTGTATTTTTATGAAAAATGCTAAACAATAATCGCTTTCAAGTGATAACCAAAATTGCTTTTATATATTTTTCTACAGGCATCTACTCCTGTTAGTGAAGTCTCCAATCACCATCCGTGTGCATGTAGGTTCGATGTACGCACAGCACTACGCGCAGTAGTGCCCTGCGTGCATCTTTCCTATGTTCACGTTTCTACTGTGAAGACAACATGGGATTCCTCAAGACGAGTAAGATGAAGAAATTACTGAATCGCTGAAGATTTTAATCAGGTTTATGTGTAGTTGTGTATTTTTATAACAAAATCCTAAACATAAACCTCGCTTTTTGAGTGCAAACCGCAACTGCTCTTATATTTTTTCCGTAAGTAGCTACTCCAGCTATCTTTATTATCCTGCACACAGGTATTCCTATACATAGTATTGGACTAGTAGTCGCAAGCGCGGCTGCTGTAAACAAGGTCTCGGGTTCGATTCCCGGGTCGGGCCGAAATCGCTTTGTGAGTTTTCTAAAACTTTCACAAAGCAGCCCGTTGTCTGAAGTTGGTGATTGATTCACCCGTGCATCAGAGAGCACGTTAATGTCGAATAGTGAGGTCGAGTCGAATGGAGAATAACCGCCGTGGCCGAAATCGGCCGTGGACGCCATATATGTAGTTTAAAAGTGTTTTCTCACTCTAGCTTCTGACAACAACCTGCAACGCAACATCTGTGTGAATGTAGGTTCGATGTACGCACAGCACAGTATTGTGCTGTGCGTACATCTTTCCTATGTTTGCAATTCAACTGTGAAGACAACTTGAGATTCCTCAAGATGAGTAAGATGTTTAAAAATGTTTTTCTGAATCACTGAAGATTTTAACCAGTATTATGTGTAAAGTTTATAAACATTTCTATACAATTTCCCGCTTTTGAGTAAAAATCAAAACTGCCCTTATATTTTTTTTCTGTGGGTACCAAAGTTATCATCGTTGTCCGCGTACGCATTGGTACAGTCAACTTATAGGAAAATCGTATTTATTACTATTGAGTTAAGGTGCATGACAGTTACCACTGTTGTGCAGTCTACCGTACAACATGGCCAACCAATTACACAGCATTATTTCCAAATGTTTTCTCTCTCTTTAGCTTCTCGCAAAAAACTGCAACGCAACATCCGTGTGAATGTAGGTTCGATGTACGCACAGTGAATTCAACTGTGAAGACAACATGGAATTCCTCAACATGAAGATTTTAATCAATACCAAAGATTTTAATCAATATCACGTGTAAAATACAGAAATTCTCCCATAGTTACAATAAATCTTTATAAATTAACATCAAAGTAAGCTGGCATAACGTAAATTTTAAAAACTTTATAACTCCGTGTCGTCAATATTGATCTGTTTTCATAAGACAACTTTTTGAAAGTTTAAGATTTTATGATATAGGCGTTTGTGTTGTTAAGAAAAAATCCTCCTTTACGTTAGGGCACATTTGAAAATTATATGATTTGTTTGGTGTTATTTCAATAATAGCTTGCAAATAATAATCAAATTTTTAAAACACTTTCTAAATCATATATCGTATATACGTAATCGTATAGGGTATAGATATCATTATTATTGTTCTTTTACACAGGTATTCCTTTACATAGACTTGTACGTGTGCAACGCAACATCCGTGTGAATGTAGGTTCGATGTACGCACAGCACTACGCGCAGTAGTGCCCTGCGTGCATCTTTCCTATGTTCACGTTTCTACTGTGAAGACAACATGGGATTCCTCAAGATGTGTAAGATGAAGAAATTACCGAATCACAGGATTTTAATCAGTATTATGTGTACATTTATGTGTTTCTATGTTTCTATAAACTATAAACCAAACTGCTTTTATTTATTTTTCTGTGGGAACTCTAGTTATCATCATCGTCCTGGTATACATTGGTACAAAATCGTTATGTAGTATTGTTCAAAATGTTTTCTCCCTCTTTAGCTTCTCGCAACTACCTGCAACGCAACATCCGTGTGAATGTAGGTTCGATGTACGCACAGCACTACGCGCAGTAGTGCCCTGCGTGCATCTTTCCTATGTTCACGTTTCAACTGTGAAGACAACATGGGATTCTTCAAAATGAGTAAAATGAAGATATGAATCAGCATTACGTGTAAAATTGTTTTTTTTTTAATAGGTATGCCTTAACAAAATTCTCACTTTTGAATGAAAATCGAACTGTTGTTTCTTTTTTTCTGTAGATACTTCAGTTATTTTCACTGTCCAGGAACACAGGTATCCATAGTATTGTTTATTACTAGTTAGTGGTTGTATTTTAGGTATTCATATTTGTAATGTTACACAGTATTGTATAAAAATGTTTTCTCCCTCTTTAGCTTCTCGCAACAACCTGCAACGCAACACCCATGTGAATGTAGGTTCGATGTACGAACAGCACTATTTATTAGTGCCCTGCGTGCATTTTGCCTATGTTTGCGTTTCTACTGAGAAGACATCATGGGATTCCTCAATATGAAGATATCTACCTAAAGATTTTAATTAATATCCTGTGTATACAGAAATTCGCCCATTACAATAATAAATGTTCATATGTACCTACTATCAGCTCCAAACGTGCTGCACAAATCAAAATTGTCAAATCTGCTAAGCACCGTGTTGTCCAGAACTTAGCAGAGTATTCATCTACTTGTTTTAGAGTGTGTTGTTAAGTAATTCTTCCGTTGTCAGGCACATGTGAAAATGTTGATTTGTGAGCTTCTTTTTACTCTAACCGTACCTAATTAAGTAATTTAAAGTTAATTTCATAAATCGACTTTTTTAACAGATGCACAATTCGGGTGATGTCACCGGCGCGCGACTATTCTGCCGACTTTACTGTAGCTTACCTTACCTTCCTTTACCAAAATTGCAATAACTAATGAACAATCTACCTACTTGTAAGAAAATATAATAGAAAATCTTGTATTCTGTCTTATTATGTAAACCAGTCTTTCCCAAAGTGGGCGATAACGCCCCCTTGTGGGCGCTGCAGGTCTCAAGGGGGGCGGTAAGAGACCCAGAAAGAAAATGGGGGCGTTGTGAGCAGCTGACTGTCGATCCAGTCAGGGTTTCTTTTAATTTGTGTTTAAATCCGCGTTAAATTTGAGAAATTCTCGAACGAACACAAGTAGTGTTATGTCCCAAAACTCAAAAATTTTCGCGCTCGCTTCGCTCGCGGTTTCTTTACTTTGCACTAGATTTTTTTTTCACATATAGCTACTTTTAATGTCTCATTACTCAAAAAAAATCGCGCTCCCTTCGCGGCTTCTTCATTTCACAGTTGCCTTTTATTTAGGACTTTTACTGATCCAAAACTCAACAATTTTCGGGTTAGTTTCACTTTACAGTTGTTTTAATTTTTTTTTAATTTTTTTCTCCCCTAGCAAAAAGGTAGCGTCGTTTTTAAGTCCTTTTATTAATAAGAAAGTAACTTCTAGTTTCCATATGAACTTTCTTATTTACGGTACTACTTTAAGTCCCAAAATTTTAATACATAGGCGCCAACACTAACCTAACAAAAATTAATTAAAATGTGTGGGCTACATTTTAATTAATTTTTGTTTTGAGTTCTAAAATATAACAAAAATTTTCACGCTCGCTTCGCTCGCGCAATCAGAAGCTATATTCCCATTCGCCAACCAGCAATAACTTATGTACGATTGGGCTACAATTTACGTAATTTTTGCTTTGACTTGTTAACTATAAAAAAAAAATCGCGCTCGCTTCGCTCGCGCATTCGGTAACTACATGTGTCCCTGTTTTTCGTAAGGGTTTAAACTGCAGTTGGAAGGCGACATAGAAATCTTGCCCAGGGCGCTGGTAGAGTTGAAACCGGCACTGAATACATCATCTGTGAAAATTTCAACTCTCTAACTATCACGGTTCATGAGATACCGCCTGGTGACAGACGGACGGACAGAGGAGCGAAAACAATAGGGTCCCGTTTTACCCCTTGGGTACGGAACCTTAAAAAATGGGGGCGCTAAAAAAATATTTATTCTCAAAGTGGGCATTAGACAAAATAAGTTTGGGAACCACTGATGTAAACTATCACTGTTGAATATATTATAAATAAAAACATGTCTCATAATGGTGATTTTTATTTCAATAATAGCTTGTAAACAATATTCACATTTTTAAAATAGCTAAACATCTAAAAATTTATAACAAAGTAATATTTGTAATACATATTTGGTTTAAAGACTACGAGTACTTTATAAAAATGTCTTTTGTAAAAATGTTATAAAAATGCTTCTTGCAGTCTATCGTGCATTATATTATTTGTATAAGTCAAAGACATTATCTCATTACAACTACAATGGCACAACGAACTCACGTTATGAACATGACTAAATAATTTGTGCCTGATTTTAAAGCAAACCAAAGCATAATCTCTGAATTCTTTGTATACGTTTCTAACGATGGCACTAAAAATTACATTTAAAACGTTCAATATTTACAACTACTGTACAAATATACATTATTAAATGCTAAATATTTCTACCTCAAAACGTAGATAGATAAACTTGCTATTAACGCAGCTATGGATAGACTTACAGTACTAGCACCTTGAGTGGGGTACGTGTGCACGGTGAGCGCATACGCTAACGAGCTTAAACCTAAATCACTGGTAATCAACACACTCTCTCTGTTTATCATGTCTGCGATCTTCTCAGCTTCTAGAATACACACATTGAGTTGTAAATCAGTTGGGTTTTCCAACATCGTTTCAACTGTGACGAATATTTCCATTTCAATAGTGAGGTACCCTCTGAGAGCACACTCGGCTATCTTGACATGTCTCTCTAGAGCTCTTAAAATATTGTTGAGGTTTATGACGCTGGCGGAAATGTTTGTTCCGTATAGCGCTCTATCGATTTGTTTCTTGGAATAAAGTATTCTTAGGGCTCCTCCGCACTTTGGGCAGCATGCACCGGGGGCAGTGAAGCCAAGGCAGTTGGGTTTCTTGAGTGGGGGGCAGTTGATCCTGTCGATGAGGGCACACTTGGGCTCCATGAGGTCGGAGATGGGTCCGACGGCGAGGCAGGGCCCGGCGTAGTCCACGCTGACGTACTCCGCCCAGGCCGCGCACTCGGAGATGTACGACACTCCGTTCACGCCACAAACTGGACCCGCCTGAAATAGTAAGACATGGTAGTGGTAGGTAGGTATTGGTACATTTCACAAATGGGTTAGAAATAGGTCGATGTAATTCTATCTGGGACATGAGATATGAGAGTGAAGGAATAGTGAGTGCATCTGTGTCTGCGCAAATGCTTGTGAACTTTAATATGTCCTGCGCTGTTGACTGATCTCCTTTTATGAGAAGAGCCGCCGTAGCTGATAATAGGCTAGGATTTCATCATCATCTGGGACAGGATTGTACCAAACGTTATCTTTTTTACGAAAATTGGTATAGGTAAAGTTGTCATGGCCCTAATGGCTCCTGGCTCCAAAAATTCTTTCACCTAAGTTTCACAAGTTTATTTAAATAGGGAGGTCGCAATTTTGAAGGCTGGGGGTTCAACAGGAGTATCTAGTCGAGAACGTCTTTATGTCACACTATAAACGATACTGAAATTAATGTCTCGAGATGACACATAAACGAAGTTATACTCCAGAAGCCGGTGCTGGCTTATAACGTAACTTTAATGACGTAAGTAATATACTCACAGCAGAGCATCCGTGCAGACAGTTGCCCCAGTAGGCGAACTTCCTGCCGCTCATGACGAGGTGGCACGGCGTCGCGTGGCTGTGTCCGTCCGTGTCGCATACCGGCTGTCCTGATTGGGCGTTGCAGTTCACTGTGCTCACTAGAACACACATTTGTAAGCAGATTTTAATAATCAAATAATCACGTATTTGTTGGGTGTGTAAAAGATATTAATCTGACTGACAGTTACATGATTGATTAGGAAAGAATCTGTGTCCATGGATGGGTAAGATCCTTTGTGCCGAATGTCATAGGTCAGAATCTAACTCAATTAAGATCAGGGAAATAATCGCTCCATGAAAACTTGTAACCGTTAGGCATATGTAAAATTCAGATACTGAGCTTCATATAGTCATAGTGCTTGGCAACTACAGTATTACTAAACGCAAGAAAGCTTCCTACATGTATACAATGTTATTTTTATATATGTCACCGTAAGATTACAAACATCGTTAGATTACAATCTATCTCGAGAGATTGTAAACTGTCGAATTATTGTGAACCGTAACATCTGATTGCAATTTAACGCATTATTTTTCGCTATATTATAATCTATCGATGAGAAATTGTCAAATTGTCAACTGTCCGAAAGCTCTCCCTGATTGGTCAGTCTTTTTGTAAGATCGACCAATCACGACCAGCCGTTCTGTTGCCATGGAGTTCCCGTAGAGTTAGGAATGAATTTGTGTTTGAAGACAAACTACCTAATTATTTTGTTTCTTATAATTTTCCAATTTCATTTAAATAAAACTACTTTTACGGATTTTATCGCGGTTGGTTTTAAACGTCGGGATTAAATAATATAATATAACCGCGATTAAATCCGTAAAAGTAGTTTTATTTAAATGTCTAATATTCGCGTAAGTGTCAGAAATCAATATGTTTCCAATTTCAATTTGTGTTTGAAGAATAAATATTTCGTTACAATTTGTTCTCTCCATATGTCAGGAATATTAATTACATACTCGTACTAAATAATAAATACTTGATGAATTTTTGAAGAGCATTTATTTAATTTAACTGACACCTCTATTTCATTCCTAAGTCTACGGGAACTCCATGGGAACAGAACGGATTATTGGTCGATCTTACAAAAAGACTGACCAATCAGGGAGAGCTTTCGGACAGTTGACAATTTGACAATTTCTCATCGATAGATTATAATATAGCGAAAAATAATGCGTTAAATTGCAATCGGATGTTACGGTTCACAATAATTCGACAGTTTACAATCTCTCGAGATAGATTGTAATCTAACGATGTTTGTAATCTTACGGTGACATATACACGCTTACCACAATGGTACTGCGGGCAGGCAGTCTGCAGGCGGGACAGACACACGTTAGGCTTGGGCATGCACACGTGCCGGCGGCCGCAGCCCGCGCCCGCGCACACCGAGCTCGCGCCGAACTCCAGCTCGCCGTCCGACGCGCCCGCACATCTGGGAAGATAAGTGTTAGGAATGAAATGGGTGAAAAGATTTTTATAGATAGGCATTTTTTTGATTAATTCATTAATGGGTAAATGGATAACATAAATTTAGATAGAATTTTGAACTAAAATTGAGCCTCAGGATTGGTTTTGGCACGTGATATATCACCATTTGGGTTCCATTTGTTTTACGTTGATATTAAAGCTTCAATCAAGGCAATCGTGGGTACAAGTTCAATGACAGCGAGTAAACGTGAACCGTGGCGTCAACGGTAGACGATAGGTTCACGGAGCAAGGAAAGATGAGCAGAGATGTTATAATGCAAGTAGGTCTCAAATGCCTTCCTTTAGGTAAATATGTAGGATGGATATGAGCAAAACGATTAGTTATGAGTGAATCAACGAGACGTTAGATTTTCAACGGAGACAATTGTCAACGGCTTTTAGTATTACAAAAAATTACAGAGAAGGCGCATGGGAGTGAAGTCACTAACATTCCTTGACCCCCGAACATCCGAATTTTGGCGCGCTACTTTCTAAGGAGATTTTGCGTTGTAACAACTCCGCTTATCATTTTGTTCTCCATGACCTTGGTTACGTCTTTGACTTTTGCCGAAGTCTTCCGATTTAAATTTAACATGTATTTCTATGCACTAACTTGGCGAGGCACGCGTTGGGGTACATGGTGTGCTTGGCCCTGACGGGCAGGTGGTGCGGCGGGCAGTAGCACGGCAGCGCGGCGCGGCCACACGCTCGGCGGGCACATACTCGCTCCCCGCCTCGACACGAACATGCGTTACACTCCATGTAGTACTTCTCGCCTATAACATACACAAAATAATTCAATTTAATTACTCTATATAAGACGTCAGACGACCTAGCCGCAGGGCACGACACAATAGTGGCGATAAGGCACCTCTTTGAAGAGTCGCAGTGCCCTTACCGTATGACGCAGGTCCACACTCAACACTTTTGATACCTATATCGGCGGGAGGTGGTATATGTTCGTGTGTTCATTTTCTTTAAACACAAATTAAAAGACTGTCCGTACCGCACTGGCTACTTGGATATTTAGTAAAATAACTTATTTCGTAATTTGTCTAGAACATTTGATTAATTTCTCTACATAAAATATTAAAATAAATTCGGAATTTTTAACCCCAACACCAGCGTGTGGAATCCCATATGCACTTCATGAAATTTAGGGATAAACAATCACTAAAACTCATTTAGATAACTATAAAAAACCTCGTAGTCACGCGTTTACGATAAGCGTTCCACAAGGCTCAATACTCTGGCCAATATTGTTTTAAAGAGAATTTAATTTATATCCTACCTTGTTTAACTTCTCTATCGTGCAGCTGACAATTCTCAAGTTCAACACAAGGCAATGGTTGACAGTCCATCAGTCCCTTGAGGCCACAGCGGCAGATCTTGAAACATGCCTTGCGAATAGAGGACTGCATCGGTACACGTACCCATGATCCAACTGGTACTATTTGTGATGAACTGTCTCCTGTGAAAGATATTCTTAATTTTAATTAAGTTAATTTCCTTCTATTTAAAGTTAAGGGATTATAAGATTATGAAATAAACGTATGTAACTGGGCAACGTGATACCCTTGCTTTGGTGATACTGGTTGTCACACTTTCTGCTCCCTAACTACCCATAGTACTACTAACCCCTATGTACTTTCGCTGTAGTTTACATGTACTACCTCATATGCGTGAACTGAATATGTGTGAACTGAATATTCGTGAATTTTCAACCATATCGGATAGCTGTGAACAATTTGTTTTTGTGTTTCAAAAATATGGATTATTTTAGTCAAGTTGTTATTACAGCTAAAAGCTTTTTTTCCAACCAATTAAAATCATGATAATTCCTTACCAAGAGGGCATCCATCGACGCAATAGTACCGTGGACAGGAGCCGCCGTGCAAACAGTTCCTGTTGATGACGCAAGTCTGTGGCGGGGTGCACGGAGACCCGGAGCACGGTGACGTCACTACTTCCTTAGCTGATAGTAAGGGGGCTTCTGTACCTGAAAGATTTGAACTACACGTAAGTAAGATGCAAAGAGAAGTAAAAAATGATTTTGACAAAAAATGCAATAGGTACCAATAGATATATCACTATTAGCTTGAATCGCGCTTGGAATGCGCACGCATGCTACAAGGCCATTCATGACCTTAAACCGATACTTTGAATACATCATCTGATTAGCCAGCTCTCAATTATGTTTGGGCGGCTTTGATAACCAGTTGGAGCTGAGTACCAGTGTTTTATTCGGAGTGACTGCCTATCTGAACTCCATAACTCAAGTTACTCGAGCAACCCGATACCCCTTTGGGAAGGCTCGTTGACAGACTTTCTGCTTTCTGACTATTAGTATAGAATTTTATTTCACAAATTACAAAGCTCAGCCACATTTCATAGTATCGAAGATTCATAAATGTTTGGTTCAGTATAAATGACGAAGCTAACTTACTAGGTGACATGAACTGGTGTAGCGGTACACATGGAGCATTAGCGTCGGGCGGCGTGAGGCGAGCACACAGCGCCCGCGCGTTCAGTGAAGCTGGCGCCCGTGACCATTCCACACATGACGATACTAGACGAGCACATTCTTCTGCACATAGGAGACTGCTGTGACCCTGTAAAGTTAGAAAAAAACATTTTTTTACATCTACACCACAGCAAAAAGGCCGATAAAAAGATGAACGAAAACATCTTGAAGAAACCTGGACTATCACGTCTGAAATCACCAACTCGCATTGAGCAAGCTTGGTGGTTAATGCTCAATCTTTCTCCGTGTGAGAGGACGCCTGTGCCCAGCAATGGGACGATAAAAAGGCTACATAAAGACACTACAGCAAATATTTTCACTTTTCAACGACGACAGATAGAAATGACGACAGATAGAAATGTACGGAAGAAGAAAAAATCTAAGCCGACTTCAAATAAAATTGGGATAAAGGCGGGAGCTGGATGATGACTGCATGATGTAGGGTTGTCTTTATATTTAAATTAAAATTAATATTATCTTTAGGACAATCTTAGTAAGGTTCAAAATGTTTGATAGCTCTAGTCATTTGAGGCTTCGTAAAAAGGTTTCTTACCTTTGCTGTACAAGGTTTGACATGTAACGCGCAAGCGACGCTCTTCCAAATATCGATAGGACACTGACTGGAGTTTTTCAGAGGCAGCTCCATTCCCGAAATGATCAAAACTCTGCAAGAAAATATATTTTTACTGCACTCCAATATTTACCATCCTAAAAGCTTTATGGCTCTTAAAGCCTTTAGAGGTATTTTAGCAGCTAATAGAAATAATGAAAAAGAAACAACAATAAAAAAAACGATTCCAGTAAAAAGGTGTTATAAAACTTTTATGATCCTTTCTGCAAGCCAAGGTCCTAAATAGTTTAAGAAAAATTGCAATAGATCTAATTTTATTTCTTTTTTATAATCATAATTTATATCAAATGAGTAAGAAAAGTTAATGTCTCTCACCCACTCCCCTTCTGCTCAGCTACTGCAAGATGTGCCTCGAGATCAGCCTGCGCAGTGCACGATCTGAACAGCGTCGTGGGACGACTATTGAGCTGACTGCAGTATGTCAGACCACCACAGCCGAGAGAACACGGCGCGTCCACTGAAAGGCAGAACAAATTCTTTCAAACGTAGGCAGGTACTGGGAATATAATATGCTCATTCTCGTATGTGAAAAAGCAGTAGCTACATGTAGATTTCATATCTGAATACAGGGTATTGATTGATCTGAATACTCTGAATCTATAAATGGATGTGACCTGGCGAGATTGTAATTTAGGGCAAGAGTTTCGAATAGGTACTGATTGGCCAACAGGAATTTTCTGAATATAATAAATTAATCTCCGATTCCCAAATATTAATTTTACGTGAGCAAATAAATTAGACTATGTACACACGTAGTGCAAAAGTGTCAGAATAAGTCGTGCCACTTGGGTGTACCATTAGGTACTTCAAAAGGTAGTCGTATTTCTAGCCCGATGATGCCATTACAGTCGACACACATCCTCTCAGAATACAAAGAAACTAAACAGCCGACAGACGGCTAAACTTATTAGGATGGCATATTCTAGTCAGATGCTCTAATCTGCATGGCCGGCGCATCGTGTCATCAAGGCGCGGGAATTCCACATTAATATGGATGCGAGCAATTTACCATGTTTTCCAGCTGCATGTGTGGGAATGACAACTTTGGAATACAGTGCTGCAATGAATTTGCAGAAGTTCGTAGTAATTAGTCTAGAATGTTCGTTCCAAAAAGGTGAGTTAGAATAGTTTCATTGATCTGAAAATTGTCGTGGCATTGGGGAAATACGTCAATGCGTCAACATCGACCTCGACGAATAGGATGCTATTAGGTACTAACTAAAATTAACTAACAAAACAATCCCTGGGGTTTAACTGTCTCATATTTCAAAAATGTATTATTTTATCGAAAACGAAGGAACATTATTGTGACAAAACAAAAAATACGAAGGTATACTGAAGTTTGTCCCTCAATTATAGAAAGTACCAATACTTAATTAGGGACTATAACAGAACAGTAAAACATATATTAGTAATTATAGCTTTGATACCAACATACCATCGTCCATACACTCAGAGAGCGAGATCTCCTGGGGATCGCCCAAACACTCCGCGTAGAACTTTTGCCAGTTAGTTTGCCAACCGGTGTTGAACGTCTCGAAACATAATCTTCGACAGTTTATTGTCACGGCCTGAAAAGTTTACTTTCTATTACTTCTAACAACACTTCGGTCAAACACATAATACTTCGTTTGCCCAAGAAATTACGACTTTGTAGAAGAATTTTACGTGAGCAAAGTTTGATTCCCAAATGGATCAAGGAATTGTGGCGTTTCCGAAACACAGATATTGATTTTAGCAACTTTGCTAGACCAACATTATCGTCTATTGTACGTCTCTATCCTGAATGTACTGTTTATTTTCAATACATTTTATTACCAACCTTCTGACAGCAATGCAGTTTGGCTATATCATGTGGGATGAGATCCTTAGGTTCGGGCGGGGCGTCCTTCTTCAAAAAGCATTGCCAGAAGCCATCCAGTATGACTGGAGCTCCGCAGTCAACCTCCAATGCTTCCATAATCTCCTGCAATACTCCTGTACTTCGTAGCACGCGCTCGCAAGTCGGCTGACATTCTTGACGGTTTGATTCGCGACAACATGGCAAATCTGGAACATAATGAAATAAAACCTCCTAGCAGATAACCTTGGGTTAGCTCACTATTCGAGCCACGTTTAAAAATTATCAAAGCATTTAGCCTAGATTGATATTTCGCTAGAGATTAATTTAGAAGATCATATGTATGCAGGAAAGGTCATGTCATTAAGATTTGTAAGCTACTCACATTTAGCAGTATCCGTGGATATCACCGAATCTGTGAGGTCCCTCAAACATTTCATCAGATCAGGCGACTCCTCACATGACTGTAATGCCGTGGCCCTGGCTTGCACGTCTACTTTAGATTGGCCGAGACGCCATAGAGCTTTCTGACACTCTTCGTGACACGTCATGGATTGCGTCTGCGCTGCGGGAATACAGTTAATGTGGAATTATTTCCTTGATGCGGCAGGTAAAATAGTTCCTGATACATAGTGATAACTTGGTTTAGGCACTGTTAGAAAAATTGCCTGATGATGATGTAAAATTAGAAAACGTAGGTACTTATATTCGGTACTTATGTACGTTTGAAATATGTGTATCGTGCTGATTGGAAAACATAACCATAATCTAATTTACTTATGTATGTATGTATTCTAATAATGTAAAGAAGAAGAAGATTTTGATTAAAGTATATATTTACTCTTTAACACGACCTCCAAGATGAAAGAGGTTCTCAATCCAACTTTTTTTTTTGTTTTCATATTAGATTTATTTATTTACTCACAACAGCATCTCTGAGCCTCCTCCTGCTTCTGCACACAATCGAAAAACGCGATCTCATCGGACCTGCGACATGCGCCCGCGCCTACCAGCGAGCTCTCGTTGGCGGCCATCGCGCATGCGTGCCGGCATGACGTCAGGCGGCCCAGCGAGCAGCACGCGCGGCCCCACCACCCGGACCCTGACACCACTTCTGCTGATTTCAATTTGGAATTAAAACAGGATCTACCAATGGAAACTTCGTAACGATTCGGCGAGTCTTTGAATCTGGAACTTTGGAGAGGTAAAGATGCGATCAATGACAATGACCTACAGACAGGAAATATCTATGCAGATACAATTGGTGCCAAGCTAGAGAAACTAAACGATTATACACTTTATGGGTATCCAAACAATCTTACCTTGGATAGTCTTGTTCATGCAAATCCAAAATTCAATCTGAAACCAAAACAGAAGATACATGAAACTATCTTCATTAAGACACAAACCTTAATACTTCTTGCGTATAGGTATGTAAACCAAATAACGTCTTATTTATCTCTTCCTTTCTTATTTGCTATTGTTTGAAGTAACTCTATACATACATCGGTTCTGCTTTGTGAGGGCAGGAAATTCTATACCAACCCCAATTACAATACAATACCGATAGGCGGTTTATTGACAAAAATGAATGAAGATTTATTTCAGAGAATACACTCAATGGCGGCCTAAGCTGTGATTGTCTGAATGGGTCGTATCGCCTTACGCCTACGATCGGGCACTTGATGCTAGCGTTTGTATTCATGGGCTAATATATTTTCGGTAAGTGCTTTTAAGTGGTTTGGCGTCATCTCAACTTCTTGGTATGTCGGAGAAATTAATACCTATAGTAGCGTTCTTTGTGAATACTAGGACGTTTGTCTCGAAAGCTGTTCCAAAAACTGCGTTGTTTCCTTTTGTTCCATGCAGCAAGTACAGCATTTCTCTAGCTTGAGAGATGTTTTTAATGGAGCAGTAATAGTGTCATGCATACTTACTAAGCGTGGTGTGCAAAATCTGTAGATGTTTGGGACCATTTGTTCAAAGGTGGACGCATTTGATGCTATCTCCACCAAAGACATCTAAAACAAAAGAAAATCATGAAGCATTTTTTACATTTTCGATCGAAGACTTTAAAAATAGAGCATGATCAAGAATGAATGATATATGGAATCTAGAAAAGAAAAAATAGTAACCCATGTCAATAATCACGACGACACAAGAAACCAAATTAGTTTGCTACTCTATTAGTACAATTTCAAAATTCAGCGTTACAGATATTACTTCCCCTGCTAACCAATATACAAACACCAACAGTATTACGAAACGTACCCACATCCTCGTAATGACAACATTCAATATTAACCGAATAAGATGTAGGTAATAAAAGTTGCGCAACCGGGCAACATGTTAGTGGTATATAAACACGTGTTCCCTGCGATTAGGACGACTGAAGCGTAGAAAAGTGCAGTAAGTCCAACAGACCGAAGAAATTAGTTTTAGAAAAGTTTTTTGTCTTGTAGAGGTTTGCTTAGTGTATAGGCCTGTAGCGTAATCTGTGAAAAACTTTGGTAAACCTACGATATTAGAGGCATATTATGAATTAGGAAGTTTTCAGTGTATTGCAGTTTTTACCCGACCGTCAAGAAGTGTTCGTTATAATAAAATCCTTTTTTAGGGTTCCGTAGCCAAAATGGCAAAAACGGAACCCTTATAGTTTCGTCATGTCCGTCTGTCCGTCTGTCCGTCTGTCCGTCTGTCACAGCCGATTTACTCGGAAACTATAAGTACTACAGTGATGAAATTTGATGGGAATATGTGTTGTATGAACCGCTACAAAAATATGACACTAAATAGTAAAAAAAAGAATTGGGGGTGGGGCCCCCCATACATGTAACTGAGGGATGAAATTTTTTTTTTCGATGTACATACCCGTGTGGGGTATCAATGGAAAGGTCTTTTAAAATGATATAAAGTTTTCTAAAAAACATTTTTCTTAAAGTGAACGGTTTTTGAGATATCAGCTCTCAAAGTCGTAAAAAGTATGTCCCCCCCCCTCTATTTTTATAACTACGGGGTATAAAATTCTAAAAAAAATAGAGGTGATGCATGCTAATTAACTCTTTCAACGATTTTTGGTTTGATCAAAGTATCTCTTATAGTTTTTGAGATAGGTTGATTTAACTGTAATTTACGGAACCCTTCGTGCACGAGTCCGACTCGCACTTGGCCGGTTTTTTTTATATTTCAATATTATATTCAACTTGGTATTCTATACCTAAATATTACCATGCGCTATAATCTTCTGTATTCTATAGGTACTTTTTACAAACGATTGACACATAGGAATTCGGATTCTCCAATCTCGTGATCCATGTTCGCACAAACTATATTTTCTGCACATTTAACATTTGTTTGGCAATCGCACGCATTACACCCGCTTAATGATAATAATTGATGTCGGGACACATCGCTACATGTAGCTACACATTCTCTACTCTAACGACAGTCGCTCGACGGCCCTTTCAAGATATTTTGTTACTTTATCACTGCATGTATCATGTTACTGAGTTAATTAAAAGGTTGAGCGACTAATAGATTTGTTACATTGCATTTTATCTAATGATGTTAAAGTTCAATGACTTAATTTTATTTAATAACCTATTCCATACCATTCTCTTTATTTTCTATTATAAAATGTGGCAAAATCTTGTTACAGTTGTTTATTTAATTTTTTTGAGAAAAGACGTGACAGCGACATTTTTAACAACACAGGAGTTATTTTTAACTTGAATCCACATCGGAATTAGTTGTCTGATGTTACTTTATGATTGCTAACATAAATAATCTTCACAAAAACATAATATTGTGTGGGTTTAACAAATGCTCCATTCCGTAATGCTATCAATTCTCAGTTTTGACACATCAACAAACAGCACTATTCGTCTACTTAATTCGAAGAAAACGTAACTATCTGAAGTTATGTCAAAATTTATGGAAGCAATCACATTTATTAGATAACCCTAGGAAGCTTACGAAATCACAGCCGTATGCATAAATAACTGAGATGTGCATCTGGTGGGTCGCGTTATCTGTCAGACGGCGCTATAGGGTTATCAGCACTTGTTGTAGAGGTGAGCACACACTATACAAACACACACGATGTCTGACTACTGATAAAGTGTGTTTAATTATTTTTTACTAATAAAACAACTTCATGTACTGCGGCGAGTTCATGAAAGGTCGGAGAGACGACGTTGTTAAAAGTTTTGCTAACTTTCATAGCGGTGTACCTATTATAATATTATTTTAGCCTGCTTTATTTATGAAACAACAAACACTATTCGTGTAGTCTAGACCACGAAGTTGGCAAACATTTAGCGGTTATATCGTCTCGTTATTTTCTTGATAGCAGCAGTTTTTTTTAATAGGATCTAAATACTCTTGACATTTTTAAGAGTATAATTCAGAAAAGACACAAATTTCGAACAAAATAACAATACGTGACACAGTTATGCAAAAGAAACAGCCATCATTTAGAAGTTAATCGCCTATGCTGACAATTTCGAGTGCATAATTTACGATATTTTCTTTAGTGACGAAAGGCAAAGGCGAGTGTTTAAAAATACGAACACGAAGACACGGCCATAAAATAAAAACGAAGTGCATATTTTCCCTCGGCTATTAAGCTGTCACAATAAGATCACAGAATATATTAAGTTGTGATAGTATAACATAACGACACCTTTGAACTTAAAGGGCTTATGGGACATTACTGGAGGAATGCTTAACTTCGTATGTACAAGCCCGAGGTATCGAATAATGTCATCGATTAACCTATGGGCTTCAAGCCTCGCACGTGAAGTGTCGGAACAATGATCATTGTATACAAATCAGATGGGGCCAACAAGACTAATTCAACCCACACAATCTGCAATCACGGTTTATTCTCCGACAAGCGACGATCTGCAAATTGGTATTCAACATGAACTTGAATGGCAATGTCATATTTTATTTTAAATATCATCAGAACCCAGACCGCGTAGCTCTCGTAAAATAAGCAGAAAGGATTGCATAGCTTTATTAATGAATTCCTGTTCTAACTCATTACTATGCCAATTCAAATTAAGTGCCTTTCCTTCCCTCCCAGCGTCAGCGATTTCATAATTTTAACGCCTACTTAAGAATTTAAGCTCTTTCGAGAGTCATCCAACGGTTCATTTGAAGTAACTTTAATTCTTTCAACACATAATGTGATGACTACCAATGCCAATTTTTGAATCAATAAAGAATTAACCGTCGACGTGCAATTAAATTAATTAAAACGCAGCGTTATTTTAAAGCGGAGAGATCGTTTTGTCCCGCGTGAGTCACACTACAGTCGGCAGACTACTTCCAACCGACATACTATGAGTGTTGGCAACACTCACCGACGTACTCCGATATAACTTCCTAATGCGACAGACACAATTAAACGCTCGTAGAATAGACCGGGGAACTTTTAGTTAGCTTTCATTTCCAGCTATCTTTATATATGCAGCTTTTTCGGGAAAAGATTCTAATACAATGTGCGATTATTCCTATCTGTGAAGTATAATTCGCTAAGTAGCATCACCTACTTTGGAAAATTATCGTTGAATTACTGAAACCAATTGAACTTGATCGAAGACAAATTCCTGCGAGTCAGCCTAAGCCAGATAGATTACTGTTCGTGTTCTCACTGGCATGCCAAGAGCAAACAGTACAAATTAAAAGAATTAATCGCGAAGAGGCGTCTTGCGACAGCAATTAAATTCCAGGATGCCGAATAATAGGCACCAAAAAAACTTAAATGATAAAACAAAGGATGATCCACAAGAATAATCATAAAATATATCAGGAATTGTGTCCAAAAAATATGTTAATATTCCATCCGCTCATACATTTGTCAAATGCAGTGAATAAAAAATCCTCATGGTATCACAATGATACGAAGGTGGTCTCCCATGGTATTAGCATGGAGACAATCGGATGTGGTTGACATCATTGTGCTGGCATTGACGCCATGACAGTTGACACGTCCTGTCACCTACGTGTTCGGAATGTTAGTTTTTATGCAAGTGTTCAATCATCACATTTAAATACTTCCTGGATTTGTTTACTCTAAGACTTAACGCACTACGTTCGATTTGTAACTGAAATAGATTCTATGTATTATTTTGTTACTGTTTCCTTTACTAATAATGATAATCTTGTAATCCATCTTTTATTCGTTTTGCCGTGGCTGCTCATAAGCATAGTTATATTGTGATCATAAATCTTCTGTCACTTCAGCACGAAAACAATTAAGTTTGTCTGTTCAAATCTTAAGGGACAAAACAGCCACCACAACTCTTTGGTATTTTGAGGCTAGGAGATACTATTGCATCAAACCATAAATCAAAGAAGTATCTTGTAAACAGGAGGACTTGTCACCTTTCACTTGCCACGTTGTTTGTTTGCTGGCAGTTTGCTCAGATTACACAAACATTCAACATTCAGACTAAGTCCGGTAGCGTGGTCCACATGATCACCGATGAAGCGATGATAACAGCGAGGTCCTCGACCCTTGTTTTGTGACAAATAGCACCATTCAAGGAACCGCGAAGACAATGAATCTATTAGAATTCGGAACGCACGCTCGGCAATCATCCTGCATAAATACGGCGTAATAATAATGGCTCTAATAAAATTTAACTGGTCTCCGGTGCATTTTGCGGTGAATTCACGCGTTGCTCTGCTCGTTTTCGATCCGTGAGTGTTGATTACCTGCCGGTTTATGTGTTTATTAACAATGCTCAAACACTAAGTATATTAGTAATATTTCAGCTTCCGGTCTCTACTTTAAATTAACTTTCTTTTCCTTCATTCAAATTTTAGAGCGGTATCTTGTTCTGAAAAAGTTTTGGCTTTAGATTGTCTTCTCTTTATCAATATTACCATTTTCTTAAAATGTATTCAAGAACATTCTGAAAATAACATAAATTATGGTTTCACGCGACATTTCAGCGCGGTACATTGACGAGATAAATCTTTAATTAATCCGCAATATTCCACTGGAAGACAAAGCTATTTCAATAATGGCACAAATCTCTTTTTTGGTTATGAACTTATGGTGGATACAAAATAGAAAGACATGAAAATGCTTTTACGACTAAACATGACGGGAAAATGTGTATAGATATTAAATTGTAGAGGGATATGTCGTTCCCACCGTTTTATGGAGTTACTTAGTAGGAAATCGCATAATAAAACGCGTGTAATGTCCTGAGAACGGCGGTAGGTAGCTCCACCTGCGACGTGTGAATTAGCTTACGGCGCATCGCAGGTAAACACCAGGTGCCAGGCATACATCACACTGATTGAACATTGATTGCTTTAACTAATGTGCATAGGGCTGCATACCCAAATAATCAAACATATCCAAAGATAAAACGAAAACAGAAGATCCTAATGATCAGTCATAGATCATTAAAGATGTAATTAGTCCAAATAATATCAAGCAACAAGCCCAGAGTTACGCAACATCACTCTACTTCAATGAAAAGCAAATCAATAGATCAGTTTAATGTGCCAATAAATCAACGCAGAGCTAATGATATCTCGAAATGCCGCCACAGCCAATAAAGATCTCGGCTACCATTTGGGGGCTAATTAAAACACAAAGGGTTTTCAGTTGACATAATAAAACGACGTACACAGTGTACTCTGCACGACGCCCTAAATAGTTTAGCAACTACCCGCCTGTAATTATTGCCACGGGGAAGCCGACGGCGCGTGGCGACCGGCCACTGATGTGCCTCAGGGCTGTCACGAATGCAATTGGCACGACACCTATGTATGTTTCAATTGCTCAGCCATGTTCATCATGAACAAAACCATTCACACTATGCCGAACATTTTTGTTTTGTATTGTTCCAATTTATCAGCGTCACGCTACAACAAACAGCACCAAAATAGCAAACCCGGGACAAACTCGGCCAGTAATCAAAGGACGGAATCAAAACGGCGGCACCGTCACAGCTTTGATGTTTCTTTGTAAATCTGTTTTGATGCCATTCCTATGGCTTGATTTACATACCAGCTTACACGGTTCTTTGAGAAATAACTGACTTTGAATTGAGTATTTCAAACGCGCCAACTATCAGTGGTTTTCTACCAAGTCAATTTGTAAACATTATATTCGAAGTGAAGAATTTTCGAACTTCAGAGGAGTTTTCTTTAGAGTTTATTATTAAAA
The DNA here is from genome assembly GCF_030705265.1 of Helicoverpa armigera. Classification (NCBI taxonomy): domain Eukaryota; kingdom Metazoa; phylum Arthropoda; class Insecta; order Lepidoptera; family Noctuidae; genus Helicoverpa; species Helicoverpa armigera. Next base: position 3,143,514 of record NC_087137.1, on the reverse strand, counting down.
TATCCAAGCAAGGCGAAGACGTGGTCCGTAATGTCAATGTTTTATTTGTAAATTCTTATTTTAAAACAGTGTAGACATTTACGATGTGGAACGTGTATCTTTTCACTAAACTCTTTTGTCGGAGGAGCAATAAAGTTTGGCCAAAACGTTGGAGACGTCACGAGTGCGGCGACAGAACAGTGATTAACGAGCTGGTGACATTCTATTCCCCTTCCTCTCCCAGCCTCCCCTTGAGATGTCTTGTCTGATACAATAATAATGAGGTAGCTTCCATTATCTCAATGAATTCCGTTTTCCCTGACCGAAAAAGCTGCTACAATACCATAAAAATACAGTAAAGAATAAACAAAGAAGAATTTTCGTAATAATTAAACTTAAATTTGCCTAATAACTTAGCATGTCTGCAGTGTGTTAACACTTGGTTCCCTGCACACCTCGCAAATTTGTTTGTTCAGATTTTTCGAAAAGCTTCGCGTTTTCGACATTGGCTACTACTCTACCTACGTATAGTACAAACGTCAAATGGTTTATCTCAGAGATGCAAAGTATTTGGCTCAAACTAAAACGTACACGTATTTCTCTGATGATATTGATGGCACTAATTTGTTCTGTGTCGCAATTTCGCCACCGTGTCAACCGATTTTAAAATGAAATTGTCGTAGAAAATAAGTTTGACTAGTTCTCATAGTTTTAATTGGAATGCTGGCCTTGCTACGTATAACTTTTAAATTAAATGATTATTAAATTGCTACTATCTATAGATGCAATTATTATTGCAGAGAGATTTCATTAAAAAGTATATTGTGAAGACACACAAACGTTTTAATTGGAGGAGTTGGTGATTGACTCTACCTGTCGGTAGCAACTTCAATGTGTCAATTTAAATAAGATATTAGGTATCGTATTCCGAGAGCCGTGGTGTCGCGGACGTGGGACGGACGGACAGACATGAAAGGATTTCAGACGAATCTATTTTCACCCGCTTTGAACCATCGGACGAGTTTGTTTGTTTGTATTCGCAACTTTCAAGTTGAAGGGGAATGTGCCGCGGATTATGGTACTCGTATTACTTTAGTACGAGTTTATTTCTTAATTTATTGCACGTCATTATCATTTTTTGTTCGGTAGTTAAGTACTCTAGTTTATGACAACACTTGCGCTCTATTTCTGGGGAGTAATTTAGTCATACAGGCATGTTAATTGCTAATAAAAAACAATTGGTGCTGGTTTTGGAAGTATGATAAATGTTATAGACTTTAGTAAGTTTCCATTCTGTCCTTAATGACCATTTGGCAAAGTTTTATTGCCATACTTGACTTAGATACTAAGATTTATTAGGATATCTGTTACAAATGATTCGAGCGGGCAAGGAACGTGGATGTCGGGTAAACGCCACTAAAGTCGAGGCTACGTGCTCGGCATCCGATAGATTGGGGCTCGGTCTCGGCATCCCGATCACGCCTAACAAATTCCCGATACGACGGGACCGCGGCGTGATTGTCACGGCTGATGATCCCTGTAACGAAATGTCACGTGCATCCCACTCCCCACACGCCATGTTAATGTGCGGACGAGTTGACTGCCACATGAGTAATCGTGAACATTCTAGCGGACTACGTTGAATATTTATGATAAATCGGACTTGATATACATACGTATATCAAGGCCTTAACATTAAACAGACAGGACCTACCAGAGGACTATAATCTAAATCAAAACACGTGTTAGAAGTCCAGTAGCACATCCCCCATGACACCATTAAGGAAACAAGGAGTTTTTACATATTATCCGGCTGGGCGACTCCATGTGCCCTCACCATCAATTCACATTGACATAATCCAGGCCCGACAGCCTGGTGACAGTTTTACGCCGGTGATAAATTATTTTTCTGTTTCATTCTCATTTTCGCGCATGTCGTCAAAATATTTATGGTGAACAAACATATTTCAAAAAACGCCCGTGACAACCTGGGTCATTCGCGTATCAAAGAAGCCGCCTGCCTTTGATGTAGTCGCCTGAAAATGTTCTACGCAAATCTATTTACAGCTGAAGTTATTGTTATGTATTTTTTATTCGGTCAATGGTTGTGTGGCGAAGTCGTTCAATAAACAACATGGGTTTCAATGAATGCTAACAGTAACAAGTACAAGATTGCGCATCGTGTATCTAATAAACTAGCTTGTTCACTGCTCGAGTAAACCATTACGCTGATAGGGTTGTCACATACAAACGTAAGTGCACACGTAGCTACAATTCCAGCTTTATTTATCAGCTTTACTATTTTATTCTATTTGATTAAAATAAAGAGATCTGTATTTGGATATTTTGCTTGAATGGAATAACTTCTAATTTAGATATATTTAGCTATACAAAGACGAAATCCATATTTTACAGGTCCTAGTCATAAATACTCAAGAATTTGTGGTTGTGAATTTCAGCGCTAGTACGCTACGTTAGCTCATTGTGTGTCGTTAGTAGAGTACACACGCTGCTTGCTAGATTCATCACTGCCACGCTACAAATTCCGCAACAATTTATGAGATGCTAACATCTTAATAAACCCTACAGATGTTCTATATGAGACGCAATCAACAATAACATAAAATATCTACGAATAATATTATTTGTTTTATGTCTCTATTAATAGAGATATCCTGTAAACAGCGGATGGAATGTCACCATAAATAATTGTGAGGGTTCTCAACACACTCATGTCAAGATCACCCCGTTTCCTTCAGCTTTAAAGATTTAAACAAACTGCCTCTATTTCAATTCATAATTGGATTCAATAAATTTTGTTAACTTCTTGTCACCTAATAAAATCCCTTTCGCTATCATCAGATAGCAGCGATATTTACATAAAAGTTTATAGGTTCATAACATTAACGTTAAATGTGCTCACTATTTCAGGGAAAACCCCATGAAATACCGCATAGCTTTTATTCCGGCTACTTTTTGATGTCATTACCCTGTCCAACCCCACAGCAAAATGGCTGACGCTGTTATTAAGCCATTACATTGGATGGCGCTGCCTTGTCATCTACTACAATTACACTCCTATACATTGTAAACAATAACATTTCCATGAGTCCCAAATTACAGACTAATCTATCAGTCCTTTAATCATTTTTCTATTCATAAACAGCATACGGTTTCATATCAGTTTAATTAATTGTCAAAGGGTCTTTACAAGGAGTTAAGTACGTTTAATAGCTGGTTTAACGAGCAGCCACTTTATTTAGATTGTCTCCGCCTCGACCCTGCTGAGCTATAGACGAAATCACCGGATGAGTTAGGGTTGTGGCGTCATTATCGTACCGATTATCAATAAGGATAACATACCTATTCAGTGGAATCGTAGAAATGGATAGTTGGGAACGTGCTATCTTAAACTACGAATAAAGTTAATGTGTTTCTGAGTAATATTATGTGCATGTTTGAGTAGTTGTTACTCTGTAATATTGAATTTCTATGGAGTGCATGCCATCATACAGGTTTATCGTCTACGTTTATGAATGTAACAAAGTATCGATGGTGGCGCGTAACTTATTCAAACAGTGTCGCGGGGGAGGAAGCGGCCGTCACGCGGTGTTCCCTAACAAGACGGAATTAAATACGAATGTATTAGTGCACGGCGTTCGTCTCTTCTTACGTGTTTTAATAATTTAACTTTTATTCACTCGACGCGCTTTCTCGGAACGGACCGCGCTGTGACGCGATTCTTGATTAGGATCGACGTGGCGACTCGAATAATTTCCTTAGCATAATATTTCAATAGCGCAGGACGACTTGCTAAAGGAAATCGTAGATGACTACGTTTGGTAGATGTCAACGTATTCTTTATTTGTTTTAGATGAAACGTTACATCAAAGACGCGGACGGACACTGTAAAAGGAATTCAGACATTTCAAAGACTTGTCTTGCTTTTGTGGTTGTAGAACGGTACCATTATGTTGAACAAAATATTGAATGACCTCGGTGGACGGATAAAAATATACGGCGACCGAAAACTTTTGGGGAAGCAATAAATCTGCTCTAATTAGACAATTTACCTTTCCACTGAAAACTTTGATTGGAAAGTTTGGGGGATTACGATATCGCGCGGTTGAAGGCGAGGAGTACATAGATATGCCTGCTTGCAGGAATGTCCTTGTTCTTGTTGAGGAAGGATTCCTACATGCGTAAGCGAAACGTGCCCGATATGACACGGTCAGCGGCGCACGGGAAAATGCCATCGATTAGATCGGGGCTTTAGCATGCATCTCTGCGACGCTGGGAAATGCGGTCAAGTGCTGGAGATTACCTACCTTGTCACAAACACTGCGACACGTCCCCTCGGCTTTGTCGCAGCAAGCTGTTATGTCTGGAACAAAATTAGAAACATGAATACGGAATGTTTTATAGCACCCAAGTTATTTGTATAGACGAGGGATCAGTCGGCTGGAGCACAACAGCTGGTGCCAGACCACAATAAAGTAGCTGTGACAGTTACAGATGACGGTATAAAGCGTTTGATCTATTTCCTCTAACGACCGCTTTTATTCATATCACTCCGATGTTATTACGCGATTTAGATATCGAGATGTACCAGCCTCGAAGTAATGTACGTTCTTGACCTGGAACACTGGCTCTCATGTTGATTAAATTCAAATATGTTGCTTTTACATACTGGAACAAATGTAATGTTAGAGGCCTCGTAGGTAGTAAGTTTTTGTATGTCTCTACCAGACCTCAGGTATGTAGATTTCCGGATTTTTTCGGATCTTCTCTCTGGAGCAGTCAGCACCCAGACTTCTTGAACGCTCACTACTCCCTGTCATTTGATGACGGCATACGTTACTATTAAGATAACCCCTATTTTAGGTTCTTCCTGAGAAACATAATGAGTCACTTTTGTTCGTTTACTTTATCAATATGTTAAAATAAAACGCGACACAGGATACAGAGCTCAGACGTCAACGTAAAATATTTAAATAGAATAGAAAATTATAATGCAATAGACTACATTTTGCATGATACTCAAGTAATTACTTTCAATATCAGGGAGAAAGCAGTAGATATTTACAGGTTGTTGGCAAACCAGTTTAATAAGCCAATCCCCTAGAGCCCGATTTTGTTAGAACCAAATTATAGGAAGTATAGTAGACCTAGTGTACCTAGAACTACCTATATCTAGGCAAGCTATACACTATCGCGCTCTCGGATCTCAGAGCTCCTTGCACAAATATTTGAACGGACCGAAATCAAATTTGATTCAGACGTTTCTATTCTGCTTTATGTGTTTGTGAATTGACTTCTGTGATGTGTGTTAATATGTATCGTCTATATTATAACTTATATTCTTAATAGACTACCATTCACACGTTTCCATAAACGTTTATTTCATTTCAAATACCTTAAGCAACATTTTATGTAAAAATATTAAAGGAGTATATTTGCGTCCCAGGTGGAATGTAGTCTATGCTTAATAATTTGCTAGAAAATAAACATCCAGGGTAAATTTTGTAGACTGAATAAATTGAGACCGCAGGTGGAACCACAGTCGCATCTAGTAATTTATAAAAAGCTCAAGATTTATCTCTGACTGCATTCTATGTTTAGCCGGCACTAAGTCTTTGATTAATGGCCGTTATCCCGGCGCTTGTGAAAAACAAAGCGTTATCAAAACTAAACTAGACGATAGTGTAGACGAACCGCTAGGAGAGGATATTGCAACCCGTGATTATACTGTCGCTTAACCGGATGATCACATCATTTTCTATAAAGCTGTCTTTATTATAACCTACATTACTTAAAGCGTACATCACTGCCACTCAACGCAAAATATAGTTGTGAAGGACTATTAATAATTTTCTCTTGATGCCAGAGGCGCGATAAGGATATTTACTGATCGAATTCCAAGTGAGAAAGACGCTTGTTGAAATAACGAGAAAAGTTAACTCGGTGCACTGGAAGCAAAGTGCAGTAAATATTGCAGTTTGGCGCCACTGCTCCGCCGAGCTTTTGTCATGTTCTATGTGACATCATTTAAATTTTTAAATTATGACCTGCCATACAAACGTACCACATTTTATCTGGGATACTTTTTAAGTTTATTCTTCGTCTATTGTAGAAAATAAAGTCGTTCTTGAAAATGTGTAGATTTGGTACTTTAATCAGTCGCGTTTTTGTTTACTTATAACAATATGAATCGTCCGGACTTCCAAGAATTCAGCTCAAAATGTACCGTCCAAATACTTGCTTTTTATTGACCTTATTAGTGAATTTAATCAATACAACATAGACTCCTACACATGATAGGATTGTTGGTTCTGAACAGTCAAACTAACTAACAAACTAAGCATTTAGTGCATTTACCTACGTAGTATCTATTTCATAATCTGTGATGTTACGTTTTTCTTTTCATTAAGTATAAGGTGTATGTATTGTGAGCTGTGTCCATTCATTATTCACTAATTTGCTATTATTTGGATAAAAAATTATATAAAAAAAGTTGCTCAATTCCTCACCTTGCGAATTGACACAGGCCAGTGAGACTGCCACGAATATAAGGCTGGATTTCAGCACATCTGCGTGCCTCCTTCGATATCTGCTGCAAGTTTTAATGGTCTCCATGGTTCAGCAATCACTTCGTTATTCTTCTACATCTGTAAAATTAAAATATGTATTAAACTAAGTATTTATTTTGATTTCTTCAGTTTATGATTAGAAATCATAATCATCATCGTTCTTCGAAATGATTTTTCTTCAAAAATACTTAGAACCTACACCTACACTATCTCTTTTTACAGATATGTATGTTTCGTTTATTTTAATGTAAGCAGTGAAATGTAAATAAACTTCCGTATGTAATAAATAGGAAGCGGCGCCCTGAGTACCGTAAATCACAATACACCTACATTGAGTCATCGCCGATCGAATCGCCAATAAAATCAATAGCTTCGATAAATCAAGCAATCCCTGCGTGATTGATGCTCGATTAAGTACTACCGCGGACATAACGTTACAATTTTATTACAACAAACCTATAAACAGTCACCAACAAAAGTGTCATAACGTTATAAAAATTAACATAAAAATAATTAACCAGCTACGTTAAGTAGGCCATCAACAAATCATATTAGTGTCTAACAAAATATTTTATGAGCCCTATAGCTTGTAACGTAAGCTTTTGATATCAAAGTCGGTGAAAGGAACAGTCGTTAATTTATCACATTACCGCCTTTATCGCCGTGTTGGGACTAATTAGAGCGCGTTCTCGTTTACAAGTACGACACGGCCGAGACTCGTACGTTGCACTTGATTAAATGTAATAGAGAACGGAAATATTCGGCAGTTTACATCGGCACGCGTAATTGAACATTTTACGAGTCTGTAAACGCTGTGTAGGGAGACACTAACTTTGTAACTGGTTCTTTAAGCAATTATCACATTAATTTAAATAATACTGTTTCAGTAATGTGTAGAAAAGAGTTTATCAAATAACTACAGAAATAAGTATGTTCCTTTTCCTGTATTGGGTTTCAGAGACTGAAGCGTTACAAAAGAGCGGATGAAAGACAGAATTTTGTACTCACATCAAGGACCAAACCGGATAACGAAATCATTAGTAAATCAAATGAACACTGACGGGAACTATTTTCACTTTCCCGCCGTTTTAAAATAGTCAAACGCTTTTTTTTCTTTTTAATTTTAAATAGCGTTCTAATTCAGCCAGCCATGCCTCCGAGTGCGACCTATTTTGTAAATGTTAATTAAATAGTCGGCGACTATCAAACAGTCGTGTGACTGTAACAAATGAACAAGAACACATGTAAGTGGCCACAATAACATATGCTCACACTAATGTGTGGTACGTGAAACATTCGCGTTCACATTCGTCCTAACTTTTAGCACAAATCAAAGCAAACCGTCGGACCGTGTGAATCTACCAAACTAAAATAAAAATGCTTTATCGCTCTGCACGGACTCAACTTCAAAAGTAAACTTAGGCTTTTACGCCGTAAAGTGTTGTCTAGAAGTTTGTCTTTGAGAATGTTATAGCAACCTCCGTAAATATTTGAGAAGGAATTTAAACTTGGATTTCCGTAATGCAAATTAAAAAGTTTATAGCTCTGGCTGGTTGCAGCAAGCGGTCAGAAACTACCTAGGTACCTACTTGAATTTTATAAAGGTTTGGTGAAAAGAGTTTATACCTAACGTTATCTTAGGTGCGTGAAATGGGTGTTTAAAGTTTTTCACTTACCTAATCGAAAACTTTGTAAATAGAAATCTTTACCAATATAATGAAGAGGAAACATTTTGGTTTGTTTGTTAAGGCTCCGAAATTACTGAACCGATTAGAAATATTCTTTCACTATTGGGAAGCTACGCACTATCCCCGACATAGTGACATAGGCAAAATATTACCCGGGTGCGGGAAGAAGTTCCCCGGGTCGCGGGTGAAACCGCAAGAAAGAACAAATGCAGTACCTACCTACCTAATAAACATACAGCACAAATGCAGTATAGCAAGCGCCACTTCCACAGCTATCAAACTTAACTTTTTATTACTCCCTAAGTCGTAACTTATTCCTTGTAACGTAGAACGTTTTCCCTCAAAAAAGAATAACTGTTTAAAAATTTACATTTATGACTCAACTTTAAAAAATATTTAATCCCTGATCGCTGAATATTTGAAGAAATTCAAAAAGCAGAAGGGTTTCGGTATTTAAATTTTTTAAGTATATGAGGGTTGAAGTAACTCAGTAAGGTTAGATTTAAACTTAATTTTCACAAAAATACTCAACTCAATACGAAGCCTACCTACTATTTAACTCAAAAATCATATTTATGTAAAGACACGAACGTTTACAACGACTGGTTTGAAATAAAAAAAAAATATTGGTTTAGTCAATAGTTATGTGTAACAACCTTTATCAATTGTATTATTTTAACTTTTAAGAAATCTGACACTGACCCAGTCACCGACTCATTAAAAACGCTAAAATAATAACTATAGAGATAAGGATTTAAACTAAAAACTTTCGAGTGTAATTGACTCAAATATCTAATTTAGCAATCTTAGATCTTACAAATATTCATTTCAGAACTGTTGTCATTAAAACATCAAAGAAATAATTTCTTTGAGATATTACATCAAAGAGATCGGCTTCAAGAGTCGGTGCTCGATTAATATTAGCAAATATATTATTTACATATGAATAATGTAGACATAGATAACTCAAACATTCCTTTATCTTTTGATATTTACATTGCTACCATTTATTACCAACATCATTAAATAATTATTACAAATACACTTGTAATGATTATTGTACTTACAAGTAAATAGGTACCTAGGTACTCACCTAAAACAGGCCAAAGTTAAGATGAATTATTTTTAGTCCGTTTCATCTCACGTGTCTCCAAAGTTCAGTCTAGGACAAATCTTATCTCTATTGTTTGTTCTTGATAATTCTAACGCATCTTTCATAAAACTCACATCACAACACAAAAAAATAGACGCTAGTATAATCAACCAGCAAAAAAAACATAAAGATTCAATTAACTTTTTAATTTTCACAGTCACAGATAACCCGAGAATATAATTCGCGCGCTTTTCAATAAGTTTCCAATGTAACCTCCCCCACAACCTTTCTCGCGCCAAATTGACGCGTTACTAAATAGACCGGCATAAATTCATTCAACTCCAGCTTCTACACAGCCCGTCTTTGTCTCTCTAGTGACAAAGTGTGTGTTGCCATCGCTGTCTAACGCTTCCGCCTGATGAACCCTATTGAGCTCGTTAGTCATTAATTAATTCTGCATAAGAAAATTACTTTTAATTTAAACAGTGCACAGATGTGACCAATTTTGTTCAGTAACTGTAGAGCTTGGTAATAAACTGTCTGTGTTTTTTTTCTTCGTTCACGTGATTTATGGTATCATATTTTACATTTTAAATATTAAGTTAGTGGTTTGGAATAAGAATAATTCTTTACATTTTAAAATATTTTAATCCGTTACGTATTTTATCAGTATAAATTAATTCAGTAACTACATTATATGCAAAACTTCACTTACTGTTCCTAATAAAAATTGACAATAAATTATAATAATCTAGAGGTCTAGAGGTATAATAGATATAAATACCATGGATATTTATTTGTATATATTGTATTGATTATTGTTGGTAATGCGTAATTTATTATAGGTAAATAAAAAAATATAGAGCTCCCAAGGTTTGGACGATTTTTTTTCATCGTTTATGCTTTTTATTCTCTTTTAAGTTTAGAAACAATACAAATCTCTGTAACAAAATAAAGAAACGTCCTATACTTCAACATCTTTGCTCATTTGAAATATTAGTGAGGACATGAGAAGAACCGCTACGATCCTTGTTAGCAGAGCTACCTGCACCAAGTCAAGTGGTGCAGGACAAACGGACAGAAAGACAGAGGAACTCGAGTGGCGGACTGGCGCCGGCTTAATACGCCTCTTAACTAATTATACTAATACAGCTGGCTCACTTGCCTTGTTACGTCGAACTCCAGCGAAATTGATTTTAGTTCCTTGGTTTTATTTTGTCTATTGTTTTAGTCGCATATGTTTTAGCTTCGATATGATAAAAATTATAATTGAGCAGTAATTATTAATTGGATGCAAAACTGCTGAAATTTAGCTATCTTAGGATATACTTAGGAACTTAATAATATGGGCCTATGGGTAGATATAGTGTTTTATTTTTCACAGAAAGCAATTTTTCCCGATACTCTCTTTAGGTAACAATTTTTAGTAGGTCCCTTAAGTCAATTCAAAGCACAAATTAGCACACCAAACATAATGCTCATAAATAGTCCCCGATGCACAAAGACAGATTTTTTATTGCAAGATCTGTATCAATGCATAGGAACACACTTTCATGAATAAATTTGCATGGCAGTCACGCAGACGTATCTCACGGCTTTCCGATAAAGCTCACTGCTCCGACTACATAAGCTTAGCTTACTGTCTACTGCATCTAACGGAAAAACGGCGTCTAATAATAATAAATCATAGGAAAATATATTTCTAAACTATTTTAAATGTTTAATCGTCTTGTTTCAGTCAGCAGTTTAAACAATGATTAATTTTTTTCTGTACCTGTGTAGTACCTATGTTTAATATTTGCCATAAAAGAGACATGAGGACCACGAGAACTAAATCGCAGGGTTTCGTTTCCTAGATTTTAACTAACGAAGAAATGAAGTGTATGCAGCAGGCAGCGAGCCACCCTATCGCTCGCCTCCACAAGCTTATCATTTACACGAGTGGTTCTCAGGTACTTGCTAGAAATTAGTACTAAGTAACATGTAAGGGCAATATGTTTTCTATCATTCCAAATTAACGCGTCTGGTTATTATATAGCAAAGCAAATATCCTAAAAACAGAAGCCATGACAAACGACAAAAATATTTGCCAAGATATCAATAAAATCTTAGAACCTTTTACTTAATTCAGGAACTATTTAACTGAAGAATTCTGTAATGAAATTACAGTTCCTTTAACAACGACACGAATAGACGAGAATTAATTTAAGATAATTAGAAGCAACAATTAATAGAGTTAGCGATGTTAGCTCTAAAATTACTTGGAGCTCGACTACTTCATACAAAGCGTAGTATTCATCTTAGGAATTGGTGCTCAATTCAATTTGTAATTCACGTCTATTCGTATTTCTATTTGAGAAGCAATGGATTCCTTATACGTTTTGAATTGAAGGCGTGTGCCTGACGAATTCAGCCTCCCTCAAGTTTTACTATAGATAAGAACATGTTATTTGGTGAGTGCGTCAGTCTTTTTCTTGGAAAACTCTTTAGTAATGTGTTGACTGCAGTTTTCCGATGCATTCCATGTGAAAAGATAATGTTAGATAGTTAGTATTTCATCTTGAATTAAAAAAAAAACTGAGGAAGTTTTGTAAAGTCCTATTTTCCAACGTTCTTCAAAAAAAATTAGGCTCAACCTATTGCAATGTGTGCATAATGCAAAATCTTTAAAATACATCACATCTTTTTTACATCACGTAACTTCGACTCAAGCCAAAGGGTGGTCCCATTCTTTAGAAAGACCACACATCAACATATTACTCACTTTTTCACAAGCTACATAGGTACAAGCAATGCAATTGAAATAGATGGCCGCTGCGGTACCAGGCGTGCATAAAAACTTGGGACAGTTACAAAGCGGCCAAAGCTCACATGTGTCGGATCGCGAGGGGCGAACGTTTTGTTTATTTGTCATCTATTTGTCACACTCGAGTTTCCACAATCGCGTTATCGACACGTGTTTGTGTTTGGCTACTTTTTTTCATGTTTGGACGTTAATAAAATATCGATACGGAATTAATAGAGACAAAATCAAAATCAAAATCAAAAGTCATTTATTCAAACTTGGCTGCAAAACAGCACTTTTCGAACGTCAAAAAATAAATTTACAAAAGACATCCCCCAAAACGCCCACCCTTCATTGTTCAATTGCATTGTTATTACATCTCTACTATATCGTAAAAAGCTATTGGTAAGTATCTAGGTACGTGGAAAACAATCAATCATAATCTCAGAATATAATTTACCCTGTAGGTAAGTTACTACGAAAGTAAACATAAATGTTAAGCTAACGTAATTTATGTTGCCATTAAACGTTAACTGCCAATAAATAGTACTACAAAATAGCATACGTAGCTACGAGACACTTTACATCTTATTCATATTTCGCGCATACCAACTGTAAACAATTTATCATTTCCACAGCATTTCCTAGTGTTGTATAAGTTATTTTTATGCAAAAATATACTGCAAACAACGTAGTGGGGTGACATTGACGAATGAGTCCAACACGGGGGCTCAAATGGCGCACGTCCACCGCCTCGCTCAATTTCCGATCCCACTCCATAGCGTGGCGGTTATTTAATCTAATTAACGCTATCCGGCCCCAAATAAAACTTAGTATCAAAGAAATAAATGTTTACCGAAATAACCACATGAAGGACTCATGTGCATTTGATGTCGATCCAAATGAAACTGCGGTTCGTCTGCCGCGAATTTTTAGTATTAGACCATTCGTTGATCGTATAAATATCGCCGATGTTAATATTTATATTTATGCTTCCTTTATAGGCAAATAATTTTTTCATCCCACCATCTCGGAAAGAGTAGTTTTACCCTTTGATATCTGAGCGCAAAAGCCGTTTTTATCCTCTAGAGCGGCAAAGTGATTTGAATTTAGAACATCGTGTGCAATACTCCATTTGTGACAATCTTGATAAGACTTTTCAAACAAATACATATTAAACAAATAAAATACTGCTTAAAATAATTATTCAATTATTGTTTTTACATAGATTTTTAACCTCGTTTCATTTTTTAACTGAGTTTTCAAATAAATGAATTTTAATAGGTAGGTTACTACCTACTACCTACTTCTTTTTATTGATACTCATATGTGCGCGCCATTTTGTTTTTTGAGTTTAGAAATTTCCTCGATGAGGTGGGATGAAAAGTTACGTGTTGCACTCGAGTGCAAAGATTTTTCACCTTGTGCTCTTTTGATTCCCTCGCTATCGCTCAGGATTCTAATTTTATTGAAACACTCGCTATGCTCGTGTTTCAATTTTAGAATCCTTCGCTTGCTCGGTCATCAAAATTGAGCCCGCGGTTAAAAAACAACTTTGCACTCTTGTATAACAAATAACTATGGATGAATAATATGTGCGTAAATGATGTAAAAACTTTTGATCATTTATATTTTAGTGTCTGGTATAGAGTGGTCAGAAACAGATCCACATAATTTAAATAATTCAATAACATCGCAGTAACTCATTACAAACTTAGGCAGATTCCACAATGGACAAACTACGAGACTCCTAGCTAAGAGTCAATAAATGCTATTTGACCTAAAGTTGAACTAATAGATCAGACTAGGTACATGACAATCGGATTCCTAGAACTTTCCAGTCGATAACTGGCTTAGAATTTATGAGCTACGTAGTAAATTACAAATTATCAAGCAAGGTAATTTTCCAAGAGCAATAATATGATTATGATACAAGAGAAAAAATCAAAGGTTACTGACCAATCTCTCTCAAATAGCCAACTTGGCATGGTAGATTTAGTTCGAATTATTAAAAACAAATCAAAGCCACATAGATTTACCAAAAAAAACATTACAACCATGACGCAAACAAAAATATTATTTTATAGAAATCAAAAAGGCGGTCCCAGCAATGTAATTCTTCACAAAAGCGAATGGAATCGACTGAAGAAGCAGGGTGGGCCTCCGGAGAAACCTGCGCAACTTCAAAATGAATCTTACTTGAACGCTCTGATAGAGAAGTCTCAAGGATGGATCAAAACTTGGCCCGATACTGTGCAAGTACGTACCTTCGTATACAAATCTATACCAATATTATAAAGCTGAAGAGTTTGTTTGTTTGTTTGTTTGAACGCGCTAATCTCAGGAACTACAGGTCCGATTTGAAAATTTCTTTCAGTGTTAGATGGCCCATTTATCGAGGAAGGCTGTAGGCTACTTTTTATCCCGGTACGGGAAGTAGTTCCCACGGGATGCGGGTGAAACCGCTGGCAGAAGCTAGTAAGTAATATTCATATGGAGTAGTTATGCCTATGGCGGTATACCTGTGCCTACCTCATGGTGAAGTTCGACGAAAAGCGACATAATACAAGTACAAACTTCTGGCACACTTTTTCTACAGCAAACATAGTACAGGGTAATTCATAAATCGCAAAAAGTGAACAAGTTATTAAAGGTGTAGGCACTATATTTTTTGTATCCCCAGGGTTGTATAGCGCTGCGAGGAAAACAAAAGGAAAAACGGCGAGCTCAGGAAATTGCTAATGCAGAAGCATTCTCAAAGAAAGAACTTAAAAACACAAAACACTTGAAAGAAGCCATCGAAAAAGCGAGACAAAAGATATTCGATGAAAGCTGCTACGGCAAAAAGCTCATAAGGTAAAAACAATTGCATAAAAGATCAAAGGCTCTTAAACTAAGCGACAATAATAATTATTGATTGGCACGAACTCAAATACAAGACCAATACAATTAAATAAAATGGTAGATTGCAGATTGGGACTGAGATAAACAATCTTTCAGTCAGTGGGCCAGATTTTAAATAAAATCACGCTAAGTTATCTTTTCTAGCGCTCTCCGTGAATCTAAAACACTGGAAGAAAGAGAAGCACAAATCAAATTCAAGAAAGAAATAAAGGAGAAAGAATCTAAACTAGAAGAGAAAAAGTCAAAATCTGTGAAGTTCTGTACATTCGATTTGGACAAAAATGCCGATGCTGCTAAAGACAAACAGAAATGTGTCACAATAGAAACTTCCAAAATGAATAAAGAAATGTAAGTACATGTTTGAAAATATATTATATCTATTTTCCGTTCCTATTATAGGACAAAACTGAGGTGCTAGCAAACTGCGTATGTTATCGCTCAACGCCATATATTGGCATATCTTTGCAGGCATGACAAGCTGAAAGAAGATCAAGCTCAAGCTAAGGAACAAGAAAGATTATCAGCCCTAAATGACGCGCTACAGATGAAGTTCCTTCTTATCCGTGAGCAGGAAGCCGAGGTTCCACATGCTAATTACTAATTATGAGGCTAAGCTTACTCTAAAAAACCTAGTGACAGAATAGAATATTGTATTCATATGTTCGTTTTTGATATAGCTGCTAAAATGAAAAATCCATCTTGACCTTTTCCCAGGATAAAATTAAGCTCCTAGAAAAGCAAGCCCTAGAACAATTTGTAGCTGAAGACAAGAAGACAAAAGAAGAACGCGCTAAATGGGAAGCTGAATATTATGCTAAAATTGAAGCCTGTCGCCAACACCAAGAAGAATTGAATTGTAAAATAAGACAAGTTCATCTACGGGTAAGATCTTTCTTGAAATGATTAAATTACGATTGTCGTTAGGGCTTTAACAACGAAGGGTACTTAATCCTGTTTTCATTTTTTGGCCAGATGAACAAAAAGAACCAAGAGTCAGAATTATTCAAAAAGACTTTCGAAGCTATCAAGAAATGTAAAGAAGAAGAGAACAAACGTTTAGATGACTTTTTAGAAAAAAGTATTGCAAAAGGAGAACAAAGGTCGAGAAATGCCCATTACTTATTTTTTAAGCCACTTTTTTCACACCCCACGGTTTTCATCAAATAATTTGCACATAGACTTCAAGACATTTGTTGTACAGACATGTCATACATTGCTCAAATAATAATAAGTAATCACACATTGGCATAATTTTATTCTTCTGAATATTTTCAGAGCTGCTAAAAGCGATCGTAAAGTCAAAGACAAAATAATACAAGACCGCAAAAATAAAATGTCGATTGCTGAGGTCAACAAAACTATGAATGAATATGTAAAACAAATGGAATGCAGCCCCAAGTGCTTTTGTGAACGACAGTGTATTATTACTAAATCTGATATACCACCTGTTTTGAAGAAAAGACAGGCGGAAATCAAATCGGAAAATAAAGGTTAGCGTCTAACACCCACTAGAAAATTGCAAACTTTTTTGGGCCAATACCATCCAACGCATAGTCATCGGGAGATCGTAAATTCTACATAACGCACTTTTAACTTTATTTTGGAACCAGACAATTAAAAAACCAGACAGTCAAAAAAGTCCACAGTTTTTTTAAATGATGTATCAATCCCTTATTTTCTAGATCTATAATGATCCATAAGTCTAAATTAAGTAACTTTTCCACAGTAACTACATCATACTTCGCTCCAAGCAACAAGTTAGTAGATGCTTTACGCAAACGCGAACAGGAACCAAAGCCGTGGACCGGCGCGGACGCAGCTCACGTGCTTTTTATGAGAAATGCCGTCCGAACTCTGCAGGACTCCAAGTACAAGCTACCCGCGAAGAAAGTTGTTGATGTTGGTATCATAATAATTTGTTCATGTTTTATGCTTTAGTAGCTGGCCCCGATCCCAAGGGACTTGACAAATCCATAAGTCTTCAATGAAAAGCGCTTTTGTATGTGGTATTTAAATTAGTTAGTATTTATCGTCTCGTATTATGTCAAAGACAAAATTCATTGATAGTTCGTTGCAATTTGCAGTTCTAAAAATATTTCTTTTTACAGGAATACAGAAAATATAACGCATTAGATGAGACCACCTTACCCGTTCGCAACTATAATTAAATTAAAGGTGTATTCGAATTTTTGATTGATATTTATTAAAATAAAAAACGTTTTCGACAATCATTATACTACATTTTATTTTATGCTACAAACAATACTATTTACAAATATCTGTCCTTACATTCAAGTTACAATCGGTTTCTTTCCATCGATCCTTACTACTGAGTACCGTGAATAATTTAATATATTGGAAATATTATTTGTTGAAACACTGTAATGCTTATCTATTAAATAACAAAATAAATAGCTACAAATCACAATGTACATGCGCGGTCGGGTATCATTTAATCAGGACATTCTGAGGTATGCAGGTATAGGAGTCTCGACCACGCAAAGTGCATTTCCGTAGTATTTTCTTCGTAAAAATGATTGCAGAAAGGCAAAATAAAAATTTTATAATTACCCTAAGTATCAACTTTATACTCTTGAGTTTTCTGTACGAACCCCTTCAACACGGAAAGTCAACTGTCTAAAAACCGTTAATACACAAAACTCAAGCGACAAAAGCTGGGAATATAATCTTAAATAAATTGTACAACACACATCCCTGTATATAAAAAAAGCATATAAAGTACGTATTGATTTGAAAAGGTTATAACCGGAATCATATAGAGGAGATATTACCCTTATATTTTAGAAGAGGGAATATGTGTCATACGCCTATGTGTCGGCCTAGTATTTAGACTGTTTCTGTTTGATGACGGCCTGCACACACTTGGCCATGGTGGGCGAGGCGCGGCTGATGGTGTCCGTCATGAAGAAGTCTTCAAGCTGCTTCAGTTTCACGTCCAGTTTGCCTGACACGGGCTTCTGAAGGCTCTGCGAATACAGACGATATTATATGTGACTGATTATAATTATCAAAACACATGTATTACTCGATCGTGAGTGAATTCTGTTATTTTCTGTTGCCAGTATTTATAGAGCCTCCAACAGCGAAAATACTAAATAATAATTGCAACTATGAAAATAAGATAAAGCTTTCATCTCTATCATACCGATAGAAAAAAAATATCACTAGCCTCGTGAAGAAGAATCATAAGAGCTAGTAAAGCGAGTTAAAATAAGATAGCAAACTATTTAAAAACCTACCTTATTGCTCTTCGAATAGAAGTGACAATCGCTTAGCACATAAGTAAGGTTTGTTATATATGTTACCTGTGCAAGAGTCCTGGCCTGTGCGAAGTAGTTGTTGGCCTGTACGTCGCCGTACGTGACGAGCGCAGGGCTGATCTGACTGAGGCGGTCGCGAACCTCATCTAAGTTGTCGTAAGGAAGACGCTCGCCAATCACTTCAGATAAAGCTCTGGAGGAGAAAAACATTTATAAATAAGTCATTAAATTAGTCAATTTCGGAGGGGTAGTCATCTTTATCATCATCCTCCGAGCCCTTCCCCAACTATGTTGCGGTCGGCTTCCAGTCTAACCGGATGTAGCTGAGTACCAGTGTTTTACTAGGAGCGACTGAACTATCTGACCTCCTCAACCCAGTTACCCGGGCAACCCAATACCCCTTGGTCAGACAAAATCTTCCCCACAAAACTACGTTCAGAATTTCTTGTGTACATGCGGACTGACCCGGCGGACATTGTTTTATTTATGTAATGTCAAATACCCTATAATTCGCCACTCAACCCGGTTCTAGAGACACCGATAGCATCAACCGCTCGCGTCACATTGGTATCACCTGAGTATCTTCCAGTCCTCCCGTGCCTTGCCCGGCGGCGTGACGGCGACGAGCGTCTGCTGCGCGCGGCCCTCGGCGTTGACGTAGGTGGCGCGCTTCTCCGTGTACGCCGCGCCCGGCAGCACGATGTCCGCCATCGCTGCACCGGCGTCGCCGTGGTGACCTGAGGAGTTTTCATCATCATTTATCTGCTTTTCCTCATTATAATAAATAGGGGTCGGATTCCAGTCAACTGGATACAGCTGAATACCAGTGTTTTACACAGGGGTATTGGGTTGCCAGTTACCCGAGCAACCCCAACCAGTATTGACTACCCATAACGACTGCTAAAATGTCCAAATGATAGCCGAGAGCCATCGATACACATATGCCTTCATTGAAATGGCGCCCAAAAAAAAGGTCAAGTCCGGTGCCGCTTACCCAAAGTTTCAGCCGATTGCTTTTTGGCACCCAAGAGGGGGTCATTTCGGCTTAGAGCAATAAAGAAATTAACATAAACTTGTCACATTACTACAGCAATTAGTAAAAGCATTTACCTTGATAGATAACAACAGCTCCTTTAGGCAGCTGGTCACGCGAAACTACTCCGCTATCAGCACCCAACAGGTACACGACCTGTGGTCCGTCGGCCAGCGCCTTGCCCACGCCGGGCTGGTAGCCGATGTCTAGAGCTGCCACCTGGGACGCTGTGCGTTGGAGGACGTTCAATACCTGGAATCCAAGGGGGGAAGAGGGGTATTAGTTCCGTGTTTAAATTTTTTGTGTGTAATTGTTTGGCAGTGTCCATGACAAGATCATTTGTTTATTAATTTCTTTACTCGCTGTAAACATAGTTTTGAACTAGCCGAAATCAATTTTCTTAAACATCTTTTTAATGCCGGAATATGAATGTTTAAGGGCGTTTTATAATTAAAATGTGAATTAGATTTTTTAAATCAGATTACTCAATGAACTTAAATGATTTTGAAAACCTTTCATTCAAAAGTACTTATCAAGATTTACTAATTTGCCAGACACAACTATTCATTTACTGCAATTGTCTAAACCAAAAACATATAAACCCAACTGTGTATATAGTTCACGAGTACTTCAAACTCTTTCATACCTTCCAGTTCTTGTCTTGCAATTTATCCTGCAGGCGCAGGGCCAGTTCTTGTGTATAGGCGAGGAGTGCGGGACCTTCGGGAGTCTTCAGCTGGTCCGCGCCGAGGATGACGACCGGCCGCTGGGCTGACTCCAGGCGTTTTAGCACCTCGTGGGATGATGAGCCTGATGCGAGGTCCTTAACTATGGATGCTGAGTCGCCTACGTGCTGCGTAAAAAGAGAATAGATATCGTCGACAGTCGTCACAACCGAAAAACATACACATAGTAATTAATAATAACAATAATTTTCAACTGAACAATATAGTTAATTAGTAGGTACTCAATACCGCTACTAGTTTTATACGCTTCTTGAAATACCTGCTTCCCGGTCCCGGAAAGTATTGTAAGTATATGTTATTCTGGTATTTAAGGTACAATCCAGTTGAGTTAAAAGTTAATATCTATCCAGTACTTTTCCTTGAAAGAGGATCAAACATCCATCCATCGATCCAGCCATCCATCTATTCACACATACAAACTTTCTCGTTAATAATATGTATTACTAAAAATACGATTCAGTTTCTTACCATATACTCGTAGGTGAGGTCAACTTTAGGTCCGATGTATGCGACGTCGGTGTCCTTGTGTATGAAGGCCTTGCGTATGCGCGCGTTGAGCAGCGGCGCCTCCAGCCGGGTGTTCGTGCCGATCAGGAGGACGAAGTCAGAGTCTTCCACATCTGGATAACAACGTAGTTTTTGTTAATTAATAATGCTTGGATGTGCGTTTGGGCTTTTTCACATTGACTCCTAGAGATTCAATGTGACGAAATTTTTAATACAAGAAAAAATATACTTTTATAGTTGGCATATAAAAAAAAGCTCTTGCTGTTTAATTTTATACAGCTTCATATAGTAAAAGTAGGAACGGTTTTCTGCAATCCCAGCCAAAAACGATCCCGATTTTGTGACATTGAAATCAGGTACATACATAGTGTTTCTGGATAAAATCATACACGCGTCTTCAATAGCCCCTGCAATTTTATGGAGGTCTGTTTGAGTAATTAGAGCTAAAAACAACCGACTGCAAAAAAAATCAAGTAGAAAACTAATTCTATGTAACATAATTATGGAATGAAATAAAAAAGTAAGTATATCGGGTGTGTCGTTCATAATCACATTAAATTAAATGCGTTAATATACTGTTTAATATATGTCGATTAACACAAAAATAAAAGAAAAATACGTAAAAATAAAAAAATGATTTTTTCAAACAAAGTAAATGGAATAAAAATGTGCAAAAATTAGAACACCATATAAAAGTCAGTCATTACAAACAACTGAAATTTTCCCTTGAAAACTGACAGCTGTCAACTGATCAAAACATACGATACTCCTAACTTAATCGTCGACGTCGACATCGACGGCATCGTTTGCCAGAAGCAAAAAATAGAATAGAATAGATACTCCTAACTTTATCTCTGCTTTACACATGATGTTGTAAATTATAAAAACGAAAAATTACTCCTGTGGCTAAACCACTGAATGGATTAGGTTATTTTTTTTACAATTCGCCAAAGAATATCATAAAGTATATGCGATATGATTTAATGTGATTGTGAACGACACACCCGATATAAATAATTAAGTCACTCACTAGCGATCTTAGTGTTGCAGAGGTATGAGGAGCGCAGGTCGATACCGGCGCCATCTAGCGGGAAGTACTGCTCGGTGCACGTGTTCTCGGAGCCCAGACGGTTCACCAGGTCCTTGAGAGCCACCAGCGATTCGGCGTCTGCTAAGTCTCCCGCTACGGCTAATAGCTGGACGAGAAATAATATTGATACAGTCCTCGCACACAATACGGCGGTCTGCAACTATATTCCGAGCACACGAGTAAGCACATGTGGCCGTAACTCTCCTAAAGGAGGGTGTTCTTTTCCATACCTCCATCACCCACAAACATTTTGGTGAGATATATCGTGTAAAGTTCCGTTCCGTTATTTAGTTAGGCCAACCACTGTTTGCTGCCATTATATGGATCATGTGTTATCTGAATTAAATGCTGAATTTGAAATTGAACTGTTTTCGTAAAAACTAAGCGGTCATTTACGGCTACACTTGCTGAGAGTCACATAATTTTTTTTTTATCTTCAAATCTACCCAACCCAACTTAAGTCTTCAATAGCCAATCCAGCGCTAACTGCCTCGTTGGTCTAGTTGTCGCAAGTGCGGCTGCTGAGCACGAGGTCTCGGGTTCGATTCCCGAGTCGGGCCGAAATCGCTTTGTGGGTTTTAGAAGACTTTCACAAAGCAGCCCGGAGCCTGGAAGTTGGTGATTGATTCACCCGTGCATCGGAGAGCACGTAAATGTCGGTCCTGCGCCTAATCTCTTTCCGGTCGTGTCGGATTGCCGTCCCATCGGGTTATGAGAGTGAAGGAATAGGGAGTGCACTTGTTTCTGCGCAAATGCTCGTGCACTATAATATGTCCTGCGCAGTTGGCTATTCTCCTTACATGAGAACAGCCGCCGTAGCCGATAATCGGCTAGGAGGACATCATCATGCATTCCTTCTTTTTATGAAAAGAGGCCTGAGCGGAGTGCTCATAAATAATGTGATAATACGGTAGTTTCCAACGAGTCAAATTCATTACTTTTATTTAACTGTCAAAAACTGTCACTTTCTTTGCAATATGTATGTAAGCGCAACTTATGACGTCACAGATTTTTCACATCAAACTGGATTCTTATTTAGCTTATATTATCAATAAAAAAAATTAATCAATTATTCCATCAAAACGATAAATGGAAGTGACATTATTTTTAGATGCTTCACTAAATGAATATGACAACGTAATTTATTTTTGACCTAGTCATCCACCCAATTATGAATAAGGTGGGCGACCGTCTAATCAACATTATCAATTAAAACGATGTTATAAAATCAAGACCAACAATATTTGACCTCTTACCTTGCCAGGCGGGCAGTCTCTCAGCGCTCGTGCGGCGGCGACCATGGCGTCCTCCCACTCGACGGGCACGAGGTTCCCGCGGCTGTCCTTCATCATAGGAGTCACTAAACGCTGACGCTTCAGACCGTCGCATGCGAACCGGGACTTGTCGGATAGCCATTCCTCATTGATCTCCTAAATATATGTAAGTAGAATTTTATCAATACGAAAATTTGAATTGCCGCGCTTCTCCACCGGATTTATGCACATGGGTAAATCGCGGCGCATCATTTCAGCTTAGACGAGCTACCATAAAGCAATAAAAACATTTTACTAACCTCATTGGTTCTGGGGAGAATACGCAGCACCTCATTCGTACGAGTAGCAACCACGATGTTGCTACCCAGAGGATCTAATACATCTACGGAATCAATCTGTAACAAAGTTAGGCAAATATTATATGTCCAGTTCATAATAAATTCATACTATCTATACTTTAAAGCTGAAGACTTTATTTGCTTGAACATGCTAATCTCAGAGACAACTAGTCCAATAAAAAAAATATTTCTCAAAGAAAGCTACAGGCTACTTTTGTTGTTCAGAAACATCTCAGTAATAAAATTCATTGAATGATACAAAGACTCAATTAAAAACTATAAGAGAATCTTACCCTCCTGGTTTCCCAGGGTCGAGCAGCGAAGCTGTATGGCTTGGAAGTGAGAGCGCCAACGGGGCACAAGTCAATGATGTTACCCGAGAGCTCAGACAGGAACATCTTCTCCACATAGGTTCCAACCTGAATAAAGTACAAAATTATTTCAATTTTCCACCCTGAAGAAAGTAAAAAACTATTTCAATGCTTTCAAGTCAAATTATGGCAGTCATGGGGAATTTTACGTCTTTGGCAGTCATGGGGAATTTTATAGACAAGTCTTAGTGTGTGTTAAATTCAACAGATATTTGACACAGATGCTATATTGCACCACCAAATTATATGTTGCGAAACACATCATAGTTCAAGTCTCAATTTGAAATCATTCAGCAGAATATTTCATTATAAAAAAGGTAAAACTCTATGTACTAACATAGGTACTAAATATTTAATGAAAAAAGTGAACAAATGCTGACCTGCATGTCAGAGCCTCTGCCGGTAGTACCGAAGTCATCAACACCAGCCACCTCGGATGCAAACCTGATGCATCGCGTGCAGTGGATGCAACGGGTCATGATGGTCTTGATCAAAGGACCCACATCTTTGTCCTCAACAGCACTGTTTTAGGCAACAAAAATGAAACAATTTAAAATAAAGGCTTCAAAAATAATAGGTGACATTGTCAAAATGTGTGAAATGATTTCTGCAAGACCAACACAGATAAATTGTAAATATGACTTTTTACATTTAAATTCTGTTATTCAATGCCAAAATGTACACAGGTATGATCACTCACCGCTTTCCAGAGAAATGGATATCAGTAAAACGACTCCTATCAGAGCCGAAAGCCATAGACTGGTCTTGCAAATCACATTCACCACCCTGATCGCAGATAGGGCAATCAAGAGGATGGTTCACAAGCAGGAACTCCATAACACCCTCACGGGCTTTCCTGGTGAGGTCTGAGTTTGTCTTGATCCTCATGCCCTTCATGACGGGCATGGCACAAGCTGCGGCAGGCTTGGGGGACTTCTCGATCTCCACGAGGCACATGCGGCAGTTGCCGGCGACGGCGAGACGCTCATGGTAGCAGAAACGGGGGATCTCTACTCCTACTTGAGCTGCAGCCTGGATTTAGGGAACAAAATATACATGAAAGTATTAATTTTTAAAATGTATTTATGAAAATGCAATGTAAATGCATCCCATTTTCTCAAGTCCAATAGGCTAGTTTCCTAAAAAATAATAATTAGTCCGTCTTGTAGATTGTCCAAAATTAAGCGATACGTATTTTTTCTTTTTTAAATTGGATCAGAACTTGTTAAGATATAGCGTGTTAAAGTTGAGTGTGACGTCACAAGTTGCTACAATTTTCAGGACACTGTGACGTAAAAGGCCCCCACTCCTAATTTTTGAAGCGTATTATCTTTGTCATTTTGGGCCTTACTACAAAAACTTTAAACCCTGTTTTACACTTGTCTAATAAAATTTTGGCTGCAAAATGAACCATATGTCAACGTCATAATTTGACATTTTTTTAGACAAGGCATAAACTGACGTTTAAAAGTTTTTGTGGTAAGGCGGAACATGTTTAATTAAAAAAAGAAAAAATACGTATCCAATATTTTTTGATTATCTAAAAAGCGGACTAAATATTATTTCATTATTTCGACCCTGGACACTACCCTATTTTATTATCAACCAACTTCATTCTGCAAAAATTTGTGATTTAAAACAAATCTAAAATTTATTTAAAAAGTTAAGTTATTTTTTTGTTTTTCATGATATTAAGATGTAAATTGAAATTAAAATATAAAAAATAAATAAAATAAAATATTTATTTCCAAAAAAGAATAAGTACAGTTTACAATATAACATTGGCCCCAAACTAGGCAAGCCTGTATCTTGGGTACCAATTAAATAACAAGTAACTGAAAACGCTCCTGCTATTTCCAGAAGTCTCTGGACCTGAAAACTTTTAACAAAGCTGATGGGATTTCTTTGCAACTTTATACATTAACTCAATATAGACAGAAACAGTACACATGCTTTTGTGTCTCTAAACATAATCTTCTCAATGATAACAAATATTCAATGGAATTCAATAATTGAACCACATTTGTACACAAAATACCTTTTATGTGTATTGTTAAGTGTGCAATAAAGAATAAGAAAAAAAAATACCTTTCCACATTATGCATAAATCTAAGCAATCTTAGAAAACAAAATAGGTAAGCTCACTGTATTTACTACATGAAGTTACTGATTCTTCAAACATTACTATAAAGTTACCATTCACATACAAAAACTTAGGACATTAATATAGATAACGAGGATATCTGAGGAGTTATTATCAAATACTAACTTGCAAGATAGTGGTACCAGGCGCAACTTGAACAGGCTTGTCGTCAATGAACACTTCGAATTTCTCAGGCGGTGGAGGGGCCGCGGAGTACGGGCGCGCTGCCAGCGGCGCCGCGCGCACCGGCGAGCTCAGGGTGAGTGCCCTGGATAGAGGCTGGCGCAGCATTTTCTGCAGCAAACACCAATACGTTTACTACAAACGTCACAACGTCCTACCACCCAATTGTATAACTTTTCACAAGCGGTCGCACTCTGAACCTATCGTATAAGTAACTATTTAAATACACAGCAGTTATAAGGGAGTGAAACCCTTGTAAAACATAAGATATACAAGCAATTCTTCTGTTATTATTACATAAGAATCAACACCTAACCTAAATAAATATTAACAAAATTTAGGTTATATCTACTTAGTTTCAAGTTAATTCACGATTAAAATATGGTAAAAATAATTACTTAATGAAATTTACGTCGTATTTTCGTTAAAATCGTACCTAAAAATATGTATAGAAAATCTTTAGCTAAGTGACAGATACAAGAACTGTCACATAAATTGACAAGTCAATATTTGAGTTAAGTACTCACTAGCGAGCTTTACCGGTTTTTGAGTATTGCACTTAGTCGATTTAAAACAAGCGACACTGATGGTTAATCACTAAAATATCATTCATTCAGCGTCAGTCATTCATTCTATCTCATGTCAAATTATTAATTGTCAAAATCCCTCTTTCTTTCCTTCTCGCTCACATTGTGCCGGGGCGTGTGGTTGTAGCTAGAAAAGTATAATTTTTTATATAAAAATGGCAGTAGGAGACGTAAAAACCGCCCAAGGCCTCAACGAACTCAACACATACTTGGCCGATAAAAGCTATGTGTCAGGGTAAGTGGATTTATAGGAGAAATACTGGTACCACGTCAACCTGACACAGATTGCAAGAAACTTGTTATAACCTCAAATCTTTAAATTCTGAAATAATGTCCATATTAATGTACTAATCAAGATACCCACAGAACGAAAACGATGTTCGTTGCAACTTCAATGTTATCTTGATCAGCGTGACCTTGATTAACAGCTGTAAGTTATCACTTTGGTATATTCATTCAGTATTGGTTATTTTTAGTTACGTTCCAACCCAAGCCGACTTCCAAGTGTTTGAGCAAGTCGGCAAGGCCCCGAACAACAGCTTGCCTCATGCCCTCCGGTGGTACAACCAAATCGCGTCGTACTCTGCCGACGAGCGCAAGTCATGGGCTGCTGGAGTGAGCCCACTGACCGCTGGAGGCAAGACCACCACAGCGCCCGCCCCCGCCGCCAAGGACGATGACGATGATGACGTCGACCTATTCGGCTCTGGTGATGAGGAAGAGGTCAGTAACGTTCCACCTTTACATTTCCCACACTCCATTACTTTTAAAAAATCATTTCAATGTAATGCTCTTCTTTACAGGATGCAGAGGCAGCCAGAATTCGTGAGGAACGTCTCAAAGCCTACGCAGACAAGAAATCCAAGAAACCCACCCTTATTGCTAAGTCATCTATACTCCTTGACGTCAAGCCTTGGGATGATGAAACTGACATGAAGGAGATGGAGAAACTTGTCCGCACCATCGAGATGGACGGTCTCCTATGGGGTGCCTCCAAACTTGTGCCAGTTGGATACGGTATCAACAAACTACAGATCATGTGTGTCATCGAGGATGACAAGGTCTCTGTTGACCTTTTGACTGAGAAGATCCAAGAATACGAAGACTTTGTCCAATCTGTTGATATTGCTGCATTCAACAAAATCTAAAATGTGAAGCCTCCATAATTTTAAGAATACTTTTCAATAAAATCATTTTTTTCCACATCTTATTACTTTTATTACACAATAAAAAAGCTATGTACATACAAAATATAACACAGAAATAATAGTCAGTCAAATAAACTGAGTGCAGCCAATGTGATGCATTTCATTCACTGTAAAAAATCCTAATTTATTCACACCTACTACATAGTGTCTTTTAAACATTTAGTAAAAATATCACAATTCATGAAAACAAAACTGTATTGCACTCTTATTTAAACAACCACACAATACTCTGAGATTAGGCATCTAACTTCAAAATTGTCACCATATGATAAAATATACTTTGGGCCAAGAAAGCTTGAAAACCTTCAAGTACATGATGTACAAACTTAGCCCTGCCAGCAGGCATGCATTTCATAACAACACTTGAAAGCAAACTGTACTAATCTATCATTTGAAACAGTGATGTACAAGTTTCAACAATCTCCTGCTAGGAACTCATCAATGTTCAGGCTATAGAGTCCTTGAGGTTTATCACATCACTGATGCAGTCTCGCTGGCCTTTCGCCCCTATTCTGTGACTAGCAGGTTTTGTAAAGTAATTAACACTCATTCAACTTTGACACCCTTGGGTATAGGAACTGGTACACTGTCACCAACAGTTGCCTGCAGGAACATGTTGGGAATGTCATTGCCAAAGTATATCTTATTGTTAAGTGCGAGAGCCTCGTATCTCTTCAGTTCTAAGTACTCTCTTGTCAACAGCAGTTTGTTAGCCTCAGCCTGTTTCTGCAGATGATAGAAATCTGCCTCTGCTTTGGTTTGCTGTTTGGCTTTGTGAATGCTGTCCTCAATTAGTTCAATCTTCTGCAAAGACTCCTTCTCCATAATTTTCTGTTCATATTGAATTTTCGCCACTTGCGCCTCTTTTTCGGCTTCGATGACGGCCTTGCGCCTTGCTGTCTCTGCTTCCTTTTCAACAACCTAGGAACAGAAAAAATATTGAAAGTCTCAAATAGGTTTTTATAATGTAGAGAGATTCAAGTCCCTATAGAAGTATAATTGGCAACATGTGGATATTACCTTCTGATGTTGTGCAGCAATAAGAAGTTTAGACTTCTCTGCCTCCATAAGTTCGTAGTTCTTACGGATGGTCTCTGGTATCTTTGGTTTCGTTACTCTGACTGCCTGCACCCGCAGTCCCGGCGCCATTTCGTTTAAATCTCTTTGTAGTGCCTAAGAAAACGCAAAAAATATAACTAAGGGAAGGACAATGTAGGATCATTATTTTAGTATAATATAAACTATTCTGCAGTCGGCATGGTGACTATTGAGCTAACGTAACATTTATGTCAATACAAAACTTGCGGTATACGCTCGCTTATGTCGTGGCCCGCAATTCAAGTACAAAAATACTTACAGTTCGTAAATTCTCATCGATTTGATCAAACAGATCAATATAAACTTCATGCAGTGTGTGAGCACTACAGAACTGGTTCAGTTCGTGATGCACCTTGTTGAATATCAGCGTCTTATCGTAGTCTGCGGTGAAGTTACGCACCATGTCTAGCACTGAAAAATAAATAATTCATATTTATTTTATGCAGATTTGCCTTCTGATACCGTAATTATTTTGTCACATCTGCAATAAAAAAAATAAAATACGGAAGTAGTAATCTTATCCAAAAGGCATACAAACAAATTGCGTAATATGATGAAGTAAATAGCCTGTGAATATTCACATTACCCACGCATAATAAATTATCTCATTTCTTTCACACAACTTACAATACAATTAAGAATACATACCACTAATGGGTTCGAGTTTGTTTACAACTTCGATCCGCTCGAAGTATATCATAACACCACCGCTGGTACCGCATGGTACATTCTTCACTTCGTCGGTCTGAAGAGTGGTCTGCAACACAAAATATAATTAGGAACTTGTTTCTTTTCATGTTTTATAAAGAACTTGATGACCATCACTCAAACACAATGCCACAATGAGTAATTGAAAAAGTAAATTAGTTAATTCATTGATTAGTAGTTAAAAGTTAATTGAACTAACTGAGAGCACAAAATACATAGGTACAGAAGTCAATCTACATATAAAGCGCGTTCGAGTCACGCAGACATAGGTGTCTATGTGTGCGTGTTCACAGACGCGCTGTCTCAAAACAACTCAAAACAGTGCGAGCGGGGCTGCCGTTTTCTTGAGATACGCGCGTCACACACAAGGTAGATAAATGTGCACGCGTTTTGATACCTACCTAACTGTAATTTGACTGTAATATTTTTAATTTTAATAACAAAAGAAAAAGTAATAATGGAGTAACAAAAAAAGTCGTATTATACAAGCTGTTGATTTGCATCCGTGCCATAGTCAAGGACGTAAATATGCTAATGATTCTCGACCCAAATCAACGAAAAAATGGGTAGGTAATTTTTTCATGTTTTTTTCTTATTTACGTATATCCGTCAGTGTAACCCAGCCGTACTTTAATTCGGCGCGTGTGTTACTAGCCTTACTACCGCGCTGCGCACTCACACAAACGCAAACGATACATGCACAAAGCATACGCAACGATCGTTCAATAAAAATCGTAGATCATCCAGCCTACCCAAATTCACCCAATCACAGTGCGAGTACTCCCACACACTCGCCTCGCCGCTCCCCGCGTGCCCTTGAAGCCGGAACAAACAAGCGCCGACGGCAAGCAGTGTGTTTGATGTCGCCGCCGCTGCTGCGTACGTGCGCTTTGAATTCCGCGACGTGTAGGTACAAAGTGCGAGATGACGGAAAACTACACGAACACGAGTTGGTGGCGATGGTCCGCCTGTATGCCATCAGTGACAACAGTGTACTAACAGCCATCCATCCTCCGAGCCTTTTCCCAATCATGTTGGGGTCGGCTTCCAGTCTAACCGGATTCAGCTGAGTACCAGTGCTTTACAAGAAGCGACTGCCTATCTGACCTCCTCAACCCAGTTACCCGGGCAACCCGATACCCCTTGGTTAGACTGGTGTCAGACTTACTGGCTTCTGACTACCCGTTACGACTGCCAAGGATGTGCAATGACAGCCGTACATACCTATGTTCCGGGAAATGTTTACCGACCGGGAACCCTCATCACGGAGGGTCATGCTGGTCATGTGACAGACTTATGTGCTAGGACCGTTAACTTAGTGCTTTCGACACATTAAAAACGAATGTGATAGTGTTATGTTAGCTGAAGGACAACCAGCTACTTCGTCGTGCTCGATTGTGCCAAGAGTGTGAAGGTGACAGCTTTGAACAGTACCTCCGGGTAACTAAACTAGGTAGGTAATTTATTTATTTGTACATTTTGTAAATACGTAGTCAGCTTAATCAATTTTATTAGTGTAAATAAGTTGATTTCTTAACCACGCCAATAATACCTACGAGCCGAAAGAATCACCTCGTGCCTACACTTAACTAACACATCTTTCACCAATTTAATCGAAAAGTAAAAACAAAATTACTACGAAATCTTTAATGTTAAAGCAAACCGAAAATGTTATCAATCAGCTGTTAACAGGTCAGTGAACTTTCCTTTAGCGCACCTAGTAGGTATTACGTCATTAATAAGATTTCCGTGTTCCAAGGTCCTAAGACCGTTAAGAAGGAAGCAAAATTTCTAATTATTAACCAATTTAATTCAAAAATAAAAACTAAATCACTGCGAAAACTTTATGCTGAAAGATAAAGCAAAACGAACATTTTATCAATCAGCTGTTAACATGTTAGTGAACTTTCTTTCGCGCACTAGTATTGCTTATTACTGTAGTTAATAAGATATCTGTGTTAAATTTATGCTCAAAAATTAGTAAGTAAAGTAAAACGAAGTTAATGACAATAATGAAGGTGATTTTCGAAACTTTAGGTAAAATGATTCTATCGCGTATCACTCGGTCTCGCTCGCTCGCGCGCTCGCGCTGTCATGTCGTAGATAAGACACTCACACATCGACACTCACGCACACACGTAGACATTAGTTTTCTCTGTCTACGCACACATAGCTGCCATCACGCACACACTGTGGCCGCGGGGGAATTCTGTTATGATTTGTGTTTAACCGTGGGCTAAATTCTGAAATACCATGAAATTACAACATCAAAAAAAGCAGCGCATATTAGCCTTTTCCCACCTACCGTAATTCAAATCGATTATTTACGTATTTAATTTTAACCTCCTTGACTATGGCACGGATGCAAATCAACAGCTTGTATGTAATTGTTCAGTGGACGGTTGTTTGAATACAACAATAAACAGTGAACTGTCGTTTTTTAGCCTGCCGTATTACCTATAGTATGGACCTACTTATTTTCTCATATTTCGATGGTTCTTTTAATAAACGCAGTAGGTAGGTACAGTTAGGTGGGTAGGTAAGCGCCCTGGCGGCCTCTGGCCCAATGCCGTAATAAGTGTGTCGGCCCAGGCGAACCGCCCAACCTACCCTCAAAGATTATTACTAAGTAGTAGCCGTAGTAGGAGTTGATAATTCATGGCGAGAGTATGTTGTAAGGTAGACGAAATAAAACTCGCAAATCAAGGTTTCTGTAGGTAGAAGCAAGCTTAGATCAGGGACTGTACCAACCCATTACATACAAAAATATTTTTTTCGCAAGTAAAGAGTAATAAGTAAGTACCTATAAGTATATGTAAGAATAACAAAATTATAAATTGCGGTTTCTGAAAAAGTTCGGTATCTCGTTCAAACGAATTTCCGTTGAAAGTGTTTATTAACCTCATGTATGCCACATTAAATATTTTATTATTATTGGTTTATATTTCATTTTTCCTGTTTTATTCTCAACAATAAATCAAATAATTAGATACGAGTACCACTACCACGTTAGTTTTATGCGCATAAAAAGTTGACGACCCTAGCGCGACCGCCGAGTTTAGGCATGAAAAGTGAAGTACATACATGAGATTGACTTCTGTACCTATGTATTTTGTGCTGAGAGTCTACATTCTAGGCAATAAAAAAAAAACAGAAATAACCTTCATTGTATGTTTAGTGTGTTATATCATTCTATGAAGCAAGATTAATTTCTAAATTAATATTTTTATTCTAACATTCTGTATTCACCTGCATAAAACTAAATTAGGTTAAATAACTCTCCAAACTTTGACTATGTTCACCAATTACTTACTAAATGAACATTACTCAACCCAATCAAGTCAATAGAATGTTTCAATTAATAAACCACATACTTCCCATTGCATTTACAAATTGTCTGTCCAATCAGATGTAATGTTCGTGGCAAACCTAATGACAACTGAGAAAAATGCGGAAGAGTAGCTACACAAAAACCTTTGTAAGTATGTATGTACCAGTAGGTCGGCAGAGACGAGAGTTGCATGTAGGAACTTGTGCCCGGAAATAAGTAGCAAGACATCATAAAGTTTGGCATAAACTTTTACCTGAATAGCTTTGTATGATGTCAATAGCGGGATCATCATATGGAAGCCCGGCTGACTAGTCACAGGCAGTAACGCCCCTCCCTGCAAATGAGGAAACAATATTTAATACACAATCGAATATTATTCTCCTATACAACTTACGTTCCCTAAAAGTAAGCTTACAAACTCATTAATTGTTGCACACATTAAATTCAATAAGTAGTTACAAGATAACACAAAAAGTAATTAGTGGACAATGTACATTAGTCACCAATACTCAGTCTAATTTTAACTGAATTTTTCCTTTTGCATATTTAGTATTGTACTGTTTTATTGTCAATTGATAACTACACAATACAGGGAACTTTATTGCATTATCTTCAGGTACAATAGCATATTACCGATTGTTGGTGTTCATTCTGATTCATCTGAGAACTATTGCTGATAGCTGTTGGTACCTTAAATAAGTATACACAGACAGTAAAGCAGTAACAAAAGTTATATTAGCCTGGCATTCTGCCAATAACATTTCCAAAATATTCTAGAGCTTCTGCACATGGTTCAACAACACCAACCATAGAATGAAAGATAATGGAGGTTTCGATTAGTCAAAGATTTTTTATATTTGTATTTACTATAGTATGAAGCTTCATATATTTCATATTACTTTAAAAGTTATCATGTTTATAAAATACACAGAAGTTTACTTACCCGGTAATAGACGCCTACATGACCTTCCTCCACTTTGTGCAGCGAGAAGTGCACGGTCACCCCGACTGCCAGTATCAACAAAGCCAGAACTGACGACTGATCCGCCATACCCGGACTGCGGGAACACCAAAGCTTGTTAACTTAATTAAATAATAACAACCGACTACTCAACTATCACAGGCAATTCACCTCCACAAATCCAAGTGAACACTCACGATTAGCGGTATGATGAATGGATAAATATATTTTATGGTTAATTCAAGATTTTATATCCCTATATACGTGGTTTTTGTTCGCACCGGCTTATTAATACTAGCAAAAATCGTGTATTTCCTCGTTTCGACGAAATTTCGATTTCGAACAAATTGCATTATTCGATGACAGTATTGACAATGACAATCAGTTGACGTCTCACGTCGTGTAATATGTAATATTCTGTCAATTTTACACCAGTTCAGAAACGTATTACGCACATCTCTCAGCAAATATTTTATAATATTCAATAAACTCCCGTATGTATTTCTTTATGTACTTCCTTATGTATTTTCTTATATACCTACGCTCTATGAACTCCCCTATGTATCTCCTTACTAGCCGTTTTCCCGGGGTTTCACCCGTGTCCCGTGGGAGTTAGTGCCCGCACCGGGATAAAATATAGCCTATGTTACTCGCAGATAATATAGCTTTCTAATGGTGAAAGAATATTTAAAATCGGTCTAGTCGTTTTTGAGTTTATCCATTACAACCAAACAAAGTTTTCCTCTTTATAATATTAGTATAGATGTACACTCTATGAACTCCCCGAAAAACCGATTAAAACGGGTAAAAGCGAAATAATTACGATAACTCAGAAACTATAAACTCCTACAAACTTGAAGGGAGGTTCTTTATAGAGGGAAAACATGCATTAAGGAGGGATCTTACCAAAATCTATTCCATAAATAAGGGGTTACACGGGGGTTGATAGTTCGCGTGTAAGTCCTGTTTTAGAAGGTTCTTAAAATTTGTAGTTAGCCCGCTTACGATAAAAAAATTGTACAAGGGCGAAGTCGCGGGTGGCTGCTAGTGTAGGATGAGCAGGGAGTACGGTCAAATAGAGTAAAACAAAATACCTCTTTTAACATGTTACATTTATTTAGGTTCGGGACGATTTGCATCTGTAGCACAAACATAAGACTTTCCTTCAGAATGTAACGCATCTAAAACACCGCTCATCGTTGCCTTCAACGCTCTGTACTCTTCGAGTGCCTTCGCACAAAGTTCACCTTCTGGCGAATTCCCTGGCTCGATAAACAGCATTTCCAAAGACCGTTTTAAAAGTTTCTCAGCAGACATTAATTCATCCTGTAAACAAACGTACCTATTTTTAGTTCACACCTTGAATCTAAATTTATCCATTCACCTAGTTACGTTATTTATAGCGTAACTTACCATATATGCTGAGCCAGAGATTTCGCGCCCATCAAAAAGTTTTTTTGCTAGCTGTACCATCGCAGCATGCAGTTCATAGAGTGTGATTGCTGAAATAGTAAAATTGTAGATAAATAAACCATAGGTAATATAAACCTATTGACTAATGTATTCTAAAGGTTTGCTTGGTGGATCTAATCATCAGACCGCCAAAAAAAATTGGCGACAATACTATAATAAATATATCAATAATAACCTTTGGTCCTAGAAATTCCAGGGCATAATGTTTCAATGACTGGTAGTATTTCCTTGCATAATTCCATCTTGCGTCTCATGAGTTTCTTAGTGGGCCTCGGTTCTCTATTTATCGTGTCTCTCAGTACTCCTGCTAAACGTTGTTTAGCCTCTAGTAGCAAATAGTGGTTGGGAGCAAGAATCAGGGAAACGTTTCTTATGTATTCTTCAAGTTCCTTTTCGTCTTTTTTGTCTGTGAAAAGAAAGAAATGTATATATTGTGAAAAGAACTAAGTACCTAGCTTAATCGCGTTCTAATTTTTTTAAACAGTAATAATGTCACACAAATGTAAGGTTGAATTTTCTTGAACACTAGCTGTTTCCCCCGGTTTTATTCTCGTCCCAGGGAACTTTTTCCCGTACCCGGTTAAAGTATAGTACATTTTTTAATCGGGGATAGTGAAGCTTCCTAGCAGTAAAAAAAATATAATCGGTTCAGTACTCTCGGAGCTTTCGGGGTACAAACAATCACACAAATGTCTCCTGTTCATTATATTAGTGTGGATTCCTACTTACTTATAACTCCAAACTTATCCACACAGCACTGAACTTTGAACGCCATATTGTTTTCGGGGAAGGTTTTCGCGCAGTTGTTACAACTCCACTCCTCAGGAGTAGTGTGAGAAACATAACCAGTCTTACACTCTGGACAAATGACGGAGCTCATGTAGGTCCCGATCTCCGTGACATCTGAGCATCGGCTGCAGGTGCACTTGAAGTACTTGCCGATTAATAAGTGCTGTTGACGTATTGACGTGCCCTGAAGAGGAACCAGTAAATTAGTCCAGTTCCTGTTATGGAGACCTAAGATATTGCTGTATTTATACTTATGTTTTTAGCTATAGTCTTCAGTCTTGTTTAGATCATAGATGTAATATACTCATAAGCGATTAGAATAGTAAAACCGAAACATAATTTACGATTTACAGCATATCTATAGCTAAAAGCAATAATTTAGATATCATTTTGCAGACGCAGATCTGTGTATCAAAATATTATATTAATATATTTATGAATTTAGGTCTCCATTACCTCCCAGGCATCTATATCTTCGACTAACATTTATTTTCAATGGGTATATCCCCGAAAATAATAATAGACCGACAAACAGAGACCTACTTAATTTATCCCATTTGTGGTAACAAGAAAAAACTCACCTTCAAAGGATCAGTATAATTATAAAATATAGGTTCTCCTTTCTTGATATCAGTGCTAGCATGGCACACCAACAAATTATTATCATTTATAGACATATGCGTGTTTCCCACACAGTCATGGGCCAACAGGGCCGCTTTCAAGTAGACCCCGCGCAAAATTTCAGCGCAACCAAGCGCAGGCACCGCCGGGCCGCGGACTTCGAAACTGTTCACGTCAATGGCTGCGCAAATCTTCTGAATTAATTCACTGTCTGGTATGTCGTCCATGATACTTAGAGATTGGATGAACTGGAATTTAAAGTGGTATCATATGAAAATACAAAATTATGTGGTTAGCATTTTTTCTAAAGTGGTGCGAAAGTATGCCTATGTGATTTGGGCTATATTGGAAGTCAAAAGACTTCTTCAAATAAGTTATATTGCCTATCCGCATAAATACCACTATTCTTACATTATTAGGTAACATTTACCACGAAAACATAGCAGGCACAATAAATTAACTGACACGTTTATTACCTACGCCCACGTTTAAACGTTTATTACCTTGACAGTGTCTTCCGAAAACTCCCAGACTCTAGTGCCCTTCCGTTCTTCCAAATGCGTTTCTAGCTGCATGAACTCCTTCCATGCTTGAGCTTCAACAGTTCTCTTTATAAAAGCGCGCAGTACCAGTAGGGATCCTACGTTTTGCACCAGCGTCATCGGATGGAGGCCATTGGTCAGTTTAATACTTCTGAAAAAATCGCATTCCATGTCGGAATGCCATTCTGAAAAAAATATTTAATGTCTCGAAATTATAATTCTGTGTATAAGAAATAAAAATCATGTAGGGTAAATTACCCTATCAAAAACTAAACTGAGGAATTTAAAAAGAACTAAACATCCCTCTGTAAAGAGGCTAGTCAGAATGCACGCAAGACTGCTAACCTAGCAACTACCCCAACACAATTTATACTTACTTTTATGAAGATTTTCCGGGCACCCTTCGCCGGGACATACGGGTGCAACCGCACATTTCTTGCAGACGACGAACTTGCTCATCAGAGGCAAGTAGCAGTTGAAACAAACGAGCGACGACTCGCTGTTGGGCCCCAAGACAAACGGCTCATCTGACAGGATCGTCTCACCCGCTTTCAAATCTTTTGCCGCTACTAAGTATCTAAAATAGGAACGTTTTCATTTTTCAAAGAAATAAGGATCCAAATATTCATTAAATATGTTTGACCATAGAACTTAAGATATGTAACGTATTCAAATGTGTTAGAATTTATTTCTGCATCTATTTTGTTACCACACATATTTTTTTGTAAGGAGACCTTACCTTGGACAACGATTTTTCAGATCAAATATTCTAATAGTGTTGGATAGTTAGTATCTCTAAAGTGTTATGCGGGTTGGGTCATATTGAATACCGCTACAGGTAATCCAAGTTTATGCAAGGATTTATTACATTGTCTATCTTTCTGAACTTCGTCAAAGTAGAGTCAGAAACAAGTTTCCAACTTTTTAGTCAAGGATCTTTGAGCACCTTTAAAATCCAAATAAGTATGCACATGTTGCTAATAGTTTTATTCTTATTGTGCGGCTACTTATGTCACAGAGCGCTTAATGGCCTAAACAAATCACAAGACTGTCGCACTCACGACTTCCGCGTTAGGTCAGTACTCGTACAAAGTATTTCTATTTTCTCACCATAAAATAATAATTGTTATATATTCTGCTGCTTTTTATTAATTTATTAAGTATACTAGAATACACACCAAAACACATGCTTGGAATGTCACATCACACATAAGGTCACAAACTCCTTATAAGGTCTAACACACCTGCCGAGTTTTTCACAAGTTTGTACTTCGTACCGCGCGGCCGGAGCAGTCATGTTGGGTACAATGTAACTACAGCACGGACTCAGGTAACCGAGCCGTCTCGCGAGTAACTGAACACTGCGTATTTATAGAAAGGAGCTATTTGTAGAGCCATTACTCTTCCACGGCGCGAATTCTGACAGCCGATGCTTCGATCTCGTACATTGTCTATTGTTTTATGTCCGCGCTATTACGTGTTAATTACTCGTTTAATAGTTACGTTTATGTTGTCTGGTGTGATAGATATGTAGTTGAAATAAAAGGCGTCGTATATAAAGAAACATTGTATTTAATATTGCTACTTACAGTATATCTACCTTACGTCAAGGTATTCTTATGACTAGTAAAATATATTATTTACAACAACATTATGTACATGTCTATAAAACTTTTTATAAAAATCTGAAAGTCCGTTATATTAATGTACATTTTTATTCCATACTATGTATAAATGGATTTTATGTGCATATGTTTCACGAATATAATATACCGTGAGTATCTATATTTACAACAGTCTTTTGTAAGCGATACGAGTTTGTCAGTGGTTAATTATTCTTAATTATTTATACATGTTTACGATTCCTAGTTATTGCTTTGTCAATCAATTCATCAAATGAATTAAAGTAAACCGAAGCGTTCTAGCATTTCGTCTATACAGTCAGCATCATTGAGATTATACATGCTATTTATCTATCATTTAAAATTAAATCACTTTCTTCTAGAATTTAGTACGCCACTATATGCTACGCTGGTCCCTGTAAATAAGAAAATTATAGTTAAGAAAGAAAAGTAGCCCAATGCACACACGACAGGTAAATCTTCATCAAACAAAAAAAAAAACTAAAATATAAATACTTACATCATCAAGTACCGACAGCGATGTGGACTGGTGCGAGGCGCTGATGATGTCCTGCAGGCAGCGCGCGAACTCCTCGATGACGTCACGCAGCGGGTCGGGCTCCGCGTCCGCCCCACCCGCCCCCCCACTCGCCCCACCCGCCGCCCCGCTCGCCCCGCCCTCCACGCCCGCCGCCAGCAGGCACTGGCACACCGCCTCTATTACTTCCGACGTCATGAAGCTGCATGGTTGCCTGTGAAATTTATTGATCGTTTGAAATATATTTTGTCATTTTTATTATAGTAAATTATTATTGGCAGAGAAAAACAGTATAATGTCGGGACACCTTTTCACACACGGTCGTTTAGCCCATTATGTGTTTACGTTTTGTACTTGCTTAATATATCTTAGACACCAATGACTGTGTTTCGGATGGCACGTTAAACTGTAGGTCCCGGCTGTCGTTAACCATCACACCTTGGTAGTCGTTACGGGTAGTCAGAAGTCAGTAAGTCTGACACCAGCCTAACTATTTATTAGGGGTTATATATTGGGTTGAGGAGGTCAGATAGTCAATCGCTCCTTGCCAAACATGGGTACCGAGCCGCATCTGGTTAGACTGGAAGTCGACCCCAACATAGTTGGGAAAAGGCTCAGAGGATGATTTGATCTTCCACATAGATAGAACAATATATAGAGGAAAAATATGTAGTTCTCTTCTCGTTCTCGGTGACGGTCCCGTGACAGCAACGGGTTTCAAACGGCCTATAGGTTGTGAGGGATATAACTATGATGACACAAATAAAGTGTACATACTTAAGATGTCCAGCAGGCGGCGGGCGCAGCATGGGGTCGGGGCGCACGTCGCGCAGGCGCAGGTCG
Organism: Helicoverpa armigera; assembly: GCF_030705265.1. Taxonomy (NCBI): domain Eukaryota; kingdom Metazoa; phylum Arthropoda; class Insecta; order Lepidoptera; family Noctuidae; genus Helicoverpa; species Helicoverpa armigera. The sequence goes on along the minus strand of NC_087137.1, from coordinate 3,103,188 downwards.
CGGCGCCGCTCCAGCGTCTCCTCCACGTTGCGGCAGCCCACGCACTTGCACATCGACGTGCATGCTATCTTCGCCTGGAAAAACAATAATCATATATGATTCTCATATAAGCGCTGGCCATATTAGGGTGCATCCATATCTGGCGAATGTGCAGCTTGCGGGCCGCTTGCGAGCTGCTTGCTTGCATTTTTGTTCGCTACAACATCAGTGAGCTCATTATCATACTCGCAGTATTGGGTGCATTTGTTGCGCTAAAGAGGCACCAAACCTTTGCCGTGACTGCACGCAAACGGCTCGCAACACAACCAACTGAGAACCTCTTTTTTGTTTTAAGTCAGTTATAAAATAACTATTTTAATTCTCATAAGCAGGTATTTTGATAACTTAAATGGTTTTTAAAGTAAGAAATAATATGTTGTTAAATATATAAATGCAGTAAAGAAAAACAAAAATCAAAAGTAAATTTATAAAAAATGTTTGTATTTACCTCATAGCATTCACAGTAATTTTTGAGACATCCACTCCTTTTACAGTTGCATCCTTTATTGTGCCTTCTTATTATATCAGGACCACCACTTTTCGCTTTTCCTATCTTTGGCCTGTGAAAAAAAAACACATAAACATATACACAAATAAAACATTGACTATAGACTTTGGGTAAACCAGACTATTAAAGTCAGAAATCTGTCTAGCCATTTTCCAACTTTCCATTTAACAAATTCCACTTGCCAGTCAAACTACTACTAGATACAGCTGAGTACCATTATTCAACATAGGGCAACAGCCCATGATTCACTTATATTCCGAAAAACTCACTATATACACCAGAATAACCATAAACATCTAACAACAAACCAAACATTATCCAAATCAATTCACCCACCCATTCCACATCCAAAAAATTCAAGACCACAATTGTTTGTCATATGAAAATAAAAACTTACCTGAAAGCATTAGGATTCCTATCGAGACAGGCTCTAATAGCCTTCTGGCGTAGCTCCTCATTCTCCAGGTTATTGTGACAATTGTTACAGTTGCAGCGGTTGCAGAACTCCCCATTAGCAAAGCAGTCGCAGTACAACTTGAGACATTGTGACTTTGTGCAGTTGCAGGCCTTACGCGGCCTGAGACCGAGGTCACCGGCTACTAAGTCTGTTGAAACATCTGCATTTAGTTGAAATATATTTTTATTTGGAGGAAAATATTTATTTTGTTATCAAATAAATACAAAAATAACTAAAATATTATATTATAGTATAGTATTCGGATTTCCTATGTATTAAAAATCTGCAGTTTATTAAAAATACGTCTTTTTATACTGAGGAAATAACTACAGAAAAAAACCCAAAACAAATGTTAATGTAAATGAATCCAACCGATTTAGAATGAAAGTGTTGGTAAGTTCGTTCGTAACATCCCATGTTCCGCGCGGTTCCAAACCATAAGAGTGTCCCATACGAATTTATGATAACAAACCGCCTTTACTATAGTTTTCCAAGAATAAAATTCCTATATAAACTTACCACTTTCAGAGAGCGCTTGTGACGCTTTCGGTGAGAGGTAAAGCGAACTGTCTTGATCCATATTCGAGTAGCTCCTGTCGTCCTAAAACCAATAAATAAACATGAAGCAAAATATATAAAACATGTAACATTATTGGAAAAAAAATATAGATGTATTTGATAAATCTTTACATCATTCCGCGGTATCACTCGCTTCCCGCGGGAACTACTTCATACAACGTGTTAAAAAGCCTTCCTTGATAAATGCGTAGAAATACTTTTGCAAACCTGACGAAGGAACTTTGAAAGTAACCAAACTAATTCTTTAGCTTTACTATTAAACTTTTTATCAGGTAAGTTGTTTTTTTTTCTATTATTATGACTGCGAGAGCAACGACGAGCTTGCAATCGCAACTACTAAGTTTCAAAGCTCTACGTACCCGCATTTGTCCCTGCTTGCCGTAACTGGAAGGTATGACGATAAGCGGATGTTCCTCTGATCTGTTGCTGCTGTCGTGATCCATACTGTTCGTGTTATCGTCGTCGTCTGGCGTCTACACCAAAATAACATATTGTATTAATTTACGAGAATTAAAATCTCTAAGTAGCAAGCAATAAAAAAATCGTCTCAACTAAGAATTTGACTTCTGTACATTAAAAAACTATTTCTACTAACCTCTTGTCTCTCAAAGTCGACTTCAACTTCATGCATGCCGTGCATTCCATCTTGAGTCTCATCAGCTACAGTATCCGCTATGAGAGCTCTGAGCGCGGCCTTAGACTCCCTCTCCTCTTGTCGCTGCTCTATCTCTCTCTCCATCTCCCTCGTCCCTCGTTCCGTGACGTCACAGTCTTCCTGCATGCTGCTGCCGTCGAGGAGTTCTGACATGTCTTCTAAATTCGGCTCAACCATTGGAGAGAGAGGTGCCAGTAGGCTTTGTGAAGAACGCGCTGATTGTTGTTGCTACACAAATGTTTTATGACGTCAATATGACTTGTAGGTTTGGAAATTAATTTTGGAAAACTGGGGCCAGAAGAGGGCGCTTTGGTGCTCGAAAGTGTACAGTTTTGAAAGATCACAATAAATTATAACAAAAAAAAAATTTAGAGAAAAATATATTACGTACCGAAATTTCGTTTTACGCATGCACATTATGGAGATACTAATTTATTAAACTATCTATTAAAGAATTTTAGTCCAACAAATGATTAACGAAGCTACGTGACGTGTTTCGATGAATGTTTCCGTAAGTTTCGTAGTTATCACTCACCTGTGCGGTTTGCGCGGGTTTCATGGGTATGGGAGCTATTCGCACTAACTTTTTCTGTGGCTTCGTGGTCACTGCACAACAAAATATCACAATTTTATTTCAGCTTTCCGCCACTAAGCGAATCACAAAAACTTATGTGACAACTGACTTTTATAATTTAAAATTATTCCAAAGTTAGTTCCATGTTTAATATTTTCAAATTATGTAGTTTCGAATAGAGAAACATTTCGTAATTAGAGTTGTGTGTCAATATTATTTGAATTTTCAGTTTTCTATTTTCTAAAATTATTCTCTCAAGTGTCACACTGTGAAAAAGTTAAGTGTGAAGTAAAATAACTGTTGAATTTTATTTATCAGAAATCAAGCAATTACGTATGGATTTATGAGTATATGTACCATAAAATGATTGGTGTCCTACCTTTGTTGCTGGTACCTCCCGTGACTACCAATGGAGGCGGTTGTCCACTGATTAATTTCTCCGCCGTCATCTGTATGAGATTACCTGTAACACAAAAGTTTTACGTACAAAACGAAATTTATAAGACAAGTTAAGGCCGTTAACAGTGATAAATGACAGATAAATTAATTATTTTATGGCTTTCGGCTAGTACATTATACTACATCAGTCATGATTTATACATTAAGCAAAGTATCTATAAATCAATTTAATTATGCATTGACATTTTAGTTTTGACAATTGTTATCTAACTAACTTAAAAAGACTTACCTTTGTTATCAGTTAGAACGAAACTTTTAGCTGGGACAGCCATTGAAGGATTTTGTGGTTTGACAGCTACCTTCTGCGTTGCGGGAGTCGGGTTTGTTATCAGCCGTATGTACTGAATCTGAATAAACAATAATAGAAATAAGTTCTATCCTTACAACATACATAAATAATAAACATTTATGAATGAATAAAATAAAATCATTTTGATATAATTTCATGTATTTAAGAGGTAGGTTTATAATATAGCAGAATTCACTCTGCAATGCAGGGTTTGGGAAATAACATTATGTATTATAATGGATAGATTTCCAACCCAGAATTGTTGTAGTGGCAATAATTAGTGAATTATAGCAAAATAAACGTCTCTTAAGTAAGAAATAATACTTACGCCTTTCCCAGGTACATTAATTTGATGTAGTTGCGACCTTTGTCCCGTCATCACCACATTTCCATCCTTTGATATCTACAACAAACCATGAATGCAAGAATTGGATAAAAAGTAGCCTACCTTGATAATTTTTTTTTTTCGAGATTACTGCTTTCAAGCAAACATAGAAACTCTTCAACATTATAGGTAATATTGGTATCTGCATATATTCTGCCGCTAACCCACTTACTACGAAAAATGTATGCAAGATAACACAGAACATGGGATTGTCTCTTTGTTATTATAAAAAATAGATATAAGGTTTTTTGATTATAGTTAACACAAACCTGTGCAGTTTTAGGTGGCGCAGTGGTCTTCAGTATAACGTTTTGACTCGGATTTGATTTTATGACTACCTTCTTGGTAGTACCTGTAAAACACAGAATATGTTTGCTATAAACTGCTCTACCTTCATAAGAAAGATGTCATCTAATATTTACTTTTGAACATAAAAATAATAACACAGTTGTCGCCAAACTAAATGACTAAACTTTGGAGCCGCCCTAAAGTTTGGCGAGAACTGTGCTGACCTTGTGACGACATCGATGATTGCGATTTAATAGATATGATTTGTTTCTTAGAGAATTTCACACCTTGGTTCGTTGGAGACGCCAGGAGCACCTGAAATTAAAATTAATATAATTTTTAAGACAGATTTGATACTGTAATTTATGTTATCTAAATATACTAAAATCCTAACAGTTTACAAAATATGTTCTCTCTCACGTAACACAAGCCCTCCAAAATTACACAAAATATCTGCCCACCGAAATCTCTTGCAGGTAACTAAAAAACCACACATACTGATAACCTCTCCTTTTTTGAAATTGTTTAAAAACAAAAAAAAACCGTCCAGAGAATAAAAAAAGTAATTGAAAAGTTTTTTTAGTGGTCAGGTATTTCATAATTTTGATATTAATTACTGGCTGTACTGTAAGTATAAAAAAAATAAAAATTCACCTTGTTAGCAGCTATGGAGATGGGCACAGTTTTCTGTTGCATGACGTATCGTGTCTGCGCCGTGCTGGTAGAAGGCATCAGCTTCGTGATGACCGCCGACTGGCCCAGCGAGTCCAGGCCTCCTTGTCCTGGCAAATTCAAATGTTCATATTATCGTACATTATTAATTGAGGAAGTTTTTAGACAATGCAATAAATTAAATAAACTTTATTTAGTTACCTTGCACAATAACTTTTGCAAGCACAGGCTTCTGTGTGTTGGTGCCGCTAACGTTTTTGATCAACTCAGCCTGCAAACAAACACATTAATTTATATATTGTCTGTCTTACACGGTCATATATCTTCGTGAAACATTTTTTTTCTTTTCTTCTTCTTGTTTATGGCTCCTTCGTTGGTATCGAAGATTTTGTCAACGTCTTTTTTCTTTTCGAATGTTTGTATGACAATTACCAGTAAGTTTTAAAGATGTGTAGCTTATTACCTGATCGCTACTTGCTCGTACAAGTTGTACGGATTGCATCCCCGAGCTGGATGTAACCAGTTTAATTTTCTGACCGCCACCGGTGGGCACCATAACCAGTTGCTTGCCTATTTGTGCTGAAAAATAAAACAATATATTATAAATTCGTGTATTCTCCCCCGTATATAGCGATTTTTGTCTATAACATTATGTATATTTGTCCTTGCAAAACTCAATGACGTCTCACAACTAAATTCAGAACACAAATAACTAAAATACTGCAACTCACGCAATGTTCCCTGACAACAAAAAGTTTGGTGGGAAACTATACTCTAAACATGTTGTAATTTTTTAATCATACTCAAGTTATATAAAAACATACAGCAATCTAACTTACTCAACAACGTATTGCCAGTTTTCGAGCCACTCTGTAGCACACTTGCCAGAGACATCTTCTTGACTACCGTGGAGTTCTTAACCATGGTGACAGGTTTGGGAGCTATGGCCACGTTGTGCTTCGCAGCGGAGGAGAAGCTTTGTGAAACTGGCACCAACTTTGGGGGCTTGGGGGCTATGGCCACTTGTCGGGGAGGGTTGCTCGTCACTATGGTTTCGTTCTTTCTGCGAGGCTGTGCTGCCTGAAAGAGGAATGAGTTTTTGGTTTGTTTGTTTGTCTAATTATGTTAAATAGGTGTTGATGTATGTAATTGCTGTAATGCTGATCCAAATGTTAGTCTGTATGTTAAATACGTTAAGAGTATGTGTACCTTCTATGTTCAATAAGTTCAGTAACTTCAAAAACAGGATTAATAAATTATTAAAATTGTGTACCTTAACTGCAATATACTTGGGTTGTGGAGCTGGTTCCTGTGTTACAGTTTGAGGTATTTCTGTGTCAAACTGCAAGTCTATCATTGATTCTCCTTGTGTATGCATCACATTTAAACCCTGCAAATGTTAGAATATTTGATGTCTTATACCATCTTAAAACAACTTCAGATTCTGATATGATGAGCAGATGGAATTTCGATATAGGTATTTTTTTGGAAGATATGTGACCACATAACCCTGAAATGGTCCGTCAACACAATGTGTACTACAATTTTTTTTATACTTACATGTCCTTCATCCAGTCCACTTGTTTCTTGTGCTGAGTCATCTTGTACAGAATACTCTTGTAGAGAATACTGGTCATTCATAAATTCTGAAACTAAGAGGAACATATTATTACACAATCTGATGAGATCCAGGCCCTATGTGTAATAATATACTTACTAAGGCTAAGTTTACTGAAAACATTAACATCAGTTTTCTTAAAACAACTGTAGATTATTGTTCAATTTTCAAAGTTAGTAGGTAGCTAATTTAAGAAAAATGGACTTATGTTGTCAGTGAAAATGGGCCTAGGAATAGTTACATTCTGAAAAAAAACCTAGTTAAAATGGCAAATTATGGAGCAGTGAAATTTGATTGTGGATTTCATCGGTAAAACTATAAATTACCTATAATCTCCTCTCCACCAGTGTCCATCAGCATCTGCTGCTCTTCAATGTTCTCAAATTCCATCGGTATGTCAGGTTCATGTCCGGTTGTCTCTAACGAGATGTCATCTTGATTTACAACCACACCCGAATGATCAAAGTCCATCTGTGAACGTACATACAGACATCAAAAGGGGGAATGCTGCCTTGGCTGTGAAATATTATGAAGGTCAATACATCAAGAAACACATTCCAAGCAAGCCGTGTAGGAATTATTAGGAGGGCTTGTTAGTAAAACTATATAACTTGCATTCATTCTCTGAGCCTTTTTCCCAACTATTTATGGATATCTAACCAGATGTAGCAGAGTACCAACGCTTTACAAGGAGCGACTGCCCTATCTGACCTCCTCAACCCAGTTACCCGGGCAACCCAAAACCCCTTTGTTAGACTGGTGTCAGACTTACTGGCTTCCGACTACCCGTAATGACTACCATGGATGTTCAATGATTGCATTGCAAACAAAAATCTTGCAGTGTGATATTACAGGTTTAATAAAATTGAATGCTAATTGTATTTATTTACAAAACATTGTCTACAGATATTTATTTTAGCCTTCATCAATGACATTGCTTATTTCCAATTTAGATATTGGATGTTAATTCAAAGCCATAACTTTGTAACGATCACTTACAAAGAAACTTGTGGAACATAACACTATGTAATAAAAAATCTAAGTTAAATCTGAGAGTAGTTAAGAGTGGTGTGGAGTTTTTAAATGTTATATTGACAGTTTTTCCTTTCACAACAGCATATCTTTATAAGATGCCAAATAATGATGAACACTATTTTTATTCCCAGACTGTATCAAGCATAATTTCATATATTTTTTACCATTAACTTAGACTGTACTATACAATGGTTTTATGAGGGAAAGGATCAGGAATATGAAAATAACTACAACAGGATCTCGTTAGACACAACAATTCATATTTGGAAACTAAGGAGCAGATCTGAGATGATAAATCAAACATAAAAGGAAAACTCTCAAGTAAAATAAAGAAATAAAAGGAAAATCTTCAGTCTTTACTTACACTGCCCATGGCACTTTCCAAGTTTAGAGAGTCGTCCAAATTATGCTCCATGATGAAGATTTATACTTATATATTTTGCACAATAGTTTATTCACAGAGTAAGCACTACCTTAACTACTACACAGGGCATAAATCAAAAACATTTTTGAGTTCAAAAGATTCCGCCATTTTAAGTTGTCAAATTCCTCCGACAAGCTCCCTGAAGTCTCTCAAGTCGCCACGGTTGAAAACAAATCGACACAAACATAAAACTCTATTAACCAGCAAAAACCTTCCACACATTCAGTAACTATCACTTGTTGACACCACATACAAGTTACTCTTTAGTTTGTAACGCATTAAATGTGAATAAAACAAGCAATTTTCTTTTAAATTGCATTAAAAGAGAGAAAAATTATAATGGCGCTTCTTTCAATTTTTTGATGTCACAAGCTGCCAACATTAGAAAAAATATTTTAATAGTGCTGTGGTACAGAAATCTATAGAGTGCGCTTTGTTTCGATGTTATTCGCAAATGAACCATAGATTTAGGATCATAATGACAAATGTTTGGACACTGAAATCCATACCTTACTGAAGAGCTTCTTTGCTAATCCCAAAAACTTGGCTGATTTCAAAAATTATCCCAGTTATACATAGTGCCCTTATCTAGGAATACTGTTGTGCGGAAGAATGCCCACGGGAAGAGAGTGGAACCGTTTTGGCGGTAACTAGTATTGTATTAGTTCATAGGCTTATGAAGTGATGAAAGTAAGCAATTTTTCACTAGGGCGTATTTTTCTGATTGTGATTGCGTGATTAAAACAATAGGAAGCTTCCAATATTTTTTTAATATTGGATTTATCCGCCTACCAAAACGGCATACGGCTGACTTTTGAGACACTGACAAAAACCGATAAAATCGACTAATCATTAACCGTTATTTACCGAACTCTATTCTATTCTATTCTATTTTTATTTATGGCAATCCGTGTCGATGTCAATGTCGACGATTCTGCCAATGACAAGTGAAATGAGAAGCAAGTCGTGCTTGTGATTAAAAAAACAAAAAAGAAACAAAAAACAAAAGGAATTTAAGATGCTGTTGTAGCCGATCTTGTGTAACTTTAACTTGTTAGTAGGACGACACTGAAACAAATAGAAATACATTTACATACATAAAAATAACAACAAAATGTTAGTCACACATATAACATATAAAATATACCACAACCTAACTGTAGCCTAAAATAGGCCACAGTTTATAGTTTAATGTTGTTTCGATGAATAGACATTAACAGCAACTGGAGCAGTTCTGGACAGGAGTGTGATAAGAGGGAACGGAAATTAGTAGGGAGAGGAATTTTGTCTATGCCCGATTCTATGCCATTCCCATGTCAATGTCATATCGAAATCCGGCCTACTGCGCGACTGTCAAAAATATTTTGTCTTGCTTTCAGTGGAACAAAACAAAATTTAGTTTTCTTTTCTTAGTGTTCGTAATAGTGAAAATACATCAATATGCCTTTAAATTTACAAGGCGTTCGTCAATATCTAAGTGAATTGAGAAATTCTGGTGGCTTACATAAAGATCAAGCAGAAAAGTGAGTCTAGTTTTTCTAAGATTCTACTCTCATTTTATTTTCTTTACATTGTTTGTGAATAACTGGGTAGTGTTTTGCTATCATTACATTAATGCAATCATTGTTTTCCTAAGGTACCGCAATGTTCTAATGGAAATACTGAAAAGTAATGAAACTGAGCTGGCGGAATCTTTAAAGGCATTTGTCGAAGCAAGTACGTATTGCTCATTATATTTATAATATCTTATTGTGTTACCACAGGCAGTTACAATTGTTATTTTTATAGCGGGTAGTTATCTAATGCAGAATTAATTACAATCTATCATTGCCAATCATAACCAACAAAATATTCAATCTAGATCTAGACTTACCAAAGTAGAAATCCCAAATCATGATAATTTTTATTAACATATTTGATGTTATATTATCATCTCAAGCACATGTAATAAAAGCATTATAGTGTTTACCAAACTCAAATACCAAAAATTATAATTTCCAGTTGTGAATGAGAATGTGAGCCTGGTGATATCGAGACAACTGCTGACGGATGTGAGCACCCACCTGGCTCTGTTGCCCGACCTCGTGTCTCAGGAGGTGTCACACTTTTCCCTGGATGTTATACAGCCTAGAGTCATCTCCTTTGAGGAACAGGTAATGTTTTTTTTTTTTACATAGCTTTTTCTAACTGAAAATCATTTAAAAACTCTTTTACTATAAAGCTATAAAACTTTGCCTCATTCAAATTGCATAGACTATTAAAGCCTTTACATACAATGCTATGGAAGATACATTGCTAGAAGTTGTTATTATTTGAAGAGGCAAAATTATGTCCAGCAATAAGTTGCAGCAGATTAAAGTGTTAGGCTCAGCAATAATAATAATGTATATCCTGTTTTTTGTTTTTTATTTTTAAAATATAAAAATGTATATAAATAAATAAACGAGGATAATGTATAACTTCTATCCTCTTTCTAGGTGGCCAGTATCAGACAACACTTAGCAGACATCTATGAAAGGAATCAAAATTGGAAAGAAGCAGCTAATGTGCTGGTTGGAATACCTTTAGAAACTGGACAGAAGTAAGTTGTGTTGAAATTGAGTCTGGTTATGAAAACTATTTAAACATTTGTGCTCAGTAGTGAGACAGTAAAAAGACTAGAATTACTTACAACATATTACTTATAACATTGTATATTTCGATCCTTTACTTTCAACTCATAGATCCACTGTTTAGTTCGGTCCTTTGTGCTTGAATACTTGCACAAGAAAATAACCCAATATACACATAATAGTAGCCAGCCAGATTCAGCATATCACATACAGATACAAGTATTATATGATCTCTAATAATCCCCAAAAAATAGTTTGAATTCCATCCTCAAGGAGGCATGCATTCAAAAGTCTCTTAAATCTCTTTGATTAATTGAACTTAACTTGATTATTTCAGACAATACTCAGTGGACTACAAGCTAGAAACCTATTTGAAGATTGCCCGGCTATACTTGGAGGTGGATGACCCGGTGCAGGCAGAGGCATTTGTCAACAGGGCTTCACTACTTCAAGCAGAGACTACCAATGAACAGTTGCAGATCTACTACAAAGTCTGCTATGCCAGAGTGTTGGATTACAGAAGGTATTTTTCTTGTTTGAACTTTATTTCAGGTAACTAGGGTAGATAGAAAATATAATGACTATGAAAATATAATAGCATTATTTTATGACATTTTTAATCTTGTTCCTATCAGGCGACCAGACTCCATTATTGTGTATGTAGTTTTTTTTTTTATGGGTCTAGGAAGATAGCATCAACTAGTTTAGGAAGAAGAAACAATTCGTTTTGATAAGACTTACGTCAAAAATCACTATTTGTAATCAAAACAGATCAGTAACAGATCAGAGTAACCTTATATTGTATATTTTCGCTAATCTATCTAAATCTTAAACTAATCTTAAATTTTTCTACAGGAAATTCATAGAAGCAGCTCAGAGATACAACGAGTTGTCGTACCGTAACATTATTCACGAGGACGAACGAATGACGTGTCTGAGAAACGCGCTCATCTGTACCGTATTAGCGTCAGCAGGTTTGTGTGCTAGCAACTATAATTAAGTATTACTTTCTTGTAAATAGATAGATATAGCATTTTTTTAAATCAGAAATTACAATGTAGTTCTCGCCAAAATCAATGGCGACTCGCGACTAAAGTCTGAGTACAAGTGGCCCATATCCACCTCCATCACCAGTTAAGAAATAAAAAATCTTTTCATGCCGTTATTCTTTGACAGTCACTTTGGGCTAGCGCAGTTTTGGCGGAGCTTTAAAATAGATTTAGACGTTCAGTTTGACGTTGAAAAACGCGCTGCGCTTCACCACATGTGTGCCGTCCGTAAAATATTCTTGGCTATATCTCAATTACCTATGTGTTCCTTCACAGGCCAACAGCGTTCCAGAATGCTAGCTACCCTCTTCAAAGACGAGAGATGTCAACAGTTGCCGGCATACTCGATCTTAGAGAAGATGTACCTGGACCGCATCATCCGGCGCTCGGAGCTGCACGAGTTCGAGGCTCTGATGCAGACGCACCAGAAGGCAACGTGTCATATTTATCATTCGGTACAGGATATAGGAACGAGCGGCTCATGCAGTTTGCTACCCGATATCGCCAAGCTAATACTTAACTTCACTTTAACTAACGTCATATGGTTGTGGTGTAATGGTGTCTTAAAGCTGCATGTTCAAGCGAAGCGGCGCCGATATATATCCGCTTTTCCGCACTACATCCTCGCTCCGCTTTAGTGGCCCGGTAACCTTACACTTAGTCATTAGAACTCATTTTGGTACAGGATAAATTTTATTCGAATTCAGGACCCCGTTTACATTTATTACATTGTTTTACTCAAGTTTGGTTAATCAAGCTCGCTGTAAATTGAAAGAGAATCTACGTGACACGTTTATTTACGTTTACAGTCGTTTTTACAAAAGGCAATCGAATAGAAGCTAAAGACCAAGTGTAAGCGCGTAAATTAGCATTTACTCCACGTGCCTCTGTCTAATAATGAGTCACTAACATGATCCGGATTCCAATGAGAAGAGACAATATCATAAATAAATTCATCTCCCTCACAAAGTAATCTGCACCTTAAGAGGTCACGAAACGGCCTCAGATTGACACGTGCTAACTATAGCCATAAAGGCTTACAACTTTTGCTTTTATCTATCGCCAGTTACGGATCTGACCTTTTATCACAATTCGCGCTTATCATTTAATTTATACTATCGACGTAAACAAAACTTCTTTAGAAAAGCGATCTAGCGTAATGTACTTTATGGCCCGACTCGGCATGCGATGTTTAGACAATAGTTTAGAATCTATGACCAATTCTATTTTTAATAAACCTCTTTCGGTTCAGGCGACGACGTCAGACGGCACTACGATTCTGGACCGCGCAGTGTTCGAGCACAATTTGCTGTCAGCCAGCAAGCTGTATAACAACATAACGTTTGAAGAGTTGGGCGCCTTGCTCGAGACTCCGCCCGCGAAGGCCGAGCGGATCGCAAGCCATATGATCAGCGAGGGACGTATGAACGGATATATTGACCAGATCAGCTCTGTAGTACATTTTGAAAGTAAGTATTGCTTACTCAACATTTAATAAAGTTGCAAACAACTGTGGAATTTAAATAATATGTTCAAGGTTTTAAAAGGTGCGGTGCATTTAACAAAAACATTGCTGATTCCTAATTCGCAATCGGTCAAATACCAAGTTCCGTTGACATATCTACTTATCAGTTTATAGTTGTGATAACACTATTCTCTTTTTAAAAACATGCCGAGTGGATACAACATCGATCAAAACTAATCAATACGTAGGCTTATATAAATATTTTTGATAAAATCGCGTGATATAATAAAATAAACAGGCTATCCTTCACACTGATAAGAAATGGCGTGGTAGAGGTGCAAGCCAGAAAATAGCTTGTCAGGCAATAAGACGCACAATGAGAAGAAACCACAATTATATAGTCCAACATCATGCATAAAAATGCTACTTCGTTTAAATTCTTCACAGGGAAAAGGCCATAAGCTTACCAAATTTTTTTACAATGTTGGTTATGGCAAGACGTCTAATGAAATAAATATTTCGATAGCTAATCGTGTTTTTTAACCAACTTCTAACAAAAGTAGTAGGTATAGGAGGTTCTCAATTCTCTAAGATAACTGGTGTCCATTTCGACCGCGCGGCCACCTCATAATTTTTGATGAAACTTTGCCAGGAATTAGTAGTAATTTGTTACTTTTCACTCCTCTTTTCCTGAATTTGTTACAAAAAAAACCAAGCCGCTATGACAAAGAACAGTTGGCCGCTAGAACCGCCACTTGCCGTAGTCATCGCCCGTGATTACTCAGAAACTATACAATGCAGATAGACGAATGATACATCAAAAGAAAGGTCTTAATTTGTTAAATTTGTTACAAAAATAAAAAAGGTCAAAACGTAGATATACAAAAAGTTATGCAATGTTAAGTTTTCAGGTTATGAGTAGGTAAGTATATCACCGTAGGCACCAAATTAATAGAGGCTAATGTGTATAGAAAATTAGTCTTTAATTTGTTACAGCGAAAAAAGACAAAAAAGTACTAGAAAGCAGGTTCAATAATATGTTAGAGTCGATTTTAGTTGGCCGCGCGGACGGCAATATGCCTAAAATACAATTTCGTTTTTCTCGTTATTAAAAGTAGGTTTTAGCTTAATTAAAGTACTAGTCGATGGGTAACGTAACCTAGTTTGAATAAATATAGCGAATTTAACTGCAGCATTCGTATTTTAGGAGATATTTACAAAAACACAGTGGTATGAAACTGTATGAGAGTAGGGTGTCCATGCATTTTCACATATTCGAAATTTTCGTTATTCACGTCTTATTTTTTTAGGGAGAGTGCATACTTTATAAAAATCAAAGTCACAAATAGATTAAAATTTCTTTATTTACAATCAACACAAAGGCAAAGGCCTTTGTGTTAACACAATGTGTCAAAAATGTGACACAGAGTTGAAAGGTGAACTTAAGCTAGGCGAGATCATAACATTTGATTTAAACGGAGCTGCAGACTCAGTTTTACTCACTGAATTGACGATTACTCTTAGCATTAAGGATAATTATTATTTCTTAGTTGGTACTATAGAATTTATACCAGGCACAAAAATTTGCCACTATAAATGTCATTTTTTAAATAACAATAAATATTTTTGTTACAATTGAAATAAGTACCTCTAAGAAAATATGTCTACATTCTGTGTCACATATTTTCTTATGTTAGTTTATGAAGATTTTATATTTATCTGGTTGTCTTTTATTACTTGATTTGTTTGCCTTTGTGTTGATTGTAAATAAAGAAATTTTAATCTATTTGTGACTTTGATTTTTATAAAGTATGCACTCTCCCTAAAAAAATAAGACGTGAATAACGAAAATTTCGAATATGTGAAAATGCATGGACACCCTACTCTCATACAGTCTCATACCACTGTGTTTTTGTAAATATCTCCTAAAATATGAATGCTGCAGTTAAATTCGCTATATTTATTCAAACTAGGTTACGTTACCCATCGACTAGTACTTTAATTAAGCTAAAACCTACTTTTAATAACGAGAAAAACGAAATTGTATTTTAGGCATATTGCCGTCCGCGCGGCCAACTAAAATCGACTCTAACATATTATTGAACCTGCTTTCTAGTACTTTTTGTCTTTTTCGCTGTAACAAATTAAAGACTAATTTTCTATACACATTAGCCTCTATTAATTTGGTGCCTACGGTGATATACTTACCTACTCATAACCTGAAAACTTAACATTGCATAACTTTTTGTATATCTACGTTTTGACCTTTTTTATTTTTGTAACAAATTTAACAAATTAAGACCTTTCTTTTGATGTATCATTCGTCTATCTGCATTGTATAGTTTCTGAGTAATCACGGGCGATGACTACGGCAAGTGGCGGTTCTAGCGGCCAACTGTTCTTTGTCATAGCGGCTTGGTTTTTTTTGTAACAAATTCAGGAAAAGAGGAGTGAAAAGTAACAAATTACTACTAATTCCTGGCAAAGTTTCATCAAAAATTATGAGGTGGCCGCGCGGTCGAAATGGACACGATAACTGGTATGATTGTTTCCAGCTCGTGAGATTTTACCGCAGTGGGACAAACAGATACAGAGCCTGTGTTACCAGGTCAACAGCCTCATAGAGAAGATAGCGGCGGCGGAGCCCGAGTGGATGGCCAAGCTCATGGAGGAAGAAATGATACAATAAGCTCTTGTACCCCAATGATTCTCTTACAATATAATGTTTTTCCAGTACCTACCATAATTTGTATTCAATACTCTCTAATCCATAATTTTTTTCGGTATTTTGAACTAAGGGTCGTAGCACACGTATCACCGTATCAACTCGACCCGTCGCGAATTTACTAGTATTATTTCTATGATCCTACTGCAAACCCATACTAAACGTAATCCTCTTTACACTTCCTGTTTGTTGATTCCGTAAAAAAACTTCCGAAGTTGTAAGAAGTTCTAATTAATACGAAAAGCGATTTACGGAGTTATCATTTGCAATAAAGTCAATTACTTAGCAAAACTTACAAGTGTAAAGGCAGCATAACGTAATCGCCTAGCTTGCGTCGCGTCGCTTAGACCTCTTCCCTCCCGCGGTCTTCATTGCCGACAAACTGATTGAACTAATGCCGTCTAACCATCAACCAACGGTAGGCGAGCTGTAAGCGCGTCATTCAGCTGTAGCCGACTGTACGTGCCGGAGCTTCGGTTATGTGGTTACGTAAGGCCACGTTCACACGGCGATTATTTTCCCGTATACCGTATACGAGATTTTATCGAATAGAGTAGTGTCTATATATTCATGTTGTCTCGTACACACGACTCGCCCATTCGAGAATCTTACGCCCTTGCACGCGTGGCCCGCAGTTGCCCTTGTGCGTTGCATCAGTCGGTTGTCAATATAGAGGACAAATTCCAATATACAATACTGGCACTGTACAACCGGCCGTTGACTGTTTTTACCGTATACGTGAAAAAATCGAATCGAATGGACGCCGTGTGAACGTGGCCCCAAGTGTTCCACTATTGAACGCCTAGGGGAAAGGCGAGGGCGGTGACGATCAGCTCCTAAGTTATATGTGCCGTGACCCTTCAATGTTAATGATCCAATCTACTTTACCTCAAATTAAACAGAACAATATAAAAAATTCTTTATTAAACAACTTCAAATTAAAATAATAAGTCAATAAAAAAATATAAATATCATTCCTATCCAACTGGAAAACCACTTACGGAACAATATTAACGGACTTACATTAGGAAAGGATAAACACCAAACAAATAAGTAGGTAAAGGTCTAATAAAACAAATACGCACTGATTCCAACAGACTATTCAGTTTTATTACCATTCAATCAATACACCATAGGTGCTTATTTACAAGACATCTGACGTAGTGACGTTATGTAGGTTCTTTATTTAGCAAAACAGGGATGCTCATACGCCGCGTGCTAATACATAATACTTTGAGAACTCTAAACATTTGAGGAAAAAAGCGTCCGCCGTCTTGAAATAGAAATTATAATATTGACTGACGGCGTAACTCGCATATGCAACAAAGACGAAGTTATCGAATGTATGACAATTTGATTGTTGCGTTTTGAACGCTCGAATACACTATACAGAGAACACTTGAAGATACTGTTTAATAAATTGATTTTTTCTAGTTACGCTTCCTTTTCTGTTAATAATAACAGTCAGTGTGGCATTATGTATTATCTACAGGACTAAAAGCCGAAGCGCCTCTGTGTACTTAGGGCTCGAGCTCCAGAGCGACGCCCACTTTGTGTCCACCAGCGTTGAAGTTCTGGCCATCGATAGCAGCAGAAATTGTCAAAGTCACGCCTGCAAATAATCATTAATGTTACATCATTTTGCCAAATCACTGCATCGTGATAAGAGATAACGCATGTCGCGCACGTAACAAAACAGGACGAGATCATATGATCTAAGATAAATGAACAATGATGTTAAATTCTCCGAATGGTAATGGTAAACATATGTTTGCATTTGACACAGACAGTAGAGAGTAATAGAGTTTAATTTATCTGTATAATTAAGATAGTTACCTGGGCGCAACTTCTGTTGGTATCCAAGACCAATGAGAGATTTGTTGTTGACCTTGGCATGCAGAGACGCGTCGGCGTCTAGCGCGAACTTGGCTCCGACGCCAAACAGTGTGTCGGCCGAGCCCGCGGTCCACTTCATGCTAATACCGCAGTCGATCTTTTCTGACACCTTCTGGTAGATGGAACCACCGAAGTCCTTTCCGTTGTCACTGTTTCATATAGGAATAACAAAATTAATAATATTATATTCCATGTAGCTGTTACTTTCAACAAACTTGAAAGTAACAGCTGCAAATCTTACAAGACGTATTCAAAGTAGTTAAGGAACAAATGTATTAAATTGAGCTCATTGCCTTAGTGCTTAGTTGGTAGTAACTGGTTTGCATAACAAGAGAGATGACATCCTTGCTAAACCTCACTAACTGGGGCATGTGTTATGCAATCATATAAAATCAATAGCTGTGACTCATTGTGTGTAGTTATTTAGTGCCCTACTATAAGACCTAGATTGAGCTCACTGAATGACCATTGATTTTTCCAGTAATGTATACCAGGAATTGTAAATGGTGCATGTTGTGCTATTAATTCAAAGGTTGCCATTCATTTATGACCAAGTTGTTAAACATAAAATTAATGGGGTTTCATGCAGATTTAGAAAAGAAAACTTACACATTGGTGTGTAGGTTGAAGTCCTTAGACTCATAACCAAGAGAGAAGTTGTTCTTGGAGAACTTGGTCTTCTGTGAGTCGAACTGGCCGTGCACACCGGCAAGCCAGCCCTGGAAGGAGAGGACAGCAGCCACATCCACAATGGGTCCAGCCAGATCCAAATCCAAGTTGGTGTTTACGGCAACGGTATCATTAGCAAAAGAGGTCTTCAATTTACCAGTCTTGGTTCTGCAAATAAAATTGTACTGTAATTTATAACATAAGCATAGTTTATCATCTTATTTGAACTCAACATGCAATAATATTTTTAATAATGTATCATAGAGGCCATATTCATACCCGGTCTGTGGTGCAAAGGTTCCTTCAAGGGTTACTTTAAGGCCGGCAGCAATCTTGTCCTGGATTGTAATATCAGTGGCAAGTGTGTTGTCTGTGTTCCACTTCTCAGTGAACGTAAGGCCATAGTCCTTCACTGCATATTTTGACGAAAGGCTACCGAAAACCTGGAAATTGGCAAAAGTTAATTGCATAGAAATGTCTTATTAGATTCCTTATCAGTAAAATAGGATTTACACCTTATCTTAGTTTGTATAACTAATTTAGAGAATATTCTGATAGATTTTAAAATTTGCCGAATTTGTGGGCAGTAAAACACAATACTATGTACCAATTCAATGGGAATAAACTTTATCAATAGCATTACGAAAATACGACTATATAACTGACCTTTCCGCTCTCTTGGTTGGAGGTGATTCCACTGGCGAATTCAACACCTGTTTCACTCTTGGTCTTCAGGTCAAATTTAAATACACCAAAGTGGTAGCCTTTGCTGAAGACATCATTGGCCTTCTTTCCAAGATCAGCATAGTATGGGGGAGCCATTCCCTATACAAATGAATAATATTAGGGTTACTAGATGTGCAAAAGTGATACATGACTATAAGGTTCATTAACCTTAAAATTGACGAATGTTAGGAAAGATAGTTGTTCAGCCTCATCACATGGATCAAGGTGATGAGCTTTAGCAAAGTCGCGAAATTGCAATCAGTGCCAGGTGTGTCAGGGTCGAAATCGGCTTAGTGACTTATTTACAAGCCACTTCACACAAGGTATTACATAACATCAATGCATTATGACTGAAGCTCTATTACTTGCATGTTCCAGCATTCTGAAAGGCCATGAACATGAATACCTAGATTATAATACGTCTTTGAGGCCGTAAACTTGACCTTCGTGAAAAGAGCCGAAGTCGAGCTCGAATGTTGAAATCACATGCGTCAATTAGCCACTATCCCCGGTGACGTTTCAGTTTAGCAAATAGGGAAACATTACGTACATTTTCATGATTAGAACGGAAACCTTGTCCTACAAATGTCTATGAAAGGGATTTTAACTGAAAGATATGTATGAAATCTCCGAAATTGGAATATGACGTCGATTTTTCCCCGTTATAACCGGCTCGCCCCGCAAATTGTAACCTAAATGAAAGGCTATGAAATTCTTACAATTTCACCAGACACTCTAACAAAAATTGAACAGATTTCGAAATACTTACTGCAGGTTGAATTTATTCACAAATTAGAACTATTTTACACTGAATTCCAGGCAGTTTGCCGAGAACAAGACCTCCTACACTACCACACCACAAGACAATTTTAATTTTGACAAAAAGTCGACAGAGGGCGTAAGATCCGGAACTCACGTTATTGATATTAAGTTCTCTTTATGTGTACTTTATTTTGAAGAAAAATTATTATATTCTACTATAATAATGACAGATCAAAAAATAATTTATTATATATACATATAATATAAACTCATAATTTCGGTATAATGCAGTAATACAATTTGAAAGACTTGTGTTGATTCAGTCGCGATGAAGTCAATGACGTAAGTCTGAATGGTAATCTAGTTATTTTACGTCTTTTTATGTTTTCCTATAAATCAAACATAAATGTTTAATTGCAAACGTTTAACGATTGTTTAAATTAATTATATAGTTGTTTAAGTTGCAACTAGAACTCACACTAAAAGACTACTAAATAAATGGTTGCACACTAACAGCCCACTGGACAATACGCGCGGATTTTAAAACTATTTGTTTATTCTACAAGATATCAGGGACTTACCGATGGTTTATAATATTATTGAGGGTGGTCTCAAAAGTGAGTGGGTGATAAGAAGATTTTAGCCTATTTCCAGTATTTTATTCATCAAAACCTGAAGGTTCTCTTCAAATTATCATTATCAAGGCTATCTAATTTAGTAATAACTAGCTAATTTAATAGTGTATCATCTATGCAACACACCAATTTTTGATAACTAACACGTTGCCAACCAACGCTGAAAATTCTGGGGAAAATTCGTGGGGAAATGAGGGTCAAAGCCGGGACAGTTCCGGAAATAAGAAAAATCGGAAAATCCGAACTAATATTCTGTAATCCGCGGCCTGGTGGGTATATCTTAGGGAAGTTACCATTAATTTATGCTCCTCCATCTCATTCATTCGATTTAAGTATCTATTCTTTCATTCATTAATAATTTTAGGTGGTACCTACATTTGAAACTAAACTTAACAAAAAAAAAAAAAATTGCCCGTGCAGACAATAATTTCTGTAGCGCAATGCGAAGAACTAAAATCTTTACGAGTAAAATAAATGAATTGCGCATAGAGCCACATAGAACTGAGCTTTTAATCAAAATATATTATTTTAAAAACTTACTGTTCCGGATCCAAACCATTTTTCTAAAAAACAAATAAATCCACATGCCTTTTCTGCGTCTTCTTCATCGGCTGGGCAGTCTACAACTTCCCCATCTTCATTTTTACAGACATATCTTTTTACCACTGTACCATCCTATTAACACGACAAAATTATATCATAAATTTACTTTATTTTACCTACTTTTATTATATTAATTCCAAAAATAGTACACAGTCCTAATGATATGGAATTGATATATGCATCGATGACACATTTGCCTGAGTGGTTACTAATGTCGTACCTAGAGATGACCGTTTATACCCTTTCCTGCTATTCATATTTTTATTGCAGTAGAGAGTGGGTGCACAGGGTAGTCTGCAAAGCTAAGAACAGTTGCACGTACTAAACAAGAGTCCTAATAACTTACAGGTAAGACACATTCTTTCGTCTCTCGAATAATTGCAGCGTTTACTAAAGGTAATTTCAAACTTCGCCAACAGTTTAAAACTTCGCCAATATTTGCGTAATCAAATATATTCTCAAAAATTGGCATAATTAATTAATAAAAAAACATTAAAATTACAATAATAGTGTAACGAAAAATATATGACAAGGTGGGACGACTAGATTGTTTGGATTTAAAAATTTTACAAATCTAATAGGAATGGCTGTTACTTTTATGTAGGGACATAATTGATTTGCATAATCTCAGAAAAAGTTTTGTATAGGTACTTACACATACTCGATACTTATGCTTTATTCCGGCCTATGGACCTATATTGGGTAGGTACCTATTACGTCTACCCTAGACTCAGTCTGTTTGTCGTTCGCAGAAGATCGTTGAATTTTTTTTCATTATGAAAGAATAACATCGCGTCATGTGTGAATGACCTTTGTCGTGGATCACCTTTCCGTAGCAAGTCTATAGTTGGTATACAAGAACCCAGATAGCTAGGTATGTTATTGGCATTGCTCCACGGAAGCTAGATCTAGTTCCAACATCTGGTAACTGTCATTTTATAGGCATTCCTGTCGAGGGAGTGCTATTCGCAACGATAGAAAATGTATTACCTAGGTACTTAGCAGATGCCGATGATAGAATGAACTAAGTTAATAATGCCTGCTTTTCTTGAATCTATAAGGATCTCTAATTCTTCCTTTTACTGATTCTATACATATTATTTCGAGCCTATCCATTCTTTAGATAATTTCAATTTGCCTCTAAATCTTAGCATTTCCTGCGAAGTTCCCTCAATTAGCACCCATCCGCTTGATAATGAGTTGACTTTGATGCCAGATATTTTTAGTAGTAGACGTTGTTTATTCGCTCTCGCATATATATAGAAGACAATAGATATTACTGAATGTAAACTTATATCGTATCATATGGAAACGCTCTGAAAGTTCGAGCGGCCCAATTCTCGAATGGTCTGAAGTTTATTTTAGACGCTAATCTTGTTCAGTCGGCATTTCAGCAAACAGTTTCGGACGCTTCAATCTGTATCTGATCAATCCGAGGAGCACGCGTGTATCGAAATGGATGATGAAGTGCGTCATTATAAAATACAACAAAACGATAAATATGGACGGTATTTGATTGCAAATAAGGATTTAGTGGGCGGCGAATTAATATTTACAGATACTCCATTCGCAGTAGGACCAAAACCAGGCAAGTGTTGCAAAAAATGTGTTTAACAACTTAGTTAACTGATCTAGAGGTAGAACTAAGGTAGACTGTTTTTCCGATGCTCTTTGTAGAAACTACCCGTTAGTAATTGTTCCTTGTTTCGATTTTAAGTTTGAAAATTACCTGACCGGACCGGCCACAAATCAATAGATCTGTTCCTATTCCTAAATAAGAATACCTAATAATATGTGCAAACATCCCGTATGCATATAATAATTTGCCTACCTACTTAATGAAAGTTTTCGCCGCATAATTAGTGTCGGAAATTAAATTGTTGCATCTGCTTGTAGCCAAATTGTTCCATGACAAATCAACAACTTTCATATATTGTCATCATTCTTAAATAATAATCAGGCAAAACAATTTATAATACTTACCGACGTTGTTTCATGTACCCAGTATACATTGTATCTAACCCGTTTTTTATTTCACCCAAAGATTGTTTCAAACGGACGGAAGGTTTAAGAACTAGTTATAGATCTATGTGCGGAGCAGGGGTTCGAAATATCTAGATTGATTTTGAATCTTAGATTATTTTTTTGTTGACGCTACAACCTATAACCGGCCACTTACTACCCATAGGCGAAAATAATTGTTTTGCATTTAACTTATCATTTAAAAGTCTTCATCAGCTTCAAACTTTTGTGTCGAACCACGTTCTATGCGTGAGTCTGTGTAAAACAAATGAATATACCTACCTACAAACGAACGTCAACCTACGGTTCGGTTTAACAGACACTCCACCGCTATGCCTAAGCTGCTACTGCCCCGTGGAGAACACCATGTGTTCCTCGTGCGGCTGGCCAGTCTGCAGCGAAGAGTGTGAGAAGGCGCCCGCTCATGCTGGAGAATGTGCCGTGTTCTCCGCCGCCAGGGTGCGCTTCCAGCCAGTTGAAGATTGGACTGCTAGCGCGCCGCAACTTGACTGTATAACACCGTTAAGGTACCAATCCAAAGTCGGACTAGCTATCCTACATTGTGGCGAAAATAATTGTTTTAAATCAATAGAATCTATGGATTTTTCTCCCATCGATGGTCTGCATTTCTTGGATAAATGAGAAGACAAACCAACCAGCAGTCAGGGTACTTAATAGATATTTTCACTTTACACACACAGAATACTTTTGGCGAAAGAAAAAGATCCCGACAGATGGGAGCGCGATTTAGAGGTGATGGAGACGCACACGGCGGATCGCAAGGAGCGGCCCACCTGGGCGGCTGATCAAGTCAACATCGCCGACTTCCTCGTAGACCACTGCAAGCTTGCCAGCCGATTTGATAAAGACTTGGTGCAGAAAGTCTGTGGTATTCTGGAGGTAAAACTTGACCAACGTTGGTATAAAAACTAGAAAGCGATGCGTCAACAAAATTAACCAACTGTCCTGTTATATGCATCTACAGGTGAACTCCGTTGAGATCCCGTCTCGAGGTGGCTTCAGCATACGCGCCCTTTATCCTCAACTGGCCATCGCAGCACATAACTGTGTTCCTAACATTGTGCACACAATACTGCAAAACGATTATCAGTAAGTACCCTCTCATTTGTCATCAACTTTACCTATGTAAAAATTTGCATCCTCTATCAGCCTCTTAGCATCCAGATGCCAAGGTAATATCACCCTTATTTCATTGGTTACAGAGTGCAAGTTAGAGCTGCTATCCCAATAAAGGAGGGAGATGCTCTCCACATATGTTACACGCACTCGTTATCCCCTACTATAGTTCGACGGGACTTCTTGGCAGAGTCCAAGTTCTTCCAGTGCGATTGTGCGCGCTGTGCTGACCCTACCGAGCTCGGCACGCATCTCAGTACACTTAAGTGCAGTAAATGTGACAACGGTGTAATACTGGCGACTAACCCTTTGGGTAAGTAAAAGCACAAAGTATACATAAAAAGTAATAATACTCGGACCGGTAGATAGATACACTTTTGCAAAAGCTACTTGCAAAATACACATAAGGTTTTAAACTGGAGACAGTGGTGGATCTATCGTATTTATATACCCTCCCTTTTAACTCCTTCATGTACCTCTCCTATGTAATCTTCCATGTACCTGAATTGAATAATGTGATTTTTAAAATTGCCATATCGAATGGTGCCCGCAATCTAATTTTAAGGGCTGGATCAGCCCCTAACTGGAGGTGTAAAATACTGAGACATATTAATATATATGTTACCGTAAGATTACAAATATCGTTAGATTACAATCTATCTCGAGAGATTGTAAACTGTCGAATTATTGTGAACCGTAACATCTGATTGCAATTTAACGCATTATTTTTCGCTATATTATAATCTATCGATGAGAAATTGTCAAATTGTCAACTGTCCGAAAGCTCTCTCTGATTGGTCAGTCTTTTTGTAAGATCGACCAATCACGACCAGCCGTTCTGTTCCCATGGAGTTCCCGTAGAGTTAGGAATGAAATAGAGGTGTCAGTTAAATAAAATAAATGCTGTTCAAAAATTCTTCAAGTATTAAATTTATATAAAAATAACTCTTATAAAAATACTCATCATCATCCTCCGAGCCTTTTTCCCAACTATGTTGGGGTCGGCTTCTTAAAGTCATATTAAAAGGGAGCTTATTAAACAATGCATTCTAACAGTAAAGTTCTAAAATAAAATATATTTATCTTCTAATTTTTTAACTCAATACGTTTAAAATGTAAGCAAGCAACATGCAGCAAGCATGGCTTCTGTCACGGCTCCGGCGCTGCGGGGCTCCGGCGGTCCCATGCGAGCTTATCGTCGCAGATGGTTTTCACGCTCACCACCGCAGCTTCGGCTTGCTGGCCGGCTCCGCCGGCCAGCCTCAGCCGCGGCGGCGAGCGCTGAAACTACCTGCGCCTCAGCTCGCAGGCCGCCTCGCCCCTCCGCGCCTACGCGGTTTTGAATTGCACTCTAGGGGTAGGGCAGACAAGACTACGTGGAGTCGGTTTTGCAGCGATTCGTTTTCGTTTTAATTGTGTGTAATTTGAGTCTTAAAAATTAAGTACAATTTTTGATTTTATAAAAAATTAAACCGTCACTTATTTTTGCACGTCAAAGAGCTGTGACACCGGGAGTTGCAAAGAACATTGTCTTTTTGACGTTCTACCAATCAGCGCGCGAGATGCATTCCGTTCTACGCCAGTTGACAATTTGACCGCTCTACATCGCTCTCGATCTTACAAAAAGACTGACCAATCAGGGAGAGCTTTCGGACAGTTGACAATTTGACAATTTCTCATCGATAGATTATAATATAGCGAAAAATAATGCGTTAAATTGCAATCAGGTGTTACGGTTTACAATAATTCGACAGTTTACAATCTCTCGAGATAGATTGTAATCTAACGATGTTTGTAATCTTACGGTGACATATATATATAGACATAGAGTATAAAAAAGTGAAATAAGATTAAAGTCACCACAACAAAATCATTTACCCCGAGTCATTTACTTAAAAATACTTGCAGACAACGAGGCGCCCTGGTCGTGCAACGACAAGAACTGTGGGTTCAAGACGAGCGGCGCCGCGATGCGCAAGATGTTAGCAGTGGTGCAAGCAGAGATCGATCAGCTCGATGCCATGGAGCCCGGGCCTGCTGCCATTGAGCAGCGGGAAGCTGCTATTAAAAAGGTACCTTACTACACACAACCTTTTTAAGGGAAATCATTAAATGACCCCTCCCGTTATGGGTGCAACGTGAGGGATGTCTCTTGCTAACTAAAACCCACCAAGTTCCTTCTTAAGCCCTTTAAGTACCAGGGCCGCGGTAACTCTTTCTAACAATCCCGCAGCCCTGTAAGATAAACGACTAATGCCCGGGTTCGCTGCATACCGATAAAGTGTCAGTTAGTTATCTGCCAGATAAAAGCTGCTTATAATTTCTGCCAGATAATGCTGTCTATCATCATCAACTGCATAACTTTTTCCCAACTATGTTGGGGTCAGCTTCACTTTTTTCAAGTTAGACTATTTTAGATAAAGGTTTTTCTACCAAAATCAGATCTCAGTCTGTGTTAGTTCAAAAAATACACATGGCGCTAGTAGTTTTTATTAAAATGAGCCAAAATTTATGTTCCAGTACAAATCAGTATTCCACCCGCGTCATTCTCTGCTCCTATCGCTGAAGCACTCTTTAGCACAGCTGTACGGTCGCGTGGAGGGCTACGGACTCGACGAGCTCCCCGACCTTCTGTTGGAGAGGAAGGCGGAACTGTGCCGCCTTGTGCTCAGCACCCTTGATGTTATCACGCCAGGGGATACACGGATGAGAGGTAACATCCGTTCAATCTAACAGCTAGACTGTTGACTGAACGTCATACAATCACACGTCTTTATATTAAGCAAGTGGTGGAACCATAAAGTAAATAACCACTAGAGAGCGCACTCGCCAATTTCTTCTAAGAACGCGACTCACCACTGCGGGCCGGGGGGACGCGGCATAATCCGCGGCTACTATTGGTCAGTTCAAGGTCGAGTTGCATGAGTACGCTCAGCAAGGGATTGCTCTCTTTCAATTAAAAAATATCGATAAAATGTATTTCATCGTAGTAATAAATACTCAATAAAATCGTATAAGAATAATTAATATCTATTCTCTATCTATCAGTCTATTACAAAAAAGACCTCCTTACAAGAAAATTATTGATTCTTAAAATGTATGTGTTAGTATAACTTTTTCGAATTAATATTTTAGGGTCCTGATTGTTTTTGGTAAATAACGATAATCGAACGTCTACATATTTCTTGATATATTTTAAATAGGTACACGATGTAATTATTTCAAAATTATGAGGTTTATAAAAACTAAGATAGGCAAAAACATTGTTGGAATCGCTGAACTAAATAAACATTGTTTTAAATATTCAAAACAATTGAGAGTGAAGTGCCTCGAGCAAACAGCACTTTGTTATTGTTGGGGACCAATTTTCCATATTTCTGGAATCTTAAAAAATCTAAAATGAAAATATTTTTTTTTTATTACAGTAAAAGTAATTTGGTCTATGGTCAGTTAATTAACTCATTAGCCAAAATAAAACATTTTTAATCAATGTAAATTTTACTATTATCGATATCCACTTCATCCTCAAAGGTAACAGCCCAAATTTCATCGATAAGAATACAAAGGGCAAGAAAGAGATGGACGTATTAGAATTTCTTAATGAAAGAAACGGACTTTTCCAAAAGACATCAACGAGCGTGAGCGCGGTTCACCAACCACCAATTTAAATAGACCCCTGTGGTATTTCGTAATACAATTAAATCGAAGCCAAATTTTGGTATTGATACTTGCCGATGCCATCCTTTTTGTAACTAGATGTCCTGGATTGTTTCCCGCACCATTTCATCGCGCATGTAGGCATTTTTTTTGATTTTTACTAAATAAAATCCTCAATAATTTAGCGTGTTCGCAGGTCATAGACTTGGTCGCTACTAAAGGATCGTACTGATCGTAGCCTTATAGTACGCGCAAAATCGCTAACTTTTGGCGAGCGTCGGGGCACTGTATGCGCAGTCAAGTGGTTTTATAGTCTTTGGGTGGAACCAACCTTAAAAAACTAGATGAGTGATTGAATGGCGTTATTTAATTAGTGGGCTAGCTGTTTGATTGAATGCTCATCACTTGGCCGCGACACATACCTATGTAGCTACATAACTTTTTTTCAGGTATGATGTTATATGAGTTACACGCGCCGCTGATGTTCTTAGCCCGAAGCGAGTTCGGGGCGGGACTTATTACTCAAGAAAAGCTCAAAGATAGATTGCAGGAGCCCATCCAATGCTTGGCCGAAGCTGCACGAATACTGATGAGGGAAGATCCGAACAGCCCCGAAGGCATCACTGGGCGAGTGGCACAGCAGTCTATGGAACAACTTAAAGCTAGCCTTGAATGTCTATAAAATCTAGTCAAAAGCCTCTGAAGGCAGAATAGTATTATGTGGCAAGTTTTTACTTTATCCCTTTACTTAATGTATACAGGTACTCCTGGCATTTTATTTAGGAAATAATTGATTGTTTCTTTGTATTGAATAGGCTATGAAATTACTCATTTGAATTTCTTTCACTGTTGGGATGCTACATGTGTAACATCAAGCTACATTTTATCCTGGTAAAGGAAGAAGTTGCACTGGGAGTTAGGCGAAACCACGAGAAACTGCTAATAAAAGCTATAAAAAGACACTACATAACAATGATCTCTTGGAAAATAATTCAATAAACAGTTTGTTGCATTTTACTCACATTTGTTTTATTTCGTCATTATTATATTACACTTCAAAATTTAATTTTCTTGGGCTTTTTGCTTGATTCTACATGTATAAATTTATTTTGTTGCTGTCCTACATCTTCAATGTTTTCTGAACTGTCTAATGTGTGAAGTTTTACAGTAGTCTCTTCCTTTTTATCCATAACCTGGAAAACATAAGCCAATTTTTATATTTGCTACAAAATGTTATAAATAATATAACATTGAAATAGTTTTGTGTTACTCACAGTAGGACAATCTTTCCTCAGATGTGTGACATCACCACAAAGTTTGCAGGATCCACCATTAGGGTACAGTCCTTTAGGGTTATCAGGACATTGTCTGGCTATGTGACCCTGCAAATTTCAGCAAATAGAAACTTTAGATCATGAATATTAGGAAAGAAACTATTTGACAATAATATAGATAAATATGTCTACTTACAGGCTCCTTACAAATAAAGCATGTAGCAAATCGGAACTCCTTATCCCTCTGTACTTTACATTCAAACTGCCTGTGTTCTGTGGAGCCACACTTGAAGCAAACTCCTTCTGCAGTATCAGCCCCTGGTATCTTTGACTTTAGCTCAGGGCAGTCAGAGAGCACATGGCCACCTTTCCTACAGTTATAGCAGACTTCCCTCTTCATTCTTGCTAAAGCTTTCTCTGCTCTTCGACGTTCCAATTTCATTGTTCTCTGTACCTCACTTTTTGGTATTCCTTTTTTAATCATATTAGTTTTAAGCTCTTGCAGTCTCTCTGCATCCTTCTTCATAACTGGGAATCCATCAAATCTTACCAATTCTATTTCTTTGCCATGGACAATGAGTTGGAAACTTCTGTCATTTATCTCCTTCCTCCTCACAGGTTTGCCATCAATTAATTTTTTATTCTTCTTGTTTTTTGCTTTGGTCTGGTTATTTTTGGGGATTTCATTACTTTCTGCTGAATTTGTGTTATTATCTTTAGGGTTGTCTGTTGATTCTTCAGATGTCTTATTTTGTTTATTTTTCTTCTTCTTATTTTTCTTCCCACCTTCAGTGTTTTGTGTTACATCTGTAGTTTTCTCTACATTTTGAGGATCTGGTGTAGATTGTGAATTTTTATTTTTCTTCTTTTTAGGCTTTTTCACTGTGCTCTCATTGGTTTCAGAAGTGGCTGGTTGTGCATTACTGTCACAGTGACTTGCCTCAGAGACTTCTGCATTGCCAACTTTTTTCTTGTTTTTCTTTTTAGGTTTAGCTGAGGACTCTGTGAGCACAGTTGAGTCAGAGGTTTTCTTTTTGTTTTCAACTTCTGGAAAATCACACCATGTTGCTTTCCTCTTTTGAACTCTGTGATCTTTGAGGAAGTTTTCATAATTTTCAATGCGTTGTTGTTCCGCCTGAAATTAAACATTAAGAGAAAATTACAATTTATATTATTAAACTTATAATGCTAAATATATCACATAATGAAAAAAATCACATTAAAAAGTTATTGTTCCTTAGTGGGTAAAGAACCAACCTCTCACATATGAGTGTGTTGGTTTTATTTCAAGTCAGGAAAGTACTAATGCAACTTTTCTAAGTTTTTATGTACTTTCTAAGTTTATCTTGCACACTAATGACTGTGTTTTGGAGGGCACGTTAAACAGTAGGTTCTGGCTGTCGTTGAACATTTTTGGAAGTCGTTATAGATAGTCAGAAGGCAGAAAGTCCAATTAGCAGTCTTACCACGCCATGGTAAAACTGGTTGGGTTGTAACTAGGTTGAGCAGGTAATATAGTCAGCTTCTTGAAAGTACTGGTACTTAGCTGCATCTGGTGAAACTGGAATCCAACCCCAACAACAGAGAAAAGGCTCAGGAAATGATGATGATCTCATAACGAAGTTGGAATAAAAGCGAGTCAAATTACAGTTTGGTAGATAAACTCTATACATACTTCCTTCCTCTTTTTGGATTCCTCATTATTCACTTTAGCCTGCAACAACTGTTCTTTCATAACCTCCCATGGTGTACTGTCTTCAGGGGCTCTTTCATTCGAAGACTTGGAACCTTTGGCTCTAGCAAATCTCGTCATGTTTTCAATTCAATTATCAATCAAAAAGCATGTAATTTAATAAGCACATGTAAAATACTTCAAAATATCATGCCTCTTCGCATTAAGTATCTTCTTGTCAAACAAAACTGACACTGACAATGCACTAACATGAATGGAACCACGGTAGTTTCTGTCAATTCGTGTGGCTACTTTAAGCCACACTTTTAACTTTTGAGCTATTTTCGAGTATACTTTAGGTAAAAAATGGATATACAAAAGAAAACAACAAAATATTTGATGAACAATATATTTCTTACATTTGATTGGAAAAATAATTCCATATTTCCACAAGGCAGCTGTTTTAACATTTACGGTTTTTGTACATCATTTACGGTTCTTTTTTTTTTTCAAATTTGAAGTAGTTTATTTATTTATTTATCATTTACGGTTCTTGTAAAAAAGTTAAAGTACATCACTAACTGCTGGAAATGTGTTTACATTTTGCAAGTGCTTTTTATAGATTTGAGGTTATAAGTTCAAGTTTTAATCAATTGTTAAACAATTTATCAGCAGTTTTGTAGCAAAAAACAGCTGCAGAACAGTTTGTAACCAGTGATATTAACTAAATTCCTGATCACCAGATACGCTTACACCAAGAATACAAATTGTTTATCAGGTAATAAATATTTCTTAAAGTACCATAATAAAGACTAAGTTCTATAAAGTTGTGTAAAATGTTATTATAAATGACCAAATTATTTTATAATGACATCAGACCATTTTGTATATGACATGACTATAGGACAGTTGAAACCCGCCAAATTTCAAAACGGCCATGAATAATTATAAATTCTTTCGTACTTATGGACTGATAAAACTCACAAATAACCAAAAGTTTTTTCAACATTTTTTATTACAAAATCAGGCTATTACAATTTTGCGTATCTATAATAATAAAATTATACTTATTGCCATCTGGCAAACTACGACAATTACCAAGAAGCTCGATAGACTACCAAGTAGCAATCTAAAAATAAATGTGAGAAATGGGTGACACGATTGATGAATAACCACGTTTGTAGACGCCGTTAGGTAGTTTCTTTTCATAAAAAGTTAACTAAAATACTTAGGTACATAATTATTTTATATATTTTTAACAATAATACATAATGATTTTGCGTGTAAAAACAATTTACCTACAAACAAATTACGAAGTGGAATGATTTGTCATGTAATAGAATTCAATTAAATGGTTCACTGTAATAATTAATTAATACAAATAGGAAATGCCAAATGAAACATTGTCTGAACTCATAATAAAAACGAGAAGGGCTACTTAATAACAAATTAACATACTTAAAATACAAGTAAACATAACTATGAATATAAACATACAGTTATTATAAAATACATTGCTACTTTAAACAGCTATGTCGTAATAAAATTAAACATAATTTAATTTTAATTAATGTCCTTGCATGAACAAAGATCAATGATATAAAAACGGGTTGTTTACATAACACTATAGTGTACTAATTGTGTCTACTCTAAGATTATAAGGAGGTAAAGTTTGTACTTCAAGGAAAGTTTCATTGTTGCTGAGTGCAGCTTTGTTTTTACATTAAAACTGGTGTAGCTGTAGTAGGCCAAGAAGCTATACATATAAACTGCACATAAAGAAGTTTGAAGTCACTTAAATCTTATAATGCTGTTAGATGAACTGTTTTCAAAATCCGAAAACTCTTACAGGAAGAAAAAATTAGGCCACATAGAAGTGCTGAACTTTTCTGCTATTATTATAAAAAAAATCGTTATATACAATTAATGATAATTTAACAAGCTTCGGGTGACAACCGACGTGCCATTTTTGATGGTAATTAACACTTTATTGCTTGATATTTCACAAATCGTGACTTGAATGGGTGAGAAATTAGCACAATCCCGCAAAATACATATGCTTAAAATAAACAAACCATACAGCGACAAACGATAGACTCTAAAATAATTAATTGCAAGATGAGCGGCATCTAACAAGAAATATAGAACTCGAAAAAGGCAACTTTTACCGAGTCCATAGAAAATACGCAATGTACTCTCTTTTATTGTAAAAGTATAAGATAAATTATATAATTTTGCAATATTGCAATTAAATAAAATAAATAAAAAATAACGTTAATTAACAAGTCTACTATATAATGGCAATAGCAGCGCCTTTCGCTGCGTCTCCCCCAGACGTGAATTCTAAGGGTAAACTGTAGTAATGTTCAACAGCTCTTTGCAAAACAGCATTTCTAGACAATCCTGAACCATTTCCCACAATTCGTTTTACATTGGCATTCCGCAGAATTTCTTTAGGCATCATGTGGTGTAAGTTTTGTATTAAGCTATCACAGAGAGATTTAAATACACTTCCCAGATTTATGTTAGAGAGATCAATATTTTCTACTGAAGCCCTAGCTGTTGGCGAATGTCTTTCGCCAAGTAAATGAGGAGTTATCTGCATGGTCGATGTCTGAGCTTCTAAGCCCAAGCTAATAAGTTTTTCCCATACCTTAGCTTGCGGGGTAGGGAATCCTAGTTCAAGCATCCATTGCTGCAGCATTTTTACAAACGTGGCCAACACGTTACCTCCGTTTAAAGACGCAGCAACTACCAAATAAGTGTTATTAAAATATGGCAAATGTTCGACTGTTTTACAGTCTAAATCTGACACGTTATTCACTACAAATGCAAGTTGAGCTGATGTTGATATGTTTAGTACAGCGTCCTCCTTGCTTTCGAGAGTAGCAATAATTGAACATTGTAAATCACCCATAGCAACACTCACCGGCGTTCCCTCAGGAATTCCATTCCACGAGGCTTTTAAATTTCCTGCAAATTCGCCACTTTTATTAATCTTAGGTAATAACCTGACTGGAAAATCGACAGATTGCAAAATATCGATATTCCATTCATTCTTTTCAGTGTTAAAGTAGCCCCAACTTGCAGCATTTTGGTCGGACATTATAGGTGTCTCTAAATCGCAAAGCATAGCAACAACAAAATCTTGGACAGTTCCAGAATATTGGAAGTTTTTCAGTTTCTCAGGCTTGTGCTTGAGCATCCAAAGGAGAGTCGCGCATCCGTATCCAGAATAACAATTAAGATGTGAATCAGGTTTTGGCAGTGAATCTAAAAATTCTGGTTTGCACCTTATATCTTGCCAAGTATATAACGCTGACATATTTTCTCTCTTCGCTTCATATCGCATCACTACTCCGTCTTTTTCTACTTTTTCCCAAGCCCTAAAATATCAATTTTTATTTTATCAAACAAATACATATAATTACAATTACAGACCATTACTAAGTATAAAAGAAACTGAAAAAAAAACTGTAAAAGAAAGTAAGAAAAAATATCCTCTGTGAAGAGTAACGCAGGTTAAAATATTTATAATAATGAACATTAACGTACCCATCCCTCCATAGCAGAACTCCGTGCATTTGACCACAGACCCCAATCTTTGTAACATTTCGCAATACGTCTCTTGGTAGACGCGATATGCAATAGTGAACAGCTGATACTATTTTCGGCACATCTTGTTTGTTGCCTTCAATACCTTGATCACTTGGTATGTTTGCCGCCGTATCCTTATTCTGCTTAGCAACTATTTCCTTTGTGTTTGGATCGTAAACACAAAATTTCACTGATGTCGTTCCAATGTCCATGCCCAACACATAACTCTTCTCGGCCATTTTGCACTAAAATAGAATGAATAATTGCGAGTAAAAAATATCACACACACGATAAAACAGAGAGACTAGACGAACCACGCGGAAATTAGTTTCGATTGCTCGATCACGGCAGCCGCATGAGAATTGAGAGGTGGGTGGCGGGTGGTGTCTGGTGGCAATGCGCCCGCATTGACCTCGTGTTAGGTATTACGTAAAAAGGTAGGTTTGTATTTTCCTTATCTCATTGAGTGGCTGATGTGTTTATCAAACACTTCAGCGATTCACTGACTTAGTGGTAATGAATAACTTCTGTTATATATTAGTTCTACGATAACAGGTGCAAATTGTTTTTTTGATAATGTAAACAAGCGCGCAGTTGTATGTTATTTTTCCAATTCCACCAAAATGTTTATTCATTCTGTATATTTAACAGTAGTTACCTAGCTCGCGTTGTTTAGTTTGAATACAAATAGACAGCAGTGGTAATTAGAATTTAGGTAAGAGCTCCGCATACTGCAGGCTAAACTGTCGGCCGATATTTGGCCCGATCGATGGTTGGCTTACAGTTTCTTTTGAAGGTAATGTTGATTCCAAACAAAAGTATTACCTGATATCAAAAAGTTTGCAGTTTGTGGATTCTCATAAACTACTTCAAAATAATGTCAATTACAACTATATACCTGAATGCTACTGCCACATGGCGAAGTACAGACAGTAAATGTGATAAGAAATGTAATCTAATTCTGATAATTTAATAGTAATCATTAATTCATCGCGTGACTTTATAGTAGTAAGATGAATAAGCATTTGCACTCAAATGTTTTTTATGTATTTAGTAAAATTAGATATTTAATATTCCTCTATTATGCACGGATGTGTTTCGGAATCGAACACTAGATTCACGTCAATGGTTAAGTATTATTGGGTTGATGTAATTTCATACTTGTTATGGGTAGTCGTTAGACTTCGACAGTCTTCGAACTTTGGCGAGTGATAGCATGAGGTCTTGTGTGTCAAGTCACGTATGACACCTTTAGGTTTAAGAGAGCAAACTTTAAATTAGATAACCCAAACATTTTTCCGAAGAAAAAAAGGTAGTCGTAGTAACCTATGTACACAATTATTATATACCATACAAACTTAAGTGCTTAACTATCTTTTGACTAATGTTTTATCCGATGTTAAATAAAATAATTTATCTATGTCGCTTAAGCTATCCCTTTCTTTTCTTTTCAGAAGTATGGGTAAAAGGAAGAAATCTACCAACAGTGGTACTGATGGCTTAGTAGTAAAGAGCAAACGAGTCAACACAAATACCGATAATCTCGAATGTAGCGATAATGAGCCTAAAAATGAAGAAACACATACAACATCTAATGTCAAACAAAAAATTAAAAAGAAAAACCAATCACAGACAAATAAAGGTCCTGCAAACAAAAATAAAAAGATAATATTCAATGATGATGATGGTGAACCAGTAGAAGTTAATAACACTACAAATCAGAAACAACAAACTGATCAACCACAATTTTCTCATGAAAATGAAGAAGATATCAAAGACGAGGATATTGATAAGTTCTGCGATGAATTAAACGAAGAAGATAACGAACAATACGAAAACTGGGTTAAATTGCTAGAAGAAAAGCTTAATCCAAATAAAAAAAAGCCTAAATAATGAAGTGTTTTTTATTGAAACAATCTATAACTCAAGCGTCGTTTCTCAACGTAGGTTGTCAGGTACAGTTTAATATCTATAGTATTCCTGAATGAGGTAGTAAAATATTACTGACATCGTAAACTACTTTTATGGGTCACCACGTCAGACAGTAAACATTGTCGTGAGGATTACGTGATTTGCGGCTGTTGGTAGCTATCCTCATACTGACTACTTTTCATTGCGCAGATTGTTTTATGACGAGGATTGTCCTTTTGTTTTAGAACTTTAATGTATATATTGTTGCCACCGCGGCACCTGCGCGCGCAGCTAATTCCGCAGCTTATCACACGATTTTTTTTACTCGTGGCATTACTCAGTGTTAACTCACTGATATATTTTTGCAAATCAACTTTTCTAAAGGATTATTCCGATTCCACGTGTCGGGAGAACCTTAAAAATCCTCGATGAGCGCATGACATGTGGGGTCCTTTAAAGATAATCCTCTAAGTTTTTGAGCTTTCGGTAAGTTGTAAAGCCTCAACCTTTATTACTTACTTACCTTGCAGCCCATTGCTAGTTCTTATGTCTACAACACTATGTAAAATTTATCTCAGCAAATGTTGCGTCATTAAATGCTCATCTAGGATTTATAAGATATCTTCATATTTTAATCCTCATACAGGGCAAAATTTGTTAACCGCCGAAAGTCTCGAGTATCATATGATAATGAAATTAACCGATCCTTTAAAAAAATCGTGTAGGTATTGTACCTTCTCGTCTCTAATGCTATTTACTGATGCAGCAGTGGTGCGGAGGAAATGATTCGCACTTATCAAATTCACCCACAAACGGTTAAATGTGTCGCAGTGTAACTACCACTACATACCTAGAGGAAACGACCTCTTAAGGAGCCCCTCACTGCGCTTTCAAATTGTTTTATGAAGTGCTGTTTCCCGCGGTTTCTCAGATGAAGCAACTAATAACTGCGATAAAAAAGCTGATACTTAACAGTATTCAGGAGCCTATCTTTATCTACATTCATGAGGTTTGACCGCTTTTATCACGTCAAAATAAATAAACTAATTATCGCTATTATACATACCTATAATTTTGCCGATTATTCATGACTTGTTGAAATATAAATGTGTAATACCTACAGCTCTGTTTACCCATATCGCTATCCACGAAAACAACTGAACATAAAGTTACAAAGTCGGGAGACAGGATTTCATAAATTGCCGCTGTTATCTTTTCTAATTTTGTATTACCACAAATGATCCTAATCGCTTTACAAGATATCTTATTGTACTACGTTAATAGCTTCCTACTCTTATTACAAACGACCTTGTTAATGACATGTTTTATTTGAACTGTACCATAACAATGCGTGAAATATTATTAGGTTGTTGACCTCGTCTGAGGTGAATGCGGCGACTACTCCGTTCATTCATTTTAAATTTAAATTAGAAGAGGTCAAATATAAAAAAAAGAATGGGATGAATAAACTACAGATACGTTGCAATTCAGTAAGTATCTAGATTTAATGAATCTTGATTAATGAACTTAAGTTAAACATGCAATAATAAAAGAAAATACTATATTAAACATTGGTATACCTGTGATTTGAAATCGGTAGCACAGTCAGTAAAACAAGGCAAACACACGAAATGATTGCAATATTAGCGCTATCGCCAGTGATACTGATGCTGTGTAGATTGCTATTCTTAAATAGAGAACATGTCGTCAGTTATGTACCTACCTACTTTTTAAAACCGGTGTTTGAAGCGCTATAATATATCACGCTTTGTAGAACACCACTACCACAAGATGTTTTTTTTTTTGTTTGTCTGTGGCATCTGTCATATGTCATTTTCACATTGAGATGACATGTGACTGACAATGTCTGTTCCAGGCATGTTGACAGATTTTATACGAATGCTGTAGAATTTCGTGATTTCTCTTTGAATATCGGTCAGCAACGGTACAAAAATAACGGAACTTGCAGACTCTCAGACTCAGTGAAAAACCTGAATTTCCTCAAATCTGTGACTAGTGAAAAAAGGTACAAAATAATGAACACCAATAACTCATATATAAAACAATAATGATACAAAACTGTTAATGTTTCTGTGAATGAGGTAAATAATGGATAAAAACAAGAAAAACGAAGACATGGACATTCCAAATGTGGAAGGAAACTTACTGCAACAACCGAAAGAGGAAACATTACCAACTAGGAACCCGCTAATGAAAGTGCGGACTTACGTGCTTGCGTTACGGCCGTGGTCTCTCAGTGCGAGTTTACTGCCGACTTTGCTGGGGGCAGCGCTTGCGTATCGACTGCCCGGTGACAGTGGCTTCAGCTGGTGTACTTTATTATTGACTCTTTGTACAATTATTCCAGTTCATGGGGCTGGCAATGTGGTTAATACATATTTTGATTTTGTTAAAGGAATTGATAACCGAAAGTCAGATGACAGAACTCTCGTGGATCATATTTTGAGTATAGATGAGGTGGTCTCGCTAGGTGCTATACTATATTTAGCTGGATGTGCTTCATTTGTACCGCTTGTAATTTTATCACCAGCCCGCATGGAGCACTTAGCTCTAGTATATTTTGGTGGACTATCTTCATCATTTCTATACACTGGTGGTATTGGACTTAAATATATAGCTCTTGGTGATATTCTTGTTTTAGTAATATTTGGACCAGTATCTGTTGTTTTTGCCTTTTTAGCACAGACTGGAAGAGTGGACTGGCCAATAATATACTATGCAATACCACTTGCATTGAATACAGAGGCTATTTTACACAGTAATAACACAAGAGACCTTGAGACAGATAGTAAAGCAGAAATAGTAACACTAGCAATATTGATTGGGAGAACTGCATCATATTTGTTGTATGCATTTCTACTATTCATTCCTTATATTATGTTTGTGGTTGCATCAGTGCGATGTTCATTGTGGTTTTTGATCCCAATGCTGACATTACCAAGAGCTTTTGAAATAGAGAGAAGGTTTAGAAGCCCTGAGACAATGAGATATGTGCCTAGACAAACAGCAAGGCTCAATTTCTATTTTGGCATGTTGTACATGATATCTTGTTTGTTTGCTCACCGCCTGCCCTTCCTACTCCGATGAAATATACAAATGAATCAACAAGTAATGTACAAGGATCATGAGATATCAGATTTCCTCTTGAGCTTATGACCTGAACATTTTAGAATGAATGGAAATGAACATTTTAAAGTAGAACTGACCAGTCTTTTAAATCATGATTATGTATTTAAGCATTTTATTTATGTGAATAGTAATCTCTTGTAAATACAACAGCATGATGATGAGTAATTTTGTCAAGATGAATACTTTGTAAGTGCTAGCTAGATTTAAATACTAAAAGAGTTTTTTGAACTCAATATGGTATCATATTATATGCTAGAAATTGGTTCTACAGATTAACTACCTACATAGGATATAACTTGAATCAGTTTCAGTTGGTTGACACTGGAAATTCAACACCATACAGGAGAATGCTATCAAAGCCTTTATCTGCCTTATAATATGAAATGTATCAGAATAAAGGCTTATTTGTATATGATTACATAAGTGTTAATGATTGACGAGTTTAAGATTTTGGATGGAAAATGTCACCCTAATTATTTATTGTACAGATATAAATTATCTGGATATTGATAAATCAGCCTTTGTTAGAAAATAGTAAAGTTAGAGACCAAATAATTTATATGTAACTTTTCCTTAAAATCTCACCGGAAGTTGTGAGCTTAGTTCCAAGATCTACTTTTACTATAATTTCTTTGTTATGCAAGAAACATATCATACTTGTAAATGGCTTTGTTGTGAGTTGTTTAGTATTGAGTCATGAGATCAGCATAGTCATACATATAATGGATTGTTCTTTGACAATGAACTGCCCTCTTACAAATGCTAAATTGTTCTTTTAAGGAATACAAAAGCAGCACTACTCCATAAATTATGGAACCTGAATGTGAATAAGTAAAGATTTAATCATTAAAATTTAATAATCTTGGTTCTGACCTTGTAACTTGCATCTATACTTTTCAAATAAATATTATCTACCTCTTATTATGTTTAAGAGCTATTAATGTTAAGGTTTATAAGAAAGGAATATTTGTGGTTGTAGTAATTTTGTAATTTGAATACAATGAAATCTCTTTATTGTGAATTGACAATAATTTATTTATTTAGCTAGAGAAAGAATAAAATTTAGTCAAATATAATTCATGGATAAGTTAATACTTTGTTTTATTATTGTAATGACAAAAACGATATTTCCATTTATTGAATTTTATTGATATTATCAACGTAGGAGACCTCTATAATATAGAATCTTCATAATATAATGGTAAATTACAAGTCAAATTATTATACAAGTGAGACCATGTAATTTTAAGAAATGGATTTCATTCAGGAATGCCTGCTCTAAATCTACATTGAATATATTGGCAGTGACTGGAGAAATATGATAAACTTGAGATACATGTAACAAACATACTATAGACAGCAAAGTGTTGCTATTGCACAGTGTCAATAACACGAGTGGTGTACTGACTCTGTGGAAACATATTATGCATGTTTCAAGTACAGATACTTAGCCGAATGGACATTACGTCGGCAAGAGCCCCTACCTGTCGGATAACAACAGGCCGATTTTGATTCTAATTATACTATTAATTGAATTATGCTAATGATATTATAATGAATACTATTACCTAATTCTCAAGTGAAAATCCATTTCAAATCATAACTAATGTTATAAAGGAACAAATCACAATGTATTAAACAATAATACAAAAATCATGTTTGCTAACAAAGACTAAACATAATATCACTATAATCAAATAGTAATCAAATCCATAATATAATTAAATACATTTTTCTAATTTTCATTTTGCACAAAAATAAGAAGTCTTCAACATTCCATACAATTCCTATATGTTTATATATTTATAACCTAATGTATAACCATTAGTTAAACTAATGCAGGACTAACAAATCTAAGATCGAAATTACTTGCTCACGTTTCATAACAGAGATGTCCTATAAAATGCATGACGACGTCCAGCTTATGTTTCACACTAAATACTCGTAAGTTGTGCTCATATATCATAGCCAGTATTGGGGTCGAGACGAAAGCACCTAGCTTACTCCAAATCATTGTCATGTTCCTTGCATCGTAGCATTTAGGCCTTTATATACATGTGATGTTCATTCCAATCAAGCATTCGTATTTAGCGTTCCACAACGCCAAACTCCATAGGTTAAGTGAAGATACAGATGTTAATTTAAGTTTTTTATTTTAACATTAGATTTCAATAAAAGTTTATGTTATAATATTAATTTCGAGACTCACGTGCGTCGTGTTAAAGCTAAAAATAGATGCCAACTTCAGCTTTAATTTAACTAAAAAAATATACAAATTTAGTAGTGGTAAGTTAAAAATTAGTTCTTCTCACAATCGATAATACTAATGGAAGAATTTTGTGACCACACAAAACAAACAAAGGTTAAATTAACACCTGTACATAAATTGAAAATGATCGGTTCGGTCAAAAACGTTACAATTACTCGCAGTTTCTGCTTCCCGAAACATTCGCACTGAATAACATACATGGAATAATCTCACATTCATGCATACGGACAATAGTCCGTCAAAGGCGGAAAAATCCGTCCGGTAGTCTTTATATACGGGTTACGTTATATACATCAGACTTTAGTGTTGGCCTCGGACGATTACGACGTCGACGCTTTCTTTTCGCGCTGCCATTGGTTGATCTTCTCTTTGAGCTCAGTTGCTGGAACATAAAAAGTAAAGATTAGCTTTGAACTTGGAAGATAACATCTAGAATATACAGTAACTCTTCTGCTGTATTCGTAACAAAGTATGTACCTGGACGTAGTTGGTCTTCAGAAAGTGGTTGTCGGTTGAAGGGGTCAGTGGCGCTATTCAATAAGTGACGCAAGATCACCGATCGGTCCATTATCTGAAAAATAAAAATGACATGTTAGTATTGATATGAACTATATCCGAGGGTCGAAGTGGAAAAATATAACTTATATTTTTCAACTTACCTTCCCAGAGGGCAATAAAACTGGGTCAGTCATGAGTGTGTCCATAAGCGGATCTCTGAACTCTTCGGGA
Organism: Helicoverpa armigera; assembly: GCF_030705265.1. NCBI lineage: Eukaryota > Metazoa > Arthropoda > Insecta > Lepidoptera > Noctuidae > Helicoverpa > Helicoverpa armigera. The sequence continues at coordinate 3,060,646 of NC_087137.1, read as the reverse complement.
GCGTCAGCAAATTCGTCGCTTTTCTGTTGATTGGATACTGAAAACAAATAATCAAATGGTTTATATTCTCTCATTTGAACATACTAGATAGTGTTTGGTTGAAGTCCTTTCGTAATATTATTATTTTGTAATACGAAGTTAAAATGGAACATACTTGCAATTTGATATGCATTGTCAGCGAGCGCCTTGAAGCGCTCTATTTCCGTCGTGGTCTTGATGCAGGACTTAGCGAGCCGCACGGCTGCCTCTTCGAACAATTCTTTGCGGAATGATCTCTGGAAATACAAAAGAAGATAAATCAGTATTCGTTTTTGTTTTATCACAAAGAAAAAGGAAGTCCATATTTGAGGATAGGTGTATAACACACATTTGAGGTCAGTGTTTGTCAGTGTAAGTGGGACCCACAATGTGGGTAAGTAATGAGGTGCGATAAAATATTATACCACAAGAGTATATTAATTATGATTATACGCGTGATAGAGAAGAGCATAAATATGTACGTGAATGTTAGTATTACGCGGTGTCCTGCGTGAGCGACAAACGCGAAGCGACGTAATGCGACGCGATGCTGTACGCGACAAATGTCCTACGTGATTTTGGTCATTACTTCTCAAATCATGGAGAAATACAGTACAATTTTGCTTGAAAGTTCATATTTAAAGTACAGACAGCAACATTATTTCAAGTTCTTTGTTCTAATAAACGATTTCTATGATTTTGTCCCACAACAATCTTCATTCACGCACTGCGGCGATCAACGCTTCTGAATAGTTCGTGGTGTCGCATCTGGTCGCAATCAAACAAGTACGCGTTACGTCGCGTCTCGCCGCAGACTTTCACATAGGCCGCATGTATGGCATGCCGTTGAGTTGATCGCGTCCGTCGCGTTCGTCGCTCACGCAGGACACCGCGTTACTGATGACAGAGATCTGTTGGGTGGGCCTCAATAATATAAGTAGCAGGGTAAGACGATCTTACCTCATCAGCGGCGAGCGCGGCGTGGAACTGTGGGGAGTCGAGATGCAGGTAGATGTCCACCAGCTGGCTCAGCAGCCGCCGCGGCTCCCAGCCGTACTTCTCAGGCCGACGGACCTGAATACAACAAAATAAGGCATTCTAAATAACGGACTTGTTAGAGGAGGTCTACTGCAATATTAGAGGTTTTGACAGTGCTGGATATACATTTTTTTATTTTTTATTAGCCTGTGCTGTCCCACTGCTGGGCAAAGGCCTCCCCCAAAGCCTTCCACTTTTCTTTATCCCTCGCTGCTTGAGACCAGTCCGAGAGGAAGCTGTCCAAGTCTTCCCTCCAGCCTTTCCTTGGTCTCCTTCTCGGTCGCCTTCCATCCTCCGGGATCCACTTTGTGGTTATATTGGCCCACTTGTCCGGGTGCATTCGACAGATGTGACCCGCCCAATCCCACTTCAACTTCGCAGACTTATTGCCCACATCGAGTATGCCCGTCTTGGACCGGATAATGGTGTTGCGTATAGAGATATACATAGAGAGAATAATAATTAAAATTCATTTTCAAATAGACCTATAAGAGCGTTTTCAAAACACTAAGCTAGTTAAATGGTTCCAAAGAGTGGGTTCTCATGGAGAAGGGCCGACAAGAAACTTCATCGTCCCAAGCTCCATAATTGCCCCCTTTTCGCGAGGCTCATTGGAATACTTTTGGCCTTATAGGGCCCGCTAGCGTAATTCGACATTGGGGTTGGCCGATGCTAGTTTTTTCTCGAAATTAAATATTTTGTCATCCTGGAAGAACAAAGAAAGTGACGCCGTACCTTAAGGTTTTTGCACTTAGGTCCGCAAAGCTGCTGCAGGTTGAAGTTAAGCATGGACGCGAGCCGGTCCACCAGCTCAGCACGGAGGAACGGCTCCTTGATCTCCACGGTCAGATACTCCAGCATGTCCACGGTTTCCCTGGAAAAGTAATTATGAAAATTAAGAACACATAAACAGTCTGCAAAGGAACACGATGGGATTTTGTCAGTAAAAATCTGACACTCCCTCACCCCTGCTAGCCCACAGCGGGAGGGGTCACTTGATGATTTTTGCCATCGATAAAAAAAATACCTGAAGGCTAGTTATGTACATACCTGGCGAGCGTGAGGTATGAGCGGCACTGTCGCTCGTCCTGCGCCAGCGCTCGAGCTCGTGCGTCGGCGCTGCCCGCCGCGCCGCTCGCACCCTCCTGCGCCTCGTGGATGCGCTTCAGGTACTGCACAACACAAGCGTAATACTGTTACTACAATACCATAAGATAAAAGATTAAAAGTTATTTATTGAAAGTAGGCTGAAAATCAGCACTTTTTGAACGCCAAAATTTTGAACAGACAGCCCCCACCCTTCCCCACTTCCTGTGTGTTTTTGCTGGGAATTAGAAGTGGCGGTCCCACACAAACTCCGAAACTTCCGAAGTAGGTAATATGTATGTGGAAAATTATACTATAAAGTAAAAAGTTAAATAAAATCATCAGTCTCACAGTGGTGATTTTATTTACATTGAAGAATTAATGTATTTATAAAAGAAATATTCTACTAAATCAAAACAATCAAACAAGACGTAGGTGTAAGTGAGATAAAATACTAACCGTGAGACATTCGTCGAGAAGGAATGTGGTATCGTTCATCAGCATGTTGATGAACTTGACGAACTGGCGGCCGGAGCGAGACTCCTTCACTATGGCCTACCAAACAAAAATACACAAATTATACAACAGGAAAAAAAAATATGTAGAGTTTAGTTCAACTAAGAAGAAAACATTAAATACCTCCTTTGTCAGGTAAAATTGTGGTTTGCCACATTTCAAAAAAAAAACGGAACTAGGAAAATATCGAAAAAAAAAAAACATTGTTCTCACCTGTTTATGAATAGGTCGCTCCCACATGCCTTTCAAGATGATACTGATATGGAATCGAATGGTAAACTTGTCGTAGAACTCAGTGCTCTGTCCAGTAGTTTCTATGTCTGTGTAGAACTTCATGAGAGCGCTTGGCAAAGCCGTTTGGGACATCGGATGGTCCATGAACTTCTCGTATACATTTTTCAGCTTCAGTGGCACGGATAGGTTGATCACGAAGAGTACTTCCACGATCTTCGCGACTAAGTAGGGGTTTTTGAAGAGCCGCGAGTGGCATATGGCGCTTAGAAGCCACGTTATGATCGGGTCTTCAATGTAGTCGGCTACGATTTGTGGCACGTATCTGGAATTGATTTAGAATTACTTTTTAACAGGCTCGCGTTTGACTACTATCTCACATAATGGTAAGCGACGATGTGGTCGAAGATGGAATTAAGAACCTGTATACTATTAATGCGAAAGTTTGTTATGATTCTCGGTAACTGCGGTTTTATATAGAAGACGGGTTCAGGTACCAACATGTAGACTGGTGAAAGTGAACTCTTAACTCGGGTGCGGGAATTAGTTCTCTCTAAATTAGATGAATAGATACTCACTGCACAGCAAACAGCATGAACTCTGCGATATCCTCGACGTACCACTCCGGGGTGGCAGCGAAGGCGTCGGCGAGGGCTCCGCCCGCGCGGGCCGCGTCGAGCTGCTGCGTGAGCAGGGCGCAGGCTGAGGCGTAGAACTGCAGGCTGCGACGCATCAGCTCGCCTTCTAGGAGGGCTGTTTCTGCGCACTGTTTTGACCTGACAACAATATTGTGCTTGTATAAGAGAGTGCATTAAGGTATTATTATTACATTTAACATAGCCATAGTATTTGTATTTAACAATTGCCTAATAAAAAGGTTTAAATAAAAAAATACAGGGGAGCACATAAGACAGAACATAAAGTTACATGTGTATGGGAGTAAATAAGGAAGTATGTAAGGGGAAAAGTGTATAAGAGAGTACATGGAGGTAATACATAAGGGAGTTTTATCAAGGTCTTTTTTATGTACTCCCCATAAATAAATAAAAACAAGTGTGACGTGACGACCCAAGTTATTTAGGGTTGTGAACATGCCCACAGTATCCAGTACGGTAAATCCATCACTAATGGAAATTATGTACAGAAAGAGACAACACGTTTACGAATAATTTTTCGTGGTTTATTACCTGTGTAGCCTTTTAATCTGCCGGCGCCACCTGCGCAGTAACTCGCGGTTACGCAGCGCTGAGAAGCTGTTGCGCCACTGCGGCTCGGCCGCCATCAACTCTTCTATCACTTTTTGGAGATCACGGAATGCACTGTAACCAGAAAAAAATATATAATTGCTAAATTGAAGATTGATATAAAACTTGGTAAGAAGAATAAATAGCCAACTGGACGTAAGTTACGTTACTTTTTTGGAAATTCCATCAGGGCACAGATGATTAAAATTTAAAAATTTTTCAAACATTGTAGAAGCTGTTTATATGTGTGACGTATACAACGACAAACTTGTTGTTATATATTCTACCCATGCAGTTTATAGCCTATAAACAGAAGAACATTGTTTGCCTTTTTTTCATTTAGGTATTGGCACACCAACAGCATTATAAACAATAAAATATATATATAAAAAAAAAAACATAAGTTATAACATTCTAGTTTGCTATGCCCATTATAGATGTACGCATCGAGAATAATAATAATTAAATATCTTAATTAATTCGTCTTGTATCAGTAGACTTACCGAATGCGGCGCTGATGCGTGTGCAGCGCGGGAATGAGCGCCACGTGGTGCATATGCAGTGTGAGGAACCAGCACACAGTCTGGAACTTAGCTTCGGGCCACTTGTGAGACGGGTCCTTATCTGAGGACAAAAAAATATATCGTAAAAAACTACTTCATTATGGCTTTCCAAAACTATGTTGGGGTAGTTTTCCAGCCTTATTAGATGCTGCTGAATAGGTACCAGTGTTTTACATGTAGCGACTGTCTATATCACCACCTCTATCTATTCCCAAGTGTCTCCCTTTCAACACTTTACTCTTACATAATTCGGGTTATCAGGCTTTCTAAACTACCCGTAAGGACTGCAAAAGATGAAAGCCGGGACGCATAAGTTTACCGTGCCTTCGAAAACACTGAGGAACTCGGCAGGAAATTAATTCTCAAAAATAATGAAGCAGTGATATAGAGAATTTGTAATCAATTTATTTCTAGCAACGAGAATTAAAATCTAATTGTCCGTGATGACGGTTTCGGTCAATATAAAACGAGGGGTCATTGAGCCGCTCGTCTGCGATTATGTTTTAATGCAATACATCGTAATGATCGACCCAATTAGCGTAGGTGTAACTAATTTAGCTAGCGGCTTTAACAGTGACAAACGTTTGGTGTGTGTATAAAACGTGGAATAGAGAAGGTTAAGGCGAGGAAGTGGTCAACAATAATTCCATAACCGGCACGCGCATCTAAGGCGCCAAAAGGGGTCGGAGCGTCTGAGCGGGGCGAGGATAACAATACGCGCGCTAGCTTATAACTAAAAGTCGTAAGCGACAAAATGGTTTTGTAATTTTAATATTTAGAAATGATAATTTAATAAAAATTCCTACTACCATTTTAAAGAGTATGTATATACTCAACTACTAAAAAAGTTAAGAGGCTTAAATCGGTCCCGTTTGCCCATAATATGTGAATCTCTTTTTAAAAAGAGGTATGTTTGATATATTTTTCTCTGTTATAAAAGTTACCTAATCATGTTTCTACAACTAACAAAATAAGGTTTATATCATGAACTTTCAGGTAACCAAGTTGTATTTTGATCCGTTTTGTATTTACTGAGAAAAATTGACATTCTTGGCGCCAAAAATTCCAATTCGTCCTCTTAAGGGCACGGTGTGAACTTATTTTGTGTGTTTTCAACGTATCGGCAGCAGTTGACTGCGATAGGGCCAATGGACCATAACTTTAATTGTATTTTCTGAGTGCCAATGCAGCTCACACAATCAAACCATAAAGAAAGCCTACATCTACTCTAACTATCGGCTACATCACGATTTGAACTTGAAAGGGACAGATATAAATTTAATATTACATTGGACGTTCAACGAGTTTAGCGTGGAAAATAGAATGTCTGACTAGTACCAACTAAAACCTCATATTATTCCTTTTGAACTCTTCTGCATTCCTGAATCATGGTACTTTGATAAACACTAATTTCATAAAGATAACAAGTAACTTACTGAGCGAATCCAGCCAGTCCTGAGCCTCTTGAGCGGTGAAATAAAGGCGGGTTTCATCGCGCACGTTGACCCAGGAGTCGGGCTGGAACGTATACAGAGGGTAGACCCGCTCCAACTTGATGCGAACTGACAGCAGTTGTAGCACCGAGCATACGTTCAACATGAAGCCGTCGCCTGAAACAATAGAACATATTTTTATCAGAATTGTTTAAAACTTTACCATCGTACCACAAAAACTTTTACACATCTGTTGAACACTTGTGTAAAAAAAATATAGATTATGACGTTGAAATAAGGTCCGTTTTGCAGCCACGCTTTTTTTAGACAAGGGTTCAACAGGTGTTTAAGTTTTTGTAGTAAAGCTGTTATGCTTGATAACGAAATCGAAAAGAAGTAGGTAAAGGTAACGTGTTTGTGGAGTTGTAAAGGGTAATCTTTGGGTTTTCTGAACTGATTTTGAAATGTTTAGAGTCACTGGACAAGTGAGAAACAAAACAGTTTATGATTTAGCATTGCATAGACAGATTTGGGTGATATGTTATCCTAACTGTGTTTATATCATTCGTCCCAATTGCACGTCACAAATACATAATAGCATGAATTAATAGCAAATATCAGATTGATAATTTCAATGAATGATTCTTTTTCTGCATTGTTTACAAGAACTTGTCAACAAGCTTATCGATCGAAGATTCCTGTCGTATTCATATTTCTGTGTAAGTAGTTGATAGCTGTCGCAATCTGTACTTTATCGAGCTGTTGCCTTTAGCTTCAAGTATAAAAGTAGCTAGCTCAAGATAATAACAAGCCTAGGTATCTAGAGGCACTCGTCATATAATTTGCGTGTTGTTTGCGACGGAAATCTGTTTGTGTCGCACACCTGACATCGTTACAAACATAAATATTTACAGAAAACCGTCAACAAGTAGCGCTTAATGTTTCGATCCAAATCTTGGAAAGTAAATGATTTGGACGATTGCCAATACAAATTCGTCTAATAGACAAGGCGAGGTGAGCGACATTTGAACGAAATATGTGGTCTATTTTCGCTAGTCATTACTAGCAGTACTACGCACATAACGCTTCAATTTATTATCGTTGTCAGTGTACTGATAAACTTGCAGTAACGTCTTTATCTATAAGGAGACACAACCTACTCCGTATCGACGAGCTCTTGGCAAACATTTATGAATAAAAAAAAAACAAAGTAATTTTGAACGTAAGATATTTGTGTAATTACGCAAATTGTTGAAAAAAACATTACATTTGTGCAGCCACGAACTGAATTCCAATGTTTCGATGTAGCGTATGATAGGAGGAAGATAAACCTTCTCGACGTTATTTGCCTGCATTTTTTATTACGTACAATAGCTTGAGATGCGGTTTCTCCTTCGAACTCGGATAAAAACTCAGCCTGTATGTTATTCATGCCCGACGTATATGCATATTATTACATAGTAGCATAAATACTTATGACATTGTATAAAAGATAGCAAAGAATGATATGTAAATATAAAAATAAAATTTCCTAAAAATAATGGCAAGTCAGGCTTTTTCTAGTAGGTAATGGAGCATTTGGAAATGTCCCGTCATCTCATCGCGTTGAATGATTTGCCAACTCTAAGAAAATCATGACGCTACATTTTTTCACAAAGCTAGGTACATTATCACCTGTCCACTAACTCCAAATACGTGTATAGTCTTTATTTTTGGTACAAAAGTATTTTTCCTAAAACTTAAATAGAGACCATCTTTGTACATTTCGACTAGGATTCGAGTTACTTAATTCTAGTATAAAATCCTGGTTAATCACATGTTTTAACTACCAAAAAGCCAAGAACTGAATCTTGAAAATTATTGTAGCCAGCCGTTTACATACTTCTTTTCATATGTCATTGTTCATTCATTTTAGTACAGCGCCATTCATTATAAAGACGAAAGTTTTGTTTATACTGTCTCCCAGCATCTCGTTGTGTTAAACATCCGTAGTAACAATGTCCGAAGATTAACTAGTACATATAACAATACATACAATGGATAAACTGCGGGTAGAATTCGGTTTCTTGATATAATGACTACAAAATGTCCCCAATTTCATAAGGAATAGTCTTGAGATCTACATCAGGCAACAACCATCGAAAGAAGACGATATTGCTATAAGGAAATATTGAAACTTTTTTCTAAGACGACGATGAATAGGTTTTTGAGAGTAGCGTGTTCAAATCAAATAAAGTAATCGTTCAGATTTGTAATATTTGGATGAAGCCTATGTTCAGGTCCTACACCTGTGAATATGAGGAGATGTATTTGAATGTAGTTATACTGACCGGCCAGAGATCTCTCGTCGGTCTGCAGCTGCGCCCTGCGCTCGTTGCGCTGCAGCAGCGCGGCGAAGTAGTTGAGCAGCGGCTCGCGCGCGTCGGGGCACAGCAGGATGTTGTGGCAGATGTTGTGCAGCGTGTTGCGGCTCGCCTCCACCTCGCGCTGCAGGGCGAACGCCAGGCTGCGGTCGCCCGACCCCGTCGCGAACAGCCGCTCCGCCAAGCGCGGGTTCTCTTCCGCGAATAGCGATATCTGTACAACATTATGACTAACTTTACTTCTCTAAATACCAAGCCTAAGAATGATAGCTACTTAGCTAGTAAGAGGCGAAGAAATCGAATTGTTTATCATCGCTTAGCCATTATCAGTTTCAACAAAAACGAAAACTGAGACCTATGTTGAGACAATAAACTGAAATCAGAATTTATTCATTGTCATGAAAATGAAAACAGTGACTTTTGCTTTGTTTACAAAGGAGTTTATTTTAAGCCATACTGCGGGCAGACTTGCCTCGTCCATAATATGGTTTAAAATAATGGTGTTATCGACCCACTAAACTTAAATGGCCGCATATTTACATTCGTGCGTTGAGTTGGCAAAATGACTACTTATACGTTATCTGAAAATCCACGTACCGCAAAGAAGGGTCCAAGGAAGCTGACGCGCGCGATCTCCCGTCCGACGGCGGTGGTGACGGGATCGGGGCACAGGCTGGGCAGGCGCGCCAGCAGCTCGGCCAGCGGGCGGCGCGCGTGCCGCGGCCCCGCGCGCAGCTCGCACAGCGCGCGCAGCGCCCGCAGCGCCGCGCCGCCGCCGCACGCGCCGCGCCCGCCCAGCGGCGACACCGCGCGACGCATCTCCTCGCGGATGCCCATCACCAGCGGCGTGAACACCTGCGCACAACGCTTGCTCATCAGCGCTCTGCTTCACTCATGCCAATCATTTTTATCAGACAATAGTTTCAATAACAAGAGCAAGTAAACAATAACAGAAAATATACGTTGATTCATCAGTAGTCATTTTGAAAATGATTACTCACCTCTTCAAATACTTCCTTGTCGTTATATGTAGCGAGCAGCAGCTCGGGTATGAGCCCGGTCGGCGGGGACACGACCAGCATGTAAGGCAAAAGTGCGGACTTCCTGCACTTCTCAAGTTCGAATTTGCCCTGCAGCACTAGCACTAGGTGGTTCACTAGTAACGTTCTCAAACTCTGAAGCAAGTCGCTCAACGGCGGCTCGGAACTCTTCTTTGAGTGTTCTCGTTCATATGAATTGATATTCGTGTAGAATCGTACGATGTAGCTAACTGCTAGACCCTGTGTGGGTATTGTCTTAGGTAAGGGCAGCGACGGTGCAGGACAATCTGATTTATCAACCTCTGTCTCCGAGCCGAGTGGGCCACTAGTTAACATATCGTCCCCACAATCTTCACTAGGCCTCTTTGTAGTTTCGGTAATCGCAATTAGTTTCTGGTTTAGTGGATCTGAACCATCCGCTATTTGAGTTATAACGTCCATCAAAGCCTCTGATGCTAATTCATCTAAACTTAGTTTAGGGTTATCAAGGAGTGACGCTGCCACCGACGGCACAAATATACCACCTGAAATAAACAGTCTGTTAGCTTCTAAAGGTTAAATATGAAAAATGAGTTAGTTATTTTGGGTTTACAAAGAATGGTTGTAACATTATTTTTCTACTCTGGGTCAAGCACCGTTGTGAATCGCAGTCACGCAAACTTCGCTTTTCGCAATTATGAAGAGAGAGAAAGATACCTGTTGATAAATAGGGGCAACAAACCTGCACTATCTTCTGACCAGGACACCTGTAGAATCTTGGCGACGATGTTTCTCAGTTGTTCCTCAGTTAGCTCAGTGCAGCTCACTGTGCGAGACCGGTGGATTTTGCGAGCCGGGGATGCTGTCGTGTTATCGTTGTCATCCACCTAGCAAAAATTATTCTTTCTTGATCAAGTCTAAACTATTTAGTATAAATAGGATAGTCACAACACCGTCATGCCCAGACTACTGAAAATATAACTTGTGGCTACAATTCGCAAGCAAAGTTGTTGAAATAATTCTCTTTAGGGTTCCGTACCAAAGGGAAAAACGGGACCCTATTAATAACACTTCGCTGTCTTTCTGTCCGTCCGTCTGTTACCGCAGGCCGTATCTCATTGGCATAATGTGACAAATGTGAGAATTTTTGGCCAGTTTATAGATAATGGCACGGAACCCTTACTGCGTGAGTCCGACTCGTACTTGGTCGGAGAGACAGCCCCTCACTTTTCTAAATGAGAATGACTGTTAGAACAGGAATTTAGTAATTTATTCAATACATATTTTATATTATTATGTACAAGATATTTATTATTTAATGTAGAAGCAGTAGAACAGGGCCAATTGGAGGGACAAACTGGGGTAAGTGAAAATTTGCTTACAGCATGTGAGCCGCAGATAGTAAGAAAAAACATAAGTCCTATTTCCATATTAACTATTGTTTCCACCGGGGCAGATGTGTAGACAGAAAGTATTGTTTGTCAGTTATCTCTTCCTTCCAATGCAGAAACTAGATGACTTGATACAAATACCCTTTGCAGGTTGTCCATAAGCTGACTAAATTTAGATCTGTTTAACATTCAAACTTTTCTTTATATGCCTTCACCTGTAAATTTTTGGGAAAGTCGTCGTCACCACGCCTGCGCTTCATAGGCCTGCCTCGGCAACGACGTACATCCTCAGGCACACACTGTGATTCAACTTTATTTGAATCTTAATGCACTAAATCACACATAGGGTAAGACCATCAGATTTATTCTGGATTGTATTGTCAGTTAATGGCCAGATTAGTCACAAAAGCTTAGGCCCTAGGCCCCATGTTCACTGCCTGTTACAGTATTATTTGCTTTTACTTAAATAACTTTATGGTTTTGAACAAGTATGAATTATTTGTATTTTTTCTCCCATTATTGTAAACCTGATGATCTCATGTTTTTATGAACTATCATTTCATCATAATAACAATAAATCAGTCAATGATTCATAAACATCTTGAATGAAGAAGTTTTGAACACTTTCAACGTGTGGATAAACTAGTACACAGAACTACATCCACTTTATGTTGCTGATGGGGCAGTTATACAATTATATTTATTTCTAAATAAATCTATATTGAGCCTGTATCATTACCAACAGATTTAAATTTCTTGTACAATTCTAAACTATCCAAACAAAAAAAATCTACTATTCACTTCACTTTCTGTAAATGCATAACTGGCTTTATGCAATTCATTAAAAATTTTCTTTAATACTGTACATATTCATCAGAAATGTTAGGCATGTAAAAGCATAAAAAATATTCAGTTAATATATATTGTAAGTGGCAAAATAGTGTTACCAAATTTGTGAGCATAGCAAATTGTGTATTATGTAAGTTGCTAACCTCCATTGGTTCCTGCTGTGGTTCTGATTGTGAATTCCTCTCTGACACATCATCAACTTCCATGGAGAGTGACCGTCGCGAGCAACTGGGTGAGGCATTACTTGGCCGAGGCCGCACTGGGGACGGTTCTGCGAACTGTGCTGGAGATATAGACCGTGAAGTGCTGTCCTCTCTAGTTGATGCCCCTTCTGAGCCTCCCACTGTGGACTGTGGTAAACTGGCTACTCTCACGGAGCCACAACTCAACAATGTATCTTCACCCATAGAGTCAAAACTGTTGTACTGTCTTGTTTGTGACAGATCTGTCATTTTGGTATCAGGCATTTCATCTAGCAAATTGTTCTCTGCCTTTTCCGTGACAATGAGTCCATCCGCTGGTATCTTTGACTGGTCATCTACTTCACTTTTTACTCCTTCTGAATAGTTTGGTTCTTTGTTTGTGTTGGCAACTTCAGGGGTGGAGGGTTCTGTGGAGCTACGAGGAACTGGTGCGGGGGAGAAGCGAGCTTGTGAGGAGGTCTGCAGATCTGGCGAGGGCATCGACGCGCCTGGTGTGACCGGGGGGCTCGCTGGGGACGGCGCAGAGCCTGCGCCACTGAGCGCGGCCAGGCGCGCAAGGCGACGTCTCCGAATCTGCAAGCAACCGACATGAGGTCCTGCTGCACGTGGATGAACCTTATGCACGCGCCAACATCAAACACCAACGCTTTGTTTTGTTACGAAATTAGATTGGCCATACGCATTACGCCAAGGTTCGTTTACAAAACAAATTTTCTACTTACCTCTTCTTGACTCAGCTCACTCATGATTGATGATTACTATTCTGTACGTTGAGCAGCAACTATTGAAACCACTATTTCACTGAATTTAGTTTCAAAATTTTGGATAGGAAAGAAGAGCAAGCCTCACAACGGCGAGTCAGTCACCTCGCTCAGCTGTTTGACGTTTGTGGTTGGTACAATGACGAGAAAGTATTGAAAATACACGCGTCATCCTTGCCTGAACTCAAGTCCCAACAAAAGCCTAAGTATTCTCTCTCTTTCTATCAGCATCAAGTCACACTTTAGAAAAAGAGATAGCGCTATGTATTCTAGGTAGCAATCCAATAGCAATCTATACGCATGTTGCCATTTGCACATGTTTTTATGTATAATAAAGTGTATTCGGTTTCATAGCAGCTTTATCAAAAAAAAATGTAGTTTTTTTCTTATAGCCAATAAATTATACAAATTGTAATATTGTTTTAATCATTGTTTTCAATGTATTTTTCTGATTGGAATTGGATTCTTTTAAAAAAAACATTATTTCTGAAAGACGCCTGCAAAACAAAATTCGTTCATTAACTTCTATAGCTGAACAAGCTTTTGAAAACTTGACTTATTAAATAGTTTACACGTATAAAATATGTAAATAAATCTAACGTTGACAATTATTTATAAAAAAAATAGTTTCTGCGTTAATGATAGATAGCTATTATAAATATTCAATTTTGTCATGTTTTATCTGTGTGTTTTAGAACGAAAGTTATGTGGTCAATGGCCGCATGTATTGTTAATTTGTTTACGTTTGGATTGATAAAATATTTCTAAATAATCTATTTTTATGAGTAATAAAAAAGTGGGATTAATTTCTTCAATATAATTGTCGCTAGCGGTGTCAGTTATGTATTGAAATAAAAATGTAAAGTGCAGTGTACAGTAAATAATGTAATTAATTTTCTAGACAATTATCTTGGGATTTTGTCGCAGGGTAGATTTAGTGACCATTATTTTTATGAAAATGACAAGTTTTCAAGTGTCTGATCTGGTGTCGGGCCTGAAGTCTCGCCATGCGGAGACTAGACATAAAGCCATTCGCGAATTGTTGCACTTCACCAAAACAGATCTCCGGGAGATGTCCCAGGAGTCTCTGCGGCAGGTGCTGGACGACTTCAACCAACAGATACATGCGCTCACCTCCAGTTATGACAACAATGAGAAGAAAGCAGGAATCCTTACCATAGGTTTGTGTCTTATAGGTTATGCTATTTTGATTTCCCTGTATCATTATCAATCAAGGTAAATGAGGATATTGTGATTTTGTCCCTGTGTTGCTTTTTAGTATCTCCATTAAATTATGTACCGAAAAGTAACTCATTTGTAGTTCTACTTGTTTCAATGATATTAGAATCATAATAAAAATATTGTTGTTTTTTTGTAGTTTGCCTAATTGGAGGAGATACCGAAACTACAAAAACAAGAAATATTCGTTATGCATACTACCTCAGAAATGTGTTTCCATCTACTGATTACAATGTGTTAGAATTAGGAGCTAAAACTATGGGCAGACTTGCTGTCACACTTGGCATTAAAAGAGGGGAATATGTTGAATCTGAGCTGAAGAGGGCTTATGAATGGCTGGCAGAGGAAAGAAATGAAGGAAAGAGGCTTTCTGCTGTGATGATCCTGAGAGAACTAGCTATATGCATGCCATCATACTTCTTCCAACATATCAATGGATTCTTTAACTATATCATGATACCACTGCGAGATCCTAAGGAACAGATCAGGGAGGCTGCAGCAAAGGCACTAAGAGCAGCATTAGTTATCACGTCACAGAGAGAAATACCTGAACAGAGTAACAAAGCACACTGGTACATCCAGTGCTATGAACAGTCTATGCTGTCATTTGCTGAACAGCCCGGCAGAGAGAGGGGCTTGAGTAGAGATGATCATGTGCATGGTGCACTGCTCATACTTAATGAACTACTCAGATGCTCCAATGCCACTTGGGAAAAGAAGTACACAACATTGATGCAGAAACTTGATGCTGAACAGGACATATCAGATGAGATGACTTCTTTGAGCTCAAAAGTACAAAACTCTTGGACCGCTCAACAATTCCCTGATGATAAAAGTCAACAAACATTAGTATATGAATCGAGTATTTGCAAAAAGCTTATTGAAGAACAATATGAGAAGATTTGTGCAGGTGAGTACTTTTTTATGTTAGCCAACATGTAATCTTTGTTGCATAGCATTCAACCACTTTATTAAAGGAAAAGCCAGCATAAAAATATCTTGTATAATCTTGATTTATTTACAGATGTAATGGCTCAACAAATATCAAGGGCACATAATGTTCATCAAATGCTTCTCCTAATGATACCTAGACTGGCTGCTTTTAACAGAGAAGCATTTGCCAAGAGACACCTTAAGTCTACCATCAATCATTTGATTACATTCTTGCGAGGAAGGGAAAAGGAGAAAGCTATGGCATTCACCACATTAGGCCTTATTTGTGTAGCAGTAGAGTCTGATGTCCAGCAGTATTTGGGCAGAATGATAGAAATTATAAAATTAACTTTACCACTTAAAGATACTCCTAAAAAACGCAATGGCTCTGACACACCATTGTTCAACTGTGTAACATTGTTAGGGTTTGCTATGAAAGAAGATGTAGCCAATGAAGTAAAAGAGTTGCTGGACCCAATGTGTGCTACTGGATTAAGTCCACAACTGACTACATGTTTCAAGGAACTCAGCCAGAATCTTCCTTCTCTTAAAAAAGATATAACAGACAGGTTACTGAACATGCTGTCATTGATATTGCGAAAGAAGCCTTATGCTCCAAATAATGGTGAAAATCAAATAGTTCACATGTTTACTACGGCTATGCTGGTGGAACCGCATGATGCTTCCAAGTTAGTACTAGCACTACGCACGCTCGGCTCCTTCGACTTTGAATGGAATAATACCCTGATGTCGTTCATAAGGCGATGTACAGATCACTACCTCTTAAGTGAACAGCACGATATTAGGATAGAAGCTGTAAAAACTGCGTCGAAGCTGCTAATAAAAGCAGTTGAGAGATGCGCCCAGACTAATTCGCGGACTTTGACCGTAATAGTTGACGAGTCTCTCGGCAAATTGCTGTCGGTGGGCCGCTCAGATTTTGATCATGAAGTCAGATATAGGGTTCTGGAAATATTTACTAATCCTGTTTTCGATAGATATTTGGCTGTGGAAGAACATCTTAACTGTCTTTTTGTTGCAATTAATGATTCCAATAACGATGTAAGTGAGCTAGCCCTATGCCTAGTCGGAAGACTGAGCAACATAAACCCTAGTTACACTATACCGACTTTGCGTCAATTGTTCGTGCAAGTACTAATGGAATTGCAACACTCTGAGTCGACACGTAATAAAGAACAAGCGCTTCGAATGGTAAACAATATAATATCGCATGCGCCAAGAATTACGCGACAATTTGTAGATACTATACTCAACGTATTAGTACCGAAATTGAAAGCAGAAGCAGACAACCCCACCATGGTTGCAACGATATTGAAGGCGATAGGCGATTTAGCTGAAGTCAATGGAGGCGGAACTGCTCTCAATAAATGGTTGCCGGAACTAATGGCCATACAGATAAGCATATTGTCGGACCCCAATCAACCCGAAAAAAGAAGTGTAGCTCTTTGGTCGTTCGGCCAAGTAGTCGGTGCAACTGGACATGTCGTTACACCTTATATGGAATATCCACATTTAATGGACATGATGTTGAATTTTCTGAAGACTGAACAACAGCCAAGAGAAAGGCGAGAAACTATACGTGTCCTGGGATTGCTGGGAGCTCTTGACCCATACAAACACAAAGTTAATCAGGGTTTGATCGACTTCCAAACAGTGTCCACTTTGATTCCCGTCTCTGACACTACTAATGAAAACATTGACGTCAATATTAGTGATATGGTTGTTAACATGTCTCCTCTGATTCTCGATGAATTTTACCCGGCTATTGTTCTCACGTCTCTAATGAGAATGCTCCGCGATCCGATGTTGACACAACATCACACGAGCGTCGTGCATTCAGTCACATTTATTTTCCAATCTCTAGGCATCAAATGTGTTCCCTATATATCTCGAGTAACGCCGTGTCTCCTAAATGTGATACGAACTACCGATAACAGCACATTCAGGGAATTTCTGTTGACTCAACTGGCGCAACTCATTTCCGTAGTTAAGATACAAATACGAAATTACTTGGAGGATATATTTGACATTATCAAGGAATACTGGACGCCTAACAGTCAACTGCAGCCCACGCTTATAATGTTGGTAGAACACATCACTGTAGCGATCGGCCCAGAATTTAAAGTCTATCTTCGGAAAATACTACCTAATATTCTGAGGGTTCTTAAATATGACAATAGCAAAGATAGAGTTTTAACTGAAAAGTTATTGCTGACGATACAAAAGTTTGAGAATAATTTGGACGATGTGCTGCTCTCCATAGTGCCAGCCGTGACCGCACTGTTCGACGGCAGGCACGTTCCGCTGTCGATCTCAAAGCTTGCCATGGAGACTATGGAGCACTTGTGTATGTACTTGTACTTCAGGCCGTTTTCCGCGGTTATCATACAAGCCCTGGCCAAAGTTTTGGACAACAATCCATCGTTGCGGCAAACAGCCATGAATACACTTTGCGCGTTGATTGTTCAACTGGGCCGTGAATACATTGACTACATACCGTCTGTGGACAGAATACTGATAAAGCATAAAATACAATGTCCCAACTATATCGTGTTGGTGACGAGATTGCAAGCTATCTCCACACTGGCATCCGATGACGATTATTTAGACGAGACTCGTCTTCGACTGAGAAACCAAAAGACTGACGTGAGTGAAGATTATTTACTATTCAATCAAATAGCAAACGTCCAAAAAGTTACTGATGTAAAATATTCTAAAATTACAGGTCGTAGGTCCAGGGGATATCCAGACCATTCAGAAATTATCTTTAAATGTGTCCAACTTACGAAAATGTTGGTCCATAAAGAATATAGTGTCCAAAGAAGACTGGATGGAATGGCTGCGACAATTGAGCGTCGCTTTTCTTACCGAGTCTAACAGTCCGGCTATCAGGTGAGAATACAAAATTACTTAGAAATAAAGAAAGCTTTTATTATAACAGTTTATTTAACAAAATTTTATGTCCATTTTCAGGGCGTGTTCAAGCTTAGCTCAGAACTACCCACAGTTAGCGAGTGAGTTGTTCAACGCAGCATTCATGTCTTGTTGGACGGAACTAGATGACAAGTCCCGCAAGGAACTAGTACAGGCTCTAGAGCATGCGCTCACTGTACCCGACACGCCGGAGTTGGCACTCGCAGTTCTAAACCTCGCTGAGTTCTTAGAACATTGCGAAAAGGGCTCTTTGCCCATACCGATAAAGTTGCTCGGTGATACGGCTATCAACTGCAGAGCTTACGCTAAGGCATTGTATTATAAGGTAAGCTAAATGTTTTAAATACTTATTTGGGGGATCATTTTCCAAAACCTACTCAACAACTGAACATTTTTAGTCCATGTACATTGCTAAAAATACCGTCTTGTGTTTCCAGGAACAAGAATATAAAAGAAACCCATCTAAACAAGTCATTGAGGCACTTATACACATAAACAACAAACTGCAAAGAAACGAGGCCAGTAATGGTTTACTAGAGAAAGTCATAACGCAAAAGAAAAATGGCGAAACTTCGCTAAACGTTCACGTTAGGTGGTACGAGAAGTTACACAATTGGGATCAGGCTTTAGAACTGTATAATAAGAAGTTAGAAGTAGAGCCGCTTGATGAAGACTCTCGACTGGGTATGATGAGATGTCTAGAGGCTTTGGGAGAGTGGAGGAAGATATATAACCTCACTTCAGAGCAGTGGGACAATGCATCAGACGACGTCAGGAAGAAATCTGCAAAAATAGCCGCCGCAGCATCCTGGGGCTTGCAGGAATGGGACTCGATGCGGAAATATGTAGAAGTCATCTCTGAGGACAGCCAAGAAGGTGCTTTCTATCGAGCGATCCTTGCTATCCACGAGGGTCACTGGCCGGAGTCCAGGCATTACATTGATTCTGCTAGGAGCTTGTTAGATCTTGAGCTAACTGCTGTGGTCGGCGAGAGCTACCAAAGAGCATATGGAGCACTTGTAAACGCGCAACTGCTCACGGAATTAGAAGAGGTGGTGACATACAAACTTGTGGAAGAACGACGGAATCCTATCAGGAAATGTTGGTGGCTGAGACTGCAGGGCGGGCAGCGGTTAGTTGAGGATTGGAGGAAAATGCTGCAGATACGTAGCTTAGTCATGTCGCCTCGTGAAGACTTCCAGACGTGGCTGAAGTTCGCGTCGTTGTGTAGGAAGACAGGTGCATTCAATCAAGCTCACAAGATAGTTCTTTCCATTTTAGGATCGGATCCAGTCACTAATCCTGATGTACTGCTCCGAATGCAGGATCCCAGAATCGTGTTAGCTTACAGCAAGAACTTGTGGGATGCTGGGAACAAACGATACGCTTACGACGTTTTACAAAGATTTTTGGATAACTCGGAACCAGATAACGATGAGCATTGCAAATTATTAGCGCGTTGTCATCTTAAATTAGGATCCTGGTGCGAATCTCTTCAAGAAATCAATGAGTTGTCTATACCGGAGATATTGAGGAACTACGAGTCTGCAACGCTTCTCGCGCCCGATTGGTATAAGGCTTGCCATGCGTGGGCGTGCATGAACTTCGAGACAGTCTTGTTCTATAAACAACAGGATAATTTATCTGAGAGTAGCTTAGCGGGTGGCTCTGGGGAAAAGAAAGTATCTCGAGCAGACTTTATTAATACTCATACTATACCCGCTATAGAAGGTTTTTTCAAGTCTATAAGTTTATCGAATGGAAGCGCGTTGCAGGATACACTGAGACTGCTTACATTGTGGTTCGACCACGGACACCACCCTGCAATATACGACGCTTTGTTCGAAGGCATCAGACAAATCGACGTCAAGATATGGTTGCAAGTCATCCCGCAGCTAATCGCTCGTATTGATTCACCAAGAAGTTTGGTTGCCAAATTAGTTCACATACTCCTTATAGACATAGGCAAGTTGCACCCTCAGGCGTTAGTGTATCCTCTGACAGTGGCGACTAAATCCTCCTTCGTAACGAGAAAGAATGCTGCCAATTACATATTGAAGACGATGTGTGCACATTCTCAGAACCTGGTGAATGAAGCTGCTATCATATCAGAAGAACTTATAAAGGTTGCCATATTATGGCATGATCAAGTATTTATTGCTCTGGACGAAGCTTCTAGGTGAGTTTTGACATTGTAAATGAGCCTGTGTTCGAAACTTGAAATATCGATATTGTTATCGATATATTTGCTTTACGATATCGATATTTTCAGATTATATTACAGTGAGAAGGACTACCGCGGCATGTTCAAGACGTTGGACAAGATGCACGCGATGTTGGACCGGCCGCCGGAGACGTTGAAGGAAGTCTCGTTCCTGCAGATGTATGGACGAGATCTGCAGGAAGCGCATCGATGGTTAGAGCTGTATAAAGTGAGTTGTCGACTTTCATTACATATGCATATCTTTTAAAAATGTTTTTATAGCAAATTCTGACTTATACTGATCTCAAAATAAGTCCGCAAATCTATGTGGACTTCTATGTTGACATACCTATTTTATTGTTTTATAGTTGCATGCATTTCTGACAATAATCAACAAAGTTTTTACTTCCATTACATCGTCTAATATCACCTTCTCATTCCTTCAGGAATCCGGCGAGGACAGGTACCTAAACGAGGCTTGGGACTTATATTACCACGTGGTACGTCGGATAGGCACTCAGTTCCGTTCGCTGACGTCATTGGAGCTGCAGTATGTCAGCAAACGTCTGCACACTTGTAAAGACTTGGAGCTCGCCGTGCCGGGGTCGTATGTACCCAATGAAAAGGTCATCCGGATATCGCATATACATAGTCATTTACAGGTTTGTACTATATTTAAAATTTTTACTTATATAATGTATATAAAGATGTTTAAACATATATGAACATATTTCGCTGCCATCATATTGATTAGCATTTTTTTTAACTTAAAGGAATGAAAGATATCAATTCAATAGCCAGGACTCATTCTGTAAAGATTTTAATTCTTAAATTGTTCTTAAATTTTAGTTGATGAAATATGAAATCAGAATAGTATATTTATCACATACCTTGAATAGATATAGCAATATTTTTAACAATATTTTTTTCCTAGGTAATAAAATCTAAGCAGCGTCCTCGCCGCCTCACCATCCAAGGTTCCGACGGCAAGCAATACATGTTCCTACTAAAAGGTCACGAGGACCTGCGACAAGACGAGCGAGTCATGCAGCTGTTCGGCCTGGTCAACACGTTGCTGCAAGCAGACACCAATACTTATAGACATGATCTAGCCATACAGAGATATGCCGTCATCCCGCTGTCTCCGAACTCCGGCCTCATTGGTTGGGTACCACAGTGTGACACGCTATACAACCTCATTAGTGATTATAGAGACAAGAAATCAAATAAAATGGCGCTCAGTACTGAGCAACAGATCATGCTGCGGATGGCTTCTGATTATCAGAAGTTAATGTTGAGACATAAGGTGAGTTCATCTTAAAGACCAACTATATTTATAGTAAACTGTTTCTCTCACATTTTATGGGAACTGCTTTATGTATTCATATGTTTAATCTTTCGCGTTCGTACTTAGCAGACCCACCTATTTAATATGCAAATGAGAATTTGAACACATTTTCAACGGATAAAAATCCATCCTAAGTCTGGCGTACTTTAAGATTTTTTTAACACTTATTCAACTACATGGCACATTTTTTGCTTATATAGTATAAGTCTTCAGAAATACTTACGAAAGTTAACAAAAAACTGTATTATACAGGTGGAAGTATTCGAGTACACCCTCTCCCAGACTCCCGGGAACGACTTATCACGCTTACTTTGGCTGAAGTCCCCTTCAGCTGAAGCGTGGTTCGAGCGTCGTACCAACTACACGCGCTCTCTGGCCGTCATGAGCATGGTGGGGTACATCCTGGGGCTTGGAGACCGACACCCCTCCAACATCATGCTGCACAGGGTCACCGGCAAGGTCCTACATATCGACTTTGGGGATTGCTTCGAAGTGACCCAGTCGAGAGAGAAGTTCCCGGAGAAGATACCTTTCAGATTGACCAGGATGCTCATCAATGCTATGGAGGTAAGGTTTTCTTTTTCAAGTATAAAGTCGTATTAATGATTATTGAATTTTGAGCTTTATGTGCCTAGAAGTAGAGTGTAATTTGCAATCACGTACTCGCCGTCTATGATAAATTAGTGCTGAATTTTGTTCGCCGTTCTCAGAGAAATGAAGTTTTATTTTCAAGCATACAATTTCAACTTGAAGTTTGAGTAAAACAGCTCTACTATTTCAAAACCAGTTCTAATGCTACAGTATTATAATATTTCAAACTTCATCTCCACTCAGATACACACAACAATCTTCAGTAACATTTCAGTAGTCTCGTAATTATTTAATTCGGGTCACAAACAATAGTGTGACACAATAAACGTAACTGCGCAGTGAGGGTTAACTAAATCCATTTGATCCCGCCGACCTCGAGTTTAGCGAAAATTGTTCGCGTACACTCTAGAGCTGAGTAATTAACTGTTTCTGTGTTTCATCAAATGTTTTGGGCTTTCAACTTTTAAAACATTGAAGATGTTACCAAAACTGAAAAGGTCATTTCAAAAGTTCAGGGTTTCGGAATAAAAAGTAAGAACAAATTGAATCCAAAATCTCAATGCATAGATTATTTTACACGGATGACTTGATAACTGCAGATAAAGTTTATCTTTGTTTCCTCTAATTTGTATATTACAATGTAGAGTTAAAACCATTATGATAATTCAGTAATTGAAAAGCAAAGATCAATAACAATTAGTTGCGCAGGTGTTTCTATATATAGTTTTACTAGACAACAATCGTTATGCATATTGCATAATTAAGTGTTTTGTGAAGAACACAATTTTATACGAGTGACGGAAAGTAATTCCCCGGTGACCCTTGAGTTGATTGCTGAGATAAGATGTTACAAGATATAGTTAGTTATAGTTATTCTTTTGTAGTCATGCATAACTTATAATAGGCAGCTGATGAAGAATATTTATTATTTATTGTTACTGAAATAACAAGTATTGATTATTATTTATTCACTCGTCGGCTATGTAGAATGAAATACATGTAGTTATGTAAAATATGTTAATTTTATCTTTCATCATCACAAATATTATCTAAATCAGCTTACAGTTATTCTGCCAAGCAGGCAATTAGAGGTACTTCCGCAACAACAATATGAATAAATGTGTATATTTGTGTCAGGTGACGGGCATCGAGGGCACATACCGCTCCACTTGCGAGTCAGTGATGCACGTGCTGCACAAACACAGAGACAGCGTGATGGCCGTGCTCGAAGCCTTCGTCTACGACCCGCTGCTTAACTGGCGCCTGGTCGACAACGAACGCCATTCACTCTCCGAATCCTCATTTTCCTCCGACATAGAATCCTCATACACCCTCCCCAGTCGATCCCGTAATCATCTTCACTACGAGTCCCTTGAAATGCCCCCTGAAGCGAACCTCAACAAGCGAGCGCTGTCTATACTAAACAGGATTCGCGATAAGCTGACGGGCCGAGACTTCCCGCACGTGGAAGCTGTTGTGAGCGTACCCAAGCAAGTGGACCTGCTCATCAAGCAGGCGACAAACAATGAGAATTTGTGTCAGTGCTACATCGGCTGGTGTCCTTACTGGTAAACTGTCACCTATCTAAGTACTCTACAACTCTCCCTAGTGTGAGTTAACAATTGTTTGCCAGAAAATGGTATAACCAAACTGCTGATTCGCTTAACACGAACATACTGTAGCGTAAGGGCGAGGCCACAACTCTACATCGTGAAATGTAATCGCAAAAACGAGAGAAACTAAAGAAAGATTTTAACGTTACGACGTCACAACTCAGTGTTGTGGCCTTGTCCGTAGTTCTACATATTATTATTTGTGTGTACTGAAAACGTTGAGTAATTTCATCAAGTTGCTAGTTCATGTAAATAGTTTTGTTATGTCAAGTGTACACATAGCTTTATTACTATGACGATTATTATGTTATCTCCATTTGCACCTTCTTATAGTAGGTATAGTTTATAATGTAAAAAATAGTCACTTATATAAGACTAATTATTTTATTTATATTATGATAATTATCATTACTAGTATTTGTTAAGAAATTAATTTATTAAGTTTGTTATACTTTTGAACGTTAATTTATGAGTAAATATACAGTGTAATGTACACTTTCTCAATCTAGACAGGTAATTACACCTGGATTCCTTATATAAAAGTTCAAAATACGTGGTTAGGTCCACATATAATCCTATACAATATATTATATTCTACTCGCATTTTAATTGTATACTCGCAAACTACAGTATTTTATTAATTATTGTTTTACCACCGATTGTAGAGCAAAAGACTTAGCTCGTCCAATACGGGTAATTAATGAGACATCCACGTGGAAAACTCACTGTTTATTGCCGTAACGGAATTCATATAAAAGGTTTTAATAGTTACACAACAAATAAAAGTAACGATCATTAAAATTTGTTTAAGTCATAAATGTTATCACGGGCACGAGTTTTATACAGTACACGAAACCGCATTTAAGTTCACGGTTATACATTTCGGATGTAGCAACTAATAAAATTTAATCAAAGACATGATTTCTAATTTAGGTTTCTTTCAAATTATGATTGCATTTGTTTTCATAAAGTGAATGTTTATTGTTTGTTTTGTTATTGTAAATACCCTTAAGTATAAGTGAATGCTTCTCGTTAAACGCGTTGCCATTACGCTATGTATATTGGACCCATACCTACTATTAATTATAAGTTTTGTAAATACAATGCGCAATAAAACTGTTAAAGCTTTTCGTTGTTTTTATTTCACACTTTCAGCGGACATGAAGATAAGTTACCGATACACACGAAACACAACTTTGCAGATATAATATCACGATACAATGTTATCCTTGGTAAAGCTGACGTATGCTAGCGGTAGCATATGTGATAGCTTGGTGACTAGGACTTTGTCGTGCGATGGTTTGCCGAGGAATATGTCCATGTCGCCGTCGGAGCCGCGGAACTCACTCAGCGTCTGCCGGCACACGCCGCACGGCGCCGTGAAGTCCTGCTGATGAGCCACGACCGCAACTGACTTGAACTTAGTATACCCGTCGCATACCGTCTTACCTATCGCCGTGCGCTCGGCGCATATCGTCGGCGACAATGTCGAGTTCTCTATATTACATCCTGTGTAAACTTTGCCTTCCTCAGTCAGGATCGCGCATCCTACTGCGAAGTTGGAATAAGGAATGTAAGCCCTTTTCCGCACTTCCGATGCGCTTTTCAATAATTCTTGTACAGATTCACCTGTAAGCGATAAAAGTCAATCAACTATTTGTATGTAGTCGTTATTTTTGGTATCATTTTACAGTGATTCGTTAAAAGTGAAAAAAACAACAAACAAATAAATAACTTATACGATACTACCCGCAGTATTTTTAAAATATTGATCCCTCACAGTACTCAGAGGTACCTATACAAAAATATTAAATGCGCGGGACTCGAACCCAAATCAGTCTCGACTTAGTCATACAGTCACTGCACCGTCCGATGCGTTTTTGTTTATGGATTGACGCGATGACGCTAATTATTGTTTATTGCGGTCACGAGCCACTATTGTGGTGTTGGCACTTCTAAGAACATATGGATTGCTTTCACGAAGAAAATATTTAACAACTTATATTATTTTACGCGTGTCCTATTTTAATTCCTAGCCGAACCCGAAGTAGGTACCTAGCTGACGTGGATACTTTAACTTGAGTCCGAATAGAAGAGTTATTGAGTTAGACAACAACTAGAAAATACTAATAATTTCCTTATTGATCTAATATTAACAATTACTTGAAGTAAGTACACTTAAGTCGAAGGGTAACGAGTTACGCGTCTTACCTTGACTGTATGCCCCCGCGAATCAATGTTATTAAACAGTCACTAACATATTTGTTATGATCTCCGTAACTATTGTTCAGATTAGATACTATCTACTTTACTGCAAAAATACTTGAATTACCAAATTAAAATACTTGAACGTAATTCTTCAGTAAATTGGTCGAATAATGCGGTTTTGCAATAAACATTACAACACTTACTCAGAGAGTTGAAGTCAACAACTTTGAAATTCTCCATGTGCGCGAGTTCGCGTGGTAATTCGTACGAAGCGGTGTGAAGGGGCGCCCAGCGCTCTCTGCGGTCACCGGCCAACTGATTAAGTCAAACGATCGTTGATTAGATAGTGCTTTATGATTGAATATCCCTTGTGACAAACAGCGCGGTGTTTCTGTTTCAAATGACTCGCGCTAACTGGAAACAATCACTTTCTTCACGCATGAGGAGCTTGCGTTATGTTGCTGAATCCCTCGACCACACTTTGCAGACTTATTTTATTTAAAATGCTATGTTTAACACGGGTTTTCCTGTAGGCCGGTATTTAATTTAATTTAGGCAGGAAAACAAAATATTTAACTGTGCTAATACGCAAGCAGAAATAGAAATAGAAATTAAAATAAGTATGATCTAATATTAGTTTAATAAGACTTAAGTAAGTAACAAATTGTGACAATAAGAGTTTTCCTTCTGATGATTCATTCAGCGGCATAATGTGTACAATATAGATTTAATTTTAGCAACACAACAGGTACCCACTTACATAGGTTGCTATGTGAAAGCAAGACCTATACATTATTTAGGCGAGGACATTCTCAATGCCATTATCTTTATTTCCCAATAAATCGTGCGGTCGTACCTACGTTTAAAATCAATGAGTCAGTGATTGTGTAGCTGACCCGCGAACATGACAGTCGATGGTCGTTTGTACCCATTACCGTTATGAGTGTTCCTTGGGTGACAGTTGAGCTTGCTCACCCTTCTTAGAAAAGCGAGTACGTAAGCTTCTTTAATCATGTAACTTTCCCTTAAAAAGGTTACAGGTCTGTATTTTAGAAACCAGATACTTATCTAATTTTTAAATTATAAAATAAAACGATCAAGTAACAACAAATCGTTTATTCCGTGAAAAACAATCTAATTAATGACATAATAAACATCGCTTATATACAAGGACCATGTTTCATTTCACCATGACTATGAAAATTATGTCAATATTATCACAACATAGGCACAATATTATATTTCCTATACAAGTAAGGTAAATCCCACTTTGTTCCTAAATTATACAATCTTAATTAGATGTCGTCCGTTTCCTTCTAACCTTTGGGTACAAATCATTTTTCAAAAGGATCATTAGTCATTACATTACTAGATATAGCTACCTAGACTATATTTTGAATAAATCAAATCAAATAAAGTGAAGTGATACGCTCACTGAGTTAATAATTACATAATCAATATTCGCTTTGACGAGGCAAACTAATTAGTATGAATGTATTCATTGAATAAACAGTTAGAGGCTAACTGCCTATCATATCTGTCTGATCATGCAAAATCGATTACATTTTTATTTATGGCAAAGAATGACGTAGACCACGTTATAATCAGAGCTTTAGCTTTGAAATAGAAATCAAGAACATAATTGAATAGTTGGCACCATGAATCAATATTACTAAAAGTTGTCTACGAGTGACTTAGGCACGCTTAAAAACCCCTATTTTTAGTTTTATACGCTAAAAGATTTTTTGGTTCGTGAATTTTTTGTAATATAACATGGGAGTATTGTTTGATGATGTCAACTATCCATTAAAAGTAACTTTAAGCTAGAAAAGAGCTCACTATTGCCGCCAATCCTTCCAATTTATGTAGGTACTACATTTACGATGTAAATTGTGCGTCGGATATAAACGCTACGATATGCGAGGTAAGATCGATTTCTCGTCCAAATCATTTCCTTATCTTAATAAACTTAATTATAAATGATTTATGACTAAATGCTGCAGTGCAGTTACGTAAATGCATTACAGTAGTTTTCAGATACATTTAAATGGCACTTTTACATAGTGCATAATAGTATAGTAAAATAACCGACTTTATTGCTATCTTTGTCCACAGAGTAGTAAATAAATAACTATTTGATGGTAAACCTTGTGAGTGGACTGGTATATAAAATTGAAGTAGAGAATCGATATAAATAGCCTTAGATAACACATGCATTTATATCGCGATAGTAAAAAATTAAATCGTTAATTTAAATCGATTAAATAGTAGGTAAATTGCGTTGCATAAGACTGTTTACACCTGTGTCCTAGCAACGGTATTTATTTATATAAAAATACAATCATTAATATTATACATAATCGCAATTGCTAGCGAAGGCATACAGCTGGCACAATAAATACCGTCTACAAAAGTTATTCATTTACTACTCTGTGAATCCGATTCTTTTCATACCATCCAAAACCTGAGCCTGTAGGGCTACCATCATCACTTTATCCATCGACCATCATTCCTCCTTACAAACAGATATAATGATAAAAAGCGGTGCTTTACACTAAAATGAATAGCTAGACTTACTGTAATAAAACTAGTACAATAAGTATATTTGCTTTGGTGACTGTGTTCACCAGAATGGGCACCATCCTACATAGCACTGGCAGAGGTTCTCATTACTGGTCGCCTGTTGTATGAGCAGATCTACTTGCTTCTGCACCGACACGATCTCATCTATATGCGGGAAATCGCGACCGGTCAGCTTGTCGCGAACTCTGTTAACAATAGCTAGAGCTCGCTTGTTTAAGTTCGTCTCAGCTGGTTGGTCGAGAGCGTCATTCAAGCCTATGTGTACGCGACTTCTGCTGGGTTGTGGTGATGATGCAGGGTCGGAGGTAGAACACAGGTCGGCGTCGGCACGGGACCGGCGGCCGGCGTCGATGAGCCTCCAGTTGAGCAGCGGGTCGTACACGAAGGCTTCTAGCACCGCCATCACGCTGTCCTTGTGACGGTGGAGTACCTCCATCACAGATTCACACGTGCGACGATACGTACCTTCTATGCCGGTTACCTAAAAGTCAAATAATTTGTAAATATACAGATACATTTACAAAATTAGGTATGAAAACCTTTCGTTTACTTTTAGGTAAATTAATTTCATAATCAGTAGATAAATATGTATGCACTTAAACATTTATATAACTCAAGATAATATCGTTATCTAAAGAAAAGTTATTAATCGCATATGAAGTGCATAGAAAACATCAAATTACAAGTGCATATAAAAACATCTATAATAAAATTTCGTTAACCTTGGCCAAGATTATCTGTGGCATATCTAGGGATCGAATTGATTAAGCTTTATCTATTTTGGGTAATACCGATTTAATCGATAAGTAATCCATGTGCTAATTCATTGTTGGTTATAATTTTATCGTAGGTATTGAACATATCATTTAACAATCTTACCTCCATAGCATTAATGAGCATCCTGGTTAATCTGAATGGAATTTTCTCTGGGAACTTGTCTCTTGTGACGGCTACTTCGAAGCAGTCTCCGAAGTCGATATGGAGGAACTTTCCTGTGACTCTGTCGAGCATGATGTTGGAGGGGTGTCGGTCTCCGAGCCCCAGGATGTACCCCACCATGCTCATGACGGCGAGCGAGCGCGTGTAGTTCGTGCGACGCTCGAACCACACTTCGGAAGATGGACTCTTTAGCCAAAGTAACTTGGCTAAGTCATCTCCTGCTGTGTGTTCTAGAGCGTGCTCAAATACTTCCACCTGCGTCAAAGTTATATGAATCAATACAATTTTCAAAATCATTAATTATTTAAGTCAAGAAATAGTACGAACCTTTTGCATCAACATCAGTTTATCCAGATCCGATGCCATCCTCTGCATGATTCTGTGTTCAATGTTCAACAAGCACTTTCTCTTCTCTCTGTAATCCCTTCAATAGACAAAGTTGTTTACTATTATTATAAAAGAATCATACTTAATAGTAAAAGGTTGATATGAAAGGATATGTTACTTGTTGAAAGGATGTGTGGATGTTTGTTATTCTGAACGGATTTAAAAAAGGACAAACGGACAGATTCAAAGGACAAACAAAAACTACTGAATGGATTATAATGAAATCTGACGTCTCCTTCTAAACCGCGGGGAACATGAAATATAATAGATAGTATAAGTAAATAGTTTAAATATAGATACTATGTATAATATAAATAGATAGTATAAATATGACAGCAGCTTTATTCCCCGATATGAGTTAAACATACCTAATTAAGGAATGCAGGGTATCACAATGTGGCACCCATCCAATGAGGCCGGAGTTGGTGGACAGCGGGATGACGGCATATCTCTGAATGGCGAGGTCTCTTCGGAAGGTGTCAGGGTCAGCTTGCAGCAACGTGTTGACCAGGCCGAACAGCTGCATGACTCGCTCGTCTTGTCGCAGGTCCTCGTGACCTTTCAGCAGGAATATGTAGTCCTTGCCGTTGGAGCCGCGGATGCAGAGGCGGCGAGGACGCTGCTTTGAGGTGATCACCTGTGGTTGGAATTGTAAAAAATATGGGAAAAAATAAGTTACTAAACTTACTCAAATTATATGAATTTGATTAATTTCCAAACGGGCCGGTTCGGAGTGGCCGCGAATTGCGTCAGATCATCCACCAAACCCCATAAGCGGTGGTCTTATGCCGCGTTTACACAGATTGAATACTATTATTTACAAAACATAAAGTAAGAATAACTTAGGACCGATTACTATAGGCATTGTAAAACAGTTCGAATATATAGTTGAAGACGCTGACCTGCAAGCTGCTCTGTATATGCGCGATGCGGATGAGGTCCTGGTCGGGCACGTAGGAGCCGGGCACGGCCAGCTCCAGGTCGCGGCAGTTCAGCAGCCGCGGACTCACGTACTGCAGCTCCAGCGACGTCAGCTGCGGCAGCTGCCGGCTGATGCGCCGGAACACGTGGTAGTACAGGTCCCATGCCTGGTTCAGGTCGCGGACCAGACCAGACTCCTGAGAACACATCGTACATTAGCACAGTCTTACACTAAAGCGACGAATGAACGAAAGCTGCATGCGGCCGAGCTGAGAATGTAAAAAGGAGGAGATATTCTTACCTTGTACCGGTTGCACCACTCTTGTGCTTCATTCAGATCTCGTCCGTACGCCTGGCTGAAGGACACCTCCTTCAGCGTCTGCGGGCCTCGCTCCAGCATCGCGTGAAGAGGTTCCAACGTCTTGAACATCGCATTCACGTTGTTCTCGCTGAAATACAACCTTGAAGCCTCCTCCAGAGCCTCGTGCCACTGCTCGTGCCACAGGATCGCCACGCGGATGAGCTCCTCCGATATCATCGCGGCTTGGTTCACTAAGTTACTAGAATGGGTGCACATTGATTTCAGGATCTGATTGGCTGCATTCTTCCGAGCGATGAACGACGACTTCGACGCCACCGTCAGCGGATAAACTAGAGCTTGAGGATGAGATTTTCCGATATCAATTAACAGAGAATGGATCAACTTGCCGACGAGCGCTCTCGGCGTGTCTATTCTAGCTATCAGTTGAGGGATCACTTGTAGCCAGACGTTTATTTCAATAGTCCTGATGCCTTCTACGAGCGCTTCGTGAACGGCGGGATAGTGGCCGTAGTCAAACCACAACGTCAGCAGTCTCAGCGTGTCTTGTAGCGAACTGCCGTGAGACAGTTTAATAGATTTGAAAAATCCTTCGACAGCCGGCACGGTATGCTGTTGAATACATTCGGGCGAAGGTCTGCGCTCGGCCTGTCCTCCAGTAATGTTCGCGTCCTGGTGTTTATAGAAAAGTACTGTTTCGAAGTTCATGTAAGCCCAAGCGTGCCAAGCTTTGTACCAATCGGAAGACAAGTCAGTAGCGGCCTCATAGTTGCGCAGAATTTCTGGGATGGAGAGCTCGTTGATACCGAGCAGGGACTCGCACCACGATCCCAACTTCAAGTGACAGCGAGCGAGGAGGCGGCAGTGCTCCGCGTCACCCGTCTCCGTTGTGTCCACGTACCGCTGCAGCTGATCGTACGCTAGCTGTTTGTCACCAGCTACCCATAAGTGCTTGGCATAAGCCAGCGTCAGTCTCGGCTCATGTGTGGGCAGTGGCATGTCTCTGTTCTGGCTGGGGTCGGTTCCCAACAACATCACTAATGTCTTGTGTGCCTGGCGCGGCGCTCCGCTCTTTCTGCAGAGCGAGGCGAATTTCAGCCATGTGGCCATGTCCTCCTGAGGAGTCAGCACGAGACTGCGCACTTGCAGTATCCTGCGCCAGTCTTCTACCAGTCTCTGTCCTCCCTGCAACCTTGTCCACCACGCCTGTCGGATGGACTCTCTCCTCTCCATGACTGACTTGTATGTGATCACTTCTTCAAGCTCCGCCAATAGCTGAGCGTTAACTAGAGCTCCATATGCTCGCTGGTAACTCTCTCCAGCTACGGCAGTCAGTTCGGAATCCAACAGCGTGCGCGCTTGATCAATGTATTGTTTAGACAGATCAAATTCTCCATTGTGAATGTTAAGTACTGCGCGATAGAAAGCACCGTCCTGAGTATTTTCTGGTAGGAATCTGACATATTTCGCCATAGAATCCCATTCGTTTAATCCCCAAGCGGCCGCAGCTGCGAGTCTTGCCGCTTTGAATCTCTCCTCGTTGCTCATTTGGACCCATTTTTTGGAGACTGTATTATAGAGCTCGACCCATTCTCCCAATGCTTCGAAGCAGCGCAACTCACCGAGGTAGGAGTCCATATCAGCTACATCTTCGTTTAGCTTCTCTCCGTATAGGTCGAGAGCTTTCTCCCAGTTGTGTAGTTTCTCATACCATCTTATTTGGACCTTGAGGGTAGCGTCGCCGGCTTCGCGTTGTGCCATCACTCGTTCTAGCAGTCCCTCTGCGGCTTCCTTCTGTTGCAACTTGTTGTTGATGTGGATCAGAGCTTCCACCACTTGAGATGTTGCGCCGTTCCGGAATTCTTCTTCCTGTTGCAAAATTTAGAGGAATTAAAGTCGTTCTTTGACAACAAGCTGATAAAAAAATAAATAATCTGTCCATCAATTAAATTAATAGCCAGTAAGAATAATAATAATAAACTGTATTGCTATACAGAATTTACATACCCACAAATACAGAATTTTATATACCCACTTATTTAGTTTTAAGTTAATTTAACAGGGTAATGTATACCTAGAATAAGGACACATTTATGAAACTGTATACATTTTGCAATAAATAAAATAAATAAATAAATATTACCTTATAGTGCAAAGCTTTGGCATAAGCTCTGCAATGCATAGCTCTTTCACCGAGCAGGTGTGTAGATATAGGCAGGGTACCACCTTCACAGTGCTCCATGAACTCCGCTAAGTTTAACACGGTATGCGCGAGTTCGGGCGCGTCGGGGGCTGTTAAAGCTTGTTCTAGAGCATTCGATAGCTCGGCCCGAGAGGTCTTGTCCAGCTCTGTCCAACATGATACGAATGCAGCGTTGAATAAGTCGCGGAGAAGTTGCGAGTAGTTGTGTGCTAGCGCCAGACATGCCCTGCAAATTAATTATATATTTTTATTATATCTTTTTATAACTGCATCCCATTCTAGAGATCCAACGCGAATACGATAGTTTCCAACGAGTCAAACGAATAAAAGTGATGAACTTTTATTAAACTGTCAAAAATGGTATGAAAATGCGAGCTACGACATCAGATTTTTCACGTCAAAATGTTTATTTATAAATGAAAGTGACATTATTTTAAGATACTTTACTAAATAAATATGACAACGTTATTTATTTTTGACCTAGTCAACTACCCAATTCTGCGCAAAGCGGAGACGATGTTCTACGTGCGGACAAAGTTGCCAAGTACCAAAGGCGCTACTAGGTAATTGATCTATTGCGTGAAGTACTTGTGCGACAAACAACTAGTAACGTAAAATAGTGAAACTGACCTAAGAGCAGGACTATGTGACTCAGTGAGTAGGCCGATGCTGAACCTTCTCAGCCACTCGAGCCAGTCGTCCTTAGACACGCGGCTGCTGACCGTCCATGCAAGCTTCAAGTTGTGAGCATTCACGCACAATTTGCGGATCGACTGCGATGTGTCGCAGTTATATCCTATACGTGGCTGCAAATATCAAGTTAACATTAAGTCTGTTGGTTTCATATATTCATAACCATAGAACTATATATAATGAATGCAGTACCTCTTGAGTATGATTCCTCGGTTTCCGCCTCGTACTCTGCAGAAACTCATCCATTGCCAAAGTTTGACTAGACTGCATCCGAGAGAGCAGTAATTCGTAATTTTGATGTTGAATCTTATGTTTCACCACCACTTTTTGAACCAGCGGTATAAAATCAGTGAACTTGCGTCCCAATTGGACTATCAGAGCACACAGCGTGTCCATGGCAGTGGGGCGCAGCGCCGCGCACGTGTCCAGGCTCCTCACTAGAGGGTGAATTATTCTCGACACCAACTCACTGTAGTTCAAGGAATCGGACAGATAGTCAACTGTCTCCATGGCTACTTTGGCCACATTTATTGGGCAATCTGATGCGTCAAACAACTTTACGATTGACGGTATTACTAAATGCATATAATCATCCAAATTATCTTCAAACTTTTGAAGGGCATATAGTAGTTTTTCAGTCACAATTCTATCTTTGCTGGTATCGTGCGCGAGAACACGCAGTATCTGCGGCATCAGCTGAGGTAGATATACCTTAAATTCTGATCCGAGCGCCACAGCGATATACTCAACGAGTAAGATTAAGGTCGGTTGGAAAGGACTATTAGGAGTCCAAAACTCCCTGATAAGGTCAAATATTTTGTCCAAATAATTACGAATGTGCTGCTTTACTATAGCAATTAGCCTCGCCAATTGAGTAAACAGGAATTCTCTGAAACCATTGTTGTCGGTTGCTCTCGCTACGAAGAGAAGAGTGGGTGTGACGCGAGAAATATATGGCACGCACTTTATACCCAGAGACTGGAAGATGAAGGTAACTGCTTGCACCACACTCGTGTGATGCTGCTGCAGTGTCGGGTCTCTGAGAATCCTCATAAGTGTGGATATTACTATAGCTGGATAGTACTCGTCCAGAACAGGGGAAGACATATTCACTAACATTTCACTTGTGGTCATATCGAAATTATTTTCTTCTGCTTTGCTATCCGCGACCGGCACTAAGCTAGAGTCAGGCTGTTCGCCAATCAAACCTCTAGTTATCTTATGTTTATAAGGATCCAAGGCACCTAGCAATCCCAAAACACGAATAGTTTCTCTCCTGTCTTTAGGTTGCTGTTCAGTCTTGAGGAAGTTCAAGAGGACGTCCATTAGAGTAGGATACTCAGTGTAGGGAGCCACCACATATCCAGTGGCGCTGATTAGTTGGCCAAACGCCCAAAGGGCAACACTCCTCTTTTCCGTCGCACTTGCTTCAGATAACAATTCTAGAAGAATGCTCAGAAGTTCTGGAAGCCATTTCTTAAGTCCGCTGTTATCGCCGTGGACGTCGGCCAAGTCTCCGACGGCTTTCAATACACTTATGACTACTCCAGGATTGGAATCTGATTCTTTGAGCTTTGGTACAAGAACATTAAGAATTGTCTCCATGTACGGCTTTACAAGCTTGGGCGCGTGCCGTATTAGATTATCTAACATCCTGGCTGCCTGCTCTTTGTTCCTGCTCATGCCAGAATGTTCAAGTTCTGTGAGATACTGTATCAGTGTCTTTCGAAGTCCAGGCATGACATACGCAGGATTGACCACACTCAAACGACCAACAGTACAAATTGCCAGCTCTCTTATGGCCAAGTGCTCATCATTCATAGCCATAAAAAGGAAGCTCAAATTCTCAATTTGAGCCAAGTGTATGTCAAAAATATTATACAGTGACTCTAAAACCCAGTAACGAACTTCATAGTCAGGGTCAGTAACTGTAACAACTAATAACTTGCCAATAACTTCTGCTGTCAGCAGTGTAAGTGTCCTTGAGGGTGTTTTCATAGTTCTGACTGTAGCATCAGCTAACAGCTTGGCAGCAGTTTTGACAGCCTCTAGTCTAATTTCCTGTTGGTCACTCTGAAGGAAGTGGTCGGCGCAACGTCTTACGAATGTTAGTAAGCTGTGTTGGCCCTCAAAATTGAAAGTCCCAAGTGTTCTTAATGCCAGTACAATGCTGGCAGTATCTTGAGGTTCCATCACCAAACTCATGTTACTCATCTGCTGTTCCAAACTCCTTGGAACTCCTGGATGTAAGAATGGTTTATTTCTTAACACAAGAGAAAGCATATTCAAGAGCCCTTCAGATATTTCTGTTCTTAAAGAAGGAAGGTTGTTACTCAACTCCCTCAAGCAAATAGTCAGGGATGGACTTAGACCCGTAGCAAACATAGCATCTAATAACTCCTTGATATCTGTTAAAACTAGATCTTTAACAGCACTCCCCAATAGTGTTATGCATGCAAAAATTGAGGGATCAATCCACACTCTCTTTTTAGTCTGTGAGTCCCTTATAGGCAGTGTTTGTTTAATAACTTCCATTATGCTAGGTATGTACTTTCTTATATCATTTTCAAGAGCAGCAGCCATGAGACCTAATGTGGTAAAGGCCATATTCCTATCTTTCTCCCTACTCCGTAGACAGGAGATCAAGTAGTTCATTGTGGAAATGAGGTATTTGTCAAGGAAATAGTTTTTGTTGAAAGCAGCTAGCCTTGGTATTATGACCAAAAGGATTTGTGGGACTCCTTGTGTTTTAAGGATGCGCTGACTCATTACATCTGAAATTATAACACATTATGTATTAGTTACAGCAATGGGAACCAAAGATTTCATTATTTAAATTAAACAGTACATGGAACATAATATAAAAGGTTGAGATAATAAACATAATTTCCCTAAACATTTCAGCAAATCATTTTAACTGTGCTGTGTCCAAATCTTTCATGCCTATAATTACATTTTTTAAACATAATGAAGTTGCAAATTATGATTCACCACACAATATCACAACAATTTGCTCTTTGACCTTAAGTGATATGACAACCAAGATTCGTTTTAC
Source organism: Helicoverpa armigera (assembly GCF_030705265.1). Taxonomy (NCBI): domain Eukaryota; kingdom Metazoa; phylum Arthropoda; class Insecta; order Lepidoptera; family Noctuidae; genus Helicoverpa; species Helicoverpa armigera. The sequence goes on along the minus strand of NC_087137.1, from coordinate 3,023,741 downwards.
TTCATATACCTACCTACTTGAATAATAATAAAAAGGCAATTCAACAAAATATTGTTGTAAATATCTTACCTCTGCAGAGCTTTTCAAACTTTTCAGTGAGTAGTTTACGACAGACTTCAGATTCATAAATAGGAACTGGGTAGGTCACATTCTCAGTCTTGAACCCGTCACACAGGTAGCCTCTTTTGACCGACGGACTGTGCAACTTTGTGCTTATAAATATTATATCATCGGATACTGTAATATCCTTCATTGTGTCCAGACTTTGCATAAGATAAGAGTACTTCTTCTCCCAAACAGCATTAGAGCAACGGAGCAGCTCATTCAAGATTAATAGCCCTCCATGGACTCTGTCCTCTTTGGTCATTCCCTTTTCTTTCAAAGGAATATCCTCAAATGACAGCATAGCTTCTTCATAGCACTGCATGTACCACTGAGGCTTAGCAGTTGACTGCTTAGCTGTTTCTCTTTGAGCTGTCACCACTAGACCTGCTCTTAATGCCTTTGCTGCAGCCTCACGGATTTGTGGCTTTGGGTCCTTTAGTGCTACCAAGATGTGATCAAAGAAGCCTGAAACTTGCTGGTAGAAGTATGTGGGCATAGCTATAGCTAACTCCTTTAATAGTAATACAGCTGAGTGGCGCCTGCCTTCATTCCTCTCTTCAGACAACCACTCAAATGCTCTTTTGACTTCAAACTCGACGTACTCAGCTCGTTTGACGCCGGACACTGTGGCGAGCCGGCCGACCGTCTTAGCGGCCAGTTCCATTACACCCACATCAGACGAAGGCAGTAAGTTGCGAAGGTAGTTTGCAAATCTTGTGATACGGGTCTTGGTCGTATCGCAATCACCGCCAATGAGACATACTAAAATCAAAAACGTTTATGTAACTAAGTAAAATCCACAAAACTTGAAGAAGTTGAAAATAATCATGAGGATCATCTATTTTTTTACCTATGGCTAAAACACCTCCTTTCTTTTCGTGGACGTCGTTACTGGATACCATCTCAAATATCTGGTGATTGAACTCATCGAGAAATTGTGTGAGCTCCTCTTGTGGGACTTCCCGGAGCTCCGTTTTAGCAAAATGATAGAGCTCTCGGGCTGTCTTGATTTGAACATCCACGTTCCGGGACTTCAGCCCCGCAACGAATGCACCTACTTGATTGGACATCTTGACTAATGTGTCCTATTATTTCATGATGAAAGTGAAAATCAATACGCGTAAATGATCACGCGTTTTTTTGCAATTCCGTAAAATATAAATAAACAAAGTGGTATTTACTCCGCACCGACCCGAATTTGAACATAGACTACGAAAAAAATCGTTTTGTTTTTAATTTTACTAGGGATGTGCAGTTTAGTATTGTTACCAATTTTAGTATGTTACGGTTTTTCTTTATGCTTTATCGGATACTGAATTAAATAAATGTTGATTCATTAATTTTGTGATGTCTATCGGGTATTTAATTAAATAACATTAATAAGGTGTACTTATATAGTTTAGTTCAATATTTTAATAGTAACTTTTCTAATGAGTACGTACTAGAGCTAATAAAAGAAACAGCTCTATGGTTACATGGCCGATATTTCATTCATTTGGAGCTTCCTTTTCTTTCTGTCGTTTATGGATATCTATATACGGGCGGTCATCGTTGAAGATTTCCGTATTAATTATTAAATGAAGGTGCTATAAGCGTTGATTTTATGAAAAAGCTGTAGGTTATTAATTGTTAAATAATGATCTTACTCGAGATCAATAATAGAATTATAGAAGATACTTTAACAGTTAAATATAAAAATGCACTGGCGCGGTGAGTACGTTACGCTTAGAAAGTGTACTGTTTTTTCATGATTGTGATGTGTTTAACGAGCATGCAGCCCATATGCATGAGTTCTGCTATGCGGTTGCTCTAGTGGAACTGTCTACGAGGGGGTGATTCCTGGCCATAACCCCTTTTCGGGAGCAACTTGACAAGTGTCAAATTCCTGGGGTGGGCCCACGTTGGCCGCCGCATCACAGCAGGTTCCCATAAACGTATAGGAGCCGAGTATATAGTGATTTGGTGCATATTATGTCACGTAGTGAATATGACGTGATAGTGGCTATCTCGGCGTGGATGAGTCATATCAGTTGTTTATTGGTGATCGGGTGTGTGCGTGCGGATACGTCCCATAATGTTTTTGGATTCCAGTGGTGGTAAACAATGTAATGCGTTTGATATGTGATACTGGTATCCATTTGTTATAGTGAAAGAATGCCATGATAATAATGATGTGACAAGTTCCAGGATATGAGTAATTTGGTGTTGATTTGTCATCCCACAAACATTTATTTATGTATGTTGTTGTTTTCAGCTTAAAGCCAGAGTCAATAGATGTGAAAGTTGCAGATTTTGATGGAGTACTCTTCCATATATCTAATGTGAATGGAGATAAAACCAAAGTTAGGGTATGTAATCAACAGACTCCATATGATGTAGACCTATTTGTTAACAGATTTATTCCAAAACACTGCTCATACTGTACAATCTAATGTAACCATCTGTATGAAACTACCAGTCTAAAACAACATTCAATTTAATATTTCCTGTACCATTCTTCAGCAGTTACTTATTTATTTGTTATGAAACTAATAAACAAATCTTCTTTTTTACATGACTATATTTTAGCATCAATAAATTATTCCCGGTACTAAGTTCCAAGAATAGGGAATATCTAATAGGAATATTGAATCACATAGTTTTCTTAGTAGTAAAGTACTAATCATATTAATAATACCACTACATTTTGCAGGTTAGTATATCACTGAAGTTCTACAAGCAGTTAGAAGAACATGGAGCAGATGAACTCCTCAAAAGAGTATATGGGCCACTCCTCACGGAGGCAGAGTCTGGTGAGTGTCATGCCTAATACTTTGTTCTATCTTATAGAAAATGTTGAATTGTGGTGAGCACACTGGGTAAATTCTAAGTAAAACTAATACCTATTTATACATTACAAATTAATTTATTGTTTACTGTGGTATGTTAACCTTTTTTATTTATCATTGTTTAGTATAGCTTACTCTTTAAATACATTTAATATTAATGGTACAAGCCCAATAGAATCTTATTCCAGACAATATGCACAGTTCCACTAAACTATTTGCTCAACAATTGCATAAAAATGAAAGCTAGTATGTGAGTCTGTTTTTATTCATTGCATAATTACTCGTGCTCACTCAAGCAGTTATTGTTCCAGTTCATACATTAGTTAAATATAACTATGGAGCAAACATTGTCCTTGCTGTTTAAGGATAAAATTCCACATGTTTAACTTCCTTATAACAATTTATAAAATGACTCATAAGTGATAAAAAACACTATAAATGTCAATAGTTCATTTAAACTATTGGGTCATCAGTTATATTGGTAATTTTGTGAAAACTAAATATTATATGTCTAAACTACATATTGAGAAATGTTGTATGTATTGGCTACACCCAAATATCTTCCTTATCTGTAATCTAAGAGATAATTCAATATATCACTCCCTATAAGTGGCCAGCCTTATTCAAGAGTGATGTTTGATAGGAAAAACCCTTCTATATGCATTATTTCTAAAGGCTAGCACAGTCATTTCTAGCTCATATTTATGTCTAGGTCATCAAGTATTACAGGTACTCGTGACTGCATTAGGTTATCACCGTATTTGTCATATCAGGGTCTCCAACTAACAACAACAATTTTAAACTATAATAGAGCATACATATTGAAAACACATTTTGATAAGAAGTATTGGCAAGTATGGAGTATGTAGGTTGATAAGATATAAATGTTTAAATTTGAAACTTGTGGCTTATCTTATGGCTGTATTTTTAGCTGTTTATTTTATTGTTTTCAAAGGAGATCATCCATTTCGTACCCAAAACTGAAAGTCCGGCCAGAGTAAAAAAATAATATATTCTTGTAGAGAATAATGCCCTGAACATTTTTTACTATTACAAGAATCGTCTACAATTAACCCCCCGGCTGCTATTTGACTTTGAAAATACCAAAAAATCCCACAATGTTTGGAGCATTGCATTACGGCCCCAAACTGGAGAACGCAGCCGCTGCCTTCAAAGGACTCCTACCCAACCTGGGAAGTCATCAAATGACTCCCCTCTCGCTGTGGGGAAGTCAGACTCCTACTGACTAAAACCCATCATGGGGTAGCCAGAGCCGCGGTAATTCTTTCGACTCATTCGATTCTTTAGACTGCCTCGTTGGTCTAGTGGTTGCAAGCGCGGCTGCTGTGCTCGAGGTCTCGGGTTCGATTCCTGGGTCGGGCCGAAATCGCTTTGTGGGTTTTCTTAAACTTTCACAAAGCAGCCCCAGCCAGTCTGGAAGTTGGTGATTGATTCACCCGTGCATCGGAGAGCACGTAAATGTCGATCCTGCGCCTGATCTCTCTCCGGTCGTGTCGGATTGCCGTCCCATCGGGTTATGAGAGGGAAGGAATAGGGAGTGCACCTGTGTCTGCGCAAATGCTCGTGCACTATAATATGTCCTGCGCAGCTGGCTGATCTCCTTAAAATGTGAACAGCGCCGTGGCCGAAATTGGCCGTGGACGCCATTATTTATTATTAATTGTTTCGAACAATCCCGCAGCCCCGATAGGCCTTGTCCCCGCAAAAATATCGTACGATTCTTGTCGAGGATACCCTGAAGATTTTTTACTATTATAAGGAACGTCTTCGGTTAACCCCCAGGCTGCTGTTTGAGTTTAAAGTGTGAGAACCGTGAATAAAAAATCTATACTTGAAAGTTACGGCAAATAACGTCCAAACGTTCCAATCCCGATCCACCCCCCCCCTTCCTTCCTGCTACACCGAGGAGCCTGTTACTGATTGTTGTGTTCCTTCTGACCATGCAGCAGGGCCGCGGTAACTCTTTCGAACCCCGAAGCCCCGCCAGGTTTTGGGGGTCGCCTGGGGTTTACTGATTCTCTGAGAGGAACGTGAACAATGCACGCCACCGACACCTACTGTTTCCAAGGAGACGGACGCACTATGGACTACTACCAAAGGAAAATCTATAGGGGCGAGGAGGAATGGGATGCCTTCGTCTCCTTCTGGGCAGCATGCCAGAGAAGGAGGCAGTGCAATAACTGAGAGTTCGCGCCTCTCATCCCATCCGCTGAGGTAGACGTGGAAGACACCACGCGCGTTGGGTGTCGAGAAGACTCCCGGCACCGTAGACGTCGGTCTGTGGGCAGTGAGTGTAGGGAGGCTTATCGTCCCACCGCTTCCGTTGACAAGTCAAGCCCTCCTCAGACAGTCAGCAAACCCCAGTGGGGCCCACCAGAGTCAGAACCTGCCAGGGCTGCGGGATTGTTCGAAAAAATTACCGCGGCCCTGGTACATTATCAGAAGGAAAATGATGGGTTTAAATCAGTAAGTCTACTCGGTGTAGCAGGAGGGGGGGGGGTATATCGTAGACGTTCGATTAGTAAAAAAAATACTGTGGACGTTATTTCCCGTAACATTCAAGTATAGATTTTTTATTCACGGTTCTCACAATTTAAACTCAAATAGCAGTCTGGGGGTTAACTGAAGATGTTTCTTATATTAGTAAAATATCTTCAGGACATCCTCGACAAGAATCGTACGATATTTTTAGCGGGGACAAAGCCTATTGGGGTTGCGGGATTGTTCGAAAGAATTACCGCGACCCTGGTTTCCCCATGATGGGTTTTAATCAGTAAGTGTCTGACTTCCCCACACCCCAAGTCATTTGATGACTTCCCAGGTTGGGCAGGAGTCCTTTGAAGGCAGCGGCTGCCTTCTCCAGTTTGGGGCCGTTATGTAATGCTCCAAACATTGTGAGATTTTTTGGTATTTTCAAAGTCAAATAGCAGCCGGGGGGTTAATTGTAGACGATTCTTGTAATAGTAAAAAATCTTCAGGGCATTATTCTCTACAAGAATCTACTATTTTTTTCTTTTGGCCGGCACTTTCATTTTTGGGTACAAATTGTTCGAGACTTGAATGATCTCCTTTGTTTAAATTAATATTTACAGACAGTGAAAACCAAGCCAAACCAACATTTTTTGAGGGAATACACAAAACATTCCCACTGTTAAGAAAACCAAATATTATTTGTTTTAAAATGCAACTCTCATGACCTACAAAGGCACTTGAATATTGTAAGCAGTCAAATCAATCATCAATTTGTTTTAGGCAGTCCTCTTTGTGACTCCAATTTGTTACCATAAAATATTCACAGCCAATGATATAAATAGAACTTTGAACTCTGGTATTGATTAGTCATAAACTGACACACCTTTGCCATAATAATCATAGTGATTGTGTCTCTAGGGAAAATGTTTTAGTGGGAAAATTGATGGTGTTTTGTTTTCGAAACTTTTTGCTACTTTGTATCTGTATGTCACACGAGCGTCATATTACGAACACTTTACATATCACGTATCATACTTACGTTACTTGAGTGTGTAATAATTCCAATCCACTTGAAAATATACACAACTTATAACAGGAAAGTTTTAATATATTCTGATTGACCAGTTACCTCAATATGTTACTCTCAATCTGCAGGCTACAATATTTCGTTGCTGCTGGACTTGGAGAACATTCCCGACGACTGGGAGGACGTAGTGAAGAAGGTCGGCCTCCTCAAGAGGAACTGCTTCGCGTCAGTGTTCGAGCGCTACTTCAGGCTCCAGGAAGATGGTGATGTCAGCCACAAGCGCGCCGTCATCAACTACCGACAGGATGAGACGCTGTTAGTATCCTCTCATCAATAAAATTAAGAAGATCCTTACTATAGAATTTGACACCAAACAAAAAAGAAAATTAAACACCCAGTTGTCCTTGATTAGAAACTTGTTCAGTCGCCGTTTTTGTTTGTGTTATATTAGATGGAAAGTACGCAAATAGATATGGCGCCCACCAAGTCACCTACGTCAACAAGCAATTCTTTCGTACCATGCTAACAACATGGTGTACCAATCCTAATTAAAATTGGGTTAAGAGCAGGAGGATGATGATAATGATGATCTTTCAAAAAAAGTACATAAGTACATTATTTGTCCATACTCTATACATACTTTGCTAACTTGAGCAAACACTTCAAGATCATAACTATAATGTTTCAGATACGTGGAAGCGCAAGAGGACCGCGTGACCGTGGTGTTCTCGACGGTGTTCCGGCACGAGGACGACATGGTCATCGGCAAAGTGTTCATGCAGGAGCTCAAGGAGGGCCGGAGAGCGTCCCATACTGCGCCACAAGTGAGAAAGAATCTATACTAATATTATAATGAGGAAGCTGACCTCAACATAGTTGGGATAAGGCTTAGAAGATGATGTTTCTATTGAATATTTGAATAGGCTCGGAAACTACTAAACCAATTTGAATAATTCTTTCACTGTTAGGAAACTACACTATCTGCACTATGCATGGGCTATGTTTTACCCGAGTACAGGAAGACATTTCCCCGAGATGCGGCTGAAATAATGTGAAACAGCTAGCAATAATATATCGCAAAACAAACAAAACTTATAAGTCACAAACATAAAGAATTGCTTTGACAATCAGTTATAGGAAAACCTGCCACTACATAATGTGCAGATTACAAATATTATAATATTTGGCCTCTATGGGCCGCAAGGAGTTTACACTCGATAGTACATTAGTACTTACGCCCCCCCTCACTTTATATGTGTCATGAACTCGGCTGTATCAAATGCGTCCCGTGTCATTTAGGGGTCAATGACACGCGAAGTTTGATGAGTAAAAATTGTACCTAGTAAAGATAATGTGCATTGTTTTATGATGTGAAAAATATTTATGGAATAATTCTACTTGATTTCAAGTATTGTGTTGTACTGTCGTATCTTTTAAGTGATAGCTAACTAATCTCTCGTTCACTATCGATCTATATTTTAGTGTTTGTGTACTCAAGAAATTGTTGTGTAACATGTGCTATGATATTTATTTTCAGGTATTGTTTTCACACAAGGAACCGCCCTTAGAACTAATGGACACGGACGCGAGAGTAGGCGACAATATCAGTTATGTTACGTTTGGTAAGTAACAATAAGTTACAATTTTTTCTCCTGCTATACGTATTTCCACTGAGTCATAGGTTACTTATCTCAAGATAGAGCCTCCGTGTAATTTGTTACACTATAACCAAGTATAACCAGTGGAGGAAGGATGTGGCAAACCCCTTCCGCTTTTATACGCTTATTTCAAACCCATATATTTTTTATAACCAAAAACCATTAACAGATGTCTCAAAGAACACGCCGAACGCCTCGTTAGTTTACTCGTAACTGATCGTTTTGGTCACGCGCACCTTTCGCCATTGACCTAGACAATGGCACCTGACCTATCCGCCTTCCGCTCATATTTCCTTACTCCGAGTCTGTAGGTAGTATAGCTAAGTACATGTGTCCGTCTGTTCGCAGTGTTATTCCCGCGACACACGTGCGCGGCGGCGCGGGACAACACCATCGACCTGCTGCACATGTTCCGCGACTACCTGCACTACCACATCAAGTGCTCCAAGGTGTACGTGCACTCGCGCATGCGCGCCAAGGCCGGCGACCTGCTCAAGGTGCTCAACCGCGCCCGCCCACAGACCTCCTCGCGCCCCACCGAGCGCAAGACTATCACGTTAGTATACTGCTCTTCTGTTTTCAAAATTACGTCATACAATGTCACAAGATGTAGGTCTCATCAAAAAAGAGCCAAAAATTTCTTGACGAGCTGTCCTATGGATTGCCTTGACTACTGATTTCTAACAAGAATATGACCAGTTTTCTTGTAACAAGATGTCATATAGCACCAATTTTATCCTCATAAAGAATTCAATTGTATGACCGACAATCTCTCTTCGATAACACAAGGGAACAAAATAAGACTTTTTTTTTGTTGCATGAAATTTTATGACTTTTGTTTACTAATTCGAGGTCGCTGATTTCAAATCTACCCACATTTTTTTTCTAACAGCTTTAGTTTTTGAGATACAGCTATTGACCGTATTTTCGAACTAGTTACACTTAAATTTCATAAAACAGAGCATTTTATTTAAAAAGTATATAATTTTTACTATTTCTATTTTGCAAAATAACTGTAAAAATGATACTAACTATTTCTGTAATATTTGTGGTGAAAATACATTTAAAGATTGTAGACTATATGTGTAGGGGGTTCTTGAAACGGGTGTACTTTGAGTTCTTTGGATCTTCTTTGGACACCTGCGACAGGTACCTACTGGGTGTCTAAAATGGTATGTATAATATGCGTCGAGTCTTTAAGGTTATGGAAAAATAAGAAAAGACCCGATTTCAAGTAACAAACACCGATGATCTGGCGAGAACCCTCGAATCATTAGGTAGTTTTTCTGCGTGGTTGATATGAACGGTATTAACAAAAAAAACGGATCAAATTGATTTACCCTAACTTGTTATCTACCACTTTACCTTAATACAGGTGCTACCACCTTTGCACATCAAACTTTGGCCATGAAACAATTTGTAAAAGCTCTGATCAAAAATGCTCAATACATATCTAAAAAGTCCCATTATTTGAGTATAGAGAAACTAAAAATCGGAATTTCTGATGGTCCACAAATAAGGTGATTGAAGAAGGATTAGAAGTTTCATAATTACATGACCAATATCGAAAAAAAATGCCTGAAACGAATGCGTTTGGATTGCACAAAATTTTCTATCAAACAAAAAGGATGAAAGCTTATTCGAAGCACTTTAAACAGATGTTGTCGCATTTCCAACAGCTTGATTGTAATATGAGCATCAAGGTATACTTCCTCCTTAGCCATTTTGACCATTTCCCTGAAAATCTATGTGATCTCAGTGAAGAACAAGGCGAACGGTTCCATCAAGATATTCGGACTATGGAAAAGCGGTCCCAGGGTCATTGGAATACCAACATGATGGCAAACTACTGTTGCAGCATTAAAGACAGCCCTAGTGGACCGAATCAAGCCAGAAAATCTTATAAAAGAAAGTTTTTTGATGCTTAAATCTTCTGCTGTTTTTTGTTAATAAAATTGTGAAAATCACGTTTTGTTGATATCTCAAAAACTAAAGCTGATACAGAAATTCTGACTTCAGACCTTAAATTAGCAGCCCAAAAATTTACAATATTAGTCGTAATATTTCATGCAACCAAAATCTTGTTCCCTTGTGTAATTATTATGATTATGACCGATTTGTGTAACAATTATCATAACGTATAATGAATGTTTGTGCAGGGGAAGAACATTTGTGAGGCGAGACTGAGTGTTGCGCGGCGGCGGGACGTAGGCGCCGACCGCAGTCTGTCTCCTGTTACGTTACGTTCTCTCGCTAGCGCCGCCACTCGGTGACATCCTCAGTTCCCATCCCGCCCGCACACACTCGGACCATCCGAGTGGACGCGTTACCCACGAAGAAACTCCGACAATGTGCGTATTTCATATATCCAACTTTCAATGAAATGACATATAAGATAATTATTTATTAAAAATACATTGTTTGTTTTCCAAACGTCACAAAGTACTTACTCTTAAAATCATCTCGATGCCATTTCCATAAATTAAAATTGCCAAATAATCACAGTTGTGCTCAACGTTTCGTGTACTGCCCGTCGACGTTTTATATTACAAAGAAATGTGCACATTGTATTTATCATAACTATTTATTGTCAACTCTTCAAGCATAGCGTTAAAGTCAATAAATAATGTTGCCGTAGTTCTTGTTGATAACAAAATTATGCTTTATTATTATGAGAGTTCTATTTATAGCGGTGGCACTGCGACATCCAAAACTTGGGTTCCTAAAATGTTTAGTATACACCCTCATTACATTGTTACGCGTTAGATATCCGTAGTGTCCATCGAGAGCGAACTTTTCTTGTAGCTTACGTAATTTTGTTGTAAGTTATGACATTACCAATCCTCATATAGGGTAAAGTGTATTATAAAATCTAGCCTATACTTAAAGTTTCGGTTGACAAAGTTGTAAAAATGTATATCACTGAAATATCGAGACAGGTAACATGCACAAAACTCGTACGAATTATATTCAATTATTAATTTTTACGCTGCTCCTATGTTTAGTTTAATAATGCTACGCAATATATACGAACAATAATTTTATTAAGAGTTTCACCCTTACGTTTTAGGTAGGTCCGATTCAATTATAATGTAAGTGAAAATGTATAGTATTTCTCAATAGATTCTTCCATAGTCAAAAAGAGCTCGAAGAAGAAATCATAATGGCCTTATTTATGATGAAGTTGAGTTCAGTTTGCTCTGTTTGAGAAGCCGGCCCTTCGGTTCGATAGAGTCGCTAGTTTAGATCACGATACACTATGTATCTAACGTTTAAGTGCAATTCATTACACTCCACATTATTTTATTCCAAATTGCATTTTTAGTTATAGACAGAGAATAAAAACTCTATAAAATACATTTTAGCAAAAATTCAGTCTTGTTTAAATTGTTTCCCGTAGCTAAACACTTCTCATTCGACGCAAGTATATATTGTGTTTGTGGCACATTTGCACCAACAATGTATAAATTGCTCAAAGGATCGCGAACACCAAGAGCTAGGATATCAGAGTGAACCTATAGAACAACGTGCATTATGGAGTAGATGCGATGTCTAGAATAAGATACGATAGTTAAATGATTACCTGTGTTTGGATGAGATTGTGCTAAAGTTATATTGAGTCATGGACTGAGGTTAGGCTGTCGAAAGTGTATCGAGTCACTGAATAACAATAAAATTTTAATATAATTCACTAAGTCAGATAAATGAAAAGTTAGTGACATTAAACCTAAAATTAACTTGAAGGTTCTCAAAGCATATTGAATATATGGTTAAGATGGAATGTAATACAAGTATGTAGAACTATTTAATGAAAAAACTTAGCTAACTTGAATTTATGTAATTTTTATTTGCAAGATGTATTATTTATGTATTATAAAGTGTAAGTTAAATGTTGCTTTAAAGTTTTTGCTTACATTGGAAGATTGTTTTTACTGTCAGTTTTAATGCGAGATTATGTAAACAGCGCAGAATACCGAAGTTATTTGTGAATATGTAATTATTCTTGTGATTTAAAATCCGTTTATACTGTATTTTTTATTTTCTAGATTAAAGAAAACTTACTGCATTTTAAACTTTATTTTATTTATACATGACATCTACATGGTATAATGCAACATATGTAAATTCTCTAAAAAGCATTAGGTAAATAATTTTGTATAGTCTAGTAATCAATTATCACTGAGGCATAAACTACTTGGATATATTTTTAAAAGTCCATCTTGTTGCCGGAGGGCGTAGGCGACGTGGGAGACTTGGGTTGTCCCAGTTTGGAGAGCGTGGCCACTTTGGACGCGAACTTGACGAAGCTGAGCCCCGACGCCTGCGCGTCCGGCTTTTGACCCGCGTCAGGTTGGAATGATGCATCCAAAGAACCTGTCATAACGCTATATATTAATAAAAAATATACATCGGTCCTATATGTAACTAATGATGGGCCAACATAACTATGACACGGGAAAAATGGAGCAGATTACTTAGTCATACTAATGCCTTGAAATGTCCTGAATAAATATTAATCCAGAAAATTCGAATTCCCTGTATGTTGATCACATTAATGTCATATGACTTATAAAGGTAAACAAGTTAACTTGCAAGTCGCCACTTTGTTTTTTTTTTTTTATGACAGATGATATAAATGGGAGATATGATGATAATGGCTACTGGAGACATCCCTTGTTTGTATAAAAGTGTTGTACAATCCGACTTACTCTGTTGTGGTGACATGATGGAACTAGGCTGAGATCCAGGTTGGTTTTCTCCCTCCATGTTAATATTGGTCTGCTCGTGAAGTAGGTCTAAGGCTGCAACACGTCAGAAAGATACCCGGTAAATAAGCAGTGAATGCGATCATTATCTTATCTCGGATGATTTCAGTGCAAATAAATGTGATGTGGCTGAATTTTGGAGCTCTCTGAGTCAATAGCAAACAGAGGCATACTAACTGTGCAAGTTACTATTAGTTGGTAAAAACTAATAGTCATTTGTCGTTGCTCTACTGCTTAATTGGGGAGATACCATTGCACTAATATTTTAAAGGTGAAAGTTGGTTAGCGTGTGTATGTTTATCACTTCCGTACGCGTGAACATCTGAACACATTTTGATGAAACTACTTGGCAGAAATAAATGTTCATACAAATGCGCTACATTTGGGCGTGAAAGTAGAGGGTGAACCACAAGCGCACGTTTGTTGGTATTAAAAAGATGTTATCCTTATCCAAATAAAAAAAAACTTATTTTTCAAGCTATGTACCTTTGGTTAATATTTGCATAGTCTAGAGAACATGAAAAATTACCGTCTTTCAACGACATTGCATCCATCTTAGCGTCCTGTATAGTTTCCAACTTAGCGCGGAACTTTGTGGTGATCTTCCGTCTTTGATAATCCGCTTCGATTTGTTGCTTCGTCCGGGGAATGCGGAAACGGAAGCAACAGCATACTATCACAACTGAAATGCACAGGATATCCAACAGATTAGTTTAACCGCCACTTGTACAAAGGTGGTGAACTGTATACAGAGCATTTTTTTTTTTCAGATTATTGGACTAATAATATACTTACTAAGAGTAGTCAAACTGGCCATACACAGAAATATAACTTGCCATATTCTCAGGTTGCCTGCTATTTTATTTTCAAGCCACTCTGGTTCTTCAGATTTGTTTATAATATCCATAAATGGGTCCATGTTGGTAGTGTACTGATTTCAATAGGAACAATACTATTAGAAACGCGTCCGGAGTGATACCGATTGAGGTGGTAACTAATTGTTTCAATTCCAAGGAGTGGTTGCATGCCACACCTAAAACTATCACCCCTCGGCACTCCCATGATATAATTGCCCGCTCTGTTAACAGGTACAGTAATTATTCTTCATCTCAGTGTTTCTATAACATAATGATGTACAATTATTATTTCTTAATGATATTTCTATAGCATCTTTTTAAAAGACATGTCCATTCCATATTTTACACGGAAATGTTTTGAATTCCGCGCCAAACGATGAAATCATCTGCTGATGGGGTGGTAAAAAGTTGCTGTGTTAAAAAATAAGACTTTTTTTGTCATTCGATTTGCAATTATTGGTATGTCATTGCGGCAAAGTAAATGCCTTTTTTAATTTTGATCAAAACAGAAGAAGATCATTATTACTCAAAGTTGAAACTCACATTTTAGATTGCTGTCGATGTTATTATAATAAAATTAAGATTGTATGTTTCGCACTTTACTTTATTTTGTAAAACTATAGTATTAAACGAATAACGGGTCTTCTTTCGTATCTATACACGTAATAAATTTTAACTAAACTTAATTCAAAATGCTACCTTTGTATTCATTATCTTTTCGGTCGGTCGTCGACTCGTCGTCATTATTTTATGAATGAAATCCATTGGTGTTCGAGTTATATTTTTTGACATGACAACATTTCATTCGTTTTTCTCTTTCGTTTGAAGACTATTTCACTTTCCCGCAGAAAATAGGGTGTCGAATCTGTCCTATAACCTCCTATATATTTATTACTATTTAAAGATCGAAAATGAATCTTTTATGATAATTGTGGATTAATTCATGTAAAGGTTGTTCTAAGTGATGTTGTGTAAGATCGTTTGTGTTCTTGCGATCACTCTGTAGCGTTTTAAAAAATTAAACATGGCCTCGAACCGAGGAATTCAGATCGGATCCGCGTGGTTTCAACGGAAGCTGAACTTGAGGCCACAGCACCGGGGCGTGCACCTCGTCACTGAGGAGATCCTCAAGCAGGTGCCGGAGCTCTCGCAGTTTGCTGTCGGCCTCTGCCATATCCAGAGTGAGTATCCGCTGCCGTGACAGCGTTCTTGTCTTGCCGCCGATGCTGCATCCTTGCCGCCTGTCACATTTACCGTGCATAGTATAGTCTCGCGCTATTTTATAGTGCATACATAGTGAAGTGATACGAGCAAGTGTTGTGAAATCTAATGAACGTGATAGACGCTATAGCCAGCTGATCAATGGATGTTGTTTCCAGTAATGCACACATCGGCGAGTCTCGCGCTCAACGAGAGCTGGGACCCCGACGTCAGGGATGATATGGAAATGATGCTCAACAAAATAGTGCCAGAGGGCCTGCCTTATCGACACTCGTGCGAGGGGCCTGACGACATGGTGAGTGTTTGTTGTATTGTTGTGCTAATCACTCATTAATATTTTGACTTAACACAAATCATGCTAACACTGCAGAATGTCCAATTTGAATTTAGAACCAATGATCATTTGTTTAGGAGTTGTGTTTTGATGCTGGAATTCAATAAATAAGTGACTGCTGTTAATGCAGTGCCTTAGCACTTGACATCTTTTGCTGCATTGAAAAGTATTTACATATTCTATGAATTAAAACGAAATATCAATCCAAATGAATTCAATTTTGATATGCAGGTATTTTGTCATATTTACATACAATAACTGTTTAGAATTGTATGAATGTATTTAATGTAAATTAGCACCAGTATTCACACATCAGTGTTTTGTGCTCTAACAAGGTACTAGTGTACTTGTTGTGGTACAAATTCAATAATCATATCAGTGCTAAAGTAGTGTGTGGTGTTAAAGGCTAAGTGATATACAGCAGTAACCTTGGAGTGTCACATGTACTGATAACAGAGGTCAAAACTTTGAGTAAATATTAAAGTTTGTTTACAGCTCACGAAATATACAAGAACGTGTTCTAAGACTGGAAATACATTGAGCTTATATGGTCTACTAGCTTCTGCATGCGGCTTCATCCGCATTGAGTTTGGTTATATCACGTTTCCAAGAGAATTCATCAAAAATCCGGGATAAAAACTATCCTATTTTCTTTCTCAAGGTCAACTCTATCTCTGTAACAAATTTTATTTAAATCAGTTCAGTGGTTTAGACATGAAAGCGTACAGACAGACAGTCAGAGATTCTTTTGCATTTAAAACATTAGTAGGGATTTTAAGATAAAATGTAATGTTTTTTGTATTTTTGTATCACAGCCAGCCCATGTGAAGGCTTGCTTCCTTGGGTCCTCGCTGACAATCCCCATCACGGATGGAAAGCTGAACCTGGGCACATGGCAAGGGGTTTGGCTCTGCGAGCATAGGAATCACGCTGGCAGCCGAAAGGTGATTATATTTTAAAATATTTTTCTGGTTCTAAAACACTTGTGATTGTGCGATAGATAAAATTGATACTGATGTTTAACAATTTGGATATTTTCAAATGTAGTTGCCTTAATGACTCTACCTGCTTGTATGCCGCTAATTATAGGACAATAGAAATCAATTGTCTTGTGTATATCTGTGCACTAGCATACCACGGGTTAATCAAATACTAGTTGTTTCCCACAGTTTCACCCGTATCCTGGGGGAAGTTTTTCCCATACCTGAATAAAAGGTAGCCTATGTTATTCAGGGATAGTGTAGCTTCCCAACAGTAAAAGAATTTTTAAAACAATCTTGGTTGTTATTGGAGCGTTTAGAGCAGTGCACACACTGGAGCCGACCCCAACGTAGTTGGGAAAAGGCTTGGGATATGATGTGATTACACATTCTGTAAATGTGTACCCTACATGATAAGCCACTGTTGTGATTAGGTCAGCAGTTGTAATGTGTGTGTTTGTGTGCAGGTGGTAGTGACGCTGTCGGGCTGCCCGCGCGACTCGCCGCTGTCGCCCGTGTCGGCCGCGTCGTGTTCCAGTTAGGAGCGGGGGGGGGGCGCGACCCCCCACACTCACTCTCACTCGCGCCCCTCCTCCAAAAGCACGCGGAGGTAAACCCCGCGCCGACACCTTTTATATCCCGCACTTAATATAGACATAGTTCTTACTCTTATCTTGGAACGACAATATGTACATAAGATTAATATTTTGTAACGCTTCGCGGGCCACCTCGCGCCGGACGGCCCACGACGCTCGGCTCCTATTTGTAATATAGCGGCATAGGAATTGAAGGCGCTACGGCGCCGCCGGCTCGAGCCGCCCGTCCCGAGGCGAGGTGCCGCGCGATCACTCAAACCTAATAATGTTACGTTCAGTCGAGACTACTGGACCCGTTGAACTTGTACATAAACATTATGTGCGATGGTTTTAAAGTATACATAAAGTAATTGTTGTTTTGTTATTGCAACTTGTCGATATAATGTACATAGATCACGCGTGGACGTTGTGACATTCCGCTTCGTAGGTACGGTTCGGTCGATGAAAGGTTCATGTGGCATCTACTTTCACCATTATTAATCATAAACATAATAAATTAGGACAAAGTATGAGATAAGGAGTAATGATTTGAATGGATCGAATATTTTCACTACTGCACTCGTTCAAATTTTTTCAATGTACACTGGGAGACACTATATTTTTGAACATGGCTGCACATTAGACATTTTATGAATTCGGACACTCATTTTACTACACCAATTTTGTATGTAATCGCACTGGTTAACGGTCAGTTCGTGTAAGTTTTAAGAGCTGAATGTAGGTTTATATAGTTAAGTACTTTATACGTGTACGATAGCTCCCTTCTCTCTCCGTGTTAGGTTAGACTTTATTAACGATTAGTACGTGGAACATGTCCATAGCTTTAATTGTGTCACACCCGTTGTATCAACGGGTCCTTCGCGGGATGACAACAGCTAACATTTGGTACCACTAGTTAGTAGTTGTATATCATTACTCTTAAGATCATGTAAGTGCCTCGGATTTATGGGGTGGTCACGTATCATTTGCAGACTCGTTTCCGAGAGCCGCGCGAGTCGCGTCAGACTGAACCACAGCAGCTCACTACCGCTCCTAAGTGTTCTGTTCCACTGTTCCACACATCTGTTGCAACGTTTACGTACTCATTACGTGGTTTATATTAAAGCTGCAATAATTTCCTTCATTACCAAATGTACTACAGATAAGTTCAACAAGTTAATTTCGCGATGTCTATTAAAGGCGTATGTGTATAGTTGTATGTCTTCCTATGTAAGTTCCATCACATAAGACAAGTATAGCGTAACGTGTCGAAGTAATGTAACAATGTGAACGGTATTAGGGTATACAAACATCACCTTTATATCCGGCCACATCTATATTAATTAGATATTGTAATAAAATAATCGCGATAGGGGCTCCAAATTGAATCTAAATTTGAGCATAGTCATTATTATACATAGTTATCAGGTGGAGTAATCAGTAGCGGGTGTTTTATATGATACGAGACGTAGTGGAAATTACATAATGTAATTCATTCACTCATTTTACAGGGTTGAGAACCTTGTCGTTTTACAGGAATTTATAATATTCATTCCATGTTCGACATTCCATCAACAGCGGAACTAGTAGAGTGGCCGGGGCGCCCGAGGGCTGCCGCGGCGCTTGCGACCGTTTCGTTGCGTTCGGCTTTAGATGTCCCATCGAGATCGCTTGTGTGGCACAATTTTACACTTGAAACTTAGTTAGGAGTTAATAAATTATAAATAGTAGGGTACAGTTGCGTTAAGTAAATATAAAGCGGTGTTGAGAGCGCACGCGACACGCGACGCCGCGTCACGCCGCGCACACCTTGTTTTGATACCGCGTTGTACAAAGTGTAGATGTGTCACGTCGCCGCGCGACAACACACTGTTCAGCTCATGGACACTTAGACTTACTTCACTTAGGGAGCTTGTTGTACGTTCATATTCGGGCTTTTGATAGATTCACTTAAACTTTACGATTTTTTCAGTTATTTTTGATCATATAGACATAGGAAATGTTTTTGGAATTATCTAAACAGCTTTATAAAGCTTAATTAATTATGCTTCGATTGGATATTATATTGTTTATTAGTTATCAATATAAACTTTTATCTACTATGCATGATCAATGTACTATGTAACAGTTTCATAGTTTCGCGTGTTACACTGTTTGTTTTTACTGCTTCTATACGTTTGTTTATTGCTTTTTATTATTTTTGATTGTACTCAGGGGTGTGTGCAAAGGGTTGGCTATTAAGTGCTTTTTAACACGTAATTAATTAAGGAAGTGTAAATATTTTTTTGCATTAATATAGTGTACATGTACATTTATCCATGTACATATTGATCAAAATGTAAAAATGTTCAAGTGCTATTCGTGTATGGGTGTTATGTATGCCACTGCCATGAAAGTTTTGTCTCTTTGTTACGTTGATTTAATGTTGGATTTTAAGTTTTAATTTAAAAAATCATGATTATAAAAAAATATAATGTGCATACAATACATTTATAGCAACCGAACAAATCCTACTTAGTAAATAAGTTTCCAAAGACGAGCTGCGACTGGATCGCCCGAGAATAAGTAACATGCCTTTTGTTTATGGTTAAGCATTCCCTGCCCGCGGGCACGTTTTGTTGTTCCGTCGTTATCGTAGGTTAGAGATGTCCCAAGTTAGGCTGTTCACTAACAACGAATGTGTCTAGTGTTTTTACCTTTAAGTGAACTCCCAAACAAGTGTATCACTACCGCGACAGTTGTACCGATTATAACCGCAGCTATCAGACACATTAGCCCAAGTTAATATTATGTATCTAATGTTTATTTGTTCTCTGATGTGTAATGTATGTATTCTGTTTTAAATGTTCATATTATATAATGGAACAGTTCTATATATAAGGGCACGGATTTTATTAACTTATTTATGCATTTAGTAAATCAATAAGCGTCATTAATTTGTTACATTAAATATTAATTGCACATAGGAAAATGAGGTTGTATTCAGGATTAATAAAAATAACCAAAAACAGATGACAAATAATTTGTGTGTATATTATTTAAGATCAATAATAAATATTATATCAATATTATGATTGTACAGTTGATTGATTCACGTTTTCTTAGAGGATCCCCGTCAGTTGTATATTGTTGGTTTTACGCGTTCACTTGTATGTGACGTTGGGATATCTGTCACGATAAAATTTCATTGTATCATATAACTTGTACAATATAAATATATAGATCCACAATTATAAAAGAGATTAAATATTTGCAAAAGTTAATATTGTACGAGTTTTATTTCATTTTCATACAAAACACCTCTCATCAGTCGACTTACAGATTAATATCTAAGCGGTAAGAACTTATCTAATTATTGTTAATTAACTATGTCTATGTTATTTGGCATCAGTTATTTATGTTGTCTTCTCGGCGCTCGCGATCTTGTGAGGTCCGGGGCCGGCGTCTGCAAGTAAACGTTTATTGAAGTTTACTAATGAGCCATCATAGAGTAGTTTAATTAATGATCATTCATAAATGCACTTGTCTATTACTCGTGCAATGGTTATAATTATCTATACCTTCAACTGTAGGTACAGTGGTGCTGTTCTTGTTTTTAGCTTCGTTTAAAGCTTTGGTAAGTCCGGAGGCCATTTGTCGGAACTCCTGGGACGCTATCGATAGTTCGCCGAGCACGAAGTTCAGGTTGCTTTGCAACTCCACGATGCGTGTCGTGATGTCGCCCACCTGGGGACCGAAACAATTGCCTTAATTACATTCGCAAAGGTATGCAATACTGCTAAGGTCGATGACTTACCTCCTTTTTCACTTTGTCCATTGTAGATGTACTCGCATTAACGAACTCCTGGGAGAATTCCTGCAAACGGAAGTATATGAGTTGGTTTTACTCCAATTAGTTGTAACAAGCTATTAAGTTAATTCGTTATGTGTGACGCTCCTGAAGGAATGTAGTTACAGAAATTAATTTTAGCGATTGACTGATATAACCTTCGTGGACAACGTACTGTCGCTCCCTGGGGACTGATAAAGAGTAAGCCCGGTTTACATTGTAAACAGCTGTACAGTAAATAAACGGCTTATCTAAATATTAAACTTCGATTATTTTAATGTTAGTTTATGCAACAGATTTTTAAGTTAAACCTATTTTAAACTAGTTAAGTATCACACGAGTTCATTTGCGCCTTGGAAGTATTTTTCCAGCTCTTGCTTAAAAATCAGCCTATCAAAATCATTGGAAGCATGTAACACTGGGTGTTTTCTGAGGCACTAATTAGTCATGGAAAAAAAGGTGTCGTGAACTTGTGAGCAATTCAGGAGTCAGTCTAAAAACGCTTATAAGTTTGTTGTTTGAATAAGGCCTGCTATATAAAAAGGTCGATGATGTGGTACTCACAGACAGCTTGTTCAAAGCCTGGCTGCTCATCATGATCTGCTTGTGCATGATGCCGATCTGCCTCCACACTTGCGACATCTCCGACTCCACCTTCGAGCTGAGAGCTTTCATCGCTGTGGTCTGGTTGCTTGTGATCGCTGTCTCCATGCTGTCCAACCTTGAGAGAAACACATTGTCAATATGATATCCGCTTTATACTACGTAAGTTGTTTGTAGTAGACTGCCCAAATCTAATAGATGTATCCTTTACTAGGTACACCAATTTTTACATTTTTGATCTTAGATCTAATTAAAGTAGGTGACATAATGGGCAGTCTTATCGCTAAGAGCGATCTCTTCCAGACAACCTTAGGATGGATTGGGAAGAGAAGGAAAAGATTAGGTATATGGTACGTATTAATTATATTATAAAAACCTCGGTAAAATATTTTTGTAAATTATGAAATTTTACCAAGTTTTCTATAAAAAAAGTACATAAAGTAGCTTAGTTTCATGAAGTGATAATATTACTTTGTTTTATTGCCGTTTATAAATATCGTTTTACTCACTTCTTACTAACAGTGTGATTCATGTTCTTCTGTTGATTTTTCAAAAGTTCGCCGACCTCCATGAGGATCTGGTTGACGCCGTACTCGAAGCGTTTCTTAGTAGCCACCACGTTGTCTGCTGTCTCCAGGATCACTTGCTCACTCTTAGATAGCAGTTGGACCTGTAGATGACGCGTAGTTATATTTTAAACTGTTAACTTCTGTATCTTATGTAAATAGTTAGGTAACTGCAGTCCCTTCAAAATTATGGTTAAAATTATTTAAACGCCTATAAACTACATATATCCGTGCCTTCTATCCAATCTACGTGGAACGCAACTTTGCAATGGACAGGCAGAGTTGTCGACATTCACTCTGTCAATTGTGAAGATGATAACAATCTAGGCAGGTATGACTGCTGATGTTCACAAAAATTACGTATTGCAAGTAATAAGGAGAGATCTCAACCAATTGGATATAAAACCTTTTGGATACTTAATCCTCGACTGGTCCGCACTTATAGTCATGTACAAATGGGATAAAGTTAGGTAGTAGATTCTAAAACTTTGCAAAACTCTTACTATAAACCTATACTAATATTATATTATAAAGCTGAAAAGTTTGTTTGCTTGTTTGAACGCGCTAATCTCAGGAACTACTGGTACGATTTGGAAAATTCTTTCAGAGTTAGATAGCCCATTTATCGAGGATCGTTTTTTCCGGGTTCGTTTCCACGGGATGCGGGTGGCAGAAGCTAGTAATTTGTAAATACCTCATTGCGCAGGGTCTCGTAGCTCCGTGAGATGTCGTTGTAGGCGTGCTCCGTCATGGTGTTGCTCTGCGTCAGGCTGCGCTGCACGTCCTCGTTGGTCGCCACCAGTCGGTCGCCCATCTCACGCAACTTCGTCTCCATCTTAGTTACCGCTGATATATACAGAATTATTTAAAACCTCACACGCTTAGGGTGCATCTACAGAAGTAGCTTGCGCATGTTGAGGCACATGCCCAGGTTACTTGCATTTTAAAAACGCTTGGGTCCAGCGACTCGCGCATGTACCAAAGCGAGACCCACCCGCGTGCTCTTGTTACTTGCGCATGTTAGCTTGCTCCAGCTACATGCACCGTGTAAACGCATCCTTAATGTAGATAATGTTATGCAATGCAGGATTAACTCTTTCCCACATTCAGGAAGAGGTACCTACCTAAATAAAATCAATACCAATCTTAGAGCGCTTTTCGACTAGCGGATTCTATCCTGCGTGTAATTTGAAATTCTGTTAGTTTGTTACAAAATGTTATGAGTAAAAATTTTCGTAATCAATATTTAAATTGTAGTCGATAATTGCATCTGCACCACATTGATTTCTACCGGTTGCGGATTGCTGGAGTTACGAAAATCATCATTGGTGTGGTGTGGGATCACACCAATGATGACATCAGGTCTGTATTGCGTCAAACAAGAGTACCTACCATAAGCAAGACTGGGATACCTTTTCAGAATGTAAGAAATTTTTAAGTCCTATTTATAATATACTCACCCATTTCATTATTGATGAGCAAGGTCTCGGTGGCTTTGTTGACAGAGTCGATGGTCTCATTGGTGGAGCGGTTCAGGTCCGCCAGCCTTGGCAGATCCTTCCACATGCTCTCCGCATCAGATAACAAACGTTGGATCTTCTTCACCTCTATCTCTTGGCGTTCCATCACTGAGAAATATATGAAATCAAGTGAATGACTTCCCAAGCACTGGAAAAATTTATTATACCCTACCTAATACACACACTCTAATCTAGACTTAGCAAAGCTATCACTACGTTAACGATAGGAAATATTTATGCATTCTATCTCACAAAAGTTATACCTGACAACCTAACAATTAATCAGAGTTCCACAAATTGATCATTAGTTATTGAGATTTTTCATGTCTCATTAGCACAATTAACATAATGTACAAAATTTACAGTACCTAAAAAATTGAAAGCTTATACATAGGTAAGTATGTCATAAATCTAAGAACATACTTATGCCTAATATGTAGGTAGCTGAAGTTTTCCAACTTCGACAATTAATCGTTAAAGAACAGAATACCGAGGCGAAATTCATCAATTAGAAAGTCTTATTGTATTGCAGCTTTCGTTGCTGAAAATTGTAGATTTCGTCTGCCGTAAATGTTGTTTAATTAAAAAGTTATACATATGTTATTAGTTGGTACCTTCAGACATCTTGCTGTGCCAGGCCTCATCAGCCAGAGACACTTCGTTGAGGGGCACAAAGTCCGTCTGCACTTTAGTTCCGTTGAACTCATTCAGCTTCAGTTCATACTTGTTCAGCAACTTCTCTGCATCTGATATATGTTTCTCAAACGGATTTGCGTCTGACGCTACCTCGAGGCACATGGATCGGAGAGACTCCTGAAATAAAAAAGTTTTATGAAACTGTCTTAGTAATTTTGTTATTTTGAACTTCAGATTACGGTTGTTTTTGCAAAAGCAAAATTTGGAGAGTTTTCTGCCGAGAACTTCTAACAAGAGTAGCTTTAGGAATACAACGTTAGGTAAACCTACCGGACTTAAACTAGTCTTGAGTGTTTTAATTTCTTTCTTCACAGCATCAATTTTAGAGTCGGTGGCGTCGAGTCGTCTCAGCACAGCGTCGCCGCTGGTCGACAAGGAGTTGTCCAAATCTGCAGGCGGCGCCGGGGCTGATGCCAAAGCTACTAACGCTTTTTGTATACTTTCTAGTGACTCATTTATTTTAGTCTGAGACGCTTTTTCTCGTTCTTCTTTCTGCAAAATAAAGTGATAGTGAATTTAAATCATTATAGAAAATTGACAAAATGACCATTGTTCGCTACTCAGGTTTTAAAACAAGCATTTCAATTTCTTTCACATTTCTTATAGTATAGTATGATTGTTAAGCATTCTTAATAAACTGTCTTAAACGTTTCCTGGGGTATAACTGAATAGGTACTTAATTACCTACTCCAATTAACAGAGATAACATTGCGTAGAAGTTTGCTTGGCGCGGTGCATACCTTTTTCACGTCAACTGACCTACTAAAGATAAGCATTAGTAGCCGGAATTCGCACAAACCTGTAAGAGTATAGTCTCTACATTGGATAACCGCTCATCTAGCCTTGAGATCATGCCTTTCAACGGTTCTAGAGTCCTGTGCTTCTTGTCGAGGCCAGTTAGCATTTTCTTGACTTGTTCGCCGAGGGCCTTTTCTCTGAACTCGTGCCTCTCGAGTTTGTCTTCCGACATTCTTATCATGTGGACTAGTGACAGCATTGCTTCCCTGATGTCTTCGTGTCTAAAGACAAAAACATTATTTTATTGCCTGAACGCGTAAGCTTGGTATTGTTTTTAACGTATTGTTACAGCTAGGTCCTACCTACTGAACTAAATAGCGTAGTTTAACCTAAAAAGTGTCGCAATTTCCTCACAATAACTGGTTTTGTGTTTTGTACGGCCTACTGCATATTTATTTGCTAAACGGTTGGTGTAACTTCTGCGCCACACTTGTTACCTACCTATGTCTTTTTTTTAATCTTGCTTAGGTACACACATTTATG
Organism: Helicoverpa armigera; assembly: GCF_030705265.1. NCBI lineage: Eukaryota > Metazoa > Arthropoda > Insecta > Lepidoptera > Noctuidae > Helicoverpa > Helicoverpa armigera. The sequence continues at coordinate 2,998,402 of NC_087137.1, read as the reverse complement.
AAATGTTGTTGGGTAAAACTCGCATCAAAGGTCATTCTGTATGGTATGGTATGGATGTTCTTGTTTACCCTTGTAGGTACATTCCTGAATAAAATATCATCAAAAAAACAAACCCAATAATAGGTACCCAATTAATCAATTACTAGGAAAAGTTAAATTTGTAATTACGGCTATTTACTGTAAACCCTTGCTGCACACAATACGTAAATATTTAAGTGCCTACATAATTTACAAATCGATTTCCGATTCGAAGAACTTACATTATTTATAAACACAGCAACTGTTCCGGTATTAGAGAGTAAATACGCCGATTACAATCACTGATTTGCCTAATTGGAGAATAAACCGCCTGAGAACGCTGATTGTTCCTGATTACCATCCGTATTTGCAAAACTGCTTTTTGAAAACGTAGGTATAAAACAGATACCTACTCCCAAGGAGAAAGACCAGAAAAGACCTACCAGTGGTTATTTTGAAATAAAGTAGGAAGATGCGACGAAATTACGTGATTAGTGAAATTCATAGAAAAACTAAGTCAATTAATCACAGAACAACAATGATCTTGCTTCAGCGTTTCTAATGCGACGAAAACCTGTTGCCTACGAGATTAACGATCTACAATAGGAAATAAATTAAAAGCAATTTATTTTATTCATTTAATTATTTATGTACACATGACATAAGTAGAAGTAACATAAAATAGTACAAAGGTTCTGCTTATTTCTAACGAACAATCTTCGAGCAGACCCGTGGTAGGAGTATTTCATTTTTTTTATTTAAATCTTTATTTTAAGGCAACTGGGGCCCATAGACAATACCGTTCTTATTATTTATTTACGAAGGCTTTAAATCTCTCTTGCCACATTTGGACTTGGACTTTCAGGCAAAGATTCGGGCTCTTATTTCAAAATGATGATTCAAAAGGTGTTCTAATCCAAAATCTCATATTTATGTGGTAGTAGTTAGTGTAGGAGGATATAGCAAGCTCCTTTTATAGCTTGTGTGATATACGGAGTCCATTTGTCAGTAGAAACCGTTTTTGACCGAAATAAATACCGTTTTAACAGCTATTTATGCTAGACCTAATACGATTACAGCGAGATCAGGATCTCCTAAGTTACTCCTACCTTGGATTCTACGTATGCTGTGCAAATTGCTATAGTTTACTGGTGTTACCTACTTTTGTTTATGGTAACTAATTGAACTAATGTAGGCTTTAGGTACCTACCTAACTATATTTTGAGTTAGATGCTTGTCATAGGTTAAGGACCATAAAGTAAATAACCACTAGAGAGCGCACTCGCCAATTTCTTCTAAGAACACGACTCACCACTGCGGGCGGGGGGACGCGACATAATCCGCGGCTACTATTGGTCAGTTCACGGTCGCTACTAAAGGATCGTACTGATCGTAGCCTTATAGTACGCGCAAAATCACTAACTTTTGGCGAGCGTCGGGGCACTGTATGCGCAGTCAAGTGGTTTTATAGTCTTTGTTAAGGACCAATCGCTTGACATTTTGAACAGGGTCATTTTGTTAGTAGGTACTGCTTGTTACTTAGGTAAGGAGCATTTTCTCCAACAACATTTAAACGTCATTTTCTGATGCCATTGTTTAACTTCGAAAGTTCTTACAGTTCAAATATACACTACGATATATTGTTATACTAGCTTCCACCCGCGGCTTCGCCCGCGCTACGTTCTCAAAGTTAAGTAGGTAACTCTTCAAAAGTCCGGGATAAAAACTATCCTATGTTACTATGTTCTTTCTCAAGGGCTGTCTCTATACCAAATTTTCCCGCTATCATTCGAACTAGAACACCGTCGTTTATGTTTTCTGTGAACTTGGCCCAAGTAGGTATTAGGTATACTATTATACATAGTCCGTGGTAGGTAAAGATGTGGGCAACGACCGCAAGTAGGTACTTAGAGGTTTTGAACTAAGTTAAGCACTCGGCATTTTTTGCTACTTACATACTTACCTTTATATCATTAACGTGCCTATTATATCACCTGCCCACATTATGTACCTACGTATGTATGTGGATATTGTGCTATTTACAAGTAGGTATTATGAAATAACATTTGTTCTGTAGGTACGTGTGGTTCAGTCAGTGGACGCAGGCAAGTACTTATAAGTTTTTGTAGTTTCTTCCACTTGCTTATATGTGGGTAGGTAATACAAAAAACATGTTGAATGTAAAAAAAATGTCGTGTATATCTATGTATGTCTTTACCTACTTGTCTATGTACTTTGCCTGTTTTTTCCACGCAACTACAAATAAGTACCTATAGGAAGTTTCCTATTGAGACACTGGTATCCCTCAGGCCTCTTACAAAGTTCTCACTTATCATTGTCAGTCTGTGCAAGGAATCAATGTATTCTAGGATATGAGCCCGAGGTGCATATGGGCTTTGGATTTACAACATAATATATAAAGATGGTGGTGATATCATTATTAGAGAATGCAATCTCGACTCGAGATCGTTAATTAATGATCTCACAGGATTAGGTAATCGAGAACTCGGGATCTCGTCAATTAGGTACTTTGCGATTGAACTCGAAAGAATTGCCCGAAGATCTTTCGGGATCGGGATTGTATTCCCTATTACTTTGTTCTTATTAATTAAATTAATAAACTGCATTATGATATTAATGAATCAATCACCTCAAATTACATTTTCTGTTGTCACACGCCATAAAATTCATGTCGAGATCTAACGAAGCTATTTAAAGATACTTAGTAACCATACGCCTAAAATACAACGAAATGCAGAAAACAGAACTGGCTCAGTGCATTATTAATAGCTCAAGTTCTAGTTACTAAACTGCACCGAACAATAATGCAATCCAGCTGGCAATACAGTATGCAGTCTGTCGTGATTGTTATAGTTTGCAGTTCACGCTATGAGATGAGAAAATGTTAGGAATATAGAGCATAACGTACCTTACTGCCTAAATCTAATGTATTAAAACTGATCAAAACTGTTTTGTTTTGTAAATTGATCCATAAAATAACCACAGGTTCCGGGTTTCGGAGAAAATTCCATAAAAAATTGTTTTACTATGTCAAACCGTAGACGGGTCTTTCACCTTTTCGCGTCAATTACGACTGTCAAAAACAAAAAGCAATATTAATTATAGGTTATTTTTATGTTCTGTCAAATTCCCATGAAACACAACATCGTTAAAACATCAATCTTCGTACACTCAACAAATATAGGTACCTATGTAGTTACAATTTAGGTACTTAGTTTCTATTCATAGAACTTCAATCGGTACCTACCTGAAATAGGAATGGTTTCAGTTATGGTCTCTGCCTAGCGGACCGTTTAATGAAGATTTATGGCTTTTCATACACTATCTGACCATGCACTTCAGTAAGAGATTTCATAAGTATGGTCTGAAGATTTATGACCGACCTCATTGATTCACATCAACCATACAAGAGTTTTATGTGCACGCAAATGACCATAAAGTTTTCTTTTTGATATTTTTAATGTCGTTGATCCCATTTCAGATTAAGTGAGTCATAAAATTATCATAGTAGGAAATAAAGTATATAAGAATCTTTGATGACACCAGAGATAACACGCTTAAAGTTAATTGAATATACTTTCGGGACCTTCCATTTTATGGTCTACCTCGACCGCTATTTGATCAGCGTTTTTAGTCTCGCGTAATAGACGTTCAATCATAAAACGCTAGGCTTAGGCACACAAAATGTCGATTATTGCCCAATAAATAGTTTCTCGTTAGTTAAGCTTATATTTACGACTTTTGAAGTTGAAGGTGCAGATAATACTGTATTTTGAACACCTCTGTGCCTACAATTCAACCATCTTTTTCTTTTTTAGTTGATCGTTGATCGCTGAAGAAAATTTCTGAAAGACTAATAAATAGTCCCTGACCTCTTGTTATTATACTCAAATCTCTAAATTCAATCTTTACGTTATGAATAGACTCAAAGGAACTAGGCCTGATTTTAAGCTTTTAAGTTCACTCAAGCAATTCTGTATTGTTACTGAATCCTGCATTCAATACGCGAGTTGCATTGAGCCATTGTAATGGTTCAAATAGAAATGTAACAAAGCTACACACTCTACATAAGAAATAGCGTACTTACGTGAACTCCCGGCAGTGTGTGTGTGGGGCCCATAACAGTAGCGCCATGGCGAGCCACCACAGTCTCTGGGGAAAAGAGGTAACTTTAATAATCTGAATACTAACTTCGCTTAAGTAAGTCGTGACTGCGTAAGCTATGATGAGCTCACTACGTAAGGAGGTTTATTCAACACATCGTGTCGATTAGACAGCTCCATGATTTATTTTGTCGTCTAGGCCTCTATGCCCATGTTCCATTACGTACGTAAAAGGAATCTGTGATTGCGATTGTTAATGAAAATTGACTTAGCATTGCTAGTCATGTCTGTCACAACTAAACAAGACAACATCGCACATAAACTGTCCTAGGCACAGTCCTACAAGTAATTGACATTATTTATTAGGTTCACGACGACGTGTCTATCAATATTGCTAGGGCTAGTCGTGAGACTAAATAAGTCCCGATACGTACTGAATCATTGATCTATCGAGTACTACAATCTACATTTGATATATCTAAACAAGATCATTAGGGCGCTCGATCGCATTAGATGACATTATCAGAGCACATAAATTGCTACACCGACAGTACAAATGCACCGACTAGCGGCCTTAATGTACGACCAATGAGATAAAGATATCTCCTTATTTTATACCTAGGTAAAACATTCACATATCTGTAACTAAGTAAGGAGGTATGTAGCCATATCCTGTATCCGGATGAAGTTCATTTTATTTAATTTATTCATGAAGGCTCAGCTTTGCTCATCTATTTTGTAATGAAGGGCTTTGATGTAGCATTTTACGCTACGATTATTGTTGAGGCCACGCGATGTGACCGCGTGTAATTTGTTCCTTCCGACTTAATCTGACGTGGGGAGGAATGGTTATTATAGACCAGACAGAAAATAATAAAAGTCCTTATTAAATAATTTTGCTGATCATGCCTCAGGTAAAAGATGGTAGATTTTTTCTTTATCGGAACCGCAATAATCCTATTTTTTTAGGCTCAATTAAGTCTGTAGTTGATGATTGATAGGCTACTGTAAATAAAATCATAAGAATGTAAGTTGAGATTTCATAATTCCATCTCAGTGTTCTAAGATTTCTAAGAAGGTAGGTTTATCATATTTAGTCATCGAATTATTGATGCTCCATAGCGTGATAGGCCTAGGGTTTATTCTGACTTGATTTATTTCTCGATCGTACCGTATTTTAAGACCGATTACATTGGTATAAGTGCGGCCCTAAGTTACAACGTTCTCACCATGTTAAATATGATTTACTGGTGAATAATTGAGCGTGGGGTCGCGATAATGTGACCCTTAGAAGGGTGACGTCACACTATCTCGCCTACCGCAGCGACTGTTTAGTTTATTTAGTTAAATACACTTGGATTTTTTCTTACATGTAGGTAAGTATATTTAGATAGATGTTGTAAGATAGGTGTTCGTTTTTAGTTTTTTTGTTAACTATTTACTTGCGTGGGTGCTTTAGGTACTCTTCTTACTCAAATAGGTATCCCATTAAATTATAAAAGAAGCGTTTCCAACATAAAAACCAGAAAATATCTTATTTTTTTTTCATTTACAATATTTTAGAAGTTCAGCCAAAATCGTCACACAATCGCTTTCTTGTCTGTAAACTACTTATGTAGGTGGGTGCCTCGGAAAGGTGAAATATGTAAAACTTTCTAGCGTTCATAAGAGGCGAGTGCTAAACTGTTACGTCACCTTTACTCTTCAAGAGTTAGCATTATTTTATTGTTGTTTTTGGTTGACAACACAAAAACTATTCTTGAGTTCTGAAGTCTTAGATACTTAGATAAGAATTTTCATAACAAGGGTCAGGGGTCCTAAAACTATTTCAACATCCAAACTGAAAGTCTTTTTATAGATAGCAAAGCAACATCAAAAATAGCGCACCATCCGCCGGTAGTCCACTTTTCTAAAAAATCTGCAAACTAATTTATCCGTTATATTTTATCACTAAGCAGACTACGGACTATGTTTACTTCGCATTAATTTACGTAAACAAGAACAAAACATGGCTCTATTAAGAAAAGGAAGGTTAGTGCACGTGCTAAGAATAGTTAGTAGAATACGAATGGTTGTATTCAAGTCGTGAATGGACTTGGCGCTAATAAGTTCCGGCACTGACCTGCAAATATTACAAAAAATAAACTAGGTACTGCCTAAAATAATGATTCAACAAATGAAGTATTTTTTATTATTGTGTTTAGATTAATTTTTAACCTCATTTCATTTTTAAATTGACTTTTTAAATAAATAAACTTTAATAGGTACTTGCTTTTAATTTGATACTCATATGCGTGCGCGCGCCATTTTCTTCTTTGCATTTAGTAGGTAATTTCCTCGATAGGTGGGATCAAAAGTTACGTGTTGCATTCGAGTGCAAAGATTTTTCACCTTGTGCACATTTGATTCCATCGCTGTCGCTCAAAATTCTAATTTTTGTTTCCGGCACTGACCTGCAACTCGTCGGAGGAGATCAGACATCCCGGGCGGACTTACTCAACACTAATCAGGGATAATTATGCACTATTCGCATGCGTACGCAAGACGTTGGTAGGTATTTAAACTGCACAAGTATTTAGGGGAATCGTATCTACGAGGATATTAACCTCGTTTGCAGATTCAGCATTTCGACTTTGAATATCGTATGCAGAGAAGCAGCGTTTGTAGTAGGTATAGGTATTTATTTTCAGAATGCAATCTGACTGACAAAAAAAACAAAGTATTCTTAGGGTATGTTGGTTATTTTTAAGATGCCTGAAAGATGAGATATCTGTGATGGAAAAATGAGTTATTCCCAATTTGTCATTAGTACCGATTGGTCACCAACTATTTTTTCCATACATCAAATCCCAATTGGTCATTCGAGCAAAATAAATAATTTAATATTTAAATTTTGAGTTCCGATTCGTCCCCGCATAAAATTTCACGTATCAGAGTACCGTCAGAAATAAAAGTGTTAGAAGAAATTTTAAATGAAAAACTTCGATGTAGGTAAAGGTATAGCTCTCATATAAATATAATAAAATTTACATTAAAACACAGGTGCAGACAACATGGGCATTTTATAAACCCGAAAATGTGACTCGATACTTTTTGTGCCGGTAATAAAAGTACCAGGGGCCCATAACTAGAAAAGAGATTGTATACATAAAAATGATGAATGATGGTGTAAATTGGTATGTTTATCTACAATAAGGAAAAAAACGTAAAATCCTGACACTCTTGACTGCTATACTCTTGTAAGTTATGCGGTCCTAGTACACGGTGGGCAGTTCCATGGACACTCGTTGATTGGTATATTACTCATCTGATTTATGCGATCCTGGTATTTTGGTTTTGGCCGTGCGGTGTGTGACGCCGTTGAAATCACGATTTTATTAATAGCGTCTTGCCATATTCGGAAAAAACATAACCAAAATAAATAAATAAAAACATATTACAATATTGTAAAGCTTATCTTGTTGACAGTACTTTTTACAAAATAAAGTACGGATGACCAATTGGGACTAAGCAAAATAAAATATTTTATTGAATGACCAACTGGGACACGTTTTTTATGGATGCCAAATCACTAAAATGACGAATCGGGCATAACTCGGAAAAATTATTTTGCCAAAGGCACAGCACTTTTAACCAACAACAATCCTATGTGATGCGAGTGCTTATTTGATATACCTAGGTACCTACCTAGGCTATATCTTATCGTACTAAGGACTTTATTTGAATAGTTAACCGTCTATGAGCTTTGATTTTCCGTAGATAACTAGTTGTTTCATCATCCTCCGAGCCTTTTTCCCAATCATGTTGGGGTCGGCTTCCAGTCTAACCGGATTCAGCTGAGTACCAGTGCTTTACAAGAAGCGACTGCCTATCTGACCCCCTCAACCCAGTTACCCGGGCAACCCGATACCCCTTGGTTAGACTGGTGTCAGACTTACTGGCTTCTGACTACCCGTAACGACTGCCAAGGATGTTCAATGACAGCCGGGACCTACAGTTTAACGTGCCATCCGAAACACAGCCAATGGTGTCTAAGATATACTTAGAAAGTACATACAAACTTAGAAAAGTTGCATTGGTACTTGCCTGACCTGGGATCGAACCCGCGCCCTCATACTTGAGAGGTTGGTCCTTTACCCACTAGGCCACCACGACGTAGATAACTAGTTGTTTATTAGGTACTAATTTTCGGTCATTTCAATATCGGTTATACCTTTTCGTAATTTAAATTATTGCTTAGGTAGGTAGTAGAAACATAATGTGCTTTAAATATTTAACAGCTCTAATTTATGTGCAACATAGTCAACCTGATAGAGATCTAATCTTTATTACTATACAATTAAATAATAAATTATAAAATACAAAGTTGTAGTGGATATATGTAGATACCTATACTTAAGGTTTACCACCTACTTAAGACTATATTGAAACAAATATCAACAGAAACATGCTAGAAGATAGGTACTTGAAGTAATTAACATAACCCGCTTGTATTTACGTCTACTTACGTGTATTTTGCAAATATTGACTTCATTAGCAACCCATAAATTAATAGGTAAAATATCTTAGCAACGCTATCTAATGCTGCAGGATTGTTAGGAAGACTAACCAAGAACCCAGAACACTTTCATGCAACTCAAAGGGCGACTAAATTCACATGGATTTATCGTTAAGAATGACACTTCCTGATATTCTACTCCGCCCACACGGAGAAGCATTTGATTAATTCCCCATTAAAAAAATAAGTGTGCGTGCTGTCTATAATTAACATAGTAGACAGACGGCTCGCACAACGCATCAGTAAAATAAATAGATGTCACTTAATACAAGAAGTAGAACACGCTTAATAAGTGATACGATACGAACTTTCATAAATTAGCACGAGCTCACAGACTCCAAAGCTATTAAATTAAGAGAAGAATAGACGGAAATGAATTCCTAACTAAACTCCTACTACCGTATGCGAGCTTCAGTAACGTCGAGCGAAAGTTGACTTCAACTGCCTAATCATAATAAATATCACATAAATCGTATGCTTATTCAAAGCTATAAACATTTGGAATTGATTACGTACTCAAAAATTTAAAAAATTGTATCTACGCATCGTGGTTTAATGCCATTTAAACTGTCCATAGATAACCGAAAAGAAAATGTCTACCTCTGTGGTCTTCCCGTTAAATCATTGCAATTATTCCCACGGGAAAATATTAGTCAGGTTTAAGGTCCAGCATGACAGAGAGATAAATCAGTGCAGTCAGCACATTCATTCAACATTATACAACACAAGTAAACAGTATTGTTTATCATAATTTGACTCGATAAGGGCACACTATTGCGTCCTATCTATAATTTAGCAATCGATGATTACCTACATTCGTAACTCAAACTCGATTTATGAACATGTTGTATGGCATAGAGATTAGGGACAACTGTTACGAGTTCTCGATTGGAAGATCAATTACTCGAGACCTTTAACTCAATACCATCAACTCGTTATGGGGGTTCCAATCATTTTGGCCATATATCTTCAATTAGGTCAATGCAACTGTGGATGTCGAAACTAGTTAATAAAAAAATCATTTTTCATCGTTCGTCTAGTGCAGTTTGGAAGTTGATGTATTGATATGAGACGTGGGCCAATTGTTAGATGTAGGTAACCACTAGTGAAAGTTATAGATTTCCAAAGAATTTAATTATTGCTTCAAGAGTTTTGACATAGAGTCATATAAAATCTATGAGATACGATACTTACAAATAAGTGTACTAATATTTATGTACAGATGAATGATGCCATATGCTATAAAAATTATATTATAAGCCTAGCTAAGTGGTATGAGCTTACAGCACAAACTTTTATGATTATGTCGGAACTGTTTACTGCTGTTATTCAACATATTATCTTTTAGTTTTAGCTTTTTATTAGGAGTTTTCAGTTGTATTGTAAACTAGCTTCCGCCCGCGGTTTCACCCGTCACGCGTGTTCTTCACCCGATTTTCTTCCCGCACAAGAATAAAAAGTACCTATATGTCATTCTGATATATGTATAAGCTATATTACTACATTTACTACCAAGATTCATCAAAATCAATCTAGTAGTTTTTGCAAGAGTCATCATCATCATTCTCCGAGCCTTTTTCCCAACTATGTTGGGGTCGGCTTCCAGTCTAACCGGATGTAGCTGAGTACCAGTGCTCTACAGGGAGCGACTGCCCTGTCTGACCCCCTCAACCCAGTTACCCGGGCAACCCAATATCCCTTGGTTAGACTGGTGTCAGACTTACTTATGCAAGAGTAACAACTTGAGAACTGCACCTACGTACCTACCTATCTGCCTATACTTTGTAGGTAAATATCGCTATTATCTATGGTTAATTAACACAAGTTGGCCCTAAGCCGGTTTGAACAGTTTATTGCTCATAATTGCAGCGTATTTTAATTACTATACATATTATGTTCTGAACTTTCCTTCCCTCTAGTATGAGAAGGCTTTTATTGGATTAGCGTATCAACTCGACGTAAAACTTAACGCATTTCTAAAGGAGGTGGGAGTAAGATGAAATAAAATCTTGCACAGTTGATGCAAAACCACCCTGTTTTTTTACGGTTTCGTAGTCAACTACGCAGGACCCTTAATAGTTTCGCTAAGTCAGTAATTCTGTATGTATGTCTGTCCGTCCCCGTCCGTGCGTCAATAGTCAACCCAGTGACCGTTGCTAGCAGTAGAATGCTGATATTTGGTAGAAAATTATATATGAATCACGCCGACAGGGTGGTAAAGTAAAAAGTGGAAGAAAGGGCAAATCCCACAAACTGGAAGCATTAGCAGCATGTCCAGAATGCTCTTTGGTAAGTGCAGTGTGAGCAAGGCATTCAATGTCCCTCTTGGTGCTGTCGTGGTAATACCGCCGCCAAACGGTCGCCGAGTCTCGTCCGTTTCTCACTTGTTCAGCAGGGTGCACCATGGTCATGTCGTCGGTAATTGGAGCAAAATTATGTTGTTTTTTCCCCTTACATCCTCGACTAAGAATATATGTGTGTTCCATCGAAAACTCTCTGTAATATTAGAACCTAAATCCACTGGCGAGTCAGATTCTCATTTAGTCGTTTCTGTAGACACAAACATGTAAACGTTGTCTCGTCGCTCGATAGATGGCGTTGGCGCGTTTAAAATCGCGCTATGGTTTCGTTCCAAGGCGTCACATAGATGATTATTCGGAACATCCGAGCTCTCACTTTCACAGATAAAAAATAAGCGTTGTTAATAAACAACAAAATTTTTGAAAGCTGTACCCTTTCTGGTACGGCTGTGTAATTGTAATGTGTAGTACGCATAATTTACATCTGTAAATTAATCTTTCATCCCGCCATTTCGGAAAGTGTAGTTTTGCTCTTCAATATCTTCGATTTCGCAAACGCCGCAAAGTGATCTAGAGTCGAGTCAATACCGATCGAGTGCAATACTTCATTTATGACAATCTTGATTTTTCAAACAAAATACATAAATATTACAAATAATAATGATTCAATAAATTAAGTATTTTTTATTATTTTTTAGATCGATTTTTAACCTCATTTCATTTTTAAACGGACTTTTTAAATAAATTAACTTTAATAGGTAGGTACTTGAATTTAATTTGATACTCATATGCGTGCGCGCGCCATTTTCTTCTTTGCATTTAGTAGGTAATTTCCTCGATGGGTGGGATCAAAAGTTACGTGATGCATTCGAGTGCAAAGATTTTTCACCTTGTGCACTTTTGATTCCATCGCTGTAGGTCAAAATTCTAATTTTTGAAACACTCGCTACGCCAACTAACAAAGCTTATCAAAAACAATACGTAGGTAAATTATTCTTCTCTGAAATATAAAAACATCCGGGTAACATTTTGCGAACTATCAAAAATGATTAGATATTGTAGGTGGTAAAGCAGTTATTACCTGGGCATATTGTTTAGTATTCATATTTAGAGTGAACATGTCACAAAGCGAAAGGAGTCTGAGCTCAATTGGCGTGAGCAGACCTTGGCCGGGATCCAGGCGAGTCATGCACCAAGCAGACGGACAAAGCTTACAATGCTTACAAGCTTTGTCATTCTCTAGCTGGTCCTACTCCTGTCCAGGGGCTCGATTCTGCTAATTTTACTTAAGCGACATACGAGTCACCTCCCACTTATATCCAATCACGACTCAATTACGGTTGAACTATGTGGCATCCCGATATTTTTCTTTCAAATAAACGTTTAAATCCTTTTCTGTGATTCAATAGAATCAAATTATCTGCAAATAATTTACGATTGCAATGTGATTGTAGAGCAGCCTACCCTATAGACCAAATGGCAAGAAAATGAAAACCAATGAAGTGTCATTGTAATACGAACGGTCTTATATTAGTAGCAGACTGCCCTCTAAGGTTAAAACTGCTATTGAGATTCAATTGTTATCCAATTGTCACATATAAACTTAGCAGAATTGAGCCTCAGCATATCAGTGACAGCAGCTGCCCATTTAGCGTTTTACGTGGAAACATGAATAGTCCCTGGCATAAATTGAGATTTCACTAACTTTGTCATCAGTCAGAAACCACTTAATTTTTACGGCGACTTCAAAAACAGCAGTTTTCATCTCAGTTGGTCACTTTGTCGCGATGATATTAATAAACATTTTCTGTACAAGCAAGTGATGAGCGCAACTTTTGTTACTTTAGGCTTTTTATCTATTCAGTATTTCTGAAATTATTTATTATTTTATCTTTCATACAAAATTGGTATTCAAACGTCTCTATGTTTGACTCTTGTTCGTAAGTGACACAGTGCACGCGACGGATCTTTGTAACTGTAACACATCACACTTCGACTAAATATAGAAATAGTCCTATATTTAACTAAACTGATTAACCGTTAGTTAGACCTAGAGACAGCGAACATAGTTCACATAGCTCGTCTAATAGTTAGGCACTTTTACAGGTACTGCCCACCCATAAGATCTGTGCATCTCTGCTTTGAGCAAAATTACACTTCGATAACCGACAAAATAAATAAGTTCCTTAATTTATCTTTAATTGTAGTATTTGTTAGATGTTCTACAACGCTATTGGATTTTCGTTATTGACACAAAAGTTTATCTAAACAAAAACAAATAGCGCGCACACTATTATCTGTTTATTGCCAAACTGTTCACTAACAAGCACCTCGCTCCCATAAATCCCAAAGCTACGAAATACCATATTTGGTCCAATTATCGTGGTCGCAAAACAAACTAAGTGCTCGTTAAATATGCGCGTGCGCAAAACGTGCCCGAGAAGGTGCGAAAAGCACGCGTTAATGCAACACCTTAGGGCAATAAACTTTCGTATTGATGGCTACTGGACAATAATGTCACAAGCGTTTGGTGGGAACCATACGCGGCCCAACCATAAAGTTCTCTTATTAATTTTAATGATATTATAAGCACGCCTAGTTAGTTGTTTTCTAGTAATTACATTGATAAGCGAGTCTTTGCTCTAATAATGTATGACTTAATTCCATTGACCCGAATGTCATATTATACTGATTAATTAACAAAACAATCAGTTACCTATTTTTATGATACACAATTAATAATTTATCCATTTTCTTTAACATTTTAAGCCTAACAATACATGGCAAAAAGCTTTTTTATTGAATGCAGGCACGGGTTTTACTGGCACCTGATGGTATTTTTTCATTTAAGTAGGTATGTTTATTGGATATTTTTATATCTTGTCTTTTATATCTTTGTCCAGCCACAAGGAAACTTATTTCTTACATAATAATACGAAGAAAGCTTTAACTAACGCTGATAAGTTAGCATTTTGGATAATTTTGAACCAAATTCCAATTTGATTCGGAAATATTTTATTGCGAGTCAATTAAATATTGGTAAAGTTTAGAATTTTAATACTAAGAATATTAAAATAATTCAAAAATAGACCGCGTTAATGCGAAGTTCTTAGGAAGTGTAAATAAAATCCCTATCATGGAACATGGAATGTAGTTAATTAAACGATGCCTATGGAAGACTATCTTGTACCTGTGACATTTTATTATAGCATCTCATTTAAAATGATAATCAAGTGCGACACGTTCGTGTTATTATAATCTCATCTGGGATAAAATAAAAAAAAGTACTTACCGGGCTGGATATCGCCATGCCGCCCTTTTAATTCTAATTTAAACTAGGAAGCACCCTTTGTTCGTTTTAGCGTAGCACTGGGTCGTGCGCGGAGATGATTCTAAATTAGCTCGAGTGTGAGTGCGTTCGCGCGCGCTGTCTGCTGCGAACTGACGATGAACTTTATAGAGCTGCGCCGGCGCCGGTTGCAGGCCGTCAATGCGCCTGCTTATAATCACTTATTAACGTATATTTCGATCAACATTCCAAGGGTTGAGAGGCCTGTATATTTGGACACTATCGGTCAATCGGCGCACAGTTTGTTAATCCCTTTATTAATTTAAGGATCAAGTGATCTCAGCCGCCGCTCCTATTAATCTGCTTACAAACACGTCTCTGTTGTCCAAATTAAAATCACCTTTGATAATATCCTTATGGGACATTGCTCTCTAATTTCGGTTAAGTCAACATAAGTGCTGGCGCCAGGCGCTATCTTTGAAGCGCCCGGTTATATTTTTTTAGCCTCGTTAGTTGCTGCAAATTACTACATCGCACAAATTGTTATCATCATTAGACTTAAATTGTTTCAGATAGCTTATTATAAAATGTTGGAATAACGGGATCATTGCAAGTCTCTGTGAAATTAAGAATAAATGATAACGAAGAGCAAGCAATGCATACGATGCGATAAAAGGTCACAAGATTAAATCAAACAAGCAAGGCCGCTTCCCGTGTAGATTTATTGAACTTTTCTGATATTTCTATGTACAATTCTCTTATGCCTACTGACGCAGCCGGCAGTGCGGAACGTTTTGCCGCATTCCTCACAGCTGAAGGGCCTCTCGTCCGTATGAGTTCGGTAGTGAACTCGCAAGATGTCCATAGTATTGAATCGCTTCCCGCAAGTCTCACACTCGTATTTCCTCTCGTTGGCGTGGTATACAAAATGTCTTCTATATTGCGCCAATATATGAAACGTTTTTCCACAAACTTCGCAAGTTTTCTTAGGTGTAGGATCGTGAACCGCTCTATGTATAATCAGACCGCTTTTGAATTTGAACTTTTTATCGCAAACATTGCAAGAGTATAGTTTGCCAGTAGAGTGTGCGTCTAGGTGACTGACGAGGTTTCGCGTATGTTTGCCACAGATTTCGCAAACCTTCCAGTAGTCGTATCTCAATTTTCGGACTTTTTTCTTCTTTCTTATCACCTTCTCCTTCTTAACTTTGGGTTTTGGATCGTTTAGTTGGCCGTCATTTGGTACGTCACCAATTGGTTCGAAAGTGACGTCTATTTCATCAGCGTCATGCATGTCGTGGTCTTGTATACTTTCGTGTTGTGTGTCATGTGGGTCTTGTTTGTCGATGACTTCCACTTTGATGTGTTTGGCAGAACTTCGGAGTACTTTATCTGCATCTTGACATTTCCGTCTGAATTTGTAAGCGTTTTCTAACTCCTGTAGGCAGTTCAAGCATATTCGTAATGGTAAGTCATCTGTTTTTTCCACCTAGGATAAATAAAAAACCATTAGATTATGCATATATTTATATTCATTTATATATATTCATATGTTTATAGTATTGTAAAAGTATGTCTTACCTCGATTCCTCCAATAATTTTAAGTTTGTATGCCACATCGAACCCGTCGTCATCTTTTTGTTCAAATATGTCTACACAAGCTTCTAGATTGGAGCATGACCTACACCGGTCGTGCTCATCGGCTTCATGCTTAGGTTTCACTTGTTCCAGTTTTTGTTTAAGATCTAAAAGTTTCATATCATCTTCATAATCGTCATCGTTAGTGATGTCAGCAAAATGGTCTTGGCTGTCTTGTATAGCTTGTTTTTTGATCGCGTGCTTTTCTCGAATTTCTGAATAGCGGCTCATAGCCTCGAAGAAGGGCCATTGTTCGTTCAGAATGCCTTTGTTAGCAAATTTCGTTTTCCACTGTAATAAAGATAATGAGTAAGAATACACCGTCATATGATGAAAAATTTCTAGTAAATTGTACTCAATTCTTTTAACAAAGAAACTTACCCTGAATGTTTTAATAAGATGAACCCATATTTCTTGTAAGTCTAATAAACTGTGGTCCAGTGGTATGCCGATCGTTCTCAGCATTTTTTCAACCTCACTAAGAACAATAAAAATCTATGAGTTTCTACGATATTTGACCAACTTATAATAAACTCTGCTCTGGTATTAATTTACGTAACTTACCGCCATCCACTATATTGGTCCTTTGATGATTTAAACATATGTTCTAAATCTGTCCGTGCACTAATTAAGTTGAAAATCCATTCTTCTTGCCCTGAATAAAGAATTATATTCGTTGAAGATTACAACAATAAACAATTTAAGATCATCATATTTAATGCAAAGTTAGTTGATTTAACGGAACAAGAATCTTTAATTTAAAATCTTGGTGATGCTAATTTGAAGACAAATATTAACAAGGAAAGGTAACCGTGTTATTAATACTCACAATCGCCGAGAGGATTCAAACTGAGTGTCGATGATTCACCCAAGTACAGTTCAAACAGGTTGTGGTACACCCACGCTTTATTGTTCGTCGCTTTTGCTTTTTGATATTCCTAAAAAAAGATTCGATCATAATCGACTTCAAAACAAAGAATAGGGTTTGTATTCGACAGAATTTATGTAGGTCTGCAATTTTCTCATAATATATTCATACAACTGAGTATTCTCTCGATCTCTTTTATAATTATTTAGTTAGAGTACCTGGTCCAAGCACCTCAAAACTTACCGCAAACGTAGCCGTCCATTTCCTTCCCAATTCTCTCGACGTCAAAGTTTTAGGAAACCCATATTCCTCTATCATAATTCTTGACATCTCACTGTGAGGAAGAACGAAAATAAATTGTTGAGTTGGAAAATTAATTTAGACGACAAAAAAAATGGAGGTATTTGATTGAACTGTCTAAAGCTTTCGATAACCTGAGCTATAACAGCTATATATATTTAAAGCGTCTTACTTTGAAGAGGAATGAAGTAATATTACGGTCGTCTTTTGAATAACTGCTAAAGAAAAAGCATTCGCCAAAGCTTTGTGCATAATATCTCAATTTAGAAGTCGTATCCGGATAGGAGTCTCTCAAGGCTAAATTTTGGGTCCTATATATCTTAAGATGTGTATTCGCAATGAAGTTACTAGTTGTGCATGAATATTGTATAAGTATAAAAAGTATCTTACTTCCACGCCCATTTCTTTTGTCTAAACAACCAGTCATGCTGAAGTCTGATTTGAATAAATGTCTCCGTAATATCTTTCGACCCTGTAGAAGAAAACAATTAAATTTTACTATTTTATTTAACAGTAAATAGCATGTAAAGTAAGGCCAGACTAGCTTTATTTAATTTCTATGAGACAATTATAAGATGTAATTCTTTTACTTACACTGAAAGTCATTCTCATTCTCATTTTCACTCTCGTTTTCATTCTTACTCTTTTTACAGTGCTTGGAATATCTAGTATCTTTTATAGAAATATAAGTACAAGGCGTAAGATCCAGGGCGTCTGGATCGAACTTCTCGAAATAGTTTAACATAGCGTCATATAGCGGCCAGTCGCTTTGTTCTTCACCCCTCTTTATTTTTATGCGATGTTTTCTCTGCAAACAATAATGGAAATAGAGGATACATAATATGTTTCTTTACTTATATAGCTTTTGCGCGCAACTTCATTCATGTGCACTTAGGCTTTCAATCTGCATTAATAAATAATTATTCTGAAAGAGATTCATCGGGAAAGAGATAAACGCAACGAATCGAAAATCAAGAAAATTGCTCCAGCTGTTATGAAGTTTCTGAACAAGCACAAGATTGTTTTATGTTCGAAAAATAGAATAAAGCGAATTTATTGTTTTCACATTAAAACGGATGCACCGATTAAGATGAAAGGTATTGATATAGGCAGGGCCTAGTAGATGGCTCAAGCTTACTTTTTATCCAGGTGAGGTATAGAAAACAGTTTAAAATGTTGATAGGTCCTTACATTGAATGTAACCTTGAGGTGATGCCACAATCCTTTCATGTCGTGCACACAGCAGTCAATCGGTAGATCCTGACAACGCATGGCTCTTTCCACTGTTCTGTAATCAACAATAAAATATAGTTTCAGTAGCAATTAGCTCAAGTTCTGAAATTCGTTCAAATATTTATTTTTATTTAACTATAGAAATAGATAATACATACATTTATATACCATTGAAGTTGATAGTGACGTCATACAAAAATGAGTGTAAAAATAATTTTGTTTTATTGTTTCTTTCAAGCTTTGCTTTGGATTGAAGATTGCATAGGTATTGTTTTGAGAATAGTATGTATTACCTCAGCTAATTAGATTGAAAACGACATTCATATTTGTTTACAAAATTCACTGCTACATTAAAATAGTATTCCAGTTACCTCCACATGGTGATAGGGTCCAGCTTCATATCTTTAGTTTCTGTCACACAGATGATCAATTTCAATCGCCATTCATCACTCCCTGTAAGAGGTTTTAATATTTTAGTGTGCTAATTTTTGGAAGAGAGTGTAGTGTAGGTGGATTAAATCTATGTTTACATGCCATTTTATATTTGAAATAAAATAATTACTCATTATATGCAAATCAATAATTATTCATTTTTGATATTTATTGTAAATATGTATGTAAATATCTATGTAAATAAAAGATATGCAAATGTACTATATTAAACTTTCAAATTATGTCTTTTATTTTTTTTGTTATAAACTAAAATCTTATTAGAATTTATACTCACATGATTCATATTTGTCTAAGACTTCACTTTTTCCAAAAACTTTATCAAACATTTTTAAATACTGCCAGCTCTTGTTATTAGTTTTCTTCGCAGCTTTGTACCTCTGAAATAAACCAAAAGATTCTTTTTTATTTAACTGTTTTCTTCCCCTAGGTATAAGTCTTCTGTTTTTTACACTTATTTGTATGGTTTAAACAAGTCACACTGATTATTATTTTTATTTTCTTTGCTTTTACAGATTTAAAATACTCACATCATAGGTGTAGGACCATTTCTTCCTGACATGGTCAACAGTCATTTCACTGGGAAAACCATTATCAAGCAGTATTTTGTGGAATTCCCTGTAAAAGCCATTTTAAATTAAGAAATAGTTTTAATGTCAATATTTTGTATCCATAGTAAAATTATCTAGCTAGAATATTGCCATTGTTTATACAGCATCTCTTTTTCTCTATGAAACCTAAGAAAGCAAATATGCTTAACAGGTGGGAAAAAGGTTTAGCTATACTTACGCCCACGGTTGCTTTTTACTTTTAAACAGCAAGTCATTTTCAAAACGAAGTTGCAAAAATCTTTTAGTCAATTCAGACGTCCCTAAAACACATAAACAAATACAAATTCAATCGTCCAGTCCTTGAGCAAATAATGAAAAGCAACTGTTGTACTGCCTTCAATTACTCACACACAAAAGTTTTGTCGTCCATATTAGTGAGAAAGATTTGTTATCATTTTATATGTTACATGCAAAGGGAAATCGTGCAATTCAAATGCCTTTGTTTTTAAATAGATAATTCCAAATAAAATTGACAAGTTGGCGAATTGTTTTGATAATTTCAAGTTGACGTTTACAGACACTAGCTGGCTAGACAGTTGATTTTTTGTATAAGGCAACAAAACCTCTTTAATTTTGACGACATCTGCATCGCCGAATAAAAAAACTAATAGTATGATTTTGACATTTTCGGTTTTACTCAGATGTAATGTACGGTTCGGGCAACTCTAGAACATTATTTTGGTTCTGCGATTCGTCCTACAATTTTCACGTGGTTTTACACATTTCGGCATGTTTTACACAATTTAACTTGTATTTTTGAATTAAATTGGCAATTATGCATCGACTTGCATCTGCCAGGAATTTATATCACAGTTCTCTGCATGGTGTTTCCCTGCCTTCGAACAATTCACTTACAAGTACATCAAATACGGAAATAAAATGCTCGTTTTGTCGAAGGATTTTATTAGGCCGCCTCGGTGCAGGTAATTTAATTTAAAACTGCTGAATAGACTCTACTAGTTTGCTTATATCATGCATGATAAATAGTTGCACTGTACATAGGTTATCCAGTTGCATAACATCTCCAATAAGTTTTATTTTTATTTTCTAGAAAATTTTTATGCAGCGAGACACCAATCTACGAAAACGGCTAATTTACTCAGTTCCTTGAGAAAAAAGACTAAGCATAAGAGTTATAGGAAATATGGAGAATTGCTTGAAGGTATGTTTGTTTACATTTGTACCACTGACCCTAACCTATGTTTAAATGATGTTAATTTATAAATATTGCTATTTTTAGTTGGTGACCAAGCCATGACTGAAACTAAGGTATCAATAAGTAAATTGCGAGCTGTGCATCTCTCAAAGTTGGCATCTAGTTCGGTCTCACTTGGGCAGTTACACCAGCTCACCAAAAAGCCTCCTAAGAACTTAAAAGTGGCTGAAGTAGATCCTGAATTACTACAAACTGTTAGAGACCAGATATTAAAGAAGACCTCTGTGAAAACTTCTGCAACGCCAGTCTCTGTGAAGTCTAAGCTTTCCGAAATAGTATTAGAAGATGACAAATGTGCACTTATATACACGAGCCATCCACTAGCTAACTTAGAAGATAAACTCAGGACAAAACAATACATAGACATGGTGAAAGAGAGCTACTACGATTTTAGAAAAGCAACTCTTTATGACCAAAAGTTGCAAGACCTTAGGTTTGCAATAAATGAAGGATTGAATCAAGAGTTCAATTTAAATGAAAGTAGTAAAACTGATTTAATATCTCAGGAGCATTTTGATCCATTACCAAAGGGGGCTCATGCTGTGTTCAGAGAATTGTTTGTGGATAACCAATTAGATAGCTATGATCATGAATTGATGAACCACTTAACAAATATGCAGTAAGTACATTCTTCAATTTAATTTTTAAACAAATCATCTATACCTTATCATAAAAAAGAAGGTTCTGAAAGTATTGAACTGATTAGAGAATCCTTTCACTATTAGGAGCCTACCGTCTTCCCGAGTAACACAGGCAGTAGCTCCCACATACATTTCAAAATTTTAAAGTTATTGATTTGTTTTTATCAATGAATTTCAGAGCCCAAGGTATAGCTCATCCAGCGATAGAGGACATCTATGATGACCCAGCTCTGCATCATGAGATTATAGAAACCAGAGAAGACCTGGAGTTGGATCATGTAGAACCAGCTGCTGCTAATTCCTTGAAAATCAAACAGGCGTAAGTTTACATTGCTTTGTATTTGTTTTTTTGTGGTATAAGGTGAAGAGAGCTTGCACAAATTCCTAACCACCACAATGGTACATGAAAATCTTATAATAGGTTTTGGGGTGTCTACTGCTCTATCAAATACTATTTGTGATTGATATTTTCTTGTATTTATGTACTATTTCAAATAAGATTTGATGCCTTTTATAGGAAAAAAGCGATACGTGACAAGAACAAGGCGAAGCGTGACAAGCGACGTGCCAAGCAAGAGTTGAGCATGAAGCAAGACATGCGCGAGCTGGAGCGGCGCGGCAAGCAGGAGTCGCTGCACCGCGTGCTCACTGCACATCTGCAGTTACTCTGCTCACTCAACATGATACAAGAGGTAAGAGATAGGTATAGTATAGGTCACACATTTTTAGTCATCATCCTCCTGCCCTTATCCCAGGAAATCTGTGACGCTCCCGGATCAGAATCAGAAGGACCTAACCATTTCTCTCCCATGGGTGTCGTTAGAGGCGACTAAGAGAGCTAAGGCACTTTGGGCTACTCGCAAGATGGGCAAACCACCTCTATAGCATTCCCAAGGAGAGCTATCGTCAGGCAGGCGGCCGGCTGTAAAATTTAAGCTAAAACATATGAAGTCACACATTTTGAGTATTTAAAAACAAAACATTATTTATATTCCCTTCATGATCGTTTAAGCTTTGCCAGTCGAAATAGGTCTTTATTAACCTTCATACACAGTTAATTTTTCCCTTGGGTAGAATTTAGAATTTAGAAATGTGATGAATAATAAAGTGCCCATTAACTTAACTGTCCATAAAATATTATCCTTTTGTACAGATCAGCTAGTGTTATTTGCGTCTTACTATTGTACGAATGAGTTTCTGTGTCAATTAGTGTACTCGTGACGTATTCGTGAGACGGCCGAATCCAGGTCAACTCTTTTTGGATAAGTTCATCATCCTCATCATCCTCCGAGCCTTTTCCCAATCATGTTGGGGTCGGCTTCCAGTCTAACCGGATTCAGCTGAGTACCAGTGCTTTACAAGAAGCGACTGCCTATCTGACCTCCTCAACCCAGTTACCCGGGCAACCTGATACCCCTTGGTTAGACTGGTGTCAGACTTACTGGCTTCTGACTACCCGTAACGACTGCCAAGGATGTTCAATGACAGCCGGGACCTACAGTTTAACGTGCCATCCGAAACACAGTCAATGGTGTCTAAGATATACTTAGAAAGTACATACAAACTTAGAAAAGTTGCATTGGTACTTGCTTGACCTGGGATCGAACCCGCGCCCTCATACTTAACTACTTGTTTGGATAAGTTATAACAGTAATAAAATGAATATACTTGGATTTCTATGTAGCAAAGTATTATTTGTTATTTTAGATATTTTTCCTAATTCGAGTCTATTCAAATAGTTCTCACATTTTTTCTTATGTTTAAAATTAACGTAAAAATATTAAAGTGTCAACAAAAGGCGCTTGCTAACCCAATTTTGATGGTAAATCTCTGTTATCTTATCGAGCATGTCAGTGACCGCGACAGTCGCGAAATAATATAGATAAGTGTTCTGATTTATACAAGTAATCCTAAATATTTGGTATTCAGAACCATTTACAAACAAATGTACCAAAACAACATGATGACATAAAAAATATAAAAAAACTAAATTGTAATTGTACTCTTTTATAAATGCACGTAACAATGGTTAAAGTTTATTACAAGACTTTTCTAACAAGTCCAAAACACAGCTATGATACAATATTCGATCATGAAGTTCCAGTTCATATCTTCCGACTCCATCATCACATCAGTTTGACTGTACAATATTATTGTATTGTCATCAGAACTATACATAATATACAGCTGCCAATTTTCCTGACATTACTATCCTAGGAAGATGGTTATTAGTTACCTTAGATTTCATTACATTATTTATTTGTTTAAAAATACAATGTCCCACAAAACTGTAAAAGCAGTTTGACTATGGGATCAACTTATATTTATAAACTAATTAATGATATCAAATTTATTTTAATAAAACATGATTAACCACAGGTCAAATTAATTACCTTAGATTCCATTACATACTTACATACAAGTCGACCTAATAAAACCTATTTAATTGTACAATATTGTTCCAGGCTCAACAAGTGCTACAGTATTACCGACAGAGAGGAACAAGGACGTCCAATCATCCCAAGATTAATGACGTCAAAGTATACAACACGTTACTACATGGATATGCCGCTACAGTAAGCACCTTTTAATACAAAAATATATAATACCATAAACTTTAGGGATACATTTTTGTCTAGGTCTAAAACTTTGGCCTTACTACAAAAACTTTTAAACATCTGTTGAATACTTCTAAATCTAAAAAAAATACAGATACAGATACAGACGTTGGAATAAGGTCCATTTTGCAGCCACACTTTTTATAGACAAGTGTTCAACAGATGTTAAAGTTTTTGTAGTAAGGCCAAAAAAGTTTTCAAGTTGGAAAATTATCAGACGACCTCTCCCATTGTGAGTGCAACGTCAGACTCTGAATAAAATCTTTCTGGAGCTCTTTATGTACGAAGGCCGCTCTATCTCTTTCGAACACTCCCGCAGCCTCTTATATCGGCCCTAGATATAATATTCAAAAGTAATAAAACTTTAATTAATAATAAACTATGGTTCAACACCTCTACCCACATGTATGTATGTATAAAAATTGTTTTCATATTTGGTAATACAAAGATGTTGCTTCAATATTAATATTTCCCCAGGGAATGTTGGACAACACAAAGCAGCTTCTATCGTTTATGTCTGAAGACGGCGTGGAGCCCAATCCCCAGACCTTCGCAGCCGTGTACGAGTGCGTCGAGAGAAGTGCTGAAGAGAATAAAGTGGAACTACTCCAGCAATATAAGGACCAGATGGATCAAAAGGTATGTAGACATTTTCTAAGGAAACGGGAATTAGTTATTTCCTTTATAAATTTAAAAGACAATAGATTTTCTATAGCATCATAATTACCAGTTCGATCAAAGCGAAGCGATCAAAACCTACTTTATTTTATAAAAATGCAAATTACTATAAATTTTATATTTTTTTGTTACAGGACATAACCCTAAACGACTTACTAGACAAAACGAAATTCCTTTACGATCAACGTGAAGTTGTTCTTCAATCAATCCATAGACTACAACCGGACTTTGAACCTCAATACACAGCCCCTGTTCTCGATTACAAATGTCCTTTATTAGACAACTTGACACTAGATAAAGTGGAGAACAGACAGGGGTTGATGACGTCACCAGGCGAAGGTCTGTTTTCCATAGAGGAGATCATAGAGAAAGGGAAGGAACAACTGAGTATGGAGATCAAAGGGGAGGTTGAGATACAGAATATTGGTGTGAATGATGAGCAGTCGGATGTTGTGAAGTTTTGTGTGAGTATTGATTTATTTTTGTAAACTATCTCCTAGTACCGTTGAACTATTTCCCGTATGTACATAGATAAAAAGTAACCTATACAATATCGTGAATATATTTTAACCATAATGTATTTGAAAAAAGTATTGCTTGTCGCTATGGTGGCCTAGCACACTTTTCTACTAGTGATAAATATTTAAACTTAGATACAATTATTGGTATAATGGTTATTGTGATGAGAAATGGGAATGAGAATGAGTGTAATGGGAATGATTGTTTCGTGTCTGACGAGATTTTAATATAATTTTCGATTTCGATTACAAAAAAATAACTGTACTTTTTAAAGAATACATTGCTTGGCCACTGTGCTGGGAAGTGCATTATGCTTCAGCTAATGTAATTGTATTTTTATTTATAGCGAGCTAAACTATCAGCGACGCAAGACAAGTGGCGCGGCGTCATCCGCGAGTCCTTTGAGCGCAATCTCGGCACACTGAAGTCGCAGAGCTCGGCTTCGCACTCCGCCATCACGTTGTACCCGTATCTTACCGTTTTGGACGTAAGTATGATCTTTCATTTTACTGATTTTTATTGGGAACTAGTTATTCCTCGCAGTCCTATCCCCTAGCTAACGGTTTTTGACGTAAATATTATCTTTATTTCAATGTTTTCACTTTGTATTTTTTTATTGAAAAATATCTGTTTTCTGCATATACTGCAGGTGTCCCAAGGGATGTACTTAACGAACCTAGGTAAAAAGTGGTGTTCCTTTAAATCGGTTCAGTAGTTTTGTTTTGTAAAATACGGACAGAAAAACAGTTACTTTCGCGTTTATAATATAAGTAGAAGTATAATCATAATTTTCAAACCTTTACATTGAGTTGTGTGTTCCATATTGACGTGACAACGTCTTATAAATTGGTTTGCCGGGTTACACCTCAAGAAACTGCGTTACGCTCCGCTCACGTTATGCGCTCACAATGAGAGCGAGTGAGATGCACGCGTCCCTTCCACTCGGGCATGGTTAGCCCGCCTAAGAGCGAGAGAGACAGACATAAATCATCCTTCTTCCTACTATACGAATGAATATTCACATTAAAATTATTTTACCACTCAAAGTCGTTGTCACGTAAAACGTTCGCCCGTATACCGACTTTACAGGCAACCAATTTTTTTCAATCTTTTCTACTTCAACAAGTAAATAATTTGGTTTCAGGTGGATCAATTTGTGGACCTAATAATGGGCGAAATAAGCAAACTAGTCGACGGCAGTGAAACATACAGCCCTACTCTCAAACTATTACAGAGAGATTTAGGAACGCAAGTGTATCAGAAGTAAGTACGACCTCAACAATAAATATCGATAAAATTAATATCGACAATATTTTCCCAACTCTATTTAAACATTTCGATATTTCGCACAGATTTATATCTCGCTTTATCCTACAAAGAGTTACGTGATTTTAATAGGTACGCTAAATTTTTTTGTCATATTTTTAAGTATTAATATTGATTATTATCCATCGATTAGATACCAAATCGAGCAGTATCGTCGCAACGGCACACTTAAGAAGTTAGAGCGTATATACGAGCAGTACTGCACGTGGTACGTGGCTCGTGGCTCAGTGGACGGCACGGGACTGCCGTACCACGTAATTTATGTCATAACTAGCTTCTGCCAGCGGTTTTACCCGCATCCCGTGGAAACCTCTGCACGAACCCGGATAAAAAGTATCCTATAGCCTTCCTCGATAAATGGGCTATCTAACACTGAAAGAATTTTTCAAATCGGACCAGGAGTTCCTAAGATTAGCGCGTTCAAACAAACAAACAAACTCTTCAGCGTTATAATATTAGTATAGATTTATAAGTATTAATGTCGATAATTATTCATCGATTAGGTACCAAATCGAGCAGTACCGTCGTAATGGTACACTTAAGAAGTTAGAGCGTATATACGAGCAATACTGCACGTGGTACGTGGCTCGTGGCTCAGTGGACAGCTCCGAGCTGCCGTACAAAGTAATTTATGTCATAATTTATAAGTATTAATGTCGATAATTATCCATCGATTAGGTACCAAATCGAGCAGTACCGTCGTAACGGTACACTTAAGAAGCTAGAGCGTATATACGAGCAGTATTGCACGTGGTACGTGGCTCGTGGTTCGGTGGACGGCACGGGACTGCCGTACAACGGCCGGCAGGCGTGGCAGGCGCTTGTGCATAGGAATAGAGAAGGGGCTAGCTTGGTAAGACTTCATTTTATTATTATATGAAAAGATGTTTTTTTTTTTTTTTTTTAAGATATCATATGTTGAATATCATGTATGTTTTTGAACTATGTAGACGCTTTGATACTTTTCGGAATGAAAAAAACCGGGAAGTGCAAGTCGGACTCATCTACCGATTGATCCGATAAATGGGTGCAAAATGATTCTATAAGGGTTCGTTTTTGTTGTTAATAGGGCCGGAACCTTTAACCCTATACTGCATATAAAGCTATATAATATGATCACCGAACATGTTTTTTTTTCAGTATAATAAAATGAAAAATCTTGAGAGAAAATCGTAAAGTTCGGCGTATGCGCTAAGTTGTTAAAATATCAATCTTATATACTGTATTTCCCAGGATATTGAGGAGACGCCGTGGCCGATGGAAATGCGTCAGAACATCGGCAAGTTCCTGTACAACATCATTATAAACGACGTCAAGATTGACGTCAATATGTTCAAGAGTAAAGCTGCTAAAGAGTAAGTTATAGTATTACATGCTGGATATTAGCTTTTCTATGAAGGTTTTCTAATAACAGTTTGATTTCAATAAGGTTTTTAAATAATATGTGAATAATAAAAAGATGGAGGTGGTTTAACGATAAAAGACATATTACGTATGGAGCAACAATCAAATGGGATTGTGCATGCATTAGGTAGTTGCTTCAATTATAAATTTTCCGTGTGCAAAGCGTCTGAAGAACTCATGACCAGAGATTGCCAATAATTTGACCCAATTTTCACTTATGCTGCCTGTCCCTGATCAATGGTTAAAAAATGCTAGGCTGAATATTCTATAAAAAAAAAGTAAGACATGGATGGGAGGCCCTAACCTTATTAGAAGATGGTTTTCGATTATATTATAATGATTTAGAAGACTTAAGAATGTTTTCTTGTGTGTCATGCAGGAAGCTCCTCCCCGCAGTATACAAAGTCCACCGGCCATGGGGCCGGCTGGTGCGGCTGGAGCTGAAGCCGCACCCCGCGCTGGCGCGCCTGTGGGCGGGCGCCGCCGCCCCCGCGCTGCGCCTGCGCGCCGCGCTCACGCCCACCGCCGCGCCGCCGCTGCCGTGGGCGGGGACACAGCGGGGGGCGTATCTTGTCACGCCCACGCCGCTAGTCAGGTATGATCTTTAACTGTTTGTCCTATCTGGATGGGAATGGGAAGCGACGTCAAAACAACAGACAGTCGTTTTCTTTTGGAATATCTCATGTGACGTCAGTAAATTTATTTTATAATATCCTGCGTGACATGACGCGATACGGTACGGCGCTTAAATATTTAAGAAGTTTGAAAGTGACACGTAACCGATTGTTTCGAATTCGCTGTATCTGAGAATGGACTGAGCATAAAACACGAATAAGGAGATGAAACGGCCAGTAGTGACCTATCTATCAAACAAACTTACAAAACATCAAATACAAAACGTCAAATAGTATTATCGCATGATCGCACAAATGCTTTAACTCTTCCTAAAACACATAAATCTCATAATTTTATTTATTCCAATATAAAGTATATTCCTGTATTATTTACTTTCAATTTCCCTTCTCCCGAAGAATGCCATTACACGTGATGAGTCAATGGAAGCGTCTGGAGTCAGCTCCAGCCGAGTCGCTGTACCCAGTGCTAGACAGCCTCAACCAGCTGGGCGAGGTGCCCTGGGTCATCAACCAGCGCATACTGGATCTGCAGATACAGATATTTAGGTGAGTCTAGCGTGTTGAATTAGGTAT
Organism: Helicoverpa armigera; assembly: GCF_030705265.1. Classification (NCBI taxonomy): domain Eukaryota; kingdom Metazoa; phylum Arthropoda; class Insecta; order Lepidoptera; family Noctuidae; genus Helicoverpa; species Helicoverpa armigera. The sequence continues at coordinate 2,969,403 of NC_087137.1, read as the reverse complement.
CGGGACTTTTGCTGTCTGGCCTCTTGGTGTCTATATCCGTAGTGTCTGGATCCATGGTGTCTGGGCTTTTGGTTGGAGACTTCTGGCATTTGGACTCCTGACATCTGGACTCTTGGCGTCTGGACAATTGGCGTCGGGATTCTTGGCGTCTGGACTCTTGGCGTCAGGACTCTTGCTGTCTGGAATCTTGGTGTTGAGACTCCTGGTGTCTGGACGGCATTTATTTTCTTGTGGGAAATCATCAAATGATCCCTCCCGTTATGGGAACAGCGGGACACGTGGTGGAAGACGTATAGTGACTAAATCCCATTTTTTTCCTTTTAGCCAATTATATTTATGTAAAAAACGTATTTATGTACAGAGACGGCGGCGACAAGAAGTTAGACATAGCGCCACCATCGTCCCGATTGGACACATCTCAGTTCGGCAGCGCGAGTGACGCGGCGAGCACGTTCAAGCGCCGCGTGGCCATCAACCGCGCTCGAGCAGAGATGCACTCGCTCTGGTGCGATGCGTTGTATAAACTGTCGCTCGCTAACCATTATAGGTATGTATTTTGTTGTATAGAAGTGCTTGTTATGTTGGATATTATATGTATGTATTTGATGTGATGCTTTTTCCGGCATAATAAATTAAATGTATATTCTCAAATAAAGTTTTACATTAATAAGACGGCTTCGGGCCGTAGCTGGCGGCTGTGTCCCGTGCCACTGTCGCGTAGCATATGGTTGATTTCGGTCAACAACGCGTACAGATTTTTGTGGGCGCGTTAAGAATGATGTCTCCATAAATTGTCTCACAACTATAGCAGCCACTATACTACTTGGAAAAGTCGATCAGAACTAATGACGAATTAGCATAAGCGAGACTTAACCGGTTGATTGGTGTAAGCCGAAATGCCCCTCCACACTCGTCATAATTCCTTTCGTGTGAAGGTCTTGCTTATATGATTTAGCTAAACTGTTCATAATATTGTTTAGGCGGAAATTAAAAGTTTCCATTTAATATATTTCTAATTTACACATTACATACAACCAACAAATCTTCCTCTTCCAGAGACTCGACATTCTGGCTGCCCCACAACCTCGACTTCCGCGGTCGCGTATACGCGTGCGGGCCGCACGTGTCGGCGCTGGGCGCGGACGCTCAGCGGGCGCTGCTGACGTTTGCCAAGCGCCGCCCGCTCGGACCCAGGGGACTGCGCTGGCTGAAGCTGCATGCTGTCAACCTTACTGGTACCATGAAGAAGAGTACTGTTGATGAGAGGTAACTTACCTTTAGCTCAGGTTATAGCATGTTCCTTGGAATATTGTGACGTTAGACGCCACGTGTCGGCGCTGGGCGCGGACGCTCAGAGGGCTCTGCTGACGTTCGCCAAGCGCCGCCCGCTCGGACCCAGGGGACTGCGCTGGCTGAAGCTCCATGCTGTCAACCTTACTGGCACTATGAAGAAGAGTACTGTTGATGAGAGGTAGGTTAGTTTTCAGATTATTAGGGTTTCTGTAATATTCTGTCTAGATGACATCGTGTTGCACACGCTTGGAACGACACTCATTCGTCCTGATAGTGTTTATCATCAATTCACTCGGCTGACGTGGACAGCGACCACTTATAACTATACATATCTGAGTGCATGGATTTGAAACGTATCAAGTACCTGATCAAAAACTACAGTACAATACTGCCAGGAGAAGAAATTACAATGATCATAAGTAGAAAGATTTTCAGTGAAAAGTTTAACATATAATGATATCTGTATTGTATGCTATTTATACTTTAGCCATTACTTAAGATAAAGTTACACAAATTTTGCTTCTCTCCGTATATTTGACTCGACATTTCTTAAAATACTTATTATTTTCTTCAGACTTGCATACGCGGACAGCATACTGCCCAAGATCCTGGACTCAGCAGACCGGCCGCTGCAGGGCGAGCGCTGGTGGGCGCAGTCCGAGGAGCCCTGGCAGACCCTCGCCTGCTGCATGGAGATAGCTAATGCCGTCAGGTCTCCCAACCCTGAGGGTAAGTGCTGGCTGTTCCATCGCGGACAGCATACTGCCCAAGATCCCGGACTTATAGATCCTTTGGATTATGATAGTCGCAACTCTTACGAAAGACACAAATGCCTGACAAATAGGAACGTGTTTTACACGTCAGACTTACCATTAGTCACCAAAGAAGTTAAGATTCGACATTCACATGATGCGATAAATGTTACATACATGGCATATACGACATAATCTTTATTATTCTTACATTTTCTGAATAAAGTTTCAGTCATAGGGAAACACAACGATATTTGTTAATTTTGAATGAATTATTTTTTATTTGCTTATACATTATTTGTTCATCTTTATTTAATACTTTACATACTGAATTTTATTTTATCAGACTTCAAATGTAAATTGGTATAAGTAAATAAATCTGCCACAGAAAAAAAACCCTCAACTCTTACTTAACTTCTAATATCTAAATCTCACTCAACTTCTCCCCTCAAAAGAATACCTCTGCGGCTTCCCGGTGCACCAGGACGGGTCGTGCAACGGCCTGCAGCACTACGCGGCGCTGGGCGGCGACGCGGCCGGCGCAGCAGCCGTCAATCTAGCTCCACACGAGAGACCGCAGGACGTGTATAGTGCTGTGGCTGCACTCGTATGTATTATATAGACTGATAATAACTTTGTGATTAAAAGATAAAAAGTAATTTATACAAAGTAGGCTGAAAATCAGAACTTTACAAAAGTAAAATCGACCTTCAAAAAGTTCTTCCTGTTTACTTTTGTAAGACGGCCCCCAAAACGACGTTCACCACTTCCTATGTGTTTTTGCTGAAAAGATTCAAAAAGGAACTCCAACTTTTAGGTTTGGCATGTACTTTCTTTTTCTCTTCCACAAACTAATATGAAAACAAAGTTTTCATTATGAACATGGTATAGACATATGAGCGAACGAAGATATAGAAAATGTGTTTTAATTTTATAAGTCAGAAAATGTTAGTTACGCTGTTAATTAAAAAACGCGTAAAAATTGGTGGGGATGTAACTTAGAACCCAGAAAATGGACATGGGATTACGACTTTCTATTCCCATCGAAGCGAAATACGAAAAGGAGATTAGATGCTTTTCATATACAAAATTTTAATATAACACAATCTTTAGGTGGAAGAGATGCGAGCCCGTGACGCGGCAGCGGGCGTACCGGCCGCCGTCATACTGGAGAACTTCGTGCGGCGCAAGGTCATCAAGCAGACTGTCATGACCACCGTCTACGGCGTCACCAAGTTCGGCGCAAGGCTGCAGATCGCTAAACAGCTTAAAGGTAAGCTTAAGCCTGAAATGAAGTGTGATTAAAAACAACGGCCTATGAGTGTAATTAAAATTGTTATATAGTATAAAACCCTATATCCCTATGTATGCGTAAATCTTTAAAATTACGCAACGGATTTTGATGCGGTTTATTTAATAGGAGAAGAGGAAGGTTTATAATTATGTATAATAACATCGAGCACCCGTGGGAAGCCGGTTCGGGTGGCTATTACCAAATAATAAACCTTTTCTCTATTTGTTTCACCAACATCAACACTTATTTTATGCAATTTTATTGAGAATTTTCATTAGGTAAGCACTGTACTAATATTTCCATTCTCTTCAGATATAGACGAGTTTCCCAAAGAGCACGTATGGTCGTGCTCGCAATACCTGACGACGAAGACGTTCGACAGTCTGCGCGAGATGTTCACCTCCACCAAGCTCATACAGGACTGGTTCACCGACTGCGCCAAGTTAGTATTACTACTTTCGATACTAAAAGTAATTAGTCACAATTTAGTCTAGTACGTTATCTTTTTACTAAGGCATACTGAAATGTATAGATTTATTTTTTGCCAAAGAATAGTCAAACTTATTTCGTAAAAATACTATATCAATTATTTCAAATTGAATATTGAATTAGAAGAGATTCTGTCGCGGCATCCTATACGGTTTTGTTTCTCCTACGGAGAAATTAAAGATGAGCAGAGATGCCATAGAGCGGGTAGGTCAGGCGCTTCCTATAAATCGTGAAACGATAAGTTACGAGTGAATTAATGAGGCGTTCAGATTCTTTGATACATCTTTAAGGGCCTCTGAACACCTGCATTTTAGCGACGCTACTTTCTTAGGAGATTTTCCGTTATGAGATCTCTCATGAAAGCTTGTCATTTTGTTCTCAATGATTTTTCTCCTTTCTTTGAAGTAATTAATCAAGTGTTGAAGTAATTATTCACATGTACTACCTTCTTAACCTACTTTATTATTGCCTTTCTACCTTAGACTAATCTCAGCGGTATGCGGCGAGAGCGTGGAGTGGGTGACGCCGCTGGGGCTGCCGGTGGTGCAGCCCTACTACCGCCGGGCTCCGCCCACCGCCTCACACTACCGGCCCTCGCTCGACCAGCAGCAGTAAGTCATACATACTACTTTAGTATCATCGAAATGTAAACTTTATTTTCATAATGTTAAGTTACATTTTAATTTGTCGCCTCAACATAACCTTTGCCGTCAATAGTCGCCGTATCAAGCTAGGGTATGCGCGAGGGTAGGTAATCTTGATGCCGTCCGACACACATTTCCTGCTTGTGTATGCCGGTGACATGCAACTAGGCACAAACCCAGCGGTACTGCATCCGGCACTATGTTTTATATAGCCTTAATATACAGCATGAAGTTGCGTCTGACATTAGCCACATACTTTCAAAAATTTATTTATTGCACTCACTTATAGCTATCTTTACAAATTATTTAAACTTAGGCGATAGCGTAACTACTTTAACATAACTTATGAATTAATAAATTTTATGTCAACAAATTTATATTTCAGGCGTCCATGCACGATGAAGCAGCGCAACGCGTTCCCTCCCAACTTCATCCACTCGTTAGACTCGTCACACATGATGCTGACGGGGCTGCACTGCGCCGCCGACGCCGTCACCTTCGTGTCCGTGCACGACTGCTTCTGGACGCATCCCGATACCGTCGACCAGATGAACAAGGTACGCACCAAACTTTTTGTCGTTACGGAACGTTGCGCAGAAACCATTTCTAGGCATCACCGGGTGGCGTGGTGTGGGACGGGTATGGACACCTTTTGTGGACTGGTTCTATGAATTTAGTTTGAGAACGTCGACTTTTACGAGAACTGTATGTCTAATTTCGTAGGAACTGTGGCTGTAACAGCCGTTTATGTCCATCGATCATAGGGTTAATCAACGCTTGGGGCGGTTTGTCCGTGGATGACCATCTTGTCATGACTAGTTACTCAACTGCATCTGTTACGCTGCAGTTAGACTGGAAGCCGATTCCAACACAGTGGGAAAAGGCTAGGCATATGATGTAAACTTCAATATAACACATATGTAATTTTATTTGTGGTGGACTAAACAGGTGGTATTTATAACTCGCTATTCGCTACTTGAACTTCAATATTTATGTGTAGATAGAGATACATAAAATCATCAATATATTATCTAACTGTGGACCATTGTCTTTTTCAGATCTGCCGTGAACAGTTTGTCGCTTTACACTCGCAGCCGATCCTGGAAGATTTATCTGAGTTTCTACTCAAGCGATACAGTTACGATGAAAGGTAAGTCTTAATATAATTCAATACTAAAACTCCTACCGATTTATTACCACGCTTATATTAACTTCACTTGTAACTAACTAGATATGTATGAAAATCTTGGAATCTTAATTTGACCCACTTCTCGGTCTTCGATTAAGATGATATTTTGCACACGCTCTGAACTGATGACAATACATGACTAGCGTGTTTTTTAGTTTTTAAAACTATTACTTCATTAAAAACATTATACCAATATTCATCTAAATAATTATCGTTCTAGTGAACTCGAGGAGAAAAGCGCGGGCGCAGCGAACAAGAAACGTGTTAATAACTTGCTACAAAAAGTGCCCAGCAAAGGTGACTTCGACTTAAATAGTGTATTGAGATCAGTCTACTTCTTCAGTTAGACTACACTAGGAATTTAAATACTTAGCTGGTATAAGTAACTAATATTTTTCGAATACACGGAATCCGATTATCGATACTACTAGAACATATTGTAGGATCCCTACCTCATAAAATCATAACCTAATATTTACTTCTTAATTGAATTAACTAATAGTATTATGGAAAGGTATACTTAATTATCAGATAAGACACTTCGTTGGTTCTGAACAGTTAGAATTGCTAGAGTTGGGAACTTCTTACTTGCTGGATTTACTCAGGTTAGATATAACTTGGAAGGAATTATAATTATCGTATAATGTACTTTCTTGCCAATATTTTGAGCTTTTTACATTCATGTTATACTGTTTTGAAACTAGGATCGAAAATGTGTAATTAAAGAAGTACACCTGAATTGTATATTGGGTGAAATATGGCAACCCTGATGTGGCTTATATTTGAATTAAGAATGAGATTCTTAAAGGTCAATTTTGGCGAAGAAAGATATATAAAATGTTGCCATGTAAGGAGTTTGGTATAGACTGAAGTGAACTTGTGATGGTTACTTGAATATTGTAGGGCTTTTGTAATTTTCTATGATAGCTGGTAACACTGCTAAGACATTTTGCACATTCTTCTTCCATCGACTATTGAGACTGGCTTTGTGTTTAGTTTGTTTTTGTCTCAAATTTTGATAATTTAGTTATGAATTACGTTGCTTGTACGAAAATCCCTTTGTTGAAGTCATCAAATTGAAATTCATTGAGAACATGCTATATCGATTTATACACACTGCCTGTGCTAAAAACTGCCTAAATGAGAATGTGAAAGAGTCATCAAGTCATATTATTTTGCAATATCGGTATTTTTTAAGTTCGATATAAGAGGTAAGCTATCGCGATATTAGACAAATATAAGTTTTAAGTTCTGAGACAAAAATACCTACTTTTTTGCCATATTATATCAGTTGGAATGTCTTACATTATGTTTAATAGGAACCATTTGAAAAGTTGATTTTTACTGCCGTATTACTACTGCCAAAAAGTACTGCTACTCACACCGTACTTGAAAAATAACTATGTGTTGGATTTTCGTACAAATAACTAGAGTAATATTTTATTAGTTTACTCTTGTAGAGTACAAAATTGCTGTGTTAATATTATTTGTATAATTACTAATTATCAACCGATATTAGGTGCGGTTGATTCATAGGACGTCGACAACTCGTCAAAATTTTATTTGTTTGTATAAATGAAATACTAGTTAGAAAACCAAATATGTATTGTATTGACAAAGATGAACATTTTCGAATTTGTCCTGTTATGTAGTTGCCATAATGTGGAATTACGACACAACAAACTGTGATTGTTAGTAGTTGAACAATAAATTAAGCTGAATTATATGAATCGTTTCATTGAAATTGTCAGGAATTAAAATAACACCACAAATATAAATTATCATTTATTTGTAGTACAAAAATTCACGTTACACGGTCACTTAACTATTGACAACAATTTCCGATCAGCTGCTTGATGCCACAGACTTCACGGCGCATCACAACGGTGGACGGACACTAGATATATAGTTTCAGCAAATAATTTAATTACATCAATTCCTAGATTTTATTTTTTACGGTTTTTACCTTATTATTATTACGTTTAACAATTAAGTGTGAATGTAAACAAAGATAAAAAATATTTGGCGTGTGCGCAGTCTACGAATTCCTACATGCCTGCATTTCCTACTACCAACTAATAAATTCACAATAAAATCAAGTGCTAAGTGGTATATCTACGCTCGTTTCAAAATAAAGTCATCTTATCTTAAACCGTCAAGAAATCTTTAAAATTTTAAGCATCGCTTATGCTCATTACAAACAATGCGATCTACTTCTTAAACCGATGCTTATGAATTAAGAAAAATATTCTAAAATGGGGCAAATTCGTTAGTAACGCAACATTTTTAATTAGGACACAACATAGAACTAAAACAGTCGTGTTTTGGTCATTACGAACACAAGAGACACAATTGAAAACAGTCTCTATGGATAAGACAATAAGGTTGACAGGAATTTGACAGTGGTTCGGACAAAGTGCTGCTTCCGAGTTTTGTAACTTAATGCTCTTGACACGAACCTTATTATAACTCGGCTGAAATGAAGAGTCGTATATTACATCACCTTAATAAATTTTGCAGGGTATTAAAGTTTATTTTTTCGTGAAAGGTTTTTATGATACAACCAAAAGCCGATGACAGTTTTATTAAATTAAGTTAATGCCACGAAATAAACGAGAACGTTAAGGTGCAAAACCAGGAATAGTCACTGCGGAGTGGTGCTTATAGTCGATGTTTGTATACATGTACGCTGGTGTGCGGGCGCGCGCTGGGGTCGGCGCACTCGCTCGACCCGCTCGTCGTCGTGCGCTGACTCAGGTCCGAAGAACTAAGGATATAATGAGGCGTTACTTCGCGGAAATCCAACACATTCAATATTAGGAAAAATATGTGGTAATTCCGCGAGACAATCAATCGAGGGTTTGATGCATGATAAAATCCTAGTCTCAAGCAATTGCACAGTTGCCATGCAGCTGAACTTATACTCGATTCACGGGGCATCCTAAGATGTTGCGAGCAGTCCACGAGTCAACAAGAAGTGTGCCTCAATCCCCATGATCTCTTTTGCTTTTATAGCAAAATAAATAAATGACTACTTACGAGGGCGTCAAATTGTCCGCATCTATATTCTGCAGGCAGAACCACTGAGGATTGAGGATCTCATCACTTTTGGCACAGTCCAATGTACCGTTGAATAGTAACAGATCATCCATCAAAACCTGAGAAGAAGTAGAAAATCATATCAGCATATCAAATAGCCTATAAGCCGCAAGAATATGGTTGGAACAAGAATAGTTTCTACGTACTCCAAATTCCTTGACGCCTCTAGTTGGAGTTTTCCCATAGTTCCAGATTTTGATACCGTACACAGACACCGGAACGTCGAACACAAAGTATACCCTGAAAAAGTACACGAGACATCGTTGAGCAAGAATTTTATTTCATTAGGGAGATGCGTCAAGCCATTAGAAAGATGAAGCCTTAGAAGAACATTGGACACATTTATTGGGGAAATATATATTTTATTTCAGATCTTTCTATTACCGAAGAGAAATACAAGGAAGCTTCTAGGTAAAAATAATTTAGCACAAACATTGTTGATAAGTACGTAGGTACCTGTTGAGCGTATGCGGCAGCACGGGCGCGAGCCAGGAGTGCGCGGCGTCGGCGGCGCGGTTGTGTCCGTCCACCAGCTTGTCCGGCGTGCGCGCGTCCGCCGCCCGCGCGTCCAGCACGTTCACGCTCGCCGGGTGCGCGCACACGTCTGACCGACAGGAAAAGCAAGGTCTTCACAAGCACTTATTATTAACATCAGAAGTATGAATAAGGTTGATGCTAGTTGCCCATTCCAAAAGTAGTTTCCTATGGAGAAGAACGATAAAGAAATTCCATGGTGAAACAACAGTCAATGTGGACGGTTTTTGCGGAGTTCATGCGCATTCACTTTTGTTATCTGATCAGTGTCCGTATTGCCGTGAATTCATGGCACGAATGTGAAGCCGCCGTGACGGATCTGCTGTGCCCATGTCCCGCCCAACCCTAATTTACTCATGACAGGATATCATGTTATCCTATCCCTAAGTTTTTCTTCATGCACTCCTGCTATGTAGGTAGTCCCCTATATATCCTCACCTTATACACTCCCATTTACAATTCGTGATAATTTATTTGTTGTTTTCAACAAGCAGATACAAAAACTAGTAACAAACATACTTGTCTCTGTAAGCGGTATCAAGGTCCCCTTCGGATCATATAGCTCGACGCCCGTAAGCCCCACATAGTAGGGATCTCCCCAGGTGGAGAATATGTTGAGCTGCAGCACAAAGCCGGTGGGGGCGCCCATGTCCAGCTTGCTGCCGTACACCAGGCAATCCATGCGGAAACTGTCCGAATCCTTCGCGTCATCTAACCTGGAAGGACCACCGGTTATTGAGGTTTTGCGTAAATGTCCGCCCCTAAGACGATCCACTGACCGAAGGAGCGGCAAAATAATAGGCGTGTTCTAGATTTGACGTTTATTGAATGACTGGCTCTTGAACTTACTTAACTAACTTGTAGTAACCTAACCTTATGTGCCTGAGATTAACTAGGAGGATTGTGCTACGCGCTATAATGTAATTCGCAGCAGCTATAAGACTACCACGGACAAGCAAGCGCAGCGTAGGACGTCCACCAACGAGGTGGACAGACGATCTTATGAAGGTCGCCGGAAGACGCTGGATTCAGGTCGCCTCCAACAGGTATCTGAGGAGATCTAAGGGGGAGGCCTATGTTCAGCAGTGGACGTCCTATGGCTGAGAGGATGATGATGATGATAAGACTTACCTATCATCGATAGAGAGGAGTTCTATCTGCTGGACGTAATCATAGCATGTGTCCCCGGGAGCCCTGCGGAGTAACAGCGGGCGGTAGTGGAGCGCTGTACCGTCCAGGAACACACGCACGTGCTTCGCCCCGATGTACGAGAGCTCCATGTTCGCGTTGTAATTCCATAAGCGGATACCTGATTTTAGAAGAAGGGTGTTTCATAACAAAACTTTATTTCGTTGCAAATTTTATAGCAGAGGTTGATATTAAAATTTGGAGATGGTAATTTGCTAATTTTAACCGTATGCGGGATGCGCACGTGAAGAAGTTACCTATTTCTCGAAGCGGGTAAAACAGCTGCAAACAGCTAACTTATCAATTCGGCCAGGAATGGTCAACTGTTTCACTATAGGTGCTCACTTGAAGACGAAATTCAGTCCCTACATCATTTTACTTACTAGTAATTTCCGTGGGCTCCAACAGTTCCATGACAATATGGCAGAACTTGGTGCCAGTCGCGAAGTTAGTACACCACATGTCCTCAAAGTCAGTGGTAATGTTCTTGCCGTTGAACAGACTCTTGCACTCGATGAGACTGCTGTGTTCTGGCGCTTGGTCCTCAGTTATGAACGCCGTGTACGCGTAAGCACGGTGAACCTTGATAGGCTCGTTGTAGCAAAGGAGTTCTATGCCTGTTTCATGGAAAAACTTTGAGGAATCAAGTAAGCTAGCAATTAATATCAATAAAGAACAGTATTTTGGAATTCATAACATTTTAAGAGACCTTAATTTTCGGAGAAAGATAGCTTACGGTCCTAGATGTGCCGAAAATGTAAGAAAAAGTGTTCTCACCTGTAAGCCCAACCAAATGCCTCTGCCCCCAATTAGACATGAGCGTTAACTTGACTTTCTTGGCCACATACTTCATCTCTTTCTCCTCAATATCCAAGGAGTCCAGCAGTTCCGTAGGGCTCATGTTATGGTTGCTATCGTTGGCAGTAGGAGGACGTTTCTCAATGGTGTTGGCAAAGTCAGTCATTGGCTCGTTATCCTTGAGCAGTGCTTGGAAGTTCTTGTCGTTTTGCATTATAGCCTCTAATATCGCTGACTCTTTGGTGAAGAGGATCGTCTAAAAGTTTAAACTTGATTGTTGTTGGAAGCAAACCTCATAGACAATCAAACTTTTAATGTTGTCAATCGGAATTAAATACTGAGTTTGGAGTAAGCAATCGAGATCATTAATTCCGTTCCAACGAAATGATTGTTGGAGTTAGTGTTGCTTAGCTACATAATCTGTATTAACGTGAAGCTTATCTTTAAAACCCTAACCTTTTATTTCTTACAGACCTCAATTTGGTAATCATCTAACATACAGTAACTCAAGGAATCATAAAAATCACAGCCTTCACGTGTTTCAGGGTTCCCAACATCTAGCAATTACAATCGATAAGGTCGCACTTCCGAGAATTTGAATCGATTAACAGCTGATGTGTCGGTATGAATTTATTAATGTGTTAGAATGTCATTTGCGTAGTTATGTATCGCGATAATAGCAGAATATGCAATTTTGTCCAGCAGTGGTTAGAGTAGATTAGCAGTACCTAAGATTGATTCCCGTAACGGGCAACTACATATTTGACTTTTAATTTTAGAGGAGCCTATTTGTCAAACCGAGTCCCGGAGTTATAGAGTCTTGCGAATTCGTCGAAATACATAGAAGAGATAACTTACATCGCCAAACGAAGACAGCGGTCCCTTCAGCTCGCCACTTGACCTCGCTATCTCTCCATGGAATATAATCTGATCGTCCAGTTTGATCTGCACCAACCTGACGCCACGGGCCGAATAAATTCGCGATTTATTGTAGTTCTGTAAAAAAAACCCTGTTATTGAGATAGCGTTCCAGTCCCAGTTTCAGCGCAAGGACAAAAAACTACATTAGGGCACTTTCACCGTACCGTACATTTCATCGTCAGCATAAACGACCGTTTTTCGTGAAACAATGTTTACTTTGAAAGTGAAAAGTCATAGTAGAAAGATGTTTTCAGACAACTTACGTTTATATTCGATGCATTTGGGTCTTAGACCAATTAAACATCCCCGTAAATTATTGGAGAGCTCTCTTCTAGTCTTCACGTTATTTCCTCAGTTACCAGGGCCCCGATTCTCCTAAGTTAATAATGTCAAAATCGAATAGAAATCTAATCGCAATATGATCGTAATAGCAGTTTTAACCATACCGGGCATTCTGCTACTAATAAAAGACCAATCGTATTCGATTGACATTTGATTGGTGTGCGATTGGTCTGCTATTTTGATGATTTTGGTCGATGCGGTAGTTTGCTGTACAATCATTTTGCAATCGTAAATCATTTTCAGACAAAATGATTCATTATTGAATGACAGAAAAGGATAAAAACGTTTATTTCAAAGAAAAAATAGCGGAATGCCACATACGCTTCAATCGTAATCGAGTCGGGATTGGATCTCAGTCGAATCGAGTCGAACGTCAATCGAAGGTCGCTTAAGTAAAATTAGGAGAATCGGGCCCCAGTGACAAATATAAACTTACCCATATCCTCAACAAAGCCAGCCTGGAGCTTCCAGCCAGCAGAACGGACAGTGCTATAGGATTGCCTCGCGGCGCGTGCACTGTCCACGCGTGTCGCTCATCCCTTGTTCGCATCACTCCATCTATTATGTTCTCAGCACGACCATGCTTCGATTGGTCCCCTGTGTCCGAATCTGTCCATACCTACGAAGTTTTGATTAGGACTTACACTTAAAGTCATTATTATTTATTTCTTCTATTGTTCGTAGGTACTTGAGCTTTTACTTACAGCAAATCAATAGAAAAACCATTCACCTTATCATGACTAAACCACATTTAATCGTACTTTATTACCTACCTTTTCAACCGTTACAGGGTTGCCATCTGCATCGAAGAGTTCTATTCCATTAAGGCCAACCAAATACTTGTCCCCCCAATTGGAGAAAATCTTCAGTTCCAATAGTCGTCCTTCGGGCAATTCGGGGATCACGAACTCATTTTTGGCTTTTTCCTTCTGTCCATATTTCGTTGGTACTGAACTCAAAGATGCCGGTTTTTTCGTTGGATTTTTCGCAGCAACTCTTTTGATGGAATTGCTTTGTTGTAAATTAATGCCGCTGTCTTTTGATATGGCCTTTTTTCGAGGTTTTGGCTCTGGCTGTCCTGAAATGGAAAGCAATGTATCCGTTCCTTTTTGGTCACACTGGGTTTATACAGAGACATTATAATAAAATTCTACATACTGGTCCCTAGAATGACGTCATGAAAGTCATCATCAATGACGTTATTAGCGCGCCGATGCCGCGGTGTGACGTAATGTGGGAGCAAGTCCGATAGGAAATCATTTGAGCTAGAATTAGAAGAGTCTCCCCAGTCCAGTTTACCCCTGACGTTGTACACTCTTCGACCGCTTTGGCTGTAAGCTAGAACATAAGGAAAGAGCACTTTTAAAAGAATTTGAAGAGCTAAATTCAGTTTGTTTGAACGTTTAAGTAGATAAATAGTACAAAAGAACACTGAAAATTAAGTAGGTAAATGAAGCATAGGTACCTTTCGGTTGACGCAAGGTCCCGGCCGAGTGCGCAACCGATCCTAGTTGAGGTTTCATTAAAATGTCCATCGTAGTGTCCAATGATGTTCTGCGCGTTAATCTAGGAAGTAAACACATTAAACATAGTTCGGAATGGTCTATGTCACCGTAAGATTACAAACATCGTTAGATTACAATCTATCTCGAGAGATTGTAAACTGTCGAATTATTGTGAACCGTAACATCTGATTGCAATTTAACGCATTATTTTTCGCTATATTGTAATCTATCGGTGAGAAATTGTCAAATTGTCAACTGTCCGAAAGCTCTCCCTGATTGGTCAGTCTTTTTGTAAGATCGACCAATAATCCGTTCTGTTCCCATGGAGTTCCCGTAGAGTTAGGAATGAAATAGAGGTGTCAGTTAAATAAAATAAATGCTCTTCAAAAATTCTTCAAGGATTTATTATTTAGTACGAGTATGTAATTAATATTCCTGACATATGGAGAGAACAAATTGTAACGAAATATTTATTCTTCAAACACAAATTGAAATTGGAAACATATTGATTTCTGACACTTACGCGAATATTAGACATTTAAATAAAACTACTTTTACGGATTTTATCGCGGTTATATTATATTATTTAATCCCGACGTTTAAAACCGACCGCGATAAAATCCGTTAAAGTAGTTTTATTTAAATGAAATTGGAAAATTATAAGAAACTTTTATAAAAATAAAACAAAACAATTAAGTAAGTAGTTTGTCTTCAAACACAAATTCATTCCTAACTCTACGGGAACTCCATGGCAACAGAACGGCTGGTCGTGATTGGTCGATCTTACAAAAAGACTGACCAATCAGGGAGAGCTTTCGGACAGTTGACAATTTGACAATTTCTCATCGATAGATTACAATATAGCGAAAAATAATGCGTTAAATTGCAATCAGATGTTACGGTTCACAATAATTCGACAGTTTACAATCTCTCGAGATACATTGTAATCTAACGATGTTTGTAATCTTACGGTGACAGATATAAACATTTTGTTTAGGGTCCGGTGCAGTTTTCATGCTGGCTTACCTGCGTCCCTCCAAATTAGAATTTTCAATTTTATATTTGGTATCCTCCAAAATCGGAGACGAATCACTATTGCTGTTCCGAATATGCGTCTCTTTCATCTCCCTGAAAAAAAAGAACTGTTTAACATAGGAGCTCCAAGGCATCGTTCGACCAAGTATCGGCTTGGCCCAGCCTTGACAAGGAAGTAATAGAGTGCATTGTACTAAGAATTTCCATATTGACGTCTTACCATTATATAGGCAAGGTAAGTAATTCATTAATCATTCTGAGTGCTGAGTGTTAATAAAAACAGTTTCAACTTACTTGGTAAGATTTTCAAGCCAGTATGGCAGGTCCCTGTCGTTGTTTGTATAGCCAAGCCCATTTTGCTGATGTGCCATCCTTGAGCCATGAGATTATTGTTATCTTTGATGAGAGCAAAAATATCTATTGAGTTTAAAATTCATTATTTCATCCACTGAACACTGTTAGTGGTATCTATATTGAAATAACTTCTACAAGCCTGACTACACGAACAAAATATAAACAATTAATTGCGTTTTTTATAACTATTATTAATAATTTAATCTTCATTCACACTTGCCTCTTTTGAAACATATTTTTGCCGCTGTTTGTTTGACCTTGGTTGCTATGGTTACTAATGGTCAGGGGCTGATACCTTTTATATTGTTTCTTTTCTATTAAATTACTAATATAGTTCATTTTATTATAATTAAAATTAAAACTAACAATGATCTCTAGATATTTGTTGCGGTCTTATTTTCGTTTCGGCCTCCTATTACTTACTAAAACAACTTATTTCAAATTTCTGAACGAGACGTTTTGCGTCAACTAGTGTTGCCAATTCTACGTCTTTTTACGGAGATCTACGAATTTGAGTCCCAGAATCTACATATTTTAAGCAAAAAATAAGCATAAAGGCTCGAGCAGACCGGATGCGTATGCGTACGTAACGTAGACATGCGCGTCGTTACGCAAGCGGTGTGGCCTGTCTCATACATTTCCATACATTACAACTCATGGTTACGCCGTAACTACGCGCGTGACTACGCTTACGTCTACGCATACGCATCCGGTCTGCTGGAGCCTTTAAGCTACGTTTCGTGCTAATGTAATATATCCGTTCCCCAGTCTAATGTACAATATACTTACCCATCACCTATCCAGCTTTTTCTAAATCGAGATTAGCAACACTGGCACCAATGTCAGAGGGAAATGATGTAATAATGCCAAAAATGACATGGACGTTGACAAATCAATGTGTTTGTGGTTGTAGCGGTGGCAAATAACCTGAAATTTGATTTTATTTCGTCAATTTTTAAGTGAAATACCTCAAAAGTGAACTAATATTATATTTGCGTCAGTTGTCCAAGTCAAGAAGTGCGTTCTGCTAGTATAATGGCTGATCAGGACCAGAAGAAGTTAGAGGAACGAACGATCAAGGCGGAAAAAGAAGCAAAGGCGATTGAAGAGGAATTGGACAAAATATCTAAAGGTGACCTAGGATATATAGGTGACCCACGGCTTGAAAAGCTATCAACTGAGAATGAAAAACTCAAACATCGCTTGGTTATTTTGGAAAATGCGATAAAAGCGGAATGTTCCGGCACTAACTCAACAGCTGTTAAAAAAGAAACCAAGAAACGTCCAACTTTGATCACCGATGTAAACTCTGTTGAAGGCAACATATGTTTAGTGGACGAACTAAAGAATATATTCGAAGTGGCCATTACATCAGCTTATCCCGATTTAAAGGATCCCCCAGTGGTCATCACACTTTCTGGCAACAATCCAAAATTCGGAGACTACCAGTGCAACTCGGCGATGGCTATCTCACAGATGCTTAAAGCTAATAATGTGAAGACCAACCCTCGGGAAGTGGCAAATAACATCTTAAACAAAACTCCAACGTCACCATTTATTGAGAGGATTGAAGTAGCTGGAGCTGGATTTTTGAACATTTACATCAACAAAATGATTGCTGAACACATTTTGAACTGTATATTACGATTTGGAGTGAAACCTCCTCCAGTGAAAAAGGAAAAGGTTGTTGTTGATTTCTCAGCACCAAATATTGCCAAGGAGATGCACGTAGGTCATCTAAGGTCCACCATCATAGGAGAAAGTATTTGTCGTGTTCTAGAATTCTTGGGCCATGATGTATTGAGGATCAACCATTTGGGAGACTGGGGAACACAATTCGGAATGTTGATTGCACATTTACAAGATCAATTTCCTGACTATAAAACTCACTCTCCCCCAATCTCAGATCTGCAAGCTTTCTACAAGGAGTCCAAGAAAAGGTTTGATACAGATGAAGAATTTAAGAAGCGAGCTTATGCATGTGTGGTGGCACTGCAGGCGGGCCAGCCTGATTACATTGCTGCCTGGAAACTCATTTGTGAAGTATCTCGCCAGGAGTTCCAGAAGATTTATGATCGACTTGATATCAGTATTATTGATCGGGGAGAGTCATTCTATAATGAAAGAATGCATGTTGTTGTCAAGCAGCTTAAAGACGGTGGCTTTTTAGAAAATGATGAGGGCAGGTTAATTATGTGGGGTGACCCTGACAAACATGATAGTATACCCCTCACTGTTGTAAAGTCTGATGGAGGCTACACTTATGACACATCTGATATGGCAACCATTAAGCAAAGGGTGGAGGAAGAGAAGGCAGACAGGTTTGTGTATGTCACTGATGCTGGTCAAGCTACACATTTTGTTGTCATAGAAGCCTGTGCACGCCGAGCTGGTATTCTAAAGGGTGATCAGCGTATGGAACATGTTGGCTTTGGAGTTGTGTTAGGGGAGGATAAGAAAAAATTCAAGACCAGGTCTGGAGACACCATCAAACTTATTAAGCTACTTGATGAGGGTTTGAAGAGAGCTTTGGACAAACTTGTGGAGAAAGGACGAGACAAGGTCTTAACACCTGAGGAATTGAAACGGGCTCAGGAAGCTATCGCCTATGGTTGTATTAAGTATGCAGATCTTTCACATAACAGGGTAAATGACTATGTATTCTCTTTTGATAAGATGTTAGATGACAAAGGTAACACTGCTGTGTACCTGTTGTATGCCTTGACTCGTATCCGGTCAATAGCTCGGACAGCACAGATCTCAGAGGAACAGCTGCAAGCTGAAGTTGAGAAATCTGGCTTCAAGTTTGACCATGAAGCTGAATGGAAACTAGGGAAAGTATTACTCAGGTTCCCAGAAATCATTCTGAAAGTATCCTCAGATCTGTACCTTCACAGCTTGTGTGAGTATCTATATGAAATATCATCTGCATTCACAGAGTTCTATGATAAATGTTACTGCATTGAAAAAGATAAAGAAGGAAAGATTGTCAAGATCATCTATGAAAGGTTGATGCTTTGTGAAATCACTGCCAGAGTCATGGAAAAATGTTTGTTCTTACTAGGTATTAAAACAGTATCTAAAATGTAACTGCTTCAAGTGGTACTTAGTTTTAGGCATATCACAATATTTTAATTTATATACCAGTAATTTATACGATGCCTAAAGGTTTTGACATTAAATAATAACACAAGAATGTGTTTGTAAAATTTTTATTTATTGAGTTCCCAAAAACCTCTACAAAACTATACCAGGGTCCGATATCAAAGGTAACATTCATGTCATAACACTATTTTTATCTGATAGAAAAATTAATAATAGAATAGTCACTGGGTTTTATTTATAAGGCAGGTAGCGCATGAGACTTCAAACAAGTTTACCCAAAAGACCTAAAATTGTAGTAGTTATAACTTGGGATTCTCAATTACTAAATGGTCACAAAACATTGATAACAACTCGAAATTTATAATTTGGCGCTTAAGGCACTTCGCACACGGCGTAACCGTATGGTTGCACCGTACCGTACGGAATGCCTTACTAAGATTGATAATTCAAGTCTATTACGTTACCTGCCCTACGCAATCTGATGCTTGTATTATCTTACCATCTACAACAATACACGTTACATCACATTAAACATCGTACAGACAACAATATTACTTCCGCGCAAGCGTCCCCTCGTACAACATTACTCATTAGCCACGATGTTACAGAACGCATTCAAAATCATTCAAGATTTCAATAACAATCCATTGATCAGAGGTGGACGCTCTCACAAATGTACTTATAACAAAAACATTACTCCCACTAGTAATACATGAAAATCTAGTACTTGTATACTGATGTCACAATTCCTGAACAAGTGATTATTATATGGGCACAATTTTTTTAACAGTGACAAATTATTAAAAAGCTTATTTTAACGTTTAATAGCGGTAATTTTAAATGGATTATTTAGCTAAAATATTGTAATTTTCCTTATAAAAGATCCGCAGTAGGCATTATGATAAGTATTGAAATACATAGTAGGTACATTTAATTGAGAGACAGAGTTTTGAAAATAGAGGAGTTTGCGACTCAAGGTGGTTGGAAAATAAAAAAGATACGCCAAAGGAAGACGGTTATAAGAAAGTTTGATTACTTTCGAAAGTTTGGAATAAGTAAGGAATGTTAATTTGATTTAGAAGACCTACCAATAGCATCTCTGGAAGACTTGAGACACGCAATCGCTTTAGCAATATCAACATTTACAGCGACAGGGAACATTTAACAGTCGTAGATAATACGAGAAATATTTAGCAATTGTATTTGGCTAGGTACAATCGAAGCGACGAGTATTACATATCGGTACTGTCGACGCCACGAGTTTAGTGTTTATTATAATGACTACAGAAAATTGTCTCCATCGTACGTATTTAATAATAGGACCCTAATAATATCCGAAACATTACCTGACGCTACCCTTCCCTACTTACAAATACTTTGCACTTTAGAGGAATTCTCATCTATTATGATATTAGAACTAGGTATCGTTACAATTACTACCTGATACCGTACTCTATAAGAAATACCTTTCCCATATTTTAAAATAAATTTGATTTTATTTCAACTAATCGTAGTGAGATAATTATGTTAAAAATAATTAATAATTTTCGTTTTTTGTGCATTCTTGTAATGTCTGATTATTACCCTGTGATAACCTTGGCTAACCGGTTTCAATGATTCTTCTTCAACCAATTCATTAAAAATGTTATAAGCCGCGTATGCACGTTGTAATCAGCCTATTTTGCAAACCGACACATTGTCATGACTGGTTTGTGATTTTTCGGCCACGCGACTATATCACATTGCATAAAATTAATTTACATTTAACACATTTAAACGTTTGTAGCAAATACAATGACTAGAATGATTACAAAATCAAAATATAGCACTTAATTCATGTGACAATATAAAACAAAAAAACCTTTGCTTAGGTAATCCATTGAAAGATAATTACGAATTAACACATTTCATCATATAGTAGTGGTATCGTATCAGCAGGAGTATTATATAGGCTAAACGGGTTAAAGGTGTGTAGAATATATTCGATTCCCCTGTCCATTGTGTGAGCTGTCTAAGTATGGACGTGCGCTGTCGTCCCAGTTTCAAACAGACTCAATTGTTTAGTATCATAACTCGAGCACAGTGAACAATGGCCGGGCGATAACTACGTGGGTGTCACCCCGCGCCTCACGCGCAACCTTCTCAGTTTCATCACTACCACCGACGTGTTCCTACTACTTTGAGATTCTAGTGAAACGATTGGAAGTCTGGCTAATATCACCTAGTCACACGAACGATTGAGCAATCCTTAAAAAATCTAAATTGGGGACATATAAATAAATAATTTAAAATTAAAATAAATATCCTTGAAGATGTTAAAATTTTAAAATCCTATTCCATAGACACGAGATGGTATATACATTCAACTAGCTACACTATAACGTACTAATACTAAGGAAAAAGTCACATTGAGGTGTATAAAAGATTTCGCTGAAAAAACTGGATTTCATATAAGTATAATAAGTTAATAGGTATAAATGTTTCTAAAAACCCTCAATACGATTTTTTTAAATAGTTACTCTAAAAAGGGTTGGTTTTGGTCTCGAGATTCTGAGATACGACTACAAACACTACAACAATAGTACAATAAGTTCAACAATATGTTACAAAATATACACATATTTACTATCATTCTGTAGTAAGTTTGGCCGAACGTGGTTCATGCGTTACATCTAATAAATACTCGTGGGTATCTATGGTGACTGCGTTCGGGAACCGATCAACGAGTGAACGCGCCATACTGCACTCCGGAACTACCGTCACACTGATACATGCTCTAAGGGTTAGTTCACACGACGAGAGATTGTCGTGCTTAGTTTCATTCGGCAAAACCACGACAACCCCTCGTCATCTGAAAGCCCAGTGTAAGTTTTGAGGGTAGTTAATTCTTCTAGCGCGGTAGCGTTGTTATTTGGATCCCTCATCACTTACACTAGGCCTCCCAACATTCAGACTTTACACAAGGGCCGTAATAGATCATTTCACAGTACGTAAATCTATTAAGTCAACAAAAGTTCAACAAATCTCAAGTCTGAAAACTGCGAAGGCGTACCCAAATTAAATTAATCAACTACTCTTTTCTAATCATTTGCCCTTTTCAAACTTAAATTGCTTTCTATTTCAAAGAAGCGGTGTTTATCGCTTTCGTGATAGGACAGCAACGGTCATTGCGGACAAACATTGGTATCTAAATAATAGACAAGTATGTGAGACTTGTGAGTTGAGTGAGGGTTTAGAAGTTCGCATCGTGCTGTGCCTACGCCGTCCTCCACTCAATAAATTGTACGGGACGTTCATTACGGTGCTCAGTATGTGGGCGTGTGGCAACACGATAAACTTCCTTCGCAATTTCCTCTCGAAATTCGCGATCGATTATTCGATTCACCGATGTGTAAAGAACTCGAAACTAGCACAGCTGCAATGCTACCCAATATTAGTGCATGATTGATTAACTAAATTAATACCAGGAACATTGCACACTGCCAAGTTATAGCGAACACGTGAGACTCGTATCAATAAATCCGGCTTTTGATATCTATACTTCTGAGGTGTCACTGACGTTGCAGTATTTTGAAAATCGATTTCAATGAAAGAGATTTATTGGTTCGCGCCTTCACGTAGTGTGAATGTATCCAGTATGGATAACCCTTTATGTGACCTTGATATGACAATATTGATTGCAGTATGGCGCGTAAGAGGCCGGGACCTCGCGTAACTGTATACCATGGGGCATTACATCCTCGACCCGAGCGACTTGAGCGCTCTCTTCGAATATAATTATATTCACTTGCATAAGAGTCTACCTACAATGGCGGTATGTTGCCCTATGCAAAATTTAATTTATATTGCCTGCCTGAGTGATCGTTGGCGCAATCGAAAAGTAAGGTTGAATTGAGTTTGCTTCAAATTCGTCAACATAGTTTGAATTTCGGATCAATTCTCGCGTAGACCTAAGTGAAAACTATTTTCAGTATTTCGCAATATGCCCTGAGGCTACCCCAGCTCGTGATGACCAAAAACTTTCATCATAATGACCCCAATCAAATTGCTCACGCTACCGAATAATAACGTAATTATATGTCGCTTAGGGCATTCTAGGTCGTCACACTAGCTGGTATACATTTACGATCGGCTCCGGCCAACAGCATAAAATGTACTAAGTCTATTTTAGTCTATACCAAATCACTACATAAAAGATTCACACACACATACATTACGAAGTTAGACCTTACAAAGCCGCTGATCGTAGCTGCAGTACCGTCGATCGTCCGACGTTCTCGGCCGATTGTCAGGCTGAATTATTAAATCTGCGGCCTTGTTGTCGAGTTAGGATACAAAAATAGCTTTAGAGAGCTCTAATAATGGAGATTCAATAGGTTAAACGGGCAGTCTTCAATGAGATTGATGAAGTTCTGGGAAGAGATGTCGCAAGATGGCCAGGTAGTGCACGGTGGCGGCGAGCGCGACGAATATGTGCCAGATGGCGTGGGCGAAGGGGATGCGCCCGTCCGACTTGAAGAAGAACACGCCAGTCAGGTACAGCATCCCGCCCAGCTTCAGGTCCGACATCGCCGGGAACTGGTGCTGGAAAACAAATATCACACGTTAGTATACAAACTGTAACTTCCTTACCAAGTTGGATCTCTGAACAAGAGTCTAGTCCAACTATCGTCACTTCGTCAGACGCATACAACAACTCCTAACAAGCGAAACAAGTTCGCCAATCTAGGGAGGCGACTGGCCTCGAGGGAACACTAAATTAAATCACCTGCGGCTTCAGGAAATGGGACATAACTTATATAAGTAACAAATAAGACCCATGCATTCATGCAGTTTCTACACTAAACTAAATTAAAAGTATAATTAGACCGAAATAAAGCCTCGATTGGATAATAAAACTGTCGAGCTTTAACAACCAGTCCTAATTCAACAAACAGCAATTTACTTAGGGAACACCTTAATGAAATGAACGAATTTACACAGCTAACAACAACACATACATAAAAGCCTCGACGACTATGCTCATTACAGAACTTTTTTATTTTTCGGCAGATTTTTTATTCGAAATCCGTCAAAAATGGGTGAAATACGTATGGAGAGAATTGGTCAATTCACTAGACCTAAGAAAGATTGGCATGAGAATTAAAATATTGATAAAATATAACATCATCATTGAATGAGTATAAAATTCGTCGCGTTCTTTTACAGGAAATGATGTATTTCATGCAACATATATTCAACAAAGTCATCTTATACAATAATTAATAATAAACAAAGTATTAATAACCGTTATTAACTAAGAACAAACAGCGAATTGGCAAGAGCTTGCACGGTAGAATCGGGAATGCATCACTGACGGACGCACGTGGTCTTGGATTCTGCCAACGCTTCGTCACGAAACTAAAGCTAAGACTACCGATTACCTTGTAAAAGAAGTCAAGCGTGAACCGTATTAATAGACATTTTATTATAATTATGATGGACGATATTAGCAATAAACAATTTATCATCTACGACCGATTTTTATCCCGTCGAGCCAAATCGCGATCATTTAATCAAATTGTTGACAGGTCAATTTTTATTGAATTTATTCTCATTGATATTGATATATTTTCTGGAATTTATCTCGGCATATTGTCTGAAAATAATACACCTTTTATGTTACTGGCTCAGTTGATAGTATCAAAAATAATTACGGTTACAGCCATTGATATAAACAGAGGAAGCACGTTGCAAAATGTTGTGCCAATTTGGATGTTAGGGCAAAGTTCTATTTCTGAATTTTGATGAGCGATGTTGATCTAATCAGATTGTATATTGTATGGAAATTTATATAGTTGTGTGTGTGTATAGTTCTCTCTCGGATGTGGTTAGTTAAGTTGTGGATGTGTGGGTGTATAATTTAAAGTAAAATACCTACAATTTTGGCACAGATGTTATACCCCGTACTTAAATAACATTTATACGTAATTTTTTTCTCCTAAATGTTAACTGCTGTTTTAGCAAGGTGTTGAAATATTCTCTTGAATGAAGATACTAGGAGTCCATATTTACATTGATGATATACCAGAGCACTAACTATTTCAGTATGCGGTCATCCATCACCGCATACATTAAATACTTATTTCGACCTCGAAAAAGTAACTGAGTACACGGGCTACACGATATTGCTCCATAAAAACGATCATTAATTCAGTCCATACAATAATATCAATACTGGGTTATTGACGAACCTTTACACAAAGATAATAAACACTACATTAATTAATTTCATTCGCGTTAACCCACTTTCAGGGAAATGAAAACTATTTTGCAAAAAACATAATCTACTAATTTACTTGTTTTATGAACGCAGGTTCGCTATAAAAGATCCAAAATATGACATGCATACAAGATACGCACGAGCAACATAATTCTTCTTGGCTGTCGAGCAAAATGGATGACATATTAACGAACTCAAATATACCACCGGCTATAAGAAAACCATATAGAAATCAGAAATCGCACATTCCGCTACATCGGAAACATCAGATGGTGGACGAAAATCCAAAAGATTTTCCTCCCTTTGTATACTTGTCTATTTAAAAATAACTTTTATCGGAATAGCAGTGACATAAAGCGAAATACGGAACCTTTGATACACCCACATATTATTGGAAATATTTGTAAAAATGAAATACAAAGCATTGATACCACAATATATACAAATAGAACATCTAAAAATAAATAAAATTGATAAGCAAAAACAACACCGTTTTTCCGAATTTCCGCCGGTCCATGAATATTTTATGAAATAAGTTGAGTTTGAGTTTCATGTAAGTATACACAGGGTGAAACTTTCCATACAGATATAAACAATCCTAGATTAACCGACTTCAATTCGGATATGACAATTTTGTTACATTAATAATTCTCAGTTTTCCGGTATTGAACTAATGATATGCATGTACAAATTACATAGGCTATAACAAAACAAAGAAAATGTTTCAGTACATAGCAAAAAATTCAACATTTGTTAATGGCTAAAAGTCGCTATTTATCATTTAATTAAAGGTATAGGTATTACTAATTAATAGACGTCGCTATTACCTAATTGGGTCACTGAAAACGCTATTGTATTGGGAAACAACCCGGTTTCGTTTAGAAATTCTACTTTATGCATTATTTAGTTTCCTTCATTCTTTAGTGGGGTTTGTGATTTGTTTCCAACAAATTATATTGATTTGACGGTAACTCACGTCTAGTACTAGTCCATTGTATGTTTTAGGAAGTTAAAGAAAGGCTAGGTATTTTGTCATTTACAAACCCGATACAATATCGGTGGTTTTATCAGTACAATAGATTCTAAAACGGAGTCTTTTTAGTATATAATGTACAAATGCTAAAGTCCCTTAAGTTAGTTATCTTTGTAAAGAAGCGAACTAGCCTAAATACAAAGTATTCTAAACTAGGTAAACCTAACATAAATGAAAGGTAACATAGCTTACTGAGATTCCATACAACATGAGTGTCGTGAGCATCCGCCGAAATGCTCACAATGAACACAATGTAGGACTAATATTGTAGAGTACCATCCCAAGGGGAATGTGACCGGGTTAACTACATTTCAATCTCTAAGCGACACACGGTTCTAAATGGAATATATGTAACGCGAGTCTAAGGACAAGCCTCGACTCTTGACGTGACAGCAGATAGCACTGTAATTGTTTTATGGTAACACTCGTTTTACATAATGAAATGATACTGAAGGTTGGCTGTGTTCACGAACGTTTTAGAAAATTCGAATACACTGAAAGCTTGAATTTAAGAAAAGTCTTTAATACGAAAAGTGGTAACGTTTGTGGGTCACATCACAGTTATGTGAGTATTTTTGTCTCAAAGGACGAGAACGAAATGTATCTATCCACACAACACGAACTGTTTTTATAGAAGAAAGCATTTTGTCACGACAGGTGCCTACATCTGCCCTCTAAAATTTTACATCCAAAGTTGTCATTTATATGAAAGAAAAGAGATATGATAGATATCTCAGGACCGTACCTATGTTCAAACACAAAGCGCTTGGGACCAACGAAGGAAGTTTACTAGACAGGCATCGGAAAATAGACTTACAATTACGAATCGCGAGCACAAAACATTAAATACAATTTTCATTCAAAAGCTTTGCAGACAGAACAAAACAGAACTTTTTAAGCCCGAATGGTGCAGAACCACTTTAGTAATCACATGAGCGAAGCGCTGACAGCAAAGTTTACTACTTTTGTGCTTTTGCTGCAAAACATTCATTTATGACGTACAAACCAACAGAGGTACGTACATAGTAATATCTGCTTTGTGTTTCTAGAAAATAGTTTTCAGCCTTATTTATGAAGGCTTTAACATATAAAAATTCCGGTATTGCCTACAGTTAAAAGCATATAATTCGGCCTTCAGTGCCGGCATCCAATGAGATTGGCTTAATTAAAACAATCACTTATTTATTACGCAGCAGAAATACATCGCATTTTGTTTTCGTGTAACAGACTTTCCTACCCAATTGATTGGCCCTTTTTATGTTTTGAGTGTTTTAATCAACCATTTATTTATAAGCTCTAATTTTTGGAGACCCAATCCGACAGTGATTTACTCATACATAAGGTCTTAGAAAAATGTTTTATACATCAAACCACAGTGTATGTCTACGAACGTATGTCTAAGGACGTAAGTAGGTAGGTATGTATGATACAACGGAAAGAAGAACTCGTATAATTATAGATGATTGTTTTATTAATAACCTGTAACTGGATAACTCTCTGGTGTTTAATGACGTCTTACACGGATCAAGAATTTAACATTAAACATCACACTTAGGTACCTATCGAGATAGTTTTGGATGTACAATCGGCTGAGATGGATAAAATTATGGATGAATGGATGTTTATTATGTTTTCATGCAAAAGCCATTCGGTACGATTTTTGGTACGAAACCTGGCAGTTGGGTATACAGCTCATACATCAGAATAAAATATAGGCTGCTATTTAACCCGGTCAAGGAAGTATTTACTTTGGGACGCAGCTGAAACCGAAGGGAACGGCAAGCGATGGAACAATTTTGAAATGTTGGCGTTTATTTTCATTATGAATTCTCTTATCTCTGTTTTTCTTTTTTTTATATAAATTAAGTTCCCGTTCTAAATAAAAACTGATTATTTGTAGGTACGTATTAATAAACTAAGATATGGTCAAAGTTCAATAAACTAAGTGGTAGTGCACTAAGTAATTAGTCCCGTTGCATGTAACTCTACAAGGCGAGTCAAGGCGAACCGCAGTAAAAATATTTTTGCCTTCTAACTCACATAAGTGCAGTTTATTTAGAATGCCGTGTAATCAACGTGGTTTAATTAAAGATCAAGTCAAGTCGCAAATTCTGCAAAAGTGATGAAGATATTGCTGTTACAGCCTTTTTTTTTTATCGTCCCACTGCTGGGCACAGGCCTCCTCTCACACGGAGAAGGATTGAGCATTAATCACCACGCTTGCTCAATGCGGGTCGGAAGATATTGCATAAACTCAAAATTCCTTCGGATCATAAGTGAAACTTTTGCAATGAGCTTGTCTTTATTATTTTAACTTAGGACTATAAACCTTTCCTCTAGCTTTTACGATAAATCAACTAGGCTTCAGGATGAACTTAATCTAATCATCCTCAATCATTATAAATTGGCCTTCTGTGGCCCACTGTAAGTCGTAGGTTACTAAGTAAATAATATCCTAATGATATGTATAAAAAAACAAGCATAGAGTTGTGTATTACCAAGGTCGACTATAATACCAGTTTAAGTAAATATAACCTACATTGACTTAACCACATTGTTATAAACGGTCAGCATTCAACAAAAATCTTAATTAAAATACTTATTTATTGTAGCCGACCGCGATAAGAACGAATTAATTGTTTTATAATGGCATTATTAAATTGCTTCGCTTAACTCTTGTAGTTTATTAAATTCCGCTTGTAATCAATTTCGTACAATCACAAACGTGTGCATTGTTCAAATTCTTCGGTTACTTTGTTTAGAATATTAATTTAATTTCTAATTTTGTGTAAGTGCGTATTTTCTTCTGTACAGCTCACCTTGTATTATATACCTGCTTAGTTGTCCAACATGTTTGTTTGTGCATCGTAATAAACAAAATCCTTTAATCACTCGGCTAAAAATCTGTATTTTTAACAAAAAAAAATACCTGGGAAAGATCTCCTAAAACGCCCGTCCTTCATCACTATATTTTTTTGCTACAAAAACGCGGCACAACTAAATTCCAAGTTACTGGTGAATAAATTCTTCTGAGGATTTTATTTTTTTAAAATCTAAGTAGGCAGGTTTCCCTGACATACATCCTGAAAAAACATTCAACAGTCTATACAGGTGCATTTTAAGTAGGCACTATGGACGTACTTGCCTATGTCACAGGTATAAACTGTTGGCATTATTCCGACCTGACCCTATTTAATGTGGACCACTTGGTCACGCCACATCTTAGCTCGATAACTTCCTAACATTCACGTGAATGTGGCTCTGGTATATTTATGTAACAGTGGTATATAGTAAGTTCCTTGTATTGTATAGAAGCGGGAACGTTGTGTACTGTGTACAGTACAAATAAATACATTGTAGTAACACAGTCGAGTACACAAAGTCCACTGTTCCAATATGACTCCATTTCAAAGTTATGTTAGCACAAGTTTTAAAATATGTATTTTCTTCAAAGCAATATTTTCAATGACCGCAAACTTTTCGATCTCACGAAATAATATATTATTTGAAGTATGTATAGTCTGAAAGATAACCAATCAGCATCTCAGGGATTTAATCAATTTAATTTTAGAACCCCTGACAGCTAGTAATTCCTTCTGGCTGACATTTAGGTACACGCAACGTGGGTAGCCACTAGATACAATCAATGCTCCCATATAGTTTCAGCTCGGCATATAAACAAACACTATTTATATATTGCACATATACCCAGTGACATATAATTTATTACCGGCCGCCGACGCAGTCGTTTTAATTACAAGAATAAAATAATCCTGAAGCCTAAAGTAACGTAACGTTAACGTAAACTGTAACGTTTTGCAGAATTTCTTTCAGATTGATTTTGATGTCTTTCAGTTAAAATCGAAGATTGATAAGCATCAATCAAGTTCTTAACCGCCTTGGGTGAAGTATTTACACTGGATACTGGATAGCCACACGGATTAGACACACGGGTCTTCTCCACGGGATCCAAATTTTGGGCCTGCGAATGCCTATTCAAAATAAAAACTTTAGTCGCTCATAAAAACTAGTGCAGATTTCAAGTTACCTTTGCACCTATTTCGAGGTACATAACAGCAAGTTTCCAGCCAAAACATATGAAAAAAAACTTGATATGTCAGACATTGCGCTATTATATTTCAAAGCCAACACTACACAATGAGGTTTTGCATGTCACTCATACATTAAAACAGATAAGAGTTTCGAACAAAGGTGAATACTTGTTGAATAGCAACATTTCTTACGTGACTTATATGACCTAGGTCTAAACACTTTTGATAAGGTGTTGCCATGAACTTTAGAACCTCACCGTAACTGCCCATAAAAAGGTTGCATGACGTAATGTGGAAAGAAAATACTGTATTAGACATACCTACTGCAATACATATTCGCACAATTTTTTTTGCAATATCTATTGGAAGAACAAAACACGTAAAGGAATTTATGATTAGTATTTTTATCAGGTCAAAGGGCACACATAACATGTCGACAGTGTTCTATAAGTAAAACATAAGCCATATGTCTAACCTTTCTGGTCCCACGCGCGTGATTACGGGTCGCATATTCGTTCCTACACAGCAGCTATCGGGAAAATTAAAAGCCGATTATTTAAGCCAGCCGTTCACCGTAATCAATTTAATTTACACCGAGTTCTCGCTTATCTTGAATGTCGGACGCGGTCAAGGTTTAAAATTTTAAAGCTTTTGTTTTCGCGACTGAAGCGGCTCCGATTGGATCCAATACCCTGCATGAATAATACTGCTTTTCCGCTTTCAGAAATAAAACTGTAGGAAGATTTTGATATCAAAGACGTTATATTAGATTTACGATTTGACAAGCTCACGTAATCAATGCATTATGTTTACTTTTAAACATTAGAAAAATGCACTAACAATGGCATTTGTGTAGTACCGATAAAACTCACGCCAACTCTGATCGTAACCTTCCAATACAACTCTAAATCTAAACAACCACAATAAACAAGGCACAACAATAAAAAGTTACACAAGAAACATTACTCCAATCTACTTAATACGTCGTACACATGAACGGCATTACGTAACCTCAAGCAAGCAAACACACACGTGCAAAAGCGAAACTAAGACCGCGCAGAGAATGTGCGCAAAGGTGCTGCGTTCTTCGCAGCCGGGGCAAACTCGGTAATTACTAAACACTGTAATAACAACCCGCAACGTAAAGGTTAATGAGTAATACAAACATGAAACGTTTGAATCCGACCAAATTGTATAGCCCTAAGTTACACTTTCTGTGGTACTAAGCTGGTGGTTACGAAGGAAACGCATACATAACACGGTTGAATACATTCTCATTGCAGGCCCTAAGTCAAAGTATAAAGCATGCAAACAGTCAGGCCACACGTATGTTCTTAGCACAGCAACTGCACTTGATAGGTGATAGGTCACGTTTATTCACACTGCGTCAGGTATACAAGCACCTCAAAGGTAAAGATCACGGTTAGACTCACAGAATACGCAAAAAATCTTGTTAGAAACTTTTTTTACAAAATTAATTTAGTTTACTTAAGTAAAGAAACTTTAGTACTCGTGCCCATAACTTTCGTCAAAGCAGTTGCCGTGCCAAAAGCATCATGTTACAAAGCAATAGACGTACATTAGACGTGACAATGATGGCCGCCGGACCTAGCCCCATGACCAGATATAGGAGCAGCTCCAACATCTTGTATCGCTCGTGGAAGATCTGCTGGTACGTGATGCCGAGGACTGCCAGCAGCCAGATCACCCACCGCAGTTCTCTCAACATCCAGCAGGACAGCGTGCCCACCGTCAGCCACGGGAAGTACGAACTCGCGATGAATATGTAAATCATTGCCCGGTCGCAACGGTGCAGGAAGTGTTTCATTTTACTGTGAAATTTAGTTCGCATTTAGCACAAACAGTTTAGTATAGAATTAACATTAGAAGTATGCTAGCTTGGTTTTATGGTACAGGCTGATCAATTAATTGCAGTGGTTTAAAGTGCATGAGCAAGGATGATGCTATATGAATATTACGTATGTTATTAACGCTAAAGTTGCATAGAGAATACTGTGAAAAAGCCAGGAACGCACAAATTTTTGTGTTGGCAAAAAAAGGATCCTTCCTTGTAAGCTTTACTCGAGGTGTCTGAGGTTTTGTGGCTAGATAATGTCAAAAGATAAATATATAATTTTTCCAAGAGCGCGTAGCTAGCTAAAGTCTATTAAAACTGCAGACAGGGCTTCGTTGGCCTTTGGTTTGGTTCTCGACCAAAAATAAGCCCACTCATCTCTTGCAGAGTGTAAAAGCAAATCTTGACACAGTGACACGATAGCGTCCACACTCGCGAAGTTTTAAAACCGTTCACACTTATAGTATTCCACTCTGAAAAGGATAAATTACTCTCAAATTCAGTACATGCAAATATATTTTTTTGTTATAAAAAGGCTGTTATCTGAAGGCAACTGAAAATTGATAGTTCTACGACTTGTTTAAGAAAAGTTTAATTCACTGGAAAAGAGCATCCAACACACAGCATATTCAGCTCTGAGCTCTGCATAGCTTAACGTAAGCCTATTATACGTGGCTTTAACCACTCAATCCAGGCTTTGTTGCTGGGAAAACTATAACTAGGTTACTCAATGCCTATAGTGCCTAGCTGGATGATATTAAAATAAAGAAAAGCATTTGTTCCTTAATCCCATTGCATTCCACTAGACTGATTCAACAGCCAAGCCAGGACTTGAAGAACGCAAATACCAAATCGTTTTAAATGGCATACGTAAACAGTTTCTTGCTCCCGGTGATAAATCTATCGTTTTGCATAACCCCAATTAAATATTCAAATGATAGCATACTTAAAGACAACAATGGGCGTTAGAGTAGGTCGTGTAATCCCTACGCGGTATCGTTCGCCCTTTACGATCTTTTAACCCTTACTTATTCAGGGAAAGAGTCATTGATACGATATACACAGAGTCATTGTCCTTTATCACTATGAGAATACACTAGATATATATAAAACAAAAACTAAAATAACTGAAATCAAATCAATCTTCATGTATAATATTAGATCTGAAAATATCGTAATATGATTAAACGCGTTGTCGAAATTCTTTTGATGAAAAACTCAGGTACATTTCTCCTAACTATCACTTAACGGCCAAAAATAGCTATGCAAAAGACATCCTTTTCAATCTAAAGTGGAAAATTAAATCCAATTTAGCCATTCAGCCATTGAGGTAATCCATCGTTGCCTTTGCCATTCTTCACCCACACAATACACTAATTCAAAACCGCATGTCGTACGGTAACACATCTCAATAGCCTAAACGTTGTGGTCTTAACGAGCCATTTCCTGCGACCGACCTTGCTCCAGCAGATGAAGCCTTAGTACTTACAAGGACTTGCTATTTATAAAACATAACACCCTTCATGAAACTATGTCGTTTGCAGGCTTTCGTTCAAGTTACCAAGGCTTCGTAAACGTGACTATTATGTTTTGTACAGGTGCTTAGAGTAAAGCTGAAATTTTGCCTTATAGGCAAAAATTGAGCACGTTGATACTTCGTAACAAAAAGCAAATTCAGTTGTAGAACGTACATCTTTACTGGTTTCCAATTAAAAGTTCATTATATTTGGT
Organism: Helicoverpa armigera; assembly: GCF_030705265.1. Lineage (NCBI taxonomy): Eukaryota > Metazoa > Arthropoda > Insecta > Lepidoptera > Noctuidae > Helicoverpa > Helicoverpa armigera. The sequence continues at coordinate 2,935,928 of NC_087137.1, read as the reverse complement.
ACGGCAATTGATAATCCGATTGGTAAAATTACCCACACTTCACCACGTAGTCCAAGAGCCTCTTTCGAAAAATATTGTGCTTCAGCTTACACATTGTTTGAAAGCATAATATCTCAAACAACGTGTAATATGCATAATACGTAAAGAAGCTACGATCCGTTCTCATCTCGCAAGCTATCAACAGAGTACATTAATATCCGTTCCGTTCAATATATTTTATCAATTTAAACATATTCCGACACGAGCTCTACAGAATACAGAAAATTGTATCTGAAATGTGTCAGAAATCTAATTTCCATACCACGAGCAATGTAACGCGGCTGAAATTATTTCCATACAAGCTTGTAGACGGAGCCATTTTTCATGCATTGTGTCGATTTGTGTCAGATACAGCAAAGCATACTTGATTGTTTAAGCTCCCATTTTTAGACTACAGTACACAATAAAAACACAGTAGTCCTACTGATACATTATGTAACTTTTAACTATAAATTACCCGGTGCCACCATTTACATGTTTGTTTATTGTTTACAAGTCGAACGATGAATTATTATCATCTTAAGCGATAAAAAATAGAATGCCAATAACGTTATTATTGAATTCATATCATTAGTCACCAGCAATGACCATGTGCTCGACGATAAAATTGGACCGTTTAGTAAACGATCCACATCGTTCATCGAAATTACACTGTAATTTATCATTCATTCGAATGCCCACCATTTGTAAACTTTTCAAAGGAAATTACCGGCTGCGTATTTTTTTATTTATAAAGCAATTTAGGAAACTAGTTCCCGTTTTCTGTTGCAATACGTAACGAATATGATACACACAACTATATTTTTCAAATATTTGATCGCGTTAATTTTGTTGAGAGACGGCTTTGTTATTTCATCTATAAATCCGGCTTCGGCAGAGCTCTAAAATTAGACATCCCTTACTCTGTAAACAGTTGCTATAGATAGAACTGTGTAGGTACGTGTAGGTTGGCCGGTCCCTAATATCACTTCCATCTGTATAGTCTATAGCCAGGATTAATCTCTTTGAGGCGTCCCCGAGGCAGTTGCAACCCTCTTGCTTGGCTGCGCGTCCCCTCTCGCTCACTGGCTGTAAAGGCCGTCTGTGCCTGACTTTCCATTTGATGGAAAAAAACGGATAAACCCTTGTGAGACGTTATATTTTAATATTGTGTATCTGTTGATGTAAAGGAAACTTAACTTTAAAAGATGACAGATGTAGGAGAAAATGTTAATAATTTCACTAGAGAGTGTGGAAGCATGCAAGCTTTTTAAGATATAGAAAAACCATTACCAACATGTAAACGTTGCAACAGTCAAAAGAAAATCACAATTAGCACCACAACAAAAAAATCTTCATCATATTCCATAAATAATAAGGTTGTTACAAATTCTTGGCAATGTAAGCAACTTAGCTTCGAGAATAGAATTTGATGATAGACCCCCTGTGCCAAGGCCTATAGCGGCAATAAATTAATTATTCACTGGAACAATTTTGTGAGGCGTGTGTAGTGGGAAATACTTCGGGGTAATTGTATCACGTAGCACGTACTTCCTAATGAAATAACCTGTGTTTTTGTTGGGGTGAAGGTTTATGCCAAAAATTGCGTGTTCATTTAGGTCTCAAACAGGTTCGTGTGCTGTTTTACTATTTAGGTTATTTACTTTGTTAGCACTTTGCTTAAACAATTTAGCAGTGTTATAAAAAGCATTTTACAAGCCTTTATAAAAACTTTAAATGTACGTATCTGTATAATTAATGTAGAATTGGAGTTGGCCAAAATTGAAACAAGCCGTGTTACGTTAAAAGCCTAGTTTACACTAGGTTTCAAGAGTATTCCCAAAGTTCCCACTGTACTTATATCAATTTAAGCCTCAAAGATTCCTCCGCACCTAACTAGGCCCAGGGGCTTTGTACATAATTCTTCCACGTCCATTAGGTATAATTAATAATAGAGCGTAGTTTAACTAGTTTTTAAGTTGCTTCGATTTCATACTGCTCTTGTTACAGCCTTCAATATGTTACTCCTAGAATGTAATAAACATGAGAAGTATATAAAAAATAAGGGCAATAAAATCACAACTTCGTGTCTACACAGAGAATATTTGTGATATAACCGACACTCGTCTTGATACAAGACTATTTTTTAATCTAGCCGGCTGTCACGAGGAGCAACAAGGGTACGTGTAAAGTGGCAATAAATCAGCTGTACGTCTAGCGGAGACCGACATCCGTATACACGAGGAGACTTGTCACTATGAAGCGTTGAATAACACCTAAATCATACACGGTGGAACAAGAGCTGCAGAGTCAGAGCATGGCAACACAGATTGCTCCAACGGATACTATGGCGATATTGATGATTCTACACCACAGCGACATGATTAAAGACCCACAGATGGTAAGACTATCTGAATTGGCAGACTTCCAATCATAACCATCGTTGTTGGAAGCCATTATCTTACGTAGTACGACTACGATAGTGGTCTTTTGTTATTAGGGTAGTTCCTGCTTTTGTTTCGTCATGAATATTTGCATACGAGTTGTAGGAACTGCCAGTCACGACGCTTTACTAAATCTTAATTTTGTCTGATGTGCGACGACGGAGAGCTTCATGATGAAACAAGACAGGTGAACAATACATAGTAATTAGTAATTATTGTTTGAAGACCCATATCGAAGTCAGCAGATCCATGTAAACCTACACAAGCGAAGACGAGATAATTACCAATTACAAAAGGTCAAAGGTGTATTGCTAATTCCGATTACCCTTCTCAAATTCGTATTGGAATTACGCATCGGTTCGTTGAATTAATTGGATCCAACTGAAATGACTTCGCCATTTAAGATTAATCGATAAGATTGTTTAAAAAGTCAGCCTATTCATGACAAGTTCACAGGAAAGTTTGAACTTTAACAATAGAGCTATTTATAGACCGATTATGTTTTACGTTGATTGGTAAGTCCGTCAAATAATCCTTTCAAAGCCTGAAGTCTTCTTCAGTTTAATTCATCTGTTATTTCCAGAACAATTGCATTGTTATGCATATTTGAAAAAAGAAAGCCGAGTAAGATTTGCATAATTTTTACACTTACTAGAAGAAACCATTTTGTAACTGGACTGAAAATGAATCCAGCACGAGAGAGGTATAATTGCGGCTTTTTCGTACTTCAGTTGTCTTTCCCAGTTACAGCTGGAAATCTTTCACTCAGATCTTTACTTTTAAAGATAAAACCAGCCAACAACGATGCCACAAACAGTAATGACGCTATTCTACACTCGTTGGGAATTTCAAAAGCCTTTGTCAAAATGTTGCGCTTGACTGATCAAGGGCTAATTAACTTAATTAGTTTCAAAGGTTTTATTTCAAAGATTCCGCTGTCGAAATAATTGTTGCCACTGGTTGAAACGTTGGAACTGTAACTACGAGCGCTAAAGCATTGCTTGCATTCCCGGAGTGACCTTGCCCTAATTAATCACCGCATTCATCCCTATCCAGTTCGATCAGGGAATTTATGGCTCAATAAATAGGAAATTTGTGTTGGCTGTAAAGCTTTATGCGAAGTTAACCAAGTTAGCAGATGTTGGGAATTTAGGTATACGACCGACGCCATGATCAGTATTGCTATAAGTCTCTGTGAGAAAATCCTTTAGTAGGTATGCGAAATATTATATCGTTACCGTAACAACCAAGTCCTATAGATCGATGACACAATACTGTACCTACAATAGGTGTTCATACATGCGATCCTCAACCGCCTACGTTTTGTGAGACATATCACGTAGAATTTCATATAAAACGTAATATTCGATACACGCCAAAGCTAGTTTGATAGGATCAAGCTAATCTTTGTAGCCTTGGCTGGATATTAAATTACCTATTTTAGAAGCCATTTTGGCGATTATTGACACGTATAGCATGTAGCTTAACTGTACGAGTATGTAGGCAATATGAACTGGCACGAAACCCATAAAAAGGAAAGGAAAATGTGGGCCTTCGTTTAAGTAAAAGATTTTCAATTAGAAGGCAGTGTTTGGAATGTTCCCTAATGAATTGGGAACAGCTCACTCTCCATCCCATGAGAACGCAATTACCCTTAGCGAATTATTACTGCTTAGTAATCACTCTGGCTGAATACGAAGATTAACAAACATTTATTTGTCGCCATACAATACAGAACGTAATCCATCCAAATGTATGCTATTTTTGTACCTGTCATTTCTTCGCAATACTCAGAGTAAAAAAATACGTTCGATCGCACATAATCGAGGCCAGTCCCACATTACAACGGAAAATATGGGGTGGGTCATTGCAAAGATATGTAACGAGGGCGAGTTCTTACTTAGCTAAAACCTACCGCAGTTTCGTTCGAAAAACTTTGGTAGAAACGGTCAAAGTTTTGTGCGAGAGTGCAAACTTTACACATTACTTTCGATACAAGTGATTGAAGCTGGCGAAGAGGGCCATTTGATACCCAAGGACGTAGTAGGTCGACTTCAAAGTAATTATAAACTATATTTTGGTACGCCTGAGCCGCAGGACGGTCCAATATCTATGATCTAAAGAGGTCCTTAAGTGGCGTATCGGCATTTCAAACAATTTATTAACTTTCAAAACGTCTGTAATGGAATTTATCTTATGCTTTTTGGTACTAACTCGAATGATGCCCATTTATTTCACAGCAGTTTCATGTTCCATACAATAACCAAAATTACTAAGTTGAACTGGTACCTAATTAAAAGCTCGTGGAAAGCTCGCAGAGCAGCAGACGTGTGGCTCACGATAAACAGAGCTGACATTAAAATCTTTATGCCTTAGTGGCGAGTTAGTGCAACTTTAGTGTTAATAACATTACTTTCAGCGGCCATATTATTTCACGTTAAAGCGATCTTTGCGAGGTGGAGGTTTGTTATAACGTGTGATAATACGACCGTGTGACATTTAAATCAGTTTTACTTTGAAGGAAGATCTGAAGCGATGAAAAGCAATTAAGCACAAAATACTGTTTGTAATTTTCAACTCACGTATCAGACCTACAACAGCATACTGAATGGAAGGTGGTGGACACCGCGAACAGGAGGCACAATGCCAGCCCGTATACAACGGCGGCGATGGCTTGCGGCGCGTTCACGGAACGCGTCAGCAACTCCCGCGCGCCGAGCGACGCAGGCGCAACGCATAGCGCGTGCGTGCATACGTTCGCTACGTTCTCGACCTGTGGACAAAAGATAACTAGTTAAATTTCCAAAATCCCGAGACAATTGTTTAAATGACAGTTTGATATAGAATGTGGGCGTTTTAAAAAGGGCACTAACAATTTGCGCCAATTAGTCTTTTAAGCGACGTGGGCATTATACAGGTAACGGCTATTGGAAGTAAGTAAGCTTTATTGCCTGTCCACGTGGATATCTAAACCACAATATTTCTCGATACATAACTCGTGTCTGCTTAGAATGCATGTCAAACACTACACATTTTACTCTGTCATAGTGCGGTATGGGTATTGCACTTCCTAGCAAATTGGATTTTTATCTCGATAGCTTTTGTATGCCGTTCGGTCGAACAGTTTCAGTTTTCCCATATCACTTTAATACAATCTGGAACACATTTTACCTGCGTACAATTTAGCAGATATTGCAGCAACAAATATTGGCAGGTGTACGCGAACAAGAGACTAACAACGAATCATACATATACAGTAAGAAATGGGGATACTATTTATCCTTTTTATTAAAGTCACCTTTTAAATAAAATGCAGGTAGTGCAGGTACATGTCAGCGAGACAATACTTATAATGCTTTTCTACCTCTAGAAATGTTATTTCTCGAAGCAACGACTCGATCCGTACGTAACATAAAATACGGTTTTATATCTTCTTGTAAAGGCAGGATAAGTTAAATCCCTCTCGAGACCGAACGGAACACCAGATAGGTACAAAAATATTCGTTTGTGTTTTAAAGAAGCTCACCTTAACAAAGTCTAATCGCAAAGGTCATCATCGGCCTAGCTTTTTCCTACTACATTGGGGTCAGCTTTCAGTCTAACTAGATGCAACTGAGTATCACTGTTTTAAATGGAGCGAGTGACTATCTGTCCTCTTCAACCCAGTTATCCGGGCAACCCGGTATCCATGGTTGTGGTTGTAGTCACATATCGACTGGTCAAGGATGTTGAAATGAAAGCCAAACTCAAACTGTTATTGTCAATATGCCTCGGACTCTACACGAACAAATTGCTGCAAAAGCTATCCTAGCTTTGATAAATGATGCAAAATTGTTGCATTAAACATTCAGCCTTGCATAAGTCTTCTTTAGTTTGCTAAATAAAGATTACAAAGTACATAATAGTAATAATAGAAAATGGAGTAGTGTTTAAATTGGATCAACTTATAGGCGTACGCCCATCACTAACAGGCTTACTGACAACTAGTTCGCTATTACTTTGCTATTTTAATAATATTCTATTAAAAATTCTTTCGCTTCCATGTTCTATGTAATAAAGTTTCCAAGAAAATGAACGGGAAACTGCAAAGAATTGCAACTTGCTTTCTCGGGAAATATCGGAGAAAGAAAGCTTAGTAACAAGTTGATTGAAATTAATAATAAATGTAGGTCTCCTCGTTGCCACGTGTAGGAATATCGTGTTTAAAGTATGGACATTTTATAGTTAAACACACTGCACACACCAACCAAAGCTACCTATAATATCGTTTAGTTTTGATCTGTGGTAAGGCTATAAAATATAGTATTTTGGTTTATATCAAACATAGAAGTGGACCGTAGTACGAGCTATAAATCCTGAACCATTGAAAGAAATTGAATCTGGGCAAAAAAATGTACTACTTTTTTTTCAGACGAGAAGTCCCTGCAAAGATTGCAAACCAAAATACACTGATTTTATCTGGACGTCGATTATATCTATTACCAATGCGGAAGCTGAACAATAAGCAAAGGTATCATTACAGAAATATAAATGAATCATATAATTAACCGTAAGTAATCTGAGTACACAGACATGCGCTAAATAAAACCGCGTAACTAAACAAATGACTACAGATGTCAAAGTTCAACCCAGGTTAATTGCTATTCATCAAATGTTCTAAAAAGACATTTGGTGGGAACAAAGATAAGTTCATAGATGTTTGTTATCACTTGCCACTCAAGGTGTCTTATTGTGTATTATTAAATAAATATGGGCTGTGGGCAACAATGATGGGTTTTAAGCCATGTTTGCTTCTATAATATGTTTGATGGAAAGGAAAATATTTATTGATAAGTTCAAATATGTACATACCTTTGACAACGATAAGATAAAGAGATGAAGACGATTATATTCATCTAATGTTCCAGTATAATTAATTAGTAATTAGGATTCGAACAAAACCTTTATAGTGGCTTATGTAAGACACATAACTGCGATCTTATCTAAGCTATTCTAAGCTTTATCTATCTAATAACACAGTATAGGCTTCTCTTTGTTCGGGTCACTCTCTCGGTCAGCCGTTAATCGGCGCCACATGTGACCTGTAATATTTCTCGGCCACCAACCGCATAGGGGCCTCCCACGCCTTGTTTTGTTGACTATACCCAGGGCCGTAACTAGACTTTTTTGTGCGGTGCGGGTTTCTGATATTGCACCCTTATCATAGACGAATTAGAAGTCTTGGCCTCCCCAGGGTTTTCTTTCGCCATCACAATTGCATCACCCTTTATTACAAACTACGTAATGATTTAATGCGTGTATGCCAATTTCAGTAACCCACCGCGGCTCAATGTGTTAATTTGTGATCGCATAAAGTACTTATAATCCGATGAAAAAGAAATGAACAAGAAGGCGCGAGAGGAGCCTGTTATTCTGTTTAGAGTACTTAAAAAGTGCAGTTATATTCCCATTAACCCATTTACTCGAGAGAAATTTATGTCTAAGTATTGTTTGCTGTGAATGGGCTATTAGAGGAAAACTTGGTCGTGGTTCGCACCTCTCCTGATTCTGTTCCCTGAGCCTGGGCGAAATCGACACAACCCTAGTTTCGATACTGGCTATATCCACACAGTATTACAGTGAGGAAAGTTTTCTTTATATGCTTAGGGTTGGGTGGGCAATATGGAGCATGGAAATACCAAATAAGATGGGTATTCGACCTTTATGGGGTCGCTCGATTTAGCTACCGCTCATAGGGCGCGCAGGGTTTATGGGGTCAAGTGCCCAAGGGACTCTAATTACAAAATAATGGATCAATGATATTCCGATCCCTGCTCATTATGGGCCATTTGGGAATATTTCGAACATGAATGGGGAATATTCTATTTTAGATTTGAAATCTCTTACAAGTAATAACTTATTAGTAGGCAGTGTTTACACTCAAGGCTAGATAACTCGTACTTGACTTGACGTGACTTAGGCTACCGCAATTATGTGTTTACTATGAATAAATTATTACATGCGTTCCTACTTACGCTAATCATAGTAATTGGGGCAGTTAGGTGACTATTCATATTTTCGTTTCTAAGTAATCATATGTTATTTCGCGCTATTGTTTCTATTTTTGTGGATTTAACGAGATTTGGAATCTCTGTTCTTTCTTGGAACGTGCGTGAAATTTTAACATAGATAAACTCTGTTCGGTTTTATTTGCTACCAAGCAAGATACGGATTTTTTTAAGCGTCTGTCGTACAGAGAAAGAGCAAATTGCAAAAAAAAAAATACGAAGCCTTATTGTAAGTAAAAATGTATGTTGGAATCAGAAACAAAGGACCTAAAGGACGAAGTTATCAGCGACAAGAAAGTGAGGTTTTAGGTGAGAATGGTAAATAATGAAGCCTCCCGCAGTTCAAATAAGTAGGTAGGTAAGGATCTACGGATACACCCTCGCAAAAACTTTTCAAATATAAAACAGACATGTTCTCGTGACGTGATGTTCAAAATGATGTTTTAAGTTTTTTACGACTGCCGTTTTCTCGAGAATATCATAAAGCATAGCTCTAAAACAATGCGTGAAAAATCATTACTAAATAGAACTGCTCAATCCGTTCCAGCAATTTCGAGATTTATGCGTGCATAAAGATAAACAGACAACGAGATACGAATACGATTGAATGACAAATGAATAAACATGAATGAACAATACATAATATATGGGAACGGAGAGCCGTTATAACAATCAATATACCGAATGTTTAATGGGAATATTTACGATATTACGATAAAACCGGTGTGTATGATTGATGATCGTGAAATAATCGTGTGCGGTAACATCCCCTCATCGCGTGACTCGTGTCGTGATTGCACGCTCGTACTTCATATCAACCAGACAGATACCAACACGGTTAATTTTGTATGTAAACACACGTTACATAATATTTATACACTACTCTCTTCACGGGTGCACTGAGCAAACATCATCTCTGGAAGTGCAATAAAGATAAAATAGAAAAATCTTTGCGATATTGATGTAGCTGAGTGGTGGATACTCTGGGAACTTTTAAAGTGGTTTGTACAACTTGGTAATGTTGTAATAGATTCCCAGGATGGTTGGAGTTAGACATTGGGTCTTCAGCTTTGCTAATGGAAGTGATCGTCATTGATACTGGCAGCTCGGGAACACAGACATTATTGCCATTAAAATCCGTTGGAGTAGCAATGTAATTAGTTAGACCCTTTATCTAATATCTGGAAAGTTTCCCGTTTTAATCTAAAAGGTCAGATGGCAAGGCAACAGGTTATCAGTTATCACTGAAGGAATGACATTATTTTTCATTTGCTGGCGCAGGCATTGCAAAGGGAAAAGACAGTTTGGAAATTTCCTAAACTTTTTATTACCGCAAGGGGATTAGAATCCGGCTTTTCATGGATCCGTACAGAATGACAGATTTCGTTGTGTAAATTAACTTAATTTGCGTCTCGACACATTTTCGATGTGCTAATAGAAGATAATGATATCTTTATTTATGTTACATATCAGTAGCAGGATATGGTATAATTTTGTGTGTAAACATATGTAATGTAATCAGTGTTAGTTGTCTGTTATATGTACGTGGTGTTTGTTGAAGAATTACGTTTTGTCGTATCAGGAGAACTAATATTACGCGGATAGAATACAGCAGAATTCGATAGATGCATGACGCTTAGACGGCAAATCACGAAGTTCTCACAAATCAATTTAGCGTTTCCGGTATTTTGACTATCAATCATTTTCTTTGCGGATTTTGGACTCAACTTTAGTGTTATCGTTATTAAAGAAGGCGCGCGTAAATTACGGCATGTTTTACATCCATCAAAACAGCTATTAAAACCTCTGTTGATGGGGAAGAGTATCGGAATAGATGTTGGGCGCCATTAAACGATCGTCGGTACCTCTATAAGAAAAAAAAGAATCGTTTCGTTATGCTTACGTACGGTAGCTTTGACGTCAGTTCTATGAGGATTATGTCAAAAAAGTACCATGTGTTAACAAAACAAATTGTTTTTTTTTTTATAGAAACTGTGCATTAGGAGCATATTTTTTAAAGATAATAAAGCTATTAAGGATTCATTTTGTAACAACCACCAATTTGGTTTAAAATTTGGATTTTTATTTGCAATGGCAGCCATTGCAGGTAAATATAGTCTCAAGATTCAAGTTGACTTTCATCATAAGTAAAGCGTATATAAGTTAGTTAATGAAGTTTTTATCAAAACATTTACTTAATAGAGTGCAGTGGCCTACAAATAATAGCTGTGATGCAACTATTGACAAATCAACATAATTTATCATGCATTCAAGGCGGTACATTCATTAGTTTATTAATATGTATCAACTTTAGTTAAGGTCCTTCAATTTACAAAAATGTATTAAATTATACACATGTTTGCAATTACAAAAATACAAGTAGTTTGTTTATGTGAATTTATGATGCTTTTTTTAAATCATCAGTGTATTGATTTATGTATATTCTTGACTTGTAAGAAAGCCGCTTTAATTATTTTTTTTTTATATGATTTGCCATCAATAGTAAGATTTTAAAACATAGAAGAATAAAGCAGACTTTTTTAGCTATTGCAGATATTGTGTCCATAATGTTTATTCAATAAAAATCCTTAGTACCTAATTCATTATTCAGAAAACTTGATATTTTCTGTTGTTATCAATATTTAAATAAATAAGAAACACAGATTCAATACCAACACTTTTGCAATATTTTGGTAGCAAGTAGTGTTACAAAACAGAACAAGAACTGGTTTATAAATAAATATAAAAAAACAGACTGCATGTTCACCTAAACATGTGAAAAAAAAATACAAAATCTTAACTGTTGTTGTTCACTGACTCATTATAAGTTAAAAATGTTTGAGTAGTTTATTTTTCTCAGTGCAAACAGAAAAATAAGAAACTAATTTGTATTAAAACTGTACTGGAACATTAAGAATTATATTTTAATCCTTCAATTGCTGCCACTGATAATGAAAATTGCTATGCTACCCGATATGTTTTAAAAGCAACATTCTAATGTTTGAAATAATATTTTTATATTATGCGCGAAAAGCTACTCACCGTCGTGGGCACATAGGCCCTGTTCGCGGTGGCCTTCTCATTCATCCATTTCACCGTCTTCAACTTCTCCCAAGGAAGATCGTAGTGGAAATAAATCTTACTTTCATTGAACTTAGATTTAAATTTCATTATTATCACAGAAAACAAGCTTAGAACGTCACCCATTTATACGTTTTTTCTGTATGGCAGCTGAATGTTAAATGGTCATGAGACCAACAACTGCACGGTTAATCTTGTAAGGATGTTACCATTCATGTTAGTAATTCAATTTACATTTTTCTAGATTTAAAACACATTTTTGTCTCTTTTTAATTTTACAACCACCTCGGTCGATGCGATATGATATGACGGAATGGAATTTGACAGCTTCACAAAACTGATGTCAAACTCAGATTGTTATTTTTTGACACTAGTGACGGCTGTTTTTGCAGTATGGCAACTATTGAATGGAGCTAATAAAAATATTGCATACATAAATATTGTACAATCAATTGTTAATAAACACAAGCTGCCATACAGATTTTTAATTGCTTAAATATAAAAGATTTCCTCGTTAAAAATAGTAAACAAAAGAGCAACTATGTAATTGACGTTTTCTGTTTCGTTCTGAAATAACTAACAACGCCACTCAACACCAATGCTTTTTCTTATAATTCTCTACGTTGCTCGTAATTTGATTTCAGCTTCGGGTGTGGTAGCGGATAATAAGACAAATAAATAATAATATCAATCAATAAATATATCAATAATATCAATACGAATCCGGTAATAGGTATTGGATACCGGTATTCTAAAAGTCAAAGTTTATATTAGAAGCTTAAATATAAATAAAACAACATCTGTTTTCTTATACCTATTATTTTAATACTTACATTAAATATACATAATATAATACACATTAGATATACAATAAATATTCAGAATAACATTTATCTAGAACTTATCCTCAAAAAGTTGGAGGAGCCTCTTTATTTCTGCTATTCGTGCAGCTTGTGCTTGCACGGGTATCATTGCTTGGGATACTTCTTCACCTTTAGCTAGAATTGTATACATGCTCTTAATATTATTGTCCATTGCATCACATGTCTTGCCAACTGCATCTTTGTACACTTCCATATTTTCAGCAGTTAGTGAGGAATTTGAGTGCAGTATACTTGATAGGTTCTCAATTAAATTATCTACAGATTGTGCAATCCTCTGTGCTTCATATTCTAGGTCATGTAATACTGTTATATCTATCTGCCCAATCTGAGGTGCCAGTATTTGTTTATATAACTTTCCCGAAGGTGTACTAGAACGGGATGCACTAGAACTACCAAATACTGGAGTTTCACCTCTCTTTGCGATTGGACTAGATAGTTTTATTTTAAATTCTAAGTCATCTGCTACATAATGTGTCATTTCCCCCTCATATCTTACATGCCCATCTATGTCCAAGGGAAGCTTTTCTTGTTTGCGGTTTTCTGAAGGTAGGTCATAAGGTCTTGATGGGCCTGGAGCTCTTTCCTGCTCGTCAGGCTGACCTTGGTCAGAGTGAAATGATATCTCGCTATAAGAAGCCGTCATTCTTGCCGATATTTCCTCATCCAGGTCAATATCCCCTTGCTGTTTACTAGATGAATCATTTAATAATGCTTTCTGTTCTCCTAATGGAGATATTTGCTCAGGGTTATCTGCCATTGTTAAATCTGAAACACAATAATAGTTCAAGCTATGTTATCTATCAGTTTTTTATATTAGCGACAGCTGAATGATAAGTTTACGATACTCAAAATCTAGTTGGCATGATAACTTACAAATTATTGGAATCTCCTAGTTTTCAGAATATTTATATACGTGCTTCTTTTAATTATAATAATATTATTTCTATGAACACCATTTTAAACGTTAATTACAGTCATTATTTTTGGAAAACACAATTGATTTTTTGTGTATCTACTTCAATTTTTGACATTTACGGTAAAGTTATTATGTTAAGTTATAGTGATGTGCCTGTAATGGACTGTCATACTCAGATAAAAACCGTAAATTGCGCGACAAGAAAGTTATTTAGCTAAGCGCGATCAGTGGTATTTTACAGTACATACATTTTAGTCATTTTCTAACTTATACTATTTCGGAAATAATTTACAGATTAACAAAAACCCAGAAGTTGGATTACTTTTGCTTGAAGGGAAGGATATGCCTGTGTTTTTCTCAGTTTGGACATCACTGCGCGGTGTGAAATACATAGTAAATTGTAAGACTTTGAGCATGAAAGTAACAAAATTGCACCATCATTACGCAATCGCAATAACTGCATGTAGAAGGAGTATTGACGAACTGCAATGCTTATAATACTGTACATCTCTAACATTTTGAAAAATGACAAATTTGCGGGAATTTTTGACAGTTGTCAATAAAAACATCGTGAGTTGTGGATTTCGTTTCGTATCAGTTTAATTCATTGATTTTTCAAGCTTTTCTTTAATGAAATAGTATATTGTTTTTGTCAAAAGTGTAATAAAGAAAACGGTGCGTTCCATTGGTGAGTTAACAATTGTAAAAGTCGGTGGCAGCAGAAGTACATTGTTCATTTAACATGGCGCTGTGTAACGACATGTGCGGGTGATAACGCTCGTCCTTTGTCGTGCTAGTTTTCTATTTTGAGTGTAAAACATTTGTGTTGTTAATGATTTACGAGTTGCGTGTGTTTGTAACGTCGTAGGGCTGTTACATAACGGATTTTGGGTCTTGTATGTAAAGTTACGACACAGCTACTGCAATGGTGAAAACCCGTCGCAGTAATGGAGAAAACGGGGAGGTTGACGATGGGAATTACGCTATGAACGACGTGGGCATCGTTTCCAATGAGAAGGTGACGTTGTATAAGCCATTAGTTTGTTGTGCAGTGGTTTGGTATCGAGGCTTTGTATAGAACACCTAGTGGCAACTTCCTGTCCCTGTTTACCCGTAGGTACATGACTGTCGCGAGTGCACGTCGATGCATGCGCTTTTAGTGCTTAATGTTGGACTTACATTATTGTTTTATGGCCACAGATGGGTTTTTTAGTGAGTCAAGTTCTACTTATTGAGTGCTTAGATTCCAAGCTACTTGTATGTGTAATTACAATGCCTTGACACAGCTATGATGTCAGAGATCTTAACTGTATGTTATATAAATACGAATGAATATCCAAATACAAGATGCAGATAGTTTACACACACTTGGTTGCATCACTCATGTCATATGAATACTGCATACTGTAGGAGTGTGCACTTGACTTGAATAGGATTGATATATACATTCTTATAAGAATTATTGCATATTGGAAATGATTCTAATGTTATTTACTGTATGATGTATGTGTAGAACACTATAACAAAATCATGTTTCTTATACAGTTGATTACTGCCTTAGATTTCTATATTGTTTTTATGAGGGCTCTGAAAATAAAACAGTCCATAATTCGGTTTTTCTTCTAAAGTCAAGCATTCTGCATAATTATTTAGATTATTTTAACAGTTTAAACCTGTTTTAACCACAGTACTAGTTTTCAAATTGTAGTTCATTTTTGAAAACATCAATATTGTAGAGCGTGTTCGGGCACAAGTAAATTTGTAAGCATACCATCCTCCAAGCCTTTTTCCCAACTATTTTGGGGTTGGCTTCCAGTCTAACCGAAAGAAAAGTATATAAATCTGCAAGTATATTGTTGATTGAAATACATGCAGGCAGGTTATAAAAGAAACAAAAAAATGAAGAATACACAGACTCACAGAAGTAATAGTCTGATCATAGCGTGCTCTTAAACCTTATAGCGTCATCCCAAAAAAAATCATTGATAAAAGAAAATGATACAGAAAGAAAAGAGAGAGTGCAAAAAAATATTTAATATTTCTAGTATGATGACTAGTGGTTTTACTACAAACACAGCACCACACCTTAGAACACATTTTTAGAATAAGTAGCAGTCCTTCTAGAACCCAAAAATGCTATTTAGTTTTAAAAATACGGGGTGGACATCAATTTGTTAGAAGAAATGAGTGTTTGTCTCTTTATTATGTTTTTAAGTAAAACGGGTCATATTTTCAAAATGTGTTATGAATGACACTTAGTTTGGAGTGTTGCACATTAGAAATACCTTTGGAATATTCACATACCTTAACATGTTACTAAGTTTCCTTAAAACTGTGATAATCTTATATTTATAGATATAAGACATGTACCTGCATGGGGTGTATGTGGTTCAAATATGTTGTTATTTTATAAAATATTTTGTTGGTTATTCTATAGTACTTATCCAATAAAATAAGATCTACTATAAACTGGCAAAAGCTCATAGAATATACTTTAGATTGTTCCCACACCATACAAAATTTGTGTTGGACTTATAACCACTAGCAACTGCCTGATGCCCTTGACATACTGCAAGGAATTCTTAGAACCGAAAGCTTCAGTATTTGGCACAGTAAATACTAGCTAGTTCAGTCTTGAATTTGCACCTGAAATGTAGATCTAGGTACATTTGGCCCCTATTTCCTGTGACCCAATATTATGACATGACTGGCTGTCAGTTATGAGTGTTGTGACTCAGTTTCCCCTCAGACACCAAAGCATATTAGTGTGTATACTATGCTCCCATCTAATAATCTTTTGTTTGTATTTATTCATCCAAAATGATTTGTTAGTGTGTGTAATAATGCTGAAATTAATTTAACAATTGTAGACGCCTAAGCCGTCCAATTGGACACCCCGAGAGTTGAGGAGCAGCCAGTATAAAGTGACCCGGAAGATACAACGCTGGCCTACTAAATGTGAGTAATTCTAAAGAATTTTGTAGAAGGAAAGGAAGTACATATTAAAGATTATTCGAATAAGAAATATTTTCAGAGGTTTATAGAAAACTGTTTAATTAGAGTGTCCAGTCATACTATCATAATAACAATTTGTAAAACAAAACCAAAACATCACCAGTGCTACCAAGAACCCTGAAGTATCTTTGCCATCACATTGTTAAGAAGTTTAATAATATTACTAATATTATTAAACGTTACAGATAGCCGCCGCCTACGAACAATTAAAATGCCTCGGATCGTGTTCCCCGAAAGCGATACAGAACCTGAAAAATATTCAAGGAGGTAAAGTACAAGATTTCTTGCATAGTAGAGGTTTATCCCCACAGATCAGTGCCGTGTCACGGAGCACGTTGTAGTAGGAACGTATTTTATCAGGAGTAAAAAAAATCGGTTCATATATTGTCTATGATTAACGACCATATCACATCCGTGGTTAAGCAAAAGTGGAGCTTTCCTAAATGTCCGAACGAGCGAACGTTCCTGCCTACTGATGTATGGGCGGGGATACTCGCAAAATATTTTTCATAGAAATAAATTGTTTGTCTTGGGGGCTCTATAAAATCTTACATTGTAGATCCAGACAAGTACGCGTGTTCTTTGCCGACGACAATGATTCAACTAACAGAAGCGTGAAGATACGCCGCAGTCGCGGGCCGCGGAAGAATTACATGGAAGATAGTGAAGACAAGCCGATACAAGAGAGTAAGTGTTATTGTCAAGCGAATTTATGCCTTACTAGCTGTTGCCCGCGACTTCGTCTGCGTGGGCAATATAGAATTGTCAAAATACTATTTATCCGGTATATGCATGTCTGGTCATTTATCATCATCATCATCCCCCTGCCCTTATCCCAATTTTATTTGGGGTCGTTATTATGTTTTCTCCTTCCATACTCTTCTATCTGCCGTCGTCTCTCATGTGTGACCTTTATATTTAAATGAACGAAGAAAAGTTTGTGACGTTGTGGAAATCTCTGGACCTAGTCAACCGATTTGGAAAATGATTACGTATGGGGCGTAAGTAATTCTCACAGGATACAAAGGTCTGATAAAACTGTCATTTGTACATTTTCTGCAGCAACTGCAACTTATCTGAAGCCAGAAACTCTGTCAAACAGTCATTCCATGTATAACGTGGTGTCCAGATCACTGGGTTGAGGGGATCATGTAGGTAGTCACTCCAAGTAAACTATTGGTACTCAGACAGATTCGGTTTGACTGGAAGCCAACATCCACATAATTGGGGAATAGCTGGGTGGATGATGACATCAGGCAGGCGCATAGTTTCACTACAGGGGGAAACACTTGAGGATTTTCTGTGCACTCACTCACTATGTTAAGTTGGGATTCCACCGAAATGTTTGAATTAGTTCACGCACAGGCCAATATCTGTGAGAGTCCAATTCATGTGTTCGTACTTGAAGGATGTAGTTTTTTTTTTTTTGAAAATGCACAGCGTCATCTAATAGCGGTAGGCAGAACTTCTCAACATAACTATTAACATAACATTATTTTGTTCGTTCCATTACGTACTGATAGGTTCAAACTAATACATTTTACATCCTTCATCATCCCTTATTTTATCACCCGTGGGCGTTGAATGGGGGTTGAATTAATCAAAATCGTATTTAAGCGAACGTCATCATAAAATTCTGATTCGTCATCAGGACTTCTTCATAAAATCTAAGAAGATGTATACAAACTTTCATCCCTTATTTTATCCCCTTAGGGATGGAATTTATCAAAATCCTTTCTTAAGGGTTGCCTACGCCATAGTAGCTTTATGCATGCAGAGTCTCAGTCCGATCGGTTTAAAATTGACAAAGTTTCATACAAACTTTCATCCCCTATTTTATCCCCTTGGGGGTAGAATTGATCAAAATCCTTTCTTAGCGGATGCCTACGTCATAACATCTACCTGCATGCCAAATTTCAGCCCGATCCGTCCAGTGGTTTCAGCTGTGCGTTGATAGATCACTATGTCAGTCAGTCAGTCACCTTTGAGTTTTATATATTTAGATTATGTTGGTGTTAGAGTAGAATTCTATATCATGATTTCTATTAATGACATTAAAGTGTAGCTACAAGGGTCTATTAATATACATTTGATGGGGCTGAAGTGTGGCTCCAAGAAGGTTGTTTGCCTAGCCTTTTTCATAATTGTTTTAAGGCCTTCCTCCTGTCATATTGGATACAGCTAAGTCTTTACCTCAGTTGCTCTTCATGCCAAGAAGATTTTTAGGATTTCTAGCTTTTGACTTAGCAACAAATAACATGTTAAAAATCTTCAAAATGCAGTAATTCCAGTGAGTGATGAATAAAACCTCCAATTTATGTATCTATTCTAGATGTTAGGCGAAGCTGTCGTAAACGCAAGCTCCTACACCACAATTTCAACGAGAGCTGGATCACCAACGAGCTGAAAGTGAAGGGCTATCCCGACCTGTACGGCTTTCCCGGCTCTAGCTCGTCCGACGAATTCTCTTCGGCTGACGAGGCCAGAGTCGCTAGCAAGAAACTGGTGAGTCACATAATATTGTTTATCTATATATATAAAAATGAAACCCGCTTTCCGTTGTCCCGACATAACATGAAAACGGCTTGACCGATTTGGCTGAAAATTAGAGGGGAGGTAACTTAGACCCGGGAGAAGGTTTGAGGAGTTTTTGTCACCATCCGGCTACGGGACGCGGGTGAAACTGCGGGCGAAAGTTAGTGTTATATATAAGACTTTTAAGGGCACACATGAACGGCATTGCACGGCGCGCCGTTAATTTAAGGTGCTGGGTTGTTTTTTTACGTTGTGCCTTGCTGTTCATGTAAAATAAATGTATGTGTAAATGTACAATTTGCGATAGCAATGGCCCACACCAACACTTCAGATAAATTGCGGTTTCCTTATCTAGTGGGCAAATCATTTCATACGATTGTTGTTCCAAATTCTAAGTTATTTTATCATGGAAATAATTCAAAAGTCCAATCAGGAGCCTGTAAATGGGGTATGTAATGTATTTGTTTAGTTAGTTAATTATGTAAGTCTCGATAAAAGGCTGTAACATTTAATTATGATTAGTTGGCCTGAATTTGTACTTTGTTTCATAAAACGCACTATTTGTATTATTCCCAGACCCGTAGTCATCCTCCTACCAACACAGATGAAGACACCCAACTGTCGCGACAGAGAAGAACGTCAGCTAGATTCAACAATAAGAAAACTAATGTAAGTCGTTTTCAGCGAAAATAACCAAACCCTCAGACCATAACACACAAATGAACATAGAAATATTTATTTTAATTTTTCTTGGGAACACAGCCCTTTTTTTCCATTTTGATGGACCGTTCAAAAAGGTTTAAGGAGTCCAAAAAATAAAGTTTTGAACTTCAGCGCGATTACTAAATCTTAAATAGAACATAAAATAATATACTTTCAGCAGCACAAAATAAAGCAATATCAAAATTATGTAATTAATTTGGAAGTGGTCGTTCTTAGCGACGAGACCGCCCATTGTATCACCAACATTGATTAGTATAAGATCAAACTATAAAAATTAACTACCCAATAAATCATATCTACCTACCTTCATCACTACAGGATGCAACAGAATCAGATTCAGATGAGGACAACAATCAAACAGTCATTGAGAAGAAACCTACAGAAGAGAACACGAAAGAAGATGAGAAGATGGAGGTAGAAGTTCCCGCGAAAGATAAAGAGGATGACAAGGAAGTTAAGCAGGAGGATCAGCAGCCCGTACAGGGACAGGATAGCGAAAGGTATGTTCACTGTTTAAATAAGTTTACCCTTGTGAAAGTGTGTAGCAGTGTTTTGTGATATATTTTGATAAGCGTGAAGTCATTATTAAAATAAATTCTTATGCGAGATTCCATCCTTGTGTGGCTCTGGGAAGGAAGAAGAATAAGAACACTATAGAATTTACAGAAAAAGTTTCGTGAAATCTCGCCATTAGCGTTTAACGAACCTTTTCATAAACTGGCTCTGAAAGTGTATTTGAGGATCACATTGTTTCGAAAGTAAACAAGTAGAATTAAAGAACTTGTGTTTTTCCTCGCAGTAATCAAGCCCTGACTAGGAGTAGAAGGAAGGCAGCTCGCGGCAAACCTAAGAAGGATGATAGTCAACAAGAAACAGGTGAATATCAGTTTCATTATGTCAAAAAAATGAAAAATGGGTTCTAAAGATTTCCATATAGGGCGTTATTAGTATGGCCTTATTAAATATATAGGGCGTTTTGGGGGCTATAAATTCAGAATTTAGAAAACATCATCCTCCAAGCCTTTTTTCCAACTATGTTGGGATCGGCTTCCAGGCTAACCGGATTCAGCTGAGTACCAGTGCTTTACAAGAAGCGACTGCCTATCTGACCTCCTCAACCCAGTTACCCGGGCAACCCAATACCCCTTGGTTAGACTGGCGTCAGATTTACTGGCTTCTGACTACCCGTAACGACTCTGCTAAGCATGTTCAATGACAGCCGGGACCTACAGTTTAACGTGCCTTCTGAAATACAGTCTTTGGTGTCTAAGATATACTTAGAAAGCACATACAAACTGAGAAAAGTTACGAACTTAGAAAAACGTCGTTTTAGAAAAAGAAATCGTCTTTTTCTTAAGGTGAATTTACCCAAGTGCTAGGCTACAAAAAACAAATTATCGGGGCACTTATAATCTAACTTGGTCATAATCTTTATACCAGAGTCGTCATCATCGGAGTCAGGCAGTGAGCTGACTCTCAGCCGTCAGCCGCGCCGCTCCAAGCGCACGCGCAAGCCCAAACCCGCCTTCGTGCAGATCGCGCAAGACGAGAACCGATCCAGAGGTAACACATACTGCATTCATTGACTAAAAAACAATTTTATTTTGTACTAGCTTCTACCAGCGGTTTCACCCGCATCCCGTGGGAACTACTTCCTGTACCTGGATAAAAAGTAGCCTATAGCCTTCCTCGATAAATGGGCTATCTAACACTGAAAGAAATTTTCAAATCGGACCAGTAGTTCCTGAGATTAGCGCGTTCAAACAAACAAACAAACAAACTCTTCAGCTTTATAATATTAGTATTGATTATTACACTATGTTAGAGGTACTGGTATTTTATACCCAAAAATGGACTTTAGGCAAATTGTATCTGATTATCCAATCACTGACGGTAACTTTATAAGGACACAATATTATTTTAATATATCAGAAATATTAAAAAAAAAATCTTAACAAAAAAAATCTACAAGCAGCGAATTGAGAACCCTCTTCCATTTTGGGAAGTCGGTTATGGATAGAGTGAAGTGGATAAGAAAAATAAGGAAAGCTGACCCCACCACCACAATACCATCCACCATGTGGGATACATAGCAGCAAATTGAGAGAGAGGTTCAAGATAAGATGAAACTTACTTAATTAAGGTAACTAATGAGGTTTTACTTTTCAGCAAAAACATTCACAATCAGAAAGAAGCCATACTGTCTAAGAGAGAGGAAGCCAAACATTTTGCGCAGAAAGACAATCAGATGTAAGTCTTATCATCCTTTATACAAGGTTCATTTTTAAATAGCATAGGTAATAATGTATGTATGTACTCTTTGCAGCACAATCACCGTCCAGTTCTACTAGCAGTAGTACATCAAGTTCAGATACTGAGGAAGATCTTAATGTGTCTATGAAAAACAAGACTAAGGGCAGGTGGGTTGCCTTAAAACCTTTTTTATCTGTACATTCATATACAAATAAGAAGTTCAGCCCAAGCTAGGGTACTTTTCTATCGTCAAAACTTTAAAAAGGCGAATAAAGTAATATACTAATTCCCATTCCTGGCCGTCCTGCCGTTTTAATGAAAACAAGCTGTGTATCACGTTTAAAAAATGATACGTGTGCCGTAGACTAATGTTTTTGCATGTATTCTCGGCGTTTATGTTGATGATTTTATTTGCAGACAAAAGTCAAAATCAACAGATGATAAGAAGAACGACAAAGCATTGAGAGACATACAACCTGTTGAAGTCGACGGTAGCGTCAGATTCACTTCGGTAAGTGCATAATTAATCGATAGTATTGATGTTTCGTACAAAACTTTTACTTTGATGTAAATATACCAAAAATGGTTTAACTATTTATTTTATTTATTTAACTCCCAATTTATTGTCCCAAAAACTAAGCTAAATGCATTGAACTATTTTTGGTTACGATAAATTCCATTGTTACCATGTACCCATCTCTTACAGGTCGGAGGCTTAGAAGAGCACATAAAATGCCTACGAGAAATGGTGCTCTTTCCTCTAATGTACCCAGATTTATTCCAAAAATTCAAGACTCGACCAGCCAAAGGTGTCTTGTTCCACGGCCCACCCGGTACGGGGAAGACATTGCTAGCCCGAGCCTTAGCTAACGAATGCTCGTTGGTTGGGGGAAGGAAAGTGGCTTTCTTCATGAGGAAGGGAGCGGATTGCTTGAAGAAGTGGGTCGGAGAGAGTGAGAGACATCTCAAGCTGCTGTTCCAACAGGTGATTTGATGTTAGATTTTTTTCTTTTGTTTTATTTTGTTTCTGTAATGTCGTGTCTTTTTTGTTTGTCTCGCTCTATATTAGATACGTCTATACTATATTTAAAAAAAAACTCCTTTCTTTTTTTATTACTACTGAAGACATCATCTGAAGATATCATCAAAATATATTTTTTTGCCTAACTATAGTTTTCTGCTCAGTTAGCTCATGACCATTCCCATAGTAAATCTTGCTCACGCAAGCGCCTCATAGATCTTCATAGGTTCGGTCGAGATCCTTTGTTGCCAAAACAGTGTGTTAACATTTCTTCAAGTAATTTTCACAGCAATAAATAAATAAATAAGAAAATAATGAACAAATTAGACATCAACTTATTTTTTTTTATTCCCAGGCGAACAAAATGAAGCCGTCCATAATATTCTTCGACGAGATCGACGCCCTAGCGCCGGTCCGCAGCGTGCGACAGGAGCAGGTGCACACCAGCGTCGTCGGCACACTGCTCGCCGAGATGGACGGCCTGTGTGACCGGTATGTGCTCTATGCGTAGATGAATAAGGTTTAAAATGAAATGACGAGATCGATGCTCTAGCACCGTAATAGCGCAGTGTGCGGCAGTGGACGGCTCGTGTGATGTACTGTGATAGTTTAAGCTTTATTTGAAAATGCTAGAAAAGTTATGTTTGTTATACTTCGACGACATCGACGGCGATGACGAGACCGGTATGCAGCGTGGCGGCAGGAGCAGGTGGACGATGTGGTGCTGTTTTGAGCTTTATTTGTTGAGAAGTAAGGTTTGGAATGGTATAACTTTAGAGTGATGGTACTGATGTCTTCTTTATAATTCATTGCAATGTTGCTGCTGCAGACTTTTTTTATGAAGCAATACATAAAAAATATCTATATTTATTTGATAACTTCAAAAATTGGGGAGAGTTACACAACAATATTTTTCTTCAGAATTTGGATTTCCAATGACGTCTGTTTACCAAATATTATAAATAGAATCTTTGCAAGAGGTGATAGGATAATATGTTTACTCAATCATTAGAATTCTCAGCAAAAAAAACATGTCTTGCCATTCAAAACTGAACTCTATTCCCAGAGGCGAAGTGGTGATAATCGGCGCGACGAATCGTCTCGACGCCGTGGACCCGGCGTTACGGCGCGCGGGCCGGTTTGACCGCGAGCTACACTTCCCGCCTCCCCACGCGGCCGCTAGGAGAGATATACTCGATATAAAAAAAAAATTGTCCATTTAGAACTGTCAGATTAGATAAATCTGTGATTTTGCTATGTCGTATGTTACCTAAGATTCTTAAATTGAAGGAAAATCTCAGTTGTCTTGTTAGGTCGTCGTTGAAACTTGGGGGAAGCAGCTTGTTGATTCATATTACTCAAAACTGACATACACCTTACAAGCCATTCAAAAATGAACTCTATTCCCAGAGGCGAAGTGGTGATAATCGGCGCGACGAATCGTCTAGACGCCGTGGACCCGGCGTTACGCCGCGCGGGCCGGTTCGACCGCGAGCTACACTTCCCGCCCCCCCACGCGGCCGCAAGGAGAGATATACTCGATATATACACGAAGGAGTGGCAGCCGAGACCTAGTGAAGATACGCTGGATTATCTGGCTGAAGTGACGGGAGGTTATGGAGGTAAGGGCAAACATTTTAATCTTCAAAAAATAATGAATTATGTTGTGATTTCGACTATTTTGCAAACCATGGTGGTATATATATTACCCCTTCTTTTTGCTTTTTTTCTATGGATTTTCTTAACATTTTTTTTTATTTTTTGTTCTTAACATTTCTACGGATTTTCGTTTATTAAGAAAGAAAGAAAAAACATTAACTGCACAAAATAGACTAACATAAAAACAACAGAAAAAGTACAGAAGAAAATAACACAAAAAATAAAAAAATAGAAGAATAGAAATATAAAATAAAAAATCACAATACATCATTATTGGCGCTAAAAGGTTAGGGCTTAGCATAAACGCTGAACTAACTACTGCGTTTTGTTTCTAGGTTCGGACCTTAAAGCGCTGTGTTCAGAAGCAGTGCTGAAAGCGCTGCGGAGGGTATACCCACAAGTGTACGAAAGTGAACACGCGTTGCTCATCGATGCTAAGAATGTAAGTATAAATATTATATGGACGGATTGTTGCATAATTATTATACAGGAAAACGTCGCCATCTCGGTTACGTATGTTATTTTTTTTACTCATTTGTAAGATATTTTTTTGCTTGATATGCGATTAACTTTTGGTTCTATGACAAGTTCATCTTGTAACGTACCTAAATTTTGAATGTGGGTACTGGTGTAATGATGATGCTAAAATCAGCTGTCTTATCTTAGGTGGAAGTAACCCGTCGAGATCTCCTAGAAGCGATGCATTCACTGGTAGCGGCAGGAGCCCGCACCGCCCCGCTAGCCGCCCGACGCCTGCCCGCACACTGCGTGCCGCTGCTGCAGGCGCAAGTGCAGGCCGCCTACAGTCTGCTGCAGAACGTGTTCCCGCTCACCAGCGTCACTGAGAGGCGGTGAGTGTTGCACAATGTTCCACTACACTCCCAGTAGCTACCCGCCACACGCCTGCCCGCACACTGCGTGCCGCTGCTGCAGGCGCAAGTGCAGGCCGCCTACAGTCTGCTGCAGAACGTGTTCCCGCTCACCAGCGTCACTGAGAGGCGGTGAGTGTTGCACAATGTTCCACTACACTCCCAGTAGCTACCCGCCACACGCCTGCCCGCACACTGCGTGCCGCTGCTGCAGGCGCAAGTGCAGGCCGCCTACAGTCTGCTGCAGAACGTGTTCCCGCTCACCAGCGTCACTGAGAGGCGGTGAGTGTTGCACAATGTTCCACTACACTCCCAGTAGCTACCCGCCACACGCCTGCCCGCACACTGCGTGCCGCTGCTGCAGGCGCAAGTGCAGGCCGCCTACAGTCTGCTGCAGAACGTGTTCCCGCTCACCAGCGTCACTGAGAGGCGGTGAGTGTTGCACAATGTTCCACTACACTCCCAGTAGCTACCCGCCACACGCCTGCCCGCACACTGCGTGCCGCTGCTGCAGGCGCAAGTGCAGGCCGCCTACAGTCTGCTGCAGAACGTGTTCCCGCTCACCAGCGTCACTGAGGCGGTGAGTGTTGCACAATGTTCCACTACACTCCCAGTAGCTACCCGCCACACGCCTGCACACTGCGTGCCGCTGCTGCAGGCGCAAGTGCAGGCCGCCTACAGTCTGCTGCAGAACGTGTTCCCGCTCACCAGCGTCACTGAGAGGCGGTGAGTGTTGCACAATGTTCCACTACACTCCCAGTAGCTACCCGCCACACGCCTGCCCGCACACTGCGTGCCGCTGCTGCAGGCGCAAGTGCAGGCCGCCTACAGTCTGCTGCAGAACGTGTTCCCGCTCACCAGCGTCACTGAGAGGCGGTGAGTGTTGCACAATGTTCCACTACACTCCCAGTAGCTACCCGCCACACGCCTGCCCGCACACTGCGTGCCGCTGCTGCAGGCGCAAGTGCAGGCCGCCTACAGTCTGCTGCAGAACGTGTTCCCGCTCACCAGCGTCACTGAGAGGCGGTGAGTGTTGCACAATGTTCCACTACACTCCCAGTAGCTACCCGCCACACGCCTGCCCGCACACTGCGTGCCGCTGCTGCAGGCGCAAGTGCAGGCCGCCTACAGTCTGCTGCAGAACGTGTTCCCGCTCACCAGCGTCACTGAGAGGCGGTGAGTGTTGCACAATGTTCCACTACACTCCCAGTAGCTACCCGCCACACGCCTGCCCGCACACTGCGTGCCGCTGCTGCAGGCGCAAGTGCAGGCCGCCTACAGTCTGCTGCAGAACGTGTTCCCGCTCACCAGCGTCACTGAGAGGCGGTGAGTGTTGCACAATGTTCCACTACACTCCCAGTAGCTACCCGCCACACGCCTGCCCGCACACTGCGTGCCGCTGCTGCAGGCGCAAGTGCAGGCCGCCTACAGTCTGCTGCAGAACGTGTTCCCGCTCACCAGCGTCACTGAGAGGCGGTGAGTGTTGCACAATGTTCCACTACACTCCCAGTAGCTACCCGCCACGCCTGCCCGCACACTGCGTGCCGCTGCTGCAGGCGCAAGTGCAGGCCGCCTACAGTCTGCTGCAGAACGTGTTCCCGCTCACCAGCGTCACTGAGAGGCGGTGAGTGTTGCACAATGTTCCACTACACTCCCAGTAGCTACCCGCCACACGCCTGCCCGCACACTGCGTGCCGCTGCTGCAGGCGCAAGTGCAGGCCGCCTACAGTCTGCTGCAGAACGTGTTCCCGCTCACCAGCGTCACTGAGAGGCGGTGAGTGTTGCACAATGTTCCACTACTCCCAGTAGCTACCCGCCACACGCCTGCCCGCACACTGCGTGCCGCTGCTGCAGGCGCAAGTGCAGGCCGCCTACAGTCTGCTGCAGAACGTGTTCCCGCTCACCAGCGTCACTGAGAGGCGGTGAGTGTTGCACAATGTTCCACTACACTCCCAGTAGCTACCCGCCACACGCCTGCCCGCACACTGCGTGCCGCTGCTGCAGGCGCAAGTGCAGGCCGCCTACAGTCTGCTGCAGAACGTGTTCCCGCTCACCAGCGTCACTGAGAGGCGGTGAGTGTTGCACAATGTTCCACTACACTCCCAGTAGCTACCCGCCACACGCCTGCCCGCACACTGCGTGCCGCTGCTGCAGGCGCAAGTGCAGGCCGCCTACAGTCTGCTGCAGAACGTGTTCCCGCTCACCAGCGTCACTGAGAGGCGGTGAGTGTTGCACAATGTTCCACTACACTCCCAGTAGCTACCCGCCACACGCCTGCCCGCACACTGCGTGCCGCTGCTGCAGGCGCAAGTGCAGGCCGCCTACAGTCTGCTGCAGAACGTGTTCCCGCTCACCAGCGTCACTGAGAGGCGGTGAGTGTTGCACAATGTTCCACTACACTCCCAGTAGCTACCCGCCACACGCCTGCCCGCACACTGCGTGCCGCTGCTGCAGGCGCAAGTGCAGGCCGCCTACAGTCTGCTGCAGAACGTGTTCCCGCTCACCAGCGTCACTGAGAGGCGGTGAGTGTTGCACAATGTTCCACTACACTCCCAGTAGCTACCCGCCACACGCCTGCCCGCACACTGCGTGCCGCTGCTGCAGGCGCAAGTGCAGGCCGCCTACAGTCTGCTGCAGAACGTGTTCCCGCTCACCAGCGTCACTGAGAGGCGGTGAGTGTTGCACAATGTTCCACTACACTCCCAGTAGCTACCCGCCACACGCCTGCCCGCACACTGCGTGCCGCTGCTGCAGGCGCAAGTGCAGGCCGCCTACAGTCTGCTGCAGAACGTGTTCCCGCTCACCAGCGTCACTGAGAGGCGGTGAGTGTTGCACAATGTTCCACTACACTCCCAGTAGCTACCCGCCACACGCCTGCCCGCACACTGCGTGCCGCTGCTGCAGGCGCAAGTGCAGGCCGCCTACAGTCTGCTGCAGAACGTGTTCCCGCTCACCAGCGTCACTGAGAGGCGGTGAGTGTTGCACAATGTTCCACTACACTCCCAGTAGCTACCCGCCACACGCCTGCCCGCACACTGCGTGCCGCTGCTGCAGGCGCAAGTGCAGGCCGCCTACAGTCTGCTGCAGAACGTGTTCCCGCTCACCAGCGTCACTGAGAGGCGGTGAGTGTTGCACAATGTTCCACTACACTCCCAGTAGCTACCCGCCACACGCCTGCCCGCACACTGCGTGCCGCTGCTGCAGGCGCAAGTGCAGGCCGCCTACAGTCTGCTGCAGAACGTGTTCCCGCTCACCAGCGTCACTGAGAGGCGGTGAGTGTTGCACAATGTTCCACTACACTCCCAGTAGCTACCCGCCACACGCCTGCCCGCACACTGCGTGCCGCTGCTGCAGGCGCAAGTGCAGGCCGCCTACAGTCTGCTGCAGAACGTGTTCCCGCTCACCAGCGTCACTGAGAGGCGGTGAGTGTTGCACAATGTTCCACTACACTCCCAGTAGCTACCCGCCACACGCCTGCCCGCACTGCGTGCCGCTGCTGCAGGCGCAAGTGCAGGCCGCCTACAGTCTGCTGCAGAACGTGTTCCCGCTCACCAGCGTCACTGAGAGGCGGTGAGTGTTGCACAATGTTCCACTACACTCCCAGTAGCTACCCGCCACACGCCTGCCCGCACACTGCGTGCCGCTGCTGCAGGCGCAAGTGCAGGCCGCCTACAGTCTGCTGCAGACGTCAAATTTACACGAGTCCAGATTGCGAAGACTGAGGGTCTTCTTCTTATCGAGTGAGCTGCCTTAATCACCTAACAAGCTTTGTAGAAATCCGCCTGACGGCCTCTGACACAGAATTGTAACAACGACTTCTAAAAATTAAATAACCGTACCCGAATACGGTAGCTTTACTTACACTCGCAGGGGAATGATATTTAGTGTTATTTCTTCTACGTCACGTCATGGAATATGTCGGAAAACTCAATGATTATTACAAAAACACCCATCTTACCTTCTTTCCCTACACTGCCAACATGAATATTTATCACTTGTTCTCTCCCCGCAGGATCTGCGAGCCATCTCTCTCACAGAGCGTCCTACTGATCACGGGAGAATGCGCGGAAACACACATAGCGCCGGCTTTACTTGCCCAGTTGGAACACTGCACTGTGAAGGAGTTGAGCATGTCTACGCTGCACTCCGCGCATACATTTACACAGGAACAAGCTTTAATATCGGTAAGTATGGGTGCCAGTGGCGAAGGGTGGTTTAATGAAATAGGGAAGCCGCAGCAAAAAAAGAACTGGGGAGTACTCAGGGATGGGGGAGAGGTAATGGAGGTAATTTCTCAGTCCACCTTTTAGCACTGACTTTGGATTCGGCAGATTATTAATATCTAAAAAACTTTATTATCTTTAGTTAGGTATATTAACTACTAGAATCTGAGAAAAGTTGGCACTAGAAACAATACATTTTACGTATTTAATTTACAACGGCCTGTTAGCCATTGATATTTATCGTAGGTATATGTTTCATAAATCCGTCAGGACGTTAGTAATTTTAATATTGACGTAATATAGGTAGGTAATTCACCCGTGCGGCGTGCCCGAGCTTTTATTCTCAAAACTTAACTTTGAAAAATAGGTTCCTTCCTAAAGTAAATAATCTGTCGGAAAACAGTCTAATGCGATAAATGCTATCCTAGTCAAGTTTTAAAAGTAGGTAGCCACACTAAAAAGAAACCTGATGCAAACTGTCTACGTATCAAAATAACTCAATTCAACGTAGGTATCAGGTATTAGGAGTGGGTGATACAAAACGTATATAGATATTGAATCTATATATTGGTGCAATATCTAAAATCCGATATCGGCTTAATCTGAATCTATATATCGGGCGAAACACTATATTGCTCCAAAACGTATCCGAGGGCGAGTATGAGCTTGTCGTACGTATCGTATTAAACCGATTTACCGAATAAAGACCGAGTATACACGATGTGACACGATCTCTAGTCTCTACACCGACGAAATAACTTAGCAGCCGGCCGAGAGAGGGAGCGCGTGATTAATAAAACCAACGTAGAACGTAGCTTAATAATCCGTAGGTACTATTCTGAACCTTATGTCAAATGCAATAAGTCTGTTTGAAGAATTGTTTTAGTATTTTGGCAAGATTGTTAAAGGAATTTCAACTTTCTTTTAAAGTAATAATGATGCATATTACATTACATAATTTGCAAGGATTTATTAACTTCGCGCATGACGCTTGTTGTCCTCTGGCCTTGAACTAGAAAGCAAAGAAATTTTAAAATTCTATTTTTTAGTTTCGTGCTAGCAATTATTGAGTGAGCGCATTATTGTTGTTCCTCATTATTACTTACTTACGATTTGATTTTCTGTTAATTTGTGTTAGTTTAGTATTTAAAATAGTTTAATTTCTTAACTTGAGTATTAATGTGTGTAGGTATTAAGGTGTAAATAAAATTTAAGTGTAAAAATTAGAGTAGGTTAGGTACTTATATTGAAACATTTTGTGACTCGTGTTAAAACTATTTTAAAAATGTC
Organism: Helicoverpa armigera; assembly: GCF_030705265.1. Lineage (NCBI taxonomy): Eukaryota > Metazoa > Arthropoda > Insecta > Lepidoptera > Noctuidae > Helicoverpa > Helicoverpa armigera. Next base: position 2,904,950 of record NC_087137.1, on the reverse strand, counting down.
TCGTATAAATTCGAGTATTTTATGGGACTATTTTGACAAAACAAATTTAGTGGACAAAAAGCCAAATGTCGTGTTTGTGGTGACAGTTATAGTTATAAAGGTACGACAGGCAATCTAAAGGCACATTTAAAAAAGCATTTAGATGCATATACGAGAGTTGCTACCGGGCAGCAAGATATTACGACTTTCCAAACTGCCTCAGCAAGTCAGATTATTGCCGCAGATTCATCTGCAACACCGTCAACATCGGCTACAATAACTACGTTAGCAAACCCAATCGCCTCAACTTCAACAGCAGCGAATCCAACAGTTTCACCCCCACGTCACGTAAGACAACAAGGTATAGAAAGATATGGCGCCACTAAAAAAATATCAGGTGACTTGAAAAGAAAGATCGACAATGATGTACTAGACTTATTCATAGATAGTTATCACCCCTTTACATTAGTAGAGGAACGAGCTTTTAAAAAAGTTATGCGCTGGATCCCTGGCTATCAACTCCCGACTAGAAAAACTATTTCTAACGTCATGATTCCTGCCTTGTACAATAAAAACGAAGAAACTTTAAAACGACATTGGGTAGCATTGAACATTTGTGTCTTACAGCTGACTTATGGACGTCAAGAGCCAATGAATCGTATTTGGCTGTTACCGGTCATTTTATCACGGAGGAGTTCGAGCTAAAGACCATCTTGCTGGACTGTTCTAATTTCGAAGATTCTCATACGAGTGAAAACATTCAGAGTGTGTTAAATGATGTAATGAGTAAATATGAATTAACATTAAACAAAATTAATTTTATAGTAACTGATAATGCGGCCAATATTCAAAGAGCGGTTACTAACATCGGTTGGAAGCATTATGGATGCTATGGACACACGCTTAATTTGATTTTACAGAATGCCATTACAAGAGAGCAGACTCTACAGTCCGTATTAGATAAAGTAAAAAAAATTGTGCGCTTTTTAAAAAACAGTACCGCCTTAGAGAAATTATTAAAAGCACAAACTAATGATCAGCCAAACTGCGTACCAAAACGTTTGATTCAAGAAGTTCCGACGCGCTGGAACTCCAGCTTTCACATGATACGGCGCTTCGTGGAACTGGAACATTGCATTAGGTCTACAGTTGCAGTCATCAGAAAAGACCTTCCCATTATTACCAACGAAGAGTGGTTGCTACTTGCCGAAGTCACAAAAATATTGAAACCGTTCGAGGACGCGACAGAATCGATGAGCGGCGAAAAGTATATGACTGGTAGTTCAGTCATAGTCATGACACGGTGTCTAATATCATCATGTGATAAACTCCTGGACGAAGAATTCTGTGATGTATCTAAAGAGCTAATTTACACTTTAAGGACAGGACTAATAACCAGATTCTCCAATCTTGAAAGAAGTGGAACATTTTCGGTATGTACATTTTTAGATCCTCGATACAAACTGGCTGTCTTTTCTGACGAAAATGAAATTATAAATACTAAGAAACGAGTCCAGGACTTAGTAAGTGGTATTATAGCGCAGGAGAGAGCGCGAGAAGAGGCACCCGTCTCGGCATCTGAGGACCACAATGCTGATAAGTTTTCACCATGGACAATTTTAAACGAAATAGTGGGAAAAAAGCAAAATGTCGGGACACCGGTGTCAAAAGCCATTAAAGAAATAGATGGCTATTTGAATGACGACCTGTTGCCAGTTTTCACAGGAACTACGTGGAACTGCCCTCTCGAATGGTGGCGCAAACATAAGTTTACATATCCATACTTGGCGAAACTATTAAAAAGATATGGAAACATCATGGCGACGTCAGTTCCATGCGAGAGGATCTTTAGCAAAACGGGACTAATTATAAATGATCGTCGCACTCGGCTGACAACATCAAAAGTAAACCAGCTCGTATCTTTGAACGTAAATCTAGATGAAAACAGATTTAAATAAATGCTGAACAAACAACGTAAATAGTTGAAAATGTAAAAGACAATGTAAATAGTGTAAATATAAAAGTTTGTATATATCATCAAATGAACTGTTAAATACGCCTGCATTATTTTATCGTTCGGCACCTACATTTAGGTATAATTTATTATAAAACTTTTCATAACAGACAATAATGCAGCCAGTCCTAAGCCTGGTAAAAGTATGAAGGACAGTTCATTGATGATGACGATTGTATGTTTTCTCTAACTACGTAATAGGCTTTTTCATCACGTGAAATTAGTGATGTTTAAACTTCAGCTAAGTATCTAGACAAAACCGTTGTTTGTAATTTAGCTCCTTAGAGATACATCGTATTACGATATTTACAATATCGCATGCCTAGGTGGTTCTCACTCACAATACGCTTTATGGAATGATACAACATCATGAGACGGATTACGCGTATCTGTTAATATATAGTTTCAGAAAATATATAGTTTCGAAATCCGATATCAAATATCAATATATAGTTTCGATTTGATATTGTGAAAAAGCTATATTACCCACTCCTATCAGGTATCTCTATTTTCACTACGCACACACATTGTACTGAGTACCAGGTCACAGTGCGATCGCGAGGATTAGTAGGGAGTAATGATACTGCCACCAACTACTATGAATTCAAAAAATTATAAATCCCCAAGTAGGGTCATTAAATCGCGGAGAATCTTAACACCGCGATTCAGGATTTGCTTAAAAATGCACAACGCCATCTATGTTGACGTAATGTAACTAAAACACTTAAACTAACATAAAATATTGTACACACACGAACTATGTTATTTCTAAATGATACACACACCAATAAATTCAATTAAGTAATACAAAGAAAAAATTGTTAATGGTATTATCTAAAACAAAATAAGAACAATGAGAGTGAATTTGTCTGATTTGTTTGTTTACATATTTGAGAGCTCTAAGCGCTATCACTCGCGCGTAGACAGATATAGCTACTCTACTCTTGACGCGTTCTTTCTCGTTCACTCGCGAGTTTTGATTGGTGGAACCCGCTCCGTGAGCCGGCTTACCGCTCGCCCTTATGCCGCGAACATCGCGCGGCGCGGCGTGGATGACGTCACGCAAGCGTAGTTTTGTATGGAGGAGGAAGCCGCGGCTTGTTTAGTAGGAGCAAAATGTTTCAAGTAATTTATAGACAATTTTTTTTACGGTGGTAGGCGTTTTGTTATACCTACATATTTAAATTGTGTGGTTTAAATGATTATATTAATTATACCTATAAATATATTATAACTTATACCTATGCTTCTTTCCTGAAATTCGAAAGGGAAGCCGATGGGAATCGGCTTATTAGGACGCCTCGCCACTGATGGGTACTGGGGATAATGAAACCTTTCATTTCACCGTTAGAATGCTTAGTCATAACGTAGTGGGATATAGTTCTCCCATTATCATGATGCCGTTGAAACCGGGAGAAACTTAGACAAATCAAGTTACATGGTTAGATTCTTTTTAAATAGTTGGCCAGTCAGCTGTTTTGAACTCCATTCACATTGAAGTCGTTCAAGGATAGATAAAGTTTATTTTAAATTATGTCTACTAAAATATTTTTCGTTTTCTCTTCAGGTATTTTCGGAATGTCGTCGTGCAGACCGCGGCTGCGTACTCTTCATACGCGACGTCACATTAGTGTGGGCGACACTTTCCACATTACTGCGACAGCTGTGTCGAGCTCGGGCTGCCGGGGACAACACGTTACTGCTCGCTACTGCTGACTGCCCGCATGACCAGCTGCCTATAGAGGTGAGGTATTAGTGACACTAGTGTGGGCGACACTATCGACACTACTGCGACAGCTGTGTCGAGCTCGGGCTGCCGGGGACAACACGTTACTGCTCGTTACTGCTGACTGCCCGCATGACCAGCTGCCTATAGAGGTGAGGTATTAGTGACACTAGTGTGGGCGACACTATCGACACTACTGCGACAGTTGTGTCGAGCTCGGGCTGCCGGGGACAACACGTTACTGCTCGCTACTGCTGACTGCCCGCATGACCAGCTGCCTATAGAGGTGAGGTATTAGTGACACTAGTGTGGGCGACACTATCGACATTACTGCGACAGCTGTGTCGAGCTCGGGCTGCCGGGGACAACACGTTACTGCTCGCTACTGCTGACTGCCCGCATGACCAGCTGCCTATAGAGGTGAGGTATTAGTGACACTAGTGTGGGCGACACTATCGACATTACTGCGACAGCTGTGTCGAGCTCGGGCTGCCGGGGACAACACGTTACTGCTCGCTACTGCTGACTGCCCGCATGACCAGCTGCCTGTAGAGGTGAGGTATTGAATTTAAGGATTAGACCCAAACCGAACTACCGCTGTAGGTATCCTGCAACCCATTTTATTTTTTCTCTCTTAGAAGTGAAGTCAAATATGTTCGACCTGCATTTTTCTATTGCAATAATGTATTTTTTTCCCCCTTCCAGTTACAAGACCTATTCCCCGTCTACAAGGACTGCGTGTACAGGGTGCGTGAACCTAACGCGTCGGAAGTGATCAGCTTCTTAAAGCCGGTGCTAGCTGACGCGTTGTTAGACCCGCCGCCCGTTGAGAGTAACGAGCCGCCGCCTCCGTTGCCTAGAGGTAAGGATTTGAAGAATTATAGTGGTCTTTTGTGTGATGAAAAATTGGTAATAGGTCTTCTGACATAGTCAATCTTACTATACCAGATAGACAGGATTTGTTGACCAAGAATTATCAAACTACATCTGCACAGCATGGATTTTTTTTTCGTGATAAAGTGATTTTACAAGTAGTCACAATTTTTTAATATTCTGGCGAAGTACAACATTTCTCATTTTAAATGTGACTTTATTCATCATATCTATAATTACATGGCTTACTTAGGCGTTCGGCCTTGCTACATTGTGTCTTCTAAAAGATCTTTGATTATTTTTTTACAATAATAAATCTTTTATTCGCAGCTCCCCCACCCCCACCGCCGCGGGAGACAGCAGAAGAAGTAACTCGGCGCAAGCGCAAGGAGGACTACAAGCTGCGCGAGCTGAGGATATTTCTGCGAGACATCTGCCGCAAGCTCGCGTCTAACCGGCGCTTCTATAAGTTCACTAAACCTGTGGATTTGGAGGAGGTAACTTATCAATAACATTCATTTTTACTTGGTTATTTTTCCTGTGTTGTTGTCTTCTGTGCACCATTTTATGTGAATATATTAAAGTATGTATTATATGACATACAGACCTTCCTTGATTTTCTTTAATAGTTTTGGTCCTCATCAAAGGGTCTAGAAACGGGAGAAATATGAAACCCTTGAAAAGAGTAATTTAAGTCGTGACGCAAATAAACGTTGTGATTCACTTGGAAGAAATCCTGAACATCTATAATTTCTAAAATAACTAACTGTAAATAGTCAAGCTTCCCTCTTTGTCTATGTAGACATATTTTTAAAACATAAAAATAAACTCAAAAGCCGCACTTTCATCTTCCAGGTAACAGACTACCTAGACATAGTAACTCAGCCGATGGACTTGGAAACAATGATGACGAAAGTCGACATGCACAAGTATAACTGTGCGAAGGAGTTCCTTGATGATATCGACCTCATTTGTGCGAACGCACTTGAGTATAATCCTGACAGGTATAGTGACATAAAACGTTTTTTTTTTATATTTAGACTTATAGATCTTTTACAGGTTCTTGCGAAAGGAAATGGTGGGTGCACGGTTCCAAGTTGTGGGTGTTATGGAGAAGAACCTGGTGTTATAATCTAAATCTTCTTGTTTAAATACGATGTTTCTGTGAATTTATTGGTTAAGTTTCATTACCTGTGATTACTTCTTACTACACTACTTTTAGAGTTTTTTTCTTGACAAGTACCTTTAATTGGGATAAAAATGATTATTTTTATCTAGCCGAAAGAAATGTCGGATATTACGTCATTTACTTTTAACCATGCATAGGAATTTCATCCAAGTTTCTATTATTTACTTACTGCCACAGTAAATTCTTTTAATGTTTTTGTTGTCTTGACGTAACATAAATAATAAATCATATTTATCGATAGCTGTTACGCTATCTGGTTTATTTATTTGATTAAGTTTTTATCAACATCAGGCCATATCAGTCCACTGCTGTACATAGCAATGGTGCACCAGAGAGCTTTTCTATTAATTTTATAATTTATTTTTAACGTGTTTTCTTTCCACATTCCCCGGCGCCAATCAAAGGGCTAGAGGGATGTATAGGTATGAGCAAAACCAACGCTTTTTAAAACGTATAGCACATTTGATAGAACATATTATATTATTATACATACATTTATGTACTTATATTGCTGATATTTGAATATACACCCGGACTTTTTAGTGGTTTTTGTGATGTGGCAATTCGGTATTACGTTCTTATCAGTATCGATATTAACTTGTTCATTAACTAACAGAATACTTATGTCCCACACTTATGGAATGTAATCAATGATATATAGTGATATTCTTTGTGTAACTGTTTACTGATGCAGAATTCATCAAATGTTTGCAAGATTTATCGAATAATTGCATATCGATAAATCGTGTCACAGCACTAAAATGTAAAACTTCCGTGTGTACCACAACCTCTAACCTTTTGTCCGGTAATTGTAATGTTTCGGACAATCGCATGTAGACATATCTAGCATGTACGTAGTTTAGATTGTAACTAATATAATTATAATCATAGATAGCGATAAGTATATTATGTAAGCTTAGATTTATATTTAGTAGGTACTAATTATCGAATAGTTTAATGAGACCAATTCTTTGAAAGTAAGTAGAATTGGTTTCATTTTCACTAAATACAATGTTATGCGACATGTGCCTAATACATATATTGTTTATCAACAAATAGCGCGTACTCGCTGCCTAGTTACTAATAAATATAATATAATAATAACCTATAGAAGCTATTTCGAATGTAAACTTAGAAAAAAACTTTGTTTAATTACAAGTCTTGGATAGAGTGAATATTCTGCAAATCCTTAAACTACTAATACAAATAAACTAATCAACCTTTTTTTAACAAATACTTTTTACTCTATCCAAGACTGGCACATACACATCCCAAAGTATACCATACCAAAATAAAAAAATAAAAAAATCCATTTTCAAACGCAGAACGTCATCAGACAAGCAGATACGTCACGAGGCGTGTTCGTTACGTGATCACGCGCATGCGCTCATTGACGTGGAAATGGATAGCGACTTCGAGTTGGAATGCCAGGAGATTGCTAAGAGAAGACAGGAGGAAGGCAATATGGCTGATAACGATCTGCCCGATTTTATTTGTACGGCTTCTAATTTACGTAAGTGTTACTTGAATTTTATTATTGCGCTGAAGGACCGAAGTCAAATTTTTGACATCAAAGATTCCTTTGCAGGCTCTTGTGAAACGTCACATTAGTTGCATGGTCTAGTTCAGTTAATGTTGATATAAAACTGAATAAGATTGAACTAACCATAAGACAGTAAAGCTATGCTCAAGGCAAAATGGATCTTATGATATTGAAATAAGGTTCAATTTCAATAAGACCATTCTAAATCAAAAGATGCACACTCGTTTTACAGTGCACGTTCATGTCACTCGAAGCTTAAAACTCATGCACATGTTGGAATTATTGTGTGTAACAAGGTCTTCAAATCTTTTAACATTCGAATAAAAAAAAAACTGTTTTAATTTATTTTCCAGATCACTTCGACTCTATAGTGAGTGAAAAGTCGCGGACGCCACAGAACGGCGACAAGAGCGATCCTCACTCCGCCAAGCGCAAGCGCAGACGGATGAACGCCTGGTCGAAGGGACTGGTTGTGAAACGAGCTAAGACTTCTAAGGTATGTGTGTTTCTTTGTCTTTCTTTCCGATACCCATGTCATCAACTGATAACTAGTTTCGATAGTGTCATACTTTTTACACATTATTTCAACGCTATTTCTCATGTATTGCTGAAGCGTTTGTTGCACAATTTCTTCCCAGCAAAAACACAAGTGGTGAAGGGTGGGCGTATTTCTGACGTTCAAAAAGTGCTGTTTTACGACCAATTTTTTGATTTGAAGTGACCAGTAGTGCTTTGAGTTATCCTGACGGAGGGGTCGATAAATAGTCGCTTATCGAGAAAGGCTGCCAACGTAAGCACGTGCTTTTCTCTTCTGACATTTATGATCCGACTTGTCTATAGCATCTATTCTATTACATCCACAGAACTTCAAAGACTCAAGCATGGCGATAACAGACGAGGAATCCAAAGAGAACAAGCCTATCACATCGACTCCTCTCCCTAACGGTGAGGTGTCCACGTCGTCTGCGTCGGACGACGACGCCCCGCTGCGTCGCCCTCAAGATAACGATACCATGTTCAATATTAGTGCTCAGAGTGTCGTTAATAATCATGTTTTAGAAAGGTGGGTTATTCGTTTTACATGCGACGAAATAGATGCGAAGTAAGGTTATGTTGAACAATTGAGGATCAAGGAGCCAGCTGCGCAGGACATATTATACCGTACAAGCATTTGCCCTAACACTGATGCGCTCCCTATTACCTTAGACTCATAGTCGGATGGCAATCCGACACGACCGGAAAGAGATGTATGATTGCTATGTAGGATGTAGGAATGTAAAGCTTCTACATAGTCCCAAATAAACTACATGCGTTGTGTTTCCATCTCACTTATTTGCATTTAACTCTTGGTTGTGTCTGAAAAGTTAGATTGAATTGTTTGAATATTTCTACCAAGTCTTAATTAATCAAATGAATGGTTATTTGCAGTCCTACGAAGTCATCAGAAAAAACGCCGTCAAAGACATCACCAAAGAAGAGGAATTCAGGTCACGATCATTCGAGCGGAGGTAAGACTGCATAAATTTTTAACTAGTTAGATTAATTAAATAACCCTTTATTTTCGAATCGAGATCTAACAAACTTGTCTCATTTCCAGACACGGAGAAAGTACTGATAAACAAGACTGAGTTAGATAACGTTGTATATAAGAACGCGAAGTCATTACGAATGATCGGGCTCGAAGCTCTCTTAGACTTGCACGCACAAATGTCACACGTCGTCCACACGTATTCCACAAAGTACGACAGAACCAAGTTACCGCAGGAACTTCACGCTACTGTCACAAGGTACTTGCAACACGCGAAGAAATGAACATCATGTATAATTGGCAGGACTTGGAAATTGTAAGTTAAAAAGTTAAGTTTGTGCTAAGCCTGGATAAATGTACAAATGAGGTCCGAAGGCGTAGAGTAGTGTTGTTCATCTGAATGTTCGAGGATGATTTGAAAAAAGAACAATTTTTTATTGTTTTTTCGTTAGGTTTTTGTTTTTATTATGACGTAGGACTAGAGGCGTTGTTGAGAAGGACTCGCTTAGATATAGGCTCGTTTACACTAGTTCGGGTAACTTTGAACAGTGGTCGTCAAACGATTCTGTGTTTGCAAGGGAACTCGACCTAGTGTGAACGAAGCATGGCAGGTTGTGAACACATCTTATGACCGAGCGAGATTTATTTATATTGAATACGAATAGTAACATTGCTTTTTGCGGCAGCAGCTTTGACTTTTTGAGCAAAAAAAAAAACAATGATTTTTTGTTTAAAATTACACCAAGGTTGTTTACGCAATACTGTAACATCGAAATGGTTATTGGTATCGATAAATTTTAAGCGATATCTTGACATTTTATCGATAATAATCGGTAGGATTTCTAGTATCGGTTTACCATTAGTATTAACTGCCATCAGTATAGTTCGTAGATGGATCGAAATTTGGAATATCACATTCCATATTTTTACGAATTTGATCATATCTTAAGCGCCCCGTTTACCTAAAGAATTGGGAACATTGCATGCATAATTTATTTAGAGAATTGGCTTGAAAACATGTTACAAAAAGGATTCGTATCATCTCTATTTAGTCATTGAGATATTCAAAATTTTAAGTGAAACCTCTTTCGTTATAATGTAGACGCGGCGCTTAAAGGTGGGTACAGACATACTGTTCACATCACCAATTACTGCACTTTACATACACAGTTCTACAGTATGTATGTGCCCACCCTAACTTCGATATATAATTAAGACGAGTGTTGTGGTCCTGTAATACGGACATTTACCGATCACTGCCTAAATGGCTTTGCGATTATATTATAATTATTAAAATGCATTTCTCAACTAATCAAATCGGACACCGATAAATTATCGGACCGATTTACACACTATCGGATGTCCGATTGAAGGATTGGAGAAACGCTCTGAGTGTGGTTGATGTGTGACGGGCGATGCAAATCTGACGAAAATCTATCCAATGTTAGTTAAAAAGGAACTTTGTGTCATGAGTATAAGGTTGAGAATTGAACTGAAAAAATAAACGATAGTCATTGGGTTTTGTGAACAAATTTTAATCCTATGTATTACGTAATACGGTTGTATTTTGGATGCATGTTTCGACAGATTTGTGACGTCCAAATAATAGTCGAATATTAACCATTCCTAATGAGCCAAATTGTGAGTGAGATTATCAATATTTAATGTCTGATTGAAATGTTATTGGTTTCGATAGATTTTTCTGATAAAATATATATACGAAAGTAAAAGTGGTTATTACTAAGATTTTTATACTGCTAAAACTTTTCTTGCCTGAAAAACTGAATACAACGCCATCTGTCGTCTAGATATTGAACATGGATCAGTATTAATTGCTTATCATTATCATGCCAATTATCTTGCATTTTATACTCTAGTGTTACATTTAGAACAATTATAATTAGTAATACATTAAAAAAATATATTATTGCATATCTTTTTTATCACTGCCATTTTATTCGTACTTAATCGTCATGTTTACATCTATTGGACAAAAGATGGCGTTGTTCTCAGTGATTGAAAACTTCTAGGTAAATTCACTTTGGATGAGAGCAATTTCTTCTGATTACGGACTGAAAAGATGAGCATATGCAGTCATTTTCAGCATTGTTTCTAATAGCATTTCAATGAGACGCCTAGGTTAGGTTTAAAACTAAACAAGTAAAAGCCCGCTGGTCTGTGATATGTACAGAAGGTTTATATAACATGTATATACGTCACTATATGCTTCGTGTCCGATAGATGCGCGCTTTACTACATACTAAGATTGAACCACCCGGGCCTATTCGACTGGTCCAGAACAAATCTATAAAGTGTTATAAAACTAGAAATATATCTGTGTATTTAAGACATATAGTAATTATAAAAACCGACTTCAAATTGCTCATGCAAAGCCTTACAATATTAATAAAATGTGTGTGCACAAAAATAGTCGTAATTTTATTGTTTAATCATACAAACAGCCAATCGAATAGGTCGCGTGTTTCAATACAAAACTCCTATTAAAATAAATTATTGAGAATAAAATTCATAGTCCTATATAATAATCCTTCTCCGTGTGAGAGGAGGCCTGTGCCCAGCAGTGGGACGATAAATAGGCTGTAACTACTAACTACTAAAATTCATAGTCCGTTAGTACCCAAAATTATAAACAATTTGGCTTTTTAGGTGTGAAATTAAGAAAGAAAAAAAAAACTAAATTTATGCACTGATTTGCGAGTTTTAAAAATAGATTTACCAAATAAGCTGAACTAACGTATCTTGCTTACTTTAGGATAAGGTTGTACTAACATTAACGTAACTTAAGATACATTTTTTCATTCACGTTTAATTAATTTTATATTTAAATTATTATTGGTTTATCTGTGACGTTATTGTGGAATTGTGTCCGAGTTGGGCGATATTGGAATGTTTGAAATAATCGGAGTATTGATGTTGTTTAGATAGCAAATGTTTAGATGTAATGTTATGGATGTATTGTATAGACATTATCTCGTGTTTGGAGAGTCATTGATTCGCAAGGTACAAAACCGTCTATTTCAATTAAGGTATTATTCTAATAGATCAAAAAGTCACATTGTAGTCAGATATTGAATCTCTTCGGAGGTATATTCAACATCTTAACAACATGTAAGGTCGATCTATTAGGTTGATACAATTATTAAGACGTATGTTGTTGTAAGTCTGTCTAGTTTGAAGTTATAATAAACGTTTACTACTTAAACGATAACAAATTGGATTAATTGAGTAAATAAAATGTGTAACGAATTGTGGTACGATTTGATTTGCACACTACAGTTATAAAGTTTAGAGAAAAGTAAACTTTAAGTACTTCGCAATAAGGTTTAGAATTGAGTGTGCAAATCAGATTCTGCCGAAAGACAGGGAAATGATTAGAAAATGATAAGACGTAAATACGATCATAAACGTAAGAGAATATTTCATGATTATAAATCTTAATCGAATTGGTATGTACGAAATTGGCCCTTATTTATATGGCATTAGGTTTCAAAACTGCAGTTACAATTTTATCAATTCGAATGTTTGTTTCACAAAATATTGTGTACCTATTTGCATGCATTTGTTGCTCTATATTATAAATTCTGATTTTATTAGTATGATGCAGATTTTAGCTTTATTTTACTGATACTGCAGTTTTAAGCCTTTTTAAAAACTTGGAAGCCTCCTTATTTATAAGTATGCACTAAGTATGATCGATGTTTATTTTATTATTTACCTACAGTAAAGGGATACAGTTTAAAAACTCTTATTTATGCAGTATTTTTTATTAACAATAAAATGATTATTTTATATAATAAAATTGATTGGTGAACCGAATTGAAAAGTTTTAATGCCACATGATTTATAATTAAGGAGGCAATTTTATAATTGGTTTTTAGTACTTAAAAATACTTCAATTATATTTACTTACGTATTTATGTAACATTTCTTCAGTAATGTATTTATGATAAAATTTAAATAGTATTTATCGAATAATTGATACAAAGCCGTGTGATATTGATGGAATAAACAGCATATAGTTGATATGTTAGACAAAATAGTTACCTCAAAACTCCGTACCCCGTTTACTTCTTGACATTGAAAAGGGCGTAAGTGTCATTGACCCTAATGGTTCTTACGTCGTTTTAAGTCGAAGAAGTGTGCAATTTTTTACTGGTCAAGATAATATTGTAAAGAGGTTGTTAATGTAAGTAAAAGGGGTGGTATTATTAGTTTGATCTGTGACCTAAAGTAATGTTATATGGTTGATTTGCGTGTCAAAAAGCTGTTAGGTATGGAGATACCAAGCCAGTTGTACAGTTGGCCAAATGGGAACTAACATGTGACTGACATTTCTGTCACTACTCCCAGATACCCAGTGTAACGCAGGTGTACCTTATACAATTCAGTTACAAAGTTCTTGTAATACCATATTGAAAATGTAGGCTTGTGACGTCACATGTCATGCTGGCTATACGCACCTTCTAAATGCGTTCAATGAACGTGCCTCCATAATTGGTGATAAAAAAACTCGAATACTATTAAAATTCTTTATTTATTTCCTTTAGATCACAGACTAAACTGAACCGATAGTTATTCAATAGATAGAATTTCATACAAAAATATAAAATTGTAAGACAGATTATAAAAAAAAATGTGTAAAATGAATAAAACTGCTTGCATTTGCTCAATGTGGAGTATCTAAGATGTTTGTAAGCGCTCACAGTATCCACCGTTCGATTTAGCGTATAATTTTGTATTTATAAAATCATATTTAAAGAAATTGAAAATAAAAGGGTATGATTTCATGTGATATCGAATATCTTGTATTATTGATGTTCCCTTGCATGCCTTTTTATATGTCTTCATTTTGTGTCTACTATTTATTTTAATAAAAGATCTAATATCAATTGCAGCTAGGACCTTTCACTTGAATGACAAAACAAGACATACCAGACTCGTGTGAATTGATGTCATGATCAACGGAATAAAATGAAACGACAAATTGGTATTTCATATTTTTATTTTTTACACTTTACGTCGGTGACCGTAAACGAATTTTACTACAACGCTCCATCTTTCGATTTCAATTACACGTTAGAATGATACTAGAACATAAATATTTTTTCGTATTTTATTTAAGATCAAATAGATAATCTTTTTTACACCCTAATGTAACGATATCATTTAATTTAATTTGTCATTATATTAAGAAAAATACAACAAATTAAATTACAAAAAATAAAACTTACAATTAATTATACTCTTTATCGGAGAGAACAATTATCTAAAAGCTAAAAATCATTGCAATTACAATTTATAAATACTCGTAACAAAAATTGAAGGAACTAAATATTTTGAATTTTACTTAAATTAATACAATCACATTTTATAACTAAAAATAAGTACTCAATGTCGTACAATATATTATCTATGAATTCTTTACGTTATTACATTTGGCTCCTGATGTCACCTATGCTTAATGAGAACAGTGCTGAAAAGCTGAACGTAGTTTTACAAGAACGTGTCTAGCGGCGGAGAGAGCTCGAGAATAAACAGAATTTACTATATAACGAAGTGTTAAAGCAATAAGGTAAACCACAGAACCGTAAATATACATATACACAGAACATATTCCGTCTGAACTTTGTAAAACATTCTCTAAGCATAACCATTTCGTCAAGCGAAGGACCTACACATTAACAAATAACAAAACTTAATTACAAAAAAAACTTCTCAATTAAAACTTTAACAAAATCACTCTAATACTGCTGAATTTGTACGAATTAGGTAAATATTGAACGTAAACTATGGTCACAAGTCACAACACAAGCTCAGTAGGGAACATCGTAGAACAGTAAAGTAACGCCGACGCCTGCGCGTCAAATCATTTCATTACAATTTTTGGCACATGTATTTACGTTTCATACAGACAATTGTTTATTTATTCAATACATGACCCTTATTATATTATCTACATGTGAATCCGTTACATTTAAATACAAAAGTGCGCGGTATTTGCATTCTTCAATGTTGCCAGCGTAAACGGAATGAGAAAAAGCAATATAAAATCTGTTAAAACTATTACAATATTTTAATCATATTTAATCGTTTAATATATAAAATCCCTGTAATGATAATATTGTTATTATGAAGTGACACTATGTGTTACTACTGTATGTAGGTATGAGGATTCCATTGTTGCTGTACTGTTATGTGAAATGTACAATATCTTTTATAAAATAGAATCGTAAATAGTGTTCAGTCTTCTGTTGAGAGATTTCATGTTCCGTCGACTATAGATAATTAATTTGGATGAAAATATTGATTATTCCGAGCAAAAACGCGGGAACATTGTTGTTAAAGAAAACGAACTGTTATAGAACGTAAATACTGTTAGATTTGGGTATAGCGTATAAAGGAAACGATTTATTCAACAGATATAGTCATTATTATACAAATTATATTTACAACAGGTAAAATCATGTATCCTAAGTAACGACACGGTATCTCTAGTGATCACTGTATACATTTATCTAAAGCCAGATAGTATGAACGTTTTATTCTAACTTTCATTATTTACTAAAATCTTGAAAGCTCCTTTTTATTTGAACATTGAGTGCAGATACATTATTTGTCTAAACGTGGCGCGCACTGTCATTTTATTTTGTGAATATCTTTGAAATTGTTTGAGAAGGGTTCATGAGACTGACAATTATTTGATATTTTAACCCTTTCTCAAGTGTATATGAAAAAAAAAACATTGAAATTGATATGGACGTTCGTCCTTGTTTTGCGCCAGTTAGTGCTGTATCTGTGGTTGTCTGTGTAATTTCGTGTAGTTTGAGTTTGAAGGCTATTTCTTGAGTTTGAGTGGATGTGTGTGACTAGTGCGTCGCGGCCCTCTGTGACGTCAGCGTCCCCCACTCGGCCCAGCTCACTGATTCACATCACTAACACTACAACAATTACAAATACACTACTATTTACCATTTTAGACACATATAAATGTCCACCTTATTTACTGGTTAATTCAAAAATTTATATCCCATTAATATTTTTTATCAATAACTATTTACATTTAAAAATTGTTTATCATCGAATTATAACTATTATTACGAAATATTTTACAAACTTTGGTGAAATGCAGAAGTGAATTCGCACGTATAACGTATTATATCTACAAAGGTTCACTATGAATGAAGAAATCAATGCATTATATTCAATAAAAATCGTAAGAAATTATAGTACATTATCTAAAAATAGGGAATGTAACGGAATGTGTTAACAATAATGAAATTCGGAATGTCTTAACGATAACAATCACAACACCTTTCATACTTATTGCACTCCTTCAAAATAAATTATCGCCTATCACTTAGTACGCGATATTAATATACATTTACAATATTAACACATCTTTTAAATATAAATTTAACTAATTTAATGCGGACGTCGCCGGTCGCGATCCCGGAGATTTCACAAATACTTCCTAATACATATTAATTTATCCGTAAAACTGAAACCTTTCTAGTGTATTCATAGTAAGTTCCAATTAAGTATTGCACATCCAAAACAATAGCAATTATACACGGCGTACAGCTACCGTCAAAGTTATTTAAGCGAGTTTTAGGTTCCAATCGAAATATTACACTATGTGGCCGCCTCGCCAGATCCTCACTGATTTCCTCGCGAGTGATACCTCTACAAAAGTAATAACAATAAATAGATCATCACAGAAATATCAAGAACGACCTGACGTCTAACGTAACCGTACTCCATTCTTCATACTTCTGTGACTTACACCAATTTTAAATAACGTGTCACGTCGCCATTCGGCTAGTAGACATTTAAAAGTTGTTAAAAGTTTCACTATAGTACCACTAAGCACACCAACTTTAAGTTCTGTCGCCAGTGATCGACCACAAGATATAAAATTAATTTCTAAAACACGTAATTAAGATTTGTTACGAGACTTATTAATACACTAACTAAATTCCAGTTTTAGTCCTCCGACGGATACAGCGAGTCGGTGATGCCTAGCTGCAGCCGCGGCGCGGGGCTCGCAGCCCGCTCACACTTATCGTTTGTCTAACAGTTGAAGGTACAGTGCATGTCGGAGACGCGCCGGACTTAGTCCTGTCCGTTGTGGTGCAGCAGCGTGCGGCTGTCGGGCGGATGCGGCGGGTGCGAGGGCGCGCGGTACGACTCGCCCTCCTCGTCGGCAGAGTTCTCCTTTGACCTATCGCTCTTGCAGTCCTCCTCTTTCGTTACTCCTGACAGCGAGTCCAGAGCCATCGGCATCGACTGATATAGTTCCCTCGCTTTGTCGTTGGGCGGGAGTAGATGCAGCATGTTGAGCGGCATCGGGAATCCCGGCGGGAACTCTGGGTAGAACCCTTGCTGGAATGGGTTGAACATGGGGTTCGAGGCGATGTCTGGCTCGGAGCTCGCTGGTCGTTGTCCTGAATGGTCGTCTTTGTCGTGGTGTTTGCCTGAGGGCTGGTTGTTGTTGTTGTTGCCGGAGTTGAGATTTAGCACGTCCAGTGGGCCGCCGATACAGTCTTTCCTGAGCTGCTCTAGCTTGAGGCTCTTGCCGTACTTGCCGCGCACGTACATGAGCAGCGAGTTGTACGGGATGCCGAAGATCCTGGAGGCCTGGCTTGTCGTCATCTTCTTGTTCCACACGTGCTGCAGCGCCTCCGTGAGCTCGGCGTTCGTCCACGATCGAGGTGGGCCGCCGCGCGGCGCGCTGTGCTGACCCTTGGGTCGCCCTGCGGATACAGACAACATTATTAATTTGTAAATGTGGCTTGAGGTTTCGTGTCAACAGAACAGAAATGTTTAGCTAACTAATTACATAAGGAACAACCGCGAGCGCGGAGTTGTGTGATTTACGAGCGGCGAAGTGCAGGCTCCGCGGCACGACATGTGCCGTGTGCCGCGCCACCGCGACGGCATTACGCGAATGCACCATTATCTAATAACCATGTTTCGGCTGAGCAATAACTGTGTACGGAGCGAGCGAGCGAAATGAGCGGGTTGCGGCGACATTTTGTTGGCGGCGATTTGTCATTAATTCGATGCGAGCACGCGACTATTACCGCGGTTTGTCAAAAAGAAACGCGGACATGCATACGCCGGCGACGTCGCCCCTAACTTTATAGTTTTATAATTTCAACGGAGCACGTTAACTCGATTCCGATCAGATAATTCGAGGAACATTTCGGAACGTCGTCGTCGGAGAAATGATATTTTATTATGGAAATTAGTTTTTCTTTTAATAGTTGTCGGGGGTCACGCGAGCTATGGAAATTAAAAGGATGTATTTTATTTGTAGCTCGTTAGCGAGGAGCGATGCACGTGTGCCTGTCTCGGGCGATGGGCGCTAATCGATCGGCGACTATTGTACGCCGGCCGGAGCAACCGTCGCCGACCAGCCACGCAGCGCATTCAAAGCATACGTTAGAGTCGGCGTCTGTTCCCCTATGAGATACGCTATCAGATCGTCTTAATAAACATTTGCTGAGAAACAATGGGCGTTTAACATTCGCGCGGTGAGATTGCGGGACCACTCGATGTGTGATGGGGACGCGAGGATGCAGCTAGTGCATTATTGCGCTTCGATCCTTTGTTGTAGCTCGGCACGCGTCTACTATTTGTGATGCGAGTGTGTGAGCGCCATTGTTCACAGATAACTTCAATACGTATGTGAGGCTTTCTTAGAATATTTGTTGTTGTAAGGCTTTGTTGTGCTTGTGGCGTAAGACTGGGAGGAATTATTTTCGATCAAGAATTTCAATTTAGGATGTTCGACGTATCTAAGCAGAGAAAAGTTTAGCTTAGCTTTCTCGATCGATGGATATGCTCTTAAGTCGTAGATGAGACAAGCGGACATTTCAGAAAATGTCCACATCTGAACAAGGACACAACATAATAAATAACAATAAAATAAACTCACATTTCTTTTTAACGTTAGTAAATAGTTGTGCGTCGAGCGGCGCGCGGTGTTCCACGTCCATCATCGGGTACATCTTGTGCTCCATGCCGGGAGGGAACAGCCCCAGCGGCGAGTCCATGCCGAACACTGTAACAACGTGAAAAGGAACGTTAGACAGGCCTTATTAATAATCACGGATTAAAGTTACAGTAGGAAAAACACTGGTTCTCAGGCGCATCTGTTTAGACTGGAAGCTGACGGGAGTTACACAACCATAGACATGATGACATACGGCCTTAATAATAATCACGCACTGGATCCCAGGTCTGCTGTATTCGGTTAGTCCGGAAGCCGACCTGAACATAGTTGGGAAAAGGCTAGGCAGATAGTGAAAGTTACTCTAGAAATTTTTCTTATTTCTTGCATGAAGAAATTTACTCCGTGTTTTATGATGTTTGTGATGTGGCATAACAAATCGGTATTCATAAATAAATTACCTACTCTAGGTAAATCAAGGTGTTTGGAGAGGTAGGTAAGTCCTTCAGAGAAAATTTTACAAAAAACTCATACCTACGTGTTTTGATTTGGAAAGCAGACTGTACATAATAGGACAATTAAAATATAAAAAATCAAGTGTCATTGCTGAATCAGTGAATACTGAATGTTTTTATTAGAAGTCTAATTGCTCACTCCTACAAGAAAGCGCACTGACCTATGAAATCTAAAAATATTTTGTCTCCCTTTTCTATTCATTTTCTTTACGTTTGGGTGCCTCGCTCAACAATTGGTTCTAAATATAGGGATAAGTACCTTTTAAATACAGGGATATGCACCTACTAGCTTCCATTACGCGGTTTCACTCGTTTCTTGAAACCGCGTAATTATTCATCCATATTAAGTGGGATCAACAGAATTTGAAAATTCTAGTATTCTAGCTTAATATTACTAAATACTTTAAACAGATCAATAAATAAGAAGGTTCCTTAATTCCTAAAATCTATTTAAAACTTGCAATTTTATCCACAACACGAGCTTTTCACTTGGGCGCTAGGTGCGTCTACTCGACGCTAGATGGCGTTAGCTGTACAACGCAAAGCTATTTACTGCTATCCGCTATCTTTTGGTTCAAGTAGAACATTACTATTATGAGGATTATCTCGAATGGTCAAAATGGGTACACTAGTTTTTTGTTCGAGAAAATAGAGCCAATTCAATATGAAACATATTTTGAAGAATAATATGTTACCTGCTAACTACCTGCTGAATAATTTCACTTATCTATGTACATGAAACATTTATGAGTAGGCACCAGTTATAAATAGACTGACTAGATTAGCACCGCTTTCTTAATTACACAAATCAAGCTTACTTAATTAATTTCTAAATATAAACCTTGACATCTAACAGTGTTTACGATTATGTATTTCGTTTATTAAGTCAAATAGATAGTACAAAATCTGTAATTCGTAAGATGTAAATAACATCTCGGGTGTCGTCGTCCACTAATCGAATGCGACAAATCGATCGCCTTCGCTGCTTTATTGCTGCAAACCTTTTGTTTTGCACTGCCTTAAGCTTATGTGCGCCTAGTACTTTTAGATGAAGATATTTTGGTTGGCTTAGAATGTTACTTGGACGATTAATCAATTTGTAAAAGTAATCAATCAATCATTGTCATTATGATATTGAAATAATTATGTGATGTCTTAATAAATACATTACATAGACTCATAGACCATTCGGATTTGTAAGTATGTAGGACCTAGGTACATAACCAAAAACTAGGCATAGGACAGTTATTTTGCTGTAATTTCTGTGACAGACAACTATAACAGTTATTTTTGAAAAACTAAACTGTTCTGACTCTAACTACTCGTTTTTTTTTGAAATTTGAAAGACGCCAAAGACAAGTACCTAAGTTACAATTAGTACAAACAAACATATATATACGAAAGATTTTCAGATCTCTGAAACCATACGAAAATGGGCAATGCCCATCATAGCGTAGGAAGAAAACTCAAGCATTTATAGAAAAATTCAACATTTAACAACCATAACGTACCTACATAAGAATTTGAAATGAAGAACTGCATTTACTCTCCCGTATTGAGATGAGATGCGATTCAAGGAGTTGCAACGTATTGTGCGGCAAATCAATATCGTGCGCTTTACAGCGAGACACCTCTTGCTTAGTGTTAACGTCCTAGTACATAGATATATCTAGCTAAAGAAAGATGGATTGAAAAGGTAGGATAAGTCTTCTGTTTCTAGAATATGTATAGATAGATAGTTTTTAATAATGTACGACTGGCAATTGGCAACGTAGGTAGTAGCTTGTCTGTCTATTTTTGTTAAATGGTCTTAGGTTAGTAAAGCAATAGTTTTCTATATTAAATATTTTCTGAACGACTTTTAAATTACCATTTAGCTTTAATTGTGTCCATTACAGATGGAGTGAATGGATTCCTATTTGCATTAATCCTTATAGATAGATGGCTTGATGTATGAATTGTCAATAACCGATATATTTGATTACCATTTCAACGTTCAATATCGTCAGTTCGTAATCATTAAACGTTTGAATGCATATATTTATGTTCGTCACTGTTTGACATTCACTCACATGGAAATCCAATCAAGTCGGTGAAGCTTTGCCACTTTCTTCACAGTTACATGTAACTGTTCATTTATGCTATAATCCCATGTTATCTGGCTAGCATTACTACACTAAACGTCGGTGAGTCTAATTAGGTAAACTACAGATAGGTACGTTACTACGATATGTGTGTGCGCAGACTCCAGTTTTATTACCCACTATAATGTGTACGGTCAGAATCGTCGGCAAACTAAACGAAAATATGACAGTATATTTCATTTCTGCAACTGTTATTCGTAGGCGATTTCATTCAAGTTTATGGTGTGTTGATCAATTAAATTTTCCGCACGCAGTGGCTTTGTAACGTCGGCCTTAACTTCAGCTGCTGACGGTCCTAACGAACCGTTAATACACGTCACTAGTTAGAGCAGAGCCAGTCCGCGACTCGTTATTTTGCATAATTACCGACAATCAATAAGCCCACATTCGAATCGGGACTTAAAAATAAACGTTCAAGCGCATATGTTAATGTGGAAAGTTGGTTCTGCAGATCATTGCTTGTCCGCACTTTATTTGCGAACAGTAGTTAATTGTGGTTTATACGTTTTGGAATTGTTGGTTTAGTGTAAAAACATATTGCGGATTGCGCTTGTTCCACGAATGCGTGGGTAGAGATGTTTAGAACGCCCACACTGGGTCAGTTATGTTATGTGTCCGTGTAGTTTAGTATCGTAATCGAGAACAAACTCGAAGCCCCATATTATATTGACTTTGGATTTCGTAATTAATAAACCAAATTCTGAGATTGGCTTGGCTCGCGACGATGGCAAGAGACCAGACGGGATGTCTATAATGCCTTGGAAGATGGGAAGGTCTTTGGTGTGGGACGCAACCTGCGTCGACACCCTTGCACCTTCCCACCTTCCCAGTACGGCGAGCTGTGTCGGTGCAGCTGCTGCAGCCGCGGAAAACCTCAAGCGGCACAAATATGTAAACCTCACCGGCAATTGCATTTTTGAGCCGTTTGGGGTTGAAACCCTGGGACCATGGGGCCCAAGTGCCCACAGACTCTTTCGAGAAATTAGTAAGCGATTAGTGGAGTCCACTCGTGACCAAAGGGCTGGCCTATACTTCGGTCAAAGGATATGCATTGCCATCCAACGTGGCAATGCAGCCAGCCTTTTGGGCACGATCCCAGCTGACAGCGATGCGGATGAATATTTTGATACCTAGTTATAATATTTCCCTATAATAAGATCATTTTGTAAAACTATTGAATTAAATTCTGAGAGCATTGTATATATACTCTTTTACCATAACTGTGTATGTGTTACATATTTGGCCATTTTCTCTTAAAACAATGATTTACTTAATAGTAGATGCCGACGGCATAGCTCGAATGTTCTAAGTTCCACATAGAATCGGCGTGTTTTAGACAAGAGTACTTAATGACACGTCTATAGCAAGCTCTGTGGTCCTTATAAACATATCGCCTAATCTAAGATTTTAACGTAGATACTTACCACCGCGGCGGTTACAAAATATTCTATAACTAGATTTATTCATTCCGCAAGGAAATACATAACTAGATATGAAACAGTTTAAGATGTTATGAATAATTATATTCAAAGTAGATGCAATTTAAAAACAGTAAATGTTTCTAATTATTTGATTGCGGGACCCTAATTAAGGTAAACGAATCTAGATCGAGGCGCAAATACGAGTAGGCAGTTGTAATTGGTAGCTTTTATAGTCTGTGTAAAAAATCTGATGCCTATATCAAACAATTATTGATAGGTACTTATTTTGAGTTTTATGACGTTGGTACAAGTTTATTACTTAGGTAGGTATATTACTTTTGAATAAATTCGTTTTCCATGTTCATCTGTAAAAGCTATTCCGATTTGATGATATATTCTTTCTTAGGTACTTATATTATGAAATGATCAGGCAATAGAAATGCTTTTGCCGTTATGATAACTTTTCGCAGTTACGATGACGTTTTTGCTATCATATTAAGCTTTTTTTGAATATCTATAACCAAAAATAAATTTTAGATTAAACTGCTTTCAAGTTAAATATAATCTGAATTCAATTTTATAAAAGTAAGCGACATATTTAATCTAAAAATAGGAACGAGTTAACGTAAAAGTGGCCAGTTTTATTGCAAACGTAAGTACTTAATTTAACGCCAGGTTAAAAAAAAGATTAAAAAATAAAGCCTATTTGTTTATTTTCTGCCAGTATTGTACAATTGAGTTGTTAGATCAGTTATGAACTTCTTGAAAATAAACTTCCTTTTGGTAAGCCAAGTATAACAGATACAGCCATTTTCAGTATTATTATATTACGTCACAATTTCTAGCAGAATCGCGTAAACCTTGCGGTCAATTAGTCGTAGCGCAGTCGGCGCGCTTGACGCTTTCTAATTCCGGTCTCTCGGACCCCTTCAGAGAACTATTCGACCATAAACAATGATTTACGAAACACACCCGATAACCAGACGTGGACGCAATACGTTAGCGACGGCGACGATTCGATCCGACCTTTTTTCCACAATTTTCACAACTTAATTTCAAACAGAGTTTTCGCAACATATTCCGGTGTTTAACAAAGTTTTCCCGAGTCTGTTAATCTGATTCAAACGAAATACCCAGTGAACTTATCCCACAACAAAGTTTACGATCGATCGACGTTCGCCCCATATGCAACACGCGTAGAAATCGAAAGCGTTCACAAACTTAGTTCGCAACTCGGCTCAACCCTTTCGCGGCCATGTGTACACAACTTGTCAAACTTCACCCCGTTCATTCAGACAAAAGTTGAGGCACCCTCTCTCTCGCGCGCGGGTCACGCACGTGTGTTGTTTCATCCGTCTCGTCACACATGCGTGAGCTTTCCCTCAAACCTTGCGGGGTGAAAAATACCCTGTTGCGCGTCGGGGACTTCCTGCGAGGGAGTATTTCATTCGGAGCGGGTTATACGCGCATGCAGCCACGTGACGTGATGTTTACGGTTCGGGAAGGGTCCCATTCAGGCGGCGGCACACACGGCGCGGGACGCCGCTGACGTATCGAGTTGTGTGTGGGAGTCTCCGCGTGTTGTCTACGGTCAGGCAGGCGCGCGTGCTCGCCGTTTATTTTGCAACGAGATTTACAACTATAACTGTAAATTAACTTTATCGAGCGGGCCCGAATCTAGGTCGTATGGAATCAGCATTAATTATCGCTTTAATCTAATACCGATGTCGACTGTACGTACAATAGATCACATGATAGATAGCCGCTCACGCCAAGGATACGAAAGCAATAATATCGCGGGACGAGAAACGCCATAACTATTATAGAACATGCCGCAACTGGGTTAATCTATTGTTTCAGTGAAATATACGTTATAATCGATGTGAGGAACAATTAAAGTGGAAAGAAGTCTAGGTCGCCGATGATGGCAGCGTCTCCTTGCATTGTTCGAGAGGATCGCGTGTCCAATATAAGTCCCCATTACATAAATAATATGGGGTGTAAATACCGGCGAATGCTCATAAAGGCAACTTAATATTTATAAGACTGGTAGACCTTGAGTGGCGTTTGATTATCACTGATAAAACAATGGCCGCTTACTTGTAACATTATTTTATGTAATCTCGTGTTTTATAAAATGGAACTGGTTCATAACTTATATCAAAAATTTCGTGAGCATTTGTTCATGTGTGAATCGTAATTAAGCTTCACAATGACAGAACGGTTTCAAAACGAGCCGCAAGAGGTGTTATAACAAGAACACATTAGTGTGATCACACACGGTCACACGACGCCTGGGAGAGTTCACTCACAAATGAATTACGGCTAACGCGATAATTTCGTAAGGCCACTCATCCAATTTTGCTTTTAGCTATTGAAATGTATTTTCGTTAACTTTCCACTGGTTGCGCGCCCCGTGTGAACTTGTAGGAGGCCGCTTTCTATTGTTTCCGAACGAGCTTCCAAAATGAGTCGCTCATTGTCTCTGCGCGCGGAGTACCATAGATGAGGGTTTAATACCAGACATCTCATTTTTCTATGGTCGATTAGTAGACCACACAGCATTCACACTAGATCGTGGAATTGGCCTTTGTTGTACGAAATTGGCCGAGTCATCTAATTACATGTGTGATTGATTTTGAAGGGAACCGCAGTTTCGAAATTCTCAATTTATTTTTGCCGGTTTGTATATACTTAGTAGGTTATTTGAAAGCGATATAAGAATCTGGGCCGTACTATTATCACATACTAATTAGTTGACAATCACATCTTAACTAATAAGTTTTTTTTTCAGTTGGCCTGAACATGAGATCGTCTATTAAAATACAATAACATCAAAATGTTCTACCAAAAAGCCTGAACAAACTATAAAATTCCGAAGCAAAAATTTAAGAAAACAAAAAAACTGCAGACGATCACGAGATGAAGTTTAATATCGTAATTTACTTAGTCGTTTTTAAAGTCAGTGTTATAAAATGCACTTGTTTAAAATGAGATTTATGTTTACTGCGAGCCATGAATAAATAATGCGGTTAAGAGCTAAATCTTATAATACTTTCACCGTACGTTATGCTTAAGTACACTATAACTAACTGTCTTTTCAAAGTTCCGTACTTTACTCTTGCAAGGGGTTAGACTTTTATACCTTGGTAGGTCCTACTATGTTCGTCATCAATTTGTCCCTCGAAGATGCTACAAAAAAACTTAGTGACCCACAAATAGACATTAGGCAGTATATTACCAAATGAATCAGTCAAAAGCAATTTTTATTGAAACTATGAATCATACAATTATTTGTTACAGGCAAAAGTAATTCGTCATACAGCCTTCACTGTCATACTCATTATTTTTCTGCCACAGATTGAATAACCAGTTGTAACTAGTTTACGTTCGACGATATAATAAGTTAATTATTATTTGTTTGATCTGTGCAATTGGAAGTCAGTTTCCCATAATATATTTTGCGGTCACCATTCGCTTCCGTTGCGTATGTAATCTACCATGTGGAATGATATCAAAACGATTGCGGTCGTCCGAGAATCGATTCAGAGCTAAAACGATACGAGTAAATAAAACATCGATACGGTTTATAATCAAGTGTTAGCGACTTTCTCTGTGAACTTAACAAAAAGTGCATTGTAATTTATATGAAATTAGTTTGTTGCGTAATTTCTGAATAAGATATTAATAGAATATGGTGGCGTTCATTCTATTAGGATTATGAACGGAAAATTAATATAAAATTACTGTTTTGTTTGTTTGTAAGTTGATAGCAATCTTTTCGTATGACATTGGACTTTTGTATGTCAATAAATTAGCAATTTATTAAAGTAAATTAAAAACTTCTTAGTTAAAACCACACTTGTTTAGAAATTGTCATCCGGATTACCAAGTATTTTCATTTTTTCATCGATTTTCCCGCAAATCCATGAATGTTATGTTTTCCTTACATCCCGAGGACATAACGAAGAAAATTAGTGTGTCACACAAAATTAACAAAACAAATACACATTGGGTCAAAGGACTTTTGACGCATAACTATTTTGTAGAAGTCGCGTCACACGAGTAAAAAACAGGAAAGTAAAAAGTAAAATTGAATTCTTTGGAAACATATTAATTTTCTGTAAAAGGCTAGAGGAAATCAGAGTTGTGTATTTGTTTATTTTCTGGAAAGTGGAAAAACTTAATAAAATCGATAAACACAATTAGCTGGCCCAAATATTTATGTTCCTTGTGAGTCGGTTGCACTTTGTCTATGCTTAGAAAAAACCTAGGGCAGCCTCTTTGTTTTAAAACTTTTGCAGAATACTTACTGATGTTCTAAATAAACTAAGTATAAGAGTAAGAACTTATCTGTATGATAAGGGAATTCCTGTGTTTCCGATGTTTTCCTTCATCTTTACTCAGTAATTTTTCAGTCCAAGTTCTTCTGCCTAGCCTTTTCAGCCCAAGTTACATTGATACTTGCGTGACCCCGCATACTGCTGCATAAGAGGCCACGACTTTTATTAAGTATTTTCACATACAATAATTGACGCGTTCTATTATCACCTAAATAGTCAGGTAGCCAATTTGTACAACAAAAAATCTATCTAGCTAGACATTCACACAATTCAATCAAGATAATCCAGAATCCATTATAAAATCGACCATTCGTGTTTTTCATTATAAATATATGTAGTGTCAAATTATTTCTTTTACAAAGCAAATGTTACATAAATTATGTCGGCGTAATGGAAAGTAAGTGCAATTATAAATTTAAGTACCTTTTGTTAAATTGGTAACGCTACGAATTGTACAAAAGAGTGAATGTGTCACTCATACTGTAGAACGACGTAAGTGCATAGGGAAACAATTTGAGTTAACTGGTTTTACGTATGTAGTGCGTATGAAGCTCGCGATGTTTATTTGTTTTGTTCCACAGCGTCATTTGACGTCATGAGGAAAGAGTAACAATGGGGACTCCTCGGTATTATTATTCATCGCTTCATTAGTATATTACAATAATTTCTAGGATTTAATGAACAGCTTTCATGAAATAGAATTTGAATTGAGATGTAGCAAATAACATTTTGGTTAATGGTTGCTTCATTGTACAGTACTACAGAATTCATTCATTATGCGACATCTTATTGTGACAATCTATTTGAAATGAATGAGGATTTTTTACGACATTTAAGCCGTTTTGCTTTCCCGTTGGTGACAAATAACTTGCATGTATAGAATGAAAGTTTATTGATGCTGAATCTATGCATTGAAAAACTTTAGATTGATTTCAAAATTGCCATTTACAAGTGCGGTTGACCGCGCAAATGATTTGTTGCAATCTGAGTTACCAGTTAAGAAATTAAAACTCCTGCGATTTTATCGCATATCTGTAAAGATTGCCGTAATTAATGTTAGCGCATTGATCGATTAATATTACTTAGGTACTAGATGGAAACTGATGGTTTAAAATCTATATTATAGCAGTATGAATAAATCATCTATGAACACAGAATAATAGCTTACAAGCAATCCCTTTCAAAACTTCCTACCGTTTATCCCACAATAGTATTCGAGCAATAATTCAAAGTCCCCTAAAATGGGCAAATCCTCTTCGTCTGGCAACACCGGTGCCTGGCGCTTGCGCCGCCATTATTACTCACATGAGTGAGTCACTCGTGCGCAGATAAATAAACCTGTGTAATTTGTAATTAAATTACTGGGAATAATGCAATGACATCCATTATTTCTTAGTAACGTTTTTAACTAATGTGTTACAAAATGAATTGACCGCCAAACATGACAATAAGTCGAAATGTACGTGTTTGTGACACGGCGAGCTTTTTATTGTTTCATAATTAATTAGTTCGCTGCTGTAATGGATTGTTTTTAGTGTGATTCATTCGTATTAGATAATAATACTAATTATCTGATTGAGACTTGAAAGCTCGCGACTACATTCTCCCATTGTTGTGGCACAATACGAAAGGATTAGGATAGTATTTCCGCTAAGATTTAAAGCACTTTAAAACTTGATACAACCAGAAAATTGCAATCTTTCAAACAGCAACCGTGTAATGATAAAACGACGTCATGACCCACAGACACATTAAACAACATACAACTTTTGCGGTTTCTCTTCGAAACTGCTGAACCCAAAAACGGCGGAAACGGTTTTCCAATAGTGTTTTTGTCAGCGTTTTCAATCTCGGAAGTCACGTCCCAAGCAACACGTACGTTCACTAACGTATCTGTATAATGCATGGCCGTGTGGTCACAACCAAATTGTGGTTGCCGTCCCTTTGTACGCAGCCGAAACTTTATAATCGCAGGATCCGTAATCTGATTTCGATTTCATACCAAACTTTTTGTGGTGATAAAAAAGTAAAGTCCACTTTTGGTCTCTAAGTAGTTCCCCTTTGTATCCTCTTTCTAAAGTAAAAGGTACATAAAGTTGAACAGTTGTTTGTAAAGGTATTTTCCTTGATTTAGGACCAAATAAAACTTGTGGCGCCAGGGTAAAAATCGTGAAACTCTCGACCGTTAGTCGCCGCGTGCCTATTTGGAATAATAACCAATTGCGCTGAGTAAAGTGGACGAGATCATTCTTAGATTTTGTTTTTTCTGTCTGCTTTATGTCTCGTTACCGGTGTGCATGTTTCTTTTTGTCAAAATCATTGAGTTCCGAGAACAGTTCGGCGGTAGCGGGCATCGTGCAGCGCGGTCAGCACAGAACATCCACGTTTAAAAACTCGTGCACAAAGTGCGACGTGTTCGCCGATTTCATGTGTCGATCGCACTTTTTGGTTTTCGTGGGCACAGATTTTAATTGCTTTCTAAAGTCCATTCGTCGCTCGATTCCCATGACGGTCGCTGTGAAATTGACTAGCACACGTAGATGCATGACATGTAGTTTTTTCGTTACGTTTTTTATGAGTTTATCAAGAGAGAGATCTGGCTGTGTGCGCCGCGGTCATTGTGCGCCGCAGTGAGAGGTTGGCCGCGACTCGTCAGCGTCCCGGCCGCACCACACTCGTGATCTTATTTCGGGTCTCATTCAACGAGGGCTCATTCAAATTTCGAATTTAACGGCAAAATCAATTATGAATGTGTGACGATCACATATTGCTACCGGTGGAGGTCGCGAGCCGGACCTCGCGGGAGGCGGTGAGAGTCGCCGCGTAATGTAGGGATCAATAGATTATGGAATATTAATTATTACCGCGGCGCTCACAGCGGGTAGATACGATCATGCATGCGCATCAATCTTGCTCCGAATTGTACATCGGCACCTCTTTATCGGCAACAAAAAAATCGGGCAGTGCTTTTTTTCTCATGGTCACGGAGCACACAATGGACTAGCGCGCATCTCACTTGTTATTAAATTCGTATAAAATTAAATCTAATGTGTGATTTCAGTTCCGGTTTCGTGATGGGAACCCGAGTAACAGTTCTCTATGAGATTTTCTAACAAACAAATCTGTGTTTCAGAATGGCAATGATTTACATACAATTTTGATGCTCCCGTATTTACGGAGATAGCTATCTTTATTTCTATAATAATTATTAAACGCGTTTGATTACGTTAATGACGTTGTTTTACTAAGTAATAATTACTGGTTAAAACGGTCTGATTGTTTTTAATGTGGTGCATAGCAATAATTGTTGAGTATCAAGTTGGTTTTCCCAGCTGAGCTGAGACGCGGTGCGTGCGTCTTGTGTTGTAGAACGCAAGCCGAACTCCGTCACCGCGTAGTATCGGCGCTTGAATGACGCAACACTATTATGTGTACATTCACAGCGGAGTCGCGAACATCCCATGTCATGGCATTAGTCACTGCACCACCAGACGAGCGGAAATAAGGAAAATACCTCATTCCTGGCCATTCATGAACGTCCACACCGTCAATGACGACGGCTATTCCTGAAAAATATCACTGTGTCACAGCTGTTTGTTATGCGGGTAGGAAAGAGGTGAATAGCTCGGCGAGTGCAGTCGTACCGACAAATCACTCGCGATAAAAGCTAGAAACTCCGTACAAATGACATACGAAGCGGATATGCGAATATAACTGAACCGATCAAATAGCGAACATATAAACGGAACAGCTTTCAATACAAGGGTTATTGATAACAGTGCGTCGTCGTAAAACGCGTTATTTACTGCGCGTGCGGCGGCGAGTGCACGTTTTCATCCAATTAACTGAGAGTATTTGTCAATGCACGTGACTAACGACGCAGCATTCACAGGCGCCCGCGCACCTCAGGAATCTAATCCTCATACGATTGAAAGTTTATGGTGCTTTAGGAAATTATTTTGTTATTGTTGTCTTCATCTCTTGCAAACATTTAATGATCTCCAATTGACGATGTAATAAGAAAACCAAACATAAACAAATCCAATTAGTAGACTGAGCAGATACCTACTTACAATACATTTCTTATGTTGGATACGAGATATACATATATTAAAAAAACATAAAATAAGCAAAAACAATTAAGAAAAGTATGGAAGGAGAAAAGATGCTGCGCCGACCCCAAATAAAATTGGGATAAGGGCAGGAGGATGATGATGAGAATACTTTTGAATGATAAAAGAAATGGCGGCACAGGTTCAAATAGTGCATGAGGATATCGAATGCATTGGTTAGTTCGCACCACTATAATTATTGATAGTCGATCGTCCAAATTAATATTATTATGGTTATTTTATTGTATTGCACAGGAAACGATTAAGAAGTTATTGTTCTTGTAAATCAATTATATTAAACGTTTAAGTACATGCCCTTGATTGCGATTTTATTTTGAAATAAGTTAGACCTACGAGATGCCATAAATGCAGAGTGACGCCCCTCAATACTGATTTGTGTCTCATTTGTGCAATACAATAAGTAGATGTTGTTTTTCCTTTAGTTCTTCTATGTAATTATTCAAATTTAAACAGGATTGCACTTGTATGGTAGGTAGGTACTTATTTATGATGCAAATATAATTCAGGAATACTTCTAAATGAGTACAATCTTTTGGGGATGTTATTTGTGAATCGAAATTTTCTTTTTTTTGCATGATGATAAATCGAAAATGTATCAAAAATATTAAAGGCTAGAGTTAACTTTTCATTGTTTATTATACTCATATCCTTGACTCATTGCTTGTATATAAGTTCGTAGGTACCAGTATACTTCCTTGGGGAACACCAACTAGGTATTATGACAGAATGTTATGTAATGTACTAAAACCTATTATGAAGGCAGCTACTGTTTACATATTGTGGAAAAACCAAATTTATTTCAGGGAAAAGTTCTTTAATATTTTGCAAAACCAAATATTAATATTTCTAGTTTTCCTATACAGTAATTGCAGCTAATATAGTCATTAGTTTTATTGGTATTTTATTAGTTAATTGGACATATATCAGCCACACATGCTTTGACGTAATATAAACCTGCGGTTAAGCTAAAAGTGCTATAAATGCGTATATTTTTTGACGTCAACTTGCACGTACGTATTATACAATTATATTGTTTTAATAAACAATTTTATAATCTCCAACTAATTCAATATTCGCTTATTCATCATCATCTGCCTTTTCCAACTATGTTGGGGTCGGCTCAGCTGAGTACCAGTGTTTTACATGGAGTGACTGCCTATTTGACCTTCTCATCCCAGTTACCCAGACAAACCGATACCCCTTGATAAGACTGATAGTCACTTTCTGGCTTTTGAGTACTCGTAACGACTGCCAATGATGTTCAAATGACAGCCGGGATCTACCAGTTTATAGCGCCTTTCCATTGACTACCTCATTCTTTAATAAATTCTGAAGTAAGTAAATCTCTAAAGTTGGATTAAGGATAAATATTAATTTCATACGTAAGTCGTATCGGACTTCATCATATGTTTTGATACATTTTATTTTGTCGGCGGTACAAAGCGATTTTTTACTTACAAATTCTTTAAATTATTGTCTGTAAATTATAGTTATTGGAGAATTGCAATTGAAATCTTATAAAGTTTAATAGCTTGAAACTGGATTTGTACTAATAATAATAGATATATGTATTTATTGATCAATGCTTTTCAAGTCCTTAAACTCTTCATTTTATTTGAGAGGAAATCATAATTATATAGTTTGAGGATAACCGGCAACACGCATGTATGACTAATCCATTAGGTAATGTTTTATTGAAATAATTTTACTTCTATTGTTATGTGCCTATGTGGTTTAACACAATACCTGACTTTAATTTAATTATGTATTGAACTAATACTTGAACCTAAACTTAAGCGTATACTTAATTGATTTTAATGAGGAAGCTTTAGCTAATTAGTTAATAGAATTCTCATAATAACATGTGGTATACATTATCGATGAAATGAAAGATTTAGTTGTAAATATGCAAAAATATGCATTACTTGACAGCAGGCCGTGTATAAACATATTAAAGATGTTATTCAAATGCTCATTTAATTTACGTTATATGAGTTTTCTTCGCTTTAATGTCTTATTAGCTATCAATGTCAAGTGTATCTTATTTCCTTGCGTGTTTCATTTTCTATATGTAAACTTTCTAAGAGCACATGATTAGTTTCTTTAAACATAGGTATTCATTTTTTTTTATTATTCTCCTATTTTTGTTTACTCCTAATTTCTTTAGACAGAAGTTTCTTCATTTGATCTTTATCAATTATAGATTTGATTTCCATCTGCAATATCTCTAACGTTATAAAGTCATCACTAAAGTTAAGCATTTAATAAAGAAGAGACCCCATATAGCTTTAATTAACACATAAAATTTTAATCAGGTCCGCATACGTTTATAATCGGTTTTACTACCAATTTATAAAGTTAGTAATTATGTGTCCTGCTCACATTAACTTTGGTACTAAAGTCGATCTGTTAGACCGCTATACACTTGTTTATCGGTTACTAAGCAACAAGAATGTATGATACCTACGCTATTTAAGGGCGTAACGGTTTATGCAGCCTTAGTATTTTAGCATTCAGTGCAAAATATGGGCGCTGCTAAATAAACAGCACTGATAATTTTAATCTTGCTTTTAATCAGGCTGAGATGTCGATTAAATTCGACAGCGTTAATGGTTTTCCTGTTGCGTCAATTGGTGGACTGTTTTGGGATGAAGAATGATTTAAGAACTGTTTATTCTTTTAAAACGTAGTCCAGAATCAATAGTGCAAACTTATTGATATCGAAGCAAAGCTTACCTATGTTCAAAACACCTCATATCTGCCTTTAATATTTCATCCCATGATATTTAATTATTCTGTGGTGACACGCTCTCATTTCGTTTTAAAGCTTCCTTTCCTTTTTGATCTTTCAAGTTTTTGGATATAAATACAAAACATATTTTTGATTCTCTAACTGTCTTCCTTTCAAAAAAATCTGAAGCTATCATTGTTCTAGCAGTCTACAAGTCCATTTTTCTAGTATCTAGAGCGCGCAACTAAAACAGCTTTAGCATGTAAACGTGAATTGAAATTCGCGATATCGCTTATTCAAGTCGTGTGGAGTGTGTCGTTGCGACAACTCTCACCTTTCACGACGTGGTCACTTGCTGAATACATTGCGCCTGATAGATATAGTACATGTAAATTATTGTTTGGACTTTACTTTTGTTTTGGTAGTGTTATACTTTGAGACTTTCGTGGTTTTTCGGAGGTTGTGCGATTGTCTTTTGTTTTGAAAGTTGCTAAGTATGGCTGCTTACTGCTTCTTTGTATATTTAAACGGTTTTATTTATTTATAATGCTGTTCTGAGTTTAAATACGTTATGCTTATTTGGAACGACGAAATGCTTGTGTGGTAAATTGGTGGTCAAAATAAAAGGTGTTGATAGCATTAAACATTTGGAGTGTAAGTTCAAGTAAAGAAATATTTTTTTGAAATGCATTGTTTTGATTGTCAATGACAATTTAGGTAGGTTCTTTATGATGTTAATATACTTTTAATTCTTTACTCAGAGGATGTAATGTGAATCACGTTTCACTGGAATTGTATCGGAAGTCTTCAAATATTTTTGTTTTAAAACAGTTTTGCTTCAGTCTCAGTGTAAACATTTAATTAATTTAAATACCTTTGTAGTATTTTTTAAATGAACAAAATATATTTTTTCCGAATAGTTAGAATAGGTACTAAGTTTTGCCAAGTTAAGATTAGGTATTTTTGTTCAAATTTTTTCATCCATGTACAAATGATAGATTTTAAATGTATTGTTTTTGTTTTTTTTATATGGCAACTATGTTCTGAATTTAATTTAAGGTTGCGTTGCAAGCAGTTTGTATGTTCTACATATCATCTTACAAGTATTCATTAACCACGTGCGTCGACACGGCGTGCCGTGGCCGAGGCGCCGCAAAAACTACACATTACTTTCAGGGTTCCTTACAACGTTTTAAATGATTAAATAAGTCGATTTTAAATCATATTTAGGATTATATTTTTACCATATTATTGTTTTTCTGTAGATTGGTGTGGGGATTCAATAAGTAGGATGTAACAACCAATGTCACATTTTTTTATAATGACATCTGGACAATAATTCATATTGTTTAATTAAAAGTTAGCATTATTTTAGTTATAACGGTTTATCATCAAAATTAAATACAGTTTGAAGTAAGGTAAGTGTTCGAAGAAATGTTATTTTTCAAAAGTACCTATTTATTTTCCTTACACATTTTCTAGTCTACAACGGATGATCACTAGTTCTGCGAATTACTGAGCTGTCTTCAGAGAAAAGCTGTACCTACTTTTTTATTTACCTTTAATTATATTTTTATTATCACTTTTAGATTTTTCAGGTCCTATAAAATAATCAAATCTCATTTAAAAAAACATTTATCTTCACACTATTTTCGTAACAAAATTAATGTTACCTACCTACGGAATTCTTCGACTCACGCTTGCACCCTTTTTTGCTCACTTAGCTCAAGTAATACAATGCTTGATTAGAATTTTAATTGCATGCGCGACACGCAGATATGTTACGTGAAACATAATTGTTGGATTACTAATGTGTGCCCATTTTGTAAAGAGTTTTTATAGACTTTAGTACTGTAGACCGCACATCAGTCGTAACTGTCATGCACCTTAACGCAATAGTAATAAGTACTTTTTTCATATAAAACTGTTACCACTGACCTGAAGTTGACTGTACAATCGGATGACACAAGGTGAGTCTTTACGGCCAATTGCATTGTTTTTAATGGAAATAAGAACTTTTTTATTTACAACCTTTTTGATTTAATGCTCTCTTGAAATGAATTAGGTTAGTCGGTTTAGTGTGTCAGTATTTCATTGTAATGTCACAGTTTTTCTATAATTAAATCATTTAGTATTTGTTATTGGGTATAAAACATAGTTCATTATATTTTTTATTTGTTTTCTTGGAATTTTGTTCTTTAGAATTATACCAATTAGTGACTGCATAACGAGTGCAGTTGACGTCATGAAAAAAAAAAAGAAATAAAACAGTACTTTTCGTACTGTCTGACCAGCATAAAGTTGAACTTATTTTTTTTAAGAAAACAGGTTTTACTTTTGATTATTTAGTTGCGGTAGGTCAGTGACAGACGGCAGGTGTCGGTCAGACAGACAGACGGACAGACTTGCACTTTTAAAGTCCCCTAAGGCAATGATCGAGTTTTGAGTCCAGTCGCTTTGTAGGCATTATTTTTTTTTGGTTCAGACTTTTAGTCTGTTTAGTCTGTTGGTGGTTGGAAGATGTCGGCTATATTATTAGGCGGCTTTTTAACCGACTGCCAAATGATGGTAGCTAATGATTTGCATTTTTATTATGTCTGATCTATCTTACGAGCCGTTAAAAATAAATATGAAAATATTTCTATTGCACTTGGTGCATTTTTAATAATGACCTAAAATTGTAATTATTTATTTTTTTAACATTTCACGTTAAATAGTAATTAATAATATTATGTTATATGTCCTTCAATATGATTGATTTTCTTGTAAACGTCAATTTACCCTGAAACGTAATACACAAGTAGGTCACCGGGCAGCAGCGGTGTCGATTGAATGTAAATGTGCAAGCGCCGACCGCGCTCTCATCCTTCGTACGATGAGCAAGTTTTTGTATTTAGAGAGACAAATTCTGCTTTACTGATTTTTATTATTTTTGTGAGATATTTTGATAAATAAGTGTATGTATAAAAGATTGGTATGGCCAAAAGGACAAATAATTTAAGTAGGTTTTGCATTTTGCAGTTTATATTACCAAGTTTTTTTAGTCTAAGTCATGATGTTCTTTATCTATATGTTATGGGTTTTAATTGCCTGAAAATAAAGAATTTTAATCCTTCGTAGTTATGATTATCATTTACCTTATATTTTGTATTTATTTATAGCTATTGTAGTTCAGTACAGATCAATGTGAAATATTTGTAATACCTTTCGTCAAAGAACAAACGAAATAAAAACCACTTAATTTCGGAAATTATTCGTCAACAAACCAGTCAAACATTGAATGATTCAACAACACACTTGATAAGAGGAATTCATTCAGAAGTCCTCGTAAACAATTGTTTTCTATACGTTTTACTGTGTCAACGATTTATTGGAACATTATATTTAATTACTGGAATACACGGGATGACTAATTACCGACTGACCAATAGTTTGTACTAGCAGCGCAATCTTTTTGCAGCGGTGTAAATATTACGTACTTTATACTGTCATAAATCTTTACGTCGTTACACAGGCGGTCACAAGTTCAGCTTTTATATGAATCCGCTCTTACTTTCTCCGGTTAAGGAAATATCAATAGAGCTATATTTGTATTAAAAGTCATGCACCGTGCACTATTAATGCTGTTGAACATTTATATGATTGTAAATCATTTGCCAAACCTTTTCTCAATATTGTTGGAGGTAGCTAGTGTTGCACATGCAGGATATGATTCCGCAAACAATCATTTAACATGTAGGCATGTAAAATTAATTTCCTTGGTAAGTCTGTTTCTCAGACCTTAAATAGTGTAGGTATAGTACGCTAGTAAAAATCATACTGATTGAAAATTAAATCATAATTACTGATCATTGCCCAATAACGAATAAAATCATTTTTCAACATAACAGACTGAATCCTCAAATACAATCATGCTAACAAATGACAGTCGCTTGTCCCGCGCAACAGTGACGCATGGTCACCGTAGCCGCCCTTGCGTGCGCGCACGGTATCTAGCGCTTCGTGCCAATGTCGTCGCTTGCGCAGGTTTTTCTACTCTTTTTTTTGCCACCCTTGAAGGTCGTGTACCTGATGTAAAACCTCGCGTGTTTTGTGATCAATTAATGTAAACAAATTATGAATTTATTTTTAATGTGGATTTTTATGAAAAATGTGTGTGAAATATTATATTATTGATTTTAATGTTTGAATTTTCTTTCATTTGTTTTAAAAAGGATTCTTTGTTACACTTTTTATTTTATAGTTATTTATTAAATTGCTATCACGTTGGCGTGATAAAAACACGTAAGTTATAAATGAGACATTTTCAAACCGGTTCAGTTTGTGAGTATCTTGAACAATGGGAGCTAATCATTTTATATTTATATACACGCATGTGCATGTGATGCCTCGTCGATAGTTATTTAAGTACTTGCATTTTATTATTATTGAAGTGTTTCAGAAGCACTAGAATTTTATTTTACTATTAATCCATTAAGAAAAGTCTTCTAAATGCACCATCTTTACTAGGAATCGATTTTCGGTCAATTTTTGACTTCAGTTCACTCCAATACATAAAAGTAGCTAAATACTTATTTCTCGAATTATACAACCAACAATACATTCAGAAAATAAAATAATTTTCTGGAACCCACAGTACCCATTATAACGGTCAATTTTAAATTGAATAATATCGTCATACCATATGCCAGTAAAACAACAATAAAGAACGAGCCAGAAAATTTGGATTTGCTCGAGTCCAATCAGGAAGGCTCGCCGACGCTCCGTGATTGCCAGCAGTCCCCGACAACCCCTCATTACATTTACGCGCCACCATTAACTGTAATCAAGCTCATCACACACGGAGATGAACACAATAAAACTTACATCTGCAATAAACAGACAGAAGCTGACCAGCAACAAATAACAAAAACATAAAACCTCCTTCACCAAAATTTTGCAGGTCATCATTAAAAAAAAGAAACAACAAAAAGGAAAAAGCTTTGTCTATTGAACGTACAAATTGCCAGACACGAAAATGTAAACAACGAATAAACATTTTAAGTTGGGGCAATTTAAAATTTGATTTTCGAAATGGAATGACAAGTGCGGAAACGTTCAAACTCCCCCTCGCGTTTAGTATCCCCACGCACGGCGGCGGCGAGAGGCGAGTGCGTGCAACCCTTCATTACAACCTACGACTATTATGGCGCAATCAAGCACTCGGCACATACGCGAAACTGAGGAAACAATAAAACAAAATTGACGTATAAAACCACTCCTTGGACTAATTTCAACCTGAACCTCTATGGTCTGTTGTGTAAAATATATTAGAACAGTAATTTATGAACGTACCTACAAATAGATTGGACACTCAACTTTAATTGACTAAATTGATGTCTCCTTTCGAGAGCAAAGTTAAACTGTTCAGAATTTATTATTTCAGTTTTATTTAGAAAAGTACTTCTACAGGAAACATTAGGCATCAAAATCTTTGAAGTCAAGTTTGTAAACGTCATTTCCTTCAAATTATACAGCTGACAATAAAATCTATAACAACAATAAATAGAAATGATCGGATGAGATTAAAATACGATTCCTAAATTAGATTATGACAATCAGAGAATTTCCACCATAAACACGTTTAGAAATCGAAAAGGGCTCGTAAAACAAGATGACTGCTGGAATTGCTTCCTCTTTTATACGCACAAGGAGACCCACAAGCAATAATTATTGAGGTGTAAAATTTACACTGACATACCTTTATGGGTACCATACACGATCAGTGAGTCGGACTTCACCGTCCATTTATAATGATATTTTACGGCGAATGTTTGCGACATGCTCACTTAATGGACTTTATAAACTTAAAACCTTTCACGCGATCTTAGAGATAATGCACCCGACGTATGAATAGGTGATCTTAATTTATCTGTGAACCGTTCCGGTTAACACTCGGTATCGGTCGCTAATCGAATCACCGGTAACGTGTATGCGATTTATGAAATCGATAAGCCTTCAACGATAACGGATCCTTTGATGATTCGAGTTTAATTAGACTTTTAGATTTATTCACATCGGCTGCTTCGATTAAGCGTTCGTAACATAGATCATATATCTCCGGATTCTAATTAGAAAATATTATAAGAATATTTTTGGGAGCACTTCAAAACAGATTCGAACGCAGATTTGATACCATGACATGGAAGTTCTTACAGTAAGCCGTTATTAGGTCGCTAAACATGCTGCAAATACATTTGGAGTAAAAAATCTTCATCATTACATTGATTTGGAGATGTTGACAATGAGTGATCGAGGTCAGTTTTTCTACTAATTTTATTTGTTTATACTTTGTAATTGTTCGCCCATGACGGCATTGGTATGGTCGACCTTAGTTTTTCACACACAAAGTTAAGTGCAACTACCCACTTGTCAGCATATATTTTATCTAAATATCCTTTATAACCCGAAAGTAATTCAAAACGAAACTCCATAATCTGATTAGTAATCCCTGCCAAATCCAAACATCAAAAATTTTTGACGATCCATATCCCAAAATTTGCTAACAGGACTTAGAAAATTTCGATGGCAAAATGTAAATTGTATGTGTTACTTACTGTGCGGTGGTGTTAAGGAGAGCGCGGAGACGGCAGCAGGCGGCACTGGCGGGAACATGTCCTGGTGCGGCGCGAACATGCGCGGCGGCGGCGCCTCGGCCTCCGCCTCCTCCTGCTCCTGCTTGGGCGGCGAGCGCGGCCGCGACAGCCGCACCGCCTTCAGCCCGCCGCTGGGTGACCGCCGCATCGACAGGTTCTCCGGCGTGTCCGACTCCCCGGAGCGGCGACGAGGCCGGGCCTGCTTCCGCCGCGGCTGCGGGCTCGCTGGGCTCACTGGTGGTGACGGCGCCGGCGGTGTGGTCTGCACTGGGCTCCTGGCCAACGGCGTCGGTGGCGGAGACCTGGCGTGCTCCTCGCGGTCCTGATCAGCCAAGCCCCGAACCTGGAGCGACTCTCCAGCGCGTATCACAGTTCCGAGCTGCTCCTGCGCCACAGACACCTCTCCACGATACATAAAGTCTACAACTGCCTGCACCTCCCATCCTTGGAAGTCCTTCAACACGATCACCGGGTGTTTGCACGGATTCTCGCTAAATATCCGGCGAAACAGCGGACTGCAGGCACCCAGCAGCACCTTGTGCGCTCGCACGCGGCGTTCGGCACACACCAATGTGACGTCCACTAGCGTCTCAGCGTGCAGCAGTGCTTCGAAAGAGCGCAGCAGATGAGCCTGGTGGTTGTTCCAGCGCAGACTGTAGTGCTCCTCGCCGCCGACGGCGGTCGGCTTGTCGTCCATCGCGCGCGCCGGTGTCAACGCGTGTGTCGTGGCCGCGGCCGGACCGGCAGCGGGCGCGTGCGCGGCTTCGCGCCGCCCTCCGCCCGCTTCGCACCCCGCACTCCCCAACCCTTTCGTCGCTCAAAGAATCGCCTTCCCGCCGGACCGCAATCTTCGCATTGCACTATTCCGTTTGAGTTCACACAGATTTTTTTTCAACAACTGATATGTCCGAAAGCACTGAGTCACCGAAAAGTTTGGTAGCACTACACGGTAGAAGTCGCTGTGGCTACGCGCTGTCGTCGAGGGTGGCGACGGGAGCGAGGACGGCACGTACGTGTGTCGCGGGTGGCTCGCGAGCGCGAAGTGAGCTGACGAGACGAGCGCGCGGTGCGGCGGTGTCGCGCGAATGCCGAATATCGGCTCGGCGTGCGGTCGGCGGGCACTGGCCGCCCGCGCCGGTGTGGGGCCCGCCCCCGGCCCCGCCCCGGCACACACACACACGTACGTGCGACGCGAGCACGCCTCCCCCCGCCGCCCGCGCCCGCCGCCACACATGTGTCACATTACTTGAATACCTACACACATGTGACGCCTCCTACACAATATATACTTTTCAGATACCTACTCTCTATTTATCAGTCGACTCTGAACTTTTACAAAGAAAATTTTTACTGTAAGTTTTTCTGCAACTTTTTAGAAGTACGCAAAAATGTTACGCCGAGGCAGCAGTTAGCGAGTGACCGTTCGGCTGTCTTCGTTATTTAGATGAAGAATTTAAGATCGTAACTTTTTTGCATCCGAAATGTGGTGTTGTCGCGCGCCCCCAGTCAAGTCGAGGTCGAGCCGAAATTAGGACATGTCCGAGATAATGCGGACGGATGGTAATACTACACAAATCACGAACAAATATATTATTGCGGAGAGTTTATTTTGAGGAAGTAATTGGGATGAGGATAGGTAAGGAGATATGAATGTATTGGTGGGAAATTAATTTCACATTTGTTTACATAATTTAAATGTTGGCTTTTCCGTTTTGTTTGTTTACATACAAATGGAAATAAGTTTTTTCTTAATGTTTCATTGAGGTGATTCATAGACTATGTCGGGTACTCAGAACTCAGTAAGGTAAAAGGATCACACTGTCATCACGTGCTTTGGTATACAAACATTTTGCCCAATACCGGATGAATGGACCCTTGAGTTGCACCTACCTGTACAGGTGCCATAAAGGTGCCGTTACAGGCCTCTTGTAAAACTGTTACCGCGGCATTTTATTTTATTTGCTTGTAATTAGGAAATAATGGCTTTTGTAAAGGCTTCGCATGTTATAATTCCTTTTGGAGAGTTGGGAACGAAAGTGAATATTTTAAACGCCTCTTCCAGTGTATTCGTGAACATTATTTAAACAAGTAAATGCCTATTTATCGTACGTTCATTACCAACTTAACATTATAATGAAAGAACATATCTGTGTCAATTAAAGAATATTGTTAAAATAACCTTACATCATAGGTAATAATTATTTATTTACACTCATAACTATAAATGTGTAGGTAATGTTTTTTTGTTTATGGTATAGGTAGGGGTAATATCTGAACCTACTGAACCGATTTTGAAAATTCTTTTACCGATAAATATCTACGGCACACAATGTGAGTGTCATTGGCTTTTTTGGTACGGGAAATAATTTCCTCGGTATGTTGGTTAAACCGCGGGAAGCTTGTCTATAAAGAACTGAAATACTAACCTGCAGACCTTAGAGAAAATCAGTTGTGTTATATTATTTTATTTTATCGTTCAAAAATACTTACGGTGCTATTAGTATAATATAGTAAGTATACCTATG
This sequence comes from Helicoverpa armigera, assembly GCF_030705265.1. NCBI lineage: Eukaryota > Metazoa > Arthropoda > Insecta > Lepidoptera > Noctuidae > Helicoverpa > Helicoverpa armigera. The sequence goes on along the minus strand of NC_087137.1, from coordinate 2,861,675 downwards.
GTAGATATCCGCTGTCAGGTAAACTTTTGGGTAACAATGGTGTCTGACCCATTGTCTTAACTTGTCCCTCCTATGTACCTGTAGATACCTGTAGCTAATGTATTATGAAGGATTATACATATTGTGCTACGTAACGTACGTAATTTTTTAAATACTTCAACCATTTCTATGACCCATTTAGGTATACTAATACCTAGATATGTTATAGATACCTATGTGGTTTTAAATGTGGTATACTATTTTAAATGTATATATGGTATACTATTATAAAGCTGAGTAGTCTCTGTTTCTTTGAATCCGCCAATCTCCGAGATCTTTAATTTTTTTTTTCAGTGTTAGGTGTTTTTCGTAGTTTCTCCCACGTCCCAAGGGAACTATTACCCGCACCTGGATAAAAAGTAGCATATGTCCTTCCTTAGGCTCAGACAGCCTTAGCCTACTACATAAACTTAAACATCTGTCGAACACTTGTCTAAAAAAATATTGCTGTCATTTTTTTAGACAAGTGTAAAACAGACGTTTAAGTTTTTGTGGTATGACGGAGACTGTCTGTGTCAATGATTTTGGCGTGATTTCGATGAATTTAGTTAGGTATGCATTTATAATATTACTAAGGATTATAAGACATCAAGTTTCCTCAAGGACTTCTTTAAGTTTGACTCATAATTGTTTATGATTAACATAAAAAGTATTTACTTTACGTCCTGTGTTTATGCTTTAGTGGTTTACTAACCGCTGTCCGTATATTACGATTTACGTTTAATTCTTAAGTTGATTAATTTACTGGTATTTCCATTGGGAAATTTTCATAGTAATTTGGGTACGATTGCACCAAGCTGCAGGTCTCTTCTGAAAGAATTTTTCGTCACACGAAAATCTGTACAGCCCTTTCTGCTGAAGGTCTTTTAAGGCACAAACTTTGATATGATTTCAAAGTAAAGACATCTTCTCTTAGAGATAATTCCAACGTTAAAATAAAGAAAACTAGTGATACATGGGACTAAATTACAGAAGACAAGTCAATGATGCAACGAAGTAAGATGTACGAACGCCTGTGCCTATGTATGGTTTCTGAAAAATTCAGTAGTATGTCTAAAAGGTGGGCTTCGTTCGCCTGCAGTTTTTTCGTATATTTACGTCAATAATCTTTACCTGAATGGTCATCTCACAGCGTCATTAGTTAGAACTAAAGTATTGTTACAATTATTAGTTCATCAGTGACTAAGGGCGAGTACTGCTAGTCATTATTAATTATGCCTGTCAGCTTGTAACCTCGGTCATAGGTAGCCCTTACCACAATGACATTGTTACTTGTGATACCAATTCTTTAAACTTAGTGGCTATTGTGACGACTACACGGATCGGTCGGTCACAAGCAAAGACTATTAAGGTTAAGACAAATACTCACGGGTTGATCTGTAATAGGGTTAAGCAACGTTTGGCGAGGTGGGTCCGTGGATGGGGGTCCATCTATGTCATAACAAAGTCCTCATGTCTTACCAGGTTTTTGGAAGGTTACGTACGATAATTGTCGCAACTGTCATTTACACATCCTTGGTTATCGTAACGAATAGTCTAAAATCAAAAAGTCTGACAACCAGTCTTACCAAAGGGTTGAGGAGATCAAATAGGCCCATATCAAAAATCGGTTATTAGTGGCACCCGCTTAGAGTAGAAGCCATTAGAAGCTCATGATTGGGATACTTTAGCACAGGACCACCTGGATTTTGAAGATCAAGGATAGTCAGAAGGAAAATTCCCAGGCAACCAGTTTTTGTGAAGTCTATCATGTTTCCAATAAACGGGCTATGGAGGAGAGAGATATGCAGTCATGCAGTCATTATGCTAAACCTTACCATAGGTACCATTCAACTAAATGAAGTTCGACCAAACAAAACAGTGATGGCCTTCAAAAAATACCAACCAACTATTTAAATACACTAGTTCGTTTAATCCTTAATTAAAATATTAACCCCACTATAAAGTCCGAAGTGTTTTTAAATAAGTTTATACCTAGTTGAGTAAATTATACTCGTATTAATATACATTTGTTGGTTAGTTAATCAGCGGTTCGCGTGGCAATGTAGTACGAATGAAATAAATACTTATTTAGAACATAAGTGGGTAGTTGGCTCGCGATTTGTTTTATGATAACATCTTTTGAAAGTATCATTGAATTATGAATATGTATTGAAGTTATTTTGCTGTATTTGTATAAAAAGTTTGGATTAAAAAAAAGCAAGATTTTTAATATCTGTTATTAATTGATTTCTTATTTTTTAAACTGAAAATTATTTATTCAAACTTGCTTGCAAAACAGCACTTTTTGAACGTCACAAGATTACATTATGTAGCCTCCAAAACGCGCACCCTTCATCACTTCCTGTGTTCTTGCTTTCTTGCTGGGAAAAAGTGGCGCAACAAACTCCCCAGCAACACACGTCTATCTCTTACGTTTGAAGATTCTTTACTTAATTCATCGCGTGCGTTAAAAACAGCGTTGCATAATTTAGTTGATAAAACTAAAAAACAACTCTTAAGTTTTCCGAGTAATGTTTACACTTTAGTACAAAAATAGATGAACCTAAGAAAAATATTAAAATTAGAAAATACTTTTTAATATTTCCAAGTAACATCTAAATATAGAACTAGTAGGTATTTAATCTTACGTTATCCTCAATGCCTGACCTTCGTAGCTAAAATAAAATAACAAAATCCAATCTATTGTTTGGTATTATTTTCCTATAGATAATTCACCATAAAATAATAAACGTGGGACTGAAATAGTTTGGTATTTGAGTAAAAAGTTTTCATTGAAGAGAGGATAAACCGTGAAAGACTCTGTCACTTTCCCGGCTGTTGAACCCATTTACGCAGAATGAAAAAAAAAACAACGAAATGGATTTGTGAATGGCCGCTCAGATATGGGAAACTTATTTTCTGACGGAATTCTTTTTTTGAACGCTCGATGCGATGTCGTAAGACCTTTTTACAAGGGTTGACGTTCTCCCCAGCCGCCTCCAAGTGCGTGGTACAGTTCGAGCCTGTAACACCGGCGTCACCCGGGACCTTAGGTCGCAGGGAAGACTTCGGTCTCGCCCTCCTGCCTATGCTAAGAGCTGCTTCTCCCCCATCCCACCCCTTCAAAGTCCTGTCGTGTGCACAGCGCACATACCCATCCCTCGCACATACAGTCACTTCCAACCCCAGTCAAACTCCTAACCCTTTCCCAGTTTTTCCCCCAACCCCTCCACAATCCAACTCCACTCCTTACCGTGATCCTTGTGACTAAGTGGTTGCGGGCCCGTCCATCACTTATTCTCTGATGATGGCGGGTAGGAGTAAACAGTCACCTGCGCTAGGACCTGCGCAGTCGAGCGCCGTAAGTGGGGATGAAGGAATCCTGGGGGGTTGAGCCAAGCGGCGCTGGCGGTAATGCGTCCGTGCGGCAACACGCCCCCTTTGGTCTGGATTTCACGCGAAACGGTTGCCCTACCTTAGAGCCATGGGTTAGGGAAATGGCCAATCGTGTCCCGTCAGAGGGCCACAGGCGAGGGACGTGGGGTCCGCGAAAGCCGTCCTTGGGCGGCCGTAGCGGTGGTGAAGGTCATGCTGACGGTGCAAGTGAAGGTTGGAAGTCGGGACTTTCTGCTCCAGACTCCAGCCTGATCGAGTGCCCGATGTCGCACTGTAAGCCAGCCTCGCGTTCCTATATCTACCGGGTAGTCCTAGCGTGCCTACCTTCAGTAGGGCGCTCCCAGTTGCGGGCTCCATGGAGGGTGGGAGCTCGGTAGATGAAACTAAAAATAATCAAAAATATGGATAACACTAAAATAAATTTTACCGGCGTAAGGGTGGAGTCAGCGAAAGCCGACGACACTCCTACGACCTGCGCGAACACCGCGCATTCTGCCCCCGTGGGCAAATGCGACAAAGGTCCAGGCATGGCGAGAACCGTGCCGAAGACCAAACGTCAAAGCAGGAGGAAGGGACCAGGTAAAGCTGGTACCGACTCCACAAACAGGGCGAGGGTTATAGGTACGGGTAAAACCAGTACCGACCCAAGCACCCCCGTGACGGTTCCGTCGGCGGCTCACCCCCTCGGCGGTCCTCACATAACACAGCACACCGAGCAAATTGCTCCACATGCCGGCACCTCCGGGCCATCTGCCTCCGTCAACGCGGATACGGTAACCCGGACTGAGGACTACTTCTCCTCCGCATGGCAGGTGCAAAAACGCAAGGGCAAGGGGAAACAAACTCCACAACCCCAACGCCCTAACCAAAACCAACATGGCGTGAGCTCCAAGAAGAGGAAGATCAACCCACGCCAGCGCAGGCGAGCGCGCATGAACGCGAACGCCGCGCCCGACACACCAGCTCTACCCGCTGCCCCAACCTCCGGCCAGCCATGCTTCTGTGCCGGTGGGCGTACAGGCCCAGGCAGGCGAAAGCCGACCTGGACCGAGTGGTCGTCCGCCGGGCGCGGGGGCCGGCAGGCCGGTGAAGGAAGGGGACGAAACAATAAGCCCTGCAGGTGAGGTACAGACAGCTGCCAAACGCGCTCTGAACGAGACACTTTCGCCCCGTGGGAAGCGCAAACGACAGTGCCTGGACCCGTCCAAGCGGGCCACTCCTCGGGTAAGCTACGCTCAAGCAACCAAGAAGTCCCTGTGCATCGCAGTTACATGCGGCCACACCGGGATCCTAACAAAGGACGTAGCGGACACGATACTGACGGGGATACAGAAGACCATCCTAAAGGAGGCATGGTCCCCGAACAACAAACAACCGGGGCCAGCTTTTAATGGTAAGCCGGTTTACACAGAAGGCGTCCTGAAGCTGTGGTGCTCCAACGACCACACTTTGACATGGCTTCAAAAAACCATCGCCGACTTGGCCCTTTCAACCGGCCACCAGCTGATCATCAAGAGCCAGTCGGAAATTACACGAAGGATCAGGTGTGGCATCCTGATCCCTAATGAACAGGGGGCCATCACCGACTCGCGAGACATCGGGCGGATTCTGGCATACCAGAACCCGCAGATCGCGGTCGACAGGTGGGTGCTCCAAAGACAGGAGAAGCAGCAAGGCGCCAGCTTTGTGGTGGTGGGAATCCCGGAGGAACAAATCGCGACCCTGATGAAGTCCGGGCGCCGCCTCGCCTTCGGGCTGGGTGCGGTGTACGTGAAATTCCAGGGTCACAACGGCAAGTTTGCCGATACTCCGCCGGGATGGGACCCCGCCACTTTCACCATCCAGAAACAGCCTGGCACAAGTACCACGACCAGCGAGGGCGCTGGCCCCACCGAGGGCCCTGCGGTGCCCGTACCCGCAACCGTCCCTCACAGGACGACGACCCGGAAGAAGCCCTTCTGACGGGTTCAGACCTGGAGGGGGACGAAGTCGAGTCCGGGGACCTGCTGGCCGGGCTACAGCTTGGAGGAGACGAGGAGGGCGCAATCTGCGATGGCGTCCCCTTCTTCGTCGACAATTAAAATCCTCCAAGCAAACCTCCACCACAGCCAAACCGCGACGGCTCAGCTGCGCAAATGGTTGGAGGTTCAACACACGGCCATTGCCCTAATCCAGGAGCCGTGGGTCAGGGCCGGCCAAATCAGAGGACTCTCCAATCTTGGAGGTAAGATTCACGTAGACATACATCACGACCATCCCAGGGCGTGCATCTATACAACAAAAAACATAAAAACACAGTTTTTATCAGATTTCTGTTGCAGAGACCAATCTGCCATCTCAATACAGCAACCTGCTTTAAACATGGAGATCACCCTCGCCTCGGTATACATGCCCGAAGCAGAGGAGCCTCCTCCCTACGACCTCGCCCGCCTGGTGAATCACTGCGAGAGAAGGGAAGGAAGTGATTATCGGTACTGACTCCAACGCACACCACCCTTGTGGGGAATGGATACACACAACGATAGGGTAAGACCTTATTTGATTACTTATTCACAACCAACCTATCACTAATAAACACTGGATCAGAACCAACTTTCGTCACTAGACGAAGTCAAACAATTATAGACCTGACTCTCGCATCAGAGAGCGTAGCGGAGCTAATCACAGGATGGCATGTCTCTAAGGAGGCATCTTGCTCAGACCACAGATGGATCCGCTTTGACCTACAGGTCTGTATACAAGAAACACCACCGAAACGGAACCCACGCAATACGGACCGCGCGACGTACACCCGTACGCTCAGCACCAAACTTGCGCAACTCGGGGACCCTACAAATTACGTGGACACAGAACAAATTGACGAACAGGTAAGCTACCTCACACAGTCAATGATAGACAGCTATCAAACAGCCTGCCCCGAAACTGCATACCAGAAAACACCAGGGAAACAACCATGGTGGGGTGCGGAACTAGAACGCAGGCGTAAACAAGTGAGAAAAACTCTAAACAGAGCAATGAATACATGTGCCGACGAGGATTGGGACGACTATAAGGCGGCCAAATCAAGGTACAAGAAATGCATCAGATTCCGAAGTACCAGGGGATGGCGCAAGTTCTGTGGTAACATCGAGTCCTGTCAACAAGCAAACAGGGTAAGGAAAATCCTAGCACAACAAAACACACCTGGTCTGGGCACTCTCCGAAAACCAGACAACACACATACCACATCGCCGGAAGAAACGAAGCGCGTCCTAATTGAGACCCACTTCCCAGGATGCGTTTTCACGCAAAATGTAGAATGGCATGAGGTAACACAAACACCAACTGAAGAAGATTGGTCATACGCACAAAAAATCGTCACAATGGAAAAACTCCATTGGGCAATTCAAAGCTTCCACCCATACAAAGCAGCAGGTCCGGACGGAATCTTCCCAGCGCTCCTGCAATGGGGAGGACCATACATCTCATATAGACTATTAAGACTAATGAGAGCATGCCTGGCTTTTCGATATGTCCCCAAAAAATGGAGGGAGGTCAAAGTAGTCTTTATCCCAAAGCCAGGTAAAGGAGACTACACAAGCGCAAAATCTTACAGACCAATCAGCCTGACATCCTTTGCTCTAAAAACCCTGGAAAGGTTATGTGAGCGAGAGCTGAGGGACGGTGCGCTAAGAAACAACCCCCTGCATCCGAATCAGCACGCATATAGCTCGGGGAAATCAACAGAATCAGCGCTTCATCTGGTAGTAAGCCGGATAGAGGAGGCAATAGAACAAAAAGGCATCTGCCTTGGCACCTTTATAGACATTGAGGGAGCCTTTGATAAAACAAACTTCGTTAGCATAACAACGAGTTTACTCAGACACAGAGTTAACCCGATGCTAACTGATTGGATCACAAACATGCTCAGCAAACGCGTGGTACGCTTTGAAGATGATGACAAATCAGCACTAATAGCCAGAGGATGTCCACAGGGAGGGGTACTGTCCCCGCTCCTGTGGAATCTAGTGATTAATGATCTCATCACAAAACTAAACGCAAACCACGACTACACAATAGGTTATGCGGATGACCTTGCCATCCTCATCTCAGGCAAGGTAACTGACACTATCTGCAACCTTACTCAACAGGCCCTACGAATCGTAGAACAGTGGTGCAGGGAATTTGACCTTTCAGTAAACCCCACCAAGACTGAGTTAGTCATGTTCACAAACAAACGAACGTTGGGACCGTACAAACTACCTAAACTCTTCAATACAGAACTCAAACTATCCAACGAAGTCAAATACCTTGGCGTCACTCTGGACAGTAAGCTGAAATGGAGTAATCATATAGACAATAAAGTAAACAGAGCCAGCATTACCTTTTGGCAATGTAAGAAAATGATAGGGAAGAAATGGGGCTTATCCCTAAGATAATACTATGGCTATACAAAACAGTGATCCGCCCCATGATCACTTACGGCGCCTTAGTCTGGTGGCCCAAAACCGACCAAACTACAGTCGCAAATAAACTGGCGCGAGTCCAAAGACAAGCCTGCATGGCAGCCACAGGTGGCATGAGGACAACACCAACGGCAGCGTTGGAAGCCATGCTAGGTCTGCCGCCGCTGAACCTCTTTGCACAGCAAGAAGCAGCAATGACGGCTCTAAGACTCAAAACCCTTAATCTCTGGAGCAAGTTGCCTACAAAACACACAACTATACTAAACAATCTTTATGCAGACTTTCCCATTATGCAGGCTATAAACGACCGCATACCCAAAGTCTTTATATTCGATAAGAAATACAGGATCCAACTTTTGAGGATCATCGTTACGAGGGACATAATCCCAAAGAACTAAGAATTTTCACCGACGGATCCAAAACAAGCACCGGCACAGGTTCAGGCCTCTTCTCAGAAGACCTAAACATACACATATTCACACCCCTAGGAGTACATAATACAGTATTCCAAGCTGAATGTATAGGCATCTCCTAGCGGCCGAAGCAGTCATAAAGCGGGAAGTAACCGGTCACTCTATCCGAATACTCTCAGATAGCATGGCAGTAATACAGGCCCTAAGCAAACACTGCGCAAACTCCGGCCTTATACACGAGTGCCACCAACGGTTAAACAAGGTAGGCAGTTTAAATAACATAACCATTCAATGGATAAAAGGACACAGTGGCTCCCGAGGCAACGATGCAGCGGATGAGCTGGCGAGAAGGGGATCAGACCAAACAGCAGTAGGACCAGAACCCATACTGCCACTCCCTTCGGCCACCTACGAACACTGGTAAGACAGCGTACTAGGCACAAACACAACCACCTCTGGACTAACCACAGCGCGTGCAGGCAGGCGAAGATGGCCCTCCCGACCATCAACGATCGCCTCACTAAACAGCTGATGGGCCTATCAAAGCAGAATTTACGTAAGTTTACGGCAGTTCTAACTGGACACGGCTCCTTCAATAAACACCTCTATGTTATAGGAGTTACAGACAGTCCCTTATGCAGAGCCTGCATGGGGGAAGAAGAAACAGCGGCACACGTGCTACTAGACTGCCCTGAAACCGCCATATACAGGGCTAAGTACTTCGGTAACCCAGGTACTATCCAAGAGATAGTCAGCAAAATTAAACCTCTGCTGGCTTTTCTCGAGGAGTTGGGGTGGATCGAGTGAATAAACACCCATTATCACCCTCACACGCAAAATACGCGCTTTGTCGTGGAGTTGCGGAAACCAGCCCGAGTAATCTAATCTAATCTAAAGACCTTTTTAGTGGGATACCTATAAATAGTTTGTCTTTTGTTTTCGTTTTAGAATTTCATGGCGTTGACTTTTCAATTTGGGTGACGTTTTCGTGATTCATTTTAGTTTTTGGTGGGAGATAAAAATATTTAGTAAACGTATCAGTATTTCCAAACTAAAGTAAACATAATGTTTTAAAATGGACGTTCGTTTACTTTATCAGATTACCGTACTACTGATTACCGTATAACCATACTGTGACTATTATTTTCTATGAAACATTGGTATTCAGTTGCATCTAGTTAGACTGTAAGCAAACTTCAATATAGGTAATAGGGAAATGGAATCACTCAAACTGAATATGACATTCACACTCACCCAAAAAAAGTTGCACTACCAGATTAAAACAAAAATAAGCACCCAAAAAAAGAAACACATGCATACAAGCGCCCATTAAACACCTTACAAGCAATTTAACATGAAAAGTCACGAACAGTCAACCCTCCGCGCGCCCACACATCAGAATCAGCGTTACGTGTGTAACCCGTATGTGCTGATACAATCTGACCTCGCGGAACAGTTTGATACGATATGGCGTTATTAATAACGTACGGTGATTTTTAGCCTAAATATGGGTTATGCGTTTCATGGGTGGCCGGGGGTCAAGTTTTATGCAAATGTTGAAAATTTTGGTCGTTTTGGATGTGTAACTGATTTTGTTTGGTCATATACTTCTTTATAATTACGTATCAAATAGATCAGTTTAATAGAATCTGTGTACATAATTTGCTATAGAAAAAATATTAATTGAGTTGTTTTATTGTTTTTGATAAATAAGTATCGCTGTTAATATTATTTCTATAGAGACAACCATACATCAATGGATAATCCATCCTAAGAACCAAATGAACATCTTCAGAAAAGAAAAACCGATTAGAATCTCTTCAAACCTTCATGTCTCAAGGACTAGACCACTCCTTCTTTAAAAACCAAGTCCGAGTAAAGAACTGAAGTAAGTAAGACATATATGACGATAACAAGGTGTACTGGTCGCATATAAATCAGAATGCGAGCTCGAACAAGCGAGCGGCGGCGAGGCGGAAGAAATGAATATTTTGGCAGCACGTACCTTCTAGACGTCTTCGAAGGCTATGCACAGAGTAGGGGTAGACAGAGAATGCAGATTTTTGTTGTTAAGGACGTGCCTTTTTGTTTTGATTATCAGAAGATTTTGAAAAAAAAAGGATATTTGTTTTTAAGAGTCCTAAAAAGTAGTAACGAGAATGAGCTTGGAGGGTTAGAGAGGAGATGACTAAATAGACAGTAAATCGAATTTGTGAAAGCTAATATGGTAAGCAAGAATGAGACTTATAATATGATTTCAAATAACTAGTATGATGGAAGATATGTAGCACCAAAAAAAAAAATTAAGAAAAAACGGGATGATGATGATGAGTTTTATAAACTTCCCTTACCTATCACTTTAACCTACTTAAAAAAAGGGGTTCTCAGTTTGATATATAGGTACATATGTATGTTTGTGCGAGTTGCAATCTCACGTTTGGCTGAACCCAATTTGATGTGATTTTCAGCAATTTAGGAGAAGGTATATTAATGAAGTCAGTTTAATTTTTTTGAAAGAGTTTTTTTGCTATTTATTTCACGAGACACGCATTTGGCACAATTTTTGTAAGACCGAGTGATGACATTATAATAAAGAGGAAGGTGGTTTAGGATCTAATTTCATTGCGGTTTTCCGTGACAGTAACGAAATGGGTGAAAATAGAAACTTATTTTTGCAAACAGTAGGAGGATGAATGAAATAGCTCTTAACATAATTGTAAACAATATTTTATTCGTTCATTTTGTAAGATAATTTTTAATTAAGTCGAAGGAAACATTTCATGAATAAAATCAAATTGAAAACCTTTTTATAAAACTACAAAGCTTAAAGTAAATAGTTTCTTTTTCGTGTTTGCCATCGGTGTTATAATACTGAAGATTATATTTTTCCACTACTTTGTGTAAATATTTTTAAAATGTATAACATTTTTTTGTAAATTCTTGACTCTTTTAGCACATTGCACGACTTTCTGAACTGAAAAAAAAAGAAAAAAAAAACCTAAATTAATTTTCCATTCGCAATCTCTGTCGCCAACTTCTCTGTGGTTCCTCCATGCATGCGATGCTCATATCACTCGGAGCAGTTGGCTGAAGGGTGAAAACTAAAAAAAACATCGCCTCGTCCACGTCGGCACTTGTCTACCAACTTGTACTCACCACTTAGATTAGTTTCCAACTTGTTCGGTACAGTCGCGCTCACTCAACAAGACTTGCTTTTTTTTCATGCTTTATTGGAAGTCGGGTCGTGTGGTTTGTGTCTGATTTGCTTAGCAGTTATGGTGGCCTGGTAGCTGGTGAGAACTTACGAAGAAAAGTTGAAGGTTGAAATCAAGCTAAGCTTTGATTTGTAACTATGTTTTTGACCATCATTAAATTATTGAAAACTTAACCTTGGTTGTACCTATACCTATCCTAGAACCAAAAGTCCAACGGAATGTACTGATATAACATAATAGGTACAAGGGTGTAACTCAACATTGTATGATTACCAGCGCAAGTTGTGACGTCATTAAGATTAGGAAGTTGTACATATACAAAATATTATTTTATTTAAAAATACAAAAATAGAAAACATGACTAATTAGTATTATGACGTAAATTCTCGACACATGTGCTCTTGATTATATTACGGAAAATACATACTATATTTATTAATATAGGTAATTAGGTATGTATGTGTCACTCATGGTTGCGTGTTTTTTATGTATGTCTAGAACTCCTAAATATGTATATTTTTGATATGCTGAATCATTGACGATAATTATTGAATCACACACATTGAACTTTAAGCAGGTAACTATCACTCAATTTTCAAGTAAATTATAATACATTTTCAACTGAAAACTGAATACCACAACAACAAATATGTATGACACACAGTACCTTCGTGAAACGTTGACAAATCAAATAATTAGGTACTGTTAGGCCGCTAAGTACATTCCCGGCTGTCATTGAACATCCTTGGCAGTCGTTACGGGTAGTCAGAAACCAGTAAGTCGGACACCAGTCTAACCAAGGGATATTGGGTTGCCCGGGTAACTGGGTTGAGGAGGTCAGATAGGCAGTCGCTTCTTGTAAAGCACTGGTACTCAGCTGAATCCGGTTAGACTGGAAGCCGACCCCAACATGATTGGGAAAAGGCTCGGAGGATGATGATGAGGTCGCTAAGTACAGCTGCACGAGTCTTTCGATCATAAGGTTAAGCATGGTGCTAGTCTTTCCATGGACGAGTACCAGCTCCAATCTTGTCAATACGAGCTTCTCCGTGATTCAGAAGGTCCGTTGGACGTATCCCAGATGTCATTTGTACATTGTTGGCTGTTGTAACGGGGAGTCAGAAGCCAGAAAGTCTTACCAAGTGGTTGTCCGGGTAACTGGGTTGAGGAGGTCAGATAGGCGCCCGCTCCGTACTCAGCTGCATCTGGTTAGTCTGCAAGGCGACTCCAACATAGTTGGGAGAAGGCTAGGCAGATGAGATGATTTTTATACATTTTTTAAGTGTCAGTTTTGTAGCAGGCTCTAGTATGAATATAAGTCTTACCGTGTGAAAACTCCTAAACTGAGATTTTCATAATTTTTTCTCATCACTGAAACAGTTAAGGTTATTCACAAGACACGACAAGAATTATCGGTAGCCACAACAAATGCAATTGGTTTTACTTATTTAAAAATCTTGCGATTTGACCGTTATCAAGTGTCTGCATTTGAATGAAATTCGTGTACTGATGTGGAACAGTATCTAAGTTATTTTCCTTCCTCAATTGAAAAACTTTGCTATCATATGTTTTATTTTATTCGTGTAGTTGCGATCTGTTATTTATACACATATTTTGAAAATACGAGATATATAGTACGGGATGTTCGATTTAAGAATTAGTCATGCTATATACTAAATTAATTAATTTGATTCACTGGCGCCCTTGTAGGTGGTAATAGAGGAAACAATATGGGTGATTAATGCCAATATCTACCGCAAAACACATATTGGCATCAGGCATGTATGAGTAATGCATATCATTTCCATGTTAATCCACGTTTGAACCATTCAGACAATTTTATTTACGTAGATTAATCATTCGGGTACAATTTATACGTGGCAGACCTTTTTTTTGACTACATTAGAATTAGACGTGTTTATAGATGATTTATTTAACGAAAGCTTATAAGCCAAACTTGTGTGTGTTAATGTACATGCACATTGTCTTAGTATTACTCGGCGATTCGACCAATACTGAGCGCTCCTGAGCTTACACGTACTAAGACATTGTGCATGTAAATTACACATACAAGTATGGCTCACCCGTCTTCGTGAGATAACACATCTACACCACTTTCTTTGGAATCTATCCTTGCTAAAATAATTCTTATTAGTTTGAACTATTTTTGCTTATCAACAAAAATCAGTGTGTCAGTAAAATGATTCATAGGATACGGAATGTCATTGTTAACGATTGCTTCCGCACTTTCACATGTTGTAGTACCTCTCATCAAGTTAAATGATCATGCGATTAACTGATAATTATCGTTTAGTTTTTTGCTTTGTTTGGCCGGTTGTAAAAAAGTTGGCCTACTTAAAGGCACCGTGCGAAAGTTGGGTATAATTTGAGCTAATTACGTCCATCTAATGTTCGGTGCTTTTTGACGGCGACTGTTTTTTGTTGCAATATGATTAGTGATATAATGATACAATGAGTAATTTCAATAAATTGATGTTTTTGAAAACTGATGAGGGAAAACCGGGATTGATACTATGAATTAACTTCTATCCATCCATAGAGACTTCTACTTATAAGTATATCTATCTATCTTAAGCTTGTCAGTATTTATTTATTTCTTGTACAACTGTGTAAAAATACGTCAGTAACGTCAAACAATGATTCCAATTTACACTTACGGCACAAAAAAATCCTTCCTTATTACCAAAAATTAACACAACCATAGATTTCCAAACACGGTTGGTATAAAACCTATTTTAAAAGGCAGCCAGCCTAGTTGCATCTAAATCAAAGGGCAAGCTTACGTGTTCGGTATAGACAGAACAGCTGGTAATGAATCAGATGTGTATCGGTGGACGTGTGAGAACACACGGCCGAAATACCCGCCGTAAATACTAGCTCGCGTGCGCTTTTGTGCTGAGTTAGGGAAGGGATAGAGGCGGCAAAATATTTTTTAAATGTATTGTTTCTTCCTACATATCGTATATATCGCTCCTTGTTAGACACTGATACTCAGTTGCAGTTGGGAAAAAGACTCGGAAGATGAGATGATGATATAATATATAACGTATCCCAACTTTCATGTGCACATATTTGGTATTCATTACGGGTAGTCGTAGTTGAGGAGGCCAGATAACAGCTCCATTTAAAACACTGGTACTCAGCTGCGCTCAGTTAGACTGGATGCCGACCTTCATAGCCAGGGAGACGATGACTTCTCTATTACTGTATGATCAGAACACAGAGAACGTTAATCTTAGTTATGTCTATCTAAACTATCTTTAGGAGAATTCAAGTTATGAATTTCCCAAAAACGTTTCCAATTGTCACTCCCTTATTAACATCTGTTATTTGGTAAACAATTAGGTGATTTGGTTTTTTTAAAGTTCAAAACTTTAGATGTAAACTTCACGAGGTACACAACGTAACTCAATGAATATAATATTAATCCCATAAAGTATAAACAATGAAGTCCAGTCTAATAGAGCGACATAAGTCTGTAAAGAGTTCGTGCACACACGGAGCGAGCCTCGGGCGCCAAAAATAAAAGTTAGCGCGCCGTCTGATAAGCGCCCAAATTTTCAATGTTTTCCTACAGTTTTAACCGTTGGCTTTCCGTGTACCTGCATAGCACACGTGTTTATGCTTTACAGATGTATGTGTCGTGTTGGATACGGTAGTGTGTAATTGAGGATTTTGGTTAATATTAGTGACCCCAAATAAAATCGGGATAAGGGCTGGAGGATGATGATGATGGTTAATAGAAGTGAGAAGAATTTTAAGGGAGTTTTTTTTTGGTTGTGTGAAAGTAAATTCACGAAGCTTATCTTTACTGATGTCAGAATTGATAGCAAAAATTTTCTGGTGTGATTTCGTTGATTTTGATCACCCATTCAGTGTGTGTCAAGCGATCTGCATAAGGATCTTTTTTTGGATACGAAAGGGCGGTAGTGACTGATGGGCGGTAGGTAATGGTATAGTCTCATATTCCTAATCTCATCTTACTTAAGAATGCACAGTACCTACGTGAAAAGCTATCTTTGAAAACCATCAGCTTAATCAGAGAGCATTATTTATTTCGATTATATGAGGTGTCCTTTATTCCTATTTTCTCTTGTTTCTAACATGCATGTTCTAACAAGGCTTAGTTGTCTGAAGCGCATGCCCCTACACGTAGGTTTTGCTTATTTTTCACTATTACTGTTACGTAGTTAGTCCGATGTCTGCTTCGTTTTGTTTTGTATGTACTTCAACGAGTTATTAAACTTACAGTACTGCCTACGAATTCGGTGGAAAACTGGGAATGTTGCTTTTTTACTACATTTTTGGTTGGATCTAAGCTTGTTTTGGATGTTTTGTGTAGAGACTAGAGTGGTATAAAATATCGTAACTTTTACTCACTCTGAATGGATCTGCAGATGGGCGCAAATTACAGAATGGTATGTAAGTAAGTGTGATGTTTCCATTTTTCATTTGGTGACATACATTTGAGACTAAGCGTATTTTTTTGGGATGATGTTAGAATCTGTGAAATGTGAGCTATCTCTGTGACTACATACCTATGTCTATAGGTACTACCTTCTTTCTGAATACCATCCCTGTAGTTGATAACACTAGCTAATTGTATGACGTCAATAAGTACAATGTATTGTAAGTATAAACAATGCATCTACCTGCACACACATTTCTGAGAACAAAAAAAAGTTCGGGTGTAGGTACAAAGGGAATTTTTAACAGCACATGCATTTTATTTTCTACGAATTGTAGCCCTAACGGGTCTTTCCAATATGTATGCGGATTAACTAAAAGATATTTAGAGTGACGTTATATATTTAATCCTTAGTAATTACATGATTGTTATACGGAAAGTTTTGAGTATTAATGATTCATAGAAGTGTGTGTTAAGCTTTTTACAAAGCTATTGTTTTATTTTCTGTGTAAGTACTTAGTTTGTGCATAGTTGTAGGTGCCTACATATTCGGATTATTCATAAAATATAGTCGTCTTTTAATGTAGTTATTTCTTTATAAAAGTATGAGGTTTCCAAATACACACATACTGCTATAAAAGTATTTATTTATTTATTTATTGCAAAATGTATACAGATGCATCTTATGCTAGGTACACATTACCCTGTTAGGGCGCAGCAAATTGACTTAAAACTAAAGTATTATAATAATGACTTAAACTATAAATATATATATTGTTAGATATGAATCCTACTTGCTACCAACCTGGACTGACCAGGCTGGTATGGAAGAAGAAATTATGAAGGACAGAAGGATGACGGACGTTGAAGATGTCACATCGTGATCATATAATTAATTATTGATATTGTATTTGCTATTCAAAGTTGGCTTCTGCTAAATCCTTTGTAAGAAATAAACCTTACCAGGTTAATGTTCATAGACGTGTGTTATTTATTTTCAAGTACCACTTCTGATCTGACCTCTAAGATCAGAAGTGGGATCGCCACGCGTACCTACTTTACCCTTTGCCATCTGAATCCAATAATGATTTATTTTATTCATGAAATTTCACGTCAACTGTAAGTAAGTCTTATTTCTTACATTGGAGGGCATTCTCGTGAAAAACAACGAAACAGTTATAATCTCACGAATCGCGCTGCGACAATATGAATGCTCCTCATGCGCTGGGTGTAATATCCTACAACATACTAGTACTCAGAAGCCCAGGATATGCGCATGAATTGGTCACGCAATAAGTCTTGGAGGTCTTGGACAAAAATTGCGAGAAGAAAAGTGACAGCCACTGTAGCTTGTTTGTAAAACAAAAAGCGATCGGATCCTGGAAACACTGAAGACTGTCCACCAGCTGGAACTCTATCAGAGCGATATTACGAAGATTCCTTACAATAGCAGATTAGTGCTTTAGTGTTAACCCCTTGGATTTCTTTTCAAACATTTCGATTTCTTACACAGAATATCGAATATCGAAGCAAGTGACCATGAATAGCCATGTTGAAGTCACAAGTTACACATTTATGACCATCATCTATCCGATGTTTAGATTATGAATGGTGCGGATAGTGCAACTACCTTTAAAACTCAGGAATATATCTCGTCGTAGTATGAGGTTTAAATCAGCCTAGCGTTGAGAAAGAAGTGTTGTACATCATGACGCTACTTTTCATCACGTCGGCAGACAACTATATAAAAGTGAAGAGCGAAGCCTTAGATTACCAATTGTTAAAACTATTTGAATGTTCAGTGTGATATATGATTTGTTACACTAAAAATAATTTTGAAGAGTAATTGCATAATGATGATTTTGTGTTCAGTTAGCTGAGAGAATAGTATCGACGCGACGTGGAGTTTTTCATTCTTCGATAAATCATAAAGAAATAGTGGAAATTGACATAAATTTTAAAATAACAAGTCTTGTCGTGATTACAAATACATAAGCGGTTACTATGGTGACATGTCATGTTGTATTTACATGATTGCGTTAGAATTAATTGACTTATTATTCTGTTTCATGTGATAATTCGTTTTGTGGCGAGAATAATACTACATGCTGGGAACACGCATCCTGTTTTTCGAATGAAACAGCTCTTCAAGCTATCGCGAGGCCGCTCATATGCTTCGTGTGGAAGGAGACTACTAGCAGTAGGGCCGACCACGGTCCTAGCAAATATCCACCTCATTCTCTTCGTGTCCACGAGCACTGCCAGCCGATAGCTAGCACATAGTGTGACTCCTTGCTGTTATTATACGCGCAAAGGCTTAGCGCGACCAAACATGAGTCATGCATGATGTTTGTTTGCAGAGATATTACAAGAAGCATGGAGTGATAATGCCTGGTGAGATCAATCCAGTTCTTATGTATCTTATCTGTTATAAATAATTAAGAAATTCAGTCATACGCAACTATGATAAATCCTCTTATTGGTTTATTGGTTTGCGGTGCGCGACGACTCGGGTTCGATTCTCGAAATGCGCCTGAAATACTCGATTTTAATACAAAACCTATGTTTTGAAGTTTGCAAAAGTGTTTGCATGACAGTGAAAACTGCACTAATGACTGGCTAAATAGTAGAAGCAAAGAAATACATCTTCGATCTGCTTTTGAAATGTTTTGGCTTATCACGTTTAACTAAATGTTCTTACTTGCATGCAAGCTAGACTAGACAGAGCTCAATGCTTCATATACTACCCCATTTATGCCACTTTCTACTAAACACAGAAATATCAATATCAGTTTTGAGCAATAGCTTACCTATTAGTTATGACGTACACTGACTTATAGCTCAGGCATGGAAGGCAGCGTTAATGTAAGATTTGTTTAGTGGAAGGTATTCATCGAAATGAGTACCCCTAGTAATGGCAATGATTCTTAACAATCTGGAAGCCTGACTAACAATCACAGCTTAGTTTTCGCTTTCTTATTAAAATGACTATGTTCACTTGTATTCCTTACTAATAATGCATGAGAGTTCGTCAATCAAATGTCACATGAAACACTCAGATGCCTGAATCTATCCCAAAGCCTACTTCCTTAACCTTCTCACTACAGATATCGGAGATAAACTGAAACCAGAAAACACAACGAGATTTACTACGTGAGAAGCGCATAATTTGACGACGTATGTGCTGAAGTTTCACACTTCTTGCGCTTGCTTTATTGCTGCATGCTGTGCGGAGTGCCGCCGGTCAGCACATCGCGCGACATTGCTCGAATGATGAGAACGAGTGGACAGTATGCCTGGTATATCATGCATTCAGGCGATCAGGTGATCTGTTTTATTTTCATGTGGTTCTCAAGTTGAGTTCGCATTCGCCTCATTGAGCAGACGCATAGCACGACTGCTGTGCAGTTTCGGGTTCGATCCCCGGGTCGGGCGAATTTGTTTGTTTGTTAAAGATTAATTGGGTATAATTTATTTAAGAACATCGATTTTTAAATTTATGGTCAGAAGTGACCGAACGAAAAGATGTTCCTTGGTATTATTTCTGTTACAGTGCACTTACACGAGGACGTGTAAGGCGCAGGATGGCCGTGTCGGCGCGGCCCACAGCGCGGCCCAATATTGCTGGCTAGTTCCTTGTTTGTAGTCGTCATGGTGTCCTAAGGTGGCAACGTCAATTGAATCACCATCGTGACCGTTGCCATTTATAAAAGATGATTACCACTGCATACGTCAATTTCAACCGTTGATCACTTATGTTTGCTTAAAAGTATTGTACTGTAGAAAAAAAAAAGAAGAAGTAGCATGAGCTAAACGTAACCATAACGTAATGGCTGTTGTATTATGAGCTTTGTTGGCACATGATTAGTCATGATGATATTTCGGAGATTAACTGGATCACTATTTTGATTTTGTGTGTCAAAGTTATAATTTAGTCATGGATTTATTTCTTTGAAAACTTAGATCCTTCAAATGAATGGTCAGCAGTGGCCGAGCGAAATGTATACTGTGCTTGAATGTTTGTTCACAGAATTGTACACGAAGACGTGTAATAAGCAGAGGTACACGAGGCTGCGTTGCAGTGAGCAATGTTCTTGTGCCAATGCTGCTGATAGCAACGTACCAGTACTGCTGATAACAACGTCCCAGTGCTGCTGATAACAACGTCCCAGTGCTGCTGGTTGCGCCACGAGCGCTGCTGAGCCGGTGCTGCTGGTTGCGGCACGAGCGCTGCTGAGCCGGTGCTGCTGGTTGCGGCACGAGCGCTGCTGAGCCGGTGCTGCTGGTTGCGGCACGAGCGCTGCTGAGCCGGTGCTGCTGGTTGCGCCACGAGCGCTGCTGAGCCGGTGCTGCTGGTTGCGGCACGAGCGCTGCTGAGCCGGTGCTGCTGGTGGCGGCACAAGCACTGCTGAGCCGATGCTACTGGTTGCGGCACGAGGGTTGCTGTGCCGGTGCTGCTGGCAGATTGCTGTCGTAGCTTGCCATGATGACGTCAATGTGGAATTGAAAGAAGACGACTCTGGTGGTGGAGTTGCTGCCGAGTCGAGTGGACGCTGTGGTCTGCTCAGCCTTATTGAAAGTTGAGAGCACGCTAGTGGTGCCAATGTTGCTGGCCGTTTGTGTCTTGGTGCCTCTTCCAAAAGTTTATTAGAACGCCACTACTTCCGCTGCGACGAAGCAAGTGGACACCTCCTCAGCTTTCTTTGAGAGCTGCGAGGCAATTTGACAAGGACAAGGACTTAGAAGACGTTTGAATGTACATGAGTCTCTGTGTGCGTGCCGTGAAAGGATGCATGAATTTTGATGTGAAAAAGTGTTAGTCTAATAATTGGTCTACTTTCAATGACTGATTTTGACCTTGACTGTTATTTTAACTTGGAAATGGACTTTTCTTTGATTTTGACTTTGACATACCCTACCATACCGTACGATATTACGTCTCTTTGGTTTTCTATACTGGTGGTGCTAGTTGTCTAGACCACTTTGAGAACGTATGAATGTACGGGTCTCTCTTTATACCGTGGCGGTGTTACTTTGGAGGCCGCTGAGAGAACATACGACGGTATGGGTCTCTGTTCCACGTCTTCATAGTATGCTACCTATAGCTTAAACGCGTGCCTATGCTATGAGCGTGTGTAATGACAAGCAAACTGGGAGCCTCTGTCATCGAGAACATGCGACGGCATGGGTCTCTGTTTCTGAGTGGGACTATTGTTTAGACCACTGGGAGAACATACGACGGTATGTGTCTCTGTTTCACGTCGTCATAGTATGCTACCTATAGCTTAAATGCGTGCCTATGCTATGAGCGTGTGTAATGACATGCAAACTGGGAGCCTCTGTCTCTGTTTCACGTCGTCATAGTAAGCAACCTATAGCTTAAATGCGTGCCTATGCTATGAATGCGTAAAATGACATGCAAACTGGGAGCCTCTGTCCCCTGGCGGTGTATGGCGAGTGATGGAAGTCCGGATTCTGTCATTCACGATGCACTTTTATTCGTGTTTAGTCTGAAGCTGGTTACTACCATAACACCTTTCAATATGCCTTTGCCTGTGGGCGCTTGAGTGCACACTTGCGCCCATAGTATGATTTACATACAAGTAGAAGTAAATATGGAAACCTTTTTTTTGTTACCCTTCCTTTTCTCAACATATTATATGCTTCAGACTTATACACAAAAACGACTAGTACGAGTAAACTTAGTACTTATACCTTGCTTAACATGTTTCAGATCATGAGCAACATGTCGGTGATCAGCCTATGGGGAGTTGATCTGGTGCTGAAGAGGCGAATAATACTGCTGGCGAGGACGCCGCAGGGTCAGGAACGGCCGTGTTAGATATGAATCCTACTTGCTACCAACCTGGACTGACCAGGCTGGTATGGAAGAAGAAATTATGAAGGACAGAAGGATGACGGACGTTGAAGATGTCACATCGTGATCATATAATTAATTATTGATATTGTATTTGCTATTCAAAGTTGGCTTCTGCTAAATCCTTTGTAAGAAATAAACCTTACCAGGTTAATGTTCATAGACGTGTGTTATTTATTTTCAAGTACCACTTCTGATCTGACCTCTAAGAATATATATTACATTAATTTATAAGAAGTTAACAATAGGTATCTAGAAATAATTATTAGTTAAGCTTACATCTACTTAGGTATATGACAGTAGTTTTAGTTTATTATCTTAATTACTATATCTACTTCTATATCTATATCTATATCTACTAAGTATTTTCCTAAATCATTTTTTTCAAATAAAAAGATACCAAGAAGATCGATTTATAGCAACATTTTTACACAAAGATACTCCTAGTTCCAAAAAAACTAGCCGTGTCATGTTCCACGTCAATAAACCCCACACACTTTCCTCAAGAAACACACGAATTCGGAAGTCCAGATAACACCATTAATGGATTGGCTGACATAAATGTGACGTCACAACACATATTTCAAACGTCGCATGCTTTCAACGGCCAACGTAACTTGACCCCTCACACAGCCTCACCCATGCTCTCTATAGACCATTGAATGGACGGGTTCGGAGGGGGCGGGTAGGTCAAGTTACGCTGGTGGAAATCTAAGGGTGTTATCAGATAGTTCAAGGGTTACATTTAGTCAAGTATGCGTGGTCGGCTCACGCGTTAAGTTGCCGATTAGAATCGAAGGCATTAGCATTTTTCGATAGCATGTTGGTCGTATGTCTTTGAGGTCATGTGTTTATGTTGACTGGTCACACGCGAGGATTAAAGCTTTTTTGTGGTGGTAACACTGGTTTTGTTTGCTGACCTTTTTTGAGCGACCTATTTTTGTGTGTTGAGTATGTTATTGCTCAAGTTTGGTTGACAAGTTTCTATTTAAATCGATTTTGATTTGGTCCCATTTAGGAAAAGGGTGGAGAACCTTCTTTAATTATTTTTCCCTGTCAGTTCATTTTCTCCATTCATATCCACAGAAACATTAGCACCATCCATACATCTTGTCCTATCAACAGGCAAAATTAATCGCCAGCCCATTCCACAACACTTAACTATCATAAACATCAGACGAGTTATACGCAACGATTAAACTATCGTCCAAACTACGGTTAAGGACGTTAACTATAGTTAACCCCGGTTAATGTTGCAAGTAATTGGTTGGCCCTTAGTGATTAATTGATAATGCTTTGATAAAGTTGTGGTGACTTTGAGTAGTTTTGTAATGTGGAGGCAGAAGAAGGTTGTATATGGGTTTGGAAACTTTTTTTTTGCATGTGGTTGTGGCACTGGCCGGTGATAAATTGGTACCAAAAAGTTTAACACAGTCAGTAAAGTTAATGGCGGTTATTTTAAATTTGGAACGTTCGAATCAGCTCACAGCTGTTTATTATGGTGTAGTTGGTTCTAGTCTAAAGACCTTATGAGATGGTCTTAGTACTTTCTTGTATCACTTAAATAAATTACAAGCAAGTATAGAAATAACACGGCCTCCAGTAATTTTGATACATTCGTGGGCGGACTTTTCTTGACATTAATTCTTCACTGAGCAATAATGTAAAAGCTACCTAAATATGTATACTGAATATTAAGATATACACGACCTACGCAATAACGTTGACAGTCTAGTGATTATATAAAAATTGAAAGTAACAACAAAAGGTTTATAACACCCGATATCCTTAAGACTTATAGTGCTTTCATACTCACGAATTTTCCGTCAAGTTTTTCCGAGTAACAACTCTCAGTTTGTATAGTCATTGTTAGCAAACAATTGAAAACTACCGTTACAAGAAAAATCTATATATTAGGATTGAGAACCTCCTCCTTTTAAGAAATCGGTTAAAAAATATAAGCATCCGAATTGAGAATCGCCTTCCTTTTGGGAAGTCCGTCCAAAAACCCACCTAGAACCGCATGACAGTTTTTTTTCGCTTCGAATGACTGTGTCTTGCATACCTATACGCCTGGGTTTGTTGCCCGCGACAAAAATTCGCCAGTGTGAAATAACGTAAGCCTTAACTTTACGTGAGCGAAAATTACGAAATCATTTCCCTACGTCAGAAAAGTTTGTTCACCTATTTTTAAAATAGCCTCAAATAGCCCGTTATTTGTCACGAGTGGGCGTTCTGTTGGTACAAAAAAACATGTTCATTTTATATTAACAAGAGATTGGCGGTTCAGGCCTGTAATTAACATGAGTAACAGCTCTATCGACTTGTTTATTACGTGTCGTGTTTATTTATGTTTCTTAAAAAGTTTTAGAAACAAATTTAGCATTTTTTGTTTCTTTAAAAATAGAGTTTTTGTACATAGGGGATGGAATGTCGAGAAGTTCGTACAAAAACGTGATTTTAAGTTTTGTTTGTTATAAGTTTTTTGGGGTGAAAAGGTTACTGACGTATTTAGGAAAAGTAAGTACTTAGAATGGAATGTTCTCTTAGCTGATATAACTGGTTAGTTCTTGGTTATTTTTAGTTCTGTTGAAATTCTATTTTTTCTGAGGTCACACCAAACTTTTTTCGAACATTTAATAACAGATGTATATTTCTGAGGAATTTGGAGAGCAATTAGTCCGGACAAAGTTCGCAAAATAAGGTGTGAAGGATGGGTATTTTAGAAGCAGGATTTTTGTAGTCACATCCATTAAAATATCGAGTAAACTAAGTTTTCTGAACGTTTCAAATCTGGACACCTTCAAATATAGATCCAACCATTAAATTGGTCTATAAAAAGTGAATTTTCAGAACAATTCCAAATCTTAAAAAAACAATCTCAAAACAATAGTTTACAACATGCATGTACCCAGTCACATTTCTTTTACCAAGTGCAATATAATTTTTACCCTACTATCCTGGGGAGTTCCGAAAAAATCTTTTGTTTAAAAGCAAATACGTTATCGGGAACGCCCGGTAACATGTTCCCAACAAACAAGCCGACAGACAAACAAACAAAGATCACGTTAGTAATGTTTATTACTCACTGTACCTGAGTTAACAAATTCTAACAATAGATTTTTGAAAGGGACGTAAGTAAGTGTAATTTGGCTTTAAAATGCCCTTCCCATGTTATAGAATACGTGTAATCTTTTTATGGGGAAAGTGACTTGTGTCTTTGTGTGTGTGTGCTATTGTTATTGTATGGTAATTTGTTTAATACTCTCAAATGGTGGTGTTTAAACTTGACCGGTTGCAGGTAGAATGTGTGTCTGTCTTGCCATGCTAAAGAGGAGTTTTCGCAAAACATCAAATTTAAAATTATTGTATTAGTCAATGCTAATAATATGATTGACATTTAAAAAACACACATTACTACTGATACACAACTGAAAATGCCGAGTTCTCATAACAATCTTAAGTCATAGACCGGATCCAACCATTACAAATAACAACAAAAAAAAAACTCCATGAATACATGCTTTTACAAAAATCTTATACCTAATTCAATCTGCAATCATCAGTCACTTACCCCTTTTCAAATCCACACACTTTATCTAACTTTAAAATTCAAATCCATTTCAAAAGTGTCATATATCATACTCCTTCCAACCAGGTGGGTAAGTAGGTACAAACAATAACCATGGTATTGATCACACAACTCGTATTAATGAGCGAGTTACCCAACTGTTTCGGCTGTGATTCATTAAGTTTGATACATCGGCCCATACAGTTCTACAATCGCTTTTGGGGTGTAGATTATGTAAAAAGTAGATGCGACATTGCTTTGGCACAGTTTGTTGATCTGTCTGAAGAGGTGATTTTTTTTTCAATTTTAAGGCATGTCAGCCAGTAAGTTCTAATTATAATTTGTACACCTTTAACTGTTGCTACTTTTAGAAGCTGAAAGTCTGACAACTGATGTTGTGAACTGTCCCATTCTGCCTTTGGTTGAAAAGATGTTTATCTATCAATCATCAATCTAAATGATGTTTATAATTATTTTTAGTATCATCATCATCCTATCAGAATATTGCTGTGCACTGGTAAACATACGCTTCTTTTAATGACCGCCAGTCTTCCCAATTTTGGGGAGGCCAAGGTTCGCCATTATATTTATTTTTATTATTTTAGTTTAGGCAATTAAGGCCCGTAGAATTATACCTACTCACCAGTCTACCTAACATACTCAGTATCGCATACACAGGGTGTACGTGCAATATTCGTTTTTCGTAATACACCTGATCACGCGATCACACGTGCTCGCCACGACAAATGCAAATGAATAAGCTTTCATATTAACTCTTTATAGGGTGATCGCTATTATACGGACGTTTTTAATGAATAAAGCGATTTTATTGTAGTTCTGTAAGTGTTGAAAGGTCGTGCTGTTATAATTGCTTCGTTAAATAAAGCTGTTGATAGTTTGTGTTTATTAAGCTTGATCATATCATATAAGTTTGTGTTTTTCGTTCATTTAGAGATTGGATTGGGATATTGTAGCAACTTCTGAAGCGAGAACTGCTTGGTGTTTCCTATATCAATGAATTTTGTATTCATTAGCTAACATAACATATGATGAGATAAACATTTTTGTAAAACTAGAGCTTAGGCTTCGCACAAAGAAATGGCATTTGCATTTAATAACGAAACTGATAGAGATCAAGAAATACAATTAAACGGTAATTGATTAATTACCCAAATTAAGCACCCTGTATACAGTGTACACGGCACAATTTCGGGTAGTTCGGTGCCAGGCCGTGCTCTACCCACCCTGTATAATTGCCGCCTGTCTTCACGTGTGCCTGTATGACTGCTAATGCTGGCCCAACAATTAATAACACCGAAATTAGACCTTATTAACTATAGCAATACGAATGAAGTTGACATATAAAATCAATACAGCGTTAAAGTCGATTTTCGAATGTGCGAGCAATTTCACATGGTCTAGTGTGTATATTATAAAGTTTGGTATTTTATTGCACTACTTTTTATCGAATGAAACTTGGTTTTACGATGTTTTCATTATTGCGCCTGACAGTTACTAGGAGTTTGGATTAATAGGTGTTTAATGTTTAACTTATTTTTGGAAATATTTTTGGTGAAAGTTTCTAGTGGATTATACGAGTTTGCATGTATTTGAAATTATTAGTGTCTCGTGATAAGTGCTTATATTAAAAACTGAAGAGTTGGTTTAAACGAGCTAATCCCAGGAACTACTAGATCGATTTGAAGAAAAACAATTCAGTTAAAAAGCCCATTAAATGCCACAGAATTTCCTCCTTTTACAAAGTACATACTGGCCCATCAATGTATGGAAGCGTATCCGTCTGAGTCCAGAAACCATTTTTTAATTTACAAGTTTCTTTGACCATTATTCAACACGTGTTTTTTCTCGAGTTTTACGAGCGGTTTTGTAAGTTTCAGTCATTCGTTTATTCACCGCTACAAAGTTTTTCAGGTCGCTCTAATTTACTCACTAATTTGACAGTTTTGGAACTGATAACGCTATGCGGTGCGAAAGAATTACAACTGCCCCAGATTTCTTTCAAAGACTTGTTGAAAGTAGATACCCGAGGACCTTGTTAGCAGTTACAAATGCTGCAATTTGTTGGCTTATAAGTTTAATCCCATGAAATATTATGAACAAAAAACAGTTTCCAATTCGAATGTCTTTAGAAAGATAGTGTGTGGCAATTGTTAATAGTCCTTCAAATACGATTTTCCAGCAGATTATTTCGTAGTGGCACGACAGGTCGACACGGTGTAGTCACACGGTCGCCGTGTCGCTCTGTGTCGCCTTGAGACATTGTCGCACACAGCCCGACCGTGGGACAGGCCACTGCGTAAACGGAACGCAACTGTAACCAATCGATTATAAAGAATCGATTTTTCAAAATAACGGTAGCCATAAGCGATTTACATCTCGATAGTTACGTAGCAATTTGTGAGCGTGATCGATGAAATTTCCTTTTGCGGGTAAACGTCTGCGCATTGAAGCTTCAACTGTCATTTCATAAGGCACGGCGACGCAACGGCACGAATGCGGCACACAATAACGCGTCCAGCCTCCGCTGACCCCTCGCGGTGTTAGCAACCCTCGTGCTGACACCTGAGCGAGACACAGTGGCCGGGGCAGGGCAGGTCTCGGTGAATTGGCAAAGTGACACATTGTCACCGGTCGCACGATTTCACTGTCCGGCGAGACGTGACGAGTTACGCGTGGTCGCCGTTTTTATTTCTGCCAATGACGGGTGTCGAGGCGTGGTGTGGCCAGTGCGAATCCGCAATCGTAACTGTTCATGCGTTGTGACTCTTATTCTGTTGGATTAAGAGCTGATTTTATCATCATTAGCACTTCGTTAAAATTGTTGTTGTGTAACCGGTCGCAGTGGGAGTGATGTGTTTTTTTCATCGACTACACACGCCCACCGTTCGAGACGAAATTGTCAATTGAAGTGGCGATTGCGTCGCGCGATTTCTAAATTGATTTCGTTTAGTCTTTACATTGTCACCGCGCATGTTTGCGTTCAGTGGGAAGTCTTCACGTAAGTTATATCGTTAAGTACTGTCTCAGAGTGTTTGATCAGATTGAAGTTCATTACTCGGCTGCGTCGAGTTAACAGTAACATAATTGTAGTTAAAATTTGTAACGTAATCCTGTCGAGATATCTCATAGATTTGATTTGGCTTTGTATTTTATCCGCCATTATGATTATGAAGTGACTGGCACATCTGTCTGTCCGTCGCACGCGCCGCTCGGAGGTCAACGAACACGTTGAGTCTGTCGCATTGTGGAATACAATCTTTTTTGTGGTAGCGAGCGATCTGTTTACTTTGTTTCTGGTAGTTTTGCGCTTCGACGTAACTGCCGAGTTTTAATTGAGACTTCTGTTTTGTGTCCATTTTTGTCGTTGTCTTTTGTTAGTTCGGAAACTTGTTTAAAACGTTGGTTCGCTCTAGTTGTAGTTTTTTAACAATCTTTGTGTAAGTAGCGGTATTCTTTCCCACTACAATTTGCATAGCAAACAAACCTCTATCTCACTGTATCATAGTTTTTTTGCATGTTATTCTTAGTAATTAAACGGCAAAAAATTCGAGTATTCCCGGCTCATGAGTCCACAAAGAGTATTGATCGATTAAATCGGTCTCATTTCGGTTCCCAAGATATTTTTACGTGCACGTAATGGTCAAGTTATCGATATGAACACATCTCGATATTATCGATGGCATTCACACGTAGCACACGCTCTAGCCGTCCTGTCAATAGAGATGGGCTGGCGGGTGCTTTGTTGCATTATCGACTATCGACATCGTTTTTCTACGGCGGTCCTGTCACTCAAACTTTTCGAAGTTTTTGTGTGCCCGTCGATATATCGATATGTTGTTGGTGAAGTTGAATGTTAAAACTGTTCAATTATAAATGTGACTAGATTTTCTAATTTTAGTTTGTTTTCTAATTAGATTAATGTTTTATGATAACGGTTTTATTTAACTTATAGGCTCCCAGTTAGTATTTAAATGCTTCTTACAAGAGATTAAGGTAGAACTATAATCTTATTTGCGATTACTTGATTCCGACGGTATTCTCATTTAGATCACAAAGTAGGTGTATACCTACTTTGTGATTTCTGATTCCTATTGAGTTATACTTACATGCTTGGACTACATTTCAACAGGTTTTTTTATATTAGAGGTAAGTTCTACATGCTCTCTTGGAGATTAATTTTAATTTCTGGATGTAACAAAGTATTTTACCTTTTTACAAATCTATACAAGTATTTTCATCCGATTACTTTCCAACCACTGCTTTGATAAACACCAGTAATTTCTATAACCGTCCACAGCCTACAGTTGCCCCGCAACATGGCAATATATCGATAGTGGCGCAGATATGAAGTCGTGTAAGATGACAGATATCGTCGCATCGCTTCTATAACAACTGATCCGCTTTGTGTAAGGTTTAACACTGCTAATCTACTTGTTTTAACTTCATTAGAATCTCTACTTGTCATTTAACTACATGAATTGTATGTTTAGTAGGCCTTGATGTATTAAATAAATGGAGAAATAAATCGTTGGGATATAGAGCGACCAAGGTTGTGCAGTTGGCCAAAATTTTGTTTCTAAGTTGATAAACATTTAGGTCAGTCCTATAAGATTAGGGCTATTCAAACCCCCAAATTAAAAAGAGATTATTTATAATTTCAAAATTCTGTCATTATGAAGTCAAGGTTACCTACGTCATTTTAATGCTCCCCTGTTGCATCACACAAACTTACAGATTGTATAATAATCAATGCAGATGTGCGATTATTTTAATTTCAGGATTATTGAAAAGCAATTTAAAGGATAGCCCCTCTTAACTCCCGATTCCTTTGCTAGTGTAAACTTGTTTCGTATTTTTCGAAATAGCAATAATTTCAAAAGTCGGAGAGCATAATTTTAAAACTAAAATGTGTTTGATTTTAACCTGTTTATTTAGGAAAACAAGTTTTCTTGATAACGGATGATTACCGATATACTAAAGCTTGTGGATATTGCTAAACACATGCTTATTAATCCTAATAGAGTCTAAATGATATTCTTTTCAAGTCGCCGACTTTGATGATTATAATCAATCGTTACTAATATAATTACTTACTTACATACCTATATGGCGCCAAAGTTAATGACATGAATGTTACCTATGTCAAAATAATGCTTTAATTACAATAACGACTCAATTATCATTGCTCTAATGGTCATTAAATGTTACTTTGAAGTTTTGGCGACAACTGATTTCTGTTGTGAAAAATGTACTAGAGTAAGGTATTTTAAAAATGTGTGAAAAGTGTGTTTTCAAATACAAATCATAAAAAAAATTGTTGACACTTGTGTAAGCAATAGAAATCAAAAGCAATTAAACACCGAACAAAAATAGTGTTCTAAAAATAACCTCAAAATAGCAAACAAAAAATAAATTGCGCAACACTGTCAATATTCTAAATCTAAACGGCCAATTAATAAAAAAAAAGAAAACAAAACAAAAATTCGTGAAAACGGCAACATTACAAAACTGATTACGCAATAGGCCGCACTGGCCACTCAGTTCGTCGACCCCGCCATATTAAAAAGTTACGGACAATAGAAAAAAGTAGGTAAATTTGAAAACAGAATGTCAATAGCCGGCGGCCGGCCGAACCTGCCCCACGCGCCCTTGACTTGCGGAGATAAAAAGGGGGAGATGACCGACCCCCTCCCCCCGCGGACACCCCCGCTGGCCTCTGCCCAGGCTCGGTGGTTTATTGCTACTTTTATCGAGCCCCTAAACTTGGAATGCAACTGGTAGTTTCGAGTTGCCAATGTTAAAAAGTTTTGGGAGTGCCCTCGTTATGATTTAGGGGTACCTATTTGTTTTTTTTTTGGTAGTAGATGATATTATAAATTATTTCTTTGCAGTGATATCCATCCATTAAAATTTTTCTTAGATTTTATTCCAGTTGTACAATGGGTATCCAATTTGGAAGTATCTGCTTGCAGTAGACCCAGCCTAACAGGTGTGAAGTCACTATTGGGCATATACCTCTTTTGCAGTTAATCTTTCATTCATCATATTGTCCGATTTACTCGCTTATACATAGAGAAATTCATGACATGTTGATATTTATATAATCTCAAAACATAAACCGAAACATATGCTTCTATGCATATACCAGGTAAGCTGAGCTTAAATAGGAAAAAAAGTTCTGGAAGAAATAATTTTAAATTGGAACATTACGCCATATATTCCACCCTTTTTGGACATACAAAGTACTGTCAACATGGCATTCTAAATTTAAATCACTCGAAAAAAAAGCGGCAAATATAATAGCAGAATATCAGCTGATCGCGAACTGTCCCCTCGCGGCGGTGACCTTGAGCGCGACCCCACTATTGAAATTAAAGGAGCACCGAGGTTACTGGCACTTTGCACTTTTAAAAATGGAACCAACGAACCCTGGACTGTTAACAAAATAAAAATGCATTTTGAAATTGGAACGTTTTTTTTTTCATTGTTTTAATGGCCGATAAGTTTGAGACTTAAGTGCTTGTTCTTTTTATAAATTATGAAATGAGATTTCTTTGTTTTTGTAACATGGTTGACCTTGTAAACTATGTGTACAGTTCTGCTAACTCTAGAGGTATACTTAGTTGATCGACAATATCTATTAAGAAAACGTATATCAAGAAAATACATGATCTGATTAAGATTTCTCAACAGAATTTATCAAAATACCTGTGCCATCAACCCAGAACCACTCCATTTACATTTAATTTTTCAGCTACAAAGAGTACTGAAGATTATGAGCGCGTCAATAGAAGCCTATTACGGTTTGAGTATGCAAATGTAAAGAAGTTTCAATTCACCGGTGCAGCTCTGCAATGATTGGTCAGGAGAGCAGCGACTTTTGGCACAATATTTTTTATGCGAACCGTGATACACTAAAAATCGTCGTCTAGCCGTGGCGTATATCGCATTAATATTATAAAGACGAAAGTTTGTGAGTATGTATGTTTGTTACATGGTCAAGCACAAACGGCTGGCCGGATTCTGATGAAACTTTGCAGTAACACAGCTCATAAATTAGAATAGCATAATTTGTTTACATTAACGTAAAAAGTACTTATTCGGCTAATGTATTATGGTATATTGTGTCTTCCAATCTTGTCTCCACTTTTGTGATATGAAAGAAGACGACCGTGGAAGTAGGCAGTATGTTATTGAATTCGCTACTAGGTTTAGGTACTTGATTTAATTTATATCGAGCCTTATTATTTGCGACTCAGTGACAGATCAATAACCTGCGTATGTTAAGAAATACCTAGAAATACGTAATTGAAATGACATTGTGATGGATATTCAGACGAGCTTCATTTACGTTTCATAATTAGGTACCTACTGGTTTTGACGTTTTCCAGTGAAGTCTTGTCTTTATCAATAACAGTTATCAAAGACAGACTTATGCCCAAGTTCACTGACACCATAAACATCCGTCTTAAAACAAGGTTTCATTTGAAAATTCATAGTAAACTGCCGTTTTAAGAAATCTGACGTTTATGGTGTCGACAAAAATGGGCCTTTATTAACATTAATATTTAACTACCTCAAAAATCATCAAATGACCCCTTCCGCTGTGGGTTAGCAGCGGTGAGGGAGTGTCAGACTCTTACTGACTAAATACCGTCGTGTTCCGTCGTAGGCTTTTTATGTACCAGCGCCGCGGTAACTCTTTCGAACAATCCCGCAGCCCCCCATGTTTACCCACACCATAAACCTTCTTAAAACAACTGTTCAACTATGAAAATTGAACGTGAAAGAAAAATCATAGTACAAAACAGTTGTTTTAAGAAAAACTGATGCTTAAGTTGTCGGTGTACTTGTACCAAAGTTTCATTCAAGTCGGCTCCCCGCTGGTTTTGTGGACAAATTCCGAATACAATCGGAGGCCAATGTCCACGGCGTCCATTGATTCGACTTTCTTCAAGAAATCACGTCGGACGCCGGAAGACGATTCGACTCGGAGCATGCGGACCAGAACGCTGCCTTTAAATACACTGACCATTCTTCACACTTACGCATTCCTCCACAAGGAAAAACCAACCTTAAACTCCACTGCACAGAACACAAAATCTCTTACCTCTCAACCTTCAAGACTCACCCATACCCCCCACACGATTATAAACTCTATCTTCTCAACTCATGGTTGAAAATCCTTTGCAGCTATGTGAAACCATTTCCAATCTCGGTGGCTTCACGCGGGCAGCTGAGGGGATGGGCAGAGTGCAACGTCATCAGATGCGTTCCGCCCCGATAGGTGAGCCGACATACAGGATTCGTTACGATAGTAATGGAGTGAAGAAATATGTGGTGTAAGGAGAAAGGAGGTTTGAAGTTGTAAAGAGGTTCCTGTTGGTATTTTGGTTTTATGATGACGTGTGTGACATTTTGCACCTATTCTTGCCAGCAGAATTGACAAAAGTTCGGTTCCTCAAATGTATAGAGAGATTCATATTTTTTTTTAGAAGGAACGAGAGACAATACGAGCCATATTCATCTTAGAGCGAAATAACTATAGTGATATTTCATGGAGATTAAATTGATTTAAAACGTTACCTAATCATAAATCGGTCTGCTTGTTTCAGTGAGACTAAAAATATTTTTTTTCGATCGTAGGTAAATAAATAGATGAATAATAAATAGGTGACTGGATACTTCAATTAAATAATTTTATTTGATTGTATTATTTACTTATTACTTTTTTAATTTTTAATCACAGTAGCTGTTTAATGGTCAATACTAAGTAAATATGTATGTATGTATGTATATGTACAAATATATACAAAGAATTTTAATGAAAAATTAAGGCTGGGAATACGATGTGAAATTTAATTTTTACTTTGTAAAGGCTTGAAGGGCTTCATTTTGGAAGCGCGTTCTGAAGTTAAAACTAAATTATGCTTTCATTATGAACTTTCTTACAAGGAACAAAGTTCTACTTATTTATTATATCTGTGTATAGAAATCTGCGTAATCATCTATGAGATGGATGTCTTAGATCTGTAGTGAGTAAATGCTATTAGCTAATTAGGTGTGTTTTAGTCTTTGTATGAGGCCATTGATTGAGAAACTTTTATCTAAGAAATAAATTTAAATAACCCTGAAATTCTACAGATTTTTCCCAAGAATTTGACTATACACAATTTTTTGAGTATTTTGTTTTTCTTTAAACCACAGTTAAGTGGTCATATTACAGATTATTAAATAGCTATATAACACAGTGTATAATTACATAATAATAAATTATTATTAAAACAAAAAATAAATTATTTATGTACTTATCAAGAGATACACAAAAAGATTCCACCCCAACATTACAAGTTAAATAAAAGCTTTTAAAAACTAAAGCTATTAATCTATTCTTTAATTACCACCTACGCGGCCCAAACTTCGTAGCACACACGCGTTGAATTCTTCCACATACGTGTAGCGCTACGCACGTGTAGCGTGTAGCGTATGCACCTACGCGACTACGAAATTTTGTAGCGGGGATTTTTTTCGTAGCGTATATTAAATGCTTTGATATTATATGCTACGAAAAAAATCAGTTGGTGTGTAATTTTGGTTCTGCTATTTTTACAACGGATTAGACGAGTTACATAATTTTAAAACCCCTGCCTGAACTAGAATTCGTATCTAGCATGCCTTAGTACATGATCTATCGAGGCATTTAGAAAACTAATTGCTATAGTTTCATTCACAAACAAATATAAAATTCAAAGCTCTATATGAGCAAAGCCAGTCTCAGCATTATAATGGAAATGCAGCAATAAATTTACAGTAAGTCCCAGCTGAGGCTCCGCCATTCACAATTAAAAGAATCACTCCGATAAAAAACGTTGACTAACTAACGCGTCGAAAAACCTTTTACGCTTCCCCATTCCCCAGCGGTTCATTACACATCAACATCGCACACCAATCAAGCTTTCATTAGTCCGCAGCGAAACAATCAATATTCATATCCCATGCGAAATCTTTATAGCCGCCCGTGTGGAGGCACGGAGTAAAAATACCCTGATAGATGATCTCCACTGCGCTCGCATTCGCAACGAAATTAAAAAGAACAAGGCATATCACTTAGCGCACACAGAAGCGCGGGTTTTATTAAAAAATTCTACATATCTCGCGTCTTCACCGCTTTATCTTAACCCCCCGCCGCAACAGAGACGGACAGCAAAAAAATTCTACGCAAGAAAGGGACATGAATACCAAAATTATAATTGCCAACTGTAAATTAACACCAATTCGGTTACTGCTGTCTCTGTCTATTTTACTCTTTCGGGGTACGTGTGAGGGAGATGGGCTGTGTTTGTGTGTGCGGATTGAGTGATTTACATACGTGGTGAGCTCACAAACACAATAATGGACAGAGGCGCGGAAAATCGAAGGAAGCGATCGGTTTTCCGATTTGCTTTATGCGGCGGACTGCACCCGAGGCGGACTGCACCCGCGGGTTCTGCACCCGAGGCGGCTGCACCCGAAGCTGCATAATGCCTCGCAGAGAAAACAATCCGGATTGGGAACGAGTATGAATATATTATGCAGTGAGCCGAGTGTACGGACATACGTATCTACAGCAATCTAGATACCTTTATTTATTTTTGAAGGTAACTGAAGTGGGTACGTAATATTGATAAGTAACAACAGTGTGTTAAACATTAGGAACTATAAAATATGTATTTGTTAACTTAGCCAGACCTATTTGGTTATAAATTATCAACATTGTAATGACAATACTTTTGTCTTAGTCAGGATCAGTTACATACAAAGCTTCTTTCTGGCTTTCTGCATTGAAATCATCATCATCAGCAGTTTTTTATTTTGGCACAGAATTTTTACTTATTCGTTGTTGTCCAACATGTACTTAGCGAGAACATAATACAACACTCATACTTGATTTTTTAAACATTTACTTAAGCAAACGTGGAATCACTCAATTGCATTGCGAAAATATATTAGTTTTAAATACTTCTTTCTAATTAAAAGATTTTTTATTTTCTTACATATTCAATTTGTTTGATTCTTCTCTTACATAGGAATTATAAAATATACGTGAAAGAAAAGTCTTGACATAAAAATAGTTTTGACTATGTTCAGGTTTTGTTTATGAAAGTTTTCAGTAAACAAAACTATTTCTTACGCCTAATTTAAAAAGAAAACACAAGATACAACCTTGTCATGTCAACTATGGTCTTCTGTTCAGTCAAGTTAGTTCTACAAAGAGACTCTGAATAAATATAGTAATTTCTGTTCAAATATATTTGAAACACAATCTGTCGATTTCAGCTAGAAGAGCTAGATAGAATAATTGTTTTAATCGAGTTGTGTTAATGCTTTATTGTTTTAATGATTTTTCGTATAAAAGGGTTTCTTTTGAAATATTCACTCATCAGTTTTGTTATCATTTACTGTCAAATTATAGTATTTTTTTACCATGAAAAAGTAATGAGAATATTTTATGAAAAAATTGCTCAAAACGTTAAAATTTATTTCACCTCCTATATCGAAGTAAAAGCGCCCAAAATTAATCCCACATTAATTCCCACTTAATCAAACCGAACCCCACCAAAAATATTTTTCTTCCATTACAAAATGCAATACCAAAGTACCTATCTATATATACGAGTACAAAACTCTTTACCCCACTTTGTATTTAAGAAACGGCACAAATGTATAGATAGCTTAGAAAGTACAGTCGCACGCACAAAACAATGGCGAGGCGACGGTTGACCTCGCGGCCGCGCCTCCCCATGTCTTGCCTCCCGACGGTAGCGCCGCGTGCAATTAATATGCCGAGGCGGCCGCGTGTACTGCGGCTGAGAGTACTTGATACTTGACATTTTGTTTTCTATTAGGGAGATATGGTAGATTGTGAATGGTAATAGAATGTTTATTACTCAATCGTACGTATTGTTATTATGCATATTGTGAAATATATAAACGTTTGTGTAAAAATATTATGTTTCTTGTGTGTAAGTGTAATAGTTTATGTTTAAACAAGAGTGTGGAGGTATCATTTCAAAAGTTACATTATATGTGCTGCATTTATCAGTCATAAAGTATGTCAGCTTTACTTTACCTTTTATGGCTAAAAGGTAAAACGATTGAGTTCATTTTTTTTAACATAATCAAATATTTTGGTTTGTTTTACATTTCACACATCATTATGTAAAAACCATAGAACATACGTTAAAGAAACCCAAAAAACGTATGAGAATGAAGAAATAAAATAATTAAAATATCTAATTACAAGTATCAAGCTATACCGGTTCACACATAACCCGTCCAAGTTTTCTTTTGCGAAAGAAGAGAGAGAATTTTTGATCAATAATTGTCACTGGGCGGCCCCCTCTCCCTGGCGCGGGGGGGTGAGTTGGGGATCCGCGGGTTGGGGGGAAGTCGCGGGGAGGGGGTAATTACGAGTGCGTTTTGTTACCGAGATGATAGGCGCGAAAAATGGCTTGCGCGTGCTTTTACGTGTCTCCTCTAGTTTTGAATATTCAGAGTCGGCCTCTCGGCCTGATGAAATATTGAATAGACGGAGTAATTTATTCCCCGAGGAGAGTTTCCGAACGGTCCACGTTCCGTTCGGATATTGAAATTAGGCGCTGCTTTGCTTAAGAAAAGCGTTTGTTTGACGGGCGTCCTATAACGTCCTTTATACGGCGAGATATTTTTTCTTTGATTTTCATCTCCACCTAAATGACGCGCGTCTCGCGTTTATTAAAGTTTATTACAAACTTCAGGTAATAAGAATGCCAGTATGGCGGACTATGAAAGGCAAAAAGTGTTATTGAAGAGTAAAAACTGTTGCAAACAATTCATACGCTACTTTGTAACGGAAACAGCCCAGTTTTTACATCCTCGACAACTAAGAATATCACAAACAAGATATTATCTGGACACACCATGAAACTTAACAGCCAAGCAATTGGTCTATATTCGCAGTTAGAACTAACTGGAGTCTTCTTGGTCTTGTCATATACTGATTCGAAGGAGGGTCTCAATTTAAAGCTAAAAAAACAGCAAAATTACATGTTAATTTCTTTACACAAGTTTTTTGCTCTACGCAGATACTTTATTTTCCATGAACCATTAAGACCCCGTAACACTCACTCAAATATCAATTTCCATCGACTGTACCTTCATGTACCACCTTCTTAAACAAAAACAGTTTGTTCTTGAACAGTACTAAAAACGGTATTAATTAGGGAATCGTAGTACGCAACAGAAGAATGTATGAAGTGCGTACAAACAAGCTATTGCACTTAGTGAGCGAGCAAATATGCAAATTCATGCTTTAGTACGCTGCCGAGTGTGCGCCGTATGCAGAGATGGGATAGCGAAAACTGTGGAGATGGTGTGAGCCCTACAAATATTTTTGGGCCAGTACTTTGTATTTTTGGGGTATTAGGTTAACTGATATTAAAGACGATAAAAAGAACTCATTATAAACATTGATATAAACTTGAGCAACGACATAAAACATTGTAAGCATCATTCAATTAACTAGCAATGAGAAAATAGGGCTGAAAAGATGATCTCTTTTTTTAATCGTTTTCAAAGTTTGACAAAAGGGTTACGTACGGAATAGAGTGAAAAAGTGAAAATATGCAGATTCAAGCCGACAAGACATAAACATCTCATATTTACTTTTGGTTATGAAGACGTTTTCACTCCAATACATATTAAAATTTTCATGCACATCTATTAGTTAGAACGAATTTTGCATATAAAATCTATAAAGCTACACACATATCTTTATATTCTGTACAATGCTTCTAAAACCTTCCACACTCCCACTCGAGGCTCAAACAATATTTTTAGAACGTTCACAGCTCAAAAGAAATTACAACAAAGAACTTCTATTTCAGTCTCCAAACATTTCTCTATTCCTCAGGGACATCAGCCTAAGAAGAGAGGGTGGTTAATGAATAAAAAAATTCCCATTTTTTTCTCTTCAGCTCAGTGATTAGTTACCCTTATAATGAGTAGTGTGTGTGTGTGTGTATGTGTGTGTGTGCATGTGTGTGTGTGTGTGTGTGTGTGTGTGTGTGTGTGTGTGTGTGTGTGTGTGTGTGTGTGCATGTGTGTAGGGGGGGTTACTTAAGTTTGTGACAAGTTGATAAGGGACGCAGATTAGGGACTTTTTTCGGGTATTGATCGCCGAATTTTTATTAGGTTTTTTAATTAGATTTTTTTTTGGTGTAGTGGAAGAGGTTGGCTTGGTGCGGCCATGTTTGTTCCCTAGTAAAAATCTGATTAAGACTAGATAAGCTATGAAGTGAAAATGTTTCATCCATAGCCTCAAAATATGTTATTTAATTGTACACCTTTTAAAATAAATTAGTTATATTCTTGTCTTGTTAGAAAAAAAAAAACATGTGTTTCTCACTGATTTCTGCTAATATAAACTTAACTTGCTCCCATTTTATTTATATTTAGGCGGCAAACCTCAAAAGAGGGTCTCTATTGATTTCATTTAATAATAAAGCCATTTATTTTTTTATAAAACATGATATTGTAATTAAAAAGCACGCCCTTACTACGCAGACTTATAAGAGGAGCCCCAATAAGAAATTCCTTATCTTATTTAACACTCAGAATAAAAAAAAACACACCCACAAAAATAATAAACATAGCAATTTTCCTTCTACGTATAAGTTACCGCAAACGGCGTGTTAAGGTGAGCCCGACCAGAATCGGCCGAGTATCACACACATATACCTCTCTCTATTGCCTTAAGAAATGGGGGACTTGCTTACATTTCCCTCCCTATTCGTGTCACGCGTCCAACGTAACTTGACATTTACGATTCCCCTTAAATACTCCCCCGATGTCCCTTTTTATAGGTTCCAAGCGGGCAAGGGGAGTTCTCGTATCAATTGTTGCTTCAAGTAGGGATGTAAGAGTGACTCAAGTTAAATTAAGAATATGGAGTTTTTTTTTTCTTTTACTTTGTTTGTTGACGGAGACTTTTTTGACATTGTGGACTTTGTGCGCCCTCGGGTTTTTTTCTTTTTTTTTAATTCTTGAGGCGTTCGCGTGTAGGTACCTTTATTACACCTCCGCATGTAGGGCCCTTTTCCGTATTAAGGGATTTCGCGAGGTTTATTTTTTGGATTAGGACCTCTTTGATGTCGTAGGGTCTGGATGTATGTTTGTTTGTTTTGGTGAAGTATCTTCTTGAACAGTATATTGTGTCTTGGAATTTTGTGCAAAGTTTGTACTTTTGATGATCGGTTTTGTAAATATTACTATTACAAGTAAAGCAGATTGGTAGGTAGGCAAATACTTAGATCAGATTTGATAGGTACATCTGATACTAAAGCAGCTATAAACTACCTTTAGCCATATCACAGTTGTTAAATAAGTACTAGATTCTAAAACAACTGCTAGAAAACTCTTCACATCTGTTCTAAATACCATCAGTTTATTTTTGTTGAAATGTATAGTAGCCGACCACCTACTACTTGAAAAAAATGGGATTCAATCACACTACGGAGGAATGAATTTTGAACAGCATTCTTTGTTACAGTTTACGTGATAAAACAACGATAAATAGTGTATTTATAAACTAATCATAAAAAAATATAAGTAGTGCAGTAAAATTGAGATGTCATGATTAACCCGGATTAATAGCTACCACGTGTAACTTTTTAACCCTAAAACCGACAAAAAATTACTCGGAAATCTGAAGCTGTTTTCTCCTTTACCCATTGTTTTCGAAATCAATTTAATGAAAAACAGTATTAAGCCTCGATGCGTGTTCTATTCGCTCCAATAGTTATTCCATGAACTAACAGTGCCAACGAATTTATTTTTAGTGTCATTAACCCGGTTACGGGTATCTATGAAAACATAAATTGCTGACCATAACAAAAAGCAGGCAATTAATTAAAAAAATATCAACGTGAACAGGGAATTTTACCCAAGCAATTATCAATCTTATTTCGTTAAAGTTAAGGTTGGAATTTGTATGCAGCGTGGTGTTATTTCAACCGTATCGGTTTCGACAAAAGAATAAAACTTTTGAAATTCAGTGACAACATACATACCATTAACAAGCATGTAATAGAAGGTTTATTCAAATTGTAAGCACATCGTTGAGCAACCTAAACCGTTGGTAATCGTTTGACAAAATGCTAAACTGTGTAAATTAACCGATTATTCTTTTTTTGAATTTCAGAGGACGAAATGTATCTGGCAGCTAACCATCGAGTGAAGCAATCGATTGTAATTTGAATCGATAAGGAAGTGACATGTAATCGATTTTAATATGATCTTGCATTGGTAATAAACTCGTCTTGCAGATCGAGATTGAGTTTCGTTTCATCAATGGATTTGTCAATGGATGGCAAGAAGTTGACGAATGCAATCGGACCAAATAAATATGCATTCACAATAAAATGTTTTTGGCAGTCTTTAGTGATTGTAAACAGTTATTTTATAATCATCAATCTTAATTAAACTTTTAAAGAATCCGAATATTATCTAGCTACTACTAACTTTCTCAAATCCACCCTGTTAAACATACTAATAAAAAAGTAACGAACATTTACACAAATGCCTTTAAACCTCAGAAGAAAAAGCTGCGCATTTAAAATTGGAATAAAAATTGCACATGGTTGGCAGCATTGTGCAGATGTTAAAAATTTGTACAAATACCGGGCGAAGGAAACATGCTTTCTGCCAGTTATGTCGCCGTACGGTACTACGGGACTTTTTCTTTTTAAACTTTTTGCTTGCGGAAGAGATATTATGGAAAAACGTAGGAGGTAGATAATGTAATTGTGAATCAAAGTTTTTCTTGACAAAAAAATAATATAACATAAAGTATATTACGTGTATCATCAGTTAAAACAAAACTTTTAAAGATAGCTATACCAAATGAAACATTATTTTCGTTTGTGCGTCGCTTTTTCTAAATGAGTTCAAAAACCAGTGCTCACGTCTAATAAAACGAAAATAAGATTAGACCATTGTTATTTACGGCTGTAAAAGTCATCGATCGATTAATGATTAAATCATTACTACTGCAGTCATTACGTAAACTTGCTGAAAAAATATTCAGCAATCGAACTGGTAAATAAGAAAACGCGTTTATCGACTTTCCTTTTAGAGGAGGTAATTAAGTAGAAAACAAAATAAAAGCTTTGATTTTGATTGCTTAAAACTGTTGAAATACTTTAACATTAAAATAATGGAGTCGATGCATCGGCGCATTAGTTTTTTTTATTATTGTTATCACACACGGTATATTCGAAACTGTAGTACGAATTTCGGTAAAATTATGGCATATACATACATCGTTACTTATATAATAAATGTGGAAATTAGTTTGATTGTTACAATTTCACTCTAAAAATTCTAAATTCATGCTCATATTTTTTTAGCCTATGTTGTCCCAATGCTGGGCAAAGGCCTCCCCCATATCCTTCCATCTTTCCCATAATACGTAGGGTAAATTTTCTACTTATATTATTTGGAGCTCAGGTAACACCGAAGAGCAGGCATAGATAAGATTAGTATATAAATCTAAAAAAAATAACAAATGATGTACATTTGACACTTAGTAGGGGTCCAGCCAAGCATTGAAACGTAAACGCTTCTAGCGTCCGATTTAGTCAAATTTCTCGGCTCTACAGATTAGTTCCAGGTATTCCGTTAGACCGATTTAGGCTTTCACGCGGTCTAGACTCAAATCTAGAAAAAAAAGTATAAAGTTATATTTCGTGAAGGCACCGTTCCGTGCGGTTTGACTTGCTTTAATAAAGTTTTCACTGAGGAAATATGGTTTTGTTCAAGCATTATTTTCAATTGGAGAAGTGAAGATGTTATTATAGTGTTTGAGTATGGAAAGTTTAGGTTTGATTTCCAATATTGGCCAATACAGTAACTAAGGCTTAGATACATACATGCTCTTGTAGCACTCTTATAAAAATATTTTGGAATA
Source organism: Helicoverpa armigera (assembly GCF_030705265.1). Taxonomy (NCBI): domain Eukaryota; kingdom Metazoa; phylum Arthropoda; class Insecta; order Lepidoptera; family Noctuidae; genus Helicoverpa; species Helicoverpa armigera. Next base: position 2,818,300 of record NC_087137.1, on the reverse strand, counting down.
CCAAACTATGACGAACTACAGAGTTGACGTTTTGAAATCTAATCTAATAGGACTTTCTTATTAGATTAGATATTTTTCATGACATTACTTGTCATATATTTGGCGTTGATTTAATATTCTCCGATTGCAACATATAAATAATAATTTATAATTAAAAACGTCTCTTAAGTCCATGTTACAAAAATTGTACCTACCTAAGAATATAAAAATCTGAAAATCAAAATTTCCTAGCCAATTAGACACAGCATAAACCCTCCAAATTCCCATACGAATCACTATTAATTAATGAGTCAAAAAACCTAGTCTGTTAACCAGTGATTTTCCACAGAGTTCCAAATGTATGGACAAAAAACTGTTTTATGTTGAGTGTGGCAAATCGGCCGATACCCCGGCTGTTGTTTTAGACTAGTCATCGGAAAAATAGGCAGCTGTCACCGTTCTTGCTTCACACTATCTATTCATGTAGTTTCTGGAATTATAAATCTTTAATTAGTACTTATCTCTTATAATAGAGAAGAAAATAATATTTCTCAAAATGTTTTACTAACCATGTTTAGTATAATATATTTTGCGAAACATAAATTCTGTTTTTTTTAATCCTGTTGCACCTTAGGCACATACATTTTGTTATTTTAACTAAGCTGTTGTGTCTGAATGAAAAGACGCCTTTTCTCTCAATTTTAAAAGAAATAGAATATAGATATAATATGTATTGCTTTAAAAATAATACCAATGTTGAACATCTACAAGGCTGATTCAATTAGATACTTACTGTGGCTAGATCAACAAATCCACCTGTTAAAATACCCAATAATTCCGTTCACATTATAACAAAACCAATAAATACACACAAATATAAGTCTAGTATATATAGACAAATACGTCTGTAGCCACAATAGGCAGGTGTGTGGATTGGAGCATGATTCCTGCAATCATAACGGAAGCTAAAGGAAATTTGCGGTCGGACGGGAGCGCAGGCGTTTGTACTTTCATCTGCTTGTTTAGAGGACTTTATGAATGGAGTTATTTTAGGTAGAGTGTTTATAAGAAACAACTTTATGTATATATTTGTTATATAAATGAGAATAACCTTTGGAATCTTTCTAATAAGAATAATAAGCCTTCTTATGTCTTCTCTATTTCGTTAAATCAGCGTGAACGCTTGGACTAAAACCCCTTTTTTGTGTTTGTAAGTACATAAAAGGCTAGATATTAGGTGCTTTCGCCAGGTCAGCTACCTTAGTAAGAAAATGATTGATTAGTAAGCACTAAGCCTTCGACTGTAAAATGAGAATGAAGAATTAGTAGTGCTATAAAAAGTTCCGGCACGCTACCAACTGACTGACTAATAGTATTTGCCTGTGTATGTATATAAACAGAAATATATCTTTGCATAACAGAATAATCAGGAAAGATAACTTCCTTACCCTTTTTTGAATAGCGCATATTTTCTAATCTGTATGAGGTTGAATGACAATTTATGACTTGGTATCTATCAACTACTATCTGACCTTCGTAACAGAAGTACTCCTATTCTAAATATAGAAAAGAATAATAAGCATTTGTATGAAAAGTACAACCGTACATGTTACGCTACAATACCGCTATCTCTTTAAGAAAATCTTAATATAACTATATACTGAGCAAATAGTGCAACCAGAGTAACAATCACAAAGTCTGCTCGCCGCAAAAACCTGCCACACCACTAATAAACCAGAAAAAAAGTATTCGAAACGAAACAGAAGCAGTTCTAAGTAAAATTTCAAAGAAACAATAATATCTGCTGCGGTCTCACATGGACATGGATTATGTAGTAAACAGAATACTTACGTGCAAGTGGTAATAAGATGGTCAATTCAATACCAACTAGATAGACAACTACTTAGATAGATAGTCATCTATTGAGGAGACGACGTAAAATGAAACGTTTTTAACGCCTCTTGAGTGCTCTTTTTTTTTTTTAATACAGACAACCTGGGGTAGTTAGATGCTTATTTACGAGCCTACGTACATGCTAAGCTGAGAACTTTAATTAGATCATGACTACAAGACGAGGCGATGAAAGTAACCTGAAGGGCTTCGGTGCACTCTTATGCGCCAATAGAGACTTTACTTTAACTTGTGTATGAGATCTCCATTTACTACTTGCTCATTGGTTCTCAGAGTACGTGTGAAACTCTGGCACTTTGCTACCAATCACTAAGTATATTGAAACCGCAAATATCGAAGACATGAGGATCGGATCGATTGAAGCCGATGAGGTTTTTTGTTCTCCAGCTTTTTATAGAATTGAGGTAAAGTGTAATAATATGTGTATCTCTGTCGTAGTTTTGAATGAAGTTGTTTGAGTTCTTTATTTATTTTGCAATCTTTTGCGACGTTTGTAGTTATAAAATAATGCTAATGATCGTGTTTTGTTTTGTGGTAGCAATGTTACATATAAGTTTGTAATGTATACGTGAACAATGCGAGTTTACATTGAAATATTTATAAGTCTTTTGGTCATAATTCTGCTTCAATAAAACTGGTCGCACAAACAAGGCTCTAAAGGTAAGTAAGTAATTTTTATTCATAAATTAAGTAAACTAGTAATTCCTAAGCCTAGTACCAACGTCAGCTATGGTGTTAATAAATACCAAAAAACTTACATAAATATAGTTCAAAATGCCAATTTATTTTCCTAGATCTACTAGAAAGATATAAAAATAAACTTGTTACGTACAATCTAGAACAAAGTAAACACGAAGGTTTTCATACAGGTGGCGTTTTGTCAACTGTATTTCTGAACGAAACGCGTCCGCTTATCAGAGCGATTTATCTTTAATTTCAGGACGTGTGAACACGGCCGCCAGTGTTCGTTGTAACCTATTAACTTCGTCTGAAAATGCTGTAAAGGTGGTTCATATTAGGGGACTTTAATACGTGGCATTGTTTTTTATAACCAGCTGTTATATAAATAAACCATAAACATAAACCTTGGAAAAGCAGAACACTTTTCCAAGGTTTATGGTCAGAGGATAGTTTACCAAAAGCACACATTATGCAAAAATTTCATTGTAGTTTATAAACTTGATCAAATAAAAAAAAATGGTACAATCAATGAATGCCAAAGCTATCAAAGGTGCATATTATACTATGGTTTAATAATACATTTAACCAGTCCTTCTGAAATCAAAAGTGACTTCACTTGAAATAATTAAAATATGTACAATAGTTATAATTTTAATTAAAGAACATGACATCTTCTGATAAGATTTTTTCCCAATCACTTATTTTCACACAACTTCTTCCAAGTACTCTAATCCGTACACCCAAAAAAGCCGTGCGTGTCGAATCAAAGACTTAACTTAAAGATGGTATCGTATAGTTTCGTTATTAATTACAGCCGAATAACGCTAGTGGAAGGGTTTTCGTATTAACTAGTATAATTTATCGGCACACGCATACGATGCGAGTTTGTACGTATTTTGGTAATGCGCGCTCTGTTTATGAGGTGTAGCACGCGAGGCTTGGTAAGGGTGCATCTACACTATGCAAGTAGCGTGTGCAAGTTCAGGCTCATGCGCAGGTTACATGCACTTGAAAAACGTGCGGGTCCAGTGATTCGCACATGTACCATACCCACCTGCGTTCTCTTGTCACTTGCGCATGTTAACTTGCTCCAGCTACTTGTACCGTGTAGATGCACCCTAACCACACGGTTAAAAGATGGTGAAGATAGAAGTAAAAAATATTTTTCAGGTTTTTGAAGATAGTTTTCTTGACGATATTGGGATGCGAAAAACTGTTAAAAATCTTTGTTTTCGTATTAACTAGTATAATTTATCGGCACACGCATACGATGCGAGTTTGTACGTATTTTGGTAATGCGCGCTCTGTTTATGAGGTGTAGCACGCGAGGTTGGTAACATCCGAATGGTTAAAAGATGGTGGAAGGTGATAGAAGTGAAAAACCTCTTTTGGGTTTTTGGAAAAAATAATACATAGGTATAGATAGGTGAATAAAAATAAGAATAGTACGCACACATCACGTTGCAGATTTTTTGTCAAAAGAAAAACTTTTTTTTATACTATGTTCATAGTTTTCGAGATATCTTTCATGAAAAAAAGGTCATGTACCATAACAGCTTTAAACGAGTCCAATCTTTGAAGTATTTTACTAAGAAATCTTGGTGTTTTAGTCACTACATATTATCTGATATGATTAACATTTCTTTTTAATAAAATGACTAACTTTAAAATATCCAAAATTGAAATAAAGATAATACTTTAGTTTCAAATACTCTTATTACGTGGTTATTAGTATTCAATTAGAAACTGTAACCGGCTGGTTAATGATTCGATGAAATTCACTAATTGCCACAAAAAGGTTCAACTTGATTTAAGATCTTAATAACTTTAAGCTTATTTAATTTAGTTCGGAGAAATTCGGTAGCAATTGGACGCGTGTTTTTTAATAGGCCAATTTGGCTAGAATCAGGTCTAGAAATACTACCTATAATAATTATTCAAATAAGAAAAGGATCAGATAATGAATAAAAAAGTCCATTCGTAAGCGGTATGATTGAAAGTTGACTATTTCTCCAGATTAGAAATATTTTTCAGAAAAGTTTAATTAAGTACTGCTAGTTCTATTTAGAAATGCTTTGCGCACTCAGCTCTGTAGTTCCTGAGATTAACGCGGTAAAACAAATAAACAAACGTTTCAATAAAGTTCTTCGACAGCATTTTTTTCCCTAGGAAAAGTTTCTGCGTGTCTTAAAACGGAGAAAGGCTTATTTTTTGCGAGTGATAGTAAAACAGTCACGCACAGTCACCTAAAATAATAGAATTCCTATTATTCATACAAATAGCTAAACTAAAAGTTGAAAATTGTCAACAATTGTCTACGTGACCGAAAGTATACAGTTTTCAATCGATTTAACTGTGCTAAATCGTCGTCGCCATATTTTGCAACTATTTTGTAGCGTTATGATAAGGTTAATGTAATTTCAACCTTAAAGCTGGGGATTAAAGGTGTTTTTGCTCGTGATAGGAAGTTATTGGCTTGTAATCACAGATTAAGAGGTCATATCCCTTGTGTGGGAAAAAATATTTTACGTGGAAAATGTAAGAGTATTGGAAACTGTTTCTTTAAATTTGAATAAGCATTGAATTTAGATCAGCCAGCGGAAATAGTGCCCAAATATTTACAGAGACAGAGATGCACTCTCTACTCCTTCAATCACATTGCCCGATGGGATGGCAATCCGACACCAAAGGACAAAGCCCATAGTCAGATTAGGCGTAGGACCGACATTCACGTGCTCTGCAAAGCACGAGCTGATCTATGAAAGTATGTTAAAAATCACAAAGCAATTTCTTCCCTCGAGTAACCCGGCACCTCATGCACAGTAGTCGCGCTATGCGACTATGAGATCAGCGAGGCAGTGCAGCAATCACAACTAAGCGAATATCCTGCAGGTTTTGAGAACACGTGCATTTACCAAAATAACAACAAATAATATTCACCAGTTGATATGTAAATCGGCTGTCCTAGCCTGTATCAAACACGTGTCACCCTTCAAGTTGCCACAGATAAAATATCGTTATTCCAGTGAAAGTAACAACAATAAATCATGTTTTGTGCCATAATCCACGGTAACAACTGTTTGTTAGATTCGGCGATTTGAAACGACGGGTGTAAAAGTCCGGGTGACCATGTGTTGGTCAAATTGGGTTTATGTAGCCTTGAGCTAAACTTGGACTTGAAGGAACGTAACCTTATTTGATAAACTTGTATGGCTTTCAGAATAGATGGTACCAGAGTCTAGTTTTAAAACTGGCCGTTTATATTTTTTTGTAACTAATGAAAAAGCTACCTACCTAAGTATCTATCTGAGCATTTTTTTTCTAACAAAAGTGGTTGAATGGGAGTAGAAAGTTAGTGTAGGGACGTTATTCTTCGACTGTAGGTATTTTTAATGCTATTGAGGCGAATGTTAAATTAAGTTGGATAATAAATGATGACCTTGCAACCAAATTAAAAAGAATATATATTATTGGATGCTACATCAATATGCAATAACTTACAAAACAAAAACAATAGACGTAAAAGACCTTAAATTTTTTGACAATGTTCCAAATTCATGCAACGTAAACCGCAACAGTACTGCACAATATAAATCATAATATCAAATTGTTTACGTTAAAAAAGTATTAAAAAGCTTCAGACAGACAGACGAAGTAATTTATCATTGTCCTCTAACGTCTACTAACCAAGACTTGTTTGTTTAAACTTAGAGGTGAACCTTATATGATGAAGAAATATATACGAGGCTCTAATGGTAGGTATATACCTACTGGGTCAGGTCAAGGAGAATAGTAAGGTTATTTCATATTTTTCAGTCATACCTAATGCACCACTAATATTTTATGGTTTGCGCAGAACAGAAGTCTGATCTCATAGGCGGGTGTTCGGGGGCTTATGTGCGAGTTGAGGTTATGTGACAAAACTGCCCCTGTTAGTGGTGGGTGATGATAGGCATGTACCTCTCGAAACTAAAAACATTTTTTGCCTTCTGTCTTTCGTAGATTATCACTCTATTTGGGGGCATTATGGTCACCTAAAAGTCAACCTAACCTTTCAGATTCTCTCACATCTTTAAACTAATAACATATTCCCAGACATTTTTATTTAACGCCGGGTTAACTCGACAACAAGGCAACTCTAGAACGTCAGCTTCATAATTCCACGAGCAACTGTGTGTACGTTGGCTAGAATAGAAAAAACTGCGGTGGTCCGATCGCGAAATTCACTTAAAGGCATCGAACGCCTTCTGAATAATTTAACCAATAACAATCCGTCGGCTAATTTTAGCGGCGAATGGAAAAAGTGTGATGCTTGTCTATTGGATGTGCGTGTGGGTTCTGTATTAACTGCTTCTGTTCTTATGTTTGTAAGAATTCTAGATAGTTCTGATTGACCAGTGTTCTACATGACACAGACTGTATAATAGACTTATATACGCTAGAAATAAATTTTTCGCCAATCAAAAACAATAAATAATTAATTAGGATTAGAGCAGGATAACTAAATATTGCGTTAATTACAACAATTATATAAAAAGTGTAATAATAACAGTAGTTGTAGAATACAGTTGTACAGTCTTATAACGCGTGGTACTGTCAGGCAGATTTGAGGAAACTCTCATGGCCGACCAGCTATTAAAAAAAAACAATATTGCAGTTTATGCCAGGAGTAACAATCAATAACAACATCCCACAACAAAAATTCAACATAACCATATACTTCAAAAGACCCGTTGCAATCTTTAAAAAGTTTTCTCTCAACTCTTACGGTACTCTAATTCTGTCCAGCGACAAGGCGAGCGTTCAGTAAAGCAATTTGCGTGGCAAAGTGACGGGCTGCGTGCGGTAACCGTCAGAGATGTACTAACAGGACCTACTTGTACTCTATGTATTATATTTTTTATAGAAAAGGACTAATTCTCCATTGAAAGGTGTAAAGTTACCTTCCAAGGAAGAATCAGCCATCAAAGAAGAAGGATGGGTAGCTAACAAAAATAGAAAGTATTGTAAAATATTTTATCAGGTCGTATTTGCGACGTCCACATACACTTCACAGTTCAATTAGTACATTATTGCTTATTTTAATCCGTTATTGATTTCAATGTTAATATCATCATAATAGGTCACCTAACGCGCCAATGTTAGGTACTTTCAACTGTTCATATCGGTAAAACATTCATTAGTTTGCGCCGGGACTCGACGACAATTTTTTTTCTTTCTTTCTAATGGTCAGTTAAGTACGCATCGGTCTAAGAAGTGCCACTCATAGATCATGTTGGTTTTATTCGAACCTTTTATAGCTTCAATATCATAGACATAAGAACTGATTTGCAAGATTTGCTAAATCCACGCATTTCTCCCACGAAACTGCACAAATTAAAGAAAAAACCCTTCTAAGATAAGATAATGACCGCACCGTTATCTACATATCACAGGCGGTAATTAAGAAGTGTCGTGCCATGATGTAGGAGACAGCTTAATGCTGGCCATGTGTCTTTAATTTACTACGTCCGCTGCAAATCGAAAGTGTCACTCCTTGGAAACTAGTCAATGTTTCTCGGGTAGTCAGGAGTCTGATAACCAGTCTTACCAGGTCTTGCCCGGGTAACTGGGTTGAGGAGACCAGGTAGACAGTTGCTGCTTGTAAAACGCTGGTACTAAGCTGTATACGGTTAGACTGGAGGCCGACCCTAACAGATTTGTGAAAAGGTTCGGGAGACGTTGACGATAATGTGTCTTTAATATTTAGTTCGTTTATTCCAAGTCATTTATGAAAACAAGTACAGTTAGCCTCCAATTTTATACAAACGTAAAAAAGGACTATTAAAAATAAAGCGCTTTGAGTTTCTCACATAGACTTTCTGATAACTAGAAGGCTGCTTTCACGATATAAATGACAAATGAAAGACTATTAAAACAAAAGCCTGCCGATAACAAAATTTTAATCAGGATATGAATATCTTCTTTTCGCCTAGAACTATCGCATTCCAAGTCAAACACACGTCCATATTTATATGCCATACAGTCAATTGACATAATCTTAACACACGACTTAACGACCAGTTTACAAACTGTACTTAATTATCATCTCGCGGATTACAGTAAATGATTTCATACGGCATAAGTGAGGCGGGCATAATCCCAAGCATCGGCTATATCTGATAATTCTGTCACTATTTACCATATGTCTGTACGAAGAACGATTAAAGTCAAACGAATGTAGAATCTATAAGAATTTAGAATAGAATCGTTGGCGAATTAAATGCGAAAGTGTGTTCTCTTTGGACGACTGTGTTTTGTTTTAAAAAGCTTTTTTGAGATTATAATAGGGGAGGGATGGAGTAGGTTTGTTTGTAAAGAAAATAAGTGGATACAGGTTATGATTTGATATTACGTTTTGTATTGAAAAAATATGTGTTTAATTAAATTTCAGACAAATCAAATGTGTAGAATTTAATATAGATAGTTTTTTGATACCGAAAGATGTATACTATGATGCATTAAAGAATGTGTCATTTTGGATTAAATACCCAAAGTCAACTACGTTATTGAAAACCGTACTCTTTAATTGACCACATTGTTTCTTTCCCCAGTTATTAGTATTGTACCAAATTCAATTCAACAATACTGACAGGTAGATATGTGTCTATGACAGATGGGTTTAAATCTTATTTATAAAGACCAAAAAAATATCTAACGAATCTCCACAGATCTCTAAGTCCGTAAGAGTCGCCGTCGCGACATGTCAGTTGAATAGACGCCCGTATTCCAACTATTTACATATTTAATGACGTAAAACGTCCGTCGACGAGCGTTCCTTAATGAGATACACTATCAAGTTGTTAGCAAAGCTCTGTGCTATATACTGGCTTTAGTTCCACGATAATGATGCCACGTGAGGGCGGAGCGTTTCGGGTATTGTCGTACTTAATTCTTTAATTAGACAAAGAATGATATTTTTTCCGGCGTTTGTCATTCCACAAATGTCTGTAACTTATGACACAGTTTTGTCTCGTTACGATTTGTCGATATAGCAACTAGTAAAAGCTGACAGGATATTAAATAATTGAATGTGTATTTATAAGTAAGTTAGCTACAATTAACAATTATCCAGCTTCCATAATTAGGTCACGAGATCCGGCTTAAACGTCGATTTTATTGGTCCTTAAGCTAAACGTCTTCATTACGTTTATACATTACTTTCTATAATCTAAGCCATCCTATTTTAAAGAATAAACATCTCACAGCGTTAATTACCGCCATATATACCAACAAAAACATTATTTGACATTCATATAGACATAAATTCAAAACCAAACAATCCAATCCTCATTTTGCGAAATAAAATTTATTATACCGGCCATTCACTATTGAAAATACGCCGTATTCATATCCATAATTTCAAAAGGCAAGTCAAGTCACACATGGACCATAATGAGGGCACGGCGGGATCGCGCGATTGTCATTGGTCCTCTATTGTTTACTTTATATGGTGGCGCTACTGTGCGCATTTGGACGTGTCTAAATAAGCATAGATCTATGCCTGCGGCTTTGCTTTTACTACGAACCAATATCGCTTGACCTCTGCCCACGTCTGATATTAAAACTTCTGTTGATGTTTTAGAGGTCTACATGACTTGGTTATCTTTTGAACTGTTACGTATGTTGAACATTGTCAAAGTTAGAGCTTTCTTCTTGGTTGTTGACTTAATTAGTAAGTTGGATATGTGAATGGCAGTGCAATGCGGCCGTGTTCTACGCTAGAACATCGTTATATTGGAAATATGGGTGGCGTCGGCATTACGTCTTGCGAGATTTGTAAAAGACATTTGTTTTGCTTTTGTTTCTTTGGCTGCGGGTTATTTATGCTCCTGAGTTCTACGAGATTTTGAATATTCATTCGAAGAACTGCAATTTAAAATTTTTGTTCTACGATACTACAGCGTTTTTTAAACAGTCCTGTTGCTACAGAGTAGATATAATTAAAATTATTGTCTTAGTCTGTATCTGTCACTGTACCTATTGAATAAAATAAGACATCATTACCAGGTAAAGGATGCGATGTAATTTGCTAGTAACATCACATTGTGTTATAATTTTGACTAATTAACCAGGCTAGATCGGCTTAAAGCAAGTCACACATACCATGTGTATGAATGTATAATCCATAGTAGCATTTATAAATCATTTTCAATAGCAAGCCGTTATAATAGAAATGCCTTATAAGCTTGGAATATATCTTGCAGCGCTAAATGGTCTCAAATGGGACTATTTTATGCGATTGTTAGTTGCAAATGACTGGTGAACCATAACATATGGTTTATGGTATGTAATCAAAGCGGTCTATAAAATGGAGTAGTAGTCCGAAGCAGTTATATCCAGCGCCCATTATCTTTAAAACCTCCGGTAAGTAATAAGGGGCTCCAGAAACATCGTCAACTATTTGGGTAGTCAAAAAGATACGTGCGATATTATCAAAATTTAAACTTATCTAAGTAGAATTGAAAGAGAAATTACTCATAGAGTCCCTAGATTGAAAGCAAGTTATCAAAGAAATACATACCTACCTATTATGTACTATTAACTATAAAGTAGAATTGTTGAAAAATCGAAACTATTCACGAAGCCCTTTGTTTTAAGTTCAGTTATTTTTTACTTTTATCTCTACTCATAACATTCAATATGGGAGATTAAGATTTTTCAAGCTGGACAGCAATCATCAATTTTCACTAAAAATCTACCATCTTGAAACTAAAGTATCACATTCACGCTGATATTTTTCAACTAGGTGCATGTACTATGAAGGATGCACAAACTGATGACGTCATTAGTTATCACTGGCTGGTAATAGGATCTTCTTGCTTGGATGCTGCAAGCTGCCATGATTATGAAAAAAAAATGATTCGGTTTTTGAATAATCTTGGTTCTTAGGTGCCAGTATTTTATTGGGTTGGGCTTTCTTTATTTTTATTCAATTTCTATATGCCTGATACAAATAAAAATAATATTTATTTTTGGTATTTTTGATCCATTGTTTGTTTAATTTTAGCCATATTTATTGTAACTTTTAATGCAAAATGTAAGATTTTAAGATTGGAAAAGTAAACTAGCAGAAACCTAGTGGGTGTTTTACTTCAATATAATTCTTGAAACTAGTCTAGTACGATAAACCACGGGAACTTTCACTTTTCCTAACTTTCCTACATCGACAGGGAAATCTATATTCCAACACAGAATGCGATATACAACATTATATTATCTACATATTATTAGCATATTTAGAAATTGTTTATTGGTACTAGTAGTTGGTAATTTATGTTAGGTACCTATTAAATAATTTTGTGTACGCCAATCATAAATATTTTGATATAGGGAAGTCATTATTGATACACGAGTATGAAGACGTTTTTCTAAAACTATAATGGCGTCCACGGCCGATTTCGGCCACGGAGGCTGTTCTCATTTAAGGACATCAGCCAGCTGCGCAGGACATAATTATTATAGTGGACGAGCATTTGCGCAGACACAGGTGCACTCCCTATTCCTTCACTCTCATAACCGTATGGGACGAACGTAACGAATGATTAAGTAGGTACCTTAAAGTCGCCTTACATACTTAAGTGCACAATTTTATGTTAGGTTTAAATCTTGACAGTAGGTATGTCCAATATCCCAATTAAAGTAAATTAGAACTTATTATAATCTAATTAAATCATATTTTCAAGTAATCCAGTCTTTCAATCCTTTAATAGTTTAGATTAGTATGTACCTCGTGATTCGACCGTTTGTAAACTAATATATTCTATATTCTAAGTTTTAATTAATAGACTAGTTTTATGCTAAAGTAAAGTGGGTGTTTCGCTTTAGATCTGATTATATTTATGACAGAATTAATTAATTTTAATTTAATTGTATGGTAATTGGGCCGTTCACTTGATTAAAGAAACGTGGTGCAGTTTTAAGTTATGAGTGCTACGAATTTTAAAGTATTTTTGAAAATTATTAGTATTTCTTTACGATTTCCTTTTTTTATTGAGAAATATTTCTAGTCCTTTTGACATGAATTTTAGACTTGATGACTTGAATACTCTGAAAAGTCATAATTTAGGCCGTCAATTCCAACCCACGACACATAGCGCGACAGCCATTGCAAACGACCACTTCACCATATGTGCCACATTTTTTTATAGAGTGTTATATTTACCTAAATAACAAGATTAATCACAAAATAGTACCTACCTCTATTGATGCTATAATAAATGAATACTATATTCAAACTTACAATTATTAATTTACATTTACAACCACAATAAATATGTCAACAACACCAATACAAGGTATCGTGACATTCCATAATAATCAAACTATAAATAATTACAAACACCCTTATATTAATTAAAAGACATACAAAACTTGCGTGCGCATAGACAATACGGGTATATTTACGTAATAAAGAATCAATAAGACTAAAACCATGTTAAATCAACATTGGGCGAAGCAAGCAAAGACAAGAAACGAATCCGGCAATTTATGGTAGCGTTCGCGAAGACCAAGGAACGACTAGACACGGCTAATGGCGGATATTTTTCTTTGTCAGTACGTTGTGGCGTTTGGTTAAATGTGTCGTATTCTGCTAGGATATAAGTGTGTGTTATAGTATCTGTTTTGTATGTTAGAGATTTGCAAGATTAAGTCCTGCCTTTTATTAGGTAAATTTTAAGAAGAGTGTTTACTAATGAAATAAACTATTTAATTTTGGGCCCGTATAGAGTTACAGAATATCCAAGCTCCTAAAGTCATCTTACCTAAAGAAGTACATTTCTTTAAATAATATTAACTTACTTTAAATAATATTAGCAAAAAAATGGGATTTTTATATATCAATATTTAAAACGGTTTTGTAGATCTAAAGTTTTGTAAGTCTACATTCCTGGGCCTAATTTTATTAGGAACACGCCCGCACCCGAAAAAGGCGCGAAACACACGCGATATAAAAAATGGCGCCGAGCGATTTGAATGCGTGAATTATTGTCTTTGAACCAGAAATAATACACCTTCGAAAAATAATATGGCAACACCAGCAAAATGTAATCGTGATAAATGGAAGTGTGGAAAGCTTTTGGGTAATACGATCGGGGTGTTCTGTTTTCAAATAAATAATACGCATTGTATATGACGTGTGTTCCTATTCGATATTCAAACGTTTTTCGAATTCAAAAAATGTTAAAAGAGGAGCTATAACAAGAATTTTGCAGTGGGGATACTTCTAGAACTATACCTACTAATATTATCTTTATGAAGTTAAAGTCTAGAATCGAATACATTTTTATTTGTATTCATAGTAGGTAAACTAGAACAAAGCATTCAGGCTGTACATTTAAAAAGAATAAAAACATTACCTTGACTGTATCTATGTTACTAATGGCATAAGTATACTCACCTAACTACACGTATAAAACCAATGACAAAAACAGCTCGTTAGCTTTTTGCATATCCTTGGCAGTCTCAGCTCATTGGTCAGACTGATAGCTGCTCATTAGTTCAGATCATTATAGTAATCACTAGTAGACAGGAAGACTGCATTGTTAGGGAAAGGGTTTTCATTTCAATGAGAAGAAAAAAATATAGGTAGTAGGTTTTAGGGCTTGTGGCTAAGTAATTGTAAAGATAAAATGAGTATAGGGTAAGGGGCCGGAGATAGGTGAACTTCTCGTCATGACGAGCTACTTCGTGTTCGAAGGGCCTGTCGGTGGTATCACAGTTATTTGAACATGTTTAGTAGTTCTGAACCTGGCATGAAAGTCTGACATCCAGTTATACCAGTCTCTGCACTGGTACTTTCTGCATACGGTTAGACTGGAAGCCCACCCCACGATAGTTGGAAAAAGTCGAGGCAAATTTTGTTAATTTTAATCAGTCGGAATCCTTAGAAGAAGCGGAAAGTATTCAAGTAATCGTATAGTCAGTTTTGAAGAACCGGATATAATGATATTATCGAAGCGGCCATAAAATATATCTTCGTGACCAATGCAGTTGTACGTAGTTAAGAAACACTACAGATATAAATTGTTAAGCTATCATCAGCTTAAAAGCATAGCAAAACGTTTGTCAACACGATCTACAGGTCACCACAGATTATAAATGACCGGTATTCTTAAATAGAGAGACGCAATTAAAGTTGCCAGATGATAAATATAGAACCGTTTAAAGATGTTGCCATATTAATATTACATGTTATACACGATCATAGACCCGTTAGAGATTTCTGATAAAGATCTAGATATAATTAGCGGTAAAAGACAGGGATGATGCGATTAAGAGTACCTATTGGAAATTTTCATTTAATCAGGAATAAATTGATCTGTTTATGGGCTTCCATCTTGTTCCGCTGTTACTGTTCTACTTGCGTAATAGATGGAACTATAAAAATGACAACGGTTAAGCAATTTTACCTCCAATCACCGCATTACTTATGACAACGTCAGTAAAATCCAGAACACAGGTTCGATTAACTTTGAAATAATTATGTACTTATTAACCATTAAACTTGAACAGTTTTCTTAACAAATCTTGACCACGGGAATAAATCCTGACTTCTACATAAGGAAAGATTGGCTTCGTCCAATACAAGCATTGTCAATTTGGTGATCTATCAATTTTTAGGTTTAATTGATCAGATTGAACTTCCTGCTGTAGTAGTTAGTATCAGAAATATTGCATGTGCGTGAACATCATACACGTTACCATATTCGGTTAGGGCGTCTACACATCAGCATACATCCATATCTGTTTATTGATCAATCGCTTAACGGGTCGTTCTAATCATTTTGCGTTTGCAATCTTAATGAATATCCGTACGATGGGGCTGACAACGCGCGGTCGCTAATGTGTTGCCAGCCTTAAACGCTGATTGCTAGAAAGTTCGATGCGGGATTAATTAGTGTGTGGTTGCACGCATTAAATTGCCGAAGTTTTGCAAGGCTTTGAAATGGTATGTTGCGATGTTGCGACAGCTTTGTAGTATCATTGATCCTATGTTTATTTGCTCTTGCGATTAGAACTTTGTAACAGCGTATTTCAATAAAATAATCTATCTGTTGTATGGGCTGATGTCAAAGTGATGATGACAGGTAGGTTTTTTTTTTATTTTTATTTTATCACAACATTACTTCACTTCGGTGTGTAACAGCCTACATCTTGTTTTGGATATATCACAATCTACTGGAACCTATTACTGTTTCTACCAGACGATATAGTCTTTATAATACTTGTGATGAAATGTAACATTGTCAACCACACATCTAAATATCAATTGTCGCATTATAATAATGATAAAAGGTTCACAACAAGCAGCAACATTGCGAAACGGAATCACACCTACTCCACTATCTACCTATTACATAAACTTTAAATAATACTCTACATAGAAATAACTTTATCGCGCGTATATTCTAAACGCTTTATCTAAAACTACAAGTAGGAATTCTTCCTACATTCAGAATTCACTCCGAGGCCATACGAAATAAACTTACTAGTACATTACTATAACTTCAGTGCCCCATTCATACGACAATTCCAAGATAATAGGCATTCTAAGCGAAACAAAATTTCCATACATACTTTACTCAAGCACACTTTGTAATAAGTAAAACGATAATTTCCCTATAAATTGTACAATAAAAGCAAAATATCTTACATGCAAATGAGACTATATGCGTAATAATCAGAAAACGGTCGATTTGTACGACAAATATATGAAACGCGCAGCTTATTACGTCAAGCGAGTTTATGTGGCCTATAACGTTGTATCGGGGGCCAATACTAAGGTTCTATTAAGCGCACTATCGGTAATAATATCTATGTGATAGAATGAAATGGTGCGCTCGATGTTGGTCCTCTTATGAGGTTAGAATATCGCTTTCGCATATCAGAATTGCTAATAAACGTAGGGAATGTGTGCCAGGCTGGTGCGCGGGCCATGCTTATTAGTGAGTCGACGGTGGCGCCCCCGAGACAATCGCGGCGCCGCGCTGAACTAGATTGGATATGGGCCGACGGTTGACGATCGCTCTTTGTTTCGCACCTGTTGTTTAGAGTTTGTTTATTGGCTCAGCTATGATTTATTGTTTACGGATGTTAATGAACAATAATATTTATGATGCTTGTAGATGGAGGTAATTACCGTTTTAATGTATAGGATTGTGCAAAATCCATGACTAATCATTTCAAGCACTGAAATGCTTTGTTACGTAAAATTAAATCCTTCAGAACCCTATCTTTATGTCTCTGTATCCAAAACGCATCAGATATCAATCAACCGAGTAAAACCTTTTTACCAACAACATAAATCTGGCAACCAGAACACCGTTAAATCGAACTCCAGCTTTAAAAAAAGAACTGTGCAGCACACCTGCTAGGAAGCTACGTCACAATATAGGTTACGGACACACGGTAGCTGCCCATCGCATCTCGCATGCATCCAGTTTATAGATAAATGATACAGATACAACGCAGCATTTAAGAATATACGATAGCGAGCCTCAGGGAGTTCATTCGTATGTATCTAGCCTTACATCGCTAATAGCGGTAGGCCGTGTTAATTTATAAGTTCACGCTTGCTTCCTTTTTTGGGTAGGCAGGGCAGTAATCGGTAATGGTGCGTAGTTTGGTTTAAGTGGTACCTATGATGTGGTGGTCAAAGGATTGGAGGCGTGGCAATAATGTGTTGGGGTTTAGATACGGTGGGATTGGACACGTCATCGATATTATAAAGTTATGTTAAATACGGCCTTGTTTTCAGAGGTTTTTATTTAGCACTATCCAAAAAATGCCATTACTGTTGCCAAGCCCATTACAATTTTAGATGGAAAATGGAATATTAATTCCAGAGACTAACTTTCAACTCTCTCTTTAATTTCACCGAATGTTGTTTACAACTTGAATCATTTGACATAAGGTTACCTCTTTCTTTCATAAACCAAAAATCTTATCCCCTTATCCCAATTCTATTTTAGATCGGCGTACCATGTTTTCTCCTACCAGAAGTTCATTATCCCCATCAATATTCCCATGTCTTGTCAAGACTCCTGTATCACCATATACGTACTTATCAGTACACAACGTATCATTCTAATTAAGAGCAGGCTGCTACTACTTCATTAGGCTGACGTTACTGATTAGACCAGGGTACTGATAAAGTTCGCGCCTGGCAGCTCGTATGTGTTCGTTCATGATAACATCATCTACGTAATTGTTGTATCGTTTATTGATGGTAAATAAGATTGTGGTGACGGGACTGCTACTGGGTCTACGATTAAGGTATAGGTTGAAGATGTGTTAATTGTAGGTGTGGAGAAAGATATGTTATATGTTTTTTAGGGGTTAGTAGACTGTCATATCATGATAGGATCTGGAGTAATTCTGTTATTTGAGGTCTCGATAATTCTGAAGCTGTTCTTAATTTGCAAATGACAGCTCAAACCAATGAAACGGAAGCTGAAAAAGAAATACATTAGTAAAAGGATAAAGAAGAATATGAAAGTATTATGAAGTATGGATTATTTAAATCCAGCTATCGATACAGCCAAAAACAATTAATTTAATAATAATCTTATAATCAAAAGCCACACAAAAACAATAACGTAACTAAACACAAAAGCGAATACTTCGCACATTACCGCAGGAACATTTTGTAAGCTCTGTACAATTGCAATTACAGTGCAGGCGCCGACCACTAACAATTTGTTTTGTAATGCTCCCTTTACCAATTAATGTGTATGTGTGTGTGTCGCAACGCTATGCGTAACCTGGGTGTGTAATTATCTAGGTAATTAATATTTTAGAGTCGGGCTGTTTTAATTGGTATGTGGTTTCGTGATTTTGTGTTTTAGTCTGTGTTTCGGTAGTGCGAATTCTTAGGTTTTGGTTTTTTGAAGGAAAAAGTGTTAGAGAGGATCAGATTAATTCGTTTTTGTCACATTGAGTGTGGTGTTGAGTTGATTTCTCTTCCAGAAGGTGTTGAATAAAATCAAATCAAATAAATTTTATTTTTAAACACAGGTATAGATAAAGGTCTTATTTTTAAATTATAGATCGCCATGTTATGTCTGGAGGCGTACAAATATGTATTGAATACATTTCCGACATAGTATATTGTATATGGTGAAGACTAGCAAGTTATGAAGCATCACCAATACTTTAACCTGATTAACCCTTTCCCATAATTTCAGACTGTAACAAAAAGCCTCAACTACAGTAAGCTATCATCACTAAGAACAATAAAACTAACAGAGCTATTTACTCCACTGATATCGCGTAGGTTGACAGCAATATCTCAAACGCTCTGAAAGCTAAACATAATGAACATGGCTATATAGTAATACTAATAGCAAAATCGTAAAATGAACTTAGTTAAGATACTAAAGCTAATGAAATTGGAACCAATCAGCTGACTGTTGGTATAAAATAATTATTTCCTTTCCAAAACACGACTGCAGTGAATGCATCATATGCAGTGAGTGATCTATTTATCAGAGGAATTGATGTCAATGAAAAAGATTGTCGGACTGATGAAAGAGATGGTAGGTTGACTTTTAATATGGAAAATACTTTTAACTACTTTTAACTAAGACTTTTAATATCAAATAGTAAAGTAATCAAATAACAGTTTTGTATAGACAAATTGCATACTCAAAAATTATGGATCAGGGAAGGACTTAACTATTTACTGTACTACTCTTTGAGTGAAAGCCAACCAGATGAAGTTGATAAAGGTTGGCAACGGACTTAAAACAAGACCATCTAGAATGTATGTAGATAGGAAAGAGCAAAGCGAAAACCTAACTTATCCTTTCTAAATTGCAAACAAAACAAACAAACAACAACAGCAATAAACACATAAAACGTTTACCATATTAATATAATTAAACTTAACTTCAACATGAATGAAAATCAAGATAAGGGCGGGTCCACACAACACGTACGACGGTCGTGAGTTAGGGTTGCATAAGGCTGGTTAAATGTTGTATAATAAAAGTTTAACGCGAAAGTAACAATCGACCGATCTCGCGTCGTGACCGTTACAGATAAGTGGACATGTGGACTTGCATAAGGTTATACGGCTATTGTCACATGGGTACCGAAAATTTTGTTAGAAAATAAATAGGTAATTCTTAAATCAGGCGAAAATGGTGTCCCTGGAGTATGGTTTTCAGATTGCGATCCCATTGTTAGCAAACAATAAGAAAGTTGATCAATTTTGCACATGTATTCGTGCTCATAAGTTGAAAGGTAGAAAGCTGAAAGCAGTCAGATTTGAAACGGCTGTAGAAAACTTATGCACCAGCATTATGATCATTGACGATTCCAATTTTGTCAATGACAATACTTGTAAAATGAGAAAGTTTTCATCCTTTCCCAAAATAAATTATCTAATTAATTCAAATATGAGTGCCTCACATGTGTATTTAACCTAACTTCCTCGCATCATTACTGTGACATGCCACTACACGATTATATGCGCTAGCGCCATTCCTTACATTACGACCAACAAACCAACAATAGCTAGAACTGTACGTAATACCCAGTTTATAGTAATTGCTTGTATCAATATAGGCCAAAGCAGTCGTTTCGTTTGTAGGTCGTTAGATGCTTGTAATTGTTGGACACTAAGGAAGTGAGGCTGGTGGGGTACAGAATCTTAATGTCTGAGGAGATTAGGATGCAGATGGTGCAATAAATGAGTTGGATTCATTTGTGGGTACTGTGGAGGCTGTTGATGATGATGATGATGATGCAGGTCTAGTCAGCTCTAGAGAATCGAGTAACTGATGTGATTATTTCTAAGAGCCTCTCGTCACAGAAGCAGATCTAAGCGTGGAAGTGTTTAAAAGACCAGTTATTAGAAAGAGTAGGAGTAGGAGAAAATAAAGAGGAGCTGGAAAATAACTGTGAAGAATGAAGATAATGATAACACATACAGGAAAAGATAAATTGAGTAACTATAGCCTTGTATAGTTCATCGACACGTCAAACTTAAATCAGCAAAGTAAACAATAAAATCTTAACTTCCATAAAGTTGCATGCAGTTTAATGCCTACAACAGATCTGATTAAAAGCAACACTCATAATTTTGTAGCGAATAACGGACACCATCGTACTAAGTCGACTTTTGTAATTTCATACTCGACGGAGCATAAAAACTTTTTACTGTCATTAGCACATTATTAAACAATTACATGAACATAGCTTGGTAGTAAGATTTTATTGCAGCTGGTTAGATTTATTTGCCGTATAAATAAATGCATTGTTACGAAGGCCAGTCTGATGTAAGGTAGAATGTATGCAGAAATAGGTTCGGTATTACCCTAAACCTACGCGACGCTGGCAGTATTACATGAATAAATCGTGTAGTAATGTTTCGAATAAAGATAATTGTCCAAATAAATTATTATGGTCGCATAATAATATGGCCGTCAGTATTGGTCTCTTTTCGTAAAGGTAAGAGGAGAAATTGAAAATTTTCGAAAATAGTTGTTTTAGGAAGAGTGATAGAAGAAGCCTGGAAGCATCAATCTGAATAACTGGTGACACACAATCAATAAATAGACTGCTGATGATGGTTATGACGATTTAACACATAAGAAGTTTTACGATTTTAAACCCTGAATTCATATAAATAAAGTGTTTATTAGTAAACATAGTGCAGGCCCATACAATGCGGACAGATAATCAGGTGTTACCCGGTACCCTATAAAACGCGGAATGGAAACGCCACGGGACTATACTCATACAGGGTGCTTTGAAACTAGCAAATTATTTAATTGCACATGCATTGGAAGAACTAGTTACTTTAGTTAACCTTTATAATTGTTAATGTTTTTAAATAGGGAACTATATTTTTTGTCACCAAAATTTATATTTGTCATCAAGTTGTATCACCTAATAAATAGATCTATCGCCACGAAATATTTTCGTTCTCAGATAAACAAAGAGTGTTCCCAGGTATGAATTACCAAATTATTGTTAATATAATGTGTAAAATATGAGATGGATTACCAATAAAATTGTAGTGCCTTACATGAATATAAACTTCGTTCTTATAATAATAGTTTTATTACTTAAATAATAGCTTGGTGCTCAAAATGGTAGATCTGTCACCAAATAAATCGATTAATCGATCCCTGACTGCGACTCCTTTTTATTTGTTATTTTGTCACCAATACAGTAGTTACATTTTATTTCGTTCAGTTATTAAAATAATGTATTCGTTACCAATTGAATACATCAGTTTATAATTTTAATGAAAATATGTTCAAAGGGAAGAGGAAGGGAAGGGAGACAAATTGGTGCGCTTTCGGGCCTCAACGAATGGGTTGTAGGTTGTAGCCCTTCAAAATCCAAACCAGCGCTGATTATTTAGTGATTGTTATTTTTAACAATAAATATTGATTATTTTGACTTTAATTAAGTGTTTTATTTTCTATTCAGCTAGATATTTAATTTAAATATATTTATACTACCTGTGGAAATTAAGACCCTTGGGAGAGGCACATGGCCAGTTAAGTAGTAGACTCTTTTGGTTGAAAGGATGATGACGACCACCCTACATTTTTAGACCTTCATGAAATTGTATAGTGATATAATATATGATTTATTGGTGATCTCTTTAAAATAGTTTGCTTAAATACTATTAGGACAAACCTATTATAATACATACAAAACCATTTATTTGGTACTTGACCCCATATCTCCATGATTTTCGGTAATTTATTGTGGAATTGATTTTATATTGTTTGGTGATACATTTTGGTGACAAATCTACTATTTTGAGGGCAAACCCTATTATTTAAGAAACACAAAATGAATTAAATTGGTGACAGCTTAAATCATACCCTTTTAAATATAACAACTGTAGTACGTTATAAGGAATGCAATAAAGTATAATCGGCTCATACTTTTCACACAAACACGTAGAGAACCCAGGCTGAATCGTCTTATAGTGAGGAAAAAACATAATTACTTGGGACTTACAAGAGCAGAATAAGTATCGCGAGTACCTTCATCATCATCATAATTATTGTGAATGTAAATACCTATCAGTTCGTCGCCTTCGTATGTGAATGTTTTTTTTTCATCAAGTGAATTTGCCAATCTCAAATTATTATTAATTGGGTTTTGCGTAATGATTTGTCTTGTCTTTCTTAAAAATAATTCCAAAAGTCAATTTCTCAATAATTCTAAATGAATAGCAGTTAAAACAATCTCGCGCTGTATAATATGTTTCTCTTACGGTACATTGTCCTTCGTATCGTGGGTGCTACCGCTCGCCCACGGGCGCGGACGCGGCGCAACATACATACGTAGCTTAGGGTTACCGACTGTGTTTGTGGGGGATTAGGGTTCTGGGAATACTAATTATGTTTTATTTCAGATTTAGGGGGTAGTAAAATATAAGGAATTTGTGGGTAAGTAAAAGTGGTACAGGGTGATCGATCTTAAGGTTAAGCTAAGGTTAGAGAGTCAGTGGTTGGGTGACCATCTTGTCATAACAAGATTTTCCGTGTATCGGAAAGTAAGTTTAATGCCTAGGTAATTGGGTTGAGGAGATCAGATGTACAAAAATCATGTCCGAAACGACCACACCTATAATTTGCCAGATCGATGGGCATAATTTAAGTTTCATTACCTTGGTTCACACTTAACAGATCTAGGTCGGCATGTTTAAGTCATTCAGGGTGCACGAAAAGGCTTGCAAAATTTTTGACTGCTGGTAGTCTAATTCCAGCTAGAGAGGGTCATTTCACCAGACCTGGGAATCTCAAGCAGAAACTCGTCTACAGCAATAGCCCTTGTAATAAATTGACTTATACATGTGCAATATTTTTGCAACACTTGATTGTAAGTGGCAGCCCTACCCTGTTACAGTTAGAAGGTGCCTGAGCTTTATCATTTTAATATTATAATGATATTAAACAAACTTTATGCCCCGTAACGGTTTTGTGCTTTGGATTATTATTCAATTTTAGTTATGAGCCTTTAACATTTTTGATTTTGTATCAGTATTTGAATTAGTTTCGCAGTACATGAGCTGTGTTTATGACGCTTTTGTCATTGTTATCACCTTTAATATTGCTTTTAATAAGGGCTGAGGATATCAGATAGGCAGTCGTCTTTCGTAAAACACTGTCAAATAGGCAGTAGCTCCTTTTAAAGCACTGGTTAGACTGGACGCTGACCTCAAATTAGTTGAGAAGGCTAGGCAAATGATGCACTATGTACAGAAGAAGAATGGCTGCTATGATTATCTCATAATATACATATTATATTGTACTTTGTGTGCATAATTTGTAATACTACCAAAGTTTCGCTTTCTAAAAACGTAAAAGTGTTCGAGAAATATAAGAAAATGTCTGCCATGTCTAGCCTTAATTATAGTTATGTTATCAACAAGGTTTCAGTCTACATCAGATAGAAATTAAAATAACAATAGTCGTTAGCGAGCCAATGAAAAGCAATGTGCCAGTTAGGCCTAAAATAAAACTGTACTGTTATACGTAGCAATGGAATAAGGCCTTGGGGACACTGAAGAAAAAAAGGTACGCAGACAGTTTTCACCATTTATTTTTGAAATTAGTAGTTGTGTAAACATGTCGATAAATACTCGTCACGGCAGACTGTGACATCACAAGTATCGGTAGGATTCGGATAATTATACGGTAAAATAAAAATGACAAGGTTGTTAAAAAATTTTCGTTTCCCTATAAACATCCGAGAGTCTCCTCTGCTTTGGGAAGTCGGTTGAAAATGACAAGGTTCTAATTGCTCATTGTGTTAAGTTATGGGAGGTTATGTTTATATTCACGACACACGGGCTTTCCCTCTCAGTTTATTGAAGACTCTAAACCGTACTTCACCTAAATAAATCTAGTCTAAAGCCCTAAACCTCAGCAGCTTTGCACTACTTACTAAAGTATAACTTATAGTCAACTTACGATGCAAAGCCGTATATGCTTGATATGAATTCACCGTATTTATGAGGAGCAAACTCCTTTGAAATGCTGATTGCAGTCTGAAGATTGAAATATGGGGCTGCTAAGCATATGGCATATGAAATATTAGAGAACTGTTCACTATTAGGTTATGTAAAGTAGTTGGAGACGAGTGTTCTGAGTATTCGGAATGTAACGGTCATATCGATATGTTGACGTAGCATCGATATATCGAGAGCATCTTTGATGAAGGTCCTACAGATGTTGTTGAACATTTTGTTTGGTTTGGTTTGGTACATAGATTTTATCAAATGGTCTATTTCTAGCGCATTGTAAGACAGGTCTTATCTAGCTACTAGAGAAATATTTCTGATTCATAGTTTACCAAACCACAAGCAAGTGCACATTGTTTATTGACGCAAAATGTCCCAAACACCGCGCACCTGGTCAATCCTTAACAAATGCAAACTTTTTGACTATAAATCATTGCAAGTCAAACCATACCACTTCATTTGCACTTTGCTTAACAATAGCTCTGTCTAAAGTTTACTTATGCATCGTTTACACAAGGCGAGTGAGTGGCGCAAGTCACTCGCACGGACCACTCGATGGATTATCATAACATTATGAGTAACGGCCCTACCACTGGTTTACGATGCGGACAGCTAACGTGTCGTATGCAAAACTGATTGGCGAATGCGAATAAATTTCTAGAGATAAAGAACTTGCTTGAACATTAGTAGTGGTAAACAAACTTGGTTTAGGAAAGAAAATAAGGTAGGCGCGCGATGTGTACTACAGATAAGTGTTGTACTATGCTAAATCGTTATTAACCTAACTAATCTTGATATTCCACTGCATAGGGCATGGTTAACATTGCGAAAATTATGATTGTTAACAATGAATATTGTAATGGAAATTATTGCAATGTTTTAGATATTACAAAGTTTTACTGGGCGAACGAAAAGCAAAGATATGTAAGTTTATTAGTGTGTAAGTATAAGTACGAAAAATTTTTAAAGCTCCGGTGTACGTAGTGAAAAACTTTTACTATCTTTCGGTGCTCAGTTCTTTTTACTATCTTTCATACTAGTCAGTTTAAACGGTCCACAGTTTAAAGCAATGCATTCGCGGCACCTAGAATCAGTAAATAATCATATCACATTCAGACAATGGCATGTCTTAGGTTTAACCTTTATCACGATAGTCTCTATTCATAACGTTTGACACTTGACACGATCAAACGGAGCATGAGCGATACAAAATATATCTATCCAAAATTCAGTTTGATATGTGGGGCTAAGTGAACCTTTTAACACAATTTGCAGAAATACTTTGACATAATTATTATTAATTATGATGGACGTTTGAAAGGAAAATCAAAAACAAAAGTGGTTGTTACTTCTGTTTAGTTCTACACTTTCTATTCTTGCTTAGGTTTTATCATCAACAAATATTTTTTCAAAGGCCAACTTTTTGCTAACTGTCCTGAACCTAGATTGTCTCATGTACCTATGAGATGCATCTGTCAAAATCAACTTGTCTCGTGACACAAACATACTCATCCTAGCACCAACTTTAGGACCGGAACAACAAAAAAAAATCACATCAAAATATTCTAACAGTAACCAACATTTAGCAAGAGTGTCAGACACAAAGCAGGACACAATCGAGCACACATCGTGTCCGCACTACCCCGTGATTTGTGGACACCGCTGTATCAACATCAACACCGCTCGTTTGCGCAGATTGTTATTTACCGCGTTAGGGTATGTCCACACTAGTGTATCACAGATATATGTAGAATAGTAGACTGATCAATCAATAGCTTTATTTAACTGAAACAAAAAATGAACTACTCCAAAAAATACTGATACGAAAACTTTACGTACACAGATCTATACTCATAACATATTAACGCCTGTAAGTCTGACTTTGTCGACCCCTAACTTTTTTCACACAACGATTTAGGACATTTCTCATGATATATCTTACTTTGTTATACATTCCTAGGCAAAACTGCCCGTTCTCCTTTGCGTTTGACAATTCGAGACCACTAGAGTGTTCGTTTTTTGGACTCTTACCACATACACATAGTCATCTGTAACGCATTGCCAATCTATCAAACGGTAGTGGGATCCTAAATCTATGCTCAGCATAGACTCGCTACTCCTATTCTATCCACCTATCCACACTAGTGCATACTCCGCATACTATCCTCGCTTCTCCTATTAATGAAGGAATGTGCCCGTAATTTCAAATTGCTGTTTTAGTATGCGCTTATTAGATTACACTTCACGTGCATTCTTGGTGAAGAGGATCCTACATTTTGTAGTGTTCGAAGCTGCACTAGTATATCCGACTATAGGTTTATGATATCAATGCGAGCATACCTGGGTGATGCTCTGTTTAAAAGTAACTGGATAGGCAGACCACATAATTTCTGCAATTTAGGATTGGTGTAGTTGAAATAGATAAAATGGCATGCTTGATATGACATTCAATAAGTAGCAAATAGTTGACAGATAAAAATAATAAGATACAACACTGAAACCAAGCATCGAATCAGACGTAAACAAATATTTCTAATAAATAAATAATAAATAAATAGTTCTATTCTCTATTCGATTTCTTCAGCAGTATACTGTTTACCTGCAACGTAGCTACTTACCATAGATTTGACAAATCCCACTGATTAGAAAATCGATGCTTGAGAAAAACGCAGGGTGCATTATTAGTAGGGAGGTTTTTTGTACGTACTCCATCCCCTTTCTTTTGAAGACGCTGTTTAGACCACCTGTGGTGAGCAATATTTGAATATTGTTCACGCATGCACGCCACGCTATATTTTGCTCAGCTATTTTTCTTTTTGGGGTAGGTCATCAATCATTACCGTATCATGCTTGTGATGTTTTACTGTCTACGTAATCTATTCGAACTCTGTAATGGGCAACCATGTTGAATTTAGTCTTCTGTTCTAGTTTAGCTTCTTAAGAAGAGTTGAGGAGAAATTTCGAATCTGTCATAATTTGGATTTTAACAAATAATGGTTAGTGCTGAGGCTTGTTGAGAGGTCTAGACTGAGAAGGTAACAAAAGAAGAGTAAGAAATAAATCAGTAGATATAGATGGTAATACCAATATAATAATGAAGGAAAAACACACATTAACAAGGCTGAGTAAACATTTCTTTCCTAAAACAACCTAACCACATAGTCATACCAACATCAAGGTACTTAAGCCATTACGTAAACACAATCAGCATGTATTTAACGGAATTGTATGGCGTCTGCTCCATATTGAGCGAGCGATAGTGGTCCGACCTTGATTCCTTCTTAAGGAGTTGCCTGAAGTGGCTTGAGTCTAAGTAATGGCTATATTGTCACAGTTGGAGTAAGTACTCTTAGTAATGTGGTAGGAAATTTTAGTTGGTGATTAGATAGTTTGAATTTATTTTTCGGGGGAAGAAATAAATGGATTGGTATGGTGGATAGTGAAGTTAGATAGTCATAGTCAAGTCTTACAACGCAACCAAAGGGGTAACTCGGAAAGTCCCCTAGTCGGAGTTATTTAAATCCAGCTGATTAACCTCTGCCATAAACTGCTATCATGATCTTCTTCACATCGAGTGAGCTGTTCGGTTAATCACTTAACGACCTTTAGTGTTAGAATTTTCTGACATGATATTAAAAACCCCGTGCGCTGTAATTCCTTTTTGCGACCTGAACAAAAGTATTTTACGCCATTGATAAAGGCATAACATCCTATGCAAAAAAGCGTCTCTGGTCTACTTTATAATACCGTCGTACCAAGTGAAATATCACGATACGTCTATCATCCATAGACCCAGCACAAAAACCGCATCCAGGAAGCAAGTATGAACACTCAGCCTTACAATATATATGCATGTAGGTTAGAATTATTTGTGTACATGCCAAATCAACCTGTCGACAGTCTACTATGAGTTAGTGAGTGGGCCAATGTCTAAATTATGGTTTCTCTATGCATATGTGTCGCGGAGAAAACGCACTCGTTAGCTGGGAGTCAATGTTGATTGATGTTTGCTTTTTAATGTATGCGTGGTACCGATGCTGGTGGTTGGTTTTTATGTTTAACTGTGTAACTGGTGTAGTGTATTGTAGATGTGTGTATGGGAGAAATTGGGTTTTATGAAAGTGATAGGATAGTATCATGTAGGTAGGGATTTTTTCGAATGTTGGCGTTTGTAAGAGCCATAACGCAAAAGTGATAGGAGTGAACTTCTTTTCCTTCAAATATACCTTAATTTCAATAAAAAAATACGCTTTTATGTAGACTTGAGTGGAAATTCTAGATCAATTATTCACTTTCACTTTTTCCGACATGAAAATTCTGCATCAATAAAATGTTAATTCCGATTTATTCCAATAGCACGTTGTAACAACCTCACAATTTGTGCGCAACATATCGTCCTGTACAAAAGTAAACAGTGATAGTTAATAACGTGGCGCTTCAGCACGTAGGATAACATCTGTAGTGTTTGTTCAGCTCAAGCACTGGGTAGCGTGTCACGCTGTTGGTTTAGCTACTGGCCTGTTACTTTGTGTTCTTAGGTGTAGTGATTGTGGGATCTAGGAAAATATATACAAAATTAACCAAAAGAAATAATCCCTACTAATATTATAAATACGAAAGTAACTCTGTCTGTCTGTCCGTTACGCTTTCACGTCTAAACCACTGAACTGATTTTAATAAAATTTGATACAGAGATAGAGTTGACCTTGAGAAAGAACATAGGATAGTTTTTATCCCGGACTTTTGAAGAATTCTCTTGGAAACGCGATATAACCGAACCCTACGCGGGCGAAGCCGCGGGCGGAAGCTAGTGTTTTCTATAAATCGTAAGTTTTTTAAATCATCATCCGCATAAGGGCTCTCAATTACTGCAAATTTGGCTAAAATTTGTATGGAGATGACACATTTCACGCGGACATTGCAACGGTGGACGGAATTTGTAATGCTGTAAGACTCCTTGATATAAGGTTCCTGGGTAACCTACGTACGTTTTAAGTTTTTTTAAGTTAACTAACTTTTAAGCAGCTGCTGTTTTCAATCTGGAAAAACTTAACTCCCATACAAGCAATAGGAATCAATACACCAGTTCTAATATTCACCGAACCACCATTTACCCCACATAATCTGAGCTTCATCTCACCATTACTTATCCTGAGCCTAGCATATGCAAATCAAATCGGCCAGCCAGCTATAAATAACAAAGTTTTGATTAGAAAACCCTTTATATCGGCATGTATATTCATATGTACATTCATTATGTATATCTGATGTATTCGAACAAGATACATGTATTATTGATGTGCAACCGGATCGCTTCTAGGAAAGTAGTTGATCATTTTAATAATAGAATTTCTTGTCTTCAAACTGTACTTGGGTTGTTGTTCTGTAGGAGATAGTGAATTGTTTTTTTATTCGAAGCTTAAAAATGGATTTTTGTTGTAGTTTTTGCCAAATTTCATAAAGGTCATCATCTAGCCTAGCCTTTCCCAACTATGTTGGGGTCGCCTTCCAGTCTAACCATATGCAGCTGAGTACCAGCGTTGCAAAAGGATTTACTGCCTATCTGACCTTCTCAACCCTGTTATCCGGCCACTCAATACCCCTAGTTAAGACTGGTTGTCAGACATACTAGTTTCTGAATACCCGTAACAACTGCCAAAGATGTTCAATGACAGTTTTTGTTAGAAGATTATTTTTAAACAGGAAAAATTGGTCTTGAAAAATGGGCATTGCTCGTAACAGGTTAAAAAATATCTACATAAAAATATGGTCCGTTTTGCGAAGATCTTGTGACAGGATGACAATAAAATTAACGTTTATGCTTATGTTTAATGCACGAATACAGTTAGCTATATCCGCTCATAAATGTACATTTACAAATACGATGAAATGCACTCCGCGAGCTTATTATCTTTATCTCGTATGTTAACGGATGACTTTTGAGCATGACTGTACCAGTTTTGGTTTGATTATGCAGTTCCTTTTAACCGATTTACTAAAGAGGGTTTCTATTCAGATGATCGTAAGCTTTTTTTGCGAAGTAGTGGCGTTAAAAAGCCTAGCCTTTTCCCAACTATCTTGGGGTCGTCTACCAGGCCAGGATGCAGCTGAGTAGGTACCAGTATTTTACAACCCAGTTTCCCATTCAACCCAATACCCCTTCTAAGACTGGATGTCAGACGTTCTGACTCCTGACTACCCGTAACGACTGCCAAAGATGTTCTAAAGACAACCGTAGTAGTGACGTTTTATTACATAAATGATATAGTAACTTTTGTTTAAAATTCGAACACAAGAACATTCGAATTTCGAATTCGAAACTGTCTGGCTGGCTACATTTATATCAGTGAGCGTGTGCGCAGTGTTCGGTCGGCGCTGCCGTCCGCTGCCAGTGACAACTGTTATCGACGCGACGGCTCGACACTACACTGAATTATTAAGGCCACATTGGACTCTGGTTTCTAATAAATAGATGAATTTAGAACTGTTTTAACTAACCAGTATAGAAAATTAATAGATGAATTCAGAAAGATGTAAGAACATGTTAAAAAAATCAAGACCAGCGTCTCTTTTTTAAAAATTACTCACTGAAGTAGCTTATTTGTCCCTGATCATCCGAGATGAGATCCCCGATTTGATTCCATAAGAAAAATGTCCTCAGAGTAGGACCTGGGATACCTGGGATATTGTAATCTGGTCGATCATTGATCTGATGCTTCAAAATTAGTGGAATTTGGTCACTGCATACAAATAACCTGAAAGATCAGACGCGACTTTTTAAGTCGCACTATAGAGTTCAATCACCTAAATTCCTAGTGCGTTCGATGCTGGGTGACAGAAAGCGCCTATTATACACTCTAGATTATTCAAGTTTATAATTAAACATAGTGCACAAATATCTTCACACCTAAATCTATTCAAACCAATCCAGACAGTCTATATTTAGAACTATAACATTATTAACTTGCATCTATAAGCCGGTAAAACAGTGTCCACGTAGTGTAGTGCGTCAACTTTTATCGACATCGACATATCGACAGATCGACACCGGAGATTTATAGAGGACGCTGGAGGCATGTGTTAATTAATATCTAACAAGTAATATCGGGAAGTTTCTCCGGGCTCTGTAAAGTTTCACTGTTATACGACTATTTTGCTGAGGGTATTTTTGCTCTAGTTAATGTAAGATTTTTTCTAGACAATTACTGCTAAGGTTAGTAATTTTTGGGAGAAAGTGCATGTTAAGAAATGTAAATAAGTGAAAAATATGGGTTGTTCCACTGATGCAGTACATACAGTTTTTTTTTCAAAGTGACTTTATATTATTTTTATATTATTTTACTTTCAGTCATATATCAAATGTAACAGCTTACTTCAAAAATCGATTTAATCTTAAACCTAACAATTACATACGCAATAAGAAAATGACCACCAAAATTGGCAAACAACATGAATCCTATAGCTTCAACGAAATTCCTCAGTAGGAAGTTTATAAAGTTAAGCTCTTGTGCTATAAAGACCATAGCTGTGCCGTTTTATGGGACACTACAGGAGATACAGCCGATTTATGGCACTTTTCAAAACAACCACTAATTGTTTTCTCTTTTAGTCTTTGGGTGGAACTAAGAAAACTGTGGAGTTGTTAAAGCTAAAATATTTTTCAGATCATATTTATCGGATGTTTTTAGTACAATTTGAATTAATAATAATTTCAAAAGACAGAGTTAACAATTAAAAAAAAACGTTATTACACAGTTTATATAACCTCAAATGAAGCCAAGATTATCATCACATTTTATCAACTCCTAAAAAAAAATCTAAACAAAAAGTGCAAAATTATCTCTCGCATCTCCACAGCATCAGATAACACAGTATTTAGCTAAACTGCTAAAAAGATAGGGTTGATAGGTTATTCTTATTTACGTGAACGTCGCCTATCTCTCGCCAGGACATAGCATTGTGCACGGCCGTATTCATATGCCAACACTCGATTTATACCTTTACCAACTTAACCCTACACTTCGATAACCGAAAAAATACACACCCCTACTCTTACGTCTGTAGATATAAGACCTAATTTTGCAGGTCCTTTGCGTGTGTGAAGTGCAGAAGTAAAGTGGTGTAAAATCTTGGAGATCAAATGTATGGTGACTTGGACCCGCCTCTTCGTAATGCAAGCAGTTTATTTATTGCTATTGTTAGGTTAATTATTTTGCATTGAGTAATTGTTCGTTTGATGGACTGCGTATTCAAGTATTGTGTGGGATAAACTGTAATGTGATACTGTGTGGTGTTGATTTTGGTCCTAGAAGTTTTTGTTTTGTGATGTTGTGGTTTGGGGATTTAGTAACTAGATGGTGTAGATACAGTTCCTTTGTAGTAAGCCTTAATATTAGGCGAAAAGTGGTGACTGCTTTTAGAACTCAATCATTCTGCACTACTTTGGGCCTTTCCAGGATCAAGTTCATTTTCAGTGGTAGATGTAAACATGAAAAATAAGATACCGTTACATAATCATAGACAAAGCATTTTTGTCCTACTGGAATGCATAGAATTGGCAATAGAGCAGAATATATGCATCCTTAATCTAGACTGAAGCAGTTAGCACCCTACACGCACAATGCGATACTGTGAGAGTTGGCTGAAAAAATAGATGCTTAGAAAAATCAAGTTATCTAAACTCCAATCAAAAAGAATAACCCACAACACCAACACATAAAATCAAACGACAAAAATAAACATCCATCCAACCCTTTAAAACAGACAAATAGAAAAGATAGCGTCCTTCAATAATTTGAAGTTAGCAAAACACTGGACTAATCTTCCTCATCTGGAAAACGATATCCCGTAACATGATCCTCCATTGTGCTGTCTTCCCATCGAAACTTCTCGTAATTAAGTGCTGAACGGTATTAAATTACAAAACTGCTAATAAACAGCGGACATCCTCGGATTGTAAAATGTTTTCAACACATTTATAGGAAGAAAGGGTTTTGTTATTGGATTCTAATTAATTATTTAACATTCTGTTTGATTGGAATGGGATTTAAGTGGGCAATGTCCCCAAATGGTACTTAGGAGTTGTTACAATTCCACGTCAGAGGCAGTCGGACGGTTTCGAGAAAATTCAAATCCTAGGGCTTGTTATTAGATCCAACCTCACTCTTTAAGAAGCTCGGTTTCAGCCAAATTGAATAAAAGGACAAAACGCTTCTCATAGCATGTTTGGGATAACCAAGGACACCAGAGAGCATGGGTATCATAGGTCAGTCAGACTCTGACACTGCTTCCCGCTGCATCCTGGGTCACCACATGAGTCATTCGATAATATTACACCAAACAAAAAAGGGCCTTTGGTTGCTGACACTAATAAACCTCATTCAATATTCTCTTGTAGTATTTTTGAGGAAAATTATAAAATCTGTCAATTAGATTTCATCAAAATACGCAATTATCAAACGAGTGCCATACACCATGTCCATTAAATAAACACTGTCAACAGAGAGCACTACAAAATAATTTATTTACACCACTTTTCTAATGCACCGCACATTTTCTATTGCAATAAATCAATTAACTGGTATTCTCATTAAGAGTGCTGTTATCGGGAATCGAACCCGGGACCGGTCGTCGCGTGCGCGGGCGCCGGTGAAAGTGTTTGTTTGCACACGTTCCGATGTTTGCTATAGTTGTGGCGTTTATCAAAATGGTAGAGAATATCTGAATACTTGCTAATGGCTTGGGTTAATAAAGCTGATTATTTTCATTTTTCAGATACTGGTAATTACTGGTTATCAACTACATTCAGATGGACTGGAATCTGGAAGCCAACCTCAACTCATATGTAGTTGGGAAAGGCTAGTCAGATGATGATTTTCATTTGTCAGGGAGATTGAGACATAGGTAGCTTACACAATAGGTGCACCTTTATCTATACATTAGCAAATAATAATGACGAAAAATGGTAAAATGGTATACCATAAGATGGTCAATGAATAAAGCCTCAACATGGACATAAATATCAATAACTAGAAGTGAAACTCGTTCAAGTACAACCTGCTTAACATCGAACTTTTTGCGAACATACCCTGACCCACTAGAAGAGCCATTCGTAAGAACTATCATTTTAATCCAATTACAGTACAAGATTATCATAAAACGAACATAGCGGGGCTCGTGAGTGCACATTATGTGCTTACCAATAATCATTTAATTACGAAGGTAAATAGATATCGGAATGTCCGCCATTACAATAATGTATGCGTACGACATATTCTAATAAAAACTAATGTTTGGTGCCTTATTCTGGGCATAGATATCAGTAGAAGTTTATTTCATATACCTACTTATTTCATAGGACATAGGATATTCTTTATTCAGGTTCGAGAAGTAGTGCTCGCAGGATATGGGTGGAACCCATATGGATAGTACCCAAAAAAATAAAACAGCAATTCCAAGATGATGACTCGGGTTTATTTAAGCACTGTCAAATTGTTAATGTATTTGATAAGGTACGTTTACGCGTTATAAGTGAAAATTGTCACAATATTCTCAATATCCGTAAATACGAAAGGCTAAAGTCGTTGCGTTGTTTAACATATTTACCTACATTTATCATACCTAAATCTAATAATATCTATGGAGCAAGGACGTGGGAATGTATGCTACCATCATATTTAAATGACCTGCCCATTGAACTCTGCAGTAAAATAAATCCTAAAAACTGTCAAAAGATACTAAAGAAGTACTTTCTAGACTGCAGTGAGATCTAGAAAGTAACTCCTTATGTATATATAATGTATACCTATGTATAAATGTGTCACCGAGTTGCCGTGGCTGACATACCACTGTTAAACCCGCGATGGTTTGTGTCGGTATATTTACTGTTATGTAACCAAATTGTAAATCTGATATTTTGAATAATAAATAATAAAAAAAAAACTCCGGGGAACAGTAAGTAAAATAAAAAAAAACTCTTCTCACATTAAAGTATATTAATAATACCTAATAATAGAAAGGTGTCGAAATTCATTTTGGGGTTGATGTTTTTATATGGAATCTTTAACGAATCCTGAAAATAAAACTTCTAAATTAAAATCGTACCTATCAGTTAGCGATAATGAATTTGAGCTTGAAAAACGTTTTCATCTGCCCAGTCTTTTTCCCAACTATCTACACATACACATATATCTAAATGAAAGTGTATTACATTTAGCGATTGCCTATGTGCCCTATTCAACCTAGTGACCTGGTCAACACGATAACCCTTATTAGATTTTCTGGCTTCTGACTGCCAAAGATATACAAATAACAGCCAGGACCCACAATTTAACCTGTTCAAAAATTTAGCATTAAATATATTGCGTAAATAGGAACGGAATAAGGCGCCAACCTGTAGCTCCCGTGTATCGGCACATAAGAAAACGCTCCGGTTCACCAGATATACTATTAGCATATTAGTCTGATAAACCGTCGCTTATATTGAGGAGAGGATGTTTTTGAAATGTGCGGTAATTAGAAACAGTTACTCTTCTAAAAAACCTAAATAATGGATAGTGAGTTCCTGGTTTGATCCAGTATTTCACAAATTCTAAGTTTTGTCCAATTTAGGTCTAGGGGAACTGAGCTTTACGTAACTTCAGCATGTTATATGTAGGTTGTCAAACTCTACATCGATTTACTTGATATTACACATAATTTATAAAGTTCGTAATATGATCTTTCCAATAGCAGTCACGAGTAAAGAAGTTAGTTTTTTGCAACTAGTGCTATTCAATATATCTCAGTTTTTATTTCTTTAGTTATGAAGCCAACAAAAATCTTTGAAACAATATTTTTGTAACAGATTTTTCAGTTTTTTAAATACCTCTTTTTTAACCTCAGTGTTTTTGAAATACATGTGTCGATGGAAATGCAAACTATTTTATTTAAATCAGCAATATATTTTGTTAGCCACATTGGTACGTAAACGGAGAAAGTTTGAAAGCCTGTCGCTTTACTTACCTGTTTTCTTTGCTTATTCTAAATCTTGTTGTACATTGATACAGGCAATTTATAGCTGTATATAAACCTGTGGTATGCTATAAATATATTGTGTGCTCGTTCAATAGTTTAAAAGAAAATTTACTAGGAAAGCGTTGTCATAAAATCGATAAATATTTCGATGGACTTTTGGAATGGGCAACTAGAATCAACTTTATTTATATTTTGACGTTCATAAGAGCTTGTGAAAGCCTAAATGAAAATAAATGATTTGACTTTGATGCCTCTTATTCTCGAGAAAATCTCCAATAAGGTCTCTAGATAATTTGCATACATACCCAAGAAAAAAACATTTCTAATATTTACTTGGGCTTTAGTTTAGTATCAATATACAGTACCTAAGCATCTAAACTAAGAGTTAGCTTTTAATCACCAATAGTATATTTTTATATCACCCCATTAGGCCACACAATACACCACTTGCAAAAAAAACAAGACATCGTTATAGAACTTCAAAAAAAGATCGGATATTTTTTACATTTATTAAGCGAAAACTTTGAGAAAGTAAAAAGTACAAACTTTGGTCCCTTTTTTACTACTTTTGTACTTTTTGAAAAACAAAACCTTTTGTCTAGACGGTATTGCGTAAGACGGAGTGACCAGAAGTTAATTTTTATTTTATTATTTTTATGACCATTCGTAGTTGAATGTGAATTTGCTATTTTTGAATTTGGAAATTTTGCTATTTTTGAAAGGAAAGACTTCTTTGACTCATGTACCTAAAGTAAAACGAATGAACTTTTGTGCGTTGTAGTAACTATAAGTCATTGATATTTTCTATAAGATGAAGTGGCTGGGATCATTTTATTTTCATTTAATTGAGAAAAGAGTAAATGTTATAGTTAGGACGCCGGCGGTGTTGGTTACGTCCCCCGCCCGCCCCGTAAGGTTCTTGGAAGTGTCACTCAGGAATTTTCCATAGTGTCGAGGAATGAAAGTATAATGTGCTAACTTCAGATAAAATTGCGAATAGGGCAAAAATAAAACCAGCCTTATTAACTTTTAATTAATTAATACAAAAGTGCTCTCCACACTACTCACCTCACACACATGGGTGAAGAATCAAGTCTAGATAATATTGATTTAACTCCCGTCTTATATCGGCCAGATCGGCTGATAGCGCCGGCTGATCTTATTACCATAGTAGACTACTAACTGGCGTATTATATGAAATCATTTCATGTGTTCGGGTAATTAGAGAGCCGTGTTATGGGAGATGGCGGCTTTTTAGATCGAGTTAAGGGTTGCGACAAACGTATCCACTTGTTTGTCGATAGTAGATTTTTTATATAAGCCTAACTTGTTGAATATACGAAAACTAATGGCCCTTGTTTATTTGTGCTACCTAATGCTGGTAGCAAAATTGTGAACTGATACACTGATGAACAGAAATATACAAAAAAAAAAATTGCTGTTTTTTTTTTATTTCTAATTTGCCAGTATTCTTTTTGATAAACACTGTTTCTCTTCCTAGTAAACTGCATAAAACATAATTGGTATTGTAAAATTATTAAAGTTAGTTGAGTTTTAGCATAGTTTATTTTTGATTGATACAGTTTCCAACAGGTAAGTATCTGTGGAGATCAAAGGGGGAGGCCTATATTCAGCAGAGGACGTCCTATGGCTGAGATGATGATGATGATAGTAAGTAAATCTGCTCTATTTTTATATGTAACAAGCAAGGCTCATTCTAGGCCGATATATTTTCTAAGCTACTCATTAAACGCATAACTTAAAGCGACTTAAAATTCCGATTTTCCCCTGGAACTTAAACGGAAGGCTAGCTAGTGCGAGCTAAGTGAATCGATTGTATATAATGGTAATCGCAAGCCTGGGGGAAAGACTTTCCAATCTATCATGTAACCATTACAATGCATGCACCTACAATTCATATAGAAAGTGTTCTGCTAACGTTGTGCCCGCTGATAGTTGAGACTTGGCTCATGTTTTTGGAAAATCTTTTGAGATGCAAACTTCAAGAATTTATTTGATGGAACGCGCAGATCTAAAGAACTGCGGGACCTATTTGCAAAAAAAGCTTATTAAGTATTTAGACATCTCATTATTTTGTTGAGGTATACACTGTTTTTTACCTGGGTGCACTGAGTAGTTTTGGTGATTGGTTTTATTCGGCCATCCAATGTAGAAGAGGATATGTTGATGTTTAGTTGCACTTTTCGTGCTCAGGTATTGTGAGTAAAATATGTCGATTAGTATCTATCTATTTGATTATAATCAGGGCCAATACCTACGTATAAGTGGCTCAAAAATCTTGACTTCAAGAATTCTTTTAATAAAACCAGAACGTAGATTAAATAAGCGAAGTCTACAAAAACATGCGTTTGAATTAAGAATAGAACATCTCAATCCAAGTCAAGACCTGTCAATTAGGAAAGATAAAAATAGCAACATACATGGTCTTAATTAAATTATCGTGCGTTCCGATTCACGCACAAGACATGGTAGATATTGGTTCTTGATTGAGTCATATCTATTCGTGGTGACTTGAAAGACTGGTGGAAGCTACTGGTTTTTGATAAGCTCAACAGAAGTAGATTTTCTACGATTCTCGTCGGCATAGGCAAAGCTTGGTTTTATTATAATTGAAGTATATAAATTCATTGGTTCCAATGTTGAATGGAAGCTTATTTTATATCTTATGTACCGTTTAAATAAGCCATAAAATATTTATTACTTAAGGTAGTAGACACACGTGTCCTAGGATTCGCACCTAGGATGTGTTTTCATTTATTTCTTTAAGCCTGACCACCAGATTTCGTTTGATAACTAGGAAAATAATATTTGGTGGCAATATTATTTCGTACAGTAGTCTGCAAATCACTCATTCCAATCAACGCAGAAACTGATAGTTACCTTATTTTAAAGTTTTTAAAAACGCTAGTTACTGTTAGTACTACAGTTACTGCTTGGTAACTAGACAACTATTAGGTATCAACATATGCGCTATAGTTTTGTGCCAGTAGTGCCATAAGTAAGAAACGGTTCCTTTTGCTTACGGATGGTAGGTTATTGCCAAAAGCCTCACAGAATAAAAAAAAAAACAAGTCGACCAAAACGTGTTATTTCTTTTGTCATTGGCAAAGTCGTCGAAAATGACATAGACATCGTTGGCCATAAATAAAAATAGAATAGAATAGAGTTACTTCGAGCTAAGAGGAATTAGCCATTACATACAGCATTCTTCTAAATAGCAGCCCTTTTTATTACACCTAAACAGAACACCACAGTCTAGTTTAAGTGGTATCACCAGTAGAAAGCTGGGTGCGGTGTATGTATCAGATCTAGGGAGTTGGCCTCAAGACATCCTGTACAATGTGTTGCCCATCTAATGACTGCCTCCATAACTTGTATCTAGTTCTGCCAAAGAGTAACGAAAGAGGAGTGGAGATGCAATAATGCTGGTAGGTCAGGAGCCTTCTCCTTGGTCAAGTGAATTAACGAGGTGTTCTGGTTCTTTGAGACTTCTGTCAACCAAAACTGGTGTAATACAAAAAATGGTCGGGTTCAATGAAGGCGTTAAACAGTAGATAATGTTTGTCGTCCCCTGTACGCTCGTATTTTTGCGCGCTACTTTCTTAGGAGATCCGTTATGGCACCTTTGTGTTCTTTCTTTTTTATGGGATATCATCAAATGACTCCTCCCGCTGTTAGCAGCGTCAGACTATTACTGACTAAAACCCATCGTGTGCCTCCTCTTTCGAACAATCCCTAAGCCCCAGCACCGTTATGGCACCTCCGATAGTCATTTGGTTCTCCATGAGTTTTGCATATTAGACCAGTTGGCGTTGAAAAAGGAAATTGTTGTAAAGACAGATAAGCCTGTTAGTGTTATTTATATCTTTTAGTGCGTTGTGGGGAATTAATTTGCTTAATTTATAGAGCAGGGAACGTAGATAAGGTTGGGGACATTTTTTATTGATAAGGGATATAAAATGTTTGATATGTGGTGTAGCTTATTTTGTACCGGATTTATTTATGCAATTAATAAGGCCCATAAAATCTTCAAGCTTCTAATCGTATAGATGAACGAAAAAATAGATAACATTTTTCTATAACTGTATAGAAAATCAAATATCCAATAATGCGGCTTTAAAAGCAACGTACACGTATCTAAAATTAAAAATCAAACAAGCAGAAACCTGTCATTTTGTAAAACAAGATCATGTACGCACAACAAGTAGTGAGATGCAGATGGATCTATCTTCGTTGGGATCGCAGCATCATTTGCAGTGACAGCACTGCATGTCTGCGTATGCGCATTGTTGAGTACCGAGACGAGGTATATGCAAAATTGTGTACGTATCTGCGAGTTTGTGAGGTTGAAAAGTTGAACTGTTCTTGGTATTTTTGGTAGTTAGAAGTCGTTTAAGATAAAAAAAAGTATGCGAAGTGATTACTTCATAAATATGTATAAGGACTTTTGAAAAATGATAATGATGAACCTATGACTTCTCTCTTTTTTCATACTAGCTGTTTCTCGCAATTTTTACTCGTGTCCGGTGGAAACTGTATCCTGTACCCGGATAAATCATAGCCTACATTATGTCGCCTTGGTGATAAGCTTGCCAAAAGTGATAGAATTTTTTAAATCGTTTCAGTAGTTTCTGAGCCTGAGGCTACACACAAACAAACAATTTCCTCAGTATAGAATATTATAGATATTGTTCCTACATTGAACAAGCCTCTGTATCATATGTTGGCATCGTGCAAGCATTATGAATGACAGCACCTCTATCGCGCGGCATTGACGGATGCTACACATCGCCTGTCGTGAGCGTGTGAGCATTTGTTATAAAGCAATATATGGACGCATTCTATTTCAAGGGATTGAAAGGTCCTTATTACCAATGTTGGAACCAATGTTTGGCCAATTGAATTGGTGAATATTTGGTGATAATATAATCTGTTATTTTTTTGGCCTGACTGCGCTAAAAAAAGCCTCGGCGGTTGAAAATATATCGTCACATATCTCATATTCTAGTCGGTCACAGTGATCAAGCACGGGGTTTGATTTCTGGGTCGGCCGTGTTAGTTTTATTTTTTTTTTGCCGTCAGCCCAGAATTTGGCTGTGTCACACCCCCGTTACTGTCAGGTCTGTCAGGACATGAAAATCGTCTCTGAGTAGCAAGTAGTTAAATTCTAAAACTCAAGACTCAACGAAGATGATAGGTGACCAATACACGAATGATAAGAATAACCACATATCATGAATACAGCTTTTTATAACCACATGATCTTTTTACGATTATCAACCTTTTATAAATTACCCGCCTACGTACAGGATATGCTTACATACTTAATTGAAGCTTTTTTATTTGTTTTTATACACACTGGTTGCGGTTTTCAAACATAGAAAACGGTTAAGTAATGATAGCTTAGTACTGAGAGTCTGCGCGCATACTGAAGACTAAATAATCAGCCCACTGTTGCCCGTATATGATGTGTCATTGACACGAAAGAATAAGAACTGTTTTCCGGTTTATGGAAAAAAATATTTATTTTTGAAAATCGTGAATTCAACCAAAGTTCAGTCAAAGTCCGGTGTCAGTCTGACACCGTTTATCTTCATACTGATTTATGAGCCCAAACCAACTATCGGCCGACTAAAAGTTGGTAGTGTGCTCATACTCTAATGATGTTAAACATTTATTATATTACCGTTAAGTTATAGATAGGCTCTCGTATGTGGGTATGTAGTTTTTGCTAGCTTGCCTCACCCGGTTTGGCCTGTGGTTAGTACTTTGATACTGTAGTGCTTGTTTAGAACTGTTATTGGCGGGAAGTACAGTATTTTTCTGTGCTTTTATGAGTTTATAAAAATAATACAGAACTAAGAAAACGATTAAAAATTAAGGCAAATTATGTTTTTTGTGTACTGGTCTAAATAAATTTATGCCAGCTTACTGACAAAAATATTCGACAATGTGCATGTAAATCAATTCTCAATCAATGGTTGTTTACCAAAACTGTCTCAGAAGGGAATCAAACTCACGATATCTGGCTTTCAACTACACAGCTTTTACGACCGTTGCAAATAAACCATTACCATTATTGATAAATTAATCGCTATGTTTATTGATACTATAAAAGTCTTTACGATTAACATATATTTAATGTTATGAGGCATTTCAGTAGATATTCGAATGGCTTATAGATAACTTTTTATGTATATTATATCATAATTAAAGAAATCGTTTAAGGATATAGGTTACTTTGAGATGACGTCACATAGAAGAATGAAAGATAGCATGCAGCTGCGAACTAAATCAAATTGAGATTTAAGCATGAATAATAATAATTTTGTGAATCAAAGTGATTTTTTTGAAAACCAGTTATTTACTTGGAGAACTGAATTTATGTTTTTTTAAATTATTTCCAGTTCTTCTATCAATGTCGTGCTCTTTTGACAAAGTTGTCGAAAAGGAAAACACAGTACACAAACATAATGGAATACACAGTTGAGAAAATGGAAATGTTCATAGAAAATTTTATTAAGAGTTTCCAGATCTCAAGAAGCTGAATGCCGGGACCAAATTAGTGCATATACTTAAATCTAAGATCTAACTACTGCAGTATAACATCGGTATGTAACGTATGCAGTTGCGTTAACATTCATACGTGTTGTGTGGGAGTAATGATGAATATATTATTGGAGAATTTCGGAGTCGTGCTCCGACCAGCCTTGTGCCAATTGTTGCTCTATTTGTGTTTGGTAGCGTTTTATTGGATAATTTTATTGTTCAGCTTCAATAATAATAGCGTAGTTAAACTTATCAACGTAACAACTGAATTCAATTGGGAATAAAAATTATAGATACATTACATAAAGTAATCTTATGTGTATTTATTAGAAATCTGATGTTACTGATAGATACATAGGTATGTATATGTGAACGATGTATGTTCTCCTAACATTTTTCTTATCACAAATGAAACAGTAGGTAGTGTTGTAAGCGTCGGTAGTGGTAGAAATTAACAGCATTATTATACCTGAAAAAAAAATCGAGATATTAAAAAACAATATTGCCCATGTATACTAATATTATAAAGAGGAAAACTTTGTTTGTTTGTTTGTTTGGTTGTAATGAATAG
Source organism: Helicoverpa armigera (assembly GCF_030705265.1). Classification (NCBI taxonomy): domain Eukaryota; kingdom Metazoa; phylum Arthropoda; class Insecta; order Lepidoptera; family Noctuidae; genus Helicoverpa; species Helicoverpa armigera. Next base: position 2,774,531 of record NC_087137.1, on the reverse strand, counting down.
GCTGAAAAACTACCGGACCGTTTTTAAAAATTCTTTCACCATTCGAAAGCTACATTATCCAGGAGTAACATAAGTTATATTTTATCCCGGTACGGGCAGTAGTTACCACGGGACGCGGGTAAAACCGCGGGAAAACGGCTAGTCATTTATAAAAAAAATATCTGCTGATTCCAATCTACATATAATACATTTACGAAACTTCTACACTTTAGAGAATCATTCCAGAACTCTGTAACATATCTCATCCCTTACAATCTGGTGCGCAATCCATCAGACGATCGCTGCGACTCCGGCGCAATTATTCAAATCAGCTGCGCATTGTCACTCGCGATGCGATCCAGCTCCGTTAGTTAGCGAATGTTAGCGTTGATTTAGATGAAAGTGATATATTTTTCCTGTTTACTTCAGTATTGTGGTATTGCCATTAATTCGTAATCACAAAAAAAACGTTATATCTGGATTGAGATTCTCCTCCTTTCTTTTAAGTCGGTTGATGCGACTTTTCCGTTGTTTAAAAGTTTGCTATGAAAATTCATAGGTAAAGAAGTTTGAAGATAAGATCAATCGACAAATCCACAGGTAGTCATACGACCTGGTGGATTTGGCACGACTGTCCTACCTACACTGGGTTCTGGGGTTCGATTTCTGTGTCGGGCCGATATCGGTTTCAAGACGCATACTCATAGTAGCCCGGAGTCTAGAAGTTGGTGATGAAAACTACGTGGGTACTCTTGCTACCTAAGCCGCCGTCCACAAGGTAAGAAGAAGAAGGTAGCACCTCTAACACATGCTTGATATGAGTTGATAAATTTCAAACTGCCATAAGTCCACTTCATGCAAAATTTGGGAAACTAACGTTTTTAGTTTCACATTAGTTTTATGGAAAATTGTAATAACAGTGTTATAAAATGTGTACTGTCGACTGTGTCTAAGGATTTTAATGATCCAATTTAGCAATAACATTCATAGATACTATGAAACAGATAAAAATAGTTTGGACTTATTGCCGATTGATATGCCCATACTGGACTTATGTTATATTGATAAATATTGATATGATTAATACCTATGGACTTATAGTGGTTTAACAAAACTTTCGGCAAGACTGACGCCATATTGACAAATTTGACGTTTTGTGATTGGTCGCAATGGACATGTGAGAATTTGAAATAATGTCTTTGTGGACTTACTAGAATTTGAAAAAAAAAACTGTCAAATTTAACCGTTTTATTCAAGGCAATGCCTGTGATTATGAGCTTTTAAAGTGAGCTATCTAACTTGAATTTAAAAGGTGAATAGAACTAAATCAAAAAGTGAAATTTTGTTGTAGGTGGACTTATGGCAGTTTGATATTTATCAACTCATATATTATATCCATCCATCCATTACGGCCCTTGGGTTGTCCGTCTTCGAACGAAGATCTCCTCCAAATCTTTAAATTTCTGCCTACTTCTTGCCACTCTCTTCCAATTTGGTCCGGCTGTTGATATATTATATACGCGATTAAAAAAGCTTAGCTAAAACGGCTTAAGTATCGACAACAATGGCTCGCTTCCTAACCAGGCACTATCTGAACGAGGAAACGCGAACAATGATCGTCAAGGCATCGTTGCAGGCTACATCTGGTCGCGGGCAGTTAGCGGCGACGCGTGCGCACTATCAGATCACATGTCCCGTGTCACTGGTGTACGCTGGCGTGCAGATTGAGGGTAGGATTGCGTGCTGTTTGTCGCTAAATTGTTTGTTGGTTGGTTGGCCGTGAAACTTTAGAGAAGATTTTATGTTAGGTATACGAAATTCTGAATCGGTAATATAATTCGCGAAATTTATAATCGATGGGGGAAAAATAGTCTACTGTTGGAAACTAATTCGTGCACCTTGATAAAAAGTAGCCTGTAGCCCTTCTTGATCTATGGGCTACCTAACAGTGTAATAATTTTTGAAATCGGACTAGAATTTATAAGAATTTATGTAGGTAGTGCTTTCGATCAACCACAAAATCTCTTCAGCTTTATGTGCCTACTTAATATTAATAGGTGATTATGACCGTTGAAAAAATTAGCTAATAAAATAGAGATTAGAGCAACCTGTACGTTCACTTTCTAACTTAAATGAGATTGCATAGTAAATAAGTAGGTACTATATCAAAATGAAATATGTAATTAAGTTCATAGTATATTAAAAGACACGAATGTAAGTATGTACGTTAATTGATTATACCGAAGTGCGTACTCGCACGTCATTAATAACACAGTATGCTAATTCTAGATGTAAGTATTACCAATTAAGCCTCATACATCAGTCACTATTGTAACCTAAGTCGAGTCACCCTAATTTACCTGCGCATATCAATAGCTCCTTACATCTGTGGCCAAAAATATTGGGCCATCTCTTATTCTTTTTTTTTGTGAGATATATAGGTATGCAATATATATGAAACTAGCTGTTGCCCGCGACTTCGTCTGCGTGGGCAATATAGAATTTCCAATTTCGTTTATTTAATCGTTCATTGCTCAACCCCTGTGGGTCATAGCGTGATAATATATAGCCTATGTGTTGAACCGGCCTCCAGGTAATTGTCATGCAAAATTTGATTTAAATCCATGCAGTACTTTTTGAGTTTATCCGGGACAAACATACAGACAAACAGATAAACAGACATACAGACAAAAATTCTAAAAACTACATATTTGGGTTCAGAATCGATCATGGATCACCCCCCAAGTATTCTTTAATAAAAATATTAAATGTACAGTTTTGAGTTTCCTATCATTTTATTATATGTATAGATATACAGACTTCAATTGAGAACCTCTTCCTTTTAGAAAAGATAAAGTTCCATTACCATTTCCAAACAAACATCCGAATTGAGAATCTCCACCTTTTTGGGCAGTCGGTTAAAAATTGCAATATTTGGTATCAATTTGGTCATCAAAACCTTATCCCAGCAGTTTTGTAAGACCCATTTGCAATCACTAAACGTGCTATTGGTATATTGGAAACCAAAAATTCCTTCGTTATTCTACATCATACATCATACAAGTTATCGCTCCATATGTAAATCCAGATACTGTCTACAATATCTAGTAACACAGGTACATAGATACACAGGTACACAAGTACACTTAGGGTTGCCAGATAGTAACTTATGAAGCCCGGGACAAGTCTAAAAAAAATGTCGGGTCGAGGCCGTAATAGAAGGAATTTTCTATTTTTTTTTCAATTCAAATTTGATATATGGATTTTTTTTTTTCAAAAAACCTCCTTAAATCTTGCAGATAAGGAAAATAAATAGAACATTTATGGATGATGTAATATATTAATTTGAGAAACAATATATCTAAAAAACAATTTAAAAACATGCAATCTTCAAAATCTGGTAAAATAAGCGTTAATTACTGGACACTTTATGTAAAATTCCGGGGCAATCCCGCATTTCCCGGCGATCTGGCAAGCCTAGTACACTGTAGCGCACGCAGAGAGTAACACAATGTATAGAGTATGCGCGCGCGCCGCTCGTGCCGCTAATCACCTGCCGCAGTATATCGCGATACAGAAGCTATTCGAGCTGAATAGATCCTGTACAATGGAGGCCAAATAAATGGGGCCAGTATGAATATTATGGGGATTAATGTTGTGGTAGGTTTTAATTGCTGGATTTGCGGTATTTTCTGGTACTATGAAGATAATATGTTATTTTGAGAAATGTTGTATGTCTGAATTTCGTAATTTTATTATACTTTAGTGTAAATAAGATTTTAACAAGTAGATGGTATTGTCGTATATGATTGGTTAAGAAATTTATTTTATTCGCTGAGTACGCATAATAATTAAAATTCAGTAGTCATAAAATACAATATTTATTTGATAAAGGTAATTTGTAGCAGTTATTCTTTCTCAAATAGAATTTCATAGCAGTTTTATAAATTGCAACATTATTTACAATTTCCCAGGCATATCGACTTGAAAAAGTAGCTCGTACGTACACGTCCGGCCATAATTATTGTATCACCCGCGAGTGTTGCCATTACTACCGTCGATAGACTAATACGCTCTTATGAACTTATTTATTCATATAAATCTTCATACAAACGGCTTCATTAACTTAAACAGGTAATGTATTAAAATGTATAAGTTAATTTGGCCGGCAGCGAACGCATTTATCTGCGTGTGTTACAGTTATAGTTATAAATAAGCGAACACGGGGTCTGAAGCATTACTCATGACTTGAGCTTGCCGGCGCCCGTAACGTCATATATTGCGTGGACTGAATACCTCTTGTATTTTATGCTGGGTAGTTATTTATGCACGTAGTTGTATATTCATTGGTATGTGGACCTGATGAAAGGGAGGCTGATATGTGGGATAGATTTGGCGAGATATTTGATTAAGCGTAGGTTTAATAGGTAAGTGCGAGTTCTATTCTGAATGGTGGAATGTTATACGTAGTCCAATTTGATGTGAATCGTGAATCGCTAATGATACATTTAAAATAGTTCAGGTAATAGGTTACAATGGTAATGGCGACTGCTACATCCATTTACAATATTTCAGGAGTATTCCAAAGACTACATTTTCATGTAGGTACGGCTAAATTGAATTAATCATAAGACGTATGAAAATTTAAAGGTGACCTGAATAACGTAGACTAAAAAGGAACCCTTTTTTTTGCAAAAGTTTTTTGCCCAATCATTGCCTTCTTTTAAGAAATCCTTCGAATTAGTGACTTTGAAAGAATTTAATAACTCTGAACTTCATACTACGCTTCTGACTAAGTGCAGACAATATCTTAGACCCCGTTACACACACACGTTCGCAATTACAACATTCCACGCTTCCAAAAATGGGCAAGACATTTCACAATCTTGCATAACAGAGGCATAATCAACGCTCAGAATATTACTATCTACTATCCTAGACTACGCCTAACTTCGATATGATAATCACATGGAGAACAAAATGACTATCGGAGGTGCCATAACGGAACCTCTAAGAAAGTAGCGCGCCAAAATGGGTGTGCGGGGAACGAGGAACGTTACTGTCTTCGTACTGCCTTCCTTGGACCTGATCATTTTTTGTAATACCAAAAAGCATTAACATATGTTTCAAAGAACTCAAACGCCTCGTTAGTTCACTCGTAACTGATCGTTTTGATCACGAACACCGTACCTATTTTACCTAGAAGAAAGCGCCTGAACTGCAAAATGGCATCTCCACTCATAGGTATGTGCTTACTCCATGGATAAACGTCAAATAAATATCTAGATTTCCACATTAAGTAATTCAAAGCGTCGTATACATATGAGCATGATAGTAACCTCTTTACTAAGATAAGTGTTATGGCTCCGATAGGCGGAGATAGTGAATGTTGCAACGTTTTATGTTTTTCTATTATTAGAACTATGAGAAGATAATCTTGGTTCTAGTAGAATTAGTGTTAGGATTTGTTTGTCTTTACATAGTAGAACCATTTTGATGTAGGCAACTTAATATTTGCTCTAATTTTAGGAGTGCAGTTTTTGCCAGATAACGTTGCAGCTGTGAAGTTAGTCATTTGATGCGCATTAGTGTTTCGTTCGTACATTTAGATTGTTCCGAAACCTTATGTGGCCAACTTCAGAGAGGAGCCGTTGTTTAATGAGAGCCATATAAGTTTATTTTATTTAACAGATACGTTATGTGTTTGCCAATTGAATTAAATGAAACATTAAATAACATATATTGCGTGATAGAAAGGTGGTAAGATTTTTTATTTTTGGTTACGTGACCATTTAGAAAGGTTACATAAAGTTGTAGTAGCAGAATATTGCGCGAAAAAACTATTTATTAAAAAAATGCTCCAATTTAAAAAGTAAGCAAAAGACAGGGCCCACAGCATGAGCCTATAGCGAAACGCTCGTTATTAATAAACTATATGGGACATCGTAATACAGTTAAAACTTACAAAGTAACTGTAATGCAAGAATTTTACGATCGGCAGTCACTTCTCAAAGGATTTAATGTGATATTCGTTTCGTTTAATGCTCAGTATATCGAAGATATTTGCATAAGTTATGAGGATACCAGGCCTGATGGAGTGGACCTGGGTAGACCGTCTGGTGGTAAGGAGTTCAATGTACTGATAAGTAAATCAGTTGACTCAAACGTGCGTGAGGGAGTAGGTAACCTAACTTAATTGTTTCGTTGCCTTAGAGGGTTATAATATGAGATGTTTGAGTGTTTCGTCCTCATGTGAAGGATTAAGAACACAGATGTGTGATATAATTATCGGCACGAATCTTGAGCGCTGACCTTCACCTGCGCAGAAGTGATTTATTGGGTCCCTTTTGTGGTAAGAGGCAAGGAGGATGTGGGGGCAGGGTAAAGCGGTGATTGGCCCGCAGCGCATCGCGTCATAGCCGTCACTCGGGATTGGTTCTTTGCTAATAAATCACATCTGCACAGGTGGAGGTCAGCGCTCAAGATTCGTGCCGATGATTATACATAACTTAATTGTTTTGTTGCCTTAGAGGCTGTAATATGAGATGTGTGTGTGTTTCGTACTTATGTGCAGAATTAAGAACACAAATGTGTGATAGCAATCCACTCGAATTGTTTTTAGGAGTCTTCTTCTTTCTCCTGCCCTGTTCCCAAATATTACTTGGGGTCGGCGCAATATGTCATATTCTTCGATTTTCCCCTGTCACTCGTCATACTGACACTCACTCCCTTCCTATTCATATCATCTTTCAGGCAATCCATCCATCTTTTCTTAGGTCTTCCTCTTCCTCTAAATCTCTTCAATCTTCAATCAATTAAATCGCTCATCTCTTCAACATTCGACATATTGCTAAATGATTTGGCATTGTGTTTTTACGACCGGCCGCCTGCCTGACGTCAACCCTCTTTGGGAATGCAATTGTTGGTGGTCACTCTCCTACCACCTAAGGATTGGTGTATTTTAGGATACATAAATTAAAATTAAACATTAAATTAACAAACATTAACAAAAATATCACACTCCAGTCTTTTAAAATCCGGATCTAGTCTCCGTTTTTTAGGAGTGCTTGATATTAATTGTAAGAGCTGCTTTTAAAAAAAAAAACTTCTTTCAATAAATCAAACAGACTTCTAAAAATACTTACCTAATAACAACAAGATCATAACCGTACCGAAGGGTACAGCTTTCAAAAAATCTGTTATCTATATACTTCTTAATAAGATAACATACATATGGTGGAGGCTAACCGATCCCGATCCGAAGTTGTATTTCTCCGTATTTATGTAAAGCCTTGAAACGAAACCATAGCGTGAATTTATTTGTGCCAACGCCATCTATCGAGCGACGAGACAACATTGACAAAAAACGAGGTGACAATCTGACTCGCACACTGGTTTTTGTGCTCAATTAGAAACTGGGATAAAAAAAAACCGGCCAAGTACGAGTCGGAAATATGAAAGTGCGCGCGAAGGGTTCCGTACCATTATTCATAAAACGAAAAAAAATATCACGTTTGTTGTATGGGAGCCCCCAAAATATTTATTTCATTCATTCATTGAAAACTATCAGTATTTATTTGCTGTGATATCAGCTCTCTAACTATCACGGTTCATGAGATACATGACAACTGTCAGGATCCAGTACTTACTGGACAGAGGAGCGAAAATAATAGGGTCCCCGTTTTACCCTTTGGTTACGGAACCTTAAAAACTATCCCATGCCTTTGGTTTGTAGTTCCTATATCTTTATCAGATTTAATATAAATTAGTTCAGCAATTTTATCATCAGCGCACAAGCAAGTACTGCTCGCTTAAGAATTCAAATCCAATACAGATCACACATGCAAACAAACAAGGAGAACCAAACATAGAGTAATAAACACTAACAAAGTACCAGGAGATCATAGGTTTTATGAGGTTTAATTGTGTGTACGAGCGCAGTCATATAATGGACGCTGCAGGACTCCCGTGCAACGGTTCTGCGAGTTATGGCCGATATATACCAGCGGGTAGTCGCCGACACGAGGCCGTGTGTTCCGAGACGTGTGCTGGGTTGGACTAGGAAAATTGTGGAATGGACTGCTATTTCATGTCATTAAGAATAATAGTAGCATTTGTTGGAGTAATGAATCAGCAATTGATCATTATGGTAACTTGGCGTAAAGATTATATTATCGTCTTACTCATTTAATAAAGAATGGCTTCCGTAAGGCACTACACCAGTGATGTAGTTTCTCGCTAATATATATTTTTCCCTCTGAAAGTCACTGCTTAACTTGAGTGTACAAAACAATTCTAAGTGTAAAGAAATAACATACAGTCATGCACTGCGGCGGACTGAAAGAAGTCATGTTCTTCCTAACTTCAGAGAGAAATTGGTTTACTTGAAGGCCCTAAAAGATCCTACCACAATTATGATCCTACACCAAAAAACTCAAAGCTCTAAAGTTACAAAAAGCGTCTCACCATCTCCATCGCACGCGTAGTGCGCTCGGAGAATGCGGCAGGCTACACCCAATCAGACAATGGTTGATTTAGCTGCTACTACCGTCCGTTACGCCGTCCTACGCACCTTGCGGGCTCTGTCGCCTGTCTCCAGCGAGATATAGCCCGCCGCACGATATGTTAAATTGGACATACGCCTTCTAGCATTAACGTTGCTTGTGTGTCTGTACTGTTATAATATTAGAGCTTACAGTTACAGTATTGCGTGTTTTCTTTGTTCCTAGTTTGTCGTTGTGTAGGTTTTGTATGGGCTAGCTTTTGGGGTTTAGGCTGGATTGGTTGGTGTTGTAGGAAGCTGTAAGAGCTGAGGCATTGTGCAAAATTAAGTCGTTGCCTATTTCTCTAATCTAAGTGTTTTGCGATTATCAATTTCTAATTTACGTCAACACTGTGTTTTTCAGTTAATATGACTTTTTATTTTATTTATAGGTGCGTAGGTACTCAATAAGATGAATACATGGTTAATGGTACTATATTGTTGAAGTCTAGGAATAATCTATTTGTGTCACCACTTTATGGGTATTTCAACCAAACCTGTATGCAAGCAACTCCTTTTTGTGTCTGTCTATGAATAGAGTGCACCGCATGACTTCAAGTGTTAAGCTATACATACGACACTTTATATCCGCGAGTAATCTCTCGATACGCACACGCAGATAAGAAAGTAATACACGGACCATTTAAATATCAAAAGCATGTAAATTACTCATTGAAACTCTAGAAAGCATATAAAACCAAGTCGCTATCAATGAATATTCAAGCAGTAAAAACGATCATTTCAATTAAGACTAGGAAGCCTACAGGCGCGGCCTGAACACAATGAGATAAGAATCGGTTATGAAATGCAACACATTTAACAAGTGAACAAGTCGGCTGGTCGCTAGTGCCGCGCCCCGGCGCCGCTCGTACAAATCCTTTAATTAAGTGCAAACCGATGGAAAATGTTATGGTTGTGTAAAGCGAATGTATACCGGCCGTGTAAAATCTGTTTTAGTAATTATTGATACGATAACATTGGGCTCTAAATGGTGTTTCCTGTATTTAGGTTCTTGTTTAATTAAATTCTTAATGCTAGGTAGGTACATTTGGATTTTCACTTACATGTAGACTGGATTGTGAGGGTCATACAAGTCACTTTAATGGAATAGTAATTAAAAGGTATCATAAGTTGTCATTAGCAATAGCTCCATATGATATACTGGTACTCAGCTGTACCTGGTTAGAATATAAGCCAACATCGACATATTTGGGAAGCTGGACAATTGATGATGCTGTCATTATCAATGAGCTAGTGTACGTAGCGATACGTTGATCATCATCATCATCATCATCTCAGCCATGGGACGTCCACTGCTGAACATAGGCCTCCCCCTTAGATCTCCACAGATACCTGTTGACCAGATACGTCTTCCTTCGACCTTTATAATGATTACCTTTATGATATGAGCTACCAAAAATATAAAAACTCCCAATGGTATCTCCTAAAAATTCTCATCAAAATTTTACATAGTCTTGTGATCTTAGATTAATATAACTTTTACCAAGTTCATGGGCCACAGCAAAGCATAACAATATTTACATACGGTATGATACGCGTTTGTACGCAATTACCTACGACACACCCGCATGTGGTATCGAAAGCTTGATTGTATGTGTAAGTTCAGCATAGTTTCTGATTATGTCTTTGTAGTTGGATTTTAATCCATCTTGGGGCTTATTAAAAAACTAGTTATTGTCTTCGGTTTCACACATAGCACAGGGAGACTACTTCCCGCATAGAGATAAAAGTATCCCATAATTTAAGTGTGACCCCAGAACTTTCACATTTGCTATAGGTATTGGTAGGACTGATGGTTATGAAAAGAGTTTCTTACCTGAAATACCTAAATGTTTATTTTTAATTTTTAAAAGGTTTTTAAAAGGTACTGCTGGCCAATCTGTCCGCCAACAGTTTTTGCTTTTTAGTCTGTCTGATAATGGTCGGATACCTCATTGTTGTAATCAGTGCTCCATCCCCATACTGATTTAAGATGTCGATGAAACTTTCGCCCGAATAAAAACTGGCAGCGTGCGGGGGCTAAACCTTAACATTGAGAGCGGAACTTGCTTCTTAAATTCTACTAAATGGTCAATACACTACAGTCTACCTACTATTTCTCCACTAAACAGCAAAGAGGCGATCTTTTACTCCACAAGCGGTAAACGCTGGATATTACCGGTTATAAATGGATCGAGTCAGTAATTAGGTATTATTGGGCTATTGAAGCTAATTAATTGTTAGGCATTTAAATTAATGATTAGATGCTGTTTAGCGGAGTTTAAAAATATATTGTTTCTATTGTTAGGTTTCTTGGAAGAATTATTTTAGTGCATTCTGGACCCTAGAATGCCCGCTTTGAGAGTAAGATGTACTTGAATTTGGACTACACGTATGTAGGTATATTGTAGATGTAAGGGGTTTGCCAGTAACTACATTATCTTGTGCTTTCGCTATGTAAGAAGATAGTCCATACTGAAATTGCTATGGAGGAACATGAAGGCACAGCTTTTAGTTTTTCTGTAATCATCAGTGTCTAAAAATGGAAAGATCATTTTCAAAATTGACATTACATGCTACCACAACTAAACCACTGCAGCTCACAAAACCCAAACGCTAGTGTTTAACCTAGTTTTAAAATCGCGACATTATTCAAGCGAGCAGTCGGACAGGTATGTATGGAATCGACAAGAAGATAGATATATCCAGCCGGTAGATTTGTGACTTCATTCCTGAACAGAATTATGTGACGGCTGTGACGGGTGAGATGTGACGCGGGCACACGCTCAGGTACTGTGAGGGGAGTTTACACTGGATGATCAGGTCATGGTTGAAAATTAGAAGATATTGCCAAGATTAAATGTGTATGCTGATTGAACAAGGTTTTGATGCTGACCGAGGTAATATTTGAGAAGTAGAGAATTGGCAAGATTGATTGAGGTGAAGATTATGGTGTTCATGGGGTTAGAGTGTTTGGTAAATCGCACTTTGAAAGACTTTACTCACGATGCTCTAGTTAACATACCTGACAATGACCTGTCTGTTTGAGATGCTCAAAAAACATGTCTCTCGATGTTTAAAGCTTTTGTCGCTCTTGTTTGTCTATTCGCGGCAGACGCCAAAACGATTGCGTGGATTTTCATGCTGATGCCACAAATAGATAGGATTATTATTTAGAAAAGTGTAAGTTTATATATTTATGTATGGCCAGGGAGGGTAAGGACGCAGACGGGGCAGGCCGCTAGTAAACGAAATGATTTAAGAAAGCGAATGATTAGGTACACTTAAAAAGTCATACAATGGGATTTGTATAAAGGAATATACTGTCTAGTACCTCACAGTTTCCTATTCAGAACCAACGTCCAATATACTAACTCCTCAACACCGAACACCCAACCCACGCCATTGAAATTCAAATCTTACACCATAACAATAAAGTTTATATTCATTTGGTGTCCCAAACAAGGCTCTTCGAGTCAGTCTGTCTGTCCCAGGTTGATGTGTAGCTAGTGCGTGTTACAGACTCCATTAGAGACGGGAATTATGTTCTGCTGTCGTGTTAAGCTATGCCCGGGGAATGTTGTGGCGACCACCGCCATTTTTATATAGTAATGAATTGATTTCACGTCAATGGGTTCCATGTTTGAGGGCTTGTTTGAATTTGTTCTAGAATTTTGATCGGTTTTTGTTTTTGTTGGTTGGTTGATGCTGTTTTGTTTTGCTCTTATGGGTCAGTAGGGAGAAGTATTACGTACTTGCTTTGCAGAGATACTGAATATATTATTCCTTAGATTGAAGTAGTGATTGATGTTGTAATAAGGCATAGATTTGGAGTCCGGGGCAAGGTCATTTACGTATCGTGTTGTTAATGGTACATAAATCTGCTGTTTGAAGATGACGTTAGCAGCGAAAGTTACATACAGTAGGCACATCGTTTAACTGCAAAAAAATATCGGAGAGGAGACTTTGTTAAAACCATTGGTGAACGTTGCTGATGATCATATTTTTCAAAGCTTCCACATCTAGTTATATCTAACACAGAAAAAAACCTTAGCTTATTATAGGTAGGTTCTCAAAATTACGTAAACTAATAGTCACATCTACTTCGCACATAGCTAAACAGCAGCAAAAGTAATTTAGCTAAGTTAGGTCATAAAATGCATAAGTATTTAGGTCACCGGTTTTATTATACTTGTCGTAACAAAAGCTGTTATGTGCTTGCTGTTATATGCTGATTTATTTACATTTAGTTTCCTTGCATGAGCCAGAATATGCTAATGTTGCGAAATAAGAATGGATTAAGGACAGAAGCTGAGTGATGTGACTGGTGACTGGTGACGGCTGGTTTCGGTATTGTGTTCGATCGATTTATATCGATTTGTTGTCTTTTTATCGATTACATAGATTGAGGCTATAAGTTATAAAATAATTTTAATAATTTTAGGGAGTTTATGTGGACGTATTGAATTATGTGTTCAAGGACCTGTTATCCCATCAGGAAAAGAGATGTAACCAAAAATGAATAGCAACCTTGTTTCACTTTCAGTTTTATGCTTAAGTTAGTTTAAGTCAGTCAAAACAGTGTTGACACTAAAGTTAAAATAAACAAAACAGATTATAAAATTGGGTAACCGACATTTAAATGTAAAAGAACCTATTTACGAGAACATAATAATATACCGTGTGTTGACCTCATTCCCAAATTAGTTTCACAAATTATAATATGAATCAACATCAGAGACGAGATGCGACGAGACAAAAGTCGTGATTTTGTAAACGTTGCCAAATTATACAGTGTTGGAAATGTGCCTAATTCTAGAGAATACAGTGCGCAGGAGTTTTCTATTAGCAAATGCGGTTTAAGGGTCAGGTCACGTTGAAAACGGCGCTTACGCAGATACGCATGCAGAAGAAATGCGACTACTGTCGGTGATATTAGAGATAGATGAAAAGCAAAGTAAACGGGAAAGGGAACGGGACCTGTTGTTTAAATTAAAACAGATCACGGTAGGATTTAGGGGTCAACATTACCCAACAAATAGCAAGTCTTAAATACTCAGCCATTACACATCCAACAAACATGATACACAAATCAAAATCACGTAAAATCCACGTAATTATTTAAGCGAAATTACCAGTCAATCTCATTATAACCCAGAATACTACAACATCAATAATATTTCCAACCAAGATATACTAGCGTCGACTGTTTCTAATTGTGTAACTTAATTTCTGTCAAAACGTTAAGTACTTGTGTAGAACGTTTGAATGCGCGTGGGCAGTGGTCAGGTGGTTCCAGATGTGTGATCTGAACTGTATAGCTAAGGATTTACGGCAGATTTATAGTATTGTCTGATTTAGTGGTGGTTATAACGAAAGGGTAAATGGCAGCAATTATAATTGTTGCTTCATGTGCTGTTTCGGTTTGGTGATTGGGTAATCTGTGAGTATGGGTCATAAGAATGTGGGTTGTGAGATTCTAGAGGCTACCGTGGCTGTTGATTGCAGAGAACTTACAGTGAGAAATTAAGTTGGGTTTTCGTCGAAATCTGTCAGTCCTGTGAGTTTGTAAACATGGCTAATTTTATGATTCCTCATGGCAAGATAAAACTTCTGTGAGTTTGTCTTCGTAGACTAAACTCGATAAAAGAACCGACTATAAAAATTCTGAACTAAAACATCGTCGATAAAGGGTTTATGACGCCTACAACAGGTATATTTAGGAATTGACGGCCTTCGGTGACTTTAATTGTTTTATATCTTTCGAAAATCTTAATGTTTAGACTTCAGCCTAATCGCTCTATCTTACTAGCAAGTCGCAATGCATCTTAGTCCAGAGCAGTTCTAGCCTTACCCACCGGTCGCTCCGCTCATGCCCCAATCCCCAGCCAGCAAGTATCGCTCGCTAGGACAACATTCCTACGGTGACCGCAGGCACACGCTCACCAGAAATTAATCACAATTATGTGACAGCGCAGCTCGACGCCGCAATCTCTTACTCCGGAGACACAGCTTGTGTGAACACGTTATATTTAGATTTTGTTCCGTCATACACAATCAAGGACATTCATTTGATATATGGTCAGGAAATTCGGAATTGCTTGCACCGGTTTAATGTCGTCCGGTTTAGAATTGTATTGCAAGGATATTGCTGAGTTATGGGATTTAATTTATGAATTGGTTTTAATGCATAATGCTTAAGCAGGTTGCGTTCGAAGAGTTGAGCCTAACAATGAACTGATAAGGATCAAGGACGTAACTCCAAGCTCCATTATTTTTATACAGAATAGATGAGTTGCTTGAACTTTATTTGATTAATTTCAGAATATAAGCGATTAAGCTTTATAATCTGCACAGTAAAATATAACATTCAATTCATCTAACAAACATAATATTATTTCTCTAAGGTTAAAATACTTAAGTATAAAACGCCTAGATTTCATAGAATCATCCATTTGCAAAAGTATGAAGCAGTTCGGAAGGCTATACTTAACAATGAAATAGATACGATCAAGGATGATGTAGCTACTCCATTTGCACAATCCCCTGATGATAAATTACGTATAGAACCTCTAACGATTCAAAGAGATTTCAAATTCAATACAAATACTGTACTTAAAACTATTGTAGAAATTTTAACGACACATTCACCCCTTATCTTGGGAGACAGTTGAAAAGCCTTTGTATTTAGTTAGGGACTAATAAATAAACTTTGATCTGTCGGGAGGTCACCTGAACCTTGGAACTATCGCTGAAGGAATTCTCTCATAGAAATAGCTCTGTAAATCAATAGTCAGCTTCTATTTAGATAACGAAGATAGTATGAGAGGAGAAAAATAAATAAATAAAGGTATTAAAAAAGGTAAGAAAAATAAATAAAGGTATTAGATAAGTATTATGTCGATTAAAAAGGGGATCAATGATAAGTACAATTATCAATTAGGGTTACTTGTTGTCTTATCTCAATAAGTGGTGTACTTTCAAGGCTAGCTATATTTGTAACAGGTGTGATAAATAAATATGCGCAGTGCTTAACGCTCCTAGAGTATATCCTGGCAGTACCTATATTATTGTTATGTTAGGTATTAAGTTGACCTTCAAAACGCCACTACATGAATACATATTTATATTTTTGGGTTGCAGGTTCAGTGATTTTTCTATAATTTTATTATTTTACTCGGCCTAGGTTCATAAATTTTAAAACGTTCATTATGATATAAAGTCAAATTAAAAACATTAATCATGTAGTAGAATACCATGGAATGCACAGGTCTCCTGGTTTTTGCTCCGGGACAGAAAAAAAGTTGCACGTTCGAAAAAAACCTCAAGCAATATTTCCCCATATTTTCCAGTTTCCACATAAACTAGGAGTTCAGGACCACCTCTGCGGGGTTCGTTACACATATATCATTGGTCGATAGCATCAGTCGCTTCCAACTGAACAATGTGCTACCGTTCGACGTACACTCGCTTCAAATTGACTTTTATTGGCAGATATCTGATAGCTTTTAGACGGTACACTTATATTTTGTTGTTGATATTTGTTGTTAGTGTGCTTGAGCTAGGGTCTCAGCTTAGGGGATTATTATATCCTTTGTTATCTTTATTTTTTTCTTTCGCTTTAAATTATCTTTGTCCTCATAAACTTTTGTGATTTCCTCTTTAACTTCCACTTTAGTATTACAAGCCTGTTCAGTCTTAGTATTACCAGCAACCTTATCATTAAAACAACCAATAAGCATCCATAAATTTTACTAGCTTCTACCAATTCCATTAAGCATTAACACTAAAGTCTAGCAAATAGCAATAGTAAAACAAAACACCGTAATCTATCATTGCAATTCCGAACCTACAAAATTGTAGTGAAACACGTTCTCATAATTTAGGGTTACAAACAGCTTCCAGGGTGTTTTCAATAGGTTCTCGATTAGTTTGGCTGAACGGGCGAATAATTGGAAACCCAGTATTGAACGAATTCATAAACAATCACGCCTACGCCCCCGATTTACGGCTTTATCATTAGGAGAGCGTTGGATCCATTTCTGATGAAATCCGATTGATATGTCTTGTGTAGTCTTTTGTTTTCTGTCGAAAGATGCACTGGAGCTAGACGGTTTGATTCGATTTGATGCTGAATGCACATACGGGGTATTAACAAGCTGAATGCTTTGATTCGTGGAGCCTCGGTCCTCATTTTAATTGAGACTTGTTATGTGAGTCTTTCTTTTGTGTAAAATATTTTTGATTTGAAGGTGATGTAGGCTTGTTTTTGAAATTACGCTTTTGGTGTAGTAGATAATGTCGTCCATTGCGATCCAATTTCAAGTCGAGTCCAAATGTTCAAATTAAACCTGTACCTAATAGATGTATTTTTAGATTCAAACGACGCTCTGTAAACCTTCCTAGTCTTTAAGCAGTAAGTCCTACTACTTCAAAAACTTATTCAAAGACATTATCTTATAACAGTTTAAACACAGTACTACAAAATCCTCGGCACAAACTTTAGCTACTGTCGGTAAAACTTTCATTACATAGTTCTAAGCCATCATGACTTCCGTCCAAGCGGAGCCGGGATCTCAACTAGTGTAAAATAAGTGGAACATGGAATTATCTTGCAATATCCGTGTTAGAAACTATATTATATCATCCTATGCAGGGCCGTACTACCAACCTGTATTAGGCCAGTAACACAGCGGGCGAAAGATAATAAAAGATACGAAAAAAAAGGAAAGACAGTTACGGACAGTGATGACATGAAGTCAAGTGTTACGATTTGGTTCCGGATTTGCGAAAAAGTGCGTTACGAAATGACTAAGCGGTTTTGCTTTTATTGATTTGTATTTTTTTTCAGATTTTTTACGACTAGATTGGTGCCTTTCCATGCTTGTGTTAGCACTGGGTGCTTCATAGTGACATAAATAATGGTCATAGATTGGTGATCGTGGGTTTGATACATTTGTTTTATTGAAACGGTAGTCTAAAAATCTAAATGATTTCAAACATAGTGAGAGCGTTCTTCTTCTAATGCAAGATGCGAGTTGGAAAGGTCACAAGCACCTTCCTATCTTTGAATAGCATATCTCCCGGTACATCTCAGAACTTGTGAACAATACGTGTATAGTATGGTATTAGTTTGATAACAATACACACCTCTGGGCTACAGATTGCTTTGAAAGTGGATTTCATTAGAACATACGGTTATATAGCTTTGTGTTATTAAATTATATAGGTCGAAAGGTTAGCTTACGTCATGTTTGTTGTAAGGGAGTTTTAGAAAGTGTTTTGAGGATCTTTAGTTTGTTAATATCGGTTTCATTATGTATATGAGATACGGCATTTTGACAAGTTTTCTCTTCAACATAATCTTTACTTAAAAGTCTGTTAAAATAACATTTCTGGTGTTGTGACCACGAAGGTTCGGTATTTCAACGAGCCAAATTCACTAAGGCAAATTGTCTCTTCAGAGAAAATATTAGACATGGTTTATGTCTAATTGTGAGTCATATAAAGTCGATATCTGATATTTGGAAATGTCAATTACTAAGAGGGTTACATCTAATAAGATTGGTATGCGAGAAGTCTGGTTATCTCATCTTCAACACACTGAAATAGATTACACAAATTCTGCCATACAGGTAGATGATGCAAACGTAAGAAATTTAATCAGTTAAATGAATGTTTGTCACGGCGATCACGAAACATTCGTGTGTGGATCTTATATCAGTACCAAATTAATTTTACATTTCATAAACCAGATCATCAACTTTAGACTGTTTAATTTAAGGTCCAATATGCTTTGGCAAATATTACTTTACAAGGATCTTGTCACAATCTGCAAAAATTGCGCTTGCAGATACAACTAATTAATATGACTCTTACGATAAACAAAATAGGGTTCATATTTAAATGATTTTTATTTATCCAGGTGTGCAATAAGTTTGTCATTGTGGTACACGTTCCTGTGACGTGTATATTTATCGGCGCCGGCGCAGCGCGTCCAAACACGGGCACTTCGCGCGAATGTGACCTAGATGCAACAAGTGCGGTTCATGTCAGACGAATTTTGAGGACAATAGATGCATATCCTTTGATTAATGAAAGGCTGATAATATTACCTTGAGGTTTGGTCCCTTTAGCAGTATAAAACTTAGGTGGCAAATTACAAAATGGAACAATAATTACTGGTTTGAAAGTTGCAAAACAGCGTTCCAAAAGGCTGACCATTTTCATCAAATGGACCGACTAGAGGTCCACAAATAAAATGTTCTGCAACATATTCTATTTCGCAAGTCATTTGTTTTTCATTTTGTTCTATTTTACTGTGTTTTAATGCGAAATTCGTGTGACACAGTCCGCATTCTCGCTATTGGCGATCACGAGTCCCGTGTTCGCTTATTAACGCTACAGGGGCGATATATCACGCCTCATACGGACGTCGCCTCACATACTCACTATGCAATGCCGTAGAATTGACAATAGGCAGGTTTTGTTTGCCTTTTTTGGTAGGTATATGAAAATTGTATTAATATACTTATTAGAAGATTTGTCTGGTTTTCCCAATGTAAGGAGTCTCTTCATGTATAATTTGAAAAATCCGATGGGAATTTTGGCTCACACTTATCTAATATCTGGAGTCCAATGTCCGATTTTATGATTGAATAGTTTCTGTTTTTTTTTGGATGGTAATACAAGTTGTACCGAAATACTTGAAGAGGTATGTCCAGGTAAACGATACGGTAAGTTTGCGCGAAGTTAAAGTGATACCGTGTGAAGGTACTGTTCGTTACTACATGAGATGGATAATAAGTGATTTCTTACTTTTCTACATTTTTCTTTCTGGTCTGTCAAATCTGTTCTTTTCATCCAGAAGTACATTCGTTTTCCTTCCCCTTAAATATTTAAACATGAAAACAAGTTCATCTTTTGTACTACCAGAAATAGTTTTCCAAATCCAGCCCAACATCTACAAAAGACCATATTCTACTGTCCCACAATAATACATTTCCCGGAAAGCACACCATACAGGTTCAATGCTATTTGTCCATTCTACGAGTTCTAGCTACTAGAAATCTTACAGTATTGTATCGCTAGTAGGAAGTGATTTATTTAGAGCGGGCCTCGACAATATATCTGGAGATCGTGAGGCGTCTCGTACGGCCGTTGACCATTTACAGGTTCACTGGATATTGAGTACTTTGTTCGTATGGGCTTTTTGTTGTTTAGCCTAGTTTATTGTGCGTGATGACGTGATGGAGTGGGCTTTGTGGTTGGGAAATGGGTGGTTGGTATCTGTAGGGATGAATGGAAGAAGCATATACAGGATTTGGGATACATTTCCCGAGGATAATATAATTCACGAGGATGACCCTTCCTCATTATTTTGCTTTTACGTGAAAATATGTTTAAATTCTCTCCTTAAAAAGTCCATCTTCTGTTTTATTATTTCGCTTCGACAGTTGATATTACTCTGCAGATCATCAGTGGCCTTTTACATCTATAAAAGATGATTTAAGCTGCATCCGTGTCAAGTTGCTTGGTTTTGGCACTTGATGACGCTGATGACAAGGCCTATGCGGAACTCTGCAGAAGAACTGCAATTTTTTTACCGCTGTCAGTTGCTATATACCAAATTTTAAAGAAACCTATACAAATGTTTCCTTGGTCTTCAAATAATAAACAATAGAAGTATATGATTAGAATAATAACAGTTTGTATCATCGTGCGTAACTCATGCTAGTGAGCCAATAGCAACAGGTTATTGTTTCGCTGGGGGTGATCTACCAGTTACTAGTCAGTAGCCTTACATTGTTGCTTATAAACTGTTTGAGCTTACTATTGTTACTTCATCATATAAATAAATATAGGAAAATCTATTTTTCCTTCGTGTTCATGACTTTGTGCTTTCAGTTTCTTTGTGGAACTATCATTAAAAATGTAGAATAAAGAGCCTTCTACTAATATGCTTCTATTACTTATAGGGCATTGTCGAAATATATTATAACGGACTACTCTTTATGCCTTCACTAAGAATCTCTCAAAAAATCTTCATATTGTTTGAACATTTATTAATAAGTTTTTATTTGTTAGTATTTCTGTTTACCTACGTTACCTTTTTTGATGATGATTAATTATTATTAATTAAACTGAAAATATTTCGAAGGATCTTCATTCGCATCACACACAATTTAGCTATACCATATCTACTACCAGGTACGTATCATTGTCTGAAACATAAACAAAAAGCCCATAAAAACAGAACGACTTCAGCGTAAAATCTCAAAGGCGTAGGTACAAAGTAGTCCACATTAGCAGGTACACTTCGTATAAGCCTTATCTAGGAACATGCTCGTTTTACCGATGTCATTGTTTTTATGTCCCACCAACTTTCTGGTACATTCTGCGCTCGTAAACGTTTACATAGTTTGTTATAGTAGTAGTTTTTGTTTTTATTATGTGGGGGTTTTATTTGGGAAGAGTTTTCTTTACCTTAGTTCTTATTTTAACGGTGTGGGAGGAATTCGCTTGTTTAAATAATCTTAGTGGGTATAAGTGTGTGTAAGTGGGTATAAGAGTGTGTTGAAGCGTAATCTTTTTTTAAGACCCTGGGTCACATTTCTGGAAGAAAGTTGAGTGGTATATTTTCTAAACTAAGCCATTCTTTATCGGTGTTAAAGCAGATACAAAGTTTGTTTATATTTTACTGACCGATAAGTATTTAACAAATTGTGAAGCCTCGAAACTTAAAATCTAAATTCCAGCACGAAATCCCTTCAAGTTTCTTACTTCACAAATCCTTCAATCACTAACCGTACCACACGTGAAATCCATTTCTACCCCACAAGATGTGATTAAACAATCACGAATTTAATTAATACACAGTACCGTAAAGGTTCAATAACCAGTGCGGTTAGGGTGCGCACGCGGCGCAATATGGCCGACGACGTGACTCGCCGGGGCTCCTATTAAAATACCTGCCACTTCTAGACGAGAGTATGTTATCAATATCTGGGAGACGGTGTTGTAGGTATTTTGTTTAATATTGGAAAGATGGTGTTAAAGGCAACGGACTGGTGTGGACTTAAACTTACTTAAACTTAAAATATGAAGGCTCTGAGGATGACTATGGTGAGAGTTGAATTGATTCATTCTTCATAATGGCTTAAGGTATTTTTTATCACGGCATAAAGAAGCTAATATAACATGAAAGTTACTTGCCTCGTGACCTTATGCCATCATCATAATCTATTGTAGGACGCCACTTTTGAACGAAGTCTTCCAATGTGTGAAGTGTTTCAATTGTCTTGGTCTATAACGGATTGCTGCCTGTCCTTTTGCAAATTTTTGGTCCATTACAGAGTGGGATGCATTAAACTACTAACACTTGCGTGTACATGACAGCTTTTCAACAGAGCTATCACATCGTTTGCTACAGAGGTCACAAGATATTTTATCACTTTAGATATCAAATTACCCCCCAGAAATTACACGTCAAATAGACCGGTCACTTACATTGCTCCTCATTCTTCAACTCCCTCAGACCAGTTGCCTCATGTTTTTCCACTACGAAGCCTAGATATCGATAAGCCATATGTCTATTAAATAGAGGCTACTAATCAACGTTTCTCACGTACTGGACCTAGGTGTGCCACAATATGGGCTTGTTCCCATCTGCTCCACAAATTCCTTCCCAACGTGTCCAAAGCAAAAATAACAATTATTAAAAAATAATACAAACCTTCCCCCTAGCCCCAAAAGATTTTCAGTAGACAGATGTAATTTGATATTTTTCAGACGATACACAACATTTTTTGGAGCCATGTGATAGAAATTCGAAGGTATATTTTTATTTATCTATTTTGTTCTACAAAATTTTGGATCCAAGTGGAAGAAATGTACGCAAACTTTGCTAAGAGAAAACAATGGGTTTGGAGTAAATGGGAAAAAGCCCAGGACGGGACGACTCTGGGTGTGCCACAATATGAGTGCACTCAATAATTACTGGTGGTAAGCAGGCCCGGATTCCCGTGCGATTAATATGCAATTAAGTTGCCACGCGATACGAAGTTGTATAACATAGAATATGTATGGAGATGTTACAGATTATTAATTAAAGGCTACTTGTATTTTGCGTGTTATTATATGCTTGGTGATTAGAGGGAATGAGAAGGAGAACGAATTTTACATAGTAAACAAAAAGCATCCTTGAAAAGCTGCACAATAAATCACAAAAAAAAACATGATGAATAGAATTAGGACTATTAACCAAAGGTCTGAGCTAGGGACCATTCTTGTGTTTCATATCATTATTGCCTTAAACCATGAATGCCATTAATTGTATTTCTATATAAGTATAGATATTATGAGATATCATTCTTTCTCATAATAGAGAATTTGATGGTGGCACAACGTATGGCGAAATTATGATATTTAGAAGATCAAAATTATGAATAAGATAAAAACAATCGTATGTTTCCACCAAATACTAGAAACAATTCATCCAAATATATACAAAAATTATACCTCCTACAACAGTGTGAACAAAACAACAACTTTCTTACTTATTACAATCAATAAACTTAAATGCCTTAAGACTAGATATAATCGGAACAAAACCCCAGTTTCTGAGATAGCGATCGCGTAAACAATCGCTGGTCGTCAAGCGGTGAAGCTGCTGAGTGGTCAGCGTTATTTATTGCCTATTATCAGTTAATACGGGCTTGCATGCGCTGTAAAGCGATGATTTCGCTTGATTATATGTTGGATGTAGTGTGTGCGTTGGAATGTAGGCTTTGGTAGCCTTGTTTGGATCTTGTATCTTCACTTCTGTGTAGGAATAGGAAGTGTTTTTTTTTAATATCTGGATCAGGTGTTGGAGTAGATTGATACTGAAATCGTTAGAAAATAGGAGTTTTTAGTAGAGTAGCTTTTTCATTAGGTTTTTTTAGAAGATTGTCACCCTAAGAGTGATGTCATGCATGTTACGTCCCTTAAAAAGTCTTGAACATCTGATCAATAAAATTCAATAGCCCATCAAACAACTTCCTAAAACAAATGAAAACTAAACACCAACTTTTATCTGCACACCACTTCATAAAGCCTAGTGTACACCACACAAAAAGCGCTTAAACCAGCTCAAAATGGGCGATACAACAGATTTATGTGCCAGTATTACACGTTCGCCGCGGCCCTCGGGCGCAGGCTGAGTTAGTGGCCGATTCAGCCAGCTGTCGTGTGCACTATGCTTAATGAGAGCAGATACGTCTGGGTGTGGCTGTAACGGTAGTTCATAATTCTGTATTGTGACTTCTACATGGCTACCACAGGTTGTGATATGTTTATTAATTGATATAAGGTTTAGAGGTGGTTCAGGTAGTAGGGCACCTGCATCTTGTGTTTGAGTGGGGCAAGTATCAATGTGGTTCTAGAGTAATATAGACTATTTTGTTGCAACAGGATGCAGATCGTCATGAATAATTTTTGGAAGAAATACTATCTATCAATTAATCACGGCTCTTGGGTTGTCCATCTTCTGGCCTCCTCTAAATCTCTCCATATCTGCTGACTTTTAGAATTTTTGTCTAGCATCATTTTGTCTCATAGCGCCACTGTTTGCAACTCGAATGTCCTATCCTGTCGGATAGTGTACGCTATTGTCACTATTGTCTTCTTTATTAACATGATTCCTAAATATCGGAATCTCATTATGAAGTCCCATAGGTTAATTCGGTATCTTACTAAAAACAAAATAAGGTGATCCGCGCTTCTAGGCCATTCTTTTCTTACCAAATATCATCGAAGCTGCAGTACCATAAATAATCTCCATGTTCCATTAATTTAGTTCAAGTTCAGATTTAATGACACAACACAAGTATTTTAGTCCTCACATTTTCTACAAAATAATAATAATTAATAAGTAAGAGAAAAATATCCAATCAGCCGCTGACTAGTCAAGGCACTCGACTCCGCTTAATGAGATCAGAGCGTCGAGGGTGTAGCTAACGGTGTTTATAATTGTAAGGTTTCTGCTTGCATCGCTTCTATAATATTACCTATACTAGTTATTACGTGTATGATACTAGTAGCACAGTTTAGATATATTCTCTTATAAACAGCTGTTCTGAAGCTCACAACCGTTCGTAAAAATGTCACTTACAAACGCATGAGCATCGACAAGTTTTTATCGGTGCTATCGGTGCTGTCAATACTGAGCGAATATACGTGTCGTGCATCGAGCATATGTGTGTGTGAGTGATATTGTTACGATCTTTACGACGCAGCTTCACAACTGTTTACAAGAAAATATATCTAAACTGTTTGTAGCATATTATACAGCGCTAACACTCTTACCTATTTGTTGTAGATTTGGTGTCATTCGTTATAACATTTTATAGGATTTTTAACCGACTTCAAAACAACGAAATTCTTACTTTATTCGTACTTCAAAATTCCAAAACCTTCTAAGTGTCAGACTTAGACTTTTTGGACTTTTTGGAATTTTAGATGATTAAAAATTGTTTTTCTATAGGCGTTTTGTTAAAGGAAAACTTTCAGTCATGTATGACCAGATTTCTTCAGGATGTTATTAACTTGATCAAGGAATGTGTGTAAACAAATTACGTAAAAAACAAAAGCAATGTAAAAACTTCAGGATAACTTCTCAGAACCTTTCATAATTTCACCAACTTTTTTCCACATTTCCATACTTGATTAATTCACGTGTCTTCCTCCCCTTTGATTCAACGTGCGTAAAATAAAATAAAATGTCGCAACCAGAAACCCGCAAATAAAGTATTAATACCACGTCATTCTCCCACGTGAGTCGGAGTGACAATGACGTCACGCGTGACACCAACCATCCATCACGCCGCATGCTTACAGGAAAACCACATACATCTGCATACAAAGTCACCTTTAAAATGTCATAGATAGAGTTGAGATTGGTTTAACTTAACGGTAGAGTTACATCTGTTCTGCAATATGTTAACCAAAATCTCAAACAGTCGAATTCAAATTTCGAACGAAGAAAGTGTTCTGAAATCAAACTTTTGCAACGGCAAAAAAAAGATTGTTCGAAATTCGGATTTTTCGTCATACGCGTACAGGGGGTTGCTGAAACGGAAAATTGCGATATAACTTTATTTTTTAGAGTAGCAGCAGACTGCAAACTTTTAGTCGCCCAACAGTCTTTTGGACTCACAAATCAGTATGGAAATTAATGAGAGTGAGCACATAGCTAACTACGATCAGGTATTTGGCCAGTATTAGACTGTCTAAACTTTTGATTAAATTCACAAGTTTCTCATAAAAAAAAAAAAAATCCTACTATCGGGGCAACTGTCGGCCGACTTTTTAGTCTGCAGTGTGGGGCAGTCTCAGATGATGAGATTGACGACTTAAGTAGGTGAGTCGTGATATATTCCGTGATACGCGCTTATCTCGTTACGTTTATTGCCGAAGGTTGGTAGGATTATTATATTTCGGGAATGTGAGGACATTTCCTCGAACGTTTAACACCCTGTTTATATTTTATTCATGTATAATTCGGAGTTTTATTGCGTAGAACATGTTTATATCATAACTAGTGTTTATTTTTTATTTTCCTAATTTTCCTAAGTCGTGGTGGCCTAGTGGGTAAAGGACCAGCCTCTCAAGTATGAGGGCGCGGGTTCGATCCCAGGTCAGGCAAGTACCTATGCAACTTTTCTAAGTTTGTATGTACTTTCTAAGTATATCTTAGACACCATTGGCTGTGTTTCGGATGGCACGTTAAACTGTAGGTCCCGGCTGTCATTGAACATCCTTGACAGTTGTTACGGGTAGTCAGAAGCCAGTAAGTCTGACACCAGTCTAACCAAGGGGTATCGGGTTGCCCGGGTAACTGGGTTGAGGAGGTCAGATAGGCAGTCGCTCCTTGTAAAGCACTGGTACTCAGCTGAATCCGGTTAGACTGGAAGCCGACCCCAACATGATTGGGAAAAAGGCTCGGAGGATGTTTATTTTTTATTTTACGAGTTTGGTGCCTTGCGTTAAATAGTGGGCATCGAAAATACCTCATCAGATAAATTAATTAATCGATGAATTTTATTATTCATGTACTTAGGTATATTTTCATTTCAAATATAATTTTTTACTTGTATTCAGATTTTTGCACACTTTATGTACTACAGAGCATTGTCCATCTGGACAATCCAGCCTGTATCACTTTGAACAAGATCTTTTCTTCCGCATCCACCTTACATAAGACACTTCAATTTAGTATCTAATATTATTTGCAATCAGCTATACAAAGGGCAACTTCTAACGTCAGTCTAAGCTCAATTACCCTATTATACGTGGGATAACCCATCATAGAGACGTGTAAAAAGCCATCGATCACCCTGACCATGATACCAGACCATCATCATCAGCCTATCGCAGTCCACTGCTGGACATAGGCCTCTCCAAGTGCACGCCACTGAGATCGATTTTCGGCTTCTCGCATCCAGCTCCTGCCAGACCATTATCACCCAAATATCCTAAACATTTCCGAAAAAAACCTAACCAGCCAAGCCATTAAAATCAAACAAAACACTCACCAATTCAACGGTCAATCAAGCTCCCAATACGTCACCGCCCCACCCCGCGCCCCAATGACGTAAGCACCAAGGAAACTGCCTGAGACAATCCTACAAAGAACCGATGGAACCTATAACTCGTACACACCCCGGTATTGATTAAAAAAGCAACATAAATTAGCGAATTCGAGGGGCCAGGGTGGGGGGGGCGGTTGTTGTCAAAAAACTTTTATAAGTGTTTATGTGTACGTACCCTCCCCTCCCGCCCCCCGCTCGGGGAGTGCCCCGCCGCTGACACCCTTTCGCGTATACCCACATTCGTATAAAACACCCGGTACAGACGGTGGAGGGATTGGATTTTGGTTGGTTCTGGGTTAGTTGTTTTTTTGAGTATTGGCATTGTTTTATGGAAGTTTATGGCATCTTTGCACCCTTTAACAGAGGTGATTGGTCTTAATTCTTTATCTCGAAAATATAATTGACTGATGTGTGTTTCATTAACATTAACGACTTAACAAAGATTACTGAAAAATTCTCCCCATTTCTGATCATTATTAAAACAGATATTGTTCATATTATTTAGTACATTGATCAATTACCCAATAGGTCTGATAAAAATATTCTTTACATTCATTTACACTAGTTGGAAATAAAATAAAGCAATCAGAATCGTACAACCAGTCACTATCATACATTAGCAAATATCCCTTTTCCGTATCCGGCCTTACATAACCACTTTTCCTCTAGCCTGTACACTGACATACAAGTACATGTAAATTAAACACCACCGCACACAGACACGCACACAAATAAAAACGTAAAGAAACACCGCCGAGAGGAAGAATGTATTAAGAAAGCGCGAAAGGGACGCCCTTCTAATTAACACCCCTAGAGGAACAGGGACGGAAAGAAACGACACGCTAATTAAGAATACAAGAAGAAAGACGCGTTTTATGTACAGCGACGAATATTGTCAATGTGTGCGAGCACTTTATATGTGTGTCGACGATTTTCCATTTGTAACGCGCATGTGTAGGTGTTGTGTTATTAACTCATTATGTGAAGAGTTAGTAAGTATATAAGCGTTATTTACTGGTTAATTGAAAGCGGTTTTCCGATAAGAGCCTGGTAAAGACAGCGGTATCGAGACATTTTCTATTTGATTTTCATTTTAATATGTCCCTTTCTCGGTATTACGTAAAAATAATGCGGTGACCAAAAGTTTGGCGAACTTTTAGTTTGTGTAAAGTTGGTACTTTGTTGAAATTGATAATTTATTTTTGGACTTCAAAGCATCAGTTGGTATCACGTTTTTGTGTATTGGTAAGAAAAGAAAAGGCTTTGGGAATTAAATTATGTATTGTGTTTAAAAAATCGTAGTAAATGGGATTTAAAATTACATATAGTTGTTTACATAATAATTTAAGTCATTGAATATTTGGAAGATGGAATTCAAGTGTTATCCAAAAAGAAAAAGACTATTAATGCTAGTTTGTAATTCAACAGTAGTTTCAATCTAAAGATTATTAATGAAAACCAAAATATTTAACAAAAATAATGTATCCTCATAAACCGAGTAGGTTACCCATAAAATCACTACAGGATGTTCAAAAACAACCACGTCTATTTTCCCCCAAACAAAAAGTTCCCAATTTTTTTTCAGAACTCTTATTTATCTTCGGAAGATTTTTGTGATGCGATAAGGGTCATGGTCAAGCCAATAATGGTTTAAGCGGCTATCGAGGACCCAAGGACGTTTGCGAGGACGTAATGATGCAAAGGGATTGGGCAGCTGAGGGGTGGTATCGGAAGAAAAAATGTTTTGACTATTTTAGGGGTGGTTTAATATCTGTTGTTGTATGGGTGCTTGGAAACTTAAGGGTTAACATTTTCTCTCTATTTTACGTAAACTTTTCTAACATTATGTATTTAAATAATAACTGTTTTGTTAGCATAATACCAAATGAGTCCAAATACTGTTTACCATAAATGAATTTCTTGTGATAAATGTTTTAGTGCGTCATAGACATATCATCGTATTAGAAATTAGCACCTACATGCGAAAATACCTCAGACCCGCTCAGTAATTAAATAATAAAAAATGCAGTTAGCATATAAATAACATAAAGCAGCCCAGAGTCTGGAAGTTAGTGATGCGTCGGAGAGCAAGTCAATTTCGATCCTGAGCCTGATCTCTCTCCGGTGGTGTCGGATTGCCGTCCCATCGAGCTACGAGAGTGAAGGAATAGAGAGTGCACTTGTGTCTGCGCAAGTGATCGAGCACTATAGAAATAAAGAATAGGTCTGGACGATATTACGATGTGAAGAAGAAATGATGAATGATAATTAGGCCAGTTCAAAGAAAACTTGTGCCTAAGCACAGTATTGTAAGGAGTCTTATAACTAATTTAAGGAATAACGTTCTCAAGTAATGAAAGTTGATAATGATGATTACTACCGTTAAATTCCTTTTATTACTGCGCAGAAATGCTTTCGTTTTATAGCAGGATTTTGTTTGGAGATAACTGTTGTCAAAATACCTTGCGTTAGGCTGTGAAATTATCTAGAAACATCGATTAGAGGACGCGAACGTGGGTGCCAAGACCAGAGTGCTTTGCGCCCTTTAGAGTTTAGATGTCTATGTGCTGAAGAGGATAGAAACCATTAGCATGGGTAGATATCAAAAACAGTTTCTGCTGTGAGTGTAAAAGAAGAAGTACGGTTCTGATAGGCCATAGACTTCAGCTCTTACAGAGAAATAAACAGTGTTATGTACCATTATTGCTGAAGGGTTTTCGATGTTTTACTTACGTCAGTCACAATCTGTACTTAAGATCTGTACTTGAAAACTACGTGCTTTAATCACTAGGCCACCACGCGCAACAAGAAGTAGTATAAGTATGACAACCATAATTAGAACCAAAATATTTGCATAAAAACATTCGAAATTGATAGCATTCTTCTTCTAAAAGAGAATGTAGAAAAAATTGCAAACAAATAGCTCATGCGAGGATCCGCAACAAGCTTCAATGCATCCATTAGATAACATCTCATTTCCATGCATACTAAATCAAAATTATCTGAACTACAGCTCAACGGGATCATTATTCGTGCACATCTCACCGTAATTGCTTGAAGATCTTACAAAAGCCTAATGATGCGTTCTATACTAACATAGATAAGACATATCACCGTTTGATCACCTACCGACATCAGTACCTTATCGCACTCGCTGTAGGTTTATTTGTTTTAAGCTTTCAATGCGAACGAATGAAACGGGCATCGTATTGAATTACCATTAACATCGTAAGCGACAGTTTCCGTCACTCGATTTTCAACCTTAACTTAGAAGCTATAGAGTTGAGATTGGAGTGGTGGTGATAAAAAGATATACAGGCTAAATACGCCTATCTTGCTCTCGGAAAAAGCTTGCAAGAAAGCAAAGAATGGTGGAAGAAAGGGGAAGGGACAAGGAGATATGTCTCAGCGGCGGTGATGAATTAAATTTTTAGGGGGTGTTTAGGGGGGCAACTTTGCCCCTTTCATTGGCGCGTCTTCATCCAGTTATTCGTTTCTTTAATTTGTGTTAATTTTTTTTTTGCTTTTGTTTATGTGTATCGTGTTTATGGTTTTGGGTTTTGTTTACTTTGTATGTGAGATGTGTTGTGGTAGTAGGCTAGTGTTAAGCTGATGTTAGCATGTAGTAGTTTAGTCCATCTTAGTCAAGATGTATTTTTGATACTTTTTCTGTACTACTTGCGTTTTCTCATACATGCATTATGTAATATTATTCAACTTTAAATAATTGATGGAATTAAAAGAATATAATATATGGACACTTTTTTAGCATCTTTTTGTTATATTTTAAGTAGTAATATACTTAAAATACAGGTTACAGGTACAGGTACTTAATTAATCCTGTTACATTAAAATAGTCATACACAGCTTTTTATAGCGGTTGAATTTTCTTTTGGTTTGATATTTGATTTTTTCTATTACAACGTGCTCTTTTTCTAATATCCCGCACTTCAAAGAAGCTTAACCCCTTAATACAACAAAGTTCACAAAAAAATCGATGACGTCACATTAATTTTCTCCACATCCGAGAACCCCGCATGCAAGCTCAGCACGTATGCACTCACTAGACTATTCGAATAGAAAGAAAAAAAAACTCGAATCGATAACACAAAACAAAAGCGTAACCCTCTGTAAAATGCTAAAATCGATGCGAAGAAGTGTCATTAAAGAACCCCCAAAAATTAAAACCCCCAGTTTGTACGCACAACGCACACATGCAAAGCTAATATGACTAATAGATGCGCACACATGTAAAAAAGTTAATGAACTATTCACGGTAGGATGTGCGATTTTGTTTTGGGTAGAATTTTTATGATGCGTGCCGCTGTTTAGAATTTGAAATTGGAATAGTAAAATTTTGATCGTGTTTTGTTTTTCATTTGACAATCCAAACAAATATAGTCTATACTTTGTTTGTTTTAGGCTGTTTGATTCTTATATTAATACTATTTTTAATACTACTCACGAATCACATTGGTCTAGCTTCTTAGTATTACCCAAGCAGCAAATAGACGTGCTATAATGGTCGAGAGCACGTTCTGTTTTCGCCTTTAAGTTCAATAAAAGTCCTAAAAACAGTCGAGTAAAAGTGCTCGAAACGTTTACTCAACGCGAAAAAGGCGCAAATTATTCAGACTAAAGTCCTATTAAAGTGGAATAAGCGCTGAGTAAGCAACTAAAACATGCTGTAAGATTTGAGTAAAAGTGGTAGAAAACACTCGGAGTGTTTTAAGAGCAACCAAAATGCGTATATAGGATATTTTAGTTCAATAAACGCAATCGATTTGCTATTATGCAGGTAAATTGTGCTATAATAGCGAAGCCGAATTGCTTTTATTCGCCATTTTAGTTCCATAATAGCAGATAGAATGCTTTTACTCGACTAATAAGTGCTGTAAATGACTTTATGGAGGCTCTTACCTAATTTATTAAAAATTTCAACTCATTATTTGTAAAGTAAACTACATTTCAAAGGCTAAGAAAAAGGATTAATATATTACATTTATATTAAGTTTTGAGCAATCAATATGTTTATTTTTTACAGTTCGTGTAGCTACTTCAAAAAAAAGTCGTGGTGGTCTAGTGGGCAAAGAACCAACCTCTCGAGTATGAGGGCGCGGGTTCGATTCCAGGTCAGGCAAGTACCAATGCAACTTTTCTAAGTTTGTATGTACTTTCTAAGTATATCTTAGACGCCAATGACTGTGTTTCGGATGGCACGTTAAACTGTAGGTCCCGGCTGTCATTGAACATCCTTGGCAGTCGTTACGGGTAGTCAGAAGCCAGTAAGTCTGACACCAGTCTAACCAAGGGGTATTGGGTTGCCCGGGTAACTGGGTTGGGGGGGTCAGATAGGGCAGTCGCTCCTTGTAAAGCACTGGTACTCAGCTACATCCGGTTAGACTGGAAGCCGACCCCAACGTAGTTTGGGAAAAAGGCTCGGAGGATGATGTGTAGCTACTTCAAAACATCATGCGCAACAAGCTTTATTGTTAAACCCAAAGTTATTTTTACATAAACATTCATGCGCTGTCTATTTTCTTAAATTTGGACGACTAATTTATTAAAATAAATATATTTTAATTAATTATATTAAACGCTGTGGCCATATTGGTAATCCAGTTGTAATTACAGCGAACTTATTCGATTAAAAGTCGAGTAAGAGCGCTGGTCACCACATTTATAGCACAAGGTATCGCCATGATAACAGGATTTAGGGTTCGCTTATTGGTAAGAGACCAAAAAAATCATTTTAATTAAGATTATTTTTTTGATAAATTGGGACGGGCTTGGAAGGAAACTCATTTATCAGATACATGTAACGGATGTGGCCTTAGCACAAACGATAAGTCAAACCGAAGAAAATCAGTCAATAAGGTTTGTGGATCTTTAGGGAGAACATGTGGCAGGCGTTTATTTAAAACAGTTGCCAGGTGTCTAAATGCAGCATGAGATATATTTAAATTGAAGATCCCATTCTCTTAAATTCATCTGAAAATTATTATCTTCGACACTGTATTTTTTACTGCTTTCTGAATCAGAACTGATTTCAGTACATTCCATATCTGAACTTATTCCAACATCACTTGTATGACTCGGCCCTAGTTCTTAATGTCGTCCGTCGTCATTTACACTGTAAATTATTGAGTTACTTGAGTCTACGGAACCACTTAAAAACTCGGACGCGCGCTTGGAAATTCGCAATGGACGGACTTGTGGTGTTACTGTTTCTCAGAACTCTACAATACTACTTTAAGCTGAGTAAATATCGTATCAAAGCTTTTATACGAGTAAATCTATAAGTGTGCAGTAACAGCAGCAATCTTGCCATAAGCATTTTGATTACGTTTATAGGGCTCTTATAGAAACATAAAAGAGAGCCGAGTAGTGGCTGTATAAAAGCACCCAATTCAGCGATTCAGCTATTCTGCAGCTATTATACGACTTTTATAGATCAAGCGATCGAGTAACGAGTATTTTAGACACTTTAATTCAGCATCTGCTAAAAGGTGGAGTAAAAGTGCTAAAACATAGTGCTGTAAACGTTTATTCAACGTCCATAAAGCACACATTAGCAAATATTGCCAAATAGTCGAGATTACCGCTATTATACGATAAATGAGTGTTTTAAGAACGGTTACTCGGCTCTTATACAATTAAAGGCTGAGTAAACAAATTGTTACTCGACTATTTTGCTGCTTGGGTAGATAACAGGTAATTATAATGCATTCAATCAAAAAAATATTTTAAGTACGTATTTACACCAGTTTACTCTTAAATTACGAGCAAACATTTTCAGTAATTTGTAAAGAGTGAAAATAAATACTTTAGCCAATATATAAGAAGGAAATGTAATTGTTTGTAAACTGAACGATTGCAAGGAGCAGTGGACATAAGTAATGACCCACAAAAGTATAAGAGCCCGAGTGATACTTCAGAAGTCAAGGAGTTTGCTAAATGGATGGACCGGGAATTAAGTAACATAATTATTTATTTATTTTGAAGAAAAATCGGATTTTACTTTTTTTGTAGAATATTATTGAATCATAATTTGTTTTTATATATTTCTTCCGTATAACATATGGGCAGTGAGACATTTTGAATCGTTTTTATTTGAAACAAATAAGTAAAGCGTTAATTTTCTTATGTTTGTTATTCACATACCAATCATTATTTTGTTGTTTGTTATATTCTACATGGTTTATGAAATACCAATGAGAAAAAAAATTATCACAACTGTTTTAAAAATAAAGATTTTCACAATGTGAGTTATTAAAGTCTTGAGAAACAATGGGGTGGTGTTACAGCCATCAAATAGCCATTGCTTCAGGTTCTGAGCTATTGAATTGTTTTTCATGGAAAACGTCCTGGCAATCGAACCTGGAGCCTCACTCTCTGTTGCAGTAATGTTTACAGCATGTTTTGTTAATCATAGTTACTAAATGTATGCTAAAAGACCAAAAATATTTGGTACAATATGAAAAAAACTTTGAATATATTAAATTGATTGAATTTACTAGCTCTTTACCCATATCACCATAAGCTTTTTAATTGTCCCTTTGCAGGGCGCAAACCTCTTTTCATACAGCAACCTGAAGGTAAAAATAGAATGTATCAAAACTAAAACCCAACAGCAAAACATCTACCCCAAAAACCTTAATAAAACGAAAATAAAATAAAAGCTACCATCCTGTCGTCTCAAATGAAAGTCGCCGACTTCCCAAAAAATGTAAACATATGTATATGTAAACATTTACATGTAAACGTACAAGGCAAGGCGCCGATGAGTTTTAAAGTTTTTAAGGGTTCGCCGAAGATTGCGTGTCTTGATTACCGGCCCCCTCCCTCGGGGGGGTGCCTCCACACACGACTAGGGCCGAAAACACTGCTGCCCTCCCTTTTTTAAGGAGGGTAAATTAAAAGTGTTATGTGTAGGTGGCGAATCTTGATACTTTAAGACAGTTTGAGATATCCCTTATCTTTTTTCGCAGCGTTAGACATTATGCTGGTATTTAGCCCGTAATGGGAACACATTCAATTTTAAGATCGCGATTGTGTCCGTAATTGTAATTAATTTTGATTTTCTTTTAGCGAAAATTCTTTGGTGGTTTTTGGTAAGTAAACTTAATTAGTAATTTTGGAATTCAGAATATTTTGAGCTATTTAAATATCTGAAAATAAAACTTTTAGAACACAAGACTTATCGCTTAAATATTAAGATACGCGGTCGCCAGTCTATGCCAATAACCAACGAATAGTCTAATCAAATTGACCGATGGAATTTTGAACTAAGGACTGTTAAAAACAGATGCAGTCATCGCTTTCCATTTTCAAAATTCAAAAAAATATTTCCATATTCCCCAAGTGTAGACTACAAATCAATTACCCACCAAGTATCAAGACTACTCAACGTTCAAAGACACATGCAAGACAGTCGTTCAGTCGTTCATTTGCAAACGATTGTAATACCGTATCTATGTCGTACCGCGATATTACTCAAATGTAGCACTTACTGTATTTATGTCGCATTTTATGTGGCCTCGTTTGTAGAGAATTACTTTTTTTATTTATTTTTTGGGGATGGCAACATTTATGATTATATTCTGTGTTGTATGAACACACCATCAAATAGTTGGATATAGAGACCAACGATTTTTTTTCTGTAACACCTAACTTTAGTTCACAAATAAATGAATTGAGCAATTAAATGGTGGCATACAATACATCTAAGTTAGTTGCTTTTAGACGTGCGTTGAGCCAAAAAGTATTCTAATTATGTATATTGATTAACATTCAAGACGTCCAAAACATCAACGCGAAACACAAGCAGTTCACAAACACGTCACCCCTCTAAAAATTAAAAACAAAACACTCGCATAAAGGCGCACACACACCGACGAAGCTCACCTAATTATCGGCGCGGAGGGACTTTGCATAAGAAAGTATTGCTGCGTTTTACGACGCGTGGCGTGCCCCACCCCACGGCCCAGATAAAAAATCTCCCATTTCCTTAATTCGTTTATCGGGGCCTGCCGAGGCTTTGTCTCCGATCGATGAACGCCTCCAAATGAGCGCGAAACGTGACGCGCGTGTGTATTAAGCTTAAGGTGACGGTTTTAAGACGCAATTTTTATGTAAGAATTTTGTTATTATGCAGATTGGAGAGCGCGTCGGTCATTTTTCATGATGCGGGCTGAAAATGTGTGCGCACTGAACATTTTTAATGACACTGAACATTTTAGTTGTAAGTAATAGTCTTAGCTATTACTACTGTAAGATACCTAGCTAACACGTTTAAATAAATTTATGTTATTTTTAATTATGAAACTTGCCCTTCCATTAACGGCGTATGATATCGTATATGTCTAAAATAAATATTAAAAACAAGCAAAATTAAATTAAAAGGCGCGCGCGAACTAAAGCAATCAGCCGTCCCCTAAAACACGCCACAAAAGTCAATAAATTAAGCCCAGGAACACATGTATCGGCCCCCCGTTTCCAGCGATAACTTAGTAATTAAGAAAGGCATTAATCATTGCATGGGACAGACTCAGTCTGATTGCGAATGTGACAAACTGGCATAAGTCATGCGTTCGGGCACGCTCGTGGGTGCTAGGCTTTAGTGATGCGATGCGACCTCAAACGTTCGATGTCGTTGTCTATTGTTTGTTGGTTTGAAGTTTGAAATTTAGAACGTTCTGTTGATGTCAGGTGACGTTATGGTATAAAGTAAAACAAACTCAAACTAAAGAATGAAAATAATAGTGAGCCCCAAAATATTGGAGGAATAATAATTGATATAAAAAAAAATAGTCTGCGTAAAATTGATGTCATGTTTACCAAAAATGTTTGTTTGTAAGAATGAATAGTAAAAATATTTTTGCAGAACGGAATTAATTCTTATTTTTTTTAACTCAAATATTCGCAATATAAAAATAAATTCCTGTCTGACTAAGTGAAATTCGAAAAACAAAATAAATTGGTACTATTTCCAAATAAAAAAAAAAAATCGAATTTCGATAGAAAACTCGTGTACTGTCCAACACTAACCCTAGCAAGAATTGTTGCATTTACAGATATTTCAAATCTGTACCATTCAATAGTATGTAATGAAGTTTGCAGTTTATTTGAATAAGTCTGATGTAATATCGTATTATGTATACAAATGTCGTATATTTTACGTGTGCAGACGTTACTAGGGATTTATGTGTGAAATATTTTAGAGTATCGAAATAATTTAAAGAGATTTAGTGCCACATATTCTATAGATGTTTTCAATATAATGGAGGAATTTTCTTTTAAGACCAGAAGTTTGAAACCGGCGGTCATGATATGCCCATTTGATGCGGAGGACTGGACGGTAGAAGCGTCTGTCAGTGCCTGAGAAAAACAAATCTTTTGTTGTTATAGGAATAGGACATAAGTTAATCAGTAAAGTATCCGCAATACCAAAGATATACATCAGGAAGCCAACGTCACACCTCGTGCTCACTCTCAAACATTTACTTTTTTTAATATACAGAGCGTTTCGCGAAAAATTGGGGCATCGTTTGCACCTCAAAGAAAAATCGGGAGGTTGATTTACCAACTTACAGCTGCAGTCATCATGATCCGTAACCTGTGGGGGTAAGGTTTAAAATTGTTTGTTGTATAATGGTGGTGTGAATTAACATGAGGGAGTGGACGTGACATTTATTGTTTGACAGCCATCGATCTGCCCTTTGCTATGCGAGGCGTGAAGCAGCCAAAGTTCATGGGGTATTCCTCCAGTGTTGAATAATAGGGGCTCAGGAATTGCAGGTGTGGTGTGTGAAGACGTGTTTGAATTAAAAAGTGGAGCAGCTTTGTTTAGGTGATCAAACATTTATGAAGGCTGTGTGTTTTGTTTGACAGGGCCGATTTTGAATGACATGAAGTCTTTAAGTGATAATTTTTTTACAGGTCTGGTTAGTACGGTCAAATGACGTAGGTACTTACCACTTTTCTATGTTGGTATTTCTTTTACTATTGATTTCTTTTTGACACAGAACCTTCCTTGTGAGATATTCACGGCCCCTACATCAGAGCCCAAACCATAACAATAGATTTCCGCTCAACTTTTTGGTCAGTGTCACGGTCAAACATCGTCAAATTTTAGGGTCGTTGTACCTACATATATTTGAAACCTTATTGTTTTGGTTCTACTCTCAGATCTCAGTTCTGTAGTGAGTTAGATGGTATAGATTTTGTAAAAACTTCCAGAATATTTTTGATATATTTATGATAAGAGACTTGCTGCTTTACTTACTATTAAGCAGTCTACAATACTGGTTAATCTCCACGATTTCACCCGCATCTCAAAAGAACTTCTCGCACCCTGATAAAAATTAGCTCATGTCCATATTACTCGAATGTTTTAACTATCCATCAAAATTTGTTGCACCAAAAAGTTTTCATTTATTATTAAAACTCCTTTTGATTTACAGTCTCACAAACATATTCCCTTGTCTTAAAACCGCAACATACGAGTATACATGCAGATTGTCACATGTTTACAAATCGCGGCGGATTATCTAATTTGTTCGCCGACAGCCGGGAGACGATCCCTTCGATTGCTTATACGATTTGAATGTGTTGCCGTTTAATATACCGTGAAGATTTGTTCCAAGGATAGGTAATGTGTTGTTTTCGGGTGTTTTATTTTTAAGTATTTTGATGACAATATTATGGTACGAATTCGTCGATTTATCAGTTATATGCAACTGCGGAGAAGAATTACAAAACTGCTGTGAATAAATGATTAACTAGCCGATATCAATAGCAAGCTACGTATGTATTGAGTGTCACAGATATTACCTATATTTTATCCAGGTAAACGACTAGTAGCTAGACTAGTGAAGAAACAGCTACTTTCGGTATATTTTTAGGTTCTTTATATCGGCAGAAATGTGATGAATGATGTTTATATCTCCTACCTACCACCCTAAAATCCGAGACTTTCGATAGCTCTAGTAAAAAGATATTCCGAACACTCCTTGTTTCTTTATAATATGATATTACTCTCCCATCTTTAATTAATCTTAGCGTCACAATAGTATTATGTTTTCAAACAAAAATCCACCCTTTAAGAAAACAACCCTTTCGAAATAACGATGGTGGCGTTTGAATTATTTTACCAGGGAAAATTATTCACATTTTAATCTATTGGAGAGGATTATATTCGTTTTCTGGCGGCGTCTCTTGCCTGTGTGATATTTTTCTTGCATATCAGTTAAGAAGCAGCTGGTGTTATTTCTTAAACTCTTAGGTATACAGTCATTTTTTTTGATAGGTAATTTTTTAAACTACGGCATGAAATGACCTGAACAAAAATAAAATCCGTCCTAATATTATAATCTCCTAAAAATACACCAACAAAATTTTTTTTACTTACTTGCTAACACTTCTAAAACATCTCCCAAGGGACAAAACTCTTAAACGCTTGCTGATCATCGAATGGCATTGTGAATCAACTCCCAGTACAATGTGTTTGATACAATCGCCGCCCCGGGCCTGACGTGTTTTCACACGTTGTTATTATGAAAGCACCGTGATTTGACGATTTTTGCTCAAGTGAATGGGGAAGGTAAGCTCTTTAATGTAAATGAAGTAGGTGTTTTTATGTTTCGTGAAAATATTTTTTTTTTGTTGGTTTTTTGAAGTAGTGTAGTCAGCAATAAAAGTCAATAAACTTCATGAATTTTACAACACACATGAACATTAAAATCTCGAATGGAAAAATTACGTTCAGCGACTTTAATTTTTCTCGTATGTATTTTGTAGGTATTGTAATCGTTACTTATTATAAGCAATACACTCTTTTCCTCTAGGCCTCTTTATAAGAACTCATTTCAGGTTTTATCATTTTCTAACCAAAACAAACAATACAAAATTTTAATCAAATTACGTATCCATACCAACAAATTGATCCCCACATTCTGCACGCAAAAAAATTAATAAATTTCACCTGAAATACACTTCATAATCTCCGCTCACATCCCTACATAATTTAAGCGGAAAAATGGAAAGAGGAATCTTTAAGAAACGCACGAAGACCCTCATACATGCGTACCCATACTTAGTGAGTTACACCCCAAATTAATAGCATCCTAACAAAAAACTCCCCCCTGTCTTATGAAGGGGGGGTGGTTCATTTGCATATATGTCCCCCAGCACCCCAAGGAATGGCGAGGATGTATTTTTAATTTCATTCTTATCCCTGTGCTTAAATCATGAGAGCGGCCATGCGTGCGGGGCCTCCCCTCCCCCCCTACCCTGGCCTCGTGGCTCCCCCCCTGCGGCCGTTAGCTTGCGTCATACGTCGCTAACCACGTACAGTAAAAAGAAAAGAAATCTTAATAAGTTTGTTAGGGTGCGCTAGTGTTGTGTGGATGTGGTTAATGAATATTCTTTTGTTTTATTTTGTTCAATTTCCAATCAATCCTGTGACATTTAATTTCCTTTGTCTAATCATGCTATATAAATGTGACATAATATAGCTAGATGACATTCAGTTTTGATTTATCGATCACTTAACAACTGGAAAGAAGCATGAGCATAGGTTTTCAGTGAAAAGTTGGAAGCCGATTACTGCTAAACTTGTGGTTTAACAAGATACATAAACAACTGACAATATTCATAAAAATATGATTTAGTACAAATAGAAATCGCTTTGAGCAAAGTTGCAAATACTACCTACTAATTTTATACTTTGTACTTTTTCGACAGCCTTATCTAAGGAATTGGGTTGTCCAGTTAACGGCATTGAGGAGGTCAGATAGGCAGTCCTTGTGAAACACTCAGCTACATGAGGATAGACTGGAAGCTACCACAGTTGGGAAAAGGCTACTCAGATGATATGATTTTTCGAC
This sequence comes from Helicoverpa armigera, assembly GCF_030705265.1. Classification (NCBI taxonomy): domain Eukaryota; kingdom Metazoa; phylum Arthropoda; class Insecta; order Lepidoptera; family Noctuidae; genus Helicoverpa; species Helicoverpa armigera. The sequence goes on along the minus strand of NC_087137.1, from coordinate 2,733,489 downwards.
CGTTACTATCCCCACTAATTAGAGGTAGCGTATCCATACTAATCTAACGTCATAAGCAGCCACCTAAAAAAACAAGCGTCGTCATTTTGGTGAGCAAATTTCGTGGAAGTTTCCCGTTCTTCCTTCTCCATACTATACTATATACTATATCTTTGTATGTGTGTGTTGACATTACGCAAATGTGTCGCGTTCGTGTGACATTTGGCACGGCCGCCAAAATGCGAGGTTTTTTTTTAATGTTTTGGGTTTGGCTTGATACATTTTGTAATAAGTATCTAGTTTATATTAGCAAAGCTAATGTGAGTGGTAAGATATATATGTTTCCTTGTCCTTACTGTTGTTAAAAATGCGTTACTTTTGTCTGTTTACTCAGTTTTCACGCCAAAACTACTGAACCGATTGAAATGAGATTTTGGTGCCCAGAAATTCTAAAGCCTGAGAAAGGAAATGAACTATTTTGAACACGAGTGAATTCGCTGGAAAAGGGTACTTTTGATATATTCAAAATTGCAACAAACAGCAACCTAGCCTTGTCTACATTATTTACAAAACGAATGAATAACAAAACAAGACAAGTTATAATAAGTTCTAAATCTGTGCAGTAACTAACAGTGTTGTAACATACCCACAATTCCAATTAGAATGCGTGGGCCGAGAATCGAACTCGCAACCATGTTTGTACTTACTGCACACAATTAAGTCGAAAGCAGACTTGTAAGGTAGGTACTAGAAACAATTATTTTTCATTTTATACATTTCCTAATTATGTTCAAAAAGAAAACTCAATAGGTATTTTAGTATGAAGATTTGAGACACGTTTAATAGTCAATAATAGTAAAAGTATAACAGTTTTTTTTAATAACTTATGTACCATACTTCTTTAACATAATTTATATCATCGTAACTTATCAATTGCGGAAGTTAAAAATATTTTTTTTTGATGAAATATCAAAGAGGGCCAATCTCTTTATCTGAACTATACCTATTTCAGTGTTTAATTAAAAACAAGCGGTTCTTATAATTTCTAAAATAGTGTCTTGAGCAAAGACGTTTGAAAGTCAAACCGCGGTAAAACTTTCATTATTTCTACGTGGCAATCCTCTACTTAGCGTCTTAACTCCAACTTACGTACCCTTTGTACTTACCCATCAGAATTACTCTTGCACCAATAAATTAAAATAAGCATTAACCCTCGCTTCCCCTTTCAAAAACTTGCCCAACTCAATTACTAACAAAGAAAATTCGACCCGACTCCCGAACTTTGACATTCCAGGAAAAAAAAATTAAAGATAATGCAAAAACCCCGAAACCTTTATAATCGCATCAGCAAACCAGGATTGTTCCCGTTAATTATTGATAGAATGAAACTTTTATCAAAACTTCAGGAACAGAAGCCGAAATTATTTGAAAGCAAGCAAACCCTTCATAATGCTTGCGAAAATATTAAAACAAAGCCAAGGTGGCCGCCCTGCCTTCTACGGACAGGCCAACTTAGTGAATTGTATAGAGCTGCCAACACACATTTTCTGTAATACTTTTGCTTTAGAATACCCTGTAATTTGAAACTCAAGAACGGGCTCATCTATCTGAATCTAATGTTAAAAGGCTTTATAAAGACTATTAAGTAGATGGTTTATGTGAAGATCGCACAAACCGGTCGAGCGGTTCTTCATTTATTTACGTACCGAAGCATGTACCGGGCCACTGGTATATTATTATACAGGAATACTTGTAGGTAGACCGCATCCTTTCATGAGGTGATAGTATAGGTCAATACCGACAAATTTAACTATGGCATACACTGGGCAAAAGTTAGCCCGTTTCAAGATAATCGAATTTCAAGATATTTTCTTCGTCTAGGTACACGTATAAATTTTTATTATTAGTCAAAAGTCTCGTTTTTGTGTGTTTAGCCGTAGTATAGCAGTAGCCATACTGGTATATTATATTTCTAGATATCAATCCTTACCTGCACCAAGCAGGCTGACAAGAAGACCAAGATTACCAAATCATCTGCAATATTGTATTTCCAATAATTTTGTTTTGATATCGTTAAATCACTTAGAAGTAATATTACGAACATTACTTGCAAAAAAAATTGCACGGTTGTATTGTATGTCTATGAATATTGTGTTTTTAATATTTATCTACCCCTTCTGATCTGACTTTTAAGATCAGAAGTGTAATATTAGTCCTAATATTAGTCCTGCCACAATTGCTTACCTACCTCATCTGGTGCACCCTAATGAGATACAGACGAGGCTCTGTCGACGAACAAGTGGCGGTATAACCAGTATAATCACCACACAATAAAGTCAGATTTTAAATGCCTAGCACTAATACTGCTACTGTCAGTAGTATTTCCGAACCTAAAAAAATATGCAACACTGCGCTCACCAATACGTCCAGCGCGGTGAATATGCGAGACCTTACACTTTTTTACACTCTGAAAAAGATAAGTTCGCGTCAATCATAAATAACACAATACATGTCCAGTTACACTTTGATTGTCACACATCTTGACTAACAGCTCTATAGAGATGCCGCGAGAATCTACGAAGACGCCTGGGTGGTGATTAATACGACGCATCTCCCCCCCAACGGTTTAATCGCTGGCTGGCAACATTTTTACCCAATTTTTGGGTGAGTACCCACCCCACCCCTGGCCACCCCTTTCTTTCGTTAAGATAAATTATCCTGCGATCAGGATGAGAGTGTAGGTTCAAATTGCCGCCTTTAAAATTCGGCGTTCGGCCTTAATATTTATTCGGCCGAAATTAGTGTCCTGCCCCTGGCTTTACGTGACTTTTTTATTGTTTAGTCGTTTTTATATTGATTCAATTATTTTGGTATATTTTTCGAGTCGTTATTACGGAGATGCGGTTTTGTTGGCCGTACTGACGTAAAAGAGATGACGTCAAGAGAGTTTATCAACGACATTCCATAAAGGTTGAACACAGTATTAAGAATATCTTTACCACATTATAAAAAAAAAACTCAAGAATAATTGTATTTTTTTTTTTAAATAAATGGCACCTCGTCATATAATTTTAGTTAGAACCGCAAAGAACTATAAGTTGAGACTCATTAATTGTTTCAGTTTCGATATTTCGTTTACGTACGATCTATTTTACTGCGTTTGTTAAAACTTTACTTGAATGGTATTTGCTTAATCAGAATTTCAGGTGCGTATAATATAAGTCTCTAAGTATAACTTCTTCTCTAATACGTTAATCTATATATTGCATTTAACAAATTTTTCGTAATTTTAAGAACACTATCTTACATAAACGTGCTTTTAATGAAATGTTATACTTTTTTACCTTACGAGCATTAATAATAAAAAGAACGCAATACTAGTTCATCCTTTTAAAGCAGCTATAATGATTGAGATATAATTTCACTTACTACATATCCACTCAGACCCATTTCCAAATAAATCATACAATTCGCACTGAACGTCGTTACGTAAAACGGGACGAATTCAATAATTTATTATTAGAAGTCGTCATTGTTCCCGCATTAAAACATTTAAGCGTCAATTGTTTTGGTCGTTTATAAAGTTATTATTTCAACTTTCACCGTTCAGGTTCACGCTAACGATTTCTTTGATATTTGACTAAAGAATCGTTTTTGCGTCGAAATTATTATTTTCTATTGTTGAAAATATGGAGCGAATCAAAGAGTGTAGGTAATACGATATTAATGTTGCGGTTGGTATTGTACAGTCGACGACGTAAGCACGTCACAATCAAGTGACCTTTTTAAATAATAATTATTAAGGATTCTCAGACTGTTTATATTCTTATCTCTTTTGTTTACTTAAAATCCCGTCCGATAAAAAAAAAACAAAATATAATTGAGGGATGATAAAGCAATTTAAATAATTATATACCTAAGTATCTTGCCAGAAATTCGGTCTTGTTATTGTCTTAAATAAATCAGTAAGTCTAAAATTTTTGTCATCGACTGTACATGGTTTGTATTGACAAAATTATAACGATCATTAATGTTTATAAGGTCATAAGTATAGTCGAGAAAATGCAAATGTCTTGAGCAAAATTTTATTGGCGCATAGACAATAAACTAAGTCAGACACACTTCAGTGTTCATAGAATGTCTGACCAAGTCTGACTAATTCGATACCTATGTAAAGGGATTGACGTGATATATTGTTTTGTTACTTGATAGCAATTATTTTAGGCCGGTTAGAAAAATCTTGACAGTAATGATTTATAAGTTGTATATTAAAAAAATGTACATATATTGTCGTGGAAACTTCAAATAAGCACTTCATACACCTACCTTATTACATGATAGGACCTTTTGCATGAGAAATATGTATGTCAAACTGCTATATTTATTCCTCAGATAGAAGTTAACTGATGATTGGAAAGTCAACCCTAAGCTGCATATCACGTAGGCCTAAATTCAATCGTGCTGAATTTTCGTTGTTATTTCTCTGTGAGAGGTAAGAAAAATAATTTGTCAATTATTTTAAGGTTATCTAAAAGACAGTCGAATCACTTTTTTTGTTTGCCATGTCTATTTTACCAACCACTTTATGAATCAGCCAATCACACACAAACATGGGACGCCGAGAAACAAAAGCACAACGCCAAATACTGGGCACAGTTCTCTTTTTAAAATTAGAAAAAAGTCTATTAAGGTGCGTACGGATTGCGCGTACTCAGTTTACGCGTATCCGGAACGCCTAGTCCATACCTGCAGCTACGCGTTCACTCTTGGGGTACGCGTACCGCGCGAGCCAACTCGCAGCGCGAGCCACCGTCTGTCGGTTTTTGGTCGCGCGTCAAAGAGGACGCACGCGGCCGGCTACGCTATATTTGGACGGCAAAATGAATAAACACGCGTGTTCTTCGAGTTTCAATAATGAAAATATTATTAGATTGATTCAACTTTATGATTTTCTAACTGATTATCGAAATAACGATTTACGCCAAGATGATTTCAATTGAACTGAACATTCCAATAGGTGAATTAAAAAAAAAGATGACAACTTTATTAGCAACTAATAGAAAAGTTTGTCGGAGTCATGGCGAAAGACTGGGGCTCGCGGAGCGCTCTGGATCGATTGACCTCGCTTACAGGTTCGTGGCGGTCCGTACAGGAGCTGTACGCGTATCCAATGTACGCGTGGACAGTGTTTCCCAACTACGCGTAACACAGGAACGCGCTATCCGTACGCACCTTTAGGTTTCCCTTTAAGTAGTTAGTATTCAAAACAGAGTGCGTTGTACAAACAAGGGGTAACCTTTGCACGTCACATATGAACTTGGAGTATACTAACGTTCGTTGGAATCTGAGCAGGTATTTTTGTATTTTTTTTTAAGAAGGTAGAATCTGGAAATTATTTTTTTTCTTATGGTAATCATCTTTAGTTTTGTTTCCTATTTCATAAAAATCGGTTTTTTATCATCTCCCTGGCCTTTTCCCAACTATGTTGGGGTCGGCTTCCACTTTAACTGGATGCAGTTTGCAAAAATTGTCCTTTTAATAAAATTTGTGGTTAACTTAAACTGTTATCTATAAAAAAACAATAGGTAGTTTTCCAATGGCACTGCTTGAATTCTTAAAATCTTTTTTAAGTAAAATGCTCCTTGGTATTCAACACGGCACTCGCTGTGCAAACAGGGGTAGGTAACTGTTTGTCTTGACATGTGGGAACTCACACTTCCGACGCGTCACCTTAATGAATGTTGTTCACCTCTGTAGGAGATTTTTTTCATTTATATTTTAGAAAACCTTGCCCTTTGGCAATGTGTTTTTTATTAAAGTTATTTCTTTTTTAAATTTTGTTGTTTTATATTTATAATTATCTATAGAAGCTTTTAGACTTTTAATGACATATTTCTAATTGGTTCTCCGGTGCCTAAATTAATAGTTTGTGAGGTAAAACTTATTTATACTTAGAACTGGCCACAAAACGGAAGATATTGATGAGGAATTAAAAAAAAACTTAAACAATAATTTCCAAACTCACTTCTAATAAAAACGCCCACACCAACATTACTAATAAATAACCACAGCAAATAAAACTACACCACAACGAAAAAAAAAGTTGTAAAAAATACTTGTACACACAAAACCAAAGAGAAAAATCCCCAGCATTAAATAATTAGGGTTGTACCAGCTATGGCTATTAAAATGGCCAAGTCCAAACAACACTAGAAACTTCCGGTCACCGAGTTCTATAACAAAGAGTCATCGGGTACCAATTAGTGGCGCGGTATTTGAGCACTAGTACCGCGGCATTTGAGCACTGGTACCGCAAAAATACCGATATCGATAGGTACAGTCAACTGCACATTAGTGGTAACTGTCATGCACCTTAACTCAGTAGTAATAAGTACGATTTTCCTGTAAAACTGTTACCACTGACCTGTAGTTGACTGTACTTACTAGTTTCACAACTTGTTTACGTATTTATGTGGAATTTAATTTGCTTGTAGATTTTGTTATTTTATAAGCTCATTGATTGAAGTTCTTTCGGAGAAGTACTAACTATTTGGTTTGGACTTATACTTATTCGAAGTATTGGTTAGGCGAATGTAAAGGTAGGTTCAGTATATTTTTATTTAATAACAGGTTTAGATTATATTCATATCTCCTCTCTGTTGTCGTTTTCTACAGGTTATACTTTGACCAAGTGTATTCAGAAGAGAAAGTAAATCGGTTGGAATAAACTACAAGTACTAGAAAGAACTACATTGTTTGTATCCCTACATGCAAAACACAGATGTAATGCAATGGATAGTCATAATATTTTGTCATTAAAATAAAAAGCATCCGTCATTCTTACATTTAATAAACAAATCTTTCTCCTCAAAACAGCGCACACTTTCTAAACCATCACCATATCATTACGCTCGCGTGCTTCAATCACCATTTAATGTCCCTCATCTCATTACAGCTCATCCCACATCCCTAATGAACGACGCACTAATTACAAGAAACACGGAAAAATCCAATCGCACACACACATGCAAACATCCCCTAAGACTTGCATCTACACGAACATCCCCTAAGAATTAAGCTAAGACTTCTATGAAGAAATTCCCTTATATGTGTTGGTATTGTAAAGTCTTAAAAAATGAGAGGACGAATCTTTAAAAGGGTAGGACTGAACCTCCCACCTCCCCGTCTTACCTCCCCGTTTTGAGGGTGTTTTGCGCGCAAACGCGTACAACAGCCTACTGCTTCTTATTGTTCGTTTTTGCGTCGATATTTGGATGACGATCAAGGTGAGAATTAAATATGTTGTTAAGATATATTCATTTGAAATAATAATATTTTTTTGTTAACTTGATATTGTCCCACTTCTAGACAATGGCGTTACCCATAACCTTCCATCTGTTTTTCTGTTAAGATAAGATAATTATAATTTATTTTGTCAAAAAAACATGGGTGTACCTATGCAGCATAAGGTGTAAAATACTTTATAGGTCACATATTTTTGCTTAGTACAGGCGTACAAAATTAAACATATCAAATACCTGTTGTTACCTCGTCTTAATTAAATAATTAATTAATATAACAGCAAAGTGCTACTATTAATTAACTCGTTTTAGAGCCAAACTGCATAAAGTTGAAGGTTGCAGTCGATTGCTCAGCCATTTGACTAATTGTATCGTCACGCGATCCAATGTAAAATACTCGTATATAGCTGCTCGTTATTGCAAGGACTACATATAGGTAAAGACAAATTATAGTACACGAGCTGGTTGAACGATATTCATTATATTTTACTTAAGTTTAGAAAAAGAGAAAACTGATAGTATAGATTTATCCACTGAAGTGAAAAAATAAACGCAAAAGAGCCAGTAAAATTACTCTGACATGTCAACATCTACTATTAAAAAGTACGGAAAATAAATCACATTGAAACAAACGTAAAGAGCCGCGACGTCGTATGCCATTCCTTCTTTGTTAAACTTTACTAGCTCAAACTGAAAGCAACAATATTCATTTTTCATGTGAAAGTACCAACGTTTGCAGAAATTACGAAACAGCAGCATTACCCTAATAGCCAACTAAAACGAAAATTTAGAACTTCTGCAATCTAAATCACTAGATAATAATCATAAGTACACAGTTTTCGATGCAAAAATTCCAACAAAACTTTCAATACAAAAGGCTATTTTAGCCTTGCATCCATATAAAACGTTCAACTATATTATTTACGTACCGTCATTGTCACGCACATGACATTGCGGTTCCATTAAAGAACTATATCAGGACCAACTTAGAACTACCACCCTCGAACCTGAACACATTCAAAACTGAACTTTATTGCCTCAAAATAAGGATGTATGTTAGGTTTGGTGATTGTAACATAAGTTGGCAGTAATACAGCTTCATAATGACATTTATTAGGAGTCGTATTCGGTACATGACAATAATTAAAATCCATGCACGAAGGTTCTGTGCCACACCGTACCGTGTACGTAACCTTTAGCATAATATTGAGCTTTCAAATTATTGGTTTTGTTAAAAATTATTTGGTATATGTACCTTTTGTAAATTGGTATTATTCAGTTTTTGATGTAGAAGTTTTAGTTTGCGTGTTTTTCCATGTATTGTGTGAGGGAATTGAATTTTGGTTGGTTTGTTTGCTGTAGAATGTTCGGGCCTTTTCTTTTATGTGATTTCATGGAATCATGTAGTCTTAATAATACAGTTTGCCTCAATTGTCTTTGCATTTCTGATTGATTTTTGATTTTTATTTAACTTTTACTCTCTTCTTAACACTTTAATTTTTGAAGTACTTTTTTACATAAGTATTTTTTTTTATTAGCCTATGCTGTCCCACTGCTGGAAAAAGGCCTCCCCCAAAGGCAACCCCCTAAATATGGAAAGTACATAAGTATACCACATTTTAAAATTAGACCGCACACATTTTTATTTGACTACATTTTCGCACTAATTGCACGCCCATAAGCATAATTTTATTCAAGTATGTAGCCTCAGCACGTGTCTTGAGAAGAGGGTGCATACCAAGTGCACCTTAATATATATTAATGTGTGTGGCCAATGGCACGGAACGCGCATACCGAGCAGTTTGTTTGACTTTTTAATTTTCTCCAAGCAAAGTTTGTAAACACCCTGTTTACTGGTGGAACATGGAGGGATGTATAGTTACTGGGTAAGCATTGATTTATTTTTACGTAAGGAAAAAAGTGGAGAATATTTAAGTTTTTCTCCTGAATTTTTGGTTTTCACATTTGAGTTTCACATTTGAGCCTGACTGTAGAAAGTAGAATTTGAATCACTTGCAAAATAACGTACCTACTCAGATAAATAATTATGAAGTAAAATGGCAGTATGTTCTTATGTCTATTTGAGCGTATTATATTGGCCACCATACCTATTCCCAAAAATATAGGAAAATATGACAAAAAATATCAATCACATTTTGGACTAACAAAACCCATTTCAAAAGGACAAAAGCGCTAAGTTTTCAAGTCTGCCAATAAAACTTGGTTGGCGGATACTTGGTCCATCGTTGCCCGTGACGTGCCTCCCATAAACCAAAAGTGACGTCCTTAATGCGATTGCTCCTCTAATTATATCCGAAATTTCCAAAAATTCGAGACGCCACCCCCTCCCCCCCGTCCTTTTTAACCCATTAGCTGAAACTTTAGGCGAACTCGCACTTTTCAAACTGCCACGAGAGGCGGTCAAAGAATAAGTCGAGATGGTGTTTTTTTGCGTTTATTTTGTAGTTTTTTACCTACTTTTTGCCCACTTTTTCTCGGTGAAATGGTAATTAGACTCCGTGAGGTTGAATGCAGTTTTATATTTGCTTGTTTTTTATTGAATTCATAAAATTATATTAAAGTTTTTATTGAAAGAAAATCTAAGTATGTACTAAAGAAAAATCCTCATAAAATCTCAACACGCCATACTCAAAGTACATTAGAACCTAATGTTCCTTGCTGAAGATCCCACATTTACTTTACCTACCCAAGTGACGATTGTCTGTTCCTATCTGAGATTGCATATTAGAAATATGGCATAATCCTGCACTAGTCAGAATTGGGTAATAGCAGCTGCCAATTTGTTTAATCAATTCATCGATTCCTCGAATTTGGTGAATGCATGTATTTAATTTCAATAATTGGATCTTGGTGATCGCATTTTAGCATAAAACTAATATTTCACATTAAAAGATTGGAGCATTTTGAAAACAAAATTACAGCAAGACTTGAATCACGAAAGTCATACATTTTTACTTCGTAGATTCCGAAAACTTCAGGAGATTTTCACGGACCTACAAGTTAGTTATTCTCCCAGAGGTTTTAAGCTCGTAGGCTCAATATGGAAACCCCGTCCCGTCAGACGCAATTCCCGACAAAAAATAGTCATTTTCTTGATTCTTTCACGCGTCACTGAAGTCGTTCACGATAGCGTTAACTTAGACTCCTTTAGATAAAGCCATTTGCTACTTCAGTCTCAACCTTATCACTGTGGAGTAAGGTTTATAATATCTTGTTTATGATACAAAGTATGGGGTGTTAGTACTCGACTGATAAGAAGTGGAAATTAAGACTGTGAGTAATGATTACAGATTTACATTTCAAACTAATTTATATGTAATGGCTTTATCTATTTTTTCTTTATATTACTTTTACAAATAGTCGTAAGTTGTACCTAGTAATGAAAATAAGCCTTGTTTTATCGTTGTCGTGTTTTTCGTTTACGATTTGATTATTTTGCCAAAAACATGATGACTGCTTTGTAGATAGATCAGTAATTTAACCGCAACATGAGGAATTATTTACTTCGACTAGACTAGAGGGATTTATTAAACAATCGCATAATATATCCCACAAGTATATAACAAGTAAATATATTACAAATCCTGGATCACAACATCAAGAAATTCCTGATCAGAAGTGGTCGAGCAGATTGTTAAAACTCTGACATTAGGCCCAGATGGTTAAAACTATAACTCAATCGATGAGATGAAGAAGACTTCTAGAAAAACAAACCTACATACATACCGATTATTTCCAAATTATTGCTTGATACCATGGCTCATCGGGTGCAACCAGCAGCTCACTCTACAAGCCGAAGATTCCCAGATTTCGATTTTATCAGTACTTAAGTATAAGAAGACTAGTCTAGATCTTATCAATAGTAACAAGAAGACTAGTCTATAAATACTTTAAGAAAACAAACTGCTATTAAAACAATAATGTGGGCACACTCGGGGCGCGCAACGTGCGGCATGCGAGCACATAGGTGCCGCTGACAGCTCTGAACAAGACTGATTGTCTGTCAGAGTCTTATGTAAGGTTAGTGTGGAGATGGCCCCAAACCCATGTATTATGTAGTATGGAGATGACCCAAGAAAAACTAAATTAGAACATATAGCGATTGTTTCTAAATTATTGTTTTATATCAGGGCTCACCGGTGCAACGTGCAGCTCACTCTATAAAAAGAAGATTCATTCCTAAGTACTAAAAGACCAGTTTAGATTTAATCAATAATAACAAGAAATAGTCTAAATAAATTAAGAAAACAAACTGCTATTAAAACAATAATGTGGGCACACTCGGGGCGCGCAACGTGCGGCATGCGAGCACATAGGTGCCGCTGACAGCTCTGAACAAGACTGATTGTCTGACAGACTCTTATGTAAGGCTAGTGTAGAGATGGCCTTAAACCTGGACCCAAGAAAAACTAGATTAGAACATAAGTATAGCGATTGTTTCTAAATTACTTTTTGATATCAGAGCTTGTAGATTGCAACCCGCAGCTCACTCTAGAAGACAAAAAATCCCAGATTTCCAATACTATTGCAGACTTCTATGAATGCTTAGGTACAAGAAAACCAATTTAGATTTTATCAATATTAACAAGAAGCCCAGTTTTTAAATACATTAAGAAAACAAACTGCTATTAAAACAATAATGTGGGCACACACGGGGCGCGCAACGTGCGGCATGCGAGCACATAGGTGCCGCTGACAGCTCTGAACAAGACTGATTGTCTGACAGACTCTTATGTAAGGTTAGTGTGGAGATGGCATTATAGTTTAAGGATTATAATATTTGGAATAATGTAGATCATTCAAATTAGTATGCTTAAGTTGAATAAATGATTTATTGAGTTAGGTTTAATTTTTCACACTACTTATTCATACTCATCTAATTTTGCCACATCAATATGCTTTACGTTATGGCCTATGTCACCCAGGCTCAGTTTCACTGGTTACCTATAAGGGTCAGTTAGTTGTCTTTAATACCATCCATCAGATATTGCTATCTGAGATTTTTGAAACCAAAAGTTATAGTTTCTCTATCAGAAAGATAGGTTATGAGAGACTTTCTCAGTTGCCGCTAAAATTGGCCGTCAGGCTTTACTAGACGATAACATAAGTTACAAATGCAGTCAAAAACAAATGACTGCGTCCAGTGATGTTACATCATACAAAACACTTCTCCAAACGCCAATAGATTATCGACATCAAAGAATTTGCTCCTAAAATGAAAAAGCCTCGTAATCAATAACCCATATTGTTATCTGACACATCGGACAAACAATTTGGTCGACCTTTTCAAAAGCCCTCGTGGTCCCTCTCCATACTTGACGAGCCCTTCCTTAAATGATTGTCGGGGACACGCGTGTTCTATCGCATATCTTCTTAAGATGAGCCCCTACTATTGTACCGACGGGATCTTGTCGAAATATATCTTTAATTACAGGTGTGACTTAATTATAAACAAAATTATAATTAAAGATTTATTTTTGTCTTATTCTATGATTTTAATACCAGATTGTGATCTACATATTAGAATATCACAAAATTACTGTCTTGATTTACATAGGTTGTGCTGAATGATGAAAAATAACCAGGTTTTGCAATTTTATTTTAGTCATAAGAACATTGATGTAAAAATGTTTAGATGTTGTGTTAATAATATAACCTTATGTATATCACTAAATCATTCAATCAACAAAATCATCAGAAAATAGTTTGTATACTGTGATTGTATTGTTATGAATTTGGAAAACTATTAAATGCTTTGTTGTAAAATTTAAGGAAAATCAGTCCATGTAGTTTGCACCGGTTTTGCCTCCATGAAAAATGCATCTAACCCATTCACCCATTAGCCGTACAGCGTAGTTAAACATTTGGATAACATCAACCCTTTTTATGATTTTCCAGTCAAAGTCAAAATTGTTGTTCCGATCCAAACATTTTGACAAACTGAAACCTTATTTAATTTGATTAGGACATCTCGTGCAAACGTTATTACTTATTTATTAGCATATCGGTAACAAAATATTAGTCTGTGTGCGGCGGTATCTTTATTATGCCGATTGACTAAATAACTCTGTTCAGTTTACGACGGCTTTCGGTATTGGTGGAATAGAATTTGTATCTATAGGTAGGTAGAATTATGAATTAACGATGTCATACCTAGGCTATCCATAATTTAAAGGAAGTACCAAAAAATACAAACACCTGAATTGAAAACCCTCCCCCGTTTTGCAAAGTGGGTTAAAAAGCACAAAAATGGAGGAGGTTTAGATGTACATGTTTTTAACGGGTGTTTAAAATAGTTTGTCTTCCTAACACAGAAACTGGATACTTTATATTGGTACCGACATTATTATCAAGAAACCCTCTTACCTTTCTAAGTTATAATAATATGTACTTTCTGAAATAAAACAGTGTGATGAAATCTGGACCTTACTTTGAGCAACCGTGGTGGGTATCGTACCGCTTATTATCATTATCAAGAAGTGGCTTGTACCCTGTAGTCCGACATTAAAAAAGACGATGTTGATAAAATAAAGCACACACAAATACAAAATTCTTTACCAAAACAAAAGCCACACTTTCTTCACTCAAACCACAATTTCATACCAAGCCCAGATCCCTCTCACCTTAGTAGGGGCATATGATGAATAACGCGTAATACGTCTTGTTAATTGTTGGTCGTCCTGTTATCTGAAATTAGTTACCTCAGCTTGTTTGTAAGCTTGTATCAGAGTAGTTAAGTGCTGATATTAAATGTTCGTGGTACGAAGGTATGGTGATGAATGTGTTTGAAGTAAAATTCTGAGTGATCTGTTTTGGTACGATAAAAGTTTTTGGTTAGCTGTAAGTCCTGTAAGCTGTAAGTGTATAAAATAAATAAATAAACAATACAATTGTGTGGTTATAAGCGTAATTTCTTTAATATCAGAAAAGGTTTTCTTTAATATTTTAAAAAATTGCCACCAGGAAGGTTTCTTTTCATATTCATAACAACATGGGTAATACAATGTGTTAACCAACAATTTAAATAGCTTAAACAATATCTACTATCAGTTTACTTCCAAAGAGTTTAGATACTTTCACATGTTTATTTAAATACATTTTTATTATTACCAAGACTTTCTTGCAATTATATAATCATTATCAAACTTCAATAAATTTTAATCAAGCTTCATCAGGCTCCTCAAAAGTAGCGAATCAAATTGCGTAAGACAATGAGAATGGAAGCAAAAATGTAAGTAACATAAATAAATGAGTGGACGAAACCGGTCGACCTTGCAAAGTAAAAAAGGATTAGTGAAAATTGTGACAAAGTCAAATATAGGGTGCGTTATAACGTTAAAATTGATGGATAAATAAGTATTTTTAACCTATTCTAAGATTAGCTTGTACCGAAGATAGTTGACCGAATAGTCCGAATTATACTACAACCTAAAACTATAAAGAAGGACATTAGAGTTATTTTTAACATAAGTAGGAGGAAGAAAACGTGAGACCCCCTCATAAATAAATATATAAGTTCCACGTTGAAAATTGTGGATGAAAAAAATTGTCTCCGCACGTATGTCTCGGTTCAGTCAACCCTTTACAATAAAAAAGAGACTCTTAAAAATCTACGTAAATTAAACTAAGAATCCAAAGTCTTATGATCACACCTTTACACAATGAACACAAAAAACGCAAGAAATATACCGAAGAACGGGCGAAACACTCGAAAATCGGTTCAAACAATTATTTTTTGCTCGAAATACGAGACTTAACGAAATTCAAATCGCTTAGGAGAGGAGAATTATAGAAAAAGCTCTGCGCATCTTCAAAGGTGGGTAGCAACCCTTTCAGGGGGGGTTAGGGTGGGGGGAGGTACGCACTGTAATATAGAAAACTTGTGTTAGCCCAGTTCCGCGCCTTTGTAACATCATTTCGGCTGCCGGTGTACGCCGACCGAATAGTGTTGAGCGTTTTCTTTGTTGTTAGAAAGCACGGTTTTCTGAGAGATATTTTGATATTGTTTAACTAATGAAATATTATATTATCACGAAGTATATAATATTTAGATAGTTACTTTAGTAATAGGTACAGGATCATTTTTTTCAGAAAGTTGGAAGAAGACATGAAAAATATTTCACGAAAACGAAAGTGCACCAACGTTAAATCAAAATTATTTACTTAGATACCTATGTATAATGACGTATCCAGTCACCAGAAATCATAGCTCTGACAAATTTGGGAGTGGATAATACAGGTATTGTCAGAATTGAAGACCAGTGTTTCACACAATATAGGTCTGACGGCTTCCGTCCGTTAGAGGAGAACTAACAAAATAAAAATAACTAATGTATATTTTGGAACCCACATATGCATTTATATTATTCTCAACTAATATCATTTTCAAAAACAAAAAACATTACTAACATTAAAATAAGAAATAATCCAAGTACCAAGACCGCTACATCCAAGCTCAGCTTTATAATTTAAGAAGAAGAAACAGGCCATAAGAAATAAATGTAAAGAAGAAACGTTTGGACCCCGAAAGGGTTAAAAAGGGGTGCGAAACACCCCCACCTGAACGTACGCGATGGATGTACGTAATAGAATTTTAAAAGGGGTTATGTTTGTTCATTGGAAATAAGTTTTTAGAAGAATGAACTTGTTTTTCTTTCAAGTTATTTTTAAAAGAAAATACTTTTATGTTTTAAAATAGTGTACTAGGTAGGTATATATAACTATTCTGTGTTAATGAATGGTAAGATGTGGTAGGTAAGTTATTGAATTATTTGGAGATAACAGATAAAATACGACCTAATAACAATTAATTAGATACCAAATATGTATACCTGTGTGTTACCTACCCTATATTCAGACAATTTTTTAATCGTACAAAGGCACAAGCAGTGAGCACCATATTGCTGATCTATAACTGATTCCAGACTTGAGAACTCTAGGTTTTCTCCCAAACCCTAGCCTATTCCAAAATTAAACCTTTTATGTTCTAATTCTTTATACAAATCCATATAAATCTAGAGCCGCATGTATTTGGGCGTAACTCGGCCCTTTGTTTCACAGATGCCTTAAATTTTCTTACTCCAAATTGTTTTTGAGACACGTATTGATTGCTCCAAAGCGAAAATTTGCTCTGCTTTGTTTTGTTTGAAGAAATGTAGGCATTGTTTACTGGAGGGTTTAATTATTTTTACTTTAAAGGTTTACGCTGTTTCCAAAATGGTTTTCGAAGTTTTGTTAATTGTTTTTTCTTACGCCTGTAAGTGACAAAGTAACCATTTGAAACCATCAAAGTGTGTTTAAATGTATGAAATATTTAAATAAGTGTAAAAAGCTCTTTAAATTATGTTAATATTCTACAGTTCTATATTTCTATATTTGGTTGTGTCTCAGTCCATAAGTCAGATTGACCTATCTGTCTACATTCATATGATGGCATCTTTATGACTGGCGAATATGGTGGCATATACAATGCTGATAGAACACCTCTACCATCTTTTATTTCAAAGAAAGTTTATATAATATGTAGAAACAAATTACATCATGTGAAACATTTATAACCTACTAATCGCTGCATTTGTTTTGGATTAAATGCCGACCCCGACGGAACTGATGAAAAAAGGCTAGGTATTTTAACTGTTGTAGCCTAGGCCTACCTTATGTTAACTGGACAGTCCTTAGGAGCTGGGCAGATTACGGTCTACAAAGTATTTTACTGTCTTTTTAAGCAACAAAATTGCCAAATTTCTTTAAAAAGACCCCGAAAAACAAGTAAAACCGCAATTAAAAGCTAGTTGACAATTAATAATTAATTTGTTACAACCAAAGGCGCATGAAAAACCGGTGTTCATAATAAATTGCGAAATTCAAGACGATTATAAGAGTACAAGTACACTGCAGACTAAAGTTGACCCGATGGAAGACAATTTTGTTTCCAATAATAATTTTCAGTCGATCTGATACTGTTCAGCAATGGACGTCCTATGGCTGAGATGATGATGATGACGATGATCTGATACTGGCTGAATACCGTACCTTTCTAATGTGCGTACCGGCTTATCGGCTACGGCGGCTGTTCTCATGTAAGGAGATTAGCCAACTGCGCAGGGCATATTATAGTGCACAAGCATTTGCGCACTATTCCTTCACTCTCATAGCTCAATGGAACGGCAATCCGACACCACCGGAGAGAGATCAGGCGCAGGACCGACATTGTCGTGCTCTCCGATGCGTGGGTGTATCAATTACCAACTTCCAGGCTCCGGGCTGCTTTGTGAAACCCACAAAACCATTTCGGCCTGACTCGAGAATCGAACTCAAGACCTCGTGCTCAGCAGACCCGCTTTCGATAGCTAGACCAACGAGGTAGGACTTATCTTCATACTGATTAATGAGCCCAAACAAACTATCGGCCGACTAAAAGTTTGCAGTGTGCGGCTACTCAAAATGTCTGACGACATTTTAATTCAAAAGGGGTGTTATTTTTTAACGAGAACGGGTTAAGATGGTGGTTTAAATTACATCTTTAATTTTAGCTTACATTGTAGTATTGCAATATTTCACCATTTGACAGCAATTTAAATATCTTTCTCGTCTCCAGGATTACATTGAGTTGGAAAAATATAATAGCTAGAATTTTGGAATTTTCATCGTCTATAAAGCTAGGAAAATTTAAGGTTTGCTTTTTATTGTTACAGTGTTAAAACCGTTAAACCTCTTTTAATACCCCTCCAGGCAAGGAAATATTCTTATAATGTTATCATTACCGATTACTGCAGTATTTTGTAAAAAATAAAACTAGTGATATGAATTTATCATCACCAAAAGATTAATTTAATAAGCTGTTATGATTATAGTACCTACATATGCTACAGGTTCAACAAAAAAGATACAATTTTTTATCTGACTACAGGTAAATTTTGTACTAATCAATGGTTCCTTTCAGGACAGTTACGTACCTAATATCGAAACATAAATAACTGGTTATTTCCAGTTCCCATACAAGACATCCCATTCCAACCCTTTAAAGACGTCAACACGGCAAATTCCCACGCAACGCTCACTAAGTACGAAAGAACTCAAAAAACAAGTGACAGTCGAAAAAAACAAAGAGTCTCCAATCGAAATTCAATACCAATTAAAACGCCCCACCCTTTGCCTTCAAGATAGTATTTAAATTAAGGAATATTCCCATTGAGTCGTCTCGAGCGACTCATTTAAATTAAGCTTTTTGAAAAAGTCTCATATCTTCTTTACCAGGGGCGCACCGGTACATCAAAGGGGTGGAAAGGGGTAAGGTATTTTTCTTGGAGGGACGGGGGATGGGCAAAAATGCGTAGCGACTCACACATCAATGCGTAAGTATTTACCGAACGCACACAGCCGTAACTGGTTGTATGTAAAACACTTTAAGAAGCGTCGAAGAAATGCGAGAAGCTTAGCGGATACAGGGTGCTTCTTTGTGTTATGGACGAAGGACTGGTATAATCTTGAGAAAGTGCCTGTTTATATTTTTGTGAGGAAAGTCACATTTTTTTGTTTCACATTTGGACATGCTCAGTTTTATTATGTGTGACTACTGAATACTGATATGTGTAAAAACACGCTTTTTGTTTATAAAGCAAAAAAAGACAAATAAAAACTAATCCTATCGTAATCATATAACATTTTATTGGCTTCAGATGTTGAAGACGAAGTCTGTTGAGGAAAATTGAAAAAAAAATGTAAATAATGTGTTCCATCATACGTTTGTGTATTACACCATATTGTAACACTTGCTCGTATACCTAAACACTAGTTTCAATAATACCAAATAAGAAAAAAAAAACCCTTTCTTGCTCCGTATTTTCTTCAGAAAACATCACCCTGTCCAGTGGGGGTAAAAGCGAAAGGGTTGTGGGGGCGATCGCCCCCCTAGTCGGGGGTGTCCACCGCCTTCTTACAACCTTTTTACACAGGGGGGTCTAGAGTAATAGCCTACACAGACTTTGTATGCGTAGATTGAGAATTTCCTCTTGTAGATTTTTAATGAATATTTCGGTGGTATATCATTATCATTTAAATGAAAAATGTTGTTTTCCCAACAAAATAGGTACTGTGAAAAGTTTTGGTAGGTTAAAAATAAGGGTTTACTTTTCATTTTCTTATTTTTTCTAATCGTTATGGAAGATTGTTAAAAGATAGTAGGAGTTGGTTGCCATATTCAAATTGCCATTGGATTACTTTACGACTCTACTTACGGTGTTACAGAAATGGGATGTTATAGTTCGGAGTTATGAAAGTAAGTCTTTCTTATTCATATTAGAAAGAAAGAAATAAGTCTGTTTTCTTGCTATTTTCTTAATAAATACTCTCATCAACTCTTTTGCGATACATAATACAAAAAGTAGGCCATTCCCAATCAATCTACAGCTATAGATCGGTGTGCCCAATCTATCTACAGGATAGCCTCCACAACACTTTTGCAGTATAATTTCATCATAAGATTCCCACCACAGCCTCTGTCCCAAAAACTGGCTGTCGCCAAGAATGTTGTATTAGCGGGACGTCGCCGGGGGTGAGGGCGGGGGTCGGGCGCAGGAGGGGGTGTAATTGCAAAATAAAATTAGCCAGAACGGGTACGTGCTCAATTTTCGCCTCCCGGCACTGATTTGTTTTCGCTCTCGCCTATGTACGGGCGCCTCGGATTCTTAACTGCTCTGTGCCCGCGTTTTCTTAGCCTATATATTATTGATCCGAAGTTACTCTCTGCCATATTGTTTCTTATGCTCGCTCGCTACGCTACAAACTCTTCTCTCACTATTTATGTTTTTCCAATACTTTCCTGGAACGGAAGGCGGAGGCAACCTTTCAACCACCAATTACTATGACGCAGGCCGCAACTCAAGTGACATTCTGATAATGTCAGCATTTGCATTTAATTTTATTTTCGAGAGCAAACTCTAATTAGTTGACAGAAACGAGCACTGAAAATCCTTCTGGCGATAAAAAAAATCCCTCCGGTCGTGATTTCATCCGCGGGAATGTTTAAAAAGGCGTCTAAAACTTTCGGGGCCGGACTGCGGAGTCAATGGCTTTTTTATTTTCGCGTTTTCTTTCTTTTCCGGTTGAACTTTTCCAAAGTTTTATTTTGAGGAAGTTCCACGAGTGTCAGTTTGGCGTTCGCCTCGCAATTTTCCGCGGTTTGCGCCGATAATTGCGGACGCAGGTGGGAATATTATTTTCTTTTTTTAGTCCGGGCCGTCTGTTTAATTTCCAGCGGCGGCGGCGTTTATTACTATTTCCTCGGGTGGTGGAGGCATCAGTGCATGTCAGCGGTTGGCCAGCGTGTCGGGCGTGACATGTGACGTCACACGCCGGTCTCGCACGCGTAATGTCGTCAAGAGTGGTACGCGAGCGGCTGTTACCCTTTGAACGTGAGCCTATCTCCAGCCATTTACTGACACATGGCACATGTGACACGCCCACTGGCGCGCACGCCCACCGAACATGTGGCATACATATGTGCCCCAGTTACGTGACGGCGTATGTGCGACACATGGGCGTGTGTGGTGCAGTGCGCAGCCGCTGGGCGTGGCCTCCCCCCCCACGTTAACGTTAACGTGACGTCGTTTCACGGGTTCACGTTACTGCTGTGTGCGCCAACGTGACAGCTATTTATTTCAATGCCTCCGTCGCGGGCGTCTCGGCTCTAACGATAAATGAGTTATAATTTATTTTTACTCGAAAAAGGAAGGGTAAGGGAGCCTGGGCTTGTAATTAATGGTGAAATTGGCTATTCCGAGTATTCGGGATCCGGCAATGAGGTGAGATTGAGATTAAAACTCGGCTAAATGAGCTCCGTAAAGGATTAAGGACGGAAAAATTGTGAGTTATAAAGCCACATCCGACGGCCGACGATGAAACTTTGATAGTTACTCTTTTTCTTCTTAAATTATTAATGAACTGGAATTTTAATCTGCTATATTAATATATCCATTTAGGTTTTATGAGAGGAGTAAAAGAGCTCGCTCCTTGAAACGTTCAACAGTTCAGTTTCGAACAGTTTAGAGCGTAACTGCCATTTACAATTTTGGGGAGGATCAACGATTATTTCGTACACACATAAACTATGATGTTGAAAAACTTATTTTTCAGGAACAGTACATTTTACCCTACAGTATGCAAAGGCCCTAATAAAGAAACACACACACTGCCTCAACTCGGAATCCGAGCTTACAGTTGATTCAGCGAAGGCTTACAAACGTGAGTTATGTAAATCACTGCTTCAGGCGAACTTCTGAAATATGCAAATGTACTGTACACGGAACGGATCCTGAATTATTTTCAGGCATGAACCGATGACTGTTTTGGCGTTTTTGACCTTGGTTTGAAGCTTTGTTAATCAGTGATTTGTTGTATTTCATCTTATTGAGATACTTACTTAATGACTGTGTCTTCTTTATTGTGTGAAAATAAGAATACTTGTACCAAAACAACGGATTGTCACCAATGTCAAAACAAATTGTTCAAATTCTCTTCTGTACGCTTGGTAGAAGTAAGTAGGTTCACCTTTAGTTCGTCATGATGTGGTACAATAATTACTAGGAAAACGGGCATATAAAAATACAATTTGGCTTCAATATAAAAATAACAAAATAGTTCGTATGGATCATCTAACCATTAATTTAAGCATCTTTAGAAGTTAATAAGTTGCATTATAGATTCCAGTAAGCTTTAACTTCACACACCTACACTTTTAATCTAATCCAAAATTAGACACAAACAAAACAGCGACTTTAAAAATGACAACTTTATCTATTCACTCCAAAAACAAAAAAACATCGCAAATTGAACTCTATCGCCATACAAAAAGAAGCTACCAATTTTTTTCATAAGTGTATCAATATGTTATCCACGTATGCTGACAAATGATCGCACAGCGGGCGTAGGGTGACCATTAACCACCGTCAAGGAAGCACGTGGGTAGTGTCCCAGGAATTCAGGTAGTGTGCTTGACGGATGGACTGTCCACGGACAGTGTAGTTGTGTGGTCACTGTTGATTTAATACAGTGTGTAGTTTTGTTTTAATTGTGATTCTATTGTGTGGACTGACATACTGGCGTTTTATATTAGCGTTGATGAGCCAATATGAAGGAAGGTATGGTCTAATGTTTTTGTTGTCAAATTCAAGTATATTGTCTCACTTAAAAGCTTAGCCAAGACAATACAAAGGCTAATGTGATATTTGCTTGAGTATCATCAGGTTTTGAAACAGTTCTTTACCTTCTGTGAAGCAAGTTTTCAATCATTTATTAAGTTACTTTCCTCTGATTGTATTCCTCCCTCAAGGTCCCTGAATGTATAAATCTACATTCTATCTTTGCACGTTACTTGTAGACATAAGTTATAAGTTGATTTATAAGTCTATAGACAGGTCTGGTAACTTCAAAATATTCCACCTATCTATCTCACACTTCTAAGCCCACTACAAAGTATAAGTTATAGGACACCATGTGTAAGTAATGCATATGGATCACAGTTTAAGTGATTAAATAGTTTTAAATATACGGAGGCAACGCACGCGCACGCACGAGGCCTCGGTGTGTTACAGTTTCGGGTTGACTCTATTGGGACTGTGTTTGAAAAAATAATTATAACTATCTGTAACAATAATGGCAAATGCCATAACGTTCTAGAAATAGCGTTCTAGAAAGTTTTCTCCTCTCCTGTAATATATGATAGGATATTTCGTTCTATACGTCCATATTATTAAGAACTCATAGTTCTTTTTTCCGGTCACGTAGGTACGTATCGCAATCTACATATTGCATTTCTAGGCAGATTATTTTATTATATACTGTACTAGCTGGTGCCCGCGACTTCGTCTGCGCAGGTTTAGTATTTCGAACAATATGTTTACAAATTGTAGCCTATGTGTTATTCTGATGTATAAGGTATATTATTGTAAAGTTTCATTAAAATCCATTCAGTAGTTTTTGCATGAAAGAGTAACAAACATCCATACATCCATACATACAAACTTTCGCGTTTATAATATTAGTAGGATTTAAATAAAAAAAACGTAACGATACTAAAGAAAACTCGTCAGAATTTTTTTTTCTCCAAAAAACCATTCAATATTCCCTAATAACAGCTCACCCAAACGGGAGCGAACCCAACACCGCACGGCAGCGATTTATCAGCGGCGTCACGGCACATTAGGCGTGTCCAAACGAATCATGTAAGATACCAGGATACCAAGATACCGATACCGATACCAGATACCAGATCCCTTGATAAGACATGCACACTGTTTGTTCTACAATTTATTGGTACCACCACTGTTTAGCTGTGAAATAATACACCTATTTTCATTTTATAAGCCCTAAATCAAATAAACGATAGTGATTGGTATCGGTCTTGTTTTCAATTAATACGGGTTAGAAGGAAATTTGTAACCAAGTGTAAAACTGAGCAGTGCGTCGGCTAAGTTCTTCACTAAATTGTAAGCTTTACTTGATTACTGAAAAAGATGACGGTCAACTTGTTCATCGTCATCCTTATAGGCCTTCCCAGTAGATTTCCTGGTTTGAAACAATGGAATTTGGATAAGACTACCTTTTTTTCTTTTTTTTTTTAACGTCGTAAAAAATCTTCAAATGACCCCTCCCGCTGTGGGTTAGCAGCGGTGAGGGAATGTCAGACTCTTACTGACTAAAAGCCGTCGTGTTCCGTCGTAGGCCTTCTTATGTGCTAGGGCCGCGGTACCTCTTTCGAACAACCCGCAGTGGATAAGACTACCTGAAAGCAACAGGATGCTTATATTTAATTTACATCCGCGATGTTATGTACTTTTAGAAGTTCCTTTATCTGCTAATCATGTCATCAAAAGTTTTTTCACATATCCGGGTTGACCTCCAAGACAGTTCATCATGTGGTATAAGTAGCTACTGAATGCTTTTATTTGGGCTAGCTACTATATAAGAACCTTTGATAAACAATACAGTTAACTTTAGCATACAGCATGACTTCACGATAGCAATTTTTCTACAAAAGGTTTTTGCCCTGCAATAGGATGAACACTATTATGACAGAACCGGTTTCTCCCCAACCGGTAAACCACAAACTTTGAGCTCAAAAGTAGCGGTTTTTCCAGTTTATTTATAACAAAGACATAGTATGGGTGTGGACCATTCATCATAGGAGATCGGAATCGGTCCTTATCAGGGAGATCAGCTCAGTCGTGATTAGTATTGTGAACATTATTTTAATAAACGATTTATGGGGTAGGACGTTACGTAAACTGAAATTATTGTGTTTAGGTATAATTTGCAAAGAGTGTTAGGTACTTATATTATGAAATTGGTATTTGTTAATTTGCAAAAAGTATCTTGCTTAATTGATACTGAAATAAGTATATAAAATAGGAAATGCTCTTATTTTTAAATCTTTTAATTTAATGCCAAATTCCTGATAAATAAAAAATATTTTATGGAAAAGGGGACATAATCCAGAATTGGATTTTCTTGCAGCAAAAACAGAGAAGTAACGGTGTAAAATATTTTTTCCTTAGTTACTGTTATTTTTCGCAATTAGTATGTATTTGTTAATAAGTAAGTATGTAAATCAATTAAATAACATACTTTTATTGGACGAGGTCTAAATAGAAACCGTTATATCTCCATACAAACATAAAAATACAAGTTACCCTACATTATAATGTAAAAGTATATCGCACACGTATAATGAGTTACGTTTACCGACCAGCTGTGTGCAAGTGAATGGCGTAAGGACCTTATAACCGACTGCGCCGAACAAGGAGGTGCGATGCTATCGCTTATCGAACGCTATGGGATCACATGGCCGAGGGCTGATATTGTTTGTGGGATCTATTTATAGTCTAGAACCATGTAAACGAATTAATGGTGTTGATCGTCACGAATCTGGTGTGAAAAAAAAAAGAATGAAATAATTTAAGCTGTCATAAACCTGCTAATAGACTCTTTCTGAAAAGTATTATTTGCTATACCCAGTTTCTACGATATTATTTTGGATATTGGTGCATAATTGCAAATCAAGAAATCTTGCACTTACACGATTTTAACTGTTCTGATATTTGGATCCATTTTCTAAAAATATAAACCAAACTTGATCGTCACTTAATATTTTTTCCTACTACAACGGGAGCAGCCCTTCAATGACAACCCAAGACACCTCTATTATTTTAACCCTAGAAAGATAATCTGCGTAAAATTTACGCATGCATTTTTTTTTAATTGTTATTTCTTTCTAACTAGCGCGAATTCATAGCTGTGCGTTTATGATATTTCATTCGTCACTGGGAGTAACCGTATGGCGTAAGTGTCAATAAGGTAAGTGCCACCAATTTCGAAATATAACGACCGCGTGAGTCAAAATTACGCATGATTATCTTTATCGTGATTTAGACGCCCCTACTTTGCAGAGATATTTGCGAGATAATATCTCTAATATACTACCAAATGAAGTGCCTGAAACACCCGAAGACAATTATTGTGAGCCAGTAGCGAAAAAACTAATTTATTGTTGCTATTTCCCTTCTAAAAAAATTGAAAAGCAAATGCGTCCTGCAAAAAATGTATGGGAAAGTGATATGTCGTGAGCATAACGTTGATATGTGCCAAAGCTGTTTGTAACTTACTTTTATATAAATTTATGTTCCTATATTATAAGATAAGCTAATTGTTGATATTTTCCTAAAAATCAGACTGATTATTAGAATAATAAATTAGTTATCACTTGAAAGAGTAAGTGTTATATAATTTCATTGATTTATAGAAGACGTTTAGATTTTTGTTGCTTTTTTTAATATAAATAAATAAGTAAAGAAAATATCTGCAGTTTTAATTATTAGAATATATGTGTATATATAATAAAATACAATTTATTGAAAAAAACTAATAAACCTAGAGCTACAGCTAATTGAATTACATGCGTCAATTTTACGCATGATTATCTTTTCCGTAGTACAAAATATGATTATCTTTCTAGGGTTAAAACAAATTACCCAATTACAGACCTTGCCTATGAATACGCCGTAAGTACAAAACGGTAACACAACTTGTAATCCAGTGTGTATTATAAGGCATGGAGGAGAGTGCGAATTACTGCCTTCAGGACAAGCCTTATTACGCAACACAACAGATGTTCGAACATTGTAGATGTGGTGGTAATATTTGAAGGTGTTAAGAGAAGGTGGTGTTGATTAGTGATAAGAGAATGTACCGCACTTAAATTACAATTAAGTGTATTAGCTATCAAGGCGAGAGAAGAATATTCATTAGGTAAGCACATGGATGACAAATCTACATTTACATTTGACAAGTTGCTTTTCCCCATGGTTCCTCCATCGATTGTCAACCGCTTTCCGCAGTTGTATAAAAAGAAACCAATGTATTTCCACGGGCTCTTGCTAGACTATCAGTGTAACTACTTTTCATGTAAATCGATTTAATCATTTTGGAGTGACAACGCGACAAACAGATGAACATAGATAGACAGAGTTACATTGGTATTGATAATATTGGCAAGGATTCTATGGATGATGAAATAAAGGCTGAAGGAGACAAAACTTATTTAACTACAACAGTGTCTGAAAAAAAAAAACATTCGATCTGGGTATGTAAATAATGGAGTATATGAACTTATCCTTTAACCACCAATTTCTTCAAAAACTTCAAGAATTTTAATGTCATATCCATTATGATCACGTAACTGCGCAGTTTATATGAAATGGTACTTACACTATATTGTTGAACAGGTGTTCATACTTCCTTACTGCGGCTATTACGTACTAACCGTGCGCGTGAGAGCGATTTTATTGAATAAACAATTAAACAAACAATAAACAATTTATTTTATTTTTTCTAAAACAAGTACAATCCATCATGTAAATGACACTGAACCCCACACTAGGATACCCTGTGTCGTGGGGCTCAGTCTCTTTCGTCTGTGCAATAAAAAATAGTAAGACTTATAAACTAAAACAGTCTATTAGTACATTTATACTCGTATAGATTTTTTTTTTTTTACAAAGGAATGAAAATAAAATAATAACAAACAAAAAATAGAGAATAAACTGGAATGTAAGTGCATGTGAGTGAGGGAGAGTGTAGTATGTGAGTGAGTGTGAGTAGTGAAATTGGTGAGCGTGTATAGGTGGGTTTGTGTGTGTGAGTGGGTTGTGAAAATGTACGTTTGAAAGAGTGTTTTGTGTTGGGTATCTAATTGATTGCTATTACTTGTTCAGTTTCGTTGTAGTTAAAACGTTGAAGCCATTCCGTTACTTTTTTCTTGCATGTGGACTTGGTCATGGATGTTAAATTTAAGCATTTATTAGCTTTGCTATATAAATGTGGCCCCATGTAGGAAAACGCTTTGTTTCCAAATACACGATAGCATACCGTTTTTCCCCATTTGGGAAATCTACGCGCACGTTTATCTTTTATCATAGTGGTCAATGATGTTGTATGGAACCTGAGGATAACCGCCCTGATATACAGTTGACGAACCGTGAGCATACCCGTGTCTTGGTATAGTGCATCTGTAGGGTGGCGTAATTTACGTTTGAAAGAGGTTTTTAGTATGGCTCTTTGCGCTCGTTCAGCAGTGATAAGAATACTTTTCCCAGCTGAACCCCAAGCCACTATGCAGTACCCCAGGATCGTTTGACATAATGCAAAATAGGTGTTTTTCAAAGTTTGCTGGTCTGCTATCGATCTCAATTTCCTAAAAATGTAAAGGAGTTTTCTCACGCGGGTGTTCAGTGCTTCAATGTGTTTACTCCAATTCAGATGCTTATCTATATTAATGCCAAGATACTTAATGCAGTCTTTCTGCTCAAATGAGGGACAATTGCATATACATCCTGCGTAATTGTTACATTTGTGATATTTGAGTGAGATTTCACTGGGAGCCGATGTTGTCTTGTTGATTGAGAAATTGACTATTTTTGTTTTTGTAACATTTAGTGTCAGCAAGTTATCTTGCAGCCAATTGGAAATCGTCATCATACCACACTCTGCGGCTCTGTAAACTTCTTCCCAAGATTTCCCATAGAAAACGACAGCTGTGTCGTCGGCATACGTAAAGATTTGTGCATTGTCCAAGTCTAATGAGCAGAGACCGTTGACATATAACAGAAACATAGTAGGACCCAGGACACTGCCCTGAGGTACTCCGTACCCAACATTGGCAAAGGAACTCTGGAAATCTCCTAAGCAAATCCTTTGTTTTCGGTCTGTCAGGTACGATATGAACCAGTCTAGTGCAGTGCCCCTTATGCCAATGCACTCCATTTTCCGAAACAGAATTGGCCTAGACACGGTATCGAAAGCTTTAGCAAGATCCAGGAAAACGCCGCTACATCTTTGCCCTTTGTCAAGTGTACCAACAACAAAGTCCACTAAATTAGTAACAGCGTCCTCCGTGGATATGCCATTGCGAAAGCCGTACTGTTTTGTGGAAAGCAGTTTCATTTTCTCAAGGTATGCTAGTAGTCTCTTGTTAACCAGTTTCTCCAGGATTTTTGACAGTGATGTGAGTAGGGATATAGGTCGGTAATTGGATACTAGGGTGGCATCTCCTCCTTTATGTATTGGACACACATTTGCAACTTTCATTTGGGGTGGGACTATTCCGTTAAACATGCTCAAATTGCAAATGTGCACAATAGGGGCTGCGAGACAAAACTTTGCTAGTTTAAGGACTCTATTGGATATGCCATCCCAACCAGGAGCTGAGTCATTCTTTAAGGTTGATAGTACTGCTATCACTTCACTCTCATCAGTAGGGTTCAGGAAAAAAGAGTTCATCGGTGCTTCCGTATCCTCAGTGGATTTGACCAAATTAGCGAGTTCAGTTTCTGTTTTGTTCAGTCGTAATAGCGTATCTGTTGCTAGTTGTTGTCCGATATTAGCAAAATAGTTGTTGGCGAGATCTAACGCGACCACAGGATCATGACTAGCAGTTAGAAGTGCCATACTAGTTGATGTCTTGGTCTTTAGGTTACAGATCGATTTTACTGCATTCCAGGTATTTTTACTATTGCCTTTAGAGCTGTCCAGCATTTGTTTTTCGTGTGCGTTTTTAAGGTAATACTTTCAAAACATAACTGTCGTATAGGGATTGCTAGATAGCATTTTTTTACTATGTTAATCACGATGATAGGTAAAAATAGATAATAAAATTCTTACTGAAGTAATCTCTTTATGCAATGTCTATTTTCTTGTAATCATCTATGAAAGTTTATACAATAGACATCAGTGTGCGAGTTATGTGAAAACCACTTAGTACAGGGCCAATAGATTGTGATGCATTTCTACGTACAAAAACTTAATCATACACTACTTGAATCAGTGGCTGTGTAATTGGTCCAAACAAAAACTTTAAATCAAGCTTGAACGTAAACCCCACAATAAATAAAATCACATTTAATTGCATCCATTAACATCGCACCTGACGTATTTAAGTAAAAACTCTTTCGTAAACGTCAAACTTATCAGTAAATGCCACGCCAATCTAATCATGAGACACGATTTAAAAATGAAACCAAAGAGATTCAAGTCAAGAAGATTTATTCATGTCCCATCGTGCATATGAATTATCTATGGAGCGTGACTGATCGTACACTATTCCATTTTTAAAACATACCTACGGAAGCTTAAAACTGGCGTCGAGGCATCAATCCCGCGCAATTTATTACTCGGCCGAGCGTAGGAGGCAACTAAATATTAAGTGTAAGCAACTACCGCTCGGATTTTAAAACTTCCAAGCTATAATAGTCGAGATTAAGAGCATTGTTGCCTCGGGAGGCGCATAGAATAAACGCTTATTAGAATTTATACTCGGCTAGTTTACCTCGAGCACGCGTTTGATATAGCGCTCGTTTTTTAGAACACCCCAAGTCTATCATCGGTTTTATTAGCCTAGGAAATATGGGAGCGCTTTCTACGTCATGAGACTGGCTTGTTAGCCGTTCGCTCGGGGCTCCCGAACGGAAAATAGGATAATTCGCTAATATAATTCGTGCTGTCGACGAGATATCAGCCTCTGGTGACTCCGTATCTATGCTTACGCGGTCTGGTTAATGGTCAGTGTTCTAAATAATAGTCAAGGTTGTTCGGTAGCGAATGGTGTAATAGGTGGGTATCTTAGGGCGGAGTTGGATAGCCGCTCAGTAGTTGCGAAATGTTTTGAGGAATTCGCGTAAGTGGGGGACACGTTTGAACGCACCTTTGCGTTTAAACACAGCAATTGGTCCGGTATTTGACAGCTTGATATATGTGTAACGGTTTCGGTTATAACTGATTCAATACAATTGTATCATTAAACTGCTAATTTAATATCGATATCGTATTTCACGTAATTACGTTTGTTTAGTGAATTTCGATCAATTTTGTTGGTGCGTATGTATGATGAATAGCAATGAAAAGTCGTTAGAATTTACTTACGCTGTGCAAGTAACAAATCATATGGCTTTTAGTGCAACGGACATTGCTGTACGCTTGGTAGATATTATCTGAAGGTAGATAGGTTCCTGTGATTAAGTTTTCTTAAGACGCATTTAGTTTTTCACTGTAATAAAACTGATTTGCAAAAATACAGTAAAATAAATTAATCTTTCCAAGTTTTCATTATTTTCAATTTAGGTGTTGTAAAAAAACTTGATTTTTCATTAAAAAATGTGCCTCAGATTTCTTTCTTTCTATATACCAAACCACATCACTACCCAGTACCCAATATTAAACTTTCATTTTTATCCACTACACTCGCTTGCAATCAATCTTGGCCAGCGTTAATCTTGTACAAACAATATTTAATCATATTTTACTACTGTTGACATGTAACTGGCTACGTAACGTAATGGTAAAGAGTTGCTTAAGGCTAGGAATCATTCAATTATCTAGGTGATTATGGAGCTGCCGTTTTTAGATTTAGTAGATCTAAATTACTTGTATTATCGTTCGTTCCTGGGAATAAGAAACAGTTCGTTTTGTTTAAGGATGGTCTGTGGCTCTAGCTACATGGAAATGTGAAAGAACTTGCAGATGATGTCATGAGTAAGATTTTTACCGTTACCATAAACGTTCGTATTCCTTAAAACAACTGTTTGAAAATTCATTGTAAACAGACGTTTAAAAAAAACCTGCTTTAAATTTTCTCTGAATTTCGGCCTAAAAAAATATATATTATCTGCACTGATGTAATGTTACACATTTGACACTTGATGAAAAGAGACATACTACTATGAATAAATGACTTTAGATTTTTGATTTTGACATAAGTAATTGATTTTTCTCTCAAAAAAGTTGCAGCTAATTTGAACCCACATCCACATATTTTTTCTGGGAAAAAAAATGGTTAATATTTCTAGTTTTATATACCACTAAAAATAAATCAAAACCACTCTTACTTTCAAGCATAGCCTTAACAGACCGACATAACTACCACCATGCTTATTACGAATGTAGTGATTATGCCTAGGAATGTCTGACACACGTGTATTTATACTAACTATCGGCTGCAAGTGTGTCACGACACTGTTCGAGCCACTTTTAGTTTCGTTTGAAATCGATAATCGGTATGATAGGTATCGATTTTAGTTTTGTATGCAGGATATGGTGATGAGAAGTAGTTAGTAGCTAAGTTAGAGTTGCACGGGTGCTTAGTGTAGTCGGTCCTTGAATGAGTGACCACATTGACACAATGAGTTATTCTGTGTGTAAATTGGTGGGCTCTCTTCTGTCATTTGAACATCTTTGGTAGTCGTTACGGGTAGTCAGAAGCCAGACAGCCTGGCATCCAGTCTTAACAAGGGATATCAGGCTGGTTACAGATACTCAGAACCAGCCAGAACCAGTGTTACCCAAAGGTATTGGATGGCCCGGATAACTGGATTGAGGAGGTCAAATAATGCAGTCGCTCTTTGTAATACATTGATACCTAACTGCATCACTGGTTCTCAGATTGGTGTCTAAAACGAAGGAGCGATTGCTATAGACATAAATACCATAAGTTCTAGAATAACAAATTTCTTGAAAGCATTTACATGCATAGCGTGTTACGTCTAACGAGAACTACATCCTATAGTAAATCAAAGGGGCCAGTTATTTCTCACTAAACACCACCCTACACGTTATAATTATCTGTGACTTGTAATAGTCGACTCAAATAGCCGATTATCACATGACATCGACAAGTTATTTATATTGGTTCTGTGTATGAGAAGGCTGGATACGTATCTATCACAGATTCAAACTTTCTATCTGATTTTCGAAGAAGTATCTATCTGTGTTCTAGCGAATACTGCCCATCTTCCTGAGTTATTTAATTGCAATCGTATTAGCATTTATATTATTTTAACTAGCACCGGCAGAAGTCGTAAAAAAGTTAAATAGTTATCTTTTAATATCGTATTCATAATGATGACTTTGCAAGGATTTGTGGTAGTAAAGTATGTATCAATCCTCGTATGCTTGAAATAATAAATAGGTGTGAGTAGCTTAAAGGTGCTAAATTCAGACTTATATTGTTCGTAGTGGTAACTACCTTGCCAGGAAAACATCATACACCCAAATAAACAATTGAATTGAATTGTTATTCAGCTACGAAAAAATAAAAAGGGCTTCATACAAAAGCTCGGCCAATCTTTTCAATAAACAAACATGTTCAATAAACACAATGTTTATCCCTGTTTACATTTTCCAATAAAACGACACGCGAAACTCGCGTAAACACTTCTAATCGATTATAATCGTTTCCATGTCCCGAGGGATGTTCCCTTTGCATACGTTAAGGAGTGCATTAGAGCAATTTTCTCGAGAACTCGATTTGCAAGCTACAATGACATATTGAAGGGAGTGCATACGAGATACAGGTATTAATACCAGTGGCACCGTTACAGAAAAGTCGATTTTGATGGAATGTGTCATCGGGAAGCCTACGGCTACAATTATGGGCGGCTGTCTGTCTTACGGTCGATGATTTAAAGAGGCTGATAGTCCGCTCAGGGCGGGTTTTTAACATAAACTTTGAGTTAAACGGATCATGGGTAAACACTGTTATGTTGCCGTGGTATAATCGGGCGGTTTCTGATGTTGCTTTTTTGCTGGGAGTTGTGCAGTTTGCGGGTGTATTAAGTCGTCAATAAAGGAAGAAAATCCTAACAATAACAAAGCTAGAAAACAGAATTCAGCACCTAGTATACTACATATAACAGAATATAAAAATTCCATTTACCTAAGATAAAATAATAATATTCT
The DNA here is from genome assembly GCF_030705265.1 of Helicoverpa armigera. NCBI lineage: Eukaryota > Metazoa > Arthropoda > Insecta > Lepidoptera > Noctuidae > Helicoverpa > Helicoverpa armigera. Next base: position 2,699,908 of record NC_087137.1, on the reverse strand, counting down.
CTACTTATTGGATTACCATAACAAGCACAATGAATGTGGTGATGGCTTAATGCTCAATCCTCCTCTGTATAAGAAGAAGCATATATTCTCTGCAGCGGGACAGTAAGAAGGTTTAAGATGCTACCCAGAGTCTGAAACAATAGTATTGTCGGTATGAACACTCCAAGGTGCACTACAGACAACAGGATTCAAGAGCACATCACAGAAAAAACCAGTTACCTTTTATTACCCTCTAGTCTAAAGTCATCTGCCACCAATTATATCAGTAGCCTACCCAGATACAACTCCACTTATGAATATCAACCGGTCCATACACAACATGTTCCAAGATTTACACACACAATCTAATACTCAATAATTTATTGTCCGTCACACATTTCACATGAAAATTATATTGAACGCGATCTTTAATTTACCTGTTCTACCGGGGATCGATAGCATCTATCGATATATCGGTATATCGGCGCAATTACTGGTTGAATCGGTATCGGCACTGATTTATAAGATAATGATGGGACACGGGCCCCCATTCACATGGTTGCGGAACTCAGTAGTCATGTGTTGTGGTAATTATGAGGTTCGGGCGAAATGCGAAATTTCTTTGCGGTTGGAGTGTTATTCTGTAGTGAGTGAATTAAAATTTTTGTTTGGTAAGATAAAGGTTTTTTTTTATCGGTTGGATCAGTGGTAAAGTAAAGATTGTGTTGGCCCAGAGACAATTGTCTCAAAATTGGAGACTTGAAACAGAAAGTTATTTTACTGTACAAAAGATAAGAATAGAGGGCACATGCATTGAACATAAAAAAAACCAATTGACCAAATGACTGCCAACATTGCTATCTGATTGAAACAAACAGTAAACAGGCCCAACTTCCCCATTTTAATACTTAGTTTTATTTCATGAATAAACAGCTATTTTTCCTGTTCAATTACTATCTACCATTACACTAGAGCTATCATATAACCAAACATCAATGAATCATAATAAATACAAAAAGGTGCGATTCCAAAAGAATCAATTCACCGTTCTGTATTCGAATAGCCAGCGGCCATTTTGATTTATATCTAGACACAAAATGGCGTATTAACACCACAAATCACTGAATACTCTCATATAAATTATGAATGTACGGTGCGTTAGGTGGCGTTAGTGTCAAGAACTATTAAATTGATTTTGATGGAGTTTTTAATAATTGATGGTGAACAAGTTTTAGTTATGTTGTCTATTGTTTTAGGTTGATTTGTTTGAAGTACGTTTCAGTAAACTATTTTTTTTTGTTAATACAAGGTTCAGAATAAACTATTTATCTGAAATATTGCAATTGATAACATGAATATGAGGCGTTTTAGAAAAGTTGTATATTTTTAACTTCATTATTATATACAACAACAATAAACTATTTAGTACCTACCAATTAAACACCTTGTTATGTAAAATTACACAATTGAATGTTTGCATCCACATTTTCTATTGCCATTTACTATTAATTTATGCGATAAGATCACTTAATAACAAAATACTAAACGAATTCAGGTGTGATTTTCCTTGTTTGATAATTTGGACTGTTACATTTATTTATGAAGGCAGACCTTCTTTTTCAGAGCTACTTTGGCAGTAAATGAGGAACTAACCAAATAGTAACGGAATAGCGTATTAAAATTTTGTCTCAGAACTATCTGGCACGAAATACTAAGTAGCATTACTTAGTATTTCGTGCTAAACTCTGTAAAGCTCTGTTTTTTTTTGAAAAGATGAAAAGTGAAAAAAAAAGTTCCCGAAATAGGCACCTAAAAAGGCTCTAGAAGGTAGTGAATTACAATGTTAAGCAATTTGTGATTTGTGTGTGAAATTTGGATGTATGTAGTGACTTATATAGTTGTAATTGTCAGTAGTTAACTGTATAATGTACAATTTTCTATGTAGTATGTACGTTATTGGTATTCATGTATGTCCTTTACATACAATATATGTATAAAAATTTAGAATAACCCGCAACAGTCGGCAATCTTGTCCATAATGAGCCGTTTGCCGTGGTCTATGTCAAGTGATCTACGATTATGTCCAATCTGCATGCCGAACATATGGCAAGCTTGAAATTATGCCTGTTGAAATATTACGCAATGTAATGTTCGTGTGTTTTGTATGTGGTTCAACAATTGGTTGGCTATGTTTTGAAGAACATATCACAATATTGTATGCAGGAAAATTTTGTTCTCGTTATTATCAAAATATTCATCTAATCACTCTAATATACTCAATATAAAACTAACGGTGGGAATGCATCTTTACAAGGCCGTGAAATCTGAGCCAATGACGTACGTATTAATGTTTTCTAGCGTTTTGTACTATGCACTGAGAGACAAAAAGAGAAAGAAAGCAGTAATTCATTAGTACTTCTTTCTAACAAAAAAAGTTAGTGAAACTCATATGTCTATCTTACACTCAATTATTGTGACTGTCATTAATCTAAAGACACACTAGTTTAAAAGCCAACAATTTTTAAAAACTAAGAAATAACTTATCCGTAAAATGAACTGCCAATTTAAGCATTAAACGAACCACAACAATATAATCACATCACTTCACTTTGACCATATAATTTGCAATTTCGTAAACCCAGTTTAAACGGGTCGAGATTACAAGATTTTAAAGTTTTTGCCTAAAACCTATTAGATGCGACGAAGTTTCTATTTTGTATAACAATCATTTCGTAAGCCAAGTGGTAATTCAATTTGATTGATAATGTGATCAATTTTAATGGTATTTACTTGACTATCTTGATTGCTGGTTTTGTGTGGACTATTTTGTTAAGAAGCGTCAGTAAAATCATTGAAGGTCCAAGGTAATTCTTAATGCCCATGGTAATCATTACACTCGCAAACTCGGGAACTCAACCTCTAACAACCCAATCTTTCATTAACCATCTGACTAGCTTTTTCCCTATGTTAACGTCGCAATCGGCTTCCAGTCTAACTGATTGCTGTTGCTGCTGAAACATGGTGACTGTCTGATCTCAGCCCTGGGCAATCCGATAACTCATGTTAAGACTGGTTGAAGAAAGTATGAACTTCCTGTCTCCTGACTGCCTGTAACGACATCACAAATTCAAGAACATCCAATCCACATCTACTTCTATCTTGGTTTGTAAGATTCCATACATTTTGCTACTAAACGCCTACACAAGACCACATTGCACTATATTACAGAGGAAATTAGCGTCAAAATCGACAGCGAGTAACACGAGATATCACTGTACTGCAATTTAAGAGCACACTGGAGATTAAAAACTCGGCCGACAGTTGACCCGATGGTTGTCAAATATTTTTTTAAAGACAATCTTGAATCCATTTAAAGTCCATTCCATCTGAGTCGTTGTAAAGTGCGTACTACCACTCATCTTCACGCTGGTTTATCATCATTTGCCTACCTAGCCTTTTCCCAACTATGCATGGTGGGGTCGGCTTGCAGTCTAACCGGATGTAGCCGAGTGCCTGTGTTCTACAGAACACAGGCACTCGGCTAGTGGAGCGCCTGCCTATCTGATTTCCTCAACCCAGTTACCCGGGCAACCCAATACCCCATAGGTAAGGCTTCGGACTACCCGTAACGACTGTCAAACATGTTCGAATGACAGGTTCTATACTGGTTTATGAGCTTGAACAAACTATCGGCCGATTAAAAGTTGTCAGTCGGCAGGTCTCTAAGGGAGCAACACGCACAGAGTTAGCTTTCTACGTAACCGTGCGAATCAAGCCTTTCTACCTTCAGTAATCTATAACTGGATTATTGGAAAACATATTGAACAATAACAAAACGGTAGTCGGACCACGATTCTGACTATTGGACTGAGAAGGTACAGTTTTAGACGCTCAATGGAAGTGGCATCTGAATTTTGAATTGGTTTTGACACTATTTTAGCAGGCTACGTTAATTCATTAAATTGCATTAAAATACAATAAAAAGAATTAAAAAAAAAGATAAGGAATAAATATCTCTCTCAAATCTCAAATTACTAAATACAGAAATCAGTTATTTTAAAAACAGTTGGTTTCCAAAAAAAATCAAAGATTCATAAATCAGTAAGTTTATTTCAATAACCGTTACAAGCAGAAGTTTTTTAAGACTTTTTCTAATAAGTATTTCAATTTCTTAATCAAAATATATCTTATCCAGTAATTCTGTATCTCCGTGACAATATTATTTCCAATTGATCGTGAGACGTGACGCTCGTGGAAGTGAAACCCTCTTTTGTAATGAGCGATTATGAGTAACGATTCTCGATTTTTTTGCATCGAAATACAATATCGATTGCAAAATTCGCGACGAATTCGAGATTAAGTTTTTCCATCCGAAAATAAATTTATATTAGGCCAGTGTTTAGCTGGCATTCTTTTTAGTGTTCGATTTCGTCACTGCATTTTGTCACGAAGAGAAATTCTTTCAATTGAACCGTTTAGGAATATCAATAGTTTTATAAGTGGTATAAATAGATGCGGTTGTCAATAAATGGAAAGTTATGTTTTTACTTTTGTTTAGTCTGGTGCTATATTGTTGGGAGTTTGAATGTACATTTAAAAAGCTTTGTCCATGGTGCATCTATTATTTTCTAGAACATTAATGAAACGAGGTAGCGATGAGATGAGATATGTATAAAATCTGACTGCGCTGTAGAGTAAAAAAAAGTTATAGTAACGAATTCGTGATGTCCACAAACGTCGTCCGTTCTACTTCCTATCACATACATACCACACACTATGTTAAGTTTCCATAGGCACATAAACATAATAGATGAAGTAATTTTAATTTTTGCGTCAACACAAAGCCAACTAACGCCATCTACCATCACATACCTCAAACGCAAAAAAACATAACACTACCAAGCACCTAGCTTTCATCTACAAAACATAATTTAACAGTAAAAAATTAAGACATCATGACAATGTGTCAAGTGGAACGTGTCAATTTATCGATAACGATATTTATCGATACGATTTGTCAACGATAGCTAGAGGTTGACAAACAGAGGTCGGGCTTGTTCCTATTTAGTGCAAACCCATTGTTTTCTGTTAGCAAAGTTTTTCATACATTTCTTCCACTTGGGTCCAAAATGTTGTTGAACAACATAAATAAATTAAAATACCTATTCCTTCAAATTCCTTCCACATGGCTCCAAAAAATGTTGTGTTTCGTCGGCAAAATAAAAAAAATTACGTATGTGTACTGAAAATCTTTTGGAGCTCGGGGGAAGGATTCTATTATTTTAAAGAATTGAAAGCAAAAATATTGTTTTTTTTCGCTTTGGACCCGTTGGGAAGGAATTTGTGGAGCAGATGGGAACAAGCCAACGGTTGCAATGCGCAGGAGTCGATCGATTATGAATCGGTTGCCTTGTTCGGAGCGTTGTAGTGAAGATGTATGTGGAGGGTTAAGATCAATGATAAGGACTGTGTGGATGTTTTATACCGATAAAAAACGTAGTTGGTAATACGTTTTTGTCGATAGTAACCATTTGACGTATGACCAGGATATACAGCAGTAGGTTATAAACTTTAAAAAAATAATATAAAAAAAAATAATATAAAAAAAAATCTCAAAAAGTATCAAAGATATTTAAAATAAAATAGGGATACTTAACTTCATATTTTTAAAACCGGAAAGTTAGATTTTATAAAGATAATGGAGTGCAAACAAATTTTATTTTTTCGAAGCTCCGAATACAATCAATTCATCTCGTTACTTAATACAAACAAACTCATACATAAACTATTATTACGACTAATCATAATGTAGACCAAATTATAACATCAAAAAAAAAAAAACCGGCCAAGTGCGAGTCGGACTCGCGCACGAGGGGTTCCGTGCCAGAGCAAAAATTAGCAAAAAATATTGTTGTATGGGAGCCCCCCAAAATATTTATTTTATTCTAGTTTTTAGTATTTGTTGTTATAGCGGCCACAGAAATACAACAGAAATTTGTGAAAATTTCAACTCTCTAACTATCACGGTTCATGAGATACAGCCTGGTGACGACAAACGAATCGACAGACGGACGGACGGACAGAGGAGCGAAAACAATAGGGTCCAGTTTTACCCTTTGGGTACGGAACCCTAAAAAATGGAACACTCACTGCTATAAAGTCATTACTTTCTTCATATATTTTTTCTAATTGTTAATGCGTAACTACTTCTTAAATCTACATTATAAAACATATGTTGGTTCTAGTATGTAATCGTGTAATGAGTTTATACTTTTGTAATGATAGGCAATGGATATGTGCGGTGGCTTAGGGCGGAATGTGCTACTAGTAGAGGAGAATCGGGGGAGTATGATCAATAGGATTCAGAAACTAGTTATTAAATCAAATAATTCCTTTAGTTTTGTCACTTTTCTTAATATTGTAAAAGTATTGCCAGTTTTGACAAAAATATAGAATTTAAAAGAATTGACAATTGAAGGAAAAGTTTTGTTGAAATCTTGCTACATTTTACGAAGAATAATTAGTATTTGAAGGATCAAGCATTCTTAAAAAGAAATAAAAGTATTTCTCGAAGGCATGTGATAATAAAAAATGCTTAGGTTTTGTCACATACCTATAAACACTTGTCGCACTTAGAAGTACATATGTTTACGTATGATATACCTACATAATATGATGTACATTGCGTATATCCTTTTAGAACACCATATGTGCTAAAGAATGGTGTACCCCAAAATAACCTGTTTTATTTTCGGACTCATTGTTTAACCTAGTATTCTAATTAAACACTTCGCCAACATATCAAGCGCCATTACCCAAAACGTCTTACCATTGTTCATTAAACCACCATCCACAAACAGGAGTAACACGGAGTAAGGAAAAATGACAGGAGATGCCATAATGCAGATAGGTCAGGCGCCTTCTTCTAGGTCAAATACGATCGGTGGGCGTGATCAAAACGATCAGTTACGAGTGAACTGACGAGGCGTTTGAGTTCTTTGAGATATCTAGGCTGTCAACGATTTACCCGCATGTATTTTAAGGCTATTTTTCTTTATTACCTTCGCTAATCATTTTGTTCTCCATGGTATATACGATTCAACCCCACTCTCCCTCAGTAACCACTTGACACACTTCGGAGTATAATTGTAGCAATTTACTAGAGTATATCTGGTGACTTGGACACGTCTAAACATATCGACATAACGCTTTTGCAACCGGAGCCTTGATTGAGCCATTCATATATAATCAGTCGGACATTTATGCCAGGTTCGCTCACCGTTCCAATACGAAAATGTCCCTTTAGGCTTTGAGTTGCGTGTTCAAGAATGTAAGCGTATGTGGTTGTGGCATTGAAAAGTACTGGCAACTTTGTTGGTTGCTGGTTGCTTTGGTGGTAAGCTGTCAAAATGAGTTTTAGTTTTGATAATACCCAGATATTATTTAAATAACTAATAAAGTATTTCCTCTCAAAAATAATAAATTCCGATGGTCTAAAATATATAGAGTACCCATACTAATTTACTAGTAATTTCGAGAAAATTAATTTCGTTGTATGTTTAAAGCAACTGCATCCCGTTTTAGTTTGGTAATTGTTGTGATAGTGTTACCTCTACTATAAGAATATAAAAAAAAAATTATATTAGAAGTGACAAACTTTCGAGTACTTTCAAGATTCGTAAAATGTTTTACGTTTGCAATACGAAATCACTAAAACCAAAACGCACAATGGTCTCATCGCTGGGAAGCGCGTGGCATAATTTTGGACTTGAAAGGATTTCGAAAATTAGTTGCCCAACTATTTAAGACTAATAAATAATACCCTAAAAGTGTTTTGAGTACAAGTATTTTTATGTTATTAAAAAAATCGATGGCACAAGCCTGCCCACAGTCTTATTCAGCTATCATGGGAGTAAGTTATTAGGTGTTACCTTTAGAATAATCAGATTCCTTCGATCATTTCTCACCTATAGAATATTACTTCGAGTACCAATAGTAAGTTCACACCTACGATGCGTAACGCGGTGGCTCGACGAAGCTCATTTCATGGTCTATTGTGGGATCTTGTGAAAGCAATCAGTCGCCACGACTTTTTTGTCGGTAATAATTACCGACGCCTATGTTCTAGTTAAAGATGGTAGGGGAATGCGACTGGTGATCGGAAAATGTTCTAGTTGAATGGTCGCATGCGATTGCGAGACATAATGGCGTCTCGAATAATCGGATACACCTGGTTGTTGAAGGAAAGTGGGTAGAACTGTGATATGATATGGTTGGTGGATTCCATGAAAAGATGGGGACGATGGGTTTAATTGACACTAAAGTGACAGGTATTATGAAATTGACGAGTCCGTGTGAGTGTGTCTTGCATCGATGGTATTATACTGATTTTGTTTTTAGGGCTTGGTAATATGGTGCTAAGCAACAGATTGGAACCCAGCCATGTTCATTTCTTTACCCTTTGTCTTTTGAAGAACCTTGCTTACGACAGCTAAGACATAGCGCAATAAATAGAACGATGTAAAAATCCAGCAGTAAAAAAAATCTTATAAAAAACTTCTAAATCTCATAACAATTTATCATTTACTCCAAAAACCTGCGAACTGTACGCGCAAAAAATAAAACTCTAGTTACGAAACTTTCTTCCAAAAATAGAATTTAATCTCTGAACTAGATTTTTGATATAACTCTTTCAATACAACGCCAACGTTACGGTCGAATGAACCCTTAACAGATTTGTTAGAATTTTTTTCTGATGTCAATTTCGCATGATTAAAAACTTAATTGTTACGAATAAAAGTACCCGCACACTGAAAACTTTGGACTGATAAATCAGTATGGAGATTAATCGTAGAACGCACATTACAAAGATCAGGTCATCATCATCAACTCAGCCATGGGACGTCCACTGCTGAACATAGGCCTCCCCGTTAGATCTCCATAGATACCGGTTGAGAGATCAGGTATTTAGCCGGTATCAGTCCGACTGAAAACTTTGATTGGAATCAAGATTTGTTTAAAAAAATTGCCTTCTGGGTCAACTATCGGCCGACTTTTTAGTCTGCAATGTACTATAAGAAGTCATTATCACACTTATGTAAGTGTTACTGAGTAGGTGTTTCAGTTATTTTTAAAACATGTGAAAGTCTTTGTGGTTTTATTTCGATCTAGGTCTGATTAAATGGGTATAACGAGGTCTATTATATCGGCTTCTGTGACTGACAAGAAGATTATTGGGAAAGTTAATAATGATTCATTCATCATCAAGTTTTGATTAAATATTATGCAACTATATCATCACCACCGTAGGTAGTCTAACTAACATGATGGAGCTGAGTACCAGTGCGTAACATGAAGCGACTCCGACTTTCTAGATTCTGACCCGTAGCGACTGAAAAAGATGTTCAAATGACAGCCCAAACCCAAGAATTTAAAGTCACGGACGAACTGTCATGACAAGATAGTCACCCAGCCACGGCCCGACCTGGCCTAATGATGCTTACTATCAAGCCAAACTGCAATATTTGCAACTATATATTCTTATATTTAATGAGTACCGTTCTTCATCAAAACTTGCAGACCCCTAAAACACGACCGAGATCGTATTAGCTTTGCAAAATAATACATTATAAAAGTTTCGTATTTCTTCGCCGTATGTAAAAAGGTGTAAACGATAGTTAGTTGATTAAAACCTCTTTTTTCGAAAAAGATCATTATAATAGATCTATTATCGTCTTGATAAATTGCAGTGCATTTTGTAGGAGAAATCGGGTGTGCATGCATTGTTGTGTATGCAAGTGAAATCAAGTCATTTGTCAAGTAAATATTAGCCTTTGTAAGTTTGGCCTGGTTTTTTAAATCGAAATTAGTTTGTCATAATAATATGATCAGGCTAGACTATTGTATGTTTATTAAAATAAGTACATACCGTATGTTTTGAATTGCATTTCTTTTAACGATACGTGTGTAAAATAATAACATACAATATTGTATTGTATTTCGATATAATTATATAGCTCGGAAAAATAACTAGTCTTATAATAGCTGTAGGCATAGCTTATAAGAAGGCAAGAAAATGCTGTTGGTAACATATTATGGACACTAAATCCAGCCTTAAATAATTTATTTTAATCTTTTAGTCTAATAATTTACATAAAGAGAAAAAAAGCTATCATTAAAAAAAAACTATTTACACATTTTTTACCCGAAACATAGTTAACTTCTCAGCCTAAAACATTTTTTCCAGTATTTACTTTGCCAATATAAAATCACAAAAAAACAGGAATTAATTGTTAATTTTTATGTTTGAAGTAAAATAACCCGGCGGATGCGACTATCGGTCGAATGTACCATCCCGTCTTTTTCGAGGGCTCTAATCGTATAATTGACTTCCCACGAAACACGGAGTTTTTGAGCTCAAATGCCTTCGATCTCACTACATGGATAACAACTGTTTAGTTTTTATTTGACAATAAAAGTCCCGTACTTACTCGTGTTGAACCGTTTTGATTGAGAATGAGGAAGCTGTTTGAATATTTTTCAATTGATTTTTAAGTCAATAGATGATACGCCTGTGGTATGTAGGTAAATAATAGTTACATGGCTTTAGATGATGCAAATAGTAAGAATGTTACGCCAAAAGGAGTTTTAAGAATACTTACTGTCATACCTTATTTCATACACATTGGAAACCAAACAAACTCTTTGTTTCGTTTGCTAGACCAATGAAATCAAACTTAGAATCAATAAATCAGTCATATTTTATGGATTAAAAGCATTAAGTATAATACATTATGCATCATGCATATAATGATAGGTATATGATTACGAGGTACAGACCAAAGTAAACTTCGATCTCTTCCATTTATACCGTATCCCGCAAAATCTCTAATCCCACTAATAAATCACTCGCTACAAATAATTTCTCGTTACTCTGACCGCATCTGTGTACCGAGCGTTACATTGAAGCAGAGCCACAGACTTACTTCTCAAAGAAACCTACGACATGCGCTTATAAAAACTTGCAATCCGGCAAATTGTACCCTACGATCTCATCCACAGGGTTGAATCTCCATCGCCACAAAAAGTGTGATAGATCAAAACGGAATTAAAAAACTAATCGAAAATGAATGCACGTCGCCTCAGACGGCCGAGAAAGGAAAGCACGTATTTGTCGCGGTTCCGTAGGAAAAAAATCTTATTTCATTCATAAAATGAGTCGCATTCAGTACGGAGTTTTTTTTTCTCTCCGCCGGAGCGCGTTATTCATCGAGCCGCTTGATCGACGTGAAATGATGTCAAAACTAAACTTTTTTTAGGGTTCTTTACATTTAACACACTGTTCACAGTCGAGTGGTTCCGTCACGGATACGGATTTTCATAGTTTGGTTCCCAAGACGAAGTTTTTCTTATTTTAGTGACCTACGTTTTTACTCGTGAGGTTTTATATCAATCTTAACACATGAGATGGGATGAATTGTACTTAAGGTACTCTTTTATTTATTTGCTTTGGAACACAATTCATTTTCAATCTATTTAATGATGACTTCGCTGCTTATGCGTGTATATGCAATTAAAATGAAGAAACTTAGTTATATTAACGTTTTGTAAAGCCTTGTGTGAGAATACGTGTATGATGTCCAATAGATTATGTAAAAAAAAACATAAATGTGAAAGACATCTGTCTGGCTTTCACGCCAAAACTTAAACTGATATATATGAAAGACTAGCTTCCGCCAGCGGCTTCGCTCGCGTGGTGTGTTGATAAAAAGTAGCCTATGTGTTAATCCAGGGTATCACCTATCTACATACCAAATTACAATCAAATCGGTCCAGCCGTTGTTGCGTGATTGAATAACAAACATCCATCCATACATTCTCACAAACTTTCACCTTTATAATATAAGTAGGATACAATTAAGACGAGAGCCTGCTGAAAAAACATATTTACAGGCCACTTCTTATGTGGTTGCGGGAAAGTAGTTCCTACAGGACGCGAGTACAACCGCAGAAAACAGCCAGTATCACATAAACACAACCGAACTAGGCAATAAAGCAAATTCGCGCGGGACACCTATCTCACAAGTGCGAATGTAAAGCACAAATGTCTTGTACTCGCGCTAATAATGTTTTCTGTGTGAAGAAATAGCCGCGATATTTTATCGTACAGTAAACTGCACATTAGTGGTAACTGTCATGCACCTTAACTCAATAGTAATAAGTACGATTTTCCTAAAAAACTATTACCACTGACCTGCAGTTGACTGTACATTTGAAATTATTATCGCTGCGGGGTAAGCTGAGATAGGCCAGTTGATCGAATGTTATTCTAATACATAAATGTTTGACGGCAGATATTGCACCGGGCTACATCGAAATTTGCGCAGGAGTGTGTTGAGCAATAGTAACTACTTCGTACTTATCGTTTGTGAAAGCTAAGTTATCAGCTATATATTTTACAACTAACAAAATGCTCTGTTTATAATAAACACTACATCTTGTAAAATTAGAGTCATTAGAAAAATCTGTACTATATTTTATCCCATTGCACTAAAAATATGTAGGTGCCGCTAACAGTCCATTCAACGTACAAGAATCACCCTAACACATTCGCTACAATCGATTCAAAATCCGAATTCCATCAACATGGCGACCTCACACAGTACAAAAAGTCTAACAATATCTCTCTTCCCGCACGTAGCAAAGAGAACAAGACTAGACTTTACATAAACGGCAGAACTTTCGAACGAACGTAACGCAATCACGATCACGACTCGATCCTTTGTGCGGATCGATACGATCCATCGATCTGTGCGTCGCGCCGTGTACGCATGCATTATGTACTCGCATTTTTAGGGTTGGTTGCACCGTGACGGTTTTAACGGTAGATAACTTTCCTTCGGATTTTTATTACATTTTTAAACCTGTTTCCATAACAATTTGGTTGGTTTGTGGTTTCAACCATACCATAACCATACTTAGCACTATATTGACGATTAGTTTATTAGTCATAAGTAATTATGAACTTTTTACTGGATTGGTAATAGGATTTATTATAATTTCCGACGTAATCATTTACCATTAAAATGTGTGTACGACTTTTTAGGAGTTAAATACACAGGAATTATGTTGTCGATATATTCAAATTCATTTAGAGTGCTAGTTTATTTACACAAATACACACGTATCAACCAAATACACACGTGTCAACCAAATACACACGTGTATTTAGGTGACAAATTAATCAGTAGGATGTGCTTTTCCACAGCACAACACAATTTTTCTTAAACCTCGCCTTAAACGGCCCTTTAACCACCGCTCAACCCCAAAGTACCACCAGCCAAGTACTATGCCCAGAAACCCGATAGGCATCTAGCAATGGGATCGTTAGTTAGTGCAACTTGAAAGCTATTGCGGGCATTTTGCTTGAAATTAACAATTATGGTCTTACACTCGATTTGTATGTTCCAATGACCGCATCGACGTGAAAGGGGAGCCTAGAATAAGTTGTAGTGAGCCAAGATTTATTCAGAACTGTGTTTAAGGGCATTTTCTACGTTGAAGTAATGGGACGACGGTGTAAGTATATTTTGTTCGAGCGTTAGTAAAGCATGGTTTAGTGTTATGGGCTATAGATGGCGTTTGAGTGATGGTGTCGTGTGGCCAAATAATTATATGGGTTGTGTATGATATAAATGTCAGTTTGGATTAGTGGTTGTGACTGTATTTTATATGTTTGTTTTGATTTCATTTTTGTTCGTTTAAATGAATTATTATGCATAAAACGCGCATATAGCTTTTTATGAAAACGTCAGTCAATTTATTTAATGTACGTATGCAAAAACCCCAAAAAATTAAGAAAGCAGTTGGTGCTCATTGGGGGAAGCCAAAGTGGAGACTGAAAGCTACCTTTTCTAACATCACAATAGTCAAGTCAGATCTGACTAGTCCACACATCATATCTTGCAATCGGATTTGGGATTGGAATCGTTCATTATGCGTACGGCTAAAATGGAATTCCTTTCCAGAATCTACATTTCCAACTTCAATCTGGGTAAGCATGTTCCATTTGTCTTAACAGCATCACTTACCGTCAATTAAGAAAGTCAAACACATGCTAATCAAGAAAAAAGAAAAACACCAACCAGCAACAAAAACAAACCAACCCTCACCAGCCTACAGGGTAAAAAAGACCAACACGTTAAACACACAACCCTTACGGTGCATTCGAATCAGCATAATTACGCGATCCAAAGGCAATTTGTAGGCAAACAAGGTAATCGCTTGATGTGAATTCACGTACAAATAGGACCATTAACTGTAGCAGTGTTGGACACCGGAAGACCGGGTCGTACGGGACGGCACGAATCGACAACCTTCGACATCACACAGTGGGTAGTGATGGGGTTTGTCGATATCGATATGTCGATTGGTTGGTGATTTTGGCTCATAAAGTGGTGAAGTAATTCGACGGACTGTGATGTATTGGGCAATTCCTTGGCAAAATTGGGATGAGCTTTTTAAAATAAATCCTGGGAAAATAACTATTTGATTTGATTTTACATATTTTAGTGAAATATGTAGTTGTACAACATAAAAATAATTCAAGACACAAGTTACTTTTATAATCGCAGTGAGCACGTAATAGTGTAAAAATAACATTCTAATCCAACTAAGAAGTTATGATTGCTTCCCTAACAAGAAAAAAATCCCAGGAAATAAACTTTCTCTTAAAAGACCTCCAAGTCTCCAACCATTTAAGCGTGCCACGTTAAATCTCATCTTAGGAGCTAGGTAATTATCCTGGCGACACTCCAAACTGTCTCGCTCATTTCAATTAGCTCTCTTAAATATTCAATGTCTTTAAAATAGGCTGCGATTCCACGTCGCTGTTGGCTAGTTCAGAAGTTTCATTACTGAGGGTACTGCCCGGGTTAATTGTTGACTTCAGTCGGAATGCTTTTATTTTTACGACATCACTCGACGTTTATGAGTTATGAAGAACAAGTTGGCGGCGTACGATTTTGACAGTAAAGCCTGTGATTTGATGGCGTTAATTTTTAATGGGCTTAGAATTTTAATTGTGGTATTAGGGAAGATTGCGCATAGAGGTGGACTGTAAAATGTTTTAGGTGCTTGTTTAATTTTAGAGAATCTTTGACGGTTAAAATTTATACTGGAAGTTTTTGGCACACCCGATTCTTAGCTGGGTTAATGTTGTTGACTTAAACATAATGTACCTATCCTTTTGCATATTTTTCTTAGCGTAGTGTACGTAGAGGAATCTATAATGTACTTAAGTACTCTAGTCGTACACTCTACCTCACCTCTCGCAGAAAAACAGGTTACGTGTCCGTTTCATATCTCATAAACTGACATATCAATCCTTAGATTAATAATCTAATAAACGAACACACACAAATGCCAAACGATATTCCAATTAACAATTCGCATACGTAACATGACTAATCACAAACACATCTCGAGTACTCACATATCGATAGTATCTACTATCTACAATTTATCGATAACGTCGTATCGATGTTTCCGCATCGACACATTGGTGCGCGCGGAATGCGTCGGGGCGCATCACTACGCACACGGACTGATGATCATTGCTGGCGCATGCGCTCTATAAATAATATGTTGTAAAACGATTTTCGATAGATTAATCTGAATCGTGAGCACGGTCGTGCGCCGGCGGCCACAAGAGGGATCTATTGTAGATCGATGCTGATTTAGGAATGGTTAGACGGTACGGGAAGAGTTGTCGTATTAATTGTGAATTACTCATAGTGGTAGCTTGATTTATTGGTGTTAATGTCCTTCCATATGATCAATAGGCTAAAAAGAGAACTGTTTAAACAGATACAGGCATTTTCAGTTACTGAGACCTCTGAGTCACGATCTTATTACCTCGATTACAATCATTACATTATTGATACCATCTTGTTGATTCCTAGTCTTTACATTTTACTATGTATGTAGATAAATGACAGCTTTCCTTATAAAACTGAACACTCATCACAACTAGAAGAAATACGTTTCCTCCATCCCTTATAGAATTATATTATCAATGACAACTCTAGAAGCATACCACATACAGGGAAATAGCTGAAACATTAGCACCAACTACCTTCAAATAGACAGTAGCTTTACGTCAAAAAGCTCATACAAAATATGAAAATACTTGGAGCTCATAACATCGTGACGTTAGCCATCAAAGTAATAATTCTGAGATTTTCTTCCTCATAGTGAGATTAAGCCATCAACACAAGATGTATTGGACTTTGCTTCAAGCTAACCAAGTTTCAGTTTTAACGTGATAAGGTAGACTTTAAGAGTACCCGCAAACTGACAACTTTTAGTCGGCCGATAGTTTGTTTGGGCTCATAAATCAGTATGAAGATGAACGGTAGTACGCACATTACAAAGATTAGGTATTTAGCCGGTAACAGACCGACTGAAAACTCAGTCTGACCCAGTAGTATTGGGTTGCCCAGGTAACTGGGCATAGGTTGAGGAGGTCTGATAGGCAGTCGCTCCTTGTAAAACATTAGTACTCAGCTGCATCCGGATAGACTGCAAACCGACCCCAACATAGGTGGGAAAAGGCTCGGGAGATGATGAGACGATTGAAAACTTAGATTGGAGTCAAGATTTTTTTTTGCCATACTTCGTGACAACTATCGGCCGACTATTTAGTCGGCAGTTTGTGGGTATTTTAAAGTAACTGAGTCGTGATTACACGAAGGGTACCGATCCGTAGTGTGTCTGAGGCTGCCTCACGAAGATATGAATCCTGGAAGGTATTTATTACTATTGTATTTCTTTCATGTAATGTGGGAGTGCACTATGTAGTGTAATAGGGATCTGCAGAAAATGGTTAGTGGTACTAGTTGTGGTCTTAAATATATAGAGGTGGGCTTACATGACCTAAAGAACGGCATAGGTATCTCATATCAGACTTATATTACCATGCAATTATACCTTGTTTTATGTGGGAAATCATCAAATGACTCCTTTGGCTGTAGTTGCAGCGAGGAAGTTTCACACTCCTTCTGACTGAAAGCCACCTTTTCCTAGCACCGTTTGTGTACCACAGCCGCGATAACTCTCGTACCTACCACCTCGCAGTATGTCATCATACCCTTAACTCATTTCTCTGTAGCCTACAAACTGAATACGAATTCCTAATTTTTCTATTAACAAATTCAGTTCTAGAATTTACAGACCTCCCTATCTAAGAGACACATAAGGCTATGCCCATGCGCACGCGTGTGTCCGCGGCACATAAATGCTCTGCGTCCTGTAGGACATTCCCACACACTACCCAGTCGGGACGCACGAACTGGGAACTGGGAACTGGTGTCCCGTGCAATGGGAATACATTTATCATACTAATGCTATAAAAAGGAATGGTTTGCTGGGTTGTGTTACTGACTTATATTGGCTGGTCACAAAATGGCCCTTCAGCTCTGTAGCTCTATCGAACCTGTGTTCAATACATCTTCAAGCGGAAATGGAATTTAATGGCACTTGTCAGTAATGTAGCTCATACATCAGAAACATCTAGTGTCCTTTTTATCCATGGATATTCTATTCCAGCACCTATGCTTGAAGTGGTTTACTCTTGACACGCGTGAAGTCAGTTCTACATAAAACTTTTTTGACTCTCAAAGCGTTTCAGGCTGTTGAGAGTAAAGAAATATATCGGTGTCTGAAACTTATTAGCCTAAATAGGAAAGTACTTTCGAATACTCTAATTTCACGGATTTTTTGAAATAGTCTTCCTCACCTTACTACATATAAGTTTTCGTCAGTATATTTTGCAAAAGTCTATCCTGTAGGAACAAAGAGTCTGTCTTTGTTCATTTGAATTCCTTTTTCAAATGTGCATCACATAGCCTGCCAGTATTAAGACGCGGGAAACTGCATCCTTTCACATGAAAAATTCACTTTACACTTTCTTAAATGGAAACTTTAAGCCCCATAAAACTTTTCAAGCGTGCTTCACATAAGTTTTACGTTCAATACTATAACTTTACCAAGTTTATTCTGCACTCTTCTTAAATTCTACACAATCTTATTTACCTTCAGTTAAGGTTCAAAATCGTCTAGCTCTGTTCTACTGAACAGTAAATGTAATTTAGTATAGGCTAAGGAGGCGTTAAATGTAAGTTAGTCGTATTGCGAATAAGTATAAAGAGTTGGTCGTATGCGAAAACTTTATCTATGCCTTTACGTATGCGCTTTATGATAAGGACTCACAAAAATGATTAAGGCTCATTTTGTTTAAAGAAGATCGCCTTTCAATTAACTGACACTCTTGGACTGGAATATTATAGTAAGAGCTCCCGTAGAATGCAAACTTTTAGTCGGCCGATAGTTGGTTTGGGCTAGTGAATCAGTATGAAGATGAATGTTACCACGAACATTACAAGGATCATATTGTATTTAGCCAGTATCAAACCTACAGATAAATGTGACTAGAATCAAGATTTTCATTTAGAAAAAAATGTTCGTAGCCATCGGATCAGCTGCCGGCCGACTGTTTATTCTGCAATGTGTGGCTACTCTTAAGCATAATCATTTTTGAAGTACTTTAGACAATTCTTTGCTAATTACGTAATATTCATATTCTAACACAAATTAGATTCAAAAGAGTAGATTTCTACTGAGAATTAAATGCAAGCTTCGATGTAAGTATTTATAAAGTCTCTGATAGAACATAACAGTACACCCCTGATAGTACGGTACCGACGATAATCCAGCGTCATAGCTTTCAATACTTAATTACAAGTAAACGTTTGCAACAATGCACATTCGCACATTTGCAAGATCAAACCGAACTGATAGGTTGGGAACGCAATAACACTAATGCGTACCCGTGAAATGACACTCGATCGCAATTACTGATAGCTTCGGTGAATGCAGCGAACGACAATGTAGTGAACTGGCGTCTTGTTAAGGAACCATGCGAGAATTAAGAAATGCTTTGGGGTTGATCACTCGTAAATGCAGATGCTATATACAATTTTGACTACATAAAGACGACGCATGACGTCTTCGGCATTACTGCTTTCTATCCCCGATCAAGTATTCAGAGGCAGTCGTTGATACCACCATGGCAGCAGAACGCATCATCACGCACATGTCGTAGAAAATACTGTCAAGCTTAGAAGAAAAGAAGGAGATTTCTTGCAATATCAGAATTAAAATTAAAGGTTAAAATTCTTGATCTTTGACACTCACAAATATAATTATGACATTCCAAATGACAGACCAATCGCAAAAATATCGACCGATGTACCCAATAAGGTAGACTTTCGACACATGTGTGACAAGATCTCATTATTACGTGGTACAGTATCTGATGCAGGCATACGTGGGCACTGCAGACCGTTTCTATAGTAAGTGGGTCGAACTGCAAATGTCACGTGTTTGGGATATTATGTTGAGTTTATTTTGTGTTATATGGTTACTTATGTAGAGTTAAGCAAGGTTATTTAAAATTCCCAATTTTTGACCTTAGAGCAGAGCACTTTACGCTTCCATTCATCCTCTTTTTTGTAACCAATGATACTAACATTCACCCCCTGATTATTGATTCTCATCTTTATGGCAATCGATCTATTTTTCTAAGTTATTTTTCTAAGTTTGTATGTACTTTCTAAGTATATCTTAGACACCATTGGCTGTGTTTCGGATGGCACGTTAAACTGTAGGTCCCGGCTGTCATTGAACATCCTTGGCAGTCGTTACGGGTAGTCAGAAGCCAGTAAGTCTGACACCAGTCTAACCAAGGAGTATCGGGTTGCCCGGGTTACTGGGTTGAGGAGGTCAGATAGGCAGTCGCTTCTTGTAAAGCACTGGTACTCAGCTGAATCCGGTTAGACTGGAAGCCGACCCCAACATGATTGGGAAAAGGCTCGGAGGATGATGGCTCGGCAATCGATCTATTCACAAAACTGTTTAGGACTAAATTAAGCAAAAAAAATCTATAGAAAGTCTCCAACTGTCCTGTTAGAACCGGCTCTATTTGACAATACGATTTTGTTTCTATGTAGTCGAGATCAGAAACATAATTTTATTTGTATTTCACACATTACTGAAGTATATCAACAATCACATCAGTACACAAAATTACTTATTCTAGATACACCAAATAAATACCGATGTAACATTACCCAATATAATATCTATCTACAATAACCACGTACCCACACACATGTACTTCCAATAGTTTAGAGGTACAATACAAACCGTTAGCATACTCCACTTGCATACAAAGTTAGACCTAATTACTTTCCTAAGTTATACCGTCGAGTTTAATTGCAATTGCATTCAATTAATATTACAATACCATTGTTTACAATTACAGGTCGCACCCCGGGCGATTGTTATATATTAAATGTTGTATACAGGGTGGGCTCGATGGAACGAATTGGAATATCGAAAATATAACTTTGGGTTTATATTATTTTTGGTTTCGTGTATTATGATGAATGCAGGCATAGTTGGACAATATAAGTAGCTAAAGTTATTTTTTTATAATTGCCATTAAATTAGAATGTTTTTCGAACGAAAAATCAGTTTGAAAAGGTTTCTGAAGTTGACCACACAAAAAGTTTTTCACTACAAATCTTTAGTGTATTTTCGTCAAATACTTGCTTGCCTCTTTAATGTTTACTATTTCATATAAAGCTTAAGTATTAGTAGGTATTAGTTTTTATAGCGCAATTTCACACTATCCATACGTTTCATTTTTAAAACACCCTGTAACAAAATAATTGTGATAGATATTCGTGTGAGGCAACACGTTATCAAAAGAGTATGTTATAGACGTTAAATTAAAAAGTAATGTATCACATGTAACAAAGCCTTGGAGCTGATTTGTAATATTTTTTGTTCTCATATGTGGTACAGTAAATGCTTTTGTCCGTCTGTCTGGCAAACAATAAACTACTCTATAGTTTTTTTGTTATGTTGCAAGAGGTATGTGTATCAAATAAATTGCCAGAAGCCTTTAATAGTAAGTATGTTATATTGCAACATGAATATTTTCCTAGAAAGTCTGGCTTAGAGCTGTGTTGTTTCGTATGGAAATAAAGCAATGCTTGACAACAGGGTTCATTCATATGAATACTTGTTCGGAAAAAAGTTTACATTGCAGAGTCAAGAGTCAGTCTATTGACTCTTGGGTGGGGCACTTGTACTGTTAATTGTACAATGGCTTTGGATGGTTAACTAATATTTAGCAGTATTTACTTAACGAAATATGAATTCCATACCCATACAAATTGTGGTAATTGTTCTATTCTTACATCTACTACATCAATAGGACGGTTGCAAAACAAAAGACAATATTTAGCATAATTGGGTTTATTAGCAGCTTGGACAATCCAGAACCTATCATCTTAAATATATAAAACTCAAAGGTGACTGACTGACTGACATAGTGATCTATCAACGCACAGCTGAAACCACTGGACGGATCGGGCTGTAATTTGGCATGCAGGTAGATGTTATGACGTAGGCATCCGCTAAGAAAGGATTTTGATCAATTCTACCCCCAAGGGGATAAAATAGGGGATGAAAGTTTGTATGAAACTTGCCCACGCAGACGAAGTTGCGGGCAACAGCTAGTATATAATATTATGGTCAGTATTGATAGCTGTTAGTCTAAAGCACAAGCGTCAGCGAGACGCTGTAAAGTATTATAAAACTTAGGAATACTAAAAAGGGTTCACCTTCATTGCCTATTAGTTCTTTAGGCAAATAGTTCGATCAGGCTCATCAGTCAATGTGGAGATGAATTATAATTAGAACGCTCATAATAACGATCAGCTAGCCAGACAATATCAGACCGACTAAAAAGTTGGAGAAGACTGGATTCACGATTACCTTCACAATAAACTGTCTATCAACCATCGGGCCAAGTATTAGTTAACCGGACTCACATAAATCATTTTAAAAATGCTTCAGGTTTGACCTAAAAGCTTACCTCTTTAAGCATGTCACCATTGCCGTATAATGCAGTATATTTGGAGTACTGATCGTCAATTGTCATTCCAACTACAAATCACTTTAACCCACACTACAGCTTATAACTCGCACCATACAAAATGACGAATGCTACCCTCAGGCAGGTACGCGACACCATGCATCATGCATCAGGTAATTGTTGCCTCCAGTTCCTGCAGCCTGCAGGTCCTGGGTGATTAATCTGGCACCACTAGTGGACTGGAAGCCATTACTGATTTGATAGTTATGGAGCACTGGGTTGGTGGTACTTGTTTTGCTAATGGGCAGTCGTTATACATAATTCTGGGCCTATGTTTTTATTTCTGTTTTACAATCGATTAAAATTATAGTAAGCATACTGCGCATCTACTCATGTATTCAGAAAGTTGTAAAAGAATCTATAAAGTACTACAGCCTTACTACAAAAACTTAAACATCTGTTGAACACTTGTCTAAAAAAAGTGTGGCTGCAAAACGGCCTTTATTTCAACGCCATTAATGACTTTTTAATGAAACAAGTAGTTTTACTTAGTAAAAATAGCAAAAACTTTAATAATTATCATGTACAATACACCGGCTAGTAATGTCCACGGAGCAGAGAGAAACCATAGATTAAAAAATACAAAACTATAACTATGCTGAATGGAACAAGGGAAATTGAGTACAAGGCGCAAAATCAAAATATTACAACAGCCATAATCTGTCACTTTTTAGACAAGTGTTCAACAGACGTTTAAAAGTTTTATAATATTTAAAAGGCTAATACTTTTAAGGAGTTTGTTTGGTATGTCTGTGTTAGATAGCCCATAAATAGAGGAAGGCTTTATGGCTTTGTTTCCGCAGGTGTTAAATATTTTCCCACGCGACGTGAATGATATTAGGAACCTAAGCTTGTATGCAGATAATCATCATGTTGGCAACAACAACACAAGTTTTTAAATCTTCATTTATTTGTAACTTAAGTTAAAGTTCGGCCGCTCAGAGAATGCGTTCCTGACACATCGCGATTGAACTGACGACGTAACTTTGTAATGGCGTTGCAGTACGATAAAAATATTTTTGCGGGTTGTTTATCGTTTTAACAATTGATGAGCATTAAAACAACATTATTATATCAATAATAATCAATGAATGTTGTAATTTTGTGCCAAATTGAGTGTCAAATAACTTGGTAAACAATATTTTCTAAATCTATACTGCGCTATTACAAGGTTATGTCAGCGCTTTATATTTGTAGTGCTGTGCTAAAAATAACAGGCAAGTATCGTAATCTGTTCTTATAAGTCGATGGTTCTTATACAGTTATACTTATAATATAAAATAATACGTATTGTTTTTCTTTTTAAGAATTTGAAAATAATGGACTATAAGATAACTTTTATGAAATATAAAAATAAAACTATGATCAAACTGAACGCGCGAATGAAAGTAGCATTTTTATATTTAGGTTGAAAATGGTAACCCCAAATGGCATCATGGGCCGTCATTTTGTGACGCTAAATAGTCGTCTGTTGTCGTTTCGTGCGCAAAGACTAAAAACCTGATTTTGGAAGATTTTGACCGAGATATCAGGATTAATTCTGTTACCTATTGATAATAGCTAATATAATTATACACGTAGGCGAAAATGATGATGAAGACACCACCTCCTCAAGCGAATCGGAGTCTGATTAATATTCTGTACGCACATTCAATTCAATGTAGGGTAGACTGGGTACAGTTGTGCCAATTTTCGTTTGATCACCAATAATTTTGATATTTGACTAATTAGCTCGCAGGAAAGGAACTTGTATCGCAATTTGTACATTTGTGTACGTAAAAACACTCATATATTGTTCCTTAATACAATGTAGGTATTACTCATAAGATCAATTTAAAAAAAAATGGGAAAGTGTCACAACCGGCCACATACCAAGGGCGGTTGTGACATGCATAAACATATATCAAAATGGTCTATAATATCTTTTATTGTAGAAATGTTTAACATAATAAGCTTACAAACATAGTTTTAACAATCAACAAAACAACATTTGCTCTGTTCAAACTTGTAGCTGTAGAAAGGCTTGTAGCTTGAGCTACACGTACGAAATCCCTTGTTTCACTTCTTCATCGGCATCTTTTTATTTTTTGATATCACACTGCGCTCTTTCGGTCTTCCGCAAACGTATCCTGGACATCTAAAAGCAAAAAACAATAATATGAGATTTATTATATGTAAAGATATTCGTCACAACCGTACCCAAAAAAATTGACACAACCGTACCCGACGCATCATTTTGAAATCAAAAAATCGCCATGATTTTGCCAAATACTTTACGTAAAAAGAAATCACTTGTAATTAAATATTAATATTCAAATTTTAAAGAAAATAATAACAAGGTAATCTATCTGTATAAAAATAACAGTAATTAGGAAACGAAATCGAACAAAAATACTTACTTTTGATTGTTGAAAAGCAATGTGGGCTCCTGCTTACGTCAACGT
The DNA here is from genome assembly GCF_030705265.1 of Helicoverpa armigera. NCBI lineage: Eukaryota > Metazoa > Arthropoda > Insecta > Lepidoptera > Noctuidae > Helicoverpa > Helicoverpa armigera. The sequence continues at coordinate 2,675,419 of NC_087137.1, read as the reverse complement.
CGTGCGCCGGCTAACGCAATACTGGGGAACGTGTTTAGGCTTGTGAGCCACGTCTTTCTCCCTCACAACCTCCCCCGTTTTACGTATAGTTTCGTTACAACTGCGACTGTCACTACCGTACCCTGGCACAACCGTACCCAGTTTACCCTACATACTTTATTGCATAGAAATACAGATTGTAACTTTGTAACAAAGAATAAATAAAACGATTTTATTATATGAATATTACCTTTTTTTGGTTTCCACTTAAATAACTAAAATATAAATTTTAAATGATTCCGCCAATTTTAAACGAAAATAATCTTAAAATAATGCGGCGGTTTATTTTGGGGGAACGGTAACGAACTCAGTGTTATGTTGTGCCCATCACTAGTCGTGACTAACTGATAGGTGTCAGGAACGCATTCTCTGAACGGCCGAAGTATAATTATTGTTAATTATTAATAATGTTACTGTTACAGCCTTTTTATCGTTCCACTGCTGGGCACAGGCCTCCTCTCACACGGAGAAGGATTGAGCATTAATCACCACGCTTGCTCAATGCGGGTTGGTGATTTCAGACTATAGTCCAGGTTTCCTCAAGATGTTTTCCTTCACCTTTTTATCAGCCATTGGTGTCCAAGATATACTTAGAAAGTACATACAAACTTAGAAAAGTTGCATTGGTACTTGCCTGACCTGGAATCGAACCCACACCCGAGTATGTACTCGAGAGGTTGGTTCTTTACCCACTAGGCCACCACGACTCTATTATTAATAATATTATTAATAATTAGTTTATTATTAATATTATATATTTCGTGTACAATTATAACTTTTACTTTTACAACTGTGATTTTTATAAACAAGTGATGATCAAAACGTACCTATCACCTAAACTAAGTCACTTCGTTATTCTACTACAAATAAATATTTTTTATTGCGTCAAGTTATCTGATACAAATCTGGCGATAAAAGAAATTCACTTGACACCCACAAGACATGCGTTAACAGCAAATTATTTCGACTAGAAAAAGATAAATAAAACTTCCCCTTTGCCGAATAAACGGCAATAAATCGACATGCCCTTATGTCAACAGCGTATTAGTGAGTACAAAACACAAATATAACATGACCTCCCAGGTTCTAAAGATAGTTTACGCTCAGAGTTCAGCTTATACTGGACGTGTTAAGCCCTCAGATTTGTCGCGGGTAAATCACGCGAAAAATCCAACGATAAACGTCTATATCCGCTTTTCCCACACATTTTCGCGTTTCCCTCTCTCATGTGCTCACTTAATATGATGGTGTTTGCCCTTTTTCCCCCATGCTACTGAGTTAAAACATAGCCATTCAAAAACCTACCTTATCTTAATGTTCGTGAAATTCAATTTCGTGTAACACCAAGAAAAATAAAATGCGCGTTCTTTTTTCCAGAAAAAAATGTACACATGCTGTCATTGTACTCTAAATACAAACATGTTAAGGTTCATTATCCTTTGGCAGGAAAATTGGCTTTTCTGTTTTTCTTCTAAAGAGGAATGTCGGGTGACATTGTTACACAGTGTATTGCACATTATTGGTGATTGAATGGCGTACTTAACTGGTTGAGGCGACAACTTTGATAAGGTACCCCCGTGCGGATAACACCGTAACAAGGAAGTTGCCCATATAAATTGTATTAGAGTAATATGTTGCGGTGGTTTGGTATATTTTATGGGTGGTGTTCGTGTATTATTTTTATTGAAAGGTGATGTGATATTGGTTTTATGGGGGGTTCACATGTTTGCATGACGTTGATGGCTACATGTGAGTTTTCGTTGAATATATATATACGTCTGATGTGCACGATAAAAAAGCTAAACTGAATTGTATTTTATACCTCGAGAATAATTAATCTATACTAATATTTCAAAGGAGAAATGTGATTGTATTCCGAAACTTCTAAACCGATCTGTAAAATTCTTTGGCCACTGGGACGCTACACTATCTCTGGGTGACATAAAAGCTAAATAAAATTCTGGTACGTGAAGAAGTTTCCGTGGGAAAAAAACGTATATTGTTGCTTAGAAAGTGTTATTTTGCTGGAAACATCTAGTAAACTATGAAAGTAAAACTAAGTAATTCATATTTACCTACGTTACCACCGTAATTTCTAAATAAGCTATAACAAACTGCGGTTTAGTATCAATATTCCTAATAATATAATATTGTAATATATAACAATTGATTTGTAACCGCACTCCGCCGTATATAGATCCAATTGTTCGATATCAATATAATTATATTTCTTTCTGTTTTCAATAATAAACAGGTCTTGAATTTGTAATAGTAGGTTTGTAAATTACTTTTGATTATTCGCATTAAATTGCAAATTGTGGGTTGTTCAAAAACCTGTGGGATTGTTCTAAAGAGTTACTGTGGCCTGGTACACCAAGGGCTCCAGAAGGAACATGGTTGGTATTAGCTTCTACGTCTGACAGTCCTTCTCAATTCACCCACAGTGTAAGGTATTATTCGAATTCCCACAAAAGGCCGTTTAGGAACCACTTTGTATGTATGTATTTTTTCAATGATTTCCACTTTTTTACTTTGCAGTAAAGTACTGAAGAAGTCTCACAAATCACAATATCACCAGCTTCTCTTTCGCAACGGAATGTAAATCACTCCAATCACCCTTACCGCATTGATCTATAATGCATTTTTAGCATTATGCTCTTCCATTCAGGAACATTCATTGCCAATTCTTGAATTAGTTGATGTTCAAAGTTGAGTAGTCTGATAACTGATTGGTAACTTTTATTTGCTGAGCCTAGTAATGGAATTCCCACAGTCACACAGTAAACCTCTCTAACCTACATGTAAACACAAAAATTAATTACAAAAAAGAGAGTGGCAATCTTGTACGCCTAATCACGAACATACTTTCCTTGCATATCACTCAGACATTACTTGTACTATTTTATTAAGTACAACAGTATGAACAATTTAATTTTTGTAACAACTACAGCATATAGTTGTGAGTAGACAGACGAACAAATTAACACGTCCTCGGGCGCCATATTGGCTTCGAGCGAACGGAGCGAAAACATTGTTAAGACGGTTGTAGAATGTCTTAGAAATCGCAGACTTACGGTCGTTCCTAATATTCCACTGTCTTCTTTTGCTCACTAGACATAGAAAATTGAAGTTACTTATATCGGGTGTGTCGTTCATAATCACATTAAATGAAATGCGTTAAAATACTGGTTAATATATGTCGATTAACACAAAGATAAAAGAAAAATACGTAAAAATAAAAAAATGATTTTTTTAAACAAAGTAAATGGAATAAAAATGTACAAAAATTAGAACACCATATAAAAGTCAGTCATTACAAACAACTGAAATTCTCCCTTGAAAACTGACAGCTGTCAACTGATCAAAACATACGATACTCCTAACTTTATCTCTGCTTTACACATGATGTTGTAAATTATAAAAACGAAAAATGACTCCTGTGGTTAAACCACTGAATGGATTAGGTTGTTTTTTTTACAATTCGCCATAGAATATCATAAAGTATATGCGATATGATTTAATGTGATTGTGAACGACACACCCGATATAGGGCTAAATGTCAAAATTATATCTCTATTAAGGAAATCTACAGAAAAAAAGAATATTCTGAACGGCCATCAGGAAACCTTACTAATCAACGAAATAACATCTTAAACCTTCTTTTAAGTCTGACTACTATGCTGAAAATCGCATCAAAATCGGTAAAACAGAGAAAAAATTTTTTTCAAGTCGGTTAAAAAATTGCTTGGATAGTATAAAGTCGTTACAACATAGATCAGTTAATTCTCTCTTAGGATTAATAGCAACACGGTGTCCCGCTGTTGAGCGTGCACGTCGCGTGCACTTATTAGTATTGTAATACGAAATCACATATCATTGTGACGTGACGTTTCGTTAGTGTGTGCGCTCATTTGTTCCTTTATTAATTCAATTAAAACCAGGACTGGTGGAGCTATGTCAAAATATTGATAAAAAAACCGACTTAATAAATATACCTACCGCATCTAATTGGTTCAGCCAAACGTAAGATAATCGTCCATAGACATAATTAGATTACATGCAGGTCAAAGTGAGAACCTTCTTTTTTTAAGTCGGTCTAAAAATCGCAACAAAAACGCTTGGTTAGTATAAAATCAACACAATATAGATCAGTTAATTCTCTCTTAGGATTAATAGCAACACGATGTCCCGCTGTTAAGCGTGCACGTCGCGTGCACTTATTAGTATTGTAATACGAAATCACATATCATTGTGACGTGACGTATCGATAGTATGTACGCAGGAGGCACAGAACTAATCGAAAAATGTCAAAATAATTAAATTGTAACGAGGAAAGGAAGAAAATATAGATGAAAAAAGAGGAATTACTAAATAAATAAACGGACTTCAATAGTGAGATAATCTTGCATAAAAATACATTATGTACTTTCATTAGATACACGTCAAAATGAGAACCTCCTTTTCTTAAAGTTGTTTAAAATCGCAACAAAAACGCTTGGCTAATATAAAGTCCTTCCCTCTTCAGATTAATAGCAACACGGTGTCCCGCTGTTGAGCGTGCACGTCGCGTGCACTTATTAGTATTGTAATACGAAATCACATATCATTGTGACGTGACGTATCGATAGTGTGTGCGCTCATTTGTTTCTGTTTAGCGCAAACACGATTCCTTTAATTGATTTATTTAGTTCGGTAGTGTACGGCATTTGTTTTTTTAGGTAGATAGCTAGATATATTCTTTATTATGTACGCTCATTTACAATTACAACTAAAAAATTAAAAAATGGTTAAGTTGTTTTTCAGGGTTCTTTGATGAATAGTTGGAAAATAACTGGTGGTAAACAGATTTAGAATCGGAAGAAATTGGCACATCACTGTTAAGTACTATTTTGCTGACTGGGGCAATACCTACCTATTTACATAGGTATCAATCATTGAGAGTAGAAAAGTATGCACTCAGTAATAAAACATTTTTTTGAAGTCAAAAAACACCTGTGTCGATTAAACAAGAATAGTATTATACACATTCTCCAAAATTGATACCAAAAAGTCTTCCTCCAACGCTCACAACAATTCAATTTCAATTCCCCTTTCAAAACCCACACACGAACAACTGAATCGTAAGTCCATATCTCTATGACGTCATTCGCACTTTCTCAATCACAACATAAACAATTATAACACACAGCAGTAATAGCTAAACAGATTTCCATTAAGCGCAACAACGGCTGGCCCGTTGTGCGGAACAAATGCCAAAGCGCTTAACGTATCTCAGCTATAATCTAAGGCGGTGGTCGAATGCGCTGCAGCGCTGATGCAACTGCGAATTAAATAAATTCGAATGTGAGCGTTCTGTTTTCGAATGAGGTTTGTATTGTTTTGGATTTGAATGTTCTAGTTTTGAATTGAGGTTGGTATGAATTTGAATTAAGAATAAATGACCCTGTTGCTATTTGTTTTATTTTTTTTTTGTTTGGTAGGATTTTGAATATCGATGTTCCATTTTCAAATATTTACTATTACATTAATTTATTTTCATTTAGGAGTCAATTTTGAAATTAGCCCCGCCCAGTCAAGTTTCCTATCTATACTTAGTACCTAAACAAAGCATCACTTAGATAGAATATTCGGAACGGTTGTAAATGGATATTAATTTCGCAATGATTGGGTATGCATTAAATTACTATTAAATGGTTACGTATGTGTTTTATTTAATAGGTTCACTGTCCTGCCAGTAGGCAAATTCCACATTACTTAAAGGTCTGAGTCGTGCAGACGTTGAAGTGTCTCCGAGAGTAATTTAATAGGTACAGACAGACAGCATTATTTAGTTTGATTAGGTATTATTCTTATGTTAATTCAAAGGTACTTGAAAATAACGATTGTTCGTGAATTAAAATTGTGACTTAGAAATCGATCTCCAATATGAATGATTCTTTACCATCAAATCAAGCCACTGGTACCAGTAAAAAATTGTATTAACCTCTCGTACTCGTATGGTCCAAATCAAAGGTCACATCATTATAATTTGTAGTCTACGACTCTACGTGACCGTTCAAGATGGCCGACAATCTCTGATTCGAAAGAACAATGTCAGACGTCCATAGTAACTTAGGCTCAATAAAAATATTTCATGTACAGTGAAAATTCTTACAGTTTTTTGTGTAGTTTAATGTCAGAAGCTTTTCTATGTTTTCCATTTTTGCATTGAACTTCTCAAAACCAAATTATTCCAAATTATTAAAACGAAAAACCTGAACTCGATATTTTTTTTACTCGTTTTTTTTTTTGGAAAAGTTCTAGATAACAATTAAATATTTTATAAGAAGTTAGTATTTTATATTTAAATGCTTGTAGTAAAGAACTTTGTGTTCGTGAGAATTTAGTTTTAAAAGTTGATTGGGTGGGCCGAAACCTGACATTGTTCTTTGAATTCTCTTGTCGTAATAAAATCATGCACGTATGACTGGCTGGCAATTGTTTGTTGCCTTTTATGTTCTTTTTTTAAACGTTACATAGTTCTATTACTGATTTGAAAAGTTCAGAAGTAATAAATATTATTATATATGTTTATTTCGAATGTGCTATTGTGGTTTGATTTCGTATTGCAAATATTGAAATTTTGGTCATGAGAGTAAGATTAGGTACCTGTTGCTGTTATTTAGCAATATTTTTTTTTTGCAATGTCTATAATTTTTATTGAAACGGTCTTCAATTGATTTCTCAGCACTCTCATCCCACCTTACCCTAGTGCCATTACGATGTCGTAATCAGTGGTAGGTACTTGCAATTCTTATTACCAAGTATTGGTTTCATAAGTACCCAAAAATGGTATCTGATATAATAATAATGGTTGAGAGATAACCAGAAGCGCTTAAAACCTCCTTTTTACCGCATCATCGTTTAACTTGTACCTAGATTACTAGGTTGATCTCACAACTGATTGATAAATGACCTACCTTCTTAGTCCTCATACTATCTGCGAGGTTGGTCTAATAGTCGTGACCTGAACAAGTGCAGTGCCAAATGCCATTGTGGTTAACACTGTTTTACTGTCAAATAGTATGCTGGAAATAATTTAATACGTATTTTTATGTGGCTTTGAATACTAAAGGTATTTTTTGTTTACTTGTTTAACCTACCGTGTTCTGGATAACTATAAACTCAATAGGTAAATACAGGATATACCTAAAAATATAATAACTGTCAACTTGTTTTTTTGCAGTGTTTGGGTACCACTAAGATAAACCACGCCAAAAAATTAGTTTTTCCTAATGCCGCTAAACTTAAGAAGGGCTTAAGTTAAGCCTTAATAATAACATTTACATGTACTATGTGAATGCCTTTCCAATATGTATATAGATAGAATACAGTTACATAAAAATACCCTTTTACACAGGCTGGCAAAAAACGGCCAACAATTTCTTCACCAAACACACATGTGAACATACCCTAGATCAGTACTTATCAAAACAATCTAACTCCGAACTTCTAATTAGTAAGGCTGATACCAATTTGCACTAGCAGTTACGAAAGTACATACGTACATGCCATGGAGAACAAAATGGCTAGCGGAGGTGCTATGACGAAAAATCTCCTAAGAGAGTACCGCGGGGGAGGAAGCACGTTACCGTTTCCACCCTTTTATTTCCCTTTTTTGGTCTGGATCATTTTATGTAATAACAAAAATCGTTGGTAGATGTCTCAAAGAACACGAAAACCTCGTTAAATTAACCTTTTGGCCATGCCCACCGTACGAATTTGACCTAGAAGAAGGCGCCTGACCTACCCGCACTATAGCATCTCCGTTCATCTTTCTTTACTCCATCGTACATACGAAATGTCAACTCCGATACAAGCTGTTAGCACTAGGTTGGCTAATTAAACACGTTCTCTTGAACAATAGCTTAAGAATTGGTCTTAGGATAAAGGTACAAATTGATTTCGCGATATGTAAAAGGGTTTGTTCGCAAATTCTTGTTCGTTTGTGTGGTTTGTAAATGTTAATGTGTACACTAGTGTATAGGGAAATGTATCGGGTATGGTTAATGTCAGATCTGGACAGTACCATGTACCTAGCCTTTTCCTAACTATATTGGGGTACGCATTCGGTCTAACTGGATGTTGCTGGATGCAGCAGTATTATATACATATAGCCTATTTGATCTCTTCAATTCAGTTACCAGGGCAACCTGATACCTCTTGGTAATACTAATTGTTAGACATTCAAGCTTCTGAAGTTCTGACTACACGTAAAGACTGCTAAAGATAGACAGCCGGAACCCACCAAAATAACTTACCTTCCGAACGTGAATTACTATCCGTAATGACTGCTTTCTTATACATATAAATCCAAGATATAACGTTTGTTGCGTTCAAAACATGCCCGAGCGTTATGAGAGTGAATGCTGCCTGATTGGATTAGAACCTTATGCAAACTACCGCAAAGCTACCTAAAACACACCTATTAGTGCATAGATAATGTATGAGCGTATGTAATTCAAATAGCAAACACACTGTTTATTGGTCCATTTAAAAGTAATAAGATTATGCAAAATTTTATCGTCGACGCCTACCAATCAAATTGAAGGGAAATCTGTGCGGCCTATCAGACTTCATACTTCTAACTTGCCTATAGGAAAAAGTAGAGCATATACTAGTAATAATACATTATGCGTCTGGTAGGTATACCTAGGATTGGTTTATGTTTTGAAGTTAATAGATAAGCTTGTAGAAAAAGCAACGTATTTTACAAGATGTCTGTGTTGACTGTGTTTCGGATGGCACGTTAAACTGTAGGTCCCGGCTGTCATTGAACATCCTTGGCAGTCGTTACGGGTAGTCAGAAGCCAGTAAGTCTGACTCCAGTCTAACCAAGGGGTATCGGGTTGCCCGTGTAACTGGGTTGAGGAGGTCAGATAGGCAGTCGCATCTTGTAAAGCACTGGTACTCAGCTGAATCCGGTTAGACTGGAAGCCGACCCCAACATGATTGGGAAAAGTCTCGGAGGAGGATGATTTTATAAGATGTCTAACAAAATTAAAGTTTATCCACAACATGTTAACTTTCATATTTTTTTATATCCACCTTTCTTATTATATTACAAACCAGCATCTCTGTACATAATTTATTTTCTGTTGAATTCCTCTTAAGTATGAACATAACTTCTTAAATAAATAAATAAAGATACTGTGACAACTAGAGCAGGACTTTATTCCTTGATATGGGAACCTTTTGCTACATTTGATAATGTAGATTTGTCGAATAAGAATAGGTATACCTACTTCAATATATATAAGTACAACTTTACCCTTTACATAGCCCACAATAATTTTATATTAAAACCGCGTATTGAATCCGCTACGAAAGTTTTCTAAATAAGTACCCCAGTACAGTAACCCGCATTACCGGACATTACTTCAGACAAAACAGAGAATTACCACAATAACATGTTATTATTGTGGGACACAAGTTATCTGATCCGTATTATTTATCTCTGCTCGGTATGTGCATGACAATTTTATAGATTATTTCAATGGCCATGCATAGAGATTGTAGGATATGTAACATTTTCAGATGAGTGATGGCGCTTAAATTAGTAGGTACTTATACCCTTTTCCCATCATATAACTTGAATTGATAAGTTATTTTTTTAATAATAATTACTTTGGTTCTTTTGTTTTATTTTATTTCATGCCTTATTAGAGTACTCGCACACTACAGATTAAATCGTCTTTTTTGTCGGTCTTATACTGGCTTATACCTGATCTTTGTAATGTACTTACTACCGTTCATCTTTATACTAATTTATGAGTTCAAGTTATACCAGCCGATTAAAGATTTGCAACGTGTGGATACTCTTAAAGTAACCTATGTCGTACTTACAGTAATTTTGTGGAGAACTACATACAAAAATCGACAAATTATTCTTTTTTTTTTCAATAAGTACATACCTACATATTTCATCATAATTTAATATCTCAAGGTTATAAGGCATGTAATATTTCCCCATATTCTACAGCTTGATGTCGCAATAATCCGTATGCTGTGCGATCTCTCCTTTTGTCCGGGACATGCGCTCACTGCACAGCGCCTGCGCCGACGGCGGGACTCCAACGTTTTATTGTTGCATATGAACGTGCATAAATTGTGGACGCCCAGTCTTTTTATTGGATAATAATTATGTTGAAAAATATTGTCTTTGGAGAAAAAAGTATATTGGATTTGTTTGTGGTATTGTGTGGTCTTCTTCATCATCATCTTAAGACTTCTTACTGTTCCGTTCCAGGGCACAGGTCTCTTCTCGCACAGAGAAGGAAGAGCGTGATTATCACGCTCGCACATATCACCTATCGCACAAATATTTATCGTAAATGTAATAGAACTTCACCATTGTTTCTTGGCATATGGATTCCATAAAAAGTCTGATATTGTCTTCCTCCTTCACACTGATATACTTGATTTATTTTTCTTCTTCTTATAGAATAAGCTGCAGGGTTAATCACCTAACAAGCCCTACTGTCAGAATTTTCTCAAATCCGCCTGACGGCCGACGGGAGCTTTTGAATTAAAAACGTAGGAAATAGCCTCCTACAAACATACACAACCAGGAAAACCTACCAATACATCACAAAACCAATAAATCAACAACACAAACAATATTAGGAGTTAATGTACCAAACATCTATATAATGTCCCGAAATAGCTTGCCACAAATTAGCGCACCCCTATTTGTAGAGCAAACAAGCCGATGTAAGGCAAGTCGGGTGCATAAGTGATCGCTGGAATAAGTACGTTAGTGATGCCTGATTGAGAACGGAATTTATATCGATGTTTTAGGGGTGTTGGGTTATCGATTTTGGTGACTGGGTTGGTGGGTTTTAATGGTAACGGTGACTGGGATTTGAAGGTGTATCGAGATGGCTTGATATTGAAGTCAGAAATAATAGTTGAAGATAGTTTACCAAATTGAAATGTCGAAATTTTATTTACGTTAACATTCTGCACGTTTAATTAAACAAAGAAGACCTTACTTAGGGATATTGGGTTGCCCGGATAACTGGGTTGAGGAGCTCAGATGGACAGTCGCTCCTTGTAAAACATTGATACTCAGCTGCATCCTGAGAGCAGTTTTACCCAAGGGTATTGGGTTGTCCGGATTGAGGAGGTCAAAAAACACTGGTATTCAGCTGCATCCGTTTAGACTGAAAGCCGACCCCAACATAGTTGATGAAAGCCTTGGCAAATTTTTGGGTAGGTACAAAAAAAAGATTTAAAACCGTTTGAATTCAACAAAAAATACCTTGCATTTTTGCATAGAACTGTACAAGCTCACATGTACCAGACAACGTCTAATCTAACTACCGCAATATATCAGAGTTGTCGCGTACCCGCCGCGTTTTGTCCAGTCTTGCGACACGCGTTGAAATGCGACTATTTGTCGCCAGATATCGCGACATGCGTTATTATTTATACATGCTATACGCGGATTTACGACTTTTGTGTGCGACTCTGATATTTTAATATTTAGTGGTTTGTTGAATTATAATCGGTTGTGTTAGGTTTGTAGCTCGAGGAAGGAGATAAAGGTGGTATCTACTTAATATCCTGTTTGACAAATAAACTTAAATACTTACGTAGAATAATAGGATTGAAACGATTCAATGAGATTTTGTTAGTGCCATAACTTTTATTCAAAAAAACTTAAATTATTTCTTTTATTTAGATCCAGGCAATATTAATTTAGGTAGCTATCATTGACCAATTAGATTTATTTTAGTTTTATTATTACATAATTAACTCACATAGGTGATTAATTATTATTATTTCTACCTATATAATATAAGGTAATAGAAACTCACACTTATCGACCACAACAATCACTATTTACTCTAAAATAAGAGCATTACTGAGCGTCTTAAGATTCCCACGTGTACAAAAAAGTATAAAAAACCTCTTATGAGATAGATGGTCATTAATTTGTCCTGTATCTTGAGACAATGGAGCTAAGAGCTGTGCATCCTAACTGATAGTGTGTAACGGGGTTTATGTACAGGCTGTTGAAAAAAGATTTTTTATATTTTTTATTAATTGATGATTTAGTGATATATGACAAAAAATAATAATTTAAATGGTATTTTTTGCTTTTCCAAATTGTATAACGATAAACAGCGGAATTGCCGTCTATCTGTTCTATAATAAAATTTACTCATAGTTAGATACCTAATGTAGAAAATTAGTATCTAATCTTAAAATACATAAAAATAACGTCACCGCAGTTATGTTTTACTACGAAAACAATCTATGTTCATTCGACAGGTAATATTCAAGGAGTAGGTAATATTTTTATAATTTGCGTAGCCTTCCCAACTATGTTGGGGTCAGCTTCTAGACTAGCCGGATGCAACTGAACACCAAATACAAATATTATATTTATTAATTAATAAACGAAACACCTCACCCTATACTCCCATCATCACTTGATATGATCTAAAGCCTTGTCACTCACCACGTCGAAAGCAGCGCCACCTACAATAATTGATACTTCTGTACGCAACTGTCCAGTGAACGGGGGCATTTATAAACACAACGTTTATGAGAGTGTGATGTTTTGGTACCTTTTTTTTTCTTAGGTACCTACCTATTTTGTAATTGATTATAATGGTTTGAATTTAGAATTCTCTTGTTTTTGTTTTGTTTTAGTGGGACAGTTCCGTGTTGGTACTAACCTGTTATTTTTAAACGGGTATGCGATAGGTATAGATCGTTATTGGCAGTCAGAAGCCAGTAAGTCTGACAACTAGTCTTACTAAGGGGTATTGGGTTGCCTGGGTAACTGGTTTGAGGAGGTCAGATAGGCAGTCGCTTCTTGTTAAACTCTGGTACTCAGCGTCATCCGGTTAGACTGGAAGCCAACCCCAACATAGTTGGGAAAAGACTCGTGAGATGATGACGTGATAGGTATAGAGATAGAGTGGTGTCCAGTTGATATAAACTTAATTTTGTATCTACTGATTCAAAATAAATTACAAAAGTTGAAATAACGGTGCAAACGTGCAATATTAAAGCTGCACGTAAGAAAATAATATAAATCTTGAACAAAAACTACAAAAATATATAACACAAGCTAAAAAATCACTTGCTATAAGTAAAAGTTTTTACAAGCCATTCACAACACTGCCATACAAAATGTTATCTTTTAATCCAAAGCAAAAAACTGAACATAAATGTATTTTAGTAGCAAAAACTCAAACAATATGGTTCTAGGAAATACGGTTTTCGAGCGTAAAATAATAAGTAAGAGCACAAACTGCAAACTAAAGAGTCGGCCGACAGTTTACCCGATGGTTGGCAAATATATTTAAAAAAAATCATGATTCCAATCGAAGTTTTCAAGCGGTCTGATGTAGCTAAATACCTGGTCTTTGTAATCTGCGTACTACCAATTATCTTAATACTGATTTATAAGCCCAAACAAACTATCGGCCGACTAAAAGTTTTCTGTGTGCGGATACTCTAACAGTTAGGTATACATGATATTTTTGCCAACAATATAGCGTTCGCGAAAACTGTCACCAAGATATTGTATAACTAACTGAATGAAGTTCTCCGAAATTCTGATAGAATTTGTCGAAGAAACAACATTTATACTGTTTTTTATATAGGTGATACATACCACACTTTTAGAGAAATAATTTTCTACTGATTTATCTCCAAATACAAATAAACTTATCAATTTCTTTGAAATAACCAAACTGTTTTGAAATAATTCTCTATCCAGATATATTTGAAATATTCACCTAGTAGCAGCATTAAAATGTAGCATTTCAAATTAAACTTGAAAAATACATAAAAATAGTCCAAATACTTAACTCTAACTTAAAGCGATTATCAACTTAATCACCATCAACACATACCAAGTTACTCTAGATCCGTCTTAAAACTCCTATTTATAAATAAACAGTTGATAGATAAAACCTTTTAAGTTATAGATAAGTGCAAGATGATCGATTGTGGGAACATTTGAGATGGTCCGGTGACAGTAAGTTACATTTAAGTTGGGCTCACTTGATCTTTGCTTAGTGTATACGCATGAGTTTGATAGCATCTGTAGTTGGAGTGAGACGTTTTGATACTTGGGATATTTTTTGTGTTTAATTAATTAGGTGGATAGTTGATGTTGATGAATTATACCAGTTTAAATGGTTTTTTCAAATGTGTTATCAAATATGTTATTGAAAATTTTATTTTTCCGTCATAAAACTTTATATCAGTTACGCATTAAATGTTAGTAAATTTTAAACTTAATACGATGAAGATGTCACTATTTATTTTTGTTTTATAGTCGTATTCGACTTTAAGTTGGCTGTTAGTTTTGTTATTTTTAACATCTGAATAGATGTACACTTAAGTTTTATTACTCAAAAGCCATTAGATTACTGCCTTATCATCATCATCATCATCATGTCAGCCATAGGACGTCCACTGCTGAACATAGGCCTCCCCCTTCTTAGATCTCCACAGATGCCTGTTGGAGGCGACCTGCATCCAGCGTCTTCCGGCGACCTTTATAAGGTCGTCTGTCCACCTTGTTGGTGGACGTCCTACTGCCTTATCCATCTTCTTAAAGACAGAACAAGAGCACAAGAAAACAATACAATATCAAAACTACACAGCCACGCTATACAATCCAAATGCCTCTCCCATACATTACTCTGACATACATTATAATATAATCCATATAATCACATTTCTCATAATAACGTCATTAGAATTAGTGCTGTACCTACAACGTGTGCGGTCGGGTTAAGTAACTAGGCTCCGAGATGTGCGGCGGGGTTTAATTTATTAGCGATCGCGTTTTGTTTTTAATATGTTTAGCGGGAATTGCATTGCTATAGAAGGAAGTTGTATAACATGTATAGAAAAAGTTGAAAAAATAAAAATTAATCATGCTTATTTTTTAATACATATTTAAAAAGATTTTTAAAAGTAATAGGATCAAATAAGATCAATTCAATATCGAGATATTACGCAATAGTAGAGATACTATTTAAATATTTCTGGTGATAAATGTCATAATGGGACAGTTAATACAAAGACTTACTAAAATATTAACTACCAACAGGTGCCTGCTACTTCGTATATGGAAGGCTAATTATTTGCACAGATTTTTTATTATAAGCGAGTTAAAAGATAGCGAAACTATCCCATGAATTGATCTCGTATTAACTATATTCTAGCATTTGTAGAAAATAATTCACTAATAGTATCAATGTAATGTTGCCAATTACGCGTGTCATTTAAAATAATTACGACATTCTTATAAATATCTGCTAGGCTGATAAAAATAATTACTACATTGTTATCATTGTCTTCGTTCATAACTTGTACCACACCCCCAACTCCCAAAAGTCACGAATATTCAACGTGTGTGGAGCGTTAAACGACATCTTATTACGCGTAGACAGAGTTTAAGGGTCGACCTTATATCATGAATGAACTGGGAGCCCTGAGCGCTGCTTCATTCTGAGCGGAATATTTTATAGGCTCATTTAAATCGACGTGTGGTGTTGAATAAATTCTTGTGGTATATGGAATTAAATGTAATGTGGAAGGGTGCTTTTTCCACACACTGACGTGCTGTTTAATTTGTTGTTATTTCTAGAGGTTCTCAATAATTCTACAGTTACAGTAGGGTTTTAGCGAGTGCATCAGCACGTTTGTTACTCCCCTGCTAGAAATGCATAGGTATAGAGAGTAGCTACCTTCATCATCAGCCTATTTATTTATTTATTTATTATTTATTAAAAATAAGCACACCAACAATACAATCACTCAATGTTATACAAAACAACAATAATCAAACAATTGAAAGCACAAGCAATTGTACAAATTACAGGAGTGCATGACATTAAACATGAAACTCATTTGAGACTTACACAAAAAATAACTAAGCTAATAAAATTAAGATACACATTAAAGTAATAACGAATGGGCACTATTCACACTGTTTAAGTAGGGAGCGTTTGTATGATGCGAACTTCATAAAAAATATATCGATGGGATAATCTGTCACAATGGTCCTCTCATTATAAAACCTTGCCATACGTGTTAGAGGGCTATTAAATGTGGTATTTAGAGTAGATATAGGATTTATCGCAGTCCACTGCTGGACATAGGCCTCTCCAAGTACACGCCACTCAGATCGATTTTCGGCTTCTCGCATCCACGTTGCTACCTTACTGCTACTTATTGATCTTACAGTAAGGTTCAGGTGTATGTATTTCATTGTTTTACCTTTTCTGTGTTCTAGCGTAGCTAAAGTAGTTTAGTCATACCTACTGTTTGGTCGATACCAATTTGGCTCTCAGCGTAATCAAATCAACTTAGCTGTCAAAATGATGCTACCGAAAGTAACCGCTCCAAAACTTTTCAGCGAAAATATAAAAAGATATTTACTTCGTTAATGTTATGTTTAAGATCTCACAAGCATAGTACAAACTGTCTTTCTGATCATATGCAAACGATAGTTACAACTACGAATACATAAATCGGTATATAAACTCGTGTATGTCCTCAAACTCGTATGTTACCTACACACGAGCACAAATACAATTTGTATCGATTCGCTCGCTCCGACTGAAACACGACCACTAATGACATATCGAGCTTAAAGATTATAGTTTCTGATAACATAGGTTGCTGGTTTAGACCGGTGACTTTTACAACTGGCTCAAAGTGCTGCGCAATGGTACACTCAACGTGTCCCTATCGGTTTGTCATCAAGATCGATTTGATAGGAGCTGCTACAGTCATATGTTTGTAGATGAATCATAATCGATTAGTGGGTGGGAGAGTGATTAAAGTTGGTTTAAAAATATTACGTACTTGTGTAATAGTATGTGAATGGTATTTAATATAGTTAATATGTTTGGGGGGCTTTCTTTGGTTGATCCAATTAGTTCGATTTGTACTTCGGTTTGCAATATTTCATTCTGCAGTCAAAAATCAACTTTAAAATGCAAAGTTTAAGTTAAGATTTATATTGAGATACTCTTATCTAAGAAGAATACATATTGTAATAAAAATACTTCACCTGTAACTAAACAACAGCTACAAAAAATCCAAGTTCTCTTTGCTTTGATATTCCTACAAATTCCTTTTCCAAAAACCGTCCCCATATTCTCACCAAAATCCGCTCTCATCACACATCGTAGCCAAAACCCGAGCCTTAACCAAAAATAAACCCAACCCTACCGATATCGCGTACAAAATAAATAAACCCTTCAGCGGCCACATAAAATGAAGTCAATTTTCCTCAACCGTGTCCCGGCGAATTTTCGCTAGCGAACGAAAATGTCCCGGGTTTATGGAGGTTGGTACCTATGTGTGTACCATGGGAACGTAGGGGTGACGTAGACACGTTATATGGGTTGTCGTATGGACTCAACAGGTGGTTGCCCGTAGGGTTAAACGGTGTACGCAGTATGTTGGGTTAAGTGCTCTACGTTGTTTTTGTGTGTGTGTGTTTGTGTGAATAAATATAATATTTAATTAAATTATAAAAAAAACATGGTAGTTAGTAAACGTAACAGGGAAACGCATTTTTGTTTAAAAATATATTTATCTTCTATATAATGTGAAATGAACATGACACTTTCATTTATAACGTTAAAATACCACTGATAGTAAATAGATCGGAGATTCAAGGAAAATAAGATACCAATGGTAATTCTACCTGCTTTACTTCGTGGGAATCGTAGCTCAGGAGCTATTAAAAAAATTCTGCGAACTAATAAACTGAAAGAAACCTACAAAGTGCGTGGAAATTACTCGATTCTCAATGCAGCGCAAAAGAAAGTTTAGGTATATTTCTATTGATTTACAGAGAAATGCTATAGGAGCTAATTAAATATGCTGCGATTTTAAGTAAAAATATCTATTTCCCACAATTCATTGTGGATCACACCTACCAAATTTCTAAATCAAACTCATGCATAACTCACACAAAATATATTTTTTTGACGACAATACCGCGGAATATACTTAGTGGAGAAAAATAAAATAAGTAGAGCAACTTGCCCAACCAACTCGGAAAATGTTTTCTCATATGTCGGGAAAACCCGGAGCCACCGTGTAAGGGCCCATGGCGGGCCATTTATGCCGTACTTTTGTTTTACGGGGCTCACAGCGAATAAATTTCAGACTACCCTTGTTCGAGATTATAGTGAACTCGTGAATATAATATGAGATTTATGACACATGTGAGCGAAGTTTTATTTTGTGCTCGTTTTATGGTAAAGGGTGTTTTGTGAGTCAATTTTGTTAGCTTGTTAAGTGTGTGTGTTTAGTGGCTTTATTTTGGCTGTGTTGTGAATTTGTTTTGTTGGTATTCAGTTGTTTTTGTTATATTGAGATGATTTAGCCGATCAATGCCGGTTGGATACTTGATTGTTATAATGTGTGCACTACCCTTCATCTCTATTCTATGAGTTATGAGATCTATCAAACTATGTTTGCAGTATGCGAATACTCTACTATACTCTTAACTTTGTGGAGACGGAGCTCTTAATTCATTTTGCCTGGTTAAATACAACGTTCTGAAAACACTCGCACACATATTAATTCGTTTTCACTTTTAATCATTTATTTCGTTTACTTAACTCGCTCTTTTCATGCAATCCCTAAATATCAAATATCAGTATATTCAGTTGGTATTGAAATGTTGATCCTAGAAGGATAAACTGAAATAACTTTCAGAGAATTACTCTCTGAAAGTATTTCAGTACACATAAGTACATGGAAAGGATTATACGTAATTAGACACCATTAGAACCACATCCCACAACGTATAAAGCTATAAACACACCATCAACGTAACACGTCACAGAATTAATTCGCCACAAACACCGTGAACGTTTAGCTTAATGTGTGATAACATAAAGGGGGAATCATGGGAGCCACGGGAACTCCCATGGGATGATAACGTTAACCCTTAACGTTATGGCGCTGATGTGTGTAATAGGATCGCTGTTATGTTAAGTGAAATGTCGAGCTTGATTTTTTTAATAAAGCTGTTGTCAATTTTGTGATTTTAGCGGTGTAGATTTTTTACGCTTGTAACATAAAAGTGTATCTTTTTAACTTCGAAGGGGTTTATTATTCATCAAATAATGTCTTAGCAAAAAGTATTATAAATAGTAAGAGATTTGAACCCTACAGGTGAAATTATTTGGGCACCTCGACGGGATAAGGTAGTACTTAATTGTAATTAATAATTCAATTGATAGAAGATTTCCTCTATATCATTTCAGATTATCCAAAATTGCAGTTTCAAAACAATAGGCTAGAGGTGGGTAATATTACTACGAGAATATCAGTAAAAACTATGTGTAACACTTCAAAAATATACTTCAATTTTATTATTGATTAAATAAGTCTTCACTAATAATAAATAATCCATAGCACAATTTACGCGTAACAGCCACTAAGTAGACTAAGCTTCCTACTGATCAAGGAAGCATTGCACATGGTCGGCGCACGCGCATACCATGCGTTACAGCTATCGACACACGCCACTAACGACAACTAGGATTATACTACACGAATTGTTCATTAATCGGGTACGTGTGTTGTACTGTACGCATTTTAGAGTTCACTTTTAGTAATTATTTTAAGAGGGATGCTATCTTTAGTAATTTATGCTGCCTCTATTTTATTCTAGGTATGGCTAAATCGTAGGCTTAAATAATTTTATACTCACACTTCAAGGAAACTAATTCTTGTATCGGGGTAGAAATACCCTAAGGTTGAGGAGGGATTTCATTTAAACCAATTTAAAGAATATTTACTAAGAAGTTAGATAGGTACAAGCATATTCATTATTACAACTCCATTATTATGTAACAGCAAACTTTGAAATTCAATGCTTTTTTCTCTCTTACGTTTAATTTCAGCCATCACAATTGACATGAAGTGGTATATTTGTGAAATAATATCATCTAATTACCAACCGTATTGAAAAACTGGTATCCTAATGCAATACTGTAAAATAACATAGAGTGGTGAACTACATAACGTAGCTTTAATCAGTACCCAGTACCACATTTGTTTCACTGCAGTTCCGATAACCCTTTTAGGCTTTGAAAATGTGTAAGATCTCGTAGAGTCTATGTAGAGTAGCAGATATAAAATACTTTTCACAGTGTTATTGTTTCAGAAAGTAAGTTGAGCTCATGGTTAAGTAGCAGCACGGGTCGTGGATGGGTGTTAACAAGTTCCTGCGTTTCAAAGTCAGATGCCAAAATGTCAAAAGCCATGGGTAACAGGCAGTCTTCATATGACTGAAATTTAAACTCTACATTTGTAACTGGGGTGTTTTCAAATAGTCTTCATGGTGGTGCTGTGTTAAATAATAATTATTTTTTAAAGCACGTAAGTATTATCTTTATACTCCCGTCTTATCACACCGCCTCGCCGACGAAACCAAGTAACAATCAGGAAATGCAAAACTATCAGCAAAGGTGACTGAGTAAAGTAAGGCAATGTTTTTCCTTCAAAAAGGGCAAACAAAACAAAAACCATAAACAAAATGAACACAAAATATGTTCTGCTGACCGTACATTAACCGCTATTCGCTGTCTAATCTCGTACGGCAAGTTATTTGCGTGTTTCTATCTCACGCACGCACTGCCTGCTTGTTTTGCTGACGCTACTACCATACGCGTCTCTTGCTATCTGTACCGCGGAGAAAACAGATAGAAATACCCTTTCTAAAACACTTAGTAGTCATTTACATTTTGTTGGGAATTAATTTTATGGTTTGGTTACAATGTTGAGGATTTCTTATACGATGTTAAGCTGATCATTCCACTGTATAGGAAATAATGACTGTTTAGGCTTAGGAATTATAGCCAAACTAGTCGTTACCCACGCTTCCATCCGGGTGTCACTGGAACTTCTTCCTGCATCTGGATAAAAAGTAAACCATATCCTTTCTCAGGCTTTCGACTATTTGTGTTCGTGCTACATTTCATTAAGTTATATAGTTTTTGAGTGATAACGAGATAGATAGACAATAGATAGACTTTTGAGAGGGTGATTGTTTTTAGACTTGAAAGTTCCTGTCTGAAATCTAGGGTTGTCTATAGTCCACTTTAACTGTTAAAATATCTTCGAATAACCCGGTAACAAAAACAAGCTTAATATAATGATAAATATATAGATATTCAAAGAAACTATTCAATTAGACTTAAAAAATCTAAGAATATAAATAATAATTCATTTGAAAATATTAAATACAATTCATAATATGACACAGGTCAGTAGCAGTTAAGTAAATACACATTGACACAAAGATACATAGTGCACTTATTTACACCCTTATGCTAAAAGCAATAAGGTTCAGTTTTGTATAAATAACTGTGTGAAATGATATTAGTATTGTAAATAGCATTGCTTATAGCACACCTAAGTTGTTGGACTGTGCAATCAGATGACTGGACAATACAGTGACTTGAAAGCTATGGAGAGGTATAATCACAAAATATATTTTAATTATTAAATTAAATACTAACTAGAAAACCCAAAATTACAAACAAGTTTTAAGTAGAAGCGTCTAATCCGAAAGTTTTATTAAATTTTAAAATGTATAAAAAATATACGCACTGAAAATCTTGCAGCAGTACTATCTACAGATACCAGCCATTTTTTTTATCATGTTTTATTTTTAAAATTATTTACTCTTAAAAATATACCTAGCTAAACTTGCGTGTACCTAATTCACTGGACACAAATCATAATCAAAAATCGTTTATTCAAACTTCTCAGCAAAACAGCACTTTTTGAACGACAGAAATTTACAAAAGACAGCCCCCAAAACGCCCGCTCTTCATCACTTCCTATGTGATTTTACCGGGAAGAAGTGTCGCAACAAACTCCTCAGCAACACATGTATGTATTTACAAAAAAAAAAAAATACTTAGGTACCTTCTTAAAAAACATACAACTAATACCGACTCCATTAGTTTCCTATTCTTACAGCTACTGATAAATCGGCACAAGTCCGCGCACATTACAATTAGACCGAATCTGTAAGAACATAAATAATGTAGACGTTTAATAAGTGATCTTGCATACTTGCATATAGCGTTCCCGTTTCGATTGTACCTGATATGGCATGAATCAGAGTTATTGCTCTGATTACAGCTCAAATGTACGAAAGAATGTTTGTGTACTGTTTGGACTACATTCATAACAAACTAAGGCTTTGTAGAGGTTCTAGTAAATAAAGGTACTAAAATCTAGTAGCTGTTCCCAGTGGTTGAATTCGGTTTGCTTAAGTGTGAAGTTGATCGGTTCACAGTCTAACAAAAGACGACTACTAATTTAGAAATATCTACTATAAAATATAGAAATATGCACTAATTTATCATATCAAAACTAGGTGTGTTCCGCAGTTCCAGCTGCTTACATATTTCTTCTTGGGCCTGGATAAAAATCTTAGAGTCTAGGTATACCTACTATTTATCTAAATATAAATCTGCTCAGTACTTCTGGCGCGATATAGACAGAATTACTTTCGTATTTACTCCTAATAAAAATAAGTAAGATAGTTAACGACTGCGAACTAACGACTGTCACTCAACGACATTACTATCAGCTAATTAAACAAGTATTTTAATTCTTGCTAAAATACAAGTCTTAAATGATCCCTTAATAGCCAAACTCGCATTCATCCACTCCTTATTACTCCATTGTACCATATATGGAACAAATCAATTACTGCAGATTCCAGCGTGTAAACTGTCAAGCCATAAATAACTTTAAGCCCCACAAAATGATTAATACGTTCAATTTTCAGGTGACCAACTAATCGATACAACTTATTACGAAGTTTTGATTTACTTAATCGGTAGTGTTATAATTATTTTCTCGGTTCTAATTTAGTTTGGTTGTCGGTTAATAGGGTGGTTAGGCGACTGTGAATTTGTAAAACAAATGTATTTGTGTTAAGTAGGTATAGCAGTGCTTTGTGTTTATCATTTTGTAGAAGAAGGTCGTTATGATGTTGTGGTTGTTTTAAGCATCAGCTGCTGCGTTTGGTCGCGGATTCCCATACAGGACAACGTGAATTGTTCTGGTTCTCGAGCGATCATGATACAAGAGATGAGCAGTGGGGTATAAAAAGAAGGACGAGAAAAGATTTTGGTCATCAATAAACAAATGAGTTTTGCAACGAAAAAAAATGTTGACGGATTAAGAATAAATGTTAACAATGAGGAATTTAAAATGAATTCACAGTACAAGTACAGTTTTAAGATTATTTTGGCTGTCGGTGACTAATGTTCAAGAGAAAATCGTCAAGACAGCTGAACATTTCAACTGGTGAACTAAATTGCATTAAGTTTGCTAAACAAACCTCATAACGTTGACAAATTATCCAGTAATGCCACGCTTTAGGCTATTGTTACTAACAAAATGCCTTTCAGCTTATTCGTCAAAGGACAATGCTCATGAAGTATGAGAAAAAAACCCAGGCCCGGCGCAAAAGAAATGTAACTCAAAATATAGGTAAAAATAAGTAATTAAATATTACATAGGGGGCATCATCGAAATCAGTGGCTATATGTGTGAAATTGCTATTCGAATTTTAACATCTGCGGTACATTGCTACTCAAGATTTTAGAGAATTATAGTGTTTTATGTCAATAGAATTTAGAGGGTACGATGGGGTTGATATATCCATGTGGATAAAAACTCCGAATTAAATAAAGAAATGAAAAAAAAAAGATTTTAGAGGTAACATAATGTATTAGTAAAAGGAAACAGCAAACAGATACAGTTGTGGTTTAAGAGTGTACATAATGACATGTTTATAGCAACTTCTCCACTATTCTACCTACTTTTACTAGATAATAGGATGATATAACAAAAACAGGATATGCATGTACTTTTCATTTTAATAATAACGCTTAAAAGTCATCGATTCTTTATTTCTAACACGACGAGATCCAAAAATGTTGCGGGATGCGCGAACTGTTCCTCATGTCTAGTCCACCCTAAAGTAATGTAAAACGCTCATGACGCGATGACGTGGGCGCTGCAGCCTGTACTTCGGTATTGATTTATCTTTTCGGAGAAGCTTATTACTTGCCATATTACCTATTTGTTGTTTCAGATAACACTTTAATTAAACTATAAGCCCCAGCTGCTCATGTTACCCCTTTAAAAAATCAAATAGCAATTTCATACATTTAGCCATTGATTTCGATGATGCCTCCTATGCAGTATTTCATTATTTATTATTACCTATAATTTGAGTTACTTTTCGTTTGCGCCGGGCTTGGGTTTTTTTTGAGCATTGTCCTTATACTGAACTACCCAAATCCTGGGTTTTGCCCGCGTCCCGTGAAAATTACATGGATAGAATGTAAAAAAAAATCGCATAAAGCGTTTTTCGAGGTAAAGTTTTCATGTTCTCTGGATTTACAGTACCGATTTAGAAAATTCTTTTTTTTACATAAAGTGAAAGATTGAGTTCTAGTTCTTTTACGAAAAACGAATTGGGGCGCTATAGGTTACATTTTATTAAGTACTAGCTTTTGCCCGCGCCTTCGCTCCCGTCAACTGACTTCTCTACTTTACCCTATTTTTTTTTCATAAGAACCTTCTCCTGACAATAACAAACACAACAAAAAAAGGTATAGCCAAATTGGTCCAGGCGTTGTTGAGTTATGCGCTTACCAACACATTTTGCGATTCATTTTTATATTATAGATTTGAAGAAACTGTAATTTTATTAAAGAATTTTACCTACTTAATTGTCTTTAATTTTACGTTCCTATCTGCATCATCTAGAACCTGCATAACCCCAAAAACACTAAATCCATGTACAGCCCAATAGACACAAAAAGTAAGGACACACATAGCATGTGACTGTTCGCTCTATCGCGTACAACCTTCGTCACGGTTCACTCGCACGGGTAGTGACACGGAAAATGTTCTAAATAGGTCTTATACCGTTATGCCTGTTAGCTGAAGGGTAATGCTGTTATGTTTTAGGTTAGTGATTATGTCTGTATTATAGAAAAATGGAGATTAACGACTAAATACTGAAAAGTAACTCTAGTGGTGGTCAAACATTTTCGTGAATCGTTTCATTAATCCTACTAATATTATCTTTCTAATATTCCTACTAATGTGTAAGGCTGATTACCATGTGTGAAGTCGTAAATTTTTACTCGGCGTATTGATTTATTGAGCTTTTGTTATGTTAAAGATGACAGCGATCAGGTAACAACCGATTGAAAAGTTGGGATGGAATTCATGATTACCTTGAAGCTAAACTGTTAGAGGATGACCCAATTGTTGACCGGCAGTATAATAAATAGTTATAGGGAGTTCTTAAAAAAAACGTGTACGATAACTCCTAATAGTTTGTGTAGAGATGGTGGAGGTGGCAATAATCCCTAAGTCTATTATTAAACAAATCCCCAATTAATTAGTATATTGTTCTACGAACCTTGTCCTAATAACATTTTCCAAGAAGGAATTCCATTAACTTTATAAACAAACATCTTATTCGTAATACCTGCGAACATAAATATGGAATTGATATTAAAACGAAACAGCTAAGTGTACACTGAGAATCGCATTAACGCATTTAACATAAAAATCTTTTTAATTCACACGTTTTTAGTCGGCCGCGTCCCTATTCTATTTGTATTTAATGTTTTTGATGGTTCATTTGAATATTGATACATGTCGATATACTCCTGAAAGATGATACCAAGAAAGAAGCAGACATACAAGGGGATAAGGAATCGAAGATAATAATTGGAACTAATGTCTGGCAGTAAGGCCGTAGAAGTAAATAATGATAAAAATGATAAAAATCAAGGTACAGAACACATTACAATGGACTGACATAAACTCGCTTCATTTCACCCAGGTAAATGTTTAGTCAATTAATTCTTCAAGAAGACTCTCAATCTCTTACACAGAAAGGACCATTCTTTCATTTAATCTAATAAGCCACACAAGAAATTACAAATATGACACTAAACATCACCAAAACAAACCAACTGACATATCAATTATAAGCACACCACACACAGCCACCACATAAGTGGTCTTCCATCCACAACACAATGATAAATGACGTCAGACGTCAGAATAAGTAGGCAGACCGTGTAGTCCGACGCGTCTGTTTGAATGGGAGGCGCATTAACGCGCGGTATTCATCAACAGACTAATGACACGTCCGCACGTCACACTGGTGTGGGATAAGTGATGGGAGATTCAAGATTTTTGAGATTTGAATTTAGAACAATAGACTATGATATGGGATGTGGGAAAACTCGTTTACTCCACCCCTTGTGTCTTGTCTCTGGGTTTTATGGCTAGCAAATAGTCTAAAAACTATTCCCATTCAAGAGTAATATATACCTGATTAAACATGACTGCTGCAAGACACGTTGCTGATGCACTAACAATTCTATATCCTCAGCATAAAAAGTATTCTTTGATGCTGTGCAACAGAACGACCCAGTTTAAATTTTTTTACTATGACGATATTATAGAATAGAAAATGGTTTGGTTGTCGTCATATAAATGGAGCAACACACCTTAAAATCCTTTGGCTAATGACTGCATGACCTGAAAAAAAAATATTTTGAAAACATCAGGTCTGTATTAATTATTATTAACACCTGCATTACCTGATAAAATAAAAAGACTTGCTACATCTTGTAACTTGAAACGCATCATGACGGATGGGAATATTAAAACATTACATATTTTCCTTTCTTTTTTCTCCGATGGCGTTTTCAGGTCTCCGCCTCGCCTGAATAAAATCTACTGCTGCTACATTGTACATTGCTTATATTTTATACGTAGATTTACAAAAATGACACAAATAAAAGAGCTTGGTCTATAGAAATCTTGACCCAAAAAGATACCATACAGAATATAGTTGAAAACATAATATATTATAACTTTTGGGTCACACAAAACTTTGAAATATTTTTAAGTGCGGTTACCTGTATACCTACCTAATGCGACCTTTGAAGCATGTGTGTTATTTCAAATGCTGATAGACAGAAACAGACTATGGTACGCCAAATGCAACAATTATACACTCGTTTGAATTATTTCAATTCTGTGATATCAGTCGAAATAACTTTAATTAGGTCTGTTAAGACATAAAGACCTCTGGAAGACCACGCACCATACAATCAAAAACTTACACAGCGTAATCTAATCTTCAGTCACTCATAGCTAACGAACACCTACCTCTACTACCACTATTTTCTAAACCCTCTAAAACAATTTCCGACGTCCACTACAATATATCCCGGGAACATTGTAGTAGCTCAATCCAATTTAGTATTATATCTTGCGTGGGATGGCCTGGAGATTAAGGTGCAATACACAGCACTACCAGTATCGTTGTCATAATATTATGACAAGCTTTCAAGGTGGTGGGCAGAAAATTGTATGATCTTAGCTATCTGTAGCTTATCTAGCTGTGTCTATGTTCGTTTAATGTGGTTTGGTGGATTGCGAAGTGATGAGCATTTTCTTTTGTAAGATGTACTCAAAATCTTAAATGTGGTAATTAATACTATTCTTGCGAATGTTATAATATCATGTTTGTCAATGTTGGATTTTACATCACTCTGGAACTTCAGAATTGAGTTTCAAAATTCTGTCATTCAGAATTAACAGTCCATTCTACTTTTTTTGGTACAGTAAACACATAATAATCCAGGTAAAGTTCATAGATATTTTTTGCCAAGAAAACATCGTCATTCTTCGTTCCCAAGTCATTACAGTATCGTGGCATAATTATCTATTAATCATCTTGTTATTGTCTTATTGCTAGCCTTAGTTTTAC
Organism: Helicoverpa armigera; assembly: GCF_030705265.1. NCBI lineage: Eukaryota > Metazoa > Arthropoda > Insecta > Lepidoptera > Noctuidae > Helicoverpa > Helicoverpa armigera. The sequence continues at coordinate 2,647,479 of NC_087137.1, read as the reverse complement.
TTACCTAAAATTAGCTACCATCAGAATAAGAAATATCACAAATCCTACTCTTAAAATGCTTTCTCATTTCACAACAAGGTGTAAAAGTATAAACACACTAACCCGTTTTCACGCTCAAAAAATATTCATAAAACCCCAACAAAAAGTGATGCAAAAATGTTCTTCCACCTCCTTAGACGGGAGCAAAAATTCTAGACACGCCATATTTCACACTAGCGCCTTTTTTAAGAGGGTATTCATACACGTAACACCTGGAGTGGTGCAAAGGGGCTATTACTCGGCCATTAAAGGCATTATAACTATGTCGTGCGTAATAGCCCGGTTCGTGTAAAATAATGTGTGGAAAAACTGCGCTCCGTGAATGGAATGAATGAAGTCTGCTTTTGTGTATGTGTGTGTGCTTTTTCTCGTGTTTTTTGAGTGTTTGTGTGTATGTTGTGTAGTGTTAATTGGTGTAGGTGAGTCTATCTTTAGAGAAAGCTTGTAGACGTTTCGTATCTCTTGAAAGTGTATGCGAGTGATACGTCAATTGAAGTGCTCTTAGTAGAAGAGTGACAAAAATACATCTTATTTCTATATTGAAAAAGAAACTATCACGGAAAGAAGAGGTGAACTTTTCCGGCAGTTTATTGATCGCAAAAACATATTTGATTTTATTATTTTGACTATCAATTTGGCTGTAAATATGGCATTATTGGACGCTCAAATTGCTCTAATATTAAATTGTTTCCTTGAAGACAATTCCTTCTCTAATAGAAGATACAAAACACTCAATATCCTCCAGCATTACGCATTCCCAATCTACAGAACTCACAAATGGCAAAATTCCGTACTTCCTTTGATAATAACTAAGACCAACAGATAAACGAAACGCCCGTATCGATCAGCTTTTAAAACCCGCCCAAATCTGGCCAATACATTACAAATACCTAATATATCTTTGGCTGACCAATCATATACAAATCAGGGTTATCGTTTTGCCCATAAATAAGGGAACTAGATCTGAAACATAATCACTGTTCACCATAACCGGTATTTATCACATGAACTCACAATGTTTATGTTATGTTCTGAGTGTTACAACTATTTCTGCCAAGTGCTTGGGGTGGGTTGGGTAGAGGGCAGTAGTTACAGTCTGTGCAATTTTGTTTGTTAGGTTTCTGATAAAGGTAGAGAAGGCAGGACCTCATTATTCTTAGTACATCGATATCTAAGGCAATTCCTGGATGAGGATGATGATGACCACAAGATTTCAGAAAGATCAAGAAAACAAATGGGTTATGAAAAAGTTATCATAGCTGTGTAGGCCGTGCTGACAGCAGATGCAATAATTCAAGGACAGAAAGATGTGGAGGTGACAAATTGTGAAGAATGTGGAGGTGTGAAGTTCAGATTTGCAGCTGTGCCAATAGCTGTATATTGTGTACAAATGGTTTCAAAGTTTGAGGTAGACAATCTTTTTTGGAGTGTTCTTAAAATCTGTCTTTCCTTCGATCACAGTCCAGATAACGTTCTTAACAAGCAAACTGCAACTACTGCACCTCACCTGCCTGCTGCCCGTAGGCAAGGCGTTAAGATATCGTATCTCCGACGCTAATGCAGCACTAACTCATGTGCACGCGCCGTTACCGTGTCGCAACTCTGACTTAAACCCGCAACAGATATTTAGTTTGTTTTGCTTTTCTCGCTTTTGTGAGCAAATGTCGCAAACGTAAAATAATATGAACGTTTTTGTTTTAGTGCTGGTAGTGGAATTTAGAGACTTGTTGGGTATCGGCCACTTCTAATGTTGTTGCAATAGTTGTTCCTTCCGCGTGTAATGTAAGGATGGTTGTTAGATTTCATGTTGATGTGCTGTGTTATTTCTGTAGTGGATACTATCATGTCACAGCATAGACTCCTTGCTGAGATTGAACTTACTGTTTGTTTGCTTTGAATTGATTGGTTCGCAGATTTATGTAACAAAAGCTATAACATATTTGTTTCATCTCTCATTATCTATGCTTCTGGAACTCCTAACATGAATTAGAAAAAAATGCTGTTATTTGTATCATTTTCATTTGTATTGGCGAAACACATCAATCCAAGTAAAACAAAGTGAAAATCAACCCTTTTAGCTATAGCCTAACTTGCAAAATCTGCAACTACTATTTCAACATTTATAACTCCCTTCATAGAAGATCTGAAACCACATAATTTCATATAAAAAACAAACAGTTCTATATCAAAATTAAATCCCTGAAACCCACGTAAAACAAACGCACAGCTCGAACTTACAAAATCGATCTGCAATTTCAACACACACTCATACATTATCTTGCCGTAAGATAGACAACATCGGCGCGTACGCAAGACAAATCGCTGACAAAACATAATGTCTGATAATCTCATCAATTTTTTCAAAATATTGAAGAGGTTCTCAAGTCAAATACTTACCTTCTTAAGTATAAGTAGGTAGTCTTAATAGAAGCAAGCGCCTAAAGGATATACAATACAATCATTTGAATTAAAAATAATAGCAAGGTACCAAAATTAAATCCCTGAAACCCACGTAAAACAAACCAACAGTCCGAACTTACAAAATCGATCTGCAATTTCAACACACACTCATACATATCTCGGTATAAGATAGACAACATCGGCGCGCACGTAAGACAGATCGCTGACAAATTTATGTGTCGGATAATCTTATCAAATCGGACACCATACGGCTTTATTGCCGGCTTCAGTGTATGGAGGCGAGCCAGCCTTGTTTATTGTGCCTCGCCTTATATTCGGTGTTTGGTAGTATTGGGACATGTGTCTTGGTTAATGCTGGGGGTTTGTGGGGGTCAGACTGAGTTAATGTGGTCCGAAATATGATGGTCTGATGCTTAGAAAAAATATAAATGTATTATAGGCGTTATGTATGACGATTATTTAATTCAATATCTCGTTCAAAATTAGAGATAGAGGTCCTTATTGAAAGGATACATAGATAACGCCTTTTATTGATGCAAACAGAAGATAAATCAAATAGAAAAATGGAAACTGAATCCTGGAAACGTTTGAAGAAATTCATGAATTTTACTATCTGTATACATTTATGTCTATATGCAGATTAAAAGCAATATTTTTTCTCATACATATTTATAACAGCAGCTTTATAGCTTTTATCTATTAAAGTGCCCGTCTATTTTTGAAAATTGATTGATTTTTTGAAATTGGTTGATTGGATTGATTACAAATCCTCTACTATCAATTACTTATTAAAATACACAACATTTTCCCTAAAACTTGGTCAAACACCCACCCAGAATTTATCGCGTCGCCATTGTCTTTTAAGCCCTCACCGTCTTTATTTAAACACACTTTAAAGTGAACATAAAAATTCGCGTTAAACCGCCAAGTGATACGAAATAGTGTAGTGAAAATAAAGTCCCAAATAAACTATCACATACAACGTTTAATCTTGTTTCCTACAAGCCCCTTTGTGTGTTCAGGTCAGGTTATGTTCATAGGCGGAGCGGGTTTTAATATTTAGAGTATGCAAAAACGTGACTAATATAGGCTTAAGGGCAGCAAAAATGTATGATCTGCAAAAAGTTGTCAATGTTTTTAATAGAATGAAAGATTGTAAATAAACTTAATCTGAAGATTGATAAAAATGTCCCAGAGGAATTCCCAATTTACGGTGTCCATGTCTCAGCATAATTTTCAAGACACATATTTTGCAATTATAGTTCAATTTAATTTAGATGCTGTTGGTTTTTTTATTGGCATAAAATCAACAACTATAATTTTATAATACAAAAGAAAATAAATCCGTAAATAATCCGTGCGTAGTATGCAAAATAAATCCCGCTCCCGCTCCCAAAATCGCTATCCTTTACCACCCAAACCCAACCCCCACTAGCACGTTGTGACGACACGCTGTACTAAATCAGTAACCCGATACGGTAGTATCTGTACGTGTCCCGGGTTCGTGTCCCGGGCAGACCTGTCGCGGTGACGTGTTTACTTCACTACAGGGTACAAGCACTTGTGTAACGCGATCGCGAATGTAGGTGATGCTGGAGAAAGTTCTAGTTTGAGCTGCTTTTGTTTTGGCGGGATTTTTAGGAGAGGGTGTTAGGGGGTAGGATGATAAAGATGATAATAACTATTTGATGATTTGATGAAGTTCCCAGGATTTAGGTTAAAGAGAAAATGTTGAAAAGATGCTCCCAAGAAGGCCATCTAAATACACTATTTTGCTTTACTAGTATAGAATAGTTTTTTATATGGTATTGTGAATATGTAAGATATCTTTGTGTATTTTTTTCAGTTCTACATTATCAATCCCGAAGAAAATCAACCCAAATAACAAATCTTAGTCCTGATACTGTCCATAGCCCAATTTTATTCCAAGTAGGCGCCGTAAAAATTTCTTCTTCTCCCGTGCGCCGCAGAAGAAGAAGAAGACCTGAAAACATCAACACGTAAAGAATAGAAATATTTTTTTTATATACCAGAGACGTAGAAAGCAGTAACAATAAAATCCTAAATTGCTCTAAGTTGTGCGCATTGTACAAATGTGACTGCCACTAAGTGTGTGCCAGTAATACTGAAAGTTTACGATAATCACGACTACTCGTTATCTTCAGTGAAGAGTTAAAGAACTGTTGATGTATCACGTGTTTTGATGGAGTTTGTTGCTATTGTTTACTTTGAATTTCTTCCATTTAAATAATAATCATTGATGTTTTGTCTTTGAAATTATCGCGTCTAGAAGTGATATAATCAGTAGTAATACTGATAGAATCAGTATTGTGTAAAACTGAATCATTGCCTTGCCTTGGTTATATTCATATAAATAAAAGATTTCAATAGCCACGATATTTAGACGACAATTTGGTGTTTGAATTAAACTGAACTAACTACTGGTAATAGGATGGTAATTTTAATTTTTTTTTTTGAAGTATCCCTCTGGTATCTTAATACAGCACCCTGGTCAGAAGCATTCTATGATACCTCCTGTGTCCAATCAATATAAGATTTAAAAATTCGCGTTAAATAAATCCACAAAGGGCTACAACAGCGATTCCTTTAAAATACAAAATACGTACAACGTTGTGCAGTGAATTAAACACGCGATGCATTAGTGTATAATCGCAGTACACGCTGCGAGTGATCGCGTCTCTCGTATATCGGATAAACGACGCCGTTACACAGAGCTAGTGTCGCCGAAACTATACAAGTGTACTGAGATTGAATAATCTTGATACTTTTTTAAAATCAAAGGAGATCATTCAAGTCTCGAACATTTTGTACCCAAAAATGAAAGTGCCGGCCAGAGTAAAAAAATAATAGATTCTTGTAGAGAATAATGCCCTGAAGATTTTTTACTATTACAAGAATCGTCTACAGTCAACCCCCAGGCTGCTATTTGACTTTGAAAATACAAATAATCCAACAATGTTTGTAGCATTACATTACGTCCCAAAACTGGAGAAGGCAGGCGCTGCCTTCAAACGACTCTTGCCTAACCTGGGAAGTCATCAAATGACCCCCCCCTCCCGCTGTGGGTTAGCAGCGTCAGGGAAGTCAAACCCATACTGACTAAAACCCATCATGTGCCTTTTTTAGCCCTTTTTATCCCGCAACAATCCCGCAGCTCCGGCAAGCCATTGCCCTGGTGGGCCCCTCTGGGGCCCACTGGGGCCCACTAGGGGTTGCTGACGCTGGAGTAAAAATATCGTAGATTCTCGTCGAGGATATTGCTCTGATGATATTTTACTATTATAAGGAACATCTACGGTTAACCCCCAGACTGCTATTTGAGTTTAAAGTGTGAGAACCGTGAATAAAAAATCTATACTTGAATGTTACGGGAAATATCGTCCACGTACAGCTGCCCCCCCACTGCTACACCGAGGAAACTTACTGATTTATACCCAGCATGTTCCTTCTGACCATGTACCAGGGTCGCGGTAACTCTTTCTCTGTGGAGGGTGTGGAACAATGCACGCCGCCGACGCCTTTTGTCTCCAAGGAGACGAAGGGACGGCGAGCCACCCCAAATTCTATAGGGGCGAGGGTGAATGGGATGTCTTCGTCTCCTTCTGCGAAGCATGCCAAAGAAGGAGGCGGTGTAATAACTGAGAGTACGGGCCTCTCATTCCAGCCACTGCGGTGGACGTGGAAGACACCACGCGGGTCGGCTATCGAGACGACTCCCGGCCACCGTAGGCGTAGGTCTGTGGACGATGAGTTTCTCAAGGCTTATCGTCCCTCCGCCTCCTTGGAGACAACAGGCCCGTGTCGGCGGCGAGCGTTGTTCCAAGCCCTCCACAGAGAGTCAGCAAACCCCACTGGGGCCCACCAGGGCCAAAACCTACCAAGGGATTGCTCGAAAGAGTTACCGCGGCCCTGGTACATGGTCAGAAGGAACATGCTGGGTATAAATCAGTAAGTCTCCTCGCTGTAGCAGTGGGGGGGCAGCTGTACGTGGACGTTATTTCCCGTAACATTCAAGTATAGATTTTTTATTCACGGTTCTCACACTTCTTAAATAGCAGTCTGGGGGTTAACCGAAGACGTTCCTTATAATAGTAAAATATCATTACAGCATTATCCTCGACGATACTACGATATTTTTACTTTGGCGTCAGCAACCCCCCGTGTGAGGACCAAGGCCAAGGCACCAGGACCAAGGCTTGCCGGGGCTGCGGGACTGTTCGCGCGAGTTACCGCGGCCTTGGTACATAAGAAGGGCTTAAGAAGGCACATGATGGGTTTTAGTCAGTAAGAGTTTGACTTTCCCTCACGCTGCCTACCCACAACATGAGGGGGGCGGGGGGTTGGGGGAGGGGGTCATTTGATGACTTCCCATTTTAGGCAGGAGTCGTTTAGTCGTTTGAAGGAAGCACCTGCCTTCTCCAGTTTGGGGACGTAAACGTAATGTATTGCTCCAAACGTTGTTGGATTTTTTGTATTTTCAAAGTCAAATAGCAGCCTGGGGGTTAACTTTAGACGATTCTTGTAATAGTAAAAAATCTTCAGGGCATTATTCTCTACAAGAATCTACTATTTTTTTACTCTGGCCGGCACTTTCAGTTTTGGGTACGAAATGAATGATCTCCTTTATCTGCCTTACTTTTTTCCAAATTTGTTGGGATCAGCTGCTATCCTATCTGACCTCCACAACCCGGTTACCCGGGCCACCCGTTATCCTGTGTAAGACTGGTGGTCACAGTTTCTGGGTTTCATACCATTTTTTTTAATTAAGATAGCTCAAAATTGTATGAGTGTTCTCTGGATGTATTGTGATGTGATATGGAAAGCAAGAAATATCTTAACACTTGTAGCTTACAACCACTGTTATATCAGGATATCGTGTTTCTCTCGTAACTATTGTGAAAAAAAGTTTTCAGTATTTGGGAAAAGGCTTTACAGATGATTATAGCAACACTCATCTAACATATTTTATATTTTAGAACAAGGCTTCTAACAAGTATGAAATATGAAAGACAATAATCTTAAATTGAGTGCTATAATGCTAGTTATCTAAGAACAAAGGTGACGATGAGAAAATCGGTACCCGATATTTGATCCCAACTAGTCTGTGTTTATAGAAAACTTTCGTGTGAACTTTGATTGCACGATCTTCTAACATCGTGACATCATGGGGGGCGTATTATTATTGTAACGATAGTGCAATTTAAGTACTTATTTAGGCAAATTTTATAAAATAATAATATGATATTTGGTGTGTTATAAAATACCTATTAAATGACTATGAGAAAATCCTTGTGATTTTTAGTTCACCTCAAGCTATCCTTACGTCCTTAATTTTTCAATGACTTCTGTCATGGAAACCTCGTCTTAATGATAGAAACATAAAAATCCCTTTAGGAAGTTGTTCGGACGTTGTAAATTTGTAAGTTGTCATAAGTTATGTGACGTATTTTCAGGAATTTATTTTTACTACATAAGAAAGTCGTGTTAGTGACACAATTTATAACTCAAGTATGGCTAATCCGTTTAAGCTGAAAATTAAAGGGGAGATAGCTTAGACGCAGAAGAAGGACATAGAATATTTTTGTTACCATCCGGCTAATGGAAGCAGTTATCTCGGGATGCGGGTGAAACCGCGGGCGGAAAGCTAGTTATAAAATAGAATCTTTCTCAGCCTACTTAAAAACTTTCTCAAGTATCAAAACCCCATAATCCGCAAACAAAATGGCGTCAGCGCGTTGTCAGTGCACACATTACGTGTGACATACTGTGTCATTGTGCACAACGGCCGACTAAGTCGCGTATTAAAAGGAAAATAATATGACATTTTTGACGTTGTAAGAACAAGTATAAGAAAAAACTTGCTTTTCTATGTTTTTTTTTTTCTGAAAAAATTATATAAAATGGATGGGCCGTTTGTCATAAAAACCTTAGAGAACCTTGAGACCCGTTATAAAACGTACATTTTTGAAAATGTTGAGTATGTTTCGTTACACATTTCAGCGTTTTATTTTTTACTTTAAAGGAAACTTTCTCAAGTATCAAAACTGCATAATCCGCAAACAAAATGGCGTCAGCGCGTTGTCAGTGCACACATTACGTGTGACATACTGTGTCATTGTGCACAACGGCCGACTAAGTCGCGTATTAAAGGAAATTATTTGACTAGAATTAGGACGAAACGGCCGTACGCCCACTATATGATGTCTGCAAGGGATTATTAATATTTATTGGGTATAACTTTAATGTTTGATATATTGGGTAGAAATTGGTTGGGATTATTTTTGTAGAGAAACGCGTGGTAGTGAATGCATATAATTAGGAAATATTGTCAGTTACAATGTTACTGTTTGGTATGAATTGATATAGGTAGGATTAATTAAATTGGCTTTGAGGTTTTTTTTTAAATTTTCACAAAGCAGCCCGTCGTCTGGAAGTTGGTGATTGATTCACCCGTGCATCGGAGAGCACGTAATTGTCGGTCCTGCGCCTGATCTCTTTCCGGTCGTGTCGGATTGCCATCCCATCGGGTTATGAAAGTGGAGGAATAGGGAGTGCACCTGTGTATGCGCAAATGCTCGTGAACTATAATATTATTATGTCCTGCGTAGCTGGCTGATCTCCTTATATGAGAACAGCCGCCGTGGCCGAAATCGGCCGTGGACGCCATTATTGTTTTGGAAATTATTTAAAACATAGATGAGATGATGACTGATTGACTTAAGAATCATTGGCAAGAATTAAGAGAGAAAACTGTGGAATCCAGTTCAACGATCCAGGGACATAATAGGAAAGTATTTTCGCGGTTCTTTTAACCCATAGGCATAGCACTGTCACTACTTAATTAAACCAATGGATTGACATAAACGCTGACTCACATTGACAAGACCAAATTGCAAATGGGTTTCTGACCACAGTGTGATGGTTTGACACAAGAAGAGTTAAGAAAATTACAGTTGGTACCAAAATAGCCATAGGTACCTATATTTTTTACTAGACTACTTTGAAGAGATCACCTGTACCTACAATTTGGCTTTCTTGGACTATAGCGAAGACGCGATCAACAAATTAAGAACTGAACCCCAGATACCAGGAAACACCACCTCTAACACAAGGTTTCTTTTTCACCCTCAAAAAGGCTCTAAATCAGTCACAATATAAACTCAATTGATCCCAATCGAACCCAATAATGAATCATTTACACAGATTATCGCCCATACGCCGACCCCCCAAACAAATTAGCAACATTAGCCATCACATATCATTCGAGCGATCGTGATCCTCACTAATTGCCCGGGCCGGCCGCGATGCGATCACGAAGGCACATCATACACATTAATCATAGACATATTGATAAACAATTGCCCTACCTTAAATGAGGGGTCAGCTGCCTTCACGGCGAAACTTTTTGAAGCCACCTTGTTGATTAATACACACGAAAACCAACCTTACTTGTAACAACATAGAGTTCAAAATCCTTTAGAGTTAAAGACAGTTATAGCATTTGAAAATGGATTCGTAAGCCAGATTTTTCCGTGGTCATCTTTTCCGAATTTAAACCGTATTGTTTATAGAGTACGTTTTATTTTAGGTTGTGTTGTCTCATTTCATAGATGAGGCATGTTGTCGGCGCTGCTTTGTCGCGAGCCGACAAAGGAAGCACGTGGGAACGTGCGCGTGCGCCTTCTTCCTGCTAACAGAATAGTGCTGTAATGTATGGTTGTTGTGTTATTGTTGATCGATTTTAGTCGATTATTTTATTATATTACTACGTTTTGGAGTGCTAAGATGACGTAAGCCTTACACGTGCCAGTTTAATATTGGGCATTAATCATTTATTTTCAAGTCATGAAAAAGAAAGACTAAAGAATGCTGAATAAATATGTAACAAAATAAACTATTGCTCCGTCAATATTTAAGGACCTTATATTAAAAATAAATTGTCTTTTTCGTTATGTATCTAACAATTTTTCTACAATAGAAAGAAAAAGCAAATTTACAATAAAAATTACCCCCGCAAAAAACAAAAAACTTCTCACTTCCCACAAACAAAATTAACCACTAAAACAAAACAAAAAGAAAAGAAAAAAAAAAGAAATCATAATCCCGTAGACCCCACATGCGCTCAGTTCAGCAAGTCATGCTCAAATGAGTTGATCCTATTAACGATATAAATAGCCGAAGATATCATCACAGCTTCGGCATACTTCGGGATATATCGGAACACTTCGGTTCCTGGAAGTGGCTTCGGATTAATTGATGAATGTAATGGATTTTTTTTCTGTGTGGTTTGTGGTTTGAGGATAATATGTACAGAAAATGATGAGGAGTTTCATTTTAATATGGTATGTACTAGAATGGGCACAATGTGCTTATCTCTCAAAAAGTTGATATTGATATATTAGCGAAAGCATTTTGTAATGTAAATCACTATAAAACAACATCCTAGTTGAACTTTATAAAAACAAGTTGATTGAGCCTACAAATATGACTTTCCAAGCCAACTTACCAATGCCATAAAATATGGAAAATAAATTACATTCCACATGTTTCTAAGATTTCTAAGTCAAATGTAAAATGTTTAAAATATTATTGAAGAACAATCAAACGTGAGCTAATATAAATGACTCACCCAAACACTCATCCCACATTCACTTACTATGAAAATCAAAACAAAAATTAAGCCACATCCAGCCACTCTAAACCAAGAACATATCAAAAAATATTGGCGTCATTGTACACGGTATCAAAAATGCCATGCATTAACGGAACCATATCGATAGACCCCTTTGTTACACTAAATTGGATATTGCGAAAATATAAACAGGTTGTCTGTTTATCTATTTATTGCTTTCGTTGTGTGTAACGGAAGGTCATTGGTTGGTGAGGGTGCGTTTAGATGAACAAATAATAGAACTGGAATATGAGCATATGCATTTGAGCAATCAAGAACTAGAGCTAGAATTTGGGCATTATTTGAGCACTAAATAATGATTGGTTTGGATAAAATAGATGAAGACTGGGGTTGCTTTTGAGATGGTAATAAGTGCTCTAGGATAAATTTTTTTACAGTATCGCCAACCTTGTAAAAGTTTGCAGCGTGCATACGTGCACTCTTTATTTCTTAAAATAGTCTGTAAAACTAAGTAAGATGGTGTACAAGCCATTTTTTATTTGTTTTTAGCATCACCTAGATCCTTAACATTATAATCACAACAAAAAGTCTAGTATCTTTTCACTACAATATATCATTTCTTTTTAGGCGGACAATTAACTTTTGGACATCACCGATCAATGTAGTTGAGTCTATAAAAGTCCTATCTATATATACCAGTAACTATCCTCACAAGTGCTTGTTAACCTATTATGACATTATGACATGTCTGTCTATCCATAATGCATGAAAGCAAAGCCACCTGCGAAAACAGCTGAAGAAAGAAAAAAAAACTGAACATCGGCGCGAAACATGTCAACTATTAACTTACAACATAATAACATGATGTAAGTACAACCCTATACTTTATCAGATATTACTGTCCCTACCGGGCTGTAAGCTGTCATTAAATAGTCCATGTTGTATTGAAAACAATAACACGTCGGTGTAGTAATCAGTAATAGTATACTCTAATGTAACATTCTTAGACCTGGTGTATTAGTGTGGGGGTTAACGGGAGGTGAGGTCGACTATCGATAGTTCAGTCGATAGCGAATGATGACTGTATCGGTTAATAAGTTTTTATTTTCAAATTGCGTAATGGTTAACTGAAATATTATGGTTTTTTAAATTAAAATCAACTTTAAATACGAAGATGGTATAATGACAGCAAAAGAAAACTGAATGCAGAAGTCACACTACAAACATCACATTCCTTCCATTTTCATGAAAATGATCGTTCTATTCTAATGTAAACATATTTTTCCTCTTTCAAAACAAAAGTAATACATAGCCAAAACCACAGTCTGTAAGAAATAGGAGTGTCCATTTTGTCGACATGCTGTCGAATGTCGAACAAACGCTATCGAATAGCACAAAAACACCCGGTAACCCCCAACACTGAAGCTCACAACACGTGCTTAACGTAATCTATATAATTATACGAGAAACAGTAATCTATGTCTCAAATGATACTTCGCACGCGCCTAACAATACGGTATCGGTGTAATATATAATCTGTGTAATAGATAATGTCAGATTGTACGGTCATTTTTTTTTTTTATAATACCACCTTTTGTAGGGCTCATTTTTCTATTTTCTTTTTACTGTAAAATGTAAGCTGGCAATTACACTATTTATTGTAATTGATGTGTTATTACTTTGCATAGTTTTTCGCAAAATTCTCTACTATAGTCGGCTTTTTCCTGTGTAATTTACGATATCTATTATCGTAAATACTAGAAAAAACAGACTAATTCCTAAAAAAAATTACTGTCTCATTTTTACATGTGTATCCAAACCTGCAATTTACAATAGAAAAAATACTAAATCGAAAAAAGAACATCACTGAAGAACGCTAGCCTATTCGCGAAACTCAATTGTTCCAAATTCGAAATTTCAAACTGGCGCCAATTAAAAATTCTGCCGCCCGTGTGTACTCCAAATTCGAAGTGTACATTATTTTGAGTAGCAAAATTACACGAAGCGACGGACTTGCACGAACAAAACTTCGGTAAATGCATTCGATTCGAATTTCGTAATACAATGGCGTTTTTGATTGGTCTCAAATTGGGTGCAATTAAAAAGTTTCTGATTGTGACAGAGTTCGGTTTCGTGTTTATGGTTTAAGCTGTGCAATCGAATGTGTGATATAGGCATCATGTATGTTGTGTAGGTAAAAAGAAAATGTATTATGAAACAGTTTAAAAGACTTATTTCCTATTATTCTTTTGTCGTAGAAATGGATTGCTCATTAACTAAACTAGGAATAATGTTATTAACATAGGAAATATTATTCAAATACAAACGCATATGTATTTGAGGTCTCTAAATGTCAAATAGGAAGCAAATTCAACCTTCTTCCATTACGTCAAACTTTATGACCTAATGAAAACAGTATCACGTTACCTAATTACGACACCGTGACGTCATAACCCACGTAAAAATAAAAAAAATAAAAGAAAATTAAAAGTATATTTTTATCAATGCCCAAAGGACACATTTACCCTTTTCAAACATGATTCACTGAACAGTCATTCATACTGTTGGTTTTCTAAAAGAATTTGTAAACCGTCAATTTATGTTAACATTTTGGTTGTGAAAAATTCATTTTCTTTTCTTTTATGGAGAATAAAAGAGTTGATGGTTAATTTTTTAATGAATAGACTCTTAAATTTCAGTTAAAGGCTCTGGTGTATTGTAGCTAATTGGTAGGAAATCGATAAGGCAAATTAAAATTGGTGTGTCACTTGCAAATGGTTATGAAAACTAAGTACCTACTAGAATTTTAAAGTGTCTTAAAAATATATTTAGGTTCGACACCCATTTTACTGACTCCTAAATATAACATTAACACTATCGCTTAAGAAAAAAATATCAGCAAAAATATTGATATTATAAAACTGAAAAAAAAAAACGTGAACCCAACATTCAATCCTACTCTCACAGACATACATTTGTTTGTGTACACCGGTATGCACACATGCAATAAATTCGAGTGTTTATTCAAACCCGCTAAATTACACGCAACCGGGAAAACAATTGACTGTTCAAAATATAGAACAAACAAAAAGAACGCTCAGCCGATTACGTAAACAAAATGTACGAGTACGTACGTTCGGTGAGCGCAAAAAAGTGCTGACAACTGACAGCGCGCCATTTTTGATTTCAATATGGCCGCCGCTGCAACGCTCTATGCAGTCAGCGTTTTTGTGAGCGTATTTGTTTAATCGGTTTGCGTTTATTTTGTTTTTATTTATTTAAATGGGAAATTCGAAGAGGAAATTAAGTGTGTGGCATTTTATGGAATTTTTGGGATTGTTGTATGGAAAGACACTTGAACACATGTATATTTCCTGTTTTCAGAATCTACATAGGTATTATGTCCGTTCATATATCGTGGTAACCTTTATCCCGAACAATTAATAGGTTTAGAATCTTGGCAAAATCTTGGGTTATCAGAGACCCTCATATTACAAGAACAGTATTCACAGATGCGTTTTGACTCAAAAACCTGTCATGTAGTGAAAGCTATGCGATGCCAGACAATCACGAGCGAATAATATGTTTTTAATGTGCTTTTGAGCAGCCTTTTAATAGCCTATCTTCAGGTCACAGACCAGGTATAGGTATAAAGAAGATCATTGTAATCATGCAGAGTAAAAATACTTTTTTAAGTATTATTTGGTGTGTCAATGTTAATTTATAAGAATTTACCTTGAATGAGAGTAATCCTAAATATAGAGAACTTTCTCTCACTACATCACAGTCCTTACCAAAACTATAGACCGAACTAACATTAAGATTTAAGTAAGGGACAGTGGAAAGTAGAATCACTTCGCAATTACAGACTGACAAATGTAAGGATATTAGGCACACATGTGCCACCAAGTTCCCGGGATCCCGGGGTCCGGGATTCCACCCGTTGCCCGGGGACCACCCACTATGTTAGATTGTAGTTTTGAATTGATTTACTTTGGTGTTTAGAACTGTGTGATTTTCTTTCTTTTGAAAATGATAAATGGTCGTACTTGGATAGCTTATTAAATAGTTTAAAGTTTTAATAGTGCACATTATACTCAAAATGGTATTTTTTGGATTCTTGTTTTCTTTTCTTGGAACTTCTTAGCCAAGTGACTAAATAATAGTAACACATGCGCAAATATTTTAATACTAGCTGGTGCCCGCGACTTCGTCTGCGCAGGTTTAGTATTTCGAACAATATGTTTACAAATTGTAGCCTATCTGTTATTCTGATGTATAAACTATACTGTGGTAAAGTTTCATTCAAATCCATTCAGTAGTTTTTGCGTGAAAGAGTAACAAACATCCATACATCCATACATACAAACTTTCGCGTTTATAATATTAGTAGGATGAGAAGAGAACTGAAAAAAATATTAGAGATAAGAAATATACTCACAAGGTCAACAATCATAACAGGGGCTATTGTCAGAACCTCGTTAGTTTATCTATCAAGTACCAAAATCGAATGAAAACCAATACATAGATACTACAAGCACTTTCAACAACCTACACCAGTATTAGCATAGAAAAACCATTTTACCTACAAGAGGACATTATTAAGAATCTCTAAATCAATATGCAAATAACAACAAGAACTTTAGAAAGCACACATCCTTATATCATCATTAATCTGGCAAATGCTACGGAAACCGTATCTGATTGAATCAGCCAGGTAACCAGGGGTCAAGGACCCTCGTACCGAAGTAGTTAGAGGAGCTGAGAGGTCTAATAAGATTGGTTTGTCGCTGATTCGCCGTTGCAGAGCTAGTAATAAGTGAGGAACTTTCGTGCGCCCACGCAACGCCTACGGTTTTGGCCTATCTATGACATGTGGTGTGACCATAGTGGTGGAAAGTGGCTGGGTGATATTTAATTGAACTTACTTAATTGATTTGATGATTAAAGATATTAATCTCAACATCATCGTTATACCTATAGGTGTTACATAATATGTATAAGGGCATTATGAAAAAATATGATAAACGATTGAATAATATGGTTAACGATTGAAAGGTGTTATTACAATCTTTATTTTTGATAAAAATTGAGTACAAACTGGTGTCTATACCAAAGAACAGCTCATGCTTTTCTTACGACATGAAAAAAATGCAAACCTGAAAAACTTTAACACTGTTTAAACTAAACATTCCACAGGTCTCTCAGTGAAACTGTGCTGTACGTTAAACTCTTATTGCTTTGGCATCGACATAGGTAATCATCAAACCATGGCAAGGGCACTAGTAACACAAATACTTACCAAGTAACTAACATTATGTTCAAAATCGTGAAAAACCAAACGAGTGTGTACCAATTGCGATTATGCGTATACTGCACATTTAATCTGACAAGAAAATTTAATTTTCTCAGCACAAAATCCGCACTATAACCTAATCCTAACCTGAACCTAGGACCATATTTACGGCACAAAGGGCGTAGAATGATGTCCATACAGCGTGCAGCAACGTGTGAACATCTGGCACACTTCCGCCTTTATACTTGTCTCATTATGCAAGCCTTGACCGGACTGCCATAATACCTATTTAAGATGTTTAATGTTTGTACTGAGTGAGCTTTAGACTTTGTGATCAGAGGTTATGTTGTGTTGAGGACCAATTTTTGGTTGAATCGAAGGAGCACTTAAGTGTGAAGATTTATAAGTCAAGTTTGAAACTAGAAAGTGTGAGCATCATATTTGTATCAGACCTATAACTTTACGATTCCACTTATTTAAAGAACAGTTTACAGAGAATCTTCAAATCAACAATATTTGTAACCAATTAACACTCACACCCGCGGATTCGCTTGCATCGTGAGGAAACCCAAATGAGGAGAAAAAGTATACCATATGGTCGTCTCCTGCATCTAAGCTATTATGCCAGTAGCCATTTATGAATTATCAGCTAAAAAGTTATCTTGTACCAAGAACCTTCAACACTCGTCGGTGCTTGTCTCCTCACAACCTTATACCAAAATATTATTCCAGAACAGATAGTTCCTTACCAAAATCCACACACGCCAACAAAACAATAGTCCTAACATAACTCGGCAATATCTTAGGAGGCTATTAAGTTTTCAATAAGCGAGGTAGGGCCACATATTGCAGGGTATTTCTGCTCTATTATAATTTTGATACGGGTAAGGGATCGCCAGTAGGAATTAACTTATCACACTGGGCCGCATCTGCATACCTTAAACATTTATGTAGGGGACGGATTTGGGTGGTTACGATTATCGTAAACTATGGTGTTCTGTTTGAAATGTAAAAAATATGTCGGCGCGTTGATAACATTAAAATTATGAGCGGGTAACCCCGAATAGAGTAGTAAGTGTCACGACGAGTGATGGCAGCAGTCATTCTGGTGACAGGTGCCAACTGAAGTGCGCACATACTAACCTATTGGCTCGAAATCTCATTCCATCTTACTGATTGTGTGCGATTGTGAATAAAATGGCGAGGAAACCAAATAATGGAACATTGGACTATACAAGCGTGCCTTTATTTTTGAATTCCAGTAGTTGCAACGCAAAAGATGGAAGGTGACAGCCAGAACCGCCGCGAGGCTCCTTCTGACGTTCCCACATCAGAAGTGGGATGTAATCCGAATGCCCACATGTGTTCAGGATTGCCCTGCTACGTGCTCAAAAAAAATTGAAAACGCTAGTAGCGAAAAAAATTATGTCTGATACGATACTGCTAATACAAGGAAGAATCCTGTGTGGAAACATCTCGTACTGCAACATAATGTTCATGGAGCTGTCTATGTAGAACAAGAATTTTGTGAACAGATTGGTTTCGGGAGAATTTGCCACGTGAAAATTGCAATCCTTATAGTGCTAAATAAACACTCAAAAAAAATGGAACGTCGATTATTTAAAATGGTGTTTGTAGAAGGAGATTTATAAAGAATTTCAGCGAAGGAACAAGTATGGTAACCATGGTTATGGTTATGGTATCGGTTTCCATTTTTTTTTACAAGTCAAGCTTGTTATCGTGTGTGCTAGAAAATTAACCGAATTTATCTAATTTTCATGTTTCAACAATGACGGTGATTATTGTGCAATATGGCGACAAAATAACGGTCGTGAATGGAGCTTCCCAGCTGCCTGCGGAGCTTGACGTGTTATCGTGAGTTTAGAGTGTCGGTGCTCGTGCATCTCCGTGGCGAACGTGAAGCCGCTGTACTGCGCGCCATAGCGATGTGCGCATCGTCACGCACTTTGAGTGGAAACCCGGTGAGACCGATCCATTTATGCTTTATGTTGAGGTTATTTGTCATACGACATTTATAAACTTGAGAGGCAGTTTCAATTGCGTTAAAAATTAAAACCTCAAGTTAGAATATTTCAGTTTTTGCGTCATTGATTGATTGACTGTGCATCAGACTATAGATTTTTGGTAACATTTGGCGCTAAGCTGTACCAATGACGGATACCGGGGTGACTTGAAAAAGACCCGTTGGCCTGCGTGATGGCATCGGGGTGACCAAGAAGTGACCTGTGTAAAGTCTGCGGTACTGTTGTTTTTATTGTGTTAAGCTGTACCTATGATGGGTATCGGGGTGACCTGGAAGAGACTCGTTGGCCTGTGTGACGGCATCGGGGTGACCAGGAAGAGACCCGTATACATCTGTGGTACAGTTGGTAACATGTGTTTGATAGCTTGGCTAAGGGAACCCTGTGTGACAGCAGCCTGTGTGGCAATGACTAACCTGTGTGGTAATGACTAGCCTGTGTGGCAATGACTGGCCTGTGTGGCAATGACTAGCCTGTGTGGCAATGACTAGCCTGTGTGGCAATGTCTAGCCTGTGTGGCAATGACTGGACTGTGTGGCAATGACCAGCCTGTGTGGCAATGACTGGACTGTGTGGCAATGACTAGCCTGTGTGGCACCGACTAGCCTATGTGGCAACGACTAGACTGTGTGGCACCGACTAGCCTGTGTGGCAATAACTAGCCTGTGTGGCAACGAATAGCCTGCGTGGAAATAAGTATCCTGTGTGGCAATGATTAGCCTCTGTGGCAATGACTAACCTGTGTGGCAGCAAATGGCCCGTATGGCATTGACTTACGGAAATGTGTGACTTTAGGGAAACATTTTGTTTCGTTTGGACTTCAAACTTGTAACCACTGTAAGTTGTTGTATAACATGAGCAAAGGGAGTTATTTGAGGGGTCAGGGTGACCGAACGGAGTAGACTGTAAGGTGAAACGGTACACACGAGGACGTGTGATAATGCAGGACGGCCGTGTCGGCGCGTTGATAACATTAAAATTATGAGCGGGTAACCCCGAATAGAGTAGTAAGTGTCACGACGAGTGATGGCAGCAGTCATTCTGGTGACAGGTGCCAACTGAAGTGCGCACATACTAACCTATTGGCTCGAAATCTCATTCCATCTTACTGATTGTGTGCGATTGTGAATAAAATGGCGAGGAAACCAAATAATGGAACATTGGACTATACAAGCGTGCCTTTATTTTTGAATTCCAGTAGTTGCAACGCAAAAGATGGAAGGTGACAGCCAGAACCGCCGCGAGGCTCCTTCTGACGTTCCCACAAATATATTACTACTTTATAGTGCAGGGAATCAAAAAGTACTGAATACAATATGTCACATATTGCAGTTTTATGCAGTACCTATGATTTCATGATTTTAATTTATACGCATTTTGAACAGCTCGTTCACAAATTGATTCATTTTTAGTTTGTTGAAATTGATCTGACTACAAAATATGTCATTCATATATATGTTAACGGAAATGTATGTGATCCGTCATTGTACCCAATTCCTAGGAAATCTATACATTTCATAAATAGTAATTGAAAATGTATATTTAAGATATCAAGGGGTAAGCTGGGGATAGCGGAGCGAGGGTATTGCATTATCCGATACAAAAAAAAAACTTATTATTGTTTCTCATATATTCAGTTACCATGTCGGGGGCAAAGCCCCAAAAACAAAATATCCAAATCACACACACACACACACACTGCAAATAAAGTAACACAACTAGAAATGCCAAGTCCATCCCTGTCCCCACCCTGGACACGGGGAGCTAAGACACATATCTCAGACAGGGCTGCAAGAAATGCCCACACCCCAATATGTAGATTTGTACCTCTCCCGGGCGGTGGTCATTATTCTACTGCGATTTGTGGTCTTGATACTTTACGGTATTTGGTAATTATTTTATTAGGAAAGTAATTTTTTAATACACATAGGGCATCATGCACTTAATCTTTTTCTAAGCTGACATTTCATCTAGTAATAGTCTCACATGAATTATATTATCTATCTGAACTCTTCAATCTAATCGTTAGCTTTTTTTGCTTATTTCTCAAATATTTAATTTTTTACTAATGACAGCCAAGAATAATCATATAAAATACTGCTTTAAAACGGCTTCTAAAATTATATAAAAAACATTCATCCTAAATAGCATTCAAAGTGTTTTATTTTATTTCATATAGTCTCATCACACATTTTTGCTGAACGTTAAAAGCTAAGTACACAGTTTCAAGTAGTGATTCTTATGGAGAGAACCATCAAGAAACTACAGAGAAAATAAACTTTATTTAAAACCAAAACTATAAAGTATCAAAACCAAAAGTACGTAAACCTCGCGACTAACATACCTCTACCCAATCAGCACGTAGAAGGGAATGTTTTGTCTGCTTCGACTCGGGTTATTACCAAGTGTGCCGTGTGACGGTGCCTCGTGCCTCTGCCTCGTGCCTCGATGGCATATGCCTCGAATATCCCTCATTGCGGGCGACATGTTTCGATTAAGACAACCCTCGTAGTACGGGAGATTAGATGAAGGATGTTTTTGTAATGTGTGTTGTGTTAATTTGCAGGTAAAGGGTTATTTGATTTGAAATTAAGTGTAAATTCTAGGATACATAATTATGAAAAATCTGAGTTACACTGGCAGTTTTAACATGACTTATCAATGGTAGATTTCTGTTGATTTAAGTACACAAAGAGTTGACTTTTCTGTTACTTTTAGGTGCTAAAAATAAATGCATAACAGCATAAGTACATAAGTATTATAAACTAACTCTTAAGTGCAAAGTTTCTTTAGCAAGCAACAAGCACAAAATCTCATTGAACAAAACTGAAGACCAACCGAAATTTCAACACCAATTATAAAACCAGCAAGGGATACAGCCAAAATATGACTCCCCAGCTCCCCTACTAGGCTATCGTCTCAAGACGTCTTAGGGTTGTCCAACACAGACGCCAATAATATAATAATATGAGCACTGCGATTGTCGTATGTGCGTCCAAGAGAATTATTAATGCCTTTCTGCCCCCGACGGGTAAGGATTCAATGCGGGTTTATTTAAATAGTTACGTAGACCGGACTTAATGTTAGAACCTTTGATTTAACTAAGGCATTGAAGTAGAAAATTGACTTAAGATTTCAGACGTGTTGGTCTTTGATTATGCTGGCGTTGGGAATTGAGTGCGTGGTTTTCGTTACGGTAAAGTTTCAATTCAAGTATTTGAAACTTTAGTCAGGACCATTTTTGTGAGGATTCGAAAAAATACTAATTCTTATTCGAGTTCTGTTTTAAGACTGAGTGAAGGAAAATATATCCAGAGGAGTGAGTGACCTCGGTTATCAATGTCATAAATTGAGACAACGAAATATGAAAAAGTATAATAATAGTATAGAAAGAGGTTTCTAAACTTGCTGTGGTTGAGAGAAACTTTCAAGCGAAGACAATTTAAGCACAAAAAGTTTCAAGCAAATAAATCTAAAATAATAGGATGAAAACAATTCTAAAACATGATATTATAATTAGTATGCAACATTCGTCAGCCCTCAAGTCTGTCGCAGTAGCCGGACAATGAAATATTTGCTCATTAGCCCGTCTACTGATTAATTGGGCTTCTTAGCTTGAGGCGAGGTCGCGTTGCTAGCGATTGATATGAAAGTATGAGTTTACGTTGACTTTACTCCTTGTAATTGATTATATAATAAGAAGGTTGGAATGAAAGTGATATGATATTATGTTAGCAGATGCCATAGGCACAAAGATGATATGGGCAGTTTTTTCTGTCAGAGAAGTAGTTCATTGGATGGAGTCTGCTAGCAGGTTCAACCACTTCGCGAATCCACTTACCGCCTGCGCTATATAAACATGCTTGAATCGTTTAAAAATGAATCCTTCACAAAACACGCATTTCTGACCCAGAAACAATGAACGAATTCCATAGCTTTGATCTTTTTGGGTTTAAATACAGCAGACCAAGTTACCTCATGAAAATTGGCTTCATCGTCACTCGCTGTCAGTAAGACCTTACTCCCGCTTGTCGGCTCTTAACTTAGCCATTGTATTGTTTATACGGCAGATATAATGTGTTTTGTCGGTAGCTGTGATACGAGCTAAGCCCAGTAAATAGATGCACCAGGAATGTGGACAATCTAGTGAAGGTATCTTATACTTAGAGAGGTTGGCAAGGAGTCTTGTGTGTTTGAAGGATTTGGTACATTTTCCGTTGGAGTATATTTTACTGCATTGAGTTTTGTTAAGAATAGATTGGGATTCAAACAGAAGAAGAAATAGAAGCCTCAATAGTGTCTCTGTTGTTTCTTTTTCAGCTTTCATATTCATTGGGCATCTGTTACTTTGGTTTTCTGGTGTTTTACTGTATCGTTAGGCTCACCTTTGCCGCATGTTACCTTACCCAAAATTCAAAGGTATACCATCCAACATGCCTCTCCCACGAGAAACTACAAACTATTTTCTAATTACCCGAAAATGGCTAACAAACGACCATTTAACACCAAAAGGTAACTCATTAATAAATAAACGTTTAACTCAAACACGAAACTGATAAACAAATATTTCCCTTCGCAATCCACACGTAGTATAACTAAGAAGAACCCTTGTTTTGTCCTTATCTTTTTAGTGAGGAGTGAGAGAGAGGTTCGTACCTTTATTGGTCTCACATGAACATAATTGTCGAATACAGATGTCGCAAACCCGACCGAGATTAATTCTAACAAGGGACCCACTATAATTATACGGGTTATGTGGTGGTGTGAGTTAGGAAAGACTGGCTAGTTATGCACAGAAAGAAAAGCAATGCAATTCAGATAGCATACGTAAAAAGAAGAGAGCCGTTTTGAGGTTTGAATTTAAAATTCAAGAATATAATAGCCCCTATTTCATAAATTTTATAACATGAATTAAATCGAATTCGTTTATAACCGTCAGATTTTTTGTATTTTTTTTAAATACAATGACTGAGTAAGGTGAAGAAAAACATTCTGAGGAAACTGCACTTCGAAAACCTGTAATCGTCAATCCACCATGCAGCCTTCTCTACTCTAAAATAGGTCATTAGAAAGACTGACGATGATGCAGGATTTCTAAACAACTAGGGTTCTAAAGTCTCCTCCTTTCTCTTTACCTTCAGAAGTAAAGAAGACAAAGCTTTTGTCAAAAATGTTGGTATTTAAGTTTTATGCTCACTGTGACTATTCTAATCGGTTCCTCTCATGCCTTATATCCTCAATAACAATCCGCGTATTACACACGTAGGCGGCTCCGGCGACAGATCACGTGATCGGCAATAATCCTCACCGCGGCGGGCACACACGCCGTATAATCTGGGGATGAGTCCGCAAATATTGGAGAATTGGTGCTGTCTAAATTAT
This sequence comes from Helicoverpa armigera, assembly GCF_030705265.1. NCBI lineage: Eukaryota > Metazoa > Arthropoda > Insecta > Lepidoptera > Noctuidae > Helicoverpa > Helicoverpa armigera. The sequence goes on along the minus strand of NC_087137.1, from coordinate 2,623,646 downwards.
TGCTGTTCAATTTACTGTTTTGATAAGGATACGTAATAAAAACTTTGCCTTTAGGACTCTTGATGGCTTGAAAATTCGTTATCAGGTACCTCTCAATAATCCCAATAAGGCTACAAGTGATCTTTGAAATGGCTGGTAACAGTCTCTCATGATCTCATTATCAATTTTACATGCTGGTACCACATTATCAAACAGTGTTACCAGTTATTGTTATACTGAGATATAACTAACTACTTCTAATGAGTGAGCCAGTTTTTTTTCGTAGAAACCACTTGCACTCGTGAAAGAAGTAAGCTGATATCACAGCAAAAAGTAGCTTGGGGCGTACGACCTTGCACGACGATGGTTATGATTGAAAGAACTTTTATAATACAATTAGAATTTCGGGGCTTATCTGTGGGATATGTATAAACATTCAAACTAACATACCTTTTACAATATTAGTATGGATGAAGATATTCCAAAGTCCTGTCCGTCCGTGTGATATGTAAATATATGATAATGTACAACCATTTCACAACTATGTCCTAAAACTAGGGTCCCATAAGTTTATGTGTTTATTCAGAGGCAGATGTGGCCCAAAATTAATATGTTTTGACTGTATTATCATTACAGATGTGGTATTTGCATGATATATTCAGGTTAATGTATTGGGTTGGGTTTGAGAATTAATATGGATGTTTCTTTGGATAGAAGTTTTGTATGTTGTTTTGGGACTTTTATATGTGATTTTAGTCCTCAGGCACGGTGGAGTGATGACTTGCGCAAGACGGCTGGCAGGAGCTGGATGCGACAAGCCGAAAATCGATCTCAGTGGCGTGCACTTGGAGAGGCCTATGTCCAGCAGTAGACTGCGATAGGCTGATGATGATGATGATGATGATGATGATGATATGTGATTTTTTGAAGATAAGTCTTTACTTGACTAAATGTTTTTATTACTAACTTCTTAAGTCACTTTTGACTACCACTGTTTTAGATAATTAAGACGTGACGACAGTTTTATTACCTTCAGCGATTGAAAAAGAAAACAATCGACTTAGTCATTGTGTCTGTAAGTTATCCCCTATTTCTTTCATATATTTTAAATATTCCATGCCATCCATATTTTTATAGGCTTTCTTTTTCTAAGTCTTATCCACAAGGGTGAAAAATTCTCGGGTCTTAAAATCTGTTTGTTTCACACAATTTATGATACACTTCAATAGCTATGCAAAAATAATACCGGCAGTAAACTACAACGGACTGAACATTAAACTCGACAGACACACATTTAAAACACATTAGTACTTCGCTATCATATATCAATAATATTGTGTCGCGGAAATTGAAACCGTCTAATATATTTGGACGGGGATGTTAGAAGAGGAGGAGTGTTGGATGAGGTATATTTTTTATTGGAGACTTGAACGATAGAACACTGTTGAGGTGAGTTTGAGGGAATCAAAAACTGCTTTACACATATTTTAAATAATAAAATACACAGTGCCTCAGGCTAGATCTTTTTTTTCCTGAAAATACTTCAAATAAGAAAAACATGAAAGACGATTGATCTATACTAATATTATAAAGCTGAAGAGATTGTTTGTTTGAACGCGCTAATTTCAGGAACTACTGGTCCGATTTGAAAATTTCTTTCAGTGTTAGATAGCCCATTTATCGAGAAAGGCTATAGGCTACTTTTTATCCCGGTACGGGAAGTAGTTCCCACGGGATGCAGGTGGACTATTAAGTAAAATGTGAAAGTGAAGTTTCTCAATTTGGCTCAAACACTGACATCATTTAAAACGTGCTCATTAGTGACGAAAGTAATTGTTGAACAAAAATATCTATAGATATAAAAAATATAAACATGAAATCAATTAACTGAATCTTCGTAGCTCCACAAAGTGGCGTCACACGTAACAACTCCCCACATCTCACAGTATCGATATTATTAATTCGGATATGAATCCGATAGCCGGCGGGATATAAGCATCGAGTTATCGTAATCGAGAATCGCTTCTCGATATATCGAGTAACTCGGTGTATGAGTTACGTATCAGTGTTACCGAGGATTTTTTACTCGCCTCAGGATTTTTTTATGATTAAAATATAGGGTGGATACTGTGTCCGATTTGTCGTTGTTATTAAGACTGCACATAGTCTTTTTCTTGATGCTTTTCCTGTAAAAAAATTGGGTTGGTGTTTTTCTAAAAATCGTATCCTGCTTTTAAGGTTGCAAAACTGAAAGACGAGCCCAGTGAATGGTTATATCAGACTTTTTAGGGAGAGTAAGTGTGGGAAGGCACTCAACTCGCAAAAATGGAGAGTACATAAATTAAATACACAGTTGAACTTCAAAAATTAATTTCGTTGTCCAAAATATTTGTCAAAACAACATAATCCTATTCCATGTTTATTTACTCATATACCTAGCAGTCATACATAGCGTATATGAATACTCTGTAGTCCGTACGAACAAGTTTGCAGGACAGTCTGTACAGAGACTTGTCAGCCGGCGCAGTTGCCGAACTTCTGTGAGATCTTATTCTGATGGGCTGTGGGATAGTTGCGGTCATTTTGGTTTGTATTTCTTTAAGGGGAAAAAATGAGAACGGGAAAAGGAGTAAGTTAATAGATGGTTTCTTTCATTGTGTAAAGGAAAAAATGGAGTTGGATGCCGGTGAATTCTGATCATAGGCTGATGCAGCTGAATTAAGTTTAGTTGGAGTGCTTACCTGTCTAGTTTAATGACACTATGATTTAATAAAAATACAGAAGCTGTTATATAGACTAGTTCTATCAATATTTTGTACTCCTGGCTAGCACTGCTGAGTAGCACTGGTCGATTACAAAATCAATAAAAAATACATAAGTATTGTAAAAATACAGCTACTATCCTACTAAAAGTAAGTCTATCCACTCTACCTATGCATCGCCCACAATAACAAACGCATGAACACAAACAAGCTTCACAGCTGATTGTCGCATTACAGAATAGGCTGACGATCGGAGAACGTCGCAAATCTCACGTATTTGATCGCTCGCTGCCTGATATACTTGTAGTGTTACATATGGATTCAATATGTTTAGGGAGCTGATATAACCAAAATGGTTGCTTAAAGTTTATGCGATTTGAACTGTGATTTATCTGAAAGTTGAACTTCAACTCACTTTAATTCCCTTAATATATTTTTTGCTCAGAGGTTTGACTTCAACGATTGCGTTTACTGTAGGCTAAGTGATATTTCTATTCACTCGTCTGGAATTCCCCTGCGTAGGTTTCCTTTAGGCATCCATAAAAATGAAAATGCAATGCGTGTCCTTTTTTATACTGCATATGCTACTGGAAGTCAGAGAAATGAAGAGGCAAGTACCTAATGAATAATTTTAATCATCTATTTATATCGATGACTTCATTACAGGAGTATCAACAGCTCTACAAACATACAAACGAACAAGAACGCGATGTGTACAAATCAAATAGGCCGCGTCTCTGTAGCCAATCAACAATTTCAAGATGTTTGCACAGGGCCAGCCTGTCTGAACGTCTTGACGACGTTCGGGATTACGTACCAACATTGTTCCAACTAGTGAAAACGTGAGGCATCTCGGAATATCCTTTGAATTTGGACGGATTTGTCGTAGAATTGGACAAGGTATTGAATGTTTCTTAGGTATGTAGCTTGTAGATTGGATTGTTGGCTGTGTTTGGTAGGAGAAGGTAAATTGAGATTTTAAGTTCTTTAAAAACGCAACTTGATCAGTCATAATAGCATACCTAATGACTGCGACATAATTCAAGGTTGTGCTAATTTTAAAATAAAATTATATTATTATTTTAATATTTGTCTAGTGTGTGAAAACTATGAACAGTTGTTAAGCCGTTAATTTATTTGGGAGATGAAAAATTGACTTTTGACGAGTGTGAGACTCGAACTGACTCAAATCTACTTGTTCTCTCCTTCTGGAATTTTACTGTTTTTAATAATCCAACAATCACAACGGGTTATATTTAGAATACCTGGGTCCACATAGCTGATTCCACATAGCAACTAAGCCTGAATAGATCGACTCTGTAATTATTGTTGCTTGTACCTTTTTAAGCAAATTATAGACAAGATTACAATAATTATGTCCTAGTTATGATCCGTTACTTACATACTAGTCCATATGATGAATTATTCAAATGTGTTCAAGATTTTATCTCAAAAATAGTGTACGGAAGAAAATCATCTAGTTATTACGTTGGTATAATTAGACATGACACTTTGGTCGGTTGGACGATGTTACTTACCGATGTAGGTTTATTAAAATTGGATAATTTGAACTATCATCACATATCTCGCAACTGCTGAGAAACTCTGGAATCGAGAGCAACTCTTTATTTGCTTCCACTCTTTTTTGTATCTAGTTTTTCTGGAGGTATATTTTAAATTACTTAATTAAAAACGACGTTGTAGAGATACTGGTAGAAAAAAACATGTGGATCTGACAGATTTCCTATTAAAAATATTTTATGTACCTAGATTAGAGTACGCATTTTTTTAGAGATAATTTCTCTAAAAAAATGCTATGCTATGCTTGTAAAATATATTACATACAAATTCCTATTCTATCGGAACTAAGACACTTCAACAATCCTAGTCCAAATCGAAACAGACAAACATCGAACTCAACAATGTAACTATAACGATAATAGCAACAACGCTACAAATAAAATTACTACAATAATTTCAAGGAGAATCGGGAAATTTTGAACTAAGTTTCTCTAGAAGTATGTAATATTGTTTGATCAGTCTAGATTTTTAACCATATTTCTAATTTATAGGAGGAGGTTCTCAATTCAAATTATTATGAATCACTTGGATATGTTTTATATCTAGTTATGTTAAGAGTGGCTATTAACCTGCCAAGCAACAGTCTTGTTAAACACCAAGTTACATCTACTATTCCCTAAATTGTAGCACCAAATTTAATAATGACGGGACTTGAACGAATATAGTTATAGAATCATTGTGGGCTTAAAGATAATTATGGAAATACACATACACCTACTGTGTACAAAACATAGCCTATTCCTTAACGAAATTACCACTAAACTCTCACCCAAATTCCCCCACCTTCCTTTATTGTCAAAACGCCACACAATATCAATGTACCAGAATTGAGAGTATGTCCTACGTTACATAGGAACAAATCAAGTGCTATAAACTAAACGTAGCGTCACTGCGATTATCTCGGGTTTCTCACACACTGTCCTGGCCATTTGTTTAAATTACATTAGCGTGTGCATACTTTGGTTAGGGCTGTCGTGTATAGAAAGGCGAAGCGAAGCTATTGGAAACAATAATATTTTTTGTAAGAGCTGATATCTTTATGCTCGTGCATTTTGACATGCTGTCAACTGTAAGATAGGTGAAATATTTATTTTTTCACAACTTAAGTGTTTTGTTTATAAATAAGACACTAGAAAACGACTACCTCCTTCAGTCGCTTCTTTGTAAAACACTGGGACTCAGCTGCACCTGGTTAGACTGGAAGCTAAACCCAACATAGTTGGGAACAAAAGCTAGGCTGATGATGACTATGAGTACCTGTAAGTAAAGAACCGAAGACGCTTACTGAGAGAACACACACATTGGTTTTATCTACAGCATCTTATTATATTGTACAAAATCCTTGTGACTCTTTGTTATTTGTAAGGTATGTGTATTCAAGTTTTCAGTCCCATATAAAGTGTTTAAAGCACAACATTTACTTTTTTATTGGCAGAAAGTCGGGAAATCAATTGCAATTGTTACAGTCAAACAAAGTTTTACCCAAAAGATAAAATATAGCATTTAAACCCCACTGGTAAACGACCCTTTCCCTTGTGTGAAGTGAACACGCGTGGGCGCGAGTTCGTGATGCGTGAGCGCAGATTAAATTGCATTAATGCAATATACTAACATACTTAAAGTTTAATCTTTTTGTTGCACATATTTCGCGCCGTGAATAAATATGTTTAATTTATATGTATGTTTTGTTACAGGGTTTGTTTCCTTATTGAATTTGAGGAAATAAATTGGTTAGATTAAACTTAGGTATGTGTAAAAGATTGTTCGTTCGTTGAAAGTGGTCTGTTAATGTCAATTTTACTATCGACAATTATGTACGGCCTAAATGTTTTACACGTTTGTATTTAAAAGTTATTGCTTATTTATTGCCTACGATCAAAATCACACAATTTCATATTTTCGCCACATACTTAGCAATGCCGCTCGGAAGCTGGAACGCTAGTCACTTCACAATAATCAAAACGTATGAACAACACACTTTCACGCATGCATGAGATATCCGATCACTTCAAACCGGCAAAGTTACTTGGGTAACTGTAAGAAATTGTAACTGTATTAATTACAATCTACCACTTTGAACTCAAGTTCTTTCTTAATAATGTACTACACTATATTGCATTTACCTCCACGTTTGCTAGCATACTACCCACGTGTTAAGATATAGCCCAATAAATAACAATTATACCTGCTCATTTATACACGCTATTGTTACTGTGGTTGTTGAATAGTTGCTTGTTATGTTATGTGTAGCTGGTTCAATTCTGTACGAAAGATTTTGGAAAGCATATCTACAACGGCGCCCAAAATCATGATTGCTTTTTTCTAGTTCAAAAACTTGGACTGACATGTTGCTTAAATACGTTGGTACGATTTGTATTAGTATACGTAGCATAGTACATATAGCTATGTGTAAACAGCCTATACTTTTTGCAAATTCTTTCCCCGTGGTTTCACCGACATACCAAGGAAACCAGGTTCTACGATCGATAAAAAAAATATATCTCATCATTTCTCAACCTAGATATGATTTTAGTAGTTTTGGCGCGAAAGCTCGACAGACAGGCAGGTAGAGTTATTTTCATATTCCTAATGTTGAATAGGAGTAATGTTGAAAAACACCATGCTATAGGTGTACTGTAATAAATAAAGCTACGGATCTGTTTCCACAATTCCAGTGACATCCTTCTACACCATGTTACTCCTTAGCAAAAATCCATAAAGAGTTGCGGTTGCACTAAGTTAGCGATTCGGCGTACACAGGAGTACAGAAGTAGCGATTCGGCACGCCGAGACTAGATTAGGCTGCACACACGACACTCGGCTATTAAGTGGCGACCTGTCTATAAACGTGTTTGTATCATGTTTGTACTGTCGCCTACATAAGTGTTCAGATGAAAATAAGTTGCGCTTATTTGATTATGGAGTCGGCAAAAATTATTCTCATAAGCCATCATGAAGAAACTAGAGTCTTTAATTCCTCTTTCAAAATAATAATCGTTGTATAAAAAAAGCCGGGTATAAAAAAAAGTTTTAGAAAAAAGAACTGACTTCTAAAGATACTAAAATCAGTGCATCGGTCTAGAAGTTGGTTTCAAGTGGATGTAGCTATGTTTATTTTGCCACCGACTTATATGCATCGGTTAAGAAGTCGGTAGTAACCCAACTGGATTTTTTGTGGCTTTTTGGTATTTGTCAAATAAAATATGACAGTTACGCCGTGAGCAATTATAAACTAGTCAGTCAGACCAGACAAAGTATCCAGAAATTTTCTCAAAAACTTTTGTCCCCGCCGCTACTCTCGCTGCGCAAGCGTTCATATTAAAGAGCAAAGTCACGCGCAATGGCGCGTAACCGATTGTCTTATTAATGTTTCGTACAGTTAACGCCGCCCACCTATCACAGTGCAGGTAATCGCGCCTCTGTTAATTGGGTCTTCTGTGGAACCTAATAGGCTGTAATGGACCTGACATACTGGGAAACATAAGGTTGTGTGCTCAGGTTATTACGTACACAGGTATGTTCCATATCATGGTATGGTGTTAAGAAATACCTCTACATAGCACCTACACAATAGATTTGGTAAAATAAGCAACCACTGTCGCATTCGATGCAATTGAACATGAGGATCCTATTGCTAAGGTTTTTCATCAAAATATTACCCTTTTTATTTGGGGATGTAGTGGGTGGGAGTTTCAGATTTTTACTAAATAAAACCCACCTTTGTTCCTTCTGGAGCCCTTCGTGTAAGCAGGTTACCAGAGCTGCGGTATCTCTTTCGAAGATCTCCGCAGCCTGAGCTGGGACGTTTGATAGTAAGGTTCAGTTTCTATTTAATAAAGTTATTCATAACCATAAACAATGACTGATAAATTCTTAACATCAACAGCCAACCAAAAAATGAGCGTAATTTTTTCCAAAACAGAAGAAGCACAACTAAATTTAGTAAAAATCTACCGATACAGTACACAAATAACAAAACGCTACTACAACATAAATAAAAGGTAAAGAAGAAATAGATTATTCACAAATGTGCATCCAAGGGAGTCTTTTTGCGAGTTTCCTTGCAAGTTTTTGTTGTGGCGGCGCGACAGTGAACTCGCTTCCTGCGACAATAAACTGCGGTGGCTATGAAATTATACTGAATATAGGTACGTAGTGAGTGTAGAAAGAATAATGAGTGAAACTGTAAAGGGTTCAAAAAATTAAGAATCGATTAAAGAGAATGTTATGAATATGTTGTGTGATAACAACCTTGGATAGCTTTTTTCTTTTGACTCCAAAATTTGAAATAACCTTTAGAATCCAAACTTTAAGTCGGTCGTCACTTTGGTCAGTTGGTCATCACAAAGATCAGCATGGTTTGCAGATAAACAATTAGAAGTTCTATGAACTTTGGTATACCTACGCATTCTGTCCTAGTCTCATAAAACCAATCCGATTTGTCCTTATGCGTATTTGCAGTGAATTTCCTTTATTTTACCCACAATTTTCGGCAACTAAAAACCGCTATAAAACTACGACTCCACAAAAAATCTAGTTCGGTTCAAGTTTCGAAATAATTATTATTCTCAAAGCAAGCCTTTTCGTAGCTATCAGTCTACCGCAGTATCCTTTCGAAGGAGACCTATAACAAATTTTCATTTTTTCGCAGTTTTGAGTTATGAATTTTTAATGAGATTGCGAGAGAGATTAAGAGTCAGAAAGTCATTTCCCGGTAAAGGAGAGGAGTATGAAAAAAAAGGATTGCTTCAGCCGTAGCGTTTGTTAGCATCGGGCTATAAAGTCAGCGGGTATGTAAAGCAATAGAATCCGAAATATGCGTACGTGTACAATAAATTAAATGTCAAATTACGCAATTACGTTTTGACATTTAATTTATTGTACTTTTTTACTACTATTGTTTAGTTTTATCTTGTGGTTGCAAGTTACATAGAGGCAGAAAGTACTGACTGACTAAATTGGTAAACAAAACGTTCTTTCATTTATTCCGTTTTTGTATAATATTTTACCTAAAATTTTGGCTTCAAGTAAAAATGTAGTAAGTAGACTTTAATCAGAGTCTCACTTATATGTATCTTCTTTTGGTACATGTTGTGCCATTCGTCGAAATATTAGATATATCGCTTTGAGCTGGTCCCAAAAATTCTCTAATTTAATGGCCCAACATTGAACCCGTACCTATCTTCTCGAGGGCAATCCAGAACGTTTCAGATTCGGTTGTGTGCCGCTTAACCAATTTTTTGTTTTTCTATTATTTATTTTTATTTTTTCGGGTTATTATTTTAGTGCGCATCTCGTTAGGTTTGCTGGTTTGAAGAGCGTTGTTATACTTTGTAGGACCTTAGTTGCGTGGAGCATGGTATTTTGCCATTGGTTTTATATTCTGAAGTACCTAGATGGTGCTCGTTGAAGGAAGAGTACATAGGTACATTTTTCGTATATTAATATTTGGTAACGTAGACCGTTGTTCTTGAGGGCTGAAAATCTGCTAGCGATATTTGTAGCATAACAACAACTTGACGTTTTAAGAGTAACATTGATCATAGAATATAATGACTAGTACCTGGGAGTGCCTCGTTCCATGCCTCAGAGTCAGTCATCATGTCGGTCCTGCGCCTGATCTATCACAGGTCGTGTCTGATACTCGCCCCCTACTACTACGAGATTAAAGAAATAGAGATTAGCTTCTGTGTCTGCACAAACTTATGCGCTCTAAAAAGTGGTACGCTATGATTGGTCTTCTACGAGAATATCTGACGTGGCAAAAAATGGGTCTGATGAATATTATTACAGCAGCCTTGTTACGGATTTTCCTTCTACTCCCCGACGACAAATGGCGACCTCATATCACACACAACCCACAACCCACAATTAAACAATATGATGAGCCAAGCGCAGACAGTCCACTAATAATATATTTATATTATACCTACACGGCGCGCGTGTCGCGTTCCCCACAGAGGGAGATTAAGCGTAAACCGTTTATAAATTAGACCTAGCCACGTCCATGTGTCGGAAGGATTTGCGTGTTTGTTAAATTAGGATTTACTGTATTGTGCCTATTGTTTCCTACGTGTTTTTTGACTAATGAGAGGTCGCACGTGATGTTGTTTATAAAGGACAATACACTAGCTTCCACCAGAGGTTTGAATTCGCACACCCGATTAAAGGTAAGGAAGGGTAAATGCTGTCCAGTTGAATAAATAAAAATGTTTGCGATGGAAATATTTTGATACTTCATGTATAATTTCAATATCCAACTGATAATATGTAATATCCCAATCATCAATCCAAAGGAAAAATTCTTAAGTTAGCATGCAAATTCAAAATACAACATACCGTAGAAAATTATAACCTACTAAACAATGCACCATGAATATTTGAAAATGTAACAACTTAACATTCAGTCAACGACTGCATAATAACAGTACTGGCCGTGCAATTTTTCCACTTACAACATAATAAAAAAAAAAAAACCTATTAAAAAACATGTAATTCTTGTTACCGTCATTCGAACATCTTTAGCAGTCTACGGGTTGTCAGAAGCAATAATGTCAGACCACTAGTCTTATTGGGTTGGCTGGGTAACTGGGTAGACAAAGTCAGATAGGCAGTCGCTCCTTGTAAAACACTTAGACTGGAAGCCGACCCCAACGTAGTTGGGAGAAGGCTATGGAGATGATATGTACCTCGTATCATCATCTACAGAAAATGGTTTTACTTTTTATACATGCCATATAGAGCCGTAGGTAAGTTGAATAAGGTACAAAATCCTATACATAATTTATATGGCTACCTGTACCAAGAAAAACGGTGACAAATATTTGTATAGATAGTGTATGAAAGCCTGAATGGATTATGAGTGTCATAAATGAAACTAAAACGAATGGCCTGGTTGGCGCTATCCGTCTTGTGCGATGGTCATAGTAAGGATATGATGGTCGAAAATAAATTTTCTCTACTGTAGACTGAAGGGATATTGAAGGGATACTGAAACGATGACAAAATCATTACAACTTTCAACATTTTGTAAGTGTAGGTTTATTCGTTTATCTTCTTAATTTCTCCAGAGAACATTCATAATATTTCATACACCTACTTACATTGAAATGGCGAGATTTCATTGACACGTGGAAAGAAAAAAGATTAAATAGGTACCTCTAAATACTCGTTTAAATTAAAGAAAAACGTTGGTAGTTACCTAATATCAAATGAAAATACTTGATTACTCAATAACAATATAAAAACTGAAATGTACGGATTTCAGCTTTGAACACTACTTTTTGCAAACTCAAACCAAAATATCATGTTTTTTCTGCAAACAAAGGCGCATCCACACTACCCTACCAGCAACACATTCAAGGGTTCCCGCGTTCCTCACGCAAGGAGCCTTTTCATAATGTATCACAGAAACCCCATGTGTAGACTCCTTAATGAATCATCGTGAAATTGCATACAATTATAATGATAAACGCCTTGGACTCAGTCACGAATGGGTTTTAGGGAAAGAAATAAAAATGTGTTTGAATGTAGTGCATTTTGTATGCGTTTAGTGTAGGGCTTTTTAAGGTTGTCTTAGCTAGATAAATATGAATGTCTATGATAAGTTAAAAGATTGTTAAAGATCAATTTTTTCAGCTTTTCATGATCAGCTTTTCATGACTTTATAGTTTTAAATGGTGAGCAAGTTAAAAGTACTGAAACGACACCAAAATGCTCATGTAATGTTATCTCTTGTTACCTGTTTTAAACACAATTACCATCCATTTACCATCTTAATTTTAAAACTAGGCACTAGCTTTCACCCGCAAAGTTTTACCTCGTATGAACTATTCTACGCATCCGGATAAATAGTAGACATTTCTCAATAAGTAGTCTGATATTTTCAACGGTTCAGTAGTTTTGGTTGAATGCTAATCTTGGGTTATTCTTTAGCTCCATCATATAACTACAGATTTATCTAACATACACAATAATAATATATTATTATTATAACTTATAACCCACCCAAAACCCAGCATCGTGGAGGAACGTACGCTCGCATCACGTGACCGGAGGGTCGTTACCGCAGACATTTGAATTCCGACTGTTCATTTGAAATGCAAGGGTGTGACCGCGCGGAATCGCGGAACACAATCCGGTGTACGTAGTAATAAGGTTGCATTGATTTGTTGTTATTTTGTGTAATGTTATAAACTAGGTGTTAGGTACCTGAGGTGGCTTTGGCGTGAAAGCGCGACAAACAGACAAACAGTGTTAGTTTTTTTTGCATTTGTAATATTGGTAAGGATTGTTGTGGAGCTGAGGTCAATATTTGTTTCGTATGTTTTAGTGTCAAATAAATAACATCGATATGACCAATAAGTATTTTTATTTTATTTTTTTAGGAAAATATTTATTTTATTTATTTAGATATTTACAATACATACATGTGACAAAATACTGATAATGAGCTGTATCGCTTTTCTTACCTAATGACGAACTACTCTTAAAAATGTGCGATGTGCAAATTTGTATAGTTACCTAGTACTTCTTGAAGGCCTTCCAGGAATATCAATTTCTTTTTCAAAAGATTATCAAGTGTGAAAATGTTAAAAAAACTTATCTTCTCGAAATAAATAACGAAATCTAAAGTAGATCATAACATTCATAACCTTTGTGTCCATTCATTTGGTTTTAATAGTCATATTTTTCCAATCCAAATAAATACTTTTACTTACTTATAAAACACAATGAACTCCCAGCCTTATTAACCCTTCCCAGACATGTGAAACGGGACTCCACTAACCGGCCATTAACAGAAGTAACCCTTCCAATGTGACTATATCGTTATGCGGTGCCTTCGTAAGTTGGTAGCATTCGCTCAATAATGACGGGTATTGCATGAGCATTACCGTATTAATATTTTAAATTCAAATGGGTAACTTGGAATTTGAAAAAAACATTGCAATGAATTGGAATTCAAATAAAGAACGCTTTCTTTGTTTAGGTTCGATATTCAAAATAATTATGAAGAAATTGAAAGGATAGGTATTTCAAGTTTAATATTTGGAGGTTTTCAACGCTCAATCCTTCTCAGTGTGAGAAAAGGCCTGTGCCCAACAGTGGGATGATAATACAGCTGACGGTTTAAAGATTTATGTTCTTAGTGGAGTTCTTGCATGTACGTAGCAAAAAATATTCTTTAAAGTTCTTGAAGTATCCCAAGTAGTGTGAAAAATATAACCCAAAATACCTACATAGTTCTATGTTCTGAACAAGTTAATGTTTTTTTCTGTGTACAAGTCTTCAGGAATTTTCCATACTCCATGAAAGTAGGCATTACTTATTTATTCCATAATTGCTTTCTTATATCGTTTATTTTCTTTGTCCTTGCAACAACGTGCTTTATGTTTGTTTTCCCACATAAAATGTAATTTCTTTGAAGTTGTTTGCTATTTAATTCTAAGTGAACTATTACTTATGTTTCCTTGTGTACAATTTCTTGCATCGTTTATGACATACATTATGTATGGTCTATTTTGTGTTTGGCCGTAAATATAACATCAATTTCAAAAACTATTGAAAAATATAGAAACTATTGACAGTCAATAAAAAGATAAATTATTTGCTAGTAATGTATCCTTCTCCATGTGAGAGGAGGCCTGTGCCCAGCAGTGGGACGATAAAAAGGCTGTAACAAACAATGTATCGCCGCTCAGTTCATTTTGGTTCATAATTACTGTCAGGAGTTACACATCTTGTTGAATCTAGCAATACTTAATTATTTCTTACTAGCTTCTGCCCGCGACTTAGTACGCGGATAAAGTCCCTTATGCCAGCGACTACGGGGTCAGCAGAATCAAAGATCTGAACCGTCTGATATTGAATTTTAAGGGCCCGTTGACTTGAAAACAACGGAATACGCATAGCTATTAGAAACGTTCCATATATTTAATTTTTGTACTTCAACGGCAAAAGCACAGCAGACTAAACAAAACGCTGAGAACTGAACCGTAAAAGACGTGACCATAGGGATAAAAGTAGTGATTCTAATTAGTCCGCATTTAAGTTGTGTGTGGCAAAAATATTACACGTATTAATACGTTAAAAAACATTAAATGTTACTGAGATAACAAAGTCGTGATGACTTAGTGGAAGTCGTGGTGGTTTAGTGGGTAGAGAACCAATCTCTCAAGTATGAGCGTACGTCTTTGATTCCAGGTCTGGCAAGTACCTGCCAATGCAACTTTTCTAAGTTTGTATGTACTTTCTACGTATATTTTGGATACCAATGACCGTTATTTGGAGGCATCCCCTCCAAATAACGGTCATTGGTATCCTTAAGCTGTAGGTTCCGGCTGTCATTGAACATTCTTGGCAGTCGTTATGGGTAGTCAGATGCCAGTAAGTCTGACCAGTTTTACCAAGGGGTATTGGGTTGAGCGGGTAACTGGGTTGTGGAGCTCAGATAGGCAGTCGCTCCTTGTAAAACACTGGTACTCAGTTGCATCGTGACTGGAAGTCGACTCTAACATAATTGGGACAAAGGCTCTTGAGATAATAACGACAATAATAATGAGATATAAGCACCGCAGGATATCTGAGGCTGATGACGGGGAGTAGCGACCCCGGTGGGCTATATATACTGAGTTCTCCAGGGAGAGTATACTGTCCCCCATCTCCGGCCGGTCGGAGTGAACCATGACGGGGGTAGGTCTCACGCCTCTGGCTTGGCTTGGCCGTCCAGAGTGGAGTCGCTAGAGCAGGGTTAGTAGCCCTGCTCGGAGGATAGGTGCCTCGTGGTAAGTGATCTCGTGGTAAGTATCCTCACACTTCAGCCGCTCATATCCCAAGTAGTTTTCATCAACAGTTAGCAATGGTATAGCACAGAACCGGGGATTGTCTTTTTTTTAACGACGTCCACCGGGGATTGTCCTCGGGTTCATTTCTATAGTGTATAAAGGAATAATCGTCGGTTTTGTTTCACCATTTCATTAAAGTTGTCTCAAAAGGGCTTCAGAGTGTTGGCTTCGGCCCACGTTTGCCTCCCAAAAATTCGGAACTCTGTAGTCCCGAGGTCTGGAAGAGACATACAAAATAATAATGAGATATAACGCAACAAATTCGCAGAGTGGGGGCTCCTGAAGCCACGTCTAGGTATGTAAAATTTGTACTAAGCAGTGACTTAACACAAAATTCAAGTTATATCTTCGTTATTATTTGTTTGTGAGAAGGAAAAAAGAAAAAATACGTGTCCATTATTTTAGGATTATCTAAAAGACGGACTAATTACTTTTTTGATTCACCATACCACCTATTTCATAACATTCATTTCTATACATTTCAAGTGTAGTATTGCTCTGGAAGTTCCACATCAGGTGTTCCAGATCTTCGATGTATATACGTCAATAGAGAGTGCTTATCAGGTTAAACCACTTTTGCTAAAACGTCATATTTTTGTATGCTATAGTCTAGCTGGGCTCCTAGGGTTCCACATCAGGTGTTTTACATCTTCAATTTTTATAAGTCAACAGAGAGTGCTTATCAGATTGAACAACTTTTGCTGAAACGTCATACCTCTATATGTTATAGTCTAGCTGGGCCCCTGGAGTTCCACATCAGGTGTTTTAGATCTTCATTTGTATAAGTCAATAGAAAGTGCTTATCAAATTGAACAACTTTTGCTAAAACATCATACCTGTATATGGTACAGAGAAGCTGGGCTCTTGGGGTTCCACATCAGGTGTTCCAGATCTTAAAATTAATTATCTCAGCTGAAAATGCTCATCATATGAAACAATTTTTGCCATGGCACCATTTTTGTATCTCTTATAGTTTTGTTGGTCTGTTGGTGTTCTGCATCAGGTCCTCAAGTTTCGAAGATAAATTATAGCCTATATGTTGACCAGGCTTAATACTGATACAACACAGAAAAAATCATTGAAATCCGTTCAGTAGTTCCGAAGATTAGCGTGTACAAACAAACAGACATACAGACATACAGACATACAGACAGAATTTTTTTTTTGGATTTGTGCTCCATTACTGTTTCTAAACCCCACCCAATTATTATTTTTTAAATATATTCAATGTATAGACACAGTTTTTTTACAGATTTATTACATGTATAGATATAGATATAGATATAGATATAGATATAGATATAGATATAGATATAGATATAGATAGAAGATATAGAAGATTTATTATATGTATAGATTACAATCTCTTTCCGACAACGGTGTAATTTAACCTAGAAGTATGAGATTCGCAAACTGGATGCAATTTACACGTATCCATATTGTCTTTCACAAAATTCAATTCCTGTCAATAACTAAATAATATGTCACAATAATTATTGACCCTCAACTTTATCCATCACACACACACACGCACACACACACACACACAACACAATAATTCGAAACACAAATGTCTCAACCAATATCAATCATGAGTGATCTAATTTTTCTCGACATAATAGAATATCGAATTCAATTCAAATTCAGAATGTGGGTCGCACTGATGACCTTACAGATGGCGCTGGTGCATCGGAGCCTGCTGTTTCAATTGTCGAACACGTTTCAAATTACGAACGCCGTTTGAATCTGTTAGGAGGTTCACATATTGGTCGGTCGAAACGTCGAGACTTGGTGTTGGGTATAAAAAAAATTGAGCTTGTGTTGCTAGGTTGAAAATTACGTGATAAAAACTTTTATTGCTCTGTATACTTTACTTATGATTTTTTTTTTTAAATAACAATTCCTTACAAAAATCAGTAGGTACTGTTCTTATAATATTGTTTTTTAAACTCAAAAGCACCTTTTATGAGTTAATGACCTATAAGTTAATTTAAAAGTTGTATGTAACTTTAATAATAAAAATTGCTTTACACATTGATTCAATCAATCTGCTGCGACTTAAAAGCCAATGTGCATACTCTTTTACAATCACGTCTTTGACCTATAGCCGGCCAGTCACACTTTAGAGGTCAATATTTCGAATACTTATCGATTAAATTAATTCGGAGAAAATAATCGATTCGGTGTTCTCGCAAATGAAACAATCAGTCGAAGCTAATAAGTTCTGCGTAAAACCACAACTCATATTATTTGAATATACATAGTTCTGTAATTGAATATCTGAAGTTGGCAATACCTGAAACTAACTCAAATAGACTTTCTACCAATTGGAAATATTGCTCATCATGAGTCTTCTGCGAAATGACTTTGGTATTTGTTAACCGACTTCGAAAAAGGCACTTCTCAATTTGACTAGTATGTTAGTCGCTATGTTTGTGCGCTTTATCTTCCGTTCAGCGACCCAATTTTTCAGCATAGTACATGTCAGAATTAGAAGGTTTTAGATATATTACTGGATTTTTTTTCGTAATTTACAATATATATTTGCTAATACAAAAATCTCTACGCACTTAAAATACTAAAACCCATAAAAAATAACAAGAAAAAAAAACAAAATTGAAAAGATTCGAAATTCAAACTGTCTGTTCCTAATTCAAAAGCGCTTCACACATCGTGACAGCAACACGTTCATTAATCGCGGCGCTCCAATTATCACCTCTATGGTCGGGGGTAACTCGCGTTGATGACGACACAATGAGACCAATTTGTGTGTAATTAATTGCCTCTTCATATGTTTTAGGTGTTGGTAGTAATATGCTTGAAGAGAAGTAGATTAAGACGCTTTGGGAAAGGTAATAAAATAATTAGGATTTATTGGGTTTTTCATAAGTTACAATTGTCAGATATCGTTATTGGTTCTTTGACATTTAATTTTAGCGCATGCTTTCATTAAAATTTCTGATTTCTTTCTTTGTTAAATACCGTGGTAATAAGTGGTCATACAGTCTCCCGTACATTGAATTAAATACACTGAATACTTTTATCAACGGCACCACTAAAACCAACGTCAAAATTAAGCAATTCTTTCGTTCAGAAAAGTAAGACCCATTATTTCGATAGCCAATTCAATGACCATACTGAGAGTATGCCCAGACGACCACAGACGCAATGGATGTCTTTCACATAGTTCGTGTGACAGATTCCCTGTTCATTAGGAATGTGTGTCCCACAGTACCACCACGTAATTATACGCAGCAGATTTTCTAGTGATTGATTTCTTTGTATGAATAGCTATATTAATTGAAGATGTAGGGATAATTAAGAGACTGCCCTGTTAATTGAAATTGCGTAATAATTTGTACATATTTTGATGCTATATAAATCCTGATGTTAGGTACCAAATATACTATCAAGTACTTTCTCCATTATAAAGAGGAAGTATCTTTTGTTTGCTTGTTTGTTTTCTGAAATGAATGACTCTGGCTGGGAAATGAATGAACCTAGATATTTTTTTTACATGTAGTTTAGGGACTTCAGTCTTCCCTAGTAACATAGGCTATATTTTATCCCGGTAAGGGCACTAATTCCCACGGGACGCGGTTGAAACCACGGGAAAACGGCTAGTAGCTAATAAAAGATGATACTCATAGTTTCCCAAACTTTAAAACCAAGCTCATCAAATTTTATACATGTCAGCACCTAACATAAACCATATCATTTTATGACTTAACAACTTTCTTCGTAACCCCATGGTTGTCGATCATTCTACGCCCCTACATGTAACACCCTTAAGTTACGGAGTTAGAAAAGTTTGGAAATTGTTCCTACTTACAACCCTTGGTTGCTTGTTCGATATTATATTTATTGGTTGTCTAACTTTGTGATTGTTATTGATTAGGTTATTTTTTATTTGTTCGATAAGATTTGTGAAAATTTTGTGAAGATTTGAAAAATCCACAAGTCCGTTTACCGTCGGGAAAATAGGGTCATGTTTCTATAATTTTTAATGAAAAATTCATAATAGAACACAAATAAAACATGAGCTTTTATAATGCGCATTTTTATATCTCTTATAGGTGCTAAGAATTTAATTGACCATTGGAGTACATGTGTTTTTGTTGATATCAGCATAAAGAATAAACTTACATATATAAAGCTAACATTAGCCAATCAAAATTATCGATTCCTATCGCCCCACATAACTCACCCACTAAACTGTAGATCTTAGATAACTCAATCAACAGGAGACGCTTCGCCTCGATCGCAAAGTTGCCTACCCTTCACGCTTAAATTGGCAGAATTTCTCCAAAGAATTCGGTGCCTATAGCTGTTCCATTTGGTTCAGTGCTCTAAGATGTGGATGTACCTCCACATCGTTCAGTTTCCGATGTATTTCCGACACACTTACCAAAGTGACTCGTGTTTTGTTTTAAGGTTTCTTCACCTTTTGGTTGATCGATGAAAGCAATTTTAGTATTTCTTGTAAAAATGTAGTAAATAAGGTTTATCTAGTCTAATACACCGTTCTGATTTTCACACTTTTTATAGTGACCAAAACACTTGATAGTTATACGACTAAAAATAGACAATAATTTTCATTATAAAAACAAAATAACGTAATTTAATAAAATATAAATACAACAGCTCCCAGCCCGGATAAGCGTTTCATAGAACTCATCTCGAAGGAGATCCTAAGCCTTATTTATATTTTCCTCCCTCCTTACTGCTTAAGATTTTCTTCAAATAAACTACATCCCGAATACATTACACATTTTTCCTCGCCACAATTTTCCACAAATGTTAAGCATAAAGAATGTCTCAAGGAACTGAAAATTGCGCTCTCCGACAGCAAAATATCGTATAAAAGAGTAAAAAATAGAAAAAAAAAAACAAAAACAATTCAGTAAGTGCACCCATACACGGCATTGTCACACGTTAGTCGGGTCATGCGATACGACCGCACAAAACGGGCACAAAACATCTATTGTGTTGTGAATGGGGTGCTTTATACCGCACGCGGAAACAAATTTTTTTAAGAACGCGTTCTTTTTTTTGTATTTGGAATGTGTCGTGGTTGGTTTGTGGTTCTGTTTGTTTTTCTTTTTGTTTTATGGCAGTTTTTCGTGTTAAGTCTAATTTTTTTAATAAGATTACATGACGACTGTACAAAATTTACATTATTATGGTGAGGTAATTAAGCTCTCTAATTTATAAGAACGCCCAAATTTATTTTGTTGGTTACTTACCTAAAAGATTAGTTTTTCGACTGCTGCATATTTGTTAGGTATTCAGTTTATAGTAGCAGTACCTATAATTGACTCAGCCAGTCATTATGTCTGAAAAGAAATAAAAAGAAGAAACAACAGTTACTTTCTAGTTTGTTTAATCCACATATTATATTCAACTGATACTAAAAATACCAAATACTACTATATTAACATAATAATAGTTTATTAACTTGAGTATAGCCTACGGAACCCTAAAAATACAGTGTGTTCTGGGCATCGTCGTGTGAATACTGTTAAGTGTATTGCTGGCGTGTGTTTTACTTTTTTTAATTTAAATAAATGCGTTCCATTTTTGTTTTGTTTCAAATATCGGTTGCATGGAGGTTTGATTACAAACTATTGTGGGCTTTTTGTTTAGTGAATAACATTTTGATTAATCTATGATTTTTAATGGCCTCTACATTGTTTTAGGTATAGGATGAAATTGTTTAAAATTCTCCCAAATTTACCAATTTTCACCATAGGGTTGTAACATAAAGTAACAATTTAAGTTTACATACCTTTCTAAGCCAAATAAACCTGTCAATTATATCCAAAGTGACTTCCTGAACAAAAACATTGGTATAACAATATATGGAACAATCGTGAGCTGGCAGCATAAGCTGAGCTGTCGATATCAGTTAAGCTGTAATGGACACCGTGGCCACGCCTTGCGCGTCCTTCTTTGGGGTGTCGTACCGTGTGTCCAGGATTTATTGGGGAATTTTGGAAGGAAAAATACTTTTATTTTCTTCTGAAAACTTGATGCAGGTCGGTATAATTTTAAAGTGTAATTCATGACGTGTTCGAAACCTTCTCGGAAGAAATCAATGAAGACATACATAGATAAAAACTTACCATGTTGATGTTTTGTATATCACAGATTTGTAAGTTCATCTTTTTATTTTAATATTATTTTTTTATTCAGCATTACATACTTCAAACTTCTATATTATATTTTTCTTATTATTTATTTATGAGGTACTTCATTACTTATTTACAATAATACGTAAGTTACATGTACACGTACACTCAAGCAATGCAACTTTTCCAATTTCCAATCAAGTTAAAGCATATCTTGGATACCAATGACTGTGTTTCGGGTTTCAAATTAAACTATAAGTCCCCGTTGTCATTTAACAACTTTGGCAGTCGTTACGGGTAGTCAATCAGTCTGACACCAGTCTAACCAGCGGGTACTGGGTTGCCCAGGTAACTGGGATGAGGAAGTCAGATGGGCAATCGCTCCTCGCAAAACCAAAGCCAACCCCAAAGTAGTCAATTCAGTACTAACATGTAAATATTTTACTTCAATTAACAAAAAATCAGTTCTACTCAACTCAATACACCGAAACAGGAACCCACCTAAGTCGCGTGCCAACACCCACTCAGCCGACACATCAAAACAAAACTGATACGCAATATTATTTTTACACTGACAGCTATGTAGGGATTTATTGAACGATCTACTTTATAATAGCGGCGATGTAAACAAAACAACGTGAGGAAATTAATATTGGCGTCCATCTATATAGTGTAGCTAGCTTGTTTGTGCTACAATGTTTATACATTTTAGCTGTTAGGAAGTAAAATAGGGATAGAATAATGTTTTTTTAATCATTAGTAATCAAATGAAATCCTTTTGTTACAATACGCATAATCATATTTCATGAGTTAGTTAATCGGCTGTTTCGTCGACTTTTGAATATTTTTAGACGAAAGGGAATTTTAGGAGACTTTTCGGAGATTACTACTATAAAAAGGCATAGTTTGCTAAGTATGTTTGATTCAAGCTGCAGTCTCTTTTTTCTGCCGCAAAAATGCAAAGACAGATCATTATATGTGTATGGCAAATCTAACATAAAAAAAAACCTCAACAAAAAAAAACAAAATGCTAACTACAAAAGTATGCAGAAAACGAACGAACAGAAAAAAAATATAAGTTCACGAAGGAAGCTGTCTTCTGAAGTATTTCATAAAGACAAGAGTTCCCTCGTCTCAAGTGCAGTCCGAGGTCTGATTGTTTTCTGACTCAGAAATGAACAGGTAATAAAAATATAATTAGGTGGTACTTCAATTTGGGGAAGTACGAAAATATATTGGGTTTATGAGGTGAGGTGATTAGGTATACTTAATTAAAGGACGTACCATATGTGTTTTTGTAAGTGTTGTATGTAGACCTTTGGGTGTATGAATGTGAGCTTGTATTATAATCAGACCCAACCTTTCCCATTACTTCCTGTTGTCCTTCTGCTGTTTTAGTACTCATACTTTTCAAGTGCTCCTAGTCAGGTACTTTATGTTTGCCTTCACCAAAAGGTTAAAACAGAGTTAAGGTACTTTTATAAACAAATCTGTACTTCTGTAAGCGGTTTAACCCGCGTCCCGTGAGTCTCCTACGTATTCGGAAAAAGTTTTTACCTGTAAATCAAACCTAGGACTTCAGCAATAACCTATCAATTTTATATCATCATTAATTACTTTTACCTGTTCACTCTTTAAAATAAACATATCAATAATCAATCAAAATTAGAGTAGAATTGGGCAAAACGCATCACTCAACAAACCAAACTGTACAAAACATCTACGTTTTGCCACATTCGTATTTCTCCGCGTCCTGTCTTAGCTCTAGCGACTTAATTTTACCTGAGACGGGATTTTTGCATGAGTAGCCTCCCACCCCCACTCTCCCCTCTAGTGTTTTGATGCCATCGATAAGTTTTATGTTATTTATGATTATTTTATTCACTATTTCATACATATTATCCCTATTTAAGTATGAATTAAGTACCGAAACAAAAATTGAGAGCAGTTGGTTTTTAACTTTAATCTTGTAAAACTTTATAATTTGTAATAATTCTAAACTGATCCTCTATTAAGTACCTAGTCTATATTTAAGACTTGGAAATTCAATAGTTTTCAGGACCAATATTTATAATTTATAATTAAACGTAACCAACTGTGAATCTAAGCATTATTTTACTAAGATGTAGGTATCAAAATGTGTAGACAACTACTGTATTATTGATCACTGTTATCAATCAATGAATGAGTAGATTCAAATCAGATTGATATCAATGTCAAATTATGATTGACAATATCAATCATTTCAATCATACAACAGAATAATTACTAACTAAATCGACAGTATTGTTATCTCTCTATGAATAGTAATATCATTATTTGTCATCGTAATCTGTCTATCATTTGACTATCTGTATTATTTAGTTGAAGTTTTAGTATAGTTACATTCTTGCTGACTTCAGATTTCAACAGATTTACTCATAATAAATCCATCGTTTCGTCATATTCACGGTCGTCCCATGCCTCTATTCTCATCACCTTCCCGCTAAATCTTTCTTCAGAACATGATCTTCATTCTTCTACATTACATGGCCATACCATAACAGAAGATTTCAACAAAGTTTTTCTGATACCGGTGTCACTGATAAATCAAGTGTTTTATTTAAAATAAGCTGAAAATCAGCACTTTTTGATGGTCAAGTATACAAAAGAGAGCCCCCAACACGCTCACCCTTCACCACATCCTATTATGTGTTTTACCACTAGGTAAGACTGGTGTCAGACTTACTGGCTTCTGACTACCCGTAACGACTGTCAAGGATGTTCAAAGACAGCCGGGACCCACAGTTGAATATAAACTTTGAATTTATCGATGAAATCTATCGACATAATAAAACACCTTACCTACGCCCTTTAAAATGTCTTCGGAGCACATTACTTCGTAAGATGCCGACCGCTGAATCCAAACCTATTTAACTTGACTTCAGTACAAGTACGAACTATAGTATGTACCAGTAATCTGGCCTTAAGATTAACTCTCGCTCGTATTTTTAAGTACTTTGAGAAAACAATAACAATGCATTTTGAACTTGAATGGAGTTTTTTGAAAAGTGGTTTTTACGTGTCAGGTGTTTGGTTGGTAATGTTAATTGGTTTTAGTAATTAGTATGTTTTAGTTAAGTACTTGAAACATATTCTTGCTTAGTCACATCTGTCTTTTGGTTAATAGCAAGCTCAAATTATTTTTAAGAATAATATTTACCATTACCATTACGACTGGTTACACTACAATTATTTTTTTTAAATCATCTCAACACATATTTTTATGATAAGATTACCTAAAGTACTAATTTTGCTCTCTCTACTTTATAAGCCTACACAAATGCATAACATTAAATTTTTTTGTCATATGGAATATATAAGAGCATTATTAATCTGGCATATCCAAGCAAGTACATTATAACTACTCCCCAAAAATAAACATGAGCACACACTAACAGCGTTACCAAAAATTCGCCGTCAATTTTGCATACGAAACGCATTTGCAGATATAATGACTAAAAGGAAATTGTTAGCGGACCGCTTTATTTGCGAATTTTCGGCGGTGTACCCACCCCCTTTGTTTTTACGCGTGTGTGTTTTGGGAGTCATTAATTTTTTAAGCTCGAAAGGAAATGAGAGATTTACTCGGTTAAGGGTTGAATTTATTTTTGGAGTTTTCTTGAATGTGTCTTGTATTTTTTTGGGTTAGTGATCTGTTGGTCTCGAGGAAATGTGAAGTAGTGGATCAAAGATCTAATATCCAATGTAACTAACTTAGAAAAATAAAATGTGTTATAATAGGTATATTTATTGCGAAGACGAGACGTTGCTATTTCATAAGTAATATTGCATTTTGTATCCAGTGCACTCACATCTCTTTAAGCTTAAGCTAAGGCAATACAAACCACATCCACCACACTCCTTTTCAAATGTTGAACCTTAAATTAATTTCCAAAATAATACTGCAAACAAGACATTATTTCGTAACCCAAAAAAATCCAGTTTTACATATCAAAAAGCAATTAAATCATAAAAAAAACCTCAGTATGTTTCATATTTATAGCTCAACTTGCAGTTTCCTGGGGGAGACAGGGGGAAAGGGGCCCGCAATTAAAATTATAATTTTTGGCAAACTCTTCTGCCCCTCAACGTATCTGTATCTTTGACTTGTCCCGCCGGCAACGTGAAGTCACACTGGGAGTAATTTATATTTGATAAGAATTTTTAATTGCATGATGCAAATCTTTGTTATGTTACAATATGATATCAGTGACAAAATTACAATCATAAACCAGTAGTATTAAAAATCTAAAGTGCCACGTTTAGAATTTGGAGACAAATAAAGAAACATATCTACGTAATATTTGTGAACGAAAGCTACTTGACATTCAATTGAGCTATTAATAAAAAAATAAAAACAATCAACAAACAAAATTATATCACCGAAAGCCACAAACAAAACCTGCTAAGCCTACATAACAAGGAAAAAATAACATTCTTATTCCGAATATCTCAAATTAAAATAGCTCAGTGTATATTTAGACGGAACTTGACTTCCAAAAATACGTATCTTTTTAGATTTGGGCGCCCCAAACGTCATTGTGACGTTCCGAGTGAGCCCTCCACGGAATATTTAAATATTCATTTCTACACTTTAATTATACTTTATGCATGTGAGCCTGGCTTTGTTTTTATTTTATTTCTTTTGTCTCAATTTAAAACGGATTTGGGAGTTTCGTTGACTTATGTAGTCTGTGTGTCCTCTGCTAACTAGATACGATGAAATAAATTTGGATGCGGGTGACGGTTGAATAAATTTCCTTTTCACATGGTTGGAAAATTATAATTGTTTTTGTAACGGAATACTTTTCATGTATGGCTTCTTTTTATTTATTATGTTAAAACGGTTTACAAACCAATTAAGTACGTTAACATAAATCTATGAGATTATCTGTATGTAAGTCAGAAATGAATCAATGTATTCTTGTACTATTAATTGTCACACAGTTTACAGTCAACAATGTAAAACTATCAAATCAATAAATAAGCAAATATGTTGAATGTTTCAAATTACCTTGTTATTATGACTCACTTGATTAATTAGTCAAAACTCTAAGTTAACGATAAAATAAATAAAAATGATTCAAAGCATTCACAAAATCCACAAATAAACTTAAAGCTAACTAACTACAGAACTCATTAACACTCATTTTCCTTCATTTTCACAATCTCAAAACTTCCTTCACCTGCAAACGTGTGCAAATTAGATTGCCTTAACCGCCTTCGAAGCGAGGTGCATATAAGTAGTCGTAGTCACCCATCGGCTAACAATTTTACACGTAATCAATTTACACTGTTCCGCTTTTCCCTTGCCTCCCCGACGCTTCACCGGCCGCAGTTTCCCGACGACAAGCGTGGTCGCATTGTGGATTATTGTAGAAAAAATTGCCTTATGTGAATTTTTTGGCAAATTTTTTGTATTTTTTTATGTGCAACGGTTTTAAAGTTGTTACTTTTTTGTTAGTTAATTTTTTATTGTTTATTTTTAATTTATTAAAAAAAAATGTCTAAGTGATTTGTTATTTTTTTGTCAAAATCTTAATTTATGAAGTGTTTATGATTTTTTATTACTTTAAGTAGGTATAATATTTTTTCAACTAATACGTTTTAATGCAATTTTTTTTCTTTATAACACCATTAAAAATTAACAAACCGACTAACACAACAATTTTTTTTCTCATCTCAATTTTTTTCCACATCATCGTCCCACTGCCCAGTCGGTCGCTATCAAACAAAGTTACGTTGAACCGTGATTACTTTTCCTGCACTGCACTCTTCGCATTTGCTACTGTTTATTGCTTTCGCTTCAATGCTAGCCGCCTCTAGATTTTCTCGAGATGAACTTTACCTCAGTGTTATTGAAAACCCTTGTGGATGAGATCAAAATAATAAATTAAAATATGTGAAGACGATAAATACCATTATTTGAATACGTTTTCTTTAGTCATGTGAGACAAAAACGATGGAATTTGTTATTTCACTCTTTTACATTACACAAGAGAAATTATGTACAACGGGTGAAGTAGTGTACAACGGTTGAAATTGTGGCACGGTTGAAAAAAAATACGGGTGTGGCTCTTATGTACTCTCATATATATTCTCTTATGTACTCTCTTATATATTCTCTTATGTATTTTATTTATTTATGAGAGGTAGCTTCACAGCTGACAGTACATTGCATTGAATCATCATTAGAATTAGAATTAGAGTAAAACCAGGTTTTCTCAGGACTCCTGGGATACATTTCGAAGTGCTTTGGTCTGGGACCTAATATAAGGCTGTGGAACATAATACACTTTGCAGTAACTGTGGGCAACACTTGAGCCCAACTTCCATACAAAGAATAGCATCGTCCTTTATGTTAGTTTAAGAATTTAATATAACGTTGCATATATTATTAATTTATATTGTGTTTAGTGACAAAGTTCATACATTCAAGTTTAATCAATATTTCACTGAGTCAATGAATACCAAAACCAATTTAAATAAATGACCAGTTTTCCAATCCATCCCAGCTAAATACATCTTAAAACTTAATAAACAATTTTATTTCAACGCCAACATCAAAGGCTGTAAAATCGTTAAATCTGTTGCCTACTTTAATAACCTGCTTATTCAGGCAACAATATTTCAGTCCATAAAAGCTTATAACGACTCATAAAGGCTGATACACACGTAAACAAAAATCCATTATTATTCATCTACAGCTTGACGTGGCCAAGTCAATGTCTATCTTATTTCTTTTATAATTATTCAGCGTACCTCCTTGTGGGCGGTTTTTCCCCAACCTCCCCTAAGGGTGGTGCGATAGAGAGAACGTCTTCGGTTTTTGCGGCGTTTGTTTCAAGTTTTTTAGGGGGTAAACCCTTTCCTGAACATGACAGGAATTGGATCATTAAGCAGGCCTAGCTAAGCTTAATGCTGGCACCCTCGCGGTTTTCTTATACAATCTTATAAATAATATATTTTAAGTGTTATAGTTATATTTAAATGATGCGGTGCTTAGACGGTGTTAAAATGTGCTGAGATTGTCGTTATGTTGAAAGTTAATTTTAAGTGTAATTTTCTGAGTGCTCGATTAAATAATAATTTACTCAACCTATGAATTCAAACTCCGAACTGAAACCAATAAATCATATGTAAAATATTTAAACATATCATAACAGCTAAATAAATTAATACTCAAATCCATTACCAAACACGAGAGCCCGTATTCATGCAAATTCCTCGGACATTATATGAGCTCGCATTCAAACCGTAATACGAGAAAATCGAATTCCTCAGCTTTTAACTAATATTCATATTCATCAATAAATACCGAAGAACCGATTCAACGCAGAACAAAATACATAAAAAAAAAAACTAAACATCTGACTCCATTCACGACTCGATATGAACCCGACCTAATCAATTCAAAAGGGGAAAATGGGGCAAAACGAACATACGCCGACTGCTTATGAAATTATATCGTGGAAAATCTACGTTGGGAATGTCGAGGAATTATTCTTTTTTTTTTTTTTTTGGTGCAAGCAGTTCGTCTGAGACTTAAATGGGTTAGAAAATTGAATGAGAGTGTACCCGCAACCGAGTTACTTTTGAATAAGTGTGAGAGCGTATGCGGAGAGTACACATCTGGTTTTTATTGAGATGTTTGCTGATTCTGTTTTGTTTTCAAATTCCTTATTGTTTGTTTGTTGTTTGAGTGTTCGAACTGTCCTGTTTTTCAATGTTGACTGTTTGTATCAATTTAATGTGAATGGAAGTTGTGTTAACGTATGTTTTTCTTTTGTGGTGGTTTCATTGATTTCAATTATACCACATAGTTAACTTATGAATTAATTAAAAAAGTATCTGAGACTACTTCAATATTTTTCATGTCGTAATAAAGAGAGTATACTTAAAATAAGTCCTCGAAACTATAAAATTACTTTCCAGTCTATCAAACTCTTAAATACCCACATTGAACCTGCCACCTTTATAATTTACTAAAAGACTTCTAACTAATAGCTACTACAACACCTTAATCAAAAACCAACACGTCAAAGGACTGAAATGAAATCTCACATTTTCTATTTAAAGAAAAATCTCAAACGAAATAATGATGTGGTACAATATTCAATGTACATTGAACTGTAATGCTCTTATCGTTCGCGTCACTAACGACGTCTGCATCAAAGATTTCCTTCCACATGTGCGGGGACGAGTAATGAAAGAGTCTGATCTGCCGATGCCGCGAAACGTAAAGATAGGAAAATTAAAATGTCTAGACTGAGGACTTGGACGTTTTGTTTTGTCAAGACGAACGGGTTCGCTGTGCATTCGTATGTCGCAACTCACGATAATATTTATGAGATGTGAATTATTCAAATTGACTCTCACAAGGGCTTCCTTGCAGAATAAATTTCAATCTTTGCACAAGACATGTAAAAAATGCGAACGTAACTCTAAAGAGTCCAAGATTTATCTTTTAAACTACGGTCTGTAAGGGAACAGAGCAAAAAGCTAATTAAATAAATTAGTGGAGGCTAAAAACGCATGGTCTGAATAAAAGCCTTTAGCGAGTAAAAAGGCAACCATCCAAGACGTTCTCTTCATTAGCGACAAGAAAAGTGATGTCATTCCGTTGTGACACAGCAGCATGCGGAGGGAGGTCCGCTCCCCCCGGCGGTCGCTCTGCGACTGACTTCCACGCGGTTTCCCGTCCTCTCCCCTCACTCATTCCAGGAGAGGGGGTGGACGGCTTTCTCTTTCATTTTTCCTTCGCTCCTCGGCTCATCCAGTTACATCGTTCTTATGTTTTATTTTTAATTAAAGCGTACGCAAGTCGGCGGCGTAGATCTTCCCCCCCAGATGAGGGTGGTCGGTGGCGGGTACATACGCGGTGGGTGTTGATGATTTTTCAATGGGGAGAAAGAGTTCCCTCATTTTCTTAAGAGAAAATTGCGTTTTGTTTTCGAGTAGTCGAAGTCTGTAGTAATCGCTTTTGTTTTGTGGAAGTTCTTCGTCGTTTTCCGTGCATGTGAACGTAAATTGTGTACTTTAAAGTTTCGAGTGGAATTGGGGAGAGTCGTCGGGGTAGTTGAGGTGTTATGCATGTTTTTTACTTCGGTAAAAGTTACTTTTTTACGTAGTTCGAAAGTTCTGTGAACTTCTGCTAACTTGAAACTTCGAGGAGTAGCCGTAGCTACAAAAACTATACTTCAAGCTTAATACTGATAAATTCTGTAACATTTTTAAGTAGGCGCTTTGTTTCAAATGAATGACACCAAATTACGCGCAAGAAACGTGATACAAGACGAAAACAAACCTTTCATTACGTTCAAAAATTACACTCACACACTAACAACACATTATCCCCATCTCAAAAGTTAATGTAATGAAAAACAAAAAGGGCCAAGAAAAGGGTGCGTTAAGTTCCACCGAAAAACGGGAATTTGTAAGAAGTCCACCCCAGTCTCCCCCGGGGAGACACTTCCCCCCTCGTGTGCGAAAATAAATTGCCAAGAATAATAATTATAATGAAAGCGAAAGAACGTATAAATTAGTGGGGACGCCTCGAGACTTAAAACTCGATCGCTGTGTGCGTGTGTTTTGTATACAACCGTTTCAATGTGTGCAGCATACAGGACCAAAATGAATTCTTAATTCATTTTCCGCTTAATACGAGGACAAAATTTTATTGGGTCACGTCTCACGCCGAAAAGATTACGCTTTTTTCGAAGCTTGGTATATGTAAATCTCAAAATTGTATTTTTGGTTTACCACATAAAGAACTACTGTCTGTTCTGTTTTTCAAAATATTCACTTTCGTCGCATTTTTCACTATACTATGTATATTTGGAAATCGATAAGTTTTTGACGCCTCCACGGCCCTAACATCTCTGTAAAGCTAGCTTAAACTTTTACGACTACACCTTAAAATAATTATGACCAAAATGACCTACATTCTTTATTTGCATCTTAAAAGTTAACCACATAAACAAAAACAAAATAAACAACCGACTCAAAAAATTATATTAAAAGACTAGATGAAAATAATGAAGACGTTTTAATTAATATGTTTTTTGCCTAGATCGCACAAAACTGTATTAAATGTGTCTGAAATGGTTCAGTCGGTACGTGCCGGAACGTTTATAGTCGCACCACTGTTCTGATTTTGCCCACTCTCCCCTCATTATGGCGACGATATTATGAACGACTAATGGACATTCCTCGACGTTTTTACGCTCTTGATTTTATACTGTTGGTGGAGGAAAACGGATAATAATTTTAAATTGATTATGGGTCGAGCGTCCCGGTATTTTGCACATTCGGTATTTTGCCTTTTGACGATAACGGGTAGCTAGTAGGGTTACTTATATTGAAAGCATTTTTTTTGGTACTGACAAAACTTTTTTGAGACAAGGTAGATGAGTTGTGACCCTTAATTTTGTTTTTTTCGTTGAAGAAGCAAACATCTACTTAACATACTAAGCGATAACGGTAGCTGAACAAACAAACAACAACAAATTCCCACAGTACATAAATTGATAAACAATATATAAAAACACATACATAAAAAACGCGAATACATATTTCTTGCACGATCGTCGGGATGCGAAAAAGGGGGAATGAAAAAAAAAAACTAATTAAAAAAGCAATCAAGGTTTTCTTGACGGCGCTCACGTTCGCCCATATCGTCTTACCCCCCATTTCCTGGGGTGACTTTCCCCCTTCCACCCGACTCGCCAACACACCCTTTGAGGGGAGGCAGGGGGCGAGTGGTACTAGATTTACGTAACACGTTTAAAGTGTGTTTTGATGAAGTAATCATCCCATTTCGAAGGACTGCGTTTAAGAATTTTGCGGCCTGGACTTACGGCGACATTTTACCTTTTTTTTCCTCTCAACTCTTTAATTCGGATTTCTTAACGAGCCGCCATAATAATTTCTGAGAGTAATTCTTTGGATTGGGTCCGCGGAAAATGTATTGGTAGCTTTGCGGTGACAGCAGTTTTTTGGTTAGAATTTAATTCTGTTTTAGTGTTAGCATTGTTAATCCTTTTTTCTTGAGAGATTAACAACATAGTGTTAACATAATAGTTATCTAGGTGTTATTATGTATGACTTACATCATGTGTAGATGTTTTTGGGTGTTAAAGATTTAGGTACACATTTTTTTTCTGAATCCATAGCTCCCAAAAAAAGGCAGGTAGTCTAGTCAGGTGGAAAATTTTATATGGCAAAATATATATGTTTGATGTTTTGGAATGATCGCATGTATATTGTATATGTATTGAAAAATTTGTTTTTGCCGATGTTATCAATCTATGAATTAAAATTGGAATACCAATTCCTAGACATAGTGATGTCAAATAAGAAAAAATATACTGTCCCTTCAAGAAACAAATTGAGAAGTACAATACACAGCCTAAACGAACAACATGATCAAATACAAAATTACAATTACATGTAATTTATTAACTGCATACCTGAACTCATTTCTTTCAAGTTTCACAAAATAAAAACACATTACTACGTAATAAAGTAATTGAAATTCTTCGTGTCCTTCAGAATCGTCTTGTCCTAGATATAAGTGGGCAAGACATGATTTTTGTTCTTGACAAACAAAAATGTGTTCTATTGTTGTGGGCTTAGGTTGTATTTGGCTTGTTGGTGAGGTCGGTTTATTAAAATACTGTGGCCGTACAGGTACAGAGGTAGAAATAAAAACGAGCCAAAGCAGTTACTTTTATGAGGGCGCGAATAAGATGTTTTGGACTCGGTCTAAGGAATGAGAGGACGGGAGCGGCGCATACTGAGCGGGGAAAACTTGGAACTGGTTTTAAAACGCTTTAAAAAATCCGCCAGTGAAAATTGATAGCTTAAAAAGAAAAAGCTGGTATATTATCGGGCACTTATTCGTTAATGACCACGGCACAAGTTAAGTTGCAATTTTAAATTAATTATCTACTTCTTTTACATCAAAATTAAACAAACTCATTGCCTTCCCAGGTAACGCTAAAATCAAAGTGTGTGCATCAAAAATGATTTAACTTTTCCCAAAAATATTTTGGAATATAAGTTAGTACCTTTATTTTTTTAAATTTTAAAGAATATTATTGTTGATATTTATAACTTAAGCTTAAACAAACCGCCAGCAGTTCCCCATCCAACTACGCGTCAACCGTACGAAAATAATAAAATGCCGTTCCACAGTCGTAACAAGCGTCGTTGGAACAAAGCGGGAGCTCGCTCAAATAATTTGTATCAATTTGTAAAAATGCAGCACCCACCTCTTAACGACTACCCCCTAACAAGGGGGTTGCTATCTCGGAACGTTATAATTACTGACGACAGATCTTCACGTCATGCCTTCTTGGTTTCTTGAAAGACTAGACGCGGATTGTTGGCGGGAAATATTGGTGGAGATCCTCAGAGCTGGTTAGTTTAAAGCTGCGAAGACAATATGTAAGTGAACAATAGGTACTGAATTATTTTGGAGAACTGTGTATGTTTTTGGGATTAATATTCTTTCATCATCATCATTCTCCTGCTCTTAGTCCAGTATTGTTTAGGTCGGCGTTCTACTCTGTTTCTCTTTCTGAAGCCATTTAACAAATACACATTCTGGACGTATTTTGGATCAGCTACACTACGTTTGGATTTTTAAGTTTGCAATGTGGTGGCTCTTAAAAATCCATATATTAGTGCAGTACATTATTCCACCCACCAACCATCACATCAAAAGTCTAACAAACCCCTAACAACGCTAAAATCAAAACCGACCCAAATACATGAACATTAATTGTAATAAAATGTATCCAAACCACTTCCGAACTGATTACGTAAATTACCAAAAATTACAAGCACACACGCCACGCGGTAATCATAATGATTGAAACGATAAGCGATGTTGGGAACGATAAAACTGTACACACACGATAATATGGTAATGAAGAAGGTGAATGTATGAACGATTAACTTACGAAATGGGCACGGTTGAACTTTGACTTCTTTGGGTTAGGTAGCAGTGAATTGAGGAGCTAGAATGTTTGGTATAGGTATTGTGAATGTAAGAATTTTTTTTTTGCTAGACATTTTATCAGTGGCCAATATTATTGCCTTATAATTTTATTGGAGATGCTTGTAAGTATAAGTTAAGTCATAAAAAGAGTAGCTTACTTATGAACAAGAAAACTGTATGGTCATTTTATTATAACGCATAATTTATTTATCAATCTGTCAATATTGGCCGGATCAAAATGTAAATGAGTGCAAGTGTCAAGTCTTACCAAAATATATTTAAAATATGGTTGCCCTGGTAAGTGAGTTGAGACGGTTAGGTCCTGAGCTGCATCCGATTAGAGTGGTAGCCGACCCCAATATAGTTGGGAAAAGTCTAGGCAGATGACGTGTAAAAGTATGTAAAATGATTTTGAAAGACAAAGAAACAAACGAAAGACATGACAAACATACCAAAACACACACACACAAATTAGTATCCGTACCAACTGAACCAGAGTAAATTGACTTCATTATACAAACAATTCAAAATGCGTTACATTTGATATCAGATATCATAACAGTGACCAACGACGCATTCCCATATCACATACATAACAACATGATGATGTTGATGATGATTACAAAATAATGATAATGAAAACAAAGATCCCGAAACAATGGGACTTAGATACCAATGATGGAAGATCTGCCAATGAACTAGAAATGCTATCATAACGAGAGAAAGGTAGCATACATGATGGTTCTGGATAAAATGGTTAACGGTCTACACGAGACTGTTAGAGTTACTTGGTTATGTGAATTCCAGATTAAAAATTTTTAGGTATGCTAGGACGACTTTTTGCCAATTTTGTAAGAAGTATGGGACTTCAAAATGGGACTTAGATACCATTGATGGAAGACCTGCCAATGAGGTAGGAATGTTAGCATATGAAGAGAAAGGTAGCAGATATTGAAGGTCTAAATAAAATGGTTAACGGTCTACATGAGACTGTTTCAGTTATTTTTGTTATGTGAATTCCATATTAAAAAGTTTAAGACATACTATCAGACTTCTTACCAATTTTGTAAAAAGAATGGATCTTAAAAATGGGACTTAGATACCGTTAATGGAAGACCTGCCAATGAGGTAGAAATGTTAGGATAGAGAGAGAAAGGTAGCAAATATTGTAGATCTAAAGAAAATGGTTGAAGGCCTACATGAGACTGTTTGAGTTACTTTTGTTAAAATTTTAAGGCATAGGAGTATGACTTATTTCCAATTTTTGGAATATGAATGGGACTTAACAATGTGACTCAGATACCAAACCATTACTATGTGTTTGGAAAGCTAAGCCAATAAACACTAAAATAATTTATAATCTTAGAAATTCACACCAATAATTTTTGAAGAGATTTTATTACAACGCACATTCACATACATACGTCTAATAGACATCATTATAATAATGTAATTACTTCGCTTTTTGGTACATTATAAAAATTGAATTTGTTCTATATTATTTATCGTATGTTTAGCATTATGACCTGTTATTTAATAGAATAGTCATGATTTACGATTTTCTTTAGAAGGAAGCTTTTTAAAATATTACGTAGTAGGTTAAAAAACTTTTCTATTAGGGGAAAAAATCACAGAAGGGTTGTGTTTTCGCAATGATGAATTGGAAGCCCCTGTGGCTTAAGGTTCTACCGCAAATAAGCATCAATAAGAACTGTCATGAACGATGCTTGCAGACCTATAATTCCCAATACCTCCCATTAGATTACTCACAAAATCTCTAACCTTGCCTCCTAAACCCGCACGATAAATCCATTCGCCAAAAACCCCGCAGTTTGACTTAATCACAACCACGACTGATTAAATAGAAAACCTTAAAAATCACCAGTTCCCAGAATTGTAATGTAAAGTGGTTAATCCGTAATGGCTGTAGTACGATTACTGCAAATTGGTCCGTGGGCACGGCCGTGTCACGTTCGAATATCAAGCAGGCTTGGGCAATACCACTTACTGGCCAATGCGTGATGTGCCTAGTATACCTACTCCATAGTACACTGGTGTAAGTGGTGATTTGGGTTTATTGGATTAGCGTATGTAGATTATGTTAATTTGCCTTGGAAATCCAAATTCCTATGCCAGCGTTTTAATGAATGACTTGACAATAATTAAAAAAAACTGAAAGGCTTCATTGACAGTGTAGTTCTTACAAGTACTATTCAGTAGGTACTTAAAATTATTGTCATCAATATTTCTCAAATTACTCCTCCTTCGTCTAAAAGTAAAATCTGACATCACTAACACAGTTCCGCAAGAAGTAACTTGTTTGGCAATTTTAGAATCACGAGTACATTAAATGGTTTATTTAGTAGAAAACACTCATGTTCACACTTCAACGTTTCAGAATTCCTTATTTCACACTTAAGTCACTTCTACACTTTACGTATACTTGGATTGTTTCGCCCAATCTGTCGTATTACTTGTTACCTAGTTTATATTCTGCTAACGATTAGCATAATTCGAGGGTTAAGAACTAGAGTAGCGTAAGGGCAAAAATACAAAAAATTTTTTTTTTCACCATTCGTTTTTTTAATCCCCATATTTTTATGTGCCAAAAAACTGGAACGATGTAGTGAGTTAATTGCTTAGTACAACAATAACGTATAACAAAAAAAGGTATTTGTTTATTGCCAAAATGAAGTGTTTCTACTTACAATAATCTTGACATTATTTTCTCAAAAAAATTACGAGCTCAACGATCGTAACTCGAGTTACAGAGCGAATAAGACACCAAAATATGCCTTCAATGTAATCGCTTAAATAACGTATCTTGTTATACGTTATTAACGCAGAAAGTTTGATTATGTAGGCTTAGTTTGTTTCGTGCCAAATAAACGTAAAGTACCGTTACTGCTTATGGGTCCTTGTTTCGTAAGCTTCCGTAATTTTTCTTCCTGCCAAAAAAACGTAAGGGTGGGATACGCTACTATGGCACTAATTTATGTAACAGCCAAAATGTCGTATGTCAACCAGTTTTTGAAAAATAAATTTTATTAAAATGAAACCGTATTTTGATTGACCAAAAAGTTACATTATTCTGTAGCCGATAAATAAAGTTTTATTATAAGTAAAAATCAGATATCTAACTACTATAGATATGCCACAAAAAGGGCTATAAGATAACAGTAGGTAAATTTGAGTTGTTTTCGGGCTCTCCTGAGAAGTTGTCATTTTGCCCTTACGCTACTCTAGTTCTTAACCCTCGAATTCTTCAATAACTCGATGAACGATACGCTTTATAGGACCTTGTCTAACCAAAAAGTAGTTTTCAATTCAATTCATATTATTCTCCATTTATCATTAATCTGAAATTTATTCATACGAGACTGTGGAATGCTGTTGTTACCTGTTATTTGAAGCAATAAACATATTGTTGAATTCAGTTTTGAATAGACGTCAGTACAATTCAGAAACTGAAATAAAATGTCTTGGATTATAAAGAAAATGTCCTCAATTTGGTAATAGATGTGTTTTGAAATCCCAGGACGGTAATCGAATGAATGATATCCGTATTGGTAAAAGAATTAATAAAGATCGATGTCTCTGTATATCAATAAAACATCTTATCAATTTCTGAAAAATATTTTCTGAAACAAATAGAATCTATAACCAGCCACACTAACCAAAGATTTTCATTTAGCTCTAAATATCTTAACTATTGGAAAATTGTCTTAACCACAGCTATGAATAGTCTAATTATGACTGAAAATATTTGCTTAAAAACCATTATTGCAATAAATTGCCATCAATTCAAAGATTGATGAACTGCAAAAGCACATTTTCTTGTATGATGGACGGCATATCGCTTCCCATACGGACAAGTTCAAACACCTCTAAACATGTTTGTTTTGTATCCTTTTTGCCCATGAAGATGTTACTTCCACGTTGTTACCCGTGTCAAAGGTTGATAAATATGCAATATCCACGGATAGATCCTAGATCGATCGAGCGTGTATTTTGAGACCAGCATTCCTTGAGCTACCAACCCCCTTTGATCTTAGACAAATCTGGGGATCGTAAGAAAGTGTTCGCTTTTTGGGATAGGTCAACTTATTTTGGACATGTTCGAAGCATTGTTAGAAAATTATAGATGGCGCCTGAGGAGATGGTCGCTGTTTACATTCCGTACCGATGTTGGCTCTGCTTGTTTAAGAGGTTACGGGTCGGCGTGTGATTATATGTCCGTCTTGTTTGTTTCTGTTCAAATTGATTCTGTTTTGTGGCTCGTTAGTTGGTTTTCGTTTATTGGTTTAATTAGAGCTTTATTGGTTTATAGAAGTCTGATTGCAGCTTCGAAATATGATCTATCTTCAAAATTGAATTTGACTGTACCTGTGTTCAATTTTCGCGGGCTGCAATTTTTGCAACGGGACATCACACAAAATTCATAATTTATTCTAATTATAATTTGTAGTTTATGTTCTCCATTTTTATAACTAGCCTACTAGTGTTAAGTCTTAGGTAATTTACATAATTACCCAGGTAATACGAGACAAAACAACACTAAAACACAGTTTGCCAAACGCAATACATTGTGGTAATCCACAATGACTTACTTAGAGCCTTATTCTGGGAGTTTGGAATTGTGACAAAGACACTTTTATGAGTTTGATCCATTTAACTGTTTAGATGTAGAAAATGTATTTTTAATTTGTCTTATTTATCTGCCTCCAATGTTCAGGCGTATCGATAAATATACAAGTTGACTGTTAAATAATATTGCTGGTGTTTTGTTCCTTACTATGAGATACTCTCAAGAGCCTATCAATTATAAGTAACTCCATCTATCTGTCTGTCTGTCCTTTGTATGTCTATTTGCATGTCTGACTACAGAACTAAACTTCTTGAAGACTATCGTCTAGAGCCTGAGCAAGAATATATGCTTCTTTTTATCCGGGTGCGAGCAGTAGTTTCCTGGGGACACGGGTAGAACTGCGCAAAACAGGTAGTGATGCCAAATGTCACACGAAAACCTCAAAAAATCCAAATCACAACAACCAGCTACAACCAGAATAATCCAACGCACATCGTAGGACCGTCGACCGAACGATCTTGATACGCCCATCCCACTCGTGATTTAGAGCAATGCCCAAGAAATGGAGGTCCATTCGCACGGCGCTTCGTCGTGATGCGGGCGTTTGCAGAAATGTAAGCCCGAGAAAATTGTCCGTAATGATCGGACAGAGGATGTTGTTTTATATGACAATGATTTTGATTTGGTTAAGAGATACGACTAAGTATGGGTTTGGTTGGATTGTAGCGGTTAGGTCTGCTTTGCATGTCTTTGGACTAGATATTGGTAAGGCTTGTGATGTGCTTTCTATCAATGTGGTGTTTAAGCCTTGTGATGTAAGCCTTCCAATAGTTTAGTGTATCGACAAAACATAGTATGTAATTTGTTAGTTTTATTTATAAAAGATCAAGCAAAAGTATAATTTGGATTAGTCACATTTTATAAGATTTGATAACCGTATCACAAATCTAGACAAAAAAAATGTTGTAGGTAAATTAAATTTGTTTTATTTTTATTAATTTATCATTACCTATAACAGAAACATAATGCTTAGGTAATCACAGCTATGTACTCGAATGTGTTAATATAACACACCTAAGACCACGCTTATCAATAACAGTAGCTACCACTAACACCTACAAACTATCATAATCGTTTAGAAATATTAACAAGAAAATACCCTGTATCTAACTGTTAAAGTAGCAAACATTACAAAGTGCAGTAGATAATGATCATAACAGCATTAATGCTTAAGTATGATTCAGGTAAACACGTATTAAGTACACTAGTGGTATCTAAACAAATATTAAGAAAATCGTGCTTTGTAGGACTGACATTGAACCGCTTTAAAAGGCTCGATTGTTTCTCTTAGACATATTGTAGGGTTAACAGAAATAATGGCACAGGAAGAAAAATAAAAACTTTTGTTTACGCCTGTTTCAACATTTTTCCATAAAGATCACTTTAGGTCTTAGATGTAGGTAACCTAATCTTGTAAAAAAGCTTACTTAAAAACAGCCTTCTGTAAAAACCGTCTTGATCAATTATCGCCAAAGTTCGTACTGGTGTTGGTCTTTTGTTGAAACTTAGATTAGAAATATTGACTCGGAAAAGTTTATTCTGGTATCTTTGAAAATATGGACTTGATTATTAACAGAATATTGGTAAATTTTTAAACACAGCATGAATTACAATCATTGACGGATACCTACACAACTACATATATCATAACTCACACTCATCACCTATTAACCTCCTTCCATACACAATTAATTTTCTCCACAGTAACAAATACATATAAAACGGCTGATCGGTAACGAGCGATTGGCACCTGAAGCCGATGGAAATGGAAGTCGTTAGTGCGAGGCCCACTCGAGGCCGCCTGGCTATCACTCTTGCCCAAATTGACTCTGGATCTAGACTTTACAATGTTTAGATAAGACTAGATGAAACTGAAAAAAAATAGCAAATAATTTCTTGGCCATGGTTGGGTACGATTTTTTTTGCGTGAAATTTGGCTGTGAACACACTTATCAAATCAAAAAGATCAAGAAGAGAAGAAGAGAG
The DNA here is from genome assembly GCF_030705265.1 of Helicoverpa armigera. NCBI lineage: Eukaryota > Metazoa > Arthropoda > Insecta > Lepidoptera > Noctuidae > Helicoverpa > Helicoverpa armigera. Next base: position 2,582,667 of record NC_087137.1, on the reverse strand, counting down.
AAAAGAAAATGTTGAGTATGACGTAGGACGGTTGTCCGTCTTCGGACAACCTTGGGGATGGATGGATGGATGACTAATGCTAAGAATGCCATGACCAATGATAATAAGAATTTAAAATTAGAAATTGTATATTTCATTTCATCAAAATCTGCAATTCCATGACACGTTAGAAAATTAATATAGAATTTACCTAAGACTATTTATACGGATTATTTCTACATAATACTCGATTCCAGTAAAACAGAAATCCCATCTCTAACTACGTTATTAGACACATCTAAACGTTCTTAACTCTACAAACAACTTAAACAGTGTAAGTAAGAATCTCCAAACTGTAGTTAAGTGTACAAATTACTTAATTTAAGGTTAAGTTGGTGCCGATCAGTCAAGTGTCCTAAATGCCCTGTTCAAGTTTTAAGCACAGGGATCTTAAGCTGTATGCTTGCGTGTGTCCGGGCTAACTTAGACTGGCTTCTACTTGTAACTTTAAGTTAGAAGTGATAGCAGTCAAAGACATGAATGTGGGAAGGTGTGTTTTGTTTGTTGCCGAAGTAAAGTGTTAAGTTCGTTCTAAGTTATGTTTAAGTTAAGTTTTCTGATTTTTATACAAATTATCTACTTTTGTTTATAGGCATTTAAGTGAGTGTAGCTGACAAAAAGTATAACCGATCTCTAGATACTAGCCGAATATTTGAATATTGGTATAATTGACTATCAACGTGATCAATGTTGCATACTTAACCTATTAATCAATTCATCATCATGCGCCTTTTTACGTCCTACTACTGGACACAGGCCTCCTCTCACATTAAGAAGGATTGAGCGTCAATCACTTTGCATCAAATTCTTTAGTTAAAAAAATATAATATATTCTCTCACATAAAACTACACACTTACCTAACAAGCCAAAGATGCATAGGTAAATCCCAACTATAAGAGAAACTGTACCGAATTAGCATATTATATAAATTAGCGCAGAGCCCGGTCAGATGGAATTTAATATCATCCCATACACAGACGTTTGTAGTTACAATCGTATTCAACGGTCTTTGGTGGCCTGTGATGTTATACAGGGTGATGCGGGGAGATAGTTTATTATTTTAATAGTTTTTGAGGAAAAATGTTATTTGTAGAATATGATAGTGTTAATAGCTTTACTTTTTATGTACTTTAGTATGGTACACTTACACTACTTCTTTTTCTTCCCTGTTCCCAAGTCATTTGTGGTCGGCGTATAAACTAAATAAAACAGGATTTGGTGGAGAATACTGTTGTAAAAGAGGATATTCTTATTTGAAATTAAGTGAAGGTTTGCAACTTTAAGGACTCAAACTTATGGTATATGTGGTTGGTGAAACAACCGTCTATTGGTAAGATAAAGAACGTTTGTTTTTGTATAAGTATTTTCAAATCTATGCAGAAGTTCAAGGTTTTGAGCAACCTTCGAAATCATTTACACACTGACAACCAAAACACCTTTACTACTCAGAACCAATCCTCACACAACAAACAAAACAAAAACAAGATCAAAAACAGCCTACGAAAACAAATCATATTATCTCAGTATTAATTACACCTTAAATTCAAACAACAACTTGGCAGCATCCTGTGATGTTACAGAGCCAAGAAATTGCTTGACGGTCAAAATATCTTAGTTATGACCACTCCTGTCCAGCACAGGGTAACGTAAGCCAAGTTTTGCCCCCCTAAGTCCCCTAAGGCATAGTTGGGAGCCACCCTCCCCCCTCGGTTATTAATAAATCTATCTGTATATTTCGAGTTAAAGACAGCGGTATTCAAATGGTAGCTTTTAGTTCGGTTTTGGACGTTATCGGTGACAATGATTTTCGTTTTGTACTGTGTGCTAGTTATGTGTCTAGGCGAAGTTCTGACGTAGATAATGGTAGATAGTTTAAGGTTTAGTTTGTTGCTCGGACTACAGAAATGCGTTTACTGAAAATTATTATGCTTTCCACTACATTATTATTTATTTAATTAACCATTTATGTACACATTAAACACATGAAAGAAGTAGAAGTAACATAAAATAGTACAAAGGTACTGCTTATTTCTAATGAAATCTCTTCCAGCGGGCCCTTAGTAGGAGAGTTCGAATTTACCATAGTTTTTTTTTATATTGTTACTGATTCAAAAATTCTTTATTATATTTTTACAAGCCGCATTAATCTAGCAAAATCATTTCTTTCCTCTTTTTTTTTTAATAAACTGAACAGCAAAACTCGATTTAAACCTATTTCTTCACTGTTGTTATGTGTGTACTTATCAATAATTACCATACTGATTTATGAGACCGAAGAAATTGTCGGCCCGTCTCAAAATTTGCACTGTACGAGTACTCTTACCAAACATACTCTGAATGCAAATTGAAATCAAAATTCATCACATAGGTACACTTGTATAAGTCAATAGTACGGCTAAGACGCCGGACGGACGGTCTACGTAGTCGGACATGAACACACTGATGCACACTGATGCACTGAGGATTCGATTTGGAGTGTCCGGATTTTGAATTTTGATTGTGCAACTGGATGTAATGGTTTTCGAGCGTTGAAGAAAGTTTTATAGGTATAAATAATAATATATAATCTTAGAGGATGTTGTTGCTGTTAGTCCAGATTGCTCTTCATGAATTTTTGAACACTTTAACCCATCTACAAAAAAAAAAAAAACAACAAAGGCAGTAATGTGTATGGTTGGAGACAGATAATATGACGTCCTTTTATATGCTTACCAGCTGCTTCCCGCGGTGCCAACTGCTTTCTTATGGAACTTCGTCCCGAAAAAAAATAATTTGGCGTGAAAGAAGGACAGACGGAGTTACTTTTGCATTTAGAACATTTAGTAATGATTACTATTTGACCTAAGATTGATTGTAAGCACTCGCACTTGTGGTATATCTTTTTTTCTCGCATGAGTGTTTTGTATTGCCAAATAGCTCATTAATTGATTCTACGATGGTATCTACGAGTTGATTTGGTTACATGCATGTGAAGTCTAAAAGGCTATCAAAGGTTGATAGTTAAAAAATCAAGATCTTTATTTTATTAGTAAAATTCAAAGCATAGGTATCCTTGCAAAAATATGTCACGCAAAAGAAATTTCCAATCTACATTCATCAATCAATCGACAAGACCCGTCAGCTTCATCGATACATTGTATTGAAATTACTTCAAATCCCAGGTAATGGCTGCTATGTAAGACATCCGTTGCTAGGCAATCATCTTGTGAATTTAGAACATTCTATAGGACTGGACACCCATGGGCGGGGGCCACTCGTAAATTCCGAACGTCTTCAAACTCAACTATGTCTAACTATTGGTTGTTTGTAGATGTAAGGGTGCTGGAAAGAGTATATGAAATAATGTGAATGTGATTAATTTGTAGAATTGTAAAAAAAGTGGTGTTGGTGTTTTACTGTAACCCAGAAATGCTTTGACCAACATTATTTCGTCGAAGATGGAATAGAATAAAGCTTTTGATTTGTAAATTCCTTTGTTAAAAAGTTATTCCAATGGGTCAAAAAAAAATATAATCTAATCAGGATTCTTTTCATTATCATTTTCATTTCTTGGCTGAGTTTAGGTTGATTAAGATACATTATTGTGTTTATACATAAACTGGATTTTCATTTGTAGTTTTGCCTGCATCCATCCAACCCTGATAAAAAGGTCCTTTACAAATATAGGTTATCTAAGATAAATAAAAATAATTCTAATCGGATCTAGATCTAAAATAAAATAATCGGGCTTCCTCACATTTACGCATTTATTAAGTCTATAAGTCATACTTTGCACACTGTTTTTCATGTCACACACACTGGCTTATCCAGCAACTAACATCTCCGTACATCAACTATGTCTTGCTTTTACACGGGCGGACCGCGTTATTATTGTGCCTCTGTCAACGGAATATGAAATGTATTGGAACCCGGGATGAGCTGGTAACTCCTTGACCAACCCCCGGCACCCGCCACCCCGTGACCTCGGGTGGTGGTCAGCAGAAGGGTTGGATTGTGAGGGAGAAGCCATAGTGGGGTAAGTGAGCTGATTAGTGTTAGATTAGTTGATGGTTTGTGTGTTAATTTATTTTAGTGCTGATTTAGGGCATACTTATATGAAGATGTCACTGTATTTATTATATTTTGCTATACAAGAATAATCCAATCAATTTATGTTTTTTCCACGGCGTAATATTGCAATGGTTGTGAATTTACAGCCCTTAGTATTGAATTGAAAATCTTGAACTTAGAAATTCACATTCAAATTCGAAGAATGTTTGTGAAAACTTTTATTCATAAAAATGTACAAAAAAAAAAATAATATCTATTATATCGTATTATATCACATAAACGCATAATATTCTTACAACAATAATAAATAAATTAAATATTAATTAGTGTTACAGTTTGCAGACACCTCTTTACTACGGTAGAGTGTGAGACGTCTTCAGCCGCGGTGCTCCGAGGTGCGGGCACTAAGATTTAAGGAACATGGCCTTTGCATGTAGACCTATGAAGTGTTTAGATAGGACAAAGTAAAGGATTTCAGGTATTGGTATTTAAAAGGCTTGTAATTTGTAATTTTATTGGTTGGTGTGAAAATAACTGTAAGTGGTTTTATAAATTCGTTTTACTTTTATTTGCATTTTGTTTTTGTATTACATAAAACAACCTGGATTCAGATAAAAATGTTAAAATTAATAAAACAACATTTCTCTGCTGTAGCTCCTGAAAATATTGTACAGTGTTGAATTTTCACTAACAATTTTTTTTCTAATGTCGTTGCCATCTGTACCAAAACTACAAATAAATGCAATTAGCCACTTCTGTACTTCCTAAACCTACTCATTAGACACTCAACTTACCCATTTCAAATTGGAAAACACTGCCCCACGACTTATCCTTGTACAGTCGTACCTCCACCTAGATAGTCCTACTCGCTATTTGAGTTGCCGCCCGCTCCGTGTGTTTGTACTGCAGCGCAAGTTATAGGCGTGCGGAGATTATTGAGTAAGACCTGATTTTAGAACTTAACTGAAAGATAAACGTAGTTTAATTACGGCTATGTACGAAATCAAACGTATTTTTTTCATTAAAGTAGGTGAGAAAACTCACGAAAGTACCAACAGAACAAGAAACCAGTTCAGTAAAAAGCGTTAAACATAAGAAAGAAATTGTTTAGGAATTAAGAATACAAAACTTATAAAAAAATATTGAAAAGAACAAAGACCTACTAAGAAGTTAACACTTATGAAATGTATTCATTCGAAAGGTTTTTCAAGGTTCGAGCTGCACCTCTCAAGAAACTATGCAATAAAGTACAGACTACATAAACATCATCTACAAGTAATTCTTTGGCTGCAATCTTAACCAGTGCACCAGATCTTTCGCTTAATGTTAAGAAAATTATCGCCCTCTTAAAATAAAATGCTTACAACTTACCACTTGCACCAAACATTTAACTAGATTATCTTAACGTATTTATATGCGGTTGTAGCTAATTTTCGGACAATTACAGAGCTCGCCCAGTTTGCACCAAGCCTTATGTGGTCACCGAGGTGATTTGTGTAAAGTTTCCAACGATATTATGTGGTGTAAGATAAACAGGACATGGCGTGTGTTTGTTCTGTTAGGATTTAGATAGGATTTAGACTGAAGTTAGATTGGTTTTTGAAGATGGTAGAATGGGTCCGATGTATGATCTGTGAAAATGCGAAATGGGTTTAAATATTTTTGGTCACTCGTTAAAATCAATGGGGTTACATTAATCTATTGGTAATCTTTAGTTTTAATAGAGTGAAAACGTTGAGAAAAAATTGAGTCTCAGAAAGTAAGTTAACAGTGGCAGTCTACGCATTGTTATCATGTACGGAAAATGTAATAGTTTTTCCTTCAACTCCTGTCAGTGGAACTGATTATCTCATAATTAACATCTTGTGCATGACAAGAAATATCACACTCTCCCATTTCAATACTCCTCAGGAGGTCAACAAAATATTTTAAAGACATTTTCTCCTCACCACTAATGAAACTAGAATCCTACATACCTAATACACATACAAACAGACCCTACTCAATGAAACTTTCACTATCCGCAGAACTAATGGGCGAACCCTTTCGACGTAAGACAGTGAAAAATACACAAGACGTTGAAGTGAGCGCGGCTAATTTAAGGAGCCTACCTTATCTCTGTGTAAGTTCGACATCGGGTGTCATTTGTCTTCGTCACTGTTGGACGGTGATCATTTATGCCACAGCACACCCTACCCTTTCGGTGAAAATGTACGGGCGATGGATTTGCAGAGCTGGGTTGTGTGACCTTCTGTGAAGAATTGGTTGAAATAAATGGTCTGGAAAAATTAACATATTTTTGACACATGTATAAGTGAGAGAAATAAGAAAAAAACATTAAAAAATATATTGATTATACCTACTTTTTGCACACATGTTACAAAAACAATATAAAAGGTCAAACTTAGCACCTTAAGCGTTTTCTACCAGTCAACCTTTAGCTGGAGGAGAAATGTCATGTCAAATGCATTTTAGGACACGCTGTGCAAAATCACTCCCCGTATGTCAAAATTTTAACTGTTCTTCACTTTCACTCTTATTCCCTTAGCATTAAAGACGCATTTCGTTTGTCATATGTGGCTAAAGGATGACTTAGTGCTTTCCCAAGGAAATTGTGGCCACTCGTTTGTGGATGTACAATGACAACGCGTTTTTACGAGTCAACGAATGGGGGTAGATTTTCGTTGTTTTTTTGTGTCTCGACTTGTGTCGAGTTCTTGAAAATAATTAAGTAAGTCTGAGTTAACACATTTTATTGGGAAGAACTTTTCAAAGGTTGGGAAGCCGTGTTGTCTTTTTTGTGTTCTTTATTCGTACGTGAAAAAGAATTAATTATTTCCATAGAACGACATAAAATAATGCTATAGTGTTCAAAGCCATGACCAAAATAGAGCAAAGTGAAGGAGAAAAATCTCAGGAAAGTTGACCCTCCGTCACGTGGGAAATGCAGAAGAAAAACAAGAGCAGAATACCTTTACAGATATCTTCAGTCAAACCTTATAAACTATGCGTAGAATTATTAATATTCAATGCGTCATCAATTTATGCAATAGGTCCTTAAACTGATTTCAAATCTTAACACGTAAGCTAAATCTTGAAGCTGACGTGTCCATATTCCATTCAATCCAAGATGTCCGCCTAATTAGTTGACCGTTATTATTTGCATACGTACCGTATTTCGAACGTTTGTTTTTCAAATTTGGAACAGGCGAGTGGACCCGAGCGTTTCCGAACAATAACTCGGCCAAGATGTTAGAAGCAGTTAATTTAGTTAGCTTTGATAAGGGTCAACCCCTTCTGTTGGCCAGGTAGGCGGTCACTCCGGCTAGGACAAATATTGAAACTATCGAGTTTGTATAAGTAGGTTGCTGAGGAAATTATTAATTATTGCTTGCCGTGTTGAGATTTATAGATTATTGTGTTGGGTGTTATCTGGTCTTGGTTTTGATATAGATATTCTTGTAGAACAGGACTTGAGCCCTGGGTTTTGAATTCAACATACCTTTTGACAACACACATTCGGCGATTACCTGTAAACCTTACACTTTCGTACTATTTTTATTTTACGCAAAAGAATATTTTTGTAGGAGTTTCAATTATCAAGCTAATCAGCCTAATCTGCACAGTAAAATGTTCAACTTCATTACAAACAAAAAACCCGCAAATGGCCTCAAGTTCCTAACAAAATATTTTCAGTAATACTCTATGCTAATTTAAAGAATCGAACGCTAAAACCAAACAATCTTGACCTAAATAATCGCAAGTAGCCAATAAAAAGCATAACAAACCGCAAACAATGCTCTCTAAATCGCTGTAAATCTAAATAAAACAGGGGCCAGTATAATTATAAATTCCTCGTCACTCGGCAACGGTGGAACAATGAAGTTAATCCATCAGGCAAGACCTGGGGCGTGGGCAGAGATAAGAAGAGGGACGGAACCCGCACCCCGACTGTCTTGGGCACCTACCCGGTGTGAGAGTAGGGATATTGTGTAGATAAGACAAATCTTTGATTAGATACGTAGGTATGCTAAGGACGCGTATGAGAGAGTATGGTTTTTGATGGCGATTTTGGATTGCAATACTCTAGTGGAAACTTAACAGAAATAAATAGAAGAAAAAGAATTGAAATCAATTGGTATCTAATACCGATAAAATAAAAATAAAATTCAGCACCTACTTTTTTCGGAGTTCTGAGAGATTGAGACTTGGTTTTATGTAAGCACTGAAAATAAGAGATGAGCTCAAGCAGTGTTTAAATGCCATCTTCCCTAACTGAGGCTCAAATACAGTCGATTAGTAATAATTGAAGCAACTCTTGGTGAACTCATTCAAACTTCCATCCACCTCACAGAGACCACCCCACATAGGCACAAACCTCACCCCGCACTCAAGAGTCCCATCTACTTCCTAATCACAAACCAGTGACCAGTCCTTAAGGCCACCCTCTTCAGTCACTGACGTCCACCTGGGCCTGTCGTATGAATATTAATTCGACCATATCTTGACCCCTGTCCGACACTAAGAAACCTTGACGTATGAATATCTCAAATAATAGATGAGGTGGCTGTTTTTGTGATGATTAAATGGGTAAGAAATGGTTGTGTTTGTGTGAATTTTATTTTCACACTTAACGTTATTGTATGAATGTGATATATCCAGTTTTGGATCTAACCTTCCTCTACATACTTTACAGTTCCTATATCTTATCGTAACTGGAGTGTTAAAACAAAAACATGTTAGGAAAATCGAGGGCAAACAGTCAAATGTCCCTATTGATAAATATACCAAATACCTTTTCTTGGGTAAATAAAACATATTTCAGTATATATTTTTTCAAAATGTTTACAGGCACGCATTTGACCACTATCTCACTTGATGGTTAGCGAAGATGATTGAAGATGGAACACGTTTGCCTAGAAGTTACCTATACACTCCCTGCAATGTTCAATTTTCGTATCTCACACATAATAATATAAACACAACATCTTAACAGCCTAACGGCACAAATATTATAATTATCAGCGGCCAGCATCGCGCCCCATACAAATATTGTTTTAATTGATTAGCTCTTCATTGTAAGGGGTAGTGGACAAAGGTGGACTTGGTATCTTCAAGATGAAGACGCAATAGTGATAGCATATGTATAGTGTGCAACGAATATGATGTGGAACATAGAATTACAGTTTACTTTAAAAAAAAAAACTTATGGAAAATAAAGAGGCCCAGATTAATAGCATCTTTGTGTTTCAAAAAAATATTTATGTACCACCTCTTGAATAACAAGACTCCGATTAAAAAATCAGGTGTACATGCATAAATATATTTTATACGTCACAAGATGGGTCTTACGTAAAAAGTGATGAGTAAATGATAAAAGGATGAAAGGCCTCAAAAAATCATTAAGAAGGCAATTCCTTATAGAATTAAAACCGCTGAATAAACACAATTACACAGTTGTTTTAATATTTTTGCATGCTCATTTTGTACTTTATAGAAAGTTAACTTGTTTTCTCATAGTTTAAGTGAATTGTAGGTAACATTTTTATGAAAAATAAATATTTTAAACCAGATCCAGAATTAAAGACACACCACATTTCAATATCAATAACTATACCAAACTATACTAATAATATAATATCAATTCCAAGCTGGCCTGATCCTTCACCGCGATCCGCTTTCGGTCAAGTGCGCACTTCTAATTAGTGAAATATCTTAATTGGGAGATAGTTGCAAGTGCCTTGTTTGATCTGTAGCCGTGTGAGGCTGGGTTACGTTTTATCTGTACTTCTGTTATAGAATCTATAGATTAATATTATAAAGAAGAGTTTGTTTGGGTATTTGTTTGATTAAACGCGCTCATGTTAAGAAATACTGGTCCGATTGAAAAATTATTTCTTTCAGTGTTAGATAGCCTATTTACCATTTATTTTCAGAGTTACCACAACTCTCATACATGAAGGGCTTAGGAAGGAATATAGTGGGTTTAAGCCAGTAAGAGTCTGACTCGGGTCTGAATCTACAGCGAGAGGGATCATTTGATGATTTCCCATAAAAAAGAACGCCCATTTATCAGAGAATGTGCTTCGATAAATGGGCTATCTAATACTGCAAGAATTTTAATTTTTTATCCAGGTGCACGAAGTAGGGACGCGGGTGAAATTGTTGGCGGAAGCAAGATACGTTCATGAGAATGTGGTAGTTTGTTCGTTTCCTCTTCAAAATATTTGAAGCTAGTAAAAATTATCTCAGATCGCGAGTAAAACCGTAGGAATCAACTGTTATAAAGACAATACTATAACGCAAACTTTCTCAACAGCTAGTGTTTGGATTTGTGAACTAATCTGCAATATTACTGAGTGGATTTTAGTTCAGTTTTCATCATATCTAATTTAATTGTTTGTTCATGAGTTTGTTGGTACTCCTTAGTGTAGATATTAGAATAGATTTTTAGTAATTTTTTTTTATATGATGTTACAAATTAATAAAATTCTGCGGGTCAGGTTCATAGAAACAATAATCTAATATTGGTGTGAAAAATAACTTCAGGTGAACAAAATTATAAAAATTGATTCGCGGAATCCTTGCTCAGGTATTCAGTTCCTAAACACTGATGAAATACCCTCCTTTTCCGTAGGCTAACCTTCGGAGAATCAGTAAGGATATAAACGCCGTAAACCCATTACCGACACCTACCCAAAACAAACCCAAATTCATACATTCAAGTCACTCAAACAAAGCCGTTCGAAATTCGAAATGTATGTCGCAATACCATCTACATCCGGCCGAGTTTGAATATCCGTCCAAGTTGGACTTCCGAAACGGCCGCACCCAACATCCCGGATGTCTTTATCTGAAGAATTAACTTGCGATAGTTATTCAAATGCGTTGGTCAAGGAAAGGGGGCTGAGGTGGCTAGTGGCTTCTGAATATATTGTGGAATTCCTGGAATATATAAGGTGGTAATGGGTAGTTTGTGTTCGTTGAATATTGGGGTTTTGTTGCTATGTTGAAAAGGTAGTTTTGATGTTGGGTAGTAAAATACATAGTTATTGTACTAGCTTTGGAGTAATACATAATAAATCGTTTGGCATCGAAGACGTATAAAAATGACTGATCGATTCTGAATTGTTTCAAATCTGACCGAAAGTGATCTTTTTAGTCGGTTTCTAGTCTAACTGGATGCATTTGAGTAGTGTTTAACATGGGGCGACTGCCTATCGGACCCACTCGATTCAGTTACCCGGGCAAGCCGATACCCAATGGTAAGAATAGTTATCAGACTATCTGTCAACCTGTAACGACATCCAAAAACGCAAAAAAAAAGTTTTTTTCATCTGATTTCGATACCACTATCAACTAACGACATACAAAACTGAGAAATCATTTCTCACACCTCCATACATCCCCAAAGGATCCACACATCAGCTCAACACTTTACCACATAAATATTAAACAGCCAGTTAACACAATTACTTGAATAAATCCGACAGATATTTCAAACGTAACTTTGTACAAGGTGAAGCGAGGGCGGTATATAATTGTGAAGGGTGAGTGGGGTAGGGGGGTGGTCAGTGTTTGTGATTTGTAAATGGGCTCAGACCTTAGCCCTTCCTAGAGACGGGGATATATCACGTAGGCAGCGATAACTTTGTTTAGGGATTTGTATAGAGTTGTTCATTTAGAGGTATGGGGAGGAAACGGTGGCACCTGGGAAATAAATTAAAAGATAAATGAAAAAAATATATATAGTCTGAGAAACAACATGCAATACGTACATAAAAAGTTATTAGGTATATTATCAATAATTTAATAAAAATTACATACTAGCGATAAATATTTAGGTACAATCTATGACGTATTGGCATCATTTACTACAACTAAATATTTTAGGACATCAATTCTTTATGTTTACCTAGTAATATCCACACAACTACCCATACATTTAAAACTGCCACATAATTTGTACATTTGACACACCAAAATCATACTAACACACTACACCCCAACTCTATAAAATCAAAACGGAATACCCCTTACAATTGTCTGTCGAGATATCTTAAGGGCACAAAGGTTCCCGCAAATTGCCGAAGTAAGTGTAAGGTCCGAACTGAAATACATTATCTGGACTGGATGGGCCGCGATCTGTAGATTTATTGTCTTCGGACTCTTGTCCTATTTCCTTGGATATAAACGATTGTTTTGTCCTTAATTTCACCCTGGATCGGATAAGGGTTTTGGTATTTCGTGAAGGTGGGTTATTGGAAATTGTTTCGATACCTAGCTGGGATAAAGGGTTTAAGAGTATTTTTTGTTTTAGGTAAAATTTGTGATCTGCAACTGTTTTTGCGCTGACGAGTTTTCCAGAATGACAACGTCATTTTTCTAAAATAACAAACTCTTCAAAGTTATGCAGGTTAGCTGAAAAAGCGTGCTCTATCTTCCTTCTGAACCTTTCAGCTTTGAAGTGAAAAGATGATATTATATATTTTTTATGTGATACACATACAATCATTAAATATAATGCGCACAACAGCACACAATGATGACAACTATAGAACATGTGCAGCAAAATGTTAGTTCACACACATTGTCAAAAGCTGATATATGAATATTATCTAATTTCCATATAAAACGGCACACGAAAAGCAACATAACCTATCCAAATATCAAGCAAAGTTAATAGCGAGGCAAGTGTAAAGATCACACTTGCGCAGTTTCTCACAAAATGGCCGTTCGTGTCGGACATTTAGCATTAAATATATGTTTTACCACCTTATAAAGATTGCGTCCAAGATCCGTGCCTGGGGCATGCCGCACGAACCACTTGTATCGACTACGACAGTTCTTAGCTTTTGTAGGCCGGGAGATGGGATTTTGGTTCTGGTTTTAAGTATTAATTTTACGGAAAAAATATTGGGGTGAATAAAAAATTGGATGAATATATTAGTGATAGATGTGATTAAAAACGAAAAGGTGTGTACAGCGTGGTGAAGACAAAGAAAGGTAATATCAAAGATTTGATGCATGAGAGAAGACGATTAGGATATTTTGTGACTATGAAGGAGTGTTGAGAAAATATCACAGGAACTTCTCTTGAATATTTGCCCTTTGGAAGATTACGTACGTACTCTACTACTGACTCATTCTTTGACTTCTTTCTTATCCCTTTAGACTCTACCACTAGACAAATTGACACTTAAGACAGTTTTAAAACGTACCATCACACTTTTCAACCCTTAACTCCTGAACTATAAGGCGTTGTACACACACGCTGGCGTCGGTGTGCTATGCGCCCGCGGCCGCCATGTGTGCCTCGTGATGGCCAGAGCGCCGTGACTCGCGCCAGGAATGTTTATTGCTCCTGCCAGGGTTAGCAGTAAGGAAACCAAATTGACAACGCTCGTAATAAAGACATTGTATCGGTTGGAAACTGGAAACATCGTCAATGTCGATGCTGATGATAGAAAATGGTGGGGAAATGAGAATTTAAGGATACATTTTGAGACTTTTTTTGGGTATGTTAATAGAGGTAGAATTAAGGTTAACTAAACTAAATTTAAATGATCAAAAACGAGATTTTTACTTAAATACCAATTCAAATAATTGAAATAAACGAGTACCTAACCATATTTCAAGCAGTAGCTGCCTGTAAAGTGAAAACATATTTTTCAAAATTACTTTTCAATCTTTGTTACATAAGGAGAGACCCACCCCTACCGCTCAGTTTAACACTTTAATGCCCGGTACACACAATCAGATATTTGTTTTAAATTATGGTAATAAAATGTCTGTGAAAGTCACGAGCGGTTGAGCGAATGCGCGTGCGCTTCTAGACGGGATGAGCGAATTGGATCTGGATCGGGATCGAGGATTAAGGGCATTAAACGTGATTCAAATTTGTTGTGGGTTAGGTCAAATAAATATTAGACTTCTAGGAACTTTTTGGAGAAAAAAATAGTGAAAATTTTATTGTTATTAAAACCTGTGTGAATAATTAATTGAGGATCATGATTTTTGGAAGTATTTTTTTTTAGAAAGGATTTTACCACAATTTTGTCTATAAAATAAAAACATCGGCAGTTTTGTTGACCTAATGGGATCAAATGCCAGTGTAATTGGATTATTACGAACAATGATAAGCTCACAAACCCTGTGAAGTGATATATCTAGACTTCTTATGGGAAATTAAACAATACCTACAAATGTCAATTTTATACCCGAATTTTATGTCAGTGCCAAATATAAACGTCAAAATGACTCCAACAACCAAATTTTCTTTTCCATCAAAACGCCGAGTCAATACAAACTATCGATAGCAATAACACACAAATAACAGATATTAAGATGAGATACTGGTGCTTGCTGTATGCGGAGTGACGCATACTTGGCTCAGACTGAGCGGGAAATGCGCACTGAGAGATAAGCCGATCCGAACGGACTTTGTGATGTCTACTGTCCGCGCGTCTCCGCTGCCCGAAAGATTACTATGGATAACACTTGCAATTTTCATGTTTTTTTTTAATTTTTTCATTTTTTTCTATTTTTTTACAATTAAAAATCGCTTATTTGAAAGTTCAAAAAAAAGTGTTGGTAGTGTGTGAGGGTAATGAGACAAAAAAAATGCTTTTTGGTTTAGTTACCGCTTTTATCCAATGTGGATTTGAAAGGTTGAGATGACACAAATAACAGGTATTAAGATGAGATACTGGTGCTCGCTGTACCTATGCGGAGTGACGCATACTTGGCTCAGACTGAGCGGGAAATGCGCACTGAGAGATAAGCCGATCCGAACGGACTTTGTGATGTCTACTGTCCACGCGTCTCCGCTCGCTGGAAGATTTATGTGGATGAGGTATACAATTTTCACATTTTTTCATCATCCTCATCCTCCGAGCCTGAGCCCAACTATGTTGTGGTCAGCTTCCAGTCTAACCGCATGTTTTGCCAACTTTTTTTATCTTTCCAGATGTTAATAAGTAAATTAGAGCAGGCAGCCGTCAATTGCTTGTTGTCGTACGGTACGTGGAAAACCTTCCGTACAATCCGCTCGGAAAATCTACTAGTGTGAATCTATTAGTAAATGTTTGCAAAGTGACAAACTTTCGCCCGCAGTTTCATCGGCGTTCCAAAGAAACCACTATCCGCACATCGTTAAAAAGGACCATAGGTGTAATTCTGAAAGTCAAATACCTTTCTTTTATTTTTTTCTTAGGCGTTATAAAAATATGTACACCATGAAGTTGTTCATGTTTTCATTATCAAATATAGTTTGCAACTAAGGAGCTTTTTTGATTCTTTATTGCTAGTTTTAACCCAAAATCAAACAAAAAGAAAAACTAAATTCTAAACAGCATATCCACACAATTCCAACGTACACCTACGAGCGAATCAGAGCAACCCAGAGCCGCATTGTTGCACTGATTTAGAACGGCAGACATCTCCAAACTAACTCGGCCCGTTCTCACGTATTAATATATTCTATTCGATTCGATAATTCGCTAGACACCTACCGATGTATCGATTAGAGAGCGATTATCGAGTTTCCGATGCTTGCGATGGGTTTTGCTGTTTGAATCTGATGTAGGGATTTAAGTTGGTGTTTAGTGTTTTAGATGAGTGAGAGTATGAAATTGTAGGTACATACCTGTTGTTACATACCATGTTTGTTTTTTGTACAAGAATTTGGCTTTGGAGTGGCCATATTATGAAATTAGGACAATTGATTTTAATTATCAACATGGCTACTAAAGAATATAGCTTATATTTTTATAGATGTTTCGTGTTCTAAAATCTTATCCACTATAATATCATGTTATACGAGATACAATTTGAAGAACATGGCAGTCTATTTTTGAGTACGCTAACAAAAGCTTGAACAATACCATCAATTTCCTACATTTAAAATCTTAATATCCTTCTTAAACATTCCCTTCTCACATACGAACTGAACCAGCTCATTACTTGGAAAGAAAATGCTTGCAATGTTAACGATAATCGAGTTGAACAGTCTTAATTAAACTGGCATCGCATTAACCGGAGATTGCAACCTCACACGCTCCTTAACTGCCCATTTGCTTAATTGATAATAGTTCCAAGGGTTATAGTTAAAATAAAATAAAATTGGCTATGGTATTCTCGCGGTGTTGGGATGAACTCCTCGTTGGGTCTAGGAGTTTAAGGTTTTGAATGAGGTTTTAAATTGTGAACTTTAGTAGCAGGTTTGAAGCTGGCCTGATCAAGTGATTCACTGCACTTTTTAGAACGAGAGACAAAGCGAGAGTCATCTCGTGTTTTTTGTAACAAAAGATACTTGGTCTGAGAGTGTACGGCGATAACTTATCTAGGAACAAAGTAATTTCTTCATAACATTAGTTACGAATTTCACTCGCATTACAACTCCTAGCATAATCCACTCAAGGCTTCAATGCATCACACCCACATGCCACAATCTTTGCGATATACAACATCTTTCCAGCATTTGCACTTTGCAACAAAATATAGCACCAAAAACAGAACCGCATACATTTGTCCCAGATATAGTCTTCATATAAATCAGTATCACAACGTACTATTTGTTGTATCGACATTTCTTACAGCGACCATTTTGCATATAAAACACCACTGTTATCATTCACCTGGAAATTTTACACCCACTCTTATTTCTGAGACTTAAAGTTGAGAATTGAAAGGCTTTGTGTTTGGGGGTGGCAGATTAAAGTTTGTGGGTATATACAGCGTGTTTTATCTAAATCGGTCAGCCATCGTGTGGGGGCTGAGGCAGTTATAAATCAATGCATGTATCAGTTGCTGACAATAATGACTATGGGGCATTTCGGTAAATGGCCGGCCAATGTTTAGAGTACCTGGATACACTGGATAATTCATTTGTTGGGGTAAAGCGAATTGTCTAAGGATGTAAGTAGGTTCAGGCAGACGTTTGGCTGAAATATAAAAAAAATCGTTGCGGATTTTTGTGAATATTTTTTTTGACTCCTGATTTTTACAATATGCATTGTGGTAAATTATGTGAAAAATAGCATACTTATACGTCTTCCGGAAATCCTTTTCGTGTAAAAACGCAAGCTTCAATTTCAGTATTTTTGTATCACTACTTAAACGACAAATGTTATAGGAAACATTTTAGAGGTCTGTATTGATCGTGATTCATTTCCTATTTGTTCTTATTTCCACACTACCAACAACACATCACGACTTCATACCTCAGCTATCATAAAGGGCCTATACCCCATACCCAACCTTTGACCACGCCCACTCAATGACAATAATTAACGCACACATGCGCGCACGCACTAAATATGTATGAGAGAACGGCACTCACACATTTACGCATTTTCAAATACCAATCATGGCTGACCCTTTAATAGATTTGAATTTAGAATCGATTATTTGTTTTAATAAAGACATGTTATAACTGGTTTTGGTAGTCTAGTTTAGATTGTTAAGGTTCTAAAGCATGTGTTTGGGCAACCATTTTGTTGAGCTAGCCGCTTGATTATTTTAGTGAGCGGATTGGTCGAATTTTGTGTATTTTTAGTAAGGACATCTATAAGTTAAGCTCAAAGCATTATTTTAAAAATAAGCAAGCTGCACTTTTTTGAATTTATAGAGCTTTTTTAAATAATGAAATTATCTTGGATCATGTGCCTTTATTGAAGTGACTAATCTTTCACTATGCATGCAGCGGAAGGGGTCATCTGATGATTTCCCACAAAATAGACTTTTACTGACTAAAACCCACTCTAGCTACTTTTGGTTCTCTAGGAACCTTTTGGTAACCTTTGATAACTCTTTCGAACAATCCCACAAAACGATGGATTACATACATACATTCTAACTACATATATCTCATACTCATTACGAAGGTTCACACACAGACCTAGAATTGACCATACCCAGTGGTGTCATATGATTTGAATAAATAAACTGTACCTCTATGATACGAAGTGGGCAGTTCATGGAATATAAAATTAGCTAGTACGTACAAAGGCCTATCAATTTACATGTATTCCGCACGATTTTATCTGGGACAAGTTTTGTATTGAATAGGGGGATATCGTAATCAATTTTATGTACACACCTTCATACATTGACAATCGTATCGTGAATTAAAACAATGTAAATGATTGTTTTTGTTTGGCTAGTGTCAATAGGTCTTGTTCGTGGACCTTTGACGCTGTAAGATTATAAGTCGTGGTGGCCTACTGGATTAAGCACCTGCAAGAATTAAGATAGGTAATTTTTCTAAGTTATGTTTATGTACTGCCAAAGTTTATCTTGGGAATTGAAGTGTGTAATGAAGGAAAACATCTTATTGAAAGCTGAAATTAAAAGACTGAACGAGAAATGGTAACTGAATCTTACTTTTCTCTGTTTAAGATTAAACCTGTGCTCTGCAGTGGGACAGCAGAAAAGGCCTATGATGGTTATAACAAGTAGGTACTGTGTCCTGCTTTATAACGAACCTTTTTTTTATTAATGGTGTCTTCATTCTTTTGCATTACTAGAGCTGTTACAGATGACGACATTATAAACGACATATAAGAGGAACATTCAAGCATAACGAGAAAACATTAAGCTGGGTACTCACTTAGCAGTGTAGCACGTAACGTATCAGATACGGTATCAACCTGCAAGTGGGTACGGCTCGTCCACGGTCCTCACGAGCACACTGCGAGCCGCCTTTGTGTTCGCATTGAATCCGCCACTCGGCGGGTCACTGCGAGTGAGTACCCAGCTTTAGTCATCAAAATGACTCAGACACGGAGCCCAAAATGACTTCCCAAACATCGAACTTTTAAACTTCGAATTCAATCTTTTCAAAAATGGAACACCTGTTGAATAAAAAAATACCGTCTTATTTACAGCAATAAGGCAGATGTCTCATTACGGGGTCACAGATCAGAGGCGGCGTGACGCTGGATCCGAACCCGCTACCGCGCTACGCAATACCCGTTACTCACAGAGGTTGTAAACTCGCAACCTTTTTGGTAAAAAGAAAGAAATTTGTTCAGTGAAGATGTTGAAGGAAAGCAGTAAGGGTGGTTCAGATGTCGATATTATTTATAAAAATGAGGTATAGGAAGACACTAAAGGATTTTTGCTATGATTCAGCTGTCACCTACTTAAAGCTGATATTGGTTGAGTGCTAATGTAACACTTTTAATTAAAGTTCGTTTTTACAGAAATTTTGTAATAAGGACAATCAATTTATAGTATGGCAGACTATTACTGATTAAAATTGAAATATGTACCAGCTAGAGCTTTTATATTAAAATTAAGTTTTCATTTTCCTTTCAGTTTTTTACAGTGTAAGAAATATGTCAGAAAACGGTAGAAAAGCACAGTTTCAATATTTCGAACCCCTGACAAAGAACTGATCTTAAAAACGTAATTATACACACGGATGCGCATGATTCACGAAATATTTGAATACTGTATTACATACATTAGTTATGCTGAAACCGACTCAGCTGCCATTCTTCAAACAATCAAAAATATACCTTAAAATAGAGGTATAAAGTTGTATTTCAAACAGCAAAATTTAAAACAACGGATCTCAAAATTCGAACACTGTTATGCTCGACGTATCTTTAATAAGAATCTTTGGTAAACAAAATTAAACTTTGTTTGCCGGACATAAAGTTGTTTATACTTTGCGATAAATTCGAACGATAGTTGAAGAAGAGTGATGTGGAGACTCCGTGGGAACGATTCAGTTTGGGTAATGTTAGTGCTTGAACGAGATCAACAACTCGCGATCGGTCCGAAGATAGGTCTATACAACATGCTATTTATTTATATTGGTACGTAATAAATACTATCGAAGATTTACGTACGTTTTTATGAGAACAATGCCCTGCTAGAACTGAATTTGCATGTTTTAGTCTAGAAAGGTTATTTTGCTAACAAAATTGCGCGTGAATCGATATTTTCTGAGTACAAAATGGAAACTTAAGTTGGCTTTTGACCTCAAGTATAATTTACGTACGTTATTTAAACGTTCCTTACGTATAGTATAAATCTTTCAAAAGTACAATAAATTTAAAAAAAGACTAGGTAATTAAGCTATAGTTTCTTTAAAGCTACGACAAGAGATAAAATATCTTATCATACCACAATATAAATAGTTTCTAAGTAATTTCTTAATTAAGCCATTAATTACTGCGAACCTCACTTCATTACCTTTTCTTCATAAAAGCAGGTGTATCTTCAGACTGACCCCGTGATCTCCAATCTCAGTAATCGTTAATCCTTTCGATAATCGATTTGCACGCACGCGACCTTACACAATTATATTTACCGTTACAAAACTAATTGTCATTCGATTATAAACCTTATCCATTTCAAATAAGGAACGCTGTCCATTTCTGTGACTCATTTTGTTTTTTAAATGCATGTGCGTTCGGACGGGACGACCACATCCT
This sequence comes from Helicoverpa armigera, assembly GCF_030705265.1. Classification (NCBI taxonomy): domain Eukaryota; kingdom Metazoa; phylum Arthropoda; class Insecta; order Lepidoptera; family Noctuidae; genus Helicoverpa; species Helicoverpa armigera. The sequence continues at coordinate 2,562,129 of NC_087137.1, read as the reverse complement.
GTCTATTATACGATTTTAAATCGAGAACTCGTTTGAGAATCGATACTTTTTGCTCGATACGTGTCTTACGCGTGTAAGTTTTTTTAAGTTCTTGGATGAATGACTTAACTTTATAGTTGTGACAAACTTTTCAATTGAATTCGGTTTTTTGTTGCATTTTATCATGTGAGTAAGAATCTATTTAAGAATGTAATTTGATATAAATAAAACTGAGCTTATGACGCATAATGTAACATATATTTAGATAATAGTGTCTGAAACCCGTGAAATAACTTCAAATCTGATTTACTCGAAAAAATTGCTTATCAATTTCACAGTTGCTGAAAATGCACAACTGCTGACAATTCTTGCATTAAAACAATCTCCATTACCAATTTCGCCCTTTCTTATAAATGAAAAAGATGTAAGAAAAAAATTCTGAATAAAAACATAGTTCCTTTAGGACAAGCCCACATCAAACGAAAATTATGGGTACGTACTCTAAAAAAAACACACTGCTACAGATACCATATCACAAACATCATATCCCCCACTTATTTCACAGATATCATCCTTAACAAGTTATAATAAGACGTCAACACAACATAATAGGACTATTGTTCTTATTCTATCGATATCGACATCTACTGACTCACTATGAACTCGATAATTGGACATCTCTGATTGTGTTTTGTTTTTGAGCTCTTGTTTTGTTTTTTTGAATTGTTTAATTATGAAGATGTTATAAATACGTGCTTACATATCGTAGGAAGATGGAAGCTTCTATTATTAATGACTAGGTACCTACCTGTTTCTCACGGTTTCAGCCGTGTTCCGGGTCGGGACCTACCTACTTATAGTACCTGGATAAATAGCATATTATTATGTCACTCGGGGATGTGAAATAAAGAGACAGATTTTTTGAAATCGGTTTAATGCTTTAAAAAATTGAAGTAAAATGGTCATACTTTTGAACACTATTCTGAGGTACCTGATAGTAAGCGGTGATGTGGTGGAAGATGCAATATGCTTGGATAGAAGTAACCTATTCAGTCTTGACTAAAAGGTTGTAGTTATCGGGAAACACAGACTTTCGCAGGGAGTTCCACTGCTTTGCTGTAGGTACGCGTAACGAAAGTGATGTTTTTTTGATGGATTGCAATTGGATCCATGTTAACTTATTCAACAATTTTACTTTGCTCTTAAATATGTAAATAATTAATGTATTAAATCCTATATTAACTACGATTGATATATCGTTATTTACTTAAATTTTATTTTCTAGAAATATCCTTGGAAAGCATAAACAATTTTTTGTGTAGTTTCTTGAAACCGTATATCCAAGTAAAGCCGATAGAAGTAAATACTTCAGATTGTGCCTCGTAGCGCCATCTGTCGTCGAGTAGCGGAATCAAACTGCACTAATTTTGCAGTTTTGCTACCAAAATAATTATTGCTGCTGGAAACCATATGGTTTGTCATATGATTTTATTATTTTAAAGTAAGACCCGCCAAAAATGATGGTCAAGATTTAGGTAAATTAAAAATAAAATTGATAGTGAAACTCTTATTTAGGTAGGTCATGATTAATAATCAGGTCAATGTAATTCAAACTTAGTAAATAGCTGACCAGTTTATTAAATAATGTTTTTTTTTCAGCCTTACCTTGTACAATGAAGCAATTTTATTAATTTCAGTGCTTCAAATGTACCGAAAGTTCGAAATATTTCAATATCAATGTTAATTAAAATTGAAATAATATCTATTATAAATGTTAATCAAAGAAAAATGCACATTCATTGTAAACTTACGTGTTGAGTTGGGTGATATTGTTGGTTTTACCACTAACCACAATAATTATTATTTAATTTAAAACGCACTGACAAAATGCATGTTGTAATTCAATCATGACATCTGCAGTTCATTTACTAGGAGCATTTAGTCAAATTACAGCTTTGACCTGCTATTTTGACCTTCACATGGTTGTTATGAAATGTTTATTATAAACATAGCCTAAGTTCATTCCTAAATAAATAATTAGACAATGCATTTACCTATATACCTATTATATCGCATTTACCTATTACCTATGTTTATCTATAACAGAAAAACTTAACCTTAATTTTTACATTACCATGGGATAAGTCATGAGACAGATTTTAGGCAATCGTTCCACGTACTAACTTCCAAGAGCCTGATCAGACCACCAGATTCACAAAGACCTATTTCATGCCAACGCCCACCATTCTTTTTTTTATTTTCGGCAACAAAATAACAAATAAATCAATCTTCATTCATTTGTGTGAAATCCTCCGAAACATATGAGTGTCTAGAGTCAGCGGCAGCAACAATTTTGTTTATCTGCAGCTGAATGAATTGAGAGCACCCTGTAGGCCCGTGTTTTCTTAGCATTAACGCGAGACGCCTCGGCGCATTTAAATCTTTTGGTACGTATGCTAGGGTTGGTTAAGAAGAAAAACAGATTATAAATATTGCAGAAATTCGAAGTACAGCTAATAAGAAAGCATTTTGACTGTAGGTAATTTTGGAGACTGGTTTAAATTTTAGCTTGAATTCTACATGAAATATAAAACAACCCTTTTTAATTGATCATTTGATTGCTGAAATCAGATCAATTACCTATGTTTAACTCCATATTTTTCTCATTGTTTCTCAATGTTTCTAATTTATTATTTTCTCAGTGACGTTATTTGACGTGTCCTATTTGCCTTTCGCTTGAGCAATATTCAAAACAAAATGTACGGTTAGTAAAAAAGAGAAACATATTTTAAGTAGGTACTCAAGAAACACAGAATTATTAAAATTTCTATAATAACGTTTATGCTATTTATTTCAAAAATAATCCATAACTTTGAATATTGGAATTAATTCCCAGAACCTCATTTCCCATCAATGGCCAACCCTACAGCAATTCGCCACTTATTCCGCGTCGCCTGCCGCACAATACACTGTATGTTATAATTTTTGTCTACCCCCAAATATATGAACAAAAGGCCTTAATGAATGTATTGCAAAATTCGCGAAACCATTATTAAGCATTGTTGCGACGGAGGGAAACTGTTTTGTTTATGTACCTCCTTTTTAAGAACCTTTTTGGAGGTGTTATGATAAGACAGTTTTTTTGGGGATAGTGTTTTGATTGGGTGTTTTATTTTTGGGCTTTGTGGCGTGTGTTTTCATTCATCATGATTTCCTACATACAGTCATGGACACATAATTAAAGACACCCCCCGACTCGAAGTGAAATAAATATTTATGGTACTGACATGAGCTTAAGCACGGTATAAACTGTAGTGTAATAATTATTAAAACAAACATTACATTGTGTTCTTTAAATTAAGGACAAAACATATTTTCTTTCTTTAATACTTTAGATATAAAGCTCTATGGGAAATGAACACTAACTTTTGTAGCTGATACTTGGCTGGTCAGCTAATTAAAGACAGTTAAAGCCCAGTTAAGAAAAAAAAACGAAAGATACTAATAGTTGCCATACTTTTTTTAGAAGTGAGTAAAATACTTATAAAAACTCGAATTAGGTAATAATTTAGGTTTATTTCATTAAAAATTTTCATTTTAGTCCTATCAATAAGACTAGAACAAAAATTCTGGTAAGTAAAATGTTTTAGGCTTTTTAATATTATATTTAGACATACGGATTTATTCATACCACTTGATCTATAGTAAGGGCATGGTAATAAATTTATTATTAAAGATTTCTTATCAATGGCACTAAAAAAGGCATGGTTTGAGAACAACTCAAAACCGACCCCAAGGAAAACTTGTCCGCAAACAGACTTTAAGGCGGTGCTATAGGCAAATAGTGAACCATTTACATGATTCGGTACTGGTTTTTTTGGGAGTCATCTGATGCTAAAAGGGCGACAATTGTGTCTGCAGAACTTTTAGACTACAACCGGGTCGGGAAAAGCTGTAAGGCATGGGTAGTTACTTTTGGAAAAGCACCGCGTGTCCATACTGTAATTGGCTATTTCTATCAAATGTGAAAGGTGCAGTTAACAAGTGTTCAAAAATGTATTTTTTTTTCTCATTAAACAAAGGGATACGAATAATTCTAAAATAATGTATCGAAATTAGTCGCCTCCAAAACATGAGATGGAACCAAAATACACTAAGAAAGTTCTCAAACATAGGAGGCGAAAAGTAATAGTGTGGGCTTCTCTCCACTACTTGGTGTGGTGATCTTTTAGAAAGATATTATTAAAAATAGGCGAATTCAAGTACTATAATATTTTAGAAATAGCATTTTGTTATATGCTAAGCATAATTTACCGGTCCTTAGCGCTTTCCAAATTAGAAAAGTTCTGAAAAACACTGTAAGAGTAGTAAAAAGGACTCTTTGATCGAGCAACTTATGACGGTTTTGGTTTGGCCCATCGCAAATTTAATAGAAAAAAGACTGGTGATCGGCCAGAAAACACAATGGCGATAAGTCATACATGAAACATTGATCAATTTTACACAGATTTTTATGAAGCATGGAAGAAAATTCCCGTAGCGACTTAAAACAAAACTGACCGCTTGCACGCTTAGGAATGTCGTGCTTTCATTGAGGTAAAAGGAAATAAACCAAATATTAGTACTCATTAGTATGCTTAGTTACAGTGTAGGGAATGTTGTTATAGAAAAGTACCATCAATAATATTAATAATTTGCATTTCTTCCTCTGAGCAAATGGAGTGTCTTTAATTATATGGCCAGGCCACGTTATGGTTCATACCGCTCGAGATTCGGATAAAGCGAAAAAAAACTTGTCGCGAAGGATCACTGAAGATAGTCTTTAGTTTTAATATTTCACAATGCCCTCTTAAATATTTTAAAATACAAAATAAAGTTCCAGTAGCAATCAGAAAAAAGAAATGCGGATGAAATGCGGCAGCAATTTAAGATTCCAACATTGTCTTTAATTATGTGTCCATGACTGTATATTGTCACAATAGTTACATAAAATGGTGTTTTACTAAGTTTTGAAAAATGTAGGCAATATTTCCTATCATTGTCAAAAACTAAGTGAATTCACATAAAGATCTTCTTTGTTCTTAGCAGTATTGGTCAAATGGTAACCGATAGCCAATGACAAATATTCCGATCTATTAGATCACTACAAATTAACTCTTGCATTGCAACTTTGCAACCACATTTCCAACTCTATGTAGTCCCCAACAAATTCAAATATTCCATTTCTTAAATCCTCAAAACTCGAGATAAAGAACACTCGAGTTTCTTGCAACTGTGGCTGGAAACAAAAGAAATTGTGTGTGAGTGTGTTATCATTAGCATCCCCCCCTCATCCCTGTCTACCACCCCGGGCCCCGTCTCCTTTCTTTCCGCAAATTCTATACAAAAGTTTGAGTAAGAGTAATACACGTCTTGTTGTTTTGGGATGTCGTGTCACCATGTTTGTTGAGGAATTTTAGGGATCTTTTTCTTGATTCAGAACGAATGGCGGAAAAAAAAGTTTTTGTTAGTAAGTAAGTACACATTTTTCAGAAATATTTGGGCTTGTATTTAATCCTGTTGAGTACATTGATGATTGCATGAAATATAAACTATCACAAAAGAATTTAATATGTGCTGCATGGACTAAAACACAAGCGTACCTAAATACAACATATAAAATCTCAAAATTACACAAGTAAGTACTTAATTACATTAATTTACCTCCAACATGTTCACCCTACATCAAGTATGAGGCCAATTGTTCTCAAGATTGGTTTAAGGCTCGCGTGTGATCTTAATTAATGAATACGAACGAATGACTAAGCTTATTCTGTTAATTTATTTATTAAGATTCAAGCGTAAGGGAAGCTTACAATGTGTTACTTAGGAGATGCTGAAATCACGTACAATTGTGGTGTAAATTGATTTACGAATAAAGTGCTTGAGATAAAAGGTTTTTTGTAGGAATCTGATTGGCTTCTGATAAGATGGGAAGTTGATGGGTTGAGGTGATGTTATCGTTATAGAAGAAGGATTTGTTCCAAGTAATGTAATGTATGTGAAAGTTCAGATGGTTTATTGGAGATTGATGAATTAGTAGCTTTATAGGCTAATGTTGTAGATGGAACATTATTTAACACACTATTCCAAAAACCATGAAAATTGGAATCCGTAGAGATAAGTGTGTTAGAAGATATTATGAAAATCAAGAAATACTAACTAGAATAACAAAAACGATAAAACAGGTAATAAAAAAGATACTAGAGAAAAAGAAAAGACTGCAATACCAATCCTCTGCAATGCATAATCATTTTCATAATCAAATGATACTTAAAACAAAACAGCCGTTAAAGTAATATTGCTCTATAAATATACTTATGAATGTTATCAGAATTTGCAAATTGGCAGAGAACCAGTGAAGCTTGTATGATAAAACCTTCATTGAACTTTAATGCTTTCTTGTTACATATGAATATTTCAAATGTACCCGATGCACCGATAATGTGAACGAATATTTGCTTTCTGTAGCGTTGGCAGGTTAAGCAGATATAATTTTTAAAGATTTTTTATCATTATAAAGTGTCTTATAGAAATGACGCCTTCAGTTTTTAATCAGATATTTCTTATTTCAGCAGACATGGTAAGTCAGCAATCTTCATATGCTTTCTATAAAGTATAGGTTTGTTCCTAGAGAAAGAGATAATTTTATACCAATTTAAATTCGTTAATAGTTTACTGTCACATTATAAATAATACTAATCACCATTTTCTGACCTTATTCCAATTTTATTTGGGGTCGGCGCAGCTTGTTATCTTCTTCTTGTTATTTCTTCTTCTGTCTGCCGTCATCTCATAAGTAACATTATTTCTATCTATGTTACATAATACGTCCATCGTTTCTTCGGATGTTCATTCACGCTCATCACCTTCCTCACAACCTGATCATTTAATTCTAAATTTAAAAAAAAATCAATTAAACCTTTTTTCTCCAACCCTCCGGCAAGCAGACTGTATGTCGCCTTCCGATAAGCGGTGCACACATTATACCGTCTCAGATCTCCAGTTCAGTTGAACCGAACACACCGTTCAGAGGTCACAGAGAAACGGTTCCGTACTCTTAGAAAATAATTATGCGATCTCCGTTCTTATTAGGCAATGAATTTGAATTAATGGTTTGAGCTTCGTTTGTTTTGTATCTGTTTGCTGTTATAGATGTTAGATTATTTTATGGATTTGGGATTGTTTTTAGTTAATTATTCATAGTCTGTGAGCTATCTATTTCCCACAATATGGGCGCAGGTCCTAAATACATTACCTAGATTACTTGTCAATCAAGACCGTGCGGATGTTAAACCTTCAAACGACTAATTAGGTTAGCATGGTCGGTCAGCATCCTTGTTAAAAAGGCACCTAATTTTAAAATGTAAGCATAACGAAGAAAATAAAGAAACTTTCAAAAAGATAATCATTTAAGAGAACATTTTGTTAACTGCAATAGCCGTCATTACTTCTCTCTCAACGTTAAGAAGTCAGAAATTAAGGTACCCAAACAAATCCAAAACTCATAAAGAAATCTTCAATCACCCCCTAATACTGCAGACAGACGAAACCACACATCGAGCATACTTACCTCCTCCCCTTCCACGTCATTTCATATCATTACGTTTAATTTCTTATGCCGTATGTCTCAGTGAATTTTTATCAGCCACCAGTGACTTTACCTTTATTAGATTTTATTCAGTCTAGAGATTTGAAAGATTGTCTGCTGTTGACTTATGTATGTTATATTGATTTCTAGTACTTCATTTTATGGGTGTTTGTGGGTTAGTATTGTTTGGGTTGGGTTCTGGTTATTGGTTTCGTGTTTGTTTGAATTTGTCTGGACAGTAGGTTATTGTACTTCCAATTGATTAACGTTTTAGAAAATTGAGTTATGGCTCCTCGTTATTTTCATTGTTAATTCTAGCCTTTGGTAACTTACCCTTTATCTAGCCGTCAACTATAGGCTGTCGGTCACGTTTCAGTAGCTCTCATTCAGCTGATTATGTGAGATATACCTGGAGTTTCCTATTGCATTATAACACCTCCATCATTAAAAACACATCTCTCAAAAATAATCCGTCTCCTAAATGCTCGCAGCCAAGCTAATAACGCCACATGCCTCAATTATGAGCTCAAACAACAATCATAATGTCGCAAAGTACTCCAAAGTGCTAGACGTCTACATGTCCTCACGATTTCCATTACATGCAAAATTACCCTCGGTCCTCATAACCCTTATTTTCAAGCCATAAGGTTGATTTTCGTATAGCTTGTCAAGGATTGAGACGTGTATGCCAACCTCATTCGTACAAAATTGCTGTCGACAGTTGTGGTTTCTGGTGCGGGTGTATTCTGAAATATTTTTCTGTTTCTTTAAGTGTTTGTGCTTTATTTAGCTACCAAGTTTGGAAAGGTTGGTGGTGTACATTTCTTGTATTCTTTTAGGACACACGAATACAGACGATTTCATGAAACTCTTGAAACAATTATTGTTATTATTCCTTGTCGAAATAATTTTCTAAATTAATGCTTTTATTTCATCAGTTCATAAGGTTAACTATAGCAGAATTTCATCGTTTTAATTACATAATATATTTTCATGTATTCAACGTTTTCTCTAAAGACAAGTCTGGATTTAACCTCTGGCTGCCAAGCTAAATCCAAAAATTCTTTATCGCAAGAATTATTTGGTCATACAAGAAATTACATCACGTACATTTTTCCAATAATTGCCAAATTCCTGACGTCATCCACTCAGAATAAAGCCTGTCCCATTTCATATCATACACTAGCAACAAAGGTCACTCGATCACTCGTGACATGAGCATGACCGGTTAACGTTCATTATGTTGTTTCCTTATAAGCTGTCGGTTTCAGTTCTGTGCAAACGATAGTTTTTAAACTACCTGGATTTGTATTGTTAGGAATTAGGTTACTTTAGGTTCAATATGGTCTATTGAATTATTGTTTTTGTTCAAGAATTTCGTCACAACTTATGCGGATGGATATGGAGGAAGGGTCGATTAAAGAAACGTTGAATGGATTGTGTGAAAGATTAAAAAAAATTAAATGCCTCTTTGAAGACAGAGATGATGTTAGATAGAGAAGTATGGAAGAAACTGGAGTAAGGACAGAAGATGACTACTTGTCTCCCGATAAGTACAAAATGTAGATTTCTTGCCTTAGATGTTTTACTTTCATAATAGTCATCGCATGAAACCATCAAAGTGTTTAAATGAAAAAGACACTTAAATAAAACTACTTTTACGGATTTTATCGCGGTTATATTAATATTATTGACGTTTCGGATCCTTTACAGCATCCATGGTCACGGGCAGACTCACGGGATCCGAAACGTCAATAATATTAATATAACCGCGTTAAAATCCGTAAAAGTAGTTTTATTTAAATGTCTAATATTCGCGTAAGTGTCAGAAAAAGACACTATTAAGAAAGTTTTTGCTTCTTTAAATCTAAATGCACAAACTTAACTATACTTTTCTATCATTCCCAGAATATTTTTTCTACAACAACAATGGTAAGTACTTCCATGATAATAATAATCCTATACAATATGAGCACCGTTAAACAAATGAGACGTCGTGTGCGATTGCTGTCTGTCTGTCGCTATTAACTGCTACAAAGAGTAGGAATAGACAAACGAGGTAGAGGAAGCTTTATTAAAATTTCTGTCTATCATTGATATGAACCTGCTGGTCAGATTATTTCTTCAGCATAATGATAAACAAGACTATCTTCAAAATATTGCCCCAGATCATCGACCAACCACGAACACACTGGGCATGAAGAAGAAGGAACACTAGCTTCCACCTTTTGTTTCTATTTTTACAATAGATATGGGAATGCAGGATGGAAATAATGATTCACTACATAAATATAGTGCCCTAATGGTGGTAACTTGTAGAATCCTTTACATTTATTGTCAGTACTTTGATCCACTATTGATCAAAATAATGTTATCGGTCAAATGTGCAAAAAATACTGTCGGCGACAAAAATTATACAAGGGGTAAATATTCATAAACCATTTTGCCATTCTAAAGTTTCCTACATCCGACCACCAGACACATAATTGTGCAAAGTTGACGTTTCTTTCTTCATATTTCCAACATGGCGACTTTATTTAAGTCATTAGTTGTGTGTTAATGCTTGGGGTGGTTCCAACAATTGTGGTTGAATTTACTGGCGCTGTGATGTCTCCAGATTATAGAGGAGGTGTGTTATTATAAAGTTGTGGCATAGACTAAAACGGAGGTGTTGTGGGGATTGACAAATGTTTTGTTTACAAAAATGGTCCTTCTCTGTGAACATTTTCAGTTTTGCTGATTAGAAAGACTAGACACTACAGCCGATGACCGATATGGACATCGTAATAATAGCTAGGTTGAGGATAAAAGCTAAAAGTCTGATAAAGTTATGCTAAAAATTTTCCTTCTTATTTCTAGCTAAATTGCTAACAGTAATTTAGTCTCCATTATTTTGAAACAATCTAAATCACATACAATTTAAGAACACACGTAACCACCATAATAGTGGGGTATTTTCGTACAAACAATCATATAACGAGATAAATCTTACATTAGTGACATTCACACCTATCTTGAGATCTCAATGCCACACATCAAAATCGCATTTGTTCATGTGAAACTTGAAACAATGAATTTTTTGAACTTCATTATAATACGCTTACTGCATTGTCGTATAGTGATATCTTGACGATTTTAAAATTGACCTTATCTGCTAGCTGTTTTTGCGGTATTACTCATATCAGAGGAAATTCCTTTATGACCTTGCTTCCTCTTTAGGTATACATATAAGTAATTCGTTTTCGTTGCAAAGTGGATTATTTATAATATTGTTTGTAGGTATAACAGGTATCTAATGTTAGTCTTACAATAGGTACTGTATGTATGGTCCCACTAACCACAAAGATAGCTTCATTGTGATTATGTGTACCTGCAATAATCACTTAATTTTTTTGCCAATTGATTCAAGTGACATCTAGCGGCAGTTGAGAGAACTGCTCGAGTTTGAAGGACGTGAAACTAAACTGATGCACGAGACACAAACTCGGCACAGTTGGAGTTAGAGTTCCTTTTTGGTTTGCTAGATGGCAGGTTTTGAAGACTCAAGTGGTAAAAAAATATTCATAAGATACTGGAGCGTGATTCAAATATCTCACAGGAGTTGATTGGTGGCTTAAGTACTCAGATTTTCTATAATTTAACGAGCCAAAAAGACTGGCAACGATAATATGCCTTGATGTGCTTATTTATTCCTTAGGAATGTTAAATCATAAGGACTAGGACAAAGATGGTGGCTCAATTCACCCAATCATCTATTTACGTATTTTCCTTAATTTTTGCAAAGTGCTAACACGCCATACAATTATGACGAGAAATAATTAGTCCAACTACACTCTAAAAGTACATCGATAACGTCCAAACTGACATGTGATATCGTAAATCAGTAAAAAACCCAAGCCTTTACATCAGAGTTTGTTATTTCGTTCCTATCAATCATCTTTCTGATAACAAAGCTTTCACGGTAATGGACTACCTTACAAATGTTATCTGGAGTATGGCATATCGACACTCAATGAATATTCAGTAAAATATTTTCAGTTTACGTGTCATGTTTTCGGTAGAAAGTTGGGTCACAGTGGTGTTGAAAAGCTATCGAAATATTTATAAGCTGTAAAATAAGCTATAGATAGAAACGTAAGCATAAATAATAAAGAACAAGATAAAATAATTTCAGGAGATAGCAAATTATGATTATTTATTGTTTTACAGATAACAGTCAATGAAGTGATAAAGTGAATAGAAGTGAAACATTCAATATGGATGATTGTAATTTTGATGATGTGGATACCAAGTCGGTTTCCAATTTAACTGCGGATGATGTGGCAAATGTAAGTTAATTAATGTTTCTAACGATTTTAATAGAAAATCTAAAAACTAATTTCTTATTTCTAGAAAATTAGGCAATTATTTTTTAAACTAGGTACTTTCATAATATAGCACAGAGTTATTTTGAACCATCAGCTCCTAAATCCAAAACGATAGTTAATGATTACAATACCAAAATCCAGTACATCCCATTATCTATTTTTACAGATAGACACATCGCAAATTCCCTTCCCTAATACATTATGGCACGTGAAACCAGCCCAAGAAATAGCCTTGAAGACAACAGCAATGTTAGTAATTGGCGTTGCAGGGATCTTCCTAAATTCAATTATATTGATCATTCTGATCAGGAATAAATGGCTCTGGTCTGCCAGTAATTGCTTGATTGGAAACTTGGCGCTGACGGATTTGATGACATTGGTCATCTGTCCTTGGTTCATGCTTGTTAGAGATTTCTATCAGAACTATGTTTTGAAGAACTTTGGTTGTCGATTTGAAGGGTTCCTCCAGGGTAAGTTCAATCATCCTGAAGTCCAGAGATTTGCAATGAATAATTCAATGATTATATTCTAATAGAAAAAAACCTACTCTGTGCCAAATTACTTATGCAGAACGCGGTAAATATGGAAAAATGCCCCCAACTTGGCGAAACTGTCCAGCAGTGGAATTTTTCTACGACTACGGCTATTTTGTATTTTTGTAGTGCAGAACTCCTTATCAAATAACATTTTCAGCCTCTTTCCTACTGTCAAGCGTTTGCGCAATCCTACTGGTATCTTACGACCGAATGGCAGCTGCTGCTCTCACTGCAGAGGCGAGAATCACAATCAAAGCTGCTCCCAGGCTGATCATAGCATCGTGGATTTGCTCTTGTGCTTTATCCTTGCCGTGGACTATAAAGAGGTATTATATGGTAAGTTGTCAGTATATTTTCTTCGTCTTTTTTTACGAAACTTCTATTTGAAAGAATCCTAAGACTTTGGAATATTGTTCTCTAGGATTTTTTCATTGATAACAGTATCGTGTTTCATCACCATTCTATAAGTTAAATCGCTTTTGCTTGCTGAAATATGCGACTCAGCCCTAATTGATTTCTCGTTCACGACCAAATATTTAATTAATTTTGTATGTAGGAACGACAATGGCTGGACTATTTGGAGAGTTTCTGCGTGGAAGATGTTGCGGTACTTGGCATATACTGGCACTTCATATTGATGCTTTTGGTATGGGTTCCCCTGGGTCTAATGCTTATAACCGTAAGTTGATTAATATTGTTCTTCTTGTTAGATGATCTTTAACCAATACTTACCTTTTATTTCACGATGTAATCTTAATATGGCCGAGCTTCGAATTCCGTATCAATCTTTTTTAGTATATTATTAAACGACTGTAGAATCTCTACTTATAAAGATTTTTATAATCCCTGAAGGCGAGTTTTATAATGTAGACATATTTTATAGATACTGATATTGTTTTCTGGCTACAAATTCCACAGTATGGAACAATAATGTGGCGTCTAGAAAGCAGTGTTCGGGAGCTATCAGCCCGAGGAGGGGGTCGATCCATAGCTAGGGCCAGAAGCCGAGCTTTGAGGATCACGGCCTGCGTGCTCTTAGCTGGTGTGGCCTGCAGAGTACCATACACTGCTTTGATTTACTGGAGAAATAACTTGGAGCCACTGATTAATGCGGTAAGAATCATTTTCTGTTTTAACTTTTCCTGACCATTGTCATCAATTGTTAGTCTGAACAAATAAAGCAAAACATATATGGCTGAAAACAGATAAAACCATTTGATTTCCACATTCAATGTACACTTGCGTATTTAAAACGATAGTAATTAAAAAAACAATGCTGGGCTCTTGAACATTGCGCTACGAACCTCTGTTTGTATAGTATTGTTTTATTACCAAGACATGAGACTCCGAAAATGGGACTTGTAGATTTCAAAATTCTAGCAGTAGCAAGTAAATGGTTATCTTCCAGGTCGAAGGAAGTTACGAAATAATGTGGTTCTCCGCAAACTTCCTCATGTACATGAATTGTGCTGTCAACCCCCTTATCTACGGGTTTACTAATGCGAGATTCAGGAAAGCTATGGACAGGACTCCTGGCATCGCCTGCTTTAAGTTCGGGATGTGGTGCTGTATCTGTACTATGGTAAGCTTACACAATTTAGTTCTTATAACACATGTAAATTGAAACGAGACTACAAACAATCTTTGCAAAAATTGAAATGTTTTTATAACTGCACAGATTTATGAGTATTTTTTCCTTATTTTGAGTAGTTTTTTTGCAATTTATGATAACTCCATCGCGAGTAAATTGAATTGATATATTTGAGATAACAGAGGCTAGAAATTTATAGATAGTACCGCGAGAACTTTTTCCCATATTTTGACAAAATATAGCATGACTTCCTCGGAGGTACGAATAGAGAAATAATTTTCCGAATTAGTTCAGTATTTTCGTAGCCTCTAGAGGAGAGAGGATATTATTGTAGGTATAGTGTAACAGTACTGTATTTTTACAATTTCAGCTAAACAAGAAAAGAGTCCAAATTGAAGACAAGAACACAGAAAAGGTTTTCGTGATCGGTCATTCGCCTAAACCTGAGAAAAAACTATCTCGAGCGATTAAGAACATACTGCACATCAAGAAAGATTGTCTTGATTTCAGTATAAAGGCTGACGAAGTTACTACTAAGCCTACTAAAGTAACGCCTGTTAAGACAGAACCAGTCTAATGCTAAACTTAAAAGGAAAATACAAGGAGAAAAGAAACACATGATTGAGACGTATTATTCAAAAATATCGATTTGAGAGAATTGAAGAATATTACCAAAAAAGTATAAAGCAGGAAGTTTATCATTCATTATTAATATTCCAGAATGATTATGATAATAAATAAAATATTATGACCGGGATAAATCAAAGTAATAAACGATTCATTTTGTATGCTTTTTAGAGTTAACAAGTATTTTTTTATCTTTCTTCTACCTTGTTTGATGTAGTAAGTGCCCGTTTTTTGTAATATTTTGTTTTACGGTGTTCAACATATGAATAAAATATTTCTTTAAATATTTTGTTGTATGACATATTGTTAGTCTAGGTTGGTGAAAATATAATATTTAAATGTACCTAACACAAGTATGCATAGTGAAGGTATATAAAATAAAATTACCTATATCTTGTGTTAATAATTTAATACAAATACATTATTATTGAGACACCGTTTCGCAATTTTATTTATTTTCCATACACCTCCTTAACATTACTATAAATCTTATTGAAAATAAATACGTACATTTAAGAATACATTTCCTTGTTTGTAAGTAAATTCATTAGGTTATATTAGGTAAAACGAAGTTTATTATTTTTAAGTCCGAAGAGCTCGTGGCAACGTAACAGCCGCAATCACTCACACACAAGGATCAACCCTTGGTGCAGTCGGTCCATGAATCAGTTGCCATGGTGAATCCCAACTATCATTTGATCAACTTTTGGGCAATCGTTACGGGTTGTCCTCAGCCTTATCAGGAAATATCGGGTTGCCCAGGTAACTGGAGAACTTGAGATGACAGTCGCTCCATATAAAACACTGGTGACAGATGATGATGAGTATGACTTAAGTTTCCGGAGCCGTCGCATCTAGAAGTTGCGTCAGTTCGGTTATCTTTAATTCCAGATTATCTTTCATGCTGGGTTCTATCCTCAGTATATTTGTTGCCTCTTGAAGTAATGTTAGACTCTCCATCAGCTCATCCTGAAAAGAACAAACAATGCAGATATTTTATTTTTTATGATCTGTTACTTATATATGGAACTATAGGACTAATTTAAAAAGAATTTCAGTAAAAGTCCCGTCTGATAGATCCGGAGTCCGCAATTTTCCCTACAGTAACACTAATGCATGTATAATGCAAACTCAGCCGTTGAATATCAAACTAACACGGTGGTACAGAACGTCAGCTTATATTTTAATTTATTTAAAACAAAATATAATTTAAGTACGTTCAAACCACTTCAAAGCTTAGCATCTAACGGCCAGTTTTTTCATCAAAAGTTAAAGTTAAAGTAATGTGTAAAGTTAAAGTAACGGTCAAATTCGTTTTTTCAAGGCGAAAGTGACAGCAAAATTCATAGAAAAATTGAATTTAACCGTTACTTTTACTTTAGACATTACTTTGACTTTTACTTTGGCTTTAACTTTTGATGAAGAAACTGGCTGTTAGACAGTAACTATTTGATATAACTATAGATTATATTGAAGCACCTAATAAAATCAATGAGACATACCAAATAAAACGTAAAAAAGTACATTTCATACTTCAAAAACTTCGCAATCAAGACTTATATTTACTGTTATATAAACAGATTTTTATGATAGTATCATGTTGATCATCACTTTGTTTTAAAATATAGGCCAACGATGTCACCAGATGAAAGTTTATTAAATCTGGCGATCATCCAAATTGTATAAAATGCTATCTGAGGGCACGGCAGTGCCCCAGCCAAGACTCGAGCAAAGCGGGCACGGCCGTACCATCTTTTCTCGAAGCGTTTCGCGGCTATTTCAGCCCCCTGTATCTTCCATGTGAACAAAGCTAGGAGTTTAGGTTTTCGATGACCAAGAGTAAGTATTAGAACAAGCTCAGTCCCAAAATTACAAGAAATTTGAATAAATAGTTTACGAGTTATGAGCGATCAAAGTTACACCATTTTGTCACTGACTCACTCACTGACCGATCATCAAAAGTCTAAGGTACTTCTAGCAAACTTAGAACCTTCAAATTTGGCACCAAGATAGGTTATTAGCTACATATAAAGGAAAAATTATAAAAACCTTAAAAGTTAATAAAAAATAGGAAACAAATTTATATTTGCGGTTTTTCAAGAACATTGTGTATGAATTTTGACTGCATTGATAACTTTGTTATTTATTTATGTACAAAATGTTACCATTTGTTTTATTGTTACGTAGTGTGGTATATTGTTATTATGTATTAAATATACATACATATGAATAAAAAAGCTAGGTTAAAATAAAATGAATAATGATAAAATCTTTCATATTAATGCAGTGCGATAAATACTGCATGCTCGCTCGATAGATGGCGTTGTCCTGGTCTAAATCGCGCTACGGTTTTTAGTTAAAAAAAAAAAAACAAATAATTTCATGTGATAGCGCCATCTACCTCTGAAATAAATCTCTTTTATTCTAAAAGATATTCGATTAAAAAATTCGACAATTTCGAAATTGTTTAATTTATTTAAAAAAAATCTACATATTTAGTTTGTTATATATTTAGTTAGTTGCATGTAAGTTAATTTAATTTGTTATATACTTAGAGAAGAAGGAGACCTACAAAAAATAAATTAGATCCCACCAAAAACATTAAATGTAAAAAAAGCCAATCCTCTACGCAATTCCTCCACCGTAAAAAGTTTTGAGATCGCATAGAAGCCAAGTCCTGTTCAACTTTATTTGTAATAATAAATCAATATTTTGTGACTATATCAATAGTTTTGTTCACATTACAATAATATTGTCTTGGCCATGAGCACAAGTTAATAGTCGCTCCCTGAAATAATGTGTAAATACCATTGAATTGATACATTCTATATGGACATGATTTTACGATTGGACTGATTGGAATTTGAGACCACCATGGACCAAACATGCGCCATAGTAAATATGCAGGTCATGATTTTGGATGATACTGACTGTCGGTCATTTAGTAACAATTGAAAAAACTAAAGGTATTTAATTCTGTGATATTAAACTTCATGATTGACTTTCACCTCTCCAAGATATGCTGTATTATATTTGTAGTTTATTGTGCTCATGGCCAAGTCAATATTATTGTAAAGTGAACGAAACTATTGAAATGGTCACAAAATATTGATTTATTATTACAAATAAAGTTGAACAGGACTTGGCTTCTATGCGATCTCAAAACTTTTTACGGTGGAGGAATTGCGTAGAGGATTGGCTTTTTTTACATTTAATGTTTTTGGTGGGATCTAGTAGATAGAATGTGAAGTTACTATTATTGTAGATCGATGAAAGAGTTGCATAGTTGAATTTGAAAAGCTAAAGAATAAAATCCCACCAAAAACATTAAATGTAAAAAAAGCCAATCCTCTACGCAATTCCTCCACCGTAAAAAGTTTTGAGATCGCATAGAAGCCAAGTCCTGTTTAACTTTATTTGTAATAATAAATCAATATTTTGTGACTATATCAATAGTTTTGTTCACATTACAATAATATTGACTTGGCCATGAGCACAATAAACTACAAATATAATACAGCATATCTTGGAGAGGTGAAAGTCAAACATGAAGTTTAATATCGCAGAATTAAATACTTTAAATTTATTCAATTGTTACTAAATGACCGACAGTCAGTATCATCCAACATCAATGAACTGCATGTGCTATGGCGCATGTTAAGTCTATGGTGATCTCAAATTCCAATCAGTCCATAATCAGTCCAATCGTAAAATTATGTCCATATAGAATTTATCAATTCAATGGTATTTACACATTATTTCAAGGAGCGACTTTTAACATGTGCTCATGGCCAAGACAATATTATTGTAATGTGAACAAAACTATTGATATAGTCACAAAATATTGATTTATTATTACAAATAAAGTTAAACAGGACTTGGCTTCTATGCGATCTCAAAACTTTTTACGGTGGAGGAATTGCGTAGAGGATTGGCTTTTTTTACATTTAATGTTTTTGGTGGGATCTAATTTATTTTTTGTAGGTCTCTTTCTTCTCTAAGTATATAACAAACTAAATATGTAGACCTAAAGTAGCACGTAAACAACATTTTTTTAAAATAAACTAAACAATTTCGAAATTGTCGAATTTTTTAATCGAATATCTTTTTGAATAAAAGAGATTTATTTCAGAGGTAGATGGCGCTATCACATGAAATTATTTTTTAAACGGTTTTATTATTTTTTTAAGTCCTACTTTATACTAAGCTATGTAACGAAACCATAGCGCGATTTAGACCAGGACAACGTCATCTATCGAGCGACCATGCAGTATTTATCGCACTGCATTAATATGAAAGATTTTATCATTATTCATTTCATTTTAACCTAGCTTTTTTATTCATACGTATGTATATTTAATCTATACTAATATTATAAAGAGGAAAACTTTGTTTGTTTGTTTGGTTGTAATGAATAGGCTCAAAAACTACTGGACCGTTTTTAAAAACTCTTTCACCATTCGAAAGCTACATTATCCACGAGTAACATAGGCTATATTTTATCCCGGTATGGGCAGAAGTTACCATGGGATGCGGGTGAAACCGCGTGAAAACGGCTAGTACATAATAACAATACACCACACTACGTAACAATAAAACAAATAGTAACATTTTGTACATAAATAAATAACAAAGTTATCAATGCAGACAAAATTCATACACAATGTTCTTGAAAAACCGCAAATATAAATTTGTTACCTATTTTTTTATTAAGTTTTAAGGTTTTTATAATTTTCCCTTTATATGTAGCTAATAACCTATCTTGGTGCCAAATTTGAAGGTTCTAAGTTTGCTAGAAGTACCTTAGACTTTTGATGATCGGTCAGTGAGTGAGTCAGTGACAAAATGGTGTAACTTTGATCGCTCATAACTCGTAAACTATTTATTCAAATGTCTTGTAATTTTGAGACTGAGCTTGTTCTAATACTTACTCTTGGTCGTCGAAAACTTAAACTCCATGCTTTGTTCATATGGAAGATACAGAGGGCTGAAATAGCCGCGAAACGTTTCGAGAAAAGATGGTACGGCCGTGCCCGCTTTGCTCGAGTCTTGGCTGGGGCACTGCCGTGCCCTCAGATAAATAAGAACATGTTCAATGTAATAAATGAAGAAATTAAAGGTAGTGATTGATCGTCAATTTACGAACTTCATGGTGTTACTAAAGCAATCAATAGTTCGATACCATCAATCGGTGGTCGACTCGGTCAGTATGGAAACGATAACAAATCTGTCGACCGATGTCTACCAAACGATTCATAGCATCGACCGAGTGACGATTGATATGTCAGGTAACATCCTAAAGAGCACATATTTCTGGATATAAATAAGAAATAGCATAATTTTATCGAGGCTTTAGTAGTAACATATTTTGCCAGTCATGTTTCAAACTTTTATCATGTAATGTTGCAAAATCCCTAACAAAATTTTTCAGTACAAGAATCTAAAATTGTACTCACTCCTCGACAAAATTATTTAATCTCCATGCAATTACATAAAAGTGTCACAATAATAATAAAACCCGTAATTACTATTTAACAAAAAAACCAGTAGCATGCGACTTCCAACCAACTATTTATACTCGACTATCATAAATGTCAACTGAAAGCAATTTGGACTACACTCATCTTGTGTTCTGTCTTGTAGCTACTAATATTACATTGCAGTGTTTAATCTGACTGCTATGTAATAATGATAATTTAGATTTTAATGCGATACTAGATTTAATTTTAATCTTGGCTTTGGATTTCATGCCGGGCTGGATCAAATAGAAACAAGGATGAAATTAACGTCATATAATTTCAAGATTTTCACAATACTGCTATGTCAACGTCCATATAATCTTTATTTTCCGTGTTATTGTGAAAAGAGTTTCGATGATTTGTGGTCATAAGTAAATTGCTAAACATCGCTTAGATATTGTTGATATTTAAGCACTCTTCTAAACTGCGGCCAACAGAGCAGTTAGCACATAAATGTTTTTATTTTCCAATTCACCAACTGTACCTACACTTTGGAAATATCTTTGACTGTTAAAAAAGAACCTACATTCTTTCAAGAGTAAAAACTAAGTAAATACAATTCTTACTTGAGCAGCAGCCTTTGTGATCTTGCCAGTTTCAAATTCCCTTTTGGTCTTCATGGTCATAGCACCCTGTAATTCCAAGAGCAAAGTTCCTCTGAACTTGGACCAGCCTGGCTCCAGTTTATCAGCTATTTCCAACAACTCGTGGCAGAGGTCCAGCTTTCTTTGCAGGAGAGCGTTGGGCAGTTCTGCAAAGGATTTGTACGTTAATGTTATAACGGTATGTAAATCTCTCATACTAAACAAAATGTTGGGATGCATATCTGTCTACGAAACTCTATGAATTTGTATTGCGATTCGCTTAGAGGCAGAAAACATCCAATACCGAAGATTTGCGTGTAGTAAACGAAAAGCTTTACTTAATTAAAAGAAATCAAAGGTAGGGTAAAACGAAATAAATAATCTGCAAGACGATTTTAGACTCGTTACATGTCATGCTAAGTCTTAATTCATACAAACTAACATGCCTGAGGATACGAAAATAGACGAAGTCGTAGTATTTAGTTAAACAAACAAGCCGTTTCTAATTTTGTTTGCGTTTTTTGTTTATTAAGAAGAAAACAACAATGCATGGGACCTTCGACAGATTTTCTGGTTTTGCGTTATATAAATGAGGTTTAATAATAATAACGTGAGCTAATGACCGCTTAAAATAGCTTGCTTCGTCTGTCAGCGTTCCAATTAAATTCTATTGAAAGGAAAATGTGGTTCACGGATTTTGTTAAAAGAAACTACTTAGTAAAAAATATGCATTATGTGCATGTACGTAGTACGTATACCTACATATGTGTTGGATAATATTGAGATACTGTAATATTTATCGTAATTGCTATAGTTCAACAATTCGTTGTTATGTTTACAAAATCTAACGAAGTGTTAAAAAGTTATTTTTGTATTATGTAGCTGTACTGTTCTGAATGAGGTTAAAAACACCCAGTCCAAAAATACACTTCAATCACTGGCTCTAGTTTAAAAACAAATGTACTTATATACCTGTTAAACTATATCCTTTATAGTTCCCATATATTTGTACTAATGCCAACTTGGCTTGCACTACTAAATGATTGGTAGGATGAAGTGTCTGACTATATTTCTCAATGAACTCTTCAAACTCATTAGGAACAGTCTTGTTCAATTTCTGAAGATCTTGTTTCAGAGCGTTGTTGCCCCAAACCATCTGCTTGCTTAAAATAAAGTGTTCGCATTTTTCACATTTCCATGGTGCGTTTTCGTCCAGCGGATTTGTTGAAACAATCATAGCGCCTCGCCATTCAGTATTGGGACCAAAAGGATTGTTGCATACGGAACAGTATATGTTCCCCAAGTGAGTACCCAGCTCTGTTGGATCCTTACATCTTTCACATTCACAGTCAAACAATTTACTCGTCTGTAAATGCTTTCGTCTATCCAAGGTCCCCCATAATGATTGAGTATACGTCGCCGTTATCAAATCGCCCTTCGATATCGGTACCGTAGCTATTACCGCCATGTGGAAATCATCGCCCAAAAATATGTGCTTCGTATTAGGCTTGCAGCTATGATCCATCATTGAAGCCGTCAAATAAATAGCTCGCAATCGCCTAGACCCATCTGGCGACCGTACATCAAAGGAGTTCGTGTCAAATATAGATGCGACCTTCAATATAGTTTCTTCGTCGAATGGCAGTCCAAGCACTTGTACTACGAACGTCACTAAATTAGCCTTTAAAATCGTATACAGAGGGGTGTTTATCCTATCTTCCAAATGGGACTCAAGATGCATTATGTTCTCGTACTGAAGTGGGTTAGAGGTACTCATCAACAAAACTCTGAGTGGCGATATAACACAGTAGGCCGCTTGAACTTTGTTAGGGCCCTGGTATTTAATATCACATTTATATTTCCTGTCTGTCATAGCTTTGCACTCCGGTTTGTGAACTTCAGCTGCTTCGCACTCGGGACCACACATTGGCCAGTTGCACTTGGAACACTTATAATAATCCCAATTACTGTGGAATTCCTTTGGATCCAGACTTTTACCACACGTTAAACATACGGTCGGGCATGTGATCCTCGGTCCAATCACAGCTGGTTTCTCTTTGATGATCATTTCACCTTGTTGTATATCTCTTGTTGCTACCATGTGGCGTCCCAACGTGTCTGAATACTGGATCTTGAAAGCACAGCATTTGAACTTGTGTCCTTCCCGCCATCCTAGTTTCTGATGGGGTCTGGAGCAGTAATAGACCAGCTTGCAACCACCACAGATCTGGTTTGCTGGTTGTTGGCAAACCTCGCAGGTTGGCATTTCGCGAAATTCTAAGGCACTCGTTTATTAGGCCGAGATGCACGCCCGCTCCGCTTGGTATCAAACACAATACTCGTTCTAAATAGACATGCATAATTAACAAGACAGTAAAGATTTGGGAACAGTGCCAACAGAATTGAGTATTAATGCCCTTTGTACAACATACTGCTGCAATATCTACTGGTTATTTTCATTTAATTCAAGCTATGTTTTCAATGCATTTGATGTGACCCAATTTTTTAATGCACTGTTATTTGTTTACTTCTTGCGGACAACAACTTTGCATTGCATCACCAGCTCTATAGCTATCCCTTGACTGCTTATTTTATCTTACTGATCATCAACCTGTTTTCAAGTACTTTTCAAGTACTTCAAATTCCTCTATCAATATTTTTGGGTCTTTTGTCAAAACAAAAGACCATGTTTTTGATAAGGGAAGAGCTGGCAAAAATATGTAAATATGCAAAATATGCAAGTTATACGATAGGATTTTCTTTTAGCACTTCTAATAAACCAATTTTATTCACGCATGTGTGCAACAAGTTTTAGAATGGCTTAGAAATGAAACAGCTGTTATGTTGTGGTACAAGATTTGGCAATGTAGTCTTTAGCTTTATAGTATTTATGCTATTCAGACTGTCTGGTACTGTTAGGAATCTTAAAAGTGCAAAATAAGGCAGTTGTTAAAAACTCAATTGTATTTCTAAAGTCATTAAGTTGAAATTGGAATGGACTGATTACTGAATGGTGAAGACTTTTAAAGGAGAATATTAATTTTCGAGAGTAAGTGGATATCCGTTCTTACATACATTGAAAATCCTTCATTGGTTGTAGGTATGAAATAATAGATTCACAAACATTAAATGTTTCACTTTTACTACCGTTAAGCTCTCTTTAATGTTCACCAATAAATTCATATAAATCCACCGCTGAAAGTTTTTTTCATAAATCGTTGGAAGATGTTTTTTTTAGTTCATTCACGTTTGTTACGCAATGGAAAGCTATAGTCAGTCATACATAGAGCAACTGCCAGTTGCTCACGCGCAGTGGTAACTTTTCCAGGTTTTTGGAGAAAAAACGAACAGTTCAACGGAAATTGTGAAAAATATTTGGGTGATTTACGAGTGGTGTTTAAAATTTTGGAATACAATCTTAATAAAAACATGTGAGTATATATATTCAAAGTTATTTATTGGATAATACCTAATTTCGAATAAAAACTGAGTAATGATGAATAAGAAACATAAAATACAGAACTAAATTATAATGTGAAGTCTAAAGAGTTTATTATAAATAATGCTAGCAATGAACTGGGCTTATAAAAATTATAGAAGTCATCTAAGAAAAATAACGACGGAAATATTAAAATCTTCATATTTTAGCAAGTTTATGTACTGGAAATGCTGTAAAAAATTATATAAATTGTAATAATATCGGTTGGGCATCAAATACATGTATAGGTCTTCTCAATTTACTGATAATCTGACGTCATCATCATATAGGATCGTACTAAAATAGAATCGCGAAGCAATTGTAATTTAGAACAATGGTTTGGCGATATCACTATAGTAAATGTGGTTCTTATTAAAAATAAAATTAACTACCACATTTTTTGAGAGAAAGACCCTTAGAAGTAAAACTTACAGTCATGAAAACGTAACCTGGTATTGTCATTTTCTAGTATTCAATGGGCTTACTTATCTCTAAAAGTATATTCCTATGATATTTCAGTATCAGATCTATTGATAGGTATACAAAAACTCGGATCATGTAAACTTACGTTTTCGCGATAGCTTTGAACGACATTGTGACCTAGATATTTTATACAGAGAACATAATTCAACATACTGAATCTTTGTACGTCTATACGTAAATAACAAAGCTGAAGCTGAGTTTTTTTTTTGTGTGTTTGTTTGCTTGACCACTCTAATCTCAAAAAAATATGTAGGCCATTTACTGCGGTAGGTTAGGTGCGGTAGGTGTTATAGGTTAGGCAATAAATAAGGAATTGTTCTCACTTTATGCGGGAGAAACCTCTAGTGGAAACTAGTATACAATAAAAAAAATCCTAGAGAACCAAAATCAAAAACCAACATTTTGAGAACGCTAATGAACTGTTGATGAATACGGAAGCCAAAAAGAATGCAGAAGATATTTTCAAAGAACCAGATTTTACAAGATATGTACCAAAAATAGAATAGTAACCCATTTAAATGTTTCGTCCATGGAAAAGTGCACCATTTGCCAAATGAAATTTATGTTTGGACAGACAAAATACACACGAGAGAATTTATTACACCTACAAATATTATGAATGTCATGTTTTACGAGGATTTCATTTCATCTAGATTTCCAGAAGCTGGAGTATTTAGGTTTAGTAGCTTTTAAATCTATGCTAAGGTATCTGTACCAACATGATAAAGATGAAAAGCTTGTTTGCTTGAACGCGCTTATCTCAGGAACTAAGTCAGCACTTGCAAACAGATTGAAAAAAAAAATCGTGTGTTAGACAGCCCATGCATTGAGGAAGGTTTGGTTACTTTTTATTATTCAGGTGCTCGGGCTATCCCGCCAACAAACTGTTAACACACAGTTTGGTGGCTTTATTAAATGTAAAATATTTTCTTGTCATTTTGGGTAAAACTGCTGGTGAAAGTCAGTAATATTATAAATCTGACGAGTTTGTTACTATGCTCGAACCAATATCGCAGGAAAAGCTGGGGCTATATTTTTCAAATTAATTTTGAAAATGGGACGGTGGGACCTTTGCTGCATGTTCATGTGCGTGAGAGTAGGATTACCTACATACTGTATCGAATATACTTTCCTAACATTTGATTAATTTTGAATTACATAAAATAATTAGGCCTGGCAGTGCAGGGATCATTACTCTTATAATTACGACCCTGACATCGATGAGATGGACTGAGCGAGAGCTGCCAAATTGTCAACTGTGACAAATGTGTCGATTACTGCTGATTTATTTAGATCATCTATTAGATTAGAAAATGCATTATTTCTCTTTTCGTTATCAATACTTTTGCTTTCATTTATTCTACTACCTCTGACGTGTCATGGATTTACTAATGATCAAATATTATTATTTATTACCATTCCAATTCACCAAGAAATCAGGATTTTTAGGACTACAAATTCATGGAAAGTGCGTGTACTATCAAATCTCTCAATAGGTTTGATTAAACCCTAGATTATGATAATTGTTGATACTAAATCCTTAATTCAGGACACTACTGAAGTAGACTCCGAATAGAATTGCGCTAATTTTACTTATTTATTTTTTTTCAGAAAAATGGCTGATACAAACGGTACCAGTGAATTAGCTTACGTGGTAAGTTCTGGAAACGTATTTTTGTTTTAATAAAATAAAATACAAAGGGTTCCTCGTATGCGACATAACTTTTATGAAACATTAAAAAGTTTAAATATGAAGGAATCTTTAAAACAGCGACATCTAGCCGTTAAACTGCGAACCCATGACCACGCTTTATGCCCCAACACCACGTATAGCTGCAGTAGTATTTCATATTTCCTCCACATAATAATGTATTTGTGCTGTTACTAGATGGCGTTCATCACCAATCATCAATTCCACCTCACTCCCGACTTAAAATCGAAGGGTCCTTAGAAAATCATAAGAAAATGCCAATTTCTTGATACGCATATCGGATAAGTTGATGTAGTATTGCTTGAAAGTATCTGAAACCTTCAGCTTTACATCTTTCATCGGTTGTCGAAGGAACATTTTACTAGTATTACACGGTATCAGTACGAAAATATTTGAGAGTTAAATATATGTTCAAGTCATACACGAAAGTATGATCTTCCCCATGACTCGGACTATCTTGTCGTGTGTCAATGGTTGTAAGCACCACGTTCGTAGAAATATGTAGGTCTTAAATCTTAAAAAATGCATGAAATAGAGGTCAAAGTATAAGTCGAAAGTAATGGTGTGGTAACTGTCTAATA